>NC_088833.1:10450295-12965295 GCF_904066995.2 Poecilia reticulata | reverse complement strand
GAGAGATTTGCTTGCACATTACAAAACTGATTACATCCTTTGAGACAAAAAAAAAGTCCCATTTATGTTTTTTTTTTATATAAAAAGTCAATGAAATAATTTTGCATGTTGTGGTGTGCCATTATTTTGGTGAAAGTGTTGTTTCAGTTTAAATAGAGTGACTAAGTGACAAGATATTATCAGATTATGGTTTATTGTTGTCTTTTAAAATCTGTTGCATATGTGAGTTGGTAAACTTGCATATTTCCCTATAAAATAGACAGAACGTTATTATATTATCTCAGTTGGAGTGAAAACAAAAGCAACAAAGTAGAAACGTCGATCTAAATATGTATTAGTTTAACATTAACAAGTAAATCTAGATTAGGTGTGAACAATGCTGTCAGATCTTTCAAAACTTTGCTTCAAAAATGTTTTCAGTAAATATAGCTTAAACAGTAAAGGATGGTAAGTCTTTTATGTGACTGATTCTGAGTGAAAGAATCCAATCCATCCACATGCTGCAAGCACACTCTCTTCTTGGTATGCTGTTAGCATCTCCCGCCTGCATTGTCCCCCTGAAAAAACAAGATTTGATTCATTAGAACATCACTCACCGCAGCCAGTGAAGCGTGCTATATTTGAACAGCTCCCACTGGCATGATTGTCTTTTTGCTTGCTAATAGTTGTCTTGTATCATATGCTTCACTGAGCTGCCTAATATTTCCTTCACTTGTGTATCATTTTAAAGGCAGAGCATAACATTAATATCTTGATCCCTACATAAATTTGTTATTTCAGAAATGATGCTCTCACGGAGACTCCCTTTCTCCTTTCATGTCGTTTTTTTTTTTTTTTTGCATGCAGTTAATCGTTCATAAAATTTTAATTGATTGATTACTACAAATTCAAAACCTCTGAAGAGCCACTTAGTTGAAATTAGCACCACTGGCTGAGTGTTTGTATATTCCCTGCTGCATCTCTCCCCCGCTCCCTCCACTTTTTATTTCCTCCCCGTCTCCATCTTTCCAGCTCTGATTTGTCTTCCATCAGCCTCTCAGTACCTGTGGTGGGAAAGCCGGGGAGCTGTCCCATTACTTATGCATAGGTATCATAGGTATTCATGTGTGTGCATGGGATAGGGCGCATCCAGAGCAGGGGCCGGGGCCCCGACATGACAAACAGGGTGTCAGCAAGGCTCCGCGGGACCCATTAATATGCCGGCAGCCGACAGGGATCCTCACCTACGCACGCTTAATATTCCTGTATATTAAACAACCATAAATCAGAGGATATAAGCACTGAGGGCTGTGTGTAAGAAAGGAGTTCAGTATTTGTTACTGTCTGTGTGTAGGTGTGTTCTTGGAAATGTTACATTGCTAAAAAATGAATTTTCTCTCTGCGTCTCTGCTTGTTTGTACAAGTTAGCATCTCCCGGGAACAGCGGACATTTTTGGAGAATAGGAGGAGTTGCGTCAGATTGGAAATTTATGAATTTTATGTTCCCCAGTCTTTGCATTTGTGCTGTCAGACAATATCGCAGAGTATATGATGTCCTCAACCATACAAACCTAAAGCCCCACTATTAACCTCCTATGTGTCAGTAGCTTTTAACTGGTATAACCATAGTAAAAGCTATATTTCTCTTATCTCGTAAGGGGAACAAGCATCACATTTTATACAAGTAATTAATCATATTCACAAATTTAATTGGTTTTAAAAACTATTTCTTTTTTTGTTTGCTTTTCATAACAATATTTCAATTTCATCTCTGTGTCTCCTGCCTTTATGCTGTGGTTATTTACTGACAGAAACTAAACATTTCTGTTGACTTGGTTTGAAAGTCTGTTTGTGGCTGTTTTTGTCCAGCCAATCACTTAGTCCAGAGCAAGCTTCAAGCATAAGAGAAATAAGCTGCTGCTTAAGGTTTTAGTCCAGCAGGGAGATAAAGATACCAACACTGTTTACAGACATAAAGAAATTATATTTGTAGTTTTGTTTATTAGGAATAAGCCTCTTTATAATGTTCTTTCCAAGGTTTCAGAATATTGAATTCAAAAGAATTCAAATTTCTTTAAAAAAAAACACTTTCTAATAGTTTATTTGTAAGTCATAATTTAAAACTGGAAGTTCAATTATATATGCTGCATATAATAGTGTCTTTGACAAGGGTCCTAAAAATTTTGAGCCAACCTTGACCATAAAGCATAAATTCACCCTTTTCTTGGCAAACAGCAATCTAACCTTGAAAGGAAAGGCAACGCCATTGAAACGGTTAATGCATAAAGTTTTATATTGATAAACTAAAATATTTATGCATATACCCAACATTTCTGTTGGGTATAGGGATCATATGAATTCATTCTCATCAGAAGCCAAATTGTTGCAGTGTCCAAACACTTGTCATATTGCCACCTTGCTCAGACATGCACAGTTCTCTCTGCCCCCTTATGCATGTGTGCACTCTTCCCCTTTCCCCTCCCCCTCCAAATTAATCCATGTTACATGAATGCAAATCACCTTGTTTAATTAGAGACAAAAATGTGTGCATGTGTGTGCGCGCCAGTATGCATGTGTATGTAGTCGTAAGATGCCCCCCCACCACCGCTACCACTACCAACTCTGGTATTCATGATGCGCTGTGGGTCCCTTGGTCCGAGGCAGGCGAGAAAGGCAGTCAGGGCCTAATTTTGTTTTCCCAGTAGGGCCAACTATTAGTTTCTCAGCTCATTAATTACGCTGTTGTGGAGAATCATTAATAGTTAAAGTTGCCCTACAATAATGTATAATGGATACATTTGACTGGAATTCCAATTTCTTCTTCTTCTTTTTTTTCTTTTTTTTGATGTGAGAGCAATTTTTCAGTGGTCATGATCATTTGTGAGTCTAGTTGAATGGACATTGTGAGGATGCATGTGGGGAAGTGGCTGTTGGAGTGCGAGTAAATCACTGCATTTAAACCACCAGAGTCTCTTCAAGGTGGTGGACCGTCTGGCACGCTCCCATCTCTCTGATGGGGAACAGTGTGTGATGTTTTCCATGTTAGCCACTTTGTGTTCGGGTGTCAAATCTATACATAAATGTGTGTCTGTGTGTGGGGGTGTGTGTGTGTGTGGCTGCCCTCTCGGCGGTGCTTGCTCAGATCAGTGACAGGCACATTTTGTGAAAGAGGTCATTAAAATCCCTCCCAAGGCAGCTTGGTGTGTATGCATGAATGTGTGTGTGGGTATGCGTATATGTCTTTGTACGGGTGTCTGCCCATCTTTCGCCCCTGAACTTAAGTCCTGCTCCACGCCTTCTCCACACCCCCACTTCACTTTCCCTCTTCTGTTCTTTCATTCATCTGTCAAAGCATCAGGCGTCTCAGTGGACCTAAGATTACTTGCTACGGCATCTGACTTGTCCTTGTGTGTGAAAAGGTCAAACATATTTGGGCTTAACAGTATATTTGCCTGCATTTTTGATGCATTTAAAAAGATGGAAGCTGTTTCCAAAATCAGGATGATATGGGTCTAATATTTGTGAATATTAGCACTGAAAAGTCTAGTGCATATTTTACCCTTTTTATGCTGCATTAAGTCCCAGACGTCTGTTGGCTTTTTGCACGCTGGGCCCTGCAAAGCCTTGTCAGAATAAGATGTAATTAAGTATGAATAATTAACACCAGTGCCCCCCGACTGAGAGATAGTAGAGCAGCTTCCCTGTGGCAGCAGTCGGTCAGATCACACACGAACCTCATTGCAGTCCACTGTGTGCCCAGTTTGTTCATTAGAAATACCCACAGCTCACACTCGTTGTGATCCTCACCACAGGATCCCTGTGCTGAGGGGTGGAGGGGGGCAACAGGGGAGCATCGTGGGTGCGTTTGTTTCATCAGAAAATAAGAACCCCAATTGAATTATTGTCAGACAGATCATGTCTTTGGTCTTTATAAAGAAGTCCTTGCTAATTGACACAGACATTTTAAAAGCTTTTAGGGATTGCATAATCAGAAAAGTAGATTTTTGTCAGAGTTTATAATACTAACTAACTTCTGAGAGGGAGGCCAGACACCCTTTGCCACCAAAAATAAATAAATAAAAAAATAGAACCTGTTGTACTATGATCCTTCTGTCATTGGGTTCATACAAGTTTAAAATTCTGGTCAATGAGTAACATCACTATCACTTTGGTCTGTGGGCTTTAGCAAGTCAACTGATAAACGTCAAGTATAGTTGTCATGCGTAAACCTTTGCCATACAGAAAACTGATGGAAAACACCGCCCCTAAAATGTTATGCGTATGTACCAATGTTTCAACATTTGGGATGTAATGGGACATTGACATCACAAGACAAGTTTTGGTGGAAGAGAAAAAGACAAGAGGAAATTTTAGAAATATTTTTGAAAAACTGTGGAATCCCCCATATTTTACTCTGACAGAGTAAATGGCTCATAAATCTACAGCAGGCTTCCAAAAAAACTCTATTGGGTTTATAAGTGATCATTTTGAACATTTTCAAACAGATGTTCAAATGATCAAACTGTTAAATAGTTCTGTTATATGGAGGATAATTTTAATAGCTTTCACTTGTTTCACAAATCGAAGTCACAGGCTGACAGCAACTGAATCACTCTTAACAATATAGTCTGCTTTTGAAGAGAAGTATTGCGCTGTTTGATCCACATCACATCACGTGAACATACACGATTTGGCATAATGCCATGACCACCAGAGGCCCTCTGACAGGTTTATGGCTATGCAGCCCCTTAACTGATGTTGGATTAGAATAAACAAACCAAACTTCACTCCTCATGTGCATAATTTAACCCTGACATCAGTTCACCACTGTTTGATCATTGATGATCCTATATATAAAAAACTACCACCAAATGCCATAAACAGGTGCTAATCAGTGTTATTTCCTTATAATTATAATCTAAACTCTTGCACCTTTTCTTGTCAATCTTTGCTCCTTCCTTTGATACAAGTTAATGTTGCATGGTGAAGGTGCATCATTTGGTTTTTAATATGAATGTATCACAAATAAAAATGTGAAATTTTGCTTTGTCTTTCTGAAATGCCATCAAGAGTGAGTATATTGAACATACTTTTGAACTAACTGTCTGCTTTTCTCCTCTTTATCATGTCTTCCTCTCAGCTGTGCGAGCGGACCGCATGCGTGGCGGTCGTAACAAGTTTGGCCCAATGTACAAACGTGACCGTGCCCTGAAGCAGCAAAAGAAGGCTCTGATCCGAGCAAACGGCCTTAAGATTGAGGCCATGAGCCAGGTGATGCAAGCTGTACCCACTGACCTCACTATCTCCTCAGCCATTCAGAACATCCACTCGGCAGCGTCCAAAGGCCTTCCACTGAGCCACCACGCCGGTCACCACACCAGTCACCACCACCACCACCATCATCACCATCACGCCACAGCATTGCCTCCTACAGACTACGATCGTAGCCCTTTTGTTACTTCTCCTGTCAGTATGGCGATGCCGCCACACGCGGGCAGCCTGCAGGGCTACCAGGCGGCCTACGGACACTTCCAGGGCACACGCACCATCAAGTCTGAGTATCCAGACCCATATACCAGCTCTCCAGAGTCCATCATGGGCTACGCTTACGTCGATGCCTACCAGACAGGCTCTCCAACCAGCTTTCCCCATCTGATAGTAGAGCTACTAAAATGTGAACCCGATGAACCACAGGTTCAGGCAAAGATCCTGGCCTATCTACAGCAGGAGCAGGCCAGCCGAGGCAAGCACGAGAAGCTCAACACATTTGGGCTGATGTGCAAGATGGCCGACCAAACACTCTTCTCTATTGTGGAGTGGGCCCGCAGCAGCATTTTCTTCCGTGAACTTAAGGTACGTGTGAATGATCTGTTGCAGTGATGCTGTTATTTAGGTTATGAGGACATGATCAAAATATAGGCATTTACTTTTTTAATGTTAAAATGTTTACACAAATTAGAGCCATGAGTTTATTGGGCAATGATGAACTAAACTACATTTTGTTTCGGTGCTAAGCTTTTTACCACATTTCCAAGCGTGAAATTTAACTCTGCTCGTATCCATCGTTTGTTCTGTTCCTTATGTTCAACAGCACCTTAATATCCTTTTTGTCCTGGTTTTCAACACTAATGTTGAGTGTACAAGGCTGTGGGCTGTGAGCCAGAATTTGCTCATTGCTGGCACTGCTCTCTGTCCTATAGTGCCTAATCAAAATTCACCAGCCAGTTGTTTTCATCAAACGCGCAAAAGACTTTTTTTCCCCCTTTCGTTGTGGATTTTGAAAACTTTTAGTGTGAGCATTAGGCACATTGTAGTATCCTGCAAACAATTCATATTATTAAATTAGGTGCTTTGATTAGTTTTAAAGAACAATGAAATTGGTAAATTTTTGTAATGTAATTATTTGTATTCATTTTCAAATCATTTAATTTTATGGTTAATTTAATTGTTTGAAGGTATTTCCTATAAGTCTATTTGATAAATGTGTCTTTTAGCAGTAAAGTTTTTTGTGTAAGGCATTCATCGAATTTCAGACGAAAGCACAACACTCAACACTCAGATTACATGAATAGTCCAGATTTTTTCAGTCTCATATGCAGTTACATTGTTAAAGGATTTTATTTTTTATTTTTTTCTCATAAAGAAGACTTTCATTTACTTTTAAATTCATATCTCAGCTTCTCCTGGAGTAGAAAAATTATTTTCTGAGCTTTTAGACAGGGACAGTCTAAATGTGACTCTGCAGCTCTGTAAATCCCAATGAATCACAATTTTTGACTTTAAACATGTTTTACATGAGTTTGCAAAATAATAATAATAATAATAATAATAATAATAATAATAATAATAATAATAATAATAAAACCAGTTAGATATTCTTGAAAAGGGACACTGAAATCACACTTTCTGCATTACACGATGTCTAAAGCAACAATTATAAGTCTCCCAAATATTGTACCGTTTGTTATTGTTTACCTGGGTTAATCCCAAATGACCAGTGTTTGCTGTCTTCAATACATCACTCTGGATTCTGCTTTCTTTTCATCACAGACCCCCTGAGAGAGCTTGTGGCGTGTATTTTACTTACAGCTTTATTTGTTCTGAATGAAGGTTAATATCCTCAAAGCGATTTGAAAGGCATTTGATTAGCCTGCACTCACCTGGTTTTCTTCCCCTTGCCTATTTCTTTTTATTTCTGTTTGTCTCACAGTGCGTCGCCACAGGCTCAGCTGCATATTCATGGGCCTGTTGCCAAATCCCCACTAAATATTTAGTGTAATTTTGTTTTGAAAAGGGAAAATAACAGCCAAAAAATGTTATATTAAAAAAAATGTGCCAATTACTAAACAGATAAGAGTCCTTGAATAACACATGTCGACATTTAGCATGCACTGTCTCCCCTCTCTTGACCTTTTTGAGATATGTATTTGCATTTGCCATAGATGCTCACTATACAGAGGCTCTCACACACATACAAAAGCGCTCACTGAAGGGTGTGGCTACATCTAATAATTGTGCGTGGTTTGCTCATTAATTTTGAATGATCAATTCTGCTCCATTGTTACAGCATCTCTATTTCTCACACCCTCCTCCTAATTCAATTATATCAGCCACTAGTGTTTGTAGCTCCCTGTTCGTCGCCGTGAATGAGTTGTCATTATGTTTGCCTAATGACTACCCATATTACTCTATCTTAGCAGTAATTGACGAGTGCTTGTTACAAAGGTGCAAAATGACCCGAGCTCAAAGCTTTTCCCACTGTTACACGGGTCTCATTGCTTTCAGGAGAGAGTGAGGGAGATAATAGAATTTTGCTCATGTTGCCCCCTTCTGCTGTTAAAGCATCATCCAAAGCACAAGGGGTTTTGATAAATAATATGCTAGCTGTGGCTCTGACAGTTTTTTTTCCCACATGTTTGGCCAGCCTGTCTTTCCTTTTTGTTTCTTATTGCAAACTCTTGTAATAATCTGAGCTAAGGTGCTGTGAGAAAATGAATTACAGTACCGAATGAGAAAGGCAAAATCTAGGATTTGCCTAATGAGTACTATTTTGAAAACATTATGAAGACTGTTTTTATATATGTTGTCTTTTGTAACTTCTCAAAGATATTTTCTTAGATACATTTAGGTCTTTTTTGTTAAAGTACTCAAATATTTCTTGAACCTTTCCACATCTTGTCATGTTACAATCACTAGCTTCAATAGATTTAAGGGGTGGAGGAGGATTTCATGTGATAGATTATGAGTCTTTGCACAAGACACTTCGCCCTCCTTGCCTGCTGGTGGTGGTCAGAGGGCCTGGTGGTGGTGCATGGCAGGCAGGCCTCTGTCAGACTGCCCCAGCACAGCTGTGGTCACTATCTAGTAGCTTGTGAATATGTGAATGACTGAATACAGTGTGACACACTTTGGGGTAATCTGGACTTGATAAAGTGCTATACAAGCCATTTACCATTTTACCATTTAGATCAGAACAAAGTTGTGAGTAATTTTGAAAGGGAAGAAAATGCAACATATATTTCAACAATTTCACAAGATGTTTCTGAAAAGAGTGGTGTACTTTATTATTTTTTTATACTGAGTTAATACTTTGTGCAGCCAATTTTCATTATGCTTAAAGTTGCTCAGCTAGAGTCAGCCTTTTTTATGCAGAACATTTTAAGTTTGGCCAGACTGTATAGTAAGCAACTGTGGACATCAAGTCTTCTAGTCTTTGTACTTCAGTTTAGGTCTGTACTTTGACTGGGGCATTCTAACACATGACTTTGATCTAAACCCTTCCAATGTAACTCTGTATGGTTCTTTTTATGGTAATGTGAAGCTCTAGTTTTCTGACACATTAAATTTTTTTTGCAAAAGGCTAAAAGTTTTTGACGATTCTAGCCAGAGGCTCTGAATGGCATGTGGCAAACCTACTGCGCATATTACTAATGGGACCCTTCTAGCCACACCCTTATAAACACCAGATGGGCTGCACCACGGCTTCTACTTGTGCTTTCACTTGTACTTGAACTTATCTGCCACCTGTGCTGTGGATTTCTGCAGCTCCTTCAGAGAAGTCAGCAGGTCTTTTAACTGCTTCCCTTATTAAACTTTATCTTAGCAGTTTATGTAGAAAATAATTTGTTTGTAGGTTAACAGATGTGTCATAGATTGGACATGTGCTCTACACCCAAAGCTCTGAGATTTAGATCCATTTAGAGCTTGAAAACTGTTCAATTTATTATTTATTTAAAAAAAATCCTCCTTAAAACTTCTCTACAACTTTATCCCTCCCTGTATGGTGTGATCCTCTGTCTATTGGTTCAGTAAACAGAACAAATAGACTGTTAGCTTCAATTGCTAACACAACATTGAAGCCTTCACAGAAAAGATGTGCTCATTCTGAGATTAAATAAACAAACAGAAAGACTTCAGCAAAAGTTCACTTGGGTATTTTGGGCATTCATCATTGTAAAGGTACTGGATACAATTTTAAGTCTTCATTTTTAAGATAGCATTAAATCAAAGTATACTTTTTCTTCTATTATTGTGCTGCTTTGTGTTGCTGTATTACATGAAATCTGTATAACATACAATAAACTTTGTGGTTGAATCATGAGAAGATGTGAAAAATTCAAGACGTACAAATACTTTTACAAGACACTAGCTGTCAATAATTATGTATGCATTTTAAATAATGTTAAGTGACCGAATAGATCATTCATGATGAAGATAAAATCACCCACAATGAACCTTTATTGTCTCAGCGAGCTGAACGTGAATTCAACTCAGTGAGGCTGTGTTTGTGAATCCATCTGAACTTTGACTTCTTCTGCTAATGTTTGGACTGCTAAATGTGAGGTCAAGCCTGCAAGCAGAAATACAGGAACCAGAATATAATTAAAAGTTTGTTACAAGAATGACTTGCCACTGTAGGAAGTTATAAATACAGCTTTAACCAGTACACATGCACATTCATATGCACACATAGCCAGATTAGAGCCCTGCCCCTTTCACTATTATTAGCTCTGTATGAACAAAAGAATTTCTTTTGTAACAGGGCCAAGCTGGAAGGGTGTGTGCAAGGCATCTGCCAGAAATGTGTTTAAAGATTTGGTTTCCATACATTAGTCATAATCACAGCTCTCATAACTATTTTGTCATTAGAAAAACCTACAACAGACCATTTCCCATTCTTTTCCAGCATGGCAAGCTGCCTCCACTTTTTCCCCCCCTTAACCTCTGGGAGTGAGACATGACGTGAGGAACATTTATTTCTTACAGATCAGATCCAAGAAGTTGTGCTTTATGACTAACCTGCCTTTGTCTTGATTTTTTAAGCATAACGGCAGACTTGTGGCAGCACCGTTTCTCTGGTTTTGAAATCACTGGCATAATGGAATAATATTTTCAGCAGGGTTGAGACCAGGGGCTTTTGTGGTTATTTTATGAAATTTTCTGTGAGCCGAGAACAGGTGCATATTTGGTGAGCATATTTAAATTTAGGAATGACTTTCATTTAACTTTTTTTCCATTGAAATATTAGGTAGCTGCTATTGTGTGTGGAACCTTGACTCTTGCTTGAACCGAGCAATTTTCATTTCATTCATTAATCCAAGCAGAAAGAGTGGTTTGGATTATTCTAATAGTTATACTTTATGGTATTTTAATTTATTTATTTATTTGCTAGAGATGTGTTTAATACAAGTTTATGTGGTTCAGGATATTTCTATATATTTTGCTATGAATGTAATATAAAATATGCTTATGTATTTATGCTTTATCAAATAGATGACTTAAAATTTGTTGTTTGTGAGAAATTAATTTAATAATAATTCCAATATTATAATAACACATCTACTTTCAAGTTAATTTTACATTGGGGACATGGACAAAGAACAAATTTGAATGAACTTCATTGTGTGGAATTACTGAAAAATAATTGTAGATTTTTCAATGGAAGCCCTTGGGCTTACATGCTACTCTGGATTAGGGGAATTTGGGTGATTTTCTCAGGAGTTTTACTCCTGATTTTTGAATCAAGTTTATTTGTATAGAACATTTCAGCAACAAGGCAGTTTAAAGTGTTTTTACATGATGAAAACATTGAAACCCTAACCCAATAAACAATAAGAACAATTACATCACAGTAATGTTTCTTGTTACTGAAACATTACTGTGTCATCACTTCCATGTGGCAAAATACATGGAAGTGATGAAATGTTGCAATGCAGAGTACAATGAAAGATGTTCCAGTTTTTATCAATCAAAGGCAACTCTGCAGGAATGGGATTATGGCCTTGATTTACAAGTACTCTGGGTTTCAGCATACAAAAAGTATGAAAAAACAAATTCCACATCCCCATGTTTGGTTCTGATTCTGGGGATGCAGAATATACTAGAACCTGAGTGATCTGGAAGTTTGGTGTAGTGATAACAGGTCTTTCATTTATTGTGGCGCTAAGCCGCTCAGTGATTCATGAGCCAACAAAAGCGTTAAAAGTTTATTCTCTGAGCTACAGGGAGCCAGTGCTTTTTGTCAGTTTCAGTTTCTTTGTCATTTATTTTACATTGGCTGTTATACTTCTAAATGCACGGACTGAACAAATTAAGGTTGTGTTATTTTCACCTGTTTGACCAAGCTTGTTAATCTATTGGGTATTTAAGTATGCTGTACTTATCAAATACATTTTTTTAATTCAGTACATTTGTATCTGTTTAAAGAAAAATGTTTTAAGTCAATTCAGTGCTGGTTTTCTGTATCGGATCGGTATCGACCGATACTAAACCTCGAATATCTGTATCAGTATTGGAAGTGAATAAAACTGGATCGGTGCATCAGTAGTCATAATGTTAATCAAACAAAAATTTTTTGATTGACTTTTAGAATTTTATTAATGAAAATAAAAAAAATATAAAATTTTACATAAAACTCATAAATGCAGCCAACTGCCTACTTACATTGTTCCAGCTTGAATTTGCACTTTGTGCTTCTGTGTGTGCATGTGTGTGTGATGGTGATTCATACTTGTGTATGGTCCCATGCTCCTTTCTTCCCCATTGTTTCACGGTAAGGATGGCTCTCTAGATTCCCACCACAAACACAATGGGAAGGAGAATTTAGCGGAGCGTTTAGGAATATAAGTGATTCATTTATGTTTATATCTTACCTTCCTAATTCTATTCCCTTTTCACCCCACCCTCTGTTTCCTCTCTTCACCCTTTAATAAAAAGAGACGTGTGATTGCTTTTAGGACAACAAAGGCTTTTGTGTACCTTGTCAACGCAGAATATGCAGTGGGTAATATGGAAAAAATGACAGCTGAAAATACTTTGAAGTTTCACATGTACTGAAACTGCTGTATTCTTAGAAGAAGATTTCTACGGATAATAGAAAATAATTTACACTTTAATAATCATCATTACCTTATTATTAATTTGAAAAAACTATTATCTAATTTATGACATTTCTTGTCTTAACTTTGGTCCCTGTAACAATGGATATTTTTACTTAGCCTCTTTTGGCAAAGTGTTTTTCTTCATCCACACAAACATTTTTATCTATTTAGAAAATAGATAAAGATTGCTAAGGGTTGATGAGCATCCAATCCTTAGCTATTTATAATCCCCTCAAAAAGGAAGTAAATAAACTTTGATTTGCAGATGTATCACAAAAAAGAAATCAACATACCTCCAGAAATGTTGGTGTAAGACTTAATCAAAGTTTGGAAAATATTTCAGAGCATTCTTTAACAAAAATCTTAAAAATATATATTTCTGTGGTCTCAAAATTGCCTCTTCTCTCTGAGTTACCCCATGTCAGAATTTATTGGACCTGGTGTTTTGTCTAAATCTTAAGCATAATTAACACGCAATACAATTAAACTTCTTAGCCTAATCATGCCTTAAAAGATGAGGATGACAGTGTCAATGATATTTGAAAATAAAAAAAAAATAAAATAAAAGAAACACATGGCTGAGATTTAGTTAAAGATTCAGACAGTTTTTCTTTTTTTTTTTTTTTTTTTTGCTTTTTGGTGATTCTTTTTTTCTTGTGTTCTACTCTGCATGTAGCAGTTATGGCAAAAGCAGAACTGAGGGCCATTATGTTGAAGAGGAACTGTATTAGAAGTCTTGTTCCCTGGGAAAGCTCCCAGCTGAGATGGGACAGCCATATTGGATAAACAGATGGTGGGGGAGAGGAAAAGACAAGCGCAGAGAACAAAGGTGAAATGAAGAAAGGAGATGAGTGGAGAGATGAGCAGAGGAGGAATGCGAATGGAGTGAGGAAGAGCAAAGAATAGGAAGTAAAACGATTAGCAGTGAAGTAAGCAGAGGAACCTTGTTGTAGGTCATGTCCTGGTAACTTATTCTTATAAAATCAAAAACACAAAACATTTGCTGGATCAACATGTCTTCATTAAGACTTGTTTGACTTGTGAACACTCGGCATGACCTTGACTCAGTACTTGAAGTCAGACTGGGATCCAGATTAAAGCATTTTTAAATGACCAAGATAAAAATCTCAGACAATTCTCGTCTCTTGTTACCTTTATTTGGTCTAAATAAAGGTAACAAGTAAAACATGTTGCCATGTTTTACATAGAAAATATTCCTACATGCGTTGGTTGAAAACTGTCTCATGTGCCATCCACATGATTATGTTGGGCTAACAGATCTGTTTGCAGCAGCCAACACAGTCTCTTTTTCAGTTTCCTATTTGTACCTTAGCAAAAAACTATTAGGTGCTTTGTCAGAACACAATGTTATGTTTTATACATTTTATTTCACATAGTTAATACTGTAGTGAGGCAGCACTTAAAACTTCCTCACAGAAATTCTAGTTATAGTTAAATATAAGTAAATATGGAACAATGATATTTTAAAAATATTTAACCTGTTACTGGTAAATGTGTATACTTAAATTAATCAGATCGGTACCAGGGACAAAGCCCTGTTTGGGGACAGCTCTAGTTAAAACTCTAAAATATAGAAATTTAAATTTTTATTGCTGAGTTCTAAATAATTGTATTTAGATAATACAAAAATATTTTAAATGACACATTTCTTGGGCTGCCTTAAGTTTAAGGAAACATCCAAGTTTCTTGCATTTGATGAGTGTAAATTGTACAGTTACAGGCAGATGTTATTCAGTTATATTTAATTTTTTAGTTCAGCTTTGGAGTTGGTCTGCACAAAATATCATCACATTATTTCTATATAATGTTTGGCATATAGTAATTGTTAGCTTGTGTATTCCAAGTGCTACAAACGTTCATTTTGCATGCTACTGCAATGTTTAGCCAGTTAAGGAAAGTACAGACTTACTTTTTCCTTTTCTTACCATCTGTTTTTCCAATTCTGATTGCACTAATCAGTAGCAGATAACTCACATGGGACACAAAAAGACATATCCCACAATGCTAAAGGTCACAGGGTGTATGGAATACAGGTGATAATGAGAAGAAGAAAAAAAATAGGCTTAAAGCACAACTGATATCGACTTTGCTCTATTTACTATTATTACTGTTATTGCAAGATTTTCTAATAATTTGCAGCCTTGTGATGTCACTGTTTTAAATATTTGAACTCAATTAGTTATCAACAAGGATATCAAACAAAGTAAATCAATATGCAATGTCTTTCAAAATGTAGAAACTACAGTGTATTTCAAACATCTTTTAATAAAAAAGAACAAATTTTGAGCCCCTAAAACCACAGATTTAGCCTTTTCTGAAGTTAGCCCAAGATGTTATTTAGGATGGTGAAATTATTTAACAATTATTTTAACAAATTTCTACAGATATTCACTCATCTTTCAACTCATTCATTCACACTAAATGAGAATTTGTTTTTCATTTTGGAGTTTGAAAGGGGTGGAGGTGTCTGATGTTGGTATTTCAGGCTTGAATATTCTCTGCTTATAGATTTACCTGAGTTAATAATGTAAGGTTTTCTGATGTTCTCCACTCTACCCTGCTGCATAATTTCACCCCGTATTCACCTCCATCTATGCCCATGAATATTACATGAATTTACTTTGGTGAAATTATACTTACACCACCTATCCAACCAGTTCAGAGTGGACAGTCGCTTTCTGCACATACACACAAACCCCCACTCACTGATTTTTAAAAAAAAATTTTTATCCCCATTTCAGAAGCAGTTTATTATTCAAGGTGTCTGATCATATTTGAGTGTGTGTTTGTGTGTGTTGTAAACTGCCTCTGCTCTGTGGTGACCGGTAATTGCACCTTTGCCCCCCGCACCCTTTCAAGCCTCGTAACTGAGAGGAAATTAATAAGCCATTTCAGACAGGTTCTGTGATCCTTGTGAAATGCCACATCTCTACAACTGACTACACAGACACATTCAGAACTTCATGCAGCAGTGTCTGTTTTGTTGCAGAGGTCATTGGCCACTCCTGCAAAAACCTCTCACCGGACACTCTAATCCTGACAAACTGCAAGTGTGAAGGGGCTGGCGTCTGCTCGCGTGTGGCAAAGATTTGTAACGGTGTCCCTGGTCCATTGCATTTGAATTATTCTGCAGGTTGTGTTGCAACCCCCTGCACTCACTTGGACCATAGCGTGCTTTACCTTGGTTGTGCAAAAAATGATGCATGAAGAGTGGCAGGAAGGGAGAAGGGAGAGGAGAGCGTAGGATTAAATTGGAATAAATAAAATAAAAGAAAGGTTATATGAAGTTCAGTACAGACTGAAGGGAACAGGAAAAGAAAGAAGACAGACTGAGCAAAAACAGGAAGAAGACAGAGTAAGGGAAAAAATTGTTCACAGGAAATAATAAGAGAAGATTCAGGAAGAGGAGAGCTGACAAATGAAGAGCCAAATGGATTTGGACTGATGAACAAAGAAATAAGTAAGGTGTGTTAAATGGAAAGATGAAGAAGGGACCCTAGGAAGCAGCGGCCAAGGGCAAAACGCAGGAGATGGTAGAAGACACAATATGGTGAAGGACAGGAGAGGTGGGTAACAAAAAAAAAAAGGACCGGTAGATTGGTGGGGTTAGGTGGGGGTTTTAGGGGGGAACAGGTGTAAGGTTAATGGGCCTGGAGAGGATCCACCAAACGATCTGGGGCTTGATATATGGCCTGTGAGCCCGGTGCGGGGCGTAAGCTTTCAAAGATATATTATTTCATTTGAGGAGCTGCGCCATTCTGGCTGACAATCCCCCTACAACACCCCAGCACCCTCCTCCCCCAAACTTCTCCCAGCACCCCCCACAGCCTGCATTTGTCCGGTGATAGATGACACCCTCCCCACACCACCTCACCCGAGCTCATGAACGCAGATGCAGAAATCTACCTACTGTTCTTATAGACTTGTTTCATAAAGATCAATAGTTTAAACTTTCAGACTGTATTTTTTTTCCTTTTTGGATATCTTTCTTATCAGTCATTTCTTGCTGTCAATCTACCAGTCGGCAACCAGGTCTTGCAGCTGGTTGTGTGTATATCTTTTTTTAAGTTGCTATTTTAGGAGTAACAATATCTGTTTGATCAGCAGCATTGGGTCAAAGCTGGAGTTGAGCAGATACTTACGAGGAGGGAGAAGGTGGTGGATGTTCACTAAGTCTTTTTTTTTCATTCATGAATAATCAAACATGATGTAAGATAGCAGTACCTCTCTTTTTCAGAAATACTATAAAACAACTCCCATGATTTTTTTTTTCAACAATACCAACAAATGGGAACCTCAGATGTTTGGATACATTTTAAGAGAAGACTTGAGGCAAAAAAATATAACTCATTTACAACTGAGGCAACTACCTTATGTTATATTTTTTTTTCTTCGAGTGCTTTTAACAAAACCTATAAGAGACATGTGAACATATATTACAAAACATATATAACATTTTTTTTTTCAGAAAGAACTTCTGGCTCTTCTGTGGCCAATATGACAAGATTACAAATGTGTATCATATCAACCTCCTGTGGTTTAACTTTATTCTTTATACATTCATTGCCAAATTCTGGCCGTTTGACTGATATCACAGAAATCTAATGCTCCAATCCTCACATTCCCCTTGACAGTTTTAGACTTAACCTCACAGATAAAACCAGTTCACATTGGAATGGTCCTGCAGGTTCAACCCCAGGGGATGGCGAGGGGCCGGACGGAAGAACAGGAAACTTGTTAAAAGAAAAGATTTAAGGTCGCCTGTCCCGGAGGAGCGGCAGCTTTAAGGAGACAACAGGGGTTGGGAGGTTTTAGGATGCGCAAAGTCTGCATATCCACTTGTTGCTTTGATGAGGGATGAAAGGCTGTCATGAAGTGCAGGTTTACAGAGCTCTGAGCAATGATAGACTTGACTGTACTCAAGAATATTTTATCTTCCATGACCTTTGTCTAACTCTCTCAAGACATTTTTTGCCTGCTGTTTTTTTAACTAAAATCTCCACTCCATTCTGAATGACCACAGACTAGGCTTGCAGAACTTAATGGACACTTATTGTTGGATTACACTTTTGCTCTACCCTAAGAAAAGGGGAAACGGTTTGCTCTTCATTTGCTGTGTGTTTGTGTTCTTTGTCATCTCCTCATTCAACCCCCATCTGATAAATAGTTGTTTAGAAAAATAAATAAATAAAAATCAAAGATTGCCTCTACATCCTCTCTAGTTTTCCATTTTGATGCAAGTTAACGCAGCCTGATTCACATTTCGAGCACTTTGGGCATTCGGTGGGAGCAAGAGCGGGTTGTGTTTAAAGTCTTGTTTGAGCATGATCAGGGTAAAAGCCTTTTTTATTGGCAGGTCATGTCGCTTGTTAAGATGGTGACGCGGGTGAGTTAGGCATTGCCGTACACCTCGGTGGTCCCAGAGTAACACAGTTGTTCCATCACAAGTTGGCAACAGTCAGTACAATCAGCACAGTAAGAAAGACGGTGAGACTGAAAGCAGAGGAAGTGGTAGTGGAAGATAAAGAAATTGGGCAAACAAAGTAAATATGGGGAGTTGATTCATTTTGCCGGGCCTGGTAACAAATCAACTGAAAAGCAAGCAAACAATTTAGACACTCCTCCAAAGCACAAAGTTGCTTCATACCTCTTTCCTTCCTCTCTACTGTAATTACAGATGTGTAAGTCAAATTTACATTTTACTCCAGAATATTGCTGTAATTGCTGAAGGAAAGTGGCTGTATTCCACCATACATTACAGGTAAATAAAGAATGCAGAGGTAAAAGTGAATAAAACTACTTTTAAATGCTGGCAGATTGTGCACAGGAGCAAAATGTTGTTGGTAAATTGTTCAGAATACAGACAAAAGCATTGGTATTTAATGTTTACATGATCCCTAGCTGCAGAAATTCCAGGGGGTTAAGGGGGCTGCTGCTGCTGCTGCTGCTTTACGCTGACCTTCAACCTCTAAACTAAATCTAACACACAAAACTATGCAAACATCTTGTATGATTTATTGTCCTCTTACTTTAATGTCTGAAGTAGATAAGAACTGGGGTTAAGAATGAAGACAAGCCAAAAAGTGTTTCTATACATTTGTAGACCAACCATTCCATTACTGACTTGTCACTTTCGAGCAACATGTTGTTCACCAAATTAACAATCAGAGTGCTTTGGTAAGCTTTTCAAAATCTAATGTAAGACAAAGCAAAAAATACAGTGTCCTCGGGTTCTCATGTTTCCAAATTGCGTGGCCTCAATTATCTGCATTTAATCCAGCCTGCCTAGAGGTTTGTGCCTGTGTCTGCCGCTTTCATCACAGGGCTGTCGACAGTTGTCCCTCGATGTCTATTTTTGATGCTTATTTACAGCTTTCTATTCTGGACTGGGAGTCGGGAAGCTTTGGTGGTGGGGGTTTTACGGGTCTAGAGACAATAGATAAGACATCAGTGGAACAGAGTCGACATCTCTCCGGTTGGTTTTTACCCTTTAAGAGTTGAAGTGTATTTATACTCATCTGGTAAGACGGCTGATTGAATTTGCACACAGATGACCGATGGAGGCAGCTCATAAGCGTAACATTAGACATTGTGGTTGTGTTGTGACGACGGGTGAGAAATTTCAGTGGAGTGACAAGCCATATCTAGCCAAGAAAATTGCTTCATCTCTGTTGTCAAAGTAGGGCAAAGACACCTGTTCTCTATTCCTACTTTCTCCTTTCTGAGGTTTTAATCTCCCTTTTCCCCTTTTTTACTGTGGCTTTTTACTTCTCTGACACCATTTCTTTTTTTATCACCTTTCAGTCAGCCCGAATTTCTCTGTGTTTCACCAAGTACCATGACTGCAAATCTGGCATGGGCCATCGATAAACGATCCCATACTAGTGAAATAAAAGCATAGCAATAATAACATCCATTATGGGCATATGTTCCTTTAGGATAGCACCCTTTCAGAGGGGGATAAAAATGGCTTTATTTAAGCGAGCTGAAACAATTACAAGCAATAAACCAAATATGCTGAAAGGCGACTTGTTGAGAAAGGTGCTGACAGCACCATTAACTTGCATGAAACAAACCAGTCCTAGACAAAAAAAAAAAGTCAGAGAAGGATTTCAGGTGGCAAACCACAGTCTCGCTTTCCCAAAGGCCAGAGCTTTATTCACCACATGTTGCACTGCACTTCCCATCAGCAGCAGCTGCAGCACCAGGCCTG
The DNA here is from genome assembly GCF_904066995.2 of Poecilia reticulata. Lineage (NCBI taxonomy): Eukaryota > Metazoa > Chordata > Actinopteri > Cyprinodontiformes > Poeciliidae > Poecilia > Poecilia reticulata. The sequence continues at coordinate 12,945,702 of NC_088833.1, read as the reverse complement.
CAGCAATGGTGCTGTAGAGAGACAGCTATTTCCTAATCTACATGCATTCACGGCAGTTTCTCTCAGACAAGGCCTGGATATGCACTTGAGGGACAAGCAAAGACCCATCTGTTGTGCGGCATTGTGGTTTTGATGCCTCATCTCCCCTGTAGTGGGATGGCTTACATGTCACAAGAGTTCTAGAAATGCTCCATGACGTTAATTTAGATATTTAACTTAACCATCAATGGATGAGATTCCAGGGATCTCTGGAATTTTGCCATAGCAGTTCGTCTAAAAGTCCAGCACCCAAACCCTCTACGTCTATCCAACTTCACATAGGCCTGAGAGCACAAACTTATGAACACACCTTGAGAAAAAATACTTTTAAAAATGCTGGCGTGTCAAATGCTAATGGGAATGAGTGTCTTCTACCCTCTCAGACAGAAAGCATCCCAGCGTCAGTCTCTGCATTTTAAAAGAGCTTCAGTCTTCTGCACTGTGTTAAGGTTTATTGCATATGTCTGTGTCTTTGTTTATAGGGATGCATGTTACAAAGAGTTCTGCTCTGAATTATACAAAAGGGCAAACCCTTTAGTCTGATGGCTTGTTTGTCTCACTTTCTTGTCTTCACTTTTAAGTTAACGCGTAGACAGCCAGACAAGAACTATGAGTTGAACTCTGTGTCTGCCAATGAAGCTACATTTACTTACAAATGTGTGCAGAAAATAATAATTATAATCTTTATTGTCCACAGATGTAGAAAGTTCCTTTTGCTCATCTATGCATACAGTTAAGAATTCCCAACCTTGCTCTGGTGTGATACTAAACATTATGCAATTTCCACTTTTAGTAAGCATACAGATACATTCATTAATAAGAGGGGAAAAAATATGTATCAAATTAAGCATTAGCTCCAGTTATTCTACAGTGATTAATCCAACAATCTCATGATTAAGCATTGAGATCACCTGTAACATTAACCTCTGGACGTGTTTGTTTTGATTCAGAGAATCTGCAAGGGAGGTAAAAGATTCTGATGGATCAATAGGAGTTCAGTCATCAGGACATCTATCTAAGAGTCTTCTAGACTGGCACTGGTGCACCCTTTGGATTTGGATGGCATGCTTTTTTTTGTCTGTGTGTGATAGAGGAGGACAATCTGGTGAAATGAGAAAGGAAAAGGCAAGCATGTGTGGAAAGAAATGTGTGTAGGGATGGGATTTTGCCATGCATTTGTACTTGGATGTCTGTGTAGGTTTGCAGGGATTGACGTGGTTGCATCTAAGTGTGTGTGAATGCGAAAGAGGAAGGGTTACTTTTGGGAGATGCCATTCCCTCAGCTGCATGTGTATTAGCGGTCTAATGTTCATGTGAATAATTGATTAGGGCCTCTCTGTGTTTTTGATAATTAGTTGATAGCTCTCTAGCTCTAAGCCCTAAGATTGTACGTGTGTGCGTGCGTATGCGTGTGTGTGTGTGTGTGTGTGTGTGTGTGTGTGTGTGTGTGTGTGTGTGTGCGCGTGCGTGCGTGGGTGTGTGTGTGTGTCTAAGGTATCATGGAAACAATACTGTTCAAAAAAATGTTGTTGCCTCTAAGCCATGTACTCATGGATTAACTTTCTGAAGTAATAAAGCAGCAGTACATATACATACCTTTCTCATAACCTACTTAGCAAGAGACTACTTTCTACAGGTAAAAAATTAAGTGCTTTGACTATATTAACCAAACAAAACCAGGTCAGAATGTCATGAAAAATTGCATAGACAATGATCTTACACTGTTCTGCCCTTTGATTTATTGTAAAATAGGTTTTTAGTGTTACTTTTGTGCCAATGCATTGAGTCTTTTATTTTGAAGGTCAGGAAATCAGCCACTCGTTTAGTTTTTCACTCAGTCACATGTGAAGAGGTGCATCTGTTGTAGTCAGCTTTTTGTTAATGCCAACGACATCACCGTCTGTAAGTTTTCATTCTATATTCTGGAGTAGATTTTATTTAATATCTTATTTGTTAAGAATGTGTGAAGTAAATGTGGAATTTGATAGCTGCTGAGTGCTTATGGGTTCATGTTGATTTATTTCTAATTTTCTTAGTTTAGCTTTTTTCTAATGATAATACATAAAACACAGCTATTTTTTATATATGTGTTACAGTTTACTCCATGTTACACGTGTACTTGGGTCACCAAAATAAAGTGGAGGCAAAGAATCTACATTGCTTTGATGAGGGAATAAAGGCTCAAGCATTCATTCGGCTTACTGCTAAATTGTGCTAAGAAACACACAAGGAGAGCAGAAAACGCACTAACCAAGAAAAACATTTAAAAAAAATTTTTTTTTTTTTAAACTTTTGCCTGTTTTAAAGCAAAACAACTAAAATGCTCAGGGAATGAAATCAGTGTATGAAATCTCAAAGATACCTCAAAGCCCTCAGATGGGGATCTGAGGACTGTTGTCCTCTACCACTTCTACTGTCAGTATGTGTCTCATTGAAGAACAGGGCTGATCATTCAGATCCAATTTAAACTGATTTGTATTGATATTTTAAAAATAATTTTAAGGATTTATATACCATATTAATAAAGATGCACAGGACGCCCTCACTATGTGTCGCCTTTCCTCTCTTATTTCTCAAGCACAGCATTTGTAACAACACAATAAGCATTGCATCCTTAAAAAATAACTCATTGAAATTCTAGTCTGGCTTCTCATCGGTCTATTCTCTTGCAGTATTGATTTTTCTATCTTTCATATGCTTATGTACCTGGAAAAAACAGAATATGAAAGTTTGGGTATGCTTGATTCATCGTCAAATCCCTGTTCTGATATCAGACTCAGACGAGGGCTTGTTGCTATCATCAGCGGCCTTGAGAAAACAAGACGTTCTTCCCCTCTGCAACACTCAAGCCCTCTGAGGTGTTTTGTTTTTTTTCCACATGAATGTAATGCCACACTTCTCCTAGACTATCTTTTTGCTAGAAGTTTCCCATTTACATTTTTATGACGCACAAATATTTCTCCTGTTTGCTGCCATGTGCAGGAGCTGCACTTCCTGCCTTCAATGGCCTTTTTTGTTAGTAAGGGTTGAGAGAAGAGCTCCAGGAACAAGCCAGACTTATTAAGTCAAATGTCCTGTTATCCGTTCAACTCAGCAAAGCTAACAGGGAAAAAAAACAAAGCAAAACATTTTAAGGCAGGTAGAGGAGGAAGGCAATTACAATCCCTGGCTGGATTTTTGTTTTTCCACTCACCAAGTCTGTGAAAAAACAAAGAATACCAGGATGGGTAGATAGATTATGTGATGCTGAAGAGAGGAAGAGAGCATGACGAATCGAATATGGTGTGTTCTCAGGGTCAAAGGTCAGCTTGTAGAGTCTCTTAATGTGGTCACCGTGGGAACTGATCAATCCCAGTGCCTGGGCAGTATCGATCAGACCTGGGCGCGTGCACATGCGATGAAATGCACAGAAGTTTTTTGTGACGCGTGCTCTTACAGTGAACCACTCATTCACTGCTATGAAACTGTTTGTGCTCCCACTGCAATATATAGTGAGTTTATGCTTCATACTGCTGAACAAACACACTTTTTCAAAATCTGATGCCGAATGCAATGGTGCTACCCCAATATAACCATCTATAAAAAAAAGAAAGTTTTTTTGACAAAATGATTTTACTCTTTCCTTAGTCTTTTTAGTACTGCAGATTTAGATGATCTCTGTCTATTTCAGCAAAAATATAGACCTACATGAAATTAAACAAATTACACACTGCCAGATCTAACTAAAAGACCATTGGGAACATGGTTTCCACTTCCATATTCATATTTTGAGAAATGTTCACATTTTGATATATTACAAAATTGATCATGGTTCAGTTAAGTTGAACTTAAAATTAAAACAATAAATGCATGTGTTTCGATTTTGAGTAGTCACATGGTATTTGTGTTCTATAAAATGTATGATATTCCAGACAAATTGAAGATACTTGCATAATTACCAGAATCTACCATATAACAAAAGATGTGAGAAAATAGTCTAAGAAAGTGATTAAAAAATACAAAGGCATTTTGTATTTTTGTTATTGATACAAAAATGCATCTTTTTTTTAAAGTGATACAACATTGTTGCAGTTTTGGTATTGTAATACTTTAATAGATATATAAATAAATCTCCATTTCATGTGAAAAAAGTAAAAGACCTGGTTTGATCCTTTTATACTGATATCATGTCGTACATGATGAGGTTATAATTAAATTATCAGAAAGTAGTGCAAAATGGTGTTAGATTGCTTTCAGCTCTACTTTAAAAAAATCTCAGTTGCACATGATTTTTATTTCTTCTAACATCCCCAAATCACTCTAATGCGTATTTGCCTGTTTCATTTAGTAGCATACTACTTTTGTTACTACCCCCATGTATGTTATGCACAGTATGTAGGGCACCAAGTGGCTGGGGAGGGGGGGGGGGCACCAAAAAAATCAGGCTTGTAAAAAATGTATTATAATTAATCATTGCACTCCACTTTGTTACATTTAATTCATTCTACTTCATTGGTTTCCTCCTTTTAGTCCCACTTCAAATTTGACAAAACATTTATGCTTAGAGTACACAAATGGCCAGCAGTATCTCTGAGGATACTGTATAAAAATATGTGGATTTGAATAAAAGATGGTTTAGCATTTCTTTTCTACATAACTGATGCTGTTTGATTCCCAGCGAAGTTAAGTTGCCATAGGCTTTAGACTTGTAGAATTTAGACATTTCTGACAAGATCCCAACATAGAAACATTACAGATGCCACATGTGCCACTGCATGAGCTGAATGCAAGTGTAACTCAAGGTTGTAGTAGTGATCTGAGATAAAGATTACATGACTTACACTCTTCCCATGCCACACAGACTCTGTTTGTCCTGTTGATTCACTCACTTTGCCATGTCAAATGCTTGAAGTGGCTCCTACAGGACCAAATAAAGGTGACTGAAAAAACCAAACATGACAAACATAACATTCTGATGCAGCACATTGTACAGCTTACAGCTTTCCTTCAAACACATCAGAAGATACAAATTTACTTCATAAATGTGACAGGAAGTGTCAAAATCATTTACTTCAAGTTCAAACCTGCAAATATGTGGCTAGATAAGTTGCTAACAACTTTTCCACAATTTAACACAACAGATTTTAATTTGCAACTGTTTAACTACATCTGTAGCTTTTATGATATGTTCTGTGGTCACACGTGGCATCTCAATGGCTGCTAAGAGACCTAATAACATTCTAGGATTTCTGTGTGCCCAGTTGGAGATAAACCCACAGGCATTCTGCACTACCTGATCTGCTGGATTAGAGATACACGCAACCAACAAACAGCTGCTGATAAGAATTCAAGCAATGAAATGCGCACAGTCAGAGCCATGCTCAAAGCTAAACCATAGAGAGGGGTATAACTCTAAATAAACTAAAATGTAATTTGGACAAACATAATCTAAACAGCAGTCATGATAGGCTTGGGTGAAATCTTTAAAACATGTAAAGTTCAAGTGAGCCTATAAAGGCAAGGTGTTGTTTCGCAGACTAGGTGTTCTGAAGAGTCCAGCTTAAATTTATCCTAAAGGATCAGACAAAACAGAAGACAACTGGATCTATTAGTGATAAAGAACTCTTTGTCTTGCTTTATTCCTCCTCTTTATCATTGACCTGACAAATTCTGCCTTACTGAATGCAGTCTGGGTAATATCAGCAGTATTATCATTCCTCTCTTCAATGCACAGCCCCCACCTGCTCAACCAGCAGTACCACCTGTCACCTGCTGATTTTCCCAGCATTCTTATCTGGGAAAACTTTGTAGCTGCCAGCTACAAAATTGAGGCCCAAAGCGCACTTTGTGCCACGAGACATGAGCTGCTTTTGCTGCCAGGGGAGAGAGTTTTGTGCTTTACTCTCATCAAACTTTGCACTGCAAATAGAGAAGCTACATGGGCACCTCTCCTCCAGTCCTCAGCTACTGTCTCCCATGTACTCACTGGACAGTTAATTAGGTATATTTCAATTGTTTATTAGGCATATTTCAATTGCTAGTTACAATTAACAATTTAACCAATTGCCTGGCAGCAATGCAGTACTTCTTGCTCTTTGGTTTAGACCACAAAAGGTGCCTCTCCTGTCAGTTAAGAACAGAAACTGAATCTACAATTAGTGTAAGTTTATGAAAATTACCATAACAAATTACATGGTCAGATGAGTTTTGGTTCCAATTCCTTCATCAGCTTCAAGGCATGAATTTATCTTAAATTGTGTCAACATGGTGTTGATTATGTAGTAGCTCGGTTTAGTCCCCATAGAGGTTTGTTTAAATGCCACAGCCAGTGTGAGTATTGTTGTTAACCATATCCATCCTCTTATGATCACAGTGTACCGATCTTATCATGGCCCAAATTATCTCAAACTTCTTTCTTAAACATGTCAGTGAGTTCACTGTACCCCGGTGACTTTCAGACGCACCAGATCTCAACCCAAAATAGCGCCTTTGGGATGTGCTACAACAGAAAACTTGCATTACAGATGTGCTACTGACAAATCTGCAACATTTGCATGGTGCTATTATGTCAAGCTAGACCAAATTATTTGAGCAATGTTTCTGATATCTTGTTCATTCCTTAGCATAAAGCATCAAAACAGCTCAGAAGGCATAAAGTAGGATTACCTGTTAATAGCAAGGTATACTGTTATATTTCCCTGGGGGTTTGTCATTTTGTTGTTTTGATAGATACAGTTAATCCCAAGATTATTAAAACATTTGGCAGATCTACAACTACAGTAACCATTACATTTTACCAGCATGTGTCTTCTCTCTGTAAGTAACATTAAAAAGGAATTATTATGCAAAAATTAATTTTTGCACATTTTTATGCTTCTTGAAACAGTTCAAGTGCTTTAAAAAAAAAAAAGCATCCAGCCATTTTCTGACTAAACATTCATAAATCACTGCTGCATTCTGCATTCTTAAAGGCTGCTAAGGAGGCTCCACTGCTTCTGCTTCTGGATCTGTTTAAGGGTCAAAGATGCATTGTTGGACAATTGTGCTTCCATTTGCAAGTCTTTTCACATGCATAAAATACGAGTGTAAACATTCAGTTGTGGGATGTGGCCAGCAGCGTATTTGGAATTAAAGTGACAAGAAGCCTTGAAACAGGTCATTGTGAAAGGAGCTCAAAATCTGAGCGGGAGAAATCTCATTATCTGAGAATGAGTCTTTTTGCAAAATATGCAATGACCATATTTTGTATAGCCCAGAGACCTATCCTAAGGTGTTCAAGGAAGTATAATCGGTCCCCATTAACATTTTGGAGTCTAGACATTAATCTGAAAGAGAAAACTAACAGAGAATTAAAGATTAGGGTAATGGTAAAGAGGCCTTCCAAACTCAAAAACTTTGGGCTCATTACTAAAAATAAATAGTTAAAATACTTCTGGAAACATGCCAAAAACTGGCCCTCATTTTTAAATATTCTCCCTTTACTTTGTTTTATTTTTTATCTTTATAGAAATTTCTATTTTAGTTCTTATTAGAAGCAAAATGCGTTATTGAACTATTTACTATTGGAAAAATGACTGGAAAATTCTTTACTTTGGCCAGTTAAAATGACCAGAAACCACCAAAATTGTTATTGTTGTACTCACACACACACGCACACACACACGCACTGAAACTCCTTTATTAAATTAATGAACTTAACTGAAAACGAGCTACAGTACGCTGTCAGCCTCAGCATAATTAAGCGTTTGCAGCACTGAGAAGAACAGGCGCTGTTCTAGGTAAATTAATCCCTGTTCCCAGGTGAATACATTGCCTGTTTGGCTCAAGGCGAACAGATGCCAAGATAGGGACTGCACCAAAGGATGGCAGCTACAGACGAGAATGCATTGATGTGAGCTTCAAATCTCACCTGTAGTACTCAGAGACGGCATTGATTCCCGTCCAGCAGAGACAGGGAAGACAGAAGCACAGCTATTGTTTATGTTTGAGTCGTTTAAACTCACAGCCTGTGTTGATGTGTGCCCCCCTTCTCTCCCCCATCCTCTCGTGTAAAAAAAAAAAAAATGAAGTGATTTTCTCCATTCATTAAGGCTCCGCAGAAGGAGATTCCATTAATCTGTTCATTAGGCTACATCAAAAATGGAACTACTTATTAAAATCAGATCCAGCTGTGTAGTCTCGTTAAAGACCAACATACCGTATGAAGCTTAACAATGCTTGTGGCACCAGACCAAGACCCCACCATAAGAAAGGGGGGATTCTGGTACATTGGCCTGCTTTGAGTCAACACACCATCATAATTGATGTACTCATAGCAGGGGGGTATGAATAAACATTACTTTTTCTTTTTGTAACTGAATCATCTGAATCCTTCATTTCCAATTAATTTACATTTGCGTAGAAATGAGGGAATATGTGCTCTTAATCACTATGTTTTATTTTCTCACTTTCCCCCCCACCCCTAAGTCTTTTCTCATTCTCTCATTCCCTGTCTGGCAGTTCCATTCCCCCTCTCAACTAGCCTCTCCTTCTTCTTTTCCCTCTCGCTCTCTCTCTCTCTCTGGTAAAATCCCATTAATCTCAGCAGGTGGTTTTGAACAAAAGCTATGGGCTAAGCGATTGATCCGGGCATTGATCCCACTCGCCTGAACAATCATAAAGGTGTTAAATTGGTTTCTTGGAGGATATGTATTTTTCATCGCTGGCTGCCGCAATAGAAGTTCCTGCTTGGAATTTTACTTTCCCTCTCCCTTTTTTAAGTACAACTAAAAATGGGTGTTTAAATAATAAATAGATCACACCTTGAAAAGCAACCTTAAATGTGGATTTTGAGACCAGTTTGAAGCAATTTCTGAAGTGAATGTTAAGTGCATAAACTTTAGTTGCTAAATCCGTGATGGGCTTTGCTACATCCAAGGACAAAGATATTCTTGCTTTTTTTTTTTTTTTTTTTTTTTATTACTCTTCGAGTGGAATCATTTCTGGAATTTATTTTATGATTAGAATAGAAATTTAGATGTGCATTCATTTTAATACAGATTTTCCATTGTATCATCGCTAAGCAAAACCTTAAAATGCAATAGTATTAAAAGCTTTTGGGATTTATGTCCACTGATATTTGGCTCACTGCAAGTTTATTCTAAGAGTAAATATTTGCCTTATAGAACAATTGCAGTGAGAGGTGCACGGTTAGAGAATTGTAACTGAAAGCTTTGATATGCTCATTTAATTTCAGTCAATTGTGATTTTGCTTTAAGAAATTCAATTAATCTGTTTTTAAGATATTTTCTCAGCTTAGTGCTGTGAGCAGTAATTAACTATTTACTAATTAATTGTGTTTTACTCAGTTTAAAATAACCCAAAATTATTTTGAGCTCACATTTTAAAACTACTAAGCAACTAAATAGCAGTTTCTCTCTCTCTACACAGCAATACTTCTCCACTGGTCAGGGTTTCGGACACACGATCATGGCTGGTTGGCGATCTGAAATCGAAGTAAAAAACAAAAAAAAACAAAAATTGAATTATTCTTTTTTCAAATTAGTCACTCATTCGAGTATTAATCATAAGGCCGAGATTTACTCAGAGAAATCGGTGACCAGCACTTTAACAAACTGTGATGCTATTATTATGCAAAACACGTGGAACAAAAGATTCGGGAGACGATATGGGGGAGGGTGTTGTCCAAAAAAACATCCAGCAACCCATTGAAAAACAATCTGTGACGTTTCTCCAACTTCCAGAGAGAATCTATAGCAGGGGTTCTCAAATCCAGGCCTTGAGGCCCGTTGTCCTTCAACTTTTATGCATTTCTTCTTCAACACAACTAAGTCAGTTAATTAGGTCATTTGTAGGACTCCGCAGAACATGACTGTATATTGCAGAGGTGACTTGATCCAGGTCCGTTGGACTAGGGACACATCTGAAAGTAGCAGGACACAGGCTTTAGAGGCCTGGATGTTTAGAACCCCATGAAAACCCCTGATTTAAGTCAGAGATTGAAGGCTTGGCTAACTTTGCAGACACCTTCTGAAATCCATTTGCTATTTCCTCAAAGCATGTACAAGTGGATTTCTTGCTACAGACAGATTCTGTTCATACAAGAAAAGTCAAGTACCAACCAAAACCATTATGCAAAATGGCAAAGCTGCAAATTGCCTGTGTCTGTTGCAATAGCACATAGGAACAGTCAGCATCATTCAGAGATCTTGAAAATCTGGTTGCTTTGAGGTCTCTCTTCTTATAACCAGGGTCCTTTGTTTTATCTAATGTAGCACAAACATTAACATAGCATCTGGCATCCTATAATCAACCGTATTTAATTCCTACAAATATATTTTCCACAGAATAATTATATAGTTTTGAGCTTCATTGATTATCAAAATTAGGAGGATTTTCTCTTTTTCATGAGTCCTCATTGCTTTACAGAGCTGGAACAGTAACAAGAGACGTTATCTAAAATGTCCATGACTGTGTGATAAGCGTCAAACAGTAATACATGAATTATCAGTTTTATTGCTTTTATGTTGTTCGAGCAAACGTCTTGTTTGCACTTTCCAATGCCATAACAGTGTCTGTGGATTTAATCAGCTACTGGTAATCATCATCATCATCATCTGATAATTATCAACCGCTTTCTCTCTATGAGAACGAGGCAAAACAGTCATCGATTCCGTGTCACCTCAGTTATATTATCGAGTGAGCAGGCAGCCTATCTCGTAAGAACAAGCGGCGTATGACAGAGCAAAGGAAGAGCTTGTCAGGGAAACAGCTTGTGATGCTGGTACTTAAAAGGTCAGCAAGCTCAACTCCAACCACTGGTACGCCCTTACACTTGTGTGTCTGTCACCATATCCCCCCTTTCACCAAGCGGGTGTACGCTGCCCTCATCTAGGCTGCTGTCACCCATCGTCATCCCCTCTGAGTTGCCACCCTTTGATGACCCGGGCTTCTTGTCAGAGAGGAGCTTCCAGGCAGGCACAGAGAGGACAGTCCTTTGAAGAGGACCCCGGCACTTGCCAGGCCCAATGACATGTGGCTGATTTCTTTGAAGAACTCAGGCTTTATGTTTACCAGTCCATCCACAGATACACGTCATGCCTTGCTTCCAGCATCTTTACATGGAGAGACGAGGAGGAGCGCTTGGTCTTAGACTGCTTTCCATGCCCTCTGATGGTTTTAATGAAGGCATTTGAATTTTCCTTTGGTCTTGAGCTCATGACACAGATGGCGCAAAGCCACAGAAAATAGACGTATAGGTGGGCAAGTGACAAGTGGAGTCCAATATACTGTCAGATATGTTGGAAAAGGTCACAGCAGCATTGCTCGGATTTTTTTTCTTTTTTGTATTTTGTTGGAGGAATGAAAGATGTAAGACATCTGAGACTGGTGGTTTTCTATTACTTTACTAGACTTTTTCTTTAAATTACATTACTGTGTATAAACAACCTACCTGAGCTGTCACAGTTCTGAATACAATATCAAGGAAAATATGTTGAAGGAAAACATAAATCTGTTGTGGAGCACTAACTATAGTATGATCGTATATTTCATTATGCATTATTATGCAGGGATTTTTCTTATTCCCCTTGAATACATTTTCACATTTGTCATGTTATATCCTCAAACTTCTGTGGATTTTACTGGGATTAGCTATGACCATCCCCCAATTTACTTTGGCCTGCTTCCGTGTCACTGCTGAAGAAAAGCATGCCCACATCATGATGCTGCCACCATTGTGTTTCAATATATGTTCATGGTGCTGTGCAATTTTAATTTCCCTTCATGAGACTTTTTACAGTTTCTTCCTTCTCAAGGACAGGTTTGAGAAGATCATGAGAAGTTATTGTCTCCATCTCCCTCAAAGTTATGATGGGCCTCCTGTCTACTTCTTAGTCTCCATAAAATTTTGGGGCCCAACAATAGTTGTGGCACCAGACCAAAATATGACAAAATGTGAAAATGGTCGATGACCATGAGAACTTTTGTAAGGCACATTTCTTCTTTTTTTTCAGGGAAAAATTATATGGAACTTTGTGAATTATGGTGAACTTCATTCATGTAAAAAAAAAAAAACAACAGACAAACCAAAGATTTACCTGAATCGGAGTCAGTACATAATTGTTGCTTTTAGAATATATCAGTTAAGGTTTTCTCATTCTGCAGCTGTGTGTAGTCTGTAATGCTTTGTCTTCCTAAAAGCTAAATAGGCATTCTTTAACACTTGCTCTAAATCAGTAGTCAAAACAGTTCCATTTAACAAGAGACAAGAGTTCAGACCTGCCCATGTCAAAATAAATATTGAAGCGTTTCACATTTTTAGCAAGCCTGCAACTGCAGACATCAAATAAATGATTAAGGTCATTCCATTGCACACTTTCTTAACTGCTTCAAAACACATTCCTCACAGGTGTCTCTACACTGCAGCTGCCTATGTCACAAAGTTCCAACATTGATTCACATTCTTAACCCCACAAGCGGCTGACATGGGCAATGACTGTCACATACTGTTCTCACACAGTCAAAGCAGCAGTTCACATCTCACCACCACAGCCCACGATATTCCCAATAAACGTCACAAAGAGCAAAATGTTTGCTGATAGGGTGGGGGAGGGGAGAAAGAATGAACCTCTCGTGTATTTTCCTCATTCCTGTCCTCTAAATGGGCCCCTTTTTCCCCCCCCATGTCCACCTTTTTGCAGTAATGATTAACACCGCTGAGCATGGGAAGAGACTCTCTGTTACAATGGAGGAGGTTGTTTTGGTTCCCAAATTACCGATTCATCTGTGTTAGCTTCCCAAGTTCATCTGGCAGATTACTGGGAGCCTGTGGCTGGTATTTGGGAAGAAACTCTCCTCTTAATCATTATCATTGTGAGAATCACTCAGAAACGTCTGGCAATGGGCAAACAGACAAAACCCGTAACATTGTCAACTGAAGCACGTAGCAAAAGCACTTAACTCACTCTGGAAAGGTTCACATGAGAAAAGCTTCTGAATGAGTACAGGGGACTTTTGCGTTTGCGTAGGGTTGTGACAAAAACACACACCTGATCAATACCAATTGACCCGTACAAGACCCTGTAAGCTCACCCTGCATACAGGGTCTTGTGATACTTTCAAGCTGGTTGCCAAACCTGACAGTTTGTTTTAAGATATATATATATATATATATATATATATATATATATATATATATATATATATATATATTTTTTTTTTATTTACATTTTACATAAAATGTAAAACTTGCACAGTTCAACAGTGTGTCCAGGTCTTTCCGCTTTGTTTTATAGGCTATCCATGCACACGCAACTCCATCGTGTACTCTGTTGAAAAATCTGTCTGCATAAACATCTGCAAAGACAAAAACCCCTGCCACCCAGTAACAAGGGACAGTGACAGACATACATTCGGCTCGGATGACAGATTTCTTACAGTGGATATGAGGTTTAGTTGCACAAACACAGACTGTTGTTTCAGCTGTATGGGACAGGAAATACAAACAGCCGACTTGATGATTTTTTTTGTTTTGGGTGTCTTTAACCAGGTGGATGACCAGATGAAGCTGCTGCAGAACTGCTGGAGTGAACTCCTCATCCTCGACCATGTTTTCCGTCAGGTGGTACATGCAAAGGAGGGCTCAATCCTGTTGGTCACAGGCCAGCAGGTAAGTTAGTCAATTTCCTCATTTGGCGATTTCTAATGACCTACACTGTTTAATTTTCCCTTGAAACCCAGAACAATGTAATATAGAGCCCAGAGTCACCTCTGCGCATGTATTTCTGTAATGTTTCTTTATTCTGCCTCCCAAAAAAAAAAGTTAGAACTTCAATTTAATCTAATTAAACCCCAATTAATATAATATAAGGAAATATGAGGAAAAATGATGACTTATTTCATTTTCCTGCTACAGTATATATGAGAAATATGTTCTGATACCAAGTCTGCATTGGTTCCCTCTGCTAATTTGAATTTATACACACTGAAAAAAGGAAATGTATGAATAAACAATATAAGTAAATAAATAAAAACTCTACAAATACCTAAACCCAAAGGAATCTCGCCTTAGTATTCTGCTTTCCCCCTAATCTAGTTCAAAAAAGTCAAACTCAAAGAAAAGGGAAAAAAAAGGTACCCAAGCAAAACTATGAAAAAAAAAAAAAAACATTGTGAATATGCCTCTGAATAAGATGAGACGTTATAAATTATAGATTTTCTTGTTCTCCAAAAACAACACCTTCCTCAAAATATTTTACAACAACAGATGCCGGCATAAATTTTGGGAGAAAATCAAGTGCATGTACTCTAAATGCACATGCTTGATTCCACTGTTCTAAACAAAGACAAGGTCATGTTGTTTTTCAGAACTGGTGTAGACCTGCTTGCCTCTGCTTACCTCTGCTAAATAAGTAGCACGAGATATTGTTTGTGGCACTAGTTTGAAATTAAACTATAGATCCAAGACAAGTGAGCTGTTTCCTAAAGAAAGGTGAGGTGAAAATGAGAGAAAAGTGACAACATTAAAGACGGGCTGTGGGACAGGAAAATAAAGAAAATATCAAATGGAGAACATTTGGAGAAGGTATGAAAGAAAAAGATGGAAAATGTCAGTAAAAAGAGGCAGAAGAAGCGGAGTTGTGCAGCGATGGGACAGGACATGATGAGGCGAAGCGGACAAGGCGGTTTGTGGAGGAGGAGAAGTGAAAGGAGGGGCTGATAGTCTGGGGAGGCGCAGGTCAGCGCTTTCGTTTGCATACTGTGGTTAATGAACAGCTGGTGTTGAGGAGTGTGTGTAAATGTATTCATGTGGCTGTGCATCAGTGTGTGTGTGTGTGTGTATGTGTATGAGGCTCTGAAACAGTTCATTATCTCCTATTATTCTCTGCCTGGCCAGGGGTGACAGCACAACGATAATACCAGGGATGTTTAGACCACAGTAGCGGCATCACCTGAAGCAAAGGCTACACAAACACGCCAGCACAAAGAAGGCTTATTTTAACCAAAGCAGTATGTTTGCCATATTTAGTTTGTGAAATGCTATAGGAATACAACTGTGGAGGTTTTTGAGACATGAATTAGTGGGAGGTGATATATCAAAGTCACTGACTTTCTGTAGATTTGCTTTTCGGCAGCTCGGAAGGTTAGGGATTAAGATCTGGAAAGGTAATGACAGAATTGTTGAGGGAAAAATAATAATAATTATCTCCCAGTCTGTTTAGCTGAGTTTTATCTTTTTACCTGGTGTCAAATATGTATAGTTACTAAGGCAACCAATTGCATTCAGACATCACCTAATTAGTGAACAGAGTGCACTGTAATCATGCTAGTAATTTAGTCTGCAAATTAATTCAGTGGTTGCATGAAGGCCTCAGAGGTTAGTTAGAGAATGTAAGTGAACAAACAGCATCAATACGACAAAAAAACCCACCGGGGATGAAGTTGTAGAGAAGTCTAAATCAAGGCTAGGTCAGAAAGCGGTATTTTAAGGTTTGAATATCTCACAGAGCACCCTGTTCAATTCATTCTTCAAAACTACTACACCACCAAGCGTACACATCTCAATAAATGCTCCAGCTCTAGAGTGAAAAATGGTGTCGATAACATCATGGTGTGAGAATGCTTTTCATCTGTGGAGATAGGGAAGCTATTCGGAGTTAATGGGAGAATAGATAGAACTAGATACAAGGTCATCCTGACAGAAAACCATCCAGTGCTACACCGAATTGTTTCAATCCAAACATTTAATTGTGTTACAACAGTTAAGTGGAAGTCAAGAGATAAATTCAGCAAAATGAAGGCTTTTGCTGAATCGCTATACGTTCACGAATAGAGCACATTAAAGCTTTATGAGTAACTAACTCAATAACACAATGACACAAAGCTATCTTTAAGTTTAGATATCGTAGTTTAGATATCAGAAATAAAGTTCATAGAACTTTATATGCAATATGTGAGCATAGTTTTTTTAAGTGGGTGAAAAAGGCATAAAATCACATGACACAGGCAATATTTTCATAAAGATTGTTCTGTTGTTGGAACAGGTGTCTCTCATTTTGCTTTGAATCGAGCTGCCTCTTTGCTTTGCTTTTCTACAAGTTCAACTCCCACAGTTGAAAAGAAACCCATTGAAGCAGCAAATTAACAGTTACAAGCTGTCATTTGGTGTCTGTCCTGCTCTTTTGCTGCATGTTCCCTGCTTGCTAATTCCTTTCTTTTCTCACATTTTCTCTGATTCTATACTGCCGTGTGTTGCCTTGTCACCAACATCAGAAAGATATGGCCATGAATGCTTGTTCTTCATCCTGTCAGGAGGATCAAACATGCAGTATAACTTGCATAAATGTGTACAAAGATCAGATGAGAAAGACTGCCATGATTAAGCGAGGCCTCGAAAGCTTGGCAGCTGGTTTCATTATAAGTCCTGACATTTTGATGGCACGCACTCTTATGTTGGGCTACAAGAAACTCAAATGACCTAAGAAAGACATACAAAGAAAAAAAAATGTCATCAGTAAAATCTTTTGTTTCTTTACATTTTTACATGAAGCCAGTAGTCCCTAAAAATAGCATTTTGAGTTAAAATATTAAACAGCGTGCCTCGCCCCACCAGGCACAATAAACAAACATTGATTGATTGCCTGATTGATACACAGGTCACCAAAGTCAGAGTTAGTGCTAAGTCGGCTATAGTGACATTATAGCTTTTTCCTCACCCCTTTTACTAAGGCGAGGAGGTAATAACCCAAAGCACCACCATCAACAGTCCAATCTTTCAATGAACTTATTTCATGCACAGTTGATTTTATGTAAATTGATTGACACCTTGGATGGGGGCAGGCAGTGTCTGCTCCCCACAGTCATAACTCTTTATGTACTGCAGGTAGTAAGAAGGGAAGAGGGAGGGACAAAGCAGTTGGGACAAAGAGCATGGCCAAGTGAGAGCATGAAGAAGTCAAAGGGGATTAATTCCTCGTGTCAGTGTTTGCTTTGCTTTGACTCATCGGGCGAGACAAAAAAGATTTGTGGCGAGAAAGGATACGAATCATCTTATTTACACAATAAATAAAACTCCAGACCCTGAGGCTGGTTTTAATTGCAAATGCGTGCTCGCAGGGACTCTCTTCCTCTCTGAGCTTTAGGAACTGCGCACGCCAACATCCACCTTCCCCTGGAAACCCCTGCGCAGTCAATTATGGTAATGAATCGTCAATAAATATAAAAATTTAATACGGTCTTGCTTACAGTGAGTGGCAGCTAAGGACCTGCCCTCCCAGAAAAAAAAGTGCTGCGCCTGCAGATCTGAAGCGCACCTGAAGAGAAGTGTTTGTTTATGCCCGTTTGAGTGAATGCCTTTGATATATATATATATATATATATACATACATATATATATTGCTGTTGTCATGTTTCACAATCAAAGCTAGAAGATTTTCACAGGTGACTGACTATTAATGCTTTTATAACAATACTTGTTTGATGAAACAAATGTTTTTATTTTTAATAAAAAGTCCTCCAGTTTCTAACAAACTGACAAGAATTGCACTGCCTTCATTAAATGGCATTGAGCAAAGTCATTAGTCTTTAAATCTGCATGTTTGATCAATAAATGCTTGGGATTTATTGGCATTGTATTTTTTCATGGAAATGTCGTTTCTGTGTTGCAGATGTCTTAGCATCTTTCTGTCTCCCTTCCTGCTTTGTCCAGGTTGATTATGCAGTGATTGCTTCACAGGCGGGTGCGACTCTCAACAATCTGCTGAGCCATGCTCAAGAGCTGGTAGCCAAACTACGCTCCCTGCAGCTGGACCAAAGGGAATTTGTTTGCCTCAAGTTCTTGGTTCTGTTCAGTCTCGGTGAGTTTCTGAAAAGTGTATTTTAGTTGTGATGATCGCTGAGTTAGTCTTTTCAATGAGATGCCACAGAAAGAGTGACCAGAGTACTCTTTGGCTGTATGGGTAACGATGTCCTGCCTCTCCCCCACCTGATGATGCAAACTGCTGGTCACTGACTTAGAGAAAACAGAAATTCAGCTGTTTGGAAATATATTGAATCATATAAAGACAGTCATGGCATGGAAATTAAAGGAGTGCCACCCCATCAGTGGTAATAAAATGTAAAAATTACCTTTAAAAACCAGAGGTACATTTCATCTCCTGAACAATTTAAGCAGTTCACCCTGAGAAAAGCTGGGTTTGGTCAGCCATAAACCATGATGGACAGTATCAAGGGAATAGAGGCTGAAACAAGCAATGTTGAGGAAACTACTACTCAACTAACTACAACGCAATATTCTCTTCATGATCATGTTTGATGTGCAGTGGTGCTACTGGGTTAAAGGCCCATTGTCAGTCTCCTTTCTTGCAGATCATTATACATATATGTGTGTGTGCGTGTGTGTGCGCGTGTGTGTGCGCGCGTGTGCGCGTGTGTGTGTGTGTGTGTGTGTGTGTGCGTGCGTGTGTGTGTGTGTGTGTGTGTGTGTGCGCGTGTGTGCGTGTGTGTGTGTGTGTGTGTGTGTGTGTGTGTGTGCGTGTTTCTTCGAGCAGAGGGAGGAGTGTAAACTTTGGAATTCCGGAAAGGAAAACGAGGAAGTTGGAGAGGGGAAAGGTTGAAGGGAGGTGTGAGAAGGAAAGAGACAGGAGAAAATGGAATAGGAAAAGAGAGGATACTGGGAATTGATATAAGGATCCATGTGCAATGTATTCTGTATTCTAGGACAGGTGGGAGAGAGTTAAGGTTAGAAGGACGACCAGAACATGAGATTTGGAGGAGGTTAAGTACCTTATTGAGTTAAGGGACAAAGAGGAGGGTAAATATGTTGGGATGTTC
Organism: Poecilia reticulata; assembly: GCF_904066995.2. Lineage (NCBI taxonomy): Eukaryota > Metazoa > Chordata > Actinopteri > Cyprinodontiformes > Poeciliidae > Poecilia > Poecilia reticulata. The sequence goes on along the minus strand of NC_088833.1, from coordinate 12,926,853 downwards.
ATGTGTGGGTATATGTGCACCTGTAGATATAAATCCTTATGGCAAAGCTGCTGACTCCTCTGACAGGTGAGGTCAGGCATAACTATGAAAACGTTTTCATTGCAAACCATAGCAAAAACAAAACAAAAAACAATGTACTAATAAGCAGATACACATACGAATCAGCCAGAATTAATGCATCTGTTAGCTGAATTTGTATAGAAAGGCGAAGCAGTAGGGAAACCTGCAGAGGGATTTCAGTGTATGTATGTCTGTGTGTGAGCATGTTTGTTTTGTTACTTTTTTTTTTTTTGTAGGGATGGGTGTTTGCTCGGGCACAGGGTCTAAATAATTTGGCAGAGGAATCATCAATAATGAAAGGCCCACCTGAGGGATGTGTATTGCCCCCGGCAGTGCCTGTTCTCAGGCCTCCCGCAAAAGAAGACTGATATAAGCAACGTAGAGCCAGCTGAGGGGATCAGCGTAATAAGGGGAGGAGTCCTTAGTGGGATGGAGGAAAGGATACAGTGTGAGCAGAGTAAACCATGGGAGATTAACGTTTATGTAAATAATATAATTTACAGCGGATGTAACATTTACATATATTCTTCTGTGAGAGGACTGGCTTTCTGAAAGACTAACGTGAAAGATCAGACGTTTCGACTTGACTGCCACTCTAATATCAATCTAATAAACTAATAAGTAAATGATTGCAAATACAGATTTTTTAAAATTATTATTCTCGAAGAAAATTTTGATTTTGGATTTTAAACTTTTCCAAAATGTGAGAAAACGTTTTTCTGCCCAACTACCCTCCTCACCTTTATAATTGAATATTTTTTTTACAATAAAAAAAAAAACTTATCAATAATTCTGAATAAGGAGAAAAGTTTGAGCTTGAACTAATCTTTCCAACTAGAATCAAACTACATTTTCAAGCTGGAAATCAGAAGATCTGATATCTGAATTCAACTGTAGTGGACTATGTTGTATAATATAGTATATGTGCATAGATGTTGAGTATGTGACATCACAATGAAAGTACACAGATATTTAGTGAAAAACACAAACGTTTACAAATGCATAACTTAAAGGCTGTCTACAAATGATTGATAGGTGGTTTTGTAAAATAATTTAATGGAGTTGTGGGCATATAATATTGAATGCTATAGTTGATCATTTCCCCTGTGAATCTTGGAAGTACAGTGATTTATTCTGTATTTTTCTGCCTTCCCTCGTGCCTTTTTTACTTTCCATTTCGTTTCTGCCGTTTGTCTTCCGCCTTGATTTTTCTCACTGGCTGTCTCCTCTATCGACAGCCTCCCCTCCCCCCCTTACTTTCTGTGTGTGAACAATCAGTCACTTTCCCACTAGCAGAGGAGCTTTTAGTTAAGCAAGATGTCGATATAGACAAAGATATAGATGTCAGCCCACCTGAGGGGAGACACTTGTCATGATCTGTGCGTGTTTGTTTTCAGAGTTAGACTTATTCTATCTCTCGTTGTTCTCTTTCACTCCTTCAACGTCTTGACTGAAGGTTCTTAACCTCTGTCAAGGAGGAAATGATCACTGTGATCATTGATCTCCTAAGTGTTTATAGTCGAGAGAGCGATGACTGCACTGTATGTCTTGGACAATGAGAAACAAACACTTTAGAGTTTGCGGTCTGCCCAGGTCAGAGTTCAGTGAAGGATCACCGCAACTCCTTCAGTGTCAGGACGCTGTTAATGGGTCTTTGATTTCCTTTAAAGTTCTCAAAGGCCTTACACAGAGACTGACAACACGCCGGATGATGAAACATCACGAGGTGAAGAAGAGGTCACGAGCTCGAATTCAGATTAAGGAGAGTGGATTAAAGATGACTGCTTTTCCGCTTTGAAGAAAACTTTTTTGCTGCTTCGAATGTTGGAGGAAAAATAGCAGTTATCGGTCATCCTTTACCAAGACAAAACTACACAAATGTGTGTCTGGTGAATTTTCATTAAGCAGATGTTGTGACAGAGGTCAGAGCATGTTCAGCCAGCGACCATTTAACCCAGCTTAGTGGGTCAGACCCCGTCACATGTAATTGATTCAGACAGGTGCTACCAGGCCTCGTCAGCCAAGAGCAGAGCCAGAAGACCTGCCAGAGCCGAACGGGGTGGTAAACTGTCCCGGTGGAGAGAGCACTACTGGGAATAAATAGACTTAAAATTGTTCTTTATCAGGAATAATAAATGTGAGAACAGAGTGAACATTTTCAGTGGTCTTTGATTTTTTTTTTTTTTGTATTTATGTTGTAGGTTTGATGAAATTGTGACTGAGCATTACCTTGAGGTTATTTAAATAGAGAAATTTAGGGTCCAATCTACAGGCACATAGAATTGCCTAAATTTCTATAATAATTTATAAATGAAGAATCATTTATAAATGATTCTAAATGATTTTGGTTCTTTTCAAACCAAAATTAATTAGTCAATTTCAGTCAAATCAATTTTTCTTAATTTTATTAACATTTGAAGTCACAAACATACAAAAAAAAGTATATTTAATGATAACCAAAAACTGAACAATTTTACACTTAAGATGAAGTTATGATTAAGATGCCATCGAACTTCATAACTTAATGAGCTCTCTAGTCATGCCATTCAGTCAGAAAGGTTTGTTGGAGGAAATTGCTTCAATTTCAGACACGTTTGACACAATATCAATTCTCAATTTCTAACCTTTTACATTAAAACCAAAAGCAAAATATCAGGGTGTGGTGGTTGTTTTAATCAGTATCATCAGGATTGAAACCCCATTCATAAAAAAACAACAATGATTTAAGAGTGAACCTCCATTAGCTTCCTGCCAAGTGATTAGTTGGTCTCTGAGGTTAGAGACGCTCACCCATCAATCCCCTTCCTCCTGACCTCCATCCTTCTACATTCATCCAACCCTTTGCATTGTCTCTTGTCTCATTGTTCTGCCCTTTCTGTCCAAATCCATCTTTTTACACTATTATCAATCAAGGGTCTATCACAAGATCCACATCCATTGCTTCTCATTCATTTTAACCTTCAGTTCATCTTTTTTCTGAACCAACCCCTTCACCCATCTCAGCCTTTAAAAGCCTCCAATAGTAATCAGGAGTACTTGAATTAAAATTAGATTTCAGATGAAACAAACCTGTGTCTCAAACAGGTTTAGGGTGTTTTAATCTGTCCATCCTCAGTTTTTGCATGAGTTTTATATTAAAATCAGCTCAGAACATATCCAACCTCACATTATGACACGTTTCTCATTTGCATAATTAGGGGTCTTTTGGTATTGCAAGGTCAGACACAAATCTGCTGACAACAAAAACACAACAGATGAATTAACCTTGATGAAAACACACACTTTTTCTCCTTCCTTTTTTTATAATTGCTGATTCCCCACACAATGAGAAAGAGAGAAACACAAAGCATGTAATTCCCAGGCAGGTACAGCCTAATTAAAGCAAGAACTGAGGCTCTTCACAATCAATGTCCTGATCCTTGGCTGGCACTTCCATACACACAAATAGAGATGAACACAGGATTTTACACATACAGCACAAATTAGTCTTGCAAATATTTATTTCCAGAAAACAACTGAATCATTTACGATGTAGCTGAGGAATGGAATGGCCACCTTGGTCCTTATCAATTCGTTAATGAAATATTGTGAAGTGTAAGAGGCTTTATAATTTTTTTTTCCTCTTCCCTCAGAGGTAAAAAAAATAGGAATCAGTAAGCCATATGCTTACTCTAAAAAACAACTGTAATGACATAAACAACAGAGTTTAACCTTCAGTGTAAGTAAACGCACTGGCTGCAAAACAAATACACAAATTAATGGTAACAAAACACTACCAAAAAAGAGAAAATAAAAAAATCATAAATTTTGAAGGCTGCTTTAAAGATTTACATTTGATTGTTTATTGTATTTACAGTGAGTGCTTTATGTTGCAGGAATAAATAATGTGTCTATCCACAACTGATATTCCATCTAGGATCCGTAATGGGGCTGCCTGTAAAAAAAAAAAAAAAAAAAAAAAAAAAGAACTTTGCTTTCAGTATAAGGGAACATGTGGAAATGTCATGTAAGAACTTGTGTATCCCTGGACAATCGGGATTTGTACAAACCCCAAAAGTTCAGTAAAACAACCTTCATGCGTCCTTTACTTCCTGAGGTAAGATGTTGCCTTTTACACTACATAAATGTATTTGCCTAATTCTTTTCATTAGCTAAACAAAAACTTAAACAGTATTATGAATTTCATATCTTCTCTCTCCAAGTTGTGTTTAGGCTCTAAATTAATGGACCAGTAGGTTTCTTAACTGCCACAGAAATATGTAATATCATGCAAACGAAAGCAACAGCACAAGGAGCTAACAGAATGGCCTCCCAGTTCAAAAGCAATGAGAGCAAAGTCTCCAGCTTTGTTGGGACCTCATAAGATGCAAAATTATCCAGCAAATTTAGAAGTTATTTGAAACTTCTCATCTCCTTTGAAAGCCAGTGGAAATTTAGAATTAGATTTATTTGTTTCATCCTTCTACTTGTAGTTTTTCTTGCTCTGCAATATGTAGAAATGTGCTCATTACCTTTCTGAATGACACTTTATGCATTTTATTTTCATGCATTTTATGTTTCTTTTTAATGGCCAACCGTTTCTGCCAGAAATGGTGGAATTCAGTCAAATTGTTACCTTTATGTCATATCAACATGTCTGTCTGCTTTGACCCAGCAACTGTTCAGTGTTGAAATAAAATTAGCGATGAGGGAAATCCATTCTAGCTGCTTATTAGATTATGTTCAGAGTCAGTCAACACATAAAAGTCTTTCTCACACCATCTGTTTACTCTAGACATAATTTCAGATGTAGGAAACTAACAATTAAAATAAACAAATAAGTAAAAATCTATAAAAGCTGGTAAAACCACATCCTATTGCAGTCAAATCAAGTTAAACGGACGTGAGTGTGCTAACTTTTCTTCCATTTTTTTTTTTTCATCTGATTCGAAGAGGGAAGTAGCCTGCCCTAAAGAAAGTAATCTAATTCACTGGTCTTTGTCTGCCAAATTTACCTTAAAAAAAAAGCTAACATTCTGAGCAGTAATCTTTATGTGCATCCTGCCACTTTGTAGGGAATTCTATGTAATGAGGCTTTCTAAAAAGCTTTCAGACTTTATCAAGCTATAAAAGCTTTGGGTCTCCAACTTGCCAATACTACGTGGCGATACTGCAGGCTGTCATTAAGCAGCAGTTGCTGTGAGTTATGGTGCTGGAAGGCATTTTGGGGATCACGGCTTCACACCTTTTACTGTCCCTCTTACAACCATTTTTTCTAATGGATGTCAACATTTACCAGATTCTCAACATGCTTTGCTTCTTTTTCTCTCTTCTCAGATCTTATCACTCTGCAACAGGGATTTATATGGCCATTATGTTGATAATTCACCCTTTTGGTAAAATGTCCAAGGTGGGAATACTTTTACTGTACTAGTAAGTGAACCTCTGAACGATAATGTATTTATACCCCCAAGAAATGAGAAAGCTATGGATTACCAGTTAAATGTTCAAACTCGCTTTGTTAAATTTGATGTAGTAAAATATCAATTAAATTGTCTTAATTGTAAAGAACTTAGGTGCAGTGGGCATTTTTAAAATGTATTTTTAATGTGCTTTTTTCACCTCTGAATAAAATATTTACTTTTTCCAGAGTTTTTTTCTACTTTAATTTTTAAAAATGACTATTTATTAACTTTTTACACATCTTTAATCAGCGATCTCAGTATTTGGAGTAAACATTGCATAATATTGGGCATCAGATATCAGAATTTAATTTTACATTTTTGAATTGAAGTGTTCCAAATCCATGAATTATTCGAAAAGGTCACCGCCCTCTTAAAGATTTTCTGTTATATTTTACCATTACACACCTATGTTCACAAAGTTCTTAACACAAAGAGCAACATCTCCAAGAAAGTTCTTAGAACTGTCCTGTTTTCAAAGAATTTCCCTTTTAAGGTGAGTTTTTATCTTGAAAGAACAAGGCTAAAAAAAGTTCAGCTCATTAACAGATCTCCCAGGGTGAAAAGCATTTAGTACAGAGAAGGACTTTTAAGATGTTTTGTAGCTTATTTAACTGACTACACAAAATCATACAAAAATTGTGTGGTTTACATTTCCTCCATGTGCAGCAACAGAAAGAGCAACCAGAATGCTACTTGGAATAAAAAATAAAAAAACGTGGTCATATATTTCTTCCAGACTTAAATGTTGATTGGTAGACTGTTTAAAGTGTTTAACTTAATAAAAAAAAAAAAAAGATTACACCTCATGAAAATAATATGGCATAGCCTGCATTTGGGTCATCTCCACCTCTGTACTGAGGTTGGTGTTTCTGTTATCTTGCTTATGGCTTCCTGACAACTTTAGAGCTGTCTGAAAGTATTCCCATACTGTCCTTGAAATAAGCTTCTTCATAATGCAGTGACATTCACAAATGGCTCATTTCAAGCCAAGTTACTTCTAAAGCTGATGGGTGCATTTATATCAAAGCAGCTAATAAGATGACTCAGAAGATTTGGTTTTTTCCTCAGAAAAGATTTATAACAGAAAAAGAAATATGCATTTCCGACATCTGATAACCCCTTTCACTTTGCAACACGGTCTCACATTTGTAAAAGAAAGAAAGGGGGCTTTGCTACACCAGGGAACATATGCATAAGTGTATGTTTCATAATGTACTAGGTCAGAAAGAAGAAATTAAAAGTAAAGGAGAAAAAACAAATAAATTCAGTATTGCAATCACATCAATCCCGGTAACCAGTGACTTAATGATGCCTTGACCACTGCATGATAGCAGGAGAATTTCATCCACTTTGACTAAACGCTCTGATAAAGCAATACAGGACAAATCCCCTAAACTCCTGGCCCACTTTTATCAATGCTGCCATTAACTCTACCACTAGCGAGTACAAGTATACAAATGCTCTTGTAAAAGTTTTTTTTTTATGCTGTTAACTCCTTCCTTTGCCTTCCTCCTCGGCTCCACTCCAATACTCCCAAGTCAAGTGATTTAAAGCGCTACGGCTGTGGAGAAACTGTTACCCTCCGTCCCACCCTCCTCCTCTCTACACATTCTCGCTCTCCCTTGGTCTTATTACAGGCTGTCAGTTTATTATAAAACATTAGGAAAGCAGAGGGACACTTGCAGTTACTGTCCTATCGATTGGTGAGGATAGATTCTGTGATTTAGAGTCAGCCTCTGCTCACGACCTCCACATTCTCAGCCTCCTATTAAGGCACCTGCGCTTTGCTTGGGCTATTGATGTCTCAACATTAACAGTTACAAGCTGCTACAGAAAATCAATGTTCAACTTTTATTACCAGCTGCATAACATGGAGGACCTCCCACTGCTTGGTACTTAGCAGTCTGTCTGGTACATCAGGTGTTTTCTGTGGTAACATCCATCATATCCATAGCATATGAGGACCTTTCAGGGGCCAGTGAAGGGTCTCAGAGCTTAAGGGTATATTATAGGAAGGTATAGGATGGCAAACAAATTAACGCATCCTTGAATCCATGTCTCTGAACGGAGATGTGAAGTTGAGAATGTGTTCGTTGTGGAGAATTTGAATTTTTTAAATCAAATCTAAAAAAAAGGTTTGGACATTTTTAGCTAAAAAAACTATCAATCTTCTGAGCCACAACAACTAGCCAGACATTTGTCTATCACAGCCATCAACCTGGATTTGAGTGCTGTAACTGTTACCCAGGAAGGGTGGATCTAGAGGGGCTCAGGCCTGTAAAACATTTATGAGTGGCTACTGTGCAGCAGTATGGCAACCCTTCTGGGACAAACAGCTGCTGGTTCTGTGCTCTCCGTCCCAATCAATGGAACTCAAGTTCATCACACACATTTTTCAGCCGAACGGCGGCAACTGATTTCTCCACCTCTCCCTCCTCTGATCGTTGGACTGCCCACCTTTGGGGCCTCAATGCACTTGCTTTTTCACGTGACGCTGTGTGTAGGGGTGGATGGGGGCGAAAGGAGTAAGGACTGATGGGCGTTTGTGTTTTGTTTGTTTTTTTTTTGTTTTTTTTTTCTTTCTGGTTTTGTGTTTGTGCACGAAGTGGGTATGTTCCCAGTGGGCAGAGCTTGAGGTTATCATTATGTACAGGTACATCCGCTGCAATGCTAATGCTGCTGCATTCTCAGTGGCCACAGCACGGGTCCCAGCACTGTGCTCGCAGCGCTGCAACTCCTCTCCAATTAATGACTGAGGGAGTCTGTTTGCAATAGGGAGGACAGGCTTGGGCGTTCTGGAGCCCTGAGGAAAACAGGCTCACATTAGTCAACAAAAACAGGATTGGAGAACAAATTGTGCATAAATCAGAGCCCTGTTAAAAAGTGTGTAGTTGGACGGGGTTTCTCATGAGTATCATTTTTGTAATAACAATCATGTTGTCCATTCCTAATCAATTTAACTGTCAGCAATGCAAACATATTTTTTTATGACACCTGTTGTTTTGTTAACTTTGTAAGCAGCTAAAAGAGCCCAGAACAAAGTTGACTTTTTTTTAAGCCTCCTGTGGTTACAAAGGAGGGTTTCCGTCAAGGTCAGAAAGCGAGGAAGTGGGGTCAGTGCACAAAGTAAAATATCCATGGGTTCGAAATGACCCCATTTCTTAAGATCGCGTTAAAATCCCCAATCTCAAAAAGTTCATAGAGGTTAATGCCAGTGCTTTTTTACGAACATTTCAACTGTTGTCATATTTGTACTGGGTGGTTATTTAAACAAAAGCCAGTGATTATTTACACTGAAAATGGAGGCAGGAAGTTGTTCACCACCAATAACCTTATTTTGTACATGTAACATGCAAAGAGTTTTAGGTCAGAGAAATTACAGTAATGTAGTGTACAAAGCAACAATTTTACAGCTGTTTCATTGAATGTTATTTTGTTGATTTTTATACTCCCTTCTCTTTCAGGCTACTCTGATCAAAAAGACTTTGTATATTTTTTAATGATAATAATAATAATAATAATAATAATAATAATAATAATAATAATAATGTGTACATGGGTTTGTAAAACTACAATCACATTCATTGCCATACTATTTTTTAAAATGAGAATGGTTGTAGAGGTTATACTTAAGTCTGTGCCTCTTGTAGACAAGCAATTAGCTTCATCGTCTGCAACTAACAGATGTGGATTTATACTAAAAGAAAACACTAAGAGATTGTGTACTGCAGATATTGACTCTTTATATAACCTCCAAACAGAAACTTTCTTCAAACATTCATAAAGTTCTCGTTAAAATATCACAGGCCTTTCATTTGCTTATGCAAACATTTCTGTAGTTGTAAGAGCTTCATCCTCCCAGTCAGTCTTCCTATAGAAGCTACGCTATAATTCCTGAAGCTGTCATTTTATCTTTATGAAAATACACTTATGGCTGCTGTTACTCACAATGTATCATTGTTTTATGTAAATGCAAAATATAAAATACTTGTAGAGTTATAATGACTGAGCACAAATAAATTGATGACTGTATAAAAAGAGAACTGATTTTGACATTAGGTGTTTGAGCTGTTTCTTAAGAAAAGCGCTGAGTGGACTGTAGAAGTAAAAATAATCCTTCACATTCACCTACAGTTCTAATATTACAAATGGAGCTCTGTGGCATGACAGAACTGCCTGGCATGCGAATTGTCAGTCATTGTGTCCCTGTGTGATTATGTATAGAGCAAAGGCATGTGCTCAAACTATGGCAAGCTATCCGGTGGTCAGGTGGCTGCTATAAGATTAAACAACCTTTGCTCTTTGAGCTTCTGTGTGCATGAATGTGTGGGTGTGTGTGTGTGCTTTTAGACAATGTGGTTACAAGATACTTCTGGCAGAGCAAAAAACAGTAGAGCTTTGAGGCAACGAGTGTGCATGCATGTGTGTGTGTGCGTGTGTGTGTGTGCGTAACCAGAGACAGTGATTAAATGTTTTGAAGCACAGATGATCCAACAGTTGCTGTCTCTTGTTCCTGCTCTCTTTCTCTCCACACCCACCTGTGAGTCTGCTTCCCCTCTGTGTTTCCACAGCTCTTTTTTTCTCGTCTCTTTCTTGTCTTGGATTATATTATAACCACACAAGTTACACAGAAAATCTTCAGCGTCTTCCCATGATAAATTCATTTATTTATAAGGGAAAAACAAACGAAGGGGTTAAATAAAACATTCCAACATCATTCTTACACAAACTCGCCGAGCAAACACAGATATGTCAACGTTATGCTGTGGGACATAAAAGTATATTGCTGGCTAATCCCAGACATTCGTCATGTCAACTCGTGCTGTGTTAGAAACAGATTTAGAACATTGTGTTGTTCTCTGGTGCCACCTGGCACGGATGCTGAAATGCTGCTGCCGGCAACTCTCTCCGGAACTATAAATTCACACAGCGCTGAGTGTTTCTGGTATAGCACATCAGCAGCAAACTCAGCAGACTTTTAATAGAGTCCTCAGTGTCATTACAGTCTTCCGAAATTATAAAAATCACAGACTTATAAAATAATTAATTTGCTTACTTCATGTTTTGTCAATTGTCAGTTAAAAGCCACAATGTTACGGATGCATGTAAAGATGTATGCAAGAAAATGGTCTCAGTTGTGTTTTAAAATTCTATTGATTAAACTATAATTTTGTCATCACAAAATTTTGGACACTACAATGTACATCACCATTTTGTATTGTGTAGTTGAGCAAAATAAAATACATTATCTCCTACTGCTCCTTACTGTGAAAAACAATTCCCCACAGAGTGATGTTGCTATCACCTTTCTTCATTAAGGATAGTCTGTTCCACACCTTTTTGGATGTTGGCCACACATTTCATTTCTGGGCTTATCTGAACAGAGCACCTGTATCCAGCATGTGTGCTTTGTCCCATGTAGCTTGTGAGAAGTTGCAATCAATCAATCAAATTTTATTTGTATAGCACATTTCAGCAGCAAGGCATTTCAAAGTGCTTTACATGATAACACACACAAAAACACAGTCGCATGAATCAACAATCAAAACATTACATTAAGTCAAATGCCATCGTTAAACTCGTAATTGATTACATTTCAAATACAACTCTAAACAGGTTTTTAGTCGAGATTACATTCCACTTCTTCTGACTTGCTTTCAACTGACGGGTTTCATTGTGGAGTTTGAATTTCCTAAAGCTCCTAAAGTCAAATTGGTAAAATGCCTAGACCAACATAATTTTATTAGTTTATCCTAATAAAGTTTATCCTTAAAATTCGTCTTTTTTCCCCCAGTTTCCTGAGTTCCACTTTTTAAAATCTTGATGTTAGAAACCGTACTTAAGCTCTGAATATGTCCTTCTGAGAAGCCAACTTTTTAAAAAAAGAATGTGCAAGCGAGTCTTTATATTAATTACATTGCTATGTAATATCTGAATTAAAAAAATGGCACAGTGTGGTTAACATGTAACACAATCTGTCTCTAGTCAGCACACTGCCTGATGACATCCTTCATTAATTCTGAAAGGAGAGAAAAGGTGTACAGATGTAAAATGAGAGAAAGTGAAGTACTGAGAGACAGAGTGGTGGAGGAGGAGGGGGAGCACCTATGCTATGGATTAACTGTCCTTCATGCTGAAAATATACATCCCCGGGCGCTTGGCGCTGAATTATTAATTCAAATTTGTCAAAGAAAGAATGAGAGAAATCTATTGACTGGGACACAGGCTCTTTAATGGTCTCATTAAAGGGGAGGCTTCCCACACCATGCACCTTCTGCACTGTTGAAGGAGTTTTCGGGGGCAGTGGAGGTTTTGAAGGTGGAGGGAGGCAGCTGGGGGGGCACTTGACCCCCCAATGATTTTCTGTCACTTTATCATAAACAAGAAAGGCTGACATGCCCCAACCCCCTCGCAACGCGCTCCCCGGCACTCGTCTCCTCACACACCCCAAGCACCGCTATACAAACCCTGGGTGTAATTAGCCGACGGCTGCAAAAGTGCATCGAATGTAAAAGAGGTTCACATGCAAGGACTGAATCTGACAGATGGAGTCAGCAATAACACTCACATTTTAAAATGCCTGCTTGAACTGTTACTGACAGGTACAAATGAATTACAAGGTAAAGTCACTGTGAGCCTGAAGAGTCATCTCGTAGGCAGCGCTATTGATTTCTATTAATTCAACAGTTTTTTTTTGTTTTTTTTTCTATAGTACAAAGATTATTTCCACAAATTCCAGCATAGATAGCAAGATCTAATCCTGACTGTAGTTCATTAGATCTGGACCCGTCAGTCAAGTGATGGTGCCATCAGCTGCACTCGGAGCCGTGTCGGTGGGTGGAATTTGGGCGGAGGCGGCTCTGTCCGGACAGCATTACTGAGGTGGAAGGAGCAGAGACCTGTGGGTGCATCATTCCATCCGAGGCCAGCTCATTTGAGAGGATTTTGTTTTCACCTCCGAGGGGGGCTAAATCAGGGGGCAATAAGAAGCGGAGGTGGGGAGAACTGGAGGGACCACAGAGGGCTAAGCAGTGAGTTCATTGCTGATTCAAGTCTCTTAGTAACCCTCTGGCAAATGGATTTTCATAACGCTGAGACAATGAGTTTTTTTGTTTTTGTTTTTTTTGTTTCTTCCAAGCCTGTCTGAAGCATGTCAAAAATGCATGCACAGATTATTTGGATCTTTTTTTTTTTTTTTTTTTTTTACACGGTGATTTTAACTTACTGATTCATGGCCATTTCAAATAAAATAACTTATTTATGGTTGCACCGCTAGCACAGAACAATTCCTACCATCTCATAAAAGAGTAATAATCAAAAGATAGTAGTACATGTAATTTCATGTCAAAAAGACTTAACCATCCCTTTAATATTTATCCACGCTGATAGCAGTCTCCCTATCTGTGTCCATCTGTTGAAGCTCTCTAACTAATTCAGGGTGTAAATTTACTCCCCCGTTCACTTCAAAATAAATCCCTACCACCTCCCAGTCAGCATAGGCAATGAGAGAGGCTTGGATCCTTTCTGCTCCGAGCACCTTTCCTCTTGTTTATTTTATCAGACCTAAGGCACATTTCTCTGCTTCTTAATGTCTCTCGCCGGCTGCTGCCCTCCACCCCCCCATCCACAACCACCACCACCGATACCAGTCTGTCAAGCCAGCGACCCATCCTTGGGCGACAGAACTCACCCAGCCGCTACCTGTTTAGCTTAACAACAATAGCTATGTTGTCGGTGAAAGGTTTTAAATCTGACTTAATATATCCCCAACTGGACAGTCCCTGCATAATTCTCTTTCATTGCCGGATGACTTTTGGCCCCTTGAGAGGCTTAAAGAGAGGGTTTGATGGGTTGGTGGGCAAATTGAGCCCTAATGCTTTATTCTGACATGCCGACAACAACCAGTCCCCTTAAATGGCCTGTTTTCAAGAGCTGGGACCCACTTGTAATTATGCACTGGTAGAATCTTGGATATTTGGCCTCTAGACATTAGGTACTATGTTAGCTTGAGGGCATGTTGCTACAATATGTAGCTGTGCACCAGTGAAATAACATTCAATGTTTAAGATAAAAAAGGGACTCCTCAGGTATTAACATGGCGTTATTTAAACTATTTAAAACGTTTAGGGGACTCAAGAATGCATTCTAACATCATTCCGCAAATATAGATGAACATAATCATTGTCAAGTTTCAACACAGTAGATGGGGAGTTTCATTGTTAACCCCTGACCTCCCCTCTAAGGTATCGGTGGTCTCAAGGCAGCAATACACAGTCAGTGGGTAGGTTTTATTTAACCTAACATACATTTTGTGGGAGGAACTGATTAGTACCCATACGTGTAATGGGATAACTCCATGTATTAAGTCCATGGCCTTAATTGTCTTTATTTTTGATCTGTTTGATATTATATTTGACTACAACTAGATGCATTTTTTTCCCCCTATAAGTAAAAACTGTGTGGAAAAATAATATTGAAGTATTGTGTGACACAACCAACCCCCAACCTGTGCACCAGCATGCTGCAGACAGCAGGCACATTCTTTTGAACTCATACGTCTCTTTTTTGCATCACTTAATATGAAAACCATGCTCCGAGTTATCCTGTAAATCTTCAGTGTTTCAAAGAGATTTACCCAATAATGTATAGATGCATTGGACCCAATTTTTCCACCAATTATGTTTTTCACTTACCACTAATTTGTAGGTGGTTTTTTTTTTAATGAATTCCCCTGATGGGCCTCACAGAAAAGAAGTGGGACTGAGATCTCGAGGGAGCAGGCGAACCTGTTTTCTGTTTAGTACAGATAGATGGGAACAGTAGTACTCTAGTAGGAAGCAGAACCTCCTTTAAAAGACAAAGAAAATTCAAACTTGCAGACGAGATGTGGACAGTTTAGCATCAATGCACGTCGAAGTGTGTGCTTTATGTGCTGCATAAATTTGCTGCTAAGATGCAGAAGTTTAAAAATCACTGTTTGTTTTTCTAACACAAAACAGACCTTAAGACAATAAAACGCAACACTGATATAAGCTGGTTATGTGGTATTGTTGAACATGTGGCCATTGCTCCTTGACCTACTGGCTTTTATTTGTACTTAACGCACCTGTTGCCCTTTTCCTTTCTTTTTTAACATGCATAGACATTTTATTTCAACACACATGCTGCAATACATTTGACCTATGTGGTGTGAAGCAACTAGTTAGTCACCCCTGGATGTTTTTTTTTCAGTGTCAAAGGTCACTAAGTTCTCTGTCAACACCACCTTTGCTGATTGGAGCCTCGATGACATTAATAATAATGAGCCAAGTTGTTGTGGGCTCTGTTGACTCGATAACAGCCCAGTAGGGTGCAATAAAGACATTCTAGCTGGGACACAAGTTCAACTGCTAACTCTTTGAAGCACTGCCGCTGCAGTAAAAGGTGATTCAGCTTTGATAGTCTCATATAAACGCTGTTTAGAGCTCTCCCATTGGGAGAACGGAGAACCTAATGCGGGAAGTAACCTGTTCGTTTTCCACTCACATTTAATTGGCCAGGTTTACTGACAGCACCTCATTTAACAAGGGTTTTATGACTCAGGACTTTTATGTGTTATTTCGTGAGCCGACAGAAAATGCATGCCATGAAGTTTGAAAGTCAGAGCGTGCACTGGCAGCATGTGGCTGTGACGGCTTATTGATTTGGGCAATAAAAGCATAACGTGGGAAACTGCAGAGTTACTTTGCCACATATTGATTGTTAACCATACAAGAGAAAATTTTGTAAAAAAAAAAAAAAAAAAGGGCAAGACTGGTAATAGTGAGAGTTTATTGAGAACACAGCAGGACAGAAAAAAAAGTGAATTAAAGTATTGTCAAAGGTTAAATGTATTTTTATCATTTCAGTATCCCCAGAATTTGTAAATTCCCATGATAAAAAATATATACTAGAAATATGCACAATCAAGAAAAAATATAGTTTTGTTTCTGATATATGCCCGAACTAGATTTTTTTGGCTCAGAAGTTGACCCGATAAACATGTTGTAAGTGACTGACATGTTTTTTTTTACTTCCTTAGCCATTTACAGCATATAAACATTGCTCTGTATCTTTTGGCTTGCAAAACGATGTGAACTTTGACACCAGTTTATGAGTTTTTACACACCAGATCACTGACTCTGTGAGGCAGGTTGGTAATCGGAGTGGAAAAGTCGTCTTGCACCGAGTGTCTGCACGATATGCTTCACATTTGTTTGCGTGTTTTGCATGTGTGTGTGTCCCTGGAGCAGATTGATTGTAAGGGTTTTGTAAGTGTGTGAGAGAACATGCAGAGCCATACATGTACAGCACAGAGCAGATTGAGTCTAATTAAAAAGCACAGCAGAGATTTAAGAGGTTCTGTGAAAGAGTGTGTGGTATGTATGCACGCATGCGTGTATGCGTGTGTGTGTGTGCAGTGGCTTCGGCATGATCGGCCGTCAAATGAAAACAATGTATTCCATGGGTCCTCGGGGTTTCCATTTGAGTATTCGGACACGGCACTCAGACGAACTGTGGCTGTTTTATGTAAAAAAAAAAAAAAAAGTTGATAATTAGTCCCTCAGTGACTGAATGATGAGATGGAGAGGAAAAGGAGGGGGAAAAGAGGCACTGAAGGCAGAGAAGAGAGTGCTTAGCGCATTTAATAGTCCATCCTGGCACTGTCTGGGAAAGATTGATAAGGTTTTTTTGTTTGCTTGTTTGTTTTCATTTTTTTATATTTGCTTTTGTTTATAATTTCTGACTTCATCAGCAAAAATACCTGTGAGTTTTTTATTTATTTTGGAACTGAGAAAATTATTTGAAGTGTTCTTCTGCAATTGGTAACATCATTTTAGTATTGTTTGTGTCCGTTTTTTATGCAAGCACCGATTCATTAGTTTTCAAAAGAGTCTCTGGTAAGAATTAGCAATAAAAATAAAAACTAAAACATTCAGTAATTGTTTTTTGCTGTGCTTCCACCTCAGCAATCACCAGTGAGTGCAAAAAATGTTTTCAAAATTTGCATATAATGTAAATGTATGTTTAAACATTTTGACTGCATTTTTTATCTTATTTAACAAATTTTATTTCTGCTGTGGCATGAGCCAATAAGGTATTTTTACTTATGAAAACCTTGAAATAAAAAAAAAATGTTTTCTTGATATTTAGGCAAATTTTATTTTTTTAAAGAGCAAAGCAACAAATATTATTGGTGCTAATAATAATAATAATAATAATAATAATAATAATAATAATAATAATAATAATATAAAACACTTCTAATAATTTCTAATTAATCTAACTTTTCCTTGTATCTCATTAGGAACTGTAGGCACAATCTGACATAAAATTGTTTTGGCTTAGAAATAATACAATTTTAAGTATTTTATTTAGGTGACCAATTCGTGCCTTTTCCCATTCTTAAAATTTTCTTTTGAAAATTTGAAATCTCAATACACCAACAGATATTATAGTTTGTGGAAAAAATGCACAACTCAGTCAGCTTCAGCTCTGCTTCAGATGGTCTGAAGAAGTTGGAACAGAAAAAGCTCTCATGCAAACGTGATAAAAACTTCAACTTCAAATATGATAGGATAAAAACAGACAGACATTAAAAAAATAACAATAATAACGAAGGACATAATTAAATGGAACACAATTCAAATGATTCACATTTTTCAAGTTAACTCAGTTCTATAACATCTCAGAAACTTTTCCATCCGTGTTTTTCCCACATAATAACAACAACCTTTCCCTCCACCCTCTCGCTTTGACCTGCGTAGGACGTTTGTGATTGAACGCTTAGAGCGCCCTGTGCTAGGTTCGCTTATGTAAGGCTATGTTACCACTTCTCTGAGGTGTTGGTGGTGTGAGAGCTGATTCAGGATCCTGATAGGAGGTCAGACAGCTGAGTGGCAGCAGGAAAAAGCACATGTCATGTATGTTTGGACGCTCCTTTGTCACAGACCCTCTAACCCCCCTCCGTTCCTGCCCCCCTCTTAGCCTTATTTAGCCCCCTGTCATGTCACCCAGAGGTCAGAGCAAGCTGAAGCTCACACACACGCAAGTCACACAACAGCAGACAGACACACACATGCATACAGATTGTAATAGCATGGTAGACTGCATCATAGATGGAAGTGCCTTGAAGGACCTGCTTCTCATTCTCTAGACCTCATTAGTTGCTGATTTATCTCCCCCTCCTTCCTCCTAATGCTCTTGGTGGGTGGAGATGATGTGTGTGCATGTGTGTGTGTATAGGGGTAGGATGTGTGTGTGTGAGACGGAGAGCGGATTTGTTTGTTGGAGGTGGGTACCGTGTGGAACAAAAAGTAATAATATATGTATCCCCACAGATTATTGTGTCAATTTAATAAAAATAAATAAATACAATGTTTTAAAGCTCGGCTCACTTAGTGTGTGATTTGATGCAGAAGTGCAAAGTGTCACTTCACAGTAGCCCACTGTGATCATACAAATTAATAAAAAATCAGACACACACGTACAGCTCTCAGAACCGTTTAAATATTCTGCAGTCCTGCGCTTCATAATCATGACAAGCACACAAAGCGCTCAGGTTTGCCATTATCCATTTAGCAAATTTTTGTCTTGTCTTGCAATAATCTCCTCAATCCCCCAGT
Organism: Poecilia reticulata; assembly: GCF_904066995.2. Taxonomy (NCBI): domain Eukaryota; kingdom Metazoa; phylum Chordata; class Actinopteri; order Cyprinodontiformes; family Poeciliidae; genus Poecilia; species Poecilia reticulata. The sequence continues at coordinate 12,908,705 of NC_088833.1, read as the reverse complement.
GAGCTTATTATTGTTAGGAAAAAAAGTGCTTATGGCTGCGCAGAAAGGTGGGGATTAAAAAAAGACACAATGTATTTTGCACAAGCAATTAATGGTAAAAGTAGACTTTCTAACAAAGTGAATTCCAGCATGACGTTAACGTTCCCCATACTGATCTTCTAAAAACTTTAATCTACTTCTTCATAATAATCTAACAGCTTTCCGCCTCTTTAAGATGGCGAAAAGATGTTTATGTTTATGAAGCAAATGTGGCCTGACTACACCTCTCTGCCCTATATAATTTATTGTCCCTGGGGAAGTCATCTCTCAGAAGAACATTCTTGCTTTCACCTGATTCCTTCTGCATTGTCTTCCCAAGAGGCTCTTCAGAGGAAAACAGAAAAGAGAAGGAAGGGGGTTTCATAATGCAACATATGAGCCACAATAAAGGAGTCAGATTTTCATGTTGTCTAACCCTTATGTGTCAGTAATGATGGCAGCTTTATCTTTATGCCCCTCAACATTAAGGACAGTGTTGCACAAACCACTTCACCCCTTCACCTTATGTTTTTGTGGGCTAGCGTGATCGAATTGATTCTGTGAAATACGGGGAGCGACTTTTTTTTGGGGGGGGCGTGGGGGGGGGTGCACACTTGGACAGAAAGAAGCTTGCTTGCAAATTTACTTACAAATCTCAATATGTTTTCAATAAAGATGTTTTAATTGTACAATAACCTTGAGTATCATCTATAATTTTATTAAAAAATAGCATTATAGTTTGATGCATGCCATTATGTTTTTTCATCAATTCAGCCTTTTTTTTTTAAACCACTTTTGTCTTGAAACAGCCATTGCCTCCACATCAGATCAATCTCTCTGGACTCCTTTGATCGGCTCCTTCACTAGGTTGGGATGGGGGTTTTGGTTTCATCCTGCAGGCCACTCTTGATGGTGTGAGGGAGGGGTTTGAGTTTGAGGCCTCTGGGGCTTTCCAGGGGAGGTGGTTCTGTCGCCACGGGTCCCCAGGCTTTGGCTTTTTTGGGAGGTGACTTTCAGGTGGCTACATGCAAAGCTTTTAGGGGATCTATTCTGCTTCTGGGTGGGTCTGGGGGAAGCTTGAATTTCTGGAGGCATATCACCATTAGGCTGGGGCCTGGCTGAGCCTAGAGGGCTGGGGTCCTGTCGGATACGTTGCCAGGGCTTTGGGACGGTTAATGTGTGATGACTGTGCCCTGGTCCCATTGGGCTTCCATACGTTGTTGGGGCCTATTGAAGTGGCCTTTCTCATCTCATTGCAGGTCCACTCTTTCAAAGACAGCATTCTACAGACAGGGGACAAGGGGTCTCTAATGTCTTAAGTGCTGTGGGATTTGACCAAATGTTCGAGTGGTATAGTTTTTTTGTCTAGGGTGGGGTTGGGTGGGTAGGTTTGGCTTGGTGGTACTGCTACTGTTGAGCTTGGGGTGGATGTGCAAGGGCCTCTCTCCCTTGGTGGATTTGGCGAACCAGGGTGCCTATTGAGGTCAGCGGGGGATTTGGCTCTCTGAGAGGACGTTACATCACACATGCAGGTGTTTGGGGTGCAGATGTGTCTCTGGGCTGTGATGAAGTTTCTTCATCTCAATTCCAAATTTTACTCTACAACTAGACACTCTCATCTATAACATTCTCATGACACACATATACTTAGGGCCTTAGACGTGGGCGTCTATTTACTGGCATCCAGAGGGCGATCTTTCAATCAGCCTCACTTCTGGAACCACTTTCAAATGTTAAGTTGTATGTAGACATTGAAAGTTCTGGGTGGATGAAGGGGACCATCTTCTGGGTCTGTGGGCTGGTTGCCCCCTGGGATATCAGTAACTGGCTGTGGGGAGTATAGAGTGTGTATGAGGAGTGTGAGGGAGTGTATTGCATCCATTTTTGTGTGTCTTTATGCTGTCTTTGTATTTCTATTATTAAGAGCATAGCAAATTAAAGATTAGTTTTTACGAAAAATTCAGAGTAAAAACAATAATGATTGTTTCAAAGATGTGAGAATACTTTTTGCACTGTGTTAATATCTTTCTTCCTTCTTCCTGCAGACGTGAAGAACTTAGAGAACTTCCACCTGGTGGAAAGCGTTCAGGAGCAGGTCAACGCAGCACTGCTGGACTATGTGATGTGCAACTATCCTCAGCAGACTGACAAGTTTGGCCAACTGCTCCTTCGACTGCCAGAGATCCGAGCCATCAGCCTGCAAGCCGAGGAGTATCTTTATTATAAACACCTGAACGGCGACGTGCCCTGCAACAACCTACTCATTGAAATGCTGCACGCAAAAAGAGCTTAACAACCGGACAGTCCTGATTCATTCGGAAACTTGCAAGGACGTTTGTAAAAACTCATCGACTCATGTTCTTTTTTTTTTTTTTTCTTTTTTCCAAACCCAAACCTCCAGCTTGTCTGCGAAGATAATAAATTCGGGAAAGTTAAAGTGTCAGAAACTCTTATTTATACTGAGCTCATTATGAACTTGAACACTCGGAGACTCACGGTGTGCGTAAAACAAACAGCATTTAGATTGCTTTATTGTAAAAATTCAAATAAAGATAAAAAAAGACTGCAAGAAGACTGTTCTCGTCAACTGAACTGCAGAAAAAATAAACAATTTTGAAGGGCAACAAAAAAAACCCCACTTGAAACAAACTCCACGTTTGACACTATATGATGATTTCTGCTCAAGCAGGACCATAAGACTTTAGGGTTACAAGTTAAAAGCCTTCTGGAAATAACAAAAGGTGGATTTGTGCTGAGAAAAGGAAGCCGAATAACACTGCCCTTCTTTCAGACAGCTCTGTAGCAACAGCTCGACGTTCCTCCTGCGTGTTCTCCCACTGAAACTGGGCTTCAGCTGTCGTCGGTTCTGTAAAGTCAAACTGACACGCAGCCAGCCAGGCAAGTGACTCTATTTTCTGATCTCCCATATGACGCCTGCAGCAGCAGTTTGACCCAACAAACAAGGTAAAATAAATGGTTGGAAGATAGGATCGGTCATTGATGAACAAAAAAACTAAAGGGTGAAATGTTTCTGTCTTTTTCCAGACATTTGCCACTTATGGTCACCTTGTTGACCCCTCATCTTGGTCATCGTTCTAAGAATAATATTTTGCTATTTACCTAAAAAAGAACAGTGTTAGATAAGCCCTCTTAATAAAGTCACCATAAAGAATTACGTGCATACCCCCATTTTTTTTTGCAGTTAACACCCTTTCTTTTTAATATTTTACCAAACTTGGAACAAAACAAGTCATGATTCCACAGATGGAGACGGAACAAACCTGCCTTCCTCCAAAAAAGACCAAAGCCCACCGTAGAAGAGGGAAGGAAATGACTAAAACCTTAATAATCAGTGTTACAATGCGGAAAAGAAAAAAAAATTGTGATGTCACAGTTATGTGAGTCTTGCCTTATTTCATTACCATGCTAGCTAACCGTGCAGATGTGAATGAAAATATGTACAAATATATAAATATATATATAAAGTATTAATGTTGTAAAAAAAAATAAAAAAGACTAATTCAACAGGTGTTTACATTCATGTTGTCATATGGGAGAGAACTGTGATGAAGCTTAATTTGAAAAGTAATGATTTCCAAATGAAAAATGAAATCATCAAAATGAAGAAAAGGGTTTCTCTGGTGTGTTTTCTTTGGTTTATGTACAGTGTTTACTCTTTTTTTATTTCTTTTTTCAGTACTTAAATTATGTCGTGAGACACTAAAATCAAAGAGGAATCACACACTTCAATTTTTTATCAGCAATGCTGTCTAAGGATTGTGCTTCCCTCTCCACATTTTATTTGTAAATCCCGTTTTTGCTTCTTTTTTTTGTTGTTTCCCGTTCTTTAAATTTTTTGATGTACAGTATGTCACTGGTTACTCTTACTATTGAAGATAATTTATTGCGTCGCTGGGTCTCCATCTTTGTGTTACATGACGTGAGGTGTCCACGCCAAAATAAATTTGTTTATTGTAGCATGCTCTCTGTTTTGTTTCCATGAGTGGTTTTCAAATACAGAAAAAAAAACTTTAATTTTCCTTATCTTTTTAAATGTCTATGCAGGTGTGCACATTGAAGAGTATTTTAGGGGTGTAATATATTTGTGTCACATAAGTTTTACTCACTAAATATGAACCTGAATCTTTGTTCTGTCTGGTTTGCTGTTATATACCAAAGACTTCTCATTTACCCTTTTATATACTTTAATGACACAATTGACACACACCTGTGAAAATAAGTACCGGACACATCAGTATACTTTGGTGAGCACTGGTATATAATTCAGATGATTGTAACAAAACAAATATTTCACACTGTAAATAAACTAAGCCATTTAGTTCCAAAATGTATTTACCGTACCGTAAGTTAAACTGAAAATAAAATAAGCTTTTGGCTAACTTACTAAAAAATGTTTAGCGCACAGCAGAAACATCTCTTGGTAGTAACAACTTCAGACATCCTGTTTATGGAGAAACTAGTCACATGTTACTCAGGTGTGATTCTGACCTGCTCTACAGAATCCGTCTTCTGGAAGGCAAATTTAAGGCACACTATTTAGCTGAGCCTTCCTGGTAACTGTCTTTTCTGTGACTTCATACAGATTTTCTATGGTGGTGTCTTTGGGATGATTTTCTTGATGGAAAACCTGCTCTCACTTCATATTTAGTGTCTTAATAAGAATGTGCCACTGCTTTCTCCATTCAGGCTTCCTTCATTGCATGAAGTCTGCCAGTCACGTATGCAGAGAGACGGCAACGCATCACGATGTTTCCTCCAAACCTCACAGTTGGCATTTTGGGGGTCATTGTGAAGAACCGTTTTGCCTCCAAACAGAATGGTGTAACATGCAAAAAGTTGTATTTTGATCTCGTCTGATTTTGATATAGTTATCTTGTACATTGGCTTCATTCATTTAAACAGGTTTCCACATGCATTTTCTTCATCTGTGGAGTCTTGCACAGTGAGTGGGCATGGAGGCCATTGGAGCAGAGTGCATTACGTTTTATATTAATGGAGAATCTTATCTGCTAACTCCAGGTCTTTTTGAAGCTCCCTTCATAATTATTGGATAATTCTGCTGACAAAGTTTTTCCACTCCTCTGTCAGAAAGGGCCACTTGGCAGCAACAATGATGTTCTGTCATTTCTGTATTTCGGCTCCAAAAATTAATTAATTAAAAGCCTATTTCACAGACATGGTCAAAAATGCTATAGACAGCATGATGTATGCATAATAAATCACAGTACATAAAAAATTTAATATATAAAGAACAAGTTAAAAAGGCATTAAAGAAAAATACAAGAACATGAAAAAGATCATAAAAAAATACAAAAGATGGTAAAAAATCTTAGGTATATGTCAAACTAAATAGGTGGGCATTTAACAGATTTTTTAGTCTTCAATGAAATTAATTTCATAAGCTTAGAAAAACATCTTAAGCTCATATATCAATGTGATTCAATACAATAAGGTTGCAAAGGTACTTTAACTCATTATATTAACTGAGTCATTACTTGCTCTGGTCTGGAGCATGATGGCTTTCTAAATACCGACAGATTTCAATAATCATTTTCGCTTTCTGTCTTCAGACGCTTTTTGCATGTACTCAGTGCATATCCCCAGCTTCCTTCCAAATTATCAATAAATAATACATTTATTATGGTGCCCCTGTTTTAACTGAATTTTTTGCATTACATTAAAAACCTGTCATTATTCTTATGCCAAAACCACTCCTTGTATCACCTAGTTCTGTTTTTGATCTAAATATCCCCTGGCCTTATTCCAAAAACTGCATGGATTGCTAATCTTATTAAAATTTTGTTAATGAATTAATTATTTGAACAGAACCTTTCTAGTGACATGTTTAATTCTTCTGCCATCTCTGTTGTTGAAATTCTGAAATTTCTCATCAGAACTTGATCTTGAACTTGATTGATCTCTGAGGCAGATGAGCATTTTGTTTTTGTGGTATAATTTTAAAAATGCATTCTCATTCCCTGTGATATATTAATTTAAGCTTAAATATATGTTGTTCAGTATTGATAAAGATAAACTGTTTAACATTTAAACCAACAAAGCATTCACAACATGTAGGGAATAAGACATCAAATACATTTTTTATTAGAAAAAAAGGAAAAAATATTTATAGTTGCATCACATTTACACAGAGTACATCTGTTCAACTTCTATTTCACCTTCTGTCACATTCTGGGTAGTAGCTGATTGTTAAAATTAGAGTTACAAATCACTTAAAAAAATTATTACGAAACAAATTTAAATCAAGAATGGGAAAGTTAAATACTGCATATAGTAACTGTACAGTAATATTTTTTAGAAAAAAATATAATTAGTTATGTTGGCTTTATAGCAGCACGACAATAGAGTAAACATAAACTTAATGTATTATGTATATATCATCCAGTATATCATTAAAATGGGTTAAAGTCAGTATCACTCAAATGAGTTCTGTTTTTTTTACAGAATCGCTGATTAGAGAATAAAAAGATGTACGATAGAAAAAAGGAAACAGCTATCAGAAAATAAGTCCCACTTTTAAACAGCACATATCATTAAGCCAGTTTGGTCGCTCTATGCAGAGTTTATCTAAGGGGGGGGAATGCGAGGGAAACAGGAAGCTGCAAACTCAACGTCCATGGGAACATGAAGGCTGCATCCAGCTGGCAAGGCATCCACTTCTACAGGAGGAGGCTCCTGAGCGTAGGAAGAGAACAGGTAACTATTCAGTACAAACATTCAATACGCCAGCATTTATACTCAATGGTTGAAAATAATGAAAAACACCTGGGAAAGTAACAAGAAAAGAAAAACAAATTTAGATTCTACACTTCAACTCTAATTAAGACAATACTGGGAAAAAGTGATAGTTTTTCTTTTTTTTTTGTATTGTCAAGTGAATAGTTATAGAGATAAAAAGCATACTCACACACACACACGCACACATATATATATATATATATATATATATACACACACACACACTTTTTTTAATTTTACAAAATCATTGGTGTACATTTATATCATTACTCTTTCTCCTATGAACAACTGAAAGCACATCAAGTATTACCAATAGTACTTGTACCACAATTTGAGGAAAATTGGTGCTGATCATCTCTTTCTTAAACCTTTTAAATTAAAAAAGTTAAACAATATAAGATAGATAAATAGCATGAATCCAATTTTCAAATCCATGTGATTTAGTGGTATGGTAAAAGAGTAGACAAAACTTCAATTCAGAATTCATTTTTTGTTCACATACATTCTCTATCTAATCTGTCAAGTAATATGGTAGAACCAAATGCTAAAACACTCGCAGTTTAATTGCTATGGGAGTGGGTTTACAAAGTATTAACTCCTGGACTGAATACAATTAGTTACCACAATTTTTACTTTTTTACAAATAAAGAGATTTGAAAATTATGTTTCCCTTTCTTTCTACTTCACAATTATGTTTTATTTTTTGTTAGACTTAACATAAAAAAAAAAAAAATGTTTGATGTCAAATTTGTGTAAAAGTTCAACAGGTGCCTATACTTTTGCAAGTCACTACTATGATATTAAGCTTTATTATTGAAAGGCATATTACATACTAATAATTTGTTACAACAAGACCTTACTTTATCTCATATTCCCAGTGAAATGCAAACACCCCCTCTAAATTTAATAAAAAGACAATGTTTCACAAGGTTGTACTTTTCTACATTTCCAGAAAATTACAGACAACGGCCATCCATTTTCATCTTATTAATTGATGAGAATGGATGGATGTTTAAAAAGATTAAAAAATTCTAACATATTATATGAGGACACATTTAATTGCTAAGCAAGTAACAGATAGCATTAGCAGTGCTGACTCGCAGCAATAAGGATGCTTGTCACAGACAGGCAAATGGCCAGCTCGATTCCCAACGCACACTGTTGCAACCCACACTTGAAGCTTGGCTTGCAGTGCCTGCCCTCCTGTCTGTAAATGTGTTAAAACCTGCTTTCACTCGCTCTGAATTTGTATAAATAATGTATATACATTTATACACAGACTCTAACAAGTGCAGCCTCAGGTGAAAATACTCAGAAATGCATGCTCTGTGCATCCCCGAAGGTGGACATAAGCTCCAAACCAAGTAACTCAAAAGATAACCATGCAGAGAGTGAAAAAACACACACACACATGGATAACTCGCCAAAAGCAACATAAGCACAGAGACACCGTTTTTTTTTTTCTTCCTTTTTTTAACTCTCTAACACACAGTGCTGTCAGTTTCTAAACAAGTTTTCCTCTCCATCACACAAACAGCCCCAAGTTCTGTCTGCCAGTGTTATATGAAGCTTTTAAACTCTGGAACCACATCACTCGTGTTTACTGAGACGCGCTTGTATGTTTCCCTACATTGTCAAGCACAGTCAAAGCGAAAGAGACTGCGGGGGTGAAAAAAATGCTAAAGCTTTTAGAAGTGTTCCAAGACTGTGGAAAAATGTGAAATAGTGTGCTGGAATAAGAATATTTGTTTCGCAGCAGAGTTTGAGGGGGACCCTCAGGCTTTACTGGCCGTACAGTGGCAAAAATGTGTCACCAATCAGTTTTTCTATAACTGATCATGATTTGCTCTACACAATTTGCCACGTTCGAACCATTTACCAGCCTTATACATTTAAATTAGGAGCTGCCTCCACAGTCTGCAGACATGTGTTGACATAAAACATTATTTGGAAAAAAAACCAGGCACTGTCAGCTTTTTGAAATCTGTTCTCACAGTTGCATATAGTAAAACAAAGGAATATGCAACATTATGTAACTGTGGTGACTCTTTATGTTTTAAAAGTCAGCTACGACCAGCAAAACCTTAAACTTAAAAACGGTACAGTCACAGAGGTCATCGCATCCTTGATCAGTTTAATGTCTTATCAACAAACAAATACATTTATTACATTTCCTCACATCATGGAACATTTATCGATGCATGAATTTGTTTTGTGTTCATCCGACTTCAATGTGAAACACACAAGCAGAACATGAAAACAAAAAAGAAACAAGCTCAACCCTTCAGAGACGCAATTAGCCAACGTTCTAATCACTTACACCAAACAGCAACTGGGGGGACACGATGCTTGGCGGCCTGATGGACAAACTTTAAAAATGTAAAGATCAAATTAATAAGCGAGCATTGTTAATGGGCAAACTCACTATTATTATGCAAAAGCATCACTATGGCATGCAAAACAAATAGTCTAAGGTTTGGAGATGGAATAGTTCGAAGGCCGCTGCCGTTTCATTTCAAAGCATGCATTATACATCATTGTGCATAAAGAGGAAGCCTACAGCATTACGCTGTCCCCCAACCCCACCGCCCCACCACAATGATTATCCTTTATTATTCATTAAAAAAAAGATTGAGCGAGAAAAAAAATAAAAAATACAACTTTTAAGCACCTGAACCTCGCTCCCAGCATTCCATTAATTGCCTGCACAAAGGGGAGAGCCTTTGGAGATTTTTCAATTTCAAAAAATGAGGAGCATGCATTCAGTCGTGCTCATGTTATACCGGCACTTAAATCCTACAGAGCTCACATAAAAAAGGACTCAAGGTTGCATCCGATTGAAAGCCTCCAACTACAGCCACTTTAGAAATCCATTTAGCAAGCGGGAGGTTAGAACATCTAATTCAAACACAGCCGCTCTGTTAAAACGGTTGCGCCAATGTCTTTTAAAGAAAAGCACACACTTTCTCCTGTGTTTGCTTGGCTTCATTGTAGGAAATATGAACCTGGCTCATAGAAAGACGGCAAGACACAAAGAATTAATCTTGCCAGACCTCAGCCAAGTGGCGAAGGTGAATGCTGGTGAATGACTGCTTGTGGAAACTTGACCTTTCCTTCAATGAAATCAAAAGGAGAGCTCTATGGGAGCAACAAAAGAAGGAATGTTGTGACTGTAATGAAATGACAACCTGATAATCACAACACTATTCATCAACTGCAGCATCTGGGATAAAACACATAATTATATTTTTGCTGTGACCTCTGAGAATGTCTGAAGAGACGATAAAAAAGTTTCATGGAACAAAACTACAATAAGGTAAGAAAACAATTAGTGGCCACTTAACCTAAAGTTTATTCTCCTAAAAACGCATAATTAATCAACACTTGAGCTGCTACTAATATTTGCGATTTAATTGCTTATTTGAAAGACAGTAGAATCACTCAGCAAAAACAAATAAGCAGAATAATCTGATTAATGAATACGAGTGGGTGAGTAGTTCTGAACTTATAGCTCACTTACTGCACGTAGTTCTTTATATACTACGATGTCCATTTAGGTTTTACTGCCTCTTTTTATATGAACTAGCTGTATATCTGATGGGAATATATGGTTGTTACAACCTCTCTTTTTCAAATATGCTTAGCCTCACACCTTGGGATAATCATATTCTGATAAGTGATTCTAAAGTTTAAAAAAATACAAATTAAAAAAAAGCAAGAAACTAAGCAAAACTTAGACAGCAGAAATTAGCTGAGAAGTGAGGATGTTGCATATCATCATAATGGTCTAAGTAATTTGTAGCCTTTTTTTTGCCTAATTCATCTTTTGGCAAAAAAAAAGAGGTGGAAATTTAAATTTTTACCTTTCTTTTTTTGCACTATCAGTTTTGGCAAAAAATGACTTTGGCCATTGGGTCATTTAGGAAAATGATACTAAACACTGAACTTGGGCATTAATGCATAAACAATCCAAGATTCAATTCAGATCATTTTTTTGCCCTTGTTCAAAGGGTGTCTAGAGACGGTGTCAATTAGTGTACATGTTTGTCAATGATGAAATGTGTTAACACACCATCCATCCATGTTTCTATAAATGAAATGAACTGTGAATCTTCACAAAAAGAAAAAAAAAGAAAAAAACATTTCCTCTCTGCTTCTGTACAAACCCTCTCATTTTTCGCTCAAGGGACATTTCTGGGAAGCCCGCACATGCAAACAGTTGTGTTCACATTGTCCCTATCAAAGAAAACTGATTATTTACTCTGCCGTCTCCCTCTTGAGACAATAACGGTTTCAGTTTGCTGGCCCGAAGTCTTAAGAGAATCTGTCTTTTGCCAGAGGCAGCTGCAGTGCCGTAACATCTCTCTTTTAAAATGAGCATCAGGGATTAAAATGTAACGGGCAAAAGGACAATATGAGGAAATAAGACACAATACCCTTTGAGAAAATCCTTTTGCTATCTGTTGGGTGTGAAGTTCATTTTAGAAACACTCGGAAAAAAAGTGTTTTAGGGGATCTCGAGGTCTTGGTTTCCTAAATTGTGGATCTGAATCACAAATGTTTGCTTTAGCAACTGTTGAGTGGCTCCTAATATGATAAAAAGATTTTCAGTATATAAGAATGAGAAGTTCTGCTCTCTTAAATATAACAGGTTCTTATATGGTAATGCATCTCCAACAGTAAGTGCAGTGTTTCGCCTTAGTTCAAAATGTTGTTTTAATAATTTTCTTAATCTAAAAAGTTTTCATGGCCTCCAGTAGGGTAAATAAATGCCTAAAACGATAAAGAAAATGTTTATGTGGCTGAATCTCTTACTCGTCACTGTTGCATACACTGCCATGCTGGCTGACTTGTTGCCACTCTTTGTGTCTGGCTGGAAGCCACCAAAAAGTCACTTTAAATCTTTAAAATCACTTAAAGCTACAATAAGCCTTAGGGACGTCTGGGGAATAGTGTCAGGACACTGCATCTGTCATCCATGAGCACCATATTACTATCGGCTATAAAATAAGTGGGGAGGTTAAAGGGAGAGACAAACACAATTGGCTGGGTTAGACAATTACTGCAAAGGTGCCCTTGAGCAAAGCATTTAAAAGCCTTGCAGTGACGGTACTTCTCAAAGATTGATCGTGTATGCATAAATGTAAAAAGGGTTGGCTGGAAAATGAAGTGCAAGCTAATACTGTTTACATTTCCTCTGAAAGGAAAAAAAAACCTTTTTCTCTCAAATGGAACTATGAACACTGAGGAAAATACACAGAGAGGGATAAAGTACATATTTTACTTTATATATATTAAGGCAGTGGTTCTTAACCTGGGTTCGATCAAACCCCAGGGGTTCGATGAGTCGGTCTCAGGGGTTCGGCGGAGCCTCTGCCGCAGAGGTAAAGACACACTTGTGTAAAGTCGTGATGATGCGCCCCGCTTTGCCATCACTTGCTGCAGAGGGTCACGTTACATTGCTTAGCCAATCAGTGCTGCGGAGGAGCACTGATTGAAGGAGCTCCACTCTCAGCATGGATTTGAACTTGTGTCTTTAATTATTTCAGCAAAACTCACAGTTTTTACCAAATTCTGTAGCCTTCGGTGTACTTCTAAATCTGCTCCTTAGTCGCATCTTTTCGGGTTTGGTACTGCCTCTAGTGGCGTGGAGGTGGTAACACAACTTATATAATTACATTACTAAATCAGAATACCACAAAGTCTTATTTATTATTAATTTTGCATTATCTTAAGAATGTAGAGCTAATTAAATGACCTAAACAAGACCTTAAAGTGGTTCCAGTTTCTCTCGATGGCCAACCTGTTGAAACTGTGGCAAATTTTAAATACCTTTAAAATTTGGTATTTAAAACCAAATTTATTTGGTTTTAAATACCCCCAAAAAATTTTGTGTTTTCAGCAAAACAGTCAGCTCAACTTTGCTGAAAACACTGTCTATGTCTATATTTTGAAGAACTGTTCTCAGAGACTCTACCTTTTAAGAAGACTTGGTGATCTTCTTAAAGTGACCCAACTAGAGTCTAGCTGGGTCACCCATATGTCTTGAATTTGGAAAAAAAAAAATTTTATTTATCAAAAAAGACAGGTTCAGTGAATGCGCATATGAATCTGATGGGTTCGGTACCTCAAAAAAGGTTAAGAACCACTGATTTGGAGAGGGAGAGAGAGAGGGAGCGAGAGAGCTAGACATCAACTTGGCTTGTCAAAAAAAAAAAAGAATTTAAATCAACATAAACATTGACTTCATGTTGACAAGTACTTTCTTTTGGAGTGTAGTGAGGGTCTAACAGTGGAGGGCAAGCTTTGAGTCTAATATGACCTGAGTGATGTAAGATGAGGTGAAAGAGTGTAAAGCCTCAGGCTTTACACACCAAAGCACCAGACAGCAGTTTGATCAATATGGCATGGCCGGATCTGTACAAGATGGCAGTGGTAGACAGTGGAGGGTCTAGCCTTCATGATGGACTTGCACAGGGTAGTAATATGCTGGAATTATTTAGGAATTATTTATTGATTATCATATCATTGCTGACATCAAGCTAATATATATCCTATTACTTATATATGCTGTTTTCAGAAGAAACAGTTACAGTATAATTTTGAGTGGACAGAGTTATCACAATCAAGTAAAAGTTGCAGTAAGTGAACAACACATTTAAAAGCAAACAAAAAAACAACAAATAACTTGGATGATCTCATTTTGTACAATAAAATCAACATTATCAATGAACAGTTGCAGATTTAGGAGACATTCACACCAGCTCCATTTAATTCGCTTTAATCAAACTCTAGTTTGTTTGAATAGAAAGTCTTGGTTGTTTGTTTCCAGACGCACATCAGGATGTGAATTAGTCCTGAACTCTACTGTTTGAAATTTTATGAACTTTGTTTGAATGTTGGATGTGTATGAAGAAACCACCAATTTAATGATTAGTTAACACTTGGGATGAATTAAGCAAAGAACTTGTGGGAGACTCCACTTATTTGTGTATAGTTTCTCTGTAGCTTGCTAGGGGGAATCTAAGTGGGAAAAAGAAAACACAAGAAAGTCAAACTTGCAAGGCAAATGTATGTTTTCTTTTTAAATAACCTAAGATGCTCATATTAGACTAACCTATAAAAAATGATACTGATGATGGGTGAATGTAAATATCTAATCAACACTTGCTTACGTCTCTGAAACCAGTTATGCAGAAACAAAAGCAAACTCACATATGTTCACACCTAAAAAAATCTGACATTCATAAGTGATAAAAATGTCAGTTGGAATTTTTAAATATGTATAAATAATGGATGCTCCTAGTAAGCAGGGGATCATCTTCAATGAGCGAAGTGTGTGGAGTGGGCTGTCTCATCTCCAAGCAAAAGAGCCATCTTAATGACTGCGCCCGGAGACCTCGGGGTCTACACGTACTCCCCCTGTTTTCATCAATCCTCCCATCAGAACCCCTGCTCTTCATCAGACCCATTCATGCTCCTGACCACAATGTATCATGCAGAGCAGAATATGAGCTTTTAAATTAAACATTGACAGCAGCAGCTGCTGCCTGTTTTAGGCAAATCAGCAGAAAATCAACCAAACTGGGTGGTTTGGGAAGATCCGTGTGTGTTCAATTGAGATGTTTTAGGGGCCGACTGGTTGGGTCTCACAAACCTGCGGTGAGTAGCAAATGCAAATCGTGTCACATGCCTGTGTGGGCACAGTAGTTAACAGCGGTGTCAGATGTTACTCGACTCTGAGTCCTATGTGATTTGGACTCAAAATCAAAATCACTGGGCGCTACTATTTATGGCATTTCATTTAGTAAAAAGATATATTGTGACTTTCCTCTTGTTTCTCTGGGAGTGACGTCTCATGTGTAATATCAACCAGCGACACAAACGTGAACAATGGAGGGAGGAGAGAGGTGCTCGTTTACTACAGGAGCTATTTTGAGTTTGTGTCTGCTATAGATGACAATATGAATGTCCGTTGTAACCTCTGTGATGGCGACAAAGTGCTATTGTTACACTCTTAAGTAACACTTTCGTTGTTCTGTGTCCGGAACAACGAGTGTGAATATCTGTACTTCTCCAGTGGAGGATGGAGCCACTACCAATCAATCCTAGAATAGGCTTTCTGGCTGATTTCTGATGCACAGATCAAATTTTCCTGAATAAACTGACAAACATTAACGCAGCATAAAAAAAACAAAAAACATTTACAATTTTCTCACTGTATTTACGTTGCTTTTAGACTTATGTCAACTGATATAAATATTTATTGTAACATTTTTTCATTTTTTTTTGTTTTACTGTCAATTGTAAATCTTATTTTTTCCAGTCAACTCTTGGAGTATGAAATAAACATATAGCAACTGCATCTTATAATTTGTATCTTGGGTATAATAATAGTCTTCCAATCTATCAATAGCTTCAACAACACATCAAACTTGAGGAAACATATGAGCATAGCACAGTCTAATTGACAGAGCAAGTCTCACCAGGTGGTGTCAAGCAGAAAGCTGCGACTAAACTTCAGAAGTTTCCCCATCACTCAAACAAAAGCAGGACTTTGGTTAAAAACCAGTAAGTGAGGCAAAGTTGAAGGAGTTGAGGAAATGCCGCACTTAAACACAGTTGACTCATCCTGGTTGTCATTTGTATGGGAGGCAGTGGGGCTGTTGTCAGCAGCTGTTGAATGGAGCCAAAAGTAACTTGAAATCTGACTCAGTCACTTTTAAAATCAAGTTATCAGTAAAGGCACTAAGTTATTTTTTTCAAGGAGAGGTGCAAATGTGCAGCAAAAGCCAAAATGAGATGCAAACAGGTGTAACTGCACATCAAATCACTTTTTCAAACAGGGCCATGCAGGTTTGCAGTTTTTCCTCCCTAAATAATGAACACCATTTAAAAAGCTGCTTTTTGTGTTTACTTGTGCTGTCTTTGACTAATTTAAATTGGTTTGATATAGGAAATCAGAAAAGGGGGAAACACTTCTTCACACCACTGTAACTACAAAATGGCAATGTGTGCTGCAATTAAATACAAATAGACTAGCACATTTCCAGACAGCAGAAGTGTCAACTGAGAGTAACTTAGGTATTTGAGTCTTGTCTAATTAAATAAAGGCAAACATTCCTGGACAGATATTTTCTTCAAATAGAGGATAGTGGAATTTATAACATCCTGCGTCAACTCTACTTTGTATGACGATGACGATAGATGAGGTAAGGACGACTACACTCCTCTCCTGACCTGCATTCCGACATAAACAGGAAATTGCCTGAGGGAAGGAAGTCATATTTTTTACAGCTGTGCCCTGCGATGAGAACAGCACAGGGAGACCTGCATTTCCAATATGTCTAAGAGCTGTGCCGAACATACCTACAATATGCCAGTCAATATTAAAAAACATGAATAATCCAGATGGTGTAAAAGGTAATGATACTCTTTTTATTTTAAGCAAGACTGAGTCTTTATCTGGTATTGTCACAATTCAAAGAGTTTTTCCTATACGAGCAACACAGACACCTTTGTCTCTTTGTTTCAGATTTTGGACGGTGATCAAGGCCCCAGGTTCAGACTCGGGGCTTGTGATGTGTCACAGAACAGGGATTTATGTGGCTCTTGTATCCGACGATAGTCATCACATCTGCAAGTCAAGGCAGTAAATCAGATTGATAGGCTGCACAGATTTCCATTTTAAACTGGACCAAAGGACAGGAATTAAATGATGCAGATGTATTCTGTGCCATCTCAAATTCTCTTCGGCTTGAGAGCATTTCACTTCTCAGCGCAAACGCCTTTTATAGCGAGCTTTTGCATGCACGTCCATCGGAAGACGTGATCAATTTGCCTTCCAAAAAGAGATGTTCCATTTGTTAAAATGTAGAGGCTCAGAAAGAAATAATTTCATGTCCTACAGGAAGTGATTTAATGTGCAAAAAGACATGCACTTGTTTTTGCTCTGTCCTTTTCCTGTTGTGTTCTGATAGGGACTTCCTCTCCCCAGTGGGGGTGGATACAGTGTCATCCGTCCATCCATCCCACCCACCTCAACCCAAGCATAACTCACAGAAATGTCATCATGATGTCAAGCTACCTCAATAAAAATATTTCCAAACTTTCAAGACATCAGTACGGACACCAGGAAAGTGTAAAGCACTTCCATCAGAGATCGTGTGAGGTGAGCTATAGCAAAAAAGGTCGATGTTTGTGTTTTTAACGCTGTAAACTCTGTGTGAGCATTTGAGAAATTTTAATGTTGGCCTGGGTGCGGGGGTGGTTGCAGGCTTCACCTCAGCACTGGTAACACCAGGATGATCTTTTCCTGCCTGCCCCAGTATCTCCATGACCAACTCCCTTCCTTCCCGCCAATACACAGCGATAGGGCACAGCCTTACACACGTAACTGTTATAGAAATGTAAGCATCTTCTTTAGACACCATTCTCCCTCTGACACTGACCTTTGTATTGAGGTAAAACCTGATTCAGTATAAATACTTGTCATTTACGTTTTATCACAGTGCAACCTGGACATTTGTTTTAAATAGATACCCTAAAGGTAATTTCAAGAAAAGGTGCCATTAATGAGTTGCTATAGCCTAGATGAAACTGAGGACAGATGGAATCTTTTATGCAAAAACTGAAAAAGATCAAGTTTTTAAATTCTGCAGTCAAATTTAGATAAAGAAAAAGGCAAATGTGTAGAATGCTTTGGTCTTACTAGTTTTTTTTGGCTTTATCTTTGGAGATTGAAGGTAGACATACATATTTCTTGTTGCTGTTGTTGTGGTTCGGGTTTGTGAGGATACTTTCATACATGATGTGTTGTACAGGTTTGCTTATATAAAATAAATAGCATTTGCGGGTGTCATTGTCATTGTGGGTGCCTTGTTGGATTCCAGTCGAATCCAACAAGGATTTGACTGAATCCTTGTTGGTTCATTATTTCCTACCTTTTGGTGGCAGGGGTGTCCAAATTCATTTTGTCATCTAGGAGGACTGCAAAGATTTTAGATTTGTTGTTCTTTGAGAAATCCTATTTCATGGTCAGTGTTACTCTATATTTAATCAATGAATAAAATCCGATTTGTCACTTATTAGCAAAATGTTCTAGAAAAAAACACAGTTTTCTTTTAACTTCAAAAATACTTTGTGTGACAATACTTTTGTATTTACTTCGCTATAAAGTACCTTTTGCTAAAATGTCAGAACTACTGCAGTTTTGATCCTACAACATTTTTCAATTGGTCACACTTAAACAAAACTGGACATGTGCACAGTCACCTACAGATGGAGGAAACACTCAGTGCTGCCTGTGTCTGCTGAGGATGTGCGGTGCAGTGATGGCACATTAACGATCAGACCCATGACAGCAGTGTGCTCAGCCTCACTGAAAAAAGCTTGCTGCCAGTGTTTAATTCAATGAGGATTGTTTGAGTGAAACAATGGCTTTTGGCCCCACTGAGATTAAGGGAAGGGTGAGAAAGGTGTGTTTGTCAATGGCAGCTGACTGTATTTTTGTGTTTTAGCCCACTGGTGATCCCGTGGGTTCGATGGGGTCGTGAATCAGACGTATCGCTGTGGTGCAAGGGACATCCGCTGTTTTTCCAGGTAACTCACAAAACAGGTCAACAATGAGTAGCAAAAAAGGGAAAATACAACCAGACATGCTCACTGTGGTACCATAAAGACTATTTAGAGACACTGGGAGTAAGTTGTACTTATATTTAGGGTTACAATTATTTTTAGTTAGACTTTTTAAAACCATCTTGCAAAAAAATACAATAAAATACATAAATAAAAAAATACACTGTGTGATTAAGTACCTCATAAAGAACAGACAAAAAAAAGGCCAGCCAACCCCATGGACAGTAGGTTTTTTTATTTTTTATTTTTATTAGCCACACCTGCTAATAAGGCTAATGATAAAACAAGCAATTGTTAAACGGTCTACCAAGACTGAAGCTGACAATACAAAAAGGACCTAGTCAGAACCCATGGTAACCTATTCCTAACATATTGTCTATTAGAATGCAAATACTTTTTCAAATGTTTCACTATACAGGAAAGTGACATTTTTGAACATTGTATAAATAGGGCCTGTCTAGATGTCACTGGTTTTGTAATAATATTTAATTGGCTGTTTTTCATGTCTGATAAGACCTTTGACTTCAAAACAGGTTTCCTGGAAACCAGTATTATGTAATTTGTCATTTACACTCAGTTCAGCAGCAAGTCAGAGGCAACGGTCTCTGTTTTTATTTTATTTTATTTATTTGGGTATTTTGCATTCCATGTTGTCCATTTCGACTATGCTAATGGAGTTTACTGATTTAGAGCTGCAGGTCTTAATGAAAATCCTCTGCCTGATGATCAGTGCTATTGATCACGTTGAGCTCCTGTTTTAAGCGGGGCTAATTGATCAATCACCACAGGTTGCTTTGGATTAATGGAACATGACTGGTACATGAACCTGCAGCTCTCTCCTCCCAAGGCATTTTTACCTTTCAGGAGTGTTTATGTGTGAGATACAATTGATCAATGGGTACAATCAGGGGTGAAAGTAGTTTTCAATTCTTGGGGTACTATGACAAAAATAGTCATAGTACCTATGTACCTACCTATATATATATATATATATATATATATATATATATATATATATATATATATATATATATATACACACACACTGCTTCTTTGTGTGCTTTGGAGTTTAGTTTATGTGCTGATAATTTTTTTTTGCGAAGCAGTAAAAGCTGGGTAGCTCTTGAATTGCTACAAAATAAAGCTGTATTTCCTGTCAACATTGCAGCCAGTGGGCTGCAATGTTGACACCATGAGATGCCATGAGACCTAAATCCTGTATGTCATGCCATGGAGTGCATCCCAGTTTTCCATGTCTGGCATATAACCATTTATTTTAGCTTTTAAACTAGTTATATTGATATTGTATCCAGACAGAGGGATAATCAGTAGCCCAGCATCATGACTTGTTTGTTCTGAAGATCCTGCAGCTTCCACTTCTCTTCCTGATATGGCGCCTCCTCACCCTGACTCTCATACTGACAGGAGGAACCACAGAGCTCTGTTAGGTTAAAGCTCATCTTCTGAAGTTAGGATATTTTTCCTCCAACAGGTTCCAGAGGAATCACTTCAAACCAGATGTTGGACTTTATTTTATTTCAGTGTCATTTGTGAATGTTAGCTTCTCATTTTCAACAGCGGAGTTGTAAACGTTGAAAAGGTAATCATTTTAGAGAAAGTCTCATCAACATCAATATTTCCACTAAATAAGAGGCAAAAAAAGTGTTTGATAAAAGAAAAGCCTCTCAGACTCTGAGCCCGACAGCACCAAACTATTTTTTTATATTAGAGATTAATTTAATTTCACATAATTATCACGGTAGAAGCCATTTGTTTGTTAAATACTTAATGAAACATATTTACCGTGTTTGATGTTTGTTGTGAATGACGTATACTCGCACGATAATTAGTTTGTCGTTTATTGAATGTTCAGAAACTACAGCGGCTGTAAACGCCATGAGAAAGTCATTTAAGCACACACGTTGCCATGGCAACCTCCTGTGCTTTCATAGCCGACCAGAGATTACGTTAAAAACATAACATTCAGTCCGTTACGATATCAGGTTTGCAGGCTTGATATTTATTTTGCGATCATTAATAAGCGCTCAATGAACACAGCGGTGGTTGATTAGTTAATTTTAAACACCTGCTCTGTTATTTTGGTAATGGAACCGAAACGCACAAAATTGCGCAACACCTTCTTGAAACAATAATCACTGAGATTATTATTGTTGGGTCATTAATTTGAACGTGTTTTGTTGATTTTTTTGTTGTTCTTTAATAAAGTTATGAACGTTTTAAGCCAGTCAGAAGAGGACGTGCTGCTCTCAGCGTCCTGGCGGCGTTCAGTTTGTCACCTAATGCCGAGATCGACTCAAAACCTTCTGCGATCGATGTATTGCACCGCTGCTCTAGTAAGGCAAAAACAGTTCAGAAACAATATGAAATGGGAAAAAAGTTATTTATTAACTGATTAAGTCGTGTTTTAGATTGTACTTGAAAAACTAATCAGTCACGGCTAATTAGTGGGTGAACTCACAGCTGCACAGTGAACCCGTTGATTTTTTTACAGCGAACTGTCGTTCCACTCTCTAGCAGGTACTGCGTACCCCCGCTAAATCTTTTAGGGGTACGCAGTACCCTGCCGTACCCCCTTACTTTCACCCCTGGGTACAATTTTTTAAACCTTTGTGCACAACTTATAATGCATAATATGTTGCTGTGTTGTCCAGTTTAATTGAAATATTTTTCTTGTCAGAGGTAAAATTTAATCTTCTACAAGCTGAAAGTGCCTCTTTATAAAAAGGCATTATAAAGCAATAAAAACAAATTTAAACGTGTACTGATGGTCATCTTTTTTAAGATAGCTTTTGACTATACTTGTGGCAATGGAAATGCTCCAATCCATGATTTTTTTTTGGGTTATGATCTGATCCTTATATCCGAGTTTATTAATCCATGGATACCGATATTTTTTGATCCACAACCTATTTATTTAAACATTTACTGTTATTTCAATTCTTACGATTTACAAGCTAATCGTATATAAACTATGAGACATGCCGTTGAAATTTGCACATGTACTTTAACAATTTAACACTTGCATAAGAAACATTGAAAATATTCTTTTGTACTTAAATTTACAATATGGTCAGTAGTTGAGATTCTAAATATGCAGATGACTGAGACAAAGGAGAGAGTGGGGTATAAACCACAGTAGACATTAGAACATACTTGTATTGTAAAAACCCTTCAGCTCTCTGGTTTTACAGTAAAATGCTGTAAAAGGTTCAAAACCCACCACCACAAGCAACAACATTGCACTGCGGTAAATAGTAACGATACCAGTATTTGGCCAGGAACCGATGCTGGATTGGATTGGGCCCATCTCTGATCACAGATCACACCTCTTGTTGTCAATATTGCACAAGTTACTTTGCAGTCCAAGGATTTGAAAATGTAAAATTTTGATTGTGAAAGATCAAAACAACAACACACTCTTCAACAAACAGAACATTGTGATGTCACTCTACCTAAGAGCAGGAATCAACATTTTCAGCTAAAAAGTTACAAGGTTGGTCTAACACAAAAAGTCAGTAATAAATACAAAATATCAGTAATAAATACATTAAAGTACTTATTTATGTTTAAGGAGTTTTATAAAGAGAGCTTTTCAATCACGTCTGTGCTTAGTGGTCACTCTAGGTAACAGTTAATCTAGAAAAACTATGTTGAATTTAGAACATAAGTCATAAGCATTAACTACCATCCAAATATTAGTACACACATCCAGGTTCAAAACACTCCCTGTGAATGACTGACATGCTGACTGACCACTAGTGACTCCGCAGAGGCTTTGTTTTATGTGCATATGAAAGAGTGGACTGGATATTCCAGCTGGCCTGTCATGGGACTCCCAATCGCGTGTGAACTGTACTCAGAGGGAGCTGCGGCTAACAGGTCCAACACTGAAACACTTAACAGGATGAAAAGGTCAGCTGGGGTGAGCTCAGCTGGGTAAACCAGGAATAGTTTTCTTTGTGACTCTGAATTGTTTGAGCAACATTCCGGTCATGTGGAATTTTAATCTTAGTATTTTTCAGCTTTAGAGAAAGAAAATAAATCCTTGTTACAATATATGTAAAAATAAATTCTATTTGCTTTTCACAAAATAACAATTAAAACAAATGCATCATTTGGATCTCACAACAAATTACAGATTTCAACTTCCCACTGTTATTCATCTGCAAACTTTTCCACACACATCATGCCCACTTCCATGCATTTAGCTAACCTTGACCAACTAACCAGCCACACACTCTGCTCAAATCCTGCTGTCCTAACTTGCAGATGGTGCGGAATGAGATCACAATTCCACCCAACAACCTCTGGTGTGAACTTAATTGTGTACACTCAGGTATTGGGTTTCAGACAGCGTCTGAAACTCCCAGCAAGTGAAGAGAAACAGACAGAGTGAACTTGACAATGAGCGAGAATGCGACAGCGCAAGAAGAGAGGGAGAGAGGCACGGACCACCCAACAGCTGCAAAGGAAAACAAAGCCAGGGCAGCCGGAGAACAGAGTCGGCTTCGATCAGTTCGGAAGTAGGACAATTGAAAGATGTTGTGCAGGAGCTGCTTGCCAAGACAAGAAAAATGACAGAAAGTGAAGAAGAAAAACTGCATTTAATCATAGAGTTGATCTTAAACTGTAAATGTATGCAGTGTGTAATGTTTAGCAGTATCAATACAACATTCATACACATTATGAAAGTTGTTTATGTGAGCAGGAAAAAATAATCCTTTAAAACAATTACATACAAAAACAAACATTACCCTTTAAGATCAGTTTTCAACACATACTGGGAGTTTCAGGAATGATAGCATAGTCAACAATAAAAGATCATTTTAGAAAAAAAAATAATGCAGTTTTGTAAAGCAAACTAAAAAAATCATTATAAATATTATGGGTTTTTTGGGGGCCTTTTTTTAACCAGATGAGCTTGCAAAACAATCTTATTACATTACATAATTTAATTACAGAGTTTATGATGATTTCTTTTTTCTTTATTAAAAGGTAAATGCAATATTGTATAAAGTGTATGAGAGGTGGTTTTAGTGGTGGCCACTAGGGGGATGAGTGTGTTAAATGTTAGTTCTGAAAGCTGGATGCTGGATGTATTTCAGTGATGAGGCAGTAAGTTAAGCACTGAGGAGCCTGTGTGCATCTAAATTTGTTGTCTACCTGTTCAGACCTTTTTGCTGTTTTCCCAAACCACAATTTCCCTGAATGACCATTAATGGTAAACTCTGTGCATATATAAAAAGAAAGTTACCTTTTTATCAGCTGGAGTCAATGTGGATGTTTGAAGCAGGGATTTTTCCTCAGCACATGGACTGGGCACCTCACCTGAAGGCAGTCAAATACAGACATTGTCAGCTCTTTGAATTCCTGGGTGCACATTTTCAAACATTTTGTTTCTGCACATCATCACAAATTTAGTCTAATCGTGATACAAAAAATGTCATTAGAACACAGTCACTGCATTAACATGATATGAAATTAATCAAAGCAGAAAATAATAACTTACAGAAAGCTTTGAAGTACAAAAAATAAATAATTGAATATATGCAATTTAAATATATCAGTTTCGTACACATGTGAAATTTCATATTTGAAGAATATGAAATATTTAATATAAAGAAGCTTTAAATTAAAATGTGAGACAGATATCAAATTTTGAGATATATGTTTATTTACAAATATTCAGAAAATACAGTATCTAAATATCTCTTATCTTACACCAAATGTGAAGATGTTTGGTATTTACAACATTTTACCTCTTTTTTTGATAAAAATCGTGTAATAAGAAAAATGTTTATTGAAAAAAAGTAAAAGTAAGTAAGCTGTTGATTTGTTAGACACTGAATGAGAAAGTCTTTTTCTGTTTAGAAGAAACAGAAAAGTCAAAACATACTGGGTGATTACTATAATTGAGCAATATTTCTAACTATGGGATATTGGACCCTGTAAAGTTCTTAAATATACAATAGGTTAAGAATATGTAGACTTTGTGACTTTTTCGTTTGTCGTGAACCTATCTACTTCCTCTGACTGCCAACTGTCTTGTCTCTGTCATGTTATTCATGACGAGTCATCGCTGCTTTTCACCCCGACACTGGTTTATAGATTGGTCTCCGAGGACAACTGCTTATTTGAACAGGGTAGGCAGCCTGCCTTTAGCACATGTATCTACACACATTATGCAGTATCTTCATTTGTCTCCATCTCATTTATATGTAAAAGGGCAGAAGGGCGGGTGGCTAGTCGAAAGGAGAGAGGTCAGTGTCCTGAAGGAGTTTATCTTTCTGAGACATCAAAGTTATGAATGTGAAGAAGAGAGAAAGCAGGACAGAATGGTGCGACTCAAAACAATCTGGAAAGTATTGTTTTGTGACCAAACTGATTTGTCACAGCTGTTACACTGTATAACTTATCTAAAAGTCCTCAAAGAGTCAAACACAATGACTAGGTGTGAATTACAAAGGTTAAACAAATTTGACACATTCCTGTGTTTACTTGCTTAGAAGAGAGTTGCAGATATAATTACATTCATGTTGTCTGTGGCTGTGACTTTTGCTGTAACAATGGTTGGAAACAGAATTAAAAATACTTAAAAGCAAGAGAAAAACTGGAGTAACCACAAAATCTTGATATTGAAAATATGTGCAATGAGTCACATTGGTGCATTAACGACAACACAGCCATAGAGTGTAAATTGAAAATCTGTTTCTCAAACCCAAATCCCAGAGAGTTCAGTTCATTTGAATGCAAGCACTGTAAACTCCTTCAGTATCCATCATTAGTGAAAATACACTTATTGGATCATTTAAAGCAGCAGAATGCAACTGTAGTATATTAGATGATGGAAACAAAACATTTGCATTATTGAACAAACAGTAAATGTTCTTTAGTTCTACTACATAACTTCTCCCTGATGCTTCAGAGTACATCCAGGAAGGAAAACCTCCCTGCAAGGGCAGCTAAATGAGGTAACACTTTACCCTGATAGTCTGAATTGGCCTGCGACAGCAGTAAAACAATGATACCAGAAAAATAGCCAAAAAAGCTTTCTGCAGTATAAACAGACCTTTATGTAAACAAAAGTACAAGTTCAGAAATTGTTTCATTTTACAATGATCACATTTTGTCATACAGTGGGATCTGACATGAGGTAAAAAAAAAAAAAATCAAAACTTGGCAAATTCATTTGTGGTGATTTTACAGATATAATTACATAATTTGTTATGGGCCTCTGAAAGTCCGTTATTTGACATTGGACGTACAGGCTGCTTAAAACATTCCCAGGCACACTACAGCATCAGGATCCAAACTCTTGTGTTTTTTCTTGATTACATTTCATTTTTGCCATAGTCAGAGTATTTGATAAAGCAAAGTGCATGTCCTTCTAATGATGCCATTTAAATGTAGCTTTGTTCATGAATTGTCTTTTAATTAAATATATATCACAATGTAAATCACAATGAAACCTACATGCTATGTAGTATTACAAATAATGATACGAATGACACTGTAAACTGTAGCTGAACATAGCAGTCGTTATCAATTTAATCAGAACAGTTGTGCTGTGATAAAGCGTTAGTGTTGCATTTATGTGGAAAGTAACTGATTTTTACCAAATCAGAGTTTGGTCATGTTTGGAGGAATAACAACTAAAAAGTTTTCTGAAAAGATGAGGGTAGCATTGGCAGTGAGCGGTGCAGAGGGAAGGTTGGGTTCAGGAAGTTTTCACTCCTTTCTTCCCAGTGTGCCCCTGGCCTTTCCAATTTCCAGTGAATTGCTGAAAGAAGCCAGATACAGGCAGCGTAATCACCAGCTAATAAGAAGCCTTATTGAAAACAGACAGCCGGTGACATATTACAAGCTTGAAAGATGCGTGCTTACATTTGTACACACACAATCACACTGACAACTTAATGCACATGACCACACAAAGATGTATAATTGCAGTGCGGTGTATGACGACAAACACTAGAAAGAAACAATTACTGAAAATGTGTAAAACGTTAAAACAAGCACATGTGCAAACATCAATACACCAACAAAAACACTAAATCCTCACCAGACCCAGATCCTTTATCCTACCTCTACTACCATCGCAGAAAAGTGCAAGCATATGGCAAAAATATAACAAATTCCATTATAATGTATCAATTATCAATTAAGAAGCAAAGAACAGGATCCCTATGGGTCTTACGTATGTGAATGTGTCTGTTTTATATGACTATGAGAGAATAGGAAATAACAACGATGAGAATTCTCAATAACATTTGTGAAATACTGTAGAAGTAAAGTGAGAGAAAAGAAAACATGCAAATAAGTTGTTTCCAAAACGTGCATCAGATATTTTTCTGCCTTTATTTTATTTTTTTTGACATGTTGCTTGTTTGTAATTTCAGTTTTCTTGGCTTGAACCACAAAAAGAATAAAGATATTTATAGCCAAGCCATGCAATATGTGGCTCACACAAATGTGTATAGTGGTTCTGATGAATAAATACAGTTTCTGACACCGAAGTTCCATTATATAAGTTAATAGAAGACATTAAGGTGCCCCATTAAAATGTATTGGACTAGTCAGCGGGGCTCATCTGTTTCTAGGGTGGTACTACTGAAAAAGGAGCATCAGAATTGCTACCTTTTGTATTTTCACAAATAAAGGTTTTATGAACCTCAATTTGTACTTACATTGCCTATTTTTAGTGTTGAGTTATTCACAGTATTATTTTTATGAACGAAAGTGAATCACATGCTGTCCACACTCATTAAAAAACTATGAACTAGTCCTTTAATTTAAGGAAACTACCAATCACATGCCAATTTTAGCATCCTCAATCTAATTTTTCTCACAATACCTATGAAACATTTGTATTTTTTCTGTCATTCAATTATGTTTTCTTTCCCTCCGGGTATCTAAATTCTACTACACAATTTAAAAGTGATGTACCACTGTAAACAAGTGTTGCTGGTTAGTCAAAAAGGTGATTCTTACTAAACGACTTTCATGTTAATTTAAGAATAGCTTCCTTTCTTACTTCAAAATGAGAGTCTCAAACAAAGATAAAACAGGATGTCAAGCTTAGAGCTACCTTTTTTATAGCAAAAGTTTCAAAAAGCAGCTTACACTTTATGAAGAAGTCGTCCAGTTACCAGAAATACTGTGGCATTTTACTACACAATCTTGTTCTATAAGATCCTGTAGAACTCCAGCTACAAACTGCTCTACCTTGCAGCTCGGGATCATACTTGCCGTTTCTAAAAGGGGAGTTTTTTAAGTGTATAATAAGAATATTGTAATTGAAGTATTTATCAGTATTTACAATCACCTACTTGCACATGGATCTGTAAAAAACACTGCTGACAATATCTTCCCTATTACAATCTGCTATAACCGGACACCAGTGAATTCCCTGTTCAGGAAATCAGTTTAAAGTCATTTGGCCTTTTTGACATGATTCATTATTCCACTGTTAGCATCAAAGGAAGACGGATGCGTAGTGATTGAAAAGGGATGCCTTGAAAAGGGATGGACAGCATCAATACACGTTTAATTGGAACTAAGTGGTCCTAAGCATGAAAAGAAAATATTCCTGACGCCATTATACCATCACTAGCAGCTTGGATTGTTGATACAAGGCAGGAAGGCTCCATGCATTTTTATCATTCGGGCTAAATTTTGGCCCTGTCTAAGAAAGAGACCAGTGACTGTATGAGGCACTGCTGGTAGATTTTTGTTGGTGCTTCTCAAATGTTGCAAAAACAACCCAATAATAAAGATACTTACATAAATGTGAAAGAAGTCCTACTACACATGCGATATGCAAAGTGAGGGGAGGGAGAAGGGAGATTATCATTAACGTGCTTTTTTCATAGAAGTGACATATGGGTTTCATTCCTCAGTGTTTAGACCCATGTCAAATGCATGTTTAGACATGCCAACATACATTGCAAGACAATAAATACTGTGACAGCAGCTTTACTAGAAGTAGATTGAGAAGTATGAAAAGGAACCCAACCCAGGTCTCTGAATTCCCCTTAAAAAGCAATCAAGGAGCGACGTGAAGCCTCATACACAAACACCTCTCATCACAATCCACGGGACTCAGAGAAAGCTAGAGCATGTTTAGAGGAGTTGGCATTCTCTACTTGACTGAAGCAGATCATAGAAGAGTTTGAGAAAAACACATGGCTGGAATAAGAAGAAAGCGATTTTGAGTCTGAGGTTTGAGAGAAACTTTTGTGATTTACAAACCACCAACTTGGCACTCAGACACCCTCTCTCATTATATTTGTAAGCATTTGTATTTGTTCTGCACAGTTTTGAACTTTTAAATTGTTTTCATGTCAGCTAAAAACAAAACATAGTCGCTCAAATATACAAGGGCAAACTGTTGAAAATGCAAAAAAAGAAAAAGAAAAGGGAAATATGCTAATAATCAAACTGCATAAGCATACATATCACTTTTCAATACAAAATAGCATCCATTCCAAATGCATTTCCTCTTTTTCGCACACACAACCATTCATCCTAAAAGTGCCTCACCCCCCTTGTGTAAAGCACTCCCAGTATTCTGCTTACACCATCAGCAGCATCAAAAAGGACAATCTATGTTCCCTCCTCTGTCTTCTTTTTTCATTTGAGTGACTATGAGCGGTAGCTGCAGCAGCTGCAGCATCTCTCCCTGCCCGTGCTCAGTCGGGGTGAGGCAATAGGTTTAGCAGGCGAGGAGGCGAGGCAGATTTATGGTGGTGGATGTGACCTCTGGGGCCGTAAC
The DNA here is from genome assembly GCF_904066995.2 of Poecilia reticulata. NCBI lineage: Eukaryota > Metazoa > Chordata > Actinopteri > Cyprinodontiformes > Poeciliidae > Poecilia > Poecilia reticulata. The sequence goes on along the minus strand of NC_088833.1, from coordinate 12,879,478 downwards.
ACGGTGATGGGTGAGTGGCTCTCAGCGGTAAGCTACTGGCACTTGACAAAGTGCCCGAAGCAGAATGAATTTACTTCTCTTTTCCTCAATCATCAAGCAGCCACTGCCCTGACCCCCATCCTGACTGCTATAACAAGATCTCCCATCTCACAAGGGCCTGAAAAATTTACTGTCACATCTACTTTTCAATGAGCTCAAGTGAGCACTTCTTTCACCTTCAGCGGAGCAGGTGCTGGTGTCGAGCAGGGCTAACCTGCCCCCAGTATGAGTTTGAGTGTGTATGTTTTATGTGTGCGTGCATCAGGGGGAACTTACACTGAGAGCACTCTGCACCCACAGGTAAGCTGGTGAACTCACCTCTGTGTTCATCCACAGCCCTTAATAGGGCATTTATAAATAGAAAATTAAAGCAGGAAGTACCCAAAGACACACAGGTATTCCACAGTTTCATGCAATGTTTATAAAACTTGTGCATTTTCTGAAGCACTCTTAAGTGTAATAAGGTTACCAGGGACACAGAGGGCAGAACTATATGGATGTCAATAGACACCTCTCCCATTTATATTAAAAGTCAATCTACCTTAACACATCTCTTATACACACAAGCACACACAGCAGGCATTATGGAATCTGTGTGTATGAAGGCTTTCATCAGCCTGATGGCAGTAGAGTTGGACTTAATGATCCCGGTATTCTTTTTTTTTTTTTATAACCAGTCGATAAATCTTGATGCCAACACATTTAAATTTCACCTTTCATGCTCTCTACTCGCTAGAATGAAATATAGTGAAGGTAAAAGAAAATTAAGAACATCAAATGAAAGCTAAAAATGATGCAACAGATTTTTTTTTCTTCAGTCCAAATTGTTTGGATTTTTCCATACATCTGATAATAAATGAAATACTTTTTCTGTTTAGTTTCCACACGTTGAAGCAAAAAAAAAAAAAAAAGAAAAAAACAGTTTTAATGAATCTGACAAAAATACTTTGAATCTCAAAATTAAAAACTCAGTATGGACTGTAAGGGTTATTTTGACCTCAGATTCAACTAAAGCTAATGAGAGATTGAAATGGTTTGAAATCAAATAATCTCTACTTCTTTTTTCTTTTTCAATTCAATAAAAAAGAATAGGATTTTCTTACGTTTTTAAAGAAAACAGTAAATAAACAAAGTTTAGAGAAGAAATGAAGAAATGTACAGATTTGATGCAGTTAAAGCTGTTAATTCAGCATGGTGAAATAAATAATTTAAGCTGTGTGGTCATGAACTTCAGTACTTTGTAATATCAGGTAATATCAAAGTCTAAAAACAATAACAAGACAAATGTTTTCAAATCAAATTCAATATTTTTCCTTCTTTTAGGTACACTGAACAAACACAATTTCTATAATGTTCAAATATTTTAGAAAGATGAAAATAATGAAGTGCAATTTTGATTCAAAATAGTAAAGCTACATGGAAATAATGTTAACTTTGCATCCTCTAGAGTCCCTGAGAGATAAACAAATATGTTGCATTTTAATTCAGAATCAATTTGAAGATAAATATCTAGTTAGTAAATCTTGGGTCCACCATGCAGACTGATTCAATAAAACAGGAGATAAAATAGGTTATGACTGTTCTTCTTTATAACACAATAGGGTTTTAAAAAGCACTGCACTATATTGTCCATTGATATTACAGTTACACTGCCAATCAATAACCTGTGCATTAGACAAAGAAACTAGCCTGTGCTCACATTTCTATTTGTCAAGTTCAGTCTTGAATATGTCATTACTAATTCAAGCTCTTTTCTTTTTATGATCCCAGCCTCACCAGCTCGAATAATGTTATCATGATGAGCCGATAAAAATCAATGATTAAACACGTGTAATTTCCCAGAGACAATGTATTAAAATTTATTGTCTCTTGCCTTGCAGCAGGCATCACGAGAGCCCCGGAGCGACTTACTGTCTGTGGGTTACAACTGAAAAATAAAATGGGGATTAAAAGCTACTCAATGAGCTGCTGTGAAATTGATCAGGCTATGAAAGCTGCTCCACGGCTGCTCTCGCCTGTTAGGCTCCAGAGTGCAGGATTAAAACTGTGGTAGAAAGGGAACGGTGAAGTTTCAGACAGAAGACTGTAAAGACTGAAACTCGGATAGGTTGAAGGGAATTCTCATGGTGTAACGCAGAAAACAGCTTTGCTTGATGAGATACAAAGCTTTGAAGGAATTCACCGTCACTCAAGTTTACGGTTACATGAGACGGAACAAAACTGGTGATAGAGAATTTGAATGAATTAAAGAAAAACTCTAATACGTTGCAATAATTATATGCTTTAGCAGGTAATCTATAAATCTAAATAAAATCATGTAAAGTATATATAGAAAAACAAATAAAACTAAAGTAAAAGCATGGAATAAAATGCAGAGAATACAGCAGCCAATCCATAATCTCTGAAATAGTAATATCCAAAATAGTCTGTGATGTGCAAAGAGCTTCAGCACTTAAAATCAAGCTCCAGTTTAGTGGTCCTGCTCTGCATTCCACACAGACTTCTTTTCTAGTCTCTTCCAACCTCTCTGGTTAAAAATACAAATAACACATTCACTTGTATCTCTAGGAAACTCTGTGGGGCCATGTTCTCCAATAACCCATGGAGATTTACTGTTTGATCATCAACTTGGACAGTATTCCGTTTGGCCTCCTTTTTAAATTACATAAAACGAGAAAGAAAGAAAAAAAAATCCAGTGGCCACAAACAACACCTCTGGCTCAATCAGTGGCAGTGGCTCAGCAAACTGCATTTTTCTTTTAACTTTCAATTCTCCTAAGCATCCGTGCTTCACAGCCCCTAGGGCTATTGCCTTTCTCAATCTGTCCCTGGAGAGGCAGGAGTTATGGTCCCTGTCGATTGAGGAGAAAGGGATGTTATTCCCCTGTCACCTCCTGGTCGTGCCGCCATCCTCCCAGCCCTGATCTACAGCCTAACCACACCGCCTCCCCTTACCGCCTTCCTCTCTCCCTTTTCCCCACTTTTTCTGTCGTAAGCTGCGGGTATGTCGTTGCCATGGACTGTTGAGATGTGGATGATGGAAAAACGTTCTTGCAAAGGGGGTGGAGGTGCTGGTTGTGGCTGATGTTTTTGCTGTCATGATTGTTAAATGACAAGAAATTTGCTTATCCAAATGGACAACGGATTCTAGCAGATATTGAAATAAATGTATTTCAGTAACCAAATGCTGCACATTCATTCATTTACAAAAATAATTGTGCCGTCTGTTAGGGAGATGGGGGAAACAGAGTGGGCTGAGGGAGAGGGGATGTGAGACCCGGTGGCCCAGGGGAGGTGACCTATCCCAGGGCACCTGCAGGTCCCTGAATGACACCCTTGATAGTGGAGCACTGACAGGGTTAAACATGAAAGGCAGTTATCTGAAGATTACATGTGCTGGCCGTTAACTCATGTCACAGGGGTCTAGGTAGATGTGATTTTCTATTGTTTATTTGGCTGACTTGTCCTGAATATTATACATATATATATATATATATATATATATATATATATATATATATATATATATATATACTGCTCAAAAAATAAAGGGAACACTGAAGTGTTCACTTAAATGTTAAAGTGTTCCCTTTATTTATATATATATATATATATATATATATATATATATATATATATATATATATATATATATACTGAAGCCATTAAATAGACGATCAAAGACTAAAAACTATAGTAATGAAGGTAACAGAAAGTTAATGTAGAACAATTTCTCAAACAGGCAAGAAACAAAAATCAAAGCAACAGTCCAGATATGCGTTTCATGATTGAATAAGATTATAACATGAAATAAGACTCAAAAAAGAGTCTTTAAAGAAGATGCATACTACCCCTCTTAATAACCCATGTCCTTAGTTAACTTTGCAAATTGCATGCATGCAGAGTTAACGTGGTTTCACAGAAACCTCACAGAGGGAAACTTTCTTTTCTTTGTTCTCAAACTGAAACTGAAATAGGATTTATCAAAACTTAAGACGCTGCAAATCACTTAAACAACCAGAACCAGCACAGACATTAGTACACCTGACACATGCACAGCAGACAACGTCCAGACCTCGAAGTGTTTGTACCTATTTCCATACTGCCCAGTGCTCATCTTTTTTTTCCCCTCTTACTATTATGCAACTTAGGCAAATCTTGAGTTTGTGAGGGTCTTTCTGGGTGAAAGAATAAATAAATAAGCAGATAAACAGATGAATAACCCAGAGGGATGGGAGCGCATGTGGCTTGGCCATCCATCATATATCCTATTACCCTCCACTCAGCAGCTCCTGCAGTATATATAATGTAGTCAACCTCCATAAGCAGATACAAATTCAACTGTTTTCCTCCTCAATTTGTTACAACTGACAACAGCATGGACTGTGCCTTGTTGTTTCTCTGAATTATGAATAGATTCCCCTCACCAGACTTTCACTTGTGCATGATAGTGTGGTGTTTTATGCAGAACAGCTGTGGAAAACAAATGTGTAAAGCCTAGCGCAACTTGTAGCAGTTGGACAAATATGCATAAACAGCTGCGTTTAAAGGTACCAAATGGACTCAATTTTTCAACTCTGGATGGGTTATATTGGGGTGATAAATATAAAATACCACGCCACAGTGCAAGTGCAGGGAATGTAGCTGTTTAAGTGTTTCAAATGATCTAAGAACTGATTCAAGACATTTTACAGTAAACAACGATACAGTAGACATGTAAATCAAAATCTCAATTCTTGCCACAAGTTCCTTTTCCAAATTTAGTCTTGGAACAATAAATACTATGAGTATTATTCACCAGTTATGTGACATAATTGGATTGGGTGGGTAAAACAAAGAATGGGAGGAAGAACTATCAAAGAAAAGTTATAAAGTAAATAAGAAATTAACAAATCAGATGTAATATTGAGATTGACAGAAACCAAGCTGTGAGTGGTAGGGGAATGTAAATATATGGCAAACTGATAGCACATTTCACCCACCGCTTGTTTGTTTGGCTATTTATACTGTGAGGCTACAATCAGGTTCTTCAAAGCTTCAAGCCCACATGACGAGAGCCTATTTCAGGGCTGCACTTCCCCCAGATAGCTGAGCCAAATCTCATTCCACACACACACACATACACGCGCACACACGCCCACACACAAACCCAAAGTCATATGTATTTAGTTGTCCATCATTTCAAAATGTAAAAAGGATGCTGGGGGGAATTAAGTTTAATTCGTGTACAGAGGAAAAAGGAGTGAGAGAGAATAGGAGGATAAATTGTAAGGAAGTGATTTTTTTTGGGACTTGGCTGAACTCTCAAACCCTGTTTGGTTAGAGCAGATGTGGAATTAGTACACATCAGTTTGCATCAGTGAGACACTAAACACAAGCTGCTTCTTAGATGCCAAATACCTCTCTGTCATTCAGACACAAACGTGTGCATGCCTCACTTCTAGTGTCTATGGTTCTGCTAGAGTAATTATCAGGATGATGTCAGTTCCCAGAGGATCAAATTCTTCTACTTGCTTTTTTAACCGTGGTAGTGCTGAGATACCTGTGGCGTGTGAAAAAATATTTTAACTAGGGAAAACAGTCAGGTTTTCGTTTCATTTAAAACAACAACAAGCCAACAGTAGTTGAGAGGCAGAAGAAGACGACTGTCACACTTGTTTCAGATTGTCAAACACATGTTAAATTCCAACAAATAAATATAAAACAGTTTTCTAATGGCAATTTCATTTATTAAGGAGAAATAAGAGGAAAAGCAACCAGGCTCTTTACAAAATAAGTTGCTCCCCCCAAAAAGATAATCGCTGGTTGTGACACAATTTGGGATGTTTGCAATAACTGACAATCAGTTTATATTTATGGTGGAATTTTGTCCCAATTTTCTTAGCAGAATAGCTTTAATACAACTGTAGAGCTTCTTCAAGCTGCTGCAAGGTTATCTGAAAATTATGTTAACTGATGCCAAGAAAGCATCAGATCTTACAAAAAAAAGTGATTTCAGGAAAGTGTGTTCTTACTACTCAATGTATTTATGTAATTATTTTTGAAAGGAGCTGTCAGGGGTTAAGGTAAGATCCTGTTAGGTAAAGACATTCTTCAGAAAGAATGAGAGAATTGTGATTTAACACAGAATTTAGCTAATTTTTCCTGAGTTAAAAAGGCCATTAGGAAGCAGTGCAAACCTTATGAAGCCCAATGAATGATAATAAAAAGGCCTAATTTGGACCTATGAGATTGAACTAATACCTGTAATAACTTTTAGGAAATTGGCTGAAAGCCTACAAGAAATAAAGGAAAGAAGAAGGGAAAGAAGAAAGGATATATTTTATCACGACATTTAATGCCTATGTGCATTACTTCGTCCTGTTTTGAAAAATATGTGTACACTAAAAATAAATCTTATTGTTAAATAGCTGTAGTTATGTTCTGATTTTGCAGCAGTTCACCTATAGCCCCCAAAGTGCATGACCAACTATAGCACATTTGCAAAAACAGTAGGTGATCTGATAGCAAGTACTAAGATGAAATCACTTTGAGCACGTCTTTCCACAAGAAAAGTCTTTCGACTGGGATCCTGTTTCATGTCAGTGAAATAAGCTAAATATGGATGACAACCTGTAGTGTGTGAGAGAGGAAAGTAAGTTGGAGTCAACCCCAGTGTGATGTCAGCAAAGGTCTGTGTATAATTTGCAGAAGATGCATTTGATAGACCACCAAACTGTTTTCTATCTGCAAGGCCCCAAATTGCAAGAAATGCTAAGGAACACGTGCGGAATGGAAGAAGGGGAAAGGTGTCAAATGTCAGACTCAAACTGGAATTCGCTTCCTACAAAGCGGGTTGGTGTAGCTTTAAACAAACGTTTTCTAACAAATACTTTGTGGACAACAGGAAACTGTACATTATGCTTCCTTAATTTAGAAACACCCCGGAAATATCTGAGAAAGCAAAACAATTGTCAAAAATATCAGTGTATGCACAATAACGGTCATTCCATGCATTTGCACATTTGGTCATTTCATTTAAGAGTATGAGTGCAAGTAATAGGCCGTATGAGTGCAAGTAATAGGCCGTGGGATTTACAAAACTTGTGGCGGTACACGTGGCGGATAAACTGGCTCATTTATGGGTCCAAAAACAAGTGAAAGCTTTGAGTTGACCCAGAGATGGCATGCGTTTTTATCAAAGAGGATGTCAAGATGTCCGCTAAGACCAGACAACATCTTAAAGTTATGATATCTATAAATGCAATCTGTGTATATTTTTAAGTTAATTATGAATATAGATGAATGTAAGAAAGTGCGATAAAAATGCATAGTCCAATCAAGCACATCTCAAAGCACAAGAGGCGAGAGAGGGATACTCTTCGACCTGTGGATTTAGAATAAGGTGAACATGAAAGGAAACCAAAGTAAAAAATGACATGAGGCTACACAAATGGCCTAGCATGTTATTGCAGCTCAAAAGGGCTTGCAACCTTCAACTCTGTCATTGTTTGGGATGCTTCTCATCAGAAATGCAACACTCATTTACACAGACAAACACCCACACATCGCTTTCAGTTCAAAATTCCCCATACTTCACCTCCCACTCCTTTTTATGCACTTGTCCTTCTGCTGCGCTCACAGCAAACATGTGCTTCGCTTGGTTATAATTCCCCCCAACACATACCCTGAATATAACCCATCATCTGCTGTGAAGAACTTTGACATCCAATTTGAGTACACAGGAAGATAAGAGAAGAATCTTCTGTGCAAGCCACATCCAGCTGAAATCGGATATTTATCTTTACTGCATTAAAGGACAAACTTTTTTCCTTTCTTTAAATTCAGGCGTTTACAGTCTCTGCCTTAGTACCTGGTAGCATTGCCTTCGAAACAAACATTGTGGTGCTCACAGACTTATGCAAAGCACATTTTGGGAAAAGCCTGATGCCCACAATCATGTAAAATCCATCCTACACTACAAGCCCTGTTGAGGAAATCATTTTATATTGTATCTTATGCGATGGTGTTATATTTTGTCCTGTACTCTATGTTGTTGTCTACCTGGTTGTTTGTTGCCTACTAGATGACGGGAGTAGAGGAGCTGGTCTGTGGATAAGAATATACTCTTTGGGACAATAAAGTCTAAAGTCTATCTCTCATAATGTTTAGCTCCGTTCACAAATTTCCGTGGGATTTAGTACAGGACTTTGTAAATGTCACTCCAAAACACTGACCTTGTTGTGCATTGTTAGCCCTTTTATCTTAATCTGGCAGAATGTTTAAATATTCACTGTGCGTTTGCCCAAGCCTTAACTTCCTGACTGATGCTTCCAGACATTACTTTAACACTTGCACACAATGTCCTTTCCTCATGTCTTTTTTGCTTTTAAGTGTGCCAGTCCCTAATGCAGAAAAACATCAATATAACTACATACAGTTGGGATTGCAAGATGCTGCTGGCAAACTTTCCTCTATTTTTGTCAACTGTATTGATTTTCCTTGTGGTCAAGAAAAAAAAGGGTTTGTCTTCTTTTATTTTTTTACACTATCTGGTTTGCACTGCAAATATTATCAAATAAATGTTTGGCAAAAGATGATATTTTGAGAAAAAAAAACACTTAGTTGAAACTTATTAGAATGTAATTATTTTAATCAATCATTTCCTTACATGGGTCATTTGGTGAATATCATATTTAATTAATCTGAACTGGAAAAAAGTGTGAGAACATAATAAAACTCTTGCCCCTTCAAAACAAAACAGCAATTACGTAAAAGATATATCACAAAAGACGACAGCTACACTAACTTGTGCAGTTAAAAATACACCAGAGTGCTTAGAAAGGATTTGACATGACATGATGATTAGTCGCAGGGTACTGACTGTGCAAATTTGTCTTCTGCATAATATAACTGCATGGCACTGAGTGAGCACTTCTACAGTCCCAGCACTTAATCACATAAAGCCGATTACATTTGCATGTTGCAGCGGCGAGGTAGAGGCAAACCAGAGGAGCAGCAAATGGACTACATAATATCATCTGACAAGTGATTATTTCTCCATTTGTGTTCTATCAGAAACATTATGTTTGCTGCTCAGTTGGATGTGTCTGGTTGCGCTGATGATTCAGCATGTAAATGTGCCATAGGGACTGATTTAATAACTTTGCTGTGAGTGAGTGAAAGAGAGTAATAATGTGGTGGAGCATGCAAATCACTCGCAAAGGAAATGTTGTAAATCAGACTGAGAGGTATTCGGAGGAGCAATAAGGGCCGACAACACGCAGCCCATGCACTTTACAAATGTGAATTTTATTATACAAGCCATAAACTATTACCTACATAGTTTTCACAGATTTAAAGAGCCACTCTGTAAATTGATGTTTAGTTGCAGTTTTCCACCATCAGACGGTGCAATAAAGTATTGGTGAAACATTTCGAAAATATATCCATACTATATATGCAGTAACATACATTTGAATATTATTGAAAAAGTTTATTGAATTTAAAACATGATCTTCATAGCAACTCATTACACACAAAGTGTTTTAAGCAGCATTGTTTCTGCTCATTTTGCTGAGTGCAGTGGCAGTGACGGCTGGTTACACAGTAAATCTTAGCGAGCCTGATTTGGAGATGTGTAAATACTTCCAAATGCATTTAGGCACACACTGTTAGGAAAAACTGACATTTTTTACACATTTTTTAATAAGTTGATATGTATATGATGATTATTTTGTATCAATTATGTAATTTCTGATGTTTTTCTCCCTCCGTAACTGAGAGGGCAGCACTCCACACTCCCTTTGTATGTGCCGCTACTTGAAAATGCAGACTAAAATCCTTTGTATTTCTGCTTTTAGTTTAAAGAGGAAACGAGAAAAAGAGAAATTATGTAATTCTGCATCTGCCTCATCAGCTCAAAAAACCCCAAGTTACTAGTTTTAAGTTACAAAATGAAAGCAGGACTCGACCTCTCCCTCTTTTTTGGCCCTCTTTGAAACTGGTACCCCCAATCTTTCCCACAGTGAAACAGGGTTCATCACTGGCAAGCGCAGCATGGGTCAGAGAGCTGAACCAGAGCCAGGAAGTCTGGTTAGTGTTAAAGTTGAATAGGGTACTTCTGATGTCTGATTTCACTCAACAGGCCAGCCGCTATTTTCTATTTCAGAATGCCTTGCTATGAAGTCTGGATGAAATACCAGCAAACGAACAGACATGGGGCACAATTTTATACTGTTGCCATCCAAAATCAGCCAACACCTTTAACCTGCAATACATTCTGGAGGCAATTCTGCTAATTTGAAGAAAATGAAAAGGGATGTGGCTGTAAGTCTATTACTACTTCTCATACTGACTAAAAAAAAAAACATAATTATTCTGTGAAGAGTCAATCTGAGGACATTGGTGCAACAGAAGAAGGTTGGTTGAAATGTAAGTCACCCATTGGGATGATAATCTCAAACAATCACAGATGTAAAACTATTTGAAATACTGCGACAAGTTCTATGAAGAGAAAAAGGGAATGTTCAAAAACTTGTACCAGCTTTTTTTTTTTTTTACTGTATTGTTGTGTGGGCTATAATTTCTGCTATTCAACTATTTGAAAAATGGATGAGGTCAAACAAAGACCTGTATAGTATTTGTTTTTATTCATGCACTGTTTTTGCATTTTAATCAAACAGCACTTAGTGTGGTGTTTTTATATGAAAGGGTTTTTATCTAATTTAAAACTTAAGGACAAAAGTTTGGTTGTTCAATTTACAGTCTTAAAATTCTGTTTCAAATGTAGCTTATCATAAAGCACCAATGCATTATAATCATCTCAAGGCACTTTACAAAAAGGTTCAAATATTCCAATTGGTAAACGTTTTTTGTGTCTAAGTAGATACAGCAAATTGCATGGCCACTGACCCATAGCAATCAAGTTTCCTTGACAACTGAGTTTGCCATTCAGCCTAATTTTTTCTAGCAAAACTTATTCAGCTAAGTTGAAAATTATTTACACAAAGTTCAAAAGTCAAGGTACACAAAACATTTTTAAAACATTAATATTTATTCTAGAAAAACACAGGATTTTGAGTAGAACAGGTTGTTTGCCAAATAGTGGTCTAATGTGTGCATCTAATGTTTCTAATCACACACGTTAATAATGGTAATATTTTAAATTGTACTTTCATTACGATTTTTACTGATGCTTGTTAAAATGGTGGTCAAAAGTCATAAAAACTGTTGAAATAAAATCAAACTCTCACCTCTGCTCTTCTCGTCCTCCATCCTATTAGAGGATGTGCTGTTGCACGGGTAGGTCTCTTCCTCCTGGCTAGGGGTTGATCCAAGCGGATAACTTACAGGACGGGAAGTGGTCAAAGAACTGGATGGTCGGGAGCTGGCACAGTTCTACAAAAAAAGACAAAATTAAACAATCTCGTGATCAGATTCCTTAGATGATGATTAGTTACTCAAACAAGGATTATGAACATTGTGATTGGTTCGACCACTATTATTTTTTTAAATGTCTGTTGTTTAATTTGTGTTTTTCTTACTGTAAAAAAAAAAAAACAGGCCCAAGTTAACACACAAAAGTCAATACAGTACCCTTGTTTGTGTTTAAGGTATTTTTATGCTCATAGTCACTGACATTAAAAATAATCTTAAGTACAATTGTTTGCCATGTTTGTCTTTTATTTTAATTGTTACAATATGTAACAGGAGCAGTTTTTATCTAAGTTAGAATTGGATAGTGTCTTGTTTTGCACAAGCTTTTCCTTGTCCTAGGTCACCCCAAAAGATCATCATTCACCCACACAGACGCACGCACACGCACACGCACAAACACACACACACACACACACACACACACACACGCACGCACGCACACACACACGCACACACCCACACACACACAAAACCTTCAACATAGATTTGGGTGGTATACAGGTTCATTAAATGGGAAATTTTCGGTGTGTGCTATTCAGTTGTTTTCTATTGTAAATTTACAGCTGTATTGCATATACCAAAAATGCAATCAAAAGAATACAGATAAATCCACAGATACATGTTGCAATAAACCTTTTCTAACCAAAATGCCAAACCACAATATAAACTTTGATTAGATGAGTCCCACAACAATGTGTACCCAGTTTCAACTGTCTACCCGTAAAAACATTTACCTGATTGATTCCAACTGGTGTATCAAAACTTGAGAGAAGATTTAAAAAAAAAAAAAACTAATCCCTTTCTCATTTATATCTATATTTCAAGGGTGTCATGGGCGTGAAGTAGTGGGAAGGGGGATGGAGGGTGTTTTTTATTTGGACTTGGCAACTGACAGTTTTATTTCACAAAGCAATCCGGCTGTGTGTGTGAGGAAGAAGGAGGTCAGGGTAGGTCAAGAGGTATGTGGTATCAAATGGGCCAGTGACACTGCTAAAAGTGGCCATGTATGTGTGAGTACATATATAACCATACACCACAGGGGTTAAAAAAAGAGAGCATGAGTTGTACGCCTGAATATAGAACAACAATAAGGAAGAGGTCAAAAGAGGTTGATGCTAGTGTGGGATTTAAGAGGGGAGATTTCCTGATTGTGTTTGATGGAATTTATTTAAGATATTGTCAAGGTTATGCATGTCTCATCGCAGTAAAATAACACATTTGTAAGTTAAGAAATTGATCCTTCATTCAAATGACTGCAACTTTGTGTATTGTCAAAATAGTGAAAAATGACTGACACATCTGTTTCACCTTTCCCAAGTAAATCCCAATTGAAACTGATCATCTTATCGTATCCTTTACGCAAAGGCAGCGTGACTTTATCTAGACTACACTCATTGGTAATGTTTAAATGAACGGGAGACTAAGAGTTCCATTCAGTTTTTCTCAATTTAAGTCCTTAAAATGCTATTGACGTGAATTATTCCATTGGATTAAATCTTCACAGGCATATAATAAACCATATAAACCCCTTTATCTGTGACAGGAGCAATACGTCTCCAAATGACCCCATATGCTGTAACAGCATCAAAAATCCTCTTTGCGCCTCACCTCAAAGGCACAATACCCAATCCTATGTTTTACAACAAGAGGATATATAGGGGCATGTGCGGTCATCTAGAGCCAAATGTCTCCTATCTAACCACAGGACAGGGGGATACAGTATTTCGAGCAGGATTTATTGCACAAAACAGCATTAGCTAAAAACTATCAGGCAGCAGCGATGGCTTAAAAAAATGCATTCTGGTAGCGGAACCTGGCAAGATTGGAAAATTGCCACCACGGGAGGGGAGAGGACGCAGTAAAAATGACTCTAGATGGGGGTCCCTCACTGATAACAGGAGAAGCACATATATCAGACTGCACCTGGTGGCAAAACCCCCTTCCTCACAAACTCTCTACATTGACATATACGCATGCACATTTTAGCTTATCTATTTGTTTATTTCCTCCCATCTTTACATTGTCCATTTTTTAGGCAAAGAAGGGTCAAAGGGAAGGTGTAACAGCATGATCAGTTTTCAATCTCCTGCTCATAAATGGCTTCAAAGGAAGGGTTAAAGCACATGTGTGTGGGTCAGAGTGCAGAGGGAGGAGCAGGACAAAGTATTTCTGGAGATTAAGTGTGACACAACACCATGACCAGAAGCACTGTGTCTGTGTGTGCGCACATGAGATGGAGGATGCACACAACGCACCATTGGCAGAAGAGGTTAGAGTGATGAGTGGGTGTTTGTAAAGGGCTAAGGTTCATAATTGCACCTTTAAGTGCAGGAGTTGTGTCTTTGCATGTGTCAGACTTTTAAAAGGTGGTGTGTTGGCAACAATCTTTCTTCTTGCACAGGCCTACAGACACACAAACACACACTAGCAATATCCCACAGTTTCAGCTAAACAGCAGAGTCCAAGCGCGCATAAATACTGCTCTGACACTTTAATGTCTGGGGACGGCTTGTCCAGGATTAGAAACTTGTAACCCACTGCAGAACCTGACATTGCTGGGATGAAGGTGATGCAATTGGGAGAGGGAGGAAGGGCTAAAGGGGTGTGGGGGCTATTATGGAGGGTCTATGTTTGATGTATAAGGGCATCTAACATAGACTGTCGACCAGTAAAAGGTTATTAGAAGCTGCTTTGGAGCTGGCTTTCTTTGGCACTGAATGAGCTGCTTTTTTTTTTCTCCCACGAGAAGTAAAATACAGTTAGTTACACACATAATCAACAGAATTCATAAAAGCACATGGACCTGCATTTAAACTCCTTCAATTGAAAACTTAGAATGACTTACGGACAAATTAAGTGCTTTTCTTCTCTCCTTGATCCTGTTGACAGTACTCCATACCTGGAAGAAAGAGAATTAAACAAAAGTAGTAACTATTTATCTCAACTCAATAAATCATGTCTTAATAAATAAAACCTAAATTGAATTTTCCTGTGCGCACAGTCAAGTACACAAAAGGAGGAAGAATACTAAAGAGTAAAAGAATAATCGCATATTTTTAGAATTAATCTGCAGACAATATCATGGAGGAGCTGGCACGGTGTAGATGTGCATGTGAGGGTGTTCTGGTGTGTCCCAGTGCTAATGGGACTTGAAAGTGACACATAGAGCTGGCACACTAAGGAGACGACTTCAAGCTATCATCTGTCAACATGGAGCACAGGGGCCAACAAATGGAGCTATTGGAGGAGAAGGGACCGCCCTAGCAGAACAGATTGCATTTTTACACTCGAGATGAAACTGTGTACTTGCACGCCTTTATTTAACACACATATAACATCACAAAAGAGTGTCACTGATGTCGAAAATATACAGCACATACACACAGACACACATGTATACAGAGAAAATTATCAATCCTCAAATAGTAAACTACACCATAATTTTAGTGGGAAAACTTTTTGTGAAAATTTACACCACGTGGAAAAGGTTCATTTTACCAAAAACTGTTTCCACATATATTGAAAAGAAAAATAGAAGCATGGTGCTACCTAACAATTGTAACTGATTAAGAGATTATCAGAACAATGTAATTCCACAACTGGCGTAGTTGTGGCTTGACATTCATTTGAGACTACACTTAGAAAAAGATGAAATATTCCCAAACAAAGACCTAAACTTTAAGTACAATGACTGAAAATGAGTAATGAGTGTCGCTGTATCACTGTGTAAGTCCAAACTCGAAAATCTATTTAACATCTACAAAAGAAAAAAGGAATAACTTCCGCAGCGATTATGTTTATGTCTTATAAGGTAAAAAAAAAAATAAAAAATAGAATAACTGTGCTAAATACTTCAAAAACCTTTGAATCAGGTTTGGTTCTGAGTTTTCCACATTTTCTTATATCGTGTGTTGTTGTTCATCTGAGTTTGTCTTTGTCTCAATTTAGGAAGTTGGAAGAATTTTTGCTTTATTGTTGCCGCCTTTCTTACTATTGTTAGCAAGAGTTTTATATAACACAAAGTATTTGACATCTCTATACCATATGCTCAAAGTTATGGCAAAAGCATTGGAGCAGATCACATTTAGTGCAACGACTCTAGCAGATCGCCTATCCCAACCAGATACAGTGTAGCTACTACATGAACATAAGACTTCCATAAAAAACATTTAAGGTAATTATGAATTCTGCATGCCTGTGTGTGTGCCTGTGCCATTTTCATGCACACCGTCAGTACAAACTGGAAATTTGTAGTGGCTGGGCACTCATCTCTACAGCCTGTCCCAGCCCAGCCCACAACATTAGTGAATATGCATTATGGCTTATGGCTTCATTAAGTCACCAAGCATTATAAATTATGACACTGCACCAATCACACACATGTTCCAGAGACAGCTTGAGTGTACAATGGACATTTTGCATACAAACCACTGCTGAAGGCCCTATTAATGGAAGGAAGAGCAGAATCAGAAGTGAACAGTGTTATTATTTCTGACAACACCTTAACAAGGCCTTCAACACAGTATACATGCGAGTAAAACAACACTGTATAACATTATTTAAATGGGAAATTACGACTTCGGGATTTCACTGATATCAAAAACAGCCAGCATGCTGAGACAATTACGTGACACAACTTAATTAATCATTTGACAATGAGGGGAAGGGCATTGTTTCAGATTATTGTAATGTGTTTAAGGGGGTTTGAGTAGACTCAAGGTTTAGAACTGATGCAAAGCATGTAAATGGTTGCAACACAATTTCCATATAAAAGCAGTGCACCCAACAACACCTGCTGAAATCCTTGGAGTTGATGGAAATAAAGGGTCATCAAAGCGTGGGATTACAAGGTGACCACCAAGGAAAAGCTAATTGCAATGAATAATGGGAAGCTATCAGGTAATTAGCAATTAAGCATTGCATTTTGAGTATAATAGCAGCAGATGCAGTTTATGCTTCATACCACAGTTTATTGTTTAGCTGAAAAACCAGGCTTGTTAATCCACAATCTGACTTTTAAGGTACAGGTTAATTCACCGCCAACTTTTGCATATCGAAGTCATATTTCCTCATTAATTAGTTTTAAAAGGGAAACATTTAAAAGTAAAGTTAAAAATGGAGTGATCTCAATCTTTTCTGGATACTTGTCAACATATAGTCGTCTTTTTATTTTCATTTTAGCACAGATAGCTGGAGTCAAGCTTGCAACGAACAAGAGTGCCAATAGGCAGTCTAATCCATTCACTGGAACTTTGTTGAACAAGGACACCAATCAACCAATCAAGAATTGTCTAATACTGATTTCTTATTTTACATTCAGACTGAAAAAAATAGTTGAGTGTGAGGGCAACTGCTTCTTAATTTCAGTGAAATGGGTATTTCCCTTGCTCCCTATCACATGTCATGTCTGTTAACTTTGACCTTTGAATCTGTGAACATTTCTAATACACATGTATGTGGAAGGACTCCATATACATGTATACGTATATTTACCCTTCATGTGAGGGAGGAAGCCACTTCAACACTGTCATTGGCTTTTCAGTAGCATGAAAGGTACAGTTTTCTTTACCAAAGCACTGCCATCTGGAGGTATGCTGCCATTCCCAAGCTATAACCGCTGCTCAAGTTGGGATCACATCATGCACCAATTTTAATATGCAAATGGACCAGACTATAGCAGAGTATCAACTGATTTTGGTTAAAGCCCCATGTTGAGATCCTTTGGTTGAAGCAAAAGCAGTGTCTGCTGCTACCATGCATATTATAAGATCAACTCCATTCTTGAAGGACTCAAGAAGACCTTTCAAACACTGTCCATCTTACGGCTGATTTTTGATTTAGTAGTGTGGTCTCAATCCACTGTGAAGGGGCTTCAGTAAGAGATATAATTGCATGACTGCATGTGTCCAAAATATTTAACTGAAAAAGGAGCTCCTGCCCACTTCTAAAAATATTAGCTGAAATAAAAGCAAAAGACAACTACGTCCTTGGCTCATCATCTTACTGGAAGTCAAGAAGCAAGAAATATTTTGAATACTGATAGAAATTGTTTCTGAATATCTGCTATGGAATTTTGTAAACAAGATGGACGTTAAATTTAAAAAATATGACTAACATCCAAAACATGAGACAAACAGGGTGAGTCCAAACAAAATATGTTTCTTCTAAAGGTGATGGAGGTTTGGAAGAAGTAAAATGTACAGATCTGTAGTTCAAAGAGGTTTCTGTGAGTCGTCTCAACACAAAAGGAGGTTCCTTTTTTTTAAAAAAAAATTGGAACATAAGCTGTTCAAATACCATGAAAACCTCAGGGTCAAAGACAACTTCAGAGACTGCAAATTACTTCTGCCCATTAAAAAGGCCACTCAGCAGGAATGCATGTTAATTTATTTTACAATGTAAAGGGTCAACCTTCCCAGCATCTGTTTTGCCAATAGATTGGCTATGACTCAGGGACACCCTTTCATGCTCTGAAGAAGACATGAATACAAGCAAGAAAGAGAAAATACAAACTAAAGACAGGAAATTGAAATGTTGTGTGAGACCAATGTAATCTTGGATGTTCAGATGGACGGAGGAGCTGATGAAGTTAGATAAAAACTGAAAAGTGGGAGGTCATGTAATTTTGCCCATTTACCTTCTAAAGGCCTCGTCTGAAACAACAAAAAGACAAATGACCTTTGGATTCATCTGTAAAATGAACCTGTAAAACATATAGAGGAGATCTTTTTTTTTTCTCAAACTGAGACTCATTGGCCTCGGGTCACTTTCTGTGAAAAACATAATACAGGAAAAGAAAACTGACGACCACCCACCCCATACACCGCCCCCAATACATTTACATTACACTCTGGATGTTCGGGTTCACCAAACCCAGAGTTGATAAAATTGTGCATCTTCTGGTTGTGCTTCTTTCTAGCCGTGTTGTTTGTGTGTGGAGGGTTGGGGTATTGGTACATATTCCCATTATAACAATTTTTACCAACAAAAGGAGGTCATTTATTGAAAGTGAGGACATTTTTCTGGTCTTCACTTTTTTAAATTCTACCGAGCTCTACTTTAGGTTTGCGTTATGGTGTGAATAAAGCCTTGGTAAAGGCTTGGGTTACAAATGTACTTGGAATGGTTAAGATTATGAAAAATGTCTGGGTTTGGGATAAATGCAAAACCCAGTGTATCAGTCCTCAGACTATACAGTACAAGGATGTTTGTGCATATGAATCTTCTCTGCACCTGGTCCAAAAAAAAAGGATTTAAATAAAAGATGTTATTATAGCGATTTACAGGTAAATTTAAAAAATAAACATAAATGTTCACATGTATATGGAATATACATTTTGTCCTTTTTAAATGTACATGCTTTTGTGATAGAGCAAAGATGAATGAGCTGTACTTTTATTCTTAAAATGTTTTATTTTAAAATTCAAAGGTGACAATAAACCATATTTGCTGTTTATATTGATGTAATTCAAGTGCAGCGATAATCTTTTTTGTATTTTAATGTAAAACATCTTTGGTGGTGTTCAATTTCAGCAATGAAATACAGTGGGACCACCAGACCCAGTGGTTGCGTAACTAAAATATGAACATCAGGGCTTATAATTGTGTTTATGCATTCAAAATGGATCTCAATTATACAAATGTGGTACATTTTAGGAAGGTGCAGACTCAGACTCACATGACTCTGAGTCTGCTTTACCAGATATTTGTAGTTCTATAGTGTAAAAAATGAAGGGGAGAGAAAAACTGTTAAGGAGAGAGAACTATCTTGTGCTCAACCGTACTTTTGGGTTGAACAAAAAGTTGGTGGCATCTTTGTTGAAAGCTGGTCAAAATTTCACTCTAAAATTTTTCATGGCTTTCCCCATGAATCACACGTGTTGATGAGACAAATTTTATTCATTCTTTAATTGTGGTCATGGGCCAGTAGAATAACCTTATGTGAGCGGCACATGGGCCCCCAGGTAACATTTTAGACCCCAGAGACGCTGATCTTTCCTTTACAGAGAGACAAAAATGTTGTGGAGAGTATTTCAAGACTACTCACTATAAACTTTGGGGGGGAAACAAAACACAATGTAAAAGTACACCTGGCTGCCTATTTAAATTTTGAAGTTACTACATGAATCTCATGATGACATCAGACCCAATGTTAACCCAGCCTGGTTTTAATTTGAATATCTGAGTGTTAAAGTGGATGCATAACTAAACAGCAGGTCTTACTCTTTAATCATTTCCAGCAGGTAGCACATTTTTTGGTATTGTTTACAAAGGTGGTCTTTGCTATAAAAAGTTTAAGCACTACTGCTAGAATCACTTTAAATAGTAATCACATCCCAATATTGTTATTGTTTTCAATTATTAACTGGAAGCTGTTTGTTGCACTGTTTTTTGGTTGTTTTTTTTCTTATTTTTTCCCCATCCTGCAATGGTAGCTGCACTGGGCCATGCAAAGCCCTGGCCAGGAGCTTTGTCAGGATGCTAAATGGAGGACCGTGAGTTTAAAAACTTAAAGAGGCAGTGAAATATTAGCCAATGTGGGTGAGGAATGAGTGGCTGAGAAGCGCAGCGTGTCAGTGTTAAATGGTCGGACTCGGATGCATATAAGTTAGTCCAAGCATGAAGGGCAGCGGGACGCTCGCGTGGAAACGATGTCCCCTCCCCTCACTCCACTCACCCGCACGAAACGCGTTCGCACACGCACACACTCTGTCACCCCACCCACACAGCATTTAAGCAAGAAGCCCATCAGAAACTTGTCATTTCTCTCATTCACTCCGACAGCCTTGAGACACAATGCAGACTTACCTCTGTGTTGTACACCCCATATATCAGAAAGATGAACAGGCCCTGCAAACACAGACAAAGAAAGAAAGAGGGGAGAAAGAAGAGGACAAAGTTGTAACTGTTGTTTTCTCTTTTATCCTGTTTTTTTGTTAAATACATTAAAGAAAAGTACAAAGTTGATTGATGAGTACAGGGAAGGTGAAATGCTGTGAAGATGATGAAGAATTTCTGTAAACTGGACCATCTTTGTAAAGCTCAGCTTGCATTTGTTTCATACCCAGTATGGGCAGCACAAAGCAACTAGAGGCTGAAATACAAGGTTCTACCTAGACTCACTCAGAAAAACAACCTCAAGTGCTTGTTTTCGTTTTATGTTTTTATTAAATGTAACCAGAAAAAAAAAACATACTCTCCATAGCCTTAATCACTTGCATCATAAACACGCTTTCAAAATTTAATGAAATGAAAACAAAATTATTGGAGAATTAGACAGAACTAACCTATTAAAAATCTAAAGGCACAAACAGTTACACACAAAGAGAGCAACTAGGCGCCGACAAGACCAAGAGGAAAGCAGAGGGAAAAAAAGAGGCACGGGGAACAGAATGAAAAGAATGACAGACAAAAGAAGATATTTCATGTTCATAAAACTCATGGCTAGTACCCAGGGCCCAAGAATGTCATGCCCTTGGAGACAAAAAGGCCTGCACTTTTGGGCGCAATGAAAAAAGGAGGTTTTTTTTTCCATTCAAATCCATTGTGGCATTCACTGAATGTACAAGCTGTGCATTCACCTTCAGGCAAAAGTGTAATCCTTTAGCCTCAATGAAAACAGTGAGAACAACAAACTCTGAGCACTGATTGAACTGTGCCACTAAACATGTACTGAGAAAATATAAAAAGACAGTTAAAGTTCTAGCAATTTCAAGGCTGATGGACTCACTAGATGCTTGGACAAGACGAACACAATGTCAACACGGACCAACTTACTACAGGCACAAAATAACTTTTTAAAGTACACCTCTCCCCTTTCACTGCCAAAGTGTTTGTGCTGCTGTGCCGTTAGAAGTGGGGGTAAGGACACATCACGAGGACCGGGCACGATGTGGTCAAAGCATCAATCAAAACGAGTTCGGAGCATCCAATTTTTGCCAGAGGGAGATCTCGATGCATCAACATTGACAACATGATTTGGGGGCCCATCCTCAGCGGCTGGATGACAATGGCTGGCGACGACCTCTTGCTTGAGCGACAAGAAGTGGGCCGCGGCTCACCCCACCCAAGAATTGAACTGCCCTGTTTATCGTAATAACAGCTCAAGTCATACATCTTTTTAAAAATGACAGTTCTACTTGTCTCACACATGCGACAGACTATAGGCAATCTGATGCTGGGATCTTCAGTTTGAATTTTTATTCAATAATTGCAAATGCGAGAAAACTTTGTTTCATAAAGAAATAAAATAGCACAATGGCAAGATTAGTAAAGTCTGTTAGGACAGCTGGTTAATGAATATGAAAAAATGTTTTAAATCTCTGAACTTTTACATATTTTCTTACTTTGTAACCACAAACTTCAATGCATTTTATTGCTGTTGATTCTGACAGACCTACACAAAATATTGTGCATAACTGTGAAGTGGAAGGAAAATGATACATGGTTTTCAAAACTTAAAAGTGTGACATGCATTAATGTGCATTTCCCTACAGTTAACTACAGGTTAATTACAGGGTTTCTGGGATAACATGTTAGAGAACACGAGTAGGCAAACAACTTCATACAGACCAAAGAACACAGCAAAAAGGTCAAATATAAATTGTGAAAATGCTAGAAGCAGATTTAAAAACAATGCTTTGACCACTGAACAGGAAGGATAACATTGGTTACAACGGATTAGAACTAGGTTATTAAATTTTGTTTAAACCGTCAACTGGTAAAATACGTTCCCTGATTTGTGTGGTGAGGCTATATGCAGATGTTCCATTTACTCTAAATTAGATACAGCTTTGTTGTGTCTGCTGGTCTGATTCTTCTGCTCGCTAAAGTCAAGGATTACCGTTGTTGGAAATATAAATGCCAAAAAAAGAACATTTAGCATGTGTGGTATGGATCATAATCATCTACTCAACAACAAGCACATGCATACAAATAGGCAAGTAAGTTTATGTGCAAACAAATACATAAAGCAACACTGCGGGGGTAATTTGCAACACATGTTCTATTGTATTGCATTAGAGTTGCAAGTTTAAGCCCTTTGTTGCAATTTGATTATCATGTTTTTGATCAATGCTCTTATTCGTAACCAATCTTTTGTTATGCATCACACAATGTGAGGAGAACATGCCGCGGCATATTAGTTAAAATGATCTTTTAACGTCTAATTGAGTTAAAAATAAGATGGATTGTTTAAAATGTTAATTCATTAATATCTGCACTGAAAAACAAACATGCAAGAAAATTGGGGCACATTATTTAAATTCCAGAATGTTTTTCTAAACTCAGCCCCGTTTCTTTTGAACTCGGCACAAGATACTGGCCAATTTATGCAAAGAGTGAACACAATTACTATCAAAGTATTGTTACACTGTACATCAAACAGCAAAGCATATGTTAATTTGCTCCCCTCTAATTAGCAAACAATTGTATGTTTAAAAAGTTAAAGATAACACCGTGTTATATCAAAAACATAATCACCCCAGAGAAATGTACTTTGCTGCAATACAACATAAAATAGTGCTTGTTTAAATAAGTAAGCAGGACTCTGATTTTCGGAGTTTTGTCCGGGAAAGAGTGAATTAAAGTTGAGCCGCTGGTTTACTGCAGCGTTTTCTAAGTCAAATCAGTTAAACCAATGAATTATAACCTTGGTGCTGTTAAAATACAGACAGTTTATAAAGTTAACAACCTCCTTTTGGAAGTTTTCCTTCCACGTCCTTGCAGCTCACTCTACGTAAAATCGAGTGGAGTCCATTAAATGTTTACCGTGAGCCATTAAGTGCAGCTTAGTTTTGCACTAAAAGCTTCATGCTACTCTTTAATCCTAACCTTTGCAAGTGGTGTCGCTAAATTAAGCTCATTTTATAAAAATATCCCAAGCTGGACATGAACAAATGAACAGGTTTTATTGCATATCTTGTCTTACACTGACAACAGAGTTAAAAGATAAAATATGCAAAGGCTTATTTAAACTTACGGTTTTACCAACTGGGTGTAAAATTTAAGTTTGCAATAAGACAAAGTGTGAGAACAGATAATTCAGAGTTTATCTGAACAAAGCAGTTAATAAAAATGTATTTTGTTTCAAATTTGTAGGTTTTGAAGGGATCTTTGTCTTACAAAGACCTGTTTTGTTTTCAAAAGCTAACATCTAACAGTAAGTTAAAGCAGCTGCATTGTTACAAAACTTAGAAAACTCCAGAAACAAAGTAATTCAAATTGACAGGTGCAAATTTGCCTTTGTTTCTCCATGGCACAGAACTCCAAATTAATCAGAAGGTAAGTCAGACACCATTTGTTTCTCTCTTATATTTTATCCTAGTTACAAAACAACTTCAGCAGAAACTCCAAAAGTAAAAGCAGGCATGGCTGATATCCTGCACACACATTTAAAAATATTAAATTCAGGGGTCTGTTTAAAGCACATTTTAGATTCAAAAGGACATTATCATTAGTACTTTCTGAGCTTGGTTACATCAAGTTCAGATCTGGCACAAAGTCCCACAGATGACAATTAGCAGCAGAGCAGAAAAGTTTAAAAAGGATCAGCAAATGTGTTTACTTATATGTTGGACCCCTGGTGTGCTACCTGAGGAGAACAGACTCTTCCCAAACGATATTTATTTTGTACACCTTAGTGCACTATAAATGATTACATATTCAAAGTGAACGATAACTATACATTCCCCCCAATCTTTCACCTTTCAGCGTCCCCATTTCCAGTTTCCATCAAGCTCTCCAATGGAGAGGACTTAGGGAGCAGCACTGGCAGGTAAAAAAATCTGAAAAGAGCAAGTTTATGACAGTGTCCTTGGGAAGAAAATTTTCAATGTACAGATATGAAAACTATGATTAAGGGGGGAGGGCAGAGTCTTGGCAAAAAGACGGGGACTGATGGGGCAGGTTTTTCTTCTCTGCTACAATATATTGCTTCTGTCACCTAACTGCTCCTTTTTGTAAGAGAAGCGGGCAAAGCGTTTCATTAAACTAGAGTGACATCAGGGAAAGGAGTGTTTTAAAATTGGATTAAAAGTTACTATATGTTTCTTTTCAGAAAGAAATGGCATCTGCTTAAATTCCATTTAGGATTAGGATCTGAACAATTTTAAGATGATCATACAGTAGAAGAAAAAGAATACTATGCAAATGTATTCTGAAATTTTTCACATTGGTGAAATATTACTACCAAAAGCATCAATCTATTTTTTGCTGGGGTTTTGGTTGATTTACCTACATAAAGTAGCACATCTCCCCCTTCAATATATCATCACAAAAATACTTCTCTATGCATCCATTGATGCTATTTATAATTCTTAGGAACAGGAAATAGATTCAATTTAAAGAACTACTTACAATTAAAATAAGGAAGAAATATATAGGCAGACATTTGAAACTTAGGCGTAAAAGGGTTAATAAATAAAACGCTTCAGTAGCATCAACTTTTATAGACCACATGCTTTATGTTGTTTATAACAGTAACATCTGGCACTCCCATGGCTCAGTGTCAAAGTTACACTTGTCCAAACTGACATTATACATTGAAAAGGAAATTTTTACAATGTCATCTTTGTGTTGGACCAACAGCTTTATCAAAAGAAATTCAGGACCAAAACCACAACATCTTTTTCAAAGAACTGCAGAGAGCCAAAAAAGAGAGATATTTGAGTAACATAGACCTGCCGTCAAATACGCTAGCCCAAATTCAAACACACAGAGACACTTTTCACAAATAGAGCTATCTGCGTCTCTACTTGGCGAAAACGGTGGGGGGAAAAAAACCTGCCTTTCCACCTGGTAATCATTAAGAAAATGAGAGACAGAAGAGGTTAAAATGCTGTGATTGAGGGGAAAAGAGAAGAAATTCACACTTCTGCACTGGGGCTTGCTAATGTCTCTGACCCCTCCATGCATAAACAGTTTAATTAACATGTATACATAACTCGCACTTTAACTGCTCATGGCACGTCAAATCAAAGTGTCTGTCAAAGCTGTGAAAAAAGGGAGTTGATGGTTTGCAGGTCTTCGGTTCAAATCCAACCCGACGTAACTGCTCCAGCTGGCCAGAACAACTGGCAGGAGACACGGAGGAAGAGAGACGTGCAGGTATACGAGAAACCTGGCACTCTGCAGGGTTAAAAAGGCAAATACCTTCAATAAAAACTGAAATACCTAGGCTTGCATAAGATGACCAGAAGGTAAGATGGAAAGATGCTTACAGCGGGGAAAATAAATCTCAGCACATTTTTCTCAGGATTCTAAAATATCTGTGGATTTAAGGTTAGCAGAAGGAATTGAGTTTGACAGATATTATTAGTGGATTATAAGACACCATGCTCCTCTTACACACAAACGTTTGTTTAAATCCATATTTCATCACTTTGTCAGAAAATCAAAAACTGATTATTTTTCCAAACAATGGAAATAAGTAAGCATTGTTTTTAAGGCTGTGCTCATAGAAACAAGAGTAGAAATTGGTACTGAAAGAGGAACATTAAAATGATCTATAATCAGTGTCATTGACCTGTTGGGAAAAAAATATTCCCAAGGAAAACACAGAAGGTGTCAGTATCTTTCTTCTCTCTCTACTAAAGCTGCTTAAACTATCAATCAATCAAGTCTATCAGTACGGCACATTTCAGCAACAAGTCAGTTCAACGTGCTTTGTAATAAAAACACAAAAATAAAAAGTCACAAAAACATTACACAGTCATTAATTGAGAAACCAGTAACAAACATTTCCATTTTATCGAGTGCCATCATCAGAATTATCAATACACATCAAATATGTTGATCAATGTTCCAGTGATCATAGGTCAAAAGCAACTCAAGTGGGTTTGCAGCCTTGATTTAAAGGAACTTTGCTGTTTTAAAGTTTTCTGGAAGTTCGTTCTACTGGAAGCCATCAGAGGATAACAGGAAGGGAAAACACAACAAACTGAAGCTGCCCTCTTTGATCAGTTCCAGCTTTCAACCTCTGTCTGCCATGTAGCCTCCTGGGATTGAAAGTAGCCGCAGCTTTTTAAAAAATATTTCGAGCTAAGATAAGGGGTTTGCTTTCTCTTTGAGGATACATGCAGGGGCTGATTAATGTTACACTCTGCAGAAGATTAAGTTAGTTTTAATGAAAAGTCAGCAAATTCACTTGGTCAAGGTAAAACTTAATCCTGTGTAAACAGCAGATTTCGACAGTAAATTGGTATTTGACTGGTCCTACATTTTGCTTTATAATAAATATCGTATTGGTTGAAAAATGCACTTTAATCCTAATAAGACATTTTTGTGCCTGAATAAATAACAGCTGCACTCATCACTGATATGATGAGTGGACATTCTCTTCACATTGTAAGAAAATGTGAAGAGAATATGAAATGCTACAGACAAGTGAACATTTATGCTCTGAATCTTTACAATACTTATCTTAAATGCATGGCTATTTTTTATTCTTATCCTTAGATCTGCTCCGAAGCTACTTCTGTTTGAGGGTGAAGTGGAGGCAAAAGTTTTCTTTCTGCTCTTATTCTGTTACACATTATGAAGGAAAGTGGATAAGTTCCTCCTTTGAAATGGTCTTGTAAGATTCCCACTTTCTCTTGATAAGAAACACGGTCAGCTGCGTGTCAAGTGGAGGAGCAGACCCCCAAGCGAACCTGCCTCAATGGGGTACAGCAACAGAAGAAAAGTGAGAGTATCTACACACACACGCACCCCCCCCCCCACACACACACACAGACAGGCAGACTCAGAGGCCAGGAAGAACACCAGTACCGGTGTGTGATGGCTCAGGAGAGGAGGGAGAGTTATTAGCTTAGCCCTGAACCACCTACTTAATATAGGGGCCGGCGGTGATCGCTAACAGAGCCTGGCAGAGGTGACAGCTTTTGGCCCTGCTTGAGGAAATCCAATTGAAAAGCAGCCAAGAGGAACAACAAGCTCGAAACAGATGTTGCTCGCTACCACTGGTGCAACTTGGGTACACACAACCCGGCGGCGGCAACCCTTGGTGGCATGGCTGACACACAAACCTAAACACTGGGAAGTGGAGGGTCACAATGACTAGAAAAGTAGCAGAACCTGTTAAACTTTGACACTTACAATTGAAAGTGATGTTGTTTTATTTTCAAATGTACATTAGTGTTCAGATCAGTCCCACAAGCCTATCTGGCTTCCTAAAACATCTCACTGCACATTTGGAAAAAAAAAAAAAAAAACTGTGTAACTTAGTGCAGAAGGCGCAGATGACAGCAGCACTCTAGCCAATCAGGACATTCAAACACGGAAGTGATGAGTGGGACCGATTAGATACAACAGAGCCTGAGAGAGATGGTAAGAGAATGTGCCACCAGACATCATTTTAAAATGAGTGTCACTGCTTCTTCGACCCTGTTTGTAATCAAATTCCTGCACTGGTATGTGTAGTAAATAATTGCACAAGCAGAAAGTATAAGGTGAGAGTTAAAATAAGTAGCCTGAAGGTAACAATATTAGCAGCACTAACCACCTCTATCATGAAGTTAGGTTTCTGTGCAAAGGTCGGTAAAAAAAAAACCCCAAAAAACAGGAATTGACTGCACATATAGAATGTTAAACATTTTATCTAAAGCCACAGAAAATTAAAAATACATAATTCCACTATGTTTGCACTTATAATGTAGCCACCCTCTAGTAAAACAAGATGCTTTAATGAATACATTGCCTGTGGTGTTAATCAGAATGCATTCTTGTTTTCAAACTTTAAACTACTTAGTTAATTTTGTTGTGTTATATTGTCTTAGCATCTCATCCTTTTTGCCATTCTTTTCCATATACACATTCATGACCAGAAATCACAATGAAATTTTCTCACCTAAAACAGGGCAAAAAGTGAAATCCCCACTAAAAATAGACATGTAGATATGACACATACAATTTACACTTTTGTTCTACTTTATATAATTCTATAACTCTTTTAGTTATGAGCTCAAATATGCAGTTAAACCCAAATGTTTAATCTCCGTGTATTTTTTCTTTTATCTTTACTTTCTCAAGGTAATAAACATATTTGAATTTTATTTAAGTGCACCTACATTGGATAACAAAATGCTTCTTTGTGGTGCACCTCAAGAAACATGAGATAAACAAAATGTTCGCAAATCTCTTTAAAAATGTCTGCGGAAGTAACAGATCAACCGCCACACTTCCTGGAGAAGACACCACCCGAACACTGATCCGTCAAATGCTCTTCCTCTTTTTGTGCTCCGATCTAGCGCGTCACTGGAATCAGAGCACAAAGACTTTCAAATCATCACAGCCTCATTCTCCACTAATAATTGAGTTAAGCAAGGCCAAACATACCTTAGTCATAATAACATTCATTTATTTCTTTCTATTTACTGCTCCTGCAAAAGAGCAAGAACGAAAAGGAGTGGAGAGAGAGAGAGAGAGAGAGAATGAGTGAGAAAGGCGTAGAACGAAAAGCAGGGGGAGAAATGGGCTAAAATCAATTGTGACATATCTTTATTACTAGTCAATGATAAATGACTACACATTTGCCATCGCTCTGGCATTGTGTCAGTGTGTGTCTTATCGATTTTACATCAGACGGACAAATGTTATTGACAAAGTGCCCAAGAAACAGATGAGCACTTTATTTTATTTGTTTTAACGTGTAAATAAACCTGAATGACAAAGAATAAATCTGATCCGACTGAGTAGCAGATCTTAAAATTATTATTATTTTTTTTAGGTATCTACACAAATCAGGCCTATTTAAAGACCTAAAAAAAACAAGAGAGAACTGGTAGTTATGCTCTGAACATGATCACACTGCACACATGTGGTATTATAATGGGGAGGGTGGTAAAAAAAAGAAAAAGAAAAGAGAGAGAAAGAGAAAGAGATTGAACTGTAAACAAGCTAGCTTTTAAACAAGACAATTTAGGGTTCCGTGTCTTGGATGCCAAGAAAAACACAGCCACGGAAAGCTGATACAAACTTTTAACACATGGGTCAAAGCGGGAGTCTTTGAACTGGTGCAGCTAGTGCAGAGAGCTGTTTAATTAAAAATACTTTGGTATTCGGCTGGCTTTCCTGGCGCACCTTCTTGTCAAACTGAATGTTATCCCGCCGTCAATCTTCCGATGTTTTTTTTCTAATCGTGTAGTTTTCCTCTGACAGGGAGGATAAACAGAAGAACACGCGTCCTGAAGAACAGCAGCTGGGTGCTGGATGGGTGTGAAGAAAATGCACACATGTGCCCCGAGTCAGATTCTGACAGGAGGTGCCAATTTGATTTTGCCATTTATAAAGAAGTTTTCACCTAACCATACATATAAGTATCAGCAGTACCAGATAAGTTTGTCTCCACTAATTATAATTACTGAATATTTAAAATATAAAATCCAAACAGAAGAAAACAACACATTTAACAACAATTAATTAAATTACATAAAAATTGATTCAATTTGCTAAGTAGTTAACTTCTGAAGGCAATTGATTGTATTAGAATTTGTAGGGGTATTAGATAGAGAGCTGAATGCAAAAGTACAGTGTATTTTATTTTTGTTAAATAATTGAAAATCATGTATAATTTTTCAGATTTTATGCCACTTTGTGTCAATCTGTCATATAAAATTGAACATTTTACAGAGCAATATGAAATTACTGTATTGAAACCTGCATTCATTATATGAACTTTTAAGAACACGCCTCTACCACGAATGCCAGTAAATGTGGGTCATGCATCATATTTCCATAAAAATTGTAGTCTGTCTATGTATTAGTCTGACACTAAAAAAAATCACAGTTGTTCACTGTTTTAGTCATTTTCCACCACAGTGCAAATTATAAATAAGCAAGACTTAACTAGAAGTGCTGAATAAACATTTAACACAGCCATAAATCTTTATGAAAGAGACGGTCCACATAAGGCTCTGACACCTTCACAGAAAGCAGCTTGCTGTTGAAGGGTAACCTGCTCCTGCGAAACTACTGCTTCTGGCATTCTCACCTGCAAACATTACTTGAGCTCAGAGGCAAGCAGAATTAGGTCCAAACTAAAGTTCAGAAAGTTATTTCTCATCTCTCTGTGGAGGTGGAAAAGGAATTTCCAGACTAAAATGTAGCCATTTGTTGGAAATGAAACAAGTTAAACATAATCAGACAGCCATGAAAAAAAAAATAAATCTATGACAGCTTGTAGCTCCCTCAATTGAAAATTATGAATGGCTTTAAAAGGGTCAAGTTCTGCTAAAAACAGGAAAACATGGTTCTGGTGTTGTTACTGTATTTCACAAACACAGGGCTGAGAGCTATAAGTGTCTCTATAATGTATAAAGGAAAGAAAGGAAGAGGGAAGGACATAATGAAATTAAAAGAATCAAACAAGGAAATAAAAAACAAAGAAAAAAGGAGGAAGAAAGAAAATATCCAATTAACATAATATGCAGGTCATCTATTAATGTCTACATCGCTAATATGTGGATTTCATTTATATTTTGTAACATTTTGTGACATTTTCAATTTTTGAAAAAGTGCAGGTCATGTGCACATTTTCTTAATAGCACAAACATGACAAAACAAAACAAAACAAACAAAAAACACCCTTTTAATTTACAGGACCTTTATGAGCAATATATTACCTTTCAAAGTTTAAAAACTGAAATAAACTGGCAGAGAATTTCCAATCTTGCTATTGAGAAAACTGCACAATTAGAAAAAAAAAAAGAGAGGTAACCTTGTCCCTTTGTGCGAGTATGAATGAGCTGAATAAATGGATCTTATAAGTGGGTCTGTGTCTGCAAACGCAGACCCGCATTATCCCTGCTCTGAAACTCTCCGTATTCATGCATTTGTCTGGGAGTGCACGTGCAAATACATGTGTGCAGCGCCACCATGACGGCAAGGTGCATCCATCATGATAAGCCGGCAGACTCTGTGACTGTCACTTGCAATCACACTTCAGTACGGTTCAAAAGACTTCAAAGTGAAAATGAATGGTAGTTCATTGACGTGAAGACTTCATAGATCTTCGTTTCTGTCTTCTTTCTCACTCTTTTATTTTTTGGAAGAGAGTTGCACTCCCCCAGTAAGCCAGTGAGGACGCCTGTATGATTCATAGATTCAACCCACTGTGAATTGTGGGGCAAATAACAATCGTAACAGTTTGAGAGATAAAACTGATGCGTAAAGGTTTCTATTTTTATTTTATCTTTGCCAAATAACTTGTATTTCCCACATTTTTGACAGAAAATAAATAAAACAGATAAATCAATTGCACACAGTATTTGCAAAAAAAAAACAAAAAAACTGTCTGGTATTGAAGTAATTTATCCAATATATTGTATTTGTTTAGCACGCCATAAAATAAAAACAAAATTAACATAACTGTGGCAGAAATTTAAGCTTAATTTAGTGAGACAAGGCTGCTACTCTTCTCAAAGTTCTCTGAGAATTTGTGTTTTGACGAGATGTTTGTCAAAGAAAATACTCAACATTTAATTAACATCTATTCATTACACTATTATCTCTGGAATAAAAGTTTAGAATGAAAAAAAAAACAGTGTGACTGAAATAATTGAAAGAAAAATCTAAAACATTTGTTGTTAATTGTGAGAGTAATTTCTGCAAGAGCTGAAATGTCAAACACGGCATAATAATAATGCCAGTGATGCAGAAGCTGCAGCGCTGGCAGGGCCTGCCTTTGATCTAGTAATGACTCTGTGTTTGTAAAAACTGTGAAGATCGGGCTACAGGTCTCCCTGCCTCTCCCCCGTCTCTCCCTGCTCTGGCCCAGGCTCTGTTCTCACTCTCCAAGTTGTTTGATTGGCACATGCTTTCACCTAATGAGGGATAATTACTAAGTAAAACAAGTGGGAGACCACATCTGCTCAGTGTAAAAAGAAGTCCAGGCCTGGCGCAATCTGTCAGCCGAGGCTCTCGGGTTGTGTGAGCGAAATGGCTTTACCCACCTTCGCTGGCTTCTCGCTCCAAGACAAACCCGCCTCCCACCCCCTCCCCTTTCCCCTCCTCTCCTCCTCCGGACCCAGACGAGAAGCAGATTAATAGGAATCAGCATGTGGCTGTAAACACTCAGCGGGAAGAGTGCATATCTGTGTGTGTTGACATGGATAGGAAACGACCCGGGGTATCTGTGGAGGGCAGGCCGGGGGCCACAGCAGGAAGGGCAAAAGGCCAGCGAGGGACGATCAACATCCCAATCAGTGTCCCGCTGCCAGAGCCGTTGTTCTCCGTCTCTAATCGCTGCCGTTTTGTTTTCCTTCACACAATGCTCTACTGTAATGGTAGTAAAATATACAGGTAGCCACCCTGCTTCCCAGATACTTCACTGCCCATTAATCATCCCCGCATGGGATTTACTCTGGATAAGTGGTTTCTAGATCACTTGTCCATAATTAGAGATAACTGTTTTAATTAATGGGAATAACATAAATCAAAAAGGAAACCTTGTGGTGTGAGATTAGGGGAATTTCATGTCTTGCACTTGACAAAAGTCCTCTGATTAAAAATAAATTTAAATTAAAAATAATAATTAGGGGTAATTTGTAGAAAAATCTTATTTTGAAATGTGAGATGTCTGCTAAAAAAAAAAAAAAAAAAAAAAACTCAACAACTATTTAGCCATTCTTTCAAATATCACATTTTTGCATTAAAGAGCAAATGGAAAAAAAATTGGAAAAATAATTTATGATGAGAGTATTGAAAAACACAAAATATATCATCACTGATGTATTCAAAGCTGCAAGTGAACCGAGGAGAAAACCACACTAACACTACAAATAAGGTTAATAAAATGCATCCACTGGTGAGAATGATTTAGAAAAAAAAGATAATGAAGATATTTACACTGAACAAATTTACATTTTAGAAACAATCTGAGCAATGTTTATTTGCGTCAAGGTAGATGCAACAAAAAGAGGGCTGCTCGCGTCACGTAAAGTGGTTCATACTGGACAGCCATTTAACCTCCAACACCGACAGGCTTTTCTCAAGCAGATCTAAGCATCTCCTTACCACCCAGTCGCTGAAACAACCACACTGTTTTGCTTTCTCGGCCTACTCTGACCCAGTTCTCACTAATTACCCTCAAAGTATACATCAAAGACGGGTAAATCCAGGGATCTGCGGCGACGCGGCGGGGTAAGGAAAACCAGGACTATCCCTAACCTATTCACCCCATGCCATCACTGATATGGCTGTTTAAGGTTGTGTGTGTGCGCACACATGCCGAGCAGTGTCAGCCAGTACAAAAGGCAAGGCGGTGAACTTATAAATAGATCGGTCATTGTTTCGACACGGGTAATTTCTGGTGTCTGAGCTGTTCCTGACACTGTCTGCAGCACAGATTGGAAGACGGGAAGGAGGGGACGTGGGAGAGTGAGGTCATGAAGGTGAGAGTCAGCTGATTGAATGCTTGCTTGCTAACATGCATTTGCACACAAGGATAAAAACAGAGACATATATATCTGCTTATGACAAATGGCAAAGCAGGGAGGATTTTACAAATTAGATGGGCGGTAAGCTAGCAGAACACACACTTTCAAACACACAAAAAAAGCACAAAAAGGTATGGTTTGGCAGGGGCAAGGGGGCTCGTTTGCTTTCTTATGACACAGTCAATTACTAAATTGAGCTGGCAGGTAATTCTAAGGCAAATAAATGCAGGCAGGTTTAACAGAAGAAGAGGTCTTAGAGGTGGTGGTGCAATGACAGGAATTCTCTCGCCTTTTTTTTTTTTTGACAGGAAACCTATTATATGCACCACTTTATTTTTGCAGGCCAGTTTTCAATAACTGATGTTTCCAATAGTATTTCACTCCCACCAGAAGGGAAAGAAAAAGTCAAGCTTAGTTCATCACATATTCGTTTTGCTGCCCTCTCTTTTTTACTCCTAGACTTAATATTTACATTATATAAGAAAATGACTGCTGATATTATACTTTCATAAGAATTTCCTGTATGAAATTTAGCATTTGGAGTTAAGCCTCCCTCTTCTGTTAGAAGTTCTACATTCAAACAACATTACAGAGTGCTCTACATAGATTTTTTTTTCTTTAAACAAACAAACTAAAGAAAAAAAAAAGAAGAGAAGGAGAAATAAAACACTATAAATATACTACTTAAAAAAAACTGCAACATCCTCATTATAAGTGCCATCTCAAAGAAGCGTACTGGGAGTCAGGGCCGACCTTGGTATCCCGTTTGAATATTGTTTTAATGCTGCGCCTGGTAATTGAGAATGCAATGCTAACAGTGGACTTTTCTTTCTTCTCTTATTTTCTTGGGCAATGGGGATGCAAACAATCTTGTCATGAAATTATTTGTTTGGTTTTTTAAAACCATGCTTCAGAATTAACCAGTAACACAAAGGAGTTTATTTTTTTATGTAAAAAATAAATAAATAAATAAATAAATAAACGCATCATTGCATTAAAAAAAAAAACTGAGCAAAAAAATAAAAATAAAAGATAAAATAAAATAAAGTGAAGCAGGCAGAGCATGCCACACGGACAAAATTACCAATTGAGTGAAACAGGAAAGGAAAACGTTCCTTCTGAATGGGGCTGCTGTTCAAGTCTGGATGAGTCGAAAGAGAGAAGCGTGACCCAGAATCTGATGTTTTTATTTCCTCAGCTAAATGAAAAGCACTGACTTGGAGTGAATCTTGTTAAAGCCAGATTGTGATAGTTAATGCCCATTAACATGTATAGGTTTCTTAAGAAAGACACTGTATGCTCAATTCTTCTCCCAATCTATAAGCAGAAATAAAATTCTACATCATCTTGTCTAGACTTAGGCCCCTATTAGTTTTTGTTTAGAATTATCTTCCATTTACATTGTGTGAAGTCACAAAAAACTCACATTTGAAGGCAATAAAAAGCCAAATGCTTTCATCCATGTGTTATAAAATTAATCCAGTTAGACTTAAATTAGAGTAGGCCTAGGTATTTATCATCTTGTTTATAAATATTGTGTAAATTTTTTTATCAACAATAAATACTAGCTATGGTGTTTAACAATCCCAAAACTAACAATATTGTCAAGGTTGTTCATTTCCTACTCCATACTGTTATCTTATTGAGAAAATGAATTAATATCAATAGATTTCAAAATATAATTAGAGTTGTTATCTTGTTCTGTTTAGCAATAAAAAATAACATCTCAATGTAACGAGTGTCCTGGAGTAACTTATTTAATAGCAATCGGTATTTAAAGAGCAGGACTTGAATTTGTGAGGCTTCAACTGCTGTGACATGCAGTAGCAGCCATGCAGACAAGAAGAAATTGAAAAGTTTGAAGTTATGGTAAAATGAGAAGAAAACAATTGAGCAATTTGTACCAATTTGTAACTGAGCTTCAAATAAAACAACAGACTCAAGATACTGAGCTACTGTCTGACTCCAAGACCAAAGACAAGAACACTCACGTGTTTATTAATAATTAAATATGAGCAGAGGTAAAGGAGTAATAACGTAAAGTAAAGTATGGATGGGTTTACTGGTGAGCTAAAACTAAAATATCACTGACATCTGAGTAAAAGGTTATTCATATAAGGCCTAATTACAAGTGACTATATGTGTTTGTATACACAAACCTGTCAAAACCACCAAATGTCTCTTAGAGTTTTGCTCTAAGCAACGTCTGAGTGAAAAAATAGAAAACCTCTTCTTGCACAATCATTTTAGAGGCCATAAAAGCATTGCTTACTCACACAACAAATCTTCCATATGGCAAAAATCAATAGGCAGAGCAACACTTTATTGATCATATCTATATCTTTGATATACTCTGATGTCAACTAGCCAAGTCTGGTCTGTGTGTGCGTGTGTGTATGTGTGTTTGTCTAAGCGTCGATATCTGTTTGGAGGTAGTGAGCGCATTTTAATGCAAATATTAAATTCTAAAATATCTTGCAAGAATGTGAATCAATCTTAAAATTAAATTATGGTGTGAAGTTGTCTCTTAGAAAAGCAAAAAGTACAATTCAGCTAAAAAAAAGAAGTTGTAATGTCTTTCAACTCATAACAATAAATGCACTTTAACTTTTAAGTTTCAAGTAATTACACACCTTCTTTCTAAAACAATACAACAATGCTTTTTCAAAGTTGATTTTAGACCTTAATAAAATGATGAATTTCACATCTATAGGTTTATTCCGCCTGTGAAAATCTCCTACTTCATGAGATTTATGAGAAAACTGAAAACATTTGTTAATGTGAGGAATTAGATCTAAATACAAAATGATGAAACAGACAAAATAACTTTTCTTATCGATTTCTGACTACTCAGCTTTTATAAAGGCACAGGGCTGCCCTCCTCAGGAAACAAAGCACTACAACAGAAATAAACCAACACATTTCTGAGTAGCACTTTCCCAATCAAAGGCAAAAACTATCAACAACTCGCAGAGAACAAGCATCACCTTAATATTTGCTTTACCGACTGCTCAACTTCCTTCACCTCTCCTATGCTTCCCTTTTTTTTCTCACCAACATCTAACTATCTCTGAACCTCAAAGTTATTGATAGTTTAAAGTTATGGGATAATAATAGGATGGACACTGCATGGCCAGGAACCTATTATACCCAGATAATAGATGGTACAGGGATTTTGAACGACATTACGGCGAGATTGGATGACAAAGAGAGGAAGAATTTATGGCCTACCCAAAGAGCACCCATTCTTCTCTTCTATCTCTTGCTGATAAGGGAGTAGATGAGGCATGACTGTATTTATGGTGAGGATGTTCATAAAAAAGAAATAAATAAAATAATAAAACAAGTAGTAGTAGGCAAGAGTAAAAAGTTTCAAGCATTCAAAATTCATGCTGATGTTTATTTTTGATAAGAAAAATAAAAAAAATAAGACAAGGGACTGTGATTTCTCACATTTAAAAGAAGTCAAAAAAATGTAGATGCACCACAAAACCAGGTCTTGACTGGATTCCATTGTTCAGCCAGAATGGGCTGACCTGTGACAAGCTGCTCTGAAAAACATTTTCTGATCTGTGTAAGTGCTACCGGTTGGTGTAAGCAAAACCACTCTTTGGTGTCGATGCTTACTGTTCGAAGATGACAAAAAGTTAGTATCAGGGAAGTGTTCTTGATTAGGTGACAGGAAGCAAAGAGATGTAAAAGCTGTTCAAAAGGAGGACATATTTTCCAGGACATGTTGGGGTACGTCTGCAGTTCATTTAGGCTGTGAGAGAGCAAGACGTAAAGCAAATTAAGGAGTATTGAATAGACAACCCTCCAGTTGTCATGTCTCACCTCCTCCATGAACTGAATTTCAAAGTTCTAGGAGCCTTTTGGAAATCTAAATGAATGCAGACGTCTAGAAGATACAGATGTTACAATGATTGTTTTGTAACACACACAATGTGACTGTCTCGATTTATGGACCACACAGCAGAAAGGCTATTTTGTATCTCGTATTAAAACAGCTCAAGAGCCACTGGAATTTGACAAAAATCGACATCTGCAGGTGAACGGTTAAAGTAGATTGGTGCATCTCTGCTGGGTCGTCTGATTTGAGAATGTTACTCCACGGGTCAAAAAAGGTACAAGTCTTGCACTTTAAATGACAACAGTAGATTCTGGTTGCAAAGTAACACATGGCAAACATTTGACTTGCTGGAATTAAATACAAACAAAGAAATAGAAAAAAAGTAAAACATCATGATGATCACATGAGTGGAGTGAGAGCCTGACACAAAACCTCGATTCAGGACATAAAACTTTCTACAAGTTCAGAAAGGCAAAAGTGCATTAATGCAAGTGATTTTTTTCACTATAATGTGTTCAGGTAATAACAACAGTGGAGATAGTTTATAATTGTAAGGATTGTAGTGGGGGAGATGAGCGAGCTGCATCAGGGAGAGCTGTAAGAAAAGGCTGGTCAACATTATCTGTTTTATTGATTTCATAGTAAAAGCTTGCTGCTGAAGCTTTGTGTTACTTGGGCTGGGCCCAATGAAAATATAACAGCTACAAATAAAGAAAACAAAACACATTGTTAACATTTCTTACCTATTTATGGGTTTGTTCGTTTCATCACTTGTCTGCCAGAAATGTGCCTGTCCCAGTCTTATGGTTATACCAATTTAATAATTTGTGCGATTGGTATTTAGTCTACTCTCTAACAAACAGATTGTTGACACTGAAGACAGCAAGACTGTCTTCAGCTCAAGTGTACCGTTACACTGTAAAACAAAAAATATCAAGGGGACAAGAGAAAATGGCCAATGCCAATGCTGAGAGACCACAGCTTCGCTCATAACTAAATTCTCAGATAAACATGAGGACGGATGATGAAATTTGCCAAGATGAGGTAAAAACCTTGAATGCTGAACCAGCTTCCTGAGAGTTAAGAAAAAAAGAGAGAAATCATAACTCAGGCACATTCTGCAGCCATAGATTTTCTGACATGAAGTAGCAACTGACTTGAGACAGCACAACCACTAATAGAGATACCATCAATAAATTGCAACTTAAACATATTCTGCAATCTATGTCTTATTTTTTTCATCCCAACCACCTTAATCAGAACAAATTAGGCCTTTTCTAGTCTATAATGGCATTGAGTTTTCTTTATGGTCTCATCTGCTTGTGCCAATTTTCACTGATTTAGTTCTATAAAAAATACATGAAAGACATAAAATGTTCCACAAGAAATGTATATTTTTCAACTGGGAGGAGGACAAGTCCCCATCAAGCATAATCATTGTGATGGCCATGAAACCATGCATCGTTTTCCTTTCAGTTTGTAATCATGCATATTTTTTATTTAACACATAAAATCCCTATAGGATATGTTGGAATTTTTGGCTATAATGTGATAAAAGTGAACTTTTACAAGGAACTGTACAGATGACTTCACTCAACCTATTTAATATTTTTAGATTACCGTTATAGCCAATAAGAAATAATAAGAGCAATGTGTTTCCTCTATTCCAGACACAGAGCAGGTGCTGCCCTGCACGTGGAGAGTGGCTGCAGAGCCTCAACTCCTGCTGAACTTGGATTTGAGTTCTCTGACTCCAATCCATTCAAGGCTAGTTAGTTTGAAGTGAAACCTAAAGTTGTAAACCTCCCATGTATATTTTGTATAAATGTAGTGAGACGTTTCAGAAGCCAGATTATAATGGGGTCTTAGTTTCACCTTGGATATTATTTAAGCCCCATGTGAGAAAACTGTTCAAATCTGCTCTCACTCATTGATGCAGTTCTGGCATAAAAGTCACTTGAATGACGTCGTTGCCCAAATCACCAGCACAACATTAAATATGGTTGAGTTTGGAGTCTGAACATGCCTGTACGGTTATTAAAAATAGGTTTATTTGTCATCGGTTTACCAAAATGTAAAAGCCCAAGAACTTTTCCGTATGACCACTTGGATATTTATCCTTCAGAGTGGAGCGTTTTCTGTAAAATTTATTGTTTTCAGCAAGAAATGTTATAGATTTTTACATTTTTATTTGCTTTTATCAAAGAAAAATTCATCGATTCATTAAAAGAGTCCCTGAACTAACATAACAAACTGCCATAGAAAATAGAATTTTTGTCTTTATACAAGAAAAAACAAACAAACTTATTCACTTTTGTTCAAGTCACTGATTAAAAGTGTAATCAATAAGTGACAACATTTTTTGGTGTCTTTTAGTTAATGACCAGGGTCAAAAAGAGAAAACTTAAGAGATCCACGAAATATAGAAAAGGAAGCAGACAAAGAAAAACGGAACATAGGATTCAGAGACGAAAAGCTGAATAGACAGAGCCGGTTAGAATTAAGCACATAACAATAATCCATATCAGAGATTAAAATGTTAAACAGCGCAGTCCTACAACAAGAGCAAAGTAAACCCCCCTGTGTTAATTACTGCCGACATGTAAAAAATA
This sequence comes from Poecilia reticulata, assembly GCF_904066995.2. Lineage (NCBI taxonomy): Eukaryota > Metazoa > Chordata > Actinopteri > Cyprinodontiformes > Poeciliidae > Poecilia > Poecilia reticulata. The sequence continues at coordinate 12,839,126 of NC_088833.1, read as the reverse complement.
TAATTAGATATGAGAGGGAAACAGAAACTATTTATGGTAAGCAAAGGATCTGACTTAATGATTAGAGTGGAGCTAAGTCCTCTATTGATTTTCCGGTTAAATATACAGCTCAATTACAGATACAGCTGATTAAAAGATAACTACAACCTGCAAAAGCAGATGCAGAGAAGTGGGGGGAAGGGCAGAAATCCAGTGTGGTCTGCTACAGAGAAAGTATTACAAAATATGTTTCAAGCTTTCCATTTGGACAGCAAAGTAGAAAATAACACTTACATGCAGAAAATCATGATCCAAACAAGTGCCTTTCTTATTAAAGAATAGATGCATATTTGAATATCAATGTGTGGGTATATCAAACAAAATATCAAACAAAAAATATAAAACAGCAAGAACAGTACAGTATCCACTAAATTTTTAGAACGGGTTTTGACAATGTGAACTAAAGAACAATAATCCTGAGCTTTGAATACAAAAAGGCATAAAATAAAATGAAAAGAACAATTAGAGTACAATTTTCATGTTTAAGTAATTCCCTTTTTAACACACAGACAGCAACCTTTTCCCCTCTTTACTTTATATTTGTCAATGACAAGTAAAAACACCTTGATGTATGTCCTATCCTCTTCATGTGAGAAATGCAGAATTGCTAAGTTTAATAGAAAACCTTTTTGTTCCTGATTTGTGAACAAAATATTGTTTACATTGCTTAAACTGTGATGTTATTTACGACCTTTGCCTTTTTCCAGCTGATAGTAACAAACAGATGGTTGTTTTAAAGGTTTTACATAAGGAAAAAACTTAGAACAACTGTTTCTTGTGACATATTACATTATTACAAATCACTACATGCAATTACAATCAGCCTAATGTGATATATGCAACATTTGTTCCCAGAATGCAGTTTTAAGTGAGGGAAACAGATAAAACTGGAATTAGTACAGATGGGTATTCTTGGTCAAACTCAGAGCGAGGCTGACTGAGGCCCTAAGCACAAATTCATCCAGAGGCCTAATTCCAATTAAGACCAAGAAGTAACACAGTGCTGCTAACTTCTGTTTTATTGTCTATGCTTTAAAAAGTACTGACCTAATTGTGAATTAAAATGTATGACAAACTGCGTGTAGATCAGTTGCTTCAAATGATTTATTACTAATGAGAGCTACACATAAAGTGCTAGTTTTAAAAATAGTTTTTTTTTTTTCGATATTTAATGTCCATTGTGATTCTATAAAAACAACGCAAGGTAAAATGATCAGCTTAATATTTTTGTTTTTTACGTAAATTGTGAATTAAAAACATTTCATTTGGAAAAAATAAGTTTTTAGCTCGCAACACATTTTTGAGCAGGTTTTTCCAACTACTGCAGTGAACCAGAAGAGAAGTATTGCAAATACACACTTATACTGTATATTGAATCTATTTAAACAATTTAAAGCCTGATTAACAACATGTTGGAAGAAATGCACCATCTCAAATTTTTACAATCCTTTTGTTAAGTGAAATAAAACATGACAACTTCATATGCTATGGCAACCATGGAAAAAGATCAAAATATTGCAATATTTACAGTTTTGATGTGTGTGTAAAGCATTTTTTTTAGGTTAGACATTTGAAGAAATAGATACATTAGCTTTAATTATTACTCGAGCTACAGAGGCGTTCCTCTGTATATGAATAACCTGCATATCTGTGAACATTTCCTGTGGGAACCAACAAAGTCTCTTGGATTGATAAGTTTGTGTAGCATCACTGTACTTGGAAAGTGCAGTGTTTACATGTTAAAGTTATATTCATATGAATGCCAGGATAAAAAGTTCCTGAGCAGAGAACTGCACTGACAGCAAATGAGAAACTAAACTGACACTTTAATGTTCCAGCTGATGAGTAAATGAAAGGAATTTTCAGAGAATCTTGTTCTTCGGTTTTCTTTTCATTAGAAATTAATCTTAAAATCCATCCAATATATTGTTTTCTTCTTTTTATATTTCACCAATGGTACTACATCAATTTTCTAAATAGATTGTGCAATTATCTGTCTATTGCTGCTTTTGCATTGATTTGTGCTTTTTATATCTGGTCCAGAGACCTTGTGCAGTCATAAAAGGAATCTATCCCATGTAAAAAAGAAAAAAAAAAAGAAGAAAAAAAACATGCATGAATGTGCATGAATGTGGGACCATTAAATTTGTTTATGCATTCATGGAGACTTTAACCTTTTTTTTGTTAGTAAAAAATTAAGTGCAAAACCTTGGGACGTGAAGTGTTTCGTTTTTGAAATATCAATTTTTTTAGTCTTCAATGTCTGTTCTAATAACATACATGAGTGTGTATGTGTACCTGTAGGGAATTGAGAAGAATGAAGAGGTAGGCCATAACGATGGAAAATGGTACCAAAACACCGAAGAGCCATGTGAGCCCAAGGATTGGCAGCAACACCAACACCGCTTTCACTGCGGCCCTGCACTCACATGAATACAAGAATAAATCAAGTGAGGAAATCAAACCACACACATGCAAATCTGAGCTAAGAAACATAAGCAAGATCTGATTAAGTTCTGACAGTCAATTTTATTTAATTTCCAATTCAGATCAATATTATTTAACCTTTTTTTTTTAAGTCAAGGAATATTTCATTTGGACAGCAACTCTTCCCTGGACAAAACCAAAGACTTGCATTACCATGCAATGCTAATGTGAGGAAAAAACTTCAAATATGCACAGGAAGAAACATGCTCGGAAAAAAATAAATAAATAAAAATCTCTGAATTTTATTAACGGATATTGGTACATGTAAAATAAGTTTGATCTGAAATAGATAAATAATATTTAGACCCAAACAAAATGCACAAAAAATAATTCAACTATTCGGATTCCTTTCTGATTATATTAAGCTTTATTTCCACTTCTTCCAGCTTGCATAATATCCACCCTTGCATTTTCAACTCCTTTTAGAAGAAAACTCAGCAGCTCCGGCAGGCTGCTTCTTCCATACACAAAACCATGTGGGCAGGAAAGCTGATGTGGTGACAACTTCCCACCCTCAATGTGACTTAATTCTGTTTAGAGTCAAATTAGCTTCCCACTCAGGTGACTGCCAAAACCGCAACAGCTGTCTGTGCATTTGTGTGTTTGTGAAATGACATGCACCTAGAACTGGTTTATTCTGTGAGCCAATGTGTTTGACTTTCCACGCCGGCTGCCGCCCAGAGGTGCGACACAGTTCAAGGCCTGCATTGAAAACTCTCACAGTGCATTTACTGTGCTCCTCAGTGGACCCACAAATTAAAACATCCACATAAATACACAGTTTTATTTGTATTACCATCAGATTTTAACACTGATCGTGTATGGAGGCAGGGTATGTTGCACGCAAAAAATGAACTCTTATTAGAGCAATGATACACTTCATACCGTCTCTGAATCGAATAAAAAAATTTAAAAAGAGTGATACGGTACACTGTTATAAACCAAAAACTCTTACAGACCTTACAGGACATCAACACCCAATAAAAGCAGGATAAACACTAAGGAACTGTAGGAATTTTAATTATAAAAGCTACATGGAATTACGACATATTAATAACACTTGAAGTAATTTAAATATTTTTAAAAAATATACAGAATTAATGCAAAGCTACTTAAAATATGTATTTTGGCAGGTTGATAAAAAAGAAAAGAAAATACATTTGGATTCGATTTGTGACTACAGCTTTCGCCCAGCATCCCCGACACATTCATTTTTAAAAGAGGACAAATGGTGCCTCCTAGTGGCCACTACCTGATCTGCTCATAGGTTTGCTCAGCAGGACTCATGCCCAAGGCGAGCATGATGGACCTTCTCTTTGCTGTCGAGATGGTGATGATTACCACCCTGGTCAGAACCAAGATATTGACCTGGAAACATATTTAAACAAATGAAAATAGAACAGAAAAAAGTCAGATAATTACTCTTATTTTGCTGTATGTCTTTTCCTTTTTGACTGTTCTGTGCAAACAAATTATTACAGATTTGCTGGTCTAATAATGTGATTTCACCTTTAAAAAAAATATCATAATGCAAGCTCACATACATTAACTTGAAGAAAAAAGTGGGGGAAAAAAAGTCAAAATACTTTATAATTAATGATCAAACTGGTGAACAAAATCAAACTGTTACACTTTTCTAAAAATAATTTCCAAGGAAAAGACCAGCATTTGGGTCACAGTAACAGTTGGATTTCCAGATACACAAAAGGTGAATGTTCTTTTTATTTAGCACTTTAGCAGTGAAAATAGGACAATCATCAACTTAAAGTAAATAAATAAATTCCTGACCATTATGATGAAGATGACCGGACCAACAAATCCCCAGATGATACCATTTTGGACACTGAGCCAACAGTAGTCATCAGCTGAGTATTTGCCTGAGGCCGACGCAAGAGTGATGGTGACGATCAGCACAGGAAGACCTGGTAGTATTAGAATAAAAATGTATTTACTTGAGATTAAGTAGTTTGAATTAAAAAAAAAAAAAGAAATACATGGAGATTACAAACATTTGTGGCACTCAAGTCTTTTTATTTATAAAAGATTTATTTAAATTTTAAAGAATATCTGCTTAATGTCCAAGATTCTTATGACTTTACAGGTGTTTTCATAAAGGCACCAGACCTGCTTTGCTTTTTCAGTGACAGGGCAACAATTCATATGCACAAAACCACCATACCCCAACCGATGAGATAGTAATACTTCATATGATGATCCTCGCTGAGGTTGACTGCAACTACTTTGCTCCAGAGCAGCAGCCCTTCAACCAGCATCCAACTGAAAGCTGCCATGAAGAAAAGATGGAGCAGCGCAGCAACAAGTGTGCAAGCCACCTATGATTACACGAAAATCACAAACAGAAAAATTGCAAGATTTTGGCTTACATTTCAAAGTGAGGTTATGCAGTGACCTTCACTTCACTTTGCAATTAGTAATTGCAAAGAAGTCTCATAAAAGGTTCATTAATAAAATAATTAAATATGGTTGATATTATATGTAATAACTGATCAAAATACTGTGTCGTGATTGTTAGAGTTTGAAAAGGAAATTTTCAGACACCTATTAGTAAGACACATACACATTTTTTCTCACTGTCTGAAATTATATTAGACCAAACTCCTATCAGCAGTTTCCGATGGCATGACATCACCATCCGGGCATTCTCCTCAATGTTTGAAGCAATAGCAATCATTCAGATCTGATTTAACTTCAGACAGTGAGGAAAAAACGTGTATGTATCTTTGCAATTAGTGCATGACAATTTCTGGTTTCACCTCTAAATACAGCTTCCATAAATTAAAGATGTTGGAAAACAAATAAATTGCAATAGAATTACAAAACACACTGAACATCCAAACAAGTTAATTATGTTGTATTATTTCAGGCCTTGTTATGGAAGACCTTATTAATACTAAAATAACCAACAAGGTTAGAGTTATCTGAGGAAGAGTGGCAAACAGCATGCAAACTGGCCCACACCAGCTCTATCAACACTGCGTTTAAAATGATCCAATTCAAATGGTTAATGCGGGTTTATATAACACCAGTGGACCTTAACAGATATAATAGGGAAATATCTGATGTATGTCCAAAGTGTACAGGGGATAGAGGAACTTGGATTCATTGTGTGTGGTACTGTAGGAGGTAAAAGATGCAATTGAGAAAATTATTTCCAAACAAATAATTATGGATCCGAAGCTGTTTGTGTTTGGACTATGCCCAGAAAAACATAATTATACTAAAAACGAACAAACTTTTATAAACTTAGGTCTGCTCAATGCAAAAAGATGTATATCACTTTTCTGGGGAAAGACCCATAGACCGACTATAAACCTGTGGTTGCAGCAGATGAAATCCACCCTCCCTCTGGAAAAGATTACATATGTATTAAAGGGTAAACAGAATCTGTTTGAATTCATATGGAATCCCTTTATTAGGTATGTCCAACATCTGAACTTCTTGGAGGACGGCGCAAATGACTGAAGATTATGTTCACTGCAGTTCCGAAAGACAATTCTATTGGAGGACATACACTGCTGAAGTAAATATCTCAGTATACGGATGAGGTGTGGATTATGCGATGGGTTACATTGGAACTAAGAATGTGAGAGACATTTTGTTGTTCTTGTTTTGTGTTGTGTATTTCATTGTGACTTGAACCAAACTTCTATCATCACTGGCATTCTTTGTTAAATGTTCAAACGGTTTGTCTTAACTGTAAAATTCCAATAAAGATACTTGGAAAAATAAAAAATAAAAAAATAACCAACAAGCATCTTCTCTCCCTCAGGGGGGAAAAACTAGTCTTGACTAGCCGGTCAAGACATCTTAGTAACCACCAGAGAGAGGCTGGGCCTTCTAGCTGATTGGTACAGTTTTATGGTCACTTATGTTACATCATCTGCCAAAATTATTTGTTTTCCATTTGTTTTTACATATTCAACCGCAAATAAAAGCAAAACAATGTATTGTATTTGGTTAATTAGACCTTCTAATAATTATGAGTTTGATATTTTTTTCGTTATCACTATAATTTGTATCTCATGCAGGAGTAAAATTGAAAACATGTCTGCAACCAGCACAAAGCTATTGTTTAACGCCACATTTTCCCACCAGCAAGCTTATACTATCTTATTTGATTCACATTTGTCTATAATCTGTCTCTAAGAGCGACATTACTCACATAGACTGATAAATAAAAGATTTGTTTCCTGCCTGTACGGTACCTTGCTGTGTATGGCGGAGCCACTGCAGAGCAGAATCACCTGGGCACAGATCAGAGCTATAAACAGGTTTTTATGGATGGAGGTCCGGTCTGATTTAGGGATGCTATAAACACAGAAAGGGACATTTAAAAGGAAAAATATTTAGTGAGACTGAATCACATCATATGAGTGCTGATGAAATGTTTGAACTCAAATGAAAGTTTAGGTTTTTCTTCATTTGGTCTCTCTATAGATCCTTATGGGATGTTTTAAAGGGCAGCAGAGATAATTGTCGCAAACTTAAGGCAATTACCCATAAAAGTACAAAATAAACGTAATGACAATACAAAACGTAGATTTATGTTAACGGGTTGAAGTTAAAAGAAAAAATGACAAACTATAAAGAGAAACTATAAAGCGAAAATCTATGACTGACTATAATTTAGTGTCCATTTTTCATTAATTTTGCCTGATAATCCTCATGAGGACAGGTGTTGGTGAGGCCAAATGGAAGGTAACTTTGGCTGAAGTTTTCAACAAAAACCATCTTGAAGTAGCTAAGTAAATTAAACGATAAATGCTAATGATTGTTACTATTTCCTTGGATACACTGAAAAAGCTCAGTATGACTAATATGTAAAAAAATGAAAATCAACAGCAATCTCACTAAGTGAATACATTTTTCAAAGTGTAAGATTACTTTTACTTTTATTGTTAAGTTAAAGAAAGATGATGTGAGGTCCATGTTAATTCAGTTAAATTAATCCAACTATTTTATGCATGTGTCTATAATACACCACCTCTAGGCACATCTGATCTAATTCTATAAATTTGTCACATGATTCCTTCAACTTGCTGAGATTTAATTGGAAATAAGGGAAAAGAAAAACCTTAGTTTCCTATTTTATTTTCCAGAAAAATACAATCGGCAATAAAACATTTTTATTGATAACAGAATCCATTGTCAGATTAAATAAAACTCATTTAAATGGGTAACAATAATCATTTATTTTCTTCCCGCTTAATTTGCTGAAGAAGTTTAGGATGTGTCATTTTATACACAACAGAATAATATAATTACTCTTTTCACCAAAGTATTAAACCACAACAAGCTGACACAGCTTTATGCTTCTCTTTATGAATGTGCTGCAGCAGTGCAGCAGTACTAAAACTTCCATTAAAGCTCAATTATTTAAACCAATTAGGCTAATGTGTTGCTTCGCACCAAAATACATCTTACATTCTCTAAGCAAATCTCCACCTTTCCAGTCAGTGTTTTATCTGTGAAGTGGGATGAGTTAAATGAAGATCACACAGCAGAATGTGTGAAATGAACTGCTGCCCTCTTTGCTTTAAGGGCATTTATAAATTGTCAGGGCAGCAGCTCTTCTGCTGATTGAGATCCCTATGTGACTATAATGTTAATTGCCAGCTGTGGGATTTCACCATAAAACTTCGGAGAGGACTCACATGTAGACAACAGCAATTACAGCATTAGCACGAGTCAATACTAATAAAAGCCTGTAGGACAGAAGGGGAGTGGCCAGATTCCCAATATGTCATCCCATGCCAGATGAATGTGAGTATTTTTAGTCATTTCAGTTCATTTAGAGACCTATTCTGGAGTGTGAATCAACACATTTTTCTAATAGGAGCAAGATGAGCTAATAACACAAGCATCCAGTTTACAATCAGAAATAATCTGAATTAAAATATTTAACCAACACTTGGCAACAAATACCCGGAGAATGAATGTTGTGGGAAAAGAAGTTTATTCTTAAGTTTAAGGCAAATCAAACCAGCTCAAAGTTTGTTGGCTGTGACAACACAGAGGCTATTTATTTGCATCATTGGCGAATGGAACAGGAATGTTAAACAGTTACTCACTCCAGGACAGTGAAGAGCATCAAGGTCACCACCAGTGCGCAGAGAGATGCCCCACAGCCAATGAATGTAAGCTTGGTCAAAATAAGCTCTTCTTCAGGACTCCACTGAAACAAAGGACACGCATGGTAATGGAAAAGAGAAAATGAGAGTGGGAAACCTTTTCCAATATGGAGATTTGGTTGGTAAATCGTACGGTAAATCCTAAAATTTTAGGTTGCTATATTTTTTACCTTTCACTAGCATTGATCTTCACATGAAAAGACATTGGAACTGAGGATTGTGAATACTCTATTCAACTCTATTCATGTGTAAGATTAAGCATATTTCAACTATGAAAAACAATTTCACGCCTTCGACTACTTAATGTGTGTGAGACTAGAGCCCATAATATCTGCCACAAATCTTCATTATCTTTATATTTATACTGATATCCATCTTCAATAAAAGTTTAAAAGCTCTTTAACTTTACTAAACAAGAGTTCAAATTAATTATGGCCTATGGTCGTTTATAGTCACCTCATAAATTGTTTGCTAGGTTTTACGTCTAAACATCTAAGCTTTCACTGAAAAAAACAGAACGGAGCTCCAATTAAAAGAAAATAGTTAATTTGTTACATGTAATCAAATTAAGATAGCTAAACTTAATTTATTTACATTTGTTTAACCTGACAACTTAATACACCATATATATTTGCTTGAATAAACTTAATTTGATTACGTGTAACAAATTACCGTAACTAACTTTTTTGTTTTTGGGTCACCTGTTTTCTTTTTTCAGTGTTCTCTTCAAACAATATAGGGTTTCTATGAGTATATTTCTAGAGTTTAAACCTTGTCCCATGCTTCAATAGAAACTACCACATATTAATGCCATGGAATTCACTTAATTAACTCATGTCAATAAATGTGTTGTTACCTTAGATTCCAAGTAGTTCATCAGGACTGCAAAGTTGGTTGTGTGGTTGCACAGACATGAAGTATCACTAGAGCCAATAGAGATCAGGGAGCAGCCATCACTGGACCAGCCACTCCCGTGACTATGCCTAAATAATGGAGCACAAAAGCATTGACACAAACATAAATGTTTATTAGTTCTCCCCATGCATGAATGGGTTATCACAAGGTACTTTGGCCTTTGTCCTCAGGGGTGAGTGTGTGCATCTACAGTATATTTGTCATTTCTGCCTGTATGGTGTACTCGGCCTCTCGTCCAGTGGTTACTAGAGACATTGGTTCGCATACATCTCTGTGTTGTAGAGGTATATAATACTAAGATGACAATACACTTTGATTTGCTATGCTTTTTTGGAATAAACTATTTAAGTCTGATCCTATAAAATATGAGTTTTAAAAAACAACGTTTAGACCCCAATCTTGCCATTTATTAATTTCATTGAGATCTTGTTGATAGAAAAATGTGCCATGTTTATTAAAGTGGATCTGCTGTTGGTCAAACTTACATCAGGCTGAAATTCCAAAATGCGCAAACAGCAGGAACTCTCCGGGAATACTTCGTCTAGAAGCAAAAAGATACATTTGTGTTTATTTGCCCTCTTCTCCAATAGCAAAGTGTCAAAATACGAACAACTCTCTTAGCATCCTACCATGAGGATTAAAGCATGTTCCCTTAAATGCACCACGGCAAAAGCTATAATCATTGAGGTCGACACCGAGTTCTCCAGAATCTTACATGCATCTTCTCAAAACTTTCTATGCTACTATTTCAAGAAAAGCAATGCCTTTCCCCTTTGTCATTGGACAATGTTTTCATTCAAATGTATTATTCGTCTTTCGTTTTGGACTCTTTCCCTCAGGGAAATTAATCTTTATTTTGTTGCTTAGAAATAAATGTTACAATTTTTGTTTAAATTATCTCATTAGTAGAAATGCCACTTTTGGTTGGCATTTCTCTCTCTCTCTCTCTCTCTATATATGAAAAAACCATAAATCTTTGAATAGTAACTTCAACAATAGGATGAGTGCATGTAATGGTTTAGATTATTTTACAGTATGAGGCACCATGAACAACATCACGCACCACTTGTGAAGATGAAAGGGTGTACTGGACGGCCACAGGGACTGTTTGGCCCTTCAAGACGTCTCGGACAGTCGCTGATATGACAGCAGAGGTTAGTTTGCCTGGAAGAGTACTAGAAAGGCAAAGGACAGTTATCACTAACATAAATCTTACTTTAAAATAATCTTCTCGCTTCATTTATTTGAAGGACAGATCGTCGTACAGGACTAATATAGATGCAAAGAAAATTTATAATATTTATACAGTTTTGGTAGTTTTGCTTGACGAAATACAACAAAATTAAAAAGTTCATTAGAAATATGAGATAAGAATAAATTGTTGAAGCACGTTCAGATGTACTGTTTTTATTTCGCAATAATATCAGTGGTGGAGCAATGGTGGCTAACCTCTCTGTTTTGTTTAGCTGAGTCTCTGTAGATGTCTCTGTTGCAGACACAACCTCACTGAGGTGGCTGTAGTGGGTATGAATAAGCATCACTTCTTCATATCCTGTTTTCACAGAGAAAGAACAGCTTAATGTGTAACCCATCATAGATTGGTGACAACCAAAAGAATAGAAAGTGGCTATGAGTCGACAACAACAACAACAAAAAACTGAAAGTATCTTTTAACAAGTTGGGCCTCTGACATGTTAAAAATATCTATCTATAATATTAGCTTGTGTTACCATTTAAATTTATAATTTTCATCTATGGCTGAGTTTCAAATATTAAAATCTAGACATTAATTTTCATGGTACAAAAACATAAGTCGTGGATGATAATATTTCATTCCTACCTAATTTATGTAACCGCTGTAGTTCAGAGTCTGGGATAATCAGCTCGTCGTGACGACCTCCTCTGGGCCTGTGAGAGGGGACTGCAGATGGCTTGAAGACCTGACTGCTGCTCTCGGGAGAAAGTTTTTGCCACTTCAGGTACACATCTGATAGCACAGGAAGCATAATATATGCACAGCATCTGTTATTTTATACTACTAATTCATGTTACGTGTATGAAGATGGAAACTCTGTGATGCAACGAATCCAAAACAGTACACCACCTATGTTTTTAGTAGAGAGAGTGAAGCCCCTTTGCTGAACAGACAGTGTGTCTGCAAGAGCTTCGGTGAGACTATCAATGCTCTTGATGATTGTAAATGGTCCAGTGTTGACCTGCAAACAGTTTTTTAAAAAATTACAATTAATATAGGAAGGAGTTTTATAGGTAGAAACTTTGATGAACAACTACTGTTACACAAATAAAATATCCTATCTCACCCCATCCTCAGTCTGACCAACCCACTGCGCAGCCGTTTGTGGCTCAAGCATCACATTTGCTAGGTTTAAATAGTTTGTAGCAATGGACATCATGACCTCTGCTGAATTGGTTCCTGCAGAGTGGGTGCTGGCTGCAATGCCATCAATCAGCTGAGCGAAGTAGAGGATGTCACTTGAGGTTAAGGGGTGATGGCCATCAGCCTCTATTGTATGCACAGCAGCCTGAGTCAGCTGCTGCAGGGAGGTCAAATCTCTGTTTTGGGAGGTGTTGATGCTTAGCTCCTCCATTACCTAGAGACACGGACAGACAGACAAACAGCTCTGGACCACATTAAATTGACAAAATGATTTGCACTAATTAGATAAGTCCAAAACAGCATCTTTGTGGAAATAAAATAAAATTAGAAAGTGCTTCACAAATAAATAAAAAAAAACCTCCTATGTCAAAATTATAAGTCTGATATAAAAATATAATATCTGATATGCACAGACTAGGTTTTTAATGTAGTAGCTCTGCTTTTAAGGTTTCTTTCAGTATACCTACAAATTTCTAAGTTTATGAGGATTAAATTACATCATATACTTTTGCCAAAGACAACTAGATGTCACAACTTACCTGTGTGATGTTTGGATATTTGCTCAGTTTACTGAAAAAAGGAGACTTTGGAAAACTGGGCTTTGCTGCAAAAGTATAGACAATAAAGTGTAGTCAGATCAACTGATACAACAAATTTGACAGATGAAACCTGGTGTGGCAAGTTATTTAAACTAAAGTTTGGATTATAGACCGTTTTCATTTTCAATTCTAATTAGTAATTATCATTCTTTCAGCATTAATGACTTTATCCCTGCCGAACTCCTGTGAGGTGTACCCCAAAAAACTATTTTTATCACTCTTATTTCAATCTACTTGCTACAGATGCTTGGAACTGAACTTTATAAATGACATCACAAACTGAAATGTTTGATTTGCAACTGCATGCTAGCCCGATACAGTCACAGTCTCTGGCCATTGCCCTGACATGAGATGCTGATTATGATCAGCCTTGGTGCCTTTTTTATGCTTTACAATTACATGTGTACAGTCAGATATAGCATGGTTAAATATTACATAAAATATCCAACATAAGACAGTCATAACAGGTTTTCATTAGAATACAAAAGTGTGAACAACAAACCAAAAGAAACTTACCCTTCTTTAATTGACAGACAACTTTCTTGTATGAGTTGCAACTCTCTAAGACACAGCTCTCTGTAACAGGGTTAAACACGCCACAATCTTCATCAATCATCTTTTTCTGGAAAACTTCGACAGTAAAAGTTTGGTTTTGCCAAGAAGTTCCATCCAACAACGACTTAAATAAATCCACAGTGAAATCAGCAAATTTCCCTAGCAAAGAAAATTAGTAGGATTAATGCTTTTGTTAAATTAAAAACATATCAAATGTGTTTACATAAAAATGTTTTTTTTAAAAAGGTCATCTGAAATGCACAGTTTTTAAATATCCCTTGGTTTTATTTTACAGCACAAACCTTCCAGATATTTTATAGTTTTCATTTGATCAAATGTACTATTCATATTGATGCAAATGGCCCTTTGTAAAAAAATAAATAAATAAATGTAAAAAGTCCAGTAAGTTATAAAATGTTTTTTAACAATGTTTCAGAAGTAAAATAACTTTTTATTTTGCTTGACCACCTGCTATAGAGAGCAGGTGGTCCTGGTTGATGGGTATTATAGGGTTAGATATTGAGCAGAAATAACAAATAAGTAAGTCAGAAAGAAAGTGAGTATACTATCATGTCTGCAAGTTCAGCTGTAGGAGAGGGAGTGAGGCTTTTGGACACTTAATGCTCACTGGGGACCATGATGTCAGAGAGGGAGAAGTCTGTTTTCAAGGGTGGGACTCAGAATGATCTAAGTTAAAAAGCATTTACAAGAACCATTTAGAGTTAATTCGCCAGCTACGACTTAGTAATCATTGCTCATTTTTATCCGTTAGTCTTCAGTTGGGTGGTTTAAAAAAAACAAACAAAAAAAAAAATATATATATATATATATATATATATATATATATATATATATCAGTATTGACAGCTACTGTAGATAAGGCAGGACAGAGCTTTGGAAAAGTACTTATACTCTGAAAATTAACCAGGCCAAGAAAATCTCTAACATATCATGCCACTACACGAACAGACTTCAATGCCCATTAAACTTTATATGTGATGTAAAAAGACGACAAAGTAGCACATTATTTTTAAATGAAAGGAAACGGTTTTATGTCTACATTTTTCTTTAAAATACTAATTTGCAAGGAGTGGTGTGAACTTGTATTCAACTTTTACTCCAATGTTAGCTGTGAGTCCATTGAAGAATGTTTGTAGGAGCTTTTCACATCTTGAAGTTGGGACATTTGACAATTATATCTCAGTTAGATTAGACTGAAAAGTGTCTGTCAACATCAAATTTCGAGTCTTTCCACTTGAACGTGCCAGATGGGTGGAGGTTACTACATGAGCCTCGCTCAGACCTTGGAATGATACTTAGTTGTGTGTGCACAAAAGCTGTTTTGGCCTGGTGTCCATTAGATTTTTTTTTGTCAACATAGCAACCACACCCAACCCAATTGTGAAATCAACTAATGTGAAGTAAAACAACAACAAAAAAAACCTGCATAGTTTTCTGAAGCTCTGGACTTTAAGGGATGATATTTTTTTCCCTTTAGGTTAAAACACAAATTCTTTTCCCTTTAATTTCATCATAAACTAAATCCTTGATACTAGATTTTTGCAAAAATGTTTTTCTTCTTCGTGTCATTTAAACTGTACCTTGACAGGGGCTTTCCCCCCACATCTGGTCCTCTATTTCCAGTAATGGCTCACTCCACTTAAACACCAGCCCAGAGGAGATGGTCGAACAATCGTTTTCCATGGTGAGTATTTCACAGCTGCTCAAAACCCGATCCCAAATGTGCAGATCGGTGATTCTCCCTGAGAATGCATCATTTGACTCAAAAGACCCGTTCTGCCCCCGACCGATAATGAAGAAGCTATCTGGGCTAATGCTGTCATTATTACAATTCATGCCATTCCCCCTTGAAACCACGTGACCGTGAGCGTACAGGGCCCAGCTTCCGTCATCCTGGCTCCAAGAAACACACACTGAGTGCCAGGAGTCGTCATGTTCGAAAGCGTTGATGTAAGGCCCCTGTTTGCCGTGGATCCGCAGAGCCAACTGCACAGGGTTTCTCTGGGTCAGATTTGCTCGGAGTTGGAAGTCATTAAAGGAATAAGAAAAGACTGTGGAAATTCCAAAGGTGTTTGCATTGAAGTGTAGTTGGGTGCAAACAGTCAATGAGCTCATGGAGGGAAACTTGTGCAGAAGGTGAGCATGCATCTGGTCCGAACGCCTGGAGAAATCCAGAATCAGTGTCTTGGAAGAGTCTTTGATTTCATCCCAAACAAGAGAGAGAAGGAAGTAGTTATAAGGTTAATCGTAAAATCGACGATGGATTCATTTTACTCCTAGAAATGTGGAACATTTGTGCATCTTATTTGTTGACAAAATAAGCAAAATTAACCTACGTTTTTGAGGTGTTAGGGTTTTCCTGGCAATCCACACACGATCAGAGATATTCTGTTTTTTTAAGAAGCTGTTTAGCTGTTGGTAGTCTGCCAAGTTGGAGACAATGGCTAAGTTCCCAGACAGCCGCTTGCATAGTTCCTCTGCATCCTTCCATTGCATGGCACGGGGAACATACTTGTAATAAAACTTGTCATATGGCTGGCCTCTCCTTTTCACTCTTAATGCTATTTGAAAAGCAGAGAGAATAAGTTGACAGAAAAGCTTCCACCAAAGTGGAAGTCAACACATAGGCGACATTCCAAAAGTTCAAGAGTGTCACTGCATTAAGACGGATGAGAACTGGCAAATAAATGTTATTCTCCATATGAACCAGATTACTGTGTAAATGATGCGATGACGATCTAAACAATTTGATGTCATTTCAGGATTCCAGCCATCTACAAAAGCCTTATGAGAGTTTTCCAAGTCTTTACGGTAAATGGACTCTTCAGCCCCTGCCAGACCGCTAATTATTTTTTTGTATGTGCACATCTAAAACATGCATTACAAGGGTGGATAAGTTGCACTCGCTATGAGTCACTCTCCAAGTGATGATGTAAGTGCTGAAAAACATCTGGGCGTCTCACTGAGAGGAATACCTCTCTGACTTCCCTAAAGCATGTGAGACTTCACTGCTCCAGCACAAAGTAATGCATTTTCCATGTAGCGCTCAGGCTAGATTAATCTTCTAAGATTTTTAGTCACAAGCTGACCTGTTACATCAAAAGTCTCGAGTTTTCTCTGTTTGAGCATGTTTCCACAAACATGAGTTTCCAATAAATAAGCAGGACTAAATTCCTGTTCAGTTATATCCTGATGAGTCTTGCTGTGTGTGCTAGACTGCTGCACTTTTTCTCTACATATCAGCTGATAGGCTCAGATAGAAAAATCTCTAGATCATCCACAGAAACTAATGCTTCACCCATGGAGATTTGCCTGAAGGTTTTTTTTTTATTTAGGAGAGTGCTGATCATGAAAGAATTTGGATTATTTTTTGTCTGAGGAACAATTTCTGAGAATTAGGTCACCAGATCTGTATTAGTTCAGCAGATCTAAATTTTAAATCTCCTGAATCTAACAAAATCTCCCTCTGGATGAGCAACTGCATCACAAATTGTACATAAAAATGGATTTAAGTTTCTTTACATACAGCTCTGGAAAAAAATAAGAGCCCTCTGCACTGAACCCCACTGAAAACCTCAGTTATTCCACCAAATGTTGATTTCCAAACTCTTCCTGAATTAAAACGTTAGTATTGTTGTTTCTAAATGAATGAACATAAACTTGTTTTCTTTGCGCTATTTAAGGTCTGAAAGCACTGCATATTTTTTGTGATTTTGACCATTTGTCATTTTCTGGAAATAAATGCTAAATTTTTGTTTGGAATTTCGGAGACATGTCGTCAGTAGTTCATAGAATCAAACAACAATGTTCATCTTACTCAAACATTAACCTATAAAGAGTAACTGATAAGAGGAACTGATAATTTTGCAGTGGTCTCTTCGCTTTTTCCAGAGCTGTATTTGTCATTAACTTTAGTATGAAAAATACAGTATGAAGCAAGAGGCGACATATTAACAGAAAAAAATATTTTGACTGGCCTTTAAATAAGCTCTGTTTAGATATGTAGAGTTTGAGTTTCCCATGTCAGGCATCCCGTTGGGAATGGGATGCCAAGGTTTCCCTTCTGGAACCGCAACCCCACTGATGACTTACCAGTTTTGTTTTCCTTTTATGTAACACGAGAGTTTATCATCACTGAATAAAAGCTCTCAAATTAAAGGCTGAATTTTTCTGAAACATTCTGGGTGAAATTATGTTACTGCAATGAAAGATGAGATTCACTGATGTCTACTCCTAAATGTGGTCGACACAGAAGAAGAATACTCAATGAAATATTCAACAGGAAGAGACATAAATAAATATCCAATAAATAGATGTAAAAAAAAAAAAAGCAAGGAAGCACACACACAAAATAAAATCACTCAAAAAAAATAAAAGCACTCAGTATAAGAACAAAATGAAAATAAAACTAATAAAAAGGCTTAGCTCAAAAGAGAGGAAATATGCAGTGTTAACAAAGTGATAAAAAATACATAATGTAACTAGACAAATGGGAAGAACATCACTGTAGCTATTTTGTAAGAGGAAATTAACTTACCTAATATCCAGCTTTGAACGCAAACCTGTAACACAAATATAGTTCAGCTGTGAAAACAACTCAAGTTAAATTAGTAGGCAAGCGCTCAAACTTGGAAACGAATTAGTGACCCAATGAAAAACTGCGTTCTCCCCGCCCAGTTCTGTTTTTAAAGTGTTCAATTTAACAAGAGGAGTAGTAACAGATTGCACACGTGCTTTTCAAACCAACAGGAACGCACATTCCAAATAGTTTTAAAATAAATACTACTGGTTAAAAAAATAAAGACTACTTACAAGCAGAGATAAAATGGGGAAATACAACCAGTGCATCCTGAAACAAATACTTTGTTAGCTGGAAATAAAGCGACAAATCCAACTGATTTCCAAAAAAAAAAAAAAAAAAAAAAAAAAACACAACGCGTTGTTTTTACCTGATTTGTTCGTCTCTTTTGGTCGTCTTCTCATTTCAAGTCGAGCTGTGTCTGTGAACGCACCATCAATCCGTTCTGAAGTATGTTTACTTCTTAACCATGCAAAAGTAGAGCCGAAGTGCTGCTGACTCCAGGGAGCATGAAGGGAGGATGCAGATGAGGCTACGCAGACGATGAGTGGGTGTAGCCTGGAGCGAGCAGCAGAGGGTGGTAAAAGTGGGGTTCAAGGACATTTGGGGGCTCGAGGGTGGACTTCTTGGGGTCTAGTAATTTTCGAAACATAGCAAAAAATGTTTAAGTGTTGACTAGTTTTCAAACCTTTGGCAATTAATTGTGGTAAGCTAAATATTAGTTTCGGGACCAAATCCTAATAAACTATGTTTTTCTTAAAAGTGATTAAAACTAATCACAGTTTGTGTGGTTCTGTTAATCCACCTCGTATTTTACAGTGATACACCGTAGCTCAGTGGAATTAAGGTGTTTCCTGTATGGTCAAATTAAAAAAAAATACTGCTACAATCTCAGAGCCCTATTGTTAATACAATTGCATGCTAGTATTGGAAAATGTATACATTTTTCCACTTTTATCCTTGAAGATTGAAAGAATGTCTTTTCTTTTCAAGATTTCAACGTTTCAGTTTGTCTTTGATTTTTTTTGGTCAAAAGTGGCTTGCTTTTTTGTTTCTTTTTATAGAGTCTCTGCTTGTGGTGTCCCACAACTTATCGCTCCCATCCCTGCTGCCAGTGTTGACTGAGCTTTGCATTGGTGCCCACCACAGAAAGAGCTGACCCTGTTTGACCTCAACTTTTCACCATGAAGGTACCAATGACCTAGAAAACTGTACTTCCAAGTGCAGATTGTATTTTAAAAATAAAGTCATGACCTTACATATGAGATAGTTTTTAATGTAAAGTTGCTTGTACACTTTTCTTTGGAGTTTATTATAGCTGAAACTCAATTTTGGGATTTGCAATTTTAATAAAATAAGTGCAAAACTTAGATTTACTGTATAATTTGTGGTCAATGCTACACTGCTAAACGGCACATCACAAATGGCAAAATAAAAATAAAAGGTGCAAATTGAGAAGACATTTTAAAGACGGCAACTTGTTTCAAATATCATCTTCCATACTAGTCACTGAGAACCAGATGAACAAAGTGATTTTATCCATATTCACCTGTGTTGATGTGACTTATATTTTGTGTCATTACTGTAATGAATGCTTTAGGCTTTTTCCCCCCCTTTGTAAATGATGCAATTGTCAGTTTTTTGTGGGGAAGCATTGGTTTAATGTGTTTTTGTTTTAAATAAAAAGTACAAATACCACACAAATTTCAAAGGTTAAAAACAAAATGTGGGCTTCCATAATTTTTCAATTAATGAAAAGTTTAGTTGAGAGCCATGTATATGAGAGCCAGCATAAATGTAAACGCGTTGAATATAGAAAAAATATGATTTTATTGCTACTTAATAGTAAAAGTCTTTGAATGGGTGCGCTCTACCAGTAATGCCTTGTGAGCTGAAGGTAAAGAACTAGGAATCCATGTAAAATCAACCAACCATGCGATTCTTAGCCGCTGTGCAAGTGGCTGGATTATTTTTAAAGCAATAAAAAAATGGTTACAACAGCATTCGTTTAGATACAAATATTAGCATGAAACCCAAAATTTACAAGTGACTGAGTGCAAATAGTGTGATACGAAAGCAGAAGAATATACAGGAGCAAACACAATGTACAGAATAGTGTAAAAGCCAGGTCCTCTTTTTCTTACAAATTAGCCTACCTAGAGTGCCCATAATTGAGACTTTACATGTCCCAAAAATATATAGTCCTGAAATAATGGTTTGACAAAGACTGCCCTTTTCTTTAGAGCTTCTATTGACCCAACATCAGTTAACGTACAATTTACACTCATGAGTAACGTTCTAGCTTCACTTGGCGCATCATAAATATATTCAAACTGGAGGGCGTGTTTTTACCATACCAACAAGAGAAATCAAAGAAACTTCAACAGTATTTTCCTTTACACCATGTTGAAAACAACACAATTGTTACTTTTGAATGTTTCAAAGAAAGATTGTGTCCATTTTCTGCAGCTTGTGAATGTCACAGGCAAGTATTTATTTGCTTAACAAAGATTGTTTCCTGTACTTTTACAGTTACTTGAATCCTAGCAGGTTGCCTCTCTTCAAGGTAACAATTTATTTAAACTTTTAAACTATAAGCTATGATTAAAAACCCAAAGAGATATTACACCCAGTGAGGGCTGCCACAAGGCTGCACACCTGAAGCAAAGGGGTACACCACTTTGTACACACCTTTATTTCTAACTGCATTGTGAGTGGTGGGTCTTTCTTTGATGGCGGAGTCATTTTCCAGACTGTTGTCCGAGCCGGCTGAACTTCTGCTGTCTTTCACCCCCTGCTGGCTCCAGAAAGAGGACGACAAGGACTGCAGGGCGGAGTGGAGATCATCTTGTGTAGATAAGACCGTCTGAAGGCAGGGAAGCTGCGAGGACTTGGCCTCTACTCCCTCCTGGGACAGGCCAATGACCAACTCATCCACCGCCTTGGTAGAGGAGGAGATCAGCTCTCTGCAGCTGCTGAGATCAGGATTTCTATCCATACCTGGAAGAACAGAAGTCAATCAAACATGCACTTTTTTTTATCCAATGATCACATCACTGTAGTAGAAGAAAGATAATCAAATTTTAATTTTGTCAAATTTTTTTTGAAAGTGTTGCCATAAAATAATAATATTGACAATTTGAATAATTTCTATTAATTACTGAAGTTAAAAAAAAGAAGAAAAAAAAAGGTACGAGTAGAGTTGCAGGTAATTTGAAAAATGGAAATGTATGTAAATACCACAAATAATTTAAAAGTGCAAAAATAAATACATAAATAGACAGGACTGACATATGTTTAGTTTCTGAAACCTGTTAGGATAAACTGAAGTGTCATGTTAGTTCAGGATGGGATCAACTTGTGTTGAAATGAGGGGTGATCGCAAGTCAAGGAAGGTTATACTAATTGATCCACTCAGAATTACAGGCAGGACTCAAAATATTTTTTGACTATTTTGAAAACTGCACTGCAAAATAAGGCTCAACAAAAAATCTAATCAATTGAAAGAGGGTATGATGAATATAATTTCTGACAACCTCTGCAATCACCAAATCTCAAGCAAATAGTGCACCACTGTTGGATGAATAGTACTCCATCCCTCCATTTCCAGGCATGAAGAACCGATGCCAAGGCATACGGATGCAGTTCTAGCCACATGTGTTGACCTAACATCTCACCAAGATACTGTTTGTCAGATTTCCTCTATAGTTTGACAGTAGTTTGTGCTTGCCCCTGATGAGCTTTATTTACAAGAGTAAGTCAACCAGTTCGGAGATTAAAAAAAGAAAAATTCCTAAGAAATGTGCAATTTCAAACAGTCACCTCGCAGGGCTGTAGACAGACAAGACTGCATCTGTTGGATGGCCTGGGTGAGCTGGAACAGTTTGGTCGACGTAGTCCTCAGCCTCTGTAAATGAGCGAGTAAGACTGCATCGTCCTCCTCCTCATGCGCCTCTTCATCATTTTCTTGCTCCTGTGTGAAAACAGAAATACACCCAGAATGGCAAATAATGAGTAAGATGCAACAAAAAAAGTCAGATTTTAGAATGAAAGTCTTTGACGTCAACTAAGTTCAATATCGCTTCTTTAAACATGCAAAGAATTGCTGCTGTAATTGGACCTTAACAGGGTTTATTTTTCACCACTTTATATAAAAATAATTACCTTCAATAACTTTAGCAATTCACAAAATTTGTATTTTCCACTCAATTTTTACATGAATAAAAGCCAAAATGTCTCAAGGTGAACACAACAGTAACATTTTGCATAACAATCGTAAAAAGAAAAGTCTCAATTCGAACTGCATCCATAGCAAAAATTGTCACCAACATTTTGTGAGATCAAATCTGATTCCATAATTTCCTAAACATGTCCCATCTTGACAACTAATACAAACGGCATCGTGGGTCTGGGTACCTTACAGTGTTGGGGCAAATGTACTCTACCAAAAAGGGACCAATGCTACCTTTGTTGCTTTAAGAAAATTAAAGTTCTGGCAGCAAAGGGAAAAGGCTGCAAACATTATAAAATCACATCAATGTCAAAGAGAATTAGAAAAAGACTTGCTTCATACAAGAAGAAGGATCTCCATCCATGCTCTCTCCAAGCAGAACACTGTGCTGCATACATGTCCACGAGATCCCATGACAGAGGTTGTAACTCAGCTTTATTTAACTGTGGGGGGTGCCTGCAAGTGTCCATTACTGGTTCAACAAAACCACTGGCTAGTTTGTGTGGCTAAGATAACTTCAAACAAGCCTGTTAGCTGTGACTTATGCCACTTCATTCACCATATTTATTACGTTAACTACTGCCGAGGGGTGAGTGCGCAGAGATAAGCTTGGAGAGCATTGAGCTTTACAGTAGCAATAAAGGCTGAGTGGCATCTTTAACAGGGCTGTTGTGGGACTGGGTGTTAATCTATTTCATTTAATCTCATGTCAAGGCAGATGAATTGTTTCAGCTGACTGTGCAGAGTGCCATCCGATTCTGGTTTCAAAAAGCAGCCACCAGTGGTTTTTGGGATAGTACACACACACACACGCACACGCACGCACACACACACACACACACACACACACACACACACACACACACGCACACACACACACACCTGTAAGTGTTGCAGAAACTCACCGAAATATGAGACTGAATGTAGATCTGCAGGGCATGAGACATATCAAGAGTTTTGGATTTTAGACTCTGTAAGACCTGGAAGCAGAGATGAAAAGTAGTTGAAAGACATCAAAGGCAGAAACTCACTCAGATTTCCTTCGGTCAGCCTACAGGTCAGTCATGTCAAATTACGCGACATCAATCAGACAATTTCCCGCTACAAATGAATGTCTGATGTCTTACTGGGTTTCTGGGATAGGCCAGCTGAGCATCTCTGAGCGTTTCCCTGGTGATGGCAAGGATTTCCTCCAGGAGAGAGCGCACGCCCTTTCTGGTTCCCCTCAGCAGACAGCTCAACAGTGATTGCTGAAAGCATAGAGCATTAAAGACCGTGAACATGTGCATGGACAGTGGACAGCTCCAAAAACTATAACAGCGTAACCAACAAAACGGTAGAGAAAAGAAAGATACAGCAAACATCCCTGATAGTCTAGAGCAGAGCCTGAAGAGCTGGACTGGCTCAATTAAAAGTGTTGCAAAACTATTCAGTTTGACCTCAATCCCAAAGTGATGCTGTTTAGAATAGAATAAAAATTCACTCTTCCGTCGTCATTGATTATGGAGATTGCGGGGTTCTTTTTTTTTTTTTAAGTACTATTATTTGTTTATCAAGAGATTATATAAATTTGTTTATATTATATGCATTTTGCACAACTTGCATAACTTGATCAACGTGATCACCGGCACTCCATAAACAGATCCAAAGTGAATGGATCACTTTGGATCTGGGTTCTAAAAATCCCCCGGAGAGTGCAGAAAAAAATTACTCCAGAATTTGTACAAACTTGGGCAGAAGAAAAACATATTACTTAAGTTTCAGGGTGAGGTCTGACATCTGTCACACTGGTCTAAAATTGAAGGGAAGAGTTCAGATAAATGAGATTTTAAAAAATTGACTCCTTTTTTATTACTTTAAACTGTACAAACTATAACCTAGCACATGGTGTACTTAGAAATATGCTGAGAATCACCTTATCCCACCATGACTCAGACAGTTCTACACCCAATTTACGTTCCCAAGCAGTTCTGATTTTAATCAGACAAATAGGACTCAATTGCCATAAGTTTTCCATATAAATATTAGAGAGGTTTGATTTCTAATCAGGCCTAAGCAAGGCTCAGCAAGGAAAATTGGAAAATTTGGAAACAGTGATGAGATACAGTGTCTAATTTGGAAGAAGAAGAACAAATGAGAAGGACACAGGGTAAATTTTGAGGGCAACTCTGAAAAACAAAGACGAAAAAAACATCTCATTAAAGGTCTCTATCGTGCCAAGCAGCTTTAGTAGCATCGGGGAAGTAGATGATTTCTTAACAAAGGCATTTAGTTAGAGGGAGACAAAATTCAAAATGGGACCTAAACTGACAAAATCTTAAGGGTAGAGAGCACAATGTGATGTGAAGTTACAGAAGGTAATTTAATAGGTATCAAATCATCATTAGATAACTGAGGCTGGCGAAAAAGGCGGAGAAATTGACTGAATAAATGTGTGGTTTCCTGACATTAAGGAGGTCCTGAATATCAATCTGATATCTCTGTTCCCACAACTGCAGAGTTCAGAAGGGGTTTTTTTTTTAAGTGGCAAAATTTCAAATACATCAGCAATTGTACATAATTTCATAACCACATACTGCAAATCCATATTATGTGGGAATTTCTAGGTAGAATTGATTTTAAATGAACTGTGAGAATCCCAAATTCCAAACGCAGGGAAGATGAAAAAGTAGACCTTCAATCAGGATTACAGTCAGCAATCACAGGTATTTATGATAGTTTTAGAGAATTAAGACCAGTTTTGACTCAGAAGAAGTTTGCAAAAATCCATACATTTAAAGCCTTGGGGGTGTATATTGTAGAAAGAATAACCACACACATTTGCAGCACCAGCTGCTAGAGTGAGTTTGCTCTATCCTAACTTGAAATCAGTGAATAATCAGCTGTGACTCTTTTTATCTGAACATAAAGTGAGATATCCTAACTTTATCAGGTAAAATCTCTTAAAAAGTGAAGATGCTGAAGGTGAAAATTAATACTAGCTTTTTTTAAACATTTACATTAATGGCAGATTTTAGCGTTTAAATGCAAACTTTAAAAAAAAAAAAAACATGGTGATATTCAGCACAGGTAGTTGAGCTGAAAGCCTGATTACAGTTTCTGAATGAACACAGAGACCTTAACGTTTGGAGACATGTGGTCTGATGACTAACATTGAAGTATTTGGCCATAATGACTGTAGTTACACTGGCAGGAAAATGCGTCAGTTTACAAGCACAAGAACACGCTCACCACTGAAGCCTCTGGGTAGCAACAGGATGCTTCGCTGCAGGAGACACTTGTCCGTTTAATAAAACAGAAACCATCACGAGAAAAGAACCCCATGTGGAAATATTGAAATATTATCTCTAGACCTCAGCCAGGAAGTTAAAGGTTGGCCACAAAGGGGTTTTCCAAATAACTCTGACTCTAATCATACCACCGAATTAGTCACCAAGTGGCTCAAGTATAACAAAGTCAACATTTTGGAAAGGGAATCACAAAGCTCCCATTTCAGTCCCATAGAAAATTTACATCCAAGAAAGACTCCTTCAAATTTGCCGCCGTTACACCTGTTCTGTCAGGAGGAATGGTCCAAAACGCCAGCAAACTATTCTGAGCAGCTTACAAAGCAAACCTAAAACATTTGCTATAAGTCATACAGACTAAAGGCTGTTCTACCAACTACTGGGGAAATGTAAGAAAAAAAATTAATCTTTGTTTTAAAAAAATCTCTCTATTGTCATTTGGGAACTTAGAACATCTGGCTTCCTAGTTACAGAAGTAAACATCTGGTTTGAACTGCTGTGAAAAATGAAGCTAAGTAGATTTGTGTGTCACCGCTTTCTCCTGCTTCATCAAGGCAGCAACAACAATCTTATTTTTTCTTTATGCAGATCGAAACATTTTGTACATAAAAAAAAAAGAGACATAAGTATTCAGATCATTAATAACTAGGTTGTAATGTCTTAACTGCTCTGGCTATCCACAAATCTTTTACTACTTTTCATTTTCTGTGGATCAGAAGACAGAGTATTACAAGAGTTACCTTGCCTGTGGCCTGATTGCCAGGCGCCGTAACACTGAGCGGCATGCCCGTCACCACCGCCATCTGGGCGAGCGCGAGCATCGCCGCATCCAAGCACTGACTGCTTTTCCTCCGTGCTTCCTTCACCATGGATGTGATCTCGGATTCACAACCCTGAATTGGGAAAAACAGTTTTTTATTTATTTTTTTTTTACCTCCAACATTAGGCTAGCGTAAACAAACAGATGAAATTAAATTTAATTTACCAGCAAATCAATGAGAGTCAACACAACGGTTGATGAAATCTGAAGGGTCAGTAAATAAATTAAAATGGTGGGAAAAAAAAAAAACATATCACGGTTTAGGGGTAAAAATTGTCTGTTTAGGTGCCAAGAGTTGTCAGGAATTTAGATTTCCTTTCCATATATTCATGACCTGTGTGGAGCTCAAGGCTGAGAATTCCCTCTGCTTTGCCATTTCCATAGACAGAGCTCAAACAGCTCAGAGCTAAGACCTGTCAGTCAGATCGGCATTTTGATAAGCCGCCGCATGTCCAAACTACGCCTAATTGAAGACCATTTTGTCGGCTTAAATTTAGCCTTTTATATGAAATAAAAATACCCAGAAACCTCCATCCCTGCTTTATGTCACTATGTGGATTCACCTGAATAAGCATTTGGAAGAATCCTCCCATTTTTTTGACTTGGCTTTTAAGTTCTTCGGCAGTCGAGTACAGCAAGCCGGAGGAGCGTTTAACAGTGGCCAGCCACTGCATGGCAACAAACACAGCGGTCTCCACCGCCGTCGTGGCCTTGATCAGTTCAGTCTGGGCTGCCACGCTGCACACAAACACTGCAGATGGATGAGCAATCAGAAAAGTTTGAGTAAAATAAAACCCCAACACTTAACAGTTGAACAAAGGACTTTCATAATATTCCATAAATGATTGTTTGGAAAAAAAATCAGTTGATGCTCACCACTGTCTTGGCAGTCATCATCTAGACCCTCATACAAGTCAGATATAGTTTGGACAGCCGTGTATACCAGATTCAGATCAGACATCAGTCTGTCTGCCAAGGTCTCCTCTGTCTCGCTGTAGCTTCGCAGACGAGCCACGGACCGGCCAATCAGTTCCTTGCAGAGGCTGGGAACAGCGGGTTCCGTGGCGCTCGTTTGGTTGGAAGGAGGTCTGACTGATCCACACATCAGCCCTGCAGTGCAAACAGGAGAAGTAACAAAAATAACCAGCGTCACTGAAAGTTTCTCTTAGTTATTTTCAGACAATATAAAACCTTTTGAGGATCATGATTTAAAAGTAAGACCTATATTAATTGTGAAAAATAGCTTCTATCAGTTAAATAACACTTTCATCAATTATTGTTTTTTAACTCTAGCATGTAAGCTATGTGCTTTTATATTCAATTCAACATGAATGGAAGTTGGTGAATTTCAATTAGCTGGCTGAAACTACAAGTTTCAGCCAGCTAATGAAATTCCTGAATTTCAAGCTAAACCCAAATTAAATACCTTCTTTTCAGTGAGAGCTGATAGTGGAGACGCTAAGGAGAACGACTGGGTGTCAGTTCCCTTACGCCACAAAAAACCTGTTTAAGGAACAGGTATTGTTTTATAGAAGTTTGCAGAGATGGGTTGAAGTGCTCTTCAAATTTTATGCATTCAAATGCATAAAATTAAAAATTTTATGCATTTGAAAAATGTTTAAGATCTTTAGCAGAAATCATACTTTTTTTTTTAAGATGACAAATTTTTATTTTATTGGTACAAATCAAGTTTAGCAGGGATTTTGCAAGTACTTTAACTTTTTTTTTTTTAAATGCTTTACAAATGAGTTTTTCACAATATCTTTATATTAAATTACAACATAATTTACATTAGTCAAAAAAAGGTATCACTACTTAAAGTACCAGTTAGCTCCTAGAGTTCACAGACTTTTTAAACAACTGATTTGTTATCAAGCACCTTACCAGCAGACTGTGAGGAGTTGGTGAGGCTCTGAATGGGATGAACTCGGATTTCATACAAACGTCCAGAGATTCGCTTTGTCTTCAGAAGGCTTCGGCTCCTGAAGTTCAACCAAATATAAGCAGTTTAAGTTCACAGCCAACTTTAAATTAATCTTTTTTTTTTTTTTTTTTAGACATTTTGGGAATAACAAAACTGAGAACTGCAATCATGAGGGTAGTAAAAATGTAGGATTTTGGTTAAAGAGAGAAAGAGGGAAAAAAAGAGAGAGCACGAATCTTAGTAAAGTTATGCTGCATATAAGTATGTCCATTAAAGTCAGAGCGAAAAGCAGGATGGAGTCACAAGCTGTGTGTGAATTGTTTCATTTGGCTGGATCTGGTGGAGAGCTGGGCACCACCAGAACTTCTTGCCATGAAAAACAACGCTGTGACAGAAAAATGTTAGATATTTGTAGTTTCCCTGGGTTGTGTTTGTGTGTGTGAGTCCATCTACATGTTTTGTTTATAAGGTGTGAAGTCTGACAGAAGGAAACTTCAATCCCCCTCAGTTTAAACACCGTGTTGACCTGGTAGACTAGAGACTGAATAAAATAAAAACCAAATGAACCAAATCAGGAAGAGAAAAAAAAATTACCAGCAGTTTGTTGATTACACTGTGTAAGAATGAGAGGATCTTGTGTAAAACATGTGTATACAAACTTCATTACCTCTCTGTATACACAATTAGAATGTCAAAGAACATTTCTTTTGCTTGAACATTGTTGAAATAAGAGCTTAATTGGCCAGCAAAAACCCAGACGAGAATAAACTGTGAGTTGGAAACATGCAGAGGGAAGTTTGGAAGTTTTTTCTGCTAACATAATTCGTACAACTAAAGCTAACTACTTACTGCAAAGACAAGATGCAAACAGAGGGTCTGCAGGATAAGAAGCGGAGATGGATAATTACCTTCGGCGAGAAAAGGAGGAAGTGGAAGCAGAGGAGGCTGATATATCTTGCTCCCACTCATCATCAGGGTCATAAAACACATCGTCATCTTTAGAGGTGGAATCCCCCTGCGGAGAGTAAAGCAGTGCTGACAAGCCCGGTCTCACTTACTCAACTTAATGAGAAAAGCATGGCAAAGTGAGGCTGCATCCCTCCATCAGACATAAAACAAGCCAATCTGGACTGTAAATAAGGTCAAATGGGAGGGAAATAGGCAATTAAGTGAGAGGTGATGTCAGTCTCTGATTATGCAGAATGAGGAATGGGAAAGGTGGGAGTCTGCACATGTTTTTCTCAATAACCATCATTAAAACACCTTTCAATTGAGGTAGGAAATCTGTGAAGTTAGCAGCGTATTATGGAACACAGGAAGAGCTTTAAATTCAAATCAGAGACGAACAAAGGAGAATCCTAATTAAATAATCCTGAAAAAGCAGAGGCAACTTTAGACGGTCAAGAAAACAGGTTGCAAAACAAGTGCACACTTTGATGCAGACAAAGAGCCAGCTAATCAGATAAAACAAACACAAAAAAATGCTTAAAATTACATCAGAAAAATCTATTTCAATGAAGACCAACCTGCTCCAGCTCTCTCATTACAGCCATGTTGTTCTGGAATTTTTCCAAGCTCCAGAAAGTGGAGATTCCCAGCTTTGTGTTTTGAACGCGCACTTGAAGCCCGCCTTGCTGGGTGTTCTCAGTCTCAGAGCTTTCATGTCTAAAACAGAAGAAAAATGACAACAATGATAGCTAATTGTCACAAATATGGCATTTGCTTTACATAGGGTTTTAAAACTGAAAGCTGCAATTCAAAATATTATATAAAATGTTTAAATATATGCAAAACCATGTACTCTTAATCCCCATTTTGACGGTAACCCTCTGTAAAACTTTCCAGACTGCGTCTTTCCCACCTGCTAAAGAGAGTGTGTTTCTTCAGCTTAACGCTGATTTTATTGGCCTCCTCAATCATCAAGGACAGCTTCATGGCATCCCACTGTGGAGAAGCTGCAACACAGAAATAAAACACCAAGACATGACTGTAAGCTTCTGAAAGCATTTAAAAAGCACAGTGAGGTTTAGACGCCCAAAATTCCACTTCTTATTATGCCAGCCATATTACAGAAGTTTATAAAACATGAATCCACCAAATAAACTTGAGCTGTGGATTTGATCTGATTTCTACCAGCAAAACTCAATGCTTCCTGTTAAGATAATGAAATAAAGAAAAAAATATATTCACTATATTTCATTACTGACTTTGGATGATCAATTTGATGAAATACACACCCCTTTGTTTCTCCTGAACCAAGGAACAAAAATATGAAAAAGGGGGCATTACGTTTTTAAGTATAAGAATCTTAAAAAGTTTTCCTGCTAACTTATTGAGACACATAATGGTAGCAGCTGTTCCAACTCACCATTCCTGGTAGTTTGCTTCTCCCTAAGAGCCCTTTTCTTCTGTATCTCCTCCAACTCCTTGCTGATCTTCCTCTTTTCTGCCTCCAGGGCATCTACAATCTTTGCTTGGCAAACTCTTTGTTCTTCCATAGCCTGCAGTGAATCACAGCGAAGTAAACAATGTTACACCCATCAGGCCATAACATTTAGCCTTAAACCAGGTTATAGCATAGCTCAAAACACACCCCAAATGGCCAATTAATTAAGAAGATCAAGAGTAAGGATATTTATTTAAACTTATGCTCGTTTTCTATAGTCAAAAATTAAGGGGTTGGGAGATTAATAACAGTAATAAACTTGCTGTACTGAGCTATCTTATGATAAAGCAAAAGCAAAAAGAAAAAAATCTTAGGTAAAATACACAAATAAAAGTCAGAGAGAGATTTACTACTTGCAAGTTTATAAATATTGGATTTTAGGCTATTTCTTCAATGTCTTAT
Source organism: Poecilia reticulata (assembly GCF_904066995.2). Taxonomy (NCBI): domain Eukaryota; kingdom Metazoa; phylum Chordata; class Actinopteri; order Cyprinodontiformes; family Poeciliidae; genus Poecilia; species Poecilia reticulata. The sequence goes on along the minus strand of NC_088833.1, from coordinate 12,808,271 downwards.
TCTAAGATTATAATACACACAAAGGAAAATATAATTTTGTAAAAACAATATAGAGCTTCGTTTCCTCTCCGCCTCTAAGAAGGAAGATGCATTTAAATTTCAACAAAAGGCCAGGTGAGTGCACAGGGACAAAATGATCAAATCTTTACATATAAAAACAAATAGCTTTTTTTGTTTTCCTGACCTGAGCTTCCATGTGGAGACGGAGGCGTCTCTTCTGGGAGTCCACCTCCTTTTCCAGCTCCAGCTTGGCTATCTTGAGCTCTGCCATCTGGCTAGCCACCCTCTGCTGATCTCTCTCTTGCAGATGCTTTCGCTCGTTTTCCTCATTCTGAAACAAAATGACAAATTTATTAAACGTGCCTGGTGCATGGTAGGCACAGTTCAAATTAAAAGCACTGTTTAGTACATAATGTTTTTATTTAGTTACTACATATTTTAGGTTTTTATATTTGTTTGAAAAATGTTTCACCCTAAAAGCTGAAAGTACTTTTAGGAATTGAAATTTGAGTAAAATTAAATTTGCAAAGAGATTAGTAATAAATAAAAAAAAAAGTAGTTTAGCCATTTAGTATCATTTCATGTATTTCTGAGAATTTTTGCATATTAATGTTTCAACTTTCTTTAAAAACTCATGAAACCCTTTACCCGTCTCATCCCCCTGGTGGACAGTCGAAGTACTACACTTGTCAAGCGCCAGTTTTAGAAGTTAATCATGGCCGCACTTGCCTTCTGAAGAAGAGCTTTCATGTGGTACAAAATGTATTTTTTCAAGATTACAGAAGGTTAAAAAAAAAAACTATTTTAATTAAGCTTTCAAATGTGATGAAAATGTGTATCGTTTCTGTATCCTAGAGGTGCATCTGAATGAATAAATTTGAATATGACTGAAAAGTTCATTTATTTCAGTAGCTCAGTTCAATAAATTAAACGTATTACGAAGAAGAATTCCACACATTATGATGCTATCAAGTCTTTTCTGTGTTATGACAATTTTCCACTTAAAGCTAATGAAAGGACAACATTTATTAACAGACCAAAAAAAAAGGAAGAAAAAAAAGTTTAATACAGGAAACTGGGCTTAGTGAAAAGCATGTTTTATGCTTTAAATGTTTTTATTTTCAAAATGTGCTCTTACTCTGACAAACTATGCATATTTCAAATACACCTGTGTGTTGAATTTAGTCGATTTCTTGATTTAATGTGTACTTTAATTAATTTGAAAATTCTAATTAATTTATGATTTTAATTAGGTTTGCATACAGAAGAATGGCATTTTGTTAAGATTTGTCAAAAAGCAGCTAATAAAACGTTACATCTGAACCTGTACCGTTTTCTGACGATACAAGGGGTTTCTGAGAATTTCTGAGAAAGGATAAAACATACCAGTTCTCTCTCCAAGGCTTGGATCCTATTTTCATAAAGGGTCTTCTGGTCAGAAAGCTCTTTTTGAGCCACCTCTTTTGCCATCTGAATTCCCTGCATCATCTCTTGTTTTGCCTTCAAATGAGCTTCTTCGATTTCTGCCTCCAGCCTGAGTTAAAAGCGAGTGATTTAAAGGAATTCTGGCTTTACTTGTTAGTTTACCAAATTAATAAATTGTTCCTTAACACTCACTTTGCTCGCTGAGCTGCAAGAAGCTCATTCTTGGCAAATTCAAAGTCTTTTTGTCCATCCCCGGCGCCTGTCCAGCGCGATACCCGCTTTCCAGACTGCACCTCTGCTGGATGATTAAAGCGGAAGTAGTGGTCCCCACCGAGGATAACTCTGTCACCCTGGACACCAGATTTTAAAATAAATAAATAAAACATGAGATGAGCACAGAACCTTGTGCATAAAATTATTTTGTTGTCAACAGGATGTTATCTTTGTTTTTACTAATTAATCCTTCAGATCAAGTTATACAATAAGGGAAGCTAACAAATACTTTTCCGGTACTTACATGGTGTAGCACAGTGGATTCATAGATGAGGTTCCCATTGACAAAGGTCTTTGCGTTATCCATAGGGATGATGCTGACCATGTTGTGGATGTTACTTATGACACTTTTAAAGGAAAAAGAAAAGTAAAAATTATTTAACTCTAATTTAAACTCAAATGCAACATATTGATCGTAACTATTCACATTCTTTAGCTTTTTCTTGTTTAGTTTTGCTGAGCAGAGTTTAACGTTCATTTAATTGAACACCAAATTACCAAACTACCAGGACTCTCACCAGTGCCGATCGGCAATAAGAGTTCCCGTGGGCTGAATGTCGTGACTGGAGTCCGGTTTGAGCTTGCCCACTGTGGTTCGACCTTCTTTGATCATATAGAGAAGCATCTCTGACAGCTGGGGGTCCTCGTTCAGATTCACCAGGTTCGGAAGACGGTTGTCCACTTTGAAGGTCACACCTGCTTTCTGATTATATGAGATGTGAGAAATACTTGAGATTTTTCTTGCCCCGTCATCGTTAAAAGAGAAGTGTTACGTTTTTGTTTTAGTTTGGGAGGAAATAAAACACACCTGCAGCTCTTTGGTCTCTTCACGTTTGCGTATCTCTGCTTGCTCAAGTTTCTCTCTCCATGCTCTGACATAAAAATAAAATACCATCACTTTAGAAATTCTAATGAAAGTGTTGCTTGATTCCTTTCCTATCTAAACTTTGATATTACTCTTGACTTTCAAAAACAATAAATGTAAACCACAAAAAATGTGATGTTGTAATTACAGTAATGCGGCAGCAAAAAAAAAATCTTAAATTGTAAGTCAAAGCTAATAAAACTGTAAAGAAATTAATAGCTGCAATACTCTAAATATTTTCAGTCATTATACTGTAAATGTGTCTCACAATTAACTGCGGACATCCAGCTGGTAGAAGGTTACAGTGGAACTTATGACATTTCTACAGTAGATCTAAAATTATACTTCAGAAACATGAGAAACAAAGTTTAAGAAATGATGTTAGAATGAGTGTAGTGATTCTGACCGGTTGGCCTCAACCATTTCTCTCTCTTGTTGACAAAGTTTATTCTTCAGGGTGCTGATCTCCTGCTGGAACATCCGGACTCTGTTCGGCTCAGCGCCCTGGGAGTTCATCTGGGCTGAACGCAGTTTCTCCACCTCTGCCTTCAGCTCTAAAAACGTACCAGTTTGGGCCAGACTGTTTAAATGAAAACCTAACAAGCACTGAGAAAATATCAGCGACAACATAACAAATGAATCGACTGGAAAGAGTATACTTTTTTTTTTCCCATTAAGTATTCAAAATTTGTCAGTGACTACTGATTTACTGCACAACAGTGTTCTAATCTGAACAGCAACTCTCACACTGACCAGTGAGACGAGCTGCATCTGCAGCAAGAGCTCCCCTTAGTGCTGAAAACGTTGAACAGCAGCACAATGGTCTCATGAAAAATAATACTTGCATGACAGTTAGCCGCCATGTGCAACTGACAGTGCATAAATAAGGGCAGGAAGCAAGGTTAGGGCCATGCTTTCATTTCAGCTAGAGAGCGAAAGAGGCGGTGAGAGATAAATGTGAGGGCAGGTTATAATGTGGGGAGGAGAGAAGGAGATGAAGATCAAACTTTCTGGAGTAAAAGTTCAAAAGACTGAAATAAATAAATAAATAAATCGAGAACAACCTTAACTAATAATATACAATCTTTTCAGGTCTGTCAACTATTAAAGACATATTTTTCTTCGTCTTTAGTAGAATCAAATAGTGAATATGCATGGTGCCAGTTTATAGCATAAAATGTGCTTCCAGAGATAAAAACTACACAAACACTTTGTTTCTACCTCTAAAATCTGAACAAACAGTTGTTCAGATTGTGTAGATTAATCAAATAACATGAACTCGTTTGATTTTGTAAGTCCAGAAAGTCTGACCTCTGATCAGCTTGGCACTGGTGTCTTCATTAACTTTGGCCACATTGATGATTGTGCGGGCCTGCTGAGCATAGCGCAGCGTGCTCAGGCTCTCCTCCACGTTGGTGCCAGCTGGGCTCACGGTGGCGATCATCGCCGTCTTGGAGTTACCTCCGAGGCTCTCCTTCAACAGCCTGCAAGACGAGGAAAAAAAACCAAACAAAAAAACAATGCTCCAGATTCCTTAAATAAGCTTGAATTTGAAAGTGATTTCAGCTACTTCTTGTTTTCAGAGTAATTGTCATGTCTCTGAGCACCTTAAAGATTACTGATCCTTCAAGGACACATAAGGATCCATAATGACCACACAAAATAAAACATTTTTTATTTTATTTTATTTTATAAGGGTGTAAGAAAATGGATGGATGGATGGATGGATGGATGGATGGATGGATGGATGGATGGATGGATGGATGGATGGATGGATGGATATGTAGGACATATGCAGAGGCCCATGCATGACAGGGCCTCTGTGCCATGTGACACTTTTGAAAATGGGAAAGATTTCATGGTTCATGGCTACTAGAAAATAGATATTGAACTTAGCTATAGCTATATTGTGAGCAATCATTTTAAAAACAATTATAACTGTGATAAGTTTATTTTGAAAAAAATGCACAAAAAATGTTTCTAAAGCGGAATCGTTTCTGCCGCTTTAGAAACAATTCTAAAGCAGCAACTACAGCTACAGCATAGTGTGGCATATTTGGATCACAAAGTGTAAACAGCAATCATTTATTGTAAAGCTTTTGTAAGCATTAGGGGTGCCAACATATGTGGAAGGCAGAATATTGTATAAAACTGTGCTGCTAGTTCAAGATCTGACAAAATTTCTTATGGAAAGAGGCTTGTGTTGGCTTCTTTCTTGTGGAAAGAAGCCAACAATGTTGTGTTTAATGAAGCTTTCTGCATCCTTACCATGTGAGAACAGACTCTCTGTATGGTATAAAAACCTTCTTCCTGGTGAGCACCTGTTCTGACAGAGCAGAGATGACCTTTCCGAGAGTTAGCAGGGATTTGTTGATGCTAGCACCCTCCTGTAATGTCACAAAATAAATAATGTTTGCCTTTTAGTAGCTAATATAGAGCACACAGAACAGGGGAAAAAAAATCTCTATAATAAATGAAAACTGGATTTTTAAAAATTATAATATATAATCAATGAAGTAAAAGCTGAGTCAAGTCAAACATTTGGTGATAATGAAACAAACAACAGCATCATACTTTTTCTTCACACTAAAAATCTCGCTGAGTGCCACTCCTACTGAAGCTTCTATCAACGAATTGAGGCCAACTGAGGCCAACTCATCAGATATTTAAGAAATTAGTTAAAATCTAAATTAACCTCGTTTTACTCATTAAAGATAGGTAATCGAGAAAAAAAAAGCATATCACCATACATCCAGTAATATGACATCAGCAAATATGTTGCTGTTATTTCATTCATTTAGACCAATGTCGTGCTATTTTATTAGTTTTGAACTGCAATAAAAGACAATGAAGATAAGTCCCCAGACTGACAGCCCGAGTAGAAACACTACAAGACACAGAAGCTAATATTACAGCTAAACAGGGAACATCCCAACGTCTGTACCAACCCTGAGTCTCTCTCCAGATGTTTGGGCTGTGCGGCTGCGCTCGCTGCCCGCAAGGTCCACCAGGTTGATCCTGCTGCTGATGCTGTGGTCATGTTCCTCTCCCTCCACAAACTCAGTCTGAACAGATGAATAAACGAGTCACCAAATGATAAATTAATATGCACATCAGAATGAGTGTAAGCACATAGTGAAGACAGAATTGTGTACCTTAGTCTGTGTCATAACCAGAGTGAAGACAGAGTGAGACCTGGAGCTTTTGTCATTCATTCCTGTGGCTGCTGTGGCTCTCTGCTTGTTACCAAGCTCCAACCAACCCTTAAAAAAAAGGCAAAGTGAATAATGAAAGATTCATAATAAATATGAACTTTGGAGACATTTTTCAAATAATAAGCTATATTTTTCAAACACAAAATTAACTCCAGCTTTCATTTTATTTTCCACTTCAAGACAACCTTTAAGAGAAGAAAAACTCTACAATAGTAGTTCTAGCTTACCTGAATGTCACTGTAAGAGCTCACCACATTCCTTGAAAAAGAAAAATAAGCAGTTCAGATGTATCATTTTTGTTTTTATTGGAATGAAACTAACGTAAAAATAGAAACGGTTCTCTTACGCAGAGAGCTCGGCAACATAAGGACCATGGACCGGATGCTCCCTCACCCTCAGCTGAAAATCAAGTGTGTTACATTTTCACTAACTACCTCGCAATAACAGAAAGACATGTCCTGGTAGCATTTTGAGTTAGGCCAAACTTTTGATTTGGCATTTATTTCTCCTTTTAGCAAAATCTGAAAGCAAACACGTTAAGTGTCAGATTGGAAAGCAAGATTTCTAAAATGTTAATAGAAAAATACATTTACAGCTGTTGCAAACTACTAACCGGCATCTTCCTCTGGTTTGGCTCCTCCCTCGTAACCAGCAGATCATGAATTTTTTCATTATACACTTCAAAGTAGCTCATCTCCACATGACATTTCACCTGAAAGGCCGCATAGAATAGATTTCATGTTATGATACATAACAGGAAGAAAAACGTCCACATCTGTGGCGTTTTCCTGGTGAAATAATTTAGAAATAAGATTTCTTATGGCAGGGTTTCCCCCAGTAACAAAAAAGCGTGTTATGATCGATTAAATGCGCTGATACGTCATTGTGCCTAGGCCTGTCGCGATAAACGATAAATCAATTAATCGTACGATAAATAAAACCTATCGACCTCATTTTAATTATCGGCTTTATCGTCGCTTTTTCTTTCTGTTCATGACATTGAATGAAAATGTCATGAACAGAAAATGGACTTCAGCTGAAAGCACTGAAACGAAAGACGTTCCAACAATTGAAAAACAGGAATCGATCTCCGTACTGCAGAAGAGAATCGATCTGGTAGAGAAGGAAGAGTCCTTTAAGTCTTGCACTGAAAATCTTAATAAGCAAGACACTTCTCTGCCTGAAGTAGAAGGTGATCAGGCAGTTTCCTTGAAAAAGGAGATTTGCGTTGAGGAAACACCACTGGTCACCAAACAGGATTTCAGTGTCTCCAAAACACAGGAGACACTGGATCAGCGAGAGGAGGCACAGCCACCAACCACCAGGCGTATCAAGAAGAAAAAGATACAGTTTCATATCTGGTTGGAAAAACATGCCCCCGCTGAAATAAGGACTTCATCTGAAAGCACTGGAACACAAGACGTTTCACCAGTAATCACACAGGAATCGATCTCCGTACCCCAGAAGACAATTGATCTGGCAGAGAAGGAACAGTTCTTTAAGTCTTGCGCTGAAAATCTTAATAAGCAGAACACTTCTCTGCCAGAAGAAAAAGCTAATCAGGGAGATTCCTTGAAAAAGGATTCTTGTACAGAAGAACCTGTGATTTCTAAGACAGAGCTGGTCACCGAAAAGAAATCACAGAAGAAAGTGAATCAGAAAGGGGAGAAACAGACATCAATGACGAAGCGTATCAAGAAGACGCCACTATTATGGAAATCTTTCCCTGAGTCAGACGCTCGCGTAGATCTAACATTTTTGACAGAAAATAGTGACATCAATAACGGTCCTCTGCCGGAAAAACCAAGTTATCAGCCAGCTTTGTCCACGAGGGTGAAGAAGACATTTTGGAAGGTGTTACCTGAACCAGAACCTCGTATTGACCTAAATTTCTTCGCTGAACATATCGAAGAGCACAATGTTTCAGTTCTGGCAAAGGACGGTGAGCAGGTAGCATCCTTGGAAAAGCAGTGTTATTCCAAGGACACTGTGATTTCCACCACAAGTGAAGCAAAGTGTACGTGTCAGGCCAAATCTAAGGGACCTGAATTGGGAAGTATCGAACTACAGAAATACCTAATGAGACAGCTTGATGAGATGTTCGACATAAATCGTAAATTGAATGCTAAGCTCAAATACCAGAAAGATCTGTTGAGGAAAGTACTGTCAGAGCAAAGACAAGACAGGAGGTCAACGGGGTGGGGCCATGAGTGGGATGAGTGATTGGCAGGAAGGGGAAAGAGAGCTACTGTAGATGTTAATTGGACATTTTAAATTATATTAAAAAGCCAGTACATGACAACTCATGTTCATCCATTATACAATTCGTATTTCTAATTTTAAACAGAAAAAAAGACAACCACATTTATTAATTAAAGGGAGATTTAGAAAAATAAAATATAACCAACATGGAACAAAAAGAACATTTTAGAAGTATAAACCTAGACAAAATGGGCAAGATATATCAAAATCTATATATACATCAATATAAATGTATCTATCCATATATAAATATCTATATGTATATATTGATAATCAATCAATCTATCTTTCCATCTATCCATATATAAATCTATATGTAGATATCTATATATCGATATCGATCTATCTCGCTAGATCTATCTATACATAGATATTTATATAGATATATAAATGTATAGATAGATACATATCTAAATTTATCTATCTCTCTATTCATATATAAATCTATATATAGATATCTATATACACTGCTCAAAAAAATAAAGGGAACACTTAAACAACACAATATAACTTCAAGTAAATCAAACTTCTGTGAAATCAAACTGTCCACTTAGGAAGCAACACTGATTGACCCGACGAGGGTCCCCGTTGTCAATCAGTGTTGCTTCCTAAGTGGACAGTTTGATTTCACAGAAGTTTGATTTACTTGGAGTTATATTGTGTTGTTTAAGTGTTCCCTTTATTTTTTTGAGCAGTGTATATCGATATCTATCTGGATAAATAGATCTATATATAAATCTATCTCTCTATACATATATAAATATCTATATACATCTACATACCGATATAAATCTCCCTCTCTATCTATCCAGATAGATCTATCTATTATAGGTAGAGATAGATAGATAGATAGATAGATAGATAGATAGATAGATAGATAGATAGATAGATAGATAGATAGATAGATAGATAGATAGATAGATAGATAGATCTATCCATCTATCGATAGAGATAGATGTATATCAATCTATACAATCTATACATATATAAATCAATCTATCTATATATATATATATATATATATATATATATATATATGCATTTATATATATATTAGGGGTGTAGCAATACAATAATTTCACGATACGATATACGATATTCTGGTCACGATGCAATATGTATCACGATATTTGTTGAGTAATACAATTCGCTGCAATTCAGTGCATTTTCACGATTTTTTGAAAGATTTTAGAAGGACAGAGTGATTTTAGTGACATTTTGTGTTCCATAGACTTGAATTTAGCTAACTGAAAACTGATGAAAAGCACCAACTACACAATACCCGACTCTGACTGGACAGTCCAACAGTCTGCAGCTGGACAAAATGAATCAAAGATGCAGTGAGAGAATTAGTTTCTGTCATTTAATTCATGTGGATTCGACATAAAACTCAAAAGTTTAAACGGTAATCCAGGAGCAGAGAGGGGAGATTATCAGCCTCTGTAGACTCTCAATATGCAAATAATTGCATGTTTTTTCTTTTGGACACTGTGGCTGCATTTTGGAGTAAAAATGCAGCCACAAATGCAGTCTTTTGGACTATGGGGAAAAAGGCTTGACTCCCGGAGTTAGTCAAGTTAGTTATGTTAAAATATTAGCATTTATGGGGCCCCTGAAGCTCTGGGGGCCTGATGGAGCCTCCGACTTGATTTGGATTTAACAGAAGGGGACATAATTGATATTCATTTTAATTGTATTTTTTGATTAGTTGTTTTTAAGACTGGTTGTGGGTTTATATAGCAGTTCACTGACGATGTTTTCCCATACCATATAATTACTCAATTATATTTTTACTTTTATTGTCTACTTAACATCTTTTAATACAAAAACAAGGTGGACTGCCTCGGCGCCCGACCACCGGGCTTAGCAAGTTTTCTGGGGGAAACCCTGTTATGGCAAATTCACTCTGGAAAAAAGGTCAATGAGTAATATATTTCAGTGTGAATCTACCTCTTCATCTTTTATTGAGGCCAATTTCATAAATAGCTCTTGGCAGAAACGTGGGATGACCCCAGCCTCCTCCTCAAAACCCATCATTCTGAAAAAACCAGACACAATCAAGCCAAGCAAAGTGAAAGATTTACAAATTTCATAAAGGCAAACAGATGAACTGACAAAAACTCCAAAAACACTCACGTGTATGATTTACCAGAACCCGTCTGGCCGTAGGCGAACAAGCAGGTGTTAAATCCTTCGAAGGCTCTCTGTAACAAAGGCCTGGCCAGGGTCTCATACACAGTTTTTTGGCTGGCGAAGGTGGGGTCATCTCCATCCACAGAGCAGAAAGAGAAGTCATATGTGAAGGAGTAGTTTTGCCTGGACTCTGGATGCTGGACATTTGTCTCCTGGCTGTTCATAAAGATGACTTGTGCGGCCTTTTCAGCCTTCTCTCTACAACACAGTAGAATATATAAACAGCGTGGAAAATGCACTTCATTTCAATTTCAGTGTGATAGTGTTTAAATAAAGAACAGCCGTGTTGCAGGGCACTTTAAAAAGCATCAATGGTTTAAATTAGGACAGAAATCCTAATTAAAATAGTGTCTTTCAAAACTATCCATATGTCTTTAACTTTTTCAGATTTTTCCACATCATAAGATCAGATACTTGTGTTTTGTTGAAATTTGTATGATAGACCAAAACAAACCATCACAAAACTGTGAAGTGGGAGGAAAATTATACCGAAGTTGGATGTCAATCTTTTTTTTTCTAAATAAAAATTTGAAAAACGTGGTGTGCAAATATTTGCGTTATATGCACACCACGTTTGCATTTTTTTTTTCAGTTTACTTCTAGGATTGACTGAATTTAGCTCAATTTTTCTTCCAAACAGACCTGAACAGTTTTTCTCTCCCTGTTAAAGAAAAGCAGCCCCACACATGATGCTGCCACCACCTTGTTTCACTGTGGGAATGGTGTCATCAGGGTGATTAAGGTGTTAATTTTTCCAAAAACACATAGCATTTTGCATGCAAGCCAGAGCACCTTCTTTCAACTTATTACTTAATATTATTACTTACTTAAGGCTTGTGACAAATTTCAAAGACAAATTCTTGCAACTTTCTGCTTGTGGCTCTTCTAGAAATGCCAGATCTGTAGAGTTCAGTTCTGTGTAGGCCCTCAAGAATTGCCATGGTTTTCTTGGCTGCTTTTCTGATGTTTTCTTTGCCTAGCCAAGAAGTAGGTACCATACCTTGCTAGGGTTGCAATTGTTCCATTTCCATTTTTTTTTAGGATTGTGGACTGTGTAGCGTTCTATGAGATGCTTAAAACTTGGGATATTGCTTGATAACCTGTTTTAAACTTCTCCACACTGGTTTCTCTTCTAGATCCCTTTGTTTTCATAATATGTTTTGCCCACTTAATATTCTCTAACAAAACTGTGAGGCATTCATAGAACAGATGCACATATTCTTAGATTAAATTACACCTATGCAAAAATTCAAAGGGCACTTAGGACAAGATATTATTCATGGGTATACTTTTGCAGAAAATTGTTCATGTTTTTGTTGATAAAAAAAATTATCCACAAGTAACAACATTTTGTTGGATTAAGTAAAAGTCAAAATACAGAACATTGAAGCGTGTGGCTGTGAGGTTAAAAAGTTGAAGCTTTTTGCAAGGCTCTGAAGACAATAATGACCCACAAACCTGGCACTGAAGGGTCGGACCCGGACAGCCACAGTCACTGCACTGTTCTCCATCTTAAATGACTCCTGATGCCCAGCAGCCTCACATGGGTGGCTCAGGGGTTGGTCAGCAGGGGCTGGAGTGGACATCCTTGCAAAGATGGCGTCCCCTTGTTGATTTGCGGTGGTGGGCTTTCTCTCCGGCACAGCAGCGTGGTTTTTATGCACACTTGAGGATGCCTTGCTAACTCTTGGAGTTGTAACTGGTTTGGCGTTTTCTGCTTGCTCAGCTTTGGGTTTGGGCCTTTCCAAACTTGCAGATTTACCTACAACCTGCTTTGGTGCTTCTTTGAAAGCCAGTCTCTCGAAAACGTCCCTTTTAGCGGCGATTTTCTCAAACGGCGTCCTCTTGGTGGGAGTTTTAAATGTCTTAGTCGAATCATCTAGATGCCTGGCAGCAAATGATGGCGTTTTGGTTTGCGCCCCGGGAGTTGCAGCTTCTGATCCCTTTATTTTGAATGCAGTTTCTCTTAAACTTGCCGACCTAAATAAACTCGCCCTGCCATTTGGTTCACTGAGTACTTTTGAAATTGGCTGTGGGTCAGCAGTAACGCTGACCCCACGCACGGCTTTATGCATGGAGGGCGTCCTGGTCCTTCGCTGTAGAGTCAGCCTCTTCTCTGGAGCAGGAGTGCTGTTCTGGCTGCTTTCGGCCAACGATTTCTCGGCACCACTCTTCCTCCTTGACCTCCTTTGTAGAGCGAGTCTGCTTCGGTAAGGTGTTTGCAGCCCGCTGCCGCTTTTTGACAGCGCAGAGACGACATAGGTTCTGTTTACTTGACGGCTTTTATCTGATAACCTGCTCTCTTCAGCCCCCGATTCCGCACCCGATATCCCACTTTTTCCTAAAGATGTGTCTGGTACCTTTACATCGCCCTGTCGGTTTCTGCCGCCGGGTGTCTTGGACGTTGATGCTGACATTAGATGGTCGTAATAAGTTGTATGCTTCCTTGCCTGTACGCTAAATATAGACATTGCGACGTTCCTCAAAACGCTCAGGATTAGCTAGTTAACGGTTAACTGTAACTGTACACTTTCCTAACGCTCCTCAGCATCTAAAAAAAACTAAAACTAATTGAAGCGCATCGTAATTTACTTATTAAAAGTAGATGGAGTCCCGTCCGATGTAAATGGCCCCACTAAAAACAGAACTACTTTATTTATACTTTCATGTTCGCTTCCGCCTTCGCCCGCTTCAATTTCAAATCGCGACCGTCAGTGACTGTTGATTGGCTGAAGTAATAGCGTCACGTTTTTGGCGCATTCATGCAACCACGTTAAAAGGACACTAGGTGGCAGCATATGTAAGATTGGTTTTATCTTTTAGTTGCGTACTCCAAAAGCTACAAGTCAGAACTCACTTTAAATGTCTACTATAAAATAAGTATGATCAGTTTTCTATTTTTTAGTTGTCTTTAAATAGCTAGGATAAATCTGCCTTCCCTTGTGACATCTATTAAGGATTAAGGCAGCAATTAAAACAAGAGTAGTTTATAAAAAGGATTCAGACTGAAATTAAATTATGCTTCAAAATCACAATATTTTAGAACCCACTCATCCCTTGTCATACTTTTGCCAAGTATCCCAACTGACCGACTCTATTCTTGTAGCCATTGTGATGTCATTGACGAAATACGCACATAGCAGTTATTTTATTTCTAGTGCACTTTTTATAAATGCATCTTGTGAAATGCTGTGGAGAAAGCCAATCTTATTACTCAGCAGTGCTTTTTATTGTCAGTGTACATTTTTAAAAATACACTACTGACAAGTATCTTTAAAAAAAAAACACACACACTATTTTTCTCAAAAAGAAACAAATTAATCAAACTTTATTTGTTGAAAAGATTTTACAAAAAGATAGATAATAATTTGCTCAACACAGCTTCACTGTGTTGGCCACTAACCAGAGGCATAGTGCCACCTGAGTATTTTGGGGGTCAAACAGCCCATAATCTTATGAAAGAATTTCAAACATAAACACACAATTATAAAAATAAATTTTTTTATCAAGTGGAAACTAATTGCATGAAATCCAAAGAAAATGAGAACATTTTCAATTCATAACTTTAGTAGCTGTAGCTGCATTCTTACAATGTTTACAAAAAGGGATAGTCAAACTAGAAAATACATGTTTATTTGTAATTAAACAAAACACAAACTTAACATTTAATATCTTTATAATAAACAGAAAACCCTAGTACAGGTTTGACCAATCAGTTACTTCTTGCGACGGTCATGTTTCTTTATGATGTCCAAGAGGTTGTTTTTAGTAACCAGTATGTCGTCATGTTGCATCTTGTTCTTCTGACTTTCCCTCTTCTGTTGTTCAAAGAGGTATGGTGAGTTTAGGAGCTGAGGGGGCAGGATGGACCCAGTGGGTTTGACCCTGTTCACCACCTCCAGGAACAGCCGTTTGTTGTTGTTGTTCAGGAAGGTGATCGCTGTTCCCCTGTGGCCCAGCCTTCCCGCCCTCCCCACCTGGTGAGGAAACATAAAAGATGAAATAGGAGAATTATTCTGTGTTCCATTTATATCCAAAATGCTACAAAAATAATAAGAATTAACAACATTATTAGATTTTTTTTTTCAATCTGTAATGTTCTAGTTATAACCTATACAGTAATTTTGAGTGAAGTATGAGATTAGTTCACTAACCTGATGCACATACTCATCCATTGTGTTTGGCATGTCAAAGTTAACCACTAATCTCACGTTGACAAGGTCTAGTCCTCTGCCCAGCACACCTGTACTGATTACTACTTCAAAGTCTCCATCCAGAAGACCCTAAAAAATCAAAACACATTTTACACAACAGAAACTTGACAGACTGTATGAGCTTTGCTGGGTCTAAAAATATTACAATGAATTTTACTAGATTAAAATGTAGAATAATGGAACATTGGTAGGTCCGTGGTTGAGTAACTACAATTATTAATTCAAGAACATCGATCTTTTTCAGTGAACACTTGGAGCTCTTTTATTCTTCCATGTATCAATATTCTGCATGCCGTTAACCTCACCTTAAGGATGCGGTTGCGCTCCCTCTGGTTTTTGTCAGAGTGAATTGCTACAGTAGTTAGGCCCGTCACCTTGGCAACTGCCTCACACAGGAGATCGGCACCCAGTTTACAGTCGACAAACACCACGACTGGAGGCTGGAACAGTTTGTTATCCTAGGAGGATGGAAACTGTATTTATTACAACCATAAAGTTGCTGCACTAACAGAATGTATGGCTACAGTGATTATGGCCGTATCCAGCGAATTAGAATGAGGCTCATTTATCAAATTAAAAGTACCTTTTGAAAAGAATATCTATTAAGCAGGTATTAAACATACTTTTCAATAAGCCCACTGTATTAGAAATATTTTTCTTAATGGGCTGATATAATGCTTTCATCTTAAATATTATGTTTTCATTACAAGTAATAAAAAAAACAGAAATAAAAGACTGAAGATGTCTGTCATTAATCTATGTTCCATTTAGTGAATTTAGTTACTAAAATAAATGAACTTTTCAATAATATTTTAATTTATTTAATAATGACTGGGTTTTTTTAGCCATTTTATAGGCTGATAGTAAAAAAAAAACTGCAGAGTCCAAATACAAATCCTCCATCATATGTTTGAGCTGGATTTGCTGCCATTTGAAAATACTTAGCAAATATAACACACCAGGAGAAACTTTATAAAGCATTTTTAAGTGCTTTAATTTTTTTGCAAACATAATAAGTAATAATATTAAGTAATAAGTTGAAAACCACATTCATTGAAATACAAAAAATAAACACTGTATAATGAATGTATATAATATCAATTTCCTTCATTAATAGAATTTTTGAAACAAATGAACTTTTTAGCCACATTTCAATTTATGTTTGGAGTAACCGATTTCTCCTTTTTAAAATCATATTGGCACCATAGTTTTGTATTTCTCATACACTTGCCCCTGTCTTTACAGAGTTATTTTCCACTTAGTACTAAAAGAGTTCTGTAATTCTTCTAAAAGTGAGGTTATTCTCAGGTAAACTATGGCTTAACAGTTTTGCCCTGGATCAAATAGAGCAGACCCCCTTCTCCTTTCTTTGGATAAATGTTGTGGGCCATTACTTGGATTCCTGGACTGAGGTAATTGCAGTATAAACATGGTGCTAAGGGAGACTGGTTGTTGGAGTTTAAGGAATTCCTACATACAGTTGCCAACAAAAAAAATTAAAAATAAGCTGGTACCCGTACATGACAGGACTGGGAGATAAGAACAAAGACGAAAATATGGGTGTGATTAGCAAAACAAATGTCAAATCTCCAACTACAATACTTCTTGTGCTACTCTCTAAACAAGTTGGATTTGTTCTTTGTAGTACACCAAGATCTTATACAAAAACAAAGACCAATTTTGAAACCTAAGCAGGAAATGGAAATAAGGTTACAGTGACACTCCATCCAAGATCTCTCCTTTTACCCTAAAACTTAAGCAATTTTTGCCTTTAGCTTTTACAAATAAAGCTAACAAATATAAACTTACATTAAGAATTTCAAACAGCTTCTTCTTCTTAGAGGGTTCCTCCACCCAAAGTAGGATCTGCCTGACGTTAGCACACGGTTGGTTCTTCTCACCGATGACAATGCGTACAGGGTCATGGACCAAGCGAGCAGCCAAGTCCTCCGTCCCTGCTGGGATAGTGGCCGAAGCCAGTAGAGTCTGGTGTTCCTCTGTAACATGCTCCAGAACCTCCAGAACTTGTTGCTGGAAGCCCATCTTCAACATGGTGTCAACCTAAAAGATACACCACAGGAGTCATGTTGTGAAAGGATTTTCAGGATATAATTATAAAAGATTAGCTAGTCTTTGTTACCATGGAGCTACATATCTTCAAGTACTTTTTCACCACTATTATTGACTTGTCTCTGAAACTGCAAACATTAATCAAGAGGAATTTTTTTGTTTGTTTTAGAAGTGCCAAGCTAGGAAGACTCTCCTTTTTACAGGGCCTATGATAACTTATACTTTTTAAACTGTTGTACATTGCTACAATCTGAATTTTATTGGTATTTTATCTGGATTTTAAATGATAGATCAATACAAAGTAGAAAAGTAACCCCTGTACACTACATAGGCTTACTCCAGAAAACCTGCTTAGCTTGTTTGCCGGGGCACTAGGGCAGTCCGCCATGTTTTTGTGTTATAAAAATGACAAAATGGGAAAAAGTTCAATGGGTATGAATAGATATTTTCAAAGCATTATATTAAAGTTGCCTTACCTCATCAACCACCAAAATCTTTACTTTGTCAAGTTTAAGTGCTTTTTGCTTCAGGATTTCAATGAGCCTCCCAGGCGTAGCAATAACAATCTAACGGAGATTAAGAGAAACCAACATGATGATGGGGAAGAAATGCTACAAAATTTCACAAAACAATGCTTTGACTGGAGTGAAAAACAGGGACTTTACTTTGATGCTGCTCTTGAGGCGGTGCAGCTGCGGGGGAAGAGGCATGCCTCCCACAAGCAGGGCTGTTCTCATGTTAGGGATGCCCATCACCAGCTCCTTGGCCTGTCTCTCTATCTGTATGGCCAGCTCTCTGGTGGGGGTCAGGATCAGACCCAATGGGCTGCATACGCCATGAGCTGCTTCCTGAAAGTAACAATGAAAAAGAATGACTCAGTTTCTGACATCTTCCTGTGAAGGAGGTTAGATTACCTTACCTCTAGGGCTCTCACAACCACAGGCAGCAGGAAAGCTATGGTCTTCCCTGATCCTGTGTCAGCGCTGGCTATCACATCCCTCCCTGTGAGGCCAACAGGCACCATCTGCATCTGGACCGGCGTTGGAGCCTCATAACCAGCTTTTTTCAGGTTGCCACTTAACAGGGATGGAAAACCACAGTGTTCAAACTCAACAATAGGTCTTCGGACATCTTTTCCCTCGGTTTTAATGCCAAGCTCCAATCTAATTCGTTCCACCTGTTCATCTGTGAGGCCGGAGATGAACGGATCTTCCCTGTAGGAATAGCCTGCTTCACTTGTACCCAGATTTATGGCTGGATGGTGAGGCTGAGAAGTCATTCCATCTGTGTTTTTATCCTTGAAATTAAAGGCATCATCTCCAGTCCTAATTCCCATTTGCAGTAAATGATTGGCTTTGCATTCAAGGCTGCAAACATCATTATCAGTAGCATCACATATGTACTCCCCATAACGTCCGCACATCACACAGACAGGCTCTCCTGGCTCAGGCCATCTCTGGCTCTTTTTGAAAGATTTCACTGGTTCCTCTTCTTCTGCGTCATCTGAGGAGGACTGAGCTGCAGATTCCCATTTTGCGGTCTCCGTCAAATGTTCCCCTTTGTCAGTCTGTGTTTTTAAGTCTTCCCATGCTTCATCTTTCTGCGTGGATGCCTGCAAGTTTATTTGGTCACAATCCTCTTGATCAGTCTTGCTTTTCTTATTTAAGCCGTGCCCTGGTTCCTGGACAGGTCTCTTTACTTTCAGTGCTCTTGGCATAAACATTGAAGCGGTGGAAACGGGGTCTACGATGTAGAAATGTGAAGAAAAAAATACAATAAATACAAATAATAAAGGGTGAATAAATGATAAAAGATAGCGCCCCGAATGGCTGCTGTGACTTTAAAGTCTTGTAAAGCCACACTAACGTTATGAGCAAGGCACAAGCGTTTTGTACGTTTTGTGTTGTATATCTATTATTATATTTTCACCAATTACAATTCACAAATGTAAGAAAAATATCATCAATTTCTCTTTAGTACACGGTGATAGCATGAATACCTTCACGAGTCTCGTCAAATCTTCCAAAACAACCACAGAGCGCGCAGTGATGACGTAATTACGCACTGCAATGTGGGTAAGGTAGTTCTTCGTTTATTTAAACAATATCTAATACTACAAGGTAAAAAAGGAATGAGTTAAAGTTGATAAACGATTGCATATTTAATTTTGTGGTCAACACATGAAATATAACAGTAATGAAGCTGAATTTATCTTAACTTTTTATGTATAATTTATTTATAATTTTTGTTTTCATACACAGTGTAACCAAACAAATTTTTCACAGATAAATAGCGGTAAATATGTCCAACAATAAAACAAACACAACAAAGCTGATTTGTATGCAAGTACTGGTAAGATAAATGTAGCAATGTTCCTCTGTTTCTCAAAAAAAGTGCAGCTCAGCTTATTTTCATGATTAAATCTCTAAAGGTCATAGCATAAATACACCTCTGAGAACTGAAAATATGCTAAGGTGACAGCAAAAGGTGAAGAATGATATATGTTATGATATAAAAAGAAAAATAAAGTTGAAAAAACTTGCTGGTGCACTGTAGTTCAGATGTAGGTGCATTGTTTTTGTTGTGCCAACTGACAGGAATGGGACTTTATCATGCACTGATAAAGGCAAATAAACATACCATATAAAAATCTAATTAAGCACATTTCTTTTCAGTAAATCAATTACATTATATAGCAGTTAGAAAAATTTAACTATATATATATATATATATATATATATATATATATATATATATATATATATATATATATAAAGCAATAAAGCATTCACTACACAACATACAGTATACGGTTGAAACAGAAGTTTACATCCATCAAATAAAAAGAACACACACTTTTTTCTCACTGTCTGATGTTAAATTAGACCAAACTTCTCAGTTTATCCCTGCTACTGACCAAATGTATGTAAAGTTCTGAATTCAAAGAAAGTAAAAAAAAAATTAAAAAATCTCATAAAAAATATGTTTGCTAACTTTTCTGGCATTTAACATATAGGAACTATTTTTAACCTAAAGCAAGAGAAGAACTGTGGTTTGATTTAACTTCAGACAGTGAGGAAAAAAATGAGTAGCCTATGTGTCTTTTTATTAGTAACTGTTCTTCACTTTAAAGAGGAACAGATGATCTTTGTCAACATTTTGTTTTGTTTTTTTATGATAGCTTGCATATCAAAAAATAAATATGAGGATGGATGTGGATAACCTTCAGACATATTTGATGTGAATAATGTGTAAAAACTGTGCTGTGCTATGGTATTTTTATAATATTTTTAAATGTTACAAATTTATTTAAACATATAACAGAAAAAAAGGCACCTAAAACTAAGAGAAGCTAAAAATGGTTGAGACAGTTATGAAGAAAGTAAAAACACTTGAAAAGATTCTTATGGGACGTTCACTGTTCTGTATCTTAATAGTGGGATAAAGTATCCAGATATTTTATATATCAATATAGCATGCATAATACAAAACTAACATGTTGGCTGTTACAAATAATCTTAAAATGTCTGATATAATGAACGCGTTCAGTACATGCTGCTAAGGTGCGTTCAGGATGTAAAAATAGAGAAGAAAACTAATTTAATCAAACCATGATTGTTAACCTTCAGAAAGAAGAAAGCTGTAATAATAATATAAATTAATAATTAAGTAATTCATTATTAATAATCTGCTGAAACCAAGTCCGCAAATTGACACAATAGCTCGTAAAGCTGTGAGGAACTCTAAAAAGTTGTGTTATCCGACTGAAATAGAAGGCACCACGTGCGCATGCGAACTACCCAACAAAGGTGCGGGACTGGAGAACCTCGAAGCGGTGCGACAGGACAACGGCAGAGGATATGCTGAATGAAAACGCAAAGACAGAATAGCCAGGTTATAATTACAATGTTTTGTAGATATATAAGAAAGAAGCTGTCTGCTTCACCACCAAAATAACGGAAACGTTGCTGTTCTCTCTAGAGTCAAAGAACAGCTTTTCCACCCTCCTGAAAACCTCGAAAACCTGTCCGACGGAGTCCATTTCAGCTGGTCCCACTGAGAGAATGGATGGAAAACCCCAGGACTAGCGACCCGTTCTGTCAGCAAGAGCGAGAAGGACAAAAGCACGACCATCTGTGCGTCTTATGACTGAAAGAGGCTGCCAATAAGCAGTGAGGAGTCATTTCACCTCTCCAGGTTACAGCCTCCTATTGTTTTTTTCCCCCATACATTCCGGTGGTGGGATGCTCCCTTAGGGTTGACTGCATACAGCATCGGCGGAGGAAATATGGGTGAAGTTCAGGACGTCAGGGATGCGAAGAAGAGCTTCGTCGCTCCAGCGATAAAGTCCTTCGAGCATTATGACTTTTCCCGAGCCAAAATCTGTTGCAGCCTCAGATGGCTGGTGTCCAAGGCATATGGAACAGGTAGGGCAATATTGTCCATTTTCTTTATTTTCTCTTAATTATAATTTTAAATAAGAAATGTCATTTAATATTTCACATAGTTTATTCAATTCTTTGTTTGGCTGTTTTATTATTCAATCATTTCATCAACACTGCACACAAAGATATCTGGCAGTATCAGTAGGCCTATTGTTAGACCCCCGAAAATTCCTTTTAAAAAGTAGCTTCTTCCCTTTTATTTACACTGCTATGTTTTCATTAGCCCTCTTTCATAAGCAGTACTCTGCAGTTTTGTCACCTGTGGCCATCTTATATTCTGTAATGAACATTAAAAAAAAAAAATCATTTGTTTTATAGGTGTTGCACTGTCTTAAAATAAGCAACTCTTTGCGTTCTGCGTCCAAGTTAAAAACAATCTAAAGACAAACATCACATTTTGAATAAAACATAATTTTCCAGCAGTATCTGCATGGAACATTGTGGAGCTGATTTATGTTAGGAAACCTTGTCATTATTGTTCCATATTGTGATGGTTAATTTCAGTTAAGCCATCGCTCATCTTTTATACCATGATCCGGATGTTTCCAACAATCACCTGGAGCTCTACTATCTGGGTCACCAAGATCTAGGTCCGGTGTGGGAATAAATATCAGGGAAAGCCCATCCAGTTGGCCAAATGTAATGTTGTCATGCAGAGGCTGAATGCATAACACATGCTGTAAAAAAAAAGTCTACCCAATCCTGATGTCAAGCAGTTTGTTGCAATCTCAATGTTGGACTTGTTGTTATTGGTATGATGATTGTAATACAATATATTCTACAGCTCCAGATAACAGACAAAGTCTGCTTGGCAGTGGGATTGCAGAGAACTTCATATTGTCCAGAAGTGTTTTCTTTTTAATGAGGGAGCTTGGCTTTGAGTGATGGAAGTTTAAGCATTAAGGTTTGTTCCATAATGATGATTTGCAAACTTACTCTGACAACATAGATGAAAGTAAATGGTGGGTCAGTGTCTGTGTTTTAACATTATGCTTTAAATGGATCTAATGGTTAACAACTAAACGCATAATTTGATCCACTATATTCAGGCCTGGATAAAAAGGAAAAAAAAGCCAGTAAAAAACTTTTGTTTGTACACTTTACTTCCTGTCTAAAAGTTCCGTTATGTAAAAAGTTCTATCCATTCAGCCATTCATTTATTGTTCTCTCTGTTGATCCATCCATCAAGCCAGTCAGCTGTCCATAAATTTCTCTCTGTACATTTGCCCATTTTGGTCCGTTTATGCTCCATTTCGTCTATCTTTGTCCTTCCATTTGTCTGTTCTTTTCCCCATCAATTTGTCCATCAATCAATCTACCTGCTTGTCGACCTGCCTGCCAGTCCATCCATTAATCCAACTGTCCTCCTTTTCAGCACTTCATCTGTGAGTTAATTCATTCACATATTCTTTGCTTCATCCAACCAGCGGATTATGTATACTCCTTTGTCTTTTTTTTAAGTCTTAAGTTTTAAAACTGTGTTTTCACATTGACATTTAATAGCACTGTTACCTGACACCAAGAAGGTACTGGGTTTGAATTTCTGCATGAAGTTCTCTCTGGGTACTCCCTCAGAGAGAGAAATAATATGCATGAAAGCTTAATTGATATCTCCGTGTTGCCCTTAGGAGGTAGCATGTGCAATTCTTTGCCTTGTTTGTGTGTCTGTGGTGCCTGAGGTAGACAGGAAGCCTGTCTAAGACTGAAAACTCTGGAAGTCTGGGACTTGAAATGTATGACATTTTGACATAAAAGTAAAAAGAAACCTTGCTCTGATCACTATTTTAATGTTTAGCCCATCTACTCTGGTGCATTCAGCAAAGCTTGGTGTGTTAGGGCTCATCCTCTCTCGCTGCTGTTTTGTAACAAGCCGGCAAACATGACATCCCTTGCAGACCTTCTGTGTATTTTCAATCAGGACTGAATGAAATGGGTTGATTCCAAAAATATAGCCTTCCTCAGGGAGCGGGAGGGAGGCAGGGAAATAAAAGACAGTGAGCGGGCTCATATCCAGATCCCTGCCTACGCTGTACCAAATGTTCACATTCATCTAGTCTAACTCATTGCAGTAATGCAGGAGCACATCAGGAATATGCAAGTGTGCACAAGATACAAACCACACAGTGGATCGTCTCACAGAAAGCTGCACATCATACAGTGATCTCATTTTTAATGCACCAATTCATCTGATGTGATTTATTAGAATCATGCAGACACAGATCTATTGTGGCATGCCATGAATACCTTATTTCCAGTGGTAAGCGACAGGGTTTCTATGAAGATTTATTGAATATGATTAAATGAAACTGCTTAGAAAATATTTGTATCTTATGCTTTATTCCATTTTATCCATTAATCTTTCTAAGGATACGTTTATTTGTCATTCCTTCCTTTCTTCCTTCTTTTCTTCTTCCCTTCCTTTCTTGTTTTGACTAATCACTGAAGAAATATCTCCATAAATTTATATGGTCTACAAACTGGAAAAGTCTGTAACCTGACACAAAAACATGTTGAAAGCTGGAAACAGAGTGTTTGTAAATATAAATAAAGATATAGATTATCTTATGTATGTAAATACTAAAATATAAAGATACTTAAAATACAGAGATGAATAACAACCAAAGGACAGTTCCTTCAGGAACAAATGTAAATATCTGACCATACAATGAAGAATTATAGATTAGAATCTGAAGTTACATTTCTTTTTTTTTACAGATTGTGTAAAAAATCTGTATTTTTAAGGGGAATAAAAGCAGTATCTGAATAAGCTCTGGTGTCTGCATCCCTGATTCATAATCACACAGAGTTAATCTCTAAATGTCCTTGTATTTGACCGTCAGACAGGTGACTGATAGATTTTTGTCTGTGTTTGTCGGAGCCATGTAGTAGAGAAAATAACATCAGTGTTAAATGCTAAATGCATGCTGTGTTTCTGTTTAGCTCATGCTACTTTCTCAGTGATAACTTGAGTTTATTATTACAGCAATCAAATGCTTCAGTCCAAAAGGCTAATTTGATGAAGTGAAGTCAGTCTGGGTGGGTTGAATAAAATGAATATTTTTTTGCACAATTAGTGAAATACTAGTTAATTTTGGCAAATACTTTATCATTGACTTCTCTGAGGTGATGAACATGCAGCCGAACACTCACATGCAGCCAGTCCCTTTGAAGACGCAGGCGGTGTGGAGGGTTTTCCCAGAGAACTGAAAGCATCACAGATAAAGACGAGATGAATCGATCGGATTCCACTCCTCCTGCAGTTTCTATAGCAACACTAAGGTCTATCCGTACGCATCCATGTCAAGAGATAATAAAAACACGCAGAGCAAAGAAGGAGTATCAGAAAGGAGGAGATAGATTCAATGACTAATGTTTTAATTTAGTCAGAATTTGTGCATTATGTTTTGTTTATTATCTTTCTTTCCTGAGTTTTGCTTTTGCGTTTCTTCTTTAATTTGTGAAACTAAGGCTAAAAGTGAATAGATTTTTCTTGTCTGATGTTTGTTCCATTTTTGCTTCAGATTTTGATTTTACTTAAAACTGGATTTTGAAAAGGATGGTGTTAATATTTTAACAACCAATCATAGAGAAGTCATAGCTCTGTGGTTATCCCATTACCAGATAAGTTCTGTGCTAAACCTGCTAAGCGATTTAAAAAACCTTTTAGTTATAAATTCATCCTTTTTCTATCACACTATTGAACAGACAGCATCCCTGCAGACCTAAAGGACCCATTCTACACTGACCAGTATGAGCAGGAGCACCTGAAGCCCCCTGTGACCAGCCTGCTGCTGTCTGCTGACCTGTACTGCAGGGCCGGCAGCCTCATCCTGAAGAGCGATGCTGCCAAGCCGCTGCTGGGCCACGATGCCGTCATCCAGGCGCTGGCTCAGCGCGGTCTCTACGTCACTGACCAGGACAGACTGGTCACCGAGAGGGACCTGCGAAAGAGGCCTCTACAAATGGTGAGATACATTGTTTATTGGTTCTTTTTTGTAGGCATCAGGATTTAGACTCAAAATCTGATGCCTTGTGTGGAGGGATACTGAACAGTTTTCTCTCAGCAACAGAGGCCTGTTTTGTACACAAGTCCTTTTTTTTCTCATTCCATATGTCTTACAAGCATTATACTAAGAAAAGACAGAAGCTGGACAAGCAGGTATTTTAGCTAAAACAAGACAAAACAATTACTATTTCATTTTTTGTGCTTTTTGTTTGTTTTATGAGAATGTAAAATGCATGAAGCACTTTCAAAACAACCTGTCTTAAAATGTTTGGATACTTAAGTATTTGTAGCAGTCCTCAAGGGCCGGTATCCTGCATGTTTTTGTTTTTTGCCTGGTTCAACACGATTGAATCAGATGACGGATCATTAGCAGGCTTCTGCAGAACCTAAACATGCGGAGCAGGTAGTAGGTGGCCCATGTGAATCAGCCGTGCTGATGCAGAGACACATCTAAAGCTGGCAGGACACCGACCCTCGAGGACTGGAGCTGGACTCCCACGTTCTATAATAATTAACATTACAAGCAACAACCTGAGGAAAATGCAAAACAACACTCAGCATGTGGGCATTTCAACAAAGATTTGAACCAAAGGTTCAACAGAACACTCTGACTTCAACCTCTGCACTTTGTTGTGTGCTTATGTTTTATTTCCAATACATTTAGGATGTATTCCCCCATAATTTTTAACTAATTTGTCAGCGTTTGAAATGAGATGGCTTTAAAGGCTTCCCGCTGAGTTCGGATGAGGTTTCCTCATTATTTTGGAGCAAAATCTCAGTAGGATCCAGTGCTGGTTCAGTGAATAGCAATTGAGATGCAATTAATGCACAGTGTGCCTGCAGTCTGTTTGTAGACCCTTGCTGCTTTTATTTCTCCTCTATGCTAGTTCAGAAGTTATTTAAGTTTTACGTCAGGGTTTACATGCCAGATTTCTAGAGAAGAAGACAAGCAGTTAGTATTTGTATAATTTCACACTAAAATGGAAAAGTGTATATTATACCTGTAATGTCCATCTGTTAATCTTTGGGGGTGGGTGGGGGTTTCTGGGTACTGGATTACCCATCCCTTATTACTTCAAAGAGTCTTTCAGTTGACCCTGAGCTGTAAGTGGGGTTCACACCAGAAACAAGCCCAGCATGGATCCTGACTGACTGGTTAGCAGGGAATAATGTAAAGCGTTTAGGTGTGACAGGGTTTCTAGTGAATGTGAAAATGAGTTGATAGATTAGTGGGAAATGCCAAACAAGTTCCGTCTTTTATTCTTTTTCAACTTTCACCCTGCCCTCCCCCTCCCCCCCGTCACCTGCCATATCCCTTCACACCACTTCATGATGGTTGTTTACCTTTTTCATATTGGAGCATCAATTATTTACAGCCTGTCAAAATTTGACAGGGCTGCACTTCCTGTGCTCCGTTGAGGTTAGGCTTATCAAAGACCAGAAACAGGAAAAAGATTTCTCTTTTAGAAGATGTGGAGAAAACATCCTTAACATGTGACTTCTTTTGAGAGAACAGAACACTCAGCACCTACCTGCAGTTAAAACTGCTAGAGTAGATTCATTCAATTTTGCTTCACTGCACTTTTTACTAAGCATCCTTCCTAACTCAGCAATTTGTGTCCAGGGAAAGAATTTTAGGAATAAGCAAGTCTATGTGATGTCTAAAGCGGCCTCACTCAGTTGGTCAGAAGATGGAGATGCTGATAATGTCTGACTTGTGTCATAACACTGCATATTATCTGACATTTTCACTGGGTTTATAATTTGACTTTGCTTTGCAGTGGTGTTTTCTCTGTCGCTCTCTTTTTTTGTCGCTGTTCTGCCCACTCATCCTTCTGTCTTCTGCCATGTGATGAATTTGCACACGTGAAGATGCAGAAATCGAATCGCAGATCCCACCCACTCAGTCACCCACACTGATTCTGTATCCTAGGCTCTATCTTCTCTACCTGATTGGCTTGTAGAGTGTAAAATAAGGAAATGCAGGGTTAGACTGACAGTCTGAAGGCATGTTTCTATCCTCATACATTGAAGCTTACAGAAAGCAACACTAGAAGAGAAATGCTCACTGATTAGTTTGGACGATTCCTTTGGCTTCAAAGGCTTTCTGTGCAACTTTGATGAGCATCAAAACATTAAGGAGCCTACATAGTTACCTCCAAATAATCTGAGTACAATTATAGGTACATTTCTTTGCATGATAATAATGCTGCATCAGAGTGTTTTTAATGTAGAATGCATGCACTACTTCAGACTCTTTATGGGTGACTTTAGAACCTAAAATACAGGAAATCTAGATACATAAAATTTAGATTTTTGTCTTTTCATGCATGTCCGTTTATGTCACTTTTTAACAAGATTCAGTTATATAAATTAGCTCTAGATTGCTCCTCAGATCACTGAAGCAGGTCACAAACACTTGCTACCATTTAATATACCAACAAGCTGATCTGCACTGCAGCTCTGGTGGTTAATTGTCTTGCTCAAAGGCAGCTCTGCACCTCAATTATCACTGCTCATATCCACCAATAGCCTTAGGGAATTAGCATCACAAAGGAGCAGGTTGTTAATTCACGCTATATGATACATACTGATGAAAATTATTCTACTTACTAGTTATATGATAAATTTGTGCATCACTTTGAGTCACTTTAAATTCTTGTTTATCCATCACTTCTCAATTTAATACATACAGTTCAGAATTTCTTGCAAGGAAGTAAATCCAACATCGTTAGCAATACACTGAGTGTCAAGGGGTGAGATTGCATTGAGATGGCATTTCTTCAAAAAAGCTGAACAGTTTAAATTATAACTTTCAAAACATATCAAGATAATGATTATATTTAGAGAAAGAGAGTGTAGAAATGATTGTTTTTAAAAAGAAAGGCATGTTATGTTAGTGGCTACTGCTAGAAGTGTAAATTAGTTGGTGATGTTTTGCATTGGAGAGGATTGTCCATTGTAGTGGGACACAATTTATTCTAGCTAAATGACACGAGTTCTTACTGATAAGTGTAGTCTGTAACTATGGGAAAAAAATGTGATAACTTTATTATTTACCAAAGTGGATGGAAATTATGCATGTCCAGGCTATGATTCTTTCATGTACGTAAATCAGACTGGCAAGCTGTGACTGGAGAGCATTAATCAGAGACAAGAGGGTTGCTGTAAATAAAGACATGCAGAGGTGGGAGAATCTGTTGACAGAATTGTTATTGTATTCAACAAATCTGGTTTATGCAAAAAAAAAGTCACAGACTAAGAGAAAGCATTAAGACAGAGTCCCAACAATGAAACAATGGTGTTTGGATTGCTTGTCCTCAACCCCACAGGTGAGCAGTATTTACCTTTTTCCTGGACCCAGTATTAGTTTTTCAGGAACAAGACGCTGCTCCAGAGAAAGACAGAAAGTTAATACAGGATAGGAAAGACATACAGTCAGAGCTACACTAGTACTGCTCAGTACACCAGTACTATTTGGATGAAAACACAATATGTTGGTATGGCCCAGTTCAAGTCAATTTTAAATCACATCTGTGGCAAAACTTGACAAATGTTCTTTATAAATTCCATTCATCCAGTATGAGCTATTTCTAAAAAAAAAATGGACAAAAATTTCACTCTAGATGTGAATACCAGCAGTCATACTTGAAAAACTGCCTTTTTTTTTTTGAAAAATGTGGTTCTGCAAAGTATGATTTAACCTGACAGAACGTAAAACATTCAAGGATTTTATTGTTCAAGGCCGTTTATGTACTTCAGCCATAATTATACTTTAATGACAAAGAAATTTGATCAAATAATCCAGAAACTTGCAATCAAAAAATTACGTGAAGGATTGATTTCTAACATACTATGATTTATATAATAAAAAAAATAGGTTTTGCCCAGCTTGATTTTAGTCTATTGATAAATAGGGTTGTGTTCAATTAGCGCATGTAGCTGTTAAGGATACCAACAGCAGCAGCAGTAGTTTTCAGAAAGACTTGTTGGTTACATTTTTCTTTTCAACTATGTGATGTAACAGATGTGAATCTTACACAGGCGCTTTATTCATTTGTGTTAAGCATGGCACATTTAAAACAGAGTCATCTGAGTAAGTAATTAACTCACCATATGTGGACTCAATATTAGTTTTTCAGCTATGCAGTAATATGTTGTCTCCTGTTTAGCTTGGATGAATTTGAAGAGTTAATTTCCTCCTATTATTTTACCTCCTTTTTCTCTGCCTCCATCACAACCCCTATTGGGCTGGCGCTTTCGTTTCCATGGTTACACTCCCGTAGGTTGAGGGCTGCTTTCGTGTGTGGTGGTGGATGCAAGAGTGGGGGTGCTTGTGCCTGCATATGTTGTATTCAGCACGATGAGCTTGTATGTTCTGCATGCATTTGAACATGTCTGCTGTGTGAGTTTGCGTGTGTACACGCGCGTGTGTGTAGTAAAGACTGTAGTGGTGTTGAAAGGCTGTGAAAGGGAGAATGCTGAAATGTTGGCTTCATCCAAGCAGGCAGATGGCATTTCTAAGACTCTGTATCTCACACTATGATACCCCTCCTTACACACACATTCATATGCAGAACTAAGGAAAGCTCTTGTGGGGACCAAGCCGAGCATCGGCTTTACACAACTGTGTTACATTAGCGTTGCCTGTAGTAACTTACACAAGCCCTCTTATGTGATTGAAAAATAAATACAAGTGAATTTAATATACCTTGATTTTAATAATCTATTAGCAAACAGTGAGAAGCTAAACAGAAAGATCTAACTGATGACCAGTCAAGTTATTTCTGTCTGATTCTGGCTTAATCATAGTAAATATATTTGGAAAATGTCATAAATGACTCCCAGAAATGACTCCCAGGCTGTGAGTAAAATATGGCTGGATCATCAACAGTGAGGATATCTTTTGGCAAGAGCTGAATCTGTGTTCATGAGAGCATAAAAAAACACTCCCAAGATCTTATGTCCAGATTGTTTCGATCTTCTCTTTAATTGCTTGCATTATTTTGTTTTGATAAAAAAAAAAGGAAAATGCTTAAACAGTATGTTCCTTTATATTTTTTAAAGGCATGCTTTCTCTTCTGCTCTGTTTTTCTTGTGCATTTTTTTTTTTTTTTTTGCATTTCCGGCAAACCATATGAGAAAGCTGGTTGCCTAGATTTGCCAGGGCAGCTTTGCTCTACAGAAAGGATACCTGAAGATGGTGTTATGAATTTGTGATTGATTACGTCAGGGTTGCACCTTGAATTAAAGTAGACAAGTCACACTGATGAAACAGGAAACTGTTTTTGTATGACTTTCATAATTTTGGAATATTTGTAATAGTGTATGTATGTGTCTGTGTGTAATGTACTCTTGTATATTATCGTAATCAAAGCTTTATAAAGATCACAAATATGTTGCTATTTCTCCCCTAATAAAGCAGGAACAATTCACTTCATTTATTTAATGGAGTCATACCAGTGAAATACCCATCTGTATTTTAAAATCTTTTGATTTTCAGTAGTAGTACAAGCATTTCTTGCACAGTTAATTACTGGTTGTAAAAAAAAATCTGTTTAAACTTCTGATTTTGAACTGCTTCACTAAAATGTTTCACCTTTTGATTACTGTGGCCATACTTTAAGCCTATTAAGCATTTTTAAATCTCCTTAGAGTTTAAAGAAGGGATTTTATGACTAATATCTCATCCTCTGCAGTTATTGCAAGCTGTGGATTACAGGGTTGTAATGCAGCAGTAATGAATATTTATTTAAAATATTACCTGTGCCTGATTTGGTAGCTTTCTTTGTTCTGTGCAAACAAACACTAAATGAGCATTTGAGATAGAAAATGTGTAGCTAGATGATATATGATGTGACTTATAAATAGCATATCTATATCATGGCAACATTTAGGAAATATTTGCAGATGATCTGTTGATATGTTCTTTGACCCACTTCACTTCAATTCACAGTATAAAGCAAACATATAATTGTACTTGTCTTTATTTAACTTTTGCTTTACTGATGCTTTTCTGGCCATCATGCCTCTGTTCTATTGCCACATATTTCACCTCACCACTAATATGTTCCTTGAAAATCTGTATGTCAGATTTCTGTGCCTCCATCATCAGTTGTAATGTTACTGTCAAAGACACTGAAGAGACCATAAAGATGGTTTCTGGTCTTTATTGTTGTGAGGTTGTCTTAGACCTGAGTTAGATGCATTTTTAAAAAGCTTATAAAATAAAGACTGCATTTTCCCTTTTCCTGACAGAACAGTGGTGATTATGCTGCAGAAAATACTGCTGCCCTCCTTTACTGATTCATGCCGAACAAACAAAGGCAGCAGAGAAAGCTCCTAGAGAGGGATTTTTAATAGCATGCTATACTGCACTTTGAAGTTTAATTTAAACTGCTCTATTAGGTTCCACAGCTACTTTGATTAAAATGAGGTTTATTACACAAGCACTATGTTACTTCTATCTGCATACAATATTTTTTCAAACCAGAGGCCTCTTTCAGCACATACTTGAGGGTCAACACTGGCTAGGAACCCTGATCTAAGGTTAGCTTTGAGGTTTTCACCTAATTGCTAGGCTCTTTTTGTATTCAGGAGGAAGGTATGCTGCTCCAAACATTCGATGCCAGACCTCACAGTTGGCATTTTGGAGATGTTAAAATCTGCATGTGTGAAACTGTGTGTGAGAGCACTTATAATCGGGTTCTTTTGGTGGACTACTGAAGACAACCTACCATCTATTAATCTGAAAGTTAAAACCAATTTGAGATGATCTGAGTAAGGAAGACTATACATGTATGAAAAGACATTTATGCTTGAGTATTTTACTCCTTCAGCAAGAGAAAAATGCAGTTAAACCTACCTACTTGTTGACTTAGCTTGTTCATGTTACCTTGGTTTATCTAGACTTGGATTTTTGATGAAAAATCTTCTCCAGATGAAAGCTCTTAAATTTGGTATACATTTCTTTTCACCTTTCTAATTAGATGCCACTTTATGCATTTTTAAACTTTTTTTGCACATTTTAAGACTTCATCCATATTCTCTTTACCTACCAGTGCATAAATAAAAAGGCAAAGTGCATGTAAAAGGTTAAAACCTTTTTTCCACTGTATAGCATTTTCTATTTTCAGAACATTTTCTGACCTCTAAAGAGACTGAAGAGAGATACAACTAAGTGGTTTTCCATGTCCAGCAGAGTACTTACCTGAAATTAGACAGCTTCAGTTTCTCTGCTTTAGCCTAGAACTTTCACAGGAGAACCATACGACTAAAAACAGAGCATATGTCAGTGTTATTTTGTGCTCAAACTAATTTTAAACCACAGATATTTTACTTTGATTGCTTTGTATTGTGTGAGTTCAAAACACTTAGTTTAGTGGAGTTTCTCTTCTATAAATAGTCATTGACAGCCTTGACACGTGGGATTTTCCTGTGTGACAGAGTATTTGTAGTACTAACCACCAGCTGCATATTTTCTGAAGAAATAAAGTCAGTGTGGTGATTCTAATGGTTTCCTAAAGATATTTTTCTATGCTTTGCCTCAGTAGCTGGGAAGATGAATGCATTGCATATTCTTATTATCAACAAAGCCTACCAAAGGTTTAAAGTACTGACTACCGAGATTTTTGTTGGATTTACAATGGACACATGATTATGCAGAAAAATGCATTGCAGACACCCTTTAGCAGGTCTCGGTGGTTCACATTTGCAATTCTTTTATGCGATGCTAGTCAACCTTCTACTAAGGATTAGCCATCTTTTTTTTTTTCAATGCCGTATTAAAGATGAGCGGTATTTACCTTTTTCCTCAGAGAGCGTGCTGTGTGGCAGTACAATGTAAACAGGATATCGACCGTGACGCTGCATCTCTTTACTTCCTGGGGAATCGGCTTAAGATTTATGGATTCAATTGGTTGAAAAAGCAACAATATGTGTGTTTTATTCTTTAAAGTATGTTGGCGTATTAGTGGCTGCATGGTTGAAAAGGGATTTTATTATGATTATAGTGATCAAATACCTCACTATATATTTTTAGAGTTATCAGGCATAATTTTTGATCTTGTCAAAACTAAGTCAAACAGCAGCAATCTTTTTGGAATCTTAATAGTGCCCCAGTCAAGGCGTCTGATCTTCGTGAGCTAGAGCGATCTATTGAAACTTAGCAGAGCAGCTGCAAGTATGGGTAGTTGGAGGAGTTTGATGCTAATCGTTGCCGATAGAAAGCATATGTGCACTGCAGGCCTAAAGGTTATAAACCATTATGATATAACGGGGGAAAAAATCTCTACTGCAAATGTCAGGGTGGATTTGTTACAACAGCAATAAAGCTTTGGTCTTCATTCTTTTTCCACTTTATTCTCCTTACATCCATTCAGTTGCTACAGTCTTTACATATCCTACTATATTTAATCAGAAGTGAATTCATACTCCCAGGATCCTTTGTCATTTGGTAAACAGTTCTGTATCTGGCACTGTAAATAACCTGAAATATGTTTTTTGGTGCATAAGCATGCCAAAGCTTTTGTGTACTGTTGCACAGACCCATTAGAGAGGCCTTTTCTAAATTTAGATAAATAGCATTAGACATTAGCATTTGTTTTGTTACAACAGATGCTTTGATACAGGATTAGGTCATGACTTAGCTAGTTGGCAGTTCCGCTGCAGACTGAAAGCAGAAATTGCTGCCATTCTGTAAACAATAAAGTTAACCAATAAGCTTCTCAAAGAGAAAATTATTACTCCACTTACATGAATATCAATCAATATCAAAACAGCCTTAAAATCCATGAACCAGTATGATGTTTTCAAAGTATAATATTGACTGTTACTGTTACTCTGCTATAGTTGTACTTTTATGAGCAAGAGACCCCACGTATTTTTCAGTGCCGTGTGACTAACCAGTCTCAGGATTTCAAATTGAGAATTTTTTTTTACCCTTTCTTAGCATTTTACATGTTTAAATTGTGAACAATGTATATAATATGCAAAACAGAACAAGTCATTTTTTAATTAGTGAGGCATCAGACAATATTTACTACCACTATGTCAACATCTATAGTGTGAGTAGTATGAGGAGCTCCTAAATCTGAAGTAGTGTTTTTACTGTAACACATCTTCCCTCACATTACCTGACATTCAAAATAATTCGAGACTGTGGGTCTGTGGTTTAGTTAACAAGATTAACCCCCCCCCGTTGTCATTTTATATTATCAGACCAGATTACATTCAAATCAATATTGTGATGTTACTCAGCAGATGTGCTCCTAAAGAGCCCTTTGAGGGTTCACAATGATCTCCTGGCTTTTCAAAAATTACTGTTGCTTTACATCAAGTGTCTTGTTGCATAAGGGTAGGAAAAAATGTAGTTTTAAAAAGTAGTGATAGTATCTATGTCTGAGTATGTGTGTCTCTGGGATTATGTTTAACACTGTTTGGACAGGCTTAATGAGGGCCAGTAGGAACCAGTTTGGCAGTGTATTATTAGATGTGGTTATTTTGGTGCTCTGATGCCAAATTACAGATAGAGGAAATGAAGCATCACACTAATGAGATTTCACACAGTTTATTCAGTCTGAGCTGCAAATTCTCCATCATTATTGGATTGATAGATTCTTTTCATTCTTTATTTTTAGGGAGAATCTTATGAATATATCTGTATTTTCCAGAATATTTTATCACATTTCAAAGATAATGCATTAATTGTTTCAGGTTGATAAGACTTTTTTCATAGACTGCTTCATTCCTTTTTCTTTCTTTTTTTTTTACTCAGGAAGGACTTTTGATTATTGCTGGTCAATAATTTCTACAGAGACAATGCTTGAATAATTACAGGTTTTCATAGTCATTTCTATATGCCAAAACAATTTATCCTATTTTATTTCAATATGTTAAACAACTAAGACTACATGACCAGGACTGTGACTATTGCTATGATTCTGAACACTTTGTTTTACAAAGCATATTTATTTAGACCATTGTTTTTTTTGCCATTTACTGGATTGAAAATGTGACCTGAGTTCAATAAACATTTTTAAATTCATGACTTTGTAAAATCTCTGATATTTTTTAGGGGTTTATAAAATCATCGAGTGAGTCTAGTTTTCTTTAAAAGTAAGATAGGTAGGTATCATCCAAATTTTACGTAATTAGCTGTTGAAAACATTATGCAACAAAAACCTGATAGATGCAGCAATATACTTTTCAAATAAAAACCTGGGATTTTGCAATAACAAGTGGAGCAATCACATATAATAGATGACACTTATGTTACATGAACTCTGCTGCCCGAAATATGCTTTTATTGGATTCTCAAAGGCTTATAGTCGTTGTGAGAAAACTGGGGTAACAGGGGATGAAAAGGATGGAGACACTTGTTTCCAGGGAAACGGAAACAATGGGTTTAAGCTAAGGTTCATCAGATGTTCATTAGAAAAAAGAGATTTTATTTTCATTTTAATGGTGTTCAATCTTGTCAAATGGCCGGTATTTTTTAATTCTCTGTGAATCTCCTGAGTCTCATCACCAGACTATGTTGTGTTCATTATCTTACTGAAGTAAAAATCTGGTCATGGTTAAAATAGGACACTGATCAGTGTGTCAGGTGTACAAACTCAAGTTAAGTTTTTTTAATCACTCGTTCATTTCTCACAGCTGGAGTTACTTATCTTAAGATCCTATTTCTTGTAAAGTGAATAGAATACAGGGTTTCCCCCAGAAAACTTGCTAAGCCCGGTGGTCGGGCGCCGAGGCGGTCCACCGTGTTTTTGTATTAAAAGATGTTAAGTAGACAATAAAAGTAAAAATATCACTGGGTAATTATATGTTATGGGAAAACATCGTCAGTGAACTGCTATATAAACCCACAACCAGTCTTAAAAACAACTAATCAAAAAATACAATTAAAATGAATATCAATTATGTCCCCTTCTGTTAAATCCAAATTAAGCCAGAGGCTCCGTCAGGCTAATATTTTAACATAGACCACAGATATATAAATGTAGCATTTGTTTATTGAGATTATCATTACTACTAAATTTGACATAATGGTTTCAGCATATAAGTTAAAAGACTTTAAATTATTTAACATTTATATGTAAGATTTTAAGGAGCTGGCAAGTTTACTTTGTAGAAGTTCAAAGAACAATACTCATAGTCAGATTGGTTTGTGCACAGCTACAATCTGATGCTGTATCTTTGAGTTTCAGCTCCGTCCATCCCATCCATTTTCTTGCACCCTTGTCCCTTAGTGGGGTCGGGAGGGTTGCTGGTGCCCATCTCCAGCTAACGTTCCGGGCGAGAGGCGGGATACACCCTTGACAGGTCGCCAGTCTGTCGCAGGGCAACACAGACACACAGGACAAACAACCATGCACCCACACACTCACACCTAGGGGCAATTTGGAGAGGCCAATTAACCTGACAGTCATGGTTTTGGACCGTGGGAGGAAACCGGAGAACCCGGAGAAAACCCACGCATGCACAGGGAGAACATGCAAACTCCGTGCAGAAAGACCGGGGCCGGGAATCAAACCCAGAACCTTCTTGCTGCAAGGCAACAGCTCTACCAACTGCGCTACTGTGCAGCCCAGTTTCAGCTCCGTTTGTTCACAAATACAAATTAGTAAACTGCAGTTATAATTTATTGCTTTTTAGGGTTGCCAGTTAAACTACTCCCCCTGTCCTAGATTTCACTAAATCTAACACAGAAGCTGTTAGAGGCGCTGATGTTTTTAACCACAAAAGGGGCCCCTAAGTCATATTCTGCTCCAGGCCTCATGCACCCTTGGACCGGACCTGCATAATATGGTAATCCGCTGCACTACACAGAGATGCGCAACAAATGGGAGATTTAATTCAATGCTGCTAATGTGGCTTTAGTAGCTCTTTTATCTTGTTTCTGTTGAGTTTTTAACAAGGGGACACATAAACTATTTTGGTTGGTCGAGTTTCTGGACGAGTTTTTCAGATATCCGGTGGCCTCGCGCATTAACTCTGTCTGACTAAGTGGGCAAAACATTTGATACGGTTTGGTGCTTAGTGTAACCGGAAAAATAATACTAGTAATAATAATAAAATAATATAAAATAAGCGTGATGCGTGACTGCGCGAAAGCTCCTCACCGTGTTAAACCTGCACGATGAGTGATTAGAAGTGGGTCGTTAACCACTAACGCACCGGCTAACCGGGACCACAGACCTAAACTTTACAGGGAAGACGGGGCCAAACGCTGGGCAGCGTGTTGAGATGTAAACGCCGCATAATGTTTTGTTCACAAATATACATCATTCTCACTGCTCGCTCAAATCACCACTGAAAGCGCGACTACAAGTTATTCCTGCGGTTCACGTTGAGCTGCGCAACCAGAGCTAACGCGGTGAGTTTAAACTCTTACCTTAATCAATAACTCCTCATAACTAATCATAATTCCACACAGGGGGTTGATGGGTTGATGTAAATATCCATAGCGGTCAGCCTTTGTCCGGTTCGAGTGAAAGGAGGAGCGTGATCCGCGCTGAGATTAACTTTAGACATCCGGCTGCTGCAGCGCGCGAGGCAACGCGCAGAGGCTCAGCGGTGTGATTGGGCCGCATTTAAATGCATAAACTATAAACATATCTTCTATAAACATATCTTTAAGGACTAAATCTGCTCTGATAGTGAAACGCTCGGAGGAACAGAAACACTTTCAATCTGGCTTAAAAAAAGGCGATTTTTTTATTTTATTTTATTTTCCTAAACAAAACAAAAAACAAGAAAGGCTTAGCCTGGCGGTGGCGCTAGTAAAGCATGGCGGGCCGCCAGGCCTATAATACACTGGGGGAAAAAGGATTTTCTCATCCTTGGGGCACTAACTACTGGAAATAAATGCTTCTAAAAATATACAAATTATTTTCAATTACATATACATTAAAACAGTAGAGAAAAAAAATTGTCAAATAATTTTATAGCACTATGTGTTTTAATGTATCTGATTTATTAGGATACAAACAATCAAATGCACTAATAAAGAATAATGTCCATATTTACTCAATTATGTTTGCCCTTCAGCCATATTGGACACAAGTCTAATATGACACAAGACAAAAAGTCAGACTTTGGAAAAATTAAGACACTCCACCTTTAATGTAGATAAACTGGACCAGCCCTTAACTGCACATGAACAGTTAGTTTTCACCTTCTAACTATTGCGCTGTTGTTCTCCCAGGGCGCTCACTTGGCCATGATCGACACTCTGATGATGGCGTACACAGTAGAGACGGTAAATGTGGAGAAGGTAATGGCTTGCACTCATCAGTATTCATCCGGCGACTCTGAGGAGGAAAGACCATATGATACAGAGGACGCTGTGACCACCTGGATTAACAAGGTTTGATATTGTTTTTCTGTTGCAGTTAAAGGCTTTAATCCCTTAAATTATATTAAATCCAATGTCTAGAATTGTATTTGCTTATGCATATAAAATGCAGGTTACTGTTTGAACAGAAAAAAAAAAACATTTCCTAATTAAAAACTAAAACTTGTATTAGACTGACTGACGGAACTTAACATAAATACATTACCTTGGGAAAATATTCACACCCTTTAAAATCTTTCACATTTTGTCACATCGGTGTGTAACAACAACTTGCAGTATACTGGAATTTTATGTGGCAGTTCAACAAAAAATACATTATTGTGGATTTTTAAAAAAATTTTTCCTTCCAGTTTGCTGTAAGTCTTTCTGTAAACTGGGACTTGCATTGTTTATTATCCCCTGTAGTCTGGTACTGCTAAATAAATTCCAGTTCAAACAATTGTTTTCAGAAGACATCAATTCAATAAACAGAGTCCAGCTGTGTATGATTAAATATCAGTATAGACACAGCTATTCTTTGAGGA
Organism: Poecilia reticulata; assembly: GCF_904066995.2. NCBI lineage: Eukaryota > Metazoa > Chordata > Actinopteri > Cyprinodontiformes > Poeciliidae > Poecilia > Poecilia reticulata. The sequence continues at coordinate 12,769,419 of NC_088833.1, read as the reverse complement.
CCTTAAAAGTTTGCTGAAGGACATTATGAATAGTGTTGGTGGCTGAACATCTGCACTGACAAGCAAGGAATCAAGGAAGTTTGTCACTGTTTGTAAAAACTTTGACACCATGTTTTATTTGCATTACCATTGGCAATTATGCACTACTTTATATTAGCCTATCATGAATGTCAAATAAACAACTTTGAAGGTTGTGTGTGTAAAAGATTTAAGAGGTATGAATACATTTGCAAGGCACTGCTGTTACAGCATAAACCTGTCTGTAAAAGAACACAGCTTATTATCTATCTAGACTTGTAAGACAGGACTGAGGAACACACAGGGACTCATTTTAGATGATAAAACAAAAGGGTAACATAAATTTGGTGCTTCTAACTGAACCAAACAGGATATGGGCTTATGCCAATCTAAACCAGTTATCTCTACAAATGACATTCACACTGTTGCTTGTAGAAATGGATAACTCAACAAACACTCTGCTCATCTGGCATTTATGATAAAAATGGGTAAACAAAATCAGTTTCTCACTAAAAGCCCTCTCTATGTGTCCCCTATGAATTTGCAAAAAAGCCACTCAATAGCTTGAAAACAAAACATTCTTCTAGTAGCAAAGGAATAATTTCACACCTATTACAACAAATATAACATGACGAGATTTGAACCTGCACTACTTCAAAAACAATTCAGCTGTTAATATATTTCTCCCATCCACATAAATTGCAACATGGTTGCTTTTGCAGGGCTGCATGCACAGATGGCTCACAGACGCACTGGAGCAGAATCCAGTCGGACTCTGTTTACATTCTTCTAGCTGCAGCTCTGGAGGGCTTCCAGATCTGGACTTCAAACACACTCAGAGCAGACAAAGGGTTACAGGAGGTGTGGTCATGATCTCCTACTAGAAAGGCATATGGCTCCCAGTTGGAATACTCACTACATCCACAGCGTGCAGTTTATAGCACACTCAATTAAAACAAGTAAAATTAAATCCTCTGTGTTTTGCAATGTAAAACCATCATTGTTTAATTTATTTACTCACTTGGAGCTGCTTTTTACATTCTCAAAGATGTTGCTTCTTTCTTTGATAATAGAGTATTATTTTTTCCTCCCCCTTTAGGTAAATGAGTATCTGAAAGACGTTGTTGCTCAGGAACAGAAGAAGAAGGAGACACAGTGTGCTGAGCAGACTGGGAGTCCTAGGGTGGGTGTTTTCTTTTGACTTTTCTCATCTAGCTGTAACACTTCACAGACTGTATATACTGTACACAGTGTGATGGACACATTCAATTGAGCTGAGGGAAATCCTTGGCTCCGAGTAATGGATTTACCACAGCATTTCTCTTTGACTGGCACTTATTTTTCCCAGACCTCTGTGTTACTACAGTATTTCAGACAAGTTTCTTGGCTGTGAGAAGCTGTTTAAACTCAGCCAGCATCAGAAAAAATCTCAGTCAGATATTTTTGTTTCACTGTTGGTTTAATGAATATCAAACCGAGAGATTAGATATTAAAGGCATTGATGTTTACCCACTCATCTTTTGAATCTTTGTCAGAGGGTCAGGACTCTCCAGTCTAATTAGATAAGCAGTTATTTATGTAATGATCAGAACTGAGGACCCGAAATTTCAGTCAGACAAGATGTAAAAATCAGAAAATTCTTTATTGAAGACCAGGGTAAGGAGAGGCAAGCACGAGCAAGGAACAGGAACCTCTGAGGACAGAGAAACAGGTTAGGGATGGTTCTAGGGAGGGGAGGCCAAAGGTAAAAAATAGAAAGAGGATCACTAACCTTCCTTGTGTAGTGGGGAAAGAGAGGTCCAGGTAATACAGTGGTAGCGGCCCGTAGCACACCCAGGGATGGACAGAGCTTGGAGGGCAAGGGATGGGGGCAGACAGATCAGGGCAACAAACTCTCAGAGGGTCAGATGAGGAGCAGTGGTCAGGGTGCGGAAAAAGGGTCAGACACTTGTAGGTAATATCAGGCAGACAATATCCAAGGGCGAGGCAGGAGGCAGAGGTCAAAAGGCAGAAACAGGGTCGAGACCAGAAAACAGAAGCCAGTGAAGAATCCGACGTGGGCAAGGCAAGGCAGGAAAATCCAAGGGACAAAAAAGAGTTCGAGGTCGTGGTCAGGTCAGGAAGGAATGCTGGATGTCTACTCACTCTAAGGCTTTCAAAAATCTGGCACTGTCTGCCTGCCTGAGAGCTGAATATAACAGTTGGTGAGCAGGTGGAGGACATGAGCCTGATTGTGCTCCAGCGCAGCAGAATGCAGGTGAGCCAGATGAGCTTGATGAGGAGTAATGAGGAGAAGAGCATAGCAGGCAGACAGGCCAGAAACATGACAATTTAGTCTTGGTTGAACCTTGTTCAGGATTCGCCCTCAGTCACAGATCGCTTATGTAACTTTCTCCAGAATCAGTGCTTATTTTTCATACTCCAAGACAGGGAGGTGATGCCTATGTGTTTTATTTTTTATGTATAACTGAAATAGTCTCTGTATTCTGCCTGTTTGAGTCTGTTTACCAAAACAGTTTCTTACCCATTGAGTATTGCAAGAACTCATTAATGCTCGACATATATCATAATGAGCATTTCATTCTTTAGATTAAAACATGCATTGTCAGAAATGTGCATAAAAGTTGTAGTGCATTTGATGTTCATACAGATTTCAACTGTATGCTGTTTTAAAAGCACTATTCTCTAATTTGCAAAACAATTAAATTAAATATATATTCAGGTGACTGGTCAATTGAAACAGCTATAATTATAGCATTTTTTTTAAGGTCCGCATCATTTGGATAACTGCAACTATGTGATGGAAATAGACAATTTAATAATTTAGGTATAGTAACAAACAGCTTCTTTCATATTCATTTACATCCTTATTGCAGTAAATACCACAACATATGATAAAATGTAAGTTCAAATTATATTGCATGCAAGAACTCTGACAGTTTATTTATTTTTTTATTATTTCCATGACCGATGAGTGATGCAAACGTAAAATTGGATCCAAGTTTCTCTTCATAGTGCAGCTGTTTGTAAGGTTTTGACTCTTCCAGTAATACATGCAGCCGGTGTCTGATTTTATGGCATCTTTATCATAGCAATTTATTATCCAGTAGCAATAAAAATTGATCATAGTTTGCTACTGAAGCAGGAGTGGATGTACCTAGTATTTTTATGGCTCCACTTTGTTTTAGCATCTGTGATGCATTTATTGTTATGCAGCAGTGAGGAGGAGAGTTCCAAACAACGTGTCAGAGAAAGGAAGAGGAGGTGAATGATGTCACTCATGGACTCACCTTCATGTTTATCCTTCATGCCTTGTCTGGCCGTCTCCTTTCCATGTCCTTGAATAGTCACTGCCAGCAGTTTTAAAGAAAGGATTGACTTTTGAAATGCTACGGTGACTTCCTCTGTCACCTGGTCCTTAAAAAATGTTCAGGGACTGAGAAAAAATTATATTATTTATCACTGACATATTGTTGTCATGTGTCCTACCTCCACTTCTTTATTTTTTAAAGTTTATTTTTATTTTTTCCATCTCTCTCTCCCAAGTTATGCCATACAACACACTCTGACATGACACCATTGGTGTTGCTTCATTTTAAAGATGTTAAAAGCCCATCTCATGTTAAACTGGCAGCTCAACTGCCTTGTTTTGACCTCCAGAGATGGAGAACTGCACTTCCTTTTCTCAGGGCTGCACAGTGTTTGACGATGATCTGACCAGTCAGTGTGCAGACACAGCAATGCATGCCTCAGCTGTCCTTCACAAACACACAGCAAGGCACACATGCTTTAACTGGTGAAGTGGAACCAGAAAGTGAAATCATATCCTCAGTGAATCTTTTGAGTGATTTTTTGTACTACTGAACCAAAAACTGAATGGTAAACATGGTCACTTAGTGTTACCTATTTAGCCTGGTCTGATGCTGATTTTTGGGTGATAACAAATCCCCTTGTTTGGCCCCATAAGCTGTGGAGCTGACCTTCCACTGTCCTCATGAGCCCCAAAGCTACTAGCCCTAAATGCTGTGTGTGTGTTGGTGTTGTGTCCTTGTGACTTCTATGTATTTTGCTTATGGCAGACTTTGCTCTAGTTTAATAGACAAACTCGCTAAATGCTTACATTAGTTCATATTCAAATGAACTAATGTATGTAACAGACAGATTTCAAGCTCTCTGGACAACTCTAATTGTTGTTAAGTCTAAAGTTATTTGTACCATCCAACCAAAACTTTAGCAAAACATTAAACCACTCTCCTTGTAGCAATTGCATAATAACTTATTATATTAGGTAGGTAATTTACAATATTATTGTAATGGGAATGTGGTAAAGTGTAAACTTTTTAGCATATCTATTTAGATTAAACATGTTATAATACTGTGTATGATATCATTTTGTCATGCACTAATCAATCAGGCAGTGATGAAAAGGCGGCAATTTCCAAGTGATTAACTCGAAACAGTGATTGGCAGGTAATGTTCTGGAAAATATGTCCTTTAAGTGCCCCAAAACTGAAATCTCCCACTTTTTTTGTCTGTAAACACATAAAAAAACAGCATGTTTTTTTGTTTGTTTTTTTTTTTTTTTAGTCAAGCTTAGATAATAGTAAGGCTCACAGGTTTTGATGCATAATTGGGAACAATTTTGAAATCTCTTCATTATGTTGAGTTCAAAATTATTGTATTTAATCAAGAACCCTGTAGCAGACAAAATAACCCTTGATACTCAAAGAGAACTACAGCTAAAAGTTTTATTTTAAATAGTAAGTGGTTTGCTAGTCATTTTCTTAGAGGAAAAGTTCATAGTCATTTTGAGAGGGAAAATAGAGTTACTAAAAACCAGTTGCCTTCAAAAAAGTGCAATGTTACATTTGCTACTACTTCCAGCAGCTTTGTGTCCCTCACCCTCACCCTCCTACTGTCTGCTGTAGGTCTGCAGTTAGTATGAGTCACGCAAACAGACAGTGAGAGACACACACACCCTTCTAGGGCAATCGGGGCGACACTGACTTTATTTTATCCCATCAATTATTTGTAGAGGTGATGGTGGCAACATGACTAGTGTTTGGAAGGTTGATTTATTTTTTCCTCTAAGGCCTTTACGTGCCCTCATAGGTTTGACTGGTGGATACACTGTGTAGCTCTATTCAGTGAAAAGTCTAACATCAGGTTAGAAGCTGACAGTCTTCCTCTTGTTGTCAAGCTGTGGTAGCAGGCTGTGGTATTTAGAGCCTGAATGATCTGAAAAGTGCATGCTGACCTTTGAATAAAATTTGCTAGCATTACTAAGAAATCAATTCACAAACCTTCACTGTATCTGATAATGAAGACACCTGAATAAATATTTTCAAGTTTGCCTTTGCTGGTTTTCAGGTTGGCCTCTGAGAGTTTGCTTACTTTGTAGTGTTAAGAAGCACAGCTTAATTGACTCCTGGCTCTGGAGGGAGTTGGTAGTTTGTCTCAGTCTACAGATGCACTTTTCCACAACAATGACTTTATGGCACGGCCACAAAAAACTTTCAGGCTTTGGGTTGAATGGAAAAAGCAGAATTAGATTTACTTAAAATTGTTGGCACAGAAACCATCTGTTAAAAATATCAATGGATGTTATTAGTGAATGAAATTATGGTAGCAAAAACTGTACAACACTGGGATAGAAAATATTTAAATAAACTTAAGGGAGTAAATACTTTCATGCTTGTAAGAACACTAAATTGTCATACATTTTTTATGCTGATGGCAATAAAATGAGTCAAATTTGAGGCACACATAATCCTAATTCTTGTGGCTGAATTGTGAATAAACATAGTATTTGCAACTACTTATCAATTGACTGCAGCTCGTTTGCACAGATTGGGATTAAACCTTTTCTTTTCCTCATGTTTATAAACTGATAAGTTCTATTTCTTGCCTATTTACATATATCGTATGATAAACTATTCTGACATCCTGACCAACAGATAAAACAGATTAACTACTAATATGTTGAGTGGATTAGATCAGGTGTGGGAGAGCGCTCTGACACTAATCAAATCAGGAAAATCCAGGACAGCTTCTGTCTCTCTCTTTTTTTTTTTTTTTTTTTACTTTTCGTGCCTTTTCTATTTATATTGATGATTTCATTAGAGTGTCTGTATTTTCCTCACAAGTCACAGCTTTCCTTCTTTGAAGTTATGGAAATATGGAAATGCACGTCATTTTGATCGACATGTGAATTTCGGGTCTTTGGTTCCTCAAGGTAGTGTGGGAATTAGCTTTTCGGTGCAACAAGCTTCTTCTGGAAGCAGCTTACATCGTCAGAGGATAGCTGACAGATTTTGACATGAATGCAGTGGAAATGTTATTTGGATTTTCTCTTTCCTAAGACTGGTTTTTATTAACTTTACAGGGAACATTTGAACAGTCAAGATACTCCCTGGTATTTTAGTGAGAATCTATTGGAACTGGCATGGAAAAGTGACTGTCAAATTTAAAATACAGATTTCACGGCATTTTAATCATAGCCCTTAAAGGGAAGTTGTACTTTGATATTTGCAACTCTAAATTCTAATACATTATCTCAGGTCAAAAAGACTTATGTAATTGCATGTGATTGCCAAATATAAGACTGTAAATAACAGCATCATGGCTAACAGGTTCTAAAATAGTCTTTAAATATTACAAAAGTGATCAAAATGGTTTTAGGAGAAGGAAACCTTCTGTTCTTTTCTTAGTTTTCTTGAATACAACCCTGTGAACTTTAATTTCCAAAAAGTACACTTTGGCATGTTTATGTCATTTACTATGAAGTCAGGACCCAATCACAGTAAATGTTCTTACCACACATTTATTACATTGGAACTCTAAGACGTGACAGTTGTTTTGATGTGTCCACATGAAAGAAAAGCTAAAAAGCCAAAAAGCGAAAGCAGTTTAAACATATTACAACTAAGCTACGCAGTTTTTAAGATGAGTGGGATGTCTTTCATACACACAAAAACAATAACCAACATTTTTTACTTTAGTGTCAATGCTTTTATGCTACTGCTTATGTTACTAACTAATCTCATTGAGAACATTTCTTTATGGTTCCCTTTCTCTCTGCTTCGCTGCTGCAGTCTCCAACCAAGTGGTACATGAAGCTTGTGCCTGTAAGTCCACCTATCACTGCTGCCCCTTTTGCATCTGTGTGTTCATAGTGATTTATTTGATCCTTGCCACAGGGCCACATAATATTAGAAAAACATGCTATTGCAATATTAATGTAGAACATTGTCACAATATTAGTTGCTACTAACCCAGATTTACCTAATTAATCCTTTTTTCAGAGCTCAATACATGGTAAGAGCTTCTGAATCTCACTTTTTATACCACTAAATTCTATGACTGTCATGAAAGGGATCAGAAATAATGAAAGTTAGAGAAACTGGTCAAATTTAATATTGCAGGCAATTACAAATTAATATGAATACATTAATATTGCAATAATAATTTGGATTGCATATATTGTGCAGCTCTACCTCATTTGTTTGTTGTGTACATAGAATTTCTATTTGTCTTGTCAACAGGTCATTATTTGTCATTTAATAAACATCACATAGATGACAAAAATCTTCTGATTCTTATTAAAATTGCTTCAGTACCTACTGTATGCAGGGATAAGTTTAGTGAAACTCATGAAAACTTATTTTTTTCGATTGTGGCCATACCTATTTATCACTTATTTTCTGTAGGTTATACAACACTGAGGAATTGCTTAAGTTCTCCCATGATTAAATATTAGACAAGAAAAAATACTTTATAGTTTTTAGACATCTAGGAATAAATACTGTTATAGTTTGAAATACATATTTTAGTTGTTGTCATTTGAGTGACAAGCCCCATGTGATTTTTATTTCACCTGGAAAAAATTAATTTAACCACTTTGCAACATTTGAATATAGATCATTTAAAAAGCTACTGTTTATTGTCTTTGGCATATACCAGTTCATTTCCAAAGTCATTTAATTACCTTCATTCATGAGTAAATCCTCTACATTCACTCTGTTCTCTCAACTATCTGCCACTTCTTGAAAGCTCTAATGAAAGCCCAGCTGTTGTGAGGGTCGCTCCATTAATTGTGCCTAATTTTGCCTCCCATTAAGTGAATGAAAAACAGAAACAATAGAATAAGTCTGAGTTACAAACTACTGCAAATCTAAGCAAGACACTGTTCTGCAAAGCACTTGGGTTCATAGCTGTTTATGTCAACAGGCTCGCTATCGGAAAGAGCAGGCCTCTACCCAGTTGGCTCCCTGGATCCCCCCAGTGGACAACCTGCTTAAGGACAGCACAGACGGCTCGGCTCTGGGTGCACTGCTACATTTCTACTGCCCTCAGCTGCTGCCCCTGGATGGTAAGGAGACGAGATGGAAACAGTTGCTGTTTTTAGATTCTGATGTCAGAAAAGAGACGGTATAGTGTAGGTTCACTGAGTCGATTAGTTGTCTTTCACAAACAGAAGATGCATTCAATTGACGGACCAAGTAAACAAACCTATTTACTTTGTAAACACGTGGTAATTTACTCATTTCAGAGAGAATCCAAGGGAAAAAACATAAAGCGGCAGTTAAACCCACTATTAAACAACAGTAAGCCACTATCTTAACATTTAAGACTTTTACAAAAGTTTGAGGAAAAGTAAAAAAAGCTACCTCAGCTGGGTCTGGGGAAAAAAAATATTGTTCATCTATCAGTGCAGTGAAAAGTTCTCTAGTCATCAAATTTTGTCTGACAGCTGATGGATCTGTCTGCCCTCATAGATGTCTGTCTGAAGGAGAATATGAGTCTGGCCGACCGTCTCTACAACCTGCAGCTCATTCAGGACTTCTGCAAAGACAACCTGAACAGCTGCTGCCACTTCAGCCTGGAGGACATGCTATACGCCTCCTCAACCATCAAGGTACAGCCTGAATCAGCATGCATAATCTTTCTTCAACAAAAGACAAAAAGTTCAAGATTATCATGTTGAAATTATCATTAAAGATTGCATAATGTTTAGGTCTGCAGTTCCAAACTTCTTGCTGCTTTTTTTCCGATGGGGATCATATCTGCCTTATTGTCCAAACACTAGCTGATTCTACTCACTGATACATTATTAGGAAAGTTTTTGTTTTGTCTGTTTTTGTGGATTTGTTGTGCGACACAGAGAAGAAACCCATATGGCATAGTTGTGCATAGGGAGAAAGGCTGAATAAAAGAAAGAAATAAGTTGGGTTGCACGCCAGTGGAGTGAGTCATGCTGTGGAAAAACCTCTTGTAAAACACGCTCTGTTCAAACCACAAAATTGGAGAACTCCATACAGGCTGCACTGCTTCTGTGTGCATTTATTTAGCTTTTTCCTTCTATACTATTTGCTTTTACGTTGTTTTTCTTACCCTATTTTAGGTCCCACTTCTTAGTGAGACATTCCTTGTGGTTTTCATTTTGTGTTTTTTACTTCTGCCACTTGTGTTTTTTGGTTTGCATGTGTTTCACTAAAACGCACTTATTTGTTTCTTTTCCCTTGTTAATGCTTGGCTGTCTGTAATGTATTCATAAAGTTAGCTTCTTTATGTAGATTTGTGTAAACTTCTTGCTATGTGCGATGATGCTGGAGTGCATCTGTCCTAGAAACAACTCCTGTTTTTCATCTTTTGCTAAACTCACTTGCTGCCCTACTTTTCTTCCTCCAGCAATAATAACACACAGATAGCCAATAAAACAGGCTAAAATAGTTGGCAAATATGTCAACCATGTCAGACTGATGTACTTTTTGAAATAGAAAAGTGTAGTTTTTTGTTGGTCTCTGTTTTAAATTTTATTTTAAATATTTTTCCAAATCTTTGCCAGATTTAAAAGTGCATGAACAGCAAATAAGCTATCCTGATCTTTGTCCACTGGTTCCTTTGAGGTCCTAATGTCTGTGTCAGTTGCATTTTGGAGGATTTACATTCTTGTTCCTGCATTTTATCCTTTTCATCAAATGGCCATCGTGGCTTCTGAAGCACATGAATACCACAACGTCAGACAACAAATCACAGTGCAGACAACCTAATTGTTCCTTTAACAAAAAGTTCAATAACACCCTTCTGTTGGTTGGAGGGTTTATTGCAACTTTCCTTGTGTGCCTCATGTTTTTGTTCTTGTGGTGACTATCAGTCTCTTCCCCTTTGTGCTGCATAAACAGTAAGCTGATGTGTGATTTGATGGATGAGTCTGGCTTTGGCTTGCTGCCGTCTAAACATGTCTTTGGATTCAGGTGTGTTGCTCTGAGCAGAGACAGAATACAGGTCACTGAAAGGGCAAACTTCTGTCTAACCAAAAAATATGTCAGGTTCCAAACAATATGCTGATTTCAACTGATTTAATGTGAATATTACTATGCATAAACTTTATTATAAGGTAATACTATCAATATAAATATATGGGTTGGAATAGTTGTATTTATCATTACTTTGATTTTTAAAAAAGCAAAATATTTAGTATTATAATACATTTATGCTTCCTCCAAAAAAATTCATGCCCTCTTGACCATGGTGAAATAAAAAAATCAACCTTTTGACCAACATGCAAAACTGTTTGTGACAGGAAATAATCATCGCACCATGAAAACATTGTGCCTATAAAACTTAACCTTATACACACAACCAGGCCTACAATGGAAGTGTTTAGATTGAAGCTTATTCATGTTCTAGAATGTTAAAGTCAATGTGTAAAACTAAATCAGATTGCGAATGATGTTCTTCCTCAAAAAGCTCAAGGATTTTGAGCACTGTACTTAGAATTTGTGTTGCAAAACAGGGGCTTTGAGTGTTTGAACAGAGACAACACAAGTGAAGGATTGCTGTGGCGGTTCAAAGGTTAAAACTAATGTTATAACATAAGTGTATAACGATAATGCATCAGATTAAAAGTGTTGCTCCAAAAAACCTGCATGTCACTGTCAACAGAGCTTAAATTAAGAAAAAAGAAGAGTGGTTGTGTTCTGAGTCCAGCCAGCAGCATTATTTTGCTGACACTGATTTTTGCAGACATAAAGCTGTCCCAGCAGAGCACAGTTACTGTCTGAAAGAAGCAGTAAAAGGCAGAACTGCAAAGCGAACGAGTCAAATTCGGTAACCTTGACCTGGATTTCCAGGCACACACAACATCAGTGGCTGTGCGCCGCAGCCCGTCACACTAATGGAGACCTTATTATAAAGACTGAGCCGAGACATTAAGGCGAGGCGAGGTGGGGTGGCTGTTGACGCAGAAGAAATTGGAAACGGGACAGAGGTAGCAGGAGTGTGAAGCAATTAGGAAGGTGAGGGAAGGGTCTGATCAGTAATATTGAAAAGAATCACTGGGGTTCAGTTAACTGCCAGCGCACAAATCCACGCGCTAACTTGTTTATTTATTCTTAAAATGGTGTTGCTCTTCTATGTGGGTTGTATAGTTTTGCAAACATCTTTACTTATTCTGCACAATCAAAATTAAAATTGAAGGCTGACAGTTTAACTTTCAATATCCTCATGAACAAATCAGTCTGCTCATGTAAAATCACATGTCTATTGCAAATTTCTGTAAATGTAAAATACTTAAAAGACGAGTGCTTAAACAATGTTTCTTTAGACATGACAATTTCACTTGAGTTCCTCCATGCTTTTATAAAACACAATGTATTAGCCTTGAAAACCCAACCCCCTAAAACCATTCATTACATACACAACTTAGCCATTACCCTTAAGTAATGGGCTTGGCTTAGTAAATCATGTCAGCCCTACTGACTCCCCTTAAGACACTCTGCATTTAATTAATTCACAACACATCTAAATTACCATCTGTGGTTGAAAGAATGGAAATTTTGTTCACCATGTCTGGTTTTAGACCATCTTTAAACCACTGGACATCAAGCTTTGCATGAATCTCAGTTAGTTGGTCCTCCATTTTCTGGTTGTTTAACTGTGAGGCTCTATTTGACAGAAAGTAGGATATTTCACAAGGAAAAATGGCTTGACATCTCAATTTTCTGTCAAATGTCAAACTACTGCATCTGACTGATACTAAGTTCAGATCCCCAAGTAGGCTAATATGGTGCGTTAAAGGGTATAAAGATAATTAGAATAAATCTAGTAATTTTATTTATGTAGGTAAATAAATAAAAAAAACAACTACTGTTTCCGTTAAGTGTTTCACTGTAAATGTTGTTTTTAATGTCTTAAAACCAGCAATAATATTTTTCATTTCTTTCTAAGCTTTACAGGCAGCCAGTTTAATGACACTAACAAACAACACGCCGTTTTATCTGTTTCAGTCACTGCTGCCACACCAGCTTTTCTTTCTACTCGGTCTGAAATTGTAAGATCTGTTTTCCCCTCTGGAACTGACAGTAGCTCAATAAACTTGGTAGGAAATGAAAGAGTGGGATTTTACACATTTGTGTGATTGTCTCTGTCTGCCTGCTAGACCCATATCCTTTAATCAACCTTCCGTCCCACCTCTTGTTGGGATTAAATCCCCAGGAATTGTCGGTGCATGTCTTTGTCTCCTGCAGAACTCAATGATATCACTCACAGGGTGTGTCTGAGTGACCTGCCATTGACTTTTTTATTGGCTCTAAGCGATACACACCACAAGTGCCTTTTTGTGTCTCATTATTATATTGTGTGTGGGGCATCTCAATCCCTGCAGTGTGGATTAGCCACCACCCCCACCCATCCTCCTTCTTCCAACTAGAAATCTCATTAATCATCAGTCAGGTTAAAAGCTGCACACTTAAATCTCCAAACAGCAAAATCTGGCAGTTCTGCAAACCAGGCAACGTCAGAAGTCATAGAGCCAAACAATGGGAAGATAGGTGGGGCAGTGGGTGATCTGTGTGAGTGCATGCTTGCTTAGGGGTGGTATTATACTACAGCACTCACACCTGGGGTGTCAGTAGTAGACAGGACAACAGATGGAAAGGAAAAACAAGGCCTGGGTGGTTCAGATATAAGGAGATCTCATCATCATTCTTGCACATTTTTCTGCGTTTCTATTCATCAAAACTCTGAAGGATGTTACCCAAAGGTAAATGGCATGGTTTGACTAGCAGTTTAAAAAAAATTATGTTGAGTAAGAAAAAACTTAGCTGAAAGAAGTTTTATTTGTGCATGTTGATAACATTACTTTTTATTACTGAAAGCACTTAGAAAAGACTGGTTTTGCAGTTCTGCACACTAGCAGTGCTAGTTAATGTGATCCAACATGAAGAAAAACTGTAAAATGCTGCAGTACAGTCACAATAGACAAGTGTCAGTAGTGTTAATTGCCTCTGCACCTCCTGGTGGGCTCTTGGGCTGCAGTTTAGAGACTTGTGAAGTGAATGTTTGATTTGTGTGTGTGTGTGTGGGGTATGGTAGTTTTTTGCTTAGCAGAGCAAAATATTGCTGATGAAGTGAAAAGGATGTCGTTGGCGCTGATCCATGCACCACTGCCTTTGTCTGGGGACCGCGGATTGAGGGGTGGTTAGAGGGTGTGTTCCCTCAAGGTCACTCTCGCTTCAGAGCTCCTATACTGCATATTTATGGGAGCTGCATGAACACATGATTTAGAATACTTCAACATTTGAGCCTTAAAATGCATTTAAACAAGGTGCTAATGTATTTTTTTAAAGAAATGTTACAGTTTTGTTATGTGTTAGAATTATTACAAAATTAATATAAATTTTCTAGAATTTCTCCTTTAGTATATCCAGATTTGCAGCACATATTATGTGTTGAAATGGTGGCTCTTTTTTCACGGCAGTGCAATCTAGTGGTTTGACCTCCTACTGTATGTTGACCTGATTTATAAATGGACGTGCCATGGCACAGCAGTGTCACAAAATATCAACCTTTACCTAGTGTGAATTAGGTTAACCGGTTGGTTGCACAACTGTGACTGAAATCATAAAATATACTTATGAAAAAATTTATTTAGCCTTTTTGACTTCTTGTAGTTTCTGACATTTCTCAAATCCTGGCTCCAGTACATTTTTTTCAGTGTAGCAGGTAATAATTATTTTATCAGTCCTCAGAAAATGTGTTAACTTGCTGAAAGGAATGCTTAAAAATAACTGGAAATTAAGCTGTAAATCGTTTGCAGACATTGTGTGGAAAGGGGCAGACTTGATAAAAATTTAATCACTGCAGATCTTCTTGGAGTCGACAGTGACACATGGTGGGGAAATATATTCAATGCAGTTGTAATTTAGTAGAAGCTGACCTATAGAAAGTACTTATATTTATCTTAGAAGAATCTTCAGATCAAATGGGTTTAACATGACTTAGTCCCACGATTTTAACATTTGGGTTTTTTCCCCCCCTCAGAACAACTATTTGGTGTTCATGGCCGAGCTGTTCTGGTGGTTTGAGGTGGTTAAGCCGTCTTTTGTAAAGCCAAGAATGCTTGACAATGAAGGGACAGGCAAGTAATAAATTCAAGCAATATAATTCAAGTTATGTCATGCAAGTTACGATGGTGTCTTGTTTGTTTGAAAATGTAGTATAAAAAGTTAAATACAACATACTTGTAGGTTTCCTAAACTGGAAATAGTAACAGAATAGTGGAGTAAGGATCTGCATTGGGAAAACAAATTTTCTCTCCGTTTCACCATTCCAGAACCATCATCCATATTGAAAAGTATGCCTTTCATTCCAATCTCCAAAGCTACCAAGAGAAGTTTCATGGAAAGACCTCCAAGTCCTGAAAGACCCAGGTAGAGTGTTGCAAGAATTTTGTGTAAAGTTATGTTGATTCGCGAGATTTAAAAATGAAAAATTGTCATCTTTTTCTGTAAATGTATAGTTTACCCCTTCGACCCCAGCCACGTAACACAGGTAATTATAATTTTCACAGTAAGAACATTAGCTGTTTTATTGGGCAATTTAAATTCTATTGTTTTTACCTGTTTTCTATCTGATTTTTGTTATCCAGGAGATATCAAGAGGTCTAGCTCCATGTCTTTTGTTGATGGGAATCTAGGAACATGGCCCAAAGAGAAAAGGTTGGTAATTACATCTACTTATCAAGAGATATGGTTATTTTGAGTTAAATCTAAAGAGCTCACT
Source organism: Poecilia reticulata (assembly GCF_904066995.2). Taxonomy (NCBI): domain Eukaryota; kingdom Metazoa; phylum Chordata; class Actinopteri; order Cyprinodontiformes; family Poeciliidae; genus Poecilia; species Poecilia reticulata. The sequence goes on along the minus strand of NC_088833.1, from coordinate 12,754,335 downwards.
GAGTTAAATTAGCCACTAATCACATACCTGCAGATTTATTTACAGTTTTGTTCTTTCGTTATAGGTCTGGGCCTTATGGGGTGTCATTTGACATCCCCTTTGACAAAGGGGATTCCTTTCCTGCTGTACCTTCCTCTACACGTGGAATGGTTAGATCTATCAGCACTGATGATGGTTCTGGTTTCAAGGTCCAGCACATGCCTCGTGGAATGAAGAGGAACCTGTCGTTCCAGCCAGTGAATGGTCAGAGCATTGGTATCCAGGAGGAAGGCTGCCCAGAACGCCTTGCAGGAGTGGAGTCCTGCAGGCAAGCATTCCCCAACGGACAAGGAAGTGTCCTGACATCAGCTCCCTCTATGGAAGAAGCCCTCCAGATCATCCACAACCCAACCAGACCACCTGTAGAGGGAATCAACAATGGTTTCTTTCTGCACAGCCAAGACCCTGGGAATGGTGCTGGTGTCTTGGACCCTCTGCCAGAATCTGATTCCAAAGAACTTTTGAGCACCGCAGACACCACCGAGGTGGACACTGGCATTCACATCCGGACAGAGGACATGCTGGATGAAGACTCCTCTTTGAAAGACCTCTCCGTAAACATGGACCTGGATGTGGACACGCCAAGCCCCTCTCCAAGCAATCAGAGCAAATCTCCCTCGGGAGTGAAATTGACTAGCTTTGCCGAGCAGAAGATGAGGAAGCTTAGTCCATCAGCACCAGATTCAGGCAGAGGAAGCAGCAGCTCCATGAAGACCACTCCAGAGGGCTCAGAGTTTGCTCTCCCACTGTCAGTCTCCTGGGCACCAACACCTGAGCACAGCCCCATCCGTCAACAAAACACACCAGCCATTACTGCTCAGGCAACACCCACATCTGTCCAGCTTCCACCCAATGACCCTGCACAGGTCATGGCTACAGAGATGGTGCAGCTGAGGATAAGGCTTGAAGACAAACGAAAAGCCATTGAAGCTCAAAAGAAGAAAGTGGAAGCTGCTTTTACGAGGCATCGGCAGAAGATGGGCCACTCAGCATTCCTCAATGTGGTAAAGAGGAAAGCTGATGGGGCTGCTAGTGGGGAGGAAGGGGTTCAAACTGATGGAGAAGGAAAGTTGGCGAGCACAAGTCCCACATTTAAATTTGGCCGGAGCAAGGCGGACACACCTGACGGAGCAGAACAAAGCACCACACCCTCTTGTTGGCAGAAGACACCAGGTTCAGGAGATGAGGGTGGACAAAGCCATGCTCAGATCACTGAAGCAGATCTCTCAGAGTATACACGTTCAATCGAAAAGCTTAACCACTCTTTGGCATTTCTCCAAGCTGAGATGCAACGTTTAGCTCAGCAGCAGGAAGTGATCATGGCCATGAGGGAACAACAGCATCAGCAAGCCTGGGTCATTCCCCCTCCTCATTCAAACCCCTCACCACAGAAACATCCTCGCCCTGGAGCTGTTACCCGCTCTTCTGGGCCTTCTTCCCCTGCCGACTCACCTCTTTCAACCCATCGCTCTCCAACCAGCATCAAACGCAAATCGGCCTCCTTCCACTCACGCAATCCTCGCACGGCTCGACCCAGTGAGCTTAAGCTGGCACCGTACAGTCGTGTCCTAACTGCACCGCAGTCAGTCGATAGCATCCCGAGGCTGCGCAGGTTTTCTCCTTGCCAGCCTTTGACAAGCTCCTTTATTTATATGGGGGAGAAACCAGCAGCTGCCGGTCCAGAAACAATCGGCCAAGATGGGGATAATACTAAGGAGACAGATTCCATCCTGTCCCCCAAGAGGGAGCTGGCGAGTATTTGTGCTGTCTCCTTCCCTCACAACTCCCCTAAGCTGCAGACCAAAACAGAACAAAGTGAAGTAGATGCAAACTTCTCCAACCAGGAAACAAAATCTCACACCCATGATGAGATTTTAGACACCGTAGAAGATGACCAGAGCAGCACAGTTCAGAAATCATTTTTTGAACTTAAACCCACCATTGAGTCTTCATTCCCTGAGGTTCTTGCCCACCCTGTAGTAGAAACCTTCACAGTGACGCCCTCAGAGTTACCTCCAAAGCCAGAACAGTCCAGTCAGGCCAAAAGTAGTCTGATTGAGGTTCCTCTGATGGCCATGAAGTCTACGGAGGATTTGACAATTGATGACGGTTTGGAGATGGAACAAGGCAGTGCTGAGAGTGCAGATGATGAGCAAAGGTTATGCCATGGATTCTTCTTTAAGGTAATTTCAGTTCTATCAATTTTGTCAAGAAATACACAGGAGTATCAAGACACAACTTTTGATAATGGAATCTTAATGTGCACCTTTAACACTGCTGTGGGGAAAATGAGCAATTATATATTCATTACAGCATAGCCCTGTTTGTTTTGGTGTGGAAAGCTTCTCGCCCCAAACATGATGAGATTAATAGTTGAGTGGCTACATGTCGGCTAAGGACACCATCGTCTTTTCTTGCACAGCATCTTAGATTGCTTTTAGCTGCTGTCTGGGCTCCGATGTAGGTCAGAAAAGTGGGGCTGCTGTGAATAATTCAGGGACAGCTGTGAAAATGTGGGGTGGGATACAGGTTGACTTGAATGTAAAGCTTAGGGGATGTTTGGTCTCTTTAAAGAAAACCAGTTTGTCTTTAAACTGAAAAATGAATTGGCTTTTATTTAACTAATTAATTTATTCTTTAGATATACCTTCTAGTTATTTACTAAGTCTAACTAAATATGTTTTTTTCTTTTTCTTGAGTTATTTACAGTGCTTTTATAAAAGATTAACTCATACAAACCTTCAAGTTAAAAGAATACTTTGCATCACTCTGTTTACCCATAAGTAGTTATGATGCATTTTATGTAGCATGACAGTATATGCATACTAGTAATAAAATTGCCACAGGAGCTCTAAGTCTTTTTTGGCAAACTTAAAAAGTCACTTTTGTTAACCATCAGAATAATAATTTACTACAAAATTACTTAATTACTTCCTTCTCCTTGCTGTCTTTGGCTTTCATCAGGAGAATGGCAAGGCAGAGGAGAACATGGCACAGAGGAGAGCTGCACTGCTGGAGAAAAGGATGAGGAGAGAAAAAGAGAGCCAGATAAAGAAGATGCAGCTGGAGGCCGAGTTGGAGCAGAAGAAAGAGGGAGCTCGGTATGCAAATGTACAATTTTCCATCCATCCATCCATCCATCCATCCATCCATCCATCCATCCATCCATCCATCCATCCATCCATCCATCCATCCATCCATCCATCCATCCATCCATCCATCCATCCATCCATCCATCCATCCATCCATCCATCCATCCATCCATCCATCCATCCATCCATTTTCTGTCCATCCATTTTTTCCATGCATTTTCTTTACACCTTTGTCCCTCAGTGGGGTCGGGAGGGTTGCTGGTGCCCATCTCCAGCTAACGTTCCGGGCGAGAGGCATGGTACACCCTGGACAGGTCGCCAGTCCGTCGCAGAATTTACAACTTTCCTTTGTTAAAATAAAAAATCAGCTTAGTCTTTGCCGTTATCTGAATTTGTCACATTTTTGTTTGTTTGCGACTATATGTTACATTGAGTTTCTCTCCTTCAATTTCTAATTTTTAAAGTTTATAATTTTGTTTTGTTTAATGTTGATTTTCTTTGTCATTAAATGTTTTTAAAAAATTACAAGAATAAGAAGTTCCCTGAATATACGAATTAGGTCCTTGGAGTCGACCTAAATACAGTGACTGAGCTTAACTTTTTACGATCTATATATCTGTATAGATTTCAAAATTATACATGAAGGTTCCCAGTATTTCAACTGGAAAACCTCCCTATTTTTGATAGCATTTTTAAACCTCAATCTCCATACTTCTTCTTCTTCTGTTCCTCAACATGCTCAGACTGAAAGCAGAGGAGGAGCGTGTCAGGAAGGAGGAGGAAAAGGCCAGGAAGGAGTTCATCAAGCAGGAGTACCTCAGGAGGAAGCAGTTGAAGCTAATGGAGGACATGGACACCATCATCAAACCCCGACCTGCCAAGCAGAAGCGGGGTCGACCCAAGTCCATCCACCGGGACAGCATGGACTCCCCAAAGACCCCTGTGAGAGCTCCCACAGGTATCCAGAAGGACTTGGTTCAGAAACAGCTGTCCTGTCTTTCAACTCATTGTCCCGTACCTGAGAAACTGTGTTTTTACAAAAATATGTAAAACCATTGCACTCTAACATACTTAAAGAACAGCATATCTTTAGGATGTGCGCATGTATTGAATTTAAATAACTTTGTCCTAATTATTTAGCTCATAATATGTTGTCTTCATGCATTGTATGGTTGTGATGACTGACTGTTGTTTCACTGACCTCCACATTGCTCTGTGACATGGCTGCCACAGTGAGTGGTTTTGTTTCCATTTGTGGTGTCTGTGTAATCGTGTCACGCTGTGCCACACTTTGCTGTCTCACATCCAGGTTCACGCCAACGTTTCTTTTCAGTCTCCAGCTTGTCTCTGGCTTCGCTGACCTTGGGCGACAGCGACAGTGTTCACTCAGACAAAAGAGCGTCAAGGTAAGATCTGCTTACAAGTGTATTATTGCAAGCAGAAAGTATACAATTGAAGTATATATATATGAATATGTAGATTATAGTCACATATACAGTAGGGGCTACTGATGAAAATTTTATAATAAAAATCAACAGCTGGTGTGACTTTGGTTGGAAATCTTGATTAAATGTATTTTTCCACTCTAACATGCTCTCTTTAAATTTTTCCTCTTTGCTACTTTTTTCCTGCTGTTTCACACATCAGAAGTTCTAGTTTAGCTTCTAGCAGTCTCTTCTACTTTCTGAACTCTCCCAAACAGAGAAGGAGAAGGTTAGTTTCTTCTTGGGACTTGAAGCTAAGGCCACTAATCTTTTCAGCCGTGTGCGAAGATGCTCATTACTGATTACAAAGCACTGGTCTGATTCTAGACTTCCTGTGCTTGTAAGTTTGATAACCAGAATCTTCACAGTTCTGACTCCCACATGATGTATCTCATTATAAAGCATTTCACAGCCTTTATGTTATAAACAAACAGGTTACAAGCGGCCTCGACACATAAAGACATGGTTTACAAATAAATGCTCCACGCATCCGGATGTTTGTGAGGAAATGCGATATGCACGTGGGCTGTAAAGTGCTTAATAGCGAGATACAGAGTAAGCTTTGAAAAAGAACACCCACTATGCTTCTCACTCACCCATCTACAGTTCTAATGCACACTCCTGTTAGATTCACAGCTGACTAAACATGAAGGGGAACCTTTTTGTTTAAAAGCACGGTGTCACAGAGCCCACTCTGCATAAAATAACATTATCAAGTCATTGCTTTGTCATATAATAAACACATGTAAGGTAAAAAAGGAAGGCTTAAATGACTTGTTAATGTGCATTCACAAAACACTCTACTGAAAGTTTAATGCAAGTTTGTCTTTAATTGCTCTTATTGCAAAATAGGAGCAAGTAAAAGCTGCACTATATCTGATGGACCTGGTCCACATTATGCTCCTCCCCCAGCCTGCGCTTGCAAACTCTGTTGTTTTCCTGCCTTCTGCAACAACATCAAACCAAGCCCTTGCTTTTGATGACCAAACTGAAAATCACCCTGCCTTGCTTACACTGTACTCTGCTGATCATTGAGGTTTAGCTCACATGCAGGACAGGTGAGCTAAAAGTCAGTGTGTGTATACGTCTCTGTGTGTGTGCGTGTGTATGTGTGTTTTAGGCCAGACTCTGCCGATGGCTTTCTTTCACCGAGCCGCTCCAGCAGCAGAAACGGAGAAAAAGACTGGGAAAATGCCTCAACCACCTCTTCTGTTACATCCAACACAGAGTATACTGGTGGGTATAGCTTACGCAAATTTGGCCTTTTTTTCATTTGGAGATGTTAACATCACTTAAAATATCATAGTTCTAAATACACAGATTGATACTGAAAACTCTGGCTTTTATAATACATATGTATTCCCTTCTCAGACCACAACATGACTCTGAAATCTTCATACATGATTTATGAAAGTGTTAAAATAGGGACCAAGTTTGTTGTAACTGAAATAGTGTCATCCTGATTTCTACTACTCAGGACCAAGGCTGTACAAAGAGCCCAGTGCCAAATCTAACAAGCACATTATCCAGAATGCTCTGGCCCACTGCTGCCTCGCAGGCAGGGTCAACGAGGGGCAAAAGAACAAGATCCTGGAGGTAACAGCTTGGACTATTACTGCTCTAAACATAGGTGCCTTGTTGACAGCAGGGATGATGCATGTGACTTTAACGTCCAGTTTCCAAGTGTTATTGATTAGTTTTATTTGGAGATTCACTGATCTGAAATTACTTGACTGATTTTCAATGGCTGATTATGCATAGCTGTTTTCAGCCATTTAGCCATTTCTGATTTATTTTTCAGATCTATAAATAAAAGTCGTATTATTTTTATATATACATTTGCATGAACTGAAAATGTAGCATTTTTAAAGAATTAATAAATAACAGAACTTTCTTTCTTTCTTTTTCACACTAAAAATCTGAAAAACAAAAAGGAATAATTTATTTTTGTGTGCATCTTAAAATTTACAATACATACACTGTCATATTCACTAAATTAGAATATATGTTCAGGTGATGCTTGTTCACCAGGTATTAAACATCCTTTTCATTAAGCCCACATTTCTGAATTCTGGATATTTTACAACAAACATCATGTTGGTGTCAATATATACACCAAATGTGTGTGTAATTAATCAGTGTGTGTAATTAATCAGTTATTCAGCTTCAGTTATACTGAGCTGAATAACTGAAATATATAAAAATGTTCAATATTGCTCTTGAGATTGTAAATTATCTTATTTAACGTTGGTGTTGAGCACAATTAGCATGGTTTGCATTGCTAAATGTAAACATCAGTCTCTGTGTGTTTTCCCTGTAGAATGCACTGAAATAAAGAGGAGGCCAGTCAAGATCTTTTAAGCATGTGTTACTCTGACATTAGGCTTCTTATTTGTTACTTTAACAGGAAATGGAAAAATCAGAGGCCAATAACTTCCTGGTTTTGTTCCGGGATTCTGGCTGCCAGTTCCGATCCCTCTACACCTACTGCCCCGAAACACAGGAGATCAACAAACTCACAGGGATCGGTCCAAAGAGCATCACTCGCAAGATGATCGATGGACTCTACAAGTACAACTCGGACAAGAAGCAGTTTAGTCAGATACCGGCAAAGACCATGTCAGCCAGTGTGGACGCTGTGACCATCCACAACCACCTCTGGCAAACCAAAAAGCCAGCCACCCCTAAAAAAGTAGTGCCTGCACAGTCCTAATAGAACTCTGTACCCCCAATCAGTACCCATCTCAGTTTGCACTTCGCTGTACATATCCATAAGGATTCCAACACCTGCAATGCCAGTTTGATGAATGCTTATTTATCTTTTTTATGTTAATTTATCCTCACTGCATTCCTATCGCTGTCTATCGCTGTCTATCTTGCAGTTGAGTCAATCTGACAGGAAGCATCAGATTATGAAAAACTGGAATGTTACCGTTGAACAAGTTATTGACAACGTTTGAGTCAGTCTTTATAGGTACGTATGAGTATTGTTTTGTTTTATTACGTGCTAAAAGTGGGAAAATAGACAGTATGAATGCAAAGACATTTTACGTGGTAACCTGAAGCACTGAATGTTTTCATGTACAGATGGATTTCTGTTTGTATGACTTTGTTGATGCCGGGCCTTATGCACATTTTTTTTCTGTGTGTGAATGCATTGAAGGAATTGTTAGGTTGAAACTTTTTGGGTGTTTTGAAGGGCACCTCTTTTCTTTAACGTCTATGGATTTTACAGTTTGTATGAAACGGTTTGTGTGACTGTCAAAGGGCCAAAAACTAATTTCATACAGCTAGTGTTAGCCACACAATTCACGTGTGTTCAGCTCAACAAAGCCAAGCGGTTTCAGCTTTTACAGAACAATTTTGGGAGTAGAAGAATGTCGCTGAAAGTCACTGGTTCTTCACCTGTAGGATACGACACCTAGTGACGATTCATGGTATAATATATAATGGATGCATAATATTGGGTGAGATTTGCATTTGTAGTGATACAGATGCAAAAATGACATTAAGGATGAATGATTCTGTCACACTGGTTCTTTTAACTCTGGAGAAGTTTTATAGCTGGTTTGTGAACAAAACCAAACAGCTCAGTATTATTTTATTTATTTAATCCTGCAAACAGCACCATGTAGGAACCTTACAATCAATAACAATAATTTATAAAACATTTCCACCTGCTGGTTAGAGGAATATGACTGAAACTCAAGGAATAAATATTGCTCCTTTTATTCTAATGTAACTAAATTCTTCTAGTATTTTAACTGTATTACTAAACTCAAGATTTAAACTCTTCAAATAATAATACTTATAATATCTACACTTATGAACATTGCGAGGCAATTCCACTAAGCACCAAAATACAGTCGGTCAATAGAGCAATTTTTTTCACCCAGTTGTGAAGTAAGTCAACCATACATCCAAGTAGTAGGAAATTCTATAGAAAATAACCAATAAAAAATAAGTTGCCATATGTCATGTATATGTTGACCTTTTGAACATAAATAGGTTTTAACTTAAGTAAGTTATCATATAGTTTGTGTAACAGCAGCCTATTTGTATGTTGTCCTCAAACACATTATTAAAGCTCTGTAATGTGGTAAATAAATTTATATTCTTTGCTATTTTTTAAAAATTGGAAGCAAAATAATGCAAGGAAGAGAAGCGCAGGTGAATCCAAGCTGCTGAATACGGGTAGAAACTCACCATCAGGTTTTATTGGTATCAATATTGTGTTATTTTCTCCTCCGAATGTCAGATTAACACCAGGTGTGTTTTCCTTTTTTTTTTTTTTACTAAATAAATCCTTAAACATGGTGCTATTATTTTCATATGAGTGTTTTGTGGGAAATTTGGGTATTTATTGCCACAAGAAAGCATGTAGATGCTTGTGAAAAAATGTCATTGAACATGATGGAGAGAAAGATCTATCCACAGGAAACTGTCCGCTGGCTTTTGGCTGTTTAAGGCCAAGGGGAAAAGATCATTTGAAGTGTATTGATACTGTACAGCGTGTTCATGTGAGCTTTCTGTTTGCTATGATGCCTTTGTTTGTGCTGTCATTTAACATTGCACAGTAGTTCCATTTTTAGATTGTTCTTATTTTTGTTTTTGAAATGAATAAACTTCAGCATGGCCTCAGTTTGTATGTGATGTCTATGTTCAATGTGTGTATGAAAAATACTTCAACACAAATTATGCAAATGGTCAAATTTTAAGAATGAAAATACGCAACCTTAATAATAAAACTCATTACAGCAAACCTTCGGCTACTGCCTAGGAAAGAAAATTAAACTAGAGTAACAAAGAATAAACATAATAAACTGGAATCACTAAGGAAGGACTGTAAAACAGAAACAAGAAACTTAAAAGAAACTTAAGAGTAAAGAATAAACAATTCAAAACAACTCAAGAGGTCTATAGAGCAATGTTTAAGAATTCGATGCAATATATTAAATTACAAAAAATAAAAAAAAATCTTACAGCTTTCTAACGCGTTGACTTCTTTGAGAAAGTGCGTTTCTCTGTAGTTCTGTGCATTGGGGCTAGTGGGTTCACCTATAGGGCACTATTACTACAACCGCCTCTGTCTCAGTTAACCAAAGCTGTAACGGCAAGTCGGCAACTGAATCCAAGAGAGGTAATGTAAATTTATATTACAAAAACACAAGTATTTAGGCTTCTTGTTAACACAGTCTACGGCTGACTGCTTCGAGAATAATATCAAGAATAGTAATAGCTATAACGGCTCAGTAAAGTCTTCGATTTTGCACATTTCCTTTAAAAGTTGTCGCGTTGTGGCGCTGTACTGACCGCTGGGCGTCATCGCTTCAGCTGATTGGTGGCTTACGTCTGCGTCCGCATGGCAACCGTAACCTGTGTACAAGAAGCGAAGAGGGGAGCCCTATGACAATAAACATTTCTAACATCCAAGACCCCCCCAGCCCCCTGGTGTGCTGCAAAACCTGCACAAAGAGGAAAAGAAGTGCTGACTGCGACGTATGTCGGTGCGGCTGCCTGACAGGTGAGGAGCTGACGCGGCTGCGCTGTGATCTGGCGCGGTGTCGAAAATGAATGGCAGCGCTTGTATTCTGTGTTCCCGCATTCGTGTCCTGTGGAGTGGCTTTGCGTGTAAATACAGTCGCCAAACGCTGTCAGGCTCTAGTAAACAAGGCGTGTCTAGCAACGGGTAAGGTGCTGTGAAAGCTGTCAGATTTGGGCCGCAGACCCTGTTCCAGAACCGGGAAACCGGGAGCGGGATGCTGTGTTTTTGTTCGGGGCGGGGGGGTCAGCGGCTGACTGTACTCTGCCGCCCGGAGTCATCACCGCCCTCTCTTCTTCCTATTACACCGCGCATGGAGGTACAGCCATATGCTGGTGTTTCATGTTCGTGTCCGGTGTTGCAGTATTTAACCAGTCACTGGCCGATTGCATAGAATTACATCCCTGTTTCCTTTATTAGACAGATGCATCAATGCAACCTTAATTCATATCTCTGTGTTAAAGAAAGCACAATAAACCTAATTGAAGTCATCTTCAAAATAGGAAAAAAATGACCATTTTAATTGTATAATAAAGTGTCAACTAGTAAATACAGTCTTATATGGAGTCTTACTCGATTCATCACAGTACTAATTACATACTAATTACAGTAAGGCTTGCTTATTAAATAGGAGACATATTTTACGGAGAAAATTGTTCTTAAAAATGCAACAAAAATACTTAATGCTAACATTTATTTAGTTTACAAAATTCTTCATGATGTTGCTGCTCCATCCTTAAGGTTTGTCACTCTGAGCTCAGATAAAAATGACCAGAGTCGCAAGTGCGACCTCCAGAGGTGAGTCCCAAAATATAGAACTCATTTTAATAAAACTGCCTCGTCTTTTGTTGCCATGAGTCATTGCAATAGTTTGCCAAATTAAATTATAACACGTGCTAGGTTCAAAATGTTTGCACAACTGACAAAAAATATAGGTGTGTGTGTGGGATTGTAATTTGAACAGTTTAGTTGGTTTTAGTGAGATGTAAATCAAAATGTATAAGATATGTATAGAATGTGAAGACATGTAATTAGCTAATGCTGGTTTATCATTAATTCACATTTTATGTTAAAATATTTCTGATAACCATCAGCCTGTCTAGACACTGGAGGGGGACATTTTTTGTTACAGCCTAGTACCATGAATCTTTCCTTTGAAAAGTTCATTGAAATGTTTCACATTATTTATGTGTGAAATTAAAAAAAAGTTGTTAAAAAAATGATAAATAAGCAGCATTCTTTGGTAATTTTGTTATTTCCTGCAGATCATGTGACTGGTTTTGGAGCAACAGAACGTTTCACGAGGCAGCAAACACCATCCAAGTAAATAACAATTTGAGACTTCTTCTTGGTATCTTTAAGGCTAAGCAGACAAAATCTTAAAAGGGATGACTAAATGTAAAACCAGCAGCTAAGCAATCACTTCAGGATAAATTCAAAGCATTCTCAAGTTTGTTAAGGTCTTTCTTTTTCCCCAGCTAACTGCTATCTGTCAACACATCTACAACCATGACAGCCGAGGAGGTCATCAACATAAAGGAGGCCGAGGTGATCAAGCTGATCCTGGACTTCCTGAACTCCAGGAAGCTGCACATCAGCATGCTGGCTTTGGAAAAGGAGAGCGGTGTCATTAATGGACTCTACTCTGATGATATGCTCTTCCTCCGGTATAACTACACTCATCCTACAATACATGTGAAAACTGGAAAGGGTCGTACGTAAGCAGATGGTCAATGGTAGTTTTATGTAAGACAAACAGAAAGCAGTGCATATTTGGGAAGTGGATGGCGAAAAAAAAAAAAGCAAATAAAAAGCTGAATCTCCCCTCTTTACTAGATGAAATAGAATTAATTACCTTCAGAAGTTTTCTGAATAGTAAATCCACCTGTCTGAGGTTTGTTTTTATGACTTTAACCAGGCAGCTCATTCTGGATGGCCAGTGGGAAGAGGTGATGCAGTTCATTCAACCTTTAGAAGGAATGGAAAAGTTTAATAAGAAAAGGTAAAATGAAATATCTGTCAGATTATTTAGCTACATATTTTGCATCTTTTGTTCCATACGACTCAACTCTGTGCATTAGAAGAACATTTTAAGCTTTAAACTAGCAGTCAATGCTGTCATCAGTCCTTTTTCTAATACTGCTATATTTCTAGGTTTCGATACATCGTCCTAAAGCAGAGGTTCTTGGAAGCGCTGTGTGTCAATAATGCCATATCAGCTACTGAGGATCCACATAACGTATGTATAAGTTGAATTAGTTTATAGTTTATGGTATAGTAGTAATTCTAAAGATGACATTGTAAAACTTTCTCAACAATCTTCAGGTTACCATTCTAAAAATCTGAATACCAACTGTTATATGCATTAAAGAATGGTTCCTAAAGACCATTCGATTTGTAAAATGTATCCAACCGTATTGAGCCACACAAATATTAATTACATTTACAGTCTTATTGTTTTTCTTCATTGCCTTCCCCTCCACAGCTGGAGCTCACAATGCAGGAGGCTGTGAAGTGCCTCCACTGTCTGGAGGAGTTCTGCCCGACCAAAGAAGACTACAGCAAGCTGTGCCTTCTCCTCACCCTGCCTCGCCTCACCCACCACGCCGAGTTCAAAGACTGGAACCCCAGCTCGGCCCGCGTCCATTGTTTCGAGGAGGCCTTGGCCATGGTGGCCGAGTTCATCCCTGCGGACAGGAAGCTGAGTGAGGCAGGCTTCAGGGCGAGCGGGAACCGACTCTTCCAGCTGCTCATCAAAGGAATCCTTTACGAGTGCTGTGTAGAGTTCTGCCAGGTATCATGATGTGCTAAAGATACAATGGACTCCAATTATATTTAACTATGTGAGAAAGTACACAATTAAAAATGCATTGCCAGGCTTCTAAGGAAACCATTTGTATTTTTTGGGGGGGTTTTCTCGTGCAAAGCTGAGGCACATTTTTTGTTGATATTTCTGTGTCGTCTAGAGTAAAGCGACAGGTGAGGAGATCAGAGAGGGCGAGGTGTTGCTCGGCGTGGATTTGCTCTGCGGGAACGGATGCGATGAGCTGGATTTGTCACTGCTCTCCTGGCTGCAGAACCTCTCCTCCGGTGCTTTCACCTGCGCCTTCGAACAGAAGACCCTGAACATTCACGTGGACCGCCTGGTGAAACCCAGCAAGGCTGGACACGCCGACCTCCTAACTCCCCTAATCAACCGTCTCTCTCCCTGCCCGACCTCGCCCTTTCGCCAGAGACCTCATTCGGCCGACACGTACATGTCCAGGTCCCTCAACCCAGCTCTGGACGGCCTGTCCTACGGACTGGCAGCGCAGGACAAGAGAGGCATGGAAAGCAACGTGAAATCTGCGCTCAGTAGGAGTCTAGTGGAGAATAACGTGCATCAGCAGGATGACTCACCTGAGAGGTAAAAGAAAAAAAAAGGATTAAAACCAGTTTGCTGTGCTGGGTTCAAGGGATTAAAAACTCCAAATACGTTCAAAATTTATTATGTAACTATATCTTTGTTTAGAATGTTTTATCCGGAGTTACATCTACCAGTTTGATTCTACATTCACAAATGAGCTTTAAACCCAAGAAAAGATCCACAGTGTTATAAAGCTTGTAAACCCTCTGGAATCAAGTAGATATGCAGCTCACAAACGTTTTTCTGACTGATACACATTTCAAGTTTTCTTTCAGGTGTGACCTTCCAGCTCTCTGGTAATTCTTAACAAAATTGGTGACACCCATATTACAGTTTTACATAGTTGTAGGCAAGAGCTCAGGTTTTCCTGTGCTACTTTTGATTGCAGATATTGTGCACATTTAGTACAAAAATATAAATCTCAGAATGTGACTTCTGATAAAAAGCCGATTAAATTCAAAGCAAATAGGTAAAACAACTTTCTCTTTGTGCTTGGCATTCAATTTTATCCTGCTCTGCCTTTGTCATTTCAATAATTTATTTGTTTGTTGTTTGTTTTTGGTTTTTGCTTTTAGCTTGAAATACTGTTGTTTTTTTATCTGAGATATGTTAAAATGGACTTTTTTTATTTCTTTTTCTGTGTTAAGGAAACACTCACAGGGGTTGGATGGGCCCCAGACCACACGCACTCCTCTGACTCCAGGAAAAGATGGCGGGCCACCATGCAGTGCAGACATACTGGAGGTAATACAAGCTGTGTGTGTGGTCATAGCTGGTGCAGTTTATACATTAAGTACATCTTATATTTATATGGTGAAATTTTGGTACAATCTGGTATTATTAAATACACTCCGTTTACCTAAATCGTGCTGAACTTTAGATTTATAATCATGATGTCTTTATGCTTGAAAGATTCAAGTGTTGATGAACAATACATCATATGACATCATGAAATTTTTTACTGAGAAAGAAATCCAAAGCTGCTCAGTGTCGGATCAAATATTATGAGGGGATTTTCGCTAGTTTGATTTTTTTTTTTTTTCACATGTACTTTCTGCTTTAGAGAGCATGGTGTTTTATAAATGTGAAAAATCTCTTTCGAAACCTGAACTTTCACCAACGGGAGGATGTGTTCAAGGTCATGTGCAGTGCTTACGACCCCAGCTGGCTTCATTTATTTAGTTATTTATTTGTGATAGTTCAGTCACAGCTGATTTTCTTGTCCTCTAAAATTAAGTTTTTGTTCTCATCAAACTGGAGTGATCGTTACAATATTATTTTCAGGTGAGGAAAAAAAACTCCCCTTCTCAATTATGTACCGATTTGTGTTGATCTATCACAATGAATCTCTTATGAACTTGACGTTTGTGGTTGTAACCTGATTCAAAGTGAACTACTGTAGGAAATTTGAATTCTTTTGCAAGGACTTGGTGTATTTGGGATCCAATATGAACCCAGCCGTGGCATGTTGAGTAAAATCGTAAAGGTGAATGAAAATATGGTTAATTTTCACCATTTTTGTAATCTTAGGTGTGCATGTGACAGTTTAAAATCGTATTATTTACAAGAGAAGAGGCGATGAAGACCAACCTCAGCTGCTTCAGCTGAGTTGGTTTTGTGAGTTTCTTTGGGTCACTCAACTCAAAGTCAAAGAAGGATCGTCAATGTGCCTGAAAGCACCGTTGCAGCTTTAAGATATATATAATTAGATCAGTCTAATCTAAATGCTCTCAGCTTTTCTACATCATAGCTCCACACTAAATTCTTCTCTACTCTTGTTTATTAGTTTATTACTTCTCTCTTCACTATGTCTTCTTTAAGAGGTGTAAGTCATGAGCATCTGAAGCATATAATTGGATTTGATGCATGCTCATGCAAACATTGACCCATCGCTCATCTTTATGCATCTCAGTTCCTTGTGGAGAGCAAAGTGAAATTAGATTTTTTTTAAATCTATGTATGCATGTGTATGTGTGTGTGTGCGCGTGTGCGTGCGTGTGTGTGTGTGTGTGTGTGTGTGTGTGTGTGTGTGTGTGTGTGTGTGTGCGCGTGTGCGCGTGTGTGTGTGTGTGTGTGTGTGTGTGTGCAGATTGTTGTCATAGGATTAGGGTCTTTAACATCTATTTATGGATTAAGTGATGGAGGGTAAGACCTTGGAAGTTGAATGGTTAAATAATAAAAAAAAGGTTAGTCAAAGGATAATCAATGCTCTACTAGGTTAAGCACAGCATGCGCTGGTCAGTGGTTTTATTTATCTCCCAGTGGTTGTGTTTTTACAGCGCCGTGACTCCACAGAGCACATCCAGGAGTACTACAGGCAGCGGCTTCGGGTGCAGCAGCATCTGGAACAGAAGCAGCAGCAAAGACAGCTCTATCAGCAGATGCTGCTGGAGGGGGGTGTGAAGCAGCAGGACGGAGCCCAACACAACCTCACCGAGACGTTTCTTAGCAGGTGGGGGCGTCGTACTAAAGCATTCAGTTTGACCAATGAGAGAAAACGTGACATTAGTTCTACCAGGACCTGTTGCTTTGTCTAGATCCATTCAGCGGTTGGAGGAGATGAATGTGGGCATCGATCCCAAAGGAGACGAAGTGATGGCGCACTTGGGCCAGCAGTGGAATGGGTTGTCAACAAACAGCTGCACCTCCAGCCCCAGGATGGCCGACGTTCACAGCACAGAGAGGGGCCCTGTGAGGAGCAGGTCAGGAGGGTTGAGCAGCACCCCGTTGAACTCTGGGGGCCTCGGCCAGCCGTCACTCAGCGAGTCCCCAGTTACTAAAAGCCGCAGGTAAGAGCGTCTCAAGTGTCTGGTGTAACGTTTACTGTTATTTTTTACATTTGCCAAAATGTTCATGTTCATGTTCAAGATAAGGAATTACATATCATTTTGCATTTTTATACACTATAAAACAGTGGATATTATTACAGCCTAGAAGAGGCTGGGAAAGTATGGAATTTAATTTAAAGATTTTCCAGACTTTCTTCCGTCTTCCCTTCTGTCCTTTTTGTGTCTCTCCTTTTCTTTTTTTCTTACTTTCTTGCTGCTTTCTCACAGTTTCTGCCAGTTGTCAAAAATGTTCAATTTGTTTAACACT
Source organism: Poecilia reticulata (assembly GCF_904066995.2). NCBI lineage: Eukaryota > Metazoa > Chordata > Actinopteri > Cyprinodontiformes > Poeciliidae > Poecilia > Poecilia reticulata. The sequence continues at coordinate 12,737,676 of NC_088833.1, read as the reverse complement.
TCAGTTGAAAGTGTGCAAGAAACGTGTACCTAAATCAGATTTCAAATTTTTTATTTATTTTTTTCTATGCAACAGTAGATGTGCAGGCTTAAAATGCAATGCTATATTGTCATTTTCAGTTTGGAAAGAATCAGAGGTTCTGCCGCTGCAGCCCAAGATGATCCTGGCTGCTCCACCATCAGAAACACACACGAGGTAAACCAAATGTCCAATAACTATGGAGAAACTTCCCCTCACAAGCAAGGCTCAGACACTAAAAGACATTTAGATTCTTGTTGGAACCCGTCAGAGTTCGTTGTGTTTCTGGTCTTGTTGCAGCATGTGAAGTCCAAAGCCCAGTTTGTGCGGGTGAGTCAGCTTGAGGACACCCAGGCTCTGCGTGCCGTAGCTTTTCATCCATCTGGAGCGCTCTATGCAGTCGGCTCAAACTCCAAAACCCTGAGAGTCTGTGCCTACCCAGAAACAGTGACCAGCAGGTGGGCTTTGTTTGCCAAAGCGTGAGACAGTAAAAGAGGACGTCGATTATTATTTGCATTTATAGTTGGGTACCTTCACAGTCTGAAAGCCTGGTATGTAAGGAATTTGCTTTTGTTCTTTTCCAGGTCGGGGTAAAATGGATAAAAAGAAAATAGAATCTTAGAAAGATATGAATTTCTAAACAATAAAGTACTTTCACATTATTTATATTTCATTTACAACCATTTTCTTTAACCTGCCAGATCTCAGTTGGTGAACTTGGTGTGCTTGATTTCGCAGGACCCAACAAAGTTATATGAAATAGAAATTCTGAAATAGATTTTCTATTAAACTTGGTTTCAATAGGTACTAGATACTAAAACCCAGATATGCCAGTTTTCGTCTAAAATATCTTTAAGAAATGAATCTTCAAAAATATGGCATCTTTAATTGAAAAACGTTGTTTGTGACTTGATAAAAATATTGCATAACGTTCACTATTACACTTTAAAACGTAATAAACCTTTGCTTAAAAGATGTAATTTCCCTTTTTCTCCTAAATATTCAACACTGCAGCTAAGGTCACATGTGTCTTTTACGGTTTTGCCACTTTAGTGGTTCCGGTGCAGCCAAACAGCCGTCGGTGCGTTTCAGACGAAACAAACATCACAAAGGCTCAATCTACTGTGTGGCTTGGAGTCACTGTGGACAGCTGCTAGCCACCGGCTCCAACGACAAATATGTTAAGGTTTTGCCCTTCAATGCAGACAGCTGCAATGCCACAGGTACAGTTTGACAGGTTTAGTATTGCTTTTCTTTTTTTCTATCTATATGAGTACAGTTGAAAATGCCAGTGAAGACAGAAAATTTAATTTCCACTCGCAAACACTGTCTCGCTGCTTAAAAGCAAATGTTTCCATGATTCAGGCCCAGACCTGGAGTTCAGCATGCACGATGGTACCATAAGAGACCTGGCGTTTATGGAGGGTCCTGAGAGCGGGGGATCCATCCTGATCAGTGCCGGGGCTGGAGACTGCAACATTTACACAACAGACTGTCAGAGAGGACAAGGCCTTCATGCCCTGAGCGGACACACAGGTAACCCAGTGGTAAAAACACCACTCTTTGTTTTACAACTCTGATATTTTTCAAACCCATTCAAAATTGAAAGTACGGCACCACGAGAGAGTCACAATAAAAAAAAAACAGCGTAATGCTATTATACCTTGATAGGTCACATTCTGACCGTGTGCACATGGGGCGGTTGGATGATCGCCTCCGGCTCCCAGGATAAAACGGTCCGGTTCTGGGACCTCCGTGTGCCCAGCTGTGTTCGGGTGATTGGCACATCTCTGCATGGATCAGGTGAGTCAAAACACGGACGATGCAGATTTTAACTCAACATTTGATCTGCTGCGGTTCACTAGTCCACACTGCCCAAGCAGTCATATCATTTAAGTCAACCATGTCAAGTTAAATTGTACAGGAAGATATAACCACCACATCCTCCTCCTTATAACTATTGATCTGTTTTAAACAATTTTTTTATATAATATCAAAAAGTCCTTGTGTAATTAAATAAGAATTCAAGTTTTGTCAGTCACATGGTTGGAGTTTATTTTTTATCATTCATTTATTTTTATCTAAAAAAAATAAAAAATGAAAAACTCCAGCAACCTCCAGTTTATCTCAATAAAAGAAAAAAAACAATTCAACTCGGTCTCAATTCTCTTTTTTTTTTTTATCCAAAATGATATATTAGGTATCTAGTAGAACCAGGAAGGTTATAATAAACAGACTGGATGTTTCAAAAACATACATACCTTAAAATATATGCTTTAAATCAGCTTGAGCCAGTTCTAAGATGTGCTTCCCCCTTGTCGCTCAGGAAGTGCCGTTGCTTCAGTGGCGGTGGACCCCAGCGGCCGCCTGCTGGCCACCGGTCAGGAGGACAGCACCTGCATGTTGTACGACATCCGAGGGGGACGCATAGTTCAGACCTTCCGCCCCCACGGCAGCGACATTCGCTCCGTGCGCTTCTCGCCGGGAGCCCATCATCTCCTCACCGGTTCCTACGACAACAAAATCATCATCAGCGACCTGGAAGGTGCCCATGTCGTTTGTGAGCAAAGAAAACGACCACTTAACAGCATGTGCAGCTAACCCTGACCTTCTGACTCCAGGTGACTTGACGAAGCCGCTCCCTCAGACGCTGGCCGGCGAGCACTGGGACAAGGTGATCCAGTGCAGGTGGCACCCACGTGACCAGACGTTCCTCTCCTCGTCTGCCGATCGAACTGTCGTCCTCTGGGCTCCGGGGCCCTGAGAATTTCAAGAAATTAGCTGTTCACAAGAGCGCAGTTTACTCTGTTTAGATCAGCCTCTATGTGTGTACTGCAGTGATGGTGTTTTGAAGACTTGATGCACTGAAAGCCACCTGTGTGAATTGGAATGCTACTGCGGTACGTCGGTGTGATTCTGTCACCGTGGGACACTATAAAGTCTGTGTGTGTGTGATGTCAAAGGTCAACTGTAGCTAAAGGTGGATCTAAAAAAATTTTCAAATTATCAAAGGAAACAAAAATTTATGTGCAGTTGTAATTTGGTTTTAGTGTAAATCACAAAGCCTCCAAAGTACTTTTCATTCTTCTGTTTGCTTGTTATATTGTGATTGAAAGGGTGGATGACATGAAAAGAAGAGAAAACTAAGTTCACTTCAAGCACACTTTAAAACCTGCTTCAGTTCTTTAACGATGCACTGAAATGTTTTATCAATATTTTGTCAAATTGATGAAAAAAAAGGAATAGAAATATAAAGAATTTACCTTTTGTTGCAACATTGCACAGCGTTTCACAGCTCATCAAAGCACAGTGTTGTCAGTGGTTACCATGGGAATCAGTGTCTGGACTCAACATTGCGGAAGGAAGCAACATTTAGTTTTATGCATTTCATAACGTGCCTTTATTAAACATGTGCAGAGAGTTGGCTTTTTTTCTGATTGCATTTCTATGCCAGGTCAAAGTAAATATTTTAAACATGTCATCAATGCAGAAAATTAGAAGGAGCATTTTGACTGTGCACATATGTAAAATAAATGATTGCCATGTTATCGTTAAAGATTTTTTTATTAATTAGGACATGAAGACTGAAAACGTGACTTATCCTGTTTTATTTTGGTTATCAATAAAATGAAAAGTAAATGTGTTTCGGGCCAAATTTTGTCATCGAGGCAGCAACATCACTGAACTAAAGGTTTTTATTCATCCCACAGGGTGTTTATAAGCTGATGCTGTAAGACTTGAAGATCATTTTTGAAAACTGGTGATAAGAAAACTAAAAATGGGATGCAGAGGGAAAACACAACCCAACCCGAGTTCTGGCCTCATGACCCCCACTGCAGGTCTTTCTCCTCTCTTACAACCCATGTTCCTGTCTGGTAACTGTTAAATAAAAACCACTAGACCAGTCAAACCTATCTAAAAAAAAAAACTAAACTGCTTTCAACAATGAAGAAAAATATTACAACTGTTGCTGGGGTTGTTTGTAACTTGGTCACCAGTAAGGTGTTTGTTTATTTTCTGTACACTGATCAATGATAACTGGGGTCAAAACACTTCACCAGTGGGTCAGAACTTCTAATCAAATGTTGTGTTGTTCATATTTTTATTTTTAAGAAGCAGTATTTAAATCACCCACTGCACACATTTCAGAATAAAATATAATGCAGCCAGAAAAGCAAACTGAAAAGTTTGATTTTTACAAAGATAATTCACAACTTTAAGTCGTTTTGCCAACGAAAACATGTTGGCAAAATTTTTTCATTTTTGCAGCATGAAGTTCAGTACAACTAATTTCTAGCAAGTCAAGAATAGAAGCATCCTAGCAATGGGAAAATAACCTTAATTGATGTGCGTACCTTTTTTTTTTTGTTAGGTTGGGTATGCATTTTAGTTGGGTTTATCTTCTGGTGACACAAGTAAAGGAGCAACAAAAGTGAAATAGGATTAAATTGTCGCTGTCTCGCACATGTTGCATGTGGATAAATTAAAACTTCACAAAAGAGTTGGGTGAACTAATGATATAAAAGCAGCATTTTGTATTGTGTCTTTTCCCATACCGTGTATGACGACACATGCATTCGTTTTCCAGCGCATCATTTTCTTCCCTTTTTTATTTGATTATCACAAAGTGAATCCTGCAATAGAAGGATCAAGCATGGCACAGTATGGACAGTGGGCTGATGGAGTGATGAAGGTTAAAGGGTAGAGAGGAGGGCCAGAGAGGGATTTACTCTCACACACACGCTGCACTCGATGATTCACTCTTTTGTGAGATGGACAATGAGGGCCTGAGGTCCAGGGCTTAAAAAGGATAGGCACACCGTTTAACAGCCAGCGACTCTGGACACAGGCTGGCCAAACTAAAGGTAAAACCTGGAATCATACACAATTATATGCATTTATGATACAACCAGGAAGGATTAGAAACTTAAAGAGCAAAATCGGAGAAGCTGACAACTACAAAGACTCGGAGGAGATGGTGTTTGAAGAAGTTCATTTTCTATAATTGTAAAAAAAAATATCATGCATGTTTCCGTTTGCATTAATATTGGGAACGCTGCACACATTTTAAAATTAGCTATGCTTGCCTGTTTTGGACATAATCAGAGCATTTTGGCCACTTTAAAAAGATGCATTAAGGGGGAGTGTGTAAAAATAACTTGTTTTCGGGCTTTGTTGCAGTGCTGACAGTTCAGTTGCTGTGTACTAGAAAATTATTTTGTGGTGTGCGGAGGGGAATTAGAGAGGAACAATAGCTTGGAACTGCCTGATAGGCAAGCCTATTGTCTGACAGCCATTTGAGTCAAGTGCTTTTTCTGGCTCCAACCAATTTCACCACGCTCTGGAGGATCACTCTGCTGTGTGTGTGTCATGTGGATTTGCTTTCTTGTTTTTGGAAAGTCCTAAGCTTTAATTTAACTCTTTCTAACATCACTGCAATGCATGGAAGTGTCTATATGCATGTAACAGAGTCCAAGAAAGCCTAATAGAGCAAGCTTAATCGATATAAACGACAGACTTGAGGAGATGCCCTTAATAAAAACACTTGTTTTTACTAGTAAAAAGCTAATAAAACTTCATAAATAATCTCCCATCTTCCCATCTTCCCTGTCCTCTCCTCTCTGAACTGCTGGGCGTTTAGGCTTCACGATGCTGTATACCTTAGCAGGAGGAGGAACCCTGTGCGGCGTAGCCGCCCTGGTTCTCCTCATCGTTTCTACGGCAACAGATTTCTGGATGTACTACCGCTACTCGGGCAGCTCAGCCAATCAGGGGCTTTGGAGGTTCTGCATTAACCACAAATGCCACGCCCACACCATAACCGTAGGTATGTGCTTCAAAAGATGTTCGCAAATCAGCTTCCCAGAGGTTTCATTTACATAGTTTTCACTTGAAGTTATTATTATTAATCATTTTTACAGAAGCTAAAATGAATGGAGACAACTTAGTTGCTTGACTGAAAAAAGTTTAATTATTTGCATTTTTGCGCCCTTTTCTCGAAGACTGATTGTTGTCTTTGCATTTTCAGCCTTCTGGGACGCCACCCGGGCCTTCATGCTTCTGGCCGTGCTGAGCTGTTTTGCCGGTACTGTGCTCGGCCTTAGCGCCTTCACTAATGGCACCAAGAACCGGAGGGTCCGGACCGGAGGCATCGCTCTGGTCCTGTCAGGTACTATAAGGGCTTTTACAGCTGGAAAGTAATTACTTTCCACTGCTTGATTGTTGTTTCGATAGGTTAGAACCAAACGTGTTACGTAGACAGAGGACTTTGGGCTTTCAGCCAATCACAAAGTGAAAAGAGAAATATTTTTTAAGAGGCTTGAAAGAGCTGCTCTTCTAGCTAATCACTAATAATCGAAACAAAGAGGCAACTCTGAAATTCCAACAAAGGTCATACTTTACATTTTCTCTCTCTTTTCTTCTCTGTTGAAGGTTTTCTTGCTCTTCTGGCTTTAGCTGTTTACACAGGAGTGACCGTCACCTTCTTTGGCAAACGCTTCCTGGACTGGCGCTTTTCCTGGTCCTACATTATTGGCTGGGTGGCTGTGATTTTGGCTTTCGCAGCAGGTTTTCACTTCTTCTAGTTTTTAACTCAAGAGGAATATATGTGTTCTCAAATCTCTATGTGTTTGCTCATTTCAAGTTCGAACTTGATAGTGCAGAGTTGCTTTACAGCATTTATAGCACGAGAAAACAGTTTCCATTTGAATAAAACGAAAGTGGCTCACCACCTAGTAGGTTTTCTCGGAAATAAGATATGCATTTTAAAAGTAAAACCAATGAACGTCTTTTACATGACATGTTCACGCATTAACAGCGACTAAAACTGCTTTGGAAACGTTTTCTGTAATCCTAAAATATACAAAGTTGTATAGGACTTTTGCATGCCAAACTTTAATGATATACTTTATGATAAATGTGATTATTAATAGAGGATGCCTCTCATTCGTTCTAGGTGTGTTTCAGCTCTGTGCGTATCGCCAGACCTCTGAAGAGCCTGCTCCTTCCAATAACCCGGACAGCTGAACAGGATAAACGCACAGATGGTCCTTCAGACTGTTGGACTGAACATCATTGCGGAATTTGCTTCCATAATATGAAATAAAATAAATATATCATAGAATAGTCCATTCTCTGCAGCTAGATGTAGTTGAGTCACAAACCAAACATGCCAGAAGTCAGACAGCTATAAATGCGGTATTAGTCTGACATTTTTCCTGTGTTCCACAAGAATGTGGTTTTGAAACTAAATTGTTGACAATCAGATGCAACATTCCAGCATTCTTACAAGTATAATTTAGGCTTTAACATTTTTTGGTTTCAGTAAATGCTAGAATTTTACTACGCAAACCCTTTTCACATGTCATCACTGTAAAACCACACAGTTCATCGTATTTAATTAGGCTTTTACCCGACAGAAGATAGTCAGTACCTAAAAACATACGTGAAAAGTTTGATGTGATATATCCTTCTATTCCAATACAGACACCTTTTGTTGGAAAAAAAAAATGCTTGAGAAGATCTGTAGTTTGCCAGGACACGTGGGGAACACAGAGCATCATATGCTTTTCTACATGAGGACAAGGAATCTGGTCCATGTTGATGGATAGACTGATGAATTTAAATGCAGGACAAAGCTGGGGAGAGGAGTGGGACAACGGTCCAGCAGGAGAGTTACAAGGGATCGTGTTAGGTCAGGGGTGTCCAAAGCATGGGAATTATTTTGTGTGTGCCCAAAATGGCACAACTGTGGGGCACTGCTACAGGAAGTTGATGCAGATAAACTCTTTAAAAAGAAGAAGAAAAAAAAAGGGAAGTGGACAGTAACATTTTTTGTACAATTAGTAGGCCTGTTTTATGCTTTCGCTTCATATGATTAAAAAGTACATTAATTTACCCAACAGCAGGTAAAAACAAAAAATGAAAAAGAACTCACTTTGTGGCAGTGGCGTGACAGTTTTGGTTCTTGTGGCAAATGTTTCAGAGACTGACGTATATAAAATTATGTTCAAATGTTAGAGTGGCCCAGTTACCGCCCGTCCACACTAATGAGAATCTGTGACGAGACTTAAAAAGATTTCTGCTTAAAACACACAGAGATTATGCCATTTTGCAATATTTTCAGTCTCTAGTCTACATATTCAAAGCAGGTAAAAACAGCACAAAAGCCTTGCACCTGTATTTGAAACAAAAGCTTGTTCTACCAAATATCAACTAAAATGTGCACCATGTTTTTTTTTTTTAAAAGTGTCTGACAAAATGGGATAAAGTTACAGTAATGAGTATATTTAAAATATCAAGTACAGTACTAGGGTTGAATGAGACGTTTTCTTTTCACAAATTTACCTTAATCTCTTAACGTTCAGGGACAATGTTCACACACTTTCAAAATTAAAACGCAAATGCATCAAACTTTACTTCCAAATATTTCTTTTATTTTTAACAGTACAAAGCAATCTCACAGAGACTACTTTAAATTACACATAATGCAAATAAATATATAGAGAGCCAAAGTAGAATTAAGGACATTAACATTTGGTACAAAATTATTTACAACACTCTGAATAGTGCAAAAATCACAAAAACCGCCCCAGAGTCTTGAAATGGATCATTTGAGGACAGTGGTTGTGCATGCTTCCCCCTGGTGGGGGAATACAATAACTGACAGTAATGCATATGGCATGGCAAAAAAACCAAAAACAAAAAAACATCTGCTGAACATTTAGAGGACTCTACATGAGGATGTAGCACAGGTTGAAGCGCTCACTGCTCCTACAAAGACAGAGGCTCCAAAAGAATGGTGGTGTTAAAATGTGGTACTGATATGATTCCGGTTAAAAACAAGAAATTTGAGAAAGGAAAGGCAAACATTATGAGTTGAACGCCACGATTTCTCAGTTAAAATCAAATGAGATCAATTTATTGTTAAAGGGTTACTGAAGAACTAAAGACATGCAAACCGTGAAAACCATCATGAGCACTACATAATGAAATGTCAAGCCGTAGCGACTAAAACCACATGGCAGGAAGAGCCCCACCAACCCTGAGTGAAATCAATTTAAAATAATTCTTAGCACCATCAAACACCGCAGAACGCCAGCTTTGCCATTTCAGTCCAACCACGGTGTCTGGGGTTGCGACAGGCACAATGTATGTATGTCTTTTTTTAAAGTGCGCTTGCTTACTTGAGCCGTTCCTCTTACTTCTTACTTTTCTATTATTGGACCGTCCCCCCCCCTCCACAAACACAATTCTTCACTTAAAACCTTCACACAAACATAAGTTACATTTTTCCCCATGCATATTAATTTGTTGCAAATTGAAATTTCTTTTCCGGACCACATTTCTTTTGCATTTGAAAACTCGGACCATACAGTGTTAAGTGGTTATTACGCGTCCCTCTGGTGACCAGAGCAAGAATGCATATTACAGTAATCAGTCAAGTGTCAATAACTGCAGACACATGCATTAGAAATACATTACTGGTTATTTGGTCTTCAAGAAGCACGTCGCTTTAGAACAAAAAGCTAGTTTTTCATGAAGACGCTACAACTAAATGTCTGAACCAGAGATTTGAATCCGCTCTCGAAGACCAAAATCTACGCCTTTTGGACAACTTCTTAATGTCCCGATGTGCTGAGTATTTGTGCATTGAAGATGCATTCATCCAGAACTTACTTTACTGGAAGGAAAATAAGCTCTGAGCATTGATCGTTTAACATGTTTAAATCATGCCAAAAAACGAAGAAAGTATTACTGCAATCATGACGGATTGAGAGAAAGGATAAGACCATCAGGAAATTATTATGCCTCTGTGGGCAGATCTGCATTAAATATTATCCTTTAAAAAAAAAAAAATTCAACCCACAGCCAATGAGAAAGAACAATTTAAAGTACCTAAAAACTTGCTCAATGTAGAGACAGACAGGACTGAGTTTACAGCTGATGAAAGAGATAGAAAAGTTTTCTCTGCGCACTCATGCAAAAGATGTGCACTTTGTGCATCTTTGGCTATGCATAGCACTACGTCTCCAGTGTTGAAGTGCAGCAAAAAGCACTACAGCAGGCTAATGCTGATCAGTATAGCCCTATTCAGATTGCATGCTCAGGGAGAACAAGACAATGAGTGACAGATTCACAGATGTCGAAAAGTTGCTGAAAGCAAAGTGCCATCTGACTTGGCTAGTGTGGCACTTTGCTGAGTTTGAGCCATTGTGGCTTTGGTTTTTAAACAACTGGCACACTGCAACCAGGCAGCGTGAGTATTTATTTGGCTTGGCTCTGTGTGATGAGGCTGCAACACGCCCGTTTATTTACTGCACTTGGAGGAAGAAGAGCTGTTTCAAGTTAGGGACTCTGAAATTGCACGAGGTTGCTGCTCTTCCTCTACGTAACAGCGCCGGCCGTGTTGGGGAGCAGAGTCTGAGCACGTTAAAGTTGGCCTTTCAGGTTCAGCTGCGGAGAGGCTGAAATCATCTTCCAATCACAAGTCCGTCCGTCTCTCCTCCCGTCGCTGAGGATTATGTGTTTTTGTTATACCTGTCGAGACAAAAAGAGACGGTTAAAGATGGAAAATAAACGACAAATTTCTCAAAGAATAGGTTGAGTTATGAATTGCTATACGATGCATTTCCTACTTCCTCGTTTAAAGGGCTTGTCCATTTAGTTGTGAATTTGGCACTTAATTTTGTGGACCATGGATTTATAATATCTGAAAACTGATTATAAGACTTTGCATTGTTGAGACAACAGGGTAAAATCCACAAACTCGTGTAAAAGAATTAAAAACTAACAAAAAACGGTAACTCCCCACTAGGTGGCAGTATTACATCCAATATAGAAAAGCACCTAGAAGGAGTGTGATGACTTGTGATAACGTTAGGATTTTTGTTGTGAATTTCACATTAGTATCCAAGTGTTTGTGTGGCATTATTGTTTAAACTGGATATCAATTACTTGCTTCTCACACTGAAATAAAGACTGAGATGAAAAGAGACATCCTACCCGCTCTGTAAGGTGAACTCTGGCAGAGCACCGAGGGACGTAAGCTGTTCCTCTAGAGCTACGATACGGAGACCGATGTAACCCGAAGACAGCAGCAGCAGTACCACCCTGCAACACACACACAGATTTAGACTAATTCTTCAATGCTTAGACCCATTAACATCAATAAACAAGTAATGACCTAAGCAGTTTTAAAGACTGCTTAGGTCATTAAATAACATGACAGGTTTTTCTGTTTAAATTATTTGAGATAATCAGGTCTATCCGTGTGAGACAATGGAAAGTCTCATGTTTTCCTTTGTGGAATGCAACTTCAGCACCAGTAGATAAGAGATTAGCAAACAGGAAATGGTGGGGGAGGGGGGGGGGGGCGTACTAAAGAAGAAAGGTGTCACTTACAAAATCAAGTAAATAAAGAGAAGAGTGTTGAGGGTGCTGAGCTCTCTCTGAACCAGCAGAGACTTGGCTTTTTCAGTCACATTCCACATCCACGATCCACCTAAAAATACAAGTCAACAGCGTAAATATTACAGCTCACTTTCACTTTCTAACTCTGGTTTTTCATATGTTCATTACTGAACTTTTCTTCTTTTTTTTTTGCATACTTGTGACACTTTGTGTCCATTACCTGACTCAGAGAGCTCCTCTGTGGATGAGCTGTCAGTCTGCTGACTGCTGAAACCTGAACCGTTTCCATGAGGCACTGCTTCTACTGGAAAGACAGATAAGAGAAGAAGGAATTGCTGTTAAAACTACTAGCAGACCTTGAACTTCGCACGTCTACAATAAAATTAGAACACGATAACTGTAGCACAGCAAGTGTCGTTTATAATGAACTCCAATTTAGGGAACAAAAGATTTTAACTACTTTAGTATGCTCATAATGTGTTAAGTCAAACATCCTACCTCGGTGAGCTCTCTGCAGAGGCTGGTTCTGTAAGGACTGAGTTTCAGAACCATCCAAGCTATCATCCAAGCTGGACTGGCTGGAGTTCTGCACACAAAGAACCAGGACATCAGAAACAAGGAGCATTGCACATTAAAGAGCATTTATTTTAAAGCTTCTAATGTCAGACAAACTGATTAAGAGTTTTCTTACCACGCGTTTGCTTTTATCAAAGCTGTTTTCGCCTGAGGAAAAGAGAGGGCTACTGTTGGTGCTGCCGTCCTGTAAAAGAAGATGCAGAGACGACTTGAAACGATTCCCACAAACTATGAGCCTCCAACATTTCATGAAAAGAAAAACAAAGAGAGCTCAAACAGTAAAGCCGACACCTGCTTTAATTTGTAACGCTGTACTTTTATAAAACCCTGTTCCCGACATTCAGACGTTGTAACAAAAAAGTCTAATACATTGCAACACTTTCACCATAACAGTGAAGCACTTCAAAGTTTTTCTCAACTGCCTGACACAATTTGACTGTAACGCCATCAGTCTCTCTAAAGTGACCCTAACTGTGGTTTCACATTTTACTCAGCTGCTGAAATTCTGGGCATCTTTTGTAGTTTGACCCGAGTCACTCACCTCTATCTGAGAGCAGACGGAGCGAAGCAGCTGGTAACACGATTCCCTGTTCCTCAGCGACACAAAGACGTACTAAACAATAAGAAAAACACAAAGGAGGGAGGATTATTAGCTGGTGGCTTAATGGTAAAAATCCAATAGTGAAACACACCCTGTTGACTTAACTATTAAAGCAACATTAATGTTGCTAGACAACATCTCATTTCATTCCAAACATGATGAAACTCAATTTGCTTCATGAATGTTACAATTGCAGAGCGTCAAAGATGTCAGACGGACCTTCTCTCCTTCTGAGGTACGAAGAGACAAGGCGTTGGGTACCAGCAGAGCCGTTTTCTGTTTCTTCACCGTGTGGATGGAGGAAACCGGAATGACAACCTGGGAGAAACAAAATAAAATCCAAGACGTTAGTCAAGTCAAACATTGCTTTTAACACAGCGACATGCCGAGCCGGCATAGAGGCCTACCTTAGTGTCCTTCAGCAGAACCGAGGAAAAAAAACAGGCGTGGGTGTCGGTGACGTAGAGGCGACCATGATACGGCACTTCTCTCTGCAGAGCACAGATGTATGCTGGGAGGAAAAGTGGAGAACAGTTTTTCAGTTTCACACATGCATTTGATTTTATTTGATGTTTTCCTGTTATTTTCCCTGTACCTACCGTGTATCAAGTCTTCTCCCTCAGGAATGTCTGGAAACAACTTGTGGAATGTTTTGTTGTGCTTTGTGAAACTCTGAAAATGAGAAAAGGTTCGTCTTTGAAATTTTAAGCGTAGAATGCATTTTCTTTCCAACAGGAAGATGAAGTACATCAGCATTGGCTTACACTTTGCGTGCCGGTTCCTTCTGTTCTCTCGAAGCCTTTCTTGTCACCATCCAATGTCTCCGGTCTAAAGAGAAGGGAGAAGGAAAAATAATAAAATTGGTTTGAGGTATGATGTTACGATAATAAACGCAAAACATCCCTTTCATCCCAATGAACTGGTGATTAGTTGTTGCTGCGTACAGATGGTCAAGTAACTAAAGGAAAGGTTCCTATGCTTTCTCTTTGCATACAAGGCAAATTGAGCAGTTGAAAATGTTCAGGTTGCAAAAATAAATCACTGTGTGGAAACTAAAGGAGTGGAAGATTAGTTATCAATCTAATCAAAGGTACTCCTGTTAGGTCAACTCTCTAGCAGCATGCCAGCTGCCGTCTTCTAACTAAAATACTTAGTGATACTTTAGCACAGATGAAAATCAAAGCAGATATATTTTGTAAGAAAAAAAACAAGATATAAAAAAAGTAAATTTCTTAAATTTAGTGTGCAAAGACATAAATAAGCGATATAAATAGAATTATTTTTACTGTAATAATTAACTTAATTTTAAATGAAACTGTTTAGATCATATTTTACATTTTGTTTGTAAATATTGTACTTTTACTCGAGGTCAGTTTAGCATGAGAACCCGGGCCGCGTCTGCTTTAGACAGCTGTGCAGTCACGCGTGTTGCACGACTGGACAGCAGCTGAGAGTCAGCTCATGTCTTGTGATGCATGGTGTGAGTAGTGGAAAATATCTACCACTCCTCTTATCAGGATGGAAAAGTTATTTATTGGTTGTCAAATTAAGAAGAATTTAACAGCTTTAGAATACTAAAATCTGATTTATGCCTCTAAGTCAACTTAAAGCACTTTTATATGTAAACTTAAGGTGATTTGTTCATGTACAATAGCAGACATTTTCATAAAATAGTCATTAAAAGGATTTTTTTTTTTTTAAGAGTTTCTATTAAGTGCAGTGGGTTTCTCGATGAATCCTACCTGGTGGCGATTTGTCTGCCGAGGGTTTTGTGCTGCTGCTGGAGCTCGAGTTGAGCAGTCTCTAAACTCAAGGCTTTCTTCGCCTCAGTCTTCTTGATGGCGCCATTGCTCTGGCTGTTCCTGCTTTTCTTGGCTTTGGCTGGCAGCCCGCCACTCTCCACTGGGTAGCTGCTGGATATGGGAAAAAGCACAGATTAGTATATATATGTATATATATATCGTACATATCTTCATAGAAATAAGAGCAGCACAGAAGTGTCTATGGGAGAGTTACTGTGAGGACAGGCATGCCACAGCATGATAACTTGCATGTTCACAACGCTGCGACACACAAGTTGGAACACAAGTCTAACATTACGCCCTTTTGCTGAGAAGAAAATATTCTCATTTAAACTTTAGCTTTTTTTTTTTAATTTAAAATGAAAACCACCACCCAAAAATTTAAGCCACAAACATCAACATTTTTCTTTTTCAACCACCACGTCAGTCTCTTAACCAACTCTGGTCTGATTTTGCTTTACAGTCGTACAACAAGCTTATAAACCCATCCACCTCGTTCCGAATACAGAGGAGACATAACTTCTGTTTGACAGATGACAGAATTATCTTTACGATGACCTGGAAATGGTCATCCTTTCTCTTAATGAAAAATTTTATAGACACACATTGCGTCAGCGCTCAAACGGACATACTGGCTGCTTTCCAAGCTGTTAAGTTGGAAAAACTTGAAGTGGAAAAAAAAGTGCTATAAAAGCAAGGCTGCTGGATATACAAAAGTCAATAAATTTTTTTAAGGCCATGGCCTATCCTTGACCAGGAACGCACAAAGTAGAAATACAGCACGACTATGTGGTCAGCTGAATGACAATGTATTGAATTCATAAACCGCCTTTAAGCTACAATGAAAGTAAAACCATGACATTATCAAAATTAAAATATATACAAGGAAGAATTAATCACAAAGATGAAAACAAAAGAAAATAAAATTTTGATACTACAATATCCGACTTACCTGCTAACTTTCAATCGCTTTGATGAACGGAAACTCATATACCTACTAACAGTAGGCATTTCCTGTTCTTCCAGATGGTTAGAAAAGAAACCCCTCCTACCAACTGTTGCCATATCCAACAAATGTAAGCTAAACGTATAAGAAGAAAAGATAGATTTTAAGCCCTCTGTGTAACAAAGTTACAAAACCAATTATCTCCTGCGCCACGTCCTGCCAGAAACCCCTACAGCTGTGTTGTGCTAGTTCAAAGGCAGCCACTTTGTGTTGAGGGTGGTGTGACACTCCATAGCTGGCTGACGTCAAACCCAGACACTCCCCCAAAGCTAAAGGAAGCATGAAAAACACCAGCCAATAAACAGAGCCCAAAGTGCCGTCTCCCCTCCCTCTCTTACATGCAATGAATGCAGAGAAGGCATTGATATACGAGAGGTTTAGAGAATCCCACCTACAGGCACATTTCCTACCTCAAGTAATCTCTTGGTCTAAGCAGGATGAGAACAATCTCTGTAAACGAGCAAGTGAATTATTCAAACACTTTAAAGCCAAAAGAGATGAATTACCCTCATCTTGTGAGTGTATCCAAATTCAAATGAGTTCCTTCAACTGACTGTAGCTAAGATCTTGTTAAATAAGCCTGATCAACTACTAAAAGTTGCGTTTATTTATTTCTAACATTAAAAATGTAACAGTAAAAACCTTTTCCACCAGCCTCAATAGCCACAGTCCTGCTCGACAACTCTTGTGCCTCTGTCACTTAAAAAAAAGAAAAGAACCGGAAACAAATTCAGTGCTCAACATTGTAAGACAATCAGTGAAACTTGTTTCACACCTCTTAAATGGAAAATATGTCACAAAGCACGAGGAAGGAGGCTCATGTTACGTAACTTTTGCTAAAGCTCTACCAAGTAAAACTAGTGATAAACAATTAAGAGCTTTAAATAATATTTCAGATGTTTTCGGCTACATCTCATTTCCAAGCAGCCACTTTGAGCAATCCTCCCCTTTCCCCTACAGTCTCAGTGTGAGTAAGCTGCTGTTAGTCAAGTTAAAACAAAAACACCACACTAAACAATTAAGTAATCAGTGTTTAACTGTTAGCTACTTGTATGCGATTGGATATCATAACCTGACCCATTTCTGCTAAACAGAGGAGCTTAAGCACAGAGGCTCATGGACCAGTCAGCTGTGCAGTAATTTTCTCTTTATCAGTCAGAACTAACAGTTGTTTCTTGATGAAAGTAAATAACATGCCTGATTCCAAGATGCTCTATAATTGTGGGTTAACATGTCAAAGTCATGTTACAGTTTCTAATGGCATTTTTCATCTCTGTAGAGTTCAATATTAAACTCCTTGAATGAAAAACTAGTAAAAAAAAACAATATAGGTTAGGCTTGCGGCATTACACATTTCATAAAAATGAAACCACCTTCCTTGAAAGCATATGGAAATATATTCAAGCAATAAAATTTTACATAATTAAAAGGCTATTTCTAATTTCAGTTTTTCTTAAAGGGATTTTAATTTTGACACATTCACTTCCAATTAAAAAAAAAACAAACAAAAAAAAAGTACTTAAGTTTATTCTGCTGGTTTATGAGACCAAAGAGTGGAAATGAGGAGAGATATTCATTTTTATACATTTCATAAGACAGAAATAAAAATGATTTTATTTCTGTTCTAAAAATGAAATCTGTTGATCAGAGACGATCAAGGTGAAACTCTGATTTCAATTTCTTGCTGGTTGACTGAAGCGTCGCCAAATGTGTGCATTTGACAACTTTATGAATGTGACTTTAATTCCAAACAGTAAAGAGCTGGTACACCAAACCATATATTTACGGCGAACATTAAAATCTACAAACGCTGAGTAATGCGAGATTGCTTTTGAAGCCAGACACTGCTAGCTGTTGCAATGAATGTAAAAACCACATCCTGCAACATTCAGCCACTTCACAATGTGTTACATGATTATGTGCTCTACATTTATAAATATAAAGTTTGTTTTAAACATTATCAATCTATGACAAATGAGGTTTTAATAAATACTGCTTGTGTCATTTTGGTGAACACACACAAAAAAAAAAAAGGTGGTGGGGGGAACTCATGTTATCCAATCAGAAAATGTTTGTACATTTTCTAACAAGGAAGAAGTTACAGAAGTTATTCACAACTTGGTTGCTGTCAGCAAAAAAAGAAAAAAAAAGAAGAAAAAAAAAGAAAAACAAAACCAAAAAACACCTATGTGGAAGTCAGAAGCATGAAGCAACCCATGTTATCCATAAGACTGGTATCACTTAATTACCACTTTGCATTTACAAAGCAGGAGGAGACCCATAGCGGGTAGGTCTGCTTCATGCTGGGAAATTACCCTTTGACCTACTTCCCTAAAGTACCAACCCACACTGCCTAGTTTTTAAAAAAAAAACCCATTAACAATCCAGACTTGTTTTATTTCCACTTCAAAATAAAAAAGTACTGATAAAAAAAGGATATCCAGAAAAAAAGCTGAAGATTAAAATTAAGATAGAACTGCTTGTAAACAAAAAGTACAATTTATCTTGTGTTGAACACAAAATCCTGACATCATGTTGTGTTCTCATATTATCACTAAAGGAACACATTAGTTGGGATCATTTATTTGCATTTGTTCTGGTAACATCTTAGGAAACAAAACATGGACAACAACATATGGTTAATATTATTACTCACCAGAGATCATCTACTGGGTTATGTAAACAAAACAAGATTATTAAAGTAAAAAACAGAAAAAGAATTAAAAAAAAAAAAAACAGTCTTCTGTTTCCTTCAATGTTCTCAAATATCAAAAAGCCCTCAAGACATGTCACCTGTCCATTCTGATAGTTTCTAACATTAGTCAGAGACCAATAATAAGGATTTGACTTACCCATTTAAATCTTCAGGACAATTAAAATCATCCAAAGTGCTTTGTTCACTTGGCAAATCTTTTTTCTCCATACCTAACTTTCCACCCTTTCTTCCACAATCGTAAAAGTCTGCCGTCTCGTTCGGCCTCAAGCAACTCAATGACAGTATCCCAGCACCTCTGTACGTGTGTACGCTCAATATCTAAGGAGAGTAAAGGTCTGGTTTATTGCGACCTTTGAAAGGAAGTGGACACTAAGATAAAGTTAAAGCCAAAGTCATGAAAAGACGTCAGGACAACAACTTAGTAAAAAGAGAATTATTCTGTTTCAAACCCCAAAAATACACTCTCAGCCACGGTCTTTGTCAAATTAAGCCGTGTTGTCGTGGAAACGCTCAGTGAGAGAGAGTTGGTGGAAATGTGGGGGTTGAAAACAACATTGTAGGGTTGTCTTCAGGTTGGAATACTAAGCTACACAATTCAATACCCTATGCTCATTAGCAACATGATGGGGGCCCAGGCTACAGCGAGGGCAATATGCACAACAATAGCTAACTTAGTCCCAGTTCTATTAGTGAATAGGGCCATGGAGAACTATTAGAGGCCATAGAGCACAAGCCCCAAAGCCTTAAGTTTAACAAAAAAAGGAAAAACTCCAAAGAGTAACACCCATGTCCAGGAAACGCAGTGCATCATCTCAATATATGAAAATTAGCTCCTCTTTTACGGCTTTTTTCCATGAACATGACATAATCAAAGGTCTGAAGATTGATGTGACAAGTGCACTTGTCACATCAATCTACTTTAGTCATCATATATCACTTACTTCACTCACCCCGTCTCAACATTACTTGTCACATTTCCAGTGCAAACATGTGACAGTCACCTACAGGATTAGCACCGTCAAAGTCAGAAATAGATTTGAACACAATAAACACATTACAGAAATGTTCCTGACCATATTCCTGAGGCCTTTTAAAGCATGCACCCATCTGTTCAACATACAAAGACTGCAAAACCAGTCTAAGGTTGCATGCATTTAAACAAATGAGAAAAGGATAATGTTTTATCTTTCAACCACCCTATACAAAGGCCTCAATAGATAAAACATCATGAATTCGTGCAATCTGAAAGAGTCAAAAGTAAACAACTGTTTAATGAGGGAACAGTTGTCCTGAGAGGGTAAATATGTGCGTCAATGTTGGACAAAGGGTCATGCTTAAATTTTCCTGAAGAGCCCAACAGTGGGCTATGACGACAGACTGCATAACTTCTTCTCTTGGTAAATTGAGACTGCATAGAGCAGTTCATACCAATAAAACGTATGTTTGCAATGTGGGCTCATACTGCTTATTCAAACACTTTTAAAGTATTTGCCAGTTATTAAAAGACAATCCAGCCCTTAAAAGATTTTACAACATGATTAGATATTCAGGTCTTTGACTAATTTATACAGCAGAGAAAATTCAAGAGATCAGGAAGATTCCCTGAGGTATGGAGACCAGTTGCTTTAATTCTCTGTCCCGAGTTGAGACAGATGATCCCAGAGGCCCTCCCACAGACACCAGCCTCGTCAGCTGGTTTGCCACGCTAGCACCCTGAAGACATATTTTTTTTTCTCCCCCAAGTAGAGAGCTCTCCCATGACCAATACAGCTGCTGTAACAACACAGGTCTCAGGTTCATCTCTGAGCGTAAACAGCAGACTTGACACCCATGAAATGTTTAAAAATAAACAGAAACCACAAAGTGTGACAGCACCACCTTGTGGGCAGCTGAGGACAATCCTTTTTAAAATGAATAACTTCCTTTCATGCAGCAAGAATCTGCTTAATCACAGGATGCGTATTATAACTTTGACCTAATTATAAGGCCTCTGTCACTTTTTATTTAGGGGGGAGGCGGGTACAAAAACATAGAAATTTGTTTATTCCATCGAATTGACATTCCCTAAAAACTAAATACATCAAAGCAAACAAAGAAATGCAACACAAACTAAATTTTTTTCTGGTTGTGATTAAGACGAGGCAATATAAATAAAAAGGTAATCAAGTAAAGTACACGTGCATGAGCTCCAGCAGAGTACTCATTAAGGGCAAGGAAAGGATCCAGTTTTCATTGCAACGTTCAGCAGCCTTCCAGCACTCAGCAAGAAAAAAAAAAAAAAAAAAAAAAAACTTTGCATGTCTCCCAAGTGTAACAGGGAATGTTTATGTGTGTGTTGCTGAATAAGTGTAGCTGTGTGTTTTAGAGTAGGAAGTCACGTGGACTAGAGCCCGAAATGAGTCCCTGTACTTCCTCCATGAAAACTGGGTCCAGAAACAGAGAGTGTCTTTCTTTACGGTGACTGTACGGTCAGCAGGCAGCCGTATGAACAGGGAAAATGCACAGAAACATAGTAAGAAGGGTTGAAAAAACTCACAAGGCTATTGATCGTTTCTAATCTTTAAATCCAGAGGGTTTATTTTCGGTTTTGAAGTCAAAAATAAAAGCTTCAAAATGAGCCGCCACTAAATTAAGTCAAATACTGATTAAAACAGGCTAAATTCATTACACTGCATGCTGAATGACAGCAAAATGGTTCATCTGTAAATCCTACATAAAGCAGTAGCAATATCAGCTAAATAAGTATAAAACAGCTCCTTTCTGTTGATTAAATAACTTTACTTTTATGATATAATCATAACTTTTAAAAATAAAAGCCATTAGACTCAGTTACTTCTGTTAGTATTGAAAAAAAAAAAAAGACAATGTTCTAATGGTTTTTACAGGAAGAAAAGATGAACTACTCTCTGGCTCTTTGAAACATAACCACAACAAAGAGATATTTCAGGAACCCTATGAGGATAAAAAAAAAATCTCAACTGAAACTGATGCCAAGGTATTGAAATGTTTGTCAACGAAACACCCAAATCTCCTTCTTCAAATTTCACATACTTGACTTCATTCTGACGAATGAGAACAGATGAGTTGAAGGTAGAGTAGGTAGACAAACTGACTTCCCTGCTTTTTCTTAAGCTTGTGTCTATTAAATATAATTTGTAGCATCGTTTGACCACCTCCATATTGCGATACTATGGGATTTTGCATGCGTTTTAGTGACAGTAGATAAAATTCTCAAGCAGGCTCAAAAGGTGAAGCAGCTAAGGAGAACACTGCCGGTTTCCTGGCTGTGCGACAAGAGCTTCGGAGCAGCCAGTCATTAACGGCAGTCAGAAAGACTACCCAGAACTTCAACCAGGAACAGTTCGGTACTCTGCAACTGGTTATTAAGTGATAAACAGTTCTACAGTTGTGGTTTTCATTTTCGACATAGGTTTACCCTCTCTGCCTGGCACATATATGATTAAGACCCACAGAGACTTCGCAGCCCACAGCTGCGCCGTGTGTCCTGGGAGCATCTTCCTGGAGCCTGCAAAGCTGCCACACCCAGTCTATTCCAGAGTCCTGCAATTGCATGCAATGCAGCTGTGCCCGCTCCCTTTGCCATTACCAGGGCAATTCATAATTTTCTGACAGTGTGCTGTGTTAGGTCTGCATACAAAGCATCTTACAAAGAGCCAGCTAGCCGACGTGCAGAATTAAAGCTTCCTTTGTATTCACTTCCATCTGTGCATTTTACAAAACAACCCTGCTGCGCGTGTGTGCGTGTGTGTACATGTATAAAGAAATGGATAACATGGAACGTTTTATGGCATCCGTGTGCCATGAAAACCTTTTATGGCACCGGAATGCATGTTTTGTTCAAACGGACTATCACCCACCACGCCACACTACACACGCAGCACATTACTGATAACTAGCAGGCCACTTCTGATTGGAAGGGGCTGTCAGACACCTCCAAATGGCTATCTATGGGGCAGAACGTCAGCGGAATAACTCATATGACATGGGGGGAGCTTTTATATAACATAGTGCACCACCTGTGCTTTACACATGTGGCCTAAAAATAGATTTTCTACAAAAATGCAAACTGTCTCATTTGATATGCGACAACTGTTGCTTGAGGGCAGGGAGAAGACACACAATCCCCCTCCTATAGGGAGATGTTTAGAAGGAGGTTGTTTGGTAAATGTGAGGTTGTGTAAATCCACCTTTGCAGGGCTAGACACCTGTTAAGCCATAATCAGCAATGATGGGAAAACAAATGATGATGATAATCTGGCCCACACAAGCAGGCTTCTGATGTCATGGTTTCTGAGCAGCAGGTAAAGGCCAGATTAGTAACCTACAAAATCTTGGCCAGCTTTTGTTTATGCACATTTTCCACCAGCAATGATGCTTATTTAAACTGACCGGATTACACAGGTACTCCTGTGGATAAAAATAACACAATAACAAGGCCAATCTGGGTCAGCCGCTGATGTGTTGGTGAACTACCGTGGAAAAGGGAAGTCGAATGTTGATCAACCATGACAGCTACTTCTAGAATATTATCGTGTATATTTTCAAATAAATAAAGGGGGCGATATGGCAATCTGACAACAGTAACCAAAACTAAAAAAAAAAACAATATAATAATCCTTTATTTGACTTTACCCGACAATGACAAGGCAGGTTATCTCAAGTTAATTTAAATACCACCACATCCTCAGCCAGGCAGATGGCTAGCATGCTAGCAGTTTATGCCACTTAGTAAGACGTCCTTTTCTACCGTAAAAGAGATTTAATGGGCCTCAATACAAGTGTACATTACATTAGACACCAGAATCAAACTATTAAGACTCACTGTTGTCAGCAAATAACCGTTAGACAACGGCAGCCAACATCCGGGTGATGCTCACCCGGCAGATAGCGGATCAGCTAGCAACATTCATTCCGCTTACCTCTCCTTCATGAAGTGCTTTAGTCTGACAATGGCCTTCTCGTCGATCTTCCTAAGGAAGGTTTTCAATCTCTCTCTCTTGTTTTCAAGCATTCTTCCCTCAGCCAGTGGTGGTGGTCCGTCGGTTCGCGTAGAAACGACTCTCCACGCCAAACTCCACCGTTCTTGTTTGGTTTCTGCTTTTTTTCTTTTTTTTAACCCCCACCACCTCCTCACTTCATCCACGGCTGATTAGGATAATGACCTTAAATCGGACCAAGTCAGAAGACCAATCAGAAGCGATGAAACCAGAGAAAAAAAAGGTCATGTCAGACAAGTCATCCAATCAGAATGAAGAGGCTGGGTTCTCTCAGACCGCCCATTGCCTTATATGGTAATGCTGGGCTGTCCACGTCTAACTGTCTAGAGATGTAGAAAAAAAAGAGCAGCCGGGCCTGATATTATTACAGGTGAGGTAGCTTCATTCAGTATATTTTAAGAAAAAAAGAATCTCTTCCTCTCCAGAAAGAGATTGTGTCAATCCTGTTTAAAATACATTGTTATCATATCACAATTAACCCTGGCAAAGAATGGGGTATATGCCACTAGAGGTGGTGACGTATTTCCGTTTGAATTTATGCCACATAGATTGGTTCCGGGTCCTGCTTGCTCCTATTGTTTTTACCCAAAGCTGCAAGATCTGTACCATGAAAAAGACGCAAAACTTAAAATATCTGTGAGCTACTGGTACAACAATCGAGTTTTGTGGTGTGCCGTTGTGTCCAGTAATTAGCCAGTGCTTAGTTTTTTTCATTTTTCTGCTGATATCAAGGCAACAGCGGACTGTAGCCAAGACTTAGCCACTACAGCTAACACCCGGTTTGTAGCTGCCTGCTATTTCAAAGCTTGAGGATATTGAAGATCCAGCGTCAGATATGGGAAGACGGAGGTTAAAAGGGAGCTGTACTGCTTCGTTCACTGGAATAATTTGTTGGAGGCAAATAATGCAAGAGGAAATCCACTGCAACGGGAACAAGCAGAGAACAGAGGCAGCGATTCGGCACAAGGTGAGTCAATACTGTGTTGATGTTTGCATTTGCGTTATACGGAGTATGAAATTATTTTTAGGCAACTCCTTAGCTTTTTTTTATGTGACAATTATATAAAATACATTTAACATGCAGTCGAAGCGATACCGAGCACGGTAATTTAAGAACAGCCGAGGGCAGCAACGCTTGGTCCAAAACCTTCGCTTTACAGCCGTTTAAGTGGCACCGACCCACATAAAAACCCACAGAACAAATGGTACAAATCACGTATTTCCCGAATCCCGAAAATATGACATCTACCTTTGCTGTTTCATAATTATAATCCACGTTAGAGTGAATTTTTCAACTTGGCTGTTATAATTTGTTCTTGCGTTACACAAAGTAATTTCTCTTTTTTTCCCCTCTGAGATTCTGCTTAGAAAATGAGGTTATGACTGCATTTTGTTTTTAAAATGGTAAATTTAGGTTTGCCTCGACTTTTATAAACTACTGCCTCTTATATGCATCTTTTTTTTTTGTATTACTGTTGGTTCAGGTATTAGGTGAACACTGTGCTTTGCCTGCTAGTAGTTTAAATTAATTTCAGCTGCACACTTTCAAAGGAGTATTCAGATTTTAACATGCATTTTCTAAGTAGTATTTTAGTTCACTCTTACTCAGTAACTTCAGTGTTGTTACAACTCTGAAACAGTTTTTTGCAGTTTCTTTGTGATACCAGAACTATTTCACTTACACATTTAATTTCCTGAGATATTGTCAATTTATTTTCAAGCAAAACTCTCAAAAAGAGTTGAGGATTTATTAGTTTTGATTACATTGTGCAGCTAAATATGGACACTTATTAGTTTTTTTTCTTTTTAATTTTTCAGGTTTGCATCGTAACACTTCGTGATGTTTTTCTGAGCCATGATTGAGCCTCTGTGCTAATTATCTTTCCACTGGATCCAAGCACCTGGACCAGCTGACGGCATCCATCAGTACACGGTCTGCCGGATCGTCACAACGTGGACTAACTTTTTATTTACAGTACTTGACTTTATTTACAGTACTTGGTTAAACTATGATCTTGAAACCGGAGCACTAGATACGCAAAAATCTACCTGCAGACTTTGTTGGCTACCCTGACACTGCAGTCATCCTGGACGGGGCTGAGCCGGGCTTCCTCTCCTCCAGAGTGACGAGTTTTCATCACCAGTAAAGGCAAACAAGTCTGATGTCTGATTAGCTGCTAGGAAGTATATTATAGTTCATTTTGCTATCCTGTTTGTACCTACAATAAAATTTGTATCTCATTTTTAATTCTCTACATTTCACAAACTTTTTCCCCTTTTCTCTGTGTTTACGTTATATCAAGTATTTGCATGTAGATCAGGAATTCAAGTGAGATGTTAAAATGCAACACATTTAGGTTATACCAGCAAAGAAATGGGAATATTAAGTAATATGTTGTTAGTCATATAATTTAATATGCTGAATAAGGCTGGATGATACAAGATTTTTTTTCATACCAGATTTGATTTTAATCGATTCCTCCCGTCCTCAATTTCGATAATAAAATCACAGAAAATACTTTCAAAAAATGCCTTTATTTCAATCATCTGTTCTGTGATTTGTATAAGGGAGCATTGCGGTCAGGATACAAGCAATTTTAATTGCAAGAATGCAGTCATAGTTACAGCAGAATAAAGATGAAATTTTATAACAATGTCTTAAAATTACAATAAATAATTTTGAGAAATGAAGATTCAGATTGATCTGATGTAACCGGCTCAGTCCATGTGGTTCTGACATTTTGTCAGTAATCAGGAGGATGTACATTTCCACCTCAACTGACCAGGTAAGCATTAAGGTAAAAATAAAAAAAGACTGTATAAACAAATACAGCATACAAAACAGAAAAAGAGCAACTGATAGAAATACTTTATATAAAGAAAAGCAAAAACGTTAATAGCAGGAGAAAGGTTGTTGACAACAATAGCTCAGCCAATCTCTCCCTCCAGGAAGCCACCAAACAGAACTCCTGTCCAACTCCAACTATAATAAAGATTAAAAAAAGAAAGAAAACGGAAAGTTAAAATAATAATGCCAAATTAATAATTCAGATCTAATGTGTTCTGGAATCTATTGACATTTTACAAATTTTACAAATTAATTAGAAGGTTTCACAAATGTAGTTAGGTTTGAAATGTCTAGGTGTAGTTTTTAAAGTAAACACATTAAAAAAGCTCAAGATAGTGAAAAATTAAATGTAATCACCCTTTAGCTATTTTCCGAATTAGCTAACTTTGGAAGCTAACTTCAGCTTCGACTGATAGTTTGGGCACAATATAGACAGATCTATATATGTTTATATAGATATACATCTTTAGCTATCTATAAAGCATAGATATGTAGATTGCACAATGCACAGATAATCAAAACACTTAACATTTACACAGCACCTTTGTAAGCTTGTCCCTGTTAGCTACGTCAGACATATGAGGCATTGTGATGAATACAAACGATTTATTAACTTACCTTCGAAGTTATTGTGAAGATTTGACACATCCAGCTTAAATCCTTTGTTGTTGCTGGAGCGTTTCAGGACGTCTGAATAATTCTATAGGCATCATTAATAGTCCTGCAGGACTGAGGAGCCACTGTGCACCGGAACCATTCTATGTGGCATAAAAATGCAGAAGTGCTAAAACGGAAGTCCGTGGCATATACCCCATCGGGTGGGGCACTGCAATCTGGTACTTACTATTCATTAAGTCTCAATACTTGTTAAACTTTAATATCATTTTTCAAATTTCGTCTATGAATATACATAATATAACAACTATATAATAATAATAATAATAATAATATTATTATTATTATTATTGTTGTTATTATTATTATTATTATTATTATTATTATTATTATTATTATTATTATTATTATTATTAGTAGTAGTAGTAGTAGTAGTAGTAGTAGTAGTCCAATTTTTTTTCATGTTTTTACTAGTCAATTGATATTTGACATTTAGCTGTCAGTTGAATTAAACTGTAATCATAATGTGAGTGTGCTTGAGAAGTGTTCACTGTTCAAATATTATACTTTGTAGGTGCATTTTGTCAACTGACTTTACACCTATATTGCAGTTGAAGCTTGCTGACAGTAACTAATAAAAATAACCTTGAGGGAGTTGTCTAAGAGTTTTCAGGAGTTGACCCTGAACCTTAACCTCTCTACCTTGAAGGTGTGACAAGCGGTTCCAATAAAAGCAAAACTCACAAAGTGTGAGGCTTGAAAATGTAGTAACTTGCAAAAGCTATCACACTCTGAACTTCACAAACTTGAACACAGAAGTGATGTGGATGAGTCTGCTTTGGTCAGATAATGCCAATGTTGAAATTCTTTGGCTTACATGCAATATGCAATGTGTTGCAAAATTTGACAATCCACAATGCTGGTGAAGTTAGCATTCTCATAGTGAGTCATGGCTGTGGTAGTATTATTTACTACAGGAGGAACAGGGAAGACGGTCACAGTTAATGTGAAGATAGGTGAAACTGAATACAGGCAGTACCTGGAGACAACCGGTTCTGATACTTGACAAGACCAGAGGCTGAGAAGCAGTAAGCATTGGATGATAACCCATACAAAACTGAAGTGGAACGGTTTAGATCAAAGCATGTTCATATAATACAATGGCTACAGCCAAGACCTACATCCAAATAAGAATCTTGAAAACTGATGTTCACCTATGCTTGCCATCCAAACTGGCTAATCTTAAATATTTTTCAAAGAGTGGGTAAAGAATTTCAAGAATCATTTCGAAGGACACTCATCTGTAACCCCCCCGCCCCTCCGCTTTACCCAAATAGGGACTGGTCCCCTATTTTTATTTCTGAAAGGTGCCAACCCTAATTAAAACACAACTTTGTGTAGTGTATTTCAGCCCACCCGGACAAGACCTTGAACACATAAAAGATATTTATCAAATAGAGGTTTAACAAAAGTTGAGCAAATATTAGCAATGAAAGCTTCTTTTAGCTTCCTCTCAGACATCTCGGGCACTACCAGGAACAGAAGAGGCAGTGTCTAGCCTCATGACAAAGCATACACACCACCCTCACGCAATCTGGCTCACATAGGCAGATGACGGTTTTCCCTGCCGTCCCCACTGCCACGAGATAAGGCACATACAGAAAAGGAAATCACAGTTCTCGAGGAAGTGTGTAATAGGGCTGCGTGGATTCAGCGTAGGAGTCAGTTGGCTTTTCCATGCTAAGTCATCAGTGTGATGGATAGATTATAAATTGGGCAAAACAGACAACCTCCCTTGGATCCATAACACAAATTCCCACCCTCATATGTGTCAGTCGGTTTAATAGCATTTGATTATTCATATTTTTGAAGATCTTCTGTCAGTCATCAAGAGGGTGGGCTTTATAAAACATCTTGATAAAGATAATCTTTACCTGAATTTCCACAGAAGCTACCATTCTAATGATATCAGTGTTGTTGACGTGACACATTGATAACTGGAAAAAAATCCAGGAAAGGTCAAACTAATATTGTACTTTTTAAAGTTTTATTAGATAATTGTATGGTGATCACATTTAAACGAAAGACCATATCGTTTTACTGCTTATTACTCAATGCATGCAGCAGTTTCCTAACTGTTTCCCCTCAGCTTATCAGCTGAGAGGAAACGATTAGATGAGCTCATCAGGACGGCCAGCACTTTGGTTGCACAGCTGTTTCCAGTATAGGTGGCGGGAGACAGAAGAACTCTGGCTAAAATAACATCACTGATAAACAATGTGGGGTGGGAAAGCCAACAGTGGTCCTCAATACAGGCACACCACAGGGCTGTGTGCTTAGTCTGGTTCTTTTTAGTCTGTTCACCCACGAATGTATACCCATCCACTCATCTAAGAGTTCTAAAGTTGGCAGATGATACTACTATAGTGGGTCTTTATTTATTTATTTATTTATTTATTTATTTATTTATTTATGAGGGTAGCTGTCCAATTTCGCTATGTTCTAGAAACATAATGACGAATAAAAGTCTTATGTCTTATGCGTAATGACACTGTCTCTGAACTGGAGAGCTCCTTCAGTGACAGAATGTAGCATCCAAAATGCACCACTTTATATCCTTCCTCCCAGCAGCTGTTAAGACTTTATAATCATCACTGCTCCCAATAATCTCAATACGTGTTTAAATCCTGGATGTTATTTGCACAGTTTTGCTCATCTTAAAAGACATTCCTACTGTTACATGCACATCTCTGGTGTTTGCACAGGTTTTAGTTTTCATATTGTCAATAGTCTCTTGCACAAATATGCTTGCACATTTTATATGCATACTTAAAAAAATATCTTGGTCAGTTGCGCTTTCCTTGGATAGGAATTTTATTGACTACTGCACAGTATGCTTAAGTAATAATCTTGCTAATTTTATACTGTGTGAATAACCATATATTATTCTTAATTTTGTTTATTTATTGCTTGTTTTTATTTATTTATTATTATTTTTATTTTTTTTACCAAAGCTGCTGTTATACCAGAATTTCCTCACTGCGATACATATTTGTGAGACATTTCCATTCCGTTCTATTACTCAACTTTCAGGAGTGAATCTTATTGCAGCACATACTTATCTTAACCAGCTGTGATCTGAAAGTGAAGAATACTAATAATTAGCAAAACTAATACCAGCAATAAGTTGTCAGACTTCAAAATACCTTCTGCTTTCTGCAGGACTTGCAAAGTCATCGCAGTTATGTCCTGTAAGACTACACTTTTCGCTAATATTTGCAGACTAAGTTGTTAGACCTGACTTTATCTTGTTAATATTTGCTAAAAGACTAAAACATAACAAAGCAGCCTCTCTAGAGCCAATGAGCAGACCGTTTAAAAAGAGGAAATGTTTGATGTGTACCTTTTCAAACATAAGATACTTTTACCAACCATTGTCGATTCATTTCTGTTTAAAACAGATAGCACTGAGCAGCTTTAGTTTACTTTTGTTGCTTACATTTTTAAAACAACAATATATACTTCAAGTTTTTAATCAAATAAGACCTGTGGATATTTTTCACTGACTATAAAAAAAGGAAACCTTTTGAAAACAGTGACACCTTGATGCAACTTACAGGTTTTAAGGTGTTAGGAAAAGCCACTAATTATGTCTATGCTTTGTAAGAATAAAACTAATCTTCAAAGGCATTATAGCAATGAGATTCTTACTTTAAATTCATGAACAGCTTTTTTATGTTTCCACTGGTATCTTGATGATGATGATTCTCTGTTTTGAAAAAGAATACACTTAAAATGTGCGTAAATACTATAAATTATTATTATTATTTTTTATATTATCAGACCATCTGATTACAAGCAAATAAAATAAAGGCTGCTTTGCTACCAGCTTCACATCTTACAAACATCCTTTGATGACCTTTGTAATAGTTGTAGGGCCTTGGTGGATGGGCAACTCCTTGGCCTGGAAAACCAAGGCTGTGACGCACTTCCAACTGCAGCTGTAAACTTTATATCACAGGTGCATTAACATGCTTATGATGCAAGTTGGAAAGGAGAAATTCAGTTTGTTTAAGGGCATATTTCTGCAATACCACTGTTGTTTCAGTTCAGTACGCAGACTCATTTCATGATACTGCATTTTACTCACTAATTTATAATGAATAAAATGAAATAATTTAACAAAAAAACTACTAAACAACAATCTACACAAGGTATTATCACTTAGTAAATACACTTATCAAACAGAAAACGTGTCATTTCTCTGTATGTGTACATGAGGGGATCTGAGTTTGAAATAATGCAAGTGGCATTCTCAGCTGACAAGGAAATCTGGAATTTTTGTGGAATTTCCAGATTCGAGAGGCAGAAAAATTGTTGTCCTCACAGGAAAATCTCCCAATTTAGAGTGGTTCTGCATCACATGAGAGGGTAAAATATGACGTTAAGGGCAGAAGATCACCATGAAAGAGTGAAACAAGAAGCAAAACATGACTGTTGTGACTTTTCATGACAGCTTTAGATAGAAAACTAGGATCAGTTGTTTTTCCACTGAAAGTGGAAATTCCCTTGACAGGGGAATTTTAAACTATCAAACCCTGATGGCTTAAAATGGTAATAGATGAGAAACATTTGTCTTACTCACTTGTTTTGTTTCTGTGGGCCAGGTCATAAAGGTCAGCACATCACCAAGAATTCGCCCTGGCAACAACCTCTTTCATTCAGTTAGGCCAGTGGGCAGGAACACCTCACTGCCTACCCAGATATCATCTTACCAGGAACACTGGGGCATTGTCTTTGCTGGCCTGTGTGGGAGTCATTTTACTCATACATAGACATTTTCATACTTCAGATTATATGTGAAGAAGGGTCATGTCAGTGGCATGTTTTGCAGCTTTTAATACATGGAAGGTCAAAGGTTATTCCTTGAAGAAGATTTTATTTGGTGTCTTTTATTGTTGTTTTCTGTGTGTGAGCTCAAATGGGCTCAAGTGTAACAGACAACCCTAAATTCAGAGGGTGTTGGGTTTCTCCCAGGCAGGGTCTGGCTGTCCTCTTTCATATAATGTTACCAGGTTACTCTCATCACTTATTTATCTGCTTTCCTCACCACCATTGCCTTGGGTGGTTGGTTGATTGTGGTGTTTGGGCAACTAAGAGTAGGTAAGCACAGTTTTTTTCTTTTTTATCATAGCTGCTAACCAGCAGGGTGGATCAAACCCAAGCTGGGACCGATGCAGAACGGGGAGGTTATGAGCCCGCAGGACTCCAAGGCATTGGGGGATGAGGCCATGAAGGACCACAAGGCCCCTTGCCAGAATCAGGGATGCATTGAGCCCACAGCTCCTCCGCTTCCTCCCCCATCACCGCCATCAGCAGGGCCACCAGAGTACCCGAGACCCAGGCTCATCTTCCACACCCAGCTGGCTCATGGGAGCCCAACAGGGCGCATTCATGGATTCACCAATGTCAAGGAACTGTATGCCAAGATAGCAGAGGTGTTCAACATCTCTCCGTCAGAGGTAAAATGATTAAACTGGAAGAAATTTCATAGTTATCTGATTGCTGTCTTGCATTTCTGCTCTGTCTGGCCAGTTGTAAAACGGTGTTAGGTTTCCATTCTAGGGCTTTTTTTTCCTATGATAAAGTTTTATTGATCATTTCCACTCTCCAGAACCAGACTTTGTACTAATATGAGCTGCCAAGGTTCAATAGTGGAAACAAACTAGATAAAGTGTATTTAATCAGTGAACACTCAGAACACTCATTTACGTATGTCAGGAATATACATTTCGGACTTCAAACTAAAACATAACCAGGTCATGACTCATATGAATTATACCTTGGAAAATGATGTTAACTGATTAAATACAAGTGAGATGAAGACTCTAGCAAGACGTGTAGTAAGAAACAACTTTATTTCCAGACCAACATGATTTAGCTTATGGCCTTCATCAGAAGCTCAAACACATCTCTGAATCTGCACAAAATGCCTTCATTCCTTAAACTTTTTCACTATTTGCAATTTAACCTTAGCATAAATAAAACTTTTCTGAGGTGGCCTCAGAGGCTGTTTATTCAATAAAAGGCCTGTGGTGACTCTAACGGAGCTACAGAGACCCCTATTTCAGGCACTGTCCACTCCAAAACCCTAACCTTTATGGAACAGCTGTAAGCAGACATGTAAGAAAATACTGGCCTATGTGTGGCACAAAATCAACACTGCACAACATCTTGAACACTCTCTCTTAGCTGTAGAAAATGTCCTAAACATTGATCTAAGCACATTGAATTTCTGAAAGAAAACCTGGTAGATAATGCAAACACACTTAAGACTGGGCCAGAGGTTCAGCTTTCTGCAAGACAACAACCCTAACGATACAGTCAGAGATACAATTTAATAGTTTAGATAAATCGTGGGTTGGGAATTGCCCAGTAAAACTTAATAGTTAAATAGAACTGATCATTTGAAGCAAGGCTTGAATTAATGTTCTTGTTCCATACAATCTGACTAGTTTTACCCATTTTACAAAGACAATGAAACAACAAAGGTACATGTCCAAAGCTGGTCAAATACAGTCAAAGACAATCAAAAAGTAGTGTAACATTATGTTGTGTTATGTATCCCAATGCTTTTCATTTAATGAATCAATCATCAATCAAATTTTATTTGTATAGCACATTTCAGCAGCAAGGCATTTCAAGGTGCTTTACATAATAAAACAATAATAAATAAATAAATAAAAACAGCATGTGACATTGAATAAACAGTAAGAAAGAGAAAGAGATTTTTGAAAAAAAAAAGATTAAAAAAGATAAAAACATACTTTTGTTACGGAATTTAAGCGCCTGTTGTTGCCGGATTTAATTGTGTTGTTATAGCATGACAACATGTGAAACAGCTTATAGCAACAGATGTATTTGCAAGTCACTGCACGTGTGGTGTCGGCTGACGAGGGTCCTTGAGACAGGATTGCTCTTTACCTTCAATATTAAGGTCAGCCTGGTTCAAAATTATAAACATCCGCATGAATATAATAGCTTTTTATATACTGCAATAAAGTAGTAGTGATACAGCAGCCGCAAGAACACCAAAGAATCAGTCTGAGACAATATTATAAGCAATGTTCTAAGAAATATTTTGGCCGCTGAAAATGCTTTGCTAAAAAAATCAACATGACCAGCAATGCAAGGCAACATTGATTCTACATAAAACCAATAGTTAGCATTGTTTCTGAATTCGTGCATAAGTCACATTCACACAGTCAGTAATAAAATTCTTTCTAAGCAAGACTGTCCTTTTATTGAATACTTATCAGTTTAGAAGGCCATCATGAAGGCTCTGCTATCTTATATTGTAATGGGTATAAAAGATAACAGTTCTTCTTGTGAGACAGTCAACAACAGTCCCTGCTTCTATATTGGTGATGTTTACTTTGCTTTACTGTGGAAAGTGCAACCAATATAGAGCAAAATGGAAATGAAACTAAAATAAAAATGTCAAACCTAGAAACCGTGTTGTTATATGAAACAAATTTGAGTAAACTCTTAAACCTAATAATTTGACATTATGTATCAGCCAATAATAACCCACAGTTGTTATCATTTTGCTTGATACATTTTTTTAAACATGTATATTAACTTAATTTTGTTTTTATAACAACAAGTTGTTATAATAGGGATGGTAACAAACAATATTTCTGCAGGACTTATAGAATCATATGCGGACTTCTAGATTCAAGACTCCATCGTAGATTTATGGCAATCTATTTGATTCTATAAAATACATCCATTTCCTTGATCCCCCCAATGGACTTAAGAGCAACATCAATTACTGTAGAGCCTGATTGGACTGACAACCTTGAACTCCAACCCACAGTCTTGCATGCAGAGAAAAATCTTTTGATCAGCAACTGCAAGATAACACTTTGTTCAATTATCTCGAATTTTCTTTATGGACTTTCGAACAAAACTTGACCTTGAAGTTGAAATCTGATGTAATTCTTGTTTGTTTGTTCTAAAATAGGAAAATATGAGTAAGGGGACACACGTCTTTAAAAGAGTTAAATCCTGGTATGAAAATACAACAAGTTATGAGATCAACTGTGCAAAGTTTATTGATTCAGATTCTATTCACATCATTGCCAGATTTACACATAACTGAACAATAAATTACAATATAATCAAAAGTTTATTTAGATAATTCACTTTAAAAAAATCTAAAACTTACATATTTTTAGAGAATGACATTTATTTAAAATAGAATGTAAAATAAGATAAAATGTTATCATTTTTAATTTTAATATGCGTATCTTATCTAGGTTTAGTCTTCACTGCATTCCTGTTTAATATTATAAAGCACTGTTATGAACTGACGCTAGCTGGAGATAGGCACCAGCACCCCTCCTGACCCCACTGAGGGACAAGGGTGTAAGAAAATGGATGGATGGATGGATGGATGTTATGAACTGTGATCTTTTTAATATGTTACTAAAAAAACTGACATTAGCAATAAAATAATTTTTAAGTCAGAAATTTGCAAATAATACTTGATTTGAGGTTCCTTTTGCATGAATTGACAAGGCCAAAACAGGCCCTGAAGATATCAGTGGCTGCTGGTCAATCATGTTGCAATCTGTCACATGACTGTTTAAGACCATGACATGGCGGCAAAAGTATACTATTTCTGAACTACCATTGTATTTGAATGGGCTTAAAAATCCGTTTCTTTCTGCGTAAACACATTTTGGGTTTTCATCCGATTAATTCTTGAAATAAGTTAATCGAATAATATTCTATTTTATTAAATATACAACAATAGCTGGTATGATTATGCCTTGATTAGAATTAGGTGTAATTAAGCTGCTTTTTCATTTATTTATTTTTAATTAATGACGAATATTTGCTTTTATTTCCAGAAACATGTTTTATTTATGGGGCTGCACAGTGGCGCAGTTGGTAGAGCTGTTGCCTTGCAGCAAGAAGGTTCTGGGTTCAATTCCAAGCCTGGGGTCTTTCTGCATGGAGTTTGCATGTTCTCCCTGTGCATGCATGGGTTTTCTCCAGGTACTCCAGCTTCCTCCCACAGTCCAAAAACATGACTGTCAGGTTAATTGGCCTCTCTAAATTGTCCCTAGGTGTGAGAGTGTGTGTGCATGGTTGTTTGTCCTGTGTATCTCTGTGTTGCCCTGCAACAGACTGGCAACCTGTCCAGGATGTACCCCACCTCTCACCCGGAACATTAGCTGGAGATGGGCACCAGCAACCCTCCCAACCCCACTGAGGGACAAGGGTGAAAGAAAATGGATGGATGTTTTATTTATTGTACTAACCTTGTGATAGTAAAAATCCTTTTAGTTCAAATCACGTCTCGCTGCTGCTCTCTGCTGTTTAATATCTATACTGCACTTCAAAAAAAATCCAGAGTTGTAAAATTTTACTGCTTTGGTTGTAAAATTGGAACACCTTCCAGTCTCATGCAAAGTAGATGCCATCAGAGATGAGCCCATCTGTGTTGATCAAGGCGTTTTGTATTTTTAAAATATGAAAATAAACATGCTTGGTAATGCAAGCGCAGTATGCAGTGATGTGGAATATATAAGAAAATACAGTTTTATGAAATTTTATGCTGAATTCAGGGAACCTCCAAAAGCATTTGTTTTCTTCATATCCTGCCCTCAGATCCTTTTCTGTACCTTAAACTCTCATAAAGTGGACATGCAGAAACTTCTGGGAGGACAAATTGGACTGGAGGACTTCATCTTTGCTCATGTCAGAGGGGAGACAAAAGAAGTGGAGGTGACAAAGACCGAGGATGCTTTAGGTCTCACTATCACAGACAATGGAGCTGGATATGCTTTTATCAAGGTGAATGAGAGGAAAAATAAATAAAAAACTTGTGTTTCCTAATGGATGTTTGCTAAAGTCATTAGGAAACACTGTACTAAAAGGTTGGACTAAAGGTCCAATCTTTCAGTATAGTTAAAGTATTTGCAAACAAAGATAGTTATTTTGTTCCCATTTTCTGAATGATGCATATAAAAACTTTCCCTTGGACCTACAATTGTAACCATTTCTTTTTTTCTCTAGAGAATAAAAGAGGGAAGCACCATTGACCGACTGAAGGCTGTTTGTGTCGGTGACCACATTGAAGCCATTAATGACCAGAGCATCGTAGGATGTCGACACTATGAAGTCGCCAAGATGCTAAAGGAGCAACCAAGAGGCCTCCCTTTCACTCTTCGCCTTGTGGAGCCCAAGAAAGCCTTTGGTGAGTAAAGAAACTCTAATTAATAAGATAAACATAAGCCTAAAATGACTCATAATTGTATTGACAGTGGTGTATTGTGTGCGTCGCTATTAAGCCCCATCAAACATCTCAAAATGTTTATCTTACATACAAAATTCTTTCTGAGGTTAAATTTAGCTTGGACTGAATGAGAAAAAGAATGTCAACATGGGTTTAGGTGCTGGGAACCTGGCTGATTAACATACTTCCTGATGTTCATCAGCCAAGTAGGAAGAGAACTGGTTACTGGCAGTCTGCCAAATATTCATCTGTGAAACTCATTGTCATCAGTTACTATAAATTATCTGAAATGATGTGTTTTAAAAAAAAACAAGTACCACATTTCATGCTCCTCTGTCTCATTTCATAAATTGAAATAATAATTAATTGTGATTTAATGAAAGATTCTCACAACATAAAAGCTAAAACAGGTGACAATATTATTGTAGGTTTAAAGAGATTTTACTCAAACCTAATCTGAAATAAATGTGACATTCTTGGAGGTATGTTAAGGTGAAATGACAGAGATTTGGACAGTGGAAACATAAACACTAAAAAGTAAATTCTGCTCTGTTAAATACTATTTATTTCTTGCAGGTAGTTTCCAAAACAATGCACACTGAAAGTCATAAGTAAGCAAAAAAACAAAAAAACATAAAACACTTGGGACATAGACTACTGAACAATAAAACTTGGATTAAGGACACTTAAGATATAGCGAGCAACTTGTAGTGTTTGTTTTAGCTGCTTTTTCTTACAATAAAATGACAAGATCCAAATTAAGGATACTGAGGGGCACTGGTGCTTCCAGCCTTCTGTTGATGCTGTTAAAAAATGATAAACATTTTATTTCAAACTAAACCTTTAAGTTCTTTATTACACATACTTGTAGTTTGCCTCCCAAACTACAAGTCTAAGCTAGATAGCTTAACTGGTACTGTCGTTAAATGTGATTTCTTTTTGGACAAGAAGTCTTCCAATGTTCCTTTTTGCTTCATGTCTCTCACTATTTAGATTAATGTTTGGTCACTGGGACAAACACACATGGTGAAACAGAGAAATAGAATGCAAAGTACTTCATTTTTAGAACTTGTTTACTAAGTCAGCCTTCAGGAACTAATAAATATTTGATCCAAATCATGTTGCTTGCAGTGGAATACAGTTTGGAAGCATGTCTAATTTCTTCAGCCTTTTATCTGCTAGTTTATGAAAGCATGAAAAACTTTCATAAACAAGGTGTGTATTAAACAGCAACTTTATTAACATTTTGATTCCAAAATTTAAACTAAGCAGATGTCAAAAAAAATCCTACAAAGAAAGCAACACTCCTTTGAGAGCAAGAAAACCGATGAAATTTTCTTGCATTGTACGTTGAAAAAGATTTCAAATAAGTTATGGTAATTATATTTTTGGTTTCCAAAAATATTGACATTTTAAAATGTTTATGTACATTTTATAGTCCTCAGTTTTAGAATGTTGTTATGTAGATGTCTCCAGAAAATATGATAGCCACTTTGATGTTTATCTGTAGCTATCAGTCAGTTCATTGTGGTTTGCCTTCAGCCTCCACCCTCTGCTCCCCACAAAAACACTGGCTTACTAATGCGAAGCAGGAAACGTTCTGTCAGAAGATTAATGCTTAATTTGTTTTTGTCATGTTCAAAACATTCAAAGTATTGAGAAGTTTCCTTTTATCATTGAATCAGTTTCTTATCAAACAGGAAAGAAAATCCACAGTCTACTGTCTGACTTCCTGAAACTGATCTGAATCTCTTGGTTAAGTGAGACTCCAGTTTGCAACCAAGTTCATTGTTCATGAAATTACTTGTGGAAGGAAAACAGGAATGACTGTGTCCCTGCTGAATAAAAGAAAAAAAAAACAGTAGCAGACTAAAAGTCCAGGCGTCATAATGTCCTCACTTCAACAGAAAATAAAAACAAATGACATGCATTCATGACATGAATATGACATATGACACACACATTTTTTTAAAGCAATTTACTTTCATTTTTCTTTCAGAAAATGTAGACCAGGAGTTTAGATTCTATACAAATGGGACAAAGCTGGGATTTTAAAAAAAGCATGATCTATGGGAACTGATCATGTTTAGTTGTCCAGGGATTAGAAGAACAGCAAATGACCACAAGTAACATTGAGATGAAGGACTGAGTGACAGCTATTTACAGAACTGTCTTATCCACTCTTGTCCTTGCTTGTAAACTAACATACAGGTTTTAGCCTTTACCTTCTGTTAGTTTGTATGTGCGCTGTCACCACAAGCCATTGGTCACTTTACAACCTCCAGTAATTTTCCAAAAAGCAGCTCAAAAAGCATATTGATACCTGTATGTTACATGAAGACTCTTTTTGGTATGGTGCTTGAGTATGATTATTTAGAGTTGTTTGGAGAGCAGAAAATTGCAACGGTTGGAAAGCTAAGCTTCTTGGGAGAACCCTGAAAGTGCAAAACCTCCACTCTCCCACATACAGAGAAGTAAACAAGGCCACATTCCTGTTTTGAATCACGGCATTTGTTTGTAGCCTCATTGATTAGTTAAACTCGGCTGACCTAATGAGTTTATTTGTGCTTCTGTGTCACAGATATACTGATACATTTTCTGACCTGAACAGAAAAAAAATGTAAAGACTATAAATTAGAATAAGTGCTTCAATGAGTACATTTTCAAAAAGTACATTTTGAAAATAACAACCTTTAAGCCGATATTGAACGTACATTTGATACTAAAAGTCCACACTTTGGTATGAAAAAATGCTTTTTTTCAATACTCTCATCTTAAATGCTGTCTCTTCTTTAGCTATAAGTGGATAATTATAATTTGCAAAAAGAAAGCCTTGAGCATCTCAATATGTGTGAAATTAAATCTATTTTAAAAATGCCACTTATTGTGTAACATTTGCTAAAATTATTTTTAAAAATTAAAAAAATGTAAATTATTGCTACATGGTTTTGAAACATTTTTAGGATAATTAATTAGAAAAATGTAGCACACATGTGAATTTTGTCCCCAGATTAATGGTCAACACCTACAACAGAAATTGTTTGGGTAAAAAATTTAAAAGTAAAAAATTCAATTTTAGAACAATCTGACAGAGGTACATTCTCTATTTTGAGAGAACATAATTTTAAATGAATGCAGAAAAACAGCAACAAACAAGATACCATTATTCAACATATCTGCACTGCTAGAAATAAATGGTATAAAGTATTTATACCCAATTCATTTGTTGCTATGCCATAATCAACAAATATATATAAATACCTCAAGTCATTACAAACATTAAACAATATAATAGTAGTGAAACAGCTGTGTTTGTATTTATTTAAAATTGACAGTAAACTTTTTCTGTTTCACATTTCAGCAACAAGACAATACAAAGTGTTGTTTTATATGATAAAAACATGAAAGATTACATTGCAGTGACACAAGAAAAGGAAAAGAAAGCAATTCATAATGTACAACACAAATAAATACAGGCATCATGCCATCTGAATGCTGCTCAAGCCTCCTTTGTTTGGTCGTTTTTTTCCCTGTGTGAAAACTTTTCGTTGTCTGTAAAAAACCTCCTTACCGTTCCCAAGAGAAATGTCTCACCGCTTCTTGAGAACATCTCAAAAACTGTGGACATCCAAATATGGAAGTAGGTGTGTGTGATGATGTCCAGCTTTGCTCTCACAAGAATGTATTCTTCATAAATTATAAGAACAGAGCCCAAAGTAGACGGTAAAACAACTATTACACCAGTTCTGTGGTAAAAAAACCGCAAATTGATGCTTTTAGATAAAAGATGACTAAGTTAGAGAGTTCAGTGGATGATTGTGCTGAAAAAAATATTTTGTAAACATAAACAGCAGAAATAATCAGATTTTATTGATGACAGTCTCTCTGTTTATGTGACCAGACATGATTGGAATGAGAACTAAAGCGCCAAAATCTAATGAGGGAAAGCTGGTGAACGGGAGAGAGACTCTCCGGCTTCGGTCTAAGGGGGCTGCTACAGTTCAGGAAGTGGTGAGTTTCACATGAACTGTCAGACAATGACTGCTGAGGCTTCCTGAAGTGGTCAGAAAGCACTAAATACATATGTATAAATAGACATATAAATCACAGATTTATTTTTTTTATCTATTACTTTACTTTTTCTGTGTTAATGTGCTTGTTTATGCTGAAAATTAGAACAACAGTGCAATGACCTGAGGGAGCATAAACTGGAAACAATTTTGCATCACAGAAGTACAGAGGTTCGGCATAATCTTAAGGTGTATTGTAGTCCAAATTGTTTTAATGAAGGTTGAAAAGCTTCATCAGTCTTTTTCAACAATGTGCTTATTCAACCATTCACTGTGCACTCTTAACACTGCCTCTGCATGTCTACACATAAAGTACAGTCCTCTACAAACATGGACATATTTATATTACTTAAAGTCAAACATAACTGCAAAACCTTTCTGGGCCTCAACTGTTTTGGCAGGAGAATTTATAGGAGTTTCTTAAGACCTTTGTCACCATATTTCAGCAGATGCCTTTATTTTTCCATATATTTCCCTAGCAGAGTGAATTCGAAGAACAGGCCACAAGGAAAGTGGACGATCTCTTGGAGAGCTATATGGGGATCAGAGACGTGGAGCTGGGTAAGACTAAACAGAAAAAAAACCCTGATATCTATTTGTGTAAACTTTATTCTCATGTTGACATTTAAAGCCTTGGAAAGGGTCTAGCTCAGAATGGATATTAAAACATAAACCAAGAAATCCTGGTTTGTGTGCTTAGTGTAATGTGCTTTGTCAAGTTTTTAAGATGCTGTTTATAGAGGTAGAAATACACTACTTATTTGTATGCAACTTTTTATTTTCCCCCAAAGTATGTTAGCACTTTCTTGTCCATTTACATTGTTTTCACATTTTTAACCTTGAATTTGACATGTTGTAAAAGCTGTTCACGCAATAAAAAGGACATGACATATTAGCATTGCAAGTTCAAGTACAAACAGTAAAACAGCTTCATAGTTTGGGTCACCAGCTAACAGTCATCAAAGTGCACAAACAAGAAAGTTATACAAGAAAAATATACACATCACTTTTTTTCCTTGTTAAAGTTAAAGTTAAATCAGACTGAACATCTCTAGTTTGAAGTCAATTAGAATTAGGAAAATTATTTCCAATTGCTAAATGTTGCAATCACACAAGAAAAAATATGTCAGAGATTTATTCATTAACATCTTCAAAATCAGAAGGTTATATACATTCTCTCTCTCTGAGGTAGCATTGTATTTGCTACATGAGTTTGGTCAAACAATTTCATACATTGTAATGTATTTGCAAATGAACTCTGTAGTCAGAGTTCATTTGTTCGTTTACTGTTCGTTTACTGTGGAAAACAAATGTTTAATTCTTGTGTCTCTTGTGATGTCACTGATCCAAAGGGCACAAAGCAAAATTAGACGTTTTCATTGCACTTCTTAAATACATTGCATTGTACAAAATCCTGCAGTGAAAATCCACGATTCATTACTCAGCTGTATGTTTTATTGTCAATGTGCTTTAGTTGGTGAACCATATATACAACACTTGATGTTAGCTTTAACCTCTCACAACTTTTCTCTGCAGCCACCACCATAGTGGAAGCAGGAAAGGACAAGAAGAACCCTGATGACTTTGCTGAGGCTCTGGATTCTGTTCTGGGAGATTTTGCTTTTCCTGATGTGTTTTTGTTTGATGTTTGGGGAGCCATTGGAGATGTTAAAAATGGCAGAATTTAGATATTAATGCCGTTGAGAGTATTATCTCTGTTTATCGGTAAATCCAGTTGCACAAAAAAGAATATAGTCATTTTATTATTGCTTCCCACGTCCTTGGCTGATTTTTTTTGTCACTTTCTAACATAATCACAAGGATCATCATAAATTCAACAATCTTCCTTTGAGCTTTTGAATGTGCCCCCAGAGGATCATCACTGTAACTCAAATAAATGCAACACAGAAAACTCAGAAGTACTTTGAAATTCCTCTCTACTTCATGTGCATTCACATTTTTATGTTTATATCAAGATCAGAGCTTACAAAAGGTTAAGGCCCCTCCCTCTAACACATATGGACCATCATAAAAACACTTAAAATGAGATCGTAGACATCTACAAACAACCTGGGAATCTAAGAAGTTAAAAAACAGCAGTAAGCCAAAATCCCCCAGTTGAAACCTGCAGGGCACAACAAAACACAAATGTTTTTGAGTAGCTTCAAAGGTAGGCAGTGATGTGTTTAAAGTCAATGAGGAAAGGTTGCACATTTTCCGTTTCCCAAATTGTAATTGAACTATTCTGAGAGGAAAGTGTTAGGTCCTTGGTTTCTTGTAGCTAGTTAGACGGCTGGTTTCAGTCTGAGGAGTGGTTCTGGTTCTGCTGATGCTGGATTGTTTTCAGCACATGTACCTATGTGCTTGGCAAAATAAAAAAAAGAGCTGCACAAAGAATGATTTATTTACAAATTATTTTCTTCCTACAAATGTTAAACATCTTTGGACGTATACCATGCCTGTAGCACGTGACTAAAAAGGTCTTGAAAATAAAGTACCTGCTCAGACATTAATCCAATTTATGGGAAAAATATAATACCATCCATCCATTTTCTAACACCCTTGTCACTTAGTGGGGTCGGGAGGGTTGCTGGTGCCTATCTCCAGCTAACGTTCCGGGCGAGAGGCGTGGTCACCCTGGACAGGTCGCCAGTCTGAGAAAAATATAATACCAATGGGAAAATTCCCAGCTAAATGACCCTGCTCTGTGAAACAGATTATCCGTCACGATCAACCAAACAGGAACTCAATCCTTTACTTCCAGTAACAAAATGAGGAGATCAAAGGAGTTTGTGTATCCATTTGATCTTCTGCGCATGTACAAGATTTTTGCACTGATTGTATATGGACCGAAAAATGTAAACATTCATGTCTACTCCTATTAAAAGAACATGGATTAACATGGTCTCTTGAATTTCCCTATTTATGTAGGCTTTAAACACAGAATACAAATATACCGCTATTGTTTGTTGCAGAGACTAATTATACCGTATCATGGTTCACGTCACTGGTCAGTTTTCAGAGTAAATAGAACCATCAGAACAAGTACTTGTAGTCCTGGGAGAGTAAAGCTCTATTTAACTAAAATGCCTTGATGACTCACAATTAGACATTTATTAACTTGACAAGTATTGGTGCAGTTTGTTAACTTTTAAATAATATTAAAAACAGCATCACAAACATTGAGATGTTAAAGTCTTAAAGTTAACCTGAATTTAGTATTTTTTTTGTTTTTTTACAAAACATATTTGTGCATATTGTAGGTTTAGTTTCTGTTATCCGACATAGCTTCGCCCTCTTTTGAGGCAAACAAAAGAATTATTAAAGTAAAAAATGGATGCAAAAGCATTTGATAGTCAACAACAAAAAAACTAATTTGCACAAACTAAATTGTACATTCACAGCAATAAACATTACATTTTGTTTTATTTATTTATTTAGCTTGGCAACAGTGAAAGTGCTATTCGAAGTTTAATTATATGGCAAAATACTAAAAATGACCAATCGTTCGCAGCCCCTGCTCTGTACTTTTGTGACTTTTTAGGAATCTACAGTTTATTTAGAAATTGTATTTGTTGATAAAAAAAAATTACATTGGCCTTGAACTATGTCATGTTATTTATGCTAGTTACATGTAATGCATTTTCCGGTAATAAAGGTTGACCTTTGGAGATTTCATTTTATAGTAACATTAATAAATAGTTAAATTTTTAAGATCTGAAAATGAAAATTGGTGCCATTTTTAAATGTTTTCACTGTATCCAATCCTTGATTAAAACAAAAAGAAAAAAGAAGAACTAAATCCACCAACCTTTTTTTTTTACCCAGTTTGTTCTATGAGTTTATAAGTCTAATTACTATATTCTAAGCTATTATTTCAGCCATGGCATTAAGCTGAATCAAATTTCTTTTACATATTTTTAATGCAACTGATGAATGAAAATTCTGATACAATTATTGATTCAAAAAGATCCAAATATTTTGCCAAAATCTAGAATTTGA
The DNA here is from genome assembly GCF_904066995.2 of Poecilia reticulata. NCBI lineage: Eukaryota > Metazoa > Chordata > Actinopteri > Cyprinodontiformes > Poeciliidae > Poecilia > Poecilia reticulata. The sequence continues at coordinate 12,692,683 of NC_088833.1, read as the reverse complement.
GGTTTTTAGTCAAAGTCATTGGTGCAAACTTATTTGTAAAAAGCTAATACTCATGTAGTGATGTAATTGCTAGCATTACAAATGTGTCCCTAATAGTACTTTTATCTCAAAGACACAGTTCTTTACACTTTGATCAGAACTGCACACCAACACTGAGAAGCAGAAGTTAAAGCAAAATAATGTCTTTTTAAGGCAGAATGACAACAATGAAGAACAAAAGACAAACCACATTTTTAAAGATGTTTAATGTTTTGTGTAATGAATAAAAAGCACATTACTATCACATTGTTAAATTACACATTATCACTGAAGGAGACAAGAAATTGAAATGTTTATTTTTTCACTTCACTAAAGGTACAAAAAAATGTCACAAAGCAGAAAGTAATACTGTCGATAAACATTAACTCATTTTATAAACATATTTAACGTACTGGTGGTCTCTGCTTTGGATCTTATAATTGTTATGGTTCATACTAAAATGCATGTACAGTACCTCACCTCTCGCCAAATGACTACTGGAAATAGGCAGCAGTCCAACCACCATGTAGATGTGGATGGATGGATGGGCGGATAGATAAGAAACAGGAGAAAATATTAAGGAAGTTGCTTTTGTTGATCTGTAAAGATCAGAAAATCTTCCTTAATGACCACTCTTATGTTTTGATATTAAAACATGTAATTCTCAAACTGCATAAAATCCTCTTTATGCATAATAATACAGCATATTTATGCCATATAACTTATTAGCTGCTTATAAAATATACAAAATCCACAAGGAAAAACAGAAAAATGCCAGCTTACACATCTCATTCTTAGTTTTATATATGATGCCAGTTGAAGTATATTTTTGAATATAAGTTATATCTCTGTACACAAGTAAATGCTTCTTAGTCTTTGTATTAAAAGATTGATGCTATCTGACATCTGAAATACACGCAGAGCCATAAGGAGATAGTTGCTTCACATTGTTTGTGCAACCATGCAAGTTAATTTCATCACATTCATCATGAAAAACAACAGCAGAGCAGACCACATTTACAGGTTCACTTATGTGACTCTGCTGTAATTATGACTCAGATCCAATCAAACATGGAGAAAGTGAGGATGATGTTGGTGGAGAGGGGGGCATCACATTTGATTTTTCAGGATCCTCTGGGACATCCGCGCGCAGGGTGCTTCCCAGTGAAGACCGTGCGAATCGATGGACGTTGTCACGTATAGTTGAAGACAAAGAAATGATGGAGGTCCGGGACCAGTCAGCATTAGGGTTCACTATCCTCAAAACTGACCGGCGAAATAGGATGTATACCCACGGATCTAGGATTTGGTTCCAGGTTGCAAAGCGTATCCAGAGAAGCAGATATATCACATTAAAACCAGTCCTGGCAACAGCTGTCTGGGCAATGAAGACCTAAAAGTTGTAGAATAGTTGGTTTGGGTATAACATTGAAAAGAAAGGTCAGCAGATGGAAAATAAGATTAATTAGAATAAATTAAGACAAAAAATAAAGGATAAAAATAGAAAATTATTAAGAGTTGGAAAAGTTGAAAAAAAGAGGGAAAAGGATTTAATTGGTTAATATTACAAATACACTCAAATCCTGAAAAATAATTAGATATGAGTTATATGCTAACTGTGTCATGTCCCTGTGGGGTAAGGATAACAATAAAACAGCTAACCTCACTTGCTTTATGTAAATTGTTGCATTTTCTGAAGCATTGCTTTATTCATGTTATGCTCAAATTCTCCAGTGGCAACAAACCATGCTACAAAAAGTTTCTTTTCACATGACAAATAGACTACAGGTGTCTTATATTTTCTGTTTAACATTCAGCCGGCGTTAGAATGTTGCTCTTGTCTAAGCAATGCATTGAAAACAGTTGATTAGTGCAGATCCACGTTGTTGCATTATAAATGGTTGCATGCAAATCATTAGATAAGTGTAGAGAAGGTGTTTGTTGAGAACAGCTTTTACAGCAGCAGAGAATCTTTACAGTTTAAAACATTAAGGAAAAATGCTTGTAAACCAAACTATTTGGTTTATAATAATAATAATAATAATAATAATAATAATAATAATAATAATAATAATAATAGTAGCACTTTTTCAAACACTCAAAGAAGCTTACAAGAGAAATAAATAAATAATAACACACACACACACACACACACACACACACACACACACACACACACACACACACACACACACACACACACACACACACACACACACACACACACACACACACACATGCACACACACATATATTCACAGATTGTTTGTTTCATATTATATTGTCAGGACATAGTGACAGTTCTAACAAATATGTAAAAATATTAATATAAAAACCACCTTGTTTATAAAAGTTACATACTGCACCTTTATCTGAGTGGGACAGAATGGAGAGTCAATTGCATTAAAATTATGATGGGACATGAGATGATGAGACTATAACATGTTGTGAGTTTCATGATAATGACATGGCTCATGGTTTGGCATTATTATCACAGCACTGTGCAAATGTACATCCATGGGTTTTAATTACAGATGGCACTGACATGCTGGTGTAGCAGGCATGCTGTAGCTCACAGTTAGGACATGAGGGGATGAACAGTGACTGTTTAAGCTGTGCCATCACATTTTGATACATGTAATTTGTTACTCGCCTTAATTTGCACACTTTTATCATGATGTAAATCCAGGGATCAAGTATCTGATTCCAGGTGGCAATTCGAATGAAGAACAAAAGCATGTCATCACTTGCAGGGAGAGTCAGTGAACTCATCAGAATATATATCTGCATGGGATGTTACATAATTAGGGTTAGACATGACTGCATAACAGTACATGTTCCAACACACATGGAATTTAAATAAAGGGAATTGGGACATTTTCACATAATGTCTTGGGAAATTACTAAAAGCCGATAAAATGAGGAGCCTTTGCAAGTAGATTGACAAATACTGTATCAGTATTTACTGTATATTCATCCATTGTCTACACAGGTCCCCAGTCCATCAGCCACCTGTCCAGGCCACCGCAGTGTTGTATATGTTCATTATAAATATTCTCAATATGATCTAGACAATTAGTAGTGTGTTGATTTTGTAAATAAATAATTTAAAATGAAAATAAATTGAACCAAAATCTCTTATGCTAAGACTTTGTAAATATTGAATTAATCCAAAAAAACAGCAGTCATGAACATACACAGTGAGGGTCATTCTGAAAGAAAGTAGGAAAAAGAAAACATCTTACCAGCAAGGGGCACCAGCAAACGGTGGAAATGGTCATGATCAGTATAAGCTGCAGCATCATTTCCACTTCATGGTCTCTGCTACGCTGTCTCCTCTCTGCTCCACAGTAAACCTTGAACAGGGTCACCACACTCACAGTGTTCAGCAAAATTGATGTTGCAATGCTGATCAGTCCAACCAGGGAGAAAAGCAGAGCGAAACTCCAGTCACTTGTTTTGGGGGTCATGTTGAGGAAACACCAGGAGCCAGGAGTCTGAATGTGGTAACTACCAAACCCTGCTAGTGGCAGCAACGATATGCTTCCAGCAATGAACCACACCATCAGCACCATGGAAATAGTCCTTTTCTTGGTCATTCTGGAGGAACTTGCAAATGGATGGTTGATGCCAATAAAGCGCTGGGTGGCCATGGTGGCACCAAGTAGCAGAGGGGACAATCCATAGAAGACCATGGACATACCCATGAAGTTGCAAAAGTGGCATGTAGGGTCTGACTCACGCCAGTCAACAAGTGTAGCGTAAAACGAAATCACGAAGGAGCCAGTGACCAGCAGACCCATGAAGTCAGTGACTACAAGACCACCCAGGAGAATGAGGAAGAAAGAGCGAGAATTATTTTTTGTCTGCCTAAAGGATTTGATGAGGACAATAAAGGCAATTAGATTAGAGATGAGGCCCAAAGCGCTGAAGGTGGCTGAGTAGCTAACGTTGTTAATGCCAGCATTATATCTATATGGAGTGGTGGTGTTGGCGTAGCAGGATGGGGTGTAGTTTGAGTTATTCATGATGCTCATCAGATGGGAATTCTGATCACTTAGTGATGTAGAGATGGTAGAGTTTGCAGGAATCACTTCATTCACCTAAACAAATGAAAATGAAAGTTATAAATTGTAGTTGATAGATAATTAACACAAAAGTCACAACCACTCTACAAACATACTTTTCGGTAGGATATTTGTTGCTCTTTTTGTAAGAACTAAACCTTTGTTCTAACCTTTGCTCTGTACAGAGTCTGGACTTGAAGTTTTACATTTTACCTAATTGCTAAGATTTGGGTGGGATGTGTAATGTAGTGTTTGATGATGTTTACCCAGAATTGTATGTGATTCTTTCAGATCTTTCTCCTGCAAATTTACTTTGACATTAAGGCAGCAAACTAATGTCCAGACAATTTCTGTCCAGGATTTTCTGGTAGAGAACAGAATTCAACAAAAAGTCGTACATTCATGATGCAAATCAACAAACAATAAAAAATAAATCAAGCATAAGTTTACCAGCAACTTGTTTGAATGTTGGGTGTCAATGTGCTCTTGAAGGGAGTACTTGACCAATCATTCCTGTGAAGGTTCACCACGGTTTCATATTTTCTCTATTTGTGGATAATGACTCACCTTTTTCTAGAGTATCAAAGCCTTAGAAACGACTTTGCAAAAATTTCTATCCAAATTTTTTTATCCTATTTCATGATGTCAGACATGTTCTATTTAATTTATTTTGTGTTCAAAAGCTTTGGTGTTGCATGTGTAATTAAAATTAACCGTCCAAAATGTAATGTATTCCAGTTAATGACTGATTTAAGGAGGTGGATTGCTTTTTCACACAGGGCCAGCTTGATTTTAATTGCTTTTCCCCCCCACAATAATTTAAATTCTCACGTGAAAGGTAGAGTAGCATTTTCTACTTACTCAGACAATATTTTTCTAATAATATTTGTTGGATTATCTGAAACATTCAAGTGTTGAGAAAACGCAAAAACAAAGATAAAAATAAAAACAATAACAGAAACAGGCGTCTGTAGAATAGAATAGATTAGAATGGAATAGCATAGAAATATCCTATGCTATTGTCCCATAACAGGAACATTTCTGATTTTTGCAAAGTTTCAAGAAAATGCAATAAATGAAGCTCTGCCAAATTGTTTACTTTTTTCAACCATCCATTTGGAAAATATGCTTACTTCACCATTGCTTAAATTTAGAGAGTGATCTATGCTAGTGTTTCCAAAAAATGATTTGAAAAACGTTGTCCATCACATTTCATAAATTGTAAGGCTGCTCCTGGGTAAATCATTTATACATATCCACATGAGGTTGATTCCATGTAAATAATGTATGCACTTCCACATCACCCCCCCCAACATCTATACATAACAGCTCTCTTGTATTGCAAAGATAAAATCATCTGGTGCAGGAGGAAGGAATTAATCAGATGATGAAACAGGCTTTGAACAAGTTTACAGCATAGGCACACTAAACAAATTTACCTGAAATGCAAATATTGCGAGTCAGTTGTAACAGTGTTTCTTTTTATGCCAGACCTGGGTGCAATCTGAAAACATGAATAACTCTTTTTTTACTTAGAACTGGCAGTGGGGTAAACATTGTTTCAGGAATTTTAGAGTAAGCAAACTGGGACAGCACCTTACACATAGCTTGTACATTATAGAACAGTAACGTGTTACAGCAGCAGAAGGGGTCAAAAATGAGGGAAATGACAGTTTAACAAAAATACAGTGAGAAAGATACCATATCCTGACAAGAAATACATTTCTGATGGTTGTGAAACAGAGAAACATGAAATTTATATAGAGTCACATAATTTACCTAAAATGTTGTCCCAAGTGACCCAGCATGAACTTTCTCATTGTTCCCTTGAAGAGACTGTCTTCAAGGAAATTTTAGCTTTAAGCAAATATTGTTCTTCAGGGTAAATGCATATAAATAAAGAAGTAAGGTTATTTGCTCTGTGCAAAGTATTTGTTTTTCATGAATTTTGAGGAAATTCATAACTAAAATAGAGAGGGAAAGATACCACATCCTGACAGGAAATATGTTTCTGATGGTTGGGAGACAGAGAAACAGGAAATTTATACAGAGACACATAATTTGCCTAAAATGTTGCCCCAAGTGACCTGGAATGAGCTTTTCATTGTGTAGTGTAATTGAAGAAACTGTCTTTAAGAAAAGTTTAGCTTTAAGCAAATATTATTCTTCAGGGTAAATGCACACAAATACAATAGTAAGGTTATTTACTTTGTGCAAACTATTTGTTTTTCATGAATTTTGAGGATATTGATCACAAGAATAAACATGGAAAGGAAATCTTTTGAAAAAATCTCACAATCTAATAATAGCATTTGGCATTGCACCAACATAAAATGCGGCAGAAGTACAATGAAGCTCATCTGGTGACCGATGCAAGTTCCATAGAGAAAGAAGTGAATAAATAGTGCTGTCATAAATCAGAGAAAAATAAAAATTGCACTTTATATATAACTAAACATTACACGACTTAATGAAACTGATCAAACCTATTGCAGTATTGTAAAAAAGAAAGCAAACCCCCCCCACAAAAAAACAGTCCCTGAGTCTGATAGTGCATGACTTTAGCCCAGTGAGTCTGGTCCAGGACGACAGCTCAAACACTCATTATCCCGGGTGTGTACAGTCTGTCAGAATACTGAAAACCCACTAAATACACTTCGTCAAAACCCAAACCAAAAGTGGACAAGTCCATCTATATGTGGGATTTAGACACACATTTAAAGTAAATATATTATCATTATTTCTTTACACAATGTTTTTTAAAGCAAGATAAACTGTTAAAGATCCAGCACTAAATGTGACACACAGATGAAAGGCAAAATGTGATAAAACCAAGAAATAGGCTCATGCAACCAAGTGCAATAAATCTTGAACTGCGAGGAATTAATGCATAACTATTGATGAAAATGTTTGACAATCTGCAAGTGTCCAGAAACTGTCCATGAAAATACTGCTCTAAAAACACAAAGACAAAAAACATTTGTATAACTAAAACAGATGCACAGGAGTATGACAGATTTTTCCCAGGAGCTAAAAGACAAATTTTTTTGCAAAATTTGCAGCATTTGATATGAACATTTTTGTGAAAAGACTACCTTGCAAACAAATTCCACTAACGCAACTCTGACTTAAACAGGAAGTCCCTTTAAGTGTCTAAAAAATTACAAAGGCTGTGATCAATGGATGGTCAAACACTTTGAAAAACATCCTATTTATGAGAGTTTCTAATCACTGGAATGCATTTGTGTGGAATCAAATTGTTGTGCAATTTTTTGTGTTTGTCTTTTTTTTCCCCAAGTCTGTCAATTTTGTCTGTTAGTTTCCAATAACATGCAGCAGAAACATTTGTCTTAACCCCATTTACTTTTCCGAAAGCTATTGTTCAGCTTGCATACTTGAAAGTGGGACAAGGTCAACCACAGAGGAAACTGATCTTGTATTGTTGACAGAAAAACAAACAAAAATCAGCACTTAGGGTCAGTTGTATCTTAATCATGGAGGATGTAACTGTTATATGTAGAGAGTTCGATTGCATTAAATGTGTTGATATGAATACTATTTGGGTTGCAGTGTTTTGCAGACATATTCCCCCCCGACCACCATGAACGCAAACCTGTATTTTAAGTATTAATTTTGATTTTCTGTGTCAGGCCAAATCAAATAAACACATGGTTGTAAAACTGACAGATAGGTCAACTAGAGTTCTGCATCATAGCCCACACATGTGCAATTTGATCTTAGAATAAATACAGTTGTTCTATGAACACCTCAGAGGTTTGTAAAAGATCAGTCGTGAATAAACAGAAAACTTGAAAGATTATGACGGTTACAAAGTTAAAATGTAATCATTTTTGTGATTTGTAAAATAACATCAAAACCACATAAAATATGATGCACATTTTGATCTTTGTATGTTCTATAGTATCAAGTATCAAACTACAGGGACTTAAAGTGTGCGTCTGACAAAAGGCTGCATACCAAACTGTTAGAAAGCAAAATTCTGTTGGTTTCCAACAGTTTGACCCCAGTCATAAACAACGTTCACAGCATTTGAAAGTAACAATATGGTTATTTGCATTGTATAAATGTTCATGAAGTCAAGCCTTGCCATCTTTTGCTAATACATTTTGGCACAACATAAGAAAAGCAACGCTTTCAAAACTGCCATTAATGGGAAGTGGTCATTACCACTCACTATGAAAATGTCCAGACCAACATTGCGTGTGAGAATCAGTATGGGAAAATGAGACTTAAACTAATCATCAAACATTTTGTGTTTCAGGTCAAATGAGAAACATGAATGGTTTGCAACCACAGGCAATACATATTGTCTCACAATGTCTTTATTTATTTAATTAATTTTTCACACTTTACAAAATAACAAGACAACAAAACATAGTCAGTGAAATGAGAATATAAACAAATTCTCAAGACATCCCTTCTGCCCATTATGCATTAGTTCCTTGTCCAAAAGGGACAAGGGTACAGGTGAAAACTTATATAACCCTATCACTGTCCCTTTAAAAATATAATACAATTTTTCATATTCTCTCTATAAGACAAGAGTTAGATGTCTATAAAGGCTATAAACGGCAGTTAGACATTTTTTGTTTGTTTTTCAAACTTCAGCGTGAAAATCTGTGTTTGTGTCTGCACAATCATCGTTTGCTTTAAATTACAGGATTGATTTACCACGGTAGCCTCTTTCACTTTGTGCTGTTAAGGATAATCAATGCTATCAACTCAGAAGTCTGATTTCATTGATTATCTCTTCTTGTATCTTCTCTAGTCAAACAGGAATGATGAAAGGTTGATCCAAAATATATCAACTAAAATCTACATGACCAACCCCTCAGAAGATTTCAGACATTTCACTTGTGATGGCATGCATGAAATGTCTGAGAACGTACAGGTTAAAGTGCAGGTTATGTAATCAGGCAGTATTCTTGCTTGATCTGCTGCTTGCTTTAATACTAAAATATCATATGAATCTAACTTCAAACAAACTATAGGAAGAGGAAGAGCATGGGTTTGTTATTTTGACATACAGTCAAATGTGTTCTGTGTTTTTTCACATTTCCTCTACCTCTGGCTACCGACAACAACAAAATGAAAGTAAATGATAAAATAGGACTGAACACATCTTGGTATAAGCACACATACTCAAAGGAAAATTCAAATAATTTAAGGTTCTGTTCTGTTGAAAAGCACATAAACAAATATATTAAGTACTAGAAAAAGAGACTTACCATAACAAAAGTGGTCTCTGGAATGCTCAGGAAAGTTTTTACTCCTCTACCAGAATCATTCCTATGCTCTTCTATGATTGTTTACAGTAATTCAAACAGTGCACACAGAAAAGTATCAAATGGCGTGTAGCTTGTGAAAAGTCTCAGGTGATGGCTGATCTGAAAATGCAGCAAAACTGCAGGGCATCAACAGTTATTCAGAGTCATCTTAACTTCCTTTTGCGGGCTGTGTTCTCTCCTGCCGCAGCTCAGATACACATCTGTTTCATTCTGGCTACATTTCCTTTAACTTGCATCACTCCTCCCCGGAAAACAAAGGGGGAGGGCTCTGGCATTATACACAGGAAAGTTCATGTAGGGGGGAAAACATTTCTCACTTGCCATTGTTAAAATTCCTAGTTATCCTCATTGGTCAGTGTTTGTAAAAGGGAACATTTTATCATCTCGGCAAAGAAAATCTACAGAATATTTAGCTATAAATGAAACATGGGAGGCAGTAACTGTCAAATGCGGTTCCCAAAGAAAAAACACATTTTCCTTTTGTCTCTATTTGAAATCCTAGTCAAGGAATACCAAGAATCACAAAATGCACAAAAAAATAAATAAGTCACCATTTCTTTCCCGACAATGTGTAAAGTGCACCTATAAACAGAGGACTGAAACCAGTTTGGCTGGCATGACACCAAGTGTCTGCAGTCCTTCCTGATAAGGGCATAGAAATAATGCAGGCAGTGCAACAACACAGACCATAAAAATGTCTGTTCTGGGTCTTATCCAGTGGAGTTAACATGAGAGGTTTGAAAGAACAAAAGTGAAAACAAGAATTACTTTAACATTATTCCGGAGCTCTTGTTAATAGTTCCTAATTTGCTTTCTTGATGTAGTCCAACAGAATAGCATAAAAGGATAATGAAATTGACTGAAAGGAAACAGTGTTTTCAAAGCTTTCCATTCAAAGAAGAAAAAAAAACCTAAATGAATTTGTGTTCAGCCTTTTACCCTCGCACTAAATACATCCCAGTGAAACCAATTACCTCCAGAGTAATCGAAATAGTAAACAAAGTTCATGAATTTAGCGGAGCTGCTAAAATAGAAATCCAGCTGTTCAGTAAAGACCATTGATGTTTATTAAACCATAGAGGTTTAATACCATGCAGGTATTTAACCTCAATGGTTTAAAACATAAACCAAGAAATTGTGGTTTGTGTGATTAGTGTAATGTGCATTGCTAGGTTTTTAAGATGCAGTTTAAAGAAGAAGAACCACACTTTGTATTTGTATTCAAGTGTGTCCACCGGAAGCAGGTTTTATTTTATTTTTTCCCCCAAAGTATGTTAGCACTTTCTTGTCCATTTACATTGCTTTCATGTTTTTAACCTTGAATTTGACATGTTGTAAAAGCTGTTCACATAATAAAAAGGACATGACATATTAGCATTGCAAGTTCAAGTAAAGCAGCTTCATATCAAGTTTTAGTGTTTAGTTTGGGTCACCAGCTAACAGTCATCAAAGTGCACAAACAAGAACGTTATACAAGAAAAAGAGACATCACATTTTTTCCTCGTTAAAGTTAAAGTAAAATCAGACTGAACGTCTCTTGTTTGAAGTCAATTGGAATTAGGAAAATTATTTCCAATTGCTAAATGTTGCAATCACACAAGAAAGAATGTCATAGATTTATTCATTAATGTCTTCTAAATCAGAAGGTTATATAAATTTTTTCTCTCTGAGGTAGCATTGTATTTGCTACATGAGTTTGGTCAATTTCATACATTGTAATGTATTTGCAAATGAACTCTTCAGAGATCTGAAGTTCGAACTGCGTTCACTTTCATTGTCAGTCAGGTCATTATTTAAGATGATACAAGCAGAATACAGGTCAACCATATTAAGGCTGGTGATTATCCATGAAAACCAATCAATCAATAGGACAACAAGAATATTTGAAACAGTTAAAATTCTTAAGATGATCACTGTCCCTGTTGCCACTTGCATTCAAGTCCAATATGAGAGGCCCCAAGGGCCAAAACCTACAAACTCTCTTACACATACTATCAAACTCTCTCACATTCACTATCAAACACTCTTACACGTACTGTCAAACTCTCTTACACGTACTGTCAAACTATCAAACTCTCTCACATTCACAGTCAAACTCTCTCACGTTCACAGTCAAACTCTCACATTCACAGTTAAACTCTCTTACACGTACTATCAAACTCTCTTTCATTCGCTATCAAAGTCTCTTTCATTCGCTATCAAAGTCTCTTACGGTCACAGTCAAAGTCTCTTGTATTCAAGAGACTTTTGCAACGGAAGTTAACTTAAAATTTCAGTTTCTGATTGGACCCCAGGCAGGAGTAGGTTTCACAGACCGAAAAATAGCTGAGCACAAAGAAAGATTTATTTACAAATTATTTTCTTTCAACAAATGCTATACATCTTTGGGTGTATACCACCCCTGTAGCATGTGAGTAAAAAGCCCAGTTATACCGCTCTAAAGTAGGTACGGGCCCCTGAGTCCGTTAAACCCAGTAACTTATGAATAATAACTCTTAATACACTCTCGTGTTTAAACCTATGTTGAGTTTCACTCACCTTAGAATAATGATACACCAGTACTTTTCTATTCTTCTCACCCAATCATGTAGCTCTGATTAAGAATAATAAACTTCACATACTATCCTATAAAAACAAACACACACACCTGTATGAGATTTGAACTTTTGAACATATATTAAACAAAAATAAATTCAGTCTTTTGGTTTACAACCCCTATATTAAATGTGGGCCCACACTTCAATGTCCACCTAAGCCGGCAATGATTAACTAAAATATAGTCCCAAAACAAAAACCCGTTGCAGGCCTGATGTGATGATGAAGCGTGGAATTGCGATACCTTTACTCCATGGAAAATCATGAACCTTCACCTGTCCTTGGTCCCAGTCGGCAAGATGTCTTCAGCTCCTTCCCCAGTCCCTCGGTCCACAGGATTCAGGAACAGCAGGAAAGTCCAACGTAGACACAGTCCTCCAGCAGTCAGAGAAACTCTCAGTGTAAGCTCATCTCTCTGCACTGGGCTTAACTCTTGAACGCTCCCACGTTGGAAACATTAGTTGAGTCTTCTGTTAGCTGAGTTAGCTTACAGTATTCAAGTCCATTCACTGAGCTAATGAATGCCAATGCGTTAGCGAGCATTACATGACTTTTCACCTACTGTACAGTGAATTCCGGTCTGAAATTATCACAGTAGCTGCAAACAAGAGTGTAGAGTCGATATCTATTAAAAAACTGTCGAGTTGAAAGTCTAAATATCTGCAAAAACACTCGTTTCTTAATAAGTCCACCACATTTTTTCAGCACGGTTCATCATCTGTTTATTCACGACCTGTAAGTACAGCTTTTTGTTAATACTTATTTTTTAAACAATTTTAACATATTTAAGCAAACATATTTAATACATTCTAAATTATTACACCTTCCATGAACTTAACTCAATACAAAATACCTTTAATTTGGACTGGGTTACAACATTCATTATGAAAAACAACAGCAGAGCAGACCACATTTACAGGTTCACTTATGTGACTGCTGTAATTATGACTCAGATCCAATCAAACATGGAGAAAGTGAGGATGATGTTGGTGGAGAGGGGGGCATCACATTTGATTTTTCAGGATCCTCTGGGACATCCGAGCGCAGGGTGATTCCCAGTGAAGACCGTGCGGATCGATGGACGTTGTCACGAATACATGAAGACAAACAAATGATGGAGGTCCGGGACCAGTAAGCATTAGGATTCACTCTCCTCAAAACTGACCGGCGAAACAGGATGTATACCCACGGATCTAGGATTTGGTTCCAGGATGCAAGGCGTATCCAGAGAAGCAGATATATCACATTAAAACCGGTTCTGGCAACAGCTGTCTGGGCAATGAAGACCTAAAAGTTGTAGAATAGTTGGTTTGGGTATAACATTGAAAAGAAAGGTCAGCAGATGGAAAATAAGATGAATTAGAATAGATTAAGACAAAAAATAAAGGATAAAAATAGAAAATTATTAAGAGTTGGAAAAGTTGAAAAAAAGAGGAAAAGGATTTAATTGGTTAATATTACAAATACACTCAAATCCTGAAAAATAATTAGATGTGAGTTATATGCTAACAGTTTCATGTCCCTGTGGGGTAAGGATAACAATAAAACAGCTAACCTCACTTGCTTTATGTAAATTGTTGCATTTTCTGAAGCATTGCTTTATTCATGTTATACTCAAATTCTCCAGTGGCAACAAACCATGCTACAAAAAGTTTCTTTTCACATGACAAATAGACTACAGGTGTCTTATATTTTCTGTTTAACATTCAGCCGGCGTTAGAATGTTGCTCTTGTCTAAGCAATGCAATGAAAACAGTTGATTAGTGCAGATCCACGTCTTTGCATTATAAATAGTTGCATGCAAATTGTTAGATAAGTGTAGAGAAGGTCTTTGTTGAGAACAGCTTTTACAGCAGCAGAGAATCTTTACAGTTTGAAACATTAATAAAAATAAACTATATATATATATATATATATATATATATATATATATATATATATATATATATATATATATATATATATAAAATTCCCTTCTCACCCTCCGCGGGTGGTCTGTTTCGTCCTCTGAGCTCAGGTCCTGGGAGCTTGAGGGTTCTGCGCAGTATCTTGGCTGTGCCTAGAACTGCACATTTCTGGACTGAGATGTCTGATGTTGTTCCTGGGATCTGTTTGAGCCACTGCTCCAGTTTGGGGGTGACTGCCCCGAGGGCCCCGATGACCACAGGCACCACTGTGGTCTTCACCTTCCAGGTCTTTTCCAGTTCCTCCCTGAGGCCCTGGTATTTCTCCAATTTCTCATGCTCCTTTTTCCTGATGTTGTAGTCACTTGGTATTGCTACATCCACCACAACGGCTTTCCTCTGTTCTTTATCCACCACCACAATGTCCGGTTGGTTCGCCATTACCATCTTGTCTGTCTGGATCTGGAAGTCCCACAGGATCTTAGCTCGGTCATTCTCCACCACCTTTGGGGGTGTTCCCCACTTTGATCTCAGGGCTTCCAGTCCATATTCTGCACAGATGTTCCTGTACACCATGCCCGCCACTTGGTTATGTCGTTCCATGTATGCTTTCCCTGCCAGCATCTTGCACCCTGCTATTATGTGCTGGACTGTCTCAGGGGCCTCCTTGCACAACCTACACCTTGGGTCTTGTCTGGTGTGGTAGATCTGAGCCTCTTTTGCTCTGGTGTTTAGGGCCTGTTCCTGGGCGGCCAGGATGAGAGCCTCTGTGCTGTCCTTGAGTCCAGCATTGGTAGGTTTTCCTGACATCAGCCACTTCAGTTATTTGTCGGTGGTACATCCCATGTAGGGGCTTGTCCTCCCATGATGGTACTTCCAGCACCTTGTCTTCTGTTCCCCATTGCCTGAGACATTCGCTGAGCACATCGTCTGTTGAGGCTTTGTCCTTGATGTATTTATGGATCTTGGATGTTTCATCCTGGACAGTGGCTCTCACACTCACTAGTCGTCTGCCTCCTTCCTTACGGCTCGTGTACAGTCTCAGGGTGCTGGATTTGGGGTGGAATCCTCCATGCATGGTTAGTAGCTTCCTAGTCTTAACATCCGTGGCCTTCATCTCTTCCATTGGCCAGCTAATTATTCCTGATATATATATATATATATATGGATTGTTCACCTATATATATATATAGGTGAACAATCCATGGGCCTGGTTAACTTGGATTTTATCTTTCAGTCAGTACATGTAGAGTCTTCAATATACAGTATGTCAGTTTACATACTGTATATTGCATACTGTATTATTTCTGGATAGTTTTGACAACTTTGCAAAAAAATATGATAATTGAGGTGGTGTCAATCAAGGATGATTCTCATGGAAAAATCAAATTTCCATACTATTTTTTGTTGGTTTGTTTTTGTTTTGTGTTTTATAGGGGGAGAGGGAGGGTGAATTACTTCCTAAAACTGGTATTTAAGGGGTTGCAAATTAAATTTCCCTTTTTTGTTATTTCTCAACATTATGTATGCAAATTTGACAAATAATGTTTTGGAAATGTAAAGATGCTAATGTGCAGGCTCCCAGTTCAAAAATTTTTTTAATCGACTTGACCCAGAACTTTGTCATCACCATCTGACAAAAATAAATATAAAATATTTTTTAATGACCCTATTAGTGATATTTTTACTCATTTTACAGACAAATGTTTCTCAAGAAACAAAATAAATATTATTTAAAACAAAAAAACAACAAAAGTCCATCTGACGGAGTTGACACAGAACTGAAGGGGATGACAAACTAGGGAGTAAAATGAAAAACTTGATACATGTGAAGTAATGCAACTTATGTAAAATACATTAAAATTAATTAATTTCACATATAAGTGAGATTTGACAACAATTTCACTGAAAGAGTCACAAAAACTCTGATGGAGTTGACATCTGACGGAGTTGACAAAATGTCAAACTACCTAAATTTATATGATGTTATTCTGAATGAGGCCATATTGTAGCTCATCAGGTCCATGAAATCTTTACATTATACCAAAATTAAGTTTTTATTTCACAAAATTTCATCAAAGTTTTGTAAATTGTCAGTTATGGTGTTGACACATCATGGTTGTGACAAACAACTGAGGAATAAAAAGAAGAAAAAACTAAAGAATAACATAAGCTAACCAGAGCTAACTAGCCCTCTCAGAAAAGGAAGAGAAAGGAAGTTGTCATATGGGGTCCTCAGAAGTTCTGTTGCCCCCCAATAATGCCTGATTTTTTTAACATTCTTTTCATGTCTGACGGTGTTGACAAAAACTAGGGACAAATTTCAATGGAGTTGGAAAATACATAAAAAAGATTTTTAATTTAATTTATTGATACTTTTATAATTATTTATATGACTTTTTATACTTAATTGTCATAATATATAATTTTAGTATTTCTTTAATTGTTTTAATCTATTATTTAGTGTATTGAGTTCTGCTCATGGACAAGGGCTTTTACAGGCACCAGCCACCGACTACAATGTTTAAAATAAATTAAAAAAACACCAGGAAAATATACATTGTTGTGCTCAAATGACTAAGGTTACTTTAATCAGATATTTGAAAAAAATATATTTTGTGTATATTTTATTCAAATTTTGTGCTTTATCCATAAGACCTGTTTTGTCCCCATTCTCAAGAATCATGATTTTGGTCAAAACTTGGTGCTGTTTCACAATGTGGTTGTTATTTCATAGTTTTAGTGACATTTTTCTCACAGTAGAGTCTTAAGTGGGATGAGTTGCCCCACTGAACATACAGTATGTTGTAATGGTTCACATAACGTGCATTTCCTTTAAAGGCATGGTTTCGTTCCTTCTGACAACCTGAAAAGTGCTAAGTCAATTTAGGGATTAAAGGAACCTGTGATGCAAGATAAAACCAACTTGCTCTCAGATTCACTTGTCAAGGGGCTACACTGCGACAAGCAAATGAAGCATAGAAAAGAATGCAGAGAAAAAGAGTTTGGCTCTTTGTGATGCCTTATTAGGTTGTAAACATCTGTAGTACTGAGATGAAAAAAGAGGACAAAAGACCTAAAGTTTAAGTCAAACCCTCCTCTTTGTAGAAGCAACCTTATACTAAAACAAATTTGCAGCCATTTTATTTCACGTTTAATACATAAATCTCTTATGCTAAGACTGTGTAAATATTGAATTAATCCCAAAAAACAGCAGTCATGAACATACACGGAGACCCATTCCAAGAGAAAGGAGGAAAAAAGAAAACATCTTACCAGCAAGGGGCACCAGCAAACGGTGGAAATGGTCATGATCAGTATAAGCTGCAGCATCATTTCCACTTCATGGTCTCTGCTACGCTGTCTCCTCTCTGCTCCACAGTAAACCTTGAACAGGGTCACCACACTCACAGTGTTCAGCAAAATTGACGTTGCAATGCTGATCAGTCCAACCAGGGAGAAAAGCAGAGCGAAACTCCAGTCACTTGTTTTGGGGGTCATGTTGAGGAAACACCAGGAGCCAGGAGTCTGAATGTGGTAACTACCAAACCCTGCTAGTGGCAGCAACGATATGCTTCCAGCAATGAACCACACCATCAGCACCATGGAAATAGTCCTTTTCTTGGTCATTCTGGAGGAACTTGCAAATGGATGGTTGATGCCAATAAAGCGCTGGGTGGCCATGGTGGCACCAAGTAGCAGAGGGGACAATCCATAGAAGACCAAGGACATACCCATGAAGTTGCAAAAGTGGCATGTGGGGTCTGACTTACTCCAGTTAACACTTGTAGCGTAAAACGAAATCACGAAGGAGCCAATGACCAGCAGACCCATGAAGTCAGTGACTACAAGACCACCCAGGAAGATGAGGTAGAAAGAGCGAGAATTATTTTTTGTCTGCTTGAAGGATTTGATGAGGACAATAAAGGCAATTAGATTAGAGATGAGGCCCAAAGCACTGAAGGTGGCTGAGTAGCTAACGTTGTTAATGCCAGTATTATATCTATATGGAGTGGTGGTGTTGGCGTAGCAGGATGGGGTGTAGTTTGAGTTATTCATGATGCTCATCAGATGGGAATTCTGATCACTTAGTGATGTAGAGATGGTACAAGCTTGCGGGAATCACTTCATTCACCTAAACAAATGAAAATGAAAGTTTTAATTCAAGACTTTACTTAAATTTTAGGTGATGAATTGATAAATAATTAACACAAAAGTCACAATCATTCTACAAACATACTTTTCGGTAGGATATTTGTTGCTCTTTTTGTAAAAACTAACCCCTTGTTCTAACCTTTGCTCTGTACAGAGTCTGGACTTTGTTGAAGTTTTACATTTTACATAATCGCTAAGATTTGGGTGGGACGTGTAATGTAGTGTTTGATGATGTTTACCCAGAATTGTATGTGCAGTAAACAACCCCATGGGGTGTAGGGCCATGACATGTCAGATTTTTGAGTAATAAAATGCTTATACATTCCTCTTGTTCTGATTTGAACTGCACAATATTTGGAAGGATGTCCAACATGGATTGAATGACTTTTTTCATTTCCTCAGGTGCCATTGAAAAACTAAAACCCTATAGACAGACTGCAATTTCAGAACAGTGCAGAAAAGAACAATTTTATCTAATAACAGAAAACAAACAACAACAAAAACATCCAAAGCAGCTGGTCCTTGTGAAAAAGTCCTTAGTCACAACAAAAGCCATCAAGAAAATAATAACTGGCAATGAGTCTTGACATGAGGGTGAAGTTCTTTTCTTTTTCACTCTTCTCTGCAGAATGCAAAGACATTTGAGGGTTTCTGGGTGGTGTGCTTAATGTGTCTCATCATGTCTTGAAAACTGGACTTAGACAAGGCTACTCCCAACCTGTGTTTTTATTTTTTTGGGGGGGAGGAGTCATTCACAATTGAACTTGCTGATGGTGCATGGTAAAGAGCTAGAGCAGGTGCGTCACATATGGAGGCAATTAGTCTTCAATGCAGCCATCCTGGGTTCGATTCTCAACCTTGGAACTTTTGCTGCATGTTTGCTTCTCTCTCTGCCCATTTTCTGTCTGAAAGCTGCAAATAAAGGCCATCGCTGCCATAAAAGCTTTTAAAAAGATTAATTTGCTGGTGTGCTTCAGATCTTTTTCCGTCAAATTCACTTTGATATTAAGGCAGCAAACTAATGTCCAGACAATCTCTGTCCAGGATTTTCTCGTAGAGAACAGAATTCAACAACAAGTCGTACATTCATGATGCAAATCAACAAACAATAAAAAATAAATAAAGCATAATTTTACCAGCAACTTGTTTGAATGTTGGTTGTCAATGTGCTCTTGAAGTGACTACTTGACCAATCATTCCTGTGAAGGTTCACCACTGTTTCATATTTTCTCTATTTGTGGGTAATGATAAGAGCATAATAGGATTGTGAAACTGAATGAAAGGATACAGTGTTTACAAAGCTTTTCATTCAAAGAAGAAAAAAAATAAACTATGAATTTACCCTTCCACTAAATGCATCCCAATGAAACCAATTACCTCCAGAGTAATCAAATTAGTAAACAAAGTTAATTAATTTAACAGAGCTGTTCAGTAAAGACCATAGAGGTTTATTAGACCTTTTGCAAAGATACAACTTTTGAAGACCAAGGAACACAGCAGACAAGTTTAAGCTAAAATTGTTGAGAAGTTCAAAGCAGGGTTATGTTATAAAACAATATACTTATTGTAGATCATATTACACAGCAGTTTTCAGTTTGTCATCCAAACGTTGATGTGTTACAGCTCAACTGCAAACCTACCAAAGAATTACTTCACACCAAAGCTAACATACTAGAAGAATAGAACTAATCCAGTCTAAACTGGGAGGAAAAGCAGCAGGATCAAAGTTATTGTTGAAAGAAGCAGTTTGCCTCTAGCCGTGTAGAGGGCACTGCAAACTTGTGGAAGAGGGTGGTCCAACCAGATGAGGCAAAAAAAACCTTTTTCGCCTACATACAAAACAGTATGTGTGATGATAAAACTATCACTCACAGTCTGGGGATGCTTTTCTTTGGCAGGAAATGTAAAAGGTGTTTTAGCATCACATTAGCTTGGAGGGTTGACTACAAATCCAAGCCACACTTTCATCACAGGAAATTCCAATAAAATTCATGAAAGTCTGTAAATACATGTTTTTTTTCTTATTTATGTCTGTGCTTCTTCTAATATTATCAGTAGTGATCCATTTATTTACTTCATTCAAGAGAAGTAGGGCAGTAAAAAAAGTTAAGATTACGAGCTCAGAAAGAAAAAAAAAATCTGTCCTCAAGCAGGTTTTTACTATCAGTACATGTAAATCAGAAAAACGTTCATAAGGACAAAGCAAAAGCAGGGTACAGATCTGCAAATACAGCATGGGAGTACAACAGTGGATGCGTTAACTTTATTGAGTGACTTTAAACCCTCATCCTCCTTTCTCCTGCCTGAGTGACTGATAAAAGCTTGTTGGATGTTGAATGAAATGTGGGTGTCCGGATCGCTGCACTTTATCACACTTAAGTAAACCTTAAGACTTCATCCGCTTGGTATGTGAGTGATGCTTTTTAGGGGGGGGAGGGAGAAAAAACAGATGGCCTGCAGAGTGAAGCTTAGATTAAAAACAGCACGTTGAAGCATCTATGGAGAAGGCCAGACAGGAGTGGGTTTTCTGCTGCTGTCGCATACCATGGTACAGCTGGATGTCATTATCAGCTTACAATGGTTGTTAGAGTGCATTTAATTTCAACTGCAATCTTCAATTGAAATGTTGTACCTACTATGTGTTTTGACCTTCCCTCCATAGTGCTAACTATTAAGTATCCATTTTAAATTGTATAGTTTTGCTATAATTTGTGACCATTTTTATTTTGTAAATTCAGAGCACAATCGATTCAATACAATAGTTTGTTAATTATCAAATGCAGAGAATTTGAGAAAAATGAATTCAGATATCTTGATATTTTACTGTCCTGTTGGTGAAATAATATAAAAAACAAACAACAAAAAATAAAACTACAGCTATTGTGACACACAGACGTGTTCCATAGTTGCTCAACATTTTAACACATTGACACGTTTTACTTTGGTATCACATTTTAACGTTTTTATGTGATATTCCCACAAACAAAAATGGATGGAAGAGCTGGTACTATGCAAATAGAGAGCTGTTCTGATATGTCTATGTTGTAAAAATGTGTACCTGAAACCTGGGAATGTTTTTTCTGAACCTATGCAAATTGTGGTTATAATAACTATGTAAATTAAAATCATACAATCGCACGCCTGTGTAGAGTTAGAATTCATCTCTGAAAAAATCCCTCTTTGGTTTCTTTAGAAAGTTAGAGGCTGTCAATTTATAAAGCCAGATGTTTTAAAAAAGCCACCCGTACAATGTATTAATAAAGTGATGATTTGCATTTTTAAAGTGGGATTCTGTAGAGTCAGTATTAAGAGTCAACATATTATTTGGATTAGATAACTGAAGGAATTCAATTTGGAGAAAAAGAGGAAACAGTTGAAAGGAGAATCAAACTCACTGGGTAATTAAAACAGGAGCAGTTCGAGGTAGTCTTAGTTTTAAAAATGAACTGTGCTAACTCTTTTAACAACTTCTATTTTTACTTTGATGTAAGTTTTTATATTTACAACAACATGTGGGTTTGTAGGTAATTAACAACCTAGTTAAAACATCCGTAGCATTTACTAATTGTAATTGTTGTGTAACCTTTGCTGCGTCTTGGTCAAGACGTCCTTAGAAAAATATATTTTAAAGGGACTTTTCTGGTTGAATAAGGGTAAAATAAAATAAAAACAATTAATATTTAGCACTGGTCTACTGGTTTCTAGCAATCAGTAGAACATGTTTGCAATCTTTGCTGAAGACAACACAAAAATGACCTCTTACTGAACTTGAGGATCATTGTTTTGGTTTTCTGGCTGGAGTCCCACCATTTGCATCCCACTGTTTCTGTCTGAACATACAGTACTTTCTTCTGTGGGCTTATGATGATAAAAAGGAAGGTGTTTTTGAATATTCAAAGCATTAAGCTAAACTCACCAGAATACTGTGAATTAGCTCGACATCTGCCATGTAACCCTCCCTGTGATCTCGTCAGCCAATTTTTGTCCTTGTCACTGTAAGATGAAAATTAGATCCATTGTTCAACCACAGATTAGTCTGAAACTTCTACTAACTTCACAACAAAGTTTGCAAACATCAGTTCAAGTTCTTTTGTATAGTTTACATATTAATTATGCAAACTATTTAATATGGACTTACTCCTGTGACCTCATGGTATAGTTACCTCATGGTAACTATAAATAAATTATTGCATTAGTGCACTCAGACTAACCCTTTGAAAACATTTAGGGAGATTTTCTCAGCTTTTCCCATGTTCAGGTTTTAGTAATTGCAGGACTTTTAGCCTGAAATCCTGTATTACATTTTACATTTTTAGCTTACCTCTCTCATTCATGCCATAATAATGTATACACTTACTAGTAACTGTGAGTTGTTAATCTGCTTTGCATACATGTCATACATATCAATAATGATGATGATAACACATTTCATTTGCTAGTGTCTCTTGAGACACCCAAAGACAATTTGCAAGAAACAAAAAAACTAAACAAGAATACACAAAGAATGGAAACAGATGTAGAAGGGGGAAAAAAACCAAAAAAGATAT
Organism: Poecilia reticulata; assembly: GCF_904066995.2. NCBI lineage: Eukaryota > Metazoa > Chordata > Actinopteri > Cyprinodontiformes > Poeciliidae > Poecilia > Poecilia reticulata. The sequence continues at coordinate 12,670,088 of NC_088833.1, read as the reverse complement.
TACAATTAAAAGACAAATTTTAACAGATGCATTTCGAGCTGTGATTTGAAAATAAGAAGAGAGTCAAAATTGTGTATAGCTGGAGGTAAAAAGTTCCAGAGTTGGGTAGCAGAAAGAAAAGGCTGTAGACAGAGGGAACAATGAGGTGAAAAAAGAAAAACAAAGACATTGTAAATGAGTGATGATGTACAGGAGATCAGACAGGAAGGGGAGAAGCTGTGGATGGCTCGGAAGGTGTACAACAACATTTTAAATTGGATTCTGTATATGACCGGAAGCCAGTGAAGTTGTTGTAGAACAGGGGTGATGTTCGAAAATAAGAGGATTTTAGTAATGCTATGGTCAGCTGAATTCTGGGCTATTTGGGATTCTGGAGGGATTAGTGAGAGAGACCAAAGAGCGCTACAATTGTTGATTCAAGAAGTTGCAAGACTGTGGACCAGGATGGAGGCAAAACATGGGCAAAGGGAATGACGCAGTTGGTTGGTGATACAAAGAAAGAAGTATGCAGCTCTGATCATTTTTATGACACCCACTTTTAACCTGAAGGCAGGCAGAGAGAAACCAATGACCTGTCATTATACAAATTGAAATTGTTGACTTTAGATAGGGTGGATTTTGTGCCCATGACTCTATGTTTTATCACTGCTAAGTAAGTTTGAGTCAAACCAGTGGAAGAGTGGGATCAGAAGGATTTTGGTTGGATGAAGTGAGAATGGCCTGGAAGATATGATTGAAACCAGTCAAAGGGTGTGTGGTTAATGCTAATGGATAAAAGCCTATGAACGAGAATACTGTGGGAGACTATGTAAAAGGCCGCACACAAATCGAGTAGAATGAGAAACCAGACCAGAAACTATGGCCATGGGAAGGACATTAGTGAATCTCAGGCGAGCAGATTCCATGACCAGGGCAGAAACCAGAAAAGAATTGTTCATGAAGACTCTTAAATGAAGCTGAAAGAGAGGAGGGGATAATAGCAGATAACAAATAACCAAAAAAAGAGCTAAAATGTAGAACTTTACAAGAGGTCTTGGAATTTCTGGATGATGTTTTATATTAATTCACCAAACAGCATTTATCCATAGCATTTATTATGAGCACACAACATGGTCGTCTTTTTGTCACTGCAACAGAGTCTCATAAGAATGCATTTAAATATTTAAATATTTATTCCCTTTCAGCTGCAATGTGACTCATAGTAAATCATTTTCTGGCAAAGCAACAGCTATATCAGCAAATCTCACAAATTCACCTCTTTGTCAACACAGGCATGGTATTCACCGTGCTATTTCATTAATGTGGCCATGTTTGATACTTATTGCAATTCAGTCAGTAAAATTATTGCAGATTTTATATTGTCATCCACACTTAAACCATAGTAGGACAAAAAAATTCAATTGAAATGTGTTGTAATTGTATTACATTGTATTTAATTGAAGGCTGCTGTAATTCATGCAATTTTATAAAATAAAAATTATTTTTTGTGGTAAGATATTGTCAGTGCAAGACAATAATTAAAAGAACCTTAAAGGTTCTTTTGTTAGACAGCTATTTTCTATACCTCTTCAGACATGCCTGACATGTTTCAATGGAATACTTCCAGCTTCATCCCAGATGTCACAGTTGATGTTACGCTGCCTGAGCTGTTTCAGAGAGTAAGATGCAGTCACTGAGTCATTTAAGCTGGAAACACTGGATGTTTTTATGCAGCTTAAAGCAGCACCACCTATAATTATGTTACTGCCTCAAGTTTTGATCTGAACTCGCAGAGCAAGTTTCAACAAACATTCACAGCACGTTTGAAGCAGAAAAGCAGATGTTATCTGTTGCAATTTTAGATAAAGCACTTTAAACCTATTAAAAAAATAACATTTGCAACATTGTACCCAAACCTCTCGGCTCACCATTGCCTTCCTGCACTAATCCGCTCTGTCCAAACCTCGCTTACAGCTTAGTCTGGGCGTCGTCCCCTTCACTTGGATTCCCCCGTAGTTTTTCTACTGGGCAAATCAGTTAACAGAAGAATATGTGAACACTGACATCTATGTTCGGCTCTATTTGAGAATTGTCGTCTGTTTGTAGTTTTAGCAATGGCAGTGGAGGAAGTGAACTAAGCCGTTCAGTCTGTGTTGGCCAAATATTGAGTTATTATTTAGCAGCCACCTAGTTTAGCTCAGCACTTGTCTCTTCACAGTGGAGGATAGTTGTCCACACAGCACAAGCAATTTCCGGTAAGTTTCATGTATGTATGATGCATTACGTACATCAAGGGCAAACATTAGCAATTGGGTTAAATGTAAAACCTCAACACAGTTCAGGAAGCAATCGTTTCTCAACATCAGGCTACCAATCCTCTCAATTCGCCAAGTAAACAAAGAAAAGGGAGCAGCTCAATTTATTCACTAGCGTAGCTTATGTTAAGATGCTACTTATTTCTCTGGATGCTTCTGATAAATAACATTCAACATGTCTTCAGTTTTGCTTTTGTAATCCTTAACTTCACATTAGAATGTTGCATAATGTGACCACTTTAATTCAATCAAAGCTGAGGAAATGACTCAAGCCCCCACTGCCATTCACCGTCAGACCTCATTATTTGACTCAGGAGTGATGCAGCAGAGACGCATCTAAAAGTTACGGGACACCAGAGAGACGGATTTCAGGACTCCTGCCTTAGACCATCTCAAAAAATGAAAATTACTTTGAAAATATATCTGTAAATATGTATAAACTCATGTCAACATTGTTTAAGTTACAGGGTTACGCTTCAAAGAGATTTTGTTGCATGTAGAAAACAAATTTATTCTGGTGTATATCAACAAGTTAGATTTATACATTACGACTAAAAATGAGCAACGACATGAACAGACCTGTCAAGTAGCATGATCGTTATGTCTGCTGTCTTGTGGTTGTGAAAGTGATTTGAGAAGGAAAGCTTGTGGTTGAAATGAAACTTACCAAACTGCTGACATTGAAAATATCTTCCTGGACGGAGAACAAAAAATTTGTCGGTTATGCACAGATACAAGAAAAAAATATGATGGCACAAAAACACGGCCAGAGGAGTTCCCACTGACTTCTTTTCCAGCGCACCGACAAACACAACTGAAAGAAAAAGTGTGCTCTTACGTCATTCTCAAACATCTGTGAAGATATGTTGAAGCAGGAGTTGTAAGCTGCATTTCCTGTCTAACTGACAGACAGGCGGCTTCTTTTGATGTCTTCTCTCAGTGAGTCACACACCAAGAGCAGCAAGTAATAGTAACGTAGCAACTATTGTTGAAGACTATGTACTTTAGATTTGTTTTTATTTGCTGTTTTAGTCAATAAACATGACATGTAAAATAAATGTCAGAATCAATTGTCAATCAATAATTGTTCCTGATGTGTCCAGGTTTTTTGACTGAAGAAAGAGCAGAATAATGTCCAATATATAAAGCTTTATTACCATTCAGAATTATATATATATATATATATATATATATATATATATATATATATATATATATATATATATACATACTTTTTTTTTTTACATAAATATGCTAAGTAGAAAAGGTGAGTGAAAAAAATGTACCTAAAACATGAGCAACCTGTTTTGAAAGAATGTTTTCTTAAAGCTGCAGTGTGTAACTTCTATACAGAATGCTTTTCTACACATTTGCTCAAGCTGTCGCCATGTTGTGACAGTTTGTCATGAGACATGATCTAGGAAAATATCTCAGATGATCTCCCCCACCTCCTCCCCAAACAATTATTGCCTTCTGAAGAAATGCACTACTCCCAACCAAAAGCAAGCAATCAGAGCCAGGTGAAAGGTATTAATGCCATTGCTCAATCTCATGTGCTCACTGCTAAATAAGCTAATGGGGGAAGAACAACTTACCATTACAGGAAAACCACTTATCTGCTGTCAACGGTTGTGCTAACTAATCTGAACTTTCACAACAAGATCTGATATGACAGAAAAGTTCATCAAGAACAAAAGTCTTGACGAACTTTTTTTTTAAACTATGTTAGGATATGTTTTTAAAACTAAAAGGAAGCACTTAGTGTGTCGTTTTCAACGTGCCCTCTTTCTCAATATATTGTTTGCTGGGATTAGTGGTGTGAAATTCAGTATTCTGCTTCACCATCCCTGGCTGTGCTACTTTTTCATCCATCTTGTTAAATTTTGTTTTTCATATTAAAACATCAACCTACCATCAGAGAATGAAATCTAAATGTTCTTTGAGCACTCCAACTTAATTAGACAGTAAGTGACAATATTTGTTTCAATTTAATATCCAGTCACCAGCATTCATAGCTGCCAAAGTGTAAAATACAGTACAAAACATACTCAAAGTCCAAAAAAGGAGATTTAAAAGTGTAATGCTTACTGATTTTGAAATAGAAACACTGTCTGAGGCATAACTAGAACCATTTTTTATGTCACTCCTGTTTACATAACCTGGCTTCTCCTAACAAGGCCAGAAGACTCCTAGACATCTAGTCAGCTTTTTGATTAAGGCCAAAATATTTATTTTTGGCTGATGGGGACTGGTATTGACGTCACATAAGCTTAGCTTAGGACTCCTGAATTTTGTCCATAACATTGATCACAAATTGTGCGGAGCTCTAATAGAGACAAGAATAATGATACAACTTTTATGATAATCAAAACAGTTGTGTCATCAGCTTGTTTAATGTGCTTAGTCGTTGATTATAAAAGGTTGAGCACACAATGTTTTTCTTAAAACTAAACTCTGTAGAACAGTATATTACTACACAATGTAATGTGGCTTAAGTCAGTGTCTTCAGCAGAAGCAGAAGAAGACGCCACTAAAGCTGTAATGACAGTCTGGGACGTGCAGACTGAAATCCCTAATTGGTGAATTTAAATTATTGCTGCTGGTCAGCTAAAACATCCATTTTTTGGACCTCTTAGTACCATATTGAGGCAGGATGATGAGAAATTGTGTAACGTCCACATTTTCAGAGTGTCGATTCTCTCGGAAGTAATGCTGAATACATGCAGCTCCCTGTAGAGGGGTTGGCCTGAACTGGTTGAACTAGAATTATAACCCATTATCACCATTTTTCAGCCCAAACTCAATTTCTCAGCTTCTAACTCTGCTGGAATGTGATATCATTGTGTTCAAATGTACACTAGTACAAGAGGGCTTTAGTGGTTCCCGTGCAGATGGTTTCATGTATCCTTAATCATTACTGTAAAATTCGCTTGAGAGCACAAAAAGAACAGATAGGATTGTGGGGGTTGATTCACTGCCATAGTTCTCACATGTTTCCCATTATGGAAACATTATCTGGATAGTACTGGGCATGTTACACTAATGAACCCAGTGGTTCCAAAAGATATCTGAGACCAAAGTCCGAATGAGTTTTCAGAGGCAGCTATAAAGTTGTTTTTCTCCTAACGTAAAAAACACGTTAAGACTTTTCTGTTGGACTTTCACGGCTGGTAAGCGAGAACCATTTCTAATCAGAGCCAAGGCATGATGTAACAGTCGTTTATACCAGTGACATTCCTTGTCCTTTTATGGGTGTTGGTAGTGACAAAAACCTAGGATGAGATTCGTGCTTTCTTCACAGCCCCTGTGTCAAACTCCACTTTCATCTGTATACACATGCTGTGTCAGAGTAATCTGCGAGGGAACCTTGTGTGCCGCATTCCCATGTTTTAATTCTCTAAAATAACCTAGAAATCAAACTTCAAGGTTTTGATGAGTGAACAGAAGCAAAGTCTAAAACAATAATAAAAAAATTATAACAGAACAAAGTGACAAAGCAATAAACTAAACCAGCTATGCATGTTAAAGTACCTTGTAAAAGTATTCATCCCTCTTGAAATTTTTTATATTCTTTCTCCCCACAATGTCAAATTTAAATGTATCGTAATGGTATACTATTTTAGGCTAACACAAAATAATGAATATTTGTGAGTAAAAAAGTAAAGGATGCAGGTTATTTATTTATTTTGGTGAGCATACTGTATGTACTTACCCCCCTTTACCTTGGTACACCTAAATAAAATACACCTAAATCAACTGGCTCAACAAATAGAGCCCAAAGATGAAATAAATCTCTGTATAAATACATCTGTTTGTGAAGGTCTTAGAGAACATTAGTGGACAAACAATATCAATGAATACAATAAACACATCACAGATAAAGTTGTGGAGAATTTCAAAATCAGAAATATCAGAAACAAGATCCAAAGCTTTGAACATGTACCACTTAGGTAGGAGAATACATCAACAAGACAACTATTAGCTGTGCACTCCACAAAACTGTCCCCTAGTGGTATTAATGGGCTTAATGCACGACTATATGCTTTGCAAAAAAACTAACACTACTCACCTCGCCCTCAATATATATTTCCACAGTAAACCACAGTGACCTTTAAAGTTATGCTGGCTTTGAAAGCTTGTGTTTATTCTGTGTTTTGCCTCAGAAAGAACAGCTGAATTACAAGCAGGGGGATACAAGAAGAGATAAACCAGAAATAGTGTTTAAAATTTGGAAGTGATAGATTGAAAGGAAAGTGCGGAGAGTGGGTTGTCCTCCCATTTGAAAAAGTTAGCTTGTTTTTTAAAAACATCAATCCTTCAGTGTTAGAGCTGTGACTGCACACAGAGATGGCAGAGAAGAAACGGAGAACATAAGACAGATTACAGGATGTAGCAAACCACAAAATACTGAAACTACGTCTTATATCAGTTTCCAGGTTCCCCGTGTACTGCTTACACATGACAGCAGAAAACTGGCTTCTCTTCAATGCTCATTAAGCTTTTGTAAAATTATATTTCCTTTATCATAGTCAAAATTACGTTTATTTTTAGGAACTAGAATGCACACATTGGTACCGATGTAGCATATCGCTACAGACTTTATTGAAAAGGTATAATTAACATAGTGAACGCAAAAGCCTCTGGAGAAGACAAAGCGTTTTAATCATTTCTATATTAATCTTCGAACTGCTTGAACACAAGCAACTGCTTTTAGGCACAGTGATGAAATGTGACACATTTTCCTGCAGATGGCAGCAAAGTCCTTCGGCATTTTTGTTTTTTTTAGGAGCAAAAACCAAAAAATGCCAAATCTTTGCGTTGCAATTTTACCAGCTGTGCTGTTGTATGTTTGAACAGTTTACAAACCATCTATTCTCCCTTCTTTGTCCATCAGAATGTCATCCTGCTCCTCGGTTATGAATAGTGGCGTGCAGTGACAGTGATTTGACGGATTAATGGAGCAGATCCATCGCTCATGCTTTGAACACAAGCACAAGAGACACAAGGAGTTAGGGGATCTTCTGCTCTCTCTGCATTTTATTTATTGGGGCTCCATGGCTGCTCATGTACATCATCCATACTGAGCTGCGCTCTGCGCGGCAAATCAGTAAACATGTAGCACTGTGGCCCGCCTGACACCTTTATGATTCTGGCTGCAGTTCAAATGTCGGTAAATCTTCCCATATAAATGGCAGTCATAAACACCTAATGGGCTGCCATGAATATTTTAGAGCCCTGAATATCATACCGAAATGACCTCTGGATAGCTACACCCTTAACAAGACGCATTCCTCAGATGGACAACCTCCCCAGTCGGTGCAACACAAGGCGCCTTTTCTGGTTCTCTGGCTTTTTTTTTTTTTTCTTTCTTTCTTTCATAGCGTGATTGGATTGATTTGTCATTTGCAAAAGGAAAGAGCTTGGCCACGGGGCTGTGGATAATCCAATTTATCGCTTTGCCATTTATTACAAATTTCTGTGGCTTTTGGGTCCACTGTCACATCGATTCGTTGATTGCTTGCTTAGCTGGGTCCTAATGAGCTGCTGTCTGAATCACTGCATAATCGCTGCCCTAATTCACTTCCTCGCCTACCCTCACACTCGGTCTGTTGCCTTGCCACTGTTACAGCAGAAAGGACTCGAATATCTCTCAGAACGAACAATTAGGAGCATCTTTCCTGAAATAAGAGGTGCCATTGTGTGTATATTGCCCTTTGGGAAATGACAACACTTTTCCTACTTTGCCGAATGTTTTCACAGCTTGCGGTGAGAGGTTATAAACTGGGTTTAACGTGTATATTTTCATCTAATCTACATGTAAGCAACAACAGAATGAATATGCATAAAAGACCAATTTTGAGGATGCACATTCAGTCAAGGTTATATAACTTAAACTGAATTTTTTGATGTACAGTTTCACATTTTGTCACTGGATGAAAGGATTGATGGCACAAGGGCATATAAAGTGGGTCACACATTTTCTCTCAGCAGAGACCTAAGAATTTGTTAAATGTAGTCTATAAATATCTTTCTAATTTTATTTCTCAAGGTCAATATTTACTAACCTAAAAGTGTCAAAAGCATTCAGTTTGCTCAAGTTTATATGTTTTAACGTACACTGCGAAGAAGGTGAGACAAGAAGAAGCAATTTTAAGTTACTTCAGGATGAAAGAATTACACCAGAGAGCCATTACTATATGACCTAACAGGTGAGGTAATACTTTTCATCATTGCATCGACTAGTGGGTGGGACACATTTGGCAGAAAGTGAACATTTTGTCCCCTGAGTTGATGTGATAGTAGAAGAAAAAAAAATGGGCAAGAATAAGGATATGAGTGAACTTGACAAGGGCCACACAGGTATGGCTGCACAACTGGGTCAGAGAATCTCTGATCTACAAGGGTCACGGGTATTTATCAGTCATGGAAAGAAGGAACAGAGTGGAATCCACAATAGGGATATGAGACCAAGCTTTAAGGACAGCCAATGTGGTCCAAGCAGAAAAGCAACAGAAGCTGTACTTTTAAGTACCTATGTAAGCTGTGGATAGCTTGTTGCCTTTGGTTTCCCGTAACAACCTCCACTGGTCTACCAAACAGGCAGGGACATGTCATTGAGATAAATCTACATTCTGAAAGTGCGCTGACCCGATGGCTCAACAATTTTTCAGGGACATACTTAAAAATGAAGAGGTAGTAGTTCTTATTCACAAAGGATACATATTTTTTCTCAATAATAATAATGAAAAAAATATATATTTTAAAGGCGCAATAACCACTTTAATCTTTAGACTGAAGCATAATATTTTATATTTGCCATTACTTTTGATTAATGTCATAATAATACATTAAGCTATTTTCACTATAAGATAGTTTACCATTACAACCATTTAAATCTATATTTTTAAACTTACCATGACATTTTGCTTAACATTATTTTTAATGCTTAGAGTCTTAATTTCTCTGCCAAACTTTTAATTTATTTTTCTGTGGTGGTTATAAAAAAAGTACTCCTTTCTTATATACAAATCATACGATATTAGAAATCTAGTAGTCTAGAACAATAGTGAAATGCAAAACTTTTGGTCTCAACTCAATCAAACCTAATATTTTTTACTTTAAGGTTAGCAGTTATTCGAAGACCTTCTCCTGAGGACAGACGAGAGAGCAAATACCACCAGGTGAGGGGTTTACCTCTGCACCAATATCAGATTGGCTGGGTGGCATTTATCAAGCTTCAAGAGGGGCTTAAGGACACACCAGGATGTTTGTGAAGAGGCTGGTGGATAAATATAGGCGGGAGCTAATCAAGTCATCTATCAACAAAAGGATGCGCCATCTGTTTGCTTCATCATTTGTCCTGCAGCTCACATATATTTATTTATTTAAGGATGCAGGTTCCAGTCTGCTGAGCTACAAAGCAAGTGTTGAGGCAATTAGACTAGTATGGCTTAAGAACAGTAAGACAAAGCATGTAAAGTGTTGAGACTTTAAAAAAAAAAAAAAAGTGTAATCATATTTACTAATTCAATAATTCTATTCAAATATTTATATGAACATTTTGAAAACATTTTTGATTAGGTTAAAACATCTTTTTTTTATTTTTTTAATTCCTAATTCAGAAATTAAGCCGAGATAAAAAAATTATTAGAATGGTTGTCACGCAAAATCCAAAGACTTGCGTGAGAATAAATATTGAGTTGCCAATATTTATTGCCAAGGCATCAGGCTGCGTAGTGATTGTTAGACATAAAAGCAAAGCTCAATAGAAGCTTCACACAGAACTACTGACGTATTTTTCAAAAGCAGAAATGAAAACAAAACAACTCTGTTGGCAGTAACAAAGTCATAGAGTAAAAGAGATATCCGAAAATATAAGACAGCTGAAAGCTATTAATGTTCAAGCTAAGATTAGTCATTTAGCATACAACTATTGTAGGAAGTTAAAAATGAGCAGATTAGAATTATCATCGGCTACTGTTTTAAAAATAAAGTAATTAAAAAGAAAGTCCTAATTGCTTTCGAATGACTATCAGTACACTCTTTGATAAGTGTACATATTGATCTTGCTGTATTATATTATTTTAACAATGTTGAATAAAAGTCACCGTGATGAAAGTTCCTTTGACTTTGAATGATATGTTGCAGGTAATTGCAGGCTAGGTTATCAACTATATTTTCGTATAGCAACTGTGACTGTAGCGCAACAGTGAATATCTTAAACGCTTTCATATGTTTTTACATGACACTTTAACTGTTGCTACTGTTGAAATCAGATTTGTACAGGAACTATAAAAGAGACATTAACTTTTCTGTGTCTGACACTGCATGAAAATAAACATTTACTGTTCCAGGTCAGTTTTGGTTACAAAAATTACTTCTTTTTGCTGAATACCAGATTAATAAGGTTTTTCTTTTTTTGTGACACACCACGTCTTCTACATTTGGAGGGAAAATGGGGAAGCTCGACAGCAATAAAACTCAACCCCAACAACATTATGGGTTAATATAAATTAATGTTTTGGACTGGCTAGCACAAAGTACCAATACCAGTCCTGCAAAGTATTTTTAGGTCATATTTCATTAGTTACACCACTTAGCAGGAATGAACTGAAACTCCAGCAAAGAGTGGGAATGTGTTGGGGGAAAATGTCTGAAAAATGCCCCAAATTTCTGATTTGACTCGCACAAACAAAAGTTTTATCTAAAAGTATTTTCACTATTCTGCCAATTAGCAAAAAGAAATGTTTGGTAATATAAACTGATATAAAACACTACAAGTTTAGTCAGATGTAATGCAAGAGAATGAGTAAAAATGACTTCTTTTACAACAGTGTATGTACATATTGGGTTTCAACTGTACTTGTTGCCACTGTATAATGTGGCTGTTAAACACACATTCCCCCAACACATATATTCACACCCTGCATGTCCACCCCTCATTCAAATACATCGCCCCATTCCACAGGACTTAAATTGCACAAAAAACTCAACTACCTCCAGGCCCATTTGGACCTTATTAATTTATATTGCAATTTCCTTTTAGTTACTTATTTTATCCTGGTTTTATTTTTAAGAATACTCCATGTGCCTCCTTTAACTGCTCCTCAGGGGATAAATAAAGTCTTTTGAATACAATATCAGGATAAATGTTTTGGAAGACGGGAAAAAAAAACATGCAAAACAGTTTTCAGACAACATTTCTTTAATACAAAGTCAACATATCTACATACACAGTGGCTTTTAACCAATTATTGTTTCAGTTAGAAGTAACAGTTTGAAAGTGGTAGCACTTGGCTCTCGTAAAAAGGAAAAATGGTTTGCTGAGTTTCGGTTCTTTTGTCGATATGTACCATATAAGCTTAGTTTTTTTTTAATGAGATTTTTTATGGTCACTGTTACTCCCTAACCTTTCCACAATATTTAGCAACATATTCCAGATAATTTTGTGGTTGTTTTCAAGAGTGTAGCATCTTTACTTGAAACCAAAAGAATAACACATTGCACAAGCTTTAATATGCTTCCACGGCTTCGAATTTTGGCATTGGCCCTTTAACCAGTCTCTATGAATTCCGACAGATTAGAGTTCATGGCGAAACTTTACGACGTGAATTTGCAGCATGTTTTTGGTAGTTTCAGTCCGTCCTTGGTGGCATCCCACTACTGTGTTTCAACCGAGTCCTGATTTCTTTCTGCATTCCCGTCATGAAACATGGTTAAACAAAAAAAAAACAACAAAATATAACAATATGATTTTATACAAGGCAACAGGGAGAAAAATAAGTTTAAATGTTGCAACTGAAGCATGTATGACCTTTTTTTTCTCCTAATCATACATGATGGATTAACACCTTGTGATTGCAGGTAGTTAGACATTTGGCATTCCTGCAGAGATCTGTGAAACACCTCTGAGAAAAGTAGTACTTCTATGCCCTTGTAATTTATTCTTATGAGGCTCCTTTAGTAAATTTTGTCTATGCTGAGAATGATTAATGATTCTTGTGGTTAGTTGGTAGAGAGTGAACCAACATATTGGTTTAATCCAACTCGCGGATCACTGATCCGGATTTGTGTTCCCCTCATTCAGGCAACGGGTGTGGGAACATAGGCTGGCACGTTTCCCAGTTTGACTACCAGCAGGGGAAATTAAAGGCAGAAAAAAAGAGAGGTAATTAAAGACCAGGGAGCAGAGCTGGAGAAAGAAGGTTTGAGAAAACAGGTTCCACAAACACCAAGAAGCTGGAAATCAGCAGAACTTTGATCTGTGCATTAGTGTTCCCCACTAAAAGTATGAGATCTTTAGGGTCAAATGATACATATATTCTATATATATTTGTTTATTTACACATATACTCTAGATCATAGTGGATGTCTAATAAAATCAATGGCAACGTCATGTCTGAAAATATAAGTAAAAAAAGAGAACTTTAGGAGGATTTTTCTTCAGATTGTGAGGGTTACGGTCTGTACAGAATCATACAAGGTACAGTACATCATTGGCCTGATATAGACATTAAAAATGCTGAGCGATGAAACCCCGACAGTTGTAGAACAGATTACAAAAATCAACCAAACATAACAGCGTACTGATGATGAAGGACAATGTTTCAAAATAGTGTCCCTATGGGTACAAGTTAATTCCAATGGATAAAAGCAAAAAACAAGATCAGACACAAAGATGGCATCCCCTCAGGTTTCTTGAAGAGACATTCAGGGTCTCCAGAATTACACAATAATAATAATAAGAAGAAGAACAATAAAAAACAAAAACAAACAAACATATTTTTCAAAGACTAAAAATAACAGGTATAAAACAAATTGGATGAAAATAAAATGTCATTTCACACTAATTGTTTGGATATATCTTCTGATTCTGCATTTAAATATATATGCATGCGTAAGTAGGCATTTATTAATCTCTCTATATAGATATAGCCTTATATCTATATATAGAAATACGTGTACCCCTACACTGTCATGTTATACTTAGGATTCTACGGTGAAAAAATAGAATGTCTTTTAACATAATATGAACATATAAGCATTTCTCTTTTTTTCTGCTAATTAAAAAAAAATTGTGACAAACACATCTCTGTTAGAAAAAAAACTAAACCAGAAACAGAAAATAAAAACTAACTATGTCATGTAAAATAAGTCATCATAATACAACATTAATGTTTTCATAGTGTTACAATAACAATAAGGCTTTTTTGGAAATCAGAAAAGATCACACACAGTTCTGTCCATAGCTTCGTGTTTTTGTTTTTTTGTGCACATCCGCCAGAAAGCCCTCACAGAATCCATTTGCTCATGTGTACCAAAGCGCCGTCTTTGACATGAAAAAAACTTGGTGATTTTAGCTTTTATTTTCTCTTTCTTTGCAGTTGAATTGGGGTGTTTGTTTCAAGCTTTTTCCTCTGTTTTGCCCTGGGGATGTGAAAGTAACAGAGAAATTTTGCATCGGGATCCGACGTGGCTACTTGCTCTGGCTGTGTCACCCACTGGGTCATCGTCTATAAAATAGAGGGGGGAAACACCGAAGCGTCTTGTTTTGTTTGTCGACCAGTTACCAACCACACATACAGTGAAACTCGGGGCCAATTTGTCAACAATGTTAATGTACAACTTTGCAATTGCAAGCGGTCTTCGCCGCTCTTGAGTTTCTTGTACAATGATAGAGGTGAATATAGAGGAGGCTGGGGAAAAAAAAATAAAGAAAACGATAAAAAAGCAGCGGTGGACAATGACGTCGTGTGGATGCGTTTCTGTCATGCCCACCTGGGCGCAAGGAGTTTGCAGAGCTGGCTTTCTTTTTTTTTGTTCATCAGTTTTCTCTTTATCCAAAGAGTCACACGCTCAGCATACACAAGATAAGCAGCATGTTTGGTTTTTAACAGAAGAGAGAACTTAAAGAGAGAAAAGAAAAATAGATTTTTGTCCTCAAAAGACAAAAAAGTTCCAAACGATGATGATGACTGTTGGTCACTGTACACAAAGAAAGGCCCAAATTTGGCAGCGTTTCTTTGTTTGGTTGTTCCAAAAGCCTTTTCTCCTCACTGGACTGAGGGTGGACGTTTTCTCCCTCAGCCCCTTGGCGCCATGGTTCAAGAGACGAGATTGTTAAAAAACATGGGACAAGGTTACTGTTCGCATCATCCACATGAGAGGCAAAGCCAAAGATTCTCACAACTGACATGGTTTTCCCTTAATCTTTGCAATTTTTTCTGGAGGACGTTCTTACTGGAAATATACTGTGGAGATTTTAACTCTACTAGGGTCACCTGGCTTAGGAAGCAGGCTTTACACATTAATACAATGGAACAAATTTTACGATATGTGCTGCTGCTTTCTTTTTGACAACCACTGGGAGTGTGCTTTCTTAAAGCTCTTTGTGCTTACAGGCAGTTTGGTGACATTTTCTTAAATTGTAGAGGATGTTTGTTTTCTGCACAACTATTCATAATGTAATTGTATGTAGAATTGTGTAGAAACTCAAGGTTTCCTTTTGATGGCCGGTTTTCTTGTTCCGTTTCACTTGATGACCAAATGACCAAAGTTTGGGAAAACCTAGGAGTCGCCGCGGTTTGGCCATTTCTCAGGATAAAACTCAAAAACAGTCAATAGAAACACTTAACCCCCTTTTTTTTTTACATCCAAAACAGGCACGTGTCCCAGTCTTGGCTACATCCATCTGCTTCTCTTTGATTTTCGTTCCATTTTTCCTTCAATTGCGGTTGTTTGTTGCCGCTGTATCATAAAGATATTTTTTTAGAAGAGAAATGTCCACGAATGTTTACAACTTCCTCCACTGAAACACTTGAGGTAAGGTAAGCAGTCTGACACTTTGATTGACACCCACCCCACAGCGTGAGCCACAGCCTCTGGTTGCTTGTTGCTGAGAATTGTCTTCAGTTGAAATCATGGGCAATTTTCCTCTCCGCCTTGAGTCTGAATTGGAATTTCTCTTTGTCTGGTCGTATCGGGTGTTATTTTCTAAAGATTTACAGGATCCTGTTTGGTGTTTCTGAACGAGCAGTGGTAAAATGATCAACTGCTGTCATTTCAAATTTGAAACGTTTCTATGGCTCAGGAAACCGTTGAGTTGGGAGAGGAGGGGGCAACAGGATTCTGAGGGGAGGAGATGGCTTTTTACGTTGCATAGTGATCAAAGCTTCCTAAGTACTCCAGAGCTGCGTGATAGCAAAATTGGTATTCGTCCTATAGAAAAAAAAAAAAAGCATCAGGTAACTGTTTTGCATTTACACCAACAAGAAAGTGTTCAACTTTTTGTCGGTCTTGGACAATTTCTCACCTCAGTCTGGACCATAGCTGGCCTCTGCGTCCGGAGCATCTTCACTGTTTGGAAGATGTCTACCACTCCCTCGTAACGCATTCTCTCCAGGACGATGCTGAGGGTTATGAAGACTCCAGTTCTTCCCACTCCAGCACTAGATTTAAGAATCAGACAAGAGAAACAAAAAAGATGAAGAATTGTGCTCATTGCAGACACATACAAAAAAAACAAACAAACAAAAAACACCTGTTCTGGAACGAGAATGGGTCCATATCAATAAACTATGAATGAAAACTATGAATGAAAAGTGAATTTATTTCAATCATTCTGTTTTTCAGAAAAGTCAAGACCATTGAAAAAAGCATTGAAAGTGATGCCCAGGCACTACTGAATACATGACTAATACTCCCTTTACATGCAAGAAGGTGATCAGCCAAAGCTGCTTTAACAACAACCTTGAGCACATGAACGTTGCTGTCTGGTGTGTCTCATCCTCTTCCACCAGATCTTTTTTTGGTTTTAGGGCAGACTAGTTTGCTGGCTAATTAAACAGTGACTCCATGGCCATTAAACCAAATATTAATACTTTAGGAAGTGTGGGTAGGTGTCAAGTTCTGTGGAAAAAATTAAATCAGAATTTCCATAAAGCTCTTCACTAGAGGAAAGTGTGAAATGCTATAAATCCTGCTGTTATACGGCTTTCTGTTTTTTTTTTATACCAGACTCTGGGATCTTGATATTCAAATTGAAATGTAAAATTTACTTTCTTCTTCACTTTAATCAGAAAAGTGGATTTCTTCCACTTAGCTTTCCATTTATATCTTTAAGAATAGCAAGATATTTTAGCAATGTCCCTCCTGAAACCCTTCTCAAGGAAGTTAATGACTTTTTGAGCAGCGGTCAACTCGGCACTCTTGCCCATACTGAACACTGAATTTCTGCTTTTCTTGTAATTTTCTGCCTAAAATTTCTCCCTTAAAAACACATTTTTCATCTTATTTCTATTTACATACATACTTTTTGAATCATTATCTTTAAGCCATTATCACGAAAACCTAAAGGAAAGAAATATATATAATTTTGCGTTTAATAAATCTGTCACATATCTGAATTTCACCTTTTGAATGAATATCTGAAGTGAATTAACTGTTTGATGATGTTCTACTTTATTTGGTTGAAGTTGGTCTATGTTTCTCTTGTGTCCTTATCAGTCCTTCTGCATTCAAATTACACCTGAAAGTTCAAATTTGATAAAATTCTAACTTTTCATAAAATACACCTCATGACAAACAGAAAGATTGAGTTATAAAAACGCTGCATGTTGTTAGCTCTGACTTCCTAGAAAGCAACAAAAATCTACAGCAAGAAATGATGCTCAAGGTAACAAGAACAATGGCAGCAAGGAGACAATTTGCATGCAAGAACCCTGCGAATCCACTTATACATGTGCCTCCATTCTCGTCCTCAAGGACACATGCACACATCGCAAATCACACACATACACACAAACAACATTTAGTCTCATTAAGCGCCTCTTTCCATGTGTTGGTAGAGAAAAAAAAAAAAACCTAGCCTGCTGCTGGTCCCCAGAAATACAACTCGAGTTTTAACTCAGACGCTGAAATACTTGAGAGTTGGCCCTGTAAGCTGCTTTGCTGCAAAATGACTTCCACATCACCAATGGAACAATAATTGATATGACAACAGATTTATTTGAGCTTCTTGCCTTTGATGCCACTTTGTAGGATGAGGAGTGAAAATGATGGTTGCAGACACTGTAGCTGACAACTGGGTGTGTGTGTGTTGGTCGACAAATGTAGCTCATATTATTTCACCAAATCTAAACAATAGCAAACAACAGCGCTCTAATCGTGCAGCACATACAATCGCCCCACCATCAGGCGCAAAATCCTATAGCCCACCCAAAGATGCTTCCTGGGACTTCTCCTTCAACCTCCTCCTCTCCAGATCCAAATCTTAAAGAGCGGTGAGCCACTGCAGACTGAGAGGATTTGGTGTCTCCCCCACCCCCATTCACAGGATGTATTCATGCAATTAATAACAAAAAGCATGTGGTGCTATTAGACAGAGGGAGAGTAAAGGATGGGAGGAGGCAGAGTGAGAGGAAAAAGATCCAGGAGAATGGCTGGATGGGAAAGAAGAGCGAGCGAGAGGATTAAGGAATAGGCAGATGACAGACTGGGAAGTCTGGTGATGGAAAGCGCAAGAGTAAGAGAAAAGGGAGACATAAGCTCTTCTCGTGGAGATAAGAAAGCCCAGAAGAGGAGGGGAAAAGACAAAAAAAAAGAGAAAGGTGGCTGCTATACTGCAAAAATAAAAACAAAAATCCATCCCCCAAAGAAATGTATTTTCAAAATAAGAACTCTTCAACACATCAGTAGTCTGACAACCATATTATTTGGCTGATTTTCTGGATATTGTCTATTTACTATTATTTTAGTCTTCTCTACTCAAAAGTTCTCATATGACAAATGTCCAGATTTTTCTTCCTAGACCTCAACAGGAGGTCTAGGAACCTCCTGTTGAGGTTCCTATGTATTTTGATCCTGAGTATCAAAATACATATGAATATAAGACATAAAAATATAAAAGATAGCAACTAAACCTATGAAATTACTTGGCTTTTGTATTTGAAGTATTTAACATATAGTAGCTTGTGAAACTATTCATCCCTTTCACATTTTTCCATTGACTTCAAAGTGTTTGTGGACACATGAACACATCTTTATTTGGGTGGAGATTATCTACACAAAGATGTGGAGCCAAACCTGTATAAGATGAGACCTCAATCGAACTTTTTGGAAACTAGCAAAGTACAAAAGTTACCACTGCACGTCACCCTGCACAAACTATTTCCACTTTGAAGTATAGTGCTTGCAGCATCATGCTGTAGCAATTACTTTGCTTTTTTAAGACACCGAAGACGGTTAAAGTTGCTGGCGAGATTAAAGGCAGTAAATACATGGCAATTCAGAAAGTAAAGCTGTTAGAGCATCTAAAAGACTTTAAACTGCAGCAAGCATTAACTTTCAGCAGGATAGGTCTCCTCAAACATGTCCACACTTACAGATGAATGGTTTTAGTCAAGAGATATATGTTAGCTTTGGTCAAATTCCAGACCTAAATTCAACAGAAATTGTGGCAAGACTTTGATGTTGACACAGCCCATCCAATCTGGCAGAGTTATTTAAGAAATAGGAATTGGCAAAAATGTGTGTCTAAACACACATAAAGCTTGGAAGGACACATGACAAAACACGTTAGAGCTTTAATTACAGCAAAACCTGGCTTGACAACATACTGAATCAGGGGGTGAACATTTGTTTATGCTGCATTTTTCAGATTTGCATTTGTAAAACATTTTCTAAACATATCCTTTTATTTCAACTTTTCAATTATATGATTCTATGGGTTATTCTATCACAAGAGTGTAGTAATGTTTACAGAAAACTGACATTAGTTAATAAAAAAAAAAAAACGTTTAGGATTTTTAGCGTGATCATTAAAAGGAGCAGGTATGTGAATCTTGGATTTGATAGGTTGAGTGCCTTTTCTTTTTACAGCCGTGGTGCAATACCTGCACCAAACAAAGAAAGAAAACCTTCCCCTTTTCAACAGTCTCACAGAAGGGTAACATGTTTTTGGAGCTTCCTTTACACATACTACAACCCCCAGAGGACCATTTCCAAGAGGGTGACATCATTTTTGATTTTAACGCAAGGAAGCTGATGTCATGTTTCATGATGTAATGGTGCTTATGTGATATTAATGTAAAGCAGAAATGACTACCTGGCTCAAAAGTCAAATGTCTTTATGAAAAAAAAAATCATTCTGTCAACACACCATTTTTTAACCCAAATGGTGCAACAAAAACATGCATCAAAGTTTACACTGCTTTTATTTTCTCGCCTTGTCGCTCATGCAAAACAGAGACGCACACAAAGTCTATTGTAAATCAACAGGAAGTCAGAATCTTTGAAATGGGTCTTCTTCAAGGTCTAACAATGAATATACATAATCTGACTTTCTACCATAATCCAGCTGGCCAAATTAATGATGTAAGTCACCTTGGAAGCTACGCTCCAGGTCATAAAAAAAAAGATATGCAACATGAAATGGTCACAAAAACCACGAGAAGGGCTTTGTCATTTTATCATCTCTGCTTTTTTCAAATACTAAGCCTCTTCTGAGCCTTATCAATTATGTAAGAGAAGAACCTGTTCAGGAGCAGAGGTTGCGTTCCACAGAGGCAAAAAAGAGAGGAGGAGTCATGAAGTTAGAACTCCACTGCAAGAGTAGCTGTCCAAAGAAACAAAAATTATCGACAGGGGTTATCTGACCCTGATTCTGTCTTTGGAGTTCAACTCAGGGTTAAAATTAAAATGTTAACTAAACCACAATTTACTATTCACTTTTTATGAATCTCTTAAAAAAAATGTAATGAAATGTTTTTGAAAGGGGTGAACGGGGTAAAATATTTTATAGCTTATGTTTTAGGAGAATCCAGCTATGTATTAGGTGTCATAATGTGAGGATTTTAGGAAATATAAAAGCAATATACAAATGAGGCTTATAAATACACAGGATGCCAATAATGAAAATATAAAATATTACTGCCATATACAGTACCTCATAAAATGCTCAAACTATAGAACTATTTGTGCACTCTACAGTGCTATTTAGAACAAAGCTTATCAGTTGTTAGAACAATTTTGTTCTCTAATTCCTTCAACATGAGCATTTGTTGAAATACAATAGAGCAAACATATGCTGCCTAATAAAAGTTGGTAAACTGACTGGTCTGGCTGAAAAAACTAAAGCTAAATAAAAATAAAAATAACTGCATGTTCATTTTCTAACATGTTTCAACATATTAATTTGGAATACTTGCTTTAAAACTACAAAGTGGCAAATTACACAAGTGACTTGTTTGCAACCCTTTGTGCATGAAATAACATCAGACACATTACCTGCAATGTACAGAGATGGGCCCATCCTGTCCAAACTGCTCCTTGGTTTTATGAACCTGGCCAATAAAATCGATGAATCCCTCTCCGGATTTGGGTACACCTTGTTCTGGCCAATCAGTAAACTGGAACTGCCTTACTGTTCTGGACTGGCCATCCTGCAAAATAAAATGGAGATAAGGTGGAGAATCAGAGTCAGCTTTATTTGGCAAGTTTGTCCATGCAAACAAGGAATTTGACGATAGTTCCCCTTTGCTCTCATTGAAGATATTTTGAGAAAATGGAAACATACGGCTAACAAAAAGAAAAGTCGCCATTTCAAATAACTAAGAAAATATAGTAATTCAGATAATTATTGCATAGTTATTGCATGGGTGATAAAACTTCACCAGCAAGCAATTTAACTCGCTGGTGATGCAATGAATAGTTTCTCATTTCACAAAGAACTAAGACGAAAGACACAGCCACGGTTGTGGAAAAAGCGTTAATCTGTTTAAGAAGGGACAAACCATTGGCATGCATCAAGCAAAGAAAACATCTAAGCTTGCAGAAACTACTAAAACTGTGTTAAGAACTGTTCAACACATTATTAAAAACAGAAAGGAAAAGTGGGAAACCATTGTAACCATTAGAGAAAGACGTAGTCGAAAAAAATCCTGAATGACCTTGATTGCCAATCACTTATCTGGTGGTTGAAAACAAATCTAAGAAAAACAACAGCAGAACTACGGGTTATGTTTAATTGTAAGAGCACTTCCACATGCACAATGCAAGGGGAACTTGTTTTCTTTTGTGAAGTGCCTAAAGATGCCATTTGTTGTCAATTGGTGCTATATAAATAAACTGAATTCAAGTGAACTCAAGGGATTGGGACTGAACATCTGCATAGCCACAAGAAAACTACTTATTAGCAAAACTAGCTGCAGAAAAAAGGTTTAGATTTGCAAGGGAGAATAAAGATTGGACTCTGGAGTGATGGAAGGAGGTCGTGTGTTTCGGTGACCCCAGATTTACCCTCTTCCAGAGAGATGGGCACATCAGAGTAAGAAGAGAGGAAGATGAAGTGATGCAACCATCATGACTAAAGACTCCTGTTCAAGTCTATGGGGGGCAGTTCTGTATTCTTAAGTTGCTGCAAATGGTCAGGTCCAAGTTTAGCCACATTGATAGGTCATCTGAACACCTGAACATACTGAATGACTAAGTTATTCCATCAACTGATTTTTTCTTCTCTAATGTCACGAGCACATTTCAAGATGACAACGACAGGATTCACTGGGCTCAAATTGTAAATAAGTGGTTCGGGGAGCATGAGATACCATTTTACACCCAGTTTGGCCTCCACAAAGTCAGGATCAAACCCCACAGAGAATCTCTGGAATGTGCAGGATGAGACTTTGCACACTGGTCTGCCTCTCCCATCATCAAAATCAGATGTTGGTTAAAAAATAATGGAAACATGCTTTGCAAGTAACCAGAAAAACATCTGATATTTACACACACACACACGAACACCCCTACACATGCACACACACACATATATATAAAACACAACTCTGGAAACTGTTTCCAAACTTATTCCAAACTGTTTCCAAGTGGATTCAGTTTGTTTTTTCTCCATTTACCCCATACCAGCTTGTTCCCACTTCCCCCATGTTTCACAATGTATCTGTGCGTGTCAAAAGTAGGCCCAGGTAAACGAATCAATACTGTATCTGCCATGACAAGCAACTTCTCCGAGACTTCGCTGTGTTGAATAGGATAATCCTGCAATGTGATCAATAAGGCAGCCTGATAGGTTTGCAGAAAGGAGGAGGTGAGAGGCAAGAACAACTCAGGAAGAAAGGTTGGACAACAAAAAGAAAGAAAAAAAAACTAAATAAGAAAAACTGTGAAAAAAATAACATTTCTAACAGTTTTACAACAGGACACAGACGGAGCATTGTATGCAAACAAAAACATCTGAACACATTTCGAAATTGAGGCAGGATTGCATGGGGACATAGGGAGCGAACTAGGGTTTTTTCGAGAGCTTATTATACAGTGTGACAGAGCGCACAGTCAATACTTTTGTCCTTGTGAAGGAAAGTTCTTTTCAAGTTGTCAAAGGTAGAACAAATTAGTCAAGAAAGTCAGCAGAGACAAGCAGTTTTATGCAGACAGGCTCTCTGCTTGATGCCACCAGTAATTAAGACAACCAGGTGTTCATTTCTCTTGTAGTTTCTCACCTCTCTGCACAACAGACTTCAAGGCAGACACGTTGTGCCATTGTCATACAGTCCCACTACATATATTTACACTGAGATGGCATAGTCGGCAACATTTCAAAATAGGAGGTTCTTTTGTCTTTCAGATAACCTGTTTTTTTAATGGAATAAGATCGTTATTAAGTAAATGAATAAATCAACATTTGGCACCATCTGCGAAAGGAATTTGGTACCAAAACCATGCCCTACAGAGGATTCACATTCCTCAACCACTTTAACAAACCAATGATCATTTATCTTTCTGTATTCCACTGATGCTCTACTGTAAGGAAATGTAGTTGCCTCCAAAAAGCTATTTACCCGTGAGAGGGTACTCACTCTTGTCCTGATCTGACAAGACAAAAGGCAAAAGACAAGAGACAAAATCTGCCAGATTCCACCAGTCAAGTGGCCCAAATGGCAACGTGAACCAAAAATAAACAAAAAAAAAAGCTTTAATCAAAGCCTCAGAAAAATGAACATAGATTACACATTAGATTTTTGAATTTAATTGATCAATACTGAAGAATATAATGAGATGCTGTGTTGTGCTTAGGTATGAAAGATGTTTATAGGTATGAAATGGAAGTGCATGGGCTAATATGACGAGTTGTAAGATACAAAATGAAGGTACGATCTGAGCACACTGAGCTTGTTCCAATAAATGCTACATAGTGAAACTTTGGGTAACACTTTATTTGAAGGGGTGTGAATAAGACTGACATGATACTTTCATAAACATGACATAGCACCTGTCATGAACATGAATAAGTCTTCATGAATATTTATGACGATTGTCATAAAGCGTCATTTGGTAAATTATGACACTTTTAATACAAAGTTGACATTATTCAAAATGCCTTTGTTATGACAACTTGACATTAACCAATAAATCATTACTGCTTAAACTTTAGCTTTAATAACATAAAGTTACCTAATTTTTAAAGTACAATCAGTAATACTTTTATAACAAATTTATATCAGTAATGATTTTGCACTGTTGTGTTTCAACAGATTACAGAAGTTGTTCAAAAGCATGCAGTCTTATCAATAAAAATCACAACATTTTAGTATTTCTCCAAACCGAAATCACTCGGACTACAATACACTTCAGGTACAATACTGGATATTCATTGTTACTACCTGAAAACCTATACAGTCAAGAAAAAGTAAAAAAAAAAAACACTATTGTGCCATGAAGGGGAAAAGCCAGGATTGTTAAAAGAAGAAAACAAGTATTTGGTTTACTTTTTTCCATAAGCCATTGATTCCCTTGTACTACAGATGGCGACGGTACGTGTGAAGCTACTGTATGTCAAAAGGATATGCATAATTGCTGTCTTGAATCTGCCTTTTTGTACTGTTTGCTTCTGCACCACTGCCACCAAGATGCGCTCCCCTACCTTACCGCACTTGACAAACACGGTGATCATAATGAGTTAAGCTCCGTGTTCCGACTCTCTTTGTTTATCGTCTCGTGTTTCGCTCCATGTTTTATGACCCATCACATGTGTTTTTTTTTCTTTCGGTGTCTTTGTTTTTCCCCTTAAAAAACATTTTGTCTCAGCAGAAGGATTAACAATGAAAGGGGGGCAAAGACAATTACACAATAATCCGAGCGCGCTGGAGAAAATACAGAGGCAGAAAAACCTAAAAAAAGAGGAAAATTTAACACACAACCTGAGGGCCCACATGGCGTGTCAAATTGTGTGATTAAATACGTGACTGCCTCTCTAGATGCAAGTGTTGAGGCGTAGAGTCTATGCCATTACTGCATGAAGTCTGCGCTCTTGCAGTGCAGAGGCACGTGGCAACACGTACAGGCACAAAAACAAGCAAACCTCTGGTATGGTATGTGTGATTAAATGCAACCTAAAAAACACCTTCACATGTGCATGCATGCATAGTAAAATGGAGCTATCTTCACAAACATACCGTCACACACACACACACACACACACACACACACACACACACACACACACACACACACACATCTCGGTTCACACTACTATCGTCTTCATCTCTCCGCTTTGTTTCCATAACAGCGATAAGCTCAGACTGTCTCTTGGCTACAGTTGAGCAGTGTGATAATTTCGCCTGCTGCAAGAAACCTCTGAAATGGAAACAGAGGCCAGTCCTTAAGACAATTTGTTTATAAATTATGCTAAAGCAATTGCACGCATGTGAAATGTGTTTGGTTTATAACACGCAAGACGGTGCAGGTAGGAATTTATGGTGAAAACACCGAATTGCATTTGGATAGGCATGTGGTGAGAAGGTCAGTCCTGTTAGGTGTTTAAAAATAGCGGTGCATGATTTTGTGAATGTGTAAGTGCACATCTTGCTGTGTGTGTTAAAACAGAGACTAAGCATAATTTTCTCACGTAAAATTTTCTCATCTAATCACATGCAAGATGCATGTGATTAGATGTATGACTCATTATCAATGTAAAGACTACTTCTGCAGCTACCTATCACATTACCTGCAAAGTCACTGGATAAGTCACCGTGTTTTTGAAGAAAAAGATTCTTTGCAATATTTCTGCTGTCTGATCTAATTGGTGCAAACATTATACTGAGAAGGTAGAATTTAAGTGGTATACAACAGGTTTACACATGTCAGAAGAAATACTGTAAGTTGTATCTAGATCTCTTATTCTCATAGATGCTGTGACATCTTGTTATTTTTAGACAAATCTGACATCAAGGTTTTTTTTGTAGTATTACCTTTACAATGTCCTATGAAAGAATTTAATTGAAAAGTAAGTTTTATCTGAGAAAGAAAGCATAACTGATTAAAAACAAGGAGACAAAGTCATTTGTCCTGGTCTTTTGTAAAGCTTATACCACATTAATTGAAGACATAGAAATTTAGTGCCAATAATCACAGGTACCATTCAAAGCCAAAATTCAAAGTTATATCATGTCCACAAAAAGTTGTGAAATGTTCTTTTTGGAAAAGATAAAACATAAAATAAATAAATAAAACTAATGGATAAAAAAATAAAATGTTTCTTCTTTAGAAAAGGAAATAAGTAATAAAATTCCATCA
Source organism: Poecilia reticulata (assembly GCF_904066995.2). Lineage (NCBI taxonomy): Eukaryota > Metazoa > Chordata > Actinopteri > Cyprinodontiformes > Poeciliidae > Poecilia > Poecilia reticulata. The sequence continues at coordinate 12,644,211 of NC_088833.1, read as the reverse complement.
AATACATCCTTAAGAAGTGTATTTCTCACCCTGGCATCTGTGACCTTGAACTCCCGAAGGATGTACTGAGGCATGTTGTACTCCGCCATGGGATCTACCACGAAGTACTGATACCTGGCAGAGCGCTCTGCCGGCCAGTATTGGTGACACTTTTCCTGTAGGAACAAAAGAGTTCATCATCAGTTGAGTTAATTTTGTTTTTTACCAAGCTGTTGCTTTATTTGAATTGCAACGTAATGTAATGCTTACCCGGCCCATCTCTCTAAGTTTGGTCAACATGACTACTATAGTGGAGTTGTTCTCCCAGAGCATTCTCCAGAAGTCTTCTGTAGTCTCTGCTAGAGGGCCCTGCGTGGCGATGTATGCCCTCTGTTGCCTGTTTACAATAAAACCATCACGGAACCAGTTACATTTACCTTGTTGCGATCTCATCTCATCTGTTCGCTCCAGCTCACTCACCTGTATCCATCAATGAAGCTAGCATTGATATAGTCAGACCCTTCCAGGCCTCTGATTGGCTGCAGACAGACGCGGGTGGTCTCGTAGGGCATGATGTTGACCAGCCGGTTCTTGAACTTGTTGCAGGGAAGGTTGGCACTGATGAAGCGTGATGTATGGGCCTTGGAGTTGGCCAAACGCTGGAGGAGGAAGATGTGGGGACAGTTTAATATCGTAAGGGAAAAGTATCTTGTAAAGAGAGTGGTTGAAAACAACACACTCAAAAATGAAATTCTGACAGAACAAAAAAAAAAAAAATGGGTCGAAAAGAAAACGAGAAAATGATAGAAGGAAAAGGCCGTAGCCATGCTAGTTAGAAATAAAGGTAAAAAAATGAGATACTAAGAGAGAAAAGAGGAGAATTGGGAAAAGATTAAATGTAAAAAAAGGAGAGAAAAACAGGCGGATAAAGAGCCTAAAATATCAAAGAAAGAAGGTAATAAAGCAGAGCCAATCTTAACCGAGTCTTTCACCCATGCTTTAGCGACAATGGCCCAACTTCAAAGGGATATTATTTATTCAAAAAACTGAAGGAAATTCAAAAACTTTGTCCTTATTTGCAACTTATAAGGTCCCGCTGGGTCAGATGCAAAGAGTGAAAATGCGCTGCACATCCTGACTAACAAGCCTCCGCATCAAGTGTGTATGAAACAGAAACTCCTCTAAAAGTGGGTCACTAGTGCCTTTGATAACACCAGCCTAGTATGTGTGCATAAAAGATGGGGATGTTCAGTAAAGAAACACACACACACACATATCACAAAGTGATCAAAACAAAAAAGTGGTGCTGCTGCATCAACAGAAGAACCCCAGAGGGACTTTGGGGGTCAGCAATTTCCTATAATCGCCCCCCACCCCCGACGCGCTTCGATATCTCAACAAAGAGCATTTGTGTCATGCCTGCTTGCTTGTTAGCCAGCAAACCGCATACAGCATTGTCAGTCAGCATAGAGACAGTTTTTAACAAAGAAAAGTATAGCGTCGAAGATACAAGCAGCCCGAGGAGAACAAATAAAACAGAACAGGCATGTTCATGTAGACTGAAGCATTTGAACTTCTGTGGGTGCTGGTCTTTCAAAGCAAACTGACAGGAAGTGGACAAAGAGTTGGGGGGGGAAGGTATGCAGCAAAGGTCCCACGTTCGGGGACCGAGAACGGCTTCACAGAGGACCGTAGCCTCTATCTGCTCTACTAATACACTACATGACACCCCACAAATAGGGAATTCAAATATAATTTATTTACTTAAAGACAAGCCAAAATATGTAAAGAAAACTGAATTGGCAAATCACTATCCTGCAATGAGGAGTATGTTTCATATTTTTATATGTGAGCATTGTTCTGTCTTTACATTCACTTGCTCTTTAATACTTACTTTTGTCTTATAGCTTGAACTCTATCTTGGATTTTTATTACTCCTCTTTCTTGCCTCCACCTCTTTTTACATTTTTTATTAAATGTGTTTTTTACATAACCACCTAAAGGGAGTCAAACTATATAGAGTTAGACCCATAAAAATACCAGACCATGCACAGCAATATGACCCAGACCTACAAGTCAGTAAACCAGAAACATACCTTCTAGTCATGGTTGCCAGCTCTTTTTTTCTATAAAGTTGGCCAGATAAGCTGAATGTGTTCTGCACGCATTAGCGATGTTGAGGCATTTGTCTCAATATTTATTTACTCTTTCAGCTGTTTGCATGAGTTGCTGGATTACCAATAAGCTGATTTGCTGCCTTCTATGCAGCAGCCATGTAGATTCAACCTCTCCACAAAAAGTAAAGCACATTCAAAAAGTTTAAATGGTTTGAGAAATGTAAGCAGCGTCACTTTTTTTTTTTAAATCCAGCCCCAAAACTTGACTCCTAAAACCATGCTCCAACAATCAGCAGCTCAATTAAAAAGCAGCCAAAGCATTTGCAAAATTATAGCATTCGATGCATATGAATCCCACACCACTTTAAAAATGAACAAAAATTTTTAACAATTCATTTCCTGAGCTTGAAATGTAATAAAAAAATAAAAATAAAAATGCACATTCACTTGCATTGTGGAGGTCAAGAAGGGGTCTGCCTGACTTGAAAAACTTTCCAAGAGAAAACTAGTCATACTGCCAGAAAGGGAAATTAAAGCCCTGGCTGACAGCTAAAGACGTTCCGAAAGATTTAACAGACTCTGAGGTGCTGAAGGTGTGCAAAGAATCTGCCGTGTGCAGACGGCTGCATAAAAATAACCATCATGAGCACAAAACCGAATTGCAACCTTCAGAATCTCTTTCAGAAACATCTAAAAAGCCAGACACATTTATTAGAAATTAGGCCTTTTCTAACTATGGAAACCCACAATCCTGGCAAAAAAAAACAAAAAAAAAACTTGTGGTAACTGTCAGTAGCAGAATCTGAATAAAACAGACGTATTTAGCAACGAGAACAAGGAAAAATGTCATAATATAATAAATATTTTAATTATGAGTTTATAATCAAACAGAATTCATTAATTATTTCCCACTTCATTGTGGGCTGCTTTTTGTTTTTTGAGTTTTTCATGTAAATTCGCTAAAAATGAAAAGAGAACCTTTGTCTTCGTGTTTGCATCCCGGTCCCAATTAAAACTCAGCTGTTGAACTGAAAAGAATATTTTCTGTTTAATTAGAGTGAATCTCAATAGCCTGCTAGCTCTTTTTCTGTATGTTTTGAAACTTCTGTACTGAATTTTGCTGAATACTTTCAGCAAGCAGATTATGTGCACAGAAAGCTTCATGCTCAGACTTATTAGTTATGCACATACAGCAAAGTGATTGCCTGACAGCTCTCCCACCAAAAAATGACTTCTTTCCGAATTATTCTCTCTGCTCAACTTCTGTGAAGTCCTCCAGACTTAGCTAAACTCACAACCAAACTGCATCCAGTGTGAGAGTTCTAACATGGCTTTCTACAAATCCTTATAATGCACCAGCATTTGTAAGATAAGACCAACTTGGAAAAAAAAAAAGTCTTTATAAAAATTCCCTGTAGTCCACCTCAATTACTTCAGGCTTTTATCTATCCTTTTTTTTATAACTATCAAAATCTTGTTTTACCAGCGGTAATGTAGATGTTATTAAACATCTTAAACCTGTTTTGTTTCCATTAAGTAACTGACAGCTGCAAATTCTGGCTCGAAGGTTTGGCTCCAGCCACCAGAGTCATTGTCTATTAAAGCGAAGGTATTATGTGTTTTACAGGCATATTGTGCCATTTTATAGCACAATCAAAGTAATTATGTTACATTCAGTCATTAAGAAAATACTGGCTATATAAAAAGCATCTTAAAAGAAATTTGACAATGGATCATAGCCGTGATGCCTTAAAATTGGCCTCTGTTTCTTTAAGAACCTCCTGCCCTTTCCGTCACTCCAACTTCAGCACATCATCACCACAGTGCATCTCCATGCAGTCCATTGATGCAGTTCATAACCCGGATTAGGGTCAGTGTTTTGGGCAGTTGAATTAAAAATAGAGGAACTGCCCACATCTCTTTTACACCAAATGTTAGAGGCGTCGCCTTGAAAGCAGGTTAATTAGATGATCGTTAAACCATTTAGTACCTTGAATTCCAGCTCCATGCCGGTGACGTGCTCGCCGCTTTCCACCTGGGCCAGCTTCTGGATGTAGGAGTACAGGCTGCGAGCAGCCACCTCCGTGTTCCCGCAGGCCACCGCCTCCAGCAGCGCGTCGTGGATGAAGCTGTACTGGTCCTCTGTCTGCACCATGTAGTTGCGCTGCGAGCGCATCAGCGTCACATGGCCGTAGATGTCGACCGTCTTCTCGTGCTTGATGCGCTCGAGCATTGCGTCGATTACTATAAAGCAGCCCGTCCTGCCGACGCCGGCACTGAAGTGGAAGGAAGAATATAAAGACAGGTTAATATATTTCGAATCCGTGGTTTAATGCTCTTGGTGAATTGTGGTGCTAAACATAATTCCAATACAAAGAGCTGTTGTAGTTAAAATAATCGAATTAGAGTAAGGAAAAAAAAAAAATCACTTTCTTGATGAAAGAGGGAATACAAAAAGGATACAAAATACTAAATATAATACAACATGAGGAAAGTGATGGAGACTCGGCATGGCAAGCTGTCACATTTCAGATTTATTGTGCAGTGCTTTGGACTCACTGAAACCTTTTTATCTTGACAAAAAGGAAGGTTTCAATTTGAATAAGCCATTAGAGAAATATAGCTGATATAAGGAGGAAGAGCTAAGGAGTGAAAAGGGAGAGAAAAAAAGGCAGGGAAGGATTTCCATGAGACATTTGACAGAAAGAGGAAAAATAAAAACAGTTGGGGGAAAATAAGAGCATATAAAATGATGCAGCAGAGAAGAATAATGAAACAAATATCAGGAGAGCATAAAAAATGGAGTGTGAGCTTGGATGAAGTCTGTTATGTAATGTATTATAAAATATGTATAGGATGGAGCTCTGCCAATCTGTTTGATGGGTGTATATGAAAGACATAAAAATTAATTAAGTGAAAAAAGAAAAGGTAGAACAGAGGCACATTATTCAGCAAGCGCAGAGGCTACTTTAAATTTCTCTTAAATTTCAACCATCTCATTTTGGGATTCCTGTGCAGATTAAAATAATTTGCATTGCAGATCATATTCTAATACTAGAAAATGATTAATGACCTGCAGTGAGCAATGATGGGTCCAGCATCAGGTGGGTTGCACGTCTTCACCCTACGGAGGAAGGCTAGGAAGGGGGTTGGGTACTCCGGCACGCCGTGGTCAGGCCACGCTGTAAACTGGAACTGACGAACTTCCCGTTTCTCACTCGAGCCATTCTGCAAACAAAAAAAAAAAAAAAAACAAGCAACAGAGATTAATATTCTTAATACTCTTGTTAATATTTTCTTCTTGTTCTCAATGAGAAAATATTTTGTGCTTTTTGTCCTCTTCAATGAGATCTAGGTCACCTCTAATGTGACATCCTAAATGATCACTTTCCATGATAGTGATTATAAAATAAGGAGGAAAAACAAAGAGGACTTTCAGCTACTCAGCCCTGATGCAGGAGAACACAGAGTTTTACAACCTTCATCCCAATACACACGCACTGTACAAAACCAGAATACACAACAGGAAACACATCGCTTTTCAAAAACTTGACTAATTTATTTTCACAAAATGTGCTTACAAACATTAATGGTGACAGTTTAAATAAGTCAAATCATCACACAATAAGAAACTGTGGCGCTAACAAAAAAAGAAATGTCCTGACTTGCATTGCTAACTGTTACTCTGAAGCGACTTGGTTAACATAAATCAGCTTCCAGTCTAGTGATTTCCTTTGCTGATTTTCGTAAACTTTACTAAATCTCAGGTATTAGTTTATAGACATCTCGCTGGACTATAAGTGAACATGCAGCCAACATTTGTTTTCTAATTTCTATTTTTACACACTTATCTGTCAGCTTGCACCCTAAAATCAACTCTTAAAACAAACACTCAAAATTACTAGTCGGACCTGGAGAAAGGGTGTTTTTCTGCTATGAGACTGACAAAAAGAATGAAAAATTAAATATGCTTTAGATCTCCTCTCTCTTTACTCACATAAGATCCTCTAATAGAGGGACTGTTTGCTTTTCACTGCAGCGCTTCTGGTTTTCCTGACAGAGGGAAATTTTACTTGCTGAATAAATGAATAAATGAGTGTGGTAATTAAAAGCAAACTGACCCAGTTCCTTTACCCCTTATTTTTTTCCTAATATTTCCTGATGCATTGCAGTTGAGGTCGGCAACATGAATGTGACTCGTTTCTGGCTTCCTGGTTTTTCTTTAAAATTACATTTCTTTTCCAAAGGATTTGTCAGCAGACACAATTCTGTGTCACTGTAGGACACGTTTATACAGATATCCAGTAGCTGGCTGTGTGTGTGCATGGTTGCCTGCCTCTGCTACCTTATACATTACAAAAAGATCCACCAAAGTGGGAACTGCTGAGTGAGATATCACAGCGACGGCTCAATATTGCAGGAAAGGAGAGGACAGATAGGAAAAGGAGTGTACCGGTGGGTTAGATAGCAGCTCAGAGAAGCAGAATTTAAATGGATTTAAAGCTGGCTGCTTGAACTCTAAGGCTCCTGATGTTTTCCTATCTGTGCAGTCCGCTGTCATTCATTGTTCCCCTTGCGATATGGCCTAAAAGGTCAGTTTGATGCCATGTGGTAAGAGAAAAATTCAGAAATGTTCTAATCTGTCTGCAACAATCTTGGCCTTTCCAGTTTCACTTTAAGCCACCTTGTAATAATAAGTCTTTTTAATGGTTATTTCTCTATTTTTATGTGTGTTAAAGTGGATGTTGTTGCATGAGAGCCTATGTCTGCGTAAGGGATCAAATTTCAGCTGTGTACAAGTGTGTGCTAGTGTGTGAGGGACATGACGCGTGTTTGAGCTCGTGAGCGAGTGTAAGAGAGGGTCTTTGTGCACACACAGAGAAGCATGAGAGCTGTCTGCCAATTATGTATATTGAGTTTCTCTCCTGCTCACTTTACCTAAGTGCTCCAATTTGGCAGATGCACATAAACAGATGATCTATTGAGGAGAGACGGAGCTAAACAAGGTAAAAGGGGTGGATTGGGAAGACAGCGTAGACAAAGGGGGGTTTTCTAAAAGAATATTGGCACCGAACAGAAAACAGCCCAGGGTTTATAGGCCTTATTGAGGTTCTCTGTATAAATTTTGTATCTTTGTTTTTATTCATGCTGTGTCCAGAGACCTTTATTCAATATTCAGACTTTGAATTTCATGGATTTCATCCACTTCATTCTGTGTGATAGGGTATATACGATTTTTACTTTTTTTTTGCATCATCAATGCGGAGTATAACGTACTTCATATATTTAGTTTTTTTTTACCTTTTTTTTTTTTTTAGCAAAAACATATGAAGTAGCAACCCCAATGGCTATATCTATATTGCTAAATACAAATTTGAAGCTACGTCAATAAAATGTTACTGATTTTATGCAATTTTTTAATTTCAAATCAAAAATGGAAAATTCTATGTTCATCATACTCAAACATTTAGTTTTGTTAATTTTGATGATTATGACTTACCGCTATTACTTATGATGAACAATTAAATTTTTTACATAAATGTAACAAAAACCATGACTTTAATAGTTGTCAACCAGTAAGCCACAAATGGTTGTTGCCTAAAGAAGGTTGTTTTTCACATACTGCTGCATCAGAAGAAATTTATGGAAAGTTAAGTGGAAAGCGTGATGGAAAAGGGTGCACAACATGATTAACCTTTGAGAGGTTTGTGAAACCTAGTCAAGACATTGGAGGAGATTCACAAGGCCTGAACTACGGCTGAGTAGTTCATGCCGTAAATGAACGGCATGAACTACTCTATTGCTCTAGTGTCTCTATTGCCAACACACTCCAGTTGAATCTCTTGCATGAAGCCACTGACAAACCACAGGCAACAGAACAGGTACTGGGATGTTGGTATATCGACGGTTTAGGGAAAACTCCTCGGAAAAATCCACAACACCTAAAGCTGTAAATAAAACTAAGAATAGAAGGAGCAATTGTCACTACTAAAACTAGCGCTGCTAGTTAGTATCAATATGACAGACAGAAATAGCGGTCAAAACTAGGATATGTGCAAAGTTGCATCAGCTGAGGCTCCTGCACAGTATCTGTTTGACAAGAGATATCCTCTTACCTTGTGGAGGGAGAACGTGCGGACACAGAAAGTAGCCAGCTCTATTGTATCCAACAGGGTTACTTGGGTCATGCCATAGGTTTCCGTGCCTCGACTTGGCCAGTACTGGTCACACTTAATCTGAGAGAAAGAAAAGTGAGGAGAAAACAAAGGTTGATGGACAGATGGAGGTGTCTGCCGCAGTGTGTCCATTCCGTATATATAAAAGTTCATCTTGGGTTGACGTCACAGGCAAAAATGAGGCAGAGGGAGATAAAATATAAATTCACTCAAATATAATATGCTAGTGCAGCACTCATAAAGCAAGGCCTCCTGTGGATCAAAAACACCAGGGAGCGGTGACAAACACCAGGGAAGCTATCTAATGCACTTCTGAGAAAAAGCGCCAACGTACATGGAAACGAATATGACAATCACAGCAGCTCATCTATTCCTAAATCCCAAAAGCATTTAAAATACTAGCGTCTCACCTAAAGCTTGGTAAGCGTGAGGTCTGTTGGAATAGATCCTACTCAGATTTCTTATTATGACGGAAGGCATTAGTTGTATTTTCTTGCCCAGTGGGAGTATCATATATCTGAAACCACTACTGCAGATCCCCACCGACCATCAGGCCGCCTAATAAAGATTCATCCAGTTAAGGGGCGCGATGCATCTGCAAACGTCTGATGAGATGTGACAGCTAGTGAAGGAGATGTGCTGCTGCTCTCCAGCTTTCGCTCCCATTTCCTGCTGGAGCTGACACTCAAGTTCCACTGCCCGCTAATCCTGATCACGTTTGACAGGAGAGGAATGCGCATGTCGGGACGGCGGCTAGGTAAACAACTGAAAAGGGGATGGAGGGAAAGGAGAATGAGCGGAGACACCTGGGGTGAGTGAGTTTGATGTTGACACGGGTTTGAGTTGACAGGATGAAACATTGCAGTTGGCTTTTTGACATTTAGCCCAAACCTTCGTAGAGTAGGATATTATCACTGTCGATTCAGAAGCGTAACAAGTATTCAAGCCTCTTTTTATTTTTTTTTTTAGGGAAAAGTAACAACGCAGCGTGGGGAAAATACTTCATTACACAGAGAAGTCTTGCATTGAAAATCATGACTGAAAGGACAGAGGGGCAAAATGTACTCATTAAAATGTACTTGTCAGGGAACTGGAAGATATGACATTATTATGCATTACATTGGTGGGATATTATTATTTATCCCTGGATTTGTTGGCAGAATCTGTATATTAAAGCTTGTTGTGTTCCAAAGCTGAATACGTGTGTATACATTTTTGCTATTTTAATGCATGATCTACATTTTTTTCATCTTTTAAGTAATGAGAAACCTGTTGCGTAACTGCACTGGGCCAAACAAAAATGACTAAAAAAAGAAACACCTTACTATGATGCATCTAATACATGCCAAGTTTCTCTCTATGGTAACTTTTCCTCCAACTTCCACCATTAACAGATGGTGGTGGGAGGTTCCGGTCCCGCATTCTGCAAAAGGCGCTAGAACACTCTGTTGCTTAAAATAAAATGATAACTTCCTGCACTACTCAGTAAGAGCGCAACTACTTGCTTAGATATAACCACGATATAGCTATAATATTAACCAAAATGCAGTATTGACTACAAATAAAATTAATCTTTCAGTAGTTTCCTAACATGACTTGGGATTTTGCTCAGTTCTTTCCTTGTCAGCTAAATTGACTTAAACTAAAATGTAAAGTTCATTGCCATTTAGCCAGATAATGCTAAAAGAAACAAATATCTTCTACAGTAGAATGGCAGGTTCTACTGTCTTCTAAATGTCTTGCCTATTTAAAAGACTGGCTAAGAGAAATTTGTCTTTATCGTGCCATATTTAAACACAGGAATCAGGAATTTGTGGATGAAATTCAAAGCTAAAACAGCTTAGAAGGGTGGATTGTTAAAAAGTTACATTTATTTTACAGAAATTATGATCGGCGCCTTAGTCATTTCCTAGTGTTTTCCACTGGACATAAAAAAAGACGTTTAAGTCTTCACCTTGTTCGTGGTTGTGGAGGCTGCTGGGTAATAATAACCATGTTTTTTTTTTAAACCTATTCTCTTGAGACTTTGCCCTGACCAGAACATGAGAGAGCAACAGGTAAAAACTAAGCTGAACTGATTTACCCGTGACTTCTCTTCCAGCCGGGTCATCATCACAACAGTTGCTGTTCTCTGTTCCCACACCATCCTCCAGAAGTCCCCGAACGTTTCTGGTAATGGACCCTGGGTGGCAATGTAAGCATTCTGTTTCCTGTAGCCATCAATGTAGTTGGCATTGATGTAGTCACTGCCCGTTATGCCTGGATGGAAAAAAGAGAAGACAAAGAGAGATCAAAAAACAGAAAGTGGTGCCTAATTTCCAAGCTCAATTTATTAGCCTTGCTTTGCTCCTTATTAGCATCGCTTGTTTTGTGTCATCTGCCACAACAACTCCCAGTTTTCACATTCAGTGACAGCTACCAAGCCAATTAAACCGCATGTGTGAAAGTAAGAAATAATTGACTTGAAGAAGGAAAAACAAACAAAATAGTTTGTTTTTTTTATATTAAAATATGTAGAGCCAGTTTCACAACCCCTCGAACCTCAAGATATGCAAAACAAACAAAAAAAACTGTTTTTCCGTTTTAGCAACCAAAAACCCTCAAACAATCATTAACAGATACCTGTATTCCTTTTTCATTGTTTGTTTTTTATGACTGTAGCACCTGTGGATTTAATTAGAAACCTCAGATTCGATGCTCAGGAATAAGACATGATCTGAGCCGTAACACCTCGTCTCTAATCAATGTAGACATAAGAGAACCCCTTCTACATCGCTTCTAGAGAAGATGAGTAATGTTTTAGTAAGTATGACAGTCTGCACATGGTCCTGTCATGTTTAGTAAAAATCCTGTATATAAAGATTGTGTGTCACTAAGCTGAAGGTGTTACCCCAAGCCTTTTTGAGGGCTCACAAAAGAATTGTTTATTTAACTTGTGAAATGTTTGAAGCAAGACAAAATAATGTGGTGCGAGTTAGTCTAACAGTGACAATGATGAGACCTAACGACATCAATGTTTATTCGGCTAACTTCCACATCGCTCCGGTTTGCTATGAAACTCTGGCGAGACGGCATCTGTGTCAGAGAGACGCGTCTCTCTGGCTGACGTCTTTGCGCTCAAGCAGCAAACAATAAAACACTCGACTGGGCTAATATAAGAGATGAGACGTGCCGAGGACAAGAACCAGAGGGAGAATGAGTAGAATCCTAAAAAAAGAAGAAAAAAATGATAAAAGTCAACGAGATGGAGGAGGAAGAAAATGTTAGGAAAGCAAAAAAAACAAAAAAAAGAAAGAAAGAAAGAAATGCAATTAAAAAGGGTACCACGTTGTAAAATTTGACTGTGCAGCCTTGGCTTTAGTCATAGCTAAGCGAACAGAGAATGGTGGCTTGCATGGATTGTTCTGCTGCGACTAATAGCAAAATCACTGCAGTGTAAAATAGAAATTTCAGACTTGATTAATTTATGTATTTATGGATGAGGCATTCTTCTTCTCTCGGTTAATTTTGCTATTCATGCTGTTGCACTGTCAAATTGGCCTGACTACTCCATGATATTGAAATCAAGTCCAAGCAGCTAGCTCAGATGAAAGGGGGGGGGAAAGAGGACTCTGGAGTTTGGCTTTACAGTGAACAATTCAGTGGTCCCCTGGTGATGCAGAGCCAGAACAACGTCAGCAGTGAAGGGTTAGTACCTCTGACAATGTCCCTTAAGATTTAGGAGTCAGAGGGAGAGATTCTCTGGCTCTCAGATTGGAAGAACTCAGTGTCTATGACCAGTTAGAGGGAAGCCATGAGCAGTGGGTTGATCTGATGAGACAAATGGGATGTTGCAAACACTGGTTTAAGTCCGGGATCCCTTTGAGAGTGAGAAGTGATGGCAGGCCGAAGTGATGAGCTGAAACAAGTCTCTGTAATTTGCTTACATAAACTGCTTAGATGCAACAAAGCAAGTCGAACTAAAGCAAATCCTCAAGTTTACAGTGTGATTCCAACAGGGTCCTTAATAATTCAAAACAATACTTGTAAAACAAATCTTATCTTTGTTGTCCTCATGCAGGCTAAAACTATAGTTGATATTTTCTCCTTTTTTTTTATTAGACAGAGAAAGTCATCTTTGTCTCATCTAGTTTTATACAGACAAAACTGAGTCTGCCTCCACAGTTCCCCGCTACACTAATCAAACCCTCTTTTCAAATTACAGTCACAAACTTCAAAGGATTTTATTCTGAGTTTATGTAATGGAATGACATAAAATAGTGCATAAATTTTGAAAGGCCCTAGCAGCTTTATAAAACGAGAAACTGACATTTTGCCTGTTTTCTTTGAAATACAGCTTAAGCTCAGAGCTCAGTCAGATGGATGGAGAGTATATGAACGTAAATTTTCTCAATTGGGTATAAGCCTCGGCTCTGACTGGGCCGTTTTAGCACAAACACAGCTTTTAATCTGAGCCATGTGAGTAAAGCTCTGGCTGTGTGTACATCTGTTGTCCTGCTGGAAGGTGGACCTCCACACCATTAAAGCCTTTAGCAGCGTTCAAGAAGTTTGCCATGCTTTCTAGTCCCATTTACCCTCCATTAACTCTGACATGATTCCCTATCCATGCTGAAGGAAAGGATCACCACAGCATAATACTGCCACCACCATATGCCAGCAGTGTTTATGTTAAATGTCATCTAATTTTAGACCCAGGTTTAATTTTTTTTCCCAGTTTACAACTATATAGTAATGTGTGTGTCTGTGGCAGTGAAACAAAACAAAACTTGTGACATGACAAAATGTGAAAAAGGTAAAGCTACAGTGCCTTGTACCAAAGTACATTGAGCTGACACAACTTGGTATACAATACGCTCATAGAGTCAAGGAGTGACAGATTTGCTTAGCCATTAAGCTTCAGTATTGTGGTTTTGTGTGGATTAATTTTTAATTATTCTCTATTCGATATAGCAGTAGGTCTTTGTGTCACCTAATTTGAGACCCAAAGCGTAATCTGCCTGTAGATGCGCTCCTCTCAAAAGTGGTGAGTGCAGGGAGAGCTGGCGAGTCTTACCTTCGATGGGAGCCAAGATGACTCGGGAGTGGTCGTAGGCGATGACGTTGGCGTAACGATTTTTAGGCTTGTTCACCTCCAGGTTGGAGTGCTCCCAGGTGAACTGCTGGCCTGGATCAATAGACTGATAGGAGGCAGAGATAGCAGAAACATGCACAAATAAAGAAGTAATCACAGGAGCCGTGAGAGGAGCTGAGCTATAACAATACAGCATCGGTGGCGCAAAGACGAAAGAGACACCGAGGAGGCGATTTCACTTAAAGAAAAACATCCTGCTATGTTGAACGTCTGCTTTCTGACTGCTTGAAATAAAGCAGCTGCTGAAGTAGCAGGTGCACAGTGACAAATAACCGTATTGATCAAGGTAGCATCTCTTCCGCTATGATGGAGGGGACAAGGCTGGACCGAATACCTCTTTGAAATACAAGAATTCACAATAAATCTTTCTGTGGCTTATCAGAAAAATTAAGCATCTCATTACATCTGGTTTGTATGGCATCTAGTAAATGTTTGGTGTAGAGATGGAGGGTTAAATTATAATTTCAACAGGGACTGGAGGGAAAGACTGAGGCCAAACTGCATATAATTATCATAGTGACAAGATTCTACTGCGTTTGAGCCACAGTTTGTATTTATGCCTGGTTTCTACCCCATATATTCTCTCCACACAGCTTCCTTATCCTGACCTCCTAATTAGGGGTGTAGCAATGTGACAATGTTTCTAGGCAAAATGAAGTATGTCTGAGTCCTGTTGCTGCCAGCATGTGACTTTGTCTAGCGAAGTGTACTATTGCGGATTTGCTTGAGAGTCTTATTTCATGATAAGAAACGTGGAACTTATTGAGATGTGTGCCGCATTGTGGGCACTTGGTAGAAGAAAGAAACAGTGACAGATAAGATTCAACTATTAGCCACTAATGACACTGAAGCTGGCATCTGATTCGTAGCGTCCTTTCTGCACTGTAATGCGATCAGTTATAGTACTGGTTGTAATGTTCTTCACATTGACATCATTTTCAGGAGGCTGACATTTCCTCATTAAAAATCTGTTTTTATTTTAAATGGGTCTTCTGTAACGTCCAAATTGTCTAACAAACTGAAATAGTGGGTTGGCATCAGCTGTAGGCCATTATTATAAAATTAAAATTAACACAAAATTATAAGTCGTATACGAGTGGTATATATCTTTCTGTCTGAAATAAATCCATAACTTACTTAAATAAATCAACTTTTTATGGCATTCTAATTTATTTAAATTGGTTTATAATCCACATTACATTAATCTACACTTACAACAAGTTCTTTAAAATAAAGTTATGTGAGGCTTTTACTTCATTCAAAACAGGTTTTTAGATTTCCAAATAATGTGGCTGAAAATCTTGCCAAGTTTCCTTCTAAGGAACGCAATATTGCATGTTACCTTATTATAAGATCTGGATGTGCCATAAATGTCTTTACCAAGGTGGTACATTTTATAAAAGACTCTTTATGACATCCATTTTTCTCTTCATGCTCTCCCAGAAATGCAGATATCTCTTCTGTTCATACTATTGCTTTACTATTTACTCTTATTTCTGCAATGTGCCTATCCGTTGTGAAAGATTTTCCAATTACACACATTTTGCCTGAAAACTGTGAGGATATCTATGCTTTATATGTTTCTATTAAAGAGTCACATAAAGGAAACAAATAACATAAATGTCCAAAAACGGTATGAAATAAAATCCAATTTGCCCAGTAAAGCTATAATTTTCCTGTCTTCTTCCTAATCTGTGATATGGTGCCTATCAGTGGACGGCAGCCCCTGCCGAGAAGAGAAGCCTTGCATTCCCTAGCGTAGCTCCTGAGAGTATCCTCAGGATCTGCAGGTGAAAGCGTTGTTGTCTTTTCATCGCTGCTCCTACATCCGATTATCTCCTCCTTATCTCCATTCCCCTGCTGTGATGCCTTGCTCTGCCTCCTCTCAGTGAGTCTTCATCATTAACCAAACCTTTCCACCTCATCTCTCTCTCTCTCTCTCTCTCTTTGCGCTCCACTCTCCCCCCTCTTCTTCTCCCTCCTCTCTTACATACAGCCTGGCTAAAACCCAATCAGTCAAAGCCCCTACAGAGCTGCGCTTGGCAAGCCAGGGCACAGGAAAGAACGGCCATTCATCAAGAAAATAACAAAATTAAAATTACACTTCTCTATTTAATTTGGCCATTTATTTTTCCTGGGGGGGCAGTTGTTTGAGGATGGGCGGGCGGACAGTGAGAGAGGGGAAAAAGGACAGAGATCAGCCGCTGTCTGGAGGCTCTTTCTCAAAACAGAGTAATTAGAACTTGTAGCGTCAACCCTGGCACTATTTCTCTTGTTTTTTTTCCCCCCTCCCCAGCGGAAAGCACAAACTCATCCCATTTGGTATACAGTCCAAATGCCGGGCTCTTGAATAATAGATACCCAAGAAATGCTGGACTGCTATGAGAAGTCATTATCCACCAACATCCACCAGCAGGCATGATGACGACAATCTATGCCTCTGTACCGGCTTTATACTTTAAGCTGGCGGGCAATGAGGCGTCAGGCTCTGTGATTTAGGAATGGTGAGTAGAGAATATTGCTTGTATGCAAACGAGAGCTGATTCAGCGCTCCTGATTTCTAATCAACTCTGGTGTCATTTATAACCGCAGCCGACTCACAGCTCAGACAGCTCAGTTATACACCCTGCACACACTCCACACACAGACACAGGCTCTTAAACACACACCAAGCCTGGCTGTCTGTGCAGAGTTCCGGGTAGGAAAATAGACTATATCTCTATTGTAGAGGAAAGAAAATCTTTAGTCTAAGTTCATTGGCGTGTGTAAATAATGTCAATATTTCTTTTGTGCGTGAAGAAATATCTATTTTTCCATTTCCGTAATGTATTCCAGTAGAGCTAATGATTCTATTCAGCAAAGAATTTGAAGAAATTGGGTTTGGCAATTCAGGAATTACAGCAACAAACTAAAGCAAATTTTACATGATTGATCTCTATAATTATCCTGCTTTACAACGTAACAGAAGCGAGTCTTTTGTCCTGTTAAAGTGAAAACACAATAAGGCAGACATCAATACTCCAGGACCTTTCAACCCCGGCCCGCTCACCTCGTATTCCTGGGAGAGTTTGAGGTTGTCATTAGCTTTGAGAAGTTCGGTGTGCTCAGCCAGCTCCGAGATAGGGATCGGAGGATGATTCATCATACCTGTTCACCAAGGAAATTGACAGGAATTCCATGTGGGAGAGGAAAAGGAAAAAGGTTCATTAGTATAGCAAAGGGGCCAAAGGTTCAAAAGTTTGAAATTACATGTTTTAACAGGTGAGGATTTATTGGTTGTGCAACAATGAGGGCTAGGTTTTAGTGATGGGGAAGCTTGAGACGAACACACAGTGAACACACTAATAAACAAAAAAAATAAACAGTGATGTAAGAGTTACCAGGCCAGAGCTCAAAGTTAGATGTTTTTCAATCTGGGTTGAACCTTTTTCTTTTTTTTTTTTTGGATTGAAAGGATCTAGCAACGTTAACCTGTAAAGCAAATGTAATTTTTTTTTTCATTATTCAAAATGCTGCTGGAAAAACGAGCACAATGGCCTCAACAATCACAGGCATTGTCAATTTAAATTGACTTCAATTCATATTTTTGGAAAAATCAAAATCAAAAGACATCTTAAATAACTTTTTATTATCTCAATAAATGTTAAGAAATCATTTGTACTGCAAGGTAAGGATAAAAAAAAAGAACACATTTCATTATAGCTGCTTCAAACAAGAAAACTGCAAAATTTAAACAAGGAAATCACTCAGGAAAGACTAACAATTTTTTTATTTCTTCAGAATCCACCAAAAATATTTGGAGTAAGATAAAAGACTACAATGGGGCCTTATGTGCACTTCCCTCTATCTCTGCACTCTATTGCTACACTGTCACATCTTTCAAAAGCTTACTAGTGGTCTTTATTCCAAGTATTATTATGTGTGGCTTTATAACAAATTAAAAGTTGATTTAGATAAATCGACCTTTATGTTAGAGATGTTTAAATTACTGTTTAAATGAGCAGAACAAAAGATTTTTAAAATAAAAAATAAACCTGTTCTGCATTTATTTCCAGATCATAAATCTTGTCAATTTCACTGTCGTGTCTAATTTAAGATTTAAGTCTAAATCTAAATTTAAGTTTACTGAAGGCATTCAAAAATTTCAATGCGATTTCATAGATTTATTTTTGGACATTTGTCTTTGAACTTTTGGATGTATGTAAAGTAAACGGGGAAAAAAATCCATCAAAATAAAATTAGGAATAAATTTGGACTTTTTCGATTACTTTTTGAAAAACGTTTCCCCTCAACTTCTGTATTTGGTTCATTGTTTTGTATATTGGAAAAAGAGGTTGTGCAGAAGTAAATAAAAAAAAACCATGTATTTTCATATGTTTTGTTCTTTTATCTGGTTTCTTGTAGCAAACAGAAATTTCACAAATGTAAAATCTAATACCTCAAGTCCTTACATCTAAAAAAATGTTCTAATAAATGATCTTTTCAAATCTGATTCTACCTACCATACCATCTGTCAGTAATTCAAAATGCCACTGACTTGCTTTGTGGTTAATAATATTTTTTTAATGCTTACTTCATCACTGTCAGAATGGAAAACTACAAAAATTGAACTCAAGCCCTGACCTGGAGGACTGTGGGGGGGGAGTTATGGTGGAGGAGGTGAACGGGGGATCAGGGAGTTTATGAGTGGGAGTGAAGCTGAGTGACACGGTGAGCTGCTCCATTGTAGTCTGCAGTAGAATTTGAAAAAAATAAAAGAAAAAAATGTCTTCGTTCATCTGCTAGTTCTCTCAAACCAATGAGTTCAAGTGCCAAGATAAATATCCCGACCTCTAAGTAGAACATTCTAAGTTACATTTTCCATCTGCACTTTCTATAAATCCTAACATACACTCTCATGGGTACAACCCTTTCAGTTGCATAAAGAAATTCAGATTTTTGTTATTTTACAATTTCTTTTTTCTTTTTTAAAGTATTGCTCAGCAGTCCTCAGCGCAGTCATGTAATGAAGCACTGACCTACCACAGATTGTAACAGTTGTCGTTGTATGTGGCCTGGCGAGACTTGCGTTAGTTAGCACTTTTGTATTTCTAATAAGAGGCCTCTTAGTCGGCTGAGCATTGAGGTCAAAAGCCAACATCATCTTGAAAATCTCCATACAGAAAATTTAGTCAGGGTTAATTGGGCATGTAAATTGGAATAATCACATTAAGCACCCTTAATTTTCCCTTTCAAACAGTTCCCCAATGTCACAAGGGTCGCTCATGTTTTGGTTGCTTTTGTTGTACTTAAGAGAGGGCTCGACGCTCTTCACTGACGGTTTTCATTAGTAACGGTACTTTCATTTACATTGAGAGAACAATGAGGCACTAAATTACATGAGGATTACCATGCATATGCAAGACAAATGGAGATGAATGTAGTCGCATCCTACAAAAATTAATAGTATTCTACAAAAAACCAGAACACACACGCACACGATCAGCTAAGTGAGTAACTGTTTGTATTGAATATTTCTGTGACTCATTGGGAATTTCTGTTTAGTTGCAATACCCTGATCATAAAAAAGGTGGGACAAGGAAACATAAAAACCTTTCAAAGTTTTACTCAATTTTCTTGACACAAGCAAATTGTGCATACTGGTGAAGGGCTGAGAATGCATTTTATGCCCAAGCAAATTGAAATATGCATCAGGAATATGTGCAAAAAACTGCTAATTAAATTCCCTGCATTTTAGTTAGCTTCAAATTTAGTGACAGAAGGTAAACTACAAGAGAAATAAGTAAATGTAAATGCAAATGAGGAATCCCTGCTTCTCCATGAGAAGGGAGAGATCAAAGAGTGTTGGTGTAGAAGTTGTGCATGTGTGGTTCTGTTTACAGAAGTTCCAGATATAATTAAAGTTCAGTTTTACTCTGTTTACTGCTCAAATTAAAGTCTGCAGAAAAGTTACTCCAATGCTTAGAGACATACACTGTGTCTGCTACACACTGTTCATGGGTTTTGTCTTGTTCTTGAGAAAAATGGTTTTAGCCGTTCTACACACACTGTAGAACAGCTAAATTAAGTTTTTCTTCTAAATATCAAATGAGATGCACATGAAAAACAGCCAGCGGTCGGAATCATACAATATTCTTTTGATCGGCTCTGATTATTGATTGACAGATCAAATCTTTGTAGTTCTTTCATAGTTATTAAGTGTATCAAAACCCACCATTTTCTCTAAACACACCTACTGACATCATGATTTGATGTTCTGATACTTTGTTGTGAGTTCAGTAGAAATCTGAGAAGGGTTGGAAACATGAATAAAGAGGGCTACTCTTTTAACCCTTTTTATTAATTTTCTCTGTCAAAGAGCCTGCAGCACATTTTTCTTTATACTCCTTAGGAACAAAGAAAAAAAAAAGTTAAAATCTGGACATCAACAGAAAAAGAAAGAAAGGAAAGAAATCAGCATTAGCTAGAAAAATGCTGATTAATCTATTTTTCTAGGTAAATTGTTATTATAGCACCTACCCAAAGATAAGTGACCAAAAGTCACTTTACTCATTTAATTCAAACTTGATTGTACAAAGTAGTATAGTAGACAAACTCGACAATGACAAAAATATTATTTTCCCACCCTAGATGTTAAGCTGATATCCCTCACTCAAACAATGACAAACTCGTCTATCCTGGAACAGAGCAGTTCATTTTATTTTCACTGCAATGTAAATGTGATCAGTGAACACAGAAAGAAAACAAACTAGGTCCCAATTACACATTTCCGATATACAGATTTGCAGCCAATGTGCCTGAGAAACGAAATGATTCCTTTAGATAAGCCGAGCCAAAAGCCTATTTATGATGTTGCATATTTCCATATAAAAAGGAAAGAAGTCTGCGGGTAAAAGCAACTAAAATAAAATAAAGGGAGAAAGTGAGAGGAAACTCTTTCCCTCGGATGATTCTTTTTCAGCAAGGGAGGTGTGGGGGGGGGGGGCGATCAAATGTCAAGCCATTGTTTTGCACTGCTTTAATTAATTCTGCTCGTTATCTCATAGTGCAGAAAAGACCCAGTTTTGGTGGGGAATGGAAATGGAGCAGTGCTGGTGAAGGAGGAGGAGGAGGGAAAACAACAAGGAGTTGTGAAAGACAAAGAGGAATTACACAGATTGTGCTCCCGTTACAGAAACATCTTTAAAGCATCTATACATAAGCAGACATGACTGCACAGGTTATTTATGCATGGTGAATTAATGCACAGCCAACAGCCCTTCAGGGTGACATGACGGGCATCCAATTAAAATAAAAATAATAATAAAAATCTCAGTGTACTAATAGAAAGCAACATAATAATTGACTCAAATTTGGTGAATTGTGGGAAGAAAATGTGATTTGTAAACTTGTAAACTGAGACAAGCAAAGCTAGAAAAACAACACAAAAGAAAAGATAAAAAAATAAATATTTAAAATAATCTGGTAGAGATATTCTAAAATCGTGAAGACTAACTTTCATAGTCAAAATCTGCTTCACTCTGAGGACTGCTTAGACCAGAATCTGTAAAGAACAATAAACATAGGAGACAGTGGGTTCAACGACCTGCATTGCAACAGTAGCGGCAAAATAAACATGTGAAGTGATAAAATGCCATGAAGTAAAGCACAAAGGCGAGATAGCAGGTTTTGTTATAAGAACCTACAGTTTATACTTGAAGAACAGACATTTAACTAGATATAAAAAATAAGGTAAAACTTTGTAGAGCTGAACAGGCTTTTACTATCACCAGCGAACACAGTGCCCCAATAAAAGTATTGGCAAAACCTACCCATCCACATGCTGCAATGTACTCAATGGGCGTACAGGTCAACCCTTTTCACTGACTCAACATCTCTTCCTGGGAATGTACAATATCACATCTTCCTCTACTGTCGAAACCTACTTCAGAATTTCAGGGCTATCTCGGAACTGACGACCAGTGAACATGCAGTAGTGTTTATATTCTCTGTTATTTAATGAACACATGGGAAGCACTCTGGGCATTGTTACTTGAGATCATTATAAATACCCAGAACTGTTTAAATGTGCCAAGGGAGAATAAGTGGCACGTAAAGGGGGCTGAAAACTTATGCACACTGCACTGCTCAGATTTTCAATTGTAAAACAATTTAAAAACCATGTGTTGGTCTATCATATAAAATCTCAATAAAACACATTGCAGTTTGTAGTTTTCAATTGACAACATTAGAAGATTAAGGGGTATGAATACTTTTGCAAAGTACTATACCAGCACCACAATCCTCTTCAACAGAGAGACTAGTTTTTTCTCACAAGTGTCAGCCTCTGCAACTAAAAGGGAGAGACCCCACATTAACAGAGATTGGGACTAAGAAAATTGATCTGCTACCTCAAAGCTTTCAGATGGCTCCTTTGAGAAAACAGAGGAAATGACAGGAAAGTTGGGGGAACAAGCCCATGTTTTATGGTAAAAACTAACTTTGAATGGTTTCTTTGTCTGTAGCTTCTCACTGAGACCCTGGAAGTAAAAGGTGTGGACAGGGATCTGCATTCCTGGTTGACAGCTGTGGAGCCACAGATGATGGAAGTCAGAGATCCGAGGGAATCTTATCTCCTGTAGAAGCAAGGCTCTCCGAGGTCAAGTCAGACCAAGGCTATACTAGGACTGAATAATGTCTATCCGAACAGTCAGAGAAAAATGACTATTTTAACCTAAACATACAAAAAAAAAAAAAAAAAAAAGTAATTTAGTGGGATGTGTCAAATTTGCCTGTGAATAAATGTAAGTGCTGGCAGACAAGTTCTGGCTACCATAAAATTGACTTGTTCTGTATGATTCGGCGCAACAAAGCCTTTTGCTCGTCACACATTGATATAAACTGGCACGACAGTAACGGCGCCAAGCTTTAGGTGAGTTTACCTTGTTTAGACATCTTAGTGCGAAGACATCACGCTAGCGGCGTCAAGCGACAGCAAAGGGCTGAAGACACTGAACATCCCTCTCTTCCTAATTGATTTGTGACAATGACTAATTAAGCCTTACGGGTGGTACTCTGATCCCCTGTCTCTGAACGTCATTCATCACAGCAGGGGGGAGGTGCAGGCATGTCTGATTCTGTTTATGTGCGAGTGCGTGGCGTGTCTGTGATTTGACAGCGCTGTGAGGAGGAGGGCACGCTTGTTAAAGTCACTACCGTAATCGGGAGAAACATGCAGGTTGCTGATACCTACAAGTGTACTGGCTGGTCCTGGTGTGATTTTCAATGTATGCAATGCCTTTATCTGCAAGGAAATATTTGATTTGTATGTGCCGACATAATAAAGTGTTTTTTTTTTTTTCTTCCAGCCAGAATCATGAGGGTGTCAAGTGTTGCACAAGATGCTGAAGTGGTGGGTAAAGTTGAAGAAAAGCAGATATGGAGGCAAAAAAAGAGAGGAAATAACAGAGGTGATAAAATGTAAATTCAGTGTAGCTGTTCTGTAGAGGGTTTTTTTATTTATAAAGGGGAGGATATTCCATAAAGTTTGCAAGGTTACATATTTGAATAGGGATGTTTAATAATGCTGTTGATTAAATAAAAATGTTTTAATCAATTAAAAAAATATATTTACTGACAGGAGACAAATGAAGAAAAGCATTTTTAATTTTTTCTGTAGTACCTGGCTGATCCAGAACCTGCATAATACATATTTTAATTAGTCAAAGTTAAATATGTGTTTGCCTGCAAGAGTCAGCTCATTTTTGTGTCAGTCTTTCAGACGAGCCCCATAGCCAAAAAGTTGTGAAAATGCTCTGGCAGCTCCTGGAGGCTGACGCTAAAACTAAATTAGCGTTTTTAAAAGCTACTGCAAAGCAGAAGCTCAGTGTCAAAGAACAGAAGGCAACTGCAGCCACAAGCAGCAGGGCAGTATTTATGTGCTTAAAAAAAAAAGTATAAACGTACGCAACAAAGTGTATCAAAGATTTTCTACTGTAAGCAAATTCTAGCTTCTCTGCACTCAATAAATTGGATGTAAAGACTTCAGGGGACACTAAATCTAGCTGCCATTTTTCATAACACCATCTAGTGGAAAATCTTCTTAAAACGCAGCGCTACACAGAAACAATCCTTAGGTAGTCCTAAAATCAAAGGGAGTGTGTTTTACCTAATGTATCCAATAATACAACAGCCCTAAGCTTATATTAATATTTTTTTCTAACGTCTGTGTATTTGGGATGGTACTTGTTTGGACCATTTCAGGGTGAATAAGCATAATTCTTTATTTACCTCATTTCCAAACCACATTGTTGTGTAACAAGAGCCAGTCAGCCTCTTATTCCTGTGGTTATGCAGCAGCAGTACTTGGCAGATTAAAATATATGGTTTAGCATTTGGGGGGCGGGGGGTCCAATCAAATCTCAATGTTTAATTTCCTAAGAAGCAGCTTATGCATAAAACACAACAAAACAACAAAAATATAGATTTTTATTGTGACAGTGGATTCTTCTCTTCAACATTACGTACTTCCACAGCTTTGTTTGGTTCCTCTCCCCCTCCCCCCCAACATCTCAGGTAGGAAAAGGAGCAGCAGCCTGCGGGGCAGTTTGTACCGGCCATGTGTCAATACACAAACATAACCTTTGAACATCTGCTCATAAACTGCTGAAAATGTAATATACCATCTAGTAGCAGGAGATCAATCAGTTATTATAGCTTGATAAAAAGGGTCATGAGCTCTCAAATTTTAAAGAACTCAAATGGTCCAAATGGTGGGCAGAACTACAGTCTGTGGAAAGAGTATGCCATCTTGAATCTTTATAAATGAACGCATAGTGTGAATATTAAACATAACATTTACTCATTTTCATGGTTACCTTCAAAATGAATAAAAAGACTAAACTACTAAGAGAAATGAACTAAGAAGGAATACATAAGTACATCAGTTTTTTCCATAAATATAAAATGGAAGTTGTTTAGGACAAACTACCAATCCTTGGGTACAACTGGGAATATAAACTTGTGAATTATTGAATTGGTATTATTGCCCTTATTGAGTGCACTCTATGGACCATCGATTGGAAGGGTGGAACAAATCCAAAAGGCTTTGCTACATTAGTAATAAGCCACTTTCAAAAGACTTTTTAAAAGCTCGGCCTCTGACACCTTCAGGCATTTTTGCCATGATTCATGCAATGTGTGAGGAGGCACAGAGGTTGAGGTTAAATGTTGCACCTTTTAGTGGGAAAGGGAAGTAGTTGCAAAACTGAGTGGGTAAGTAACTGTGAAGTAGGGGAAAGTAGGGCTCCACTTATTGATTCTGAGACGCATGTTTTGTTTCTGTGAGGTACCACCCTAGGTGATTGACTCTTAAAGAGTCAAAGTGACCAGGATAAGGCAGGGCTACACTCCTGTGGAAATAGTTTTGAGCAGGCCTTCATTTAGTAAGATGAACTGTTTGTGCCATCATTTATCCGGTACTAATTTTTCTTTCATATAATACGATGAGAAACGAAATGATGTTACATGATATATGATGTTTACTGTAGACAAGTGCAGAATCTCATTTTGTACTTTGGTTTTTATTAGGATATATGTTGCATGTATATCTATAGCATGACAATAGACACCTTCAGTGATGTTTTATTCACATGTCTTTGAAATCAGAAAGGTTAGCAATTTTAACAGTTTATTTAATTGTTTATGGTTTCAGGGCAACATTTTTATTTTTATTTTGGAGAGCTAGTTCAATTTCAATCATGATTAGTTTTTCTAGCTTTTGACAGTATTGTTCACCTAACATCCTTTTTTTATTTGAAGAAAGAAAAGGGAAAATACAGAAAAAAGTGAGAAAATGGCAGAGTAAGGTCAGAGATAGACAGCAGATATCAACTTAGTTGTGCTGCTTTACGCTTTTAGCCCCATTTGCTAATCATACCATGGGCACAAAGAACGATTGTGACAAAACTAGACGTTTTCTGCCCAAAGGAGTTGGAGGATTTCTTTGTGAGGCTGACACATTACCTACAGGCTTCAGAGCACACACACAACCACACACAGTGAACACACTCTCGAATAAGACTTTGCAGACTGGAAACATAATCAAAAACATATTTTATGTTCCTCAGCACTAGGGGTCACTGAGCGCACACAGCCAATGCGGCATATGCTCTGTTGCATTTGAGAGGTCTTGGATAACTGCACTGGGACTATGCCAATTGAACAATGGCTGCTATTAGCTGATGGGAATGTTCACAAATGCTCACCGGCCCTCTTAATTGGGCTAAAATGTCCACTCAAATCAAATTTCCTGGGTGTTGAGATAAAGAGAACAGCCAAGTCTGTGGAGCAATGTAAGGGTTGCTGAATGAGAACACTTGCTTTATATAAAGTCTCTGCATGTACCAGTACTAGTAAATGTTATGGGAAAATGGAGCATTAGATTGTAACACAAGTTTTAAATCCTTCATGAAAAAGAGCTGAAAAATGTAGCAGCTGATGGCAAACAGTCAGGCAAAGATTTACAGCGAGGGTGGTCATTGGAAGCTGAAATAACCACGAAGAACGCTTCAGAAAAAAATAAACATGGCAAATGAGATGATCCTATGAACTTGACCATTTCTTTGGCTAAGTGGGAATGTGCACCTCCTTTCAATCACACTTTTCTAAAATCTGACACTAAGAAGTCTGTTTAGCCCAAAGAAACAAACTCCAGGCAGCATGTCTGAACTCCCAAAGAAGCTGAAGAGGGATGCTCTATTTTGAAAACAGAGCCTTTTGATGGTGCAGAGGCTGGCCGCTGCTGACAGACAGGGATGACTGAAAGACATCTGGGCTCAGAGAGAGAGGCATAAAAGAAATAAATAAAAAAAAAACTGAAAAGAAAACAGGCTGATTCAGTTTTTACTCCCAACTCCAAAATATTTCCTCTTTTTTGGATGTTTGCAGGAATAGGTAAGGAAAACCCAACGATGGGTGATTTTTTTTTCTTAGAAGGTTCCATGTCAAAATAAATATTAAGCAGAAGTCTACATTAAAAACACAGGGCTTCACGTAAAAACTAAATTGTTGCTTTTTTGTGGATTCAGTGCTAACACACTAAAATACGAGTATTCATACCCCTTGAACATCTTTTTCAATTCCGACTGAGAATCTGTGACAACGCATAACATGTAAAAGAGTTCAATTCATTTTATATATATTTTTTTGTACTTCTCTTAAGTTGCCAAGGAAACCAAACCAGCACATGTTTCCTGAAGGATGTTTAAAATATGTCTATGAAATTATTTTGCAAGCATGCATTTGAAATGCCAATATTGTTAGTACAATGCTGATGATATACCTTTATATTCAGAACAAACCTTAAAGCTTATTACTGAGCAGCTGAAGCTAAACAATCCTGATTCACTTATGAGTCAAACAAACAGAACAAACTGTAGATTCAACTTTAACCAAATCATGAGAACCGCGACTGGAGCAAAACAAGTAAGTTCAAAACCACAATAATAATAAATAAAAAAGGTCTTATGGGAAATGAAGGAAAACATGTCAAATGAACTGTGGAAGCCAAACAGAATGTGTGGAGAATGTAATTTGCTCAGTTACAAACATCAGAGTTTTTAGGTTGGACAAACATCAGAAGAAAACAGACAAAAGTGGAAGCGTGTAAAACCCCAGAGAACAAAACAGGATTTGTATCCAGCCATAATTTCTTGCAATTTGTTAATCATTATTGGCTAATTGGTACATGGGGATATGGGAAATGTAGAAATATGGCCTGTAGCCAGTTAGAGAGCCAAAATAATGTTGAACGCTATAATGAACACAAAAAGGTAGAACATAAGTAAAACTATGTTGGGTTTTATGCACAATTTGTCAGTGAACAGTTGGATTTTTGTTCTGTAAAAGTGAATTAACTGTGCTATCTTTTTAGTATAAAATAATAGAATGCACACAGTAAAAAGCTGTAACTTGCTGTAACATTCGGCAGTAAATCCCTTTGAAAAAACAACAGATCTGGAGAATCCCTACAACTATTCTATATGGATGTTAAACAGTACTACGTTAAAGTCACTAAAACACTAACCCACTAAGTCACTACCATTACCCGCCAGCTGGTTTATGCCTCCTATTGGTTTATGGCTCTTCATAAAAAAATAAAAATAAAAAAAAGACCACAACTCTGCCATAGTCCATAGTTGTAACAAAACATGCAGCACAAATATTCTTATGCAAATAGAGTTTTACAGAGAATAATATCAATACTGTGAATGTGCCTCCCTACCTGGAGTTTGGAAGTTGATGCGTCTCATTTCCACGGGGTCTGTGGGATGGTGGGGTGTAATATCTGCATTGTTAAGCAGACATTTGGTGCGTGGCTCAGACTCTTTTCTCTTCCGACTGTGGAGCAAAAAAGAGCAGAGAAGCATAAAGATGACAAACCATTGACAAGGGAGGAACATGAAGTCAAAGTGTTATCCAAAAGAACATTTTATTGTCAACACCTTTTTCCCCCATTTTTTTGATGAAAGCCACCACTCAAACCCAGAATGCTAGTTGTCAACAGAAGTAAAGTTAAATTCATAATAATTGGCCTTGTTTCTAAATGTATTACCTATTCAATGAAGGATATTAAACTTTTTAAGCCTTTGACTTTAAGACAAAGCACCTTTTTGAAAAAAAAAAAAAAAAAAACAACAAAACAAAACAAAAAACAAAACAAAAAACTTGCACCTCTCTACAGCAAGAACTCAAGATCCTCCAGTGCTCTTCATATTCTAGGAAGCCAGGCTACTCCCTTCTTTTGTAAAATGCACTGAATCTAAGTAAGACTACACCTTACCTGTCTGGTTTGCTGTTTCCAGAGAATGCAACAGGAGCCAAATAAATATATAAAGATGGTAAAAACACAACACACAAGGAGAAAGGGAGAGGGGGAGGCAAGAAGAGATATAAATCAATAGAGAGCAGTTTAAAATTCACAGGGGTCACTGCTGGACTCGCAAAAAAGCGAGATGAAGTTCATCAGCATCTGAAGGGGCGAGTGTGTGTGTAAACGTGTCTGCAGATGTGTCAGAGTGAAAATAAGTGAGTGCTTTCTGAAATGTAGCTAAGCGCATGCATTTGTGAACATACGAGTGTTGTGTGTGTGCGTGTGCTGGTGTGTGTGTGAGGGCGCAGATACAGCGAGGAGAGGGGAATGTCAGGGCCAAGGGCAGACCCGGGAAATACTATTCACAAGGGAGAGAAGGGGGAAGCAGGGCGGGAGTAGTGGTGCAAGCATAAGATGAAGAGAAAGAGAACGGAGAAAAAAGAAAGAGATCCAAGGAGAGATGTTACTCTCCCTAACCACCAAGACTGAGGTAAGGCAAGGTCAGACAGCGGGGGGATCATCTGACAGTAGAAGGCTACACTTGTATTGCTCACCCCAGCCCTGGTACCCCTTTAGATAATTCAGGAATCTCCTCATGTGTATAGAAACTAGCTCTCACACTTGAGTTCTAACTTCCAGGATGTGGAGATAAAGGAAACAGCTAGCTGTGAAACAAGGGCAGCCTATTGACCTGATCCGTCGCTTTTCGCAGCTCTTTTATTGAGCTTGGATAGAGCAGCTGATAATTACTGCAAGCGTATCACTGAAAGCAATGAGAACCTAACTTAAACTAAACTGAAATCAATCAATTTGGAGGCATTTGTTTTTTTAATTAACCAGGAATAATTTACATAAATATCTCAGAACATAAAACTGATTCTTATGAGTTTTTTGAGCATCTTCTTAAAGAATGTCATCATCTCTTATTTCTCCAACCAGCTCACTTCTCATAGTCATCTTTTACCACAGCAAAGCTTCTTTCACATTTGCATGCAACAATGTTATTGGGTCTTTGGACATCATGCTGCAATGAATACAAAGCACGACCCCGCTTGAGCATGCTTCCTGACATGCAATTATTTCCCAATAATCCAATTCCTCACATAAACTACCAATAACCAGTTCAACATCAAATAATGAGAACACATTGTGATATTGCTGGACATGTGGAAAATTGAATTTTTATAGCACATTTAGTCCAAATAACAAAACATGGCATGGCGTTTGAGCTTTTATGACCGTATGGCTGGAGCAGGGACTAAAACTGCAAAGCCTTGATCCAGCTCAATGTCTAAATGGCAAGTAATAATAGTGAGATGATATAATTTTTAACATCTGACAAAAAAAGCTAATTTCCTGGCAAAATATGGGGAAAGTAAAACTACCCGGAAGCCAGTCGGCTACTTCCCATCATTTAAGGTTGAACAATTTTATTTTTCAGAGTGCTGTCTAAATTATATTCCGAGATGACTATTTCAATTATTCCAAATCGAACTCACTTTTTCAAAAGGAGAATGGAGATGACAATGCCAATAATGAAGACCACAGCCAAGACGGGGCCGACCACCCAGATGAGTCCATCACCAGTCTCTACTGGCAAAGGATCCACCACCAACTCTGGAGTCATCACTGTGTCAGTAAATGGGCTGGTGGCATACATTTTCTGATGAGAAAAAAATTATAAAAAACAGAATATAAATTGAATAACATAGTGACAATGAAAATATATGATGAAAGTTATCAGCAGGCCAGGTTAGAGTTATACTGAACAGATATTTTGTGGTCAGCTTCTAATATAAATTAAGAGAAGCTTAATACAAACAAAATGTAAATAAAACGAAAGGGGACACTTATAATTCTTATAACATCTCTATCTGCAAGCCTGAGGCAAAAGTGAACAACACCTAAATGAGCTTCTGAAAAGCAAAATTGGTTAAAACAAAGCAACTTAAGTGTACTGAACTGAAATGAACCTGTAACTCACCCCCACAGTGGAGTTGAGTTCAGCCAGCAGGAAGAAGGCATATTCCTGACCAGGATCGAGGGGCTTGTTCTCGCAGCTGCTCAGGGGGTGGTCATATCCCACTGTGAAGGTGGAGGGCAGCTTCTTGAAGCAGGCTGTGATGTAGGCACTCCGCTGGTCCAGTTGAGCCAGCTGTCGCCGCGAACGTCGCTTTGGGATCACATCCCTCAGCAGCTGTTCAAAGTTGAGATGGTATTAGTTCATCTTGTCACACTTTTTCTTTCCGTATTGCAAATCCTACATATGTCTCAAATTATTTGGATTTATTAAGGATGGGTTTTCATTCTGGTTTAACATTTCTCTTAAAGAATGATAAAAAAAGAGAAATAATTTTGTAGGATTAATTTTATTATTGTCCAACAAATTACTTGAGTGTCTTAAGTAGATGAAACTGCCTGTGGATAAAATATAATGCAATGTCGATTAAAGAAGCTGCATGGCATTCAGAAGCAAAGAAAGAAACATTCAACTTTCTGCATTCAGCTCAGACTGTGGGCACAAACCATGGGGAATGTGTGTAATCCCAATTCCAAAAGGAATGGTTGTCGTTGTAGTTGATTTAGCACCAAAGGTGACCCCCAGCTATGGGAAGACTTGGAGAAGACTGCATAATTCTGTCTTCTGCATGCTCTGGGGGATAAATCTGCATTGCTGAGATGTTCTAATGTCTGTGCCCACTCTGGTAAATGGTGTTTACAACACTGCTCGCATTTACCACCATTGATTTGACAAACACAGAATGTCTAAGAGAAAACACAAGATTCCTCTATGGAGAAGAGTTTCTTCCTGCCAACACCCAGCATAGATATCATGCGATTTCTCCAGTCTAATCCTGTGTCCTTCACTACTGTGGAAGATTTATTCCATATTAAGAAACCTAATGTCTTTAAGAGATCTTACCTCTTCTATGTCCATTTCATCAGGATTCTTCAAGTTTTTAACTGTTCCTGATGTTCTTTTAAGAGGCACCACGACCACATAGAAGTACCTGCAAATGTACCAGGAAAATAAACATTTGAATGTATAAAGTTTTTTTCTTTATTCCTTAGTTCTAACTAACTGCAAGACTTAAGAATATTTTACTAATATGTGCACTACCCATAAGCAGGCTGTGATGTAGTGCCTACTGGCATGGTAGGCACTACCAACATATTGTTCTATACTCACTTGACATCCCCACTGTTGAATGATGGAAAAGACATAGTGAGCTTGTTCTCAGCCTCAGCGTAGATATCCAGTTTGGGTTTCTTGATCAGAATGAAGGGTGCCGTACTGGCTGTCACACGATGCCTGGGTTCACCATCCAGGCCTTCTTGGCATTTCACCCCAAATTTATAGGTACTGCTGTGTCTGAGCCCAGTGATGTATGCCTTCAACTTCCTAGCATCCACGTCCATCTTTTGCCCGTTATATTCAATCTAGATTTCAACATATTAAAATGTTCACTTTTAGAACATAGCCGTATGAACTGGTAAATAAATAGGTAACAGAGAAATGCTATTAAGAATTGTGTCCTTAAAATTAGATTTTTTAATTTGTTTTTTTCAAAATATGAATGACAGTCAAACAATTATATAAAAACATTGTACAGGTTCAAATTTAGTTTATTCCAAGGACTCTACTTGGGATATCTTTTTAAGCTCACCATGCATTTGTATGGTGATCCTCTATCTGAAAACTTCCACCCAATGACTATTGTTGTCTTGGTGGCCCACTTAACAGTAAAATTCTTTGGGACATCTGTTGACAAGACAAATATGAGAAAAGAAAAACAAAAAAACAGATCGAACAGTAAGTCAAACAAATAGAGACAAAAAAAGAGGAATAAATGAATAAGGTCGGCTCTAAAACAAAAGCTGCTCCTCCCCTGCAATGCTCCTCTGGGTTAAAGAGTGAATGCAACGGTCATCTGTGATTGGCTGGGAGAAGGGCAATGCCACTGGTTAACACACAAAGCACGTACGACTCATTGACAACAAATGGAGCACAAGTGTACGCCCTTTGGCTGGCCATCACTGGGAGTGCCAAACCATCTCACCACTGACTTTGAATCATGACCACTTGATTAACAATTGACCCTTGCAAAACACCCAATGCCAACTATTCCTACAGTGTTGCAGAGTTTGAGTTGGCACTGCCAATGTGCTGCCACACAGACACTGAGACAGACCCAATACACTGCATGCCAACAGTCCTGAGCAGTGCATCTGTGAGATGCCATGCCACAAGCTGTCCTGTTAAGGGACAAAGGAAAGGGAGAAGAGGAAGGGAGCTTTGGGAGAAAAAGGATGTTAAGAAAGAAAAAAAAAAGCATCTAACCCAAAATTAAAATAAAATCAAGTTATAGTCATAGTTGTGTAATCCTGAACACCCCAAACACACAGTTGCTGTGACTGGATTTGACTGAAGTCCTACCTTTTTTGAAAACTGGGAAGTGAGATGGCATAAGCGGCGTGAATGTGCTCAACAAAAGGCTGCAAGGACCGACAGGAGTATCTGACCAGCAACACTTACCTTAAAAATTCTAGGCTGCTCTCCACTTTCTCAATATGACTGACTGACTTACTGACTTTCATTTTTACCTGGTTTGGGTTAGTGATGTAAGTAATCCAGGGAAGGCTAATTAAATACCAATCATTTTTGGAAGAGCGGTCAAGTTGGTTGAAGAAGTTGATTGGATATTTTCTTTTTTTTAAATATTTTGGTAAACGTGAACCATACTTTGAGTCAATTTCCAACCCCCTGCATCAGGGTTTGAAAAGAAACAGGCAAGCCCTACCTGTAGTATCAATGGCCATGGTCCGATACTGGATGGGCGGGCTGTAGGGCCCTGGACCTATACTGGTGTGGGCACGTATTTTCACATCATATGCAGAGTTCGGTTTGAGGCTGTTGAGATCAAAGCTAGACTGGTGGGGAGGTAAACGGAGTTCTTGTGGCGCTTCTCTTGTTCCGGCTTCTTTATAAGCCAGAGTGTACTCTGTGATGACCCCATTCCTCTCTGCCAGCACTGGTGGAGACCAGGACAGCTGCACTGAGCAGCATGTTACCATTGAACCCTCGTTAATTTGAGGGTATCCCCCAGGGGTATTCTCAGGAACAGCGAGTTCTGCCACAGCCTCTTCCCCAAAGCCCCCTTTGCTTTTGGCGGAGATCTTAAAGAGATAAGTGGCACCCCGGTGAACGTTGCCCACAAAATACTGCCGTTCATGGGGAGCAAACTCCAGTGTGGCCAGAGGGGAGACGTCTTTCCGGCCAAACTGGAGGCGGTATCCCTGCAGGTCCATTCCATTTATCAGGTCTGGAGGATCCCAGTGAACAACAGCTGAAGTCTTTGAATCTTGAGCTACTGACAGATACGGCGGACCAGGCACTGTGCAAAAAAAGTAATGGAGAAAAATCTTACTCTTCCATTTACACAAGGTTTAATACCATTTGTAGAGATGTTACTAAATTAACTCAACAGACAAACATAATGATTACTGAATAGTTGATATTTTTAGTCAATAGGTTTTAAGTCATAGATCAACACAAAATAGAATACTGTGGTAGGTCAGCTTCCATTAATAAACTAACATTCTCAAATGGCATATTTATGCTTTACTTTTCTTAATGTTGCAAAGCAAAGCTAAACTGCATATTTTGCATGATTCATAAAGCATGTTTGTATTATGCTTTCTGCATATGTGATCATAGGAAACACAAGTTCAAACATTCCCAATTATTAATGTTAAAAGATCACAGAGACTAAAGCTACACTCCCAGTTATAATTCAAAGTATTTATCAGTTAACACAACTGAGTGAGCTTGTCTAGAATGGTGATGTGGAAGATCCTCAGCAGTGATAAATTCTAGAGTGATCGTTGTTCCCATTATCATTTAATGCTACATAGACGCTTTAGCTACCAGAATCTCAGAACTGTAAAGCCTCACTAAAGATTTAAACAAAGAACAGTTCCTCTTTTAACTGTTGTCATCTTTTTACTTGTAAACTGTCTGCTCTACTCAGGGGCCCAAACGCCATTGCTCGGGGCAGCCCAGTTTTGCTGCTCTCATGGATGACATCTCATCCAAATCCTGTTTTCAAAGGCCCAATCACTCAGACAGAGGTAGCAGGATTTAAAAGAAGCCTGCAGGTTCTCACCAGCTATAAAAGTTTTAGGAGAGACAAGTGTGGCTGATTTGTTCTAAAGCCACATCTCAGCGTAAATAGGGGCTACCTTGAATCTATTTTCAATAACTTGCCATTTCTCTGTGTCTTTGAAGGTAGTGCCAAAACAAGTCATATTAATAACAATTCAGACACATATGTTTTGCTCTCAGACCTCAGGAGTCTTTCCAGACTATTTTGAAAAGGATTTAGGAAAGTGGCACTTTGATTTAGAAGTGAATATTATAGTACTTTCTTCCTATTCTTCCACAGAGCTGGCCCTCGAACTCCCTGAGGGAAACTATCTGGAGGATAATTATGTGATGACTGAATCAGAAGACTTAGGTGTAGTATGAATTATAGCAAGCACACAGACAACACTGCAATGCGCCATAAAAAAAAAACAACAACTTGAGAACAGAAAAAAGTTATTCTGCATTTTGTACATTTGGAGATTGCCGTTTTTCTAATGGATACTAAATAGGGTAAGACGAATTAGATGAGAGATACAGCTATGAAATGGAGATACAAATTGGTTAACGTTGAATTAAGCAGAAACTGGTGCATTTAAGGAGCTATTGCAAATGCTAACTTTATCCAGTAGATTCATCTACAAAACACCAAAAAGCTGTTTTGCCACATTCCCGTCTGCAGCATGAAAGCAGAATGCATTAAAAACATGCGGTACTTCACAAAGCCAAACCCTAGAGCTACAGACAGAGTGATTGTGTAACACAGAACAGGAAATAGTTTATTTACTTTATGAAATTTAATTTGATTTGGTGAAGTGATGATGTATTTATCATTCACAAAGCTTGCCAAAAGAATTGATAAACTAGGTTTGCAGCAATTGTATGAGGTCTTCATGAATTTATCAAGCTGAATAAGCTAAAAAGAACTCTAATTTTGATTAACTACAGTGAAATATTTTCTGCATAGAATATACTGTATTTCATTAGCAGTGTTAGGAGCCCCACCGATGGATGCGACTGTTTTGTTCCCCACTTTACATTGCAGGTAAGTGTCATATATAAAGACTTTTCTCTTTGCATCTTACATGAAATGTATTTGCTGTAATAGTGTATGAACTCTCAAGATATCTGTTTATGTTTTCCCAATTTGCCACTACCCATGTTTCTGCATCGTACGTACGTTCTGCGTCATACGTACGTACAAACACACATACCATATTCTGCTGTTTAGAATCCACTTTCTCTTGCCTTATTAGTCGTTTGTGTTTGCTAATTGCAGCCTTTCTGGAGACGGCTGCTAGAAGGAAATGGGAGTGAGTGGGTTAGACGGTGGATTGTCAGCAAAGCTTTTGCCCATAAGGGAAAGGCGCGGGTGTTGCATATTGGGTGAAACAAATCCTGCTAATACTTCTTGGCTACATGTTACAGATCAGCTTGGTGTCATTTAAAAGCCCACTCTGCCTTCATGCTTGCAGTTAATCAAGAAAATGGAATCAGAGATAATGATCCTGGGATGATATCATGGGTGCATTTTCCATTTTCATTTTTTTTATTTTTATTTTTTGCTTCTCTTTGAAAATCAACAGGCTGCTGTGTGTATCCTTTGCAGCCTTTGTAACCCCAGCAACCCCAGCGACAGTTTTATTATTTGTACATTCAAAACTGTGGCCTAATGCATTGTAGGGGAGAGGGATCAGGGGCACTGAGCCAGCAGATTGGTGTCGGGAGGGGAGGTGGAAGCCGGGGATTGTTCAAGCTGTGTGTATGTGTGTGGTGCCACAGGGTGATGATAAGAGAGCAAGGGCATGGTGAGGAGAAGAAAAATGAGTGAATGAGGGATGATGAAGGTGACTAGGGACAGGGAGCAATCAGCTGCAAAGAGGACCCACAGGGATATGAGGAGCCTGATATGTTTGTGTGTGAGGGTGAAGGTACATGAGTGATTCTGGGATTTCTGGACACCTTGATTGTCCTTTTCTTCTTTACCCTTTTCTTGCCACATTTCATCACTTCTTCCCCTAAGCTATCCTCCACCACATTCTTGTATATCCAAACCTCCTCCCCGTCTCTCTGTCTTTGTCCATTTCATAACACACCCTGGTTCAATCCCTCCATGTGGAACTCCTGGCACGTTTCTCATCAAACTGCAGAATTAACAGCTTTCTGTTGACGCTCACTCACCGACTGAAAAAGGGGCAACAATGTTTTCTCCTCCTCACCTCCTCTCTTATGTCTACCTTTCATGCACTTGACAGACAGACAGACTCTTCTAAGTAACTCAACTGAGTTGTAGCAGCATTGTATGGATTCTGAAAAGCACCACCTTTCAACCAGTATTTTATAGGTCTTGTTAAGGCAACAGTCTGCAAGCCTGTTGCAACCTGCATCCAGTGGCATAAGTATGCATTTCTCAGAAGTAGATACGAGTCAGATTCTTATATCTTCCCTTTTCCCGCATGTTGTTCTTCCATCCTTTCCTTCCAAAGCACCACCAGTTCTACAATGATAAACTACTTCCAAGCTTTAGAGACCAGAATAGAGTCGGGTGTCTGGCCAAAACATGTTAAGCTTTTCAGCTCGGTATCCAGATTACCCAATTTTGTGCCACAGAGAATAAAAGAGCCTGCATAAAGTCAGTAGAAGGTGATGGTACAGAATCCAGTACTTGTGGATGTAGCTCTTACAAAATCTAGTGTGACCCTAGGCAAAAATGTACAAGTTCTGTTGCAAGTTAAAACTTGCAACAGTAACTGACATTTAATTGTGAAAAATTACTTTAATTTCTAATTAAATCTAGGACACCTTGGATAATATCTGAAAAAATATACCAATTACCCTTGAATTCACTGTGACATCACACTTGCTGTTCCTACACAGCTTAAACTATCAGATGTCTTCTACATCACTGTTGAAATAAAGACCCCCCACTCAAATAAAGGCCCCCATTCAATACAACCATGTGGCATTGAATGTTTATACATCTAAAATGTTTCTGAACACTCTTATAACCATTCTTTGTTATAATAGGTTATGCATGTCATGATTTTTCTTATTTTTTATATGTATAAATATGACAAATTTGTATAATTAAGTTTCCCATATAAAACGTACATTTTCACTTAACATAACCAACATAAAATGTAATAATTAATAAATATCATGTGTTAGGGAGGTCAAAAGATTGACATTCATGCGCTTATTTTGCAGAAAAAAAATGGAATTGACAAGGTTAAGATGTTCTGTCTCAAAACTAATCCTGACTTTTATTCTTTGCAGTCTCTCATATAGTAAAACTGGTCTATATATTTGTTTCCTCCCAGCATAAGTGCAGTGCACTTCTCAAAAACAGAAGTGCACTGCAAAAAAATCGAGAGACTGCAGTACATTCAGAACTCTCTATGATCCAGATGAGATTGCTGCTTTTTGAAAACATAACACTTCTATAACTTCTAATCGTTCACTGGCTTCCTGGTGGGGCTGGACTACAAAATATCTCTTCACACTCACAAGCGTCTGTATCTTAAGTAACCTCTCTCCCCACAAACAACTCATTTTTTCACTGAACACAATTAAAACTCTTTCCCCGCATGACAATGCTGTGTCCAGTGGGCAAACAAGTGTTTTATTTTGTGTGTGTGTGTCACTTTTTAAACATAGCAAAGCCTATGGCATAGTTGTAGGCTGATTACTGGTTTTAAGGTACCCCAAGGTTAGCAACAGTTACATTTTCAGAATTGTTAAAACGTTCTATGAGTAGATCACAGAGAAAAATACCGACAGTCATGGTGTTGAAACCAGATAAGTGTGTGTGTGGACAGGAAAAACTATATATATATATATATATATATATATATATATATATATATATATATATATATATATATATATATATATATATATATATATATATATATATATTATATATATATATATATATATATATATATATATATATATATATATATATATATAAGGGCTGCACAGTGGCGCAGTTGGTAGAGCTGTTGCCTTGCAGCAAGAAGGTTCTGGGTTCGATTCCCAGCCTGGGGTCTTTCTGCATGGAGTTTGCATGTTCTCCCTGTGTATGCGTGGGTTTTCTCCGGGTACTCCGGTTTCCTCCCACAGTCCAAAAACATGACTGTCAGGTTAATTGGCCTCTCCAAATTGCCCCTAGGTATGAGTGTGTGTGTGCATGGTTGTGTGTCCTGTGTGTCTCTGTGTTGCCCTGCGACAGACTGGCGACCTGTCCAGGGTGTACCCCGCCCCTCGCCCGAAACGTTGGCTGGAGATGGGCACCAGCAACCCTCCCGACCCCACTGAGGGAAAAAGGGTGCAAGAAAATGGATGGATGGATGGATATATATATATATATATATATTTCAAAGTAAAAAAATCTCATACATAGATTTTTATTAAGATTTGTTCACGTATACAAAACTATTGTTGACAGTTCTGGAGGATGAAAAGACATGGCCACTGATGTGAATCGACTTTTTAGCAACACAACAACCTGCTCTCTTTTTCATGATGTTCTGTCTCAATGTAGCCTTTCAGGCCTTTATGTCTCCAAAAGAAAGGAAATGGCTTTGACATCATCACTCCTAGAGGCATTTGTGTTCCATAAATGCATGGGTTTATGGTTTTTTTTTTTTTGAAAAAAAAGACAAAAAAACTGAACAGCTATTTCATAACTTGTACAGACGCTTGTGTAATTCAAAATTACACAGCTGTACAACAGGTCATAAACTACCTCCTACATTTACATCACATATTTAAGAATTGACTCTTTATGAGAATGTGTGAAGGGTTGGATGTGTTATTTAAAATTCCTTTTTCTGGTTACAATTTTACAGCTAGAAATGTAATTCCCAGAGGTTAATTTTAACTACATAATTGTCTCATCCACTGATCAAGCCCAACATTATGACAGGTGAACGGAATAACACTGATTATCTCTTCATCATGGCACCTGTTGGTGGATGGAATAGATTAGGCATCAAGTGAACATTTTGTTCTCAAAGTTGAGGTGGGTAAAAAGCAGGAATTATTTGAGGGAGCTTGCCAAGTGTCAAAACTGCTGCATCTGTTATGCCTGCAGTGGTTGGCATCTATTCAAAAGGGATCCAAAGAAGAAACAGTCCTGAACCAGTGAGAGGGCTATGGGCAAGGAAAGCAAAGTCTGGCCTGTGTAGTCTGATTGAACAGATGAGCTACTGGAGTGAAATGCCGTTTGATTATTCTAGAAAGGTGTCAGACTCCACAGTTCATCACAGTTTATTGCATATTGGAGTGCAGATCAGTCATAATGCAAAAATTATGACCACTTCCTGCCAATAAAATCACCGTCAACGGGCCTATGAGCATCAGAACCGGATCATGAAGCGCATCCCCCAATTTGGACTGAGATCTTGCAAATTCTAATGTTACGTCTAATCAGTATATTTCTTGATATTGTTATATTTTATCTTGATACAGCACTAAAATCCCTATAAGTGTGAATAAATTTATTTTTGTTAATGCTTGAAAAAGGAAAAATATTTAATAAA
The DNA here is from genome assembly GCF_904066995.2 of Poecilia reticulata. NCBI lineage: Eukaryota > Metazoa > Chordata > Actinopteri > Cyprinodontiformes > Poeciliidae > Poecilia > Poecilia reticulata. The sequence continues at coordinate 12,604,266 of NC_088833.1, read as the reverse complement.
ATTTCTGTAAATATTTTAGAATGTCCTCATGAGGGACCACTAATATTTACTAGGTAACATCTCTTAAAACATGATAGGAAAAAACCTGTTTTTTTTCCAAAAGAAAAATGTTTTCCTCACATTCCCTACTTCTTCAATTTTATCTCTTCTTATAGAAAAAAAAATCTTTAAATATCAATAATAATTATGGAAAAAAAGAGTAAAATTTTTCTTAGAGAAAGGACCAGACGACCATGGAAAGATTAGGATTGAGCACCCTCAAACAAGATCCTTCTTCCAGCTTTTCGGAGAGGTATCTATGTATTTAGTGGTCAAATGTCATACAAATAGGCCGGGATAAGGTCCGTGTGCATATGTTGTTGTTTCGACATCCATATGCCTACATGTGTGCACCAATATAAGGTTGCATCATCTGCAACCTCATTCTTAAACAATTTTAAAAGACAGCTTCACAATTTAGATTACGTTTATGCTAGCTCAATGAGCACATGTGGTTTATACAAACTGTGCACACCAGTGGTTACACGGGGACAAATTAAGAATACAAGGTTTTGTAGAGCTAAATCATTTGCCTTCAATGTTTTATTCATACGGCAGAAACCAAAGACCCAAGTGGGGTTTTCAAGCTGTCATAATCTGTCTGAAGAAATCTCAAAGTATCTTAAACGATGCCCTTGATCTCCTAAAAAATTGCGGACGGTCTTCTGAGCTTGACTGAAATGATAAAAGAAATACTGATACAAGTCAGCGTCTGATGAAACACAGCTGTTGAAACGCAGCTGTTGAAAGGACTATTGATTCAGACACGTGTATTTCTAAAGCCAGAGCTTTAGAAATTTAAAGCTCATAAAATGACGTATCCTTGATAAAGACACATAATCATGTCCCTCAAATGTCACAACCTATCAATATAATGTGTCTGTTTTTTCCCAGTGCTCCAAATAGTTAAAAAAAGGTGTCTGGTTTTGTCTCTAAATCTGAATTTTTATGAGCTTTGATTAAAGAGAACAAAAACAACTAAAGTAAGAGATAGCTTAAACTGATCAAAATCCTCTTTCTGACAACAGCCTTTGTCACAGGCTGAATTTATTTTATTTCTGTACTGACCTGCCCCTTTGGTCACCACCACTTTGGGTTTACTCCGTGCTCCATCCCCCTTGGTGGTGTATGCTGCTACCGTGACGGAGTAAGTGGTGTCTGGCTTGAGACCTCCGATGACCATTTCCTAAGGGGAACACGGGATAGACAGGGAAAAGGAAAATGTCAAAACCTCTTCTGAATTTTTTATGATCTGACCCCACTTTGTAGAGCTCAAAGCACCTTGTGCTGAATGTTAATCTAAGCATCTCCTGGTTCCCTTTATTAATTTTCACGAGGATGCATGCATTATACGCAACGATTCGCTCTGTGTAATGGGAAACCATTACGCAAACCCTCAGAGCCACAGAGGTGGAGAAGGGACATTATGTATGTAAATGCAAAGTAGCTCTCTCTTCTAATCCTTCAGCAATTTCCCGATCAACAACTTAACTTTGATAAATGCCCACTGAATACATCCTGGCCTTTCACTGGCAGTTTTTACCTATGCCATTACAGTTCCTTGAGTCTTCTTCAAAGAGAAGCTTCCGATCAATTCTAATGAATCTTTCAAGGGAGAAGGTTTTCAACGAATGCAGAATGAGGTTTTTAACAGGCTGGTTGGCAGGGAGGTTGGGGTAAATCAATAATGGTAAATAAGCTATAAGCACTTTTTACACATTATAGTATTTTTCTATACTAAAGGTACTTTTTGTTTAATTAGGGTGAAATTTATCGGATGTGACAATCCATTTGTAGAAGGCCTACAGCGTTTTCCAAAAGCAAACGTAATTTTCCACATTTTGTTATGCTTCAGTGTAATTTGCTGAGATTTTAAAGTGAAAATCAAAGTTCTATTCAACCATTTTCAAATGAACTATAACGAGCTTTCCTAAAGAAAGGCATTAACCCCCAGCAAAATGCTTCCAACTACCATGTTTTTAAGTGTATATGCAAAACATTAAGCTTGACTTATTGAAAAAAAAAAAATCTTACATGTTTCCATTTAATTCACATGCTTATGTAAGAATGACTTTCTTTTTACTAGTCTTTCTTTAGGACCGGATGTGTTAAATGAACCACTAATAATTGTCCTGCGGACAAAGTGTCTCACCTGAAATGCGTTTCTCTACAGCCTAGAATATAATGGGCTTCTAGGCTGCTTGTATTTGTAATGTGACAAATATTTAAGGGTTCAAGGAATAACAACTCTTTAATACACTGCATGATAAGCATCTGCAGCAGGAACCAAGAACAGGCATTTAGTAGGCTGATCACCATTTTTATGAATCTTAAAGTGACACAATAATACAAAGCAACACAAAGTCACCACATCACAAAGTACAAATTCAAACAAATTAAATACACACACGCACAAAACGATAAAAAATAATGAAAAAAAAAATAACACAACTGTTTTTGCACACAGCAAGATACAAGCAGCATTAGCATTCCGAGGTTTTCTAGTGGATATTGCATCAGCCAGCGTTTAGTGATTGGTAACTCTTAAGGGAAGTTTGTCTGTTTTTTGTAAGAGACATATGAGGATAATGTGGAGGAGCTCTGATTGGGCAGCTAAAGTGAAACTTGTAAGCCTCTCATTGTTTCCAGATAGCAAAATAAGGTAAGAGGGTTGGGCTTGTGCATATTGTGGACCTCACCAAGGTTGATGCAATAGCCACTGTTTCATGAACACATAGCACTCAGGCAAAACTTTGTACTTACATATTCAGCCGTATCGTCCGTTTCCCACTAACCCACCCCCGCCAAAGTGAAGAGTGCGCAGGAGAGAGAGAAAAAGAGCATTTTTTTTTTTTTTTGAAGGAAAGAGGAAAACTAAAGTGGGGGAAATAGGATTGTGAGAGATTGGGGCTTTAGAGGTTTAGGATGGGCAGGCAGCAGAAATAGGTCACTAGTTTTAGGAGGTCAGAAGAAAGAAGCACTGCTTGAAGCTCAAAGGAGACAACCGAAACAAGCCAAGTGGTACAGGTCTGAGAGTACGTTACAGTTAACTGAATGAAATAGAAACATAAGAATGGTTTTTGTATTCCTTAGACAGAAAACCTCTCATTTTTGATTTAGCATATGCTTAGTTGCAGACCATGTAATTTAGGTTACCAAAGCTCAGGAAATCAACAATTTAATGTGATGCTGGTGTTATTTGGATTGAGCTGCCGTTTTTTTAAATAAAGTGTGATCAATAGTTCTAATTAATTCTGTTTCTAAGTGGAGCTGCATACAATATTTTTCCCATCATGTTGAATTTCAGGATGCAGTGTCCACAGTATGGATATGATTACAACTGGGCACAGGAGGCCCGATTTACCAGAATTCCAATACAACTGTGTCAAAGGATTTGCAAATGGAATAAATGTTTGTTGTTTGTTGATTAAATTTTTAAAAAATCTAAATCAAAATTTTCTTTGGTTTCTTGAAGCAAGTACATGCATTTTTTCATTTCCACTATTGCCGCAGAGCATTTATTCCTAATAGAAGTAGAGCATTTATTCCCTACAGAATAGAAAAAAGTAGGAAAAGATAAGGGAAGATTTGATTACTGCTCTTATTGTGGGTTGAGGCGAAAAATAATATATTACAGCAGCATGAAATGTAATCCAAGAGGTAAACATCCCCAATATCACTCCACACACTCCAGTGACATTTGTAAAGCCAAAACTGCTTATAAGAAAAAAAAGCACTGATCAAAGTCTGTTGGGTGATTTCTAATTTCTGCATAGATTTTTATCAGGTATTTTATCCAATTCTGATTTCTCTCACAACATTTAATCTGAAAATGCCTTTCTAGCCTACCTTCTGATGGTTATAATTAATCACTTAAAGTCAGAGGAAAGAATTTAATGCCAGGCGTGTGTGAGACAATTCCTTGTAAAACAATATGGTACCAATATCAAATAAATGTAAAACAAATGACAAATATTTATCACGTTGCATTAGTAAATATACAATGCATATTAATGAATGAATCTATTCAGTCCAGTCAAGCTAAAATTTGACCAGTTTCTCTCAGCTGATTTCCAATTTTATCTCCAATTGTACATGTACTTTATGGGAATTTACATTTTAAAGAGAAAACAATTCATTATTGGTCATACCTGGGCATCAGCAAGCATGACATCCTTGATGAGGGGCAGGCCCCGTGACTCGCCATTTTCAACACGTACATAGTGAACTTGGTAGCCACGAATTTGACCATTTTGCTTTCCAGGTGTCACTGAACGCCACATCACTTTCAGTGCTGTGGAGTTGAGAACCTCCACCTCAACCCTCCTCGGTGCTGCCCCAGGAACTAGAAATAAGAAGCAGTTTAAACACTGAAATCAGAATATAAACATGCAATATTTTCTTTGACAAACTTTTTGCACAACTATCAAAAAACCCCAATAAATTCAAAATACTAATATTACAGACACATTTCAAAACAATATAGATCTAACAAATGACACCGAAACATGGTCTATACCCCAAATATACCTTCACTACTTTCTCCTGTCACCTCCACCTTTTCAATATGTCTCTTTATGGCGGGAAGCCTTGCCACTTATTCATAATGACCGACCTTTTTGGCAGGCCTTGAATCCAGGCAACTTGAGGTGGCAGAGAATATCATTTTCTGAGATGAATGTGCCATGCGTAAAACCCCTCCTCTTAAACGGCTCCCACTTGCTTCTCCACAAACACTTGTGCCCTTTTTCCTTCCCTAAATCACAACCCAACTCCGTCCTCTATTTTGGTTCCTTCATAACCAGAGTTCTCATTTCTTTAACTGACACTTGTTAAATGTCATTATTATAGCAGCACCAAAGAGTTTTGATTTGCCTTTTAATAACTAACAGTGGTATTTAAAAACACAAATGCCAGACAAATGCAGAAAATTTCAACTTGTTAGATAAAAAATGGTTTATGTAGAGTAGAAGCTAATTTAGGTGAATCTACGTCACAGGTGCTGTGGCAAGATCGATGAGTCAATACTATCCTATCATGTTAGTATTTTTCTTCTTTTGTCAGAGAAACTTATTTTTAGCTTCTTTAAATGCTTGTTTTCATTCCATATGACCATTTTGTGGTGTCAAATTGCGAAAGGTAGGTCTTCAGGGAGCAGGGAAATAATAAAAGTGTATCAAATGATAGGAAGTGAACAGAATAAAAAATCAATCCAGGTGCACAGTAGCTGCCCTTTCTTTCTGGAGACAGTGAAACAGGCTTGTTTTTCCAGTTAAACGGATGGATTAACACACCAAAAACAGTTTGTTTCAGCAGCCTGAGTGGCATGTTCAAGATCGTTGCTGGTGTACTTACTAAACATTGTTTATCGTATTTTTTTATTCTATGCTTATGCTTATTACTACCAACCTATAATCTGCTATGGCCATAAACATATAACCGTTCATCATAGATTGCTAAATTTTACAGCATCATAACATAAGTACTTTAGGTTGTTAGCTTAATAATATAATACTAATAACATCGTTACCTAACCTACATACAGGTTAGGTAGACTAGTAGAAAAAAAAATCGTCAGGTTGAGTTTTTTTCCATGTCTGGGAGGTGGACATTAGGTAGATGTGTGTCTGTGTGTGTGTATAACCGTAGTTATTCATAAATTTTTGTCGAGAGGGTTTAGGAGTATGCTAAAAGAAGAACCTTTGGATAAGAAATCCCAGAGTGGCAAAGACGCAGCATATTTACTCAACATTTACTGTTTTTATTTTATTTTGTTATTTTTCTACACAACACTCAAACTGGATTTTGAGGTTTAGGTTGATGAGAAACCACTTTAAGAATTTGAATTTAAAAATTCTTAAGTAAAAAGTGTTAAGCTTTGCTGTAAGACTTAAAGTACTCAACAATCCCTGAACGTCCCAGTTCATTTCCCTGATTTGGAAATTCAGATTCCCGAGTACAGATGCATCATAGTAGTGTATTCAAACACTACTCTTGTGACTTCAAGTTAGAGGCCAAAGCAGTTTAACCTTATTTCAAGCTAACAGAGAAGAGTTCTGTCTCTTGATAAGGCCAAGTCTCCACATAAGAGACTCACGTACCATCTTCATCTGTCCGACAGATTAGGGGCTCACTCTCAGGGCCAGGCCCAATCTCAGTTGAGGCGGACAATGTGATTCGGTACTGGGTCCACTTCTCCAGTCTCTGCAGCAACACCCGCTCTTCAGTTGGAGGCACTGGCGGCTCCTCCATCGGGTCTGTATCGTCGCTGGCCCCTTCTGAAGGGCCCACCACTTGGTAGCGCACCCTATACCCCGTCAGATCACCATTCTGACTCTTCAGAGGTGGGGGACGCCAACTTACCAAAAGGCTGGTGGAGCTGGTAGTGCTGCACTTAATTTCTTGAGGGGGAGCTGAGGGTTCTGGTGAGGTGGAAAGGACAGGAAGGAAGGGAGGTAGGGGGCGGTAGAGGACGAGGAGGACGGGGGAAGGAAGAAGGGTGAAAAACGAAAAAATAAAAAGATGGTAGAGATAAAGAAAATGAAAAAAGGAAAATTTTAAACTCAAATAAAAAACAACAGGAATAATCAAAATGAAACTGATCAACACAAAACACAAATATACAAAAATAAAAACGGGTACCAAGCAGATGCCAAATTAAAAGGTGAAAATGCACACCACCATACGGAAACATAATAATGAATCAAGACAGCTGTGCTTGCTGGTTTTGGTGAAAATAAGATATATCTGTGAACATTATTTTATGAAATATAGGTAAATTGTTTGGTACTTTTTCCAAATCTAAAAAGTCTACCAGCTAAAAAGTCATGACAAATTTTATAATTTAGAGTCTTTAGGATGACTAGCACCATTTTAAACAAGAACTCAGAAGTTCCCTTTATTTTTGTGATTGCTAGACAAAAAATGACGTAGTTTAAAATGAAAGTTTGAATCATTTCAATTTATCACACATAATTCCATGGTAAACCTTTGTGTCTGAAGTGCTTTTGGAGAACATGTAAAAAAAAAAAAAGCCCTCTTTTAAAATTCTTAACATTTTTGTTTTTCCTGTCCAAATAAGATATATTTTAGCCCTTGTACCTTATTATTTGTGCAATTCTGTCCACCTTGATGTAGCCAATCTAGTTCATTATTACATTTTCTGACAGCAAAGTAATACAAGCTAAATTAAATATGATTAGAGACAAGGACATATCACACAAAAGTTCAAATAATAAAAAGTAAATGAATAAATACATATGTTTTCATCCAAAAATAAAGGACAATAAAGAAATAAGTTATGAAATCAAGGAGGGTAATGTGAAATTAGTTGGAACCAAAGTGATTCAAAAGATTCACAACAAATACTTTCTAAAAATACAAGGTGTGAGTAAACATCAACAAAGGAAAATAAAACCAGATGCTCGTAAAAAAAAAAGACGACAACAAACAAAACAGTATACCATGAACAGACAAACAAAAGTAAATCGCAAGCATTGTCTGCATCATACGTACCTGACTCCCAAAAATAAAATAAAAAAAACGTTCAAGACTTTCTTACCAACAGCACCTGACTCCAGAGTGTGCTTACTCTAGAGTCAGGGAGAAGCAACACTTTCCCATCCTGAGAATATGATAAATTTTATGATCAAATCTTGTTACAGTCACGGCAAACAGCTATTTGTATCCACTGATAGTTGATTTGGACCCAGTTTGGGAAGAGCAGGAGGGAGAGAGTTGGCTCTGTGCTGTAGCCAGTGCTGTTTAATACTGCATTGTTGGGCCAGAGGGTCCACAACACTGAGAGAAGGGAAAGCCAGTGGGGAAAACTCATTATCAAGATTTTCTACGCTCGTGAACTTGGCCGAGCACAGAAACATCCTTCCTTGTTGGCAATTTCCTCAAATAAATCCCATTTCATAGCCCTATGTCTAAGTATCTCAGAGAAGCCTGCAGCCATTTTGACAGTGCCAAGACACAAGACAATGTCATCAACAACATAAAAAGCTCATATAAAGGAATTTATAAAACTTTAATAAAATGTTGTGAGCATAATGTAACTTTAGAAGAAACTGAATTGACACAAATTGAAAAATTGAAAACAAAAAATCTAAGTTTTATAAAGAAAAAAAAACAAAAAACATTTTGCTTGGTAAAATAAGACACTGTTCCAGTACACAAAAATAAAACAGGGCCACAGCCTTAGTTCTCAAACCCTTTTCTGTGTCCAATGGGCTTATTTACTTAAGGTCTTACTGGATTTTGAGCCATTCAGCTTCTTTCCTTTGCCCGTATTGTATTTGCAAACTCTGCCCCGTCAAGAATGATTGCTCCGTTCTCGTTCTTTGTGGCGAAGAAAAGGTCTATAATTCTGACAGGGTGGAGGTTATCACAGTGCACAGGCATCTCTATGCTTGATAACAATTTAAGACTGGATTGGGCGCATCCTTAATATCCCATGGACGGCCAGTCGTAGGATTATGGATACTAGAAGTATGCAACCACAAAAAAAGTATTTTGGATAACACTTCACTTGAAGTGCTTCAAAACTTTCATTTGAAGTCATCAAGACAAGACAAACTGGTCTTGTCTGCAATTACTTCCTCCACTTTGACTCTGAAATATGATGTGGGAGGTTTTTTCACTATAACTTTCAAATTCAAAGTGAAAAGAATTTAGAGGATATGGAATATTCTTAAAAAAAACTACAATAGTTTTAACTTGATATTAACGTGAAGTATTAAAATAACACAAATTGCGAATGCTATTTCTATCACAGTCTAAGTGGCATCTTTGTGTATGGATTGTATCAGAAACCTCAAATGACATAATGTTCGTTCTTGTATATCATTACGGAATTAATCCCAGCGATGCCAAATGGCCATAGTGTGGCTCACACAGATATTCCAATACATCTAAAAACCTTCTGCAATTACAGTAAGTGGGGGGAATAAACTGCTTGTTTGGTTAAATACAGAGGATTTAGAATCTGCCACTTTAATTTTAGAGATGGCTTTTGACTGGCTACTGGCAGGGTCTAGGTATAATCTAAATGTGTAACAAAGCCTGACAATCCAAGGCCTTGGCTCAGAGCTCATCGCAGAGCATGAAATTAATTCTGACTCTATGAAATGGGATTCTTATCTGCCATTCGGGAGCCCTGCAGCCCCTCAACAACCACTCCAGGGTCTATCTCAAGTCTTCTCAGCATGTTTTAAAACTGGCAACAGCTGGAAAAATTACCCTCCAAGTTTTCTGGTTGTGGACCCTCTTGTTGACCATGTCTGAACTGTCTCATAAACTGGTTTCAACCTGGTCTGACAATGGTAGCATACCAAGTGAGGTCTTGCTTCTGAATGGGAGCCATTGTAAGAGAGAACGTCTTGCTTATATAAAAACCTGATACAATTTTGAAAAGCGAAAATAATTTGGTATCAGCCACATTGAAGTAGTTAAAAAGTGCAGACAAATTCCAGGATTATTATGAATTTTTTTCTCGTCAAAGCTCCCATTACAAGCCTCAGGTAATGCTATTTGGACTGAGCATAACATTCAATGTTTTATAAACAGTTTCTGCACAGAAAAAAGAGGAAACACATCTGAAATGTCATATCGTCTGTCTGTCTTTCAACTTTGTAGCATAGTGATTCAGTGTGCCAGATGCTGGAGGTCTGAAAGTGGAACTTATACATCATGTTTGGGAAGGAATAACTACTTTATGCACAAATCTTGAATAGTTTTTGTGTTCTTGAGAAGTTTTTAGTATTCAGAGATTTATTCCAGCAATCTCTCCGTTAGATGTCATTAAGTTTCATATCCAACTGATTATTTCAATCAAGCAACATAGTTATTAAAAGGTAGAACTTCATAAGTTTCAGTGCTACCTTTGCGTGTATGTGAAGGATGGCTTTTGGTGAAAAATCTTATTTTCAAATGTTTAATGTGTGAGTGTGAAGCTACCAAATGAAAAAACAAAGGTTTCTTGAACTGTGGCACAAGTACCATTGATTGTACTCAGTTGGTATCAATATTTTCAGGGTAAATGTAAGTAAATTAACTGCCATCTAGAGTTACTGAGCACCAACAATCAAGCAGAAGTGACTTGTTCAAATTGTTCAAGAACAGTAATCCTTTATTCTCCCTAAAAGGAGGTGTATTTGAGACATTTTGAGAACTGTTAATATGAACTGAAAGATACAGCTGTAAAGAAGGAAAAAGCTCTGGTCATAAGTTCTGTTATATTTTTTTATATCTTGGATCTGGGAAAAACATCAATCCCATCTTAGCTGGCTCCACACGGCACACTGAATCTCTAAACCACACAATCACTTACCTTTGAGCGTCCAAATGATCAAGTAATTTTTAACAATAAACATTGTGTTTTCCCGACTTAGTTTTCGAATATCCTGACTTAGTGCTGAACAACCAATGGGTGTAAGTGACTGCAGCAACTTTACAATGAATCTTTAATGTACAGGAAAAATGGCTTAAAACATGTCATTAAACATCTCTGAGGCCCAGGATAAAATAATGTCAATAGAATGGATAAAAAAAAGCAAGCATGGCTGCTAGCTTTAGTGTTATGATCAAGCTATAGAAAATAGAGGTAAGATCTGCATTTTCTATTATTTCTGTGGACGAACTGGGCCACCATTGTTCTGGGAGACCAAAGAGTGCAGGATAAAAAAATAAATAAATAAAAAAAAAACGAAAATGAAGAGACCTATATCTTAAAAAGTTGGACTTATCTCCCATCATGTTTGCTCAAAAGCCCATTCAAGTAAGTATGCATGGTTGCATTGGCTTTTGTTGCAGTTATTCGAACCTGTGGTGGACTTGGGTTCATACAAGAACCAAACAGAAATAAAAATGCGGCTAGAAGATACAGAGAGATAAATCAAATAAATAGTATTTCAAAATTAAGACCCAAGTGAATGGAGATAATTAAATAAATGGATATAACTCTGTTTACCAATAAATAAATAACAATCAAACCAAAAAGGAAGAGGGATCTAAGTGAACAAAACAATGTCAAGGCATTCCAAGAAGAGTTTTAGTTACAATTCACAAGTTAACATGTGACAAAGAGAGGGACTAGACTGGAAGAGGATGACGAAGGAAGAGGAAAAGGAGGAGGGGTGTATTCAATTCTGCTTGCAGTTTGCAAATGCAAAAACAGGCAAGAATATCACAAACACACACTTCGACAGATGGGGATATGCACACTGTACTCAAGAAATGCCAAGACAGAAATGGGGATGGAGATATGTGGCTTTTCATGCAAAGGAGTCAAAGTTCATCAGTTCAGCGACAGCTGCTCAACAGCACCCCGAGTGGGCAGTAGTGAGTGTCACATGCAAGTGGAGTTCTTGGCAGTAACACTGCACTTTCTGTGCAGGAACAAAAAGAACTGTGAAGTGGTTGTTCCAAAGCCCCCACGCTCACATGTCGAGGCACAGCCAACAAGTTGCACTGGTAGAAACAGAAAATGTGTTATAGGAAGTCGGCTCCCACCACCAATGCTCTCCTATGTCACTGTTGAAGGTACTCTGATTTATCAAAAATACTGTCAGTGTAGTAAAACAATGCAACCATTCATACACAATTCATTTTCTCCGATATATGTTTGATTAAACTACAATTTGACAGTCTTGAATGTAGAAATAATAATAGCAATAAGGCATTTCATGTTCATTTCCATATGTGAATAAACAAAAATAGTGTGCCGAGAGTACTGTTGAAACCTCAGCGGAGTTAATTAAATACCTTATTACTTCAACAACAGTTATTAAGATTTATTACTGTACTATTGTTTATTAAATGAAATTAAACTGTTCTCATTCAAGTGTTCATAGTGTGTCGAGGATTCAATGGTTAGAGCATGGGTCTTAAACTCATTTTCATTTTGGGCCACATCAAGTTTATGAATATTCTTAAAGGGCTCATTGTGCCAGAATGTATTGGTAAAAACCATTAACATGTTGTTAAAATATTAATGAATAGCTGTGTCTGCATTCAATAAGGTATTTCTTAAAATTAAATAATATTGAACATCTTTTCACACTGCTCCAGGATTTTCTGAATATTTTTGTAATTGTTTGCAATTGAAATCAATGATTTTGAGGAGCTAATTTAGACATATTTGAAAGACATGTGCCCTGCGACAGACTGGCGATCTGTTCAGGGTGTACCCTGCCTCTCGCCCGGAAAGTTAGCTGGAGATAGGCACCAGAAAATGGATGGATGGATGGATGAAAGACATATTTGCAATATTTGCACTTGATGATAAATATGACTTTTTGGTACTTGTTGTATCAATGACAAACTATCATTTGACATCAATTAAAGCAGTGTAGTAGATGTAAAACACACTGCCCTCTGCAGGTGTGAGATAGCATCACTTTAATATTTTTTTTAAATGTGCAAAAAACTCACGAGAATGCATTAGTGCAAAAACGTGTAGGGGTCTGCTGATTTAGCATGAATTTGCCATTTCAAAACAACTCGAGGTACAGATGTAATTTGATTGTTTAAAAAATAAAAGCTGCTTTAATTTGACTGATAAAATAATATGTAAGCAAACAATTGTTCTATTTCTGTGTCCCTATGGAGTCAAGAGGGCCAAATAAGAAGCTCTGATGGGCCAGATTAGTCCCCGTGCCTCGAGTTTGACACATGTAGGTCAAATGAATCTTCCATCAACTTTCCAAGTTAACTTTGTCTAAATTTGCATCCTCATTTTCCATCCATGATTTAAAATGCTGTCTTTTGTCTTTTCTGCCGTCTTTATTTGACTATAAGTAGTTATTCTCCAATAATTTTTTATTTTGATGAAAGCACCTGCCACTCAAAATATAATTAAAGATCTATGACTATGATATGCAGAAGACACAATTGTCTTTTTAAATGTAATGCTCTCCATCGTCACATCACTTGTCTCAGCCTGAAACTGCTAGAATAAATAATCCTCTATTTGTTTCCCCCCAACAACAAGATTTAACTCTCAAATATGTGTACAGTTCATACAAGAGCCTTGGTGGTTTTTCAGGAGAACTAGCATTTTTTGTGTCATGTGGGATGTGCACTTGCTCTCTACAAAGGAAAGGAACACATCAACAAAAGTGAAAGAAAATACATTAAAAAAAAGGAACTACCGAAATCATCCATCCACAACAACTTATGTTTTCCATGGCTGAGTACACATACATTTACGTCTTCCTAAGCACAGCAGTGAAAAAAAAGGCAAATAAAGCAAGGATGTGAACTAGAGGGGTATTTTTACGAACAGGTGCTTAACCAAACCAGCTTTTTAAATTTTAGTTTTCCAATGAGATAGAGGATAGAACCTGGAATAGAACCTGGAACTTTAGAAGTTTTGAAGAACCCTATGAAAAGAGGAAGATCAGACGAATTAAATGCACTCAAGTGTAAAAAGTCACTAACATGGGGCTTCAGGGTGGAAAAATTGGTTGAAGTACCATAAAAAAAGAGAGGAGGGAAATACTGCATGGAATGTTAATCATAGCGGTACTTGAACAAAACAGTTTCCCTTTTCCCATTCTGAATGGATTACATTCAGAATGTAATCCATTCAGAATGGATGCCAACAACTGCAGCAAAAAATAAATAAAAATACAATCTCAATGCTTTATTTGTTTTTATTATAAATGGCTGTTGCACAGAGAAGTGTGTCATCAATGCCATTTTCATTAACAGAGGGCTATAGATGGGTATTATATATTTCCAGGCACATAGTGCCAATTTATAGCACAATTAAGTAAGGCTGTTCTACCAATTCTACATATAACAAGCATAATTTAAAAGAAATTTGACTTTGCAATTTAAAGCCTCAAAATTGGCCTTTGTCTCTTTAAGAAGCTCCTAATCTCTGACACTTCCTCTGGAGACTCCACTCAGACTTTAAGGCGGAGCTTTGGGTAAAAAGGCAGCACACTGTATGAGCAAGCGTTGAAGCTAACCTGAATGGCTGCCATGGTAGAGTCAAGGATTTCTCAACCATGCATGAAATAATCCATGCTCAAGGTGATGAAAAAATCTAACATAATATATACAAAAAAGCTAATTTTACACAACAGCTACCTTCTAATGTTTTATTATATATATATATATATATATATATATATATATATATATATATATATATATATATATATATAGCTGTAAGTTACAGTTAACCAATATCTTGCTTGAGCATTTGAAATGGAAGTGTTGAAAAAACGTCTGTCTAAAAAGACCCTTGTTTCTGAGTAAAATTCCTGCGGACAAAATGCTATTTAAAATTTCCCCTTAGTCTCTTCAACTGTAGTAGTCCATAAAGTAAACATTTATTAGAATAATACAAGCGTAACAGAGTTTTTAAAAAAAATGTCAAATTACATTTCATACATTTGCAAAATGTATGAAAATATGGATATGTTCCCAGTAGACATTTTAAATCACAAATAAGTAGCCTCAGTAAGCTTCAAATTAAGTCATTGTTAAACACATAACTCAGAGGCTAGAAGGCCATTGACATTAGAGAAAAATTTGCAAGCTTCAGTCAAAAGAGCAGGAAAAAGAACTAATATAAATGAAAATTATTTTTGTTATGGTCCATAAAGAAAACAAGATAATAGTTTAGTTTTGTAAGAGGAGTTTCTTTTGTTAGCAAATCTGAAACAAAAACAGGAGAGAATATCAATAAAAGGCTACATACTGGCTTGCAAGGTCCTCTCAGAAATTTCATTTGTGAACGCCCCAATGCCTTTGTTAGAGATGGCCGCCAGGGAGAAGCGGTACTTTGTATTGGGTCGAAGACTTTCCACAACATATGATTTTGTGGGTCCAAACGTTTTCTTCATCTGTCAATCAAAATATAAGAATTTAAAATGGTGAACTAAAAAAACAATTGTTGAAATAAACTTTTAGAGCTTTTGTAGTGAACACTTACCTGGGTGTCTGAATCGCCTTCCTTATAGCGAAGTTCATAATTTATAATTCCTTCTTTCTCATATGCAGGTTCCCAGGTCAGCTCAATGCTGGTGTCTGACACAGCACCGACTTGGAATTTGGATGGTTGACCTGGAACTGGACACAACAGCAGAGGATATTTCATTAATTCAGAGTCAAGACAATAACATTTGCAAGGGTTAAATCACGATGACCAGTAGGTTGGCTTCTAAACCATTTTATTAAGAGAATCTAGTTCCAACAGCTCCAGCAGCACTATTACATTATTAGTAATTATTCATATCCTTACCTCCCTGTAATACTTTGACCTGAATTGGGGCTGAAAAAGGTCCATCACCAACAGATGTGAATGCAAGGACTTTGATTGTGTATGTTTCTTGAGGAATTAGGTTCTGAATGGTGGTGATGAGATTGTCCTGGACATTGTGGATCTGCCAGAGGCTCATGGGCTGCGAATCGTCCATAGTGTAATAAACTCGGTATCCCTTGATCTGCCCATTAGGCTCCTCGGGTTCCTCCCACTGCACCATCATGGTGTTTTGAGGAAGAATTTGGGCCTTAATGTTTCTTGGTGGACTGGCGGGAGCTTGCTCACCAGTTCGAGTTTCGACTGGCTCACTGGGTGGACCTTGTCCAATTGAGTTCACCGCTGAGACACGTATTTCATACTCTGTGTTTGGGTAGAGGCCACCAATGCTGTAACGTGTAGTGGTGATGCTATCCACCGTTTCATACTTGCTGTCTGGGGACCTGGCTTTATACTGTATGATGTAGTATGTCACTGGATCTGGGTTTCCTGAGTCCCATGTAATGGTCACACTAGTGGCTGTGGTTTCGGTAACCACAGGGGTACCTGGAGGCTTGGGGAGAGCTGTTGTGACAACACAGAAGAAATGAGAGAAGATTTTAATTTGTGATTGCTCAAAAAGTCTGAACAAAAAAACCCCAACAAAGATCTAGATAGTTTTTTCGTCTTTTTTTTGTAACTTAACAACACAAGAGATTGGAAGCGACATGCTCTATGAATGTCATAGATTCTTCACAAATAGTCATCTCTTACATTTTACAGTGATCTGTGCAACGGCTTCAATGATGCCAAGGCTGCTCATGGCCACGCAGGTATAGTTGGCTGACTCACGGACACTGCTCAGCTCAAGAACATTTCTGCCAACTGGCATCTCGTCGTCTGGCGTCAAGTCCTCAGCGTTCAGCATCCACTTGACATAAGGCATGGGCGACCCCACTGCCACGCAAGTTATGTTCACACTGCCACCTGGCATTATTTCTTTACTTTCTGGAAAAATGGAGAAGCGAGGAGGTACCCGCCGGACTGCGAGAAGGCATGAGGAAGGAGAAAGGATGACAAAAGAGGGCAAGGAGTCAAAAAGAAGAGAAAAAGGAGAGGTAACAAGAGAGGCAGATGAAAATTGATCCTTCTCAGGTATACATGTAACACAAAAGGTTCAACATGATAAATGTGAACTCAAACAAAAAATAAAATAAAACTAGACTTTTGAAAACATAAAAAAATAACAAATAATGGGAAAGAACTAAACTAATAGAAATGCTTCAACAACAATATAGATTAACAGTTAAGCAACGATTCATAGCAACAAGGTTCCAATGACCAATATTTGACCCATCACAGCACAATTAAAGACACAAAAATCTATTACGAGTTTCTCATCTTTGGGGGCTGAACTACTGACACGTGGACAACTGAAGCACTACCTGATCGCAAAGTAGAAGAGTAATATAGTAGTAAAGGCCATGTGATAATTCTATCACATAAGCCCGACCGGGCAACCTGGAACTTCCTGTCCTCTCAGACACACATGCCAAACAGGAAGTAGGCCATTGCAGGCTTCTCCCGCAGCACAGGAAGTGTAGGGTTACTGAACTATTGACCATCTCTGTAAGGTCTAACCAAATTCTAGCACACGTTTGCACTTAACACCTTGCTCTACTTTCAGATCATCTTAAAGATGAGAAACTTTAATCAGATTTTTGTGGTTTAGGGTAGATCCACTGGACAAAGCCTTATTAAGATCTGACACGGTTCCATTGATAGATGCAGCTATCAGTTTCACAGACAGCATGCATAAATAGATCGAGGTAAATCAAGGAGTAAATGATAACAAAAGTAGATATAAAACTTGAGATAAAATGCATTGAGGAATATAACTGAAGGGTCGCTAGCATGCCCAGACAAAAGACGATTGGAGAGGAAAAGTAGCACAAGATAGAAGAAATAACTTTTGAGGAAAGGGTAGAAGGAGAGAGAACAGTGCAGTAAGGAGTGACAGAGAAAGAAATAGAGGAGGGAGGGGCGGAGGAGGGGTAAAGGGGGGACAGGGGTAACCCGTTTTACTGCTGTGTAAACTTTGCTTTTCTTCAGCTAATGTGACAAAATGTGATGATGGCACATTGTCACATCGCAGTCCCGGTAACACAAAATAAGTATCAAGGAACAAGGTGTGTGCCTAGGAGTACACAGAAAAAAAAGCTGTAGCCATTGTAGGTAGGAAGCTAACTACTACACAGTGTAGGAGTAAAGAAACAGAACTAGATCAACAGTGAGTAGAAGTTCGGAGAATAGGAAGGAGAGATGGAGGGAAAGAGAAATGAATACCAGCAACGAGAGGAAGACAGGTAGAACCCCTAAAGTTATGGAAAGGGACTGGATTGAAGAGGGAGGATAATAAACCTGAGATTCAGACGAAGGATGTGACAGGTATAGTGTAATGTGTGTGTGTATCTGTAGGTCTATAGATGCATATACTTTTTGCATTGGTATAGGCATGAATGTGCGTGTGTACAGTATGCAAGAGCTATAGAGTGAAAGAGCATGATTCTGCAAAAAACAAACTGATTGAGAGAGGCATCCCAGCAAGCATTTGACATTAGGTGACATGGAGGAGTTTGCAGTTACCCTAATGTTTTCTTCAACCATTTTACATATTTGTGAGCAATTTCAAAGGAAAGCTATATGTAGGAAAGTCAAGCTTTTACAAATACACAGCAGACTAAAACAAAGAAAATATTTAGATTTAATGTGAAAATGTTTGTTGGGATGCAAAGGTCAAGCGAGAGAAGGAAAGTACTGAAGACACAGAAGACAACATGATGAAACATATGTGAAAGATGACTTTAGAGAGACGCACAAAACAAAGGAAGAGAGACAAACAAGACACAAGGCAGAAATAAAAAAACCAGACTCGAGCAGCAAGACAACAAACAAGACAAAGGGAAATGGATTGACACGCGGACATACTGTACAATACGCAACAAGGGAAAGGAAGGGATCGGGTTGTCAGAAAAGGGGGGAGAAGGAGAAGGAGGATATAAGTGGGGAATAGAATAAAAACTGATTGAAAATAAAAAAAGAACAAGAAAAGATCATGACTCAAAGTTGGTTTGGAGAACTCACACACTGGGGCTTAAAATCAAGAATCAGGCACATGTTCCTTCATCACCACCTCAAACATTGCTTTTGTGTGAAAGTGGAAGTTAAATGTTTAGGACAGGTGGGCATAAGGAAGGACAAAACAGGGCAGTGAGAGTGATTGAGGGAAAAACTGAAAGGGGCCCTTAAAATAAAATTAGATTTAAAAACAAACCGTGTCAATCCAAATGGGATTCATATGATCGTTGCATGGGAAAAGCTAATTTATCCACAAAACTAAGGCAGAATTATTATATAAACAAACTCAGAGGGATTTTCTTTTAACTGAATTGCACATGTAAAATCAGTATAAATCACTGATGGATACTTTCAGTTACAGAGCGAGGGACACTCAAATGGGGAACATAGCTGGTGTTAGGGTTTTGATAAGTCTCTAATCTACTCTGTATGCATTCTCTGTTCCATCCACTGCTAATGTCAATTACTTTGTTACTCTGGGCATAACGACCTGACCTTGAGGGCAAAAAGTTCATAGCTGTCCTTTGAAAAAGGTTGGTTTGTGCTATGAAAAATGACATGCAGTAAAAATGTACCAAGAAAAACGGACACTTGCAAATCCCCAAAAATACTGTTTTCCAAAAAAAAGAAAAAAAGTTGCTATCAAAACTACGTATTTGGTTGAGATATTTTTTTTCATTATCTCTGTCAAAAAAAGGCAGAAAATCAACCACTTATGGGTGAAGAAAAATAATTATCTGCATTATAATTTGATAAAGCATACCTAACTAATCAACAAAGGTGATAGGGCAGCCCATTCCTCACACAGACATGCATGGGTGTGGCTATGGCATGAGTGACGTAGAAAGGTGCACCCTCATCCACTCGGGCGAACACCAGAGAACCAAAACAACCCAAAAAAATGTCACTCAAGCCCATCCAAGCATGCCATTTATGACTGATTATAGCATTGCTCGAGACACACAGACTCACAAAATAAAATCAAATGAAAGGAAACAAACGAAATTGAACAAATCCACAAATAGAACTACATTCGAACAGCATAGACAGTACCAGAGTGCAGCTGTGTTCACAGAGAGGTTTGCATCAATACTATTAGATGTTTTTAAAATTCTATTTGTCTCAATAATTTATCTTCCAATTCAAAATGTCTGTGGTAACTGAACATGACAAACATGGGCGTTTTGGGGAAACATTTAATCAAAGTTTATCTCAGGGTGATCTTCTCTCCCTGGGGCTCAGATCAGCCAATGGACCGGGAGCTGAAATGGTTACGTGAATGAGGTTTCCCCACAGGAAGATGTCTCTAGTCCCCTTTAAGAAACTATAATGTCAAGAACCATGTGGAAACTTACCCTAAATCAGCTAATAACTTTAGCATTGAAGAATCTGACAAGGAAGTTACAATTTAAAATCAGTTTAACCTTTTTTTTTATTTATTTTTTTTAATTATTATTATTTTATTTAAGAACTTCTGGTACAAAGGAACAAAAAAAAAAAAAAATCAGTCATGTGTAATTTTTAAACCCAACACGAGGACAAATGGAACTACAAAGTCTACTTGTATAGTAATGTAAAACAATGCATTTACTAAGGTATTGTATAAATGAGAATGGTGTGAAAACCGCTATTAAATAAGTAAGTTGTTTTAATATTTTAGCCTTTAGAACAAACAAAAACAGGCATTTTAGGAATCAGAAAGCTCTATTGTCTGTTAAAAGTTGAGAAAAAAGAAACAACACAAATATCTAATTTTGTCTTTTTGATAAACAACCAGAATGTATTTTTTTCTTTCAAAACAATGTAATCCAACCTCTAACCTCAACCATATAAGTTAATCCGTTTTTGATGTGCTTTCTTGGGGCCATTACAGTGCCATGTACAGGGCTTTCATTATTAGAATGTTTTGGGTTTCATTTGATGTGTTTGTGTGGAAAAAAAAAACAGATTTCTTGAAACAACAGTGTTCATAAGGATGTTTGTAGAAACTATGGATAAAGCAATCATCTTGGAAAACCTTTTGTTTCATGTAAATGTTTTGATAAAGCCCCTGATTAAGAGCCCAACTGATGCTGGATCACACTATAATTTGCACATCATTATCCATCGTTAGATTCTAAATGAACATTTACTTTTAAATGTAAAGTTTCTTCAATGGCTCATGATAATGAGTCACCATACTTTAAAAGTTCTGAAAGTTGAGTACATGCTCAGCTGAACTTTACGTCAATATACAGTCTGTCATTATATGTGCAAATAAAACCCTCGCCATTTTAATACCTTTAAAACGCACCGCCATTCCAGCAAAAAAATTATAATAAAGAAAGAATCCCAATTGCATGGACACGCTCCTCATTCACAGAGACCAGGAGCCCAGCCGGCCCATTTGGAATTGATAAAAAAGAAAACAAACATCCACATTTCATGTGGTCCGATAACAATATGTAGTCTTATTTCAAGCCCCAATGTGGAGAGAAAGACAAAAAGCCATACACTGGACGAGGTGAGAAGCAGTCGAGAGAGAATGCCAGAGTATTGCACTAAGTGGGAGGTGTTGTGGAGGGATTTGTGTTGAAAAACAGAGGTCAGAAGGTGGACATTATTGGCTATTTTTGTGAGGCAGATTTTGTTGCCCCCAAATGAAGGGGGAAGCCAAAATAATGTGCAGCCTTTAGTGTCACCTTGAAGCTGAGATTACACCCTCTTACTGCCTGAGGACACAGGCACAGTATGAAGATCCTTTAGTCACACTTGCAGGGTGAGTCCCACAGCATTTACATTTAAGCTGCAGGGGTTGGCCGGTATTAACATACCTTTGCTGCACCACTGCTAAACTCTCCCTATGGGTGGCTCATCAAAATGGAAATTATTTCCTAAAGGAAACTAACAGGAATCATGGCATGGGTATCTAATAATAAAAAAGGATTTCAGAGTGTTAACTATTGCTGTTGTCTTATAGGTACATGACAAGCAGCCAAGCTATACTGCAACAACATTCCCCCATGTGTATGATAATTCCAGTGCATGCCAAGCTAGTTAGTAAGTTAATTAGTGACTTTATTAGTGAAGAAGGTAATGGGCCATTTGTTTTGTGTGGTGAATACAGGCACTTCTATTGCAAATGAGAATTTTTTGGGCTATGTAAGGCAAACATCTAATAGAGATGGCTAGAATTTGCTTTGGCCAGTGAGAACATAAGGTGTAATCTAGCTTTCTTTCCCAACATTACATACGGATGCAGAGCAGGACATGCAAGCACATTCACCAACAGGCAAATATCATAGTAGAAGGGAGAGCATGCACATGCATAACAGCACAGTCTTTCTGCATCAGTGTTTCTTTGTTGAACTGAGTCTAGAATTATATAATTAGATTGAGTTAAAAACATATATTGTATTGTTAGCTTCTTTCCAAAGTGACAGCTGTTGATACTAAAGGTATGGAAGTAATGTAAAGTAAGTGGTAAGTCATAAAAGAAAGGGCAGCTGCTCCAACACTAAACCATATGAGAAATCCTGTTTTGCTTCCATTTATTGAACCACATGGGAACATAAGATGTCTATAAGGGAAGACAATTCAAGTTTGAATTACATTTATAGAATGTCAGCTACACATTTTATCTGTGTTTTGGATATTAGGCATGTTTAAATTGTTAGAAGGTACAAAAATGACAGCAAGTTATTTGAAAATATTTTTTGAGGTTAGTGCAAAGCCTTGGCAACTTTGTCACTCAAAATATCCTGCATGAAAATATTTAATATAAGCATACCTTTTGAGGTCCAGTCTAGCATATCTTACATAATTTACTTGGGTATCCTCAGTCAAATTAATACAACGTAAGCCTTTATGCAGCACCTGCCTTGTGTTAATGAGGGCTGAGTTACCTTCATTCATCAACTGGTTTTCAAAGAAAAGCAAAAAGTAAAAATAAAAAGACAAAGTATCAATAGCTAAAACTCTCCTTTCCTCTCCAAAAAAACAAATTATATACTCAGACAAGTTGAGTTGAAAATGTAACAGGTCAACTCACTACAGCAGGTGATGTGTGGTTCAATAAAAATCTGATTATATTGTAAAAAGAAGCTGAAGCACACAGTGATAAACTGTGGGTTTCACTGTGGGCTCACTAATCAGTTTGCATCCATCACTTATGGATTTTTCTGACTTTTAAGATCTACGGTGTGCACGTTAAAAATACTGCTTACTTATATGAACTTAAAAAGAATCATAAATGACAATATAACTGATTAAAGTGTAAATGTTTGTTCTGACTCTGAGAAAGGCAGCTGCCAATCAATCAACAAGAATAAATCACATCAATTAAAAAATACAAATATGCATCTCTACTCGCTTGCACTAAATGCAATGCTGAGGTCATTGTATTGTTATTGATTTGCACAATATTGCAAATGGCATCTCTTAATGGCTCCCTAAAATCAGCATGGAACCCAATCAGGCCCAATCAGGTCTAATATTTTTGGTAATGGATCACTCCAAAGCAGATGACAGGAACACTGGCTGTATACACATTTATAATTTCATTCGGCATTTGCAGTTGCACTCCGAGTATCAAGAAGCCGAGCATATCAGGTTGAAAAAGGAACAATTTTTTTTTACAAACGAATGAACCACAAAAAAATGACATAGTAAACAAAAAAACAGAAACAAAACAGAAATAGAACCATAAAAACACACACACACACAAGACCGTCATCACAACTCAAAAGTAAAAAAAAAGTAGCTAAAAATACGGTTGTCAGGAACAAAAAATATTTTTAGAAAACCCAAGAAAACCCAAGGAAAAAACAAAACAAAACGCAGAGAATGCAAAAAGGAGAAGAAAAAAAAAACATTGGGGCCAAAGGGGTTTTTGCACGGGCATGCAAGCGCAGTTACATTCTCCCATCATGCAACAGGCGGTGCTATTTCCATGTGCTGGGTTTCCATAACAACACATGCAAGTAAAGCTTTTAGGTGCAGAAGCAATACCAAAGGATGCAAAACGTGAAAAGGCCCCACAATGCAAACATAAAATTAAATAAACAAGACCCGAGCTAATCGGGGTTTGATTTCATCTTTTATTTGGAAATAAAAAAAAAATATGGTCTTTTAAAATTATTTAGCAGTTTGGATTAACTGTATTTATTTATTTATTTTTTTTCAGATTAGTATATAATCGAGCTCTGCAAAAGGCAAATAACAGCTAAAATTTGTCAAACATGTTGAATTTTCTTTTCAAATGCGGGTTAAAAAAAAGTAAAAAAGAAAAAACACACCAACCTTCTCGAAGCTCTGAGGGATGTAAAGGGGTTGATGCAGAACACAATGACATGAGGAGAAGAGAAAAATAGGGGAAACACAGAGAGAGTAAAAAAAGCCACCTCAAGGTGTTTAGCTGCAGCTACATGTCCCTTTCCTTCTTTTTTTTCCCCCTTACCCCTGTCCCTGTCATCAGTGACACCCGTCTTCAAAGTACACTTGCCTGCCCTCCCCTTTAAATAAACTTTGAACCAAAACAATCAGATTCACCCCAGTGGTCGCTCTGCTGCCTGCTAAGGAAAAAGGATTGGGGCGCCACTGGAGTCAATTCAAGCGTACCATACTCATAATTCAAAATTTCACAAGCGTCTTATGGCCACAATGAGAGGCTCATGGGGGTGGCCACATTTTATTTAGTTAGAGAAGGAAATGAAATAAACAGAAAGTAAACAAAACAAAAACAAATGAGAGATTGAAAAGAACAAATAAATTTAAAAAAAGACAATTCGGGGGGAAATTAGCAGCTGCAGTTCAAGGCTGGTAAGAAAAAATATTATTCTAAGAAGCCAATCAGCAAACACTGTCATTATGGTTGATGTTTGGGAAGGAGTCTCATTTGCTCCAGTACCCACATGCCTCATTTTCAGGGTTTCTCTCTCGTCCTTACAATTATCCTTCCACACAGCTGCTAATCTCAAGTGCATTTTGCTTCGTGAACAAAACATAGTCAACATCAAGTATCAGAATTGATCGACAAAAGTTAACTGAAAACAAACAAAGGCTGACACCATCACAGCATAACAGGTGTGTTACATAGTGTGAATGCACTGGAGTAATTATGAATCTGGAGTACTTTTGTAAAAGCATGCTCGTGGAGCCAGTGTTTGTGATAATATCGGAGGTGTTTTGGAAGTTATTTCAAGGAGTGCATGTATGATTTAATGTAAAATAGTTGCAAAATGTAAAAAAAAATAAAATATATTCTTTACATAAATATTAATAATTTCTGTTGAGAGCATTTGGGTAAAATATAAGACGACTAAGCTAGTGGGCGTGGAGGGCTCTGACATGGGTTCACCACCAGGGCACTATACGGTCAATGGGGGGCCTGAACTGGTTTTTTGTTGCTTAATATGGTGGCCAGTCAATGAAGATGTAGAAAATACCTCAACAGAAAAAGGCTCACAAATGATGATTTGTTGGAACTCTATTTGAGATTCTTATTTAGTGTTTAAAGGGCTGCTTTACTATTTTTTTGTTAAGGAAATCTAATGACAGATGCTTTAGAATAATTTCAATTTTATGAAAACTAAAAGAGAGAAGGGGAGTGTCTTTTGTGTTCTCAAAAATATAGCATAATTCTCTTCGCTCACCTAAACTAATCTGTTGCGGGAGGGGCTCGCCCAGAGCGATGATCATGCAAGGACCACCGGATAGCAGATAGCTAATTGACGCTGCTTGCTGAATCACATTTGTACCAGCTCGTGCCTCGGCTACATGAATGCTGACAGTCTTGAAGAGCCATTTTCTTTTTACCTTCAGCTCCCTGTAGTAGAATTTCTCCTCTCCATGCTTCTATTTCACTGAGTCTGATGATAGCAATAATAATGAAAAAGCAGCTCCCTGACCCATTTTATAATGTTGGAGTAGTGAATTATTTATTGGGAACAAAGTTATTTGGTACACAGCAGAGGGAACAAACCGAGTAGATACCGAGGCATCTTTATTTAATATGCACAATATAAATAATACATGCCGAAAATGCATCTGCTTCAATTTATTAAAGCTCCCTCAACAGGGATTCATTGTCATTTAGCATTAGTGGTTGAGGATAGGCTTTTGTCTTTATAGTCTGTTTCCTATGAAACTGTTCCCTCTGAATTATTGTTTTTATATAAATATATATATATATATATCGTCATTTTGCAGGAACATGGCAACCAAAATAAGTACAGACTGTAAAGGCCTTTACAGACAGTACACAAAGGTAAAAACTGGGAAACCCTATAAGTATATGCTCCAGTGCAGCATGAGGAAGAAATACAGGAAGTGTAAGATTTATGGTCAATCTGACAAATGAGCTGTGTGCAAAAATACAGTGCTTTTTCACTTTGTTATAACACAAATACTTTTGTTTTCCTCCCCCAAAACTGGAAAAGGCAAGAAGGGGTGAATGATTTTGATTGGTGGGCAACATTACCTAGCCAATCAATCAAAATCAACACTTACCGTTGTGCTCCGTTACCTGTAAAACACTCATCAAATAAAAAAACAAAACAAAAACAAAACCAAAAAAATAAAAATATTTTCAGTGTGTTTTATGGTTTCAACTTGAGATGTAGTTGGGAAACATTTGATTGGGCACACAGTTAATAGGTCAAAGGTCTTTGGCAACTGATAACTTGCAGACATACGGCTTGTTGGGCTATACATTTCCTTCCGAGTGAGTAGGGGAGGGCATTGAAAGACAAAATGGAGCATCATAACAGAGAAGAACATTAGTTGGTCAATTATAGATTTACATTTGGAAGTTTCAGTGCATTAAAACAATTATGGGAAGGCATTGATATAAATGGTAGAATATTTAAATTCCTTTGATATTAATTTTGCAAAACATCTCGTGCATACACTTCTAGATTAAAACGGAGTTTAATGGAAGCAATTATAGTATTTTACGCTCAAGAATACCAATTAAAGATGAGCTGTACTGTGAAGACATTTTATTTAGACAAAGTTGATTTTATTTAGGTATTTTTTGTTACTTTTTTCTTTTTTTTTGCCTGGCTCAGCAGGCTGGTTGCTCCCTACCTCGCACATAAAGATTAGCGGGGGACGAGTAGCGTACGCCTTCCTCATTAGACGCCACGCACTCGTACTTCCCCTGGTCCAACTCCTCACTGTTCTCGATCTGCAGGGCACCTGGGGAAAGACAACATCCGACAAAGAAAAGGTGGGAAGGGGGAGAAACATGGAAAAAAAGAGAGAAAGAAAGCAGAGAATATATGATTAGTCTGTCTGACACAAACAAATCAAACCACTGGGAATCACTTAAATTTCACACGGTCATTTCAAATACAGTCTCTCTCTGCAGCAATGCTGACACAGGCTAGCATGACTAACTCAGCTGCATTCCAGCTTCAGTCATTTGTCGACAAAAAGCTAAATAAATCAAAACGTGAAC
Source organism: Poecilia reticulata (assembly GCF_904066995.2). Classification (NCBI taxonomy): domain Eukaryota; kingdom Metazoa; phylum Chordata; class Actinopteri; order Cyprinodontiformes; family Poeciliidae; genus Poecilia; species Poecilia reticulata. The sequence goes on along the minus strand of NC_088833.1, from coordinate 12,577,393 downwards.
TGTATCAGTCATTTTGGATTTGCAGCAATGTTTAAATTGTTAGCAAAAAGGAGCTACAAAGTAAAAAAAAAAGGAAAAAAAAAGGTGTGATGAAATGTAAATTGGAAAAGTGTAAAGGTTACCTTGTAAGCTAAGTAATTAAACTGCAGAAGAAATTAATTGATCTTAAATTATAATTTTAAATAATGACCCAAAGGGGCTTAATACAGATCCATGCCACACTTTGCCAGTTTTTTTCTTTTTGCTAAACGCTTTTCAGGGCATGACTCGTCCCACTTTGCAAATTTAATGAGTGAAATGTTTTCCCACTTTCCCACTCATTTGAAAGGTAAGTTCAGTTCAAATGAATTAATAGCTTTTTGTTGATGTTGGATTTTACATTTTAATACACAAATTCAGGTGAATTTAGGTCCAGACTTTAACTGAATTATTCTAAAACTGGGATATCATTTTATCCAACCATTCTGTTATGACTCTGGCTTTAAGTTTAGGCTTGTCTTGCAGGAACATGACCTTCAGTCCTATTCTCTAGCCTTTTGCAGTCCTTAACATTTCTTCTAGGATGAACCCGATTTTAGCTCCATCCATCATACAAACAACTCTGACTAACTCACCAACTCAAAACGCCACCGAGGAAACTTGCTCCTAGTTTCCTCATCCAAAATTTGGAAAAGCTCAAAGAGTACGAGTGTATTTGAGAGGCAGACTACTATTCAGTTTACCCTTTACTTTTTTGGTCATTGTTTATGTTTTATCTCAAAAGATATTAACTATTCCTTAATACAATTTCATTTTTTATGTTTCCGTTGGAGTTAATTGCATGTGTGCAAGGCAAGACAACCTCAGCACTCAGATGCACATGGGCAAAAGGCAGCAGGGAACAAAAGAGGGAGGTGAAACACCAGGATCATTCCTCGTTAGACTGTTGTTGACGGCACTTCCTGATGATATCATTAGGGCCTCTGGCTGGCTCAGCAGACAGATTGTAGCCTGGGACTCTCTGACAAACACAACACCACCATCGCTCGTTAACGTTTAGCCAAGAAGCATCAATATGCCAGCAGCTGCCCCGAAAGCTTTGTAATATACTATAACGCTCTCCATCACATCTGCAAGCGAACACAATGTTGTACAAGGCCACCACTCTGAAACAGTGTTCAAATAACACGTTTCACCTCATCCACAAATTAGACAATCGATCCTGGTTAATTATAAAGATTAGTCACGCTTTCAGTCCGTTCGCCTCCTAATAGAGAAAAGAGTATTTTAGACCTTGAGGTGTGAGCAAATGTATTTACCAATTTAAACGGAGAACAGACCTGATGGTACAACAATCGATAGCGTTTCATTTTTTGGTTTTCTTTCACTTTCTCTTCATTTTGCTTTACTGCTCAGATCACCTCATCACTCAGAGGCCTCTCTGTTCCTGGCATGTACCTCGAGAACCAAATGAAAAAAGAAATCTGCCTGCAGAGTGCAGGTGGTACATTTTTTATTTATTTATTTATTTTTGCTCTGGCTTTATATGAGCATCCGTTTTTGATCTGTTTGATGTGCGCTTGGGACAGCAAATGCCAGTGTGGTGGCAGGTGGATTGGAATGTGCTCAGAAGCTGAGACCACAAAGTAAGAAACGTATGAAGTTCAACTCCAGGTGGACAGATCCAGAAACCTCTGCCAGCGGCTTGTCAGACAGACTTCCTTCAGCTGAATTCTAAATATTTTGTCTGAACTCACCTTTGTTAAATCAAACAGCACAGTTCTACATATACCAATTTTGTTAAACTTCAGCTGGCTGATAATGATGTGGCAGCTTAAAAAAACAAAAAAAAACACACAAATAAAAGTCCCATATAACGGTAAAAAGTAAAAAATCTCAAAACAACCTAACAAAATACAACAGCCAACAGCTAATAAGTAAAGTAGGAGCAAGAAAGAGAAAGAACTACGTCTCTGAGAATAACTTAGCAGTTTTATTTGCGCTCAGACTTCTGTGAAAGGAGGATTTCTCACCAGGTGGTACAACCTGTTTCCAAGTTCTTACTGGTTTTTGTACAGGTTCTGCGTAATATTTCAAAATAGGGATTTGAAGAACGCAAGAAGATTTTCTTTCATTTAAAGTACACACTGAAAACCACGAGAGAACAGAAACAAATATGTTTTTAGTAGTGAGTGCTACCAGTTAGGTTTTATGCTATACGCACACTTGCCTCTTTATATGGTACATCTTGCTTGGATTTCTCAGAAATTAGGCCAATTTTGACGATCATAAAGGGTGGAAAGCAGTTAGTAACAATACTTTGGTTGACGGCAGCCATTCAGTGATGTTCAGGTGGGTACTGATGGTTCAAACAGCCAGGTTTCACATAAACGTGTCTGCCCATTCTCATCTGACATCAACAAGGCACTTTTAGTCAACCAACTGATAAGGTTACTGCATTTTTAGTCAGTAATACTTGCCTCTTTTGCCTCTTTTTTTCGACCATTCTCTATAAACCTGAAAACTAGCTGTGAAAAAGATTTCTCAGCGTGGTGTAGATGATGGCACATCTAGATATCTGAATTCACTGCCATTTGCTATGGCAGTGACTCATTGCAGTCTATCACAATTTGTATCCATAACCAATTGCAAACATGTAAAAGTGACTGGTGAGTCTACATTTCTGCCACATTAACATGTTGTCTGATATTATTCTGTTTTCCAAAAGAAACATTGATTAATTTTATTCACTCAAATGTGAATATTACATTTTGCAATTAAAGCAGACTACCCAGTTAAACCATATTCAATACCAACTGACTTCTAAGAAGCAGAATGAAACCGATCTCCCTTCATATCCTGAAGCTCCAGGAACACCAGGGTTTTTTTTTTACTATCATTTCCTTTTGTCTGTCTCTCTTTCTTTAAGTGACTGCACTCTGTGTGTGTTTTGCATAATTGCACTCTGCGTCCTCCGCCAGCCCGTGGCTCACCAGAGCGCATGTGGCCAGGGGCATTTTTCTTCTTTTCTTCTTTTATCAAGAAAAGACGGAAACATAAGGAATGAAGTAAATAGCAAAACTTATCTTCTATGAATGCAATAAATAAAGCCACGCACTGAATCTGCTCACCATGAGTGTTTACAGATAAAGACATGCTTGGTAGTAAACTGCTTTTTTCCCCACAAAATGGCTGTTAGTGTGCTTATTAAGCGAGTCCACCAAGCAGCTTGATAGGATGTTGGCCCTTTTTTTCCCTACAGCTTTCAAGTCTTATCATAAACATCTATGGTCATAACTGCTGCAAACAATTTGGGCTTGCTTCATTTTAGGAGCAATTACAAAAACAGCTGGTACGGATAGTATGCTTGGGAAAAAAAAAAACATGTTTTGAATAACAATTCTAGTTATTGTATGACATCATTCGATGACTACAACTGAAGAGAAAGAAAAAAAAACGCCTCTTGTTATGAATAATATGAGTGACATCCCTGGAGAAAATGTAAATACAAAGTTAGATAACTTTGATTTACTTTGATAATTAAAATTCCAATTATAGATTTCTATTTATAAATGCAAATATTTATGCATCTTAAACAATGCCTCGTCAAAAAAAAAAAGTATATACCTTGAGTTTTTGACATGAAACAATCACCCAGGCCGGGAAAGAACTCCCGGCCTGTGTTTTTCTGCATCGAGTTGAAGTTGTAACATCAAAAAGATGGAAAACTTCAAGACCTGTGAATGCTTTTGAAAGGAACTTTATAATGAAATTTGATAAATATTGTGTGAGGCATTTTTTTGTGCAATGATACGCAAAGCTAAAATAAAATAGAGGTGACTGCTGATGGAAAGTAATAGTGGGAATTGATGCGATAATGTCCATTTGCTCCCTTCACTGATGGAAAAAAAGAAATACTAGTCAAGTTATATTCAAGGTCATATTCAGAGAGAACACTGAAACTTTTTATTTTTTGCATTTACTAACGTACTACAATTATTTTTATTTTTTTTATCCAAAATAAACAGACAAATACTTCCTGAAAATGATAACCTCATCTTCCATCTGGACCAGTTCCTCTTCAATTCAGTCAGAATAATCACCAAACACTTACATCTTTCATCCTCCACTGCTACCCACTCATGGCTGTCTCACAGCATGTTCACCGTCTTCATCCATTCAATGAAAACGGCTGTAATGGGCACAGAGTCTACAACAGTTGTCTCAGCCACGGCAGCTGCCCTACTTAACAACACTGTGCAGGTTGATCTGATGAGCAGTGAGGTACCAAGAGTTTGATAAAGGGAACTGTCTGGACACGGCCCAACATTTTTTTTAAAGAAAATTATTTTCAGACTTATTTTATTTAAAATGTTGGCCAGGGGTCGGCATGGGTGATTTTGTCCTTTGGGAATGTCTTTTTGCTTTTAATTAAACATTCTGCCAGGAAGACCCCGTTTTAACATGTTTCTAAAGGTTTATATCTCTTTAGTAAAAAAATAAATAATAATAAATAAACCTGCTTGACAACAAGAAAATGACAAGAGAGAAACACAGAAAGAGAATAACAGTGAAAAGAGGTGGAGGGAAGAGAAGTGACAGAAAAGCACACAAATACAGAATGACAGAAATGGGAGTAAAAGAAAAGTGAGGAGGGGTCGGCATGGGTGATTAATTTCCAAAAGTGCCTGAAGCTGTGATCTGCCCACCCCGCACGCTGCTTTATAGCAGTTTTACCATGTGTGCATCCCTCTCAACTCCTAGTCCCCCACCCTCAGTCCCATTTGTGTAATTCAATTAGTGTGCTCCAGCGGACCTTGATTGATTTGTTTAGGCGATCTACAAAATGGCTGGCCAAGCCTTAGTCTTTCTTTCCCTCCCTCTTGCTCCTTCTGCATCCCGCTCAGGCCTGCTGGTGGCACACTGCTCTTTTCATCATTTTATCTTGCTTTTGCAGTTCGCAGCTCCCATTAGTCCCTCATTTCTCCTCATCCAAACACTGCTCACTAATGCTCTACTATAGTCCAATTAGAGCTCCAAATTAGCAGCTTACTGAATCGGTGGACACATAAAGATAATAACCTTTGCAGTACATGAATTATACCCACTTAAGTACAGAGACAATTGTGGGATACTTAAAAAAAATATTGAAAGCTTTAGTTTTCTGATATGTAGAGGGGGAAAAAACATTTAAAAAGATACTTATTCTTTATGTTTAATAATTGCAGCTTGACTACATGAATGCTACCTAGGTGGTAGGCTTCACATTTTGTATGAAAGCCACTTCAAATAAAATTCATACAAAGTAACAGTGCTGCACATGACTCAAACACATTTGGCCACTGTGAATGACAACATCTCAGAGGCAGCGAATTTCAGCTGCATATTCTTGGTTTTAATAGCTGCATGACTGAAGACAGCCAGTGTCACTACATGGCAGCCATGTCTGAACTTGCTATACTCCCTCTGTCTCGCTCCTACGTCCGCGCCCTCGCTGTCACTCCGGCAATGCTCTGTCACCACCACAAGGTCACTACGCTGCGACCGCAGCAGCATGGGGCTCCACGTGTGATGCCATTGTTGTCAGAGCCCATCTGTTGGTTTTTAGCGCTTCTATGGAATCAGTAATGACGCAGGTAGGAAGTTAAGCTGCCTTTTACACACGTCTCGCACTTCAAGGCCAGCACCTGCATGGTTCCGTATCAAAGCGAAAGAAATTCTATTCCTGAAATCCAAATTATTTTTTGTATGAAAGTGATACGAAAAAGATTTGGGAATGGGGCTGCATTTTGCTAGAATAGGCCGGTATGATCACCAAAGTACTTAATTGATTATTTTGAATAAAGAAGCATAGCATGATTTTAAAGAGGGATATTATGTATTTTCCAGGCACAATGTACCGCTTTGTAGCACAATCTTGCAACCGTTACCTTCAATTGTCAATTTGATGCAAACTTCAAGAGACACCATCAAGTTTGCCTCGGTAAGAAGCTATTATTCTTTCTGACACTCCACCTTCAGCACGTCATGACAGCAATTTTCCTTTATTAGGCCGTTTACAACTTTTCTTAGAAAAGCTGTACTGAGAATTAGTTTGTATAATAAGCTCAGTGGACACACAGTTCCACCGGGTGTTTGATAATTGCCGCTGACGGTAGTCTGGAGGAGCTGAGTGGAGGAGGTGCAAAGGAAAAAGTGATCTGTGAGACGGAAGCTCGGCTGGAGACTAAAAAGCACCAAGAACAAGCTTTTTGGTAAAGTAGGCGTTTGGTAAGAGCAAGTGTTTGGTTAGGCACCCCCGAATGGCTTATATTGGAAATTTGAGGATTTCTCAAGCATGCATGAAAGAATCAAGCCAACACTCCAGGTGTGTTTTTGATGTGAGAATCAAATTATTACATGATTTAGAGCTGAAAAAATATGATTTTATGCAAGTTTTCTTTAAAAAAAAACAAACAAAACAAAAAACAAACAAGCAAAAAAAAAAAAACATTCCAATTTGGCTTCCTTGTGAGCCAAAATAGAAGAAAGCTTCTAATGTGTAGAAGCTTTCTTTCAGCTACCTGGCTATAGATGAGAATAAAATTGCCTCACTATGATAGAAACAAAGCAACTGAAAGTTTGGTCATTTTCTATAACTTTTTAATTGTGACTCAATTAAATGTAGCGTGCTAACTGGGCAACGGCACTGGGTTGGGTTTTCTTGGTTATCAAAAAATTATCACGTTTTTTTAGAGTTTTTTTTCATAAACAACCAACTTTGTCTTTGTTGTTGATATGGAGATGTAATAGTCGAGCAGAGTTACTCTGTGCAACATACTGCTAGGGAAAACTCAGGTTATTTCAGCACATTCTCTTTTTCTTTATTAAACATGGGTTGAAACATGCCACAAATGAACAAAACACTTTAGTGATTTTTGAAATCAAACCTTTTCAAATTCCGGTGTAACCTTGTTATTACAAAATAGCCTGTGCCTGCATGTGATATGTAGTCTTGTCTATTTTGATATAGGCCACACATTCCTAAAGGCAAGTCAGCATAGGCAAAGAGTAATGCAGTGGGGGGAAAAAAAGCCCTAGGCTGCTTATCTAATTATGCAAATACAAAGTTCATGAATAATGTTAGCTTTTGTTCACTGCACTATGATTTATGAGCCTTTCTTAATCAAACAAAGAGATGAAGAGGGAGTTTGGTTATATCTTTAATGAGTGAAGGCTTGAAAAGGTGGCTAAAACCTCATGATGCTAATGTATGATTGGAAATGCATGACTTTAACCTCAAAGAGTTATATATATAATATATAATAATATAATAATTTCTTTGGCTGTAGCAAAACTGTAAACCAAAAACATTTATTGCATCCTTTCAAATACATGGCCAATCCTGTCAAACTGAGAAATTCACTTACCTGTTCAGGCTGTGGAACAAAGGCATTTTTCAACAAACACACTGAAATCACATTGAGTCACCAGGGAAGAATATGTTTGAGCAATAACACCTGATGGATAATTACAAGTGAAAGTTAAATTGTCTGGGGAAATGAAAAGAATAATGAGGGGAGATGAGGAATTTATTGTGCAGTGATTTTGTGTAATTCACAGGAGTTGAGTGCCTTTACATCTATGTCACCGTGGTCTTTCCTTTATATCCTTCCGTTCATCCGCCGCCGTTATCAAAGCTGCTTTTTGCATGGTGAAAAAACTGTGGATGTTGCCAATTCTCAGAAGGCAGCCAGTGCACCCAGAAACACCGCCCTTTAGGTTTGTAGGTACAAGCTGCTGTAGAGCAGAGTGGAGGGAATTAAATCAAAAGTAATTTATGCCAGTTTTTTCCCCTGACATATCTCAAAGTACGAGGGAGGTGCATTTACATACGTGACGTGGCGGTGAACGGAAAGATCAAAGCAGACAAGGAGAGGGAAGAAATGAGGTTACTGAAGTCTTAAACAGTTTCCAGCAGAACATAGTCTGGTCTTATCAACATCCAGGGCCACCGACCCCAAGCTTTTCATTTCTGCTCATTTACAGCTATGGCTTTGCTCAAAATGTTTAGCTGTTGAGGTACAACACTGCTATATTCTAATGTCACATTGCTCGGTGGGTTCATTAAACATATACGTTAGTGAAGAGAAAGGGAAAACACAGATCACACATGTAAGACTAATACATAAACAATGAGATGAGACATGAGACTGAAACACAGGTCTGAGCGTACAGAAAACACGGCAGACAGACACGAATGGCATAATGATGCTAGTACAATAGAAATTTGATTTTCTTTTTTTTTGTCTCTCATACTTAGTAACTTTGGTTGGATTAGAGGTGGTTATGTTTGTTTATGATTCGGTTAAAATATGTTTATTCTGTTCTTTTATTTGTTCTTTTTTACTCTAAACATCTTACCTCGAATCGGGGTACCCTCTGGAGGAGACACAAAAGTGAAGACATAACATCAGTTCAGCTCTGGGTTAATGTTAGTATAAGTTAGAAAGTATTTGGGATGAAAAGGTCACTGAACTAAGTTATAATATCATTAGAGGTTATTTAACAGACAATAAATAAATAAAACTTAATTCTCTGCTGGTATCACAAAAGAAGGAACATGCTTTTAAGAATGGGATTTGGGATTTTTTTTTAAATTATTGCTTTAAATATTCTTTGATGAGAAGTGCAATAATTTGATAGGATTAATAACCTGAAGTATTTTATCATACCTGAAACTCCGGTTGTGAAACTGAGCAGAACATGAGAAATTTGATTTGCTAATTTGGTACCAATAAGCATTTTTTCCCCAACCATTAGAGGTGTGTATGACAGCAAGAGTATTTGATACTGGAAACAAAGATTTGCTAGAATTTCATACTATACTTTAAGGTAACACTTCATATTTTAAATAAAAGTTATTCTTTCTTGTGCAAGACATAAACCTTCTTAAATGCGACAAGGACTCTCCCTCAAGGTTCATCATGTCTCTGCAGTCATTTCATCCCCTGGCTGCTTCCATTTTTTTTCACTAAGAGCTTCGTTTTTTATTTATTGTTTACTTTGAGAAGGTATATTGTTACATACTTGACTGCAAGCCAAATGCTTCATTAGGGTCAATAAAATATTGAGGGTTTTTTTCCAATTCTTGGATGGTGGGGTTTTAAGATGTCTGTGCTGCAAAGCTTAAATCTGTTTGCACAAGGAAAGCAGTTTGGCCTCAGCCCCTTTGAATTCAAAATAACTTCTCCATTCATCTTATTGCTTTTTTTCCTGTTTTCTTTTCATTCCCCTTTTGTTTACTTATTTCTATTTTTTGTCTTTCACTCTGTTTATATATGGAGTGTCTCAGTACTTCCTTGCAAATCCAAAAACCTGTGTCCTTCCTCGTGTTTTTGAAAAGCTAGCAGGGCAAACCAGAGAGGAGCCCTATTTCACATTTCCGGCCTGCTGGCCCAGTGCTAAGCATCAAAGCTATGTACTGTTCATCAAGTTTATCCATGAGGATCTCAGCCTTCTCAAACATTCAAGCTATTTTAAACTAAGTATTAATGTCCAAAAATTACTTACTTGTAAGTAAGGTATAATTTTCCTCTTTCACAAATGGAAAGTCCATATTACAATATCTGATCTTACCAAAGATGAGCGGCATTATGCTCAGTATTATGCACATAATAATTAACCTTTGTCTCCTCTTGGGTTCCCCTTTCAGGAGTTACCACAGCAAATGATCTCTCCATATAGTCCTATATCAGGATAATGATAAATGCTAGACAGCACATATTTCAAAATGCATTATTGGTAATAATTGGATTCAAAGAACCAAATGTTTTTTTTCAAATTCTTTAAAACACGGATACAGTGGCTTTTCTGAAGCTTTTATTTTTACAAAAAAGTGGAGGATTCCTAGTCTTCTTAAATTATACTATAACTTCTGGTCATCATGTCAAGAATAAGAATTCAAAAACACAGAAAACCTTTACTGGGCCAAAAATATGTAATACAACAGGTGGTGAATGTACTCTAGATAAGAGACAAAATTTCAATATTGTTAAATTGTTATTGTATTTATGCATAAAGGATCTTCTTTTGTGATACCAAAAATTAGTACTCATTGAGTTTAAAGTTCTGTCTGGTTTGCAATGAACCTTTCATCGTTATATTTTTTTTTAACAATGTGCTCTAGCTGTACTTGGATTTTTATTAAAACTGCATAAAAATTTCAGACCCTAAATACTTTGTAAAGCATGTAAATAAGAACGCCAATTGACACAATAATAATAATAATAATAATAATAATAATAATAATAATAATAATAATAATAATAACAACAGTATCTTAACCGATGAATATGTAATGACTTTCACAGTGCTCTATAAACCAGTATTAAAATAATTGTTGTGTACACACCACAAAATTCATATATGGTCATTAATGAAAACAGAGTCATTGAAAAACCAGACAAAACTAATATGACATTTTAATATATATATTTTTTAAATGATACATATTGTTAGGTGAGTCACAAGGCAAAGGACACGGGACACTGGGAAGGTTATGTTGTTAGAGTTAGAATTGATTAGAGGCTGCAGGAAGCTGGTTTATTTAGCTTTAGCTGAGATGAATTTTAGTTAGGAGTTAAGAGGTTAGAGGTCAAGTTAGGTTAAGGTTAGAGCAAGGTTAGGGTTAATAGAGCAGGTTTATACAAGGGAGTTCAATTTACATCAATCACAAAAAGAAAAAGAGAGACAAAAAGGTAAAATAGGGTGAAATAAAATTAGTGAGGTGGGTGAGGGGCTAGTATTTGTAGAATATTTTAATTTTCTAAGCTGAAACACCATAAGCAGACCAAATTAAACTAGGTTAAAAAAACAAACAAAAAAAAACAAGTTAGTCTGTTGGGCATACCTGGTTTTCAATTACAATATCAAATCCACTGGTACAACACAAAACATTTCGACCATAAGCTTTCCTTCTAAGCTACAGTCAACCAGGTATTGAACAGATTAGCGGAACAATGACCTAAATACATCTCCACATGCGGCATCTTCCTCAAACTATTAAATGTAGTATTATTTTATTTCTATAGAACATCCATCTGGTTTGTTCAACAACCCTCTGAAAGCTTTAAAAAAAGTATCACTAGAGGCAGTATGGCCCGAGATGTTGCACATCTGCATGTAAGGCAAACGAAGTTGCGTGATTGGCTGAGTGTCAAAGTCTGACCACCCTCCAGAGGGCATCTGGCTGACCTTCACTTTGCTCCAAGCCCCCTCCCTCATGAGTCTGGTTGTGTGGTAGCAGCCCAGAAAAAAAAGCTCTACTGTTACTACATCTGCAGAGGTCCCAGCCTCTCTTCTCCAGAGGCTGAACGCACACAAATTAAAAATTTGAGAGAGTGACGATCCAGGCAACATCAAGTTACAGGTTTAAGCATTTTTAAATTTTTTTTTTTAATAAAGGGGCTGATAATCTTTATGAATACTCCCCCTCTCACTGTCATTGTGGCCTGTAGTGAATCATTCTAGTTGACAAGGCCAGTGAAGGCCTGGGGTCTGCAGTCATGGGAACTGGGGAGAAATGTCAGGCTCCCAACACACCTCTAAAGGAACTCCTTAGGGGACCCTGATGCAAATATCACTGCCCCACCAGCACAGCATGGTCTGGAACATAAGGAACCAGTCTGCCAGCTATTCTGCCAGATAGAGAGATATCTTGCAAACACCTTTTTCTCATTTTACAATGAGATTCTTCTTATTATTTTTTTTTTCAGTTTTCTGAGGGTTCACAGTAGAGCCACAATTTTCTAATAGCTGATAGCTTAAAAAATAAAAAAATCTATCTGTCTATAAAGTAGGATTTTTTGGAACAAACTATAGATTCTGAAGGTTAAAGTCATCTTCTTATCATCCAAAGTCAACCATCAAATTTCAGTCCACTTTGTTTTTAATCATCATCATAATTCTTAAAATCATTCCTAGTTATTAAATACCAGAGCGTTATTTTTACATTTATATCTCAACACAATCTGAGGTTTGCATGCACTGACATTAATAAATCTTTAAACGATTTGGGAAAGCATTAATGATGATGCCATGGCACTAAAACACTCTGAGGAGCCAATGTATAACATTTCAGTTAAATAGAGGCACAAAAGCAAGAAACTAGAGAAGTTTGGACCTGGCTGATGGCTCCACCTTTTATTGAAATAGTTATGCATGTCATGTATGAAAAACATATGCTCGTCCATCCATCCATCACAGAGTTCAGGAAGTAGACAAATTATGTCCAAAATATGATCAGCCCCAGAAAGAAAGTAAAAAAATTGTGAAGATGCTGACTGAAGCAGGTAGGAGGAATGTGTCTTTTCCTGCAGAGAAACCAAACCTGAACTGATATGGTATAAAACGCCACTCAGTGAGGAGCCATTATTACTCCAAACGCAACATGATGGATTAATGGATGGAGCAATGAAAGAATGGAAGGATAGATGGATATTCTCTCGCTCAATATTCTGATAATATATCAAATCTAAATAATTTTGGTAATCCTAAGTAAAGGATGTGAAGGTTTTGCTCAACAAGGAATCCCCACTTCAAACTGTGCTAATGAAGAAAGACCAATCTGCCTTCGCTATCAATATAACACTTATTTTCAGTTTCAGTGGGTTCTTTTTCACCAAACTGTTCCCAGTAGGAGGTACTGCTTCCGATACATCAGGTCTTTGTGTTTGACAGAACTTTTGTCAGGAGGGGAAATGAGCTAATCAAATTGTTTTGAACTGTGTTTTGTGGGGGTAGGGAAATCCCTGCAAAAACGCAGTAATTTAACAATAATAAAATTTTAAATTAGCATCTACATAACAATATCTTTTTTAATCTACCCCCAGTAATTTCAAATTTCCCATCACTAAATTTAAGTAGGTCACTGCACTGTTACAGCTGCAGTAGCAGGTGATGATTTTTTCCTGAGTCAGGTCTTTAACACTGCCCGTCTCACAACATCTTCTAGTGGTGCTAATAAATGCTGTTCTAAAAAGTTATGTTTAACTCCTGACTTACATCCACTAGTACACATACATCGTTAATAAGCTGCTTGTTGTTTAAAACAGCTTTATGATTCTGAGGTGGTGATATTGGGTACTCTCAAAAGTGTTTCAAATACACTTTTGATAGCGCACTCTAAGAAGAGTACTTTAGAAGACACTCTAAAAAGTCTATTGAAACAATTAAGTTCAATGCCGTGCTCGTATCTTGACGCAGAGAAAGATCCTGTATCAACCAGGGTGCTGTGGTGGCACTAGGGTAGAGCACAACTCATAAGAGACCTTAGTCCTCGACGCGGTCGTCGCAGGTTCGATTCCGGCCTGATGACCGTTGCTGCATTTCTTCCCATGCTGTCATTACTGTCAATAGTCACTTTCCTTTCTAACTACTTTCAAATAAAGGCAGTCTGAGCCAAAAAAAACTTTTAAAATAGAGATCGCTTATTAGTTTACTTCTTTATTTGAAGTAAACTAAATTATTTGAGTAAGGCTGACTTAAATTTGTCAAGTTAAGCCAACATAATAAATTACATTGAATTACTTGTTACTAATCGAAGCAGATCAATTAAGCTGGTTCTACTATATGCATTTTTCAGTGTATCGGGTGTTTGAAAAACTAAAATAACATGTTAAAACATATATTTAAAATAATTTAATTCTAGCTGTATTTTAAGCACAGTGTGAATGATAATGTTATATTGGATATTTTAGTTTTTTTAGTTTGGAACAACTTAAATGTTTGAGTTGACTTTCTGTAAAATTAAGTCATAGAGATTTGAATTATTTATTAGAAATAAACAAATGATTTGAGTAAGTCACTTAAATTTGTCATGTTAAACATAATGAATTAATGAATTAAGTTGTGAAAACTTAGTAAATTGAGATGGATAAGCTTAAAGAATTGAGGTGGATGATCATAGAATATTGAGTTGAATAAACTTAATGAATTGAGTTGGATGATCGTCATATATTGAGTTGTAAAACTTAGTAAACTGAGTTGGTCAGACATAGGTCACCAAACTGGCATTGAACTCAATTGTTTCAAGTAAAGTCAAAGTAAAAAGATCCTTTAATTTACTTAATTTAAGTTGGCACGTTGTCAGCAATAAACCAAATGAATTAAGTTAGATTAATGTAAAAAAGTCTTTTAAATGAACTATAGCTAGAAACACTTTTTAGAGTGTTGCAAAAGTTGGGGGGAACAAAAAAAAATGCTAAAAATGAACAGAGGAAGACCATGGGGTACACATTAAAGAAAGGGAGAAGGCAAGAGTTGGGGAGCGAGAGATGCATGCATTTTGGGAAGTGGTTTAAATATGCCGTCTGCTTCAAGGAGAGTGAGTTGGTTTTAAGGGCTTTGCAAGTCACTTACCAAATTTTTCTGAAAATGACAAAGCAAGAAAAAAGTAATTAGAAAAAAAAAAAAAACAACATAGCAATTTTATGGATAAAGTTAGGTTAAGATTGCCAAATATCCAAATTAGTTAAAATCTAGTTATTTGTTGCGCTTTTCTAACAATGGCGTATTTTATGTATGAACTTAATTTTTAATTTATGATTACTATTAATGTTTACTTACTTTGTAATAATAATGTTAATACCCGTAGTTTACTCGTTAGATTTTTTTAAAATTATTTTATCATGTTAATGTTGATGTTAAACTGTGCTATGAATCAAAAACAAATACAAGGTGTTTGAAGCACCTGTGATGTGCGACGACGCACATCTCAGTTTCAGACACCAACAAAGACAAACATTTTAACAGAGAGACAGCAGAACAACTGTTAAACAGCAAACACAAAGAAAGTTCAAGGCATCATCAGACAGACAGACAGACAGACAGATGATACAGAGGTTAGGCAACACTGGAAGCTGGATCTCTTTTATCCATAGCAGCTTAAAACTAACAAAGGCACATGGAACAGGTTAAAGATTTTTACAGTTTGACAGGTTAAACAGTTTTTCAGAAGCTGGAGTTCGCCATTTAAATGATCAAAGAACAGGAAAGTAAATTGCTGATGGGGAAAACAAATGTAACTGAAAAACAAACATTACAGTCTATAAAATATTGATCTGATTAGGATTAATACGTATGGGAAAGACATCCTAGGACACAGTCCCACTGTGTGTATCAAGGTACACTAAATATAACACTACAAAATGTGAAGAGTCGAAGTTCATCAATACAATTTTGAGAACTATTTAGTTTTTCTGAAAAGATGTTATGTCCTGATTGTAATTATTCTCAGGAACATAATGACCGTTTTCTTTCATGTAACAAAGAACCATTTTTACCTATGATAATCAGGTCAGTATCCTGCTTACGCTGTATTTTTAAAATGTAAAAGAGTAAAATAGGCCAAACTTTTTATACTATGTATAAAAAAAGATATATTTCAAATTGTTGATTATTTTCTGTTGTGCCATCACATATACTTCCAATTAAATCTACCGTATTTTCCGCACTATAAGGCGCACCTAAAAACCTTCAATTTCCTCAAAAGCCGACAGTGCGCCTTATAATCCGGTGCGCCTTATATATGGACCAATATTGAGCCACAACAGGTCTAGCAACTACGGTAAGCAGCCGCCGACTTCATTTTCCCCCGTAGAACAAGAAGAGCGCGGTGCATGCTGGGATAGTTGTCAGAACGCTGGTTTGTTAGTAAAGTTTGACTGACCTATCTACCTACCGACCTGATAATCAGGTAGTGCGCGAACGGAGAAGAGTGACCATCGTCCGGCCACGCCCCAACCCAGTCGCGGAAGGCTCTCCTCACCGACCTGAGTCGGACTGTTTTTTAACATTCTTTATGTCAACAAAGTGGCTTTAGATATTCCTCCGGGGTGCTTCGACTAGGGTTACCAAGGGACCAGCCCCTATACATTTAAAGCCGGGGGGACGGGGGAAGAGAGACAGAGACTGCGGGGGCAGCATGTCGGTCGGTCTGTGTTACCCAGAAAGCAGTTGGGCACAATATCGCAACACCAACACCGTGAGTGAAACAATGACTGAGGCAGACTACTATATAAAGTAGGACCACTTCTTTATTATTACACATCCATATTTGTAGAGTACAGAACAAATCACGTCCCGTACTACGGAACAGGTGGAAACCCTAACTGTAGCGTCTATTCTATGCGCCTTATAATGCGGTGCGCCTTATATATGAAAAAAGTTTTAAAATAGGCCATTCATTGAAGGTGCACCTTATAATCCGGTGCGCCTTATAGTGCGGAAAATACGGTAATTACATTTGTGCTTGCTGTGTGATAAAATATGAAAGTTTAACAAGAATAAATACTTTTACACAGCACAATGGACTCCAGAAATCTGTAACATCACAGGCAACATTTGAATCAGACCTTTATTCAAAGATATACATTTAACAACTTTTCTCTAGAGGAAAAGTAGAGGAACTACTTAGTTATAAAAGCATACAGAAATGTAAAAGCATATCAGAACTATTCATTTTTCTGCCTTTGTAAGGGATTAATAATAAGATGACATATCAATAATTCTGACTGTGGAGCCTTCTAGGGGCCTCAATTAGGGCAGAAACTCAATGGTGACAGAATCTTTATTTAGAGGCCTCGTTCCTGATTTACGATTGCAGCAACAAATCAAAGGAGAGTCATTGGATTTTTCAAATGGTGACGAATCATCGACCTAAAATATCTACCCCTGTTGCCCAAAGCCACTGCAGGGCCTGCTCTTAATTAGCAATATAATTAGACATTGCGTTACTGGGGCAATCTGTGGGCTTTAATCAATCTGAACAAGAATACATTTCCACATCTGATTTCACTGTGCAGAATGTGGACAATGTTGTCATTGTCCAACGAGACAGTTTTTTTTGGATATTGAAATGTTGAAATATAATTTACCTTTACTTTAACAGGACTTATTAGCAGTCAACTTGAAAAATCAAATCAAGGAATTGTGACACATGATTTGTAAAAACATAAGATCTTAATATATTTACTGATATTAGAAGTGCGGGAAACTGCTGCAAAAGAAAGAACACAACTAAAAATCATAGCATAAGCTTTCCTTACCAGAGCGCAGTTGCTTGATCCGTCCATCACTTGTATTTGGATCTATGGGCAGGAAGTCTTTGTACCAGGTGATTTCTGGGTCAGGTTTGCCACTGGCAGAACAGAGCATGGTAGCCGTTCGAGTTCTCTCCACCACTTTAAGCTGAGGACCCATGTCAATGTTGGGGAAGCCTGATGGCAGAAGGTCCTCTGTGGAGGAAACAGGAAAAGAGGCCATGAAAAAGCACCGTCTTGGGAAGTCAAAATGTCTCCTAAACATGGATTTATGAGGAAAATCGTCTCTCACTTGTTTCTTTTTAGCTTTTTAGAGTTTTGAGTTTTTGTCTTTTTTTTCACAGCTCCAGCTTAATTTAACCTATCACCAATTCATATCCACAATGTTGTATCAATAGGTTGTTATTGTATCCTTACCCGTTTCCCAAACCGTTGTACCCCAAACCAACTTATGTTTCTATCCCAGTTGGGATGCACAAACTTAACCACTGCATCGCAGGTTATTTATGTGTAGTAAATATTTTTGATAAATTGTGGAGACAAATGATCATGAATGTGTTCAAATCTTAGATAATATTTTAAATACATATTGTCTGTTGAAGATTTCACCATATATCTGAATGTTGCCCCTAACCCTACCCCAAGAACAACTGATTTAAGAAAACTTCACATAGATATGAACAATTTCACAACTTCTGGCTCATCAATTTTACTAAAATGTCAGTGATCAGCAGGCCGGATGTCAGTGATCTCAAGGCAGAAATGATTACGCATTTTCCAGGCACATAGCACAAACATAAATCAAAGTAATTTGACTTCACAATTTGTCCCCTTGAAATTGGCCTCTGTTTCATTAAGAAGCTCCCACTCTGACCCTTCAACTTCAACATTTGAACACAACAATGCCTCTCATTTATGCCTTTTACAGCTGTTCTTAGGAAAGTTAGAATGAGAAGTAGCTCATATGGTAAACTCAACAGAGTCAAAATTCCACCAGGAGTGTGCTAATGGCTGCTGCTGCTAGTCTGGTGGAGCTTCGTGGTGAAGGTGTGTGGGAGGGAAGCTGTGTGAGGTGGACGCTCAGCTGGAGACTGCAGCTTCAAAGAGGAGCTTGGTGAAAATAGTCAGCAATTTGTAAGAGCAAGCGTTCCATACAACCAATTCCTAAACTGCCTTGGCAATAAAGCATTTTTCTTTTATTTGAATTAAGATGTTGTCCTGAAAAACATCAGGTTTAAACCTAGAGTTATACAAAAATATTTTCAAAATAGGATATCTTGTAGTATTATAACATAATAATGTCTAATGTTATTCCAAAAGACAAGTCCAGTTAATAAATGACACTGCCTAGCCATCATTCACTATAATGTGCTCTATCATTTTTTTTCTTTTGAGAAATGTGATTGGTTATGACATGTTTTGTTTAATAAATGATGCACACGAGGTACTTTGTTAGACATATAGTATATTCCATTATCATTACTCTTAAACCACTTCAGACACCACCACACCAGTTGGCCCTTGTTCAAATAGAAACAAAATCCAAGCAATTTTCCTAAAGCTAATAATCATGCATGATTGAACCATCATTTCAGTTTAAGAGATGACAGCTTAGTGCACTCTGTGGTCATTGTTCTCCTCCCTACTGTCTTTGGGCAATTAGTCCCATGGGTCAAATTGCCTGACCTTTTCTCTGGCTGGAGCCAGAACAGTGATTCATTCTCAGATGACAAGGGAAGTACCCAGAGCTGTAATATGCATCTGAAGCTCAAGGCCACATCCCAAATGGGAGAGGATTGACCGACTGAGATACTGGCCAGTGGCACAGCAAAGTAGCATTTGGCAAGCCAATGACCTCATGCCTACATTACAGCCATCACAGCGGCCTCTTTGCAACATAAGCACTAAATTAAGGAAAATTAGGACAGAAACTTGAATCACAGTTTTAGTTGGAGACCCCTAAATCGGGACATTTGGTGTTTATCAAGAGGAAGGCAGTTCTGGGAATGGAATACAAAAAGACAACTTCCAAATGTGAGGGGAGAAAAACCTCATTGTCTCAAAACTAAATTGAGGCAGGTAGTCTCTGAGGCTGATATAAGACCACAATGAATATTTCAACGATAGGTTCAAACACTACAGAGGCATTTTCCCTGCTATGTTTCGAGCTGTTTCCTCTCCATCACTTATTCATAACCACCTCTGTATTAATCCTTCATACCAGTTCATCTGAAGCCCAGAAAAGCTTTAGCCGGCATTTTGCTTTACAAAGTTATACACCTGGTTCTTACAAACTCCCTTCTTCGAGTGTCATCAATGATCTATGTATAAGATACAATTGAAGGTGATGCACTTATGTACGCCTCTTGCTAGGTCCCATCTGTTGGAAAAGCATGTCTGCACAGGGTAGCTCTGCCTCACACCTCGAGAGTTGCATCAGATGCATTTGATACCACTGGCCCTATCTGGACAACAAATCGCTCTAAATTCATGGTAGGAAAACATTAAACCGAGGCCACTACAGGCCACATTTGCAGAAGGGTGAGAATACACACTGACTAAGTGGATTTGAAACTAATTTGATTAGGCAGGAGACAGAGGGAATGTGCGCGAAGGAGCAAAAGAGGGCAGAAAGGTGGGTGAACAAGCAAACAAGAATGCTTGGATTATGGATTCAGGGATAGATTATACCACCATTACAGCTGCTCTGACCTGATACGGCACCAGCAGCTTTCCTGAACAAACGGCATGTATGTTGGCTGCTCACTTTCCTGGAAATAGAGTCTGATACAATCTTTCGCCCTGAAGCTTACAGGCTGTGTCGATAAAGGCGGTCATGCAAAAATAAATAGATCACTCATCGAGGGAGTGGAACTTTAGGGTTAGCCAGCCTGGATATGAAGGCAACTGATATGGACAGAATCGTATCCCAGTGTTCTCAGAGGGCCAGTCCCCCATTACAGAAGAGGAAGTGCATTTCTTTCTGCACTTTGTGATGATGGATCTACTCATGCAAACTATTGATCAATGGCAAAGTTGTGCACAGATTTGCTGAGAGTGGATCTCTACAATCAACTGACCAGTGCCAAGCCTTTGATAAGGTTATTGTGGTTAGAATTATCTTGACCAAATTAAAAAGGTCGGTCCTCCAAACTCTTATCCTGGCTAGTCTCATGTCTCTTAACGTATTGTTGGCAAATCCATCTCTTGAAGAATTCAGTTGCGTGACATCTGTTTTGCACCCACCTGCAAATCCATGCATCTATTATGTTCAGCTTCTCCAACGTCAGATTAAAAGGTCCACGAGGGAAACACACAGACATGCCTTTTCCAGTAAAACTCGCCTGGTCATTCAGGGAGATCTCATCCAACAACAAAAACAGTTCTAACAACAAACTCTGGGTCTGCCTCTTGGTCTCTTCTGAATAAGACATCCAGAAACCTTCTGAACTGAGGCACCCAGTAAGCTCGCTTAATTAGATGCCGGATCCACCTCAGCAGAGACCTTTCAATGCACAGGAGCAATGGCTCCACTCCCTGTTCCTGCTGGATGATGGAGCTCCTCAACTCTTCTTTAACTTTACAAAAAAGGCTCATTTCTGCCAGCTACACCCAGGATCTGATCTATATTCTATGACCATGTTATTAAATCATAGACAGACGGGTGAATTGTGAGCTTCACTTTTTGCCTCAGCTTTTTCTTCACCGCAACAGATGAGGGCAGTTCCTTCATTAATGCAGAAGAGGATGCCATCTGTCTATCCATCTCATGCTCCATCCTACCATCCCTCATGAACAAGACACAGACCTGGAAGATTCAGCCATCTTTATTCTGTTCACTGTATAATTGCAAAGATTTTTTTTATTATTATCATGGAAAAAACGCACATGTGGTTATATTATATAATACTATTTCGCATCACATTAAGAGGCTGGATAAATAAAGATTCTTGTTTTTTGCTCGTTACATCATACCAAACTCCTAATTACAACTGGTGTTGCATGATGCACTGAGTGACAGAAGTGTCTCTGATTAAAGAAGTCCATTTTGTAATACAGGCACAGGTTCAGCTCTGTGACTACATCCACTGCAAGCTCAGATGTGGAATGAAGGCGTCTCAGTCATGCCTTGAAGGGGACTAATTAAAACAGCTTTAATTAGCACTTTACTCGGGCACATGCATTTCTAGGGGCTTTCTCCACTGACTGACCTGCACAAATCCTGAAAATCTCAAAGTTGCTTAGACCAATTTGCTACAGTATCACACATGCCACTTAATCCCTAGGTGTTAGTGCTCTGCCCTACAGCTACCCAAGCAAATGAATCCCTAATACCAGAAGGTTCCTGCCGTGCATTGGTCAGGATTTTATGCTGCATACGGGATGTTGACATTACCATACTGCACATCCCATTAATTTTTAAGTGAAGCCAACATCAGTGGCTTTAGAAGTACAGGGTTCCGAGCCATCACTGATCTCCCAGAGTGGAGAGAGTCATAACTAATGATGAAGAGGGAGAGGCGAATCCCAGCAGACTGGGACTGCAGCAAAGTGCTGTGATGTGCTCCATCGTACCCCGCACCTATTACTCATATTATTATTTTCACTTACAGCAATGATTTAATTTCATCAGCAGCCTAATCAGGTTAACTGATTACCCAGTGCTCCAGCATACAGACACAGGCTTTAAGCAGGCCTGTGCACTAATGCCACAGAGGGACTATAGGGACACAGGCAGAGTGAGAGCAAAGGAAGGACACTGAGGTTGACAAAACTAATTTATGGTATAAATTACAAAGAAAGAATTTAATAAACATTATGGAAGTAGATGAAGTAAACAATGGAAAAGTGTATTTTACAAACAAAGGGGTACACTGTAGAGATTTTGAAAGTTGAAGTTTGAAAGAAAAGAACTATTTAGTACGATACTTTTCTGTAAGAATAACTAATCTATCAGGAGGTTTATTCTAGAAAGTAGACATAATCCACCACATTGACTCCTATTGTTTGATAATAGTTTAGTTTGCAGATGCAAAGTAAAAATAGTTTGTCTTTCTTTAAAACATTGTAGGCAGCAGTTGATGTTTTCCTGTGATTATCTATCTGTTGGTTTCTGTTTTGCACGCAGTTGTGCCTTGGAGTAAAACTTTTAAGAACTAATAGGTTTTAAACACAAAGTGTGAAAGCTAATTTGTAATAACAATACTAAAACACGTCTACTTTCTCTCCCATTCTCTCTCCTGTTTTGTCAAATTCCTTGAATAATATTACCAGTAAGAGACCTGTTAAACTGCTTAAGGGAACATGGTGGGGACAGTGGCAAAGAAAAATTCAGGGACAGAGAAGAATAGCAACACAGGAGAAATCTAATCAGTGTCTCTGGCCCCGGCACCGATAGCCCTCTCCAAGATAGCCATCTCAGCTGAATAAGGGTTATTATACAACCAGCACTCAACCTCTACCCTCTACTCCATTCCCAGAAAGACATCTGATGTCCTATTAGTATTCTCAGCACCAAGCACATCTAGCTACCAAGGGCAACATTTACATCCAAATCTTCCAAAAATACAACCCAGAGAAACACATTGAATGAGGGAACAAGGGGAATTAGGAGGGTCATCATTTTGGATATTGATAGATGGATGGATGGTCCCAGGAACATATAATAAAATGTTATGTGGCTTAATAGGTAATGAATAAAACATTCATTATCTGAGCCTGAAATGTTGTCAGACTAATGTGACCAAAAGCCTACGACGGACGTCTATATTTTAGTTTTAGATAATGACAGACTAAAAAAAACGTATAAATTCACTTTCCCAAATACAAATGGAAATTATGAGCACCAGCACCCCTTGTGACCCTGCAAGGAGAAGTCTGTAAGATAATGGATGAATGGATTTGACAACAGTTGACTTAAAAATGTGAAGCAGTGACAGAAAAGGCTGGTAAATACAATAGGCAAAATAATAAAGTAGAAAGCTAAGCTGTCTTGCAATTATTGGTGAAACAGTGTTACATTCTGTTGAAATAGCTTCAAAACGCCTTTGTGTGACAAGAAGTTGCATCTTGAACCTCAAACTCTGCAAATCCAGCAAACTTTTAAATGCAACTTAATGTTTCCATTATACCTTTACTTCTAAACGACACAAAACGAGGTCAAGTTCTTGTGAAGAATAATAATAAAAATACATAACCCAAACAACACTTTTCCTTTTGCAGTGAGGTTAAATGACTGACATATCATAGAAACGGAGAAAGATTCAATTTAACAATTAAGAAATATCCATTTAACTCAGGAAGAGCTATTTTCAGTACACATATTATAGCCCTTCAGATACATCTAACCCCTAAGGAGTTTGGGTTAAGGTCTACAAACCCCTGGGGAGAGAAGGGATAAAGTGGATGCCATTAAGGGAGATGCCTGCCTATACAGATATGTCCGCCAGTCACGTCTGGTTTAAAAGGTGGGTGGCTCTAAATGTGCTTTTCTAATGGCGTGTGTGTGAATGTGTGTATGCAGGGGTGGGATTGTGTAATGAGGATTGGTGGGCACCTTGAAACTTGACAACAGTTTATGACATAATGTAGAAGGCAGTGCAGCTGTAAAAAACTTACTTTTTAAACGTCAACTTTTTACTTGACTGTTACAACAGTTTAGACTTGCACAGAATATTAATTCAAATGCGCATCATTATCCAAAAGAAATTCTTAAGGCATTTTCTCCAACAATGCCACAAAAAATATATCAATTGATGCATTTTTCAGTAGCTGCGTGTATCACTAACTGTGCACATTTCAATTAAAAATGTGCACAATATTCTGCTATTGTTGAAAAAAATACACACAATTTCACAATTGCAGTTTTTCTGCTAAATAACAAATGCAATGACAAATCACATGTGAATAACTGTGTTAAATCATTAAAAAACGGCAGGATCTTATGAAGGCTTTAAAGCGACAAGCCGTTTTGTAGCTGCTACTTATGTGGTATTTTTGTAAAATTCTATTGGGTAATTTTACAGAAGAGTTTTGGATTAACCACTTTCAAATGACAAACTTAACTTTTAATTTAGTGTGCAATGCCATGGACATAAATTAGGTTGGAGCACAGTCTAATTCACAGGTTTAGAAGTGCCTGTTCTGTGATGATACCACTAAGGTCAAATGCATGTAGAAAAAAAGAAAAAAGTAAGCAGCCAGAAAGGCTGGTAGTAGGGTTTCCAAAGTGGTCACCTTTTGAGTTTTCACATTTGTATATTTCAGTTGATGCTGTGCTGATGGCATACTCAAACCAAAAATCTTCAGCAGGGAGTTTAATAATAATGTTTAAATAATATTTATCCATTTCAAAATTACACATTTTGTCTCTGTGGTAAACTTCAATGGAATATAGGTTGAAAATGATTTACAAAATTATAATATCCTGTTTTATTTATGATCTATGTAATGTTCCAAATTAATTGAATAAAATGAATACAATTTAAACCTAGAATTCGGTTTAAATTTTATGTTTCTTAGATTCCTTTAAACATTTTATATGTTTATTGGCTTGCTATGTTTTTTCTTGAACCACTTTCTCTTAACTGAGATGTAGTTTACTATTATTCTTTCCTATTAAAGAGGAAAGAAGAATAATCTTGTTACTTTGATCTTTGTTCCAACTTTACCACAATAAGTGTGGACACAGCAGCTCTAAGGCACCTAGGATTTTTAAGTCTATCAACTGTCATCCCTGAGGTGCTCACAGCATGACCCCCATGTTGTATAAATTCAGTCACCTGGGTTGTTGGGTGATATATATGCATGAGGCTAGCAGTTCAGGCCACTTCCCCTTGCTGTTCTTTATGCATGAGCTGGGCCACTCCTTCAGTTTCAACAGGATCCACATATTCCTCCTAATTTTCCTTTGATGTGGTCCAAAGAGTAATTCCCCTTTTTAGTTTTTTTTTTTTATAAATATGTACAGTTAAAACTGATTAAATCAGTGTTTTGTTTTCAACATTTTTCAGCAACTGGCCCTGTGCAGCTGCATATATCATGTAACTGGGTAAGTATGAGTGTTTGTATATGTACACTTTTCACAGCAGTGATTACATAATTGTAGCAAACTCTTTAACATATTCAGCAAGGCAACAATAATTTATTTCCATCCAATTTACAAGCTGAATTTTAATTAAGTAAAAACGAAGAGAGGAGTTCAGTGCATACAACTGGTTCTTTCTGTTGAATTCCTTTTTATTGCGACATATTAGTAACTGGTAATACTGACGTGTGATTTTATGGGATGTTTCTCTCATATTCCCTTGAAATGCTGGGAAGTTTCACTGATGCTGTGTTGATAAAACGTGAAACAAGAAAAGTGTTTAATTCGAAACTGTGGGAAAGTTTGCTTGTTCTCTCTATGCCTGTCCAGATGATTGGGTAATTCTGGTTTCCTCATCCAGAAAAAAGAAAATCCTAACTTGTTCAGGCACTTGAGTTTGTGTTTAGATGACTGCTTGTTTTGGAAAACAGCTGAGACAGGCTCCAATCAACCTGCAAATATTAGAAGGTTCAAAGAACGTGCAAAGTTGATATTGGGACACCTGGGAGTCTTGTTATGAAATTGTGCAGCTGCATCTCAGTAACTTAAAATACCATGAAAAAGTTAGTTTATTTTTTCTGAAAAATTTCAATGTTTCACAGGATCGACAAAAGGGGACTTTTAATACAGACATCTTATGTCTGTGGCCAAAACAACAATGGTGAAATACTTAACTCTCCCTGACACCATCCACAAAGGAAGTAAGTCACAAAAGGTCATCGCTAAATATGATGCCTGATCACAGGAGACTCAGAAGGTGTGTGAATAGACTCCATGCAGCACATGGAGTCTATTCACACACCTTCTGAGTCTCCTGTGAGACTGCAAGCTGTAAATTCTTTAATATTATAATAATATATCAACTTGTGAATTGAAACTATATTTTCCACTTTTGATTGACTTCCATCCATCCATCCATCCATCCATCCATCCATCCATCCATCCATCCATCCATCCATCCATCCATCCATCCATCCATCCATCCATCCATCCATCCATCCATCCATCCATCCATCCATCCATCCATCCATCCATCCATCCATCCATTTGCTATACATCCTTGTCCCTTAGTGTGGTCGGGAGGGGTGCTGGTGCCTATCTTACAGAAATCAATTATCATTTCAAGTCAGCTGTTATTGAGTTATGGATATGATATTTGGTGTAATTAAAAAAACATGCAATAATAAATTTGCATCTATCAGTAAGCTTACCAGTTAGACACCTGCGTCTGTGCCATTCACAATTCAATTCAATTCAAAAGTGCACAGCCTATAATGGTGGTAGTGCAGACGAGTGCATATCTAGAATAACCATAGCTGCTCTGTTTATGCAGGAATCATATAAAACCACATTAAGATACCAAAAGATCAGGAGAGAGCCTTCCCTCTTAAAGACCTCAGGGAAACTTCCTCTACTTCCAACTCAATCACCATCACCTTAATTCTTTCCATATTTTCCTCCCTTATCTTTCATGCAACCACTTAGCTTATGTCTCAGTTCTTCAACCTCCGATCACACCTGATTACAGCATGATAAATTCAGAGGATCAAAGGATTCAATGGCTATAAACTTTCATCCTAGTGAATTTCTTCAAGACTGAACTTTATTTTAATATAAGAAAGGTAAAGGGCTGACTGCATTCAATCAAGAACTGAAAAATACAGCTATAGAAGTAAAAGTGATGCATGAGGAGGAAAAGGTTAAAGGTAAGTGGAGAGACAACATCTGAGAGAAAAAAAAAGGCAAAGTCACTCAAGGACAGCGAAAGGGACATCTCTGAGAAAATAACACAAAACTTTTTAAGCTTCCAATAAGATATCAGGGGCATGGGGGCCATTCATGTGGTCAACATCCACCTATTGATTTGCCGTTCGTGCCTCACCTGCCCTTCTCTGCCCACCAATAACAGCACTGGAGTTCCTGCTCAGCAGTGAGTAGCACCTTATAAGCAGCTTAAAAACAGAATTACAGGAGGACCAATAATCAAAACTAGCTAACTCCTTAATACAGAGTTTGCCAAACATAGGAAACAAAGTAAACTAAATCTGTGCACTGCACAGAAAGGAATACAATAAGGACATTTACTTCCTGTTAAAAGCACGTGTGTGAGCACATAACCTTTTGCCAACTGGTATTGAACTAAACAGCACTACATTGATTTATAATTTACAGTTGGTGACAGCAAGATTTGTTTAAGAACAAGAATGGACTTGTTGCCAGGGACAAGTTGGAGATAATGCAAGAGGCAAACAAAGCAAGTGTTGGTCCTTTTGGAGAAACATCAGGGCCAAAGTTATTTTAATAGAACCATTACATTTTCTACTCAGTCAACATCAAGCATCCATGGACAAGTGCTTTTGTGACCAGTCTGATTAATGTCTTTGCTGGTAGTTTAAGACCTATTCAGACATGCAAATCAATGTACAAACTTATGATATCTGCATCATGGCCAACAAATTCACTCAAGCACTTGAACTTATAAGCATGACTACTGTAGAGTGAGGTGTACATATGCTGCTATTTTATTTATTCTTTCTTCAGTCATATTACTCTTGTAACCTTTTAACTTTTCTTATTATTGTTCAGACTTTTTTTCCCAACCTTTAGCACTATGTCATTTTTGCTCTTTCTTGAGCTATTGGAGACAAGTGGAAGAGGGCAAAGGCCAACTCAAATGCAGGCAGACAGGAAGAGAAGACAGATATGTTGCTGATACTGCCAAGCTTATTCTTCACTGTCTCATTACCGGATGGCCAATGCCTGCCTGCTGGCCCCCTCTCTCTCTCACTTTTTATTTCTCCTTTGTCTCCATCTCTTAGCTGAACACACATACACATCAGGCACAAATGCCACACAAACCAAACAGTCCGACAGGCTGACCGTTTACCTCTGCACACACATGTCAGGACAAAAACCTACTTTCTCTCTCACACATGCACGCACACATCTGCTCTTGTTTCCTTTTGCATATAATTTTTTTTTTAATTTAGTCAGAGACAAACATGCCTCTTCAGAGCAAACACAAGGCTTTGTATGCAACCCCATTCAACATCAAGGCAGCATGAATTAGTAAAGCAGAGACATAAATAAAGGACAAAAACCAAGCTAAAAACAAATTGATACAAAAAAGGCCAAACAATATAAGCTTCAAAAATAATAGAAATAGTTAAGGGTCTTAATGCATCTCTAACATCGTATACTTGTGAATCAATGTAAGCAGAACATTGCCAGTTAAAATACAACCAAGGTGTTACAAATTAGGAAGTAGAATACTACTGAATTGTATGTGATTTTATACTAACTGTATATCTGGATATATATTTAGTAAGCATATAACTACTAACAATATATATAGTTAGTAAGTTTACATATAATTATGATACACGTGACTGTCACTTTGGATACACAAGTTGGAATTTACTGTGGATTTTCTCTAATCCACACAAGGTGAAACTCATGCAAACACTATTTGTACACACAAACAGTGATTAGGATTTGGTGTCCGTCTCTTAAGTTCCAAGGAGACCACACACTCCTCACCCTTTTTAGTCATCAATATTATTCCAGCATAATTTTAATAATGGACCTGACTTTTAAACATAGTCAATAGATTTTTAGATAAGCGTAAGGTCTAGGGTATTCTGGAAGAATAATATTGGTTCATTTCATCGATTTTAAAACACATTTTTATGTGTGACTGGGATCATTGTCCTGTTGGAATTGTTTCCAAGTTTCAACCTTCTGTCCCAAGACACACTTTAAAAACAAAATGGGTAGGAACTTTTAGAAAAAGATAGGAAACTTCAAGTACCAAGACTGAAATAAATTGGAAGACGGTCATACTGCAGTGTCGCTGTTCACTGAGAGGCAAATATAACAACATAGAATAAGAGGCTACAGTCAAGACATGTCCGACTGCTCTAAAATGGGAGTTACTTATCAGTTATGGGGTCATCCATGGAGTTTCTCTGAAAAAAGAATCTAATTAAAATTCACAATAACCCATGTTATCCTCTCTTGAAAGGGGCCAATGTGCAGACAGCCTGATCAAACAGTAGGCCCTCATGCCTTACCTATCTCTAGGCAATGGTTGGTAGCATAAGCCTGAATGACTTGGTGTTGGAGTGTGTGACATGATTTTCTGTTATTATTCAATCAACCAATAAAAGCTATTTTTTTTTATTTTAACATGTCAATTGCATCATATTTAACCATTTTTATATTTCAGGTAAATATAAACTTAACAAAAAGTGAACAAACAGAAGCAAAACAAATCTAAGATTATAAAGACCAGTTCAAGGGACTTTTAAAGCTAAGCCTAAGAAAAAAACTGTACAAAATAAGCTTCAACAAAATTAGGGTATTCAATGTGATTTAAGTATATAAAGTGAGGAAGCTAATTAATAGGAAAGTTTTGAAAGATGGAGGGGGGTAGGTATGACTGGTTCCACCTGGTTGGGAGTGACAAAAGAAAATGTTTCTGTATATGTGTGTAGAGGCTACAAAGGTATCAACAAAATGGTTTAACTTTTACAGCATCAATAACTTCTGCTGTAAGAGCTGCTTTGCCAGACAGAGATCTGTTTCAGGGTCATGCAAACACTAGGGAATTTTTTTTTAAAACATTTAAAGACAAACATTTTTCTAGATTTGTTCAAGCGTAATAAATCCCAAAGATTTCCCAGGAAGAATCTAATTTCAGCTCAAACAAGTCAGCAAAACTCCATCTGAGTAAACGAGTAAATCTTAAAAAAATAAATAAAAATTGCTTTCTGTGATCTCACAACATAGTAATGTGATTGTCCCCCAGGTGGCAGCTTCTTCTTATTTCTGATTCTATAAAACACAGTTGGGGGAAAAAATAAAAGGAAAATCAAAAGAAAAAAAAAACATGACAACAAAAACCAACAGCAAGTCATGTCATTTCCAGAGTGCACTTCATATGTTTGCTGGTCCTCCTCCAAGGACTCCCAGAGGACTCTGTGAACGTCTTAGTGGAGCCAGATGGCCCCCATCTTAGGTATTCAGCTGTGGCAGTGAAGTAACAGCCAAGGAGGTGTCACAGTCAAAGCTAAATGCAACCGCCACTGCCATCAACATATGCGCACACACGCACATACAGAACTGAACAACATAATAGGAAGTGAGCCTTTGTTATCGTCAGCGCAAAGTTTAAAAAAAGGTAAGAGAGAAGTTCTGTTTAAAGTTTTAGTGCATCTGTGTCATGGTATGTTTATCGTTTAAGTACTATGTTTGTGCAAGTACATATTTGGAATGCACTTTTGTATCTCTGTTTGTGTGCATGTCCTTAAAAGTGACGATGTATGTGTGGGGAGAACAGTGAGATGTTATTCATTGTGTTTAAAACTAAAAAGATCTTGTATTGAGTCATAACAAACCAGTTCCTCTTTAGGAATGAGAATGTTAGGAAAGTTCTGATGTATGCTAAGGTAAGACAAACACCCACTTCTTTATCCAGAAGAAATACATGCAATTCCTGCTTTGTTGGAATATTTATCTTATCAGCTGTGAAAGTATGGACTCCTTTAACTACTACCCTAATAGTTGATCAAAAATGTTTCTGTACATTTGCATTTGATAAAGAATCAATGTGGGTTGAAATGTGCATGCTGCTGAGAATTCCAATATACGTGCACCGCACATTTCCGGCCAAGCCACCCATCATAGCGACCCATTTTCTGCCTCTCTAAATCCCAGACCACATCCCCTCTGTTTACTGGAAATGCTTCCCTTGTGCCTTGTCCCATATCCTGTAATCCTTTGCTATGTTCCAAGAACCCATGTTCAGCTATTGTCCTCCTCACCTGTTCTACACTGCCAATCATCCACATCACCTTCTGTTGTCTCCCTTCATCTATTGCCAACTTTTCTTGAATTTTAAATCCTTGTATTTTCTGCTGCTCCTCCTCCTCAACTCTAATTGCCTTTCACTCATAATGTTCAGTCTTCTTTACTTTCACCCTTCAAAATCTTCATTTTCCTATTTTTGTATTTTCTTGACAGATATTACATATCGTTCTTAAAGTTTTCTTTTCTAGGTTCTATTCTGATCTTGATGGGTTAATCCAGGGAGCCTGGAACCAGTTAAGGATGGAAAACGGGACATTTCTTCTATCCTCCGCAGACATACATCTGTCAAATTCTCCTCCATCAACACACTTGCATGCATATTTCAATGCTTTGTCTTGCCTGCACAGGAGATGTGCCTTCTTCCTCTTGGCCCTGGAGTGGATCTTAATAACCTCACATTTGTTATCGTCTTCTGTAGACTAATCAGGATTTGTTCTGTGCTCCAACCGAGGGCCCTAGTGTGCATGTTCCCGAGAATTCAGTGTGCATGTTTGTTGTTGTTCAGTCTTTATGCTTGCCCAGGCTTATTTTGCCAAGGACTTTTGATATGGGAATGCTAAAATCCTTCATAAACAAAATAAGCTTTGGATATGTTGTGCAGACTTTTTTTTTTTAGATGTGCAGAGAAATCAGCTGGTGACAATCTATTCATCCATCCTTAGTACATCCTACTATTTTTATGGTCACTTATCAGGCGAGATGCAGGATAAAACCTGAATAAATCACCAGTCTATCATAGGACAACACAGTGACACAAAGGAGATGCACACCTGGATGCTAATACCTATAATTAATTTAGCATATTGAATCAACTTAACAGTTATGTTCTTGGACTATGGGAAGAAGCCGGCATACCCGGATACAACCCATCCATGCATCTGGAGAACATGCATACTCCATGCAAAGATCGTAGCCTGGGTCTTTCTGGGATTTTAACCCAACATGTTGTTCTGACTGGTGACTGGAATTTGAGAATTCTAAGACTAATCTGCTCTGATCACCTAGAAATTCAAAAATCACATGTCATTAAGGGGTCCTCTAAGCCCCTTCAAAAATCATAGAATTAAAACGTATTTACACATGCAAACTGAGATTGGTATTGGCAGATTAAACAACTATAAAAATCAGACATAAGAAATCAGTTACAAAATCATTGTTGTTGCATTTCAAACTTTTTGTTGTTGATTTCCTATTCTTTGTCATTTGCCAGTCTCAGATTAATTAAAAGGCAGCCCTAACAGTCAAATGTCTTAAATCTACTTGGTCAAGAAAGAAAAAAAAATGTGTGAGTAAAACAATTTAAAGGCAAACATAATGCAGGTAATTTACAAAATGAACAGACAGCAGTCAAATAGCTTACTAAGTTATTCAAATTGTAACTGTATTTCTACACTAGAGGAACTCGCACCTTCGTCAAAGCATAGCAGGTCTGTGTCTAACAATGACTAAGCTATGTTGGGCAAGGTTTGCCATCTCTGGCGCAATGTTCCCACCAGACAAATGCTGCCCACACCAGTGCTGGTGGATCAGACAGCCAGAAAGGCCTGGTGTTTGTGCTGCCAGTCCGGCAGCATTAGCTCAGCTTCATCCAGGCCTGGAATCAAGGCAGATGGCAGTGGAAGAGAAAAGAGGAAAAAGACACTGTGCTGTGTGGGTCTATATATTGGAAGCCGTCAGCAAAATGTGGAATGAAAAAGACGAAATCGGGTAGGTAGCAACATGTTTGTTCACCGTAACAACATCATCATGACCTTAAATGTTATTTTGTCAACACTTCATCTAAAATTGCTTTTTATCATGAACTACTATGTACTATATAGTTATTTTACTCCTGATATATCTGTGGGCACTCTTGTACGGGATGTCCAAGCACATCTGTCAGCTGCCGTGGCCTCTCTGTAGATGCACAATCAATCCAATTCATCGAGGGACTTTAAGGGCTGCCAATGACAGGCTCACCTATTACTTGAATGACAGCTGATTAGTCTCATCAAAAAAATATGTGATTAACAGCACTCAACATTTCAACAGCAAAAGAGTTGGTGGTTGCCATGTCTCCTTTTGTTTTAGATACATTAACATGGTTTTGGTACATCAGATTTTTTTTTTTTTTCAGATTTAACATTTCTTGAACTTGGCAAGTAAAACCATTGCATATGAAATCTCACCCTATAATATTGTATGTTTCTACACATAGACAAAATTGGATTTAACAAAAGATTTATTTTAAATTTGGCGCTTTTTTGTTGTTGATAAAATGGAGTACTGTATAATAATTTCAGCTTCACAAAGTATGATGTGTATAAAATAAAACTGTTCCTAATAAACTGTCCAAAAGTTGAGCTCAGGACCCCACTGGGTAATCAATAAATTTTGGGTGTTGATGTCCTATGCAAAAAAATTTAATTCTAAGCAACTAGATTTAATTTGCTATAAATCCTTCAAAAACATTAAATTAAAAATAAAAATACATTGCTAATCGATGCTGTTTGTGGTTTTATTTTTTTGACTATTTGACTTGCTACCTGAACAGTACTGAAACTGAAAAGTTTCAGTACCTCTTGAGCAGAAAGTCACAGATTGAAATTCCAGACACAAAAAATGCCGCTCTAGTAAATGCACTGCATAAATCCATGATCTTCTCACAGGGGGGAAAAAAATTAAAAAGCAGGAGGCTTTACCTCTGATGATGGTGAGCTTGGCGCTGACGGAATTCTCGCCTGCGCTGTTCTCTGCTAGACATTCGTAGATATTCTCATCACGTGGTGCTCGGAGTGGTTGGATTCTGAGCACAGCGCCAGCACCCTCGTCAAACTCAATCGTCTGTGAAATGAAGCATAAGGAGCAAAGTTTGGCTACGTTTGTTTGGGATTTCAATTTAAATACCACAATTTTTTAAGTTGGCAGCAAAGTGTAAGTAAACAGTAGATCACCAGAGAAAGCAGCTAGCGATGGACGACATGGAGCTGAAATTTATCACAACTTGTTTTGCAATTTTCTTTCAAGTGATTATAAACAATATTACAATTCAACACAGTTTTCTGGGAAATAATCATTGCCTTACTTTGCTGACTTCTACAGAAAATGTGCTACTTTAATCACCCAATTACATTAATGTAAGAAGCTAAAGACACACAATAATGAGTTTATGCTTTATGAAAACTCAATATGAAAAAACAGTTTGGGCTTCAAAAGTAACAGTCATACTATCAGATTTTGTGTTTGTCATTGACTATATTTATTTATATTGTCAGATGGACATAAGTATGAATATTGTCCCATTGTGATCGGTTAACATGTAGACAAGTGCACCACAAATGTGGTTTATTCTATTCTTCTGAAACCAAACAATGCAAAAACAACAACAAAAAAATCCATTAAAGACAGAGTTTCCCTCAACACAGTTTATGTTTTCATCTTGTTTTACAACTGCAATTATGCCTTTTTTCTGCTTTGTTGTTGTGTTTCTAAGGTTTGTTGAAAGTCCTTGGAACAACAAAGACGGATAACATATGGGTTAGGATTGTGGTTGGGAAAACAGTTTTATAAGAATTACATAAACAGTAACTGTTCAGTTATGTTCTGTTTATATGAAGCTGTAATGTTTGTGAAAGACTCTATTAACATTGCAGACAGATTCTGGCCACTGGGTTGGTGTTTGATCCGACTGAAAATCAATAGATCAATAAGTGCAAAACTAGAATTTTGATGGCGCCAGTTGTGAAATAATCAGCCTCAGTTTTTTGCACAAACCGTTGTCTTCTGACCTCTTTTCTTTGGTCTAATTTTGGACAAACCAGTCAAGGAAGATGATTAGATTCCAAGCCTGACGGCATAAACCACAGTTCTAGTGTCTACCCCTCTTAAATGGAAGCTTATACCATTACAACCTAGGTTTTACTGCTCCAACCATCTGAGCAATGTGTGACTTTGAACCACAAACAGGAGCCTTCAGCAGCTCTGCTGTTTGTGTGACGCACATCCCGGCCTGAGCAGCTAATTAGGCTAAAAACACTGCAGAGCATGCCATCGTGATCAATATCAAAGCAGCTGTCTAGAGGGTAGAGAAGATAAGAACAGAAATAAAACTACGACTTCAAAACCCACTTTACCAATTTTTATGCCCAGTTAAATGGGAAGCGTCCATTCGGCTGGGCTCCTTCGTGCCCTTGGCTTTGTTTTCCACTTAGCATGCAGAGGAGGAGCAAGCGCAAACAGAACTTGTCTTTTTATTTTATCCTCAGTCGGGATTCTGGTCTTCCTGTTGATGCTTCTGTCATTTTTTTTAATTTTTTTTTTTTCCGCTTTTGCTTTTCAGCGCCTTCCCCCACGGTTTCCCTCACGCCGCTACGCATGAATGTGCGGGTTCGGGTGTGTGCATAGATCTGAGTGCTGTCACTGTTGTCACTGTTAAATAAAGCAACTTTTTAATTAAGAGACATTGAGCATCAGTCAAGACTTTTAGAGATGCCATCTGGGATGCCTGCCGAGAAGTGAATAACAAACATCATGAATAACGCACAGGCATAATCATGCAGTCAAGGCTGCTTCAAGAAAAAAAAAAAAACAGCTCTGGTAAAATGTGACAATAACAGAGTCAGTCAAGTGCAAAAAGGACACAGTTTGTGGAATGTGAGGGATCAGCATTTCAATGCTGGGCAGCTGTAGCTAATGATAGACATGTAAATATTCAGAGGTTAAAAGAAGTAAATCCATGAAAGCTGTGATGTGTTTTCTACATCAATTTGTAAAAATCATGAGGGGAAAGTTAAAATAATAAGCCTTTTCAAAATTGCTATGATAAACTCAAGCTGAAAGAAAACGGCTCGCAAGATGGTAAAACAGAGTAACTGAAAGTCAAAACAGTTGTCATTGTACAGTGTTTGGCGAAGGTATTCATATGCCTTGACCTTTTCCACATTATGTTATGTTACAGTCACAAACCTGAATGTATTTTTCTCAAAGTTTCATGTGGTAGAGCAATACAAAGAAGCACATAACTAAGACATTAAGGGACATGGATTTGTAAATTTAAAAAAAAAGATCCTCCCTCCCCTAAGAGATGATTTGGTTGAGCCATTTTTCACTGCAATTGCATCTGCAAGTATTTTGGGGTATGTCTTTACTAGCTTTGCTCATCTACAGCTTTCCTGACTCTGCTGAAGAAAAGCATAATTGATGCCACCATCATGTGTTCATTCAAGGTCATATGCAGTGTACATAAACACATTGTGATTTGCCTGTTGACAAATTTGGTCTTATTTATATTTATTTATTTATGACCATAGAAGCTTAATTTACATGCTAACTATGTTGCTTACATGGCTTGAGGCTAACTGAATCACACGACTTTACAGGTTTCTTTCCACACTGACTTTCACCTCATCGTTCACGGGAGTCAGATTTGTGCAGTGCCAAACTAATAGTTGTTCTATCAAGAGGCTTCAACCTGAGCAGTTGGAAAGCGTAGTTTCTGCAGAGATATAAGTTTCTCAGTTCCCTCTGTTAATGCTCTCTTCTCCCAGCTGGTCAACTTAGGCAGATGGCTATGATTTTGTAGGTTTGCAGTTGTGCTATACTTTTTCCGGTTCCTGTTAATGAACTCACAGTGAGATGTGCAAAGCTTGGGATGTTGTTTTATAAGCTAACCCTACCAATAACTTCTCCATATTTTTTTTTTCTGAGTGTTGCTCTGTGCTCCTTGGTTTTCATGTTGCTTTTTAGTTTATCTACTATTGTTCTACAGCGAAGCCCTCACATAACGATTACATTTATACTAACAGTACATTACACTGGTAGCTTCCACTTAGTAGCTGTGCATTATTTAGTGCTGATCTATCACATAGTTGTAAAATAGTAAACTGAAGCTTGTGATTGTAACAAGACAAATGTGTGAAAAGTTCAACGTTTGTGACTACTACATGAAGGAATAAAGCGGGTCCTTAAGAGCCCACTACTTTGCAATCAGAATCAATAGCAGAGAACAAGATGTCCTCCATTTCCACACAGCACCAAAATCTTTTTAATGTGATTAATTCCATTACATGTTTTCAGGTTACATTTAATAATTCACTTTAACAGACCCACATGTGAGCATTTAGTGTTGTAATTTTATGGCCTAGTGTTGTATGACATGACAGTAACATAAACACTCTGTCTCTCCACATTAAGTCAGCCCAGCACACCTACGGATAGCAGAAAGGTACAGCATAATTCACAAACTTACCTCTATGCGCTGAGAGTTCACCTTCTTTCCTTTCTTGTTCCAACTAACTTTTGGCTTGGGGTCGCCCGTTGCCTGGCAGACAAAGGAGACCACTCCGCCCGAGACACCAATCTGGTCAACAGGAACTTTAGTGAACTCTGGCTTTGCTGGAGAGCAAAGAAAAACATACATTACCACAGGCTATAAGATAAATGCTGCAGCACTGGTGCTAACTCAGTTCCTTTAATTACATTTCACAAAGAACTCACTTCCAAATGTCAACCGAGTGCATGTGCAAGCATCCACACATACTTTATCTTGGTCTGTATCTAATTTTCACTTTGCACATCTCCTTGTATCCACCCTCAAACTGTAGTGCTCTACAACTTTCAAATTTATATGGTAATGCCCAGGTTGTGATGATTACAAGCTTAAACATGTATAATTCCAGAAAAAAAAAAAAAAAGAACAAAGAACAAGGTCCAATGAAGAAGCAAATTCTTTGGAAAAGGTCATTAACCCTCCTGTGGTCTTAGCACGACGCTCAGGAGGAGTATGGCAGATGTCATGGTTGAACAACAGGGAAGCAGTGGGGGTGTCCCGTCAGACCGTCAGCACCTAAAACCACCCTCAGGGCCCCCCAAAAAAACCTTGTAAAAGCGCATGCAGGATCAGTGTGACCCTGCTGGATTGTGCACAGGGTAAAAAGCTTGCGGTGTTCAATCTACCCTGTCCCTTAAGACCAGGGGTGAGTGAAAGCGGTGACCTGATATAAGAGAGTTTTCCTCTTTATGGTAATAGCTAACTTATTTCTACCACAGAACAGTGAAAAACAATCATTAGCTGAACTGTTCAAATAGAAAATGCCTCAGTTGTTTTAACTGAAAACCAACGGTGAAATAGCCGTCGCAGTCCATCAAAAGTTTAACACACGTTTGGGTTAAAGTAGGTTTAAGAGAACAAACTGGATAGAAAAAGAGAGAAAAAAAACCTACACCCTCCCGGGGAACTTGTTAAATCTGAATCACACAGATAT
The DNA here is from genome assembly GCF_904066995.2 of Poecilia reticulata. NCBI lineage: Eukaryota > Metazoa > Chordata > Actinopteri > Cyprinodontiformes > Poeciliidae > Poecilia > Poecilia reticulata. Next base: position 12,539,135 of record NC_088833.1, on the reverse strand, counting down.
ACGGCAATGATCAAACGGCCAAGCGCACAACATCAAATTAATAATTGAGGGACCACGGGCCGACACAGGTCTCCAAGCACTGCTAAACACATATGAGGGAGAATTCCTGCATTCATTATCAGGCAAAGAGAGGTGGGAAGAAGGAGAATGAACCAAAAAGAAATGGCATGAGACATGGCAGAGGAAAAGAAGAAGCGTGAGCGCTGTGCCTCAGGAAAATAGGGCAAGTACACTCAAAGTTCAACTTACTGCCTCCAAATGTTAAGCCAAATATTTCACAATACTGTGAAAGGATAAAACCAACCACTACACAGCTCTTCCGACCAAGTAAGTGTTTAATTCCTAATAAGAATATTAGGGACTATCAAGGACAGACAGCAACACATTTTTGTTTTTTACTCTTAAAGCGGCATCCTTGCATCAATATGCTGTCTGTGCTGGAAAACTGCAACACCAATAATAGGATTTAAAAAAAGAAAAGAAAGAAAATCCAACAAAATGAACTTAGAACAAAAGTTGAAACTTTTTCTCATTGTATATTTCACAGATATGTATTTAAAAATACTATACAGGTTGCGGTGTAAATTGAGCACCTTTGCCTTCTCGTCATCTTAAGGAAGTGGCTTACTTCATCTTCCTGCTGCATAAAATGATCCCTTCTGGCATTTTACACTTTCAATTTCCATCCTAAACATCCCTGTGCAGCTTTACACAACACAGCTTCTCCAGATTTGACCTTCCTTTACAATGTGTCCTCTGTTGAGACAGAAGTGGGCTTTACACACAGCCAGCCCATGGCAGTGGTTCTTACTGAAGGCCGGCATTCTTTGATTAGTTTTCCCGTGGACTGTCTGACATTTCCACCCAGTCGCATTCTCCCCCTCTCTCTGGCTTCGCAAGATGAGAGAGATGTAAAATAAATGTGAATACCTGGCTGAATTTACCTCCTGACAGATTTCAGTTTTTTTTTTTTTTTGCTATACAATGTACTGTATATAGTTTTGAGTATTACTTGAGGTAGGGTTTAAATAAAATAGGCAGCCAGCCAAAAAGAGAGCTGTGAAGAAGAAAAAAAAAACCCAGATGGGATAGAAATAAAAATGGAAAATGACACAGTCATGAATGACAGGACGAGTGAAGGAGCAGGTGGAAAGGTCAGTGGTGGAAGGAATGCTAGAAGAGTAGAGAAAGAAGGTGACAGGAGGTCTAGAAGCTCCGAAATTGGTAAGAATGAGTGTGGTGTAAAAAGTGCTGGACAACTCATCAAAAAGTTTTTCTAACTTTAACAAATTCTAGCTCTTACTATTTGCAACTCACAATTGCCAAGCAGCCCTTCACAGGGATCTACTTTTTGAGGGTCTATTTACCGCCTAAAGAAGAAATGTGTATATGATGAGAACACAGAAATGTGTATATGATGAGAAGACACCAAGCATTTTTCTAATCCCATTTTTGACACATCAGAATACATATGTTAATTTCAGTGGCACTTTTAAAATGATCACTTGCATCTAAACCTCATGCTCCATAGAGCATCTCACAATTAGAAGATGTGAATGTATAAGAAGGCCATGCTTTTTTTAACTATTCAAAAGGATAGTTAAAAATCCACATGTCTTCTACATGTGGAAAGAAAAGTTTCTTTATAATAAATACAGCCTTAACGGGTCAGAAAATATAATAAAACCTTTACACAAAGCACTAAAAGACAATGATAAAACTTTCAAATGAATTCTAAAAGGTAACTATAACAAGCAAAGAGGCATTAAAATAGGAGTCATTTGAGTAAAAGAAAATTATTTTTGAAATATTTTCCAACTGAAATAAATTTCAGACCAGATTTTAGGTGTGACTGGTTCTAGAAATGGATTGACAAACACATCCGTTCTTCAGATTTGACAGCAGAGGTGGATATACAGTAAATGACCATTTTGTTGCCTAATTTGTGAAATGATGCTTCAGAGTCCTTATTGTAGAAGTACAACTAGGTGCCAGCTCTGTACATTTAGCATAGAATATTTTGCCTTTTATTAAATTCTATGTAAAAGACTTATATTGGTACTAAAACATAACGGCATGGAACTGCAGAAAAGAAAAAGGCTGGTTGAATCTAAGCCTAAATTTTCTTGATAAGAACCAGGAATCCCCACCATGTCATGCATTTATTAAGGTGCTGTGGTGCACAGCTGTAAGATCGACCACAACCTAAAGTAGTGTCTAAAAACACTTCCTCAAGAGGTACAATGCTCTCTTTTGTTGGATTTTTTTATGTTTTAGTATTTAGTGTGTTTAAGTGATACATACACCAGATTTTATTCCTTTGACATATCTTTTTGTTGTTTTTTTTTTGCTCATTCAACAGACGTACAGATAAAATGCAAAGGAGAAAAGATGGGGATACATTGAAAATATTTGTCTTCCATGTCTTTTTTAATGCTGATTTTCTTGATTTGTCTTGTTTGTGTAGAGATGGTTAATTTTCAAAGAGCCAGTATGCGTTTTTATGCACAAACCATCAAGAACCCCTTCAGCTGGCTGTGGGCTTGTGAATTAAAATTACACTGCAATTACTACAGGGGGTATGGAGTTTATGATTGTGTGAACTCTGATGAGCATAATTAACCTTTTTTCCTGTTCTCTCTTGCTATGTGCCTCTGGGCCTCATCTGCCAGTTAGTGCTGACTTTAAGCCCATGCTCTTTTTTTCCTGAAATTTTAACCTCACCACCACACCAGTAATTGCAGGGTGGAAAAGGTTGAACAGTGTCTGGATTTTAAGTGCTTAAAATGTTTTGTGGTCATGAGTGATGGCACAGACCAGTCCAAAATATCAACAGGTACTTTCACAATGTGTCCTGTAATAAATCGGGCTCGACCTCTAGATAGGTTGTGACATCAGGATCAAATAAAATGCACTGCTAAACCGAGTAGAAGCTTTCAGGCTTTTTGTCCATTTATAGTGCCAGGTAATGTTGACGGCTGAGCAAATTGAGTACGTAAAGTTGCTAAGGTGTTAAACTGCAAGACTACACCACCGACACTTTGATTATTTCAATTCTGTGACCTTTTTTTCCTTCCCACACTCTCGAGAAGTGAAATTCTTGCAGAGTGGCAAGTACATAAACAAAAAAATTACATTAGGAAAAGAATCGTCACACAAACTGTAATTTTGAATTTGGATTTGAAACATTGTTTCTATTTATAATGCTATAACCTCTCATTAAACGGGCGATGTGCCAGTTCAAAAAGAAAAAGTGCAAAGTAAAACATTACCAAAATGCATATTTTTTATTAATACTCCAATGTACATTAGAATTTGCATATGTTATTTTAAGATTTAGCAAAAAAACCACCGGTTGCATTTCAGCTAAGTGAAAATTTGCAAAGGTTCAATATTTTGTCCACATAATTATAATTTGGCTGGAAAGAGGTTTTAACACAAAACAGACCCATGGATTGATAAGAAAGAAACATGTCATGTCTTCCGTGACAAACTTTTTACCTTTTACTCAAAAACGATAACACATTTGCGTTTGGATTAAAACAGAAACTTTAAGGGACTGCCTTCCTGACATATTTGCTTAAACTCTGTTCTGCTGCTCCATTCTCTGATGGAGAATGGAGCAAGTTGTAACTACTAACTTGTAGTTTTTACACCTGAAGTGGCAAAATGTAAAAGCGATAGGGCATTGCGTTCTGTGTAGCATCTTTTGGTGTGAGGATGAGGTAGAGTATTCAAGCTAAAAACGAAAAAAAAAGAAAAACAGTAAGAAATGTTATGGTTCTTTATCTGTCTGCGCCATTTCATGTGTCTTTCCATTTACTGCAACATGTGTAACAAGTCCATCAATATAAACACAAGTAAGAATGCATTATCTTCACATACAGGACATTGAAAGGACATTCCTCCTGCAGTGGACATTTGTCCCTTTCATCGTCTCCCCTCTATTCCGTAAGCATTTCTCAAACAGGCTGAGGTACGGCAGAGCCCAGATAAGCACACAGAGTCCAGTCTTTATCAGGCTGGCAGTGGGACATGGCCTCAGCTAAAATAACCAGCAATGGGGGCACTGCTATCTTCACACCTCCCCAAGAATAGAACTGATCAACGCATGCAGGGCTGCTCAGAAAAAGGGGGAGGGGGAACACTCACACTGTGCACACAGACGCATGTTTAGCTAATACAGCAACCACCTGCTACTGGCCGCTACCTCTGCTGGACCCGATAACACAGAACACACAGGCACTGCGATTTTAATGTGGTGGAGAGTGGGAGGTGGGAATGTGAATATGAGATGGCTCCATTTACAGTACTTAACTGTTGTTGTTTGATGGGGAGGGGGACTGTAAAAGGAGGTGGGGACTGGCTTTATGACTAATACCGTAATTGGCAGAAAAAGGTTCTCTACTCATAAATAGGAGCCATTATCCACTGAATTAGCAAAGTGGGAGACAAAATGATGCAGAGCCATTCAGTGATTTGCCGAGAAAGGAAGAGAACTGGTAAAGAGCACTTGTTATCTATCTTGCTACAAATAGGGAGCTCACAGCACATTTACCAGCAACATCTGAAAAGAACATCTGGCAACTACTCCCCCCGAAAATAAAATAGAATAAGCTAGCCACATCTTTTGTAAATTGGAAACCCCTAAAATGTATTATTTGCTGAAGATGTATATTCAAATAATTTCAAAGCTTCATTTTTCATTATTTGATTATTTAGTTTTTCCTCTTAAAATAGCAACATAAAAATGCAGTTTCTTTCACATATTTAAATAATAATCACTACCAAGGGCATTGTTTTATCTCTAATTTTAGAATATTTATATTCTTGTTTAGCATATTTATATAGATGTGAAAACAGTAAAACTACTTTAACTAACTTTGAACTCAACACACATTCTATCCCTTCCACAGATCTGTATGGAATATTTTTGAATGTTTATTTGATTGGAAATCAGGTTTACCTATCATTTTGCATTCGTATATTTAGGCAACGTTATGCAGAAGCATATTTAATGGCCATTTAAATTTGAAGAAATTTGATGATTGTCTTCAAATCTAAAGACCTCATAGAGGCATAAAAGATATAACAGGGAGATATTTATATATAAATTACATATATAAACTATATGAAAAGTACTATGAAAAAAATGCATTATGAGGAAAAAAAACACAAAGACAGTAGCAAATCTAAAAGCTATTCACTGTTAAATAAAGTAAAAAAAAAAAGAAAAAAAATATTTTTTTTTCTTTATATATATATAGGTAAAATACTAGAATAGAGACAGTCTCCAAATCAACAGCATCAGTCTATTGGTAAAAAAATTTGAATATTAAAATTATTTTTAGTTATGTTTTTGACAGACATACCAGAAAATATTACTTGTGAATTATTTTTCCCAATTTATTAATATGGTGTCAGTTACCAACATTTATAGTTTCTTTTCATTGACTATCATGTGAAAAATAGGTAAATAAACAGCATGCTTGGGCTCTATATTTACTTCAGAACTGCTATGTTGTTAAATCTAGCCTTTATGATACTGCGTTTTACACTACTGTGTTACAATGGAGCGATACAAAAAGACAATTATCCATTAGTCCAAGACATGAAAAAAGCTCTTTTTTCTAGTTTGCGTGCACACTTTAGAGGTTTACGTCAAGAGGAATACAGAAAAAGACAGAGGAGCAGAAGGACAGACAGATTGATCAAGCCAAATGTGCATTCAAGTGAATGCGTAATTAGACTTCCACACACACTCACACATACACCCTCTGGGCCTAAACAACCAAGCTCCATCAATCAGGACCAATTCTCACAGGCTGCCTGGACAAGTGCCATCACTATGGAAACCAAGCTTCAACACTAAACCAGTCTTGCTTTGTCTTGTTTGGAGGTTTTTACTGAGTCACTTCCAACAAAGACCAAAAAAGCAAGGCAAAACCTGAACCAGGAAAAATCACGCATTAAAATGGGAGAAGGAAAAACAATGGCTCAGACTATTTTCAAATTATGGTGAGAAAAAACAAACTAAAAGGAAAGGCACCTTCAGAGAGCCACGCAAAGAGATTTCCGAAGAAGGGAAACTAGCTCATCTCCTTTAGTTTTAGTAAATGAGTAAATAAGTCAAATTTTGACGAAACAACTCACTGCGTTATTTCAGTGAGTTATTTCGTTCGTGGGAGTTCGTGCTCCCACGAACTCTGTTGAGTTAAATAAAAACAATATAGAAGATAGTCTATAAGGAAAGGATTTATTTCTGTGCAATTCTGTTTCACTTTGCAAATTTAAGACTTAATGGAATAGTTTATTTTCTCATCACAATATTTTAAAGAAGAACTAATTGGAATTTTCACTTGGGACAGCTGTGATTTGAATTATACTACCTAGACTGCACAGCCTGTTCCTTGACTTTTTAATTGTATTTTCCCTTCAATAGAATATTATTATGATGCTGAGATAAAGTACAAGTGTACGTTTATATTTCTTTATCCTTTTGTTTCACATGGTATTATCACGGTGGAAGACCTACTTTAAGGTATATTAACACTATCCAAAAATATTCTACAGGCAGGAATTGATATTTTATCAGTTCTGTATTTTTCAAGGTTGGATTTTTAATGACATGATATAATATGTGAAGTTTACAAGAAAGCAAAGACAGTGAGCTTAGTTATATAGCACTTTCTACAAGTAAGAATCAAACAGTAAAAAAGCATTTATACAACCTCTGGCTTTGAAGTTTGAAAGAAAAACATAAGCAGAAGCAGGGGAAAATATACAGTATGCCATCTATGTTGGCTGCACCAAAACAAGAAGATTAAACTTAGCAGGCCTCAAGAGGATTTGCAAAAAGGAAGGGGAAAGTCTGCAAAAACATCTTATGTGATGGTACACAGAGGTGAAAAACTTTGTCCAGTCGCATTACCGTCACAGTGATGCTGCCTCTCTATAAAGAGTGACACTCTTGTAATATGCACAAATTGGTCCCACTGAAACCGCTGTTCAACACTAATAATAAAAATAAAAAAAATAAAAAAACAGCAAAGGACATTAAGTATCCTCCAACCCATCGGAAATAAATACACTCAATTCCTGACAGAGAAGACGGAAATTATACTTAAGAGTGTGTATCTGATATCAATAAGGACACAGAGCTTGTGGAGAGGTGAAACGGGAACAATTTTGTTACATTTAAAAGACTCACTTGAGGCAATTGACACTTGTTGGCTCATTAGATGAAGAGGATGCCTCAAACTGCCAAAGGTGTTGTGGGCCAGATTAAAACAAATGACAAGGGGGAGAAAATGGAGAGAAAACAAGCCTCTATGAAGCCACTGAGAGAACACACAAGATGAAATGGTGCATCGTTTTTTTTATGCCTTTACATCCACCTGAACAGAAAATTTCTCGTTATAACCCTTCATTTAAAATGCATCAACTGCCTATGTGATGTGTCGAACTGCTTTCAACAAGCAGATGAAGGAACACGCAACCTTCACACACTTCAATCTCTTGTATTCCTCATTCAAACTGCCTGCAAACCACATAGACTGCTGGTATTTGTCTCCTCTTTTCCTAGCCTCTTTTTATTGACAATAATTTTTATGATTTATGCTGATAAACAGTTAAAGATGCAATCAAAACTGCCGGCATAGCTTAATGAAATTGCATATATATATATATATATATATATATATATATATATATATATATATATATATATATATATATATATATATATATAAAATCAGATGCACAACAAAAAAAAAAAGTCAATTGTTGCTGCTCTGATCTTAGTTGCGGGATATTAGTCTCTCACGCAACACAACAGATTCTGACTCATGATCCATCCAAAACAACGCAGTGACCTTCTGCTGGTGAAACTAGGAACAAAAAATAGAAAATGAATATAAATCTTCAGTTGTCAAAGCAACTAAGAAACGTCTTCCTTGTGGGTAGTTACTGATACTTTGTTGATAGAAAAAAGTCCATTAGCAAATGACTACTATTACAAAAAAAATAGTATTGGGTTATTTGGGTTATTGGCACTTATAGTTATTGGCACCTATGTAGTCATTTTGTAATTTGTCCAGCTGCACAATAAGGCAGCATCATTGTCATGTAAAGCTGCATGATGATTTTATTGCAGCTATTGTACAACTGAGAGAAAGCTAGTGCATCGGCTTATTTGCAAGTCAGAGAAAGTCAACAATATCTAACGAGTATCTGATGATTTCAAAAGATTTTTTGCACACTTGGAAATCAAACTATTTCTATGGTCCAGAACTGAAAATACTAATGAATACAAGTCCAAACAGGCTATGTGAGTAAGAAATCCTTATGTGCACCTTAATTAAAAATGTACCTGTTTTCTTCTCATTTTGAAAGAGTAACTTAAAGCCCAGAACAAGAAAAACGAGCCCCAGCATGAGTCTGCAGGATGCATATGAAATTGAAATTGACAGAATTTACTTGCCAGTGTTGGCTCAAACTTAATTTGACTCAAAAAGATAAGACGTGAGCCAAGCACAAAGAAGCAAAAAGAGAAACAAGGAGCCGAGCTATAAGAGCAAGAAACAGCTCCACTATGGGGTCTTCTTTTTTTATTCCAACTAGCAGATTCAAAGGAATATAAATAATTGAACACCTTCACCCCATCACTGTGAGTTCTGGCCAATTATTATTTCAAGTTATTTGCCAAGAATGCCACTGTGGAGAACTCTAAAAGGCCAAAAAAATAAAAGAAGAGACAGGGGGAGGGAAGGAGGATGAAATGCCACAACATAAATGGATAAATAAGGGATCCTTAAGTGTACAAAACCTAAAAAAAAAGACATTTATTCCACAAAAGTAATCTCAAAATAGACAGACAGACACCATTACGTGAACAATCCAGGGTTCATACACAAGCCCTAACATGAATTATCTTCAATCACGTATTAAAATCATATATTATCATCATATCTAAATCTTGGATTCTTGACACTAAAAAAGCATTTCAGCTTTAAAAAAAAGAAGAAATAAATCACAAACACTCAGCAGCAGCTATATCAAGTATACCTACACAGCTGATTCACAAACTCCCAAATAGGCCATATACACTGCAGCAACATAACATTTAGATGCAAGTGGTATGAAGAAAGGACATTTAGGTGACTTTGAGTGTGGCAAGGTGGTCAGATTTACGGATAATGAGTGGCAGGTGTGTGTTGTCAAAAATCTACTGTGGAAATCCCAGGTTAGAAGTAAATAAGCAGAAGACCACACCACTCCAGTCAGCTAAGATTATAAAACTCAGACTAAGGTACATTAAAATTTTAAAGTTGGAAAAACATTGCGTGGTTTGATCAATGATATCAGCTGTGATATTCAGATGTTGGGGTCAGAAACTGGTGCACACACAATGAAAGCATCTCCCAACCAGTCTGAGCCTGGTTTAATGGCATGAGACATATTTTCTTGGCACCCTTTGGGTTTATTGCAATCAATTGAGGCATTGTTTAAATGCTGCAGCCTACATGAGTTTTATTGCTGTATAGCAACAGTTGTCCCATCTTCTCAATACTGCGCTAAAAGGAAAATGCTGCACCATGTCACAATGCTCAAATAATTTCAACCTAGTTTCTTAAATTAGATTTCAATCCATTAGAGTAGCATTAGGATGGCCAGATGACTGATCTGCAGTCGTTGTGGGAAGCTGTCATTTTAATATGGATCAAAATCTCACAGATACGTTTCTGACCTCTTGCTAAAAGTACGTCATGAAAAATTAAGGAAGTTCTGAAGGCAACAGGAGGCCCAACCAAGAACTACCTGAAAAAGTGGCCAAAGGTGTGTGTGCGTGTGTGCATGTGTGTGTGTGTGCATTGATCAAATTACTGCAATTTAAGCAGAGATTTTACTTGCAACAAGAACACATCAGATTGCACCTCAGCTGACACTGAAGGTTTATACCGTGATCAATATGTTGCAGTGAACCCTTGACAAAGCTGAGGTGACAGTTCACATAAGTATCTTTCAGAATTTGCACACGCGCACACGCATAAGCAGACAAACACACATGTGGTCCTGAATACAGATGTATGCAAACATGCAGATAAATATAGACTTGAACACAAGCTAGGCATTAATATAGTTGGAGACGCAGGATTTATTGAGCCATATTTCTTTCTCTTTTGATTAAAAAGCGTCTCCTTCTCACTATGATTTATGAGCGTAAATAAAAAGGGATCGGAGGGCAGAGAGAGTCAGAGAGAGAAAGTGGAAGGGAGGGACGTGAGGGGAAGGAATGACATCATGCTTTCAGACAGGCTTTTCTGCAAAACGGTGGCATCCTTTCACTCCACCGAGTGGGAGTGAACACAATTGGACAAGTGCTCTACTGTGTGTGGGGGGTTGTGTGTTTGTGTGTGTGGAGTGAATCCAAGTAAGATAAAGACAGGACCCAGGACCTATGTTAGTGTGTAGTGCCTGAAAGAGAGTGAAAAACAAACAAACAAACAAAAAAAAAAATAAAAATAAAAAAAAAAATATATATATATATATATGATACAGAATGAGCAGGAGTTTTATCCACAGTTGGAGCATAAAAAGATTGAGGAATAGTAAAAGAATATTTAAAAAAATAGGCTTTTACACTTCTGACAAGCATAAATGGGACTTTGGATGGTAATAGTAGGCCAAAAACTGTTACTGCATGGAAATGAAAATATGCTCAGTGGCCTCCAGTACATCAAAAACTTTTGACATCTGCTCATCTGTAATTTGAGATTTCCTTGAGCCACATAACCAAAAAAAGGCTTCAATTATGCTACCAGACACTCAAACCACCAGGCAATCAAAGGCAGACATCCCTGTCAGAACATGGAAAAAAAAAAATCAGGTGGTCTTCATGTTATCATAAACCCTTGAGAAAAACCTGAATGCCAAAACTGAGATGAAGAAAAATACAGCCGAGGCATAAAAGGTTAAAAAAGCAATTTATCTCCCAAATTACATCCACAGACATAAATTACATCTAGTGACAAACACAAATTCTGATACCCATTTTATATATATATATATATATATATATATATATATATATATATATATATATATATATATATATATATATATATATATATATACTTATCCATGCAGTCATGTGGGATGTACAAACATTGAAACCCAACAACAACCACCCCACCTTTTTTCCATTTCTTAGCGAAGCCTCATCTCCGTTTTGTCTCTTTAATGCTGCTCTAAGCCCATTTTAACAGGGAAATGGTGCAGAACAAATCCCAAGCAGGAGTTGACAGAATGGGATAAGAAACTACTGATGCACCCTTGTTACGAACATGAGAAGTTAGGGAGGTTAAATCGGTGAATAGTGAGAGATGCGCAATGAATGAATGAATGAATGAATGAATGAGAAAACGTTAGTACAGGGATATTCTAATCAATATATTTTTGTCCCAATTGAGGCAATTAAGAGTAGATATTTAACAATACCTATATAATACAACAGTCTCTTAGTAATTTTTCTCAATGGAAAATGACATTGTGTGCCAGTCTGAGCTAATGGAAATAGAAATTTATATCTTGCTCCAAGGCTGACTTGACAAGTACTGACACCGTCTTCAACAAACTCATATCTCATATCTCATTCCTAAAGATAACTTTATTTTTTGCTGATCATGTTGGTGAAGTGCTTGACTAGCAACTATAACGGTACACAAAAATCATAGTTTGATAGGTTTTTATTATTTTTACACCAAGAAAAATTAACAAACATTTAGAGCTTTTTTCTTGCTCGTTTCTTTGATTTACTTTGGTTAGCAGTGAATTAATTAATCTTTTCAATTTCTGAAATTTTGACATTTTCCAATGAATAAAGTAGCATAGCCAGGAAAACCAAGTACATAGAGCTTGAAAATGGTCAGTGTTGGTGTTTTAAACATTTTGAATAAACCTGTGTCCATTCTGTACTTGGTTACTTTCTTAGATCTGCACATAAACACTCCATATACATGTTTAAAGCAAAACTGCATTTGTATACATGCATAATGAACAAAAAGGGCTGTAGCAAAGATTTTTGGTATGAATCTGTGCATAGACACACCCCTAGTGTTTACTCTTAATTTTATATGACTTATTATTGATAAGTCGACTCATAACTCATAACTGTTTACAGATTAGTAAGGGACTCTACTCGGATCATTTAAAAAAAAACATCTTCATTAGAACACTCCTACTATGCAGGACATTAATGCTTTAGAATTATCAGTATTAATAATATATGTCACAAAGTAGCCCAAGAAACAATTTAATGTCCTTTCCACATAACATGTTACTAAGGAAATTCAGTGTGCCTATTAACAATGTGAACTACTTGCCCCAAGTTTTATTTTAATGGAAGTTTGCAGCTAATATTAGAGGTTCTGTAGACAATGAATCCTTCAACATAAATAACTATAAACTGGTTTCAAAATGTGCTTAAAATAGAACAAAAATATCCGCAGTCATTATTTACTGTGCAGATTCATCACTGGTTCATCAATAAACATACTAATGAGTTGGTCATACAGGCCACATTTTAAAGCTTTACATGTGGTGCGGTTCCTTTCTTTTTCCGAGTCAAAACACTGACAAAGTCCTTGAACTGCTGCCCTTAACTGACATCCCAATAACAGCTATAAGGAGGATCACTAAAACCTACAGAGATTCTAAAGAAAATACTATTTTAAATGATTGACAAAACTAAAGTATCTTAGAGGGTATATCCATTACGGGCCAGATGCATAAATGATAAAAATGCAAAGCAACCTTGCTCAGCCTTATCCTTTATGGAAAAAGGAACTATGAAAGCTGGAAGTCTACCCCTTCAGGTAAACGCGTATGCATTTTTGGAACTGATTTAATTCAAGCTTTAAACGGTGAACTAGAAATGAGGCAAAAGGGCAACGACATTAAATAGTAAATGAAACAGACAATATTACCTTAGTATTCTGCAGACATTTAGATTGCACACTCATTTGTTTTTATTGGCATTTAAAAAGTTTTTTTTCACTTATATATGGCACAAGTCTGGGTATTAATGGTGCAACTATGGCTGCTCACACAGTGCTGAAACACTTTGTGACAACAAAAAGAACAACTGGGTGGAGATTGCTTTGACTTTCTCACACAGGTTAACAGATGGTTGATGCAGCACTTAATGTTCTCGAGTAACTCTGAAGAAAACTCTGTACTATTAAAATCTACTTAACTGCATCTTGGAATCTAGCCTTTGCTGTTTATTAACCACTGCAGAGTTCTTTGCACTGCACTTGAAGTTTGGCTGTTTCTGCTGCTTTTTCCCCTCCGATGCAGCAGCTTTCTCCTTCCGATTTGAATTTTTTACTTCAGAATTTTTTCCAGTCACATTATCACAAAAACTGAACCGCTCACCATATCCAGAAAAAAAATATATAGTAAGTGCACTGAAGATATACAACACTTTTCTAGTCATACCAATCACTCAAAACACTTTGTCCTACAGCCACATTTACACTGTCACACTCACAAAAGTGCACACATTTAGTTTGTTAGAAAACTTTTGGATTACAAGATGATTACTCTTTGTATTGAGCCACAGCCACCGCCATACCCAAGCGCAGTTGAATTTGGAACTGAAAGTGGATCTCTTGCACCATACAAATCTGAATAGGAAAAGTTCACTATTCTTACCTTAAGCATACACACAATGTGGCTTTATTTAGAAAAACAAAAAAGACTAATGGTAGGACTCAATCTTTAATCAAATTAATTGCAGGGTTTGAAATTAATTGCAATTAATTATGTTGCAATTGAAAATCATGTATTGTCAAACAAAGCAACATTTTCAATTCATAAACTATTTTTACTGCTAAAGTATTTGATAAATAGACGTATGAGCTCAGCAAAACATATTATATTTAATCTGTTTTTGAGGTTATTCAACAATCAGACTGGGGTCAAGGGTTATTATACCTAATCAATGTTAAAGTGTTTCAGGAAACCCTGATCATTCATGCAGCTTATTTGGAAAAAAATAAAATAAAATAAATAAATAAATAAATAGTTCTTTAGAAATGGATGCTGACATTAACAATGGGGACGTTTGTGATTGCTGTCTTGAATTGAGATGGTATTTTATGCTTGAATAGCTTTGGTGATAGACCAACTCCTTTCTGCACAACTTGCACAAAACAAGTCTTTTCCAGCGTCTGTCCCATCAGATCATTTTTTTGAAGCCAAAATTAATCCCCAGTGGGCCATGAAAATTTACTTTGTCAACCACCACTGTTGCTTGCAGATCCCGCTTGTGCATCAGATTTATGTGCGCAGTAGAAACACAATACTTGGCTTGGGAGTATTGTATAGAAAGAAGAAAAATGCTATTAAATGCACAGAAATTTGTAACGTGCCAATATATGTGTAATTAACGTGTCAAAGTGTCGGCCATAACAAAAGACATTTAATTATTGTTCACCACAGCTGATCTTACAAGATAATCTGAAGTATTTACTTCAGTCTCAATGTTTTATGTCTTAGGTATTAAAAGTGTATTGCATGCAAAACATAAGTCATAAACAGTAACATAGCTTAATCTGATACTCACATGAGGCTTGAGAGCAGGTGAGCAGCAGTGATAGCAGCAGAGTGGCCACATGAAGTAACAGTGGCAAGGACAGACAAGGAGCACCACTAGTGGCCATCTTGGCAGCGACTACGGTAGGGAAGAGGGGGCTGGGAGGGGCAGGATGGGACGAATCGATGACCTGGCCAGGGAGCCGAGGCCCCGACCGAGCAGTGATGGTCGGGGTCTTCACGTAAAACTGCTTGGCACTCTAGAAAGAGAGAGAAACATTTCTTTCAAAACCAAATGTACATGCATTACCAACAACCTTTAAGGGAACACTTTATGAGAATAAACTGTTTTTAATAGTCACCATTGTTAGAAATACTCCAGAAACAAATTGCTGCACTTTGTTTTATGGTCTCATTTTGAAAAGATGCTAATAAATTCTAACTTAAGGCCGTGACAAAATTAGTCAAACATACCCTACCATTAAGTTCAGTAAATGATTCAGGACCTAGTAATTATCGGTGCTTGAATTTACGTTTTAAGTATATTATACCTCTAATCATCAATGACTCTTTGATTATGGTTTTATCACTTCACTGTAATTGCTTTAAAACATGTCAGAACTATTTTATTGTACCTTCAAAAGCCGAGTGCACTTCCACCAAATGGTTAAAGTTGTTTACTGTACAATATGCATCATTCTGGAACATCTGAAGACTATTAGCTTGAGGAATTTAGAGTTAAAAATACCGTCTTTGTCCTTGCCAAAAATGGCCTGTGACTTTGATAAACACACAGAACATAATGTGCAACACTGTTCACAACCCTTCAATGCTGCTGACAGATAATTGGTAGTTAGGTCAAAAGAGGCCAGTGACACAACCACAAGCAAAAGTGTCACGTCGCACAAACCTTTGACCTTTGCATTTCCCCACAAGTATCTCCTCATATCTTTTTATCAGCAGGGCAATCACTGTCCTGTCTTTTTCACCACTTTAATCACCTGATCCTGTCAGCATGTGCTTATCCAATTACACAAGCATCTGATGATATTCCAGGCAAGGTCTTTCCGCTTTGGTCAAAATGCTGTAAATCCCTCAATACAAATGAGAATTAGGGTCAAACCCCACCACAGTCGAGTTCTCTCATTGGTATGGCTGACACAGCACAGAGCAACCGATCGGTTATACAAACCCTTTAATTATAAATGAATACATTGAGTTTGGGGACATATCTGTTATAAGCTACAGATACTGTCAAATGTGCTGTATGGGGAAAACAAAAAGGCAAAAAATATTATTGAATAGTTCATTTATCGCAGTACTTCAATTCACTAAGTGAAACAAATTATTTCGATGAACTACACAGAGCATATTTACACGTTTAAAATGGCACATTTAAAACAAGAATATTATATTAGACAAACAAAACAAATGCTAACGTGTGGAGTACTTGAAACGGATGTTAAGGTTGTTTTTGTTTTTTTTGCTTTTTCAAAAATAAGTTTTTGAAAAAAATCTGAAAAAAAAAGTCTCATGGGAATGTATATTTTAATTTACTAAATATGACAGTACAGCATCAGATTTTTACATTGTAAAACAATATACTGATTATTTCTCAGAGGTGTCAAGTTTCTAACACCTTTAGATCATTGCAGCTTTGTTTTTGATTGTGTTCTTCAAAGTGGCAGAAAACCACACCCAATTACAGTGCAACCAAATACCCTAGAAAGCCAGCATGAAAGTGTCCTGTCCTCCTTCAAAACTTCTTACCCACGCTGTCTTTACATGGCACAAAAACACAGCAGACACATGCAGCTACAGGCACACTGAAGATAAAACCCACCAACATATACTGCGAAAAAACTCTATTCACCTCTGAGCACCCTCTTTTCACATATGCAATTTAAACGGAGCAATTTGAGAACACATGACTTGGGTGCACTTACAAAACCACAAATTCTGGGGGGGAAAAAAGAGAATAACAACAATAGATCTTTTAAGGCAAAATCATGACAACAAGGAGTGGGTGTTATTCAGAAGCTCTGCTCATCTTTCAATACAATGCTACACACACGACCAACATGTGTGGGCTCTTTTGTGTGCGCTGCTTTTCTTTTTCTTGGCCTGGGGAGCAGGTGATGTCATTGGAGGACAACACTGAAACTTTCATAAGGAGAATACAGGAGTATCAAATTGTCTAAGGGTCTTACGAATGATGCCCCTATTGTTCTGCCTGTAAACACTGCTGTAGGTAGAGGGAATTGTGCATGCCTGTAGGGAATTACTACATCTTTGCTCACAAGATGCCAAGGTTATGATTTATAGCTTCCCCCTCAGGGCATGGCCATCCTCACCTGTGGTTGCTATATAAACGGTGCAACACAATTATAAGAACTATTGTTGTTTAGCAGCCTCTCCTGTGCATAACCTAAAGCCATGTGTGGGCTGTAGTTTAAACCTTCTTGGAGCATACAATGCTTCAAGACGCCTTCTTTTTCTGAAATGTAAATAGAAGCCAGAGTTTGGAGACAGTTTGGAAACGATCAATGCCTAGACAAATATTATGCCATTTTCCAACACAAAAGCCATCAAAAGCAAAGTGAAACTTACATTTTATTTAGTCAATGCTAAGTATGACTAATAATTTTCAGGATTAAAAGGAAAACATGGTTATATTTTGTATTAATATTTACATATATGTCTTATCATATACAGACATGTTTTTTTATAATCTTTAGTAGGACTGCACAATATATGCTGAATAAGTAATATCAGTATTTGCGACATTCAAATGGCAAAGACGTGTTTGGAATGCAATGATTGTTGACCAATACATTCCATGAATGACAAACTTGCGATTTTCATGTTAATGTAATGCTTAGACAGTTAAGACAATCTCACAGCAGGATGCTCACAACAAACCAAACAGTTTAAAGCTCAGAGTGATGGAAGCACATATGAAAAAAAGAGGAGAGAAGAAAATAGGTAGATATCACATCGACACCGCAACATACAACGTTATCGTTATTGCAAGATGTGCTAATGTCTTGTAGCTTTAATGAATACGTATTTCATAAGGCTCGAGGATGTGGCTAAAAAGTGTATCATGATACGACTTTAATGTCAGTGAACATCAATAATTTTTTATTAGTTTTCCGTTTTAATTATCTGACATACTGCCAAACTGGTGATGTGACTTCCTGCTTTATTCGCAGTTTTATCTCCAGTTCTACTCATTTTCCCATTTTACTCAATTCAGTTGATTATTTTATTCTTAAGCAGGTGTGAGAAACAGTGGTAAAACCTGAAACTGCTTCCATGCAAGTTACTCAACAGGTTGTTGATAGCTAACCACTGAGGAAGTGAGTTAGTTGATGAAACTAACCTTGTTTAGCAGGCCGTAAGAGGGCGAGAGGCTAAAGCCTTTCCTCTGCCTACGTCTCCCAGAACATTGTGTGGTTCTGTATGAGAGTTCAGTGAAATGCATTATAACATTCTATCAGATGTATTCTCTAATGATATTGATTACTGTCTATCACAATATATAGTGTTATTCGTTTGTTGCCCAACCCTGGAATTTCAGTGTAAATTCTTAGGATGTGTAAATTCTTAGAATGTTTCATTTTAAACCAACAAACTTTACACCAAAGAGCTGCACGGTAACAGTTAAACAACCAAAAGCACTGCTTTACAAAACCATGAAGTCAGACATAAAAAAAAGAATGAATAGAGCAATGAAGTAAATTTTTTCATAAAAAAATAAAATAGATAGAAATAAAATTCCATAAAAGTGTTATAATAAAAATAAACATAAAATGTATATGAACTGAGAAGTCGGGCTCCACCAGAACTGAAACCCACAATGTAACAATGAGTCCTGAAATCTCCAAGCTATGAGCAGACATTATTTAAGGATAGACTCTTCCATAAATACCAATGTGATCACCTCTACTTTTTCATTTTGATCTTGGAACATCTACAAGCTGCTTCTCGTCTGAATTTCATGCTCTATGGCTGGAAGTTCATGGCGAAAAGATCAGCTAAGACAGGGTTAGAACATTAAGAACCTTAAAACCCCAAAATAAAATCTTAAATATCAACACTGTACTGACAGGAAACCAGTAGAGTTATGGAACCTTAGCTTCCTAGTTTCTGTTGAAAGTTGTAGTGCACTGTGAGTGATTAGCATTCTGTCAATGAAAGCCAAGAGCCTGGTCGATTGATAAACCCTAAGCTGCTTCCGCATTTATCTCAAGAAAACAGATAATGATCAACTTCTACTGATTTTAACACCACTTAGATGACAACTTGAACGATGACAACAGGAATAGGTTGCTTTGTTGTGGCAGAAAACAGTGAATGTTTCACATGCAATCTCAGCGAAACTTGAAAATGGAAACAACTAAATGAATAAACCAGCGACAACTTTAATATAACTTTCAGTCTTTATCATGAAAAAAAATTTAAGGCTAGATGGAGTTTTAAGAAATGTATACCATTTTCTATGCATAAATCCATCAAAGTGCAGCTACAAAGGCTAATCACTGAGACACACATAGGTTGGAAACATTCCTCAGCCTAAAATATTAAAATGCTAAATTTGTTTTACCACATTCAACATACAAAATGAGTTAAACAAATGGAGATTAATCAAGTATGAAATGAATAAGGAGAAAGCACTCTTCGGCTGTAGATTAATGTGACCAAATGCATTTTTAAAGTTTAGATTGATTGCCCATGAATATATTTCACATATCAAGCTTTTAGTCCCTGTGAAAAATGTCTTCCACTCTAGATATTAACCCCATGCAAGGCTTCAGTAATTACCGCCACAATTTTCAGTGATGGTGATGGCAGTCACCGGCTATCAGGGACTCTCACTTTGACATGGTCAATCTTTAAATTCAACTCGTTTCCTCATGTAATATTGATACTAATGCATTTGATTACAGAGATTGAGAAAGACGAAAGAGGAAAGTGGAGATGGGGAATTTGGACTATAAGCATGAAATGAGTGCAGAAGCAGTAGATATAAAACTCATCCACAACACACGCCACTATGCGAGTTCAGTGCATTTAACACATACGTGACAGGAAAAAAAATTGTAACCAGAAATAATCACATTTTTCCATCCATCCAGGCACACCTTACTGTGCAAAAATTAGATTGTTAGAAACACACACAGAAAAAATGTGAAGGCATTTATACTAAAGAAATGTTATTCACCAGAGGAGCTGCATTAAAAATTCCTTTTATGAGAATAGAAGAAGTTTCACTTCTCACACAAGGTCAAAAAGAGCACAGTTCTACTTAGTGTGATGATTAAACCTAACTATGTGATGTTTGCATTTAAAAAAATAACATTTACAATTTTTCAACTAGTGCAAAACTGTTTAGACTCTGTAATAAGTGTGTACATTTTTAATGAATGTATAGATTTTAGGATATAACAGCTGTGCTACTAAAATTAGGTTCTAGGATAGCGGTTCTCAACGTGGGCGGTACCGCCCCCCAGGGGACGTTCAAAGGACGGCAGGGGGCGCTGGCAGAAATTTTTACAAAAGGGGGGCGCTGGGATGCCTTTGGGGGGCGTTTGGTAGAAGGTAAACTTTTCACCTTATATGCACAACAATACCAGTTTAGACTTTGAGCAACTTGGTAAAACTATATTGTGTAACATTAAAACATGCTTGGCTGCAACTATAGCTCTCCTTCTATTCAGTGTTTGTAGCTTCTTGGCGCAGCTTCGTTCTCCTGCTACTGGTAGCTTCACCGCATCAGTTCAGTGTTACACCGGCTGATGACGTTGCTGTGATTGACTTTGTCTGGTATTTTTGTACATATGTTTTAGCAATTCTGTGATCATGTCAAAGCAGCAACTTATATTAAAAGTGTTTTATTTCCATTTGAAAGCTGCCCGCTTCCATGGAAGGACAACAAAAAATCGCTCTTATAAACATGTAATTACTAAAATCACGATACCCTCACTTTGTATCCCTCTGAAAAATGAACCCATTTAAATAAAGAAATCCCTCCATTGGTGTTACCACGATAGAGAGCGTTCATTTTATAGCGTTAACACCGGGGCTGTAAGTGGTCCGGTATGAAACGGGTGTGATAGAACAACGGTACCACAGCACTTTTAAATTTCAATAATCAGAATACTGAAATTGTTTCCATTATTTTAAAAGGTTTATGTCAGTCTGCCTTTTCCCCATTGATACATTTCCCGAACGCTGCGCACCTTAGGGGGTTAAAAAAAACAAAAAACGAAGCGCACATTGCGCAAAACTCTGAAACAGGAGAAGCTGGACATAAAACGGAGCGACAAACTAGATGTGAATTATGGCATAAAAACAGCGAATCTGATGCTGAACAGTTAAAAATCAACACATGATGTGAAACACATGACAATTAGGCGGCGCAGCAGGTGATGAGTGAAGATTACTGATGGTCAATTAACGATAAAATAAATCTATCAACAGGAAAGAAACTAAAGTGGACATAGCAATAAACCAAGAGAGGATAATACTAATCAAATGAAACTAAATGGAAATGAACAAAATGCAAGAATAAACTAAGAAACTAAAGTAAATACAGAGGAATAAACTTGTATGGCAAGACCTTTCGAGCAATAATTAATACAGAGGACAGAATGGCAAACATGGGTTTGTTGAGACCACATCTAATACTGAGAGTAAATATATCTTACAGACCATAACAGTAAAGAACTTATTACTTATGTTTTTAATTAAATTTGATATATTTATTTCTTCAATATTATTTTTTATGTCAGTGTTAATGTCATGAGGCTGATGACTCCATGACACTTTCAATTTGACTCATTAGGATTTGATTAAGAACCAGATTTGTTCTTTGTAATTTCTGCCCAGTAAAACTATTAATCTATAAATCAATAAACAGGTCTATATAAAAATATAATCCATATTTTTGTCTCATATTTGTATGGCATTAAAAGGACCTGAAACTTTTGTTTTTCCACTGAAAGCTCTGGTTTGCACAATAAATGCCATGTGGGTGAAATTTCCGTGGACACCTGTGAAAATAATTTCTATTCCCATGGCTTTTTTTCTAGGAAGTTTGTAATGATCTATAGACAGACATCAGTTCCATATTATGAGGAAATTTGAATAAGAAGGGTCAACGCATTGCACAATACTTAACTCTTCGTAAATCATACATTTTGCTAATTTTGTTTATTTCAATACATTAGCCAAAATAGACACTACAAAGTTTTCCTCCAAAGTTTTAAGAGAAGAATAAAAAGCCAACAGCCTTCCTTAGACGACATGTATAGGTATATCAAATATTTCAAAGTTACAGATTTAGATTCTGCAACATTTTTCATCATTTCTGTTCCTATGGCTTAAAGTCTTTTTAATGACATGACAGAGACTGTGCCAAGGTTTTTTTCAGCTGACTGAACCCCATACTAATGCAGCTCTGCCCCTCACATTATCAAACAACACCTTGGTCTAACTGAGATATTTCACAAAAAGACTAATATTTTCTCTCTGTATTGTTTTAAGTGCTGGAACTGTTGTTTGTTTCAAGATAAAAAAAGTCTAATTTTCAAGCAAATGCTACTTTTTTTATTGCCACTCTAAAACTCCATCTGCTATTTATGCTTAGCCTTTAGCTACTTTCTCAGACTCTGCAGTCTTTCACATTAGATGATGTTTTTTTATGCGTCAGCCCTGAGTCATAGAGCTTTTACCACAACTAGTTTACAGCCTTTCATCAACTTACCCTTCCCTTCAACAGAACGTGCAACGGGAAAATGTAAAAAGGATGTGTGCTGCGGTATACGTTTAGTGCAAGCTATGTTGTTTCATGTATTTGTTTGGGCATCTCTGTCAAAGTCAAAGAAGAACAACAGCAGAAGCAGAAGCACACAGCGGTAACCCTAGTCTATGACAACTATTTGATTTTCACTATGCTAAATTATTAATAGCACTGATTCTAAGAGTTATTAATAAGTAATGAAGCCGACCACACATCTTCACCATCAACACCTTCCTTACAACTGCATTAGATTGTTACCCATGTACAGAAAACTGTAGTGATGTTTGTCTCTATACTTTGCCCTGATCATAGTCTTTCCATTCTCTTGTTCTGACCTCTTCTCTCTCACACTCATTCATACTTATATACTTGCAATGTAGATGTTTCCCATGAATTTGCATGGAACTGCAAGACTATTATGTAAATGATCCAATGTATTTTCCCTGTCCCAGCTACACTGTTCTGCGATCCATTTCGTAATATGATGCAGATGTCATTAACAGCCTCTTTGGGATGGTTCACTGGAGAAGAAAGCTTCATTATAGGAAAATATATGAAACATTACGTTTTCTGCACTTTCAACATTTTATGCAACAGGTCTTTGTCTGACACGACCTAGAGCAAGAGCATAACATCAACTTAAATAACATACTCGCTTATTTGGTAACAGTCAGATTTTAAAACACAGAAAATCCTATTTTTTCCAGTCTTTTAGCATAAGTTAGCGTAAGTTCTGTCAGGTCTGGCTAACAACACTCTTGTGGGTGGAGGTTATTACTGCAGGAAGAAAATGTAAATGTTTGCTATTTTCAGTGTTAATGAAATCAGAGGAAGCACAGATGTAACAAGTCAGTAACTGTGTTTTTGACATGTTCAAACTGCAAAAGAGCAAGACATCTGTCAAGTAACAGGAAGGCTCAACAGAGTACAGTAAAGTTGCTCTGTTTATTCGTCTGATCATTTAAAATATGCGTCTTGTAGAAGCTACTGGATTTGGAAATGTGTATACATTAGGTAATCTCAGGGTTATGTCTTCTTATGTCTACTTAAAAACCATTCAGACTTGTGGAATATTGATACATGGAAATGTCTACAAACGCTGTCAAAATGTTTTGAGTTTTTTTTGTTTTGTTTTTTCAAAGACAGACCGCTGTCTGCATTGGATGGGCATACAACACTGCTTTGGCTTCATTAAGAGATTGCACATTGCCCTGCCCTGGCAACCCCTCCTTGGTGTTCTTTCCCAGGGGCTTTTGTCCTCAACTGTTCAATTCTCCCAAACCAACAAATAATGCTTGGCACATCCAATGCACCTTGTATCTGCCATCTGCTGTCCCTCTGGGACATCCACAACCTTTTTCATTGATCTAAAGAACATTTTGTTCTTTTTATAGCCTAAAATCATTAGCTTTATTCCACTACTAAATGTTTTGATAATCCTCATAGCAATTTGTGAACTAAGAAACAAATGAACAAACAAGGAAAACATTGTGTTTCACAACTTCCAAAAGGATTTGGAGGTTTAAAAAATGATTTGAGGCCATATTACCACAAGCCTGGTGAATCTTTGCCCTTCTTGTTTTCTCTCTCAGGTGTTACTTTGAGTTCGATCGGCAGGAAATGGGTTTACTCTGAACATTATGAGGCAGCACTGTCATTCCAATAAACACCAAAGACTGTGAGGCTTTTAGCTGAAATCCACCTCTGCTGAGGTTGAGTGCACAGCAGCAAGAGTTGGGGCAGTGCAGCAGAGACGAACGGATTGGCAGGTGGGAGTTTTGTGGGGGGTCAGGCTGACCACCAACATGTGGACTTTATTGCACAGCCATTTTATTTGCCACTGCGGGGTGAAATGCTATCTGGCGCCTGTGTAACCATGCTGTACAGTGACTCAAAAAATTGTCATACATGCACACATTAAATTATATTTTTTGCTTTTGGTGCAGTGTCGTCGTGACCACCAGCAATTATAAAGAGTGAGGTGGTCTATGACAGCTATGAAAAAAATTAAGGAAAGAGGTGTATTTAGAAGACCTCAAATTTTTTTTAGACCACTAAAGAATTTTGTTTTTTAACACATTGCCGCATTTATTTATAGGACAAAGAACAGGTCACAGTTGGGAGCTGGAGAAGGAGGTGATGTGAGGGGTGTGGGACGGAGCTGGATAAAAAGGGGCAGCTGTTTAAGAAAGACTATGGTGTGTTTAAAACCTAGATGAGGGAGGGGCTGAAGGGGGTGACATCAGTTTTTGGCTGGATGCCGACAGAGTCAGACAAGCATTGCACCGTCTGGCCAGCAGCTTGAATGCCCTTTAAATTGTACCACAGGAGGGGGAGAAAAGTTTTTGAAGGGCGATCGGGACAGATGGGGAAGCACGCTTCCTCGTCATTCTGAAAATGTGATGGGGATGGGAACGGGAGCATTGGGATGAAATTATTCTAAGTGATCAAGTAGGAGGCAGCGGAGGGAGAGCCTGGCAGGGCTGGGTATTCAGAACATATCCTCAAAGACCAATGCTGCATTTGGCCAGCTAAGCTGTAACATTTGCAGTGGGGTTTAAGAAAGTTTCATTTCTAAAATGAGATATGTACACTATTTAGAAGCTGACACCTACACAGAATGATTGCTCGCTTTTTATCAAAATTCACACCTAAGAAGGAATGTGTATAATTAAAGCTTTAATAATGCACATTTCTCTTTCCATTCAGAATGACACCTAAATGCCTCTGATTTAAGTTTAGTATTCATTACAGACTGACCACAGATTTGAAGCAGAAAAGTGACTTATTTCTTTGTACATAAATATAGATTATCCTTCACCCTCCAAGATGTCTCTGTTGGAAATTACTCTCTCCACCCAAAAAAAAGATTTTTTTTTGGGACACTTTCCTAACAATCAAATAACACACATATATATATATATATATATATATATATATATATATATATATATATATATATATATATATATAAAAATTCCCTTCTCACCCTCCTCGGGTGGTCTGTTTCATCCTCTGAGCTCGGGTCCTCTACCAGAGGCCTGGGAGCTTGAGGGTTCTGCGCAGTATCTTGGCTGTGCCTAGAACTGCACATTTCTGGACTGAGATGTCTGATGTTGTTCCTGGGATCTGTTGTAGCCACTGCTCCAGTTTGGGGGTGACTGCCCCGAGGGCCCCGATTACCACAGGCACCACTGTGGTCTTCACCTTCCAGGTCTTTTCCAGTTCCTCCCTGAGGCCCTGGTACTTCTCCAATTTCTCATGCTCCTTTTTCCTGATGTTGTAATCACTTGGTATTGCTACATCCACCACAACGGCTTTCCTCTGTTCTTTATCCACCACCACAATGTCCGGTTGGTTCGCCATTACCATATATATATATATATATATATATATATATATATATATATATATATATATATATATATATATAACATTCCAGTTTTGGATGCTTATGATCTAGCAATGTGTGTGACAATAACTTCCGTCTCAACTGAATCTGTACAAGGAATCTGCCACTTCTTCTAAATTGTTGGTGTGACTGTATTAAGAATTCTTAGTAAAACATTAACAGTAACACAACGACAGACAAGGAAATGCACAGTATAATTTGTAAACACAGAGAATAAATAGAATACATAGCAACTTGTGTTATAGGCTGCATTACACGGAAGTTATCATCTAATGCATAATTTAACAGTGCAAAAAGAAAATGTTAGGTTATCATATTAAAGGACTATGGACTGAATCCAATAATTTCCAACCTAAACTTTCCTGTCTTACAATAAATAGAGCTTCAAACACAGTTGAGATGTATGACTTTCCTTCTTTTTTCTAAAGCACACAACAAATAACAAACATAGTCTAATCAAACCTGGATTTAAGTTAATCTACAGTGACAAATAGAAGCGAGAAAAATGACCAAAAATTTCTTGTAGTGTCTCAACAATACGTGTTAAGGTTTCAGGAGCAACAAAAAAACTTGCACCTTCTTATGCAAAGACATGGTAAAACCGACATATAGCACATACACACACACATACACAAGATCCTTTCTGGTTCAGTTGATTAAAAAAAGACCACTCTCTTCATTAAATGTGGTCATCTCTTTCAGGATCCCTTATTAAGGGAATAAATTGAAAATGAAGTTAATCCTAGTAATTTGCTTATAAAACTGGGCCAAATCCTATCAACAGGCTAAATAGCAGTAACTTCAATCCAATAGGCTGACTTAAGATAAATCTTTATACATATGATTAGACAAAGTCAATTTCCAGCAGCACTACCCAGTGCGCCACTACCCACTTATTTACTGAGAATGAAAAATGGGATTCATAACAATGAAAACTTGGAATATTTCAATGGATTTTTATAATTAATCGCCAGGCTAGCACAGTCCACATCATCTAGAAGGAAAGAAAAACAAGAGACTGAACACTAGGTCAAATATGCAAAAGGACCCTTTCAAAAATTTTAAGATTTTGTGGAAATCCGACTGCAGTTAATTATACGGTTGCCTTTCCAAGATGGAAGATAAACATGCAACCACAAGCAGTGAGGGTTGCACAACACAAATTTAGATGGCTGTTTGAGACTGGAGGTTTGGGGTGTGTCAATACCTCAATCAGTCAGACAGCCAGACTGCACCAAGATACACCAGAGACAAATGGATGGCGTAAAGCACAGTCTATCTTTCAACCCTGTCAGCGAGTACATTGCTGTTCCACCACCAACATCACCATTACAGTCTGTGGAAAACCACTGCTTTTTACAACCATTTTATAAAAGATTAAGAAACATGTAGCACCAAAAGTGACACTTTTACAGACGTGTAACGAAATACTTATGTGCTGGAATTCAGTTCACAGCAGACAACCTAAGAGCCAAAAAAAGAAAACTCTATAAACAGACCTGTATACTTAACCGAAAGCAAGCAAAGAAGCAAAAATAGATCAGCAAGTTACCATGTACAGTGACCTCATGTTTATGTTACAGATTATAAAAAAATTTAACCATGAACTGAAATATACCACAAAAGAAACACCCACAGGCAGGTTTCAGTTACAGTATTTTTGGCGACCAGACAATAAACCATTTTCAGCTAAAACTTACCAGATCTTTTTCTAGATAGGTATCCCACAGCCAAGCGTTAAAAAAAAGTCTCGCTTTCACTGCATGGACACACTGCAGCCCAGGCCACCTTATGTGACCTGGGTTTTGCTTACTGGCTGGTAGAAGACGGGTGAGTGGAGGGAGAAATTCAATTTGAAGGTTAAAATGTTGCAAGATCCATATTAATGTGTCCCTCTACAGCTGCTTTTTGAAACACTGCGGCCTTGTCATGAATTTCCCCACGATGGCCAGAGAAAGAGTTTGTTTGTTTGCAACAGACAGAGGGTTATTGTGGGAGACTGGCATGCATGTGGGCAAAACCCAGAAGACAAGCACCGAAGATAATGCAACTAGGTTCCAAGAAATTCGTTCTCACAAGAGTTGCATACAGTGACCACATGCTGCTTCCAAACAGGCAGCTACACCTCCTTTGAAAATTCACACAGCCTGTGCAGTATGTTTACAAAGTCAGCTGTCACTCCTTCCATACCCTCCACCCTTTGACCCTTTTACTCCCACAAATGACCTCCCCACCATGATCAACCCTCCTAACACCCACTGCACCCTGTCCTTGTGTGCTGTTGACTTGAGAATGAATATCACACTAGCTCAGAGAGAAATGGGGGAGGAGGGTTAGCAGTGTGTTCAGGTCAAAGGTGAGGGGTCGGGCAGATGGTAAACCTCTTTAGAATCTTTTTTCTTTTATTTTTTTTTTATTATTTTTACTCATAACATTCCTTCACAGCGGGGCATCTTTAGCTGGCCATCAGTCTCTGCCCGATTTAACTAGGGTGCATTCAAGTTGTTTTCCACCATATCTAGGTTTGCTTCGGAGTTACACTTATGCTATTGCATGCATATAAAGTAGTTTTGCAGGACTGCAAAGCACAAAGGTAAATTTATTCTTCAGAATTCAGAAAAGATGAAAACGGCTCCCTGTCGTTAAGCGGTGGATGGTGGTTGCTGGGTTTGTTTGTTTCTCTGCCTGCAGTGCCCACACTCAATTTAACTAGTGGTAGACTGAGTGGGGAGCTTTTCAGTTCTGCAACTAATGCATAAAAAAACCCTTCTCTGTCCTGCTGTTTTTTATTTTCTCTCCGTGTTTGTCATTTTACCACTGTGCACTCCTATGCAGTGTACTGGTCTGTTGAGTGCTATGCTGAGAGAGGTGAGGAAAGACAGCAATAACATCTGGCTTTACCTTTCAAAAAAATCAATTGTAATACTTAGCGAAGCATACGTGCATTTCTGATGAGACCCATTTTAATATCACACAAAGGCAGCAAATCCAAAGGCAGTTTTCAAGTAATGATTTAATTTAACAAACGAAATAAAAGAATCCCCATCAAGCTCCACTAACTGGAAATATTAGTCTGTTGCTGTGGAAGCTACAGAAAAAGAAAAAAAAAGAAAATTTGAAGGAATCTATAAGGAAGCAAATCCTTTTTCACATTACAGTATCTGCAAATTTTGAAATGCAGAAACTCTAAAAGAACACACAACCAGGTTAGTGTTTCCCAACCCTGGTCCCAAAGACACACTGCCCTGCAAGATTTAGACATTTCCCTGCTTTAACATGCTTGATTCAAATGATTGCAGTTCAATAAATACCTGTTTATCAACCATCAACTGAAATCAGCTGCGCTAAAGCAAGCAAATCTCTAAAACATGCAGGGCAGTGTGCCTTCAGAACCAGGGTTGGGGAAACATTGGTCTGGGTGACGGATAATAAAGCTAGGTGATGGATGTGAGTGGTACTACAGTCTGAAACAGGAGGTTGCAGAAACAAATGGATCTTTTGTACGGGGCAAAGACAAAATTGTGAATCCAGTGCCGGTGACCTGCAGAACAATAAACAGTTTTTAGAGAAAGACTGCATGTGTGAGAGACTGACACGCGATGGTCTTGGGGTAAGCTTGGATGACAGAGACTGCATTGTGTGCCTATGTGTTGGCACTGAACATTGCGCTCAGGAGAACTTTGGCAGTGATGTTTGGGCAGTGTAACTTCTGTTGTCCTTAAATCTCACAGCTTAAACCAGAATCCTCTCATTTTCAGTGAGTTGAACTACACAGGCAACAAACAAAATCGTCTTCAAACCTCTGAATGAGAGATTTAAAGGCCCTGTACCACAGGGTCTCAAGACATAGCTCAATTTTTTTTTTAAGTTCACATCTAGTTTTCTTGAATTTAAATTCACTTCTGTTTTTAAGATTAGAGGTCACTCATATTGTTTATTCAGAATTTATATTTTAACTTCTTTTAAGCTTGCAATCTTTGCTTAAAAAAGTGTAAACACATAAAGGCATTATGGAATTGTAAAGTCTTCTTAGCTTTAAGTTTGAAGTTTGGAGAGCATGCATTTGCATTAGGTTTGCACAGTATATCACAAATATTGCAAATTATTATGTGTTGGTTTTAAAGAGTCGTTTTGAATACTAATTTTGTTGGCTGCTACATTTCGGGTGTCAGAACTTGACGGCTTGGATTCCAGTGATACAGCCGACCTGTCGGCCAGAGCTCGATGCAGTAAGGGTGCACACTTGACACAGATAGGTCAAAATATCAAAAGGTCAGAGGGTTAGAAGCATTGTGACGACAGAGTGAGGAAAATGTATATTTATTGCAACTGATATATTTAGCAATGACTTCCTAAGGCTGTGCAGTTCTAACTGGTTTTCAAGTTGCATCCAGAAATTGTAATTTTACACGTGTTCAGTGCCTTAAACAATAACTAGGAAGTCTTGGAATATATATTTTAGTCTTTAGGATGAAAATGATCCAGCTAAAAAGCTGAAGAAAAAAAAAGGTGTTTCAGGTATGTCCTGGGCCAAATACTGGTATCATGGTACACTATATTTTAAAAAGGTTTGGTTTTAAACAGCAAACATCTACCCTTTCTACAGATAAAAGCATGCCAAACGAGACCAGGGAAAGTGCCAGAGTGATCTTTTTTTTTTTCTTTGAACGTATTGAGCCTACAAAACTGCCCCATTCTCCATCTGTTTCTGTCCACTAGTGGTCAGCTGGCTGAAGGAAAGGCTACTTATTTCTCTTGCTTACAGGAAAGACCAGCTGTCTGGAAACATTTTTATTTGAATAAACAGGGACAGTCATGGTGTGGAAACTAAAGTAGCTCCACCCATCACTCCTAAAGTCACACTGTTTTGATTCTGTAGACATTACAGAATCGAAACAGTTAATATAGTTTTGATATTAACTGTTTATATTGGATGAGTTAAGCAGGGATAGGATTTAACACATCACTTTTTTCTACCCTTTTCTCAAACTAATATTGACGGTTTTTATTTTTGCGATACCTACTTTTCCTTCAGGTAACATTTATTATTTCTATTTTCAAAATACGGATTTCTTTCATTCACTCATTCAAACTACAGTTGGCAAGCTATTGGGCTCTGCTTGTTCAAGCCGAACAGCATAAAGCAGTTCTTATTGTCGCAGTTACATGACGATTGTTCTTGGAGTCATGTCGTCCACCCCTTTTTGTCACATCCCCCCTGCCAACCGTATCGCCCCCCTCTCCATGTGAAACTATTGTGTGATTGGTCTGAATTTGTGGACGCGTTTACTTATGCAGGATACAACCCCAGCTATGCAACTTCCACAAGCTGGTCAAAGACAGGAATAGATAGATTTGAAAAGCAATTGTCCAAGGCTTTGAGTAAATAGATACTGAAACATTAAACTCTCGCAGCTCGGTTCTGGTCCGATGCAGTGAGCAAACGTCTCACTGACGCCTTCTGGCATGCATGTTAAGCACCTGACTGCAGGCTGGCTGATGGAGAAGGTAGCTCTGTTAATTAACAAGATCAGATATCTCTTAAGTCTATGTAGCAAATTAAAATCACATTAATTGATTTAGCTGTAAAAACGCATAGCTTATATCATTTTTCCAGTAAAATAAATTATTATATTTCTTTCCTGTCAATGTCACAAAATATTCACACTGAAAGATTGTCATAACACCTCACACCTAATTAATCCCTGTATCTGTAAGACATATCCTTCTGTCTTCTTGCTTGCCCTTTGATAAATGGTTTCAGTTTATCAAAAATAATTTTGTGATTAAACAATTTGAAGATAAACACTTAAAAATGGTTTAACACATATCTGCGTCACCAGTCGGGGTCAGAAGCACCATGTTGAGTTGGAGGCCTGTTTGAAAGGTGGAATGAAAACACGCTCCCTCTCAGACTTGTGCAGTACAAGATGGAAGCTTCACACCATAGCTACAGCGTGCCTTTAAGGGCTTGTCAACAGAACAAAATCAAAACATCAGGGGGCAGAAGTAGAACTGTAATGAGGAGATATCAAGGAGCAACAAACAAAATAATCAAAAGGGAGGATGGGGAAAAGAAAAGAAAAGAAAAGGAAAAAAAAATAAAAAATCAAGCCAGGCTGCCGTACCACCAAGCTGCTCATCTTCTTGGCGTCTGACACAGCGCTGGCTTTCATTCAAATGGAAGCCCATTTATTTATTTTTTTATTTTTTCCCACAGCTTTTTTATTTTTCTAGTTACTCACCAGGAGTGTGACGCACAACACTTTCACTTGCCCTTATTTTACATTTTGGATCACTATCATTTTGATATTATTTTACATATATAAATGTATACATTGTATATTTCCTGGACTGAAACAGATGACTGTATTTGGGCGACGCCTGTCGGTCTTGAAATGCATGCAGGCTGGAATCCAAAGCTCATAATCACAGTTAAGGGAATAGGCAGAGTTGAGAGTCACGATTCAAAGCAAGAAAAGAACAGAGGACCAAAAAAAAGAGAGGCAGAGGGAAGGAATGGTAGATGATGACAGCATTGTAGAGAGGGGGAAATTGGTATCGATATCTTTTTAAAACACAGGTTTAAACAAAGTAAGCTAATAAGCAATTACTGCAATTGATACAGAGTTTTCCGATTCTACTAAAATACAGCTGGATTGAATGTCTTTTGAAATAAAGCAAAATGTGTTCGTGTTACAAACACATGGACGAGAGCTATTTTTGTTTCACTGTATTTGTGTAAAGTTTATGTGCATAATGTGTCTGTTTGTGGTCAGTCACTTCGGTGCACCTCAAGCTATTCAGCTGTCGTCAAGCTCACTCAGCAAGAAGCGGGCTGCTCCATCTGGTCAAACGTCCCCGCTTCAGTCTTTTTCTAAGACTCCACATTTATGAATGCATGTTGTCTGGAGGTGTTTGACTACATGTGTGTGAGGCTGAGCTTCAGTGTGGATTTCTTTGGCTTTTGCTATCACATGCTCCAATGCAAATTCAAGAAAATGCACAAATGAGAATACATCTTTTCTGCACACACACACGCACACACACACACACACTCGTGCGCAAATCAGCTTAGCAGCCACTATAAAGTTAATCAGTATTCTATTCCCATTTCATCCCTTATTTCAGGCTTGTGTTTCTTGTCATGATAGCAGAAAAGCCTCTGAGGTAATTTGAAGACAATGAGAAAAAATAAGAGGATGGGGAGTCAAGTAGACAAACCCATCAGGCCCCACAGTAAGCTTGCATACTGTCGGCTTAAGACTGCAGCGTGTGCTCAGTTCTGTAAAACATATTTTGTATCAGACTAAATTAGTCGCCAGCAATAAAAATGCCCCAATGTTCCAACAGAAAAGATTTCATAAAAGAAGTGGATTATGTCTTCTTCTCAATCATTATATTACATTTTAATGCACTGCACAGTTATTACATTTCCTGCATGACCATTCTTTCTTTCCGAGGCAATTTTAAAAAGACTTTTAAAAAGGCCAAAGTTGAAGGAACACTGAAGAGGTCTCAATTGTTTTAGAGATCTCACAAAAAAATTGGAATTAAACGTAATGAGTGGGAGTACTTTCTGTGCTCCAGATATTAAGTGTAGGTTTGAAATAAGAGCATAGCAAGCGTGTCACTAACAAGGTCCCCGCAGGCCGCCGCAGCCACCTGGGCATTGCAGCGAAAGCTCGTCGTCAGGTTAAACTGGTGAGATCCAGAGCAACGACAGCGACATGCAGCATTTTCCATCGGAGTGACAGAATGTGTGAGCACAGTTGTGTGCATTTGTGGGGAGCAGGCAACATCAGAGCTGAAGTGCAGCTGGCTGCCATTTCCCTGCACCATGGAAATGTGAACCAGCTTCCCCTTCTTCACTCATTATCTGCAGCAGATAACACAGAAGGCTTTGTGCCTCCCAATACACACAAGCTACAATTTGCCCTCTGTTTCTCATTATTTCATTATCATCCCTGTCTCTCCGTCTGCATTATCTCGTTATTAATGCTTGACATATATTTCCTCTCACATCAGTGGAATTAACCTGTAATGTTTTGACTGTAAGGTGGAATGCTTTTGTTCGAATGTGTGTTGTCGTTTGTGCACAACACATGCACTTGAGGGACGAGATTCACATTCCAACCAAGGGTTAACATTTCACTGACATACAGACAGTGACAACCTCCCAACAAAAGCGCAAAACAGCTTAAAATGACCGATCATGCAGACGAGTTAAAAAAGTTCCTAGAAGCAAATGAGAGAACATCAGTAAGAAGAGAAAGAAAAAATTTATTGGATCCTCTTTTTAATATTAAAACACAAGAAAAATGTGTTTGCCAACTAAAAAATGTTGGTTTTTTTTCCTGGTTGAGATTTATTTACTTTAAACCTATTTACATCTAAATTGCAAGGACCCCTGCGCTGCAAAGCAACCAGCAAATCAACACATCATTTGGTATTTTACATGAATTATTCCTCATTCATACTTTAATCAGGCAGTGGCGGAACTGTGCTTGATTTTTCTTCCACACAAACTTGATTCATGATTTAGTAATGCAAGCAAGGGTGCAAGAGCTTTTCCATTCATGTTTACAGAGTTGTTTTTTAAATATTTTCTATAAATGTGTCATTCATACCCTTTCATACTCTGCTTGCCCTGATCAAATTCCTTTGGTCATCAGTTGTTTTCTTATAGTTCTTCCAACAATCCCCACTGGACTGCAACATCATCCTTTTCTCCTCTGGCAGAAATGGATGTCATGTCAAGCATCTCTCATATGCATGCTGTTTTCCTTGTTCTTTTTTTTGTTGTTGTTTTTTTAACATCTCTCTTTCAGTCTGCCTCTGTCTGGCTGGCTTTCACTCCTCTCTGAGAAGAGGAAGAGGAAGAAACAACTTGGTGATTTAGTCTTCACAAAGAAACGTTAGACAGGGTCAGAGCAACCAGATCACACACACACAACAGCATGATTGTGGTTTGATAAAATACAATTAAAATACAAAAAAAAATCTTAATTAAAAAGGTAATTTGATAAGAGATGTTCTATGATCTCAACCAAATCAGCTCCAGCTCTACATTTAGTCTTCTAATTAGCCTACCAAAGCACACTGAAAAAACATGAAAGGTTAATAAATAAGAAAAACTAAGGTCAAAAATCGGTCATAAAATGTTAGTGGATCACGGTAAGTCGATTTTTCGTTTGAGATTATTAATGTTTCCCATTTTTGCTGTTTTTTATCCAAGATTTTAAATGTAAAATACTGAAGAGAAATGAAGAAATGAAGAGCGTTGGAAAATCACCTAGGAAAAATACTTTGGTTCCTAGTAAAGGTTTCTACAGCCAAAAATGTACAAAAGGTACTCTCTCGTGGAGTTCCAGGAACAAAGACACCCGCACACTGTCAACAAGCCACTGTGAAACAAACAGAACTGTTCTCAAACCAAACTGTGAATCCTTCAATAAACAGTCACCGAGATGCATCCTGCTCCTCATTAAAAACAGAGGAAAGCCTGTCGCTTGGCCCTGTGGAGTAATGAGGAAACGGGAAGGTATGTAAGGTAGGGGGTGAAGGCAAGGGGAGTCCTCAAATGACATCCTGACATTTGAGCCCGAAACAAATGGATCAATCACGATTTAATTATTCATTTAACCGTTAAGTGTGGAAATCAAGGTGTTTGGGATAAAGAAGGAGAAGAAAAGCAAAAAGGAAGAGAAAATGAGAAAGAACCAACAGCACGGATGCTTATTTTTCATACTGATTATATAAAACTGATGCATTGCTGTAAATACAGTTTGTTGTAGCTATGTCTACTCAAGGACATTTCTGATCTACTATGGTTTTGTAACAGTAAACTTATAATATTCCTATGAGAGTATTTTGGTGGTACTCAATAATGAATCTGTAATAGACTTTTTCTTCATTGCACTTCTCATCCTTTAGGCTATGCTCAAGGGTGTTTTAATCTTGAAGTAAAAGTTTTTAATGCCAAATTTCTATTTATAGAGAAGTCCCAATCCACTGAATGGAATTTATAAACTATGGGACAAAATCCAGTCTGCTGATGTCAAATGGTAGAAATGTACTCATACTCTTTCAACTACAGCATCGTATTTAATTGCGGCCTATACACTCGGTGTTCTTCCAATTGTATTCAATAGAACCATGTTTGTTCTGTTCCATTCTCTTACAAATAAAGTTGGAATCTAAGCTCTGCAATCATTATTTAGACAATTTAGGGCTCGACTTTAGCAGGATCGTTCCTACAGACATTGAAAAGGATTCATTTTGTCCCCTTTTCTTTAGCCAGACAAAACTTTTGGTCAGCTAGTACTATTAATTATTAAACATTTTACATTCTTCACCCCACACAAGCACTGCCATACTAAGAAAATTGTATTGCAAGTTACCAGCGAATGTCAATACAAACTGATGGTAAAATTGAGCTGCACAGTTCACTTTGAGCAATTATTGTGCAGCAATAACAAGTAGGACAAAATGGTCAAGACTGTCTACATGTGAATGTAACTCCCAAGGAGAAAATATGTGTTGTAGAAATTGATTGTTCTGTCGCTACTTGATTTCCCTTAATTTATTTTTTATATGTAGCAACATTTACAATAACTGTGCTTTCATAAAATGTGATTGAGAATGGAAATTGGACTGAGCAGATGGTTTGGAGTAGAAATTACTTTTGAAAACTTTGGGCAGCATTTTTCAACTTACCATTCTCTGTCAAGTTACTCTTATGAGAAATTCAAAGGGCATGGTTAGCAAATCTTAAGATGCAAAGGGAATCAAGAATCAGAATGTGGATAAACCACAGAAATAGCAGAGCTACCCAATTAGCACAAAAAAACTCCAACATAATCGGTAATGTTAGCAACTATTTTGTGTTTGAGGTAAATTTTATTTCTAATTTTCCAAATAATATTAATATTGTTTTAAACCAGTTTGAAAGTGCCAACTTTACATTAAATTATAATTTACAAAATCATGCAAAGTTGGCACTTTTAATGGACTTTTAATGCAACTTTTAGAGCAATTCTGCATTAAAAGTGTCATTATTTACCGAATGACACTTCATGACAACAGTCATAAACATTCATAAAGACTCCTTTATGTTCATGACAGGTGTTATGTCATAGTTATGACAGTGTCATGTCAGTCTTGCCCACACCCCTACAAATAAAGTGTTACCAAAAAAAGTAATGAATCATGACAATTTTTTGCTTTGAATTTTGGCATAAATACTGGAGTCTTAAAAATGTCCCTTGAGACTTTCGCCAGGCCATGACAGCCCAATGCCTATTTGGAGATATTCTTTTCAACATGCAGTCAGAAAACACATTATGTCTTGTGTCGCAACAGCCCCTCCGTTTTCAAGAAACTCAATATGCCTGTTCACGAACTCCCTCCCAACCTCTTGCATTCCACAGATAGAATGGATGGCCCTGCTTCGGTTGACATTTTAATGAGTGTGTGTGGGAAAGTGGGTCCAAGAGAGTGGCGATGGAAGGGCACACAGAGGCCCAGCCCCCATTCGCAGACATAAAGCCCCACTGAGTGCAAAGGATAAACCTCTATGCAAGCATGAACACACACAAAGACACATGAACCAGTCATATTTGACACACATATGTGTGATTTGGCACACATGCAAAGTCATCAACAGACCACCCCCATCTATTACATAAACAGTCTCCTCAACCTTTTGTAAAAGACTTTATCCTAAATGCCAAGGTTATGCACTAATTTCCACTTTATAACCCCTGTAAATGACTGGACAACAGCTAAACTTGAAATAAGCCACTGAGAGAGAGAAAAAAAGCCATGTTTTGATGCTTATAATTAGAACATGATTTCAATGCGGTGCAGACCATAAAAGCCTTAAAAATGTTAACAATATTATCCATTTAAAACTCACACTGGATCAACATGGTGCTTAGATAACCCAAAGGCTAGGTTAAGGGTGGATTTCTTCTTGGTTTCAAGGTTGAACAATGTTGGCTCTGGCCACAAATATGAGAGTACACATATGAGAGCATACATTTGAGAGTATCCCACGTATTTCAGTTTGAGTTCATCCACACAGACTACATGTCCATTCTTAATTCTGTCTAGGTTATAATAGGTTTAAAAAAATTCACTTTTTTTACTTACAAAGATTTGAAATGCTAAACTGATTTAAAATTAATATGCAAAGCCTAGTTTGTATCAATCTTCTTTATGTCACTTTTCACATCTCTTTACAATGTTTCTCATTTTAATCTCAATCACCATCTACATTTGAGAAAACACGAATTATGGAAACATCAAGTAAGAATATAATGTTGAGTAATATACATACTTGATAAGATCCAGATAATGAGATATTTTACACAATAACTTAGGGGGAACCCATAGATCGTTAGTCTAAGCAGTGGCCGATTATATTAACCTTTTATAAGAAGTGTTTGCATATGGAAAGAGAAGTAGAAGATGGGGTTTGGAGAGCGAGAACTGCAGTACAGCTGATGGGTTGAATTAATGAGATTGTAGGTATCTGCATGGCTGCACATTTTGACTGGGCTCTGGATGAAGACAGAGTAAGAGAGAGAGAAAAGAAGAAATAAAACAGAGAAAGAGAGACAGGGAGAGAGAAAGGGAAGAAGAGAGAGAGAAAGAGAAAAAGGAAGATAAAGCAAAAAAAGTGAAGTAGTGAGTAGTGAGGGGGTCAGGGCAAGCAAAGAAGGTGAATAACGGACACAAGCACATGTTCCCATTGAAAGCCTCTCATCTCCAACTCCCCAGTTATAACCTTCAATTAACCTTCCTCCTGAATACAAGAGTGTATGAGTAGTCTGGGTAGGTGTGAGTGTCTGTGATTGTGATGTGCTGGCATATTCTCCTGTGCATGTATGTATGTGTGCGTGAGAGAGAGAGAGAAAGAGAGAACACAGTCTCACTGACTCCGATGCATCTGTTTTTGCTCAGCTGAAAATCGATTTTACCTACCCCCACTTTTCTGCACGCATCTGAGCCTCATTGAAATTCAAAACACTCAAAACACACAAATCTTTATTAGTTTAGTGTTGCTGAGCTCTGGATACCCAGTAAAAAAAAAAAAGCAAGAAGGAAAAAAACAGACTGGACACACATGGAGACACTAAAACACCAGCAACATGTCAATTCAAAGGCAGCTGGATGAGTTCCAAACCGTAATCACTGTGTGCAGTAAGATTTTTTACAAAGGTCGAGGCTAGACTGCATGTTTGCATCAGTTTTGCTGGTTGTCCCCCTCAAAAGGACTGCATGTTAATGCCAAACCAAACAGCTTGGAGGCTTCGGCTACAAATTTGAATGTTGTCCTCAGCAACCTCAAAGCAATGAGTGATTCGTTAAAAGCTCTGTTGAATAAAAATAGACCGCAACTAAGATAGTTGTAAAGAATGGACAGCGAATAAGTCTATTAAAACATGGTTGAGTGAGTTTGGTGTAGAAGAACTTTGGCTTGTGCAGAGTCCTAACCTCAACCAAAACAAGGCTGCAAGCCAGGACTGTTCATTCAATATCAATGTCCTTGTAACTTGTCCTTTAAAGAGTAATGAATGATATTGAAATGATGCAAAAAAACACAACGCTACGATATTGTTCATCAATGTGACTTTAATTGTTGATGCAGGGATAAGCTTTCATCATTCGCCCCAACATGAAGGTAAATGCTTTAAGCTTCCTACATCTAGGTTTGAGACCATTATTTTCAAGAAAGGAAATAGTGCTTCAATTAAGGGTTGCACTGTCTTGACGTCTTGTTGAGCTTACCAATAATAATCTGCCTTGTTAGATTTAAGAACCTTCCCTTCACTTTCAAATTGTTTATGTGGCAGAAATTTGGGTACTTTGTGTAAAAAGGAAACAGAGTAATGGGAGAAAAAGGAATGATTAGTAAGCATAGTGAGAACACAACTGGATAAATAGTGACAAATTAAAGTTAGCTCCACATCAGCATTTGCGCATCAGCAGCGAAATTAAAGTGCTGTTTCACTTTTTTTTTATGACTGGATTTAATTTAATTATTTTTAGTTCAGCCTTTAAAATGTTGAACTGGATCCACTATGAACAGATATTTTAGTCTTTTAGTTATTCGTTGTGGGGTTTTTTCACTGTTTTTCTGACATTAAGTCCACCCTAGAATTAGGGAAGCGTAAAAACTGCAAAATGTGGACAAGTCATACCTGAAGCAATTCATCACCCAAAGCAGTAAAAGTACCTTTTTCACACGTTGGAACACTCCACTCTTTTCACATTAGAGAATGTAAGGGTGCGGAATAATTAAGGAACAAGGGAGAAGGTGGAAAATGCTCAAATGAGACAACAGGTTGGTCTTTTTTTTTGTTTTTAAGACAATATTTAGCCTGTTGCTACACTCTGCTTCCTCAATACTAAAAATAGCAAGTTCTAGCCTGTGTATGCGTTTGTGAGTGCACACTCAGCATAGCAGCACACAAGGAAGGTTGAATAGAAGCTAATGAAGGCTGTATAAACAGTGAACATCTGTGCAAGCCTATCCGAACTACGAAAACATACTAGGCTGTGGAGGGTGCATGTGCGTGTCTATAAATTTTGAAAACCACACCCAGCTGAGTTTCACTCCCTTCTCTATCCAATAACCAACCGAGTCTGCCCATCCCCCTTGTTCTGCATTCCACTAGACTTGAGGGGCCCCGAATAGCTTCCTGACTGCTACTTTATGCCGTTCAGACACCCACCACTTGAAGCACACATGCTCGGTTTATGTTGGTAAATAGGGATTTAATAGAGAGCAACTGTAGGCCCACAGGACACTTAAGTACAGTCGGAGTGCTTACAAGCACATGTATGTACTTTGTGTATCTGTGTGTTTGCACAAATCTACAGTACCCAAAAAAAAAAAAGGTGCTGCCTATTGACGGGAACCAGATGCAAAGACGTGCGTGTCAACATTCAGATTTGTTGGAGTTTATTCTATTTCACAACCATTTAAGCAGCTGTGCACAAACATTTTCAGCCATATTTCAGTCTTGACTGATCTGCTTTTGCAAGTATCTTGGCTCAAATGAAAATAGAGCATGATTTGTTTGTCTGACTTTGTGAGAAACTCTGTGGCTGCCTGTTGGATTTCAGCAGCATGCTGACATGTTTGCAGTTTGCGCATCTTACATAAAGGATGTTGGTCCAAATATATGGTAAAGAATAACGTCCAGAGATTCACTTTGTAAAATGGAGAATCCTAAGATCAAAATATGTGACTGAAGAATGAAAGAAAAGAGCAAAAGTAGGCTGAACATATACATGTTCACCAGACCTGGACCATGAATAAAGGGGGCATTATATACAGACAGGAGGGACATAATTTGCTGTAATAGACTGAAGATAATTGGCCATGTGCATGTGAAAGTGTGGGTATGTCTGTGTGTGATTGTATGCGTGCATGTGTTTGTGTGGTAACTTCTGGGCTTTGCATTACAGTGTTTCGAACTCCAGTCGGACTGAAATCATTGTAAGCCAAATATTCAAGGACCGACTTAAACAACAAGTATCCAAATATAATTTTTTGTTAGTGTAGTATTTAGTCTGTCTTTATTTTAAGAAGGTAAACCTTATGTTACAGCAACTGCCCATTCTCTTTCACAAACACAGTGGAATGGTGCATATATGCCTTTATTCAAAGGAGAAACACTAGAAAAACATTTGAATGTTGGCAAGAATTCTGTTAGAACTGGCTAATATGCTTTACAAAATCAGTAATCATACATTGGCCACATATCTTTGATCTGAATGAATGCAATTAAAATTCTAATTACATTTGTAAAACAACAATGTAACACCAACATTAGAGTGCAAAGTAAACAAAAATAGCAAAAGAAAAAGGAAAAAAAAACTTAATGCAGAGAGCAAAAGCAGCTATGATATCCATATTTCTCTAAATCTAATTCAGTGTGAATAAAACAACATTTTCTTTTGACTGTGCTACCACAGAGCCTCCACTTTATATCTCTGAAAGGTAGCTGAAAGAAGTGCACTATGAGGATCAATAAGAGGGACTACAGTACAGGTAAGCTTTGCCTGCAGCCCTAAAAAATATGGAATGGAATAATTCTCTTTGAAATACTGAAAATCAACACTTCAGTCAAGGCCAGTTTCATAGAGAGCTAAAGTTACACAAAGCATTTAAAAGCGGAGATATTTGGATCAAGCGTAATTTCAGAAATTGAACAACATATATGGTATATGTACTGTGCTTTTTTTGGTTTCCCTCTTAATCTGAAAAAGACAACCTCAGCAAATGCTACTTTTGCATTTGTCTATTAGGAGATCATTTGGTTGCCAACTGGGATTCCTACATTTGTAAGGTGGGGTAGCACTTGTTCCTGTAATCAAATTGTGTCCTTTAGCTACTTTGCTGCTTGAGCACCATCCAGGGTATGGAGCATAGAGAGAAAAAGGAGTGGGACAGAGATCAGATCAAGTGCTTCAGCTGAGGAATTCAAGAGGGAAAATAAAGCTGAAGTGAAGAAAAACAAAGGGCAGCACAGGAAAGAGACAGAGCGAGAGAGAAAATCAATAGCTTGCCTTGAGAAGAGGCCTACACCAAAGGTGCAATTATGCTAAAAGTGCTTTGCTTATGTGGCAGCAGTCTA
Source organism: Poecilia reticulata (assembly GCF_904066995.2). NCBI lineage: Eukaryota > Metazoa > Chordata > Actinopteri > Cyprinodontiformes > Poeciliidae > Poecilia > Poecilia reticulata. Next base: position 12,496,663 of record NC_088833.1, on the reverse strand, counting down.
CAGAAATTTCAGAACTGGGTGTTGGAGCTAAATTAAAACATTATGATCCTGGGGAGTAACAACTTTAAACTCATTTATCCAGAATATGCTATCCCACCTCATATTTTTGGTGTTTTTATAGAAATACAGTCTGACATTATGGCCAACAATAGGCCTTTGTATATGTGCTTTTTGCTGACCCTTTATGCCATTACTGGCCCCAAAAGATTTCTTTGCCGCAGAGCTTGGTTGGATTCAAATGGTCTATTTTCAATTCCGTCTAAAGCAACATGTTAGTAATATAGTAGTGCTGGAGTGCCTCAGCCCCATTTCTCAGAAACAACATTGAAGCCCTTCAGGACGAGTCTCTGAAATACATTCATGCTGTTATTTAGGAGCAACAATATGAAGTTTTTGACGATCATAAACAATAGAATCAGAGCAACAATTTAAGACATGTCCTTTAAACACTAATCCAAAACTACATTAAAAAGTGTCTGTGCTTTAAGACATGCATCTGGAGACCACGTGAAAACAGATGGTGATTCATAACAACTACTGGAGTACAAAGCCAAATAACACCACCACATGAAGGGATCTAGTGGAAAATCACACAATTTCTTACCCTTCTACAGCACTGTGGAGCACCACAGGGCTTTTAAATATTGCAAGCCTAAAGAAATAGTTGTGTGAATTTAGCAAGGTTAGCATCAGAAAAAGGCCGCCATACTCTCCGGCTACACGCAAACCTAAAATTGTAAGCAGCTGTTCCATTTTCTTTAAAGAATCCCACCTACTTACTAGAGACAGCCCAGCTATATTCTTACACTAATCCAATCAGCGGTCTTCTATGAAAGACCAACTTGTTCAACACTGTAAAATTTGCCATTTGCCAAAGCTGCAGCCTGGTGTGAAATTTGAGCTTATGTGTGAAGGACAAGTTGACACTCACTGCCAGTAGAGACAGCCCGTGTCTTAGTGAGAGTTTTCAAACTGCATTGCATTGTGTTTCATTTGCTAATAAACCACCACAGTCTGATTTGAGACAGGACAGAGACGCTGAGAGGGAGCTTGGTGGCAGCAAATCATGTTGATTGAAAGCTCGGCTGATATTTACTCAAAGGAAGACAGAAACTTGACATCAAGAGGTGTCGTCTGATTTCTTAAGGAGCATAAGGTGATGAGTCGGTCGTTGCTAAAAGATGAAAAGCATACAGAAGCATAATTCACCTTGTGTCAACAACACTGCAAACCAGCATGACATCCCAGGGAGTGCAAAAAAGAAAACATTCTGACAAGATGACGTACAAGGTATCATGTTGCCATGTTTGCGTGCAAGAAGGGTTCAAACAGAACTAAACAAGCCTGGTACAGATGCAGCTATTAAGAAACAGAGACCTACCAGAACTGCATGTGACCTGTTAGCTCATAGCCTTTAGTCTATTCTCACTCACAAAGAGGTCAACCAAAGCAAGTCAAAATGACATAGACCTGGACAACACCAGGCGGTGGAGGCAATGTTAGAGTACAATATTGAAGGCTAGACAAATATGATTTCTTAAGAAAAAAAGAGTTGTGTTCTTATTAAGATTGAAACACTTGCAATTATAAATAGCTGACCAAAGCTGTCACTAGCATTTTGTTTTATCAGACATGAAGTCACTGTGAGTTACACAGCAGATTTTAAATTTTATCAGGCGTCATAGAAAAAAATATTATCTTTATCTGAATGCAGAAGATGGCGGAGCTTTTAATTCTGCAAGGTATACAAGGGCAACATTTGCACATTTAATGATAACAATATATGTTAGAGTTGATTACAAATTGGTGATGTTCTTGCATAGTATTGAGATGATGGGTTGCTAATAAATTGATTTGTTGCTATAATGCTTTCTCCACTGTTTGGGACTGTCATATGTGTCAGGCACGGGCCTCTACTGCAAAGGGACTTTGTCCAATAAGCTGTTTTGGCTCCAAAGTGTAAATCTCCAACATTGGGACTGATGCCAAAAATATTTTGTTTTAAACAAAATATTTTTTGTTTAAAACAAAACAAATATTATTAATAGTAATATTTGTGATATTACTATTACACAGATTATTGGAATTAACATATATTTGTCATCAAATGTGCAATTCCCACATTTCATTGCACCTACATTTGTGTAACGCTGCTTTTCAGGAGTGGTACATACTTTTTGCAAGCTTATTGTGTTGTTCCATTAAATGCAGCTGCTGTCTTTTGTGGATTATTTCTCTATTTATTGGGCTACAACCCACATTATCACATGTCAAACACACATTTATTTGTTAATGTTCTTTATGTGAGCTTGAAATCGAATAAAGCAGTGAAAAGCCAACTGAAGATTGGTGCAATTTGCAAATGATCATGGTTACACCAAACAACAAAATGTGGTTTGTCACAGCAGTAACAAAATATTGCTTTCCTTTCATTTTCAGGTCTTTTCTTTCCATCATAGTTTAATTTATTGTTTCTTCCTTCTCATACACACACAGCTCCTTCTCTCATGTTTTGATACTCTCTCTTTCAACCTCAGAGTCGTCTCCTTTTCAGAGTAGGCAGCCTTGGTCTCAAAGGATCCCTTCTATCTGCCCCTCCTCCTCCACATCGCTCTCTTACTCCCTCTCTACATATTTCTCTCTACTGCCCTCCTTCCAGGATAAAAAAATAAAATAAATCAAACCATTCATAAAGCACACACACATGCACACGCAGGCACACGCACACGCACACGCACACACACAGAATTGTCAGCATTCTTTCTCTCTCCTTTTATGTCTCCCTTTTGTCTCAGCTCCTAGTGTTGCATGCCCACACCGCCTGAACTAAGTGGTCAAGTGCATGAAATCTCTTTGGCTAACAACTTGCACCGACTCATGGAGGCTGAGTAAAAATATCTTGAACATTTGGCAGCTATTCAAAGCTAAGGAGAGGAGGGGGTACTTTGGAACACTTTGGTTGCTAGTGGGCAAAGCTTTAAACTCTTGAAAACATTTTAAGCACATCTGATTACATATGCAGAGTAAAAATTTAACAAAACTGGATTTGAAATTGAGTTGTGGCTTGCGTGGTCATCGAAGGTCAAGAGTGCACTCTCATTTATTCGCAACATCAGCGGCTGACTGTCGAAGAGAAAATTTAAGTCGAGAAGACGAAAGTTTCTGACATAATGACAAGTGAAGATGTGGGGGGTGGGGGGTATTGGCAGGTGGTAAAAATAAAGGCCACAGGCTGCAGGGGAATCACAAACAAATCGTCCAGGAAGCTAACACATCAGTTATACTAAACGGGTTCTCTTTATGACAGAGATGAATCACCTATTGTTCACCCCTCATGTTTCCCAAAAACATTCCCCCCCCTCACACAAATCAACGCACACATAGCATTGCAGCTCTAAGTTTTCCACACAACTTCTCATGCACAGATGGCTGCCAGTGGAAATTCTGTAATTATCACAAACTAATGGAGACATTTGAGATAGCAAGATTCAGCTATTAGTGTGGAAAGCATCAAGTAGATGTTTCAATTACAATCAGTGTAGAAAAAATTAAAGGTGGCTAAATGGGTTTAAAGACACTAAAACATTGTTGAAACACTATTTCGCTTGGCGTAAACTACCAAAAGTTCATTTTCCCTGTGATGCAAGCAATTTCATTTGATGTATGCTTATTGTCCTGCTGCCATCAAATTCAGTGGCTGCAATATAATAAATCAGAGGTTTCGCAGATGTTGAGCGGGATATTATGTGTCACTTTAAGCAGGGTTTTCAAGATCACATTGTAAAGAGCCTTACTCACCAATCACAATAAAAGTTCTCTCTATAACAATGAACCACTGGGGTCAAAACTATGCAACCATGACTCCACACGTGGATTTTGGTCTCTGGGTTCCATCTTGTTGACAAAAGTAATGCTTAAGACCATCACTGAGCAGCTGCAGTCCTCCTTGGATATGCACAAGATCACACATGAAACTATGTAGGCCCCACAAGCTGTCAGAGACACAAAAAAAAATACACACAGATGGAGACATCTTAGGTTACGAATATATCTTCACAGTCTCCCAAACTGATTCTTTGTGCTGTAAAGTCCACACAAAAGGGAGAAGGAGGCAGGAAGGTGGTCAAAGTACTTTTTGTGGAGGAAAAAAAAATCCCACTTTGAAGTAAGCGACAGCACTTGAGCTGAAGGAAAGCAGTCAACTTCAAATACTAGACCAGGTTTCTCAAGGTTCCTTTAGGCTTCTTTTTAAGAAATGCACTATATTTCACTCCTCTCTGCTGGAAAGCCACATATTTTATTAGAAGGAAAGAATAAAAAATAAAGTTTCTTCCTTTCCTCTTACAGAACACTTATGTTACATATTTATTCTAGGCTAAACAAATATTGAGATTTTACCAAAATTGTCAGACTTAAACCAGCAAGGCATAACTAATGAGAATGAGAATATAAAAGTGTTTTGACCAATGCATGTTGCAGATACAAACATTTTAATAGTTAAAATGTTCCTAAAAATGTATTCTTTTGAAGTGTGGTATAACAAACAAGCTACCTAATGTAACCAGAAAATGGGGCACAGGATCTTATGTAACATGTGGAAATGTACCTCAAAAAGGAATAAAAAATAATAATAAAGGCAATGATGCACTAAGATGTTGGTTGATGTATTAAATTTTGTTTTCCACACTGTTCACAAAATGCTGCCATTGAAAAAAAGTAATAAAGCTTCTCCAATATTAAGGCAACTAAATTATCCAGCTAGATTTGATCAAAACTTTAAACTTTAAAATTACTTATTTTCTTCCTTAAAAACAACAGCCTTAAACTCCTTTTTTGACTCCTCTATGTGATTGAGTCTATAAACATTATTCGTTTTAAATGCATTTCTGTTTAATGCAAGTCAGATTTTCTTAATAAGCAATAGAATCAGTGGACAAGACCTTTGTTGAAATGTCTTCAAAAACAGGTTGTTGTTGTTTTTTCATGGAGGTAAATAATCAGGTTTAATCAGTTGCATAGAATTATTTCTTTGCTTTGTCTCATCACACTGAATAAAACCACACTACATCAAACTACTAGCCTTGTAAAATCTCGCCCCCTATTCTATGTTTTGTTTCGTAAAAAGGGTCTGGATCCTCAGCTATTGTTAAGGCAGAATAATTCTAATGCAACTGTAGGGCCCAGACGCCTCTAGAGGGGTATGAATACTTATCTAAGTGCCAGTTTAACGGAACAGGAATACATGAAAAATCAGCTGTGACTTGGTGCTTAGATAGATGCAGCCAGCTGGGACAAACTGAACAGGACTACAGCAGATAACTGGCCGACTTATCAGTCTCTACCCCACGCCCCCACACACTCGAGCAGACAAAAGATGATTCCCCAACTGACTACTGTTCAGAACAGTGCATATTGATAATAAGGTATATCAATGAAATATCTATTTAGGGCTCTCACCACCTTGGTAATACCCATGATTATGCTATGTATCCGTGATAGAGCAGGAAAGAACTACGGAACTAAAGTACAATCTTTATCTTGATAACATTCAAGGTATTTAACTAAGATCTGAATATTACAATATAATACAGAATCCAAGTATAAAGGTGAATTGCACCATGTTGAAAAAGCCTGATCTGGTGCGTAAAATTTGTCATTTTCATCAAACCTTTGGCATCCTCCATATACACAAAGCCAGAAAACTTTGTTTGATGTCCAGCAGTTTCTCAGGTGTGTACTGTGCCCAGAATCTCAACCGTGAGGAAGAAAGGTGAACGTTGTCTTGTGGGTTCAATCCAAATTACACATATCTGCCTCAGACAAGTGCCTGACTGCCAAAACCCCACTTTGGATGAAAATGTCAATGTCACAGAAGGATAGAAAATAACAAACGGCCTTTGACTGAACATAAACATGATACACCGGCTCATGCCTTATCGTCTTCGTTCCATTTTAATATTCATCCAGCACATGACAAGAACAGAACCTCCACCCCCCCTTCAAGCATCATGTTCAGTGCTGCCTGCTCAGTTACACTAAACCTAGGCAATACTTTGTAACACGCACTACGTTCAAGAAACACTCCCAAAAGGCATCAGCTAAACAAGATCCCTCTGTGATTTACAATAGAGGGGACTGCTTCATTATTTATTGCCCAGCCTCACAGCCTAGGGGGCAGACCATTACCTTCACATGAGTGCAGACCATGACCTGCTGTTGGATTCTCTGTGTAGTCAAACAATGTGGTGTAAAAACATGGACAGACAAGGCATGTAGGGCAGACTCCTGGTAAATTCACTACTATGACTGCTATCGTATAGTAAAAGTCTCACTAAACATTTATTCCTGACAATATTAAAGGGGTGGACTACACAATATTCCCATGGTATTGCTCCTAATACCAAACATTCCATAAAAGAATCACCTCCTTTTAAATAGTATAAACTCTAACAATAAAATATTGTACATTCAGAAACTAAACAGATATTGCGAAGTAATAGTTACTTCAAAGCTGTTCTCTCCATTTTTCCATTTAACTCACTATATAAAACAGAAAATACCCTCATAATACAATTTAATTTATGCAAGTCTTTAATTCTTCTATTATACTTCATCAACAAGATAAAAAAAATCTGAGTGCTGTGAAAAATTAGGTAAAGTGATATGAGATAAATTATCTTGTTGGCAAACAGACTGATTATGACTTGGCCAGTTAGGCACATCTTCTCTGGCACTAATTCCTCTCTGAGCACTGGCACAGGCCTCCGTTGCAGCAGTTGGCAAACATGGCAACGGCCATCTTAGTGTTCACAAAATCATGAACACCCTTCGGAGCTAGGAAGACAGTTTGGCTGTTGTTTTAAAAAAAATAATCGACCACAATCTGCTCCTTCCTATTTCTGCCCTTATGGCATATCCCTGAAGGGCATTGGTTCAAATTCATTAGTGCTCTTTTATCTCCATAAAAATGAGGTACCCTCTGCTCCCCATCTACCTGCTGTTCCTAAGCCACCGTCTTCGTTTCCCTTCTGTCTGTAATTCTCCCCACCCCACCTCTCCGCAGAAACAGAGTCCGACTCTGTTATTTCTGTTTTAATTGTGTCTGCCTCTCCCTAATTTTCCACTACACTAACCCTAGGGCAAATACAGTAGGGGATGTGAACAGAAACCCAGATTTCCATGCCAAACCTGCTTTTGTCCTCCCTTTTAAGTCTTTAGCCCTGCCTCCACCCTATTGGGATTACAGATTGGGGTATAATGACAAATGTCATAGGGGCTGCCTTGAGGGTAGAGGACTTGGGTGGGATTTATCTCAGAGTACAACCCACCCAGCCCTCTGGCAAGCAGACTTAACCAAAGCTGCTGTTGAGGAGATCCAGGTTTTCAGTCATCAAGCTCTATGCTCCTCACCAAAATCTAAATAAATTAAGAGTTTGTAGATGGCACATGTGACTCAAGGAAGGTTGCAAAATAAAACATTCACATATAATGTAACGCTTAAACCAGTTTGCTAGCCTATAACATCTTATTTTTATTTTTGTTTGCTTGTTTCTTAATTTTTAGTCAGTTTTATTGCTCTCTTCCTGACTGCATCTATCTTATGCATGAAGTTTCAGTCTCTTAAGTGTTGTTCTCTAGTGCTCACTGAGCAGAATCATCCTAAAAGCTTGCAACAGGGCTGACTCCCTGTTCATCTGTGTTAACACCTTCAAACCGTACTGACAGAAAACAGATTCTGATAACACTTATCTCCATTTAGAAATCCATTTACTTTTCTCCAAATCTTTCCCAATGCCTACTTTGACTAAATTGCTGTTTGCTTAGATTTTAACCCTAATATTACACTGTGAGGATCATTCACTGGTTGTTGTACAGATCCAATTGCTTCTAAAACGATCCTAAAAATAAAATCAACTCTCAGCATTTAATGCTTTCAAAAGCTTTGGTCTGACTAGTTAATCAAGTTGTTTCATTAATGACAATTGATGTCCTGATGTGATTTATACAAGCAGAGCAGTGCCACATGATTTTGGGGAATATGGATAGCCAACCCTCCCTCAGCAGGTGGTTGATTAGTCTACACAATGGTTTTGTTTTAATCCCTGTCCTTGAACAACGGTGAAAGATATTAGTTATCCCATCACTTAATAACCAGAAAAACTACAATGTTAAAATCTTTAAACTGTTATCAGTGAGAAATAATGACATTTTAATCACTGCATTTAAAGCATTGACTCATCCTACTTTGTTTGCAAACAGCAAAACTATCGTTTCTTCCCTGGAAGAGCTAAAAACCACAAATCATGCAAAAATAATACAACTGGGTATCAAATCTGAAACAGTCTTCTTGTGACATATACAATATATAAAAAAACAATAAAATATACAAAAGAACAACTCACAATAGTTTGACCCCTGGGCAAATCACAGCAGAAAGGGGTCCCTCACCAAGAAAATCTCTATGACTCTAATCTCCCAAACCATGGCTGGTTTCTATGATTGCCATGATATCATTCGTACCCCATCCTCAATCACTTTTTAATCAGGATTATCTTTCAACACTGAGATTTGGAGTACATAAAGGGTGCAGGAACTACAGGAGCCTGAGCCACATTAGAACAGTTTGGATTTTATTTTGTTCCCTCTTTTATTTCAGCCTGTCTTTGTTTCAGAATCTATACACTGTAAAGTAAAAACTAACTACTGCAAAATCTCATAATCTGCACTATAAAAATGAATTTGGCATATTATTGTTAACTTAGCAGGCGTTGGATGAAATTGATTTATTTGTGCATGTCTGTGTCTGTTTTTAAATATGCATCATTTGTGCTCACAAATACTGAATAAAATGTATCCAAATAAGATGCACACCAATTTTTTTGTTACGTCTTTTTTGGTTAAACTCATGTTAAACAGTTTGTTTTATCATTCCGTTATCACTAAAACACTGGCATGTTGGATTAGTTCATCATCCTCTTATCAAAGACATACTTTTTGTAACATGGCTGAGTGTACAGACGTGCAACATTTTCATAATAAAAGGTTTTCACATATAACAAAGCTGTGCCTTTCCATTCATCTTCTAGCACAAAACGTCAGAAAACAGCAAAACCGACAACTTCTCAAAACAGAAGAAGAATTTTCTAGGTTGCCCACTCTCATTTCCTTTCAGCTGGTGTGAAGAGCGTCTGTCTCCATTTACATACAAATGTCACCTTCCATCTTCCCAGGGGCTGAGGAGGTTTTACTCTCTTCACCACGATGCGCTTGACAAACCTTTGTTCCCCTTCTGGGAGGCAAGCTTGTGTTGCACAGCGAGAAAGTGAGAGGAAACTCAATGCATTTTGCCTCTGGTGCCTTCTCTGTGTCTTTGCTCTCTTTTACGCACCACTGGTACGCTGTAATTTGTGTATCCATACTTGGAGTGCATGGGCTTTGTTTTCATTTAACTGAAAGATGAGTAAGTGTGCCGTCTGAAAAGGCACCCAAGCTACTGAGGTTGTAATTACTGAGGAAGCCTTATTATTAAGCTCTTTGATGGAGGGTTTTTGTTGTGGTATGAGAATCATTAATACAAAATAAACTATTTGAACGAGCAAGGCTGCTAACGGAGTGGGTAAAATGAGAACATGTACTGTAATAAAAACCGACGTGATAGCATCATGTGCATAAAGAAATCACCAGCTCACAAAGTCCAACCTGGGAGTAGTATTTGTATTCCCAGATATACGCAGGCAGCCATTTTCTGTGGTTAAGTGGCCCACATAGTGTTTCTGTGCCATTTCTCATAAACCAGGACGTGTATCCCCTGATGCATAGGGATGAACAATCAGCCTGACAGGCAGGTAGTTACTCCTCTTTAACCCCAGCAAGCGTTGAGTGATGCAACACAACAGCAGGCCCCCTCCCTTTTCTCCTCCTCCTGCTGCTTCCCTTTCTCACCCTTTCCTCACACTCTCCAAATCTTCCTCCTCCTTTCAATCCCTCCCCAGACTATTCGGTGCACTACTTTCTTTCATTATTCTGATTCCTTCATCTTCCTTCTTTTACTAGTACTATTCACTAGTTCTCCCTCTCAATTTCCCTTTCCCAGAGCCCCATGTTTCTACGCTTGCATTACACACAATTACTTCTATCCATCAATTATCTGCCTACTTCTCTTTAGCCATCCGACTTCCCTCTCACAACTCAGTCACAATAACCCCCACTATCTTGATTACACATGTTTCTCTATGACCCCCGTCTAGCACACCCCGCATCCTTCGTATCCCCGGGGCAGCTAAGCATGCCTCCTCCCACCCTACTCTTCAGGTCACCCTCACACCAGATGTCCCTACGGTTTGGGTGATTGTGTGCATGTGTGGAGAGAGCAGGAACAAAAGGAACCGGGTGGGAAGGAGGGTGGGAAGGGGGACACAGATGGGTGTTGGAGACCGTGTGTGGTTTCTGTGATGGCGGGGGGTCAGCTGAATGGTGCCCAGCCATCTTGCCCAGAGCTTTCGCTGGCTAGACAGTAAACACTGGCGGATTACCAGCGTTTAGCACACATGCACATGTTAACCCAATCACCTTTATAGCAATTTCACACTGTAGCAACAAAGAACACATATTCATTGTAAAATTGCAAGAGTTGCGATAATCGTCATTGGGATTTTAGGGAACAAGCTTTGTATGGCTTGTTACTTTAGAGCAGCTGGCATTATAGTTAATAGTTGCTACAACTACAACAAATAAAATTAAAAAGTCAATCTGAAACAGAAATTTTACCTTCCTATTGCATTAAGGTCACACATAGTGTGTGATTAAGAAAAATAAAAAAAAAATGTAAAAATTAGATTAAGAAGATTTGGGCAGGTACCAAAGAGTGGCCACAACGTTCTTGGACACAATTTTTAAAGAACAAAAAGCTGCTGCTGTCTAAGGATTGTTGGCTAAACGACAATCTCTGCAGCTCAAGTATTCATAGACACATTTCTTTAAGCTCATTGAAAAGTATTACAGTCATGAATGTTTAACTGTTCTATAAAAAAAAACATTTCTGCTACTAACAGGACCGATGATTGTTTGCTTGTTTGATAAGAAGTTGCAGCAGCACTCAGAATTTTGCAAGCTCTGCTATGATTATAGTTTACAGATTTACTAAAGATGCTTAGCACATTTACTATTAAATACATATGCATAGCTGGATACAAAAAGTTAATCATTTAACAAAACAATCTGTCAGATTGTGACTAGTTTACATCTAAGCTGACCAAATTATGCTCATATTAGTAGCACTATGACTCAAAAGTGTTTAGTTCACAGCATATTATAAAAGTATGTAAGTATAAAGTGCATAGAACAGCAGCCAGTAGGATTTTGGGGGGGAAAATTATATTTTCTTTAATCTTAGACGTCTAGCAGCTTTCCTGACTGGGTTTAACAAACTGTGCTCCATGTTTGTTCAAGTGTGTTACACCTTAAGAGGGATGCTGAGATGAATGAACAAGGTCTTCCCCCCTGTGCATCTGCAAAGGAAGATTACTGTCACTTCATCAGAAGGAGCTGAAGCATATCCTTTTTCTAAAATGTGGAGGTACCAAGGGAGTCAGGCAGGAGGAGGTGGAGATTGCGGAGGGTGACGGTGTGTGAATGTATTCCCAAAAGATTTACCACACTATCTGGTAGGGATTAGTGTATATTGTAAATGTGGAAGACACCTTTACCTCCGTACACAATATGCGAATGCATGTTCTCTGATCAATAATCCCTTTTCATTTGGTTTATCAAGGCTTGCACAAGTGCAAGTATAATACTGAAGTCTAAATGGATGAAGGACGCAGCAGACCACAACGTACAAACCACATATGTGGTTCGAAAAATAAGTAACTGTTTCTGTTAATTAAGCTCAATATATGAGGTTTTGTAAACTGATTAATAACTGAAGGAATGTACACATTTTAGTAATCATGATGAAAAGAGAAAAGAGGAGCCTATGAGAAGACACTATACAGTCCAGTCCAGTTATTTCAACTGCAATCACAACATTCTGAGCTATGCTTCAAAGCTTGTGTTCAAAAGACACTTGTCTTCTACTTAGGACTGCTAATTTCTAACTCTGATGGGCTCGATATACACAGGGATGGACAAATGACAGTGATAGGCAAAAGTTTTAACCACTCTGATTACAACCCAACACATGAGACGCCATAGCGATGGCAGCAACAGGTACAAAAGCAGGTACCAACTTTCTTCGGTTGCGTTGCAAGTCTGCATGTGCACGTCTATCCGTATAAGCTCAACATTTCACATGCATGAATTTCAACCATCACTTGGCTGGAGGAGCAAGTGATTGAATCCTCATTCAATCACTTGAATGAGGATTCAATCACTTGGTTGATTGAATCCTTAGCTAAGTTGATTGAATCCTTAGCTAAGCAAGGACAGCTAAGCTGTCCTTGCTTAGCTAAGGACAGCTAAGCAAGTCCTTAGCTGTTCCTCCCCGTTTTTCATAACCACTTCAAGGGTGGTATAAGGCAGGCCAAGCCTTGTATCGTGCGTAAGAAATTTGATTGACAGCAGACTGCATTCATCGGTTGGGTTAGGCTTTAATCTTAACTATGTGACATTTTGGCTGTTTGCCTTAATGACAAAATTAAATATCTGGGCTTATGTGAATCAAGCATAACATCCAGAGCAAGAATGAAATTTAACATAAAATTAAGTTTTAATCTCAACTAATAATAATTGTCAAAAGGATAAAAAAGAAAGCAGGGGTTTCAGAGTTTTATTTAAACTTTAGCCAGTACTGGTGTGTAAGGTAGCGCACTTGCAGACACCTTCCCCTTGCTTTGTTCATCTAGACTAAAAAGCACTGCATGGTCTCATGTAGTCCCAAGTGTCACTACAAACGACATCATCGGAGCGTCGGCCACAGCTCTCGAGGGCTCGTGGCCAAAATTTACACCCACAATAGAGAGGAACACAATGCAATGGAGATGCATCCAACTTGGCTAAAACCAAACCAGACCCTGACTGGCTAGAGTGAGGCTTGAAGAATGGGGTTAAGTTAGGGAGAGCAGAGCTTAGCCAAGTTTTAAACCAAGACAACCAACAGGTGCATCTACATGAGCTGGATTGAAATGTCCTGCCACACAAATAGCCAGCTCCACCTTTATTCATATTTTTGATCTATGCATACAGTGCGGGGTTGTCAAAATATAAAATATCTCCTTATAGAAAATACATTTTCAAAGCTACTCAGTTTTGTCAAAATAGAAAAAAAAACCTCTCCAATTCACATATGGCCAAATTGACATATTTCCTCTGACAGCTGTGCTGCAACAACAGACAGTCAGCCTCTCTCCTCCCCAATGAGCCATTCCTGTACGGTTTAAACTCTACTAACATGGCAAGTACAGCCAGAAAAATCAAAAACATATGTGACCCTCTTCGGTCAACAAAGTAAACCCAAAAGTGCTGTTTCCTTTGAGGTAAATGGAGAGGAAAAAAGAAAAGAAAAAAATATTTTGTATAATGCCAGAGCTACCAGTACAACACCGCTGTACTGAAAATGGTATCGAGTACTGAGTATTTTGCTAGTATCAGAATCAAATAAGAAATGTTAGTGTTATGACAGCATTAATAGAGGAAAATCTAAATGTTATTCTATGAGCACCTAAATCTAGTATTGGGTGTAGACGATCTGACAGTTTTATAAAAAATGTCAGAAAGTGCCTATAGAATGGGCTACTTTATATAATTTTAAGCATTTTAAGTAAATGTTAAAGTACCTCATCTCTGTGAAGGAATGGATCGAGTTACATTAGGAGTTTGGAGAGGGAGTAAAGTACCAAATATTAAGTAATAACCAGTAATTTACCAAAGCATGTCTAATAGGCTTAAGCAGAAAGCTTTTTATTTTTGCTGCTGTTTTTGAAGTGTGGTTTGAGAAGTACTTATGAGATGACAGCCATCAGCAGACCATCAAATTGTGGAAATGCATGGAAGATTTCTGACACATCAAATCAGAGACCACAGGCAAACCAAATTTTCCACTGTTTCAAGCAATTCAAGTTTTTATAGTGGACTTAGTAAACCCTACATTGTCATTTTTACAACAGGCAGCGATTTTTTTTTTAATTCTATTCCAAAGAAAAACAAAAAAGAAAATCACAGACACAAAAGTAAACTGCAAATTGCTCAAAGGATGGATGGATGGATGGATGGATGGATGGATGGATGGATGGATGGATGGATGGATGGATGGATGGATGGATGGATGGATGGATGGATGGATGGATGGATGGATGGATGGATGGATGGATGGATGGATGGATGGATGGATGGATGGATCTTTTAGACAGCAGGGATAAAGTCTATGAATACATTTCATACTCGTCCTGGAAAACAAGTACACCAAATTTCATACTTTTTCAGACTGCATAGGAACCCTGTAATCTGGCGCATTTCACAACAAGGCACTTGTTTGCAGAATACTGAAATTAACATAATCTTTCCATTGTGCACACCCCAACTCACTTGCTCTACAACGGTGGAGCTCTGCTCCCATTCAGTGTTTTCCCGCTCTTGTTATGTGGCAGTGAAAGAAATGTGAATGTCAAGGAACAGCTAATCCGCAAGTCAAAGAAGAGAGGAGCGAACTTCTTTACAAGACAGACACGCCGCCCCGTGTTTTCACAGCCCAAACTAATTGCACCCCGTTTCGCCAGAAGAGCACTGATTTAGCACTTGGAGCAAATTAAAATGAATAAACACAATTAGCAGTGAGTGCGAAAGCACCTTTTCATGGTGAACATTTCTCTTTCCCTTTGCTATGACAGTCACTTCAGCATGGCTATTATTAACTCTGCTGTTGTGTCAAGTACAATGTGACTAATTGCAAGGCACTTGATGCCACCAAAATGCTGTTAATTTGCCAGAGAGTAAAATAAACACAGGACGAGGTTGTAAAATCAAACACAAACAGCCATAACGAAAAAATAATATTAATAATTTGATACCGTCAAGTCTTTAATCTACAAATTAAAATACAGGATTAGATAATTTATGAATGAAGAAAGTATATAAATTATGACCTTTTTTTAGGAGAACTTATTGTTATTGCATAGTAAAATCAAACATTGTTAATTCAAGAATATCATCACATGTAAAAGAAAAAATTATAATGAGCAGATAATTTAAAAATGGAAATAGAAATCTCACCGAGGTTTCTATAATGAAAAATTTTCAATGAAAAACAGTCCAACTTTTAGTCTAATGAACTCAGTTTTAAAAGTTGTAAACTGATCCGCTCTCCCGTTCTCTTTCACCATTCATTACCACTCAGATATACTTCAATTAGTGATTTCTGCAGACAAACAAAAATAAACACACCATTAGCTCAACAAACATACACCCTCCGTGACAGTGCTTCAACAGACATGTTGGTCATGCATGACTGAAGCCTATCCATGGCATTCCCAATGCCTTATGTCCATCTTTCCAGGTTGTTTGACAGTGATCAGGGGCGATAAATTGTTCAATTAAAGCCACATTAAGAGTCCAGAGCATATTTGACGTGCAGCCTCTCGGTTTAGGTGTTGTCCAATTACTCTGAAGGACAAGACTCCTCTCCACTGCTGACAATCAACATGTGACTCGCATCACAAGACAAATGGGTTTATTTATGCAAGGTAGCAGGACTGGTTGTATTCCCCAATGTGAGACGGATGAGTGGGAGTTAGAAAAATAAGAGACAAACCTGAACTTGCATAAGAACAGGAAATGCACCAAATGTGTCAGAGTATGTGTTGTTTACAAAAAAGCAGCAAAACTGTTTATAGTGAGCGGTGCACAGAAGGTTTTCAAAGGGGTGGCATACCAAACCAATTACTATTGCCATGTTAGCGGTGTAGGAGGGTTGACACCAGAAATAAGTGATGGACATCCAAAAGTGTCATTAACATGCACATAAATATAACGTAGCTTCAAGTGTTGCCCTCTTCTTTCCTTAAGTGATGTTCATAAAAATATAATTAACACAAGGCTATCTTGTGTTGGCCAATTACCCAACCTTTACCCCACTTACTGGTGCCAGTAAGGGGGCACCACTGAGAGCAGTGTTAGTACTAGGGCTGTGTAATATTATTGATTTTGCGATATATATCGATATTTTCTTTCCTACAAAAAAAAAAATCGATATTCATCCGCAAGTATCGTAACATCCAACTGTCACCTTGCTCACTCACTGCTTGCTTCGCCTGGAGAGTGATTAGGTCATCAGGCTTAGAGTGATTCCTTCAGTTGTAAGTGTCAAGGTTAAAAACGTATCACACTATTCAGAGCAGGGTACTTGGTGCACTTTATTTACTTTACAAATGCATGTAAGCTACAGTTTGTACTGTTTCAATTAAAAGAAACATGTTTTCTCACCACTTCTTTGAATCATTTTGTCCAGCTGTCGACTTTAAGTCTGTGTCCATGTCCAACCAGAGTCAGGTATTGTGTCGTTGGTCCTTTTAATCAGTTTTCAGTTAAATTAATGTAATCCAACTCTATAACAGTCACAAAATGTCACCAAAATCATTCTGTCCCTCTAAAATCTTTCAGAAAATCGCAAAAGTGTATTGAATTGTATCATTTGCTGAAAATCGCAATATATTTCGTATTGTGAACAGAATATCGTGTATCGTATCGTGAGATTATTGTATCACTACAGCCCTAGTTAGTACCTGCATATTTACCCTTAGGAAGGGGTATTGCTAATGGTTCTACTAAAAAAAGATTACTGCAATTTGCTTAGCTTACTACCATAAAAATGAAGAAGAAAAGAAGCAGAACTAAATCGCCTAGAGCTATATTTAAACTCCCATAAACAACCACAGAAGAGTCACACCTCAGGGCAGAGGATTACCCTCTAGTAAAAAGAAGTGTTTAAAAAAAAAAAGAAACACACAAAATTACATTAAGGAGCATAGATGCACAAGGACAAAAACTGACGTTGTAAACGCAACAAAATTCGGTTAGCTTACGTGTAGTAAACATGCTGCAAATAAATCCATAACATCTTTTCCAGTTAATCAGATAAAAACATCCAAGGATCCTTTTCCAGATCGTATAGTACAAAATGTGTCAGTTCTTCGACATTTACTTCAAGTATTACGTTTAAGTTTTTCTCAGTAACTTTAATCGTGTGAATGTCCAACTTTAAGTGAATTAAACGCATGTTCACGTTGCTTTTTAGTGCAAAACAGTGTCAGATGCTCGTTTTGCTAGGAATTAGTAGGGTTCTGTTTGTGTTTTAACTGTGTTTTTAAGCGTCTGGAACCTTAGTAATAGTTTATCCATAAAGGTAAAGCAGTATAAATCAGAAGATTGTGAAATGAAAAGGTTCTCTACAAATTTTCACATCGGAGAAAAAAAAAAAAAAACAGTCCTTTCTTGGTTTCCCCGGAGACTACAGTGGCGAACAAGTTTTCTCTTTTTCAATTACAGTTTAAAAATATTCCAAACAAACTCTGTACTTTTTCTGTGTCTTCTGTAATTCTTTCCCTATCGTTTAAATAGGTCCTCAAAACTAAGAACAATAAAAAAAGAAGAAAAGTTTCAATTACTTACTCAGTCTCAGCGTGAGAGGGTAAAAAAGTATTTTTTTATTTTTTTTTATCTACCCCCTCGCTGGTTTAGGGGGGACAGTTTTCAAATCCATTTTCTGTGCAGCTGAATCCTCCGACAAGAACAGTTACGTTGCATCCCCCGATTGCAGAAAAAAAAACGCTATATATATATTCCACTCTCTCCAATGTCAGCGAGTCACTTGTTAACCGAGAGCGCAGGTTTAAAATACTCCGCTATTATCCTCCGTGCGCTTTTTGTTGTATCCCTTTCACGGAGATCAGACACTCCAAAGCAGAACCTTCCTCTGGTAAAGGGAAAAATAAAATAAATATATATATAAAAAATAAAAATAAAAAACTCTATAATAATCCGTGCGCGACTGTACCCCGCACGGGTCTCCAAATGTGGATCTCCTTTATTGGAGTCTCACGTTATCTCTGCGACACAGGTTTGGATTCCCTTTCTTCCCAAATCCACCTCATACGAGCTGGGGGTGGGGAGACAGGAGTCAACTACCCCCTCTCTCTCTCTCTCTTCTCTCCCCCACTTTGAGTCAAAGGGGAGAAGAAGAAAAAAAAAAACAGAACCCTTGTGTTGCATTCAATGTCGCCTCACAAACTTCGCCTCTTGATTTCCTTTCCTAGATCGTAGGCTGCATCTGACCACTCGGTCCGTTCAAAAGCATGTTAATCGAGTCGAACGCCTAAACACAAATCTGTTCGCATAGAAATGGGTGTATGAGTTTTTCATTGTGTTATCTTTGATAAATCTGAGCTTAACTGATTGTGCGAACAGAAGACCAAAGGAACAATGCCACGACCCGCGAAGCTTGTAGCTCCAGGCTTGTAGTTATATATATATATATATATATATATATATATATATATATATATATATATATATATATATATATATATATATATATATATATATATATATATATTGTTTTACTTAGGTCGGGTTGTTCTTAGTATATAAGTTTATGATTCATACCCTGTGTTGTAATCATTTTTTTTTTTGTTAGTCAAATTCGTTTTTCTAGTTCCCACATTTGTTGACGCTCCCTTACCTTTCTCTCTCCCTTCTCAGTGTGCCACGTGCTCTCTCCCCTCACACCTGCAACCTGTTAGCCAATCAGCCTCAGTCTATTGTTTCAACATTCCCTCTCAGTATTTAATCTCCTCTCTTTCACTCACTCTTTGTTGGTTACTCCCGTCATTATCTGTTACCTGGTCCCAGTTTGTTGCTGCTCATTGGGTCGACCTTGTTGTTTAAGTTCTTGTTTTATTAAGTTAATTAAATTAACTTCATTTACCACCATCTACTTATGGCTTCAACTTGTCTACTCCTCACTGAACAAAAACCATGACAAGATTTAGTGCAAAGTTATGTTTAAACAATAAAATTAATCTAAATTCCAGAAAAGTCAGTTATGCAATACATTTTTTTTGTCATTTTGTCATTTTTTCATGACTTGTTGAAAGTCATGAATGAATTTATTACTCTTTAATTTTCAGGATTATGGTGTAAATTGATCTAAAAAAAATAAGACCCCTGCAGAAATTGCTTCTCATAATGTTTAATGTTAGGACTGAATATTAAAAATATTTCAATATATTCCAATTGACACTGTTTGTGATCTTCTGAGAAATCCCTGCATCACGTGCAGCTGATCCAGCACCAGAGAAAGTACCATCAAACGGACCCAAAAACAAAGGGAACACTATAACTAGAGACTCCATCTTTGCTGGAGAAGCACAGGTGCAGATTTAACTTTAGCTAGGATTTAGTAAAACATTTTTTTTAATCTTAGCTCATTTTTAGACAAGAGTAAGCATATCATACAGCTCAGTATTCAAATGAACACTTTTTTTTTTTACTTGCTTTGTTGAAATAGTCTTTGCAGCAATTTTTTGCAAATATAAGCTGGAACAGTGAAAAAAGAGATTAGACATTTAGCATTCAATTTATTTCATTGGCTTTAACGTTGAAGTATTTCTTTTTCTTCACATTAAAAGTTCACAACTATTTTAAGTGGAATAACTGTAGAACAAACTGTGATTAAATAGCTCTTTGAAGGAAAATTCGAAAGGTATACCTTTATTTGAACATTGAAAGCACCATTTATCAAATTTTCTTTGTTAGTCTTGTCCACTTTTTTTCCTTTATTGCTGGCTGTAGTTGGTGATTTAAATGTAGCTCCACCCAGTTGCATTGTCTCTGGAGGCGGATTTGTATAATTGGGCAACTCTTCCTGAATTTCAATGGGGACAGCTGGTGTCCACAAAGTCCAGTAGGGTGGCTAGATACCCACCAGACATCAATCAGCTAACCTGCAGTCACTTACTCGCAGTGAGCTTGTAGCAAAATGTCACTGTCTGCAGGTGACTCTGGTCAGTTCATATATTAGATTAAAAAAAAGGAGAAGTCATTCCTGGTCAGAAGGTTGTAAAAGTGACTGACTTTTTACTTTTTTTATCTGTGGCCGCAGAGCGGAAAAATAACTTGTCCCCTTTGCCCAGTTACAAGCATTTGACTGAAAATTGCTGGCAGCTGCCTGAGTCAAAGCACCTTTTCAAAGCATTAAGAAAGGTGTATTGAGGGAACCTCAAAGGAAATGAGATGGAACTAGGCAATCTGTAGAGGGTGCTAGACTTTTTTGAATCACAGTGCATCAAATAAAAGACTTGTTCTGTCCAAAAGGAGGGAAAACTGCAATATTTTTTGTGTGAACTTTTCAAGTTCTGCAGGCATTAATGGATGCGAGCCCTTTTAAAAAGATACGTCTTGCTGAGTTTGGCAGAGCCATTATAGAGTTACAAGTGAGCCTCCACTGCCCCCTTTCTGCTCTTTGATTAAAATCCAGTGTGACATGTAGTACACCATGTAAACTGCTTGTGTGCGTAAATGTGTTTCAGTGCTTGTATTTAGGCAAAGTTGGGTGGGCAGGACTACCATGTGCAAAAAGCACATGTTTATGTTGCAGAGATCTCTCCCTTGGCCTCTTATTCACACTTACAGTCCCTTATTTAATCAAGGCAGCAAATCTTAGAAGCAGCCCAGTGCTCTCACCACTGTTCCCCTGGTGGCACGAGCCTTAACATGCTAAATTTCACTTGGGTAGGGAAATGTGCTCGGTGGCTGTGGCTGGTGCTTTGGAGGGATAAAAAGAGCACTTACTCGCTGACATGTGCAATCCATAACGGAATAATGAGACTCCTCCATTGGCGAGCTCCCTTCCCCTGCTCTCTCCTTGTCCACTTTTTGTTTTCCTTGTGAGTGTTCATAAATGCCATGTAAATTCAGCAAGCGGAAGATGTGACGAGCGCTCTGGGAGGAGCATTTAATCGTTTGCGTCTTGTTACTGGATACCATAACAGCACAAGGAGAGAGATGATCCTGCAAACAACTTGTGAAATTTGTTAAGTAACCGTCTTATTTTACTCTGTTGTGAAATGTCGGTGATCCTCATCACATCTGTTCGTCTCCTTTGTGAAGGAGTGACATGGAGTAAAAAGCCATTCAAGGAGATGAAAGCAAGAAAGCTGTAAAGTCAAAATGATATATAAGTGCATGTATCATGTTACATCCACAACCTGAAATGCATATTATTAGGATTTTAAGTCACAGACCGGTAGTACTTGTTAAAGATAAAGTTAAAGACAAAGACAAAAATCTGAATATGTGTCTTTCATATGGATCAGATCAGTTGTGTCAGTACTCTGGGGAACTAACCTTTGCTGCCAGTATTTCAGGATATGGCTCTACCAGCTTTGTGCACCAGGGGTGTCAAACTCCAGTCCTGGAGGGACACTGTCCTGCAGCTTTTAGATGTGCCAGAGGTACAAACCACTGGAATGAAATGGCTTAATTACCTCCTTGTGTAGATGCCTGCTAATGACCTAATTATTCTATTCAGGTGTGGTGCAGCAGAGGCACATCTAAAAGTTGCAGGGCAGTGACCCTCCAGGACTGGAGTTTGACCCCTGTGATCTAGATTATAATTGTTTGCCTTTATCTTTGCAAATTAGCTCAAGATCTGTCAGGTTGGATGGCAAATACCTATGAACATCAATTTTAGAAATTTGCCACACATTCTCCTTTAGATTTAGGCTTGAACTTTGACTGGGCCATTCTTTGATCTAAACCAGAGTAGCTCTGGCTGCATGTTAAGGGTTATGGACCTGCTGTAGGTTCAACTTCTGCCACAGTCTCAAGTCTTTTGCTGCCTCTGACTGTTTTCCCCCCAGGATTACCCTGATTTTATTTCCATCTATCATTTCATCAAATCTCAGCATGAGCTAGACTCTAGCATGTAGTTGATTTCTTAACCCTTGCACGTTCGAGGACTAAGGCAAACATAGAGGGCTGTGGCAAATGATACAAGTTTTAAGTGTGTGGGGTCGGTTGGACCCCATTTCTAAACACAAGTGTTAAGGCAGTTGGCTACTATGGATTGTTTTTAGAGGTGTTAGAGCAACAGGGGCTGCATACAAATACGCAAAAGACTTTTTTATATTTTTAACAGCAAATATATATATATGACTTTCTATATTGGTGTCTTACGGCAAATTGGAATAAAGTACACTAATGGCTGTGGCTGTTAGAAAACTAATAAATGTGGAAGGAGTATAACTTCCTTAAAAAAACCTTTTTTTCATTGATACAGTAGAGAGTATTTTTAAAATGTTTGGAAATTGATTTACTCCTCACTATGCCTTTTAATATGCATATTGCATCCCATTACAAAGCTGGAGAGCTTGTGAATACACTTCGCCTCCCCAGATTCACATGCTTACTTGCCACTTTTCTTATCCCTGATATCCATTTTTGAAACCATGCGAGACTAAAACAAAACGGGCTGCTTCTGTCTGCATTGTCTTCCTGACTCCCTTTCGTTCATCTCTGTCACCCTTAGGGGGCCGAAGCACAATCACCTACGATAGCAGCGGGCCATTGCTCACCCTGTCCCTGGAGGCGACAACCCACTTACTGCCAGCTTGTGCTCAAATGGAGGACATTTCATCACCCCACTGAAAACACAATTAAAACCACATGCATGAACCAGCCGCCCTCCCTCCCCCCCCCCAAAGAGCCACCCCGTGCCACAAGTTTAGTGCCTGTGAGACAGCTTGACCCTCTCAGATATTTACCTTCACAACGACTGAGTATTTGTCAGCTGGAGTCGCAAGATGTTAAGTGTTGTGAGTGTACGACACAGGTAGAAAGAGATGAAGTGGGGCGCCGTTTAATGCTCCTCACTCCGGGAGACATCCGCTGCCTTGTAGCTTCGACAGTTTACTGATAAGTGACAGTCGTCCAGGCCAGGATATTTTTCTTTCTGCCCTGGGAAGCCAAAACGAAGAGCAGTTCAATGAGGTTTGTGGCAGCGGGTGCTTTTTTTTTTTTTTTTTTTTTTTCTTTCTTCCCAAGCACACACATACTGTAAACGCACTCACAGCGTGCAGGAAGCGAGGAAGACTGACGGCTATTAGAGTGCAACGACGCTTACCCTTATCTTGCACCACGATAGAGATCTACAAAGAGCCTGGGAGAGATTATGAATTCATTACCTTGATACACAAGTGAGCACTACAACAGACAGGAGTTTGAGAATGGAGATAGGAGCTTGTTGGGTGCAGGAGGAGGATTGGGTACGGGAATGTGGTGAATACAACCTGCTGATAGGGGTTGACTCTGTCTGCTCACTCTGCTCTTTTTTTTTTTTAGCACTGTAGAAGGACACAAAGAGAGCCTTATTTCATGTGGTTGTACTTACAAACTTTCTAATAAAAACATATCACATAGAATTGAATCACTCTGTTTTCAATAGTAAAGATTAGTGTGATGACAAGGAGGCTTGTCCAACCTGAACAACTCGGACTTCTATACCAAAGTTACATTTTAATCCAGAATACTGTTTCTGTTGCAACCCCAAAGTATTTTCTGTCTTCTTTTGCAGCCTAAATATGTGTGTGCGTGTGTGTTTTTAACCTGCTCACCCTCAGTATCAGGGAGTGATTTTCCCTCCAGCTTCACTGAACTCAGCTGACATTTGCAGGAGGAGAAAACACTAAAGTTAAATAAACCAGTAGAATTTGGAGCGACAAAGATACAAACTGAGATGCTGGTACACGGAAGAGCGAGTGTTTTTGCAATACTGTGTCTTAGCTTGTGTCGCGTCTATCCTGTGGACTACTGTTTATAGATTTTGAATGGATTTTTCTAACATATGGAACATCCATTAAGCATGTCAGAGCTCAGTGTGGACTTTGCTGCATGAGTAAATGCTCCTTGTGGAGCAATAGGAATTACAGGGCTTTAATCTTTTTCACATTTTGTCACGTTATTACTTTGGGGTATTTTATCAATTTTATCTTATTTTATACACCAACACAGAGTACCATGTACAGTAGTTGTGAATAAAATGGTGCATTGTTTTAATATTATTTAGTAAATAAAAATAGAGTTGAAGGTTTTATCCCGACTTTATTCTGATTTCATTTGTTAGAAGAGTGCCAAAAAGAAGAGTTAGAAAAAGTCCCTTTGCAGGTTGACACAAGTCATAGGGGGCATGTGTTATCTGGTTAGATGAGACCAAAACAGAAAGTTCTGGCCTACGTGCAGAGCACTGTGTGGTGCTCTGCACTAACTAACACTGGTCAACCTCCTGCAAAAGCAGTCAAAATATAGACCTAAACCCAGTTGAGAATGAGTAACGAGAGTTGAAAATCAATGTTCTTTGACACTTTCCATCCAAGACGAGTGAGTTTAAGCAGTATTGCAAAGAAGAATTAACAAAAAAAAATCACTACCCAAGCCTGTCACAAACATACTCAAAGAAATTGATCCCTGGTTCTACAAAGGATTGACTCCTAGAGACCTAAATACAAATTCATCTTGGTTATTCTTGGTTATTTATTCATCTGTTCTTCTCTCTTCATGTCTCACAATTAGGCAAAGATTTTTTTTTCAAGAAGTTTTGTATCCTGGATTTTCCTCCTTAAGTAAAAGACCTTGCGTAATTTAACCAAGTCTGAAGTCTGAAATCAATAAAAAAGCAAAAAGCAAAAACCAGCAACTCTGGTATTAACTATTTTTTAAAAAAAAGGTTTTGCTCTCTTAAAAAAATCTATGCAGCATGTACAAAAACATTTTTTTCCTGTCTGAAAAGTATGTGTGACTGTGGCTCATACAAGTCTTTCCTGTACAGTGACCTTAAAATAACTATTCAGTGTTTAACTTTTATGATGCGACTGTTAGCAGTTTTTTTATCTTGCAATACTTCTTTACATAATCCTTTTGAAAAGTTGTTCCAAACATATTTCTCTTTATCTGTGCAGAGTGATTTATTTCAGAGAGCATTTTGGAGTACTTCTAAAATTGTGTGTGTCCAAACTACATTCAGTGCATGTCATTGTATTCAGTGTCCTCTATGTGAATAGCGCTAATCTAGGTTAGCGTCCATCTTTAAGCAAGCATGCGCATCTCAGTGTTGCAAAGAAAATGCATAAAAACCTGAAGAGGCATGGAGTGATGAGTGATGCCAGAGGTGGTTTTCTACCAACCTCTTCACTGGCTTGCTGGCTCCCTAATGGCCTCTTCAGTGGGCTGACTGACCGACTTGCTGCCTCTCACTGGCTCAATCTTCCTTATTTGGTTGTGAAAGCCGGGGGACGACGGTGGAAAGGCAAAAGGGCTGAGGAAGCGGTGGTACTGTGTTTGCACGCAGGGTCAGGAGTTGGAGCACCACCGTGCCATGGAGAAAAGACAGATTACTTAAAGACAGCTACGGCGTAAGCGAGTTGTTGCTCCACAGCTGTCATCTGGATTAATCATGGCAGATTTCCCTCAGTCTGAGTAAGTGTGAGGAAGAAGGAGGATAACAGTAAATACTTGATGAACTCCTAAAAAAAAAAAAAAAAAAGAGAAAATACAGGTACTTCTTTAACACCAGCACACTATGTTCTCTGCTTCCTCTCTGGCGCGCTCTGAAGCCCCCATGAACGAGTGCTACAGAAAGGCAGCAGAAAGGAAATTAAAAGCAACCATCCTTATAGTTTTGCTCTTGTCCACTTGAGTGCCTGCATGCCTGCCTGTGTTCCCTGGGCAATGTTTATGCTGTGCCCTATCCAGGACAGAATAGATTCGCCCACACAGCATTGTGCTCTCAACCAGAACCTAAGTAAGTCTGGCAAGCCTGAGCCACAGTACCATTCAATCCATCTCCTCTGGATTAGGCCCTATGGCCCGCGGGTAACACAGCAATGACTGCATTAATAGATATAAGATAGCATCACTCTAACCCTCTTTAAAAATATCTCATCTCAAGTTTTTTTTTTTTTTTTTTTCAGCAAAAGGCCACATCAGCAAGTTGTTTAATTTCATCCATCAGCTTTCTTGAAATATAATGTGAAGGTTGACAAATCGTTGGAAAGACTTCACTGCTGAAGTTTTGAATGCCTGAAATATGAATTCTTGTTTTGAAACTGCAACAAAATTCAGCTTGGATCTCTTCCAAATGATGGAGAGGAAAAAAAAAAAAGAAGAAATCCCTGTAAACAACTCTTTAAACAAAGAAGCACATTTAGGATGCATCATGCTGCATGACTTTACAGCATCTCACACAGGAAAGTATATTAGCTAAAACATCTCACGTCCCCAAATACCATGAAATTATATGCGCTGGCATAATCAAATTCATTACCAGAAAATCGGGGGTCACTTTACATTTTTTTAAATGCTGCTGCAAATAAATGGAGCGTGTATAATTGAATAATGCTAATTAATTCCCATTTTTCCTCCTCTCTCTTTAGGATGTATAGTAGGATTGCTTTTTTTTTTGTTCTCTAAATAGGACAGGCATCACTATGGCTGCTCATCAGGCACATTACCTCCTCTGTCAGACTCCCAGCGCCATGTTACGTAGAACACTGCTCTGAGAGAACACGCCGCCTCTTGATGCCAGCTATAAAGATTAGCAGAGCTTTGTTTAATTGTGCTGTTAACATCTTGGGAGCTACTTAAGAGCCGCTGCTATTTTTTCTCACAGAAACTGTCTTTAAAACTCAGTCAGCAGTGCAAAGGCCTTAAGGATTTGTTCAAGTGAGGGTACACCAAGAACAACTTGTCTTACCTCTGTCTCTCTAATTCTGAGGTGTTACACCAACAGACAGACACCAAAGTGAAAGATTTGTTAAATGTTATGCATGATGTATAAAAGAAATATAAAAAGTGCTCCTCCAAATATTGAGCATAAAAAAAAACAAAAAAAAAACAACAAAACAAACAATGCTTAATTTTGACCGAGCTAAGAAAGCAGCCACAGGCTTGGTTAACAGCTCCATGATTCCACTCTAACCCAATCAGACTGCAGTGTTTTGTAACTGTCAAACAAATGCTAATGACATTTTGCCCAATTAGAGGCTTATTTCCTTTTGAGATGGATGTCTCATTTTAAGGCACAATAAAAGCTGCAAATTACACCTGCTGGCAGTCTAACACGGGTGACCTTTTATCAGCACACCACCGAAGGGCTTTTAATGGTGGGTCTGTTTGCTACAGACCCAAAGCAGCTCAACAAAGGTGAGGTCAAGCCTCTGGAACAGCATTAATCAACCTTTCACATTTTTGAGAGAAATTGTGAAATATATTATAACTGATAACAGTGATAACAGACTCTAGCAACTTGAAATGTAGTAAGTGGCATTTTGGTCGCTATTATACAGTTTTTTTAGTATTTCATTAAAAGTAGCAGTCTAATTGACATATTTTTACATTAAATGTGCTTTATGTTTAGTCCACTTTAAATCACTATAATTTATATATATGAGGTATAAAGTACATATATATATATATATATATATATATATATATATATATATATATATATATATGTGTGTGTGTGTGCGTGTGTGTGTGCAGAAAACAGTTGTTTAAATAACTGATTGCTGCACATATTTCATTAGACAGTTCAAACATTCTAAACTAATTATTATACTATCACAGCTTTCTCATTGTTACATCTATACATAGCATTTTCCAAATATGTATTGATTAAGACCAGTTCAATTAAACTGTGCTACAGTTTTCCATCTAATATTTCACAGGAACCATCCTCAATACCAAACAAAATCCAGGCTTTGCAATTCAAATTCATGAGTGAACTTTTCAGGGAAACATAGTGTGAAAAGCCCAAACGAATACTTGTTTTCATATTTTAAGAGTAAGCATGTTATCATAGGTGGGAAAAGTAGCTGCAATATTAACTCAAGCACGCATTGCACTACTTCAATGTATTTTATTTCAAGCGGAAATAAAGAGTAGTTATCCAAAACAAAAAAAGAAAATACTCAAGAGTAAAAAAGTATTATTATGAGTACTTCAGTAATACTGTTTTAATCTGATTTAATTTGTAAAAATTATGTAATCCTCAGACAACATATAAAATTATGTCCAGCTCCTGGTACTCAAAATAAAATTAAAAATATGTACAATAATAAGATATTCGGGCACAACATAAAACCTTTGAAACAACTACAGAAGGTAAAGTTTGCAAGAAGAGTGCAAAATACTTTCAGTGACGATATGTACTGTCTGAACGTTTATTTGACCTTTAAAAGACACAAATACCAACCAAACAGAAATAACATTCAAACAATAAAGCCTGTCTACAACCTATTGGTTATTCTATGAAACAACTCGAGGTGGGTACGTTTGCCGGAAAATGTACTGTAGTAAGAAGCATGTTAATGAAGTAGTACTCAAGAAGACTTCAAAAATGTTTTTCCAAAACGTTAGTCAAGTAAATGTAACTAGTGTGCCGCCCATCTCTGATGGCAGAAGATTTGCATAAATTGTTCTGCCAGTTACTTTTAATACTATAAAAATATTTTTCATCACCAATTAAATGTATGAAATGAATACCACCATGGTATTCATTTCATAGCTATACCATAAGACTTTGAGAGAAATGGCTATATAATCTCTGCCTAATGTGAATTTAAAAAAAACACCTTATAGATAGATTGAAACTTTACATCATTCAATACTTAATTGCTGTGCATTGATCTTTTTTGCTATGCGTTAAAAAAAGTGTGTTACTTAAAATATGAATAGAAATATTGAGTACAGGTTGTAAAATTAACATTTTACAATGTTCCATGAACCAACGTGATTTTCTCTCATCTCTCCAGTTATAAAAAGCAACTCGCTGACGCCTTTCTATGACCGTGGCTCAGTTTAGCGAAAGCAGCTGCTAACCTAAGGCTTCAGGCCTCCAAAGATATGAAGCTTGGCACTGTGTGTGCAGGAGACACAGAGGCAATGCCTGGACTTGTATCTGCTCTGACACTCATTTGCTCGCATTCATTCGCAGTTTCTGCATGTCTGCTGCGACACCACTGGTGGCAATAATCAAGCGATGATATGGAAATGAGGACATGGCATGCGTGATGGCAGTGGTGTCAACTATAGCAAATGTTTCAGCTCGGAATAAAACCATCCACCGGGCTGGAGCTGTGGAGATGAAAATGTTTCAAAACACTGTGGAGGTATTGCATATTGACGTAGTGCTGTAATATCTGGATGAGGTTGAACCTACGCAGAGATGAGTGGAGAGGCTTCGTTGAGTAATAAAAAGTTTATGCCAGAATATGCAGTAAGTGTTTACCAACAGAAAATGTTGGTATGCACTTATCTATACAAGTGTATAATCTGGCATAATAAACATAATGAATAAATCTAGCATTATGAAGTAATAAACTTTTTATTACTCAACGATGCCTCTCCACTCATCTCTGCGTAGATTCATACTATGCAGAGTTGAACTGTTTACATATATATATATATATATATATATATATATATATATATATATATGTGTGTGTGTGTGTGTGTGTGCATATATATATATATAAATAAACAGTTCATTATCTGAAAATATTCAACACTAATATGTGAGATTGTTGTTTTAGATTTAATTTCTGTTGCCTTTTTGACTCATTTCACAGCTGAATGTGCTGTATCAATATCCAAGGACATCCCTGAAAGAGCGATTGTGAGTAAAAAAAACAGAGTTAAAGAAACAAGTACATAAACTACACACTTACCATTTAAAGCAGCAGTCAGTTTTATTTAAGGGACACTAGCTGGCTTCCAATCTCAAGAGGATTCTAAGTGTTGTATTTTATAGAAAAATAATTAATCATTGTCAAGCAAAACCTTTTCAAAATAATTTAATAGCGCTGTGTGCCAGAGTAGAGAAAATAAGAGAGAAAGTGGGCGAGAGAGGCGGAAGCTCAGGGATCTGTATACATTATATGTCTAAACTGATGCATGATGGCTTCCTGATCAAAATATCGCCAATGCTGTTTGTGAAATTTGGAATTGCAGGAGGAGCCCCTCAGTGCCAGGCTGCTGTGACAGGTAGATGATGGCTCTCTCTCAGTCTGAGCTCAGCTGTCAATTTCAATGGATGGGCTTTGTGGAGAGATGTGTGAAGGGATGTGTGAAAGAAGATGACAGTTCAGTGTGTGTCGTGTTGCGATCATCATTAGGAAGCAGAACACCAAAAAAAAAAAAAAAGAAAAGAAAAAGATGGGCATGAAGGTAAATTTGAATCAAACTTCTAACTATGTTATCTTTTTGAAGCTATCTTTGTGGTGAGGAAGTTTAAGTATTTTTCAGATAAATGTGTTCTTTGGTATTGTATCTGTACTCTTTGATAAACAGATGAGAATGTAACCTTAACAAAATGGGAAATGTCTCACATTGTTGCTCTTTTAAATCTGTTGCATGCAATGACCAAACCAAAGCTAAAATGACCAAGCTCAGGTCCATCTCAGTCAGACCTTCATGCCTATCACTTAGATTTTTGGAAAAAGGTAGTGATAGAGAAATAAATTTCTTTTCTGGAACAATTTATCATCATAAAATTTTTATGCTGGATTTTGAAAATAAATATGTGTCCCACTGAAACTGCTCATTGTGGTTGACTTTACGGATTCTGTTTTAGGACCATTCCTCTTCTTGCTATATACTTTAGTCAGATTATGAATATATGTAGAAACATCTTTTGTCACCTTTATGCAAACGCAATCCATCTGTACTGTTATATTAAGGACTAATTACATTAATTAGCAAACATATACTGGATTGATATATAGATATTAAGAAGTTTTTAACGGATAATTAAAACCTGCTGGGGTCGCACCTTTGAAGCTGTAGCACCTGACTGTGAAACACGTTTTCCTCATCTTTATGCATTGATAATACTAATTCCTTTACAAAGCAGCTAATTACATTTTTCTTCAGAAAAGCTTTAGGTTATTTAATAGTATGGTAACACTTTATTTGAAGGGGTGTGCATAAGACTGACATGACACTGTCATAAACATGACATAACACCTGTCATGAACATAAAGGAGTCTTTATGAATGTTTATGAAGGTTGTCATGAAGTGTCATTCGGTAAATAATGACATTTTAATGCAAAGTTGCTCTAAACGCTGCATTGAAAATCCATTAAGAGGCCCAACTTTGCATGATTTTGTAAATTATGATAATTTAATGCAAAGTTGGCATTTTTAATGGACTGCAACTTTTAGAGTAACTTTGCATTAAAACTGTCATAAACATTCATAAAGACTTCTTTATGTTCATGACAGGTGTTATGTCATGTTTATGGCAGTGTCATGTCAGTCTTATGCACACCCCTTCAAATAAAGTGTTACCAATACTGTATTATGCATATTCAGCATAATATAATATGCCACTGACAGACTCTTAAAATACTTTTTCAATCATTATTACTAACTCATATTTGCAGCGCAAACTCCGAAAGGTTTGACAAAGGAAAAAAAAAAAATGAAGGAAAAAACAAAGCACAAAATTCACAGAGCTCTCTTCTCTAAAATATAAGAGACAAGTCTTTGTGTCCACTGATGTGAAAATTGGTTGTTATGTAGAGTTCTACCAGAGAACAAAATAACAGCAAAATGGAAGGCGCTGTGAATTGTTTTTTTCTTTTTTTTTTTTTTTTTGTTGGCCCACTTACCACTGAGTTGTTTTCAAAACCTCTTTAGCCTCATATCTTCAGCTGCTTCAGTTGCTTCTTGTTTCTACTCTCTGGCTTGCACCTTTAAAGTGGACAAAGACATGGCAGACAGAGGGGGGGGAAGGGAAATGAAAGAGAAACATTAATGAAAGAGATTACCAAATGAACTGCCTCCTCAAGTGCTAGGTGGGGGAATTCAACAAATGCAGAGATGATTTTCTCTCTCTCTCTCTCTTTCTCTCTCTCTCCCCATCCCCTGCCCTTTTTGACCAGAGGACGACAGTTCTCGGCTGAGGAGGAGGCTTGCTGCTGATTGCCTGAGAGCTGTGGAGAGCAAATCTGCATGAAATCCCTCCTGGCCTCCGTTCTTTCGTCTTTTTTTTTTCCCTTTTAGATCATTTTCTCTTTCACATCTTTAATGAGCCTGGCCAGAATCTGTGTGTGGAAGCATGTAACAGTGTGGGTGTGCGTATGGCTGAGTGCGAGTCGATGCGTGTTTTGATAATCACCCACGCGCTGTATTTGTTCATAGTGTTTGCCTTGTATTTCTGTAAGTTACTATACATCTGGAAGTTGAATGCTCGGTAAGGTCAGCATTCTCTTTCTCTTTTTTGAGTCTGTAGCTGTCTACTTCAGCACATCTGAAGGCAAAGGTTAGCTCAGCTTGTCTTTTCCTTGTGAAAAGTGTTTTTCCAAAATAAAAATATGATTTTGTTTGGCAGCGTGTGCACTAAGAAAAATCAATTTAAAATGAATACTTTCTGTTTTAGCCTATGCTTTCAAAAATAGTTGAACGGTTTTGAAAAAATGTACCATGTTTCCCAACCGATAACCGACAAATCTGTCAGACAGTTCAGACTGTAAATAGCTTTTATATTGATATTTGAATCTCCATGTGAAGAAATTACAATGAAGAAGAATTTAATTTATTTAGTTTGCCTTTAGGATTAATAGAGTATTTTTGAATTTGAATGAAATAAATCTTTAGATGACTGAGGCTAAATTTCAAAACGCAAAACCTTTGAAAACACAGCACCATTTGCAACACAGTAGCTGGCAATGATACCGAGCCTAAGAAGTCAAAAACGGCTATGGGTCATTATTTAATATGCTTTTTCACCATGGCCACAGGCTCACATCCATGTCACACAGCACTGATACAGTAGTTTAAGCATATTAAAGCCACTAGAGCCACTAAATTTGGAGACGCCTGAACTTTCTGTTAAGAAAATGTTTATCAATCTGATATAACACTCGAATTCTCTGAAAGGTTTAATTTTCATTTTCATTATTTATAAGCCATAATTATCAAAACGGCAAGGAAAAGCCTGAAACATTTGTAAAAAATTTAAAAATATGAGCTTAGTTTTGTGAAATAAGTGTCAAAAATATACAATTTTGTCACAGTATTTTGTTTGTGTTAAACACACAAAGTAAAAAAAAAACAGCAAAAACTCATAGGTAACCAAGAAACTATTTACTTTTTACAAAGCAATTCTACTCCCTCACAGCGAAAGTTATTAGCTGGTTTAGGTCTCACTGATGGCCTATTAAAAGGTTTATTGTCACCAAGGTACAGCACAAGTAGCATCATTCTAAAAGCACCGCTAAGACAGCTGCCACCTTATTAGAAATAGAATAGATATTTCCTTTATTGTTCTGTGGCTCCAACTTGTGATCCGCCCTCAAAGCATGTGCTTAACGTGAAGCCGCTCAGTCAATGAAGTGAGCTAAGCTTCCAGCTTATTTTTGAAAGACAC
Organism: Poecilia reticulata; assembly: GCF_904066995.2. Classification (NCBI taxonomy): domain Eukaryota; kingdom Metazoa; phylum Chordata; class Actinopteri; order Cyprinodontiformes; family Poeciliidae; genus Poecilia; species Poecilia reticulata. The sequence goes on along the minus strand of NC_088833.1, from coordinate 12,463,250 downwards.
GTTGACGGCAGCGACTACTGATTTATTTCTCAATTTCCAAATGTCCTGGAAAATATCACTGACTCCATAAACTCCAAGTAGAAAGAAGCTCATCTGTCAAAAATAAATAAATAAATATATGGCCAGGTACTCCTCATAAAATGTCTGACAGAGGTTTCAAAAGAAAATCAAAAGAGTTGCCCGAGAGCTCATGAGCACTCACAGAGAGCTTCAGAAAAAAACCTTAAAAGGTAATAAGTAGAGCTTTCCCCGTGTAAATAACAATTAATGTACTCATCTGCAATGTAAACTCATCACAAAAGACTCAACTCCTGAAGACCATTTTCAAAGTGATTTTAATATATAGAAGAAGATGCATAAACTATCCTGTCAAATCTTGATATAAATGTGTCATCTTGATGTCATGTTTAACAGTCCAGAGATAACAGCTTCCATTCACTCCTATCTGTCAGTGGCTGATGTTATTTACTTCTTTCCTTCCCGCCTGCTGTCTGGTGAACTGGGCACCGCCTGAAGATAACCCCCCCTAAACTAGACTCTGTGGACATTATTACCTCAATGTCTGACCATCAACACAATCTTTTATTCTAACGGTATGCTGGGATCAAGCTGCTTCTTCCTGCCATCAGTGTCGCCAAACTAGCTAGCTGTTGTACAGTTCCCAGGTATACTGATTGCAGTAATGGGTGAAAATAAATTTCACGTTAAAGCCTGTATGGAAGCAAATGTGTAAGAACTTCAAAAAAACTAAAGCTTCCATTTGTTTTATTTGGAGGAGAAGAAAAGGACAAAACACCCAGCCAATGTCTGCAATACTCCCACATGCCTGCTGCCAAGACGAGCGCGGAGAATTTGTTTAATGTACAGCATTTATTCACTGCACACACGCTGTTGCACTACCGCTTCCTCCATCACAGAAGACACTCCCTCTGCTGGGCAAGACGCCATTAATCAGTCGGAATGAAGGGTTAGCCAAATACCATGGAAGATAAACCATATTCTGTGTCAACTTCCAAGAAGGTAGAAATCTTTTCTGGAGGCCTCCGAATAGCAGGTGTAAAGCACAGTGACCACGCTGAGTTGCCTTTTCTCCCCCATACCAAAACAATGGTTAAGTTATTCTTTTCCCTCTCATGTGGAAAGCAGTTCTGGTTTGTTTTCTCGTGACCCTGCAACACACTGGCATTGAATTTAGTCACCGTGCTGAGACAGATGGCCGAGCATCATGGTGCATGGCAAATTGGGAAATGAAAACACGCGTGCTCGGAAATCGGCGCATGTAGTTTCTCTCCAGCAATGTGATCACACAAGGTACATTCAGATAAGAGTGACGGTGAGGCTCTGAGCAAACATTGTACAACAAAACTGACAGGGTACAAAGCAAGGGAAACACAGATCTGACCTTTTCTGTCCAACACTCAAAAGGTCTGCAGCATAAAAGTCTAAAACTGACCGTTTCAAACAGATGATGAAAATGTCAAGACAGTTACTTCTCCATGCACAAAAAGTAAAGATTTTTTTTTTCTTTTATGATGAAAAACGAATAATGTTGCCATGGTAGCACCTGATGTCTCCTTGTCTTCACTTTACCGTCACCCACCCACCACCTCGCTCTGCATTGTTCTCAAAGTAGAAAATAGATCTTCGTCGCAGTGTAAGGTGAACAGAATGGGTGCGAGTTGTCTATGGAGGAGGTGTGAATGGAAGGGAGCAGAGAAATGTTAAGCTGTGGTAATCAATAGGGTGTGATTTGTCAGGTGAGAAAAAGGATAAGAGAAACGGAAAGGAGGTGGAGACTAGTTTAGCGTTAAGAGAGAAGACAGTGATGGACAAGATAAGGTAAGTCGGGGGGATGGCCGACGAAAGCAGACGTCGAGAAAGCTGAGTAAAGCAAAGCAAAAAAGCAGTGAGAAAATGATGAGTGAACCTGGGGGGGAGACGTTAGAAGCCTGGAAGTTAAATTAAAGATCCATGGAAGACTCTGTGGGTGGTTAGAAAGAAATAAAGAAAGAAGGAAAGAGAAAATACAAAGTAATGGAGTAAAGAAGAAATAACAAGCAGAGACATGAAGCTTGAGAACAGGGAAAGACGAGGGAAATCAATGGGGAATAAACACAGCTAGAGTCAGGAGGGTTATTTTAATGTATTGTATTATCATAGTTTTAATTTAATGATAATTTGCTTCCCTCTGAGGTGAGTTATCAGAATTATTAAACATTGATCATGGATTGCATTTAAATATTGATAACTGCAAAACATTATTTTCTGACATTAAAACAAATTAATGTTTTATCTAGCTTATTTAGGATTACAAACATGATTTGTATTTTCTAAATGACAGAGTAAGGAGTGAGAGATTCATCAGAGATTTGTTAATTGTCAGTCAGAATTAGACGCATATTTTCTTAGTATTTGGTAGAAGGGTCCTTTAAACTGTATAACTAGTTCATATGTTTTGTTTTGGGGATCCTTCTAGCTCCACACGATAGTGTCCAGGGATAATGGCCTGTTCCTCCTGACAGATGTCAAGTTTGTAGGCTGTCTTGCTTTTTTCAAAATGTTCCAATAGGATTGCAATTGGAACATATGTAATGTTCTGATCTGGATGAAAGTGGGGGAAAAAAATCATTTCATGATTCTGGTATGAAGAAACAGAAATAATCATAACCTACCTAAAACAGGAAAATGTTATACAGTATATTTTAATGTATATTCCATTAGACCATACTATAATGAAATCTATTGTGTGGGGCGTTTCTACACATGATTTTAGATTAAAACATGTATATTTTTACCTCTACAGCAAAAAGATCCTTTGTTTCAACAACCTCTTTTTAATATCATCTTCCAAGCAAAAGTCTGCTTTGTAGCAGTAAATGTCCACATAAAATAGAATGTAGTACATATGGCAAGGGAGTGAATCCTATTGTAGCTACAGTATGTAGCTGTCAACACTACAGCAATGTGAACTTCACAAATGTATTCAGCCTGAGGAAGTCTACCTGACCAGAAGCACTGGCTAAATGACAGAAACAGAAAAACTGACCCTTGTGAAAATTACTATGTTACGACTGAAAGCTATTTTGTGAAAGTGCAGGCAGCAGTCAGGTTTTTTTTAAAAAAACTCTATAAAAGTAGCACTTTATTAAATAATAATATAATTGCTGAAATTTCTTTCACACTACTCTGACATCATGCTGATACACACTCTGCTAAAATTTACCAATCCATCATTTGATGTTTTTTTCATTGTGTATGTAAACAACACAAATGGTTGAATAAGCTACTTCACTGCTAATGCTCAGAAAATTAGCTATATAACAGCAACAAAAAGGCAATTCATAAATTTCCAATATTAAAGGCAAAGTTAAGCCAGTTGTAACAGTAAATTGTGTAATTCTTGAAATTACAAATAGTTGCACACAAAGTCCTTTCCACTTCTCTAAGAATAACTGAGTTTGAGTTTTTGTTGGGGGCGGAGAGTGTAGGTACTGTCATCTTTGCAATGTCAAGTTATCAATTTTTTACATGAATAAAAGCACTTCAGTTATTAAACCCAAAGTTCAACAAAATTTGAATGTTGTATGTATCGCACTATATATGACACTTTTAATGCAAATTTAGTGCAAATAGAACTTTGCACTAAAAGGATGATTGACCAAATAGTGCAAAGTTTGCTTTTTTAATGGACTTTAGTGCAACTTGGCATTAAAAGTGTCATTATTTACCAAATGACAACAGTTGTAAACATTCAGAAAGACTCTTTCATGTTCACGATCATTGTTATGTCATGTTTATTACAGTGCCAAGTCAGTCTTATGCACACAAATTCAAATAAAGTATTACCCATATGAGATTGAGACTGGACTTCAAAGAATGGTAAATATTAATATAAATTGTTAAAAATGTCTCTTAAACACATAAAATCAATTAACTACCTAATGTATGGAAGCTACCAGACTAAACCAAAGACACTTTAACTCAAAACAGACTTCATACAAACATGCTTCAAAATTTCCAAGTGACCAAAAAACAAAATGTTCCGGCTCATGAAAGCAATGGTTTTCTTCTAGCTGCCATGTAAGCTAAAATTGTGGAGCGCATAACTAATAGTTGTAGTGTCAACCAATTCGTCAAGTGTCTTGTATTTCCTTCAGTTACCATGAGCCTCTGGCTAATTTCCTGAGTAATGATCTCCGTAAACGGAGATATCTTGATGGAGTTGCACAAATGTAAGCCTATGTCTATTTCTGCAAGAACTAAACAGTCCTAAGTGACAAGTTCAACCTTTTTGTATTTGTAAAATATGTTTTAAAAAAAAACAACATTTGATCCGATATTTACTTCACAAATATGCACTCCTTTATGCTGTTCCATTACATATGACCAAAACAAAATTCAATAAAGTTTATTACAAAATGTCAAAAAGAGGTTAGAATACACTTGCAAGGCACTTTTATTGAGCATGGAGCCTCTCTAAATGAAGCTTCATTAGCAGAGCCTGTTTTGAGCAGATAAGTATAACAGAGTCAATTATATTTACATGCTGACACAAAATCCTCTGTCATAATTACCACCATGCAAGGCTGCCTGAAAGAATCTATGATGCAGACTTCCATAGGGGCAGTAGCTCTTAGTTATTACTTGCAATGGGAGTGAGTCCAGGCGTGTAAGTCTCTTTGTCCCTTTTATGTGCTGATCTGTGTGTGCTTGGTCAGTGGCAAGAGTGTGTCTATTGGCATCCAGTGACTGATATTCAATTAGTACACCTGCCACCTCAACATGGCCCTGCATTTCCAAGCTCAGTAAATCAGCTTGCCTGACAGCACACAGGTCGATATTAATATTAACGTATCCATAAATAATGTTATTGTAGGCCTGCATGTTAATGGTTTCTGAAATGATGAGCATGATAAAGCAGGGTGTGTAATCTATTGTGGAGTTGCAAGGGTGTAACAGGGATGGAAAGAGAGAGGCAGAGATAGACTAAATCCCTTATGTCCTTCAATCCGAACGTTGGTGACATTGGATTGGAAAGGCGCCGAGGTGGTCACAGCTGTGTTCCCAAGCCTGAATGGTTAGGGACAGTTGGGAGTGTGTTTTCTCTGTGCACTGAACTGACAGGGGATGGGAGGGAGACCTGGACGCAGTGGATTAATTATTATAAATCATCTCTGAGGACTCAAGCTTATCCCTGCTGCTTAAATTAGTCTCTGACTCTGTTCTGTCACAACTGCAGTGCGTCTGTTGTGCGGTCACAATTGTGCAAAAATGTATTTTAATGTTTGTTTTAAAATAAACAATGCTTCATACTGACGCTGAGCAAGTGTTAGCTAGGTCTCCTGATATTGTAACAAATCATGATCAGCCTACACTTACAGAAGCCGAAGCTTCAGTGCCAAAACAACAGTACACAAAGTGACGTGAACCCAGCTTTTCATCTCAGTAAAGTGTAAAACATACACCCACTGGGCCGTTTATTAGGCACACCTTGCTAGTAACATGTTTGACCCCCTTTGCTTTTAGAATTGTCATGACTCAGAGGTTTAACAACATCTCTGACAAAATTTGGTTCATACTGACATGGAGTTACTGCAGATTTATCAGAGGATGGGTACACTGTGGTCATACGGGGATGGACACGATCAGCGACAATACTCAGGCAGGCTATGGCATTTAAGCAATGCTCACCTGGCACTATAAGCTGCTCAAAGGAAGCTAAGAAAATATCCTCCATACTATTATACAAGCACCAATAAGCTGAACAAAAAAGCAGGATGGATTCATGTTTTCATGTTGTTTGTACCAAAATATGATGCTGCCACATCTGAATATTGCAGCTGAAATTGAGACTAAGTAGGCCAGACAAACGATTTAGCAGAGCTTTAGCAAATTGTTATCTCAGTTTCCTGTTCTTAGCTGACAGGGTAGCTGCTGTTGCACATCTGTTTGTGCAGTCAGAGTTTATACTCATGCTATAACACGTGGCAGCTTCTGTTACCTTTTATCACCTTGACCTAGTCTACCCATTCTCTTTAGACACCATCAAGGATTTTCCATCCTGGGTATTTCCTCTATTGTGAGCCTGATGACTTCTCAGTATTTGCTAGTCCTTTACCTGCTGGCCTTTGATTGGCTTCATCAGTTTAATTCCAAAGTTCAAAAAGCTTCTCACTAGCTGCAACCGGAGCGAGGAGATTTAGCCATTCATATCCTGCCCCTCACGCAGACGTGACTGAAACATCCAGAATACAAATTAAAACTGGTCACAAGCTTCCCTGAATCGCTCTCTCAGCTGTACGCTGACCAGACATTTCCTGTGGAATGTTTATTGTTCTCTCAGCATTGAGAATTTTTTTTTTTGAAAAGAGTTCAGCAAACACCACCCTGTTCCAGGGGACATCTTGCAAATAATTACATGAACAATTAAATTACTGCTGAGGAATATTAATCAGCTTTTAATGCTCATCTGGGAGGGGGAGTGGTTAGATCACTTGGTGATGTTTACATACATATGCGCACACACACGAAAGCCCTGCGTCTTCATGGCAATGAACTACATCTGAAAATTCTGGAACAAGATTTTCAGAGTGTCTGAATTGTGGTATGATGTCACCTCCTATCAGTTCATACACATATATATATGCGTGAACAAAAACACACCCACACACAACACTCACCAGCCGTGGACCAGGGGTTTTGCAAAGCCTGGATCATCCCTGCTAATCCATACTCATTAAGGATGAACTTCATGATAGCGTGCCACCACCAGCTTTCATTGCCCCCACCCTCTTTTACCCCACTTTCACATGTGCACACACTACCGCGGATAAGTAGCAGATTTGATAGTAATTTTAATAAATTACCGCAGATTGCTGCATGTATGTGTGTTACTGTTGCCAAAGTAAAGAGCAGCGGCTACACATGCTACTGCAAATCAGGCCCACTTGAACTAGGAATGACACGGTTTTGATGTCATGCCTGCAAAAGGAAGAGAAATGTGTTCTTTTAAAGGGAATCTTCAGACAGTCAAATTAAATATGCTGACACAGCTGAAGAGTCCTTCACTTGGGCAAAATCTAACAATATATCAGGAAAATGCAAGTTTTCTTGTTCCTAGAGATGAAGAAGAAGTAGTTTCTAAACAGGACAGAAAGGCCATTTAATTCCTTTTTACTTGGGGACTGTAAAATAAATAAACTAACAGTCATCTCCAATGCCCCTCAACATCCAAGAGTAGGTCACTTCAGATTGAAGTCTACCTACAAGCCCCCTGAGCAAAGAGAAAGAGAGAGAGTGAGCAAGAGAAAGATAAAACAAAATGAAAGCCACCCGGATGCTTGGGTCCTAGCTTTCTGTCTCCAAAATAACTTGTCCTCTGTGGGACTGTTAAATAAATTACAGATATGCTATACTCCCCAGATGTGATCTCTGTTCTCCAGCACAAATTAAAAATTTAAGCCCTTTTAGGTTGGTGCCCGGTGTAACTTGAAGCGGAGTGGTTACAAGTGCCGATATCTAACCACAGATGTGTCACACTACCACTTAGAAGTGATGCTTGTTGCCGTGGGCGCTGCATTCGAGGAGGAGAAGGCAGAGTGGCCTGATGTTGGAGAGAATATGCTACAACTTTAAAGTTACCAACTGGGCAAGACTGTTGTTCTATAACTTCCACCTAAATGTTGTGACAAAGTGTCCAGATACCAAAGTTTACCCTGCTAAAACTGTGAAAAGGTAAAGCAAAATTATGTGTATTTCAATAAAATTTCAAGTCATTTTTTCTGAATGCAGGATTATGGTCTAATGACTTTCGAATTGATGTAGATTTTTTCTTGTGTGACTGTTTTCCTTTTTTCTTCCTCATTTGGATGGTTAATTCCATTATGTGTTTTTGTTTCCAATGGTGTCTATCCTTACTGTCCATTTACAAACCTAATATACACAAGTTCAAAATCAATTCATGGCAGATATTTCTAAAATATGTATAATTTAGCATAATTCTTTTTTTAATTTTAGCTAAATGAATCCTGCTGTTTGTGTTCCTGTCTTCTGCCTGTAAGTCTGCATTTGTGTTCGGATTGTGCTGCACACTTTATCTTGAGCTTAGGCAAGTGTTCCACCGTGAAATAACACGAAAAGTCCAAATAATCATCATTATTTAAATTACCCTCAAATCAATTATCAAACTAAACAATTCTACTTTCCTCGTGAAAACAAAGGCAGCGTGCCAAAGGAAGCAGGATTACCAGCAATCTCTAATGCTTGATTAGTAGAAATAAATGGGCTATTGAATACACCAGAGGATTGCATATGTGCTCAGCACATTTTATTTATTGTGTGTTTTAGGAAAGGGTAGAGAGCAAAAAGGCTAATTAAGCAGAAACTCAACAAAAACATTATCCAATAGAACAGGAGACAATGTGGAGTAAATTTCCTCTAATCATTAAGCAGCAAAGGGCTATGTAAATGGGTTTGTGTTTGTGAATGTGTACATGTGTGCGTCAGAAAGAGATTATATGTGTTGGTGGGGGGTATTAAATAGACTCAACCTCACTATGAACTCAGAGAAAGCATTTTGTCGCTTGACCTTCATTAACATCTTCTATTCATTGTCTGACTCTGGTGATAAATCAGGAAAAGGGTCCTATTGTATCTTCCAGTGGCATGTAGTAAAGCATTCTCATCAAACTGACTTTCATTAACTTTTGTCTCCTTGCACAATAACCAAAGCCCTGTATCGAACCCAGGTTTTACAAACTGTTTGTCTCACAGGAACCTAAACTGGTTGAAAAGTAACTGAAATCAAAGCCAGACGTAATTTGATAAAGACCAAAACAGGATGCGATGTCCACTTTATGTAACTTTTAGCATAAGGCGAGGCATGTGATGAAGATCAACACCTTTAACCTCAGTCAAAAGATTACCAGAGGAAAAACTCAATGAGAACCTCAAAGAGAATAAAAGAACTTTTGGAACAGGAGACTTTCCGGAGGGGGATGGCTTTCCTCCATGAAGCATTGCTGGATTAACCTAATCAGAAGATTAATCAGACTTGAAACACTGGAGGCTGTGCCGGTGGCCTCTTTATCCGACTGAGCCGGGCAGCAGAATTAGGATTGAGACCAGAGAGACAGCGTTCCCACAACCCCTCTGTCTACTGTGGAGCTCTCTGTTTGCCAAAAGAGCTCAGAGGCCAAAGGAGAATTAGAAGATCTTACTTTGCTCAAAACTTGCCTTTTGGACTCAGAGCTCTTCTGGATAAGTCACTCACAAACAAATTGACTTGGTTAAGTCCATTAATATTACTCCAGGGGATAAATAATGCTTTGACTGAATAACTTAGCTCATGTTGAAAATTTGAAAAGAAAATCAACAAAAACACTTTGCACCGTGGTTGTTCTGTTACGCTCCGCAGAACTGACAATGATGCACATTTTGTTCATGTCTCATAAGTCACTGTGAGCCAATTAAACTATTTATGTTTTGGGGACCACATATATCTAAATGATGAATTCAATCCAGTTTTTCTGTTTTCAAATTACAGATTGAACAGTGCTTTATGAGATGTTCAAGGTTTTTAATATCGCTTTGTGATCTCACCCTGCTTAGAAAGTTTTCCTCAGCTTAAAATGACCTTTCTAGTGTGATCGTTGGCATCAGGCTCTTTGTTCACTAATTTGTTCTTTGTTCTCCAACAAGCCTCTGAAGCCTTCAAAGAACAGCCGTATTTCTACTGATAAGTCAATTACACACACTAGCATGCTATTCAGAAATTAACCATCGCCATACAGAATGAAGAAGGCTGAATAACAAAGCATGCATCACTTATTATATTTTTTATTTGCACATTCTCTTAAAAAAAACTGTGTGCCTTTTTTCTTCCACTTCAAATCTGTGGTTGTAACTTGGCAAAATGTGAAAACGATCAAGGAGCCTGAATACTTTTCCAAGGTGCTGCATGAATTTGAACAAAACCTGGAGGTCTGTCATTAACCGTACAGATTCTAACTCGCTTTTGAAAGGAAGCATTCTGCTGTGATCAAACAATAATTTAATAGATTTACATGCAATGTATTTTTCTTGCAGGGATTTAAAGACGCCATGAGCCTGACTGCCTTTAAAACTCATCTAAATTAGCTCTCGCTGTGCCATGTTCTTCTGACTCGGTAGTAAGGGATCAAATCCGACAGACAAGGTGCTTCCAGTTTTTAAGCCTGTGACCACATGGTTAAGCCCTAAAAATATATATATTCCAAACAATAATAATAAAAAAAAATAGGGTGGTGGTCAGGCTCCATCAAATAAACACATTCAGTGTACTTATCTGTCTCCATCTGTCCTTTAAAATTAGGTTGCAACTAATCTCACCACCTAGGCAGTGCAAAAAAAAACAAAAAAAAACCGTAGCACATGTCCATGAGAAAAACAAGAGAGGCCTGCAGTGTGAACAGGGAGGGCAGCATTGATCCCAGCTTTCTGGTAGCCAGGTCATCGATTGAAGCGTACAGCTGTGATACTTGGCACACCTTGCTGACTTCAACTGGAACCTTGAATCTCCAGCCAAGAGCAAACCCTTCCCCCCCAAACATCCCATGCTGTCAGCTGACCTGCACATACAGAAGTAGCTTTGCTTCCCCGTCCCAAGAGGCATTTTCTCTTGCAACAGGCATCATTATATCATAGTCAGGTGCTGCAAATTTTACAACTTAGTTGAAGGTAGAAAGCAAGGGATCTGCACAAACTGAGAAGTTTTAGGAAGGTATGGGAGAGAAATTGAGAAGTAAACAGAGAACCCAATTTTGATTTTTTTTTTTCCCTACTCCCTTGAGATGTATTGATCCCAGAATCTCATCAAGCTTTCTTTTAGATGGTTAAGTAAAACACAAACATCCTTGTGTGGCTTGTTTTTCTTTGCACCCCTCCTCCACACATGTTCGATCTACACACAGTGTTCTATTTAGAGATGTAGATCTCCCAATGTTCACTATGTATACTTAAAACAACATTATGTGCGAGGCAACAGCAGTGGTGGCACAACAATGCATTATGTTTAGGGGCTAATTGCTTTTTTGCACAGGGAAAAATTGGCTAAATGCAATTTTTCTCCAAACATATGGAATATTCCTAAATTATCTTTGTAATAAGTTTTATTTGACGCTCTGGAACCTGTAAATGAGAAAGAAAACAAGTAGAGAACAAACCTGCATGGGGTTAAACAGTTTTCCTATACCAGTGTATCCATTTATTTGTCTCTAAATGTATGAAGTGATTCGTTGGTATGAATGCTTTATGTTAGAGGCTCGTCCATCAATTCGCAGCTATTCTTGTTATTGACTCTGACAAATTCCGGGATACAACTGATAACATCTTGACAAATGGGCTCCGCTCTCCACCGTCTAACAACCAATATATCTCCCTATGTCCTCCTGTTGCCCACCTCTATCAGATTCTATTATGTGATATGATATCGCACCCTGGATGAGCACAAACAAGACGTGCATGCGAGAAAAGTATAGCATTTTAGAATAAGATATGAAAATGGTGTGTTCTTACAAAGAATAAATAGACATCAAAACTCTTCAAGTCACATCTAAAAGGCAGTTTTACTGCTTAAAAAAAATAAGCATTAGCTCTGGGGGTTTTTATGCATAACTCTTAAGTTATCCCTCTTTTTGTTATATTTTGCTTCTAAGAAGACAGATTATTTTCTAATCTGTTTCGGTGGTTTAAGCAGCATTTTTTCACGCTATGGCTTTAATTTTTTTCCTGTAGACAATCACAATAGTTTGGCTCTTTCCTTTATCTTTTAACTAAGTATAATCCTTTGAAAAAAATAATTTAGAAATGTCACTCATGACCACTTGGGATGGTTTCTAGAAAGTCTAAACTGCAGATCTTTCCACAGTATTGTATGTAAGCAATGAGCGTAATTTCTGGAAGTAAACATGACTGCTCAGTCGATCATATGACCTCGCAGGTGATCACTGCAAAAGGGGCAGTTAAAGAAATCCAGTCAGAAACCTAAATATTACGAGGGAACAAATCAAGAACGCTCTATCAAAATTGTCAGAAGATATAATGGTGATAGAATTAAAATCTGTTTTTCAATAAAGAATTTGTAAGCTTAATCCAAACAATAAAGCGCTGATTTCCTTATCCAATAGTGGCATCAATAACCATTTGTTTATTTGAAAATTGCTGTTTTATTTCAAATCCTGGACCCACAAAAGAGACCAAAAAAAGAGAACAAGAATTGTGGATAATAGTATAAACAAAAAGAAGATAAGTGTGGAGATTTTACCACTCATTTGAAAGCTATATCACACTATGTAGTTTTCTTTACAGCCCACCATCACAGTGGGGCAATATAAACATATGTTTGCATAGTGATAAAATAAGTGCATGTCAAATGTGCTTTTTTGCTCAGTGAGAGCAAAAAAGCACATTTGAGCTTTTTGACCTCCTCAGTGAGAGCAAGATTGTATATCTTACCTTTAGCAAGACTTACAATTAACAATAAATCCAAACCACAATCTTCACACTCTGTTCTGGACCACATAAAAGTGCAAAGCTCAAACATTCACATGAAAAAAAACCATCAAGTCTCATTAGCTGTTATCTGGTTTCTCAGGGTTCCTCAAGCATTAAACCAAAACTAAATTCAGAAATCAATGAGCTGTGGCATAAAATACAGGATAAAACAGCTACTGTCTAGACAGCAGTATTCTCCCAGTCTAGAAAATTAGATTGGCCAGTTACTCGTATGCAGCAGAGTGAAGAATATAAATATACCTTCATCTTTAACTTACTGTGGTTGAGATTGTGTTGAACTGATAATGTGTTTAATAGAAGAAAGCACAATCCTTAAAAGAACACATCACATTATCTACAGCTAAGTACTTTTGAAAACAAACTGATAAAACCATATTTGCTTGTTTAATGCATGCAAGTCTACTCTTTTTACATTAAAATTTTACATTTATGACTTCTTTTTAAACATCTTCTTTAAATCAAACTCTTTATTTCAATGGCCTGATAGGGTCACATTTCATCTGAAATTCTCATCAATCATGCAAAAGAAAACAAAAAAAATTGCTTAAAGGGATACATAATAGATGCCCATGCCAATATGAAAGGAGCACAAGACTTAAATTTCCCATCAGTTTGTTCTTATTTGTCATAAGACATTTCAACGGCTGCACACTGGTGGCTCCAAGGCATGACAGCTTCAGAAGGCCGCATGGTAATGTTAGGTGTGGTTGGTGCCCTTTGGTGCTTTTTAACACAGTGTGATTAGAGTCCCTCTCTGCATATCCTGCTCGTCTCTCTGTCTCAGAGCTGGTACAGAAATAGTCTTTGTCACCAGCCTCGCAGCAGGGCACCTTTTCCTCACCATGTCCAACTCACTTGGACGGAGTCACCACTTTCTGTATCAGTTTGTGCATGCTTACAGTGCGCTATGCTTTAATGTGTTCTAATTTGTTTATTGTGTATTACATAATACGCTGTAACAAGTGTAATGGCTAAAATATATATATATATATATATATATATATATATATATATATATATATATATATATATATATATATATATAATATATATATTATTATTATTTTTTTTTTTTTTTTGTATGCAGTTAGCAACATATGGTCATTTCCCCTAGGAAATAACACAAAACCTGACATATTTTGTTTAGTGTGTATTAGTAGTAATTGATAAAATACTGTTCATTGTACATAATTCAGTAAGTTAATAATGTTTTAAACCTTGATTCATTTTTATAGGTGAGGTTTAGCCGACATAGTGCAGGACTACGTTAACTTTAGATTTAGTTGTAATGCTTTTTTATCGTAGAATTCCACCCTTGTAATCTTAAATGAGTCACCTAGCACCCCAAAGTCATATCGGGGAAAAAAAGAAAATCAGCACTGCAGCTTAGTATGGAATGATACACTAGTGTAGAAGAAAAATGATCTGTGAGGGTAAGGGAAGCAGCAACAGATAAGAGGATTACTCCATTACTATCAACCCCAGGGGCTGATACCCTGGAGCAGAGAAACAAGTTTAAAAAGGGCAAGACCTTGATTTTTCCCCTCTTGACATGTTCATATTGTATGAAAAGAGCAAAGTCACTACATGACACACTATCCGGTTCTAAACAGGGCAATTGTGTGTTTTTTAGCCCAACCACATATGCAGCATCCTGAGGTGTGACCTTTCTCTCCTGTTCTTCTTTCATAACCTTCCTCAGGAAGAGTAGGACAGATCATTTGATCCTCGGCTTGGAATCTGAGCCCTAAACAAGATTGAGATTTTTGAAAATCTTAGCTGACCTCTAGAGCAATGAGGAAAAAATGCATAACTGATTTGATTGCCAGAGACACCTCAGAAAATATGATTTAAAGAAACGAAAAAAAAAAAAGAAAGCGGTGTGTGAATGCTATTCTTGTCTCAAAACAGAATGATAAATTCCACTCTCTAAATTTTTGGATAGCTTCTATGTTTTCAAGCTGTGAGTGGCATCTCCCAGGGAGCATGAAAGGAGATGCTGCCAGCAGAGGCTCTGCATGAGGTAAAAAGCAGTTAAAGGGATGGTTTGAATTTTTTTTTAAAGGGTTATGTGAAATTTTCATATGCAGCTAGTATCCTATTTGTATCCTATCAGCAGCGTTGGGATTAGCACAGCCACGACAAACACTGGTTAGAGATTTTGTGGCGACAGCAATGAAAACAGGAGCTGTTTCGCAATGGCAAAAATACTTTTAGCAACTCTTCAGTCTGTTCCAAACTTCTGTGTTTTACTCCAAAATTAAACATCATAGCGTGATTGTATTCATTCTATGAAATATTGATGCAATAATTCATGCAAAAGGAGACCCAAAGAAGTACTGAGCGCATAAATTACGCAGTACATGGACATCACAATACGGTGCTTATGTTTGGATTAATTTTTTATTGCTCAAATTTACTGAGAAACTTCTTTTTTTAGGTTCTACCAGCTGTATGCCATAATCAACAAAACTGAATGAAGCAATGTAATATGAGTCACTTTTTGAATTGCGTAAATCAAATAAATGAACTCCTCAATGATATTCCATTTTTTTGAGATGAACTTTCAAGTGTATTTACAAGGCCAACAGAAGCAAATGACTACCGTGCGTCTCTGCTGTGCGTGTTGTTCATTTTGAAATAAATGCTTAGCCAACATAGACCTTAAGAGACAAGTAAACTCATCACCATAAGTTTCTCCAATCTATGATGCTATGAAAATGTTATTTTACAAAAATCTACAGTGTATGCCAACTGTAATTTATTCACACATTCTTTCTCATTAATGTCAAAGTCTGAGCAAGGAAGCAGGCAAAAAATGCAAATCTATCTCGGCAGTGCGTTTTGTGCTGCAGCTTGAGTTATGATTGTGTGGGTGACTGGGGCAGGGCTCTCATTTTGATTTAAACAAAGACATCAAAAGGGTTGGTGTCTCCACGTCAGGACTGAAACGATAATTACCGTCACTCAAGCAGAAAGCTCATAGCACAGGCGGGAATTAATGCATGTT
The DNA here is from genome assembly GCF_904066995.2 of Poecilia reticulata. NCBI lineage: Eukaryota > Metazoa > Chordata > Actinopteri > Cyprinodontiformes > Poeciliidae > Poecilia > Poecilia reticulata. Next base: position 12,447,688 of record NC_088833.1, on the reverse strand, counting down.
AGCTTGTGACTGTGTCGTTCTGAGTGAAACTTAGACCAGCTGTCAGAGGCTTCATTCCAGAAGCTGCAACGGTTTCCAAAATCATATTTGTCCCCTTTGAATGATGCAAAACATGTCCTTAATGTAGTTAAAAAAAAATACTTTTAACGTAGGAATATTAAATTAAAATTAGTTAGGTGATAGGCATTTGAAGTGTGTTCGAAGTGTTTTATCACCTCCGTAATCTTGCCAAAATTAGAGATATTCTTGAGTGGCAATTCAAAACTAGTTCATGCATTTGTTACTACAAGGCTGGACTACTGTAGTTCTTTACTACCAGGAACACTACAAGATGCAGTTAAAAGTTTTCAGCTTAAATAATGAAAATTTAAGAAGACAGGCCATCCATCCATTTCTTTCACCCTTGTCCCTCAGTGGGGTCAGGAGGGTTGCTGGTGCCCATCTCCAGCTAACGTTCCGGGCGAGAGGCAGGGTTCACCCTGGACAGGTCACCAGTCTGTTGCAGGGCAACACAGAGACAGACAGGACACACAACCATGCACACACACAGTCACACCTAGGGGCAATTTAGACAGACCAATTAACCTGATAGTCATGTTTTTGGATTGTGGGAGGAAACCGGAGTACCCGGAGAAAACCCATGCATGCACAGGGAGAACATGCAAACTCCATGCAGAAAGACCCCAGGCCGGGAATCGAACCCAGAACCTTCTTGCTGCAAGGCAACAGCTCTACCAACTGCACCACTGTGCAGCCAGAAGACAGGCCATATTTCTCCAATTCCAACTACAATTTCTGTACGTGACATAAGAGAATTTAAAATTTTTCTACTCAAATGTGAAGCTGCTCTGCCATTTAAGAGAGATCTGATTGTTTCATATTTGCCTAACAGGGCACTTTGCTCTCGGACGGCAGGTTTACTGCTGGTTCAAAAAGTAGAATGGAAGGCAGATCTTTTAGTCACCAGGCTCCTCTCCAGTGGAACCAGCTCCCAGTTTTAGTTCATGAAGTAGGCACCGTGTTTACTTTTAAAACTAGGCTTAAAGCTTTTCTTTTTGATAAAGTCTACAGTTGGAGCAGTTTTCTCTGAGCCTTCTCTGCTGGTTTAGGCTGCAGAACAGGTCATTTTTCCTAGCTTTCCTATATTCTCTTACTACGCTTCCATTTTGAAGAGAGCATAAAGTTATTTCTACATTTAACTTGAAGCTCCGTTTTTGTTCCTCTTCGTAGAAGATAAATCTTCATGACGTTTCTGTTTAGTTGAAACGACTTCTGGGAGAGATGCATCGGCTGAGGTACTGCTGCCAAAAAATCCATGTTCTCCTTCTATAGATAATGTTGTGTCTTTTAATGTTTAACTCTCTCTCTCCTGGACACAGCCATTAGCTGAGATTTTGTTGTGACTAAATGCATGGGCTCTCTTTCTTCCTGTAGACTTGAAAATCGGCTCTAAGCTTTATCTGTCTAGTTGTGTTTCTCTCTTAAAAGAAACCACTAAAAGAGCTTCTACTGCCATTAACTCTTTACTTTTTCTGTAACATAAGTAATCCTGGGTCAGTGATTTTGTGTATCTGTTCTGTCTTCTCTGACCCCCGGTCAGTTGTGGCAAATGTCCGTTCACACAGAGGCAAGTTCTGCTTGAAGTTTCTTCCCGTTAAATGGGAGTTTTCCTTTCTGCAGTCGCCACATGCATGCTCAGTGTGAGGGATTTTCTGCAAAGTCATTGAAACAATCAACACAACCGTTCCCTGTCACAACATGATCGTCCAAGAGGAACAAGATAGTGACTCAGTGCAATTGGGTGGGTTTCCCTTGGACTTTTTTTTCTTTTTACAAAATTGAATAACAAACTGAGCTTGACTGTGTTGCTTGATAACTAGGATCAAATTGGAATGTAGGTAATTGTTTTAAAATCTGTCTGTATAACTTGATTGAAATAGATTTTCATGTTTATAAAGTGCCTTCAGAACACGTGTTATGAGTTGCTGCAGCGTAAATAAATTGGATTGAATTCGATCTACATTAGGGACTGATTTTGAAATATAATTCCTAATGTAATTTCTCCTTGATTCAATCATTCAATCAGATGTTATTCTTACAGTTTTGTGAAGTGATGTGACAAGACTGGAGCTTTTATGAGAAAATATTTTCCTTCTCTTTGATCACCTCTGCGGTCGTTGTGATTGTGGTAAAAGTGAGGAAAACTGCAGTGTGACGTAAAAGTAGATGGAAATTGCTCCTTTTGTTGGACTTGTTGAGTGCGTCTATAGTTCAAGCAACAGGCTTTGCTATTTTACATAAAGATAAAGTGGATAGTGTGCACAAAATATGGCTAGAAAGTCTGTCTCTGAATCTTATGTGACAAACTGGAAGAATGTGAGATTAAAACGCTCAAAAATTCAAAATATTCCACAAACTGCAATTAAAATGAAAACCTTGACCGGGTCACATGGCCAAAGTGACCAGACCTGGACCAAATACCAGCTCCTGAGGACTGGAGTTTAAGACCCCTTTGTAGATAATAGTAGCATGTCTAAAGAAAAGGTTATGGTCCTTACTGAGGAGAGACATTTTCTGAAATATGTGCATCCAGGAGGTGAGCTGCAACTCTGCAGCTGTGCTTCCCCCATCTCTGAGAGCAGACTATAAACAGAAAGTGAGAACACAGATGGTAGAGCGGTTGCATTTGGTAAAAATTTAGTGTGGAAAATGGAATTTCTGTTATCCCTTTTACAAGACGGGTGACCCTTGTCCCCCTGGTTGGCTCTCTTCTCCTTTTCCCATTAGCTTAGAGAACACACAGACACGACACTCAGGCACACACATAGGGATTTAAAATTCCTCCGTAAAGCAGCCTTCCTCATGCACACACAGACACTGTGTTATTGTCAAACAGTCAATATTTTCTGAAGGATGGCCCCTTACGGGAGCCAGCAGATGTTCGGAAGCCCTCCCCGTCGGCATGAGAGGGTTTGTGATTGCGTTCGACCACAGCCCTTCACAAAGATGCTGTACATCAAATGCCAACAGATAAAAAGCAATCTACAAAGAGTTAATCAGAAGAGGAGCTTTCACGGCAGCCTAGTGATTTGTCTCAATCATACTGAAAATAGATGGGTTATCATAAAAAATGGCCCAATATAAATAAATGGATAACCTAAATACAACACTGTCATTGTGTTTCATGTAATACTGAATATGATGTTGTCCCAGACTACTCTGCAGCCTTAAGTGATGCTCTGCTTTTATCTTGCCATTTGCCAATATTGCTTGACCTTGACTCTGAACAAGCCAGCTGTGTGTACGTCTGCCTTTGTACTTTTTTTACATACACACACTCGGTGTGTGTGAGGATACTCTGATGTCCCCGCTACACCCTCATTTAGCTGATTCGGATTGGGTATGAGAGCCTGACCAATTTGCATCCTGATATCACTGTGGAAATGCTTGTGCAAGAGGCTGTTAAGCATTTTGCATACTCACATCAGAATACTCTGATGTGACTCTCACAGAGTGGCATGCTGGGAAAGAATGAAGCTAAATCACAAAAGCTGTTAACCCCTATTTCTCACCTCCTTGTACTAAACATCACACATCAACCAAGCTGACCTGCTGTCTTGACCACTGCAAGTAAAGCAAAAGAAAAGAAATGGGGAAGAATATATCAAGGAATTTAATAATCAAGATTTTTATGCCACTGATACCAACACAGGTTATTCTAAATATGTTTGCTGAGTCCCAGTGTAATAGATAAAGTATATATGTACATATATGTAGTAAAGTAACACACCCTTTCAGAGAGGAGTAGATAAATAATTAAAATGCCATCCACTGCACAAGACCAGATATTGTGAAATTGACTGAATTTGGTTTTATGTCTACAATCTTTTTTTCTGTTTTTGGCCTTTGAACGTAAATTCACAGTCAGCATCAGACCCTATTGGCCACTGCTGCTCCCTGTGTGTCTGGTTGATGTGACACACTTAGTCAAGGTTCATTTGTGCTTTAGACCAACAGCTGTGTGGGAGAGATCTGAGTGCAAGGCCATGCTGAATGCTGCTGCTATAACATTTCACAGTTTAAAGAAAAGTATTTGGTTTATGAAGCAGGAGAACAACAGTTTATCTTAGTTTTGTTCACAGAGGAATAACTGGAACCAGAGAAATAATAAAAGACGAACTATCGGTAATGGCTACTGTTTCAGCTTCACTCTTTCCACTATGAGTTAGCTTCAATTATTGACATGCCTAATTGAAACTGTTAGATTCTGGGAAAAAAAAAATATATTCACAAACTTGTAGTGTAAAGATTCAGTATGAAAGTGAGTACAAATACAACTTTTATAATAAAAAGGGAGCACCCATTACTCAGGTAAATTGATCGTTGTTCAAATGATTGAAAGCACCAGGATATCTTTGCAAGTAAAACTATGTGGTGAAGGTTATGTTAGGCAACAGGCACACTGCATATCTTTTGAACATACATAAGCTTTTTTACTTGGTGCAGGATGATCAGCAAGTATAGAAAACCAGGGAGCTAGAGAAAGTGCTTAATTGAATTAATTTAAAAGGGAATATCCAATTTGAAGGCTGTATGGATGATTACATTCATAATATAATGAAACTAAATTCATTTACGAGGCACCACAACAAAAAAGCAAGACGTTTTTTTTTTCATAAACCACAATCATCCATCACAGTCTGACAACCAGTCTGTGAGTTACTAGCTTCCTATTTTCCGCTAGTTCAAATTAATGGAGATTTTTGTAACTAACCCACAAAAAAGTAGGACACATTTATAAAAACCACAAAATAAGGCATTTCAGCTACTGCAATCAGAAATCACCTCATTAGGAAATAGAGCCCACATATGCACGTCTTAAGATCAGTATAAATGATGCTATGAAGGGCATTTGTGGGGTAGTTTAAAGTAGGTCCAGGTTCTAAAATAATATAACAATTTGGACAGCTCAAAACCACTGTTCAATCTCTTATACAAAAATAGATAGAAAAAGGCACAATAGCATACCTATCATGACATGTTTGTCAGCCTAAAGTGACAGGTAGAGCGATGAGATCATTAATCACGGAAACAGGCAAGAGGTACGTTGTAACCCTATAGAAACTACAAAGGCCTACAGCTCAGGTAGGAGCTGTCTGTCACCAGGACAACTATTTGCAAGTTTTATTGAAGAGCCAATTTTTAACAGAAATTCTTAAGATGTCTTGGTGTAAAGTTGGCAACGAACCAACACAGGAAACACATGAAAGGAAGTACTCTGGTTTTGTCAAAATGCAAAACAATATCAGTAGGAGAAACAAACACTTCATTCCTCTGAACACAACATCCCTGCTGTGTAAAGTTGTGCCGACATTACAATCTGGGAATGCTTTTCTTCAGTAGGGGTTTGAAATCTGGTCAGAGTCGACTGAAGATGGATGCCAGTAAATAAAGGTCATTTATTACTTATTTGCATTTGTCATACACAATTGAAACAAAAATGTCCATGTTTGTTGTGGCAATATGATACAATCTCAAAATGTTTAAGATGTAGGAAAGCTTTCGCATAGCACAGATACCAAGCCATCACCAACAACCAAACAACACGACCTCTGAACCTTAAATACTTTTTTTTTTCAGACCCACTGTTTAATAAAACAAAGTACCATGGCTGAGCTTAAGGAATCATCAGTTTCAAAACTAAACATTCAAATAAAAGGGCTGCGTGGTAAACCAAGACTGGAAAAAATCTAATTAAGGGGGATCTTAAGGTGTGAAATTTGGTTAGACCGACTGAAATGAAGAAAATTCATTTCATAATTCAACATGTCAGCATTCAGTTTCAAAGTTCTGCTAACATGATGTAAATCAGACAGCAAGCACCACCTTTTTTGTTGTTGGTGCATTCTTTTCTGCTTTGGAAATTTGGATTTTGTCAATGATAAATTGCCAAAGGGGTGAAATTCTTCATCTTTACCTGAAAAGAGGGTAGGACACTCTTACAATACAAAGACTCAGTCTGAATTCACAGACAAAACCATATGTCACTACCTATTAACCCCCATAAAGAAGACAGGGGACAACTTTTAAAACTTTGAAGTATTAGGGTTATAAATAAATGGCTACATACAGAGACGACCCTGGCTTTCTTGAAGGGCCTATCCAGAATAGAGTATTAGCATGCTCATCAGACTGCAGTGTGTCAGAGTTTACTCAAAAAGTTGTACTATTTCTGTCTGAATTCCACCCACTAAGCTAAATACCTGTATCACCTGTGTTTAAAGTCCTATTTTTGCACTCGTTGATAAACATGCACATCTTGTCTCAGATCTGGTACTGAGGGAAATACGTGTCCTTGGGAGATTGAAGTTTTGTCAAGCTATACATCAGACATCTGCTAAGCACCTCATCATGAAAGGGCTGAGGTTTATTCCCTTGCATTGCTTTGCCAAGAACAACTTACAGGCGCCAAGAAACCTTCCACTCTGCCAGCAAGGTTAGGTGAATGACAATGCTGAGTTACACAGACTCAAGATGAGGAAAGAGAAGGACCAGGAGGGAGAGAAATCCAAGGGAGGTTAGAAGCAAGAGCCACTCACTATGTGTTGTCTTCCTATCATGACTGCTAATGCTTTTTCTGCTTGATGATCCATCAGAGAACAGATGCTTTAACCAATCCAATAGGTCAGGGAATGAACCCAAAGAGGCTGCATTCTTTTTTTTCTGTAATTCTCTTCCAACTGCATCGCTAATCGAAAAAAGAAGGCATTGAGGAATCTAGACCTGAGGTGTTAAACATTTCATTAGGCACATATCTGACACACACTTTATCAGAAAATAAATGTTTGATTCAGCAACACCCAGCTTCAATATTGTTTTTTGCTCCACAAAAATAGGACAGGAAGTGTGCGAGCATGGGAGGAAAAACTGAATATAAAGCATCAAACGAAGTTCATCGCAATGTTGCAGCAAAAGAAATGAATCCAGTTTTGTCCTCAGTTAAACAACCAGTAGACAAATCCAGAGTCAATAGTTTACCCAAAGAAATCATAACGCACCATCTGAGCTACCCATGTGTTAAGCAGCTTTTATTACACCTATCATATTGCAAAAGAAAGTAGGGGTGCAGAGTTACTGTTAGGATTTCTTTTCATTTTCCACATAGCTGTTAAGTCTTATTTTGTGATCTGTTTAACATATTCACTTATAAATCCCCATCTGTGTTTTCATTTTACTCATTTGCAATTACAAATGCAACAAAATCCCATATGTGAGGATGGAAAGACAAACAGCTTTCTTTGTTTTTACCACTCAGCATTTGTTGAACCATAATTAGGCTTTTTATTCCAGATTTTCTAAAACTGTAGCTCCCAAAATGGAACTTTAATTAAACTAAACTGATAAAATTGATGTATAAACAATCAGTTTAAAATACAAACTAATATATTGGCTAATTATAGAAGCACATAATAACTAAAAAAAATGGCGTCTCAACAACTCCTGTTGAGCGACATCTGCTTTGATCTGTTCCCTACATAAATGGCAGTTTTTAAAAATTTAATATGGTTTCTGGATATAATCGTTTTCCTGATCTAGGGTGGACTGTAATGCTATGCTTTAGAAACTATTGTGTTAAAACATTGAATTTTCAGCTTGCGCACAATATAAATATAGCCAGGAAAATGTTTTCATGTAATTGCTAAAAAGGTTACCCATACATCGATCTGTCTATCTGTCCATTGTTTAAAAATTTTGTAATATTTATTTGACCGTAGATAAGGCCAAGTAGGTGGTTTAAAAATCACAAAATATTATTATTCCTGGTAGATTTAGATTTAATGCAAAATTGTTGTCTTCAAATTGCCCTTAGGGTACGGGAGTGTGCTTGGTTGTTTCTCCGGGTTACCAATGCTAGGCTGGTGACGTGTTCAGAGTGTACTCCACTACTTCCACCCTACAAAAATACATGGGTAGAGAGAACGGATGGATAAAAAATGTGATTTAAAGAATCATTTTACTTTTACTTTGATTTATTATCTGATCAGAGTTGACCCTCTCATTTTCAATCTGAAACAAACTTCTTGGTTGACTAAGCAATAATTTAACGTTTATATCTCTCCTCCCATTTCCTGTCTAGGGACTGTCAAGTACGAATAGTTTCTAGCTGAATTGCACATCTTGCATATTTTAATGTTGTGTTCTCTTGTCTTACTAATTTTTAAGACTGACTAAGATGGCCCTGTGTTTCATGTAAAATGTATACCCCAGGGAAAATACAGAGGGGTACACGGTGCTCCCTACAAGCGTGTAGCTCTGCTGCTCCTTGCAACTGTCAGCTTCTCAGCACGGTTTTAGGACAGGTACAGCACATTCACCATCTGTGAAATACATAAATACATGAGGAGCCTCACTGAGTATCTTCAAATCTATGGGCTGTAGGGTAAAGCTAGTATTCCCCAAAGAGGCTCTGGCTTGTCGATAGGCTAAAGTATTTCCCCTAGAATCCAGGGTACGCAACCATTCATCTATCAGACCTCAACTTATAATGCATAAGGCGAAGACGAGGGGAAAAAAGGAAAAAGAAAGAAAAAATCAGGATGATTAATGTGCCTTCTGTGTGGTCAGTCTTTTTCCTTAGCACACACAGCAGAAACCTAGTTGTGAATGTATTTTTGCACAAAAGAAATGCATAGACATTTTGCAAGCTTACCTTCATACACGTGTGGCTGCACAAAGCAGAAAGTGCACACAGAAACACATCACCAGAGGGCTGTATTCCAGAGGATAGCAGATGAAAAATGTCTTTGCTCAACTCTGCTGCTGGCTAACCTCCATGCTGAATGGAGGGGTATTGACTAAAGAGCGAAACAGTGGACCCTTATTTATAAATGCTTCTGCTGAGCTAACAGCAAGCATCACAGCACACTGAGTAAGAATTCAGAAAACCAACTGACTCACCTTGCTGCTGTATTCATTGCCATGACAAACCAAAACTTAGCAGCACATTACGAGTTGCTTCACTGTTAATTAGCTCACAGGAAAAAAAAAATTAAGAACCTAATGTAAAAAAAAAAAAATCATATCCGAGAAACAGTAATTAGCTACAATTCCGGAATTAATGTTGAGATGTTGAGTCATGTTAATCATGTCTTCTCGTAACAGAAACACCTCACCTTGGAATATTAAATTGTAAAGCAAAACATACTGAATAAAATGAGAAGAAAGGCCCTGTGCAGTGCAGGATTAGAGCAAGCGCCCCACACAAAGAGTTCTCACCGTTCTCGGTTCGATTCCCTATGAAGTTTGCTGCTTGTCTCCTCCTCGTCTCTCTCCACCCATTTTATGTCTAGGGACTGTCAATAAAGGCCTCCAATGCCCAAAAAAAATCTTTTAAAAATATGAAAAGGCTGCAAATAACCAATCTTATGACTGGATATGGGTTTCTACATGTTTAGCTATGCTCACACAAAAATAATCCATTCCTTCAATACTCTAATTTGGTATTTGACAGGCACCCAGATGTCTGTAAAATGAAGATTTTGTCCAATATTGTTCCCTAATGGTCCTCTTGCTAGCTTTCTACTCCGTACAACTGAGTGAACACAATTGGGATATTTTCCATTGTAAGGCAACAGGATAATTTAGCCATTAAAAGCAGCCACACTCAAAGTGGATTCAGTTTTGTCTGGCTACAAAGGATGCCAGAGAGCTTATAAGCCGCACATTAATATGACCACAGATCAATAGGGCTGTGAGCGGTGAGGTATTGTTGATGTATTGACTGGATTTATGAGGGAACAGAGATGGATATGTATGGAGTTTTCTGGTGTTGAATGCCTGTATCATTACAGCTCTCGCTAGGAGCTAACAGAATGGAAAAATATAGTTAGAAACTCATTAAAACTAATAATACAAAATCCTTACAGGTGTCCATTGTTAATATATATAAAAATTTGACAAGTCATTGGTCCTTTTAACAGCATTCAATTCAAATTTTCTTAAGAAAAACCAGTATTTAATTTGCATAATTAGAAAAAATAAATAATTCAAACTTTACTAAAATAAGGGAATTAATAAATTTTGAATTCAATTGAGCCTGGTTTAAAACTAAAACAAACCGTTACATATTTAATCATAGGGATGAAAAATACCTCTTTTTCATTCAGGAAATTGCTGAAACAATCTATATGCTGAATCAAAAACTATACAAAACAATGAAATGACTCTTTATGCCTCACTGCATGATTAAAATACTATTAAAAGGTCATTAGAAAACAGGTTGTTTGCAAATAATTAAAAGGAAATAAGTTAATTATCATCCCATGTGGATCTTTTGTTAAAAAACAATAATTCTTATGAATAGTAGAATGAGATGTCAAAAATGCCTTCTTCGACTGCATCTTTAAGTCCAATATCTTTCATCTTCCATTTGACGATACCTCACAGATTTTCTATCAGGTTTAGGTCAGGTGAGTTGGCTAGCCAGTTAAGTGCAGAGATACCATAACTGTTAAACATTTCCTCCCCAAAGTTCTTTAGAAGGCTTTGCTTCACACTCTCCTCAGGCTGTCACTGACTGTCCTTATTGCCTGTGCACCTTTTCTACCAAGCTTGTTCCTTTCCTGAAGCTTTTACACCAATATGCTTCAACATATACATGCGGCATTATATAAACAGCCAACTTCTTTTCAAAAGGCTTTTGAGGCTCCTCTGCCTTTTTGTTTTACTGCTCAGTTAACTCAATGATGGTGTCACTTAAAGTCTGTTGGAGTGCCGTCAAGTCAGCAACCTTCCCCATCATTTCCTGGGCCATAAAATTATATGTGTGTATTAAAGCATTATGTTTTCATTGGTTTTATGTAAGTTTTCAACTTTCTGAGAGACAAGATGAACTGAGATAAACCCATAATATATCACCCTATGTGTTATACATGTATATAATACGGGGAATGTCTGGTACTTTTCTGCAAGTTTCACAGTGACGCAATCTTTCAATCGGGGTGATGTGGTGGGTTTTGACCCAGTTTGGTATTTTGAAAAGATTAATGGAAAAAGATCCAGTAGTACCTAGGCTGGAGTGATTTTTAGGACCATTCTGTCTGTTACCTTGTCCCAGTATGGGCGGGGCACCATTGGCCCCGGGCCCTGGACTATCAGTCAGACTGATGTATAGGTCCACAGGGTACAAATGAAACCTGTCACAACAAGGGTAATGATGTCAGAGTCACTACAGCTCACCGTTAGAGCAGGGGGAAGAAGAGGGGATATGAGAGGATGTGCGAAAGTGAAGAGGGTTGAGAGGAGAGAACTGAAAGGATGGAGAGAAAAATGACAAGTCAGAAACAGGAGAGGCAGGAAACACAAGAACCTTTGATTGGGGAGAAAAGAAACAAAAGTGGAAAGGTAGAAAACTCAGAAAGGAGGAGTGTTAAGAAAAGCACAAATCTAAGCAGAAGAGAACAAAGAAAAAAAAAACAAAGTCTTATTTGACAAAGGAAAGATAAACTAAACCAAAATGGAAAAAAGAAATGTTAATACATGTACAGTAGTGATAGATCATTGTATGAATACAATGCCTATAAAAAGCCTTTTGAATGTTGCCCTTCAAATGTCTTTTATAAATCAGTCAGGATCAACAAAATCTAACTTTTTGGCCAAACATGATAAAAAAGCCCTCTTTAATGTCAAAAATTATTTTGCAGAAACACATTTCTACAAGAGGGCTGCACAGTGGCGCAGTTGGTAGAGCTGTTGCCTTGCAGCAAGAAAGTTCTGGATTCGATTCCCGGCCCCGGTCTTTCTGCATGGAGTTTGCATGTTCTCCCTGTGCATTCGTGGGTTTTCTCCGGGTACTCCGGTTTTCTCCCATAGTCCAAAAACATGACTGTCAGGTTAATTGGCCTCCCCAAATTGTCCCTAGGTCCCTGGAACGTTAGCTGGAGATAGGCACCAGCAACCCCTCCGACCCCACTAAGGGACAATGGTGTAAAGAAAATGGATGGATGGACATTTCTACAAGATGATAAATAAGGAACAATATCCAACATAAAAAGTTATTGCATAAATATTCATACCCTTTAAGTATGAATATTTATATAGTAAATATATAGTAGATCTTTGTCTGAAATCACAGAATGAAGTCTGTGATGCAGGTTCATTCTGAGTCTGCACACAGCACCTGTTGCAGACTCAATCAAAAGCCACAACTCAGTTCTGGACAAACACTTAGTACTAACCAAGTTGACTATATAGATTAATTGAAAAGACAACTTCCTAGACAGAAATGATGAACAATTGAATTCCTTGTAGATGGCAGGATATTTGCATGCATGTGAACCTGCACAGATATGGTTAGGGAAAAGGAAAGTCAAAGCTCTTCAAGCACAGTTGATCTAATGGGGAGAAGGGCTAACAAAAGGTTCAGAAAGCCGATTATATGCGTAACACGTGCACAGCCAATTTCTTAAATAAACTGGAGACGATTAGATGGAAAACTTGATTACTAAGATATTTGATATCTGCAAACCCTACCTGCTCTTCCAGCATAATTTTAAATTTAGACTTAAGTCAGTGCTTTGCATTTTCCACATCCTGCATACTCCCTGGGAAGCAGAGGGAGAACAACAAGGTGTGTAAGCTGAACTAAGCCAGTCGCTGACATGGAGAGGAGTTTAAAGAGACGTGTGTTCTCTTTGTATCGCCGTTTCCCAATCGCAACGCCTTGCCATCACTTTCCCTGTCTGATACCTCTGTGTTACCACAGCCTTCCTCTGCTTATCCTTCACTTCTATCCTCATCCCCTAATATCATTGACATCATCCTTTCCATTGCCCTCTCTCCACTGTCCCCACCTCGCCTGCAACATGTACACACGCGCACACACACAAGGCCACGCAAGCCACTGCCTGCATCCTGGCTGCCTTTGCCTCTCTAGAAATCTCTCCACATCTCAAGACGTGGCCACTAATGGATTGAAAGTCTTGGGGAAGAGGCAACAGTCATTTAAAGATTAATGTCAGCCTTAGTATTCTGAAGGGCAGTCAGCCAAACCTCAGTGTGTGCATGCATGTGTGTGCGTGTGTGTGTGTGTGTGTGTGTGTGTGTGTGTGTGTGTGTGTACGTGTCCAGGAGAGGACATGCGCATGTCATCTCTGCAAAGATGCCCTCTTCATTAACAGCCATTAGGCAGAGGCTCAGAAAAGGAGGGAATAAAAAAGGATAAGCTGGCTGGCCTCTATAAGAACACATCACAGCTGGACACTTTCTTTTCATTGCGCACAAAGATAGATTTTACAACCAGTGACTTTAATCAGTTAATATAATTGCATAATCTTGCTTATGCATACATATATATTGCAAATATCATCATCAGTGAGTCACAAGGCTGCTTTACGCATACGTTATATATATATATATATATAAAAAAAAAATTCCCTTCTCACCCTCCGCGGGTGGTCTGTTTCATCCTCTGAGCTCGGGTCCTCTACCAGAGGCCTGGGAGCTTGAGGGTTCTGCGCAGTATCTTGGCTGTGCCTAGAACTGCACATTTCTGGACTGAGATGTCTGATGTTGTTCCTGGGATCTGTTTGAGCCACTGCTCCAGTTTGGGGGTGACTGCCCCGAGGGCCCCGATGACCACAGGCACCACTGTGGTCTTCACCTTCCAGGTCTTTTCCAGTTCCTCCCTGAGGCCCTGGTATTTCTCCAATTTCTCATGCTCCTTTTTCCTGATGTTGTAATCACTTGGTATTGCTACATCCACCACAACGGCTTTCCTCTGTTCTTTATCCACCACCACAATGTCCGGTTGGTTCGCCATTACCATCTTGTCTGTCTGGATCTGGAAGTCCCACAGGATCTTAGCTCGGTCATTCTCCACCACTTTTGGGGGTGTTCCCCACTTTGATCTTGGGGCTTCCAGTCCATATTCTGCACAGATGTTCCTGGGTCTCCCGGGTGGAAGACTGGTGACTTACCTATTGAGCTATACAGTCAGCTATATATATATATATATATATATATATATATATATATATATTACAAATGCTTTGAATATATTCTATTCCACCTTACAGGTTTTCAGGAAAACAGACAAAAAAAATGGCACATTTTTGAAGGTTTATGTTCAGGACAAAGCTGTTACACCAGATGGTTAGCTACACAAAACCACTTGGAAGTCGAACAAAAAAAAAGGGAAAAGTAATTCCTTCATTTCCAGAAATTCTCGGCAGATCAAACTTCTGCAACATTACTTATACCACCAGCTGATCTGGTCATGAATTAGACTCATCTCATAGCCATTCAATAAAAGTGAGCAAAAGCAAGTGAGGATGATCATAAGTTAGGAATTCAGGTCTGCACGAAAGTGGCCACAGTTTCTCAAATGGGTCTGGATTTTCATTTCAAAACCGAGGCACGCAGCGCTTTATTGCTATTTAGGCTAAAGGATGATTTTACTCTTTCCCAAACACATACCAAAATATCATATATCAAGAGAGTGAACGATGTTAGAGACAAGACTGCTGTGATTTATTTCAACCTTGCGAGAATAATTGCATACAGAATATAAAAAGAACATTTTCCTCTCCCAAAATGTTCTCATAAATTTTTGCCTTACTGGATGACAAGCAACTCAGTAAATGTCTTTAGTGTTAACTTTTCCAAAGACCTCATTGTCCATCTAGTGTTTGAATTCTATGAAATAGATTCTAGGAGACCTTGAAGTCACACATTGCACAAGAATCCAGCAAGCTCAAGGCCTGGTTACGACAGTAATTCAGTAGCAAGTTAAACAAACTGTTTCGGTACCTTTAAGTAAAAAAAAAAAAAAAAAGCAAACTTGTATCTCAAAGACAGATGTAAAAGGTTCAATGGAATAATCATTAATAAATGTAGATTAATATTTTTATATCAGTACCCAGCATTTTGGAAAAGGCAGCCTATGAGGTTGTTAGGAAAGCCAGCAATTCCTACTGAAATAGAAATCTCTAATTATCGTATGTCTCCACAGTAAGCGTAGTATTAAACACATTGCTCGGATGCTAAGTGTTTCTGACATCCCCTGCACTCAAAGTGAGACTACAAACTAACAGAGCTGGACTTGCAGTTGTAAGTCTCATGACTAGCTCATTACATTTCATTTTTAAAACTGTCAAAACATCCTTGAGCAAGACACTGAACCTCTAGCTGCCTGCTTGGTTCAAATGCTTCTGAAAAATAACAGCTGAGCCAAAATGCTGCTTTATACAGCAAAGACCTTTATGACGTGTTATAAAGTCAAACAACCTGTTCACTTTATTTAGGTAAATAAACCAATTCAATATTTTGAATTAAGATACACATTTGACATGGATTTAAAATTCCAAACAGATACATTACAATAAGTGCACTAATTAAACAAAGAAGAGGTTTTCTAAAAACATTAAAACATTATTTCACTTCCCAACCCGCTGAAATGTTATCCAGTTTTTGCCTGCATGTGTTGTCTTAAGTATCGCTTAGGCTTGAGACATTTTTTCAAACTCTTATTTTTATGAAGGAAAGAGAAAAATAAATGGTTACAGAGTGACAGGCAAGACACAAATGATTCAGCAGTGTGGGAATACCACTGGTAAACTGCCTGGTAACAACAATAAAGTTGGTATCTGTTAGGTGTTTTTTTATACTGTAAGTGGCATTTCGAATTGATTTTTTAGTGGTTTTCACCAAGTCAGGACAATAATCTAAACCAAGTTTTTTTGTTTTTTTTTCAAAAAAACAAAAACCTTTAGTGATGCACATAAAAAAGTCCTGCTACTGGGATGGTAAATATATAGAAATTCAGTGGGATTTGCTAATTGAAGTAGTCTGTGACCAGACCAATGAGGAAGGTTGATCACTCTTATACAAATGTGAGTATAAGACTTAATTATATTTTTACTTCAATAAAGCAAAAAGTAGCCATTCAAAAAATGACTCAAGTATGACCAAATGTTTGAATTTATTTTAAAGACTAGATTGTCAAGAAATAATTTTGAAATCTGGATTGATAAGAAACTTCTGATTTTGTGTTTGTTCATTTTCCCAACTCAAAACTTGGAAATTCAATTTTTTGAGGAAAAACATGTTTAAACTAATTCCTCTAAATATGCATATGTTGATTTGTTTATGATCATTTGCTTTGTGACACATCCAAACAAAAGCAATCTTATCCTTTAAGTACAATATTACTAGTTATACTTTATATTTATTGCATTGTATCTTGTTTGAGAGCAAATGTTTTAGACTGAAACCAGCAGCATATAATTACACACCGAACAGGAATAATTTAATATCAGTTTGAGTTTAATGAAACCTCCATGTAGTTGTGAAAACATAGCACAATGTTTAAATTAAACAGCGAAATATGAACAATTCAAGCCTGCTCTTGAATATTTTACCCTGATTACAGATTCTTATAAACACTGTTTGACGTTTGTGAATCCATTACTCTAATTCTAAAATCAAAAATTGAGTACTCTGTTTTTCCCAAAATGTTAATAAGATACTGTGTTGTTGTCGTGATTATAATATACTACCACACTGTGTTGCAATATGCCTATATCAGATTATATCTTATTACACCATATCATATTTGTGACCTGGATGTAACTCAGATGAGTGAAAAATACAACAAAAACAAATTGTCCTTCTAAAATATATATTTAGTTTACACTGTGAGTATCATATAAATTAAGTGGTGTTATCGCTAAAGTCTTAAATATTGCAATCAAATGAGTTGTAAAGTGCAAATGTTCCTCTGTGTGTTACCACAGAGGAGCATATTTATTGTTCTCTCAAGCAACTGATCATTCCAATTCCTCCCGCGGTGGAAATGGAGGGTGGACTCGCATCTAAATTTTCTAATATTGAACAGCAAAGTAATCTGAGGGGCAGCCACTGGAAAAAACACACACACAGCAAGCAAAGAAATGATTATAGCAGTAAATACAGCTCAGGGAGTGCGAGCAGGAATACAATATTGTGCACTCACATGCACGCAGAAGTAAGAACACCGCTATCTAACGGATAAAGAAACGGTGTCTCTGTTACATACATAAAAACATTATCGGTCTCCTGCTTAGGTATATCTGTGCTCAGCCATGCTGCAGAGGAGCAGGCACGTTGGATGTCTGCGGTGTGTGTCCCACGAGAGCAAAGTGAGAGCACCGGTCCAAACTCCCCTAAATATTTAATGTGCTTGTCTGATGGTCATAATCGCTGTAAGAACAATAAATGAAAACAAAAAGGTGCCAGCCCAGTAAAAACCTGCAGCATAGGCTGAAGCCACATCAGGACAGTGTGGTTGGTGGAGAGAGGAGAGGAGAGGAGAGGAGGGGAGTTGGAGAGGGAGAAGGGAAGCACAGGATGAAAACAGACAGAGGCACTCAGAACCATGAAAAATACATGACAGGTGACTATCACGGTTAAGCAGGATCGGCGTTTGACCTGTGAGCAGGTATAGAGTCCCATGACAGCATGCAGACTGAAAGTATATTTTTAAGGGAATATTTTTAAGCAGCAGCAAGATAATCAAAAAGTGAATATTTTATTAAAATATTTTAGATATAAAATAGAGCAATAATTTTTTATTTTTTTTTTACAGTCATGAATGTAAATATGTTGCATAGATCTACAACAACAACAACAACAACATAACTGGGCACATAAGGAAAGGTGTCAGTGCAAAACCAAACACACGCCGACATGTTGCTGCTATCCTAGAATCTCAATGTGGCGATGACAGATAAAGTGAGGGCAATCATATTCGAAAAGCCAAATAAGTGCCAAACATGTGGTCACAGCAATCCAAAATCAATTTGATTGACACATATTTTTCTTGAAGGAGCATTTTCAATCTGTCTACCTCTTATAACCGCAGGTAAAGATTGGATTCACCTTCTTCTTACCACACTGAAATGAATGAAAACACATAGGATTGAGGAGCAGTGGTGGCACGTCTCAGGTGGCTATCTTAACAGATCTATAAAGAAATGTATTGCTTCCATTCTCTGAGCTGAAGTGTCGCACCAGAGGACACAGAGAAGCATCAGTCAAGCATAACTCTTCATACAGAATACACAATATAAGAAAAAGGCCTGTTGATTTTTTCTGTTTCATATTTGGTATTGAACTCTACAACTAAATATGTAATTTTTTTTATAAGTTATTAACAATTTACATATAAGCTTGAAAATAATTGAATGGACTATTTTTGTTGGACCTTTGGTAAAAAAAAACAAAAAAAAACTTTTTATCATCCTTTTTTGGACATGTATTAACTTTGATTAATTTATCCTGATCATTAATTCAATATATTGTATTTGGACGTTTGATCAACCAAAAACAGTGCAAAATGTTTAAATGTTAAAGACAATAGAGTCAAGATATTCTAGGTGTTTTTTACAAATAAATCTACAATATATGCTATGCAAACCTCTTTGAATGAACACTTTATTGAACTACCTCTTACTGAGTTGGCTAAACATCCTTTTGGGGTATGTCCTTACCAGTTTACAGCATACTGATTTTCAGGCTACATATAAGAAAAGGAGAGGAGAGAAAGATGGAAATCACTAAATAAGGGGGGAAAGGAAGCAAGAAAATCCAGACCTTCGGAGGGGAATTGGAATATGTTAACGTCGGAAAGAGAGAGACTGAGTAAAAAAAGAAACAGAAATAAACAGGAAAGCTTTGGGGACAAAGACACGGAGAGCAGGAATGATGGACAAGGAACAGCTGAAAAAAAAAAAAAAAACCTATGACATGCAACAAGAGCAGGCAGCCAAATAACTAGAAGGTTTTTTCTTCTTGTCAATTAAAACAGAACCCTTTCAAAGGTACACAAGGAGGAAAGAAGAAACTATACCATGAGGGTGAGCTGAGGTGACAAAGAGGTCAACATTTTAGCTCACCTTGTCACTCTCCTGTCTTTCTAATGCTTCAGAGTCCACTGCCACAGTTGTTGCACTCTGCTGCTTGCTTTTCCTGAAGACTGAATGTGACCTATTCTTACCTGCTAACTTACTGACCGTAAAGGGGTGTGCAGCAGAAGGGTGGGGATAAACAGAGGAAGAAAACACACCTCCCATCTCCGGAAAGATAAATCAAAGTGATGAACAGGACAGCTTTGTAAAATCGGCAGTCCTATTTGGGGTTTGTCAAAGGTCTGACTGATTTATTTGGCAGGAGGAGGAAGGTGCTCTATTTCCTTGTTGCAATTCAAGATAAAAAGGACAGGCAAAGGGCAATTTCAAATAGATTTTGGGTGAATTTCTTGCTCTTTTGAATCCAGAACTGTGAGTATTAAAAAAAAACCCAAAAAAAACAAAAATAGTGGGCACAAAAAGAAGTGGGTGGGCAAAAAGAAGTTGCTATTGGGGAGCAAAAGAGATCAAAAAAGAGACTGAGGACAGAAAAGTGAGAAGGATAGGGAGAAGAAGTAGGAGAAAGCAGGCAGAAAGTGCAAATGAGGCAGATGGAGAATAAGAAGTAGATAGGTTCACCTCTCATTAGCTCGCCTGCCACACACTATGCCACAAAGCAATGTGCCTCCCAAGGACATGAATTAAACAGAGAGCCAACTACCTCAGAGAAAAGCAGCCCTGCCAGCACTTAGCCAGCCTCATAAACAACCAGCTTGCATTTGTCACTTTCTCTTCACCCAACAAAGTGACAGGAGAAATAAATTACTCTTAAGTAGACCTCGTTCTTGCTCTACCTCAGCATCCTTCTCTTGCCTTGGCTGATGCTTTTAGCAAACTGTTGGACAGCAAGAAGCCAAAAGGTCAACAGATATCTGAGGAACAGATTGACACTTTTTGTCAATGCGACAGTCTTTGTCATGACTTAGTTTTGAGATTCAAAGTTTGAACATCTAAAAAATGTATAAACGTCAATTCACACATCCATGGAAAGGTATGTGGCAGTAAAGTATATTTTATAGGAGAGGTAGAAACAGCAGCACATTTGTAAAAGTTGTTTTTTGCTCTTGGAAAAGAGCAACATCTGAATTCTTGTCAAAAATCACTCACTGAAATACTAGGAGGCAGTAAATATAGTCAGTTGATGTTAAAAGCAACATGAAAGCTCCAAGTAAACAAGAACAAAAAACATTTAGGCCACATTTAGGACAGTCGTTTTCCAAGTACCATTAATCATTTTGTTGTAGTTTCCAGTTGTAATCAGTGATGCAGAATTTTTGATGATGAGTTTGAACTTAATAACATTCTCGCAGGAATAACACAATCATACCTTACTGATTAAACCTTGCAAGTTCTTTGCTCCTGTAACGCTTTCTCTGAGGGCAAGAGTCAGAGTTCAGCCAGGGGGCTGTGAGAGTGCTAAGTGGTTTGTTCCCTGCTCAATAACTATGAAAGATAATAAATGAAACATAGCTGCTTGGACTTTTATTTAGGCCTATGCTAATTGACACCAAGAAGCTAAAGTAACGCAGTAATTTCTTTGTCTTCTGAAGAAAACTAATCTTTGTCCATTTTCAACCTAAGTCTAAACCAGAAAATGTAATAGAAGTTGCTCTGCAACAAAAATGTTGCTGTTTTACAATAACTGCATGTAAAAAATACATTTACTATGATTTTTGTGTTTCACTAAATAAGAAGGTGACTGAGAAGCAACTAAGACTCTAATCCTTAACATTTTATGATTAATTTATGATTCTCATGTTTAATGTCTCACAAGGGGTCTGTGAGCTGCATTCAGTTGTGTGCTTGGACTAATATGCAAGCAATACCACTATTGAACCTTTCTCTAGAAAATCAATTTGACTGTTATTTGTAGTTTGCTAAAACTCTCAATTGCCCTCAATACTAATTATAAATATGTTTTTATAAGATGTTTAAAAGTTAAAAATACACAGTTGTGTAACCGTAGGTGATTTTTCACTCCCTTTTCTGTTGTTGCTGCCTGACAAAAAGCAACAATTTAGAAATATATAGTTCCACAATTTTTAGCTCTAGATAAATGATTTGAATATAATAACAAACATTTTGCATGATTTCAAGCCTGCCTTTCCCATAATAGAGATACTTGTCTTTTCATATTCCCCAATCTTCTTGGAAAAATGACTGAGAAAAAAAATCAAGAGAAGGGGAGACCACTTAGATTTCCAACTTTACAGTGAGCCTGTGGTTTGCACATTCAAATATGCATGTTTGATCCTATGCATGTAGTTGGAGAGAAATAATAAAGCACCAGAAAGGCATCAACAAGTGGAATTATCTTTACTTCTAGATCTTCTAGAAGGAACAACTTCAAAAATGACCCGCATGTTAACATGTTAAGATGTGTTTCAGGTGAACAAAATGCTTCCCGTAGGTATTAATATAGGAAATTAAATGGTGTTCTCCTATCTTCCTTTATTATCCATGGTATTAATGATACACAAATTGTAGTACTGAAAGTTTGGCTGTGATCCTGCCATTAAAGGTTGTTAGTGAGCAAGCCCGTGGAGAAAACATGGCTTTGTTAATCAAGCGAATGCGCAACAATTACTAGAATTCCATAATCAATGTCTGTGGACAAACAATAAATCCTCGCAGGCAGCTCGGGGGAGCGACAAGAGGTGGGAAACGGGAACCTACTAATTGAGAACAAATGTGTTGCTGTGCTATCACTAAGTAATACCTTTCTGTTACAATGTTTAGCTCACTTGATTAAGCTTACTCCCAAGATCTCCGTCCCAGCGTCTTCTGTGTTTACCACAGCAGATCTCTGAGGCTGTTCCACTAAGCTCCCACTGACTTACACTTCCTCAACAGGTCAGAGCCATTTTAGAAGCATTTAGTGCAATTACTCAATTTTAGTCATACCATTTTAAGGTTGTGGCTGAATGTTGCACGGTTGGGGGTGGATAGACCGATCACCAAAAAAATGTGCTGGCATCTTAAGTTTCTGGAAGCCAGCGATGCCAAATAACTACAAGGTTTAAGAGTCCCGTGGCAGATGTTTTAGTTTCTTACCAGCAAACAATCTCTGGTGAATGTGTGTAACTGAAGAAAGGTAAAACAAACAAACAAAAAAAATAAGACAGGTTTCCTGAAGGATTCCGGTTTAATACAATTAATAAATGATGTGCTGAAGCGATCTGACAAGACACATATCACCTCATGCACACTTGTATATAGCTGAACAAAAATGGTGGGGGTGTATCAATAAAAAAACAACAACAACCTGCAATAAAAAAAATGCATTAAGCCCAAAATGATCCATACCTCTGGCAAATTCAGGTTTAACATAATCTTTTAATCTGCCTGAGAATAATATTAACATTTTGAAATGGCCAAACTAGAGTCCTGAATCCACTCGAGAATCTGTGGAGGAAGCTAAAGACTGAGCTGAAGGCAAGAAGGCCTTCTGACCCCCTTAACTCCCTCCTTGGTCATAGTTGATTTTTCCATTAATTACTCAGAAGGGTATACATTATTTTCAATATGCTATTTTTTGATAACATTTGAAAAAAAAAAAAGTTTTGAGTCTTTTGAGATACATGTCTCATTTTATATCAAAAATAATCCTTCACAGTGGACTAAATTATTTTAAATTTTCCAGGGGTGTGAATAATTTTGTACTTAACTGCAACAATTTCATTCAGATGCCACTTTCATTTTTTTTATTTTTTATTATTAGATAACTTACAAAATAATCTCCCAGCTTTACTGGTGCAAATTTGAATTTTAGTTTTGTTGTGCAGGCTCAGACCTCTAGATTCAGAAAGCGAGCAGATGGAAAACATTACAGGATGCTGGGAAACACATCAAGGGTATCAGGTAAGACTAATCTATCTGGATTTATGAGAGCAGTATGACGTTGTAATTGCAGGATATAGCCTAGGCAAAAAGAAATTAGTTCAGCCATGTGCTGTTCTGGTGTGCTGCACAGAATACCCAAACATTAAGCCTTTAAACTACAAAAGAAATCTGCAGACAAGAAAAGTTGAAAAAAATTGTATGCTTTACAGTCTTGTTTCTTGTGGTATCTATAAAAAGACAAAATGACCATGATCAAGATTAAATTAAATCTTTATGCTAGATTTTCTTTTTCATTTATCTTATAAAACATGAGGACTGCTGCAGATTATTTCTGAGCGGCAAACGAAAGGTGAGAGCAGCAGAATTAATGATCGAGTGAAGGCTACAGGCAGTCATGCTGGCATGTCTCCGCTTAGTACAATGGCAACCATAACTCTGCCATGATCAATAGATACTCATGACTTGCTTTTAAAAAGGTCCCATCTGCCATCCTGTCCCTGTCCACCTATTCCAGCTTTAATTTTAGTCGGCTCTTCCTTCCCGTGTTCCTCACAATTAAACATTTAATAGTTTCTTACCCCATGCAGCTTACCTTCTCCTTCTCTTCTACTCCTCTACTCCCCAGGAGTGCCCACCCCCAACTGCCTTCCCCCTTTTCTACTGTTTTCTGCCACTCTTTCATCTACTCTTATCTTGCATTCCTCTTTCAACTTCTTTCCAATACCCCTACAGTCTTTCTTCATGTCAGTTATCCTCTTCTCCTCTCCCTCCTTTTCTTTACTACTTTACCATTTCTTCGCTGAGTAACATCTTACTTCCTCTTTCAAGGCTCTGCATGAGAACCTATCATTTCATCGCCATTCTTCTGTCTTTTTCAATCTTTGTTCTCACATCAGTGCCTGATAATTTCTCCCTCGCTGTTCTTTTGCCGCTATTCCCTTCGTTTTACCTCACAGCTTTTTGTATCCATCAGATTTTTCCTATTTTAAAACCTGTTCCCCCTCCCTCCTCCTTCCTTAAATTTCTTTCCAGCTAAAGTCCTCTGCTTCCCATTTGCCATATGCCCTTCCGCCTTTCTTCGAATGTAGTGTCTCCCCTGCTCTTTTGCAATCTGCAGTTCACAGGTTTCACAGGGCACATTGTTGCATCCCAGCGGAAGCCTGAGCAGAATTCTTCCATAAATAATTAAAGAGGCCCCACATGGCCAGGCACTCTCAGTCTAAATGGATTATTCTGAGAGAGATCAATGCTGGCCTGTGAGGGTTTTATTAGGACCTGCAGATGAAATGTACAAGGCCACTGCCAAAGCATCCCTCACTGTGTCTTAATTCCACTATTTTGAGACATTTTCTCTGTCTTCCCTCTTACCCTTAACCACCCACTTTCACCCAAGGACAACCCAAACATATCCTCCAAGAGCTAACTTTGGCAGCGTGCCTATGCATCTGCGTATAAAGCCACTGACAATGCTAGACAGAATGGCTCATTCATGTTTTATTAGACCTCTACCTATGATGTACTAAATAGGTGAGACAGTGGTTTGTTAATCTCGCTTTTGTCAAGACTCATCAGCTTCACCGATAGCCGTTTTTGTCATCAGCTAAGGACCATCTTTGTGAAGAACATCCGGCATTATCCACTGGACTAGTCAGTGCTAAGACAAGAGTAGCGATGAAAGGCTACCATGACCTTCAAAAGTGACAACCCTTGGGAGAGAATTGTGACTGCAATGTCCAATAATCGACTAGCAAAATTGCCTCCCTAAGGAAATTTACATCTGTCTCATCCTGTGAGAGCTTTCCTAATTGTCTCCTTTCCGGAAAACATCTCTGCAAACTGGCAGCCGAGGACAGCTCAATTGCACTTCAGAGCTGTTGAGTTCTAATGATAAATAGAGGATGCAGTATAAAATAATTCCTTCTCTTAAAACTCCTGGGAAATCAAATGTATGCATTACCTCTGGACCTAATATTTATTCCATCTGCAGCCTGTAGATTTTGCAACAAAAGAGCGTAGGCTTTAAGTGGCATTCATATTCAGATAAAAAAACAATTAGAGGGCTGGTTTCAAGTGTAAGAGTGAAAGGGGATGAAGCATAACTTAAAAGGAGTGATTATTATTATTAATACCTTTAATAGACAGTCAAACTGCTGCAGAAGTGAAAACAATGATTTGTTGACATTTTTTGAGTCTGCCCTCAAGGACTTAAGTTTGAGACCCCTGGCTTTAAGACTACACGCAGAGAAATATTCAGTCTTCTACCTGCTTAAAGTTTGATTATTGCAAACAATGCTTGCATATAAAAAAAACAGTTTGTCTCCGTTATCCACTATGGCACTTTATTGGAATTGCGGTGTCTGTAGTTGTGTAGATGAAGATCTGACATGACCAGCTCTTGATGTTTCTGGCAAAATGTCTAATTATTTCTTTATTAGGAAATAAAATTTAGAAGAAATTAAAAATGAGCCAACCACACAGCAATTAGCAGACAGTTTTTCTCTCAAAAACAATAAGTAATAGACTGCTATGACGTCCATGCCCAGCACACTCCACTTAAAAAAATGCATGTTGAGGTTTGTTTAAAGTTTGCAGCAGAACTGCAAACTGAAAACTAAATAAAATCTGGTCAGATGAGACCAAAATTAAATC
This sequence comes from Poecilia reticulata, assembly GCF_904066995.2. NCBI lineage: Eukaryota > Metazoa > Chordata > Actinopteri > Cyprinodontiformes > Poeciliidae > Poecilia > Poecilia reticulata. The sequence goes on along the minus strand of NC_088833.1, from coordinate 12,422,252 downwards.
ATGTTTTACTAGAGAGCTATTGATGCCGACTACAGTCTTAGTCAAGCTCCATAAACTGCAACAGCTCAACTAAGGAGCGCTTTGCTTGTAGTGACCACATATAGTAACATAGTAAACTTCTCCATAATGGTAAACACAAATGTCGCATCTATAATAATATCATCTGTGCAAATATGCATGAAAACAATGATAAACTAAACAAAAACTCATTGACTTATGAAACACAAACCCAACTTCATATTTAAAGCCACACATTTGTAAATCTTAAATTACAAGATAAAGCCAGTTTCAAAATTGCCTGGTGTTACATGAATTATACAGCTCCAGTTTGTTCCCATCTCACTGATCCTGATGTTCAAAGACTAGATCTGGTCAGAAGGCGTCAGCTGAATAATATTGTTCACACCACATTATTTGGTTTGAGTGTGAGCACTTACAGATCCATTCTTAAATCTTCCCAACTTTGGCACTGTGCAAAAGGCTTTAGCCAGTAAGGAAGCATGAACAGTGGGTATTAACTCGTTGCTAGGCAACACCCCTTTGCACACAGTCTGCTCTAATTGGGAGAGAACACCTGCAAGCTTAATTGAGAGTTCACAAAAAGTTCAGCTTTTTTTTTTTTTAAACAGTCAAGTCTGCCATGCTCAGTTTATGTGCTTCCAATACTACAAGTGCAAACTGTTTTAACTTAAACTTGCAAAACTTCTATTGCCAGTTAATAGTCTCTGTTGTGCAACCCATTAAAGTAGTGAACTACACATGAAAACACTAAATAGTCATATAAACAGCTAATACTTGTTGTTCATCAGCTATCACCATGTTGTATGAGTTTTTAATACGTGAATAATATAAATGAATAATTTTTTTGCACTTTTAAGGAAGATGTTGTATTGACATTTGTGCTTATTTTACAAATACACATCATGCCCATGCATTTTATAGCATTTTATTACCATAGAGGCAAATTATTTTAAAATAGTCTGTTCTCAAGTAAAGAATTGTCTTACAAAAACTAAGGTCTTACCAAGGCTAAGGCCTGTCATGAACTAGAATCTGTTCTGACACCAGCATCACAAGTTAACGTCTTCTGGGTCTGCTGAAATTTGCAGTAGAGAGCTACATGGAATACTAAAATGGGAGACCTACTTTCATATTTTTAAAACTTCTCCTTAAACATAGAGATATCTTTGTTTGGACTGCCTGGTCCAGTAAGGCAATTATCACAAACACAGATCAAATTGTTTTTGGAGGAATAATGTAAAAATATTTGGCTTTTAGAATAATCTTTCCAAAGTCTTGACATTAAGGCCTGAAAAATTCTGGATTATTCTTAATGTCTGGGTTAATGCCAGAAGAAGAAAAAAAATAAATTTCAAAGAACTCTACTAATTGTGCCCGTTAGTTGGCCAAATATTTGCCGGAAGTTTTACATTGTCAAGTTCAGAGAAAATCCAAATTAAATCCATAAATTCAAAATTATGGACCTATTTCTTTTTATATATATAAAAAAACAACATTAAAGTTGTTTTATTATTGGTCTGTGTCAGAAAATTAACAGTTCAAATACCAAATGGTAGAAATTAAATGTGATATTAATATGCATCATGAAGGTACGCATTTCTCACAGCAACCAAAATAGCTCACTTACGTTGGTTCTTGTTTTATCTCATTCAAAACTACAATTTCATCAAAAGTGTGAGGATCTATGCATAAATAAGACACACAACCCTTGAAAAAAAATCCCAAAAACCATCCTGCTGTGTCCAAGCTAAACAACTAATACAGGGGACAGCATTTAAAAGTTAGCAAGACCTTGAGAACAAGGGTATAACATTAACAATATAAATTATCCAAAAGATAAAATTGAACAATTAGAATAAATATCATGTCTGAAACTTAAAGGAGCATAGATTAAATCATTTTGTTGCTTCATAATTCTTGACATTTGAAGAGCAGTAATGTATTTCAGCAATGCAAACTATATAATGTATTATAACAAAATGCATTATGTCTTACATACAATGGGGCCCCAATACCTTATATTTCCCCTAGATTATAATGTTAGCCACATTTATTGTGGGGTTCAAGCAGATTGGATACATAAAATTTAACTGAATTAAACTCATCCTAAAAATAAAGCTGTCTACATCCGTTTTAAAACTAGATCTACAACACTGTAGTTTGTACCTGGTTTCCTTCCCATCATGTATGCTTTATCACAACTTCGCCAAAGTATATTGTTGGCATTGTCTCGGGTTGTCTGGATATACACATTAGCACTGCAATTTTCCTTGAGTAAAGAGGCATTGAATCCTTAACATGCCACTTTAACCTGAACAAGGACTCCCAGTGATTATGTTGCGCTCTTCTTACCAGAAAAATTGATCCATGACATGGCTGCATTTTTCCTGGCATTTGCTGTTATTTTAAAAACAACATAATCAGACCCTCAAAGCAGAAAATAAAGAGCAACAGGTTATTTTTACCTGCCTTTTTGACCCTACGTCACTCTCTTGAGGAAAAACTGTAACTTGAACAAACATTATGTTATAGAAGATGTTATGAAATAACGTTTAACACACTAGGCAGATACTAGATAGTTCTTTGGTAAACAATCATTTTTTTTCTTGGGAACTGGGGGGAACAGTTGTATTATTTCACGATAACCTAGCTTCTTTCCTCCTGTCATGCACCCAGAAAATGTCTACATATCAAAGTCGTGAAAGTGTCAACCTTCAGAGTGAGTTCCAACCAAGAAAGAATTACAGACATGAAAAAAACTTGTGAATAGAGCCTCTTTCCCCCATTTAGTCAGTCAAAGCTTTCAATAAAAAAGTATGTTAGAGCTTTGATATGACAACTATTGCCTAAATGGCGCATTCCGCCTTATCTGCTAGAATATTTTAAAAGATATGCTTCATAATAAGATTTACATTACAGAGATACAGCATGGAGTAATGTGAAGTACAAAAATACTGTCAAATTATACAGTCAGTCTAGATATATTTCTAACAATTAACTCAGCATGCATTTCATCAGTTGCAGCTTCTGGACTTGTATAGATATGCTCTAGTAGATGAAACAAATCTATAACTGTTTGACCTTCCACATAAGAACATCCATTATTTTGGTAGGTCTAGACATGGGCTGTAGGAAGGACTGCTGCCCGAGAGATAGGACTCTATGAAAAACACATTTTGCTACTTAGAATTTCAAATTCAGTCACTGAAAAGATGACAGACAAAAAAAGAAAAAGAAAATAAAAAAACCCACCAAAAAAAACAAAACAAAAAAAACAGCTCAATGTTTATTTGGAGGCGACAACTAACAAGAACTCTTCTAGTAATTGGGCTGTTGCAATGCACACTGGCAAAACTCTCCATAAAGTGTGCTTATGATTAAATCTTTTCCTCTCCCGCTATCTCATTTCTCTGTTGGGTTCCCCTAAACAGCTTTGCCAGTCATTCGCATCCATTTCCATTTTGACTGCATTAATGACATGGCCCAAACACTTAGGCTCGGTGGCCGGTAATGAGACTGCAAAATGTGACTTATGGCTCATCCTGTAAATGCGATACGGATGTATTCATGTGTGTGAGCGTGTGTGTGCGCGTGCGTGTGTGTGTGCGCATGAGCAGGGATACATCTTTCACCATTTATGTCAGTTGGCGGCTTCTCTCTCGTGCCCGAAACTGTTGACAGGTAAGACGTGATTGAAGTATGTTTATACAGAGGGAAACAAGGGGATGCTTAAACACACCATCAAATCAACCATCTTAAACATTCAGAAAACGGCGACTGATTGATGTCTGCCTATACTTTATGCAGAGATGCGTTAACTCTTACAGTTCAAGCTGAAAAAATCTGCCCAGTCAAAAGGTGACCTTTACTATAAAAATATTTAAAAAGCTTTGGTTGTCTTAAAATTTTGATGTTCTGTTTGTATCACCTTGCCGGTGAGTTTCCTGGGCTACCATCAATTGTGAGGTAATTGATGTTTTTAATATGGGCAGTTGCCCAGGGCAAGATCATAAGAGGGAAGCAACAAGAGTCTTTTCACCCTGTGTGGAACTTGCATTGCATAATTATTGGCATGTGTAGTCAGTGAGGATTTTACATCTCTCTGTAATGAGTAAGTGCATCCTCTTTGGTGCAAATAGAAGAGGAAGATGGTGACCTGACAGAGCTTCACCAACATTTTCCCTCATCCCGAATCCGAGAGGATTTTCTAGATTTTGATTGGTTTACAGGAGGCACAGCCTGGCCATTGTCTTCCTGTGCAACTCAGAAAAATGTCTCGCCTACAGTATAGTCTGGATTTTCTCCGCTTGACTTCGATTGTTTCCATTAGATTATCTAGAGGGCCAATCAGTGAATGGAAGAAGTCGCGAATGACGACGTCAGTTTTCGGTGTTTTTTCAGAATTGTAGTCTGCTTTTACTTTTAGCAATGGCTAACAGGAAGTGAACGAAGCCATTCAGTCCATATTGGCCACACTTCCACATATGTAATGAACGTTAACACCAGCCTCATTTGGATCAGCACTTCTCTCTTAGCAGTGGAGGATGGTTGTTTACAGAGCAGGCAATTTCCGGTAAGCTTCTTAGCGTCGAACTGGCCCATTACATACATCACATGCAAACATTAGTAAATGGGCAAAATTTTTAACTTCAACACAGTCCACACCTCAAGGAAGCAATCGTTTCCCAATACCCACGAGCTCAGACCGTCTGTATGAAGCAAATGGCATAGGACAAGGGCCTGGTTTTTACCAGGCTACAGGAGGCCTGACGGTTTGGTAGTGAGTCCACCTAAGCCTGTATGGGATGGAGAGCAAGACAACCTGTGACCTACTCTCTGCCTTTAGTAAAAGGACCTCGATTTACTTTCAGAAGAAATTACAGTTTCACAAAAGACTGATTTCTGTGGATGTCTGTATCATGGAAACAGCCTTGGTGAGAAGAAAATGTAGAGCTAACAGAGAAACAAGGTAACCCGGCTAACAAACCTGAGCCGGTTGCAGCTGGTTGTTTAATAAAGCCTAGGGTACAACTTCAATTAATTTAAAATCAGTGAAACCTCTGAGGAAGGCAATACAATACATGCAAAAATCTTTTCTTTTTTTTTTAAACAAGGCTGAAATTTTTTGTCATCTATTTTTTCAATGGATGTTTTAGACAATTTTGTGAGGAAAACAAAAACTAGTTCTTATGATAAAAAGTGATGATGGATTCAAAATTTTGCGATACAAGTCAAAGCTGTTATTTAGCTCTGTGTGCTGCTTTCTGATTGGCTGGAATTGCCTTAATTTTGGATGGGGGCACTAAAGGAGATTTTTGCCAAGAGCAAGATTTATGTGAGAACTGCCAGTGTGCAAGGACATATTTAATTTTTTATAAAACCAGCACAGTACACTAAATTTTAAAGTCTGTGATTTATCGGCTTGCCAGGTATGGGGATTTGATTGCTCCTTGAAGAAAACACCCCCTGCAGATAAAGAAAGCTCTCCAGTAATGGCTGGACGTCATGAGTTCTTTGCCGTCATTGGGTGGCACCACATTTTAACAGAAGATGTCTAAAACACGTCAACACCATCATGATCAATTATCGGTGATTGATGCTAGAAAGATAGAACTGTACAGCTTTGAGTCCTGTGACTGATGTCAACTTCTAATTTAGCAAAGACAAGCCACAGCAGAATGTGGATCCATTTTTTTTTTCTTTGTGTGGAAGTGAACACGCCAATGTGAGCATTACATCACTTGTCTCATCACTGTTTGCAGCTCGACTTGTTTTAATGCGTTTCTCTAAGGCCGAACTTCCCTTTGGTATTGAAAAAGAGGAGCATGAAATATGAAAAAAGGCCAAACTCGGGGAGCATATGATTGGCTGCCAGAATAAATCTGTGGTGGCATAAGTCAGAAAATAATTTGAGAAGGACTGTAGGGCTATTTTCTGAGAGGTTTGGTGCAGACGATGGGGGTGTTCTTCTTCCTCCTCATTCAAAACCATAGGTCAACGTCTTTGCTGTGATGTTCTTGGAGAATTCTGTTCTGGGCTTGTGAACAGCAATTGTGTGCACGTGTGCGTGAATGTGTGTTTAAGAGATTGTGTACTGGGGTGAGGTGAAGTCACTCCAAATGTCTCATGTGACAGAGCATAACAGGGAATTGTAATACACAGCAACATCATAAATTTGATTACATTACACAAGAAAGTGCAAGCCTGTAAGCCATTTCCAGGCACCATAAAAGAGCTATAACTAAGTTAGCACGGGTACAGAGAAAAATGAATAAAGCCATTTTCTTTTTAACAACCCGGGCGCGGGCGCGATATTGTTCTCTCCTCCGGCTTTATGAGCTTTGCAGACCCGCGATGCGCTCATTGCGACTGAGGCAGCAGACAGGAAAGCACGACTTTGGACTGTTATTAGATTTTGTTGCGGTTTTTTTTTTTTTTTTGTCTTGCAAAACTGTCAATATGAAAAAAAACAAAACATGTCTTTTGATTTTAAATATTTAATGTAGTTATGTAAAATGCAAAGTAGTGTGCAAAGTGTTTTGCAATAGTTCGTGGACATAAAGAGCACTCAGGGGCGCACAATAAATTAAAAAGTGCTGATTGGAAGCAGTGAGGAATGACATCATGTAAAGAATAGGTTATTAAAAAACAATGAATACATTTTTTTTTTCATGCATTCATGAAAAAAAAAGCCCAGCTTTTTTAAATTAAATGAATAAAAACTGAATTCTGATTCACTTTGCATGCGATATCAAATGCACCGGAGCAGATGTCCTTCCTGTCGGACTTCCCAGCATTCAACAAGGGCACAAAACACCACTTCAAAAAGTCCGAGTCTCTGCCGTGCGGACTCCACCTTACAGGGTTTGCTGAACGTCCACGGCTTTATCTCCACAGCGTGCTCGCACGCCGTGAAGTTAACGCGATGCGCAATTAGTAGCCGTAGTTTAAAAGCACTCCCAAAAGTCTGAGAGGTAGCGACCTATTTTGCAACTATCGACTTCCGCATCCCCATCAAAGAACCGATCGGAACTCGTGCCATCAAACTTGAAGGAGCGAGAGAGGAAACCACCACAAGGATGACATTTACGATCATGTCCGAAGGAAACAGAGTGCCTCTTGATCTGCGGGTAGCCTGTGCAAAGGATTCCAGTGCAAACCGCCTAACGATCGACTTGGTCAATAAGGCATCCTCTAAGATGCACTTGCTTAGATGGAGAGGATGCTCATCCACACGTTCAACATCCGCCCGAGAAAGATAACTCAGAGATGTGCGTTATGGATGTAGACCAATCACACCAGTAAAATTAGACATAAAAATAAAATATAAGTCTACATAAGCATATCAGTTTTCTTTCATGTGGGGGAGTCTTAGTTCTACTCTCTGTGAAATAATAAAAAAAAAAGGAATCCATGCGATCCTTTCGATTTTTGTCTTGTTTTTCTTTTTTGTAAGCAGCAGCCGTTCTCCACCAGCACCAAAAGTACCAGCTTAGCGCTTTGCGGTGGCAGAGCGGATCCCCCACTGACTCCGAGCATCTCGCTCCTTTTTGCCAAGCTCCGCGCCAGCCGGACCGAGCATCGCTGCAGCATTCTGAACTGGTGCTCGTGTGTTTGCACCAGTCTTCGCATATATAGCCTGTACTTTTCTGGTTCGGGTGGCAAGATGACACAATAACGACTCAAGTTCTTCGTAAAGAAAGGGGGGGGGGGGGGGGGGGGAAATCGACGTCTCTAATTTCTAAATTTTTCTTCTTTCCCTTATACATAAGTAGCGGTATGAAATAACCGGAGTTTGAGCCTACCTCTCTTTGGCAGCTTTGAAGTTCCTGCTTCTGTCTTCTCAGCTTTTATACCCTCACATCTTCATCTTTTAAACAAGTAATAATCCCCGGGTTTTGCGTTAAACGTGTGCGTCCCTGCAGCAGGTCCAGTGATGAGTGGTACGCGGGTTCCTCTGCGGGGTTTTAGACAGTGTGCGTTTTGTCTTTTGTTGTTGTTGTTGTTGTTGTTGTTTTTTGCGGGGGTTTTAAAGAAAATCCACCACAAGAGCGCAGGTTGGTCAGGAGGCGCTTGGGTACGGCACGAGGACTCGCTCCCTCAGCGGCAGCCGCCGTGCGCACTTGGAGAAACCAACGCTGTGTCCGTACAGAGAAGCTCGGGGAATGATGTCATGCGTCCGGCCCTCCCTCTCCAGCCACCCCTCAACTCGGGGATCTTTCCATCCTTTTTTGTTATCTTCGTATTGCCTCCACTTTGATTTGGGGAAATGTGTTTTATATTAATCTTGAAGCGTTTTATTTAATTTTCTGATTTTATTTGCGTACTGTAAAAAAATAAAAAAATAAAACACTCCTACATGTTTGGGGGGCAGGGGGGGAGAGTAAATGAGCTAAAATGCATCATATTATCTCACCAGCGAATAATGTGTTTAGTGAAACAGTTGGTTAAACCAAGGTTATAAAACGAAGCGCGGGTTATTTTGATTTATTTATTTCTTTTTCTTTGCAGTGCTCAAGTTGACATGATGAAGTCATTCTGTTATCTCCCGCCTCACTGAAGGTATCGCCCAGTAGAATCGTCTGGCTGCATTTTCCCGGGATGAGAGGGAAGGTAAGGAAACATGAAATAGACCAATGCACGCAGCGCTTTGTGTCGAGACTGCCTGCCCCTCCCTTGTGCAGCAATTGCATCTTAAAGATAAAGCTGCATCGTATCCATGTCAAATTACAGGGTCTGCACATGTTGCACTGCAAATAATTTCTTTAAATGTATAACAATTCACTTACAAAGGTGGGACGATTGATTTAGGATGTATGGTTTGAAACAACTGAATAGATTATTCACAGAACATCATATTTGTGTCCACTCCTTTAAAGCAGATATGCAAATATTTTTTTGTAGTTTTTCCATTTTATGCTTCCCTGTTTTGTTCCCCGCTGCTTAGCGGAAGAAAAAAAAATGTGAGAAAAAGACTGCAAGAGCATTTAATCAATCAGCTTCAACTTCAGGTTTTACTTAATCAAATCTTTAAAGTGGCAGGGCTGCTTTCCTCAGCTCTATGTCGCAGAGCTCAAATAATCACTCAGGAAAAACCTGAAATGTATAGCTTTATGAAGTGAGGTCGCTCATGCTTCCAGCAAAGCACTAAGCTGTTCTTTAAGGGAGAGTCACACTCAAAGCCTGGCATGTTACTTAAAATGCCAGGCTAAAATACAATTTTTTTTTCAGTTGAACTGTTGCACCAAACAGTTCGTGTGTTTTTTCTGTCCAAAGAAGTTTTTTTTTTTTCGTCTGGAAAAACATGCAGAAAGGAATAATTGTATTTGATGTATGATCTGATCCTCCACCTGTCACCTTCACCTGCTCTGTCTGCAGCCAAGGCAACTGCTTCATCTAAATTTTCAGAATGATCTAAATTATTATGTGTTTAATTCATAAACAGCTTGTCAAATCTACAAAATGCAGCATTGTAACTGAGGATCTGCTTATTATTCACAAACCTGTCAAATATTTTCACTGAATTTTTTTCCAAGTAGCAGCCAGACAAGCATTAGTACTTTGTGAAATATGTCTTCTTTAATACTGTCACAAGAAGTCTTTGAAGATTTAGGTAGAAACTACTTCAGAATTAACCTCATAGGAAAATTACAGATGTCACGGAGAGTTATATTTTATTGATTGTAGGTAAAAAAAAACTCTGTTTAAATTGTCCTACAATACAACACTGATTCAATATGCAAACATTTATTTCATCCAGTCTACAGCCCAAACATCACAGTAAAATAGCAAACAATGCCTTCAAGCTGGTGTGTCAGAAATGGTGTTTAGGAGCGTCTTGCTGGGGAAGGACAATTTTCAATCTTCTACCCTCATTAAAAAAATGAGATGACCACTGTGTGCACCTGCATCAAGCACTGCACAACTTCACCCTTCTTTACTTTTGCGTTGCTAGTTGGACATTTTTATCACTTGTTCTTTAATTACTTTGTACAGCTTTGCTTCACACATATGCTGTGTTATGTTTGTGATGGTTTGCAGTGCTGCCAACATGGTGGGATGTTATGAGCTGCAATCTGGGTTACAAATGATGTCAGTGTATTTTGATATCTTAAAATAGCAGAAGAGATTCTCTTGGTTGTGAAAGCTCCAATGATGCAGAGTGGATTGTGTTGGCCCAGCTGACTAAATAACTTATCACATATTGGTTCCGTTAAGACATGGACGTTGTGAAAGTGGCTTTTTTTATTAGCTGCTGATAAGAAAGCCAGATGATGCATGCGTTATGATGGAGCGTAGACAAAAACCAAGCAGTTATGTTTGTTTCTTTAAAATGCCAATAACAAAAGAAGAAATGTCGTCTTCTGCTCAGATACTGTATCTCTTTAAGTGGTGGACAATGGCAGTATTTAGTGCTCTTATGCCAAAAGTGACACTTAGAGAGAGATGTGTAATAGGGAATAAAGTAATAAAAAAAGTGTCGTAATAATAACAATAATAATAATAATAATAATAATAATAATAATAATAATAAATGATCATCATTACATAATAGTAGGTTTTAAACCACTTCAACATAATTGTATAACATTGTCAATCAGTTATATTTGTAATGAAAAATCAATACCTCTTCATATGACATTCTTATTTATATCACCTGTCGGTCTGGATGGGAGATGACAAAGGGGTGACTTTAAAAAATAAATAAAAATAATACAAAGCAACAGAAGTAACAGAAATCCTACTGCAAACTTTAAAATGCAAGTAATTCAGAGATAAGGACGTTTGATGTGTTTTTATAGGTTTTGTGGACAAGTTGAAGAAGTTTAGAACTACAGTTTAGTCAGCCTGAACAATTAATCCAAACCAACCAAACAAGCAAAGCTGGTGATAAACTGAACATGACTGAAATTGCTTATATTACTTAATAGTGGGTAATTATTTAATACCATTAGCTGTTGTTGGGTTGCTTATGAATTAACAGCTGTCTAGATCTAGCAAATATTAACTGTTTTCATCATCTAACACTTTTTTCCATTTTCCTTTGTCCTATTAAAGCAAAAAAAAAAAACTTATTTAGTCAAGAAAGTCTTCAATTTATCTCATACAATTTTTCTGCTTCTCTTGTTTCAAAACCCATTTTATTCATCTCCCACCCCCCTTTTTGTCAATCAAACCTTCTCTTTCTTCTCCACACATTGTCCTCCAGTGTTGACCTCTCCTCTCCCTTCCTGCTTTTTTTCCTCCCTTTACGCGTCTGCCTTCGTGTGGGAAATAGACGCCAATCAGAAAGACAGGATGAGTGGTTTAATTAAAAGGAGAAGTAGTGTTCTGTCACCTTGCACTGAGCACCGGCAATCAAGAGACACTGACTGGAGGAAAAGTCAGACAAGGCCATTCATTGATTGGCGATTTCAGGAGAGGGACTTAGTCTACATGATACGCTGAAAGAGCTTTGACTCAGATTAGGGATAAAGACAATTCACCACAGACAAATTTACTCTGTGAAAGGAGAGCCAGTTTACTATTCCAGCACACTTTTTCCAACCAGCTGTATTAATATGACAGCCTGGCTTAGTTTTAAATTGAGATATTAATAAATGATGCATCAACAGGCATCTTAAAATCCAGTAATTCGCACGCCTTGAACCTTTTGACTTTTTGTCACAATATAGCCTGTAATTCTTTGTGTGTATGTTTGGGATTGGGTGGTTATGTGGTGGAAGGGCACAAAAATGTCTCTGATACATAGTCTGAAGAAATGGAAGTTAAGTCAAGTTTATTTGTATAGCACCACACAAGCAAGAATGACACTGATGGTTTTCCCCAAGTTTATCTGACATTATGGTGCTACAGAATAATCACTAGCTAAAGAACGATAGTTGATGTAATGAAACTGGGCACATTGTTTAAACACTTTACAAAAGAAATCCATCATCACTGTCCCATTGATTTGAAATGTTTTTAATGTTTCTAATGTAATAAGGGGGAAATAAAAAATGTTTGAATGCATCGTTAGCCAATGTGAAACATAGAATTATTTTCTGATCTGCTGACATCAAAAACTTGATTCCTAATTTGACGTTTTAAATTTAAGAAAAATTGTGAAATTAGTTTGCAACTCCTTCTTAAAACAAAAAGAGAAGTAAAACTTGCTGTATGCACATGTGCATACATAATTCAGTTCTGTTAAATATGAAATTTGTTTGCAACTCAGCCTCCTTAAAACAAAAACTAAATGTTGCTGTTTAAGCATATGTGCAGGGTTCAAGGAGATATGTTTCAACTGAATAGCTCATATTCTACTGAAAGCTTAAGCCCTTTATATTTATATATACTCATATCTGTAGATTTAAAAAAAAAAAAAAAAAAGAAAAAGTGAGTGCCCAGCAAAGTACCATATAGTGCCTAATTAAAATCTAAGCTTACCCCAAAAAATATATAAGGTAGTATTCCTATGAAATACGGTTCAATTTGACTATTTGGGTAAAATTACTTGTGATTATCAGCGCAAGTTCTTTCTAGACCCATTATGTGAACACAACATGTCATTAATGCTACTGCAGTTAGAAAGTTTTGATGCTGTGACATTTAGTAGGAAAAGGATAGCTGGAGCTCTCAATTCGCACCAGAAGCAACACCTCAGCAGAACGTGGGCGTTGCACAAGCAGACATTCCTTCCTTTACAACTCAATTTTCCACTCATGTTCTAATCACAAATAGAAGCTGATAAATGACAGAAATAAAATATAAAGTTTCTCTTTCCAATAATACGGCATTAAAACAAAATGCGTGTGCATCATTTTAATAAATCATTAAATCATGTCCCATTACTATAAATGAAAACAATCTGAATAAAATGCTTAAAGTTAGGCAATGTGTCAGGGGCGGTTGTATGACTGTGTGTACAGCACTTATGGTACGTCATAACTTTAACACCAATTTTATTTATATATGTTTTGTTTTTTTTCATTTTATCAGTGCTAGTTTGTTTGATTTCAGGTCTTCTGTTTTTCTTAAGAGTGGCACACTAAATTAAAAGGTACTTTGATGTTGACATTCACTGTAGTAATACAGTTCACGTTAAATATACATAAATAGTGATACCTTAATCTATTTAATGTCTCAATAACCATCTTCAGGGGTTTCTATTGGTGGATGGATGGCATGGTTAACCCTGTAAAGGTCAGGAGTCAATAAGAGAATCACCAGTCATTCACATTCTACCTATGGGCATTTGACCAAGTGTGACTAATAAGCCCAGTGAATGTGCATATTTTCAGATGATAGGAGGAAAGCACAGCACCTGGAGAGAATACATTGATAGAGAGCATATGAACTCCATACAGAAAGGCTCTGCTGGGATTCAACCCAGAGGTTTTTATTTGGCAAGATAACAGTGCTGACACTGGGCAGCCAAATAAATTAATAAATAAAAGATATGCATTTTTAGATGCAGGATATTGTTCAAATTACAAAATAGAGACAATAGATGTTTAATTTAAAAATGTAAGAGGGTTTGCAACAAAGAGCAAATATGTAACAGGCAGAAATGACCAAGACAGACATCAGTAAACACAGCTCTTCTATCTGTCTGGGTCTACAGTCTGGCTCACAGACTTCAACAAACTCAGGGAGATAATACAAGGTGGTAATACTTTAAGAAAATTTATTTAAGTAAATCCAAAAAGTGAATGCTTAATGTTTGTAAAATTTTAAATGTTTTATCAGTTCTTGATGTGTGTGAAAATATAGATGATGTAAAACCAAAAAATACTATTCATGCAATAATTATTAATAATGTTTAGAAGTTTTAAAATTACAGCACAATATAAATTATCAAAGGAAACTGACCTTTAAATGGCCCCAACTTTTGTTTTTAAGCTCCAGGTCAAAATCTAAAACTTGTTGCCAAAATCCTACAGACCATCCTGTGCAAACCTGTGTGATTAATGTAGGAAGAAACTGTGCAGAAAGCACATGCATCTTAATCTCCTATGCATATTAGAATTAACTAAAATTACACTCACACCAACGGGAATTTGCTGTGGAATTAGATAAGATTTTGCATTTGGCCAAGAAGAAATGAGCAGAAACATGACAAGTTGGAGGATTTGGCGTTTGTGATACCAAGGAATGGAAATAGAAACACTGTTCAGGGCGATAAATTGTCGCCCCGTACAGCAAACCTATAATGGTTGTGTGATGATGCTGGTGTGTCGCTGAAGCTACCGAGAGACACTTGGCTCATTAGTTTGAGGCATTGAGAGGATGAGTGTGTGGGAGCTTGTATATGACACGACAAGGCTTTGATGCGCTGACAGGTAGAGAGCTCATTCTCCTGCTCTTCCCTTGTCATTGCGCTCTCTTCTCACTTCACGCACTTTCCTCTATTCTTGATAAATTCGCTACCTGGTGGTTATTGTTTCCCTTCCTGGTTTCTTCACAGTTAAGCTCTCTGCCGGTTCAGACTTGGTCCCTATTCTGATCTATACTCTCCTCATTTTCTTCATCTTACTTTTTGTCACTTGTCACCTTCTTCCCCCATACTGTTGTGAAGGTGGATATCTATAGCAGATGTCTGACAGGACATTCAGACAGGGAAAGATGTGAATATACCTGAAGTACAACAGCAGCAGAAAAAGCCTGCAGAAAATATATGAATCTGTTTGCCAGACTAATTAGTCACCATATCTACCCAGGGTGTATTTTGGTAAAAATTTAAATGGGTGGCATTTATTTTGGATATCCGCATATTTACAAGTGGAAAAAGTGTGGACAAGCATCTGTGTAAACTGTTGTCTGAGGGGAAGTTTTTAATAGAATTAGAAAATATTTTTTCAATTGAATGGTTTTGCTTTTTCCAAGACAGGTTCACCTTAAGTTTATTTGAACTGATTTTGTTTTATAGGTCATATGAGAATTTTCTGCAGTTTGGGGCTAAGTAGGTTGCTTGGATCCACGTACATCTGTCTGCTGTGTAGTTTGGAGATCTAGGTTTAGCTGGTTCTTGTACAATAAGCACATCCTACATTTTGTAAACTAATTGCCTTCTTTGAATGTCTCAGATGGACAAAGGTATTATGATTTATGGCTGTAATGTATCATATTAAATCACCATTGAAAATAAAGCAACAAAACACATAAAAATAAATTTAAATATCATGAGTTTGGTTTAATTTAGACCAAGGTCTGGTCTAAATTTAAGGCTGCAGTGACACTAGCAAACCATTCTGACACAATTTTTGAGACCTCAAATTTCTGCCATTGATACCACAAGAGGTCAACTAGAGAAAAACTATGTAGCAATTACTGTAGTTTTTTCACAACACGGTAAGTGACCAGTCATTTTCACAGTTAAATCCTTCAATAACGAACTTGCCTATTATTTATGCACTGAGTTTTGTGAAAAGGTTTTTACACAGATTCAGTATTGTTGAGTCCTGGGCAGAAGGAAAACACAATTTTAGTGCACTTGAAATAAGACACAATTAACTTACAAGCAACTTTTCAGCAAGACATAGGTGCTTGTCTTAAGTCAATACAATTTTAATATAGATAATAAAGTATTAGTTTTACTGGCAAGTTTTTTTTTACTTGTAACAAGGGAAAATGTCTTGTTATAAAAGAAATAATCTGCCAGTGGAACTAATACTTTTTTTGCAGTATTTTTAAAGTGTGCGCAACACGGCATTATGTGCCAGTTACTGTGTTGATGGTGTTTTCACACATCATTCATCATAATTATGGTATTTTCCATTTTATTGAGATATGTTCAATTTACTCTTGTCTTCTTTGCTCACTAAAAGTTATTATAGTTTAGTGAAACTAGATCTCATTCACATAATTTCCCACCTAACATAACAGAAAGTAATAGAAGCGCAACATTCTATTTAAATATTTTAAAAATTGACATAAAAGGCATGTTTGTAAAAGTGGCCACTTGCAAGACACTACAAGGCTGACATTCTTCCTTAAATAACTCTATAAAAAACACGTCCGCTGACAAAATAGTCACATAAATTGAAGACATTCTGTTATTTCAGGAGTAACTCACTTTACCTGTGTTACGGCTCCAGTGGGTGTCTTTTTCCTTGCAGGGTTCTGGTGACAGGCCTTCTGCAGGTGTAATGTTTTGCCTTGATTGCTGCTCTGCTGCTTTAAAGCTGCTATTCATGCTTTTCCCTCTTCCTCCTCAGAACGCCATTTGGTTTGGTTTGTATCATATCGTATTGTATTGTATCTTATGGTCGGGTTTATTAGATTTGTTTAGGCTTTTGCTTATTTTAGTTATTTATGTTTTTTTTTTCATTAATCTACTTCAGTTTCTCATTTCAGGTATTCATTTTTTCAGGTTTGATTTCTTTAGTATAATTTAATAAGTTCATTCTTTTGAAGTCAGAAAATCCTTTTGTGGTCTCTTTTAATGTTACCCCACCAAACGAGCCTGGTGGACATAACACCTGTATAGCCTAATGTCACCTATTATCTAAATAAAATCACAATCATTGCAAGGTTCATGCACAACACTCGCATGAGATGAGTATATTTTTCTGTCTTGTTTGTTTTGTTCTCTTTCTCAGTCATGTATAGACAAAAGAATAAGCACATTTTGTGATTTCACATTCTCAGAACTCTCTGCCATCTCCATCTCCTTCTCTACACAAGAAAAAAAGTTTTTGGGGGATGCAAGTCTGTTAAAGTAGTCAAGTTGAGTTTCCTCCTTCTCCCAAACTGCTCCCCTATGTAAAATATCTATTTTTGCTGCTTTTTTCAACTAACCTTTGATTTTTTTTTTTTTTCAGCTTAAGGCAAAATCCATAAAGGTGACATGGTTTCCATTTCCCTGCAGGATGGAGCAAAAATATTTCTTTCTTTTTTGGGACTTTCTGTCAGAAAACAGTGAAGAAGTAGATAGAAAATACAGTTTGGAGGAAGGAGAAAGGCACAGAGATCCCTAACTGGAATCAACCGGGGTATATAGTAAGATTTGTGGAAGCCATTGTGCTACAATGATGCTTCGATTTCTTATTTGATGAAAATCTCATCTTGCCGCCTCTGCTCATCTGCATTTGGGTCCAATCAACACACAAATATAATGACAGCTATACACTGGTGCTTTGATAGGATGTGACTTAACCTTGGTGAAATGCTTCACCTCCTACAGTATCAGTGCCATGTCACTGCTAGAAATCATCCCTTTAAGGGTTTTGGGTTACCGTTTGAAGAGGGAAAAAAATGCACCAGATAAAGCCCGATATGAATTCTGAGCTTGCATATAGTTTGCATCAAACCCAGTTTGCAAGATGAATTGACTCTGGTGTGAATAAATGCAGCTAAAAGTCATTGTCATTTTTAACTGAACTTTGTAAAACACTACTGTAATTAAGCCGCTGAAAACCATTTTTCTCACCAACACACTGGAAGCCTCACATATCAGATCAGAACCATTTTAATGACCTGGTGCAGTTTAAAGGTTATATTGTCTACAATAGCTGTAATATTACAACAGCTGTAAATTAAATGCTAAAGTAATCAACTATGTTTTTGATCCTCGAACTTCCATGAAATACCATCACCAGGCAAAATTTTTAATATATGCAGTTCTTTGGACTATACTATTTTAGAATGATCCTTATCTATCCTAATTTCACTGTTCGTATTATTACAAGAGTATCACATTTAAAAAAAATAAATAAAAAATGTAGCAACTGCTTTTATCATTCAGTATTTATTTCAAACACTGCTCAAAGTCTTGTTTGGAATAACTCCCATATCTCCAATTCCCACTGACAGTTCCCAGCACATACTATGTGTCTATGGGTGACAAGTAATAATGAAAGGGGATGGGCTATTATTCAGGGTTTTCATAACTGATGAAATCCTGCATAATTGAAAATTAAAAGGATCCCCTTTAGCGAGTACAGTAATTAAAAGTTAATGAAAAAAATTGTGAGCACACAGATACAGGAGCAGTTGTCAGTTGAAACACATTAAAGGCTAATAATTCACCACGGGATTTTAGAGGTCACAGAATTACCTTCTGGACGTGTCAGGGAACAGAATCAGAAACAACATCTCT
The DNA here is from genome assembly GCF_904066995.2 of Poecilia reticulata. Lineage (NCBI taxonomy): Eukaryota > Metazoa > Chordata > Actinopteri > Cyprinodontiformes > Poeciliidae > Poecilia > Poecilia reticulata. Next base: position 12,404,149 of record NC_088833.1, on the reverse strand, counting down.
GGAAGGCTCCCATTTGATAACATGGTAATAGGTGCACCGAGCAGCCTTCTGGTTTAATCAATCTTTATTGTATTCAGGAGACAATTCTGCCATGTCTACATTTGATATGACTGTTTAAGCTAACATCTATCCATACAACAGTAGCAAAGTAACAGGGCAGCTATATCAGCATAATGTGGAGATTTCTGGTTAGTAGCAAATTGTATGACTTAATTCTTAGTGGTCTCAAAGTCTGTCTCCACGACAGTCGGTTAAAACAATTAAAACTTCATATGCTTTACGAATAATTAAACATTTACAGTATTAATGAAAAACATCCCTTTTAAATTAAAAAAAATATATATTAATTTGATGTGAAATTGACGTTTGTTTTAAAGGGTCAGACGGTGCAACTGGTGCTGTTTACACAAAGATTGAGGAAGATGATGAGTCGATCAGGGAACAAATGAATAGAGACAGACAAACCATTTGTTACATTGTCTGACTCAGCATAAACTTGATGAGAGTTCCTTCACTGCATATTTGCATAGCTGAAGCACATATTATCTTTTCAACATATTTTATTTTTACTTCAAACAGGTCTGCAGCATTATGTCAGCAAACTGATTTGTTGCATCTTCCAGCTTTAAAAGATATAAATACGTCTTTTAGGTTTTCCTGCATGCCTCTTCAACTTTGTGACTTGAGTACATAGAGTGACCTTTCAGGGTGGAAAAATGTATTTTGACATTAAACACATGAGAAAACTTTTTAAGGTAAGACATCATTTTGTAAATTATGATAAGTTAATGCAAAGTTGGTATTTTGAATAGACTTTCAATGTAACCTTTAGAGCAACTTTCCATTAAACGTGTCATTATTTACCAAATGGCACTTCATGACAACTGTCATAAACATTCATAAAGACTTCTTTATGTTCATGACAGGTGTTATGTCATGTTTTTGACAGTGTCATGTCAGTCTCATGCACACCCCTCCAAATAAAGTGTTACCATTTTAGGTTGTTTTTTCCTGAATATGAACAAATGGGAAAAAGAGAAAGAAACAAAACTGTAACATAAATAAAAGATGGACCAACGTTCTATTTTTATCCTTGCCCATCCCTTTCAAAATATTGTAAGACAATAGTTTGTAGTAAGAAAGAACCACCTTTAGAGGCCTGTTATTCACAGCGTCTGCAATGTTGATATGGAGCTTTTTAACTGGAGCCTCTCTCTCTCTCTGCCTCTCTGTCTCATCTGTCTTATTCTGTCTGCTTCCCAGTGTTTGGGTTTCTGTCAACAACCATTAATCATCTCTACACACAACAACAAATGGTCTGGGACACTTTCGGTTAAGTACAGCTTTGATAAGTACGTAAGAGTTTACAGTATACATTGTACATCATCCCAACCTGTCCTTCTGCACGTGTCGACAGATATAAAACCTTCTTTAGAATCCTCATAATCACATCTTCGCCAAAGATGTACATATACATATAGATTTATATATCAGTCTTGTATGTGCTGACTCCCATTTGTCAATTATCCATCAGTTCATCTTACCTCTCCATGCATAGATTCAGAGATGCATTCATTTTCTAATGCATCTTTTGCAACTGAGTAAAAATTGCCCTGGTCTTCCAGAGCAGCTTTGTAGTATTCCTAACTCTACTGTATGGTATAATATATTCAGTTGCTCTTAGATTTTCACAAATACTGTATGCCCTGGTAGATCTCTCGAGAATCTCTAGAATGATCTTCGCATGTGGCTGATTTACTTTCCATACTTATTCATAAATGCAGACTACTTTTGTCTGTTGAAGATAGCATTCTAATTTATTTCAATCACACATCTGTTTCGAAAAGTGCATCAAGACGACATTTGCTATATAAATAAATTGTGCTGTTCAATTCAGTCCATCTGTCTGATCAACATAGCATTGTGGTGTCTGCATCACTGTAGTTGTAGCCCCTTTTCCACTTAAAAGCCTTGTGTTTGACTCTACAACATTTAAAAAAAGTCACAGTACTCTATCACAGTGCTCTCAAACACAAGACAAGTTCTCAAACATCAGAGTTCTTCAACTTTTAGATGTGTCCCTTGTCCTACACATCCCTTGTCCTAAACACTTGAATTAAATGGTGAAAATGCCTCACTATCATGCTGTCAGGCTCTACAGAGCTCTGCTAATGAGTGAATACTGGACCCTGGTGAAGTGAAGCAGAGAGACATTTAAAGGTAGCAGGACACATACACTGGAGGACTGGGGTTTGAGACCACTGTTTTACCTAGTATGCAGTTCTTGCTTTTCCAACGGAAAACTGCTTGCCCTTACAATTGATGATTCAATTTTTGCTCTTGCTGTTTTACAATTGGCTACATGTTTTAGATATGTAGCCAAGATGTCTATTTTGGGTACGTTAATTGAATATTTGCAATTTTAGCTGCGTTGGTAAATCACCATCATTCCACTTCAAAACGTAATGCACGTGTTCCTGGCAATGCTTGTGATTAAACTCATAATTGCTTCTCCGTACTGAGCAGATGGCATGTCCTCAGTTATTGCTTGGAGTTTTCAGTTATGGGTATCACAGGCAAATCGATGAATACGGCCACCTGTCAATCAAATTGTTTTGGTGTCGTACCTGGTCTGAAAATCTGAGAACAGCCAAGCAGAGTCGCACCGGATTTGCTAATGGGAAATGAATCTGGCAGGGATGGACTGGGACTCGTGTGTCACACTTTGGACAACTTAAATAAGGGGCTTTGAATTGCCAAATGGCAAAAAAAAAAAAAAAGAAAACAGCAACTGGTTGGTTTTGTATTACTGACCTCCTAAGAAAATCAGTCTTGCCTATGGCAACAAAAAAAGTCTACTTCTCAGGCAATAAAATGGAGAACTCTGAATAAATCTTTCCCAATCAGTCTTTGCACATTCAGACTTTGGAAGCACAGAGCCAGGCTCAGACTCCCGCCCACAGTGTTCTCTTCCTGGCCAGTATCCTGTACAGTTTGCACAAGTAACTAAACACATTGCTGGATTCATCATAAGAGTTGCTTCAAGTTTGAGAAACCTTACCAACAACATAGCCCTCTGGATCATTTGAACATGCAAACACCTTTTCCACAATATGATGCCCTTTCACAAGAAAGTCTGACTTTCCTGACTGATGCACACATAATATTCATGTAAATTAAGTCAAGATGTCACAATAAATATGCAAAAATAACATTAAGATGCTATAACAACAAATGCTTTTTGTTGCTAGGTAACAGTGGTTCATTGGGAACAGAAAAAGAAAAAAAAACCTGTGACCTAAATCCGCTTTATTTTTTTAAAGTAACTATATCTTTTTCACACATTAAACATATTTCGAAACATTTCCTGGTTGTTACTCTCACACAGTATATTTCATGTTGTTGAACTTTTGTAAGATCTCTTTCAAGGTTATGTCATGATATGTGAAGGTGATGAGGAAGACACAATGGACCCAGGTTATGGTTGAAGAGTGATTGATGATGAATTTAATGATAAACACAATAATTCAAAAGCCAGGCAGCACAGAATGAGCAGAAGGTTAAGACCTCAAAAACTGGTAGCAACTGGTACCAAGGAACTGACAACTATGACATAAACAGAAGACAAGAGGACTTGACAAGGAATACAGGTGGTATTAAATACAGGGTAATCAGGGTAACGAGACACAGCTGGGAGCAATAAAGGGGTAGACAGGACAACAGGAGACGCAATAGACACAGAGACCTAAATTAATACACAGAAAATAACTAATCCTCACAGGTTAAGTAAAAAAAATCATACACCAAGAGAAAAATCAAAACAAAGATAGTGCTGAGAGAAAAGAATAAAGAGGGAGCATATTAGAAAAAACAATAGCCAATTGTTTGGAAAAGTGTGATATTGGTTGATTGCAAGAAAATCTATTTCTTTGAAAACACTGATGCACACATGTGAAAACAACAAATTAATTTAGTCCTACAAGAAAAAGTGCTCATCATTGCAGATCTGGGTCCCAAGTTGGGTGAATTAAAAAAAATACTTTGAGAGTACATAATAGGAAAGTCCTAGAATGTGAACAACTCGAATCTTTTCCTTGAAAAGGTTTGAAACATATCTGACACGTTTGTGGATTTACTCTGGCTCTCCCTCAGATACTGGATACCTGCAATGGCTCCTTTCATCCTAAGCTCCAAGTTAAGCAGCATTTTCATGGCATTGTATTCCAGCACAGTGATTCAGAGCAGAGAGGCCAAAGTAAATGTAACTTTCCGACTGGTGAACTTGTATCGGTGCTCAGGAGAGTAAATCCATTTCAGGCATGTCAGGTCAAGGTTTTGCTGCGTCGGCTCAGTGAGTGGCAAAACTCTTTGGCACAACTTTGGCATCACTGCTATAACCAGTGATAAAAAGTAAATAGGAGAATTTGATTATTAGTGTTTGTTTCTGTGAATCCTCTTGCTATAATTTTGGTGTCTTTGGGTATCTGCTGTTTTTAAATTTTTCCATTTTGCAAGCTTGTGTTTTTTCATATTGTTTCTTTTTTCGTTTGTTTCCCTTTTTGATCAAGTGCTTTATTCTTTTTTTCATTAATCTGTTATAATCAGCTAGTTTTGCTTTCCAATTGTCAATGCATCATTTTTGGTGTCTCGACTCGCCTGAGTTCTCATTCAGAACCTTTTTTGACATGGCCATTATTTATTTATTTAGGTTTTGTTGCACTTGGATCTGTCAGTTTTAACATCTTGTTTTTAATCTCCCTGTTATTGGAGCTTATTTTGCTTTGTCTAAAAATAGTATTGTATTTATTTGCATATGTTTCCTGCCACTGGACTATCTGCTCTCCTGGGGTCTTGTTCTATGCAACTGTATGGCTTCTGGTATATTTATCAAGAAGACATGGTTTCATTTTATCTTTCTTTCATTTTAAATTGCTTGACATTAATCGCTGATATAGTAAACTAAGCCAATGTCAATCCCCCTTTTATACCAATTTGGTTTAATGTTTACCTGTTTTTTTTAAAGATTAAAGGCTTTAGCTACACTTCAATTTTGTTTTTCAAGCACATTAGAAAAAGTCACATTAATTCAATCATACATACATTCCAATTGAGCCTAGTTATCAAACACCACAATAAGCTCAGTTTCTTGTGCAAATTAATTAAGCCCTCCTGGACGAGCACTTAGCGACAGCTGAAAATCGCTTGCGACAAATTTTAAATTGAATTTAGGTCTGGACTTTGACTAGGCCATGCTAACACGAGTTGATATAAGATACTTCATTGTAGGTATTGTACATTTTACTTTAGGTAAGTTTCATTCTTATGCACAATGTTGAACCTCTGCCCAGTCTCTATGATCTGATGACTTTGACAGATTTTATTCAAAGATTACCCTACATTTAGCTCCATTCATCAACCTTGACAAGGCCTTTACAGGACAGCTGGATTTATATTGAGTTTACATTTGACTGAGTCTATTTGCTAATTAAATAACTTCAAAAGGCAATCGGTTTGCACTGGATTTTATCCAGGTGTGTCAGAGAAAAGGCATTAGATTTTTGCCTGTGAAATATTTAAAAAAAACATTTATTTTCTTTCACTTCACAATTCTGTAATAGGTGTTTTTTGGTCTATTTCATTAAAATACAAAAACAGTGCACTCTGAAGTTTGTGTTTTTTTTCTTCTTTTTTTTTTTGCTGTATCTTAAATAACGATGAAAGAAACCAGAGCAAATAAATATATTATTAACTAAAACATGCCACCATTTTACAAAGGAAAGCAAAGGAGAGAAATAACTCTTTTTCACCAGATAAAAGTGAATTACCATAAAATTACAATGTTTAGTTGGAGAGATATGCTGTAATCACCTTGCAGTATTATCAGAGATGTGGAAGTGCACACAAAAGAAACTGCATTAAGACTGTGTTGTTGTTTCATCATGTGTAAATTGGCATTAAATGCCTTTCCACTATACTTAGTCATCCTCAGTCAAGTTTGCCTCAGAGGCATCTTTGGATTTGATCTTTGAAATTGCAGAATAATTGGTAGAAAGTGACAGAAATCAGCAAATAATATGCTATTATGCAAAATAAAAATATTTCCTGGTCTTCTAATGTCTGTCATGTTCATAGTTGAATGTCATGACTTATGCAGAAGCAATGCCTTTTGAAAGGATCTACGCAAGAGTGAGTTATCTTCTTGAAACCCCTTGAAATTTTGCTTTAAACATCAATTTACAGTTTATTATTGCTTTGAAAAATATTTAAAATTATTTCAAAGTGATTAAACTGTGGTTTTTTTTTGTTCCTCTCACAATACGTAATGCTGTTTTGGAATTCATTCTCATGAATGCTAACATAAGCCTTATTCAAATGTCAAACATGAAAAGAAATGACAACACTTTTTAGTTCATGTGCAATACGAGTCTGACACAGAAGAACTGTACTGTCCATAAAGAAAAATGTTTTGACAGAAGAAAAATGGCAACATTACTGTATATGGATGGTGGAAGTTCATTTATAAATTATATCTTGTCAAAATAGTCCAAAATAAACAGGAAAAAGGGTATAAATGGAGAATGGGGGCGATAGATATTTTGTGAATTTATAAAAATCTAACAAACTTGAATAGTCTTGGTATTTCAGGAGGAAATTTAGGGATTTAGAAACATCTTTCAACATCTTCACCTTCAATAGACTAATTTATATGCTTGCCTTTCTAATGGTCAAATCAGTGGTTAATTGACGTTTTTTGAAACAGCAGTACTACAGGTTTTGGACTTTTATTTATGTCTTATGAAGTCAAAAATGTTAGATTAGGAGTTACAAAAATTAACAGAAATAACTGTTGGAGTTGGAAGTGAAATAACACTTTAATAAATACAGTAGAAATACTGTCATCTTTTAGTACATTTCAAATTTCATTTTCTTTAAATGTTCTTTTTTGCTAACATCCACTTCAGTTCTCTTTTGAGACGTTTTGAGAAGATTAAACAAAAATCAATGTGTAGCTTTAACCATGTTTTGGCTGTTTGTACTCTACATCTAAATGAGTAGATCATATTCAAGATGCAAATAAGTTTTTGGAAAATGTATTCAGTGTACTTTTAAAGGGATCCTAAGTACCACATATGGTAATTGGAGCATACCACCTTGAGAACCATGAACCTGTTGTCAACTCTTAAAAAGGGAATCAGAATGAACAGCCTTTACTAAATCCATTCACTTTGCTTAAAGGTAGATTCAACATGAGCACAGTTTTGTTCGCATTTTTAAAAAAATATGTCAGTGACAAACATAACAGATAGACAACCTTTTTCCTGTTTAGCACTTCATGAGTGGGGGTTAAAGAATTGTGTCAGCATGAAGGGCTTGTAATTACAGCGCCCTCACTTTACTGCAGCCATCCTGACAGCCTTCAAATGGATTTTGCTCTGGTGCTCCAGCAAACACCTGTCGGCCCCCGGATAGAGAGAGCATGGCCTGCCTCGTCCTTTTATATTTCAGTCATTATTTCATTACTCATGCTGTGCTTACATTTTGTCTCGCCTCAGGCATCCCATAAGCACCCCACTACCACCACCCACACATAAGAGGCACAGGCACACGCACATGCACTCTCCGTCTCCTTCATTTTTTTTGTAAGTGAAGAACAAGTACGATGTAAAAAATGAATAAAGGTACAATTGTTTGTTGGGAAACCTGGTGCTGTACACCATGAACTGGGAAGCCTCGACAAAGAAATATGTATAGAAGGCTTTAGAGAATGGATTCAAACGAGACAAAAGAGGACATTTAAGGTGTATTTTGTAACCTTAAGTGAAATAGAAGGCTATTATCAAGTACCCACAAGAAAAAACATCCATCATATTGGCATAAGCCAATTCTGTGTATCCAGTTTTAAATTCAGAAAGCACTAAGAATGGTTTCTATAAAATGTACTTAAACTTGAATAAGTAATTAATGGCGCCAAACTGATTCAAATGTTTCTGTAGTAGTGTTATTTCAAGTTAAATCCAATTCCACCTTTTCAACATTGTTCTGTAGCTCTACTCCTATGTTCTCCATGTTGTCAGTGATACAAAAACGAATGTTTTCATTTCTTCAATACTGCAGTCCGTTTTTGCTTTTGTCCTTATTTATGACAGTCAGAATCTGCAGTAGTGCAACCAGTGGCGCAAAAAGTGGGTATGCAGCACATGCAACGCATAGGGGCGCAGCACCACAGGGGGCGTCAAAACCCCGTCTGGAGGGGGCGGTGCGCCAATGATGTTCTCCCATACACTTCAGCGCACCTAACGCTCCTTCACCTCGCTCACATAACGAGGTAAATGTAGCGAGTTTTACACTTCACGTATCGTCGTCTCGGGGATTTATATTTCTGCATCCACCTGAATAATGTGTAGTTGTGCCCCTGAGTGCAACATATGACTCCCATGCTGCAAGTGATTGCTTGGACCTTACTCTTTACAAGTTTGGACCTTACTCTTTACAAGTTTGGTATAAAAAATGACAATGCATAACAAATGCACCTTTGCATTTACCACAGACTGCTGGAAATAATAAGCACCCAAACAGTTCTAATAGGGTAGAATCCTAAATGCTTGTCCATTTAGGAATATCTCTTTTAAAGTTTATGGTTAGTCTGTCTCAGTGACAAAAAAGCCAATTACATGTTTATTTGTCTCTAACTATAATATCAAATACACATTACCCATTGTAAGTAGCTTGGTTCCTAAATTTTAATTTTTATATTGAACATAAAAAGCAATGTTAGTACTCTTAGACAAATTAAAAATAATTACTAAGACATACTGGGCATCTGAGGAAGAAACTATGTTTTCAACTTTTGTTTAACTGAATTAGTACTCTTTTGATTAAAATATGAAAAGTCTTCTTTTTGTTATGAGTTCATAATAATAGTTCTCCTTTGTCTCAAATATTAAAGTGGCTGGAAATGCACTGTTAAATTGAGTGACAATGAATTACAAGAAATGTGTTGCTTCTATTTGCAGATTGGATTGACATTTTTGAAAACTGACTTGAGATTTTTTTTTTACTGAAAAATGGTTGTGAAGATACTGATTTACAGTATTACACTAAGAGATGATGAGTCATTCGATAAATAATGTATCCTAATGTAAGTGGAAATCTATGTAACTACCAATTCAATTTTCTCTTCTCTTTTTATGATTTAAAAACATTATTGTCTAAATTGGCATTAGCTGTGGAATATTGTAGCTACCAATCTTTCGTAGGATCACCCACTATTCAACTCTCAAAACCTGCATTTCACTTCCCTCACCCAATAATGTGGTGATAGACACCAGTGCCCACTATAACCAGTGGATAGACGGATGGACCTGGGATGGACTTGAATCCAGAGTATATCTCTGCTAATGGTGACTGGGTTAGGCTCCAGATTCAATCAGTTCACCCACAGAACCCTGAACAGGATTAAACATGTACTAACCTTTGATGGTGGGATGGTTATTATGACACATGTTTTGATGATAAAAGACAGTCCTAATGCATTTGTTCAAACAGGCAAGATTACCATGACTGATAATCTCCACCAACATAGTATGACTAGACATACTGAACACTGTTAAAAATACTCACAAACAAAGCAGCAAGGACTGCATGCATTCTCACATTCAAAGAAATTGTCTCTTGTTCAATACATTTTCTTCTCTTTTTAACTTTGTTCTGCACTCACCTCTGAGGCATAATCAGCCTCTAATCCATTCCCTTACGTTAAGTGCTGCTTCCTACTCCATCAGGCCCGCAGCACCCACTGCACTAGCTGTTGACAGCGCTGTTGTTTTCCTCGGAAAACCTCCTCCTAGTCATGGTAGGAAGATGGAAGGGAAGAGAGATCCCTAGGGCATGTCTTGGTAGATATTCACATATTATGTTTCCAGCCCTAAAGAAAGTTGGATTATTTCTCAGCTTTTGTTTGGCAAATGTCATTGAATAAAACAAGTAAAGTCTGCAAGCTTCCTCTGCCTTTGGAACAGACATATTTTAAGCAATGAATCAGATCAAAAAGAGTTTTGTGGTGGTTCTTGTAAATTTTGGTAAGGTTTTTGTAAACATTGCAAAGAACAATGCCAACATACAACTACAGTTCTGTCTATGTAATAAAAAACACAAAACGCCTTATATACACACTGTATACAAGTAAGCTATTTCAACAGCAGAAAACATGAATGCAAGTGAGTGCACATATATTAGGGTTGTCAATGTTAACTCAAAAACGCATGTGATTAAACTGAAAATTTAAACGCGTTAATGTTATATAACGCAGATTAATCAAACTACTATTTTGACCTAAAAGCCTCTATCCTTCTGAAGTTTACCTAGTGCACGGCAGTGTGCGTTTTGGACATGGAGACAACAGAGAAGATGAAAGTTTCCGCAACAACAGAAAGCAACAAAAGTTGAACACTTTCAACTTTTTTGTGTTGGGTCATTAGCTGCGTTCGCTTGAAATTTCATATGCACGACTAATGCAGGTCACTCAGCTGGATGAGAACAACTGACTGTCGCCTCATTGCATCAGTTCCATATGAATGGAAAGGAACATTTTTAAGTTAACATTTAAAACAAAATTACTTTCCTTAATCCTCTTGAATATTACAACCTGGAGAATCCATCCATCCATATTATTGATCAAAGCAAGTAAAAGTTGTCCAAATGTTAGTTTCAAAGTTTAGGAATGTCTGGCGAGAAGTCCTGCATGCAGCCACTTTATTGTGTCTATTAAAGAGAGCAGACGTCTTATGTTTCACAAGATCCAATATAATTTTTCCATGTATTTACTGCACTTAATAAATCTAGTTCAGGGTCACAGTGGGAGATGCCCCAGTTTTTTCAGCAATAAAGATATCTGTTTAATATAAAATAAAAATCCAAATAAAAATCCATAAAATCAATGTGTTATGAGAATATGCAGGCTCAACCAAAACTGCCCAAGCCAAGTTTTGAATCCACAGTCTTTGCATTTTTATCCCCACCAGGTATTGAAAAGTGAAATGTGGTCTCAGGTGTTTATCTGGCAGGATGATGAGGATTCAACCGTTTAAAACAATTTGGGTGGACAGGTTTTCACAACAGCCTGAGCAATAAAACTGTATTATTTCAGGATCCACATTAAACCAATTTTTGTGTCTTCCTGCATGTCCCCTGTGATCCTAATAAATAATCCATTAGTGTTATTATGCTGTTGAACGTTCTTATCAAAAAGGCCTTAGGGACCATAATGTCCTTTGAACAGGATTGCTTTAAACTCTCATGATATTTAATAAAACAAGAGATGTAATACTGTTCCATAGAGATAAGGTGATTTATTTTGACTTTTGAAATGTCTTGGATTTCCTTTTTCTGTTTACATTGTTACTGTAATATATTTATGCAGTCAGCCATCAATGAATGTACCAAAGGTAGTTAGCTGTAATGTCTTCATAGCATTGTAATGTAATTCTTTGGCTTCTGTGTTCAGGTACATGATTTCTCAACCAGACATATGTTTTAGATTTTGGACAAGAGTTTGGCATAAATACAAAATGTAATTATTTCCAGACAGAATTGGAGCCAAACTGTACCTTCGTATGTGGATAAGAATGGTGCCTTCAGAAGAATGCGTGCCAAACTGATGAGTCATGCCTTGTTGGACCGCATGAACAGCAGAGATGTTCCCAGAAGATCAGACATGTAGGAAGCTACATAAGAATGTAATAAAACATAAAGTTATTTTGAAAAATAGTGGTCAAACATTTAGGTAAGCTAAATGGTGTTCTATTTTAGTAAAAGAACAATTTTGCAAAGGACAAACAAGGAGGTATTTGAACCACCTTTTTCCAACTGAAACATTTATTTTTAAGACAACTTTATATTCTTTGAAAGATAACCAAGAACTTCTGAGACAGGCTTTTGTGTTCACTAGCTGATCCAGAGATTGTCAAATACTTATTTTTTTGAGATTTGTTTTGCTTTATTGTAACATCATAAAGTAACAACTGGCCATCTATAGTAAAATAATCTTTTGTCCTTTAGTTTGGAATACGACTTCTAGCTTCAGACCTACTTCTTCACATCTTTATTGTTGCTATTATAATAAGCTAAAAGTCAACAAAAATGTTCTCGACAGTCTAGAGCCAGGTCTGCTTTTCTCTTTATATTGGCTTAAAAGATCATGGACTGAACAAAACTGCTTGAACAGCAGATTTCAAGAAAAGTATACTCCGTCCATGATTCTTAAAGCCAATATGTACTTTATGTGCCTCTATTGTTAAGTCCTCCAAGTACAGTGCTTACTAGGCATTCAATATTCCGTAGTGGCATTGACAGCTCAGTCACTGTTTTCCTGCTGTAAAAGGTCATAAAGCTTTTTTTGTGGAGTTATTGCATAACACCCTGAGGTAATCAAGATACAAATATTAACACTGAAGTCTTAGATGTGTACTTTTTGAAACTCAGCTTCATTAGTAAATTAATCAACTATATAAAATAAATCTACTCATTTAGAAAATGTGCTTACACCCAATGTTTGAGTTGTTTGAGTTCAATTTGAGTTTTGTTATTTGTGTTCCTGCTTGTAAGTTCTGTTCATCATTTTCATATTAAGCATTCATTATTAACTCTCTGTTTCTGCCGCTCCTTAATTTGGGTCGTATTTTAAAACATACCTTATAACATCCACTACAAGCTTGTTTGCTCATGCTGATGTTGTTCCTTTTTTTGTTTTTATTCGGTGCTTCATTACAGCCTATATGAAAGGAAAAATCTAACTTTTTAGATTCAGAAGGAAAATCTGAAAATTAAAAAGACCCACTTTCCTTTTTTGACTTGGCTTGAGGAGTTTCTCTGTAATTCACCACTGTGTTCTTTCCAGTGTAACCCTCCGGGGAAGGAAAAAGTTGTCAGAAACCATTAAGAGAGGTGTCTTTGTTAATCTTACTAATTTCATCTGCAATCCAGCTGCTATCCCTGCAAAGCTAAAAGAAAACATTTAGGGTGAGCTAAGAACAGAAGTAATACTTTGGCCTAGAAGATCTTAGAATCCACAGACAGCTGTCCAGCAATGAATTAGCAAAGTAAAAACTATTTTAAAACTATTTACTATAAGTAAGGGATGTTTAAGAATTGTCATGTAATCACCAAAAAGCTGAAATTCAATTTTTTTTATCCATCCATCTACATTCTGATTTAACCTACAAGATAGTTTGTGAATTTGATGATATGTCAAGCAGCACATGGTGCCATTCCCAGGATCAAGGAGGCTTCCAGTGGGTTTGAAAAACAAACAGGCCCACCGTATCACAGATCCTGGATGCAGTATCATTTAGCAAATCCTTATTTTATTTTTTTTAACAGATATATACTTATGGTAGGACAGAAAATAAGGCATTCTGTAGCGCACCCTACAAGCAACTGATGGATATGTCAATAGCATCTTATGGTCAAGGTGACCTCAAGCACACAGGTGTGATTGGCAGACCTTTCTCCTGACTCTGATTGGTTGTTTCTGACCTAGCGGTGTATTTCTGCAGATGGCAGTAGGACATCAGGGATGAGCCAGAAGACCGAGTGGCAGTTTTAAAGAACATAAATAAAAATCACCATCTTAAAAAAGTGACCTCCTGCAGCTTTAACATTTTATCAGTCTGAGCATTTCTTGAAGAATTTGTAGGAAACTTTTAAGATAGAAGTCTGTCCATCTTCAGGCTAAATATTTTTGAATATTGGAATATCGTAGTAACTGTTATCCAAATATGAAAAGGAAAAGTGTTACTCAATAAGAATGGACTCATAATTGAATTTTTTTTCACCTCTATCACATTCACAACTAACTTTTCCACTGCAAATCTACTGTATATTGCGTGCCATCCTGATCTCACCTTTCCCTAAAAGTCTATTCTTAGTAGCCTTAGTTGCTGAACTCACAGAATGTTTTCGGTATGCCAGTGTTGGATTTTTAAAGCTCAGATAACAACAAAAATATAAATCACAGTCTACCTTAAAACAGCGTTTTAAAAAGCCCAGCATGATGAGTATGGTTCTGTATGATAACATACACAGTTGACTACAATACAATGTGTATGGTATTCTGACCAAAGCGTTTGGTATCAGAACAGAATAAAACTAATTCAAGTTGACTGCAGAAGAGGATTCATCTCTCATCTTTCAACTCATTTAACCTGTTCTAAAATATCACTTCTAGACTACAGCAGTGATATTTGAGAGCATATTTTCTTAGAAAATGGGGAATGATGGATTGTCGTTAGCTATGCACCGTAAATAAAATCTTAAATGTATTCAGTGTGCAACCGTGTTTTCATTTTGAAGTTGGGTGGGTCAACGAAAGGCCTTTGCACTACCTAAAACTCCACAGAGATAAACTGAAAATAATAATAAAAAATTGATTTGTGGCCTTCTTCATGTTTCTTGCAATATTGCTGGTTTGTTGCTCCAATCCCTTAGGGGAGTTCTTTGAACTTTTTTTTTTTTTTTTTTTTACCCTCTTTCAAACAGGACAGTTTTACACACACTTAAAAGAGATAAGAAACACAGGGAAGAGCAATGATGTAACAAAAACTCCCATGTGGCTTTGTGTTCTTTAAGATAAAAAATATGCAAATATGCTTACACAGGGTAGCAGAAAACCATGAAAGGTTGCGATATACTAAGATTGTTGGATAACTTCCACACAGTCCAGCTTCAAAGCTCTAATGTTAAGAAGAGTGGCCTGATTTTAGATTGATACAATCATACTGGAACGAAGGCGAATGTTCCACGATGTTGCAACACTAATAACTGGCTTTCACTTAAATCAAAATTTCTTTCATTTGGCAACTGTTGGGATTTTAAACTGTCAACAAAAGATAATTGCAGCCTGGAGAGTTAAACAAAAAGGGTGGGAAGACTCTTAGACCAGCTGAGAATAAAAGGTCTGGAAACTGTGTACTAGACCATGGTAGAGTAGTACAGTGGCTGACAGGTGTAGACGTGCTGCAAACACATGAATGATGCAAACTCTGAAACAAACAAACAAACAAACAAACACAAATACACAGTGTCTGGTCCCATTTGATTTAGTGATTGACTCCACCTAGTGGTCTGGAGCACTTCTGTTCTGTGAAGCTGTATTTTCCTTTTATTTTTCCAGTATGCATAATTTAAACATGTTTTCTTTGTTATCCAATTATTTTGTTACAGACTTTGACAGATCATACTTGGGTTTTAGATTAGATTAGCCAGCATCAAATTGATATTATTGGGTTTCCTATGGAAAACAAGTACTGCTTTATTTAAGATAACCAGGTGTTCAACTAAACCCAGATATTTTATTTTGTTTCATTGCTGATCCTAAAATATGAATGAAAAAATATATATATTATTTTGGTATGCCTATAAATATATATATATATATTGCAGCATTTTTTAACCATGTGCAACCTTTTGGATTTAGGACTGATTACAACTGGTCAAAGCAGCTCTAGTGGAGTAGCATCTTAGCTGGATGAACCGAAGCATCACTTTAATTTAATGAAGATCATCCACTCGTGTTGCTGTTGTATACTGTGTCTATGGGAAAATACATTAAAAATTGTTACAAATTTAAGGTTTGGAAGGGCCCGAACCACCATTTTCAAAGCTACAAAAAATAGGTAGAACACAAAAGACTTGAACATCAGAAGGTCGGCTTTTTAAAAATATTCTATATATTTTCTATGCTCACCCTTACATGGTGTTACTGCCTATGTCCAGTGGTAAAAAGCACGGGTAAGTGACGCTGTACACCGTTTAACAAGGCTCCACACCGAACGATGGCTTCACCTTTGTGCCAACGTTGCCAAATAGAAAAGTAACTAGGAGCCACCAGCAGCTCTTTCTGAGCTTTATATATGTGATTCTCAGTCTAGATCCAAATAGTTTAAAAGCTCCATCTCCCCAGGAAAATAGACTCTGTTCTTCATGGGTAAGCTGTCACAATGCATACTGCTCTCTTTGACATTTCCTTTTATGTTTCCTTTTGGATGTCATCCTATATCAAATATTTAAGCCATTCATAGTGTTAGATTTTCCTGAAACAAATTTAATTTGGATTTATATTTCAGTTTTCAGTTCTATGTTGTTCTGGGTTTTTTGCCATCTCCCAACATAAGCAAAGGTAGCAAAGTTTCCAATATTTGTAGTTGTGTCATTTTGGTAAAATACTCCTCACTGGAACACAGATAGTTGAAGTTCCTGAGGTTTGACATTTACTGCTTGGCTGCCATGAATTATGTGAGCATGCTGTGAATATCCATTGTGTCATTTCTTCTAGATGAAGGCAATGTGTGACTGAAAAACAGATGAAAGGATGGTTAATGGAAATAAGGCAGGGAAGGATTGAGACATAAAAGAAATGTAGATGAAAAGTGTTGGGTAAATAGGGGCAGGATACACGGTACATGAAACGTGGGCATATCTGGATGAAATCTTAAGTTCAAAATGACAGTGATGATTAAATACTAGCCTTTGTCATATATTTAAAACCGGAATATATTGAGATGAATGCCATTCTTCATCTTGAACAGAATAGACAGCAGTACTGAACATGCTCACTGCTGGTGTGTAACATTTGCAGTCAATCTTTACCTCCTGTTCAACTAATGTTATAGCAACTGCTTTCTGGTTTGATATGGTGGGATCAGTGCCATAACAGACTGTTGTGCCCCCACTGGTAGGTACTTCATTTTTGTAAGAAGCTATATATAAACATGGTCATGTTCTAAACTATATAGTTTAAGCTTTATTTCAGTCAACATATAATCGGTGAACATGAGCTACTTTGTGTAACTGCTGTGAATTCATTTAAGAATAATTAGGTAGCCAACTATGTAAACATCAAAAACAAATTGAATCTACATGCTTTGATTGCATGTCTCCTTAATGCCGTAGATTTTGTATCTATGTGAAAGATAGTGGATGTATGGATGTGCACATCCTTTTGATTTTTTCAATATATAGAACATTCACTGAATCAATCCAGAACCACATAGCAGATGTAGCAGAGAAAATGCCTTATCCATGCAACCTCTCACGGTGAGCTAAACAAAGTAGGTGGTAACAGCTAACTCACCACAGGGTTACTTAACAACAACTTGTTGAGTAAGTTGCGCTGCAGCAGTTTCAGGTTTCGCTAATGTGCTCATAAGTGCTTAAAAATAAACAGCGAGTGAAAACTGTGGATTAAACAGAAAAGGTCATGCCACCAGCTTGGCAGTATTTGAAATATTTAAAAACAAACTTAGTAAATACATATAAATATTGACAATTACTAATATAGACCATGAAGCCCTTATTTTATGAGTTTTTCAGCCATATCAGCCAGCCCTGCTATCTCTAGACATCACATCAAATAATGGCACCCAGATGGGACCATTAAGGAGTAAAAAACATCAAACGGATGAACCCATTAATTAATAAAACATTTTTCTTTTATTGAAGAAAAACATAGAGACAAAATTACTGTCTATGCTGGGTCACTCTTGGAAGCGGAAGTAATATCAGCAAATCAAACTCTCCTGTCAGAATTTCCTCCATATCCACTGTTGGATATGGAGCATATTGAACTGCCACAGCTTGTTGCCACTTTAAGCACTTGCATTGCTGCCCCTGGAAACCGGAAAAATGGATGGAAGAACACAGGCAGGGAATCCTTCCAGCTCACCAAATATTAATGATCAGAATATTCAGGAAGAGTTTTAATGATGGAGGACCAACACCATTACCAAGAGGAGCTAAAAGCAAGCATTGAGCAGTTATTAAAAAAAAAATTATATCTCAAATAGATCAAATGAACTGACAAATTCATTTCTGGGGCAACAAAAATATGGATACAAGTGGAGTATTCAAGACACAGTTTGAAATTTAAAGGCTCAGAAAGCCAACATTACCACAAACTCATACTTGATGTCATTTAACCAGTGAAAGATTATTTCTCCCTCTATATCAATACTTTAAACTCCATGGACAAAAAACTGCAACAACTAGACTGACCACTAAGACTGGACAAGTAGGTGTACAAATCTATCCAGACAACTTATTTGGAGTAAAACATTTAAGATCCATCCATCCATCCATCCATCCATCCATCCATCCATCCATCTTCTATACACCCTTGTCCCTCAGTGGGGTCAGGAGGGTTGCTGGTACAGTTAAAATCCATTGTCAGTAAATTGGAGCGTTGTTCTCTCTGTGGTTCTAACACTCCCAGCAGGTAGCCACCTGAGGGCGCCAAGGAGAACCAGTTGAAGGACTCTGGTCTGATTCCCTGCAGGTGTGGCTGCACACCTGCAACTCTTTAGGCCTCATTACAACCCCTAAAGAGCTGGTTGCCAGGTAGTCTTTCACTGAGTATTAACCCATGTGGTAACGCCAAACCTTTTTGTGAAGTTCTGTGTGCTCACAAGTAGAAGTACTACATAGTACATTCAGGGACTGGTGGGCTGTTGGACATCACAAAATCCAAAATACATATTCAGTGAGTCAACTGGGGTTTGGGGAAAAAATATATTTTTCCCTAAACCCCAAAAAGATATTTCTCATGACACTTGAAAAAAGAACAGACAAGAGAAACAAAGACAAGGAACCGAATGTGGCAGGCTATATTCATTGGACACAGTTAGTGATTGACATGCTACTGAAGATTTATACTTGATTAAGACTCTAACTTCACTGAAATTGCAGTAGTGAAAATGTTAACTGCAATGATTTAGTTCAGTACTTCTCAATTTCGATCCTCAGGCCCCCCTGCCCTGCATGTTTTACCTATTTCCCTTCTACCACACACCTGGATTGAATCTGTGGGTGATTAACAGGCTTCTGTAGAACTTGATGGTCATGCAATCATTTTAATCAGCTGTTCTGGAATAGAGGCACATCTAAAACATGTAGAGCAGGGGGCCATGAGGACTGGAATTGAGAAGCACTGACTTAGTTACAGCATCATTTCAATCCTGAACTTTGCCAAAGGCTAAAATGTCTCACCTTCATCTTTCAATACTTCATTTCAAAATTCAAGAAGCTCCCTGGATTTCTAATCATTTTTGATCTTCACTGAAGTAAATTTAAAAATAAAGCAGGTCTTAGAGCTGTTTGTGGAGAAATTATTGGGACTTGGAATTACTTTGAAAGGTTTCACTTTAGACAAAGAAAGTTCAAAGAGTGTTAAAAAAAACATTGTCTTAATACACAGAGTTTGGATTTTCATTATGTGTGAATCAAAATGACACAAAATAAAGGCTGGAATGAATGCATATATTAAGTGTTTCACCTTCTAAAATGAGTGACAAAAATGTTGCTTTTTCTTGATCTGTAACGTGATTTGTCGAAGCATCAAGCTATTTGAGAGTACGTCTTGACCAGTCAAAGGCCATATGCAGTTTGAGAAATTCATAACACAATAAGAAAGAAAAGGCCCCCATAAAGAAACTGATTACTTTATGGATTTGCTGTGCAGCTGGCAGCTGCTTCCTGACAAAATGATGATGAAAAACGCTTTGCGCTCCACTTCAAAAGAATCAATTAACAAAAGTGAAATTTTGGATGTGTATTGCAACACAAATGCTGAAGAAAGAAAATATCAAACTTAGATTGGAAAGGCAAAGCTAGTGCTCTTGCTTCTCCATTGTCAGTCTCAACTGGTTAATGTCCGTTTTGCCGTGTCTCCATTACGATCCGTTCCTCACTGTGAATAGTAGGGCTCTGCATGGCCAAGCCAATTTCTTGAAATATAACTTCTTAGTCACTTTATTCGAAGTGCATTTTTAACGGTAACCAGTGATGAGACTTATGGCTCTTTGAATTCAAAAAAAGTAGCAATGTTTGTTTTAAATAAAATGTATATTTATTCCAGAGATGCAAAATAGAACCATGGTATGTTCTTGAAGAAAAAAATGGTTTCTAATTCATTTAAGTGGAGGACATGTAATTAATTGTGTTTCAGTCGAAAACCATGTGTTTAGAAAAGTTAAACACTGCACCTTCAGCGTAGCGAATAATTTTTTTTTTTTTTTTAAAGAAACATAAAAGACAAAAACATATTGGTTTTGTACCTAAATCCAGCTTTTGTTTTTGTTGATGTGGAATCACCTGCAACTCTCCTGTTTGCTACCTGGTGGAACATTTTCAGTCAGTTCTTGTTATGACTGAGTATGAGTCTTTAAATGTGACATAGTATTTTTGAAGGTAGATACAACTTTGTCACCAGCACAGAATGTATAGCAAACAATAATATTGTCCTCTTTAGCTGACACAAACTTGAAATAGTGATGGCATTTCCAGCTAGAAAAGCACCTTTGTTTACCTTTATGTTATTGACTGCTTCATATGTATTCCACATGAATTGTCCTCATGCCGAAAATGTGACTTATTGCATATGTAACACTGACCTTAGAAGGAAGCAATTTTTTATTTATTTATTTATTTTTTACAAAGGAAAATGACAAAAGTAGTGGCACACAGTGATTTAGGTAAATAACTTTAATCTGATTACTGGTTTGGAAACAGTAACCAGATTACTTGTTACTTAAAAAAATTGATTGGTCATATTGAAGTAACACATTACCAGTATCATATTAGAATGCAAGATGATTAACGCTAGTGCATATTGGTAAACAAATAGGTATTTTCTCATATGTACCTGCCACATTCTAAATCTGTGTGCATAAAATCTCCTCAATAGGCTCTTTAGAATCTCAACCTTTTTGTGTTTATGTAAACAACCTAACCTGTTTCAGAATGAGACTGAGGGAAAGAACAGAAGCCTCTTTCCCTGCCGTCTCATAGCTGTGTTAGTTTGAAGTAATTTAGATTTTGCTCCATTAAACTAATTGCAGTCTAAATTAGAGGATGCTTGTGTCTGCCAAAGGCCTCTGTGATCCCAAAGGGCTCTCTGGAGCTGTGCAGCTGACATTGCGTGCTGCTTAGTGAGTCTAGGGCTCCATCTGTGCCAGCCTCTCCCACTGGGTGCCCTGTACCTAACCAATCCCCCACAACCCCCTGATGCCAATTTCATACATCTGCTCCCCCTACATGATGCTGTGCTTAGAAATACCAACACAGATGCAACATGCAACATGTGCTCTTTATAATTAGTCAGAATATTTTGATGTTGTCTTTTTCTTCACTTTGAATTTGTTGCATCTAGAGCCATCAAAGGGAATGCATTGTGCTGACTATGAACATTTAAATCTATTAGTTTTCGTGGTACTAAGACTTTGTTGGTCATCTATTTCTTTACAAATTCCAACATATTTAAAGCATTTTTATGTTTTTTAGAGTAGAAAAATATTTTTCTCATATTTTGATTAGATGTTAAAGATTTCATTTCAAGTTACATTTTTAATAAACTTTCTTGCAAACAAAACGTTTTATTAGTTATAATAACAGTGACTCTTTGGTGTCTTCGTGCGGTTTATTTTGTGAGGAAAATTTGTAGAACTTGATTTGGAGGAGCCATTGGTTTTTAAACCTCTCTTGTAATTGTTGTCTCCCAGTTTGGTCAAGGTAAAAAAAAATAATATTGAATAGGGAAGTTGTGCATGAAATTTTTCATTCTCCCTTTACATGCACTCTCTTTAGATCAATAACATGCTTTGTAAGTTTACTCTGAATGGCACTTAAGTGTAGTCTTGTTCATATGTCTGTGGCCCTGTGATAGGCTGGTAAACTGCCCATGGTGAACCCTCACCCACTTACCCCATGACAATATCACCAGTCTCCCATCGCCCTGCAATGCTTAAGTGGCTATTAAAAAAAGAGATGAATGAAAGCATGCAGCATTTCGGTAAAAAGTTGACAAACATGCCGAATCAAACTTCATTAAGATATATATATACATATTAGTATGTAGGCAACAGGTAAAAGTTAAATAGCTAAAAGATCTGGCTAAAAGTTAAATATTACTTTAATGTTTTGTGAAATTAAAAATAATGTATCCACCTGTTGTCATAGGTCAGAACATCTGTGAAATATAAACAAGGTTACCAAAATGTTTGTATTTTTAAAACATTGTAACGATTTCCTGAATTAATGTTACTTAATGTGGGCTTCAGGGTGGCACTGTTGTGCAGCCCACATTGCTGCAAGGCATTGTTACCTTGCAGCAAGAAAGTCCTAGGTTCGAATCCCAGCCCAGGGTCTTTCTGCATGGAGTTTCCATGATTTTTGGATTGTGAGTTGACTGATCTCTCTAAATTTGGGTTTTTGTGTGTGTGTGTATGCGTGTGCGGGGGTGTGCGTGCGTGTGTGTGTGCATGATTGATTCTCCTGTCTGTCTTTGTGATGGACTGGCGATATGTCCAGGGTGTACCCCACCTCTTGCCCGTTGACAGCTAAAGAGAGGCACCAGTACCCCTCACAATCCCAATAGGGGTAAGATAATGGAGGGATGGATGTTAGTTAATGTAGCTTTGGATTCACAAACAATTCTCAGTCACATACAGCAAAAGCAGATCAAGTAAAGCTAAATAAGGAGTTCAGCAGGTTCCCACCATGAAGGTTTCAGGTTTGTAGAGCGGAACTAAGAAAATGGTGGCAATTGAAATAGCAAGTAGCAAAGCTGAGCAAAAAAACTGAGCAGAGTTGTCAGTTTTGCAATGGGCACAATAAAAACAGACCTGTATAAACATTGGCAAATAAACTAAAGAAAGTTTTAAAATGACAAAATGGGTGAATGTATACATTTTGATCAGTAAAGTGGAGATCAGCTGAGGTTATCTGGTAAAGAAAGGCATTAGTTTTTTAAAACACTTTGGGTTTTTATGATTTTTTTTGCAGATTGCAGTTGGTTACAGAGGTAAAAAAATAAAACTACCACTACAGCAGCCTGACTCACTGAAAGGTGCCCACCAGGACAAACCTGAAAGCTGTCACTTATTTTGAAAATGGCTTCAAGTCCATTGCACATCCACCTTCCAGGAGCTGTGGCCTGCTGAATGTCATTGGTGTCTGTCATGGCAGCAACCACAGCACCACTCATGAACACCAACATAATTCTTTTCAATTTGGCTTGACACACACACGCACAGCCCCACACACACACACATATATATATATATATATATATATATATATATATATATATATATATATATATATGGGATTTTGGGTTTTTATGAGCTGTATGCCAAAATCATCAGTATTAAAACAATGAAAGACCTGAAATATTTCAGTTGGTGTGCAATGAATCTAAAATATATGACAGTTAAATTTTTATCAATACATTATGGAAAATAATGAACTTTATCACAATATGCTAATGTTTTGAGAAGGACCTGTATATACTGTTGTGAGTTGTGTGCCAACTCACAACAGATGGAGGGCATGCAAGGCACTTTATCCAAACCAAATGAAGAAATATTAATTCATATAAAATTATTCACATTCCTCCAGAGTTGGGTTTAATCATATCAACCCCCTAAAACTTCGGCATTGTATCAACAGTGCTATCACGAGCAATTACAAAAACTGCATCCAGACTTTCTTTTACCTGACAGGCCTGCAAACATTCAGACACTGTCTTCTTTCCAAAATGTGAGATATTAGTGCAGTATGGAGCAAACAATTGTTATAAGACATATTGATCCAGTTACAGAACTGAGGAGCAGTACAATCCCATGGCTCTCTTTTTGGCACAGTAAAAGATTGAGTAACAGCTGGGAAGCTCTGACAGCTGGGAACCTTCTCCATTTCCAGTAGACTCCAGATGTCCCCTCCCAAAATCTCTCCATCTCTTCCTGTCTGTTTTCTTGTTTGCTATTCTCTATTCTCATGTGTGGGGAAAAAAACTGGCAAAGCTGACTTCCAGTTGTGAATTTGTTGTTTTGCCAAACCCCTCTATCCCAGATGTAGCCAACCTTGGGTAAAGTAATGATGTAATACATTTTCAATACTCGTTCATCTCTAAATGCTACACACTGTCTGGATCTGCCTGTCTCAACTTAAATAGGTTCATTCTCCTACTTAATACCTGTCATCTGGTATTCTCTCAACACTGTTTCAGGCTGTTTTCACTTATGATTTATTAAATTAATTGCCGAATAAAATTTGCTACTAAAATCTAGCTATTTTAGTTGATATTTAGCTATTTGTCTTTTTGAATAAAGATTGTCCCTCACATTTAGGTATTGGTGGATAGATAAAAAACTAGTTATAATTTACAAAACGTGCTTGGAGAATATGAAAATACATACACACAGACAGAAGAAGACACTAATTTTTACCCTAAAGTGATTATAAAGAACACTCAATTATCTTAGTTTTGATGCCTTATTTCACTTGTTGCTACAAATTAAATTTTATAGCAGAGAAGCCACCTTACTGTTCCCCATATTTATTACTCTAATCACGGTAATTTAAAATGCTTTAAATGTTCAAAGGGTAAAAGGTTGAACTATTCTAGAAACCTCTGATGCGTTTGTAATACCCCTAGGGAAGAAGGGTATTACTATGCAGTCAATATGGAGTGATATCAAGACCTAAGACACTATAGTCAACACTAATGCATTTTTATTAATAACAGTCTATTAGACCACATAATTGATCAAAAAAAAAAAATCAGATGCAAAAATTAAGCACAGATGAATTAATTAGTTGCTAAGAGAAGATTAGCATGGGTCTTGTCAAATTTTAAATAATGGTACTTTTATCAGCAAAATAATATCGCTGTGAAGCTAGAGCTAAGAAAGAACAAATAAAAAGGCACTAGTGACACTTAAAATAGCTTTATTTCAGTCTTGGGAGTTCTGTTTTAAATCTCAACTTTCAAGTGGCATTTAAATTTGCAAGTTTCATTGATCTGACCTTGACAGTTTGGCAGTAAGCACCTTCCTGGGACTTGATACACACTAAAGATAATTAATTCACATAGCCCAGGGCTATGACTCTTTGATGAGTAACATTACCTTAGCAGGTAATGATCTCTGTCTGAAACTGATCAACCAATTTTATTGTGAACTCAGTGAATCACCAGTATGGACACAGGTGTTTGAAAGATGAAGCGTATTCTTCTAAGGGCATATTTTATGATCAACATTATGTGTAAAGGAAATTTCATTTCTAAACATACTATTCTGAATATTGTTTAACACTCAAAACTTATATTATTACCAAATAGTGAAACTGAAAACAAAGATTGAAAGTTATTTTTTTCCCCTTTCAAAACATTCAAGCATGAAAGAGTACTCCGGTCTAGGAATGACTCAGCATTTCTGCACATAACAGGAAATCAAATATAGAACTAGTCTTTATATTTAAAATGCAATGTAATTTCAAGTGTTGCTGTTTCTCTATAATAATACAATCAAAGTAATATTAACTGTATTAACATTTGATAGGAAATAGTTAAAGCGTAGACCAATGTGGCATGGATAAGTCCTGTATTGCTCCAGTTGCCTTTCAATGCCTTATTAAAGCTCTTAAATCTCTTAAGATTGGACCTGTTTGTTCTTCTGGTGACTCCTTCTACGAGATCCTCTAATAAAACTCTAAATATCTTCCTAGCTGTTATGCTCTCGATCACTTACCACAACTACCTTCTTCTGGCTGCTCCTTCTCCTGCCTAACCTCTAGCTCTTACCGGTTCACCCTCAATGGAGTCTGGAAGTCTCTCTCAGATATCTAACTTTACTGGATTCAGGGTCCAGATCAATGACTCCTGGACCCTGCATGCTCCCCTCTGGGCCAGATCCATACCAAAACCCACAATGTCATCTCTCCTCTGTTCTTCCAGGTTTCCTGCACCCATGGTTAAATGAACATCTTCCAAACAGATCTCATACTAGTTTCTTGTTTAAAATAAACCTTTTGAACGTTATCTGCTTTCTGAGAGTTCTCTGCAAAATGGGTCAGGTATTTTCCAAAAACCATGACATCTACAAAAATGAATGTTTGAGGAGCAGGAAGGTAAGAATAGATCTTAAGAGAAAAGGAGATAGAAAGCTGGGATTTGTACGGCTTTTAATCATGCGAAAGTGAAACACTTCCCCAATCTGTCATTCCATCTGCCTTCCTTGTGTGCTTCATACCACCCCATTCTCTGTCTGTCTCCTAACTGTCCATTTCTCTCTTCTCGGCTCATTTCTTATTCTAGCAGAACATTCTTCTCTTTTTAACACACTTTATAGATCAATCATCTCTAACTTGGTTTAGGAAGATATTCATTTCTGCACCTTTTCAGTCTACCCCACACTGTCAACTAACACAACTTAATTTTATTTTCTGAGGCAACACCCGAACCACCACAGTTCATTCACCTTTAATCCCTGTCTGTCCATTTCTTCAACAAACCTTGCTCTAAACACTTGATGACTATTTTTTTTAAATCTTCCTTCCTATGATAGATGTCTGCCGTGGGAGATTGTCCGGACGAGCCAACTCTCAGTGTCTGGTGGTAGGGCAAGAAACGGTTAATGGAGTCTGAAAAGCCTGCAGGTCCAGGATCAACAGGCCTTGCTTCAATATGATAAGGTAGTTGTTGTGCATGCTAATGGAACGTCGGTGGACTCACTGATCAAAAGGTTGGTTGAGGAAGAAAAGTATATATTTCCAAGTGGCTTAAAATGTCATATGTTGCTTCATATCAATGTTTCACTAAAGAAATATTTTTGAAGTTTAAATATGTTCACCAAAGAGCTAATTTATTCATTGTTTATGCATTCCATATGTAGTATAATTAAATGAAATTTGACATTAATAATTCACAATTCAGACATAATAAGAAAGGCACACAGTGAGGGATTTAGTGCAAAGCAACAACTTTACCAAAGATGAAACGACCAGAAATGCAGTCTGTATGTAAAGGTATGACTAATGTATGCAAACATGTGTGGACGTATACTGCATACTATTTATACTGACTATATATATATATCAGCCTGTCAGGTATTAACAATGACTGCAGCCACTCCCATGCAAGACAGTTTCCAATAGCAACAGAAAGTACTCACTTCACACTCATGGAGGGTTTTATATTGATCTTAAATTATACCACTGTACTTTTACAGGACCACTGGGGCATTTAAGTGGATCTCTATTTGTTCAATCTTTATGTTTCCAGTGAATATATTCAGTTGTATTATTTAATTAAGCACGAAACCAAGCTTCTTTACAAGGTGAAAATTTACTGTGGCTGAGATAAAAAATTATACTGTGCATGGGACTCCTGGTAAATCAGTTTTAGGTCATCTATATTATTATAATGCGATTTAATGAATGCAAAACTGGATGGTGTACACCACTGCTCATATCTGTTCACCAGTTATCAGTTCGTGTTGATTAATCAACTTTTAAACACACTGAACTTTTACATGAATAAATCAATATTTGCCAGATGAAATGTTTTTACATTATTAAACTAAAGCTACTCTTTGGCTCATCTGTGTATTAAACTACTATAAGATGTAGATTTTTGATGGAGTTGGTCCTTCACTCCCTTGGCCATTTTTTTACTTTTGCACTGACTTCTCTGTGTGTAAAAAAGTCTCATCTGCTACATGGCAGTCCATAAAAAACATGCATAATTTTGTACCTACTTTAGGAATGTGTAGTAGCTTCAACAACAGACTTTTAAAAGTAAATGTCTTTTATATACTGAAAGTCTACAGTAAGAGAAAGTGGTTTTGTGACTGCAATTTTTAATACAAAAGTAATGTGCTCTGATACGCATGCACAGTTACATCTGGATTTATTTTGTACATGACCAATTTTCTGAAATTAAGAGTCTTAGTTGCAAATACATACGTCCTTATAAGTACGAGAACTTTATCTGATAAAGTCTGTGGGGTCATCTGAAGAGAGGGCTATAGACAATAGAAAACAAATCTGATCCTGTTAATGCTTGCATGGCAGAGTAGACAAATATAACCAAGTCAAGATGTGGAGTAATGAACTCCTATCAAAGAGGTCTAAGTGCTAGTATTAAATCAAATGGTTCTTCAGTCAAATTTAATTTTAAAGGAGCATTTATGCAATCAGGTTATTGCAATATGTTTATGTTTCACTTTCTCTTATAAATGATTAATTGTTAGGATTATTGCTACTCAATGATGATACTGGCTCAAACACATTATCTATGGACAAAAGAAATGTATGAAATATTTGTATCTTAGGCTTAATATAGTGAGAACTAATAACTATGTACATTACTCTCAAACACAGGGACTTGGTAATACTGCAGCAAACACTGAAAAGAAAATTAAGAAATCCTGTAGTCACAGCTGTAACACAAATATTTGATACCACCCACAGTGTAGGAAAATAATATAGGTGATGTGCCAAGAAAAAGTTGGAGGAAAGTGTCAAAAAAAGAGAATGGCATGTGTGAGAGTGCATAAAATGAGCAGATGCAAACTGGGAGACATGAAATGGGTTTGTGGTGAGTTGGGGTTGGGAGAGAGCAACACATGGACAAACTTCAAGTTTGTGAGGGACATGTGGGTTGTCACAGATGGATTGACTGAAAGGAGGGAGCAGAAAAAGGTGCATAGGAGGCGGGTGAGAAGTAAAATGGAAGAACAGGCATGAATGAATGGCTGGATAGAGTAGGGATAAAAGACTGCAAGAAAAAGCAGACAGAAACAATTTCTAATTTGCAAATATATTAATAGATGTAAACAGCTATATGTTAACATAACAGTTTTAAGCCTGAAGCTGCACAAATCATGGTAAAAAAAATAAATCAAAACAAAGCTAACTGAGAAAATAGCAACAAATTGCATTTATTATGGAACTAAATTTCAGGTGTGTCTGTATAAAAAAAGTATTCAATATACATTTTGATTTCTTTTGATGCAGATTTAACAAACACAATGTTAGGAAGTGATTTATTACAGTCGGCCTGATCAAAAAAATCCATCATTAGTGCATATGGTCTGTACAGATGTGGCCAAAATAAAACATCTGGCATGTAAACATGTTGAGTTTGGAAATGTTTACATGGCAGATGTTTGAACTTAAAATAAAATTCAAAGAGATATTTAGAAATTGGACAAATGTAAGTTTTAGCAGTATGGTAGACAAAGGCAAAAGTAACAAATACATTTCCAACAATGCAACATCACACATCACACTGTGCGAGTTAGAATGCATGACTAGATCAAAGGTGACATCTGGGAATCTGCATGGCATTTACAAATAGGCTGTGCGTAACCATGTTGATGCTTATTGTGTTCAGGTGTAAAACTATTATTTCTTTGCATGTTGTCTTTGGTGCTTTGCACCTTTCTTATCAGAAAAGTCTGAATGAACAAGGTGTTCAGTTTAGTTACCTGGAGGAAATAAATGCTTTTGAAGGGGAAGAGCAGTTTGTTTTTCTTCCCCAGTCTTATGCAATCCTTTTTCCTGCCACCCAGATATCATTCACACACACCTGGTTAACATGTTACAATTGGATTTTCGTGTCACAAGGAGACTTCACTCATTCTTCAAGGTGATGCTGGAAATTAAGAGAATGCAAAAACTTTCAGTGATACTGAGTTATTTTAGAAAGTGAAACAAATCCATGAGGTAAAAAAGCAGCGCGATTATAGTTTTTATATTACACAATTGAACTGTTTACTCACCAAGTGACTTCTGAAGGTAATCCATTATTTTAATTTGTGAAAACCTGAGATAAATAACATTCTAAATGTATGAGAATACATTTAGAATGCCAAATGTATTTGCATACAGTTCTGTATGTCTGCAAATACATTTAGAATTTAGATATTTTAGGTAAAGAACATGTAACTTAGAAATTCTAGAAAGGGCTGATCAGTTTTAAGCTTTTATCTTGCTAACTTCATCTGGACTAACAGTCGGCATTTCAGTCAAAAGTGGAAACGGTAGCAAAGCTAATATTTAAAGACAACCTGAAACAGGTGTACAGAAATCATTGGAAATGCCAAAGTCATGATACAGTCCTTATTGGTAAGGTAAGGCTGGGACTTTCCAAAGTACAAAATTCTAAATATTACAAGAGCTAGTGGAGCCTTTCTTCGTGAACAAGTTGTCTTTTTAATCCAAAATTTTGAACACAGTCCCTGTTAAAACACAAGTGAAGAGTCTGAGTGAGTTATTTGTTTGGGATCAAAAGAGAGACATTACTTAGCAAATAAGATGTAGATGGGTAAAACTGTAATAGATGGGATTGTCGCAATATATATATTTTGGAGAGCTCATCTGAAACGATTCTCAATAACAAGTAAATTCTTTACATCACTCACCTCCACCCTATCCTTGTAAAAGACATTTCCACATGTTTAAAGTGGTTACCTTTAAAAATATCAGTAGTTAGAATAGCTTGTTGAGAAATGATCTTGCATATTCTGCATTGTGTAAATTAATTATCTTTAGCCGTTTGTCACTAAAATCTTTGAGTAAAACTTGCATTCATGTTGTGCGGCTAGCGCTTAAACACGAGCAAATATGATATATTAGCAGGTAAAAAGAGTCCAGCAGTGGCCTTCCTCTGAGCCCTTTGTAGTTTAACAAGTATTATTTTATGACAAAGAGATGATAAGAGTGAGATTTAATGAGAAAAAAACCCCCAGCATTTGTGTTGCATAAAATGAGAAGCTTTCCGCGGCTGCCTTGTCTGCTGTGATTTCTGTCAGCATGCTGAAAGGCTGCTATGAGGCATCCTCTGGGATCCCTCAGGTGGATAATGCCAAATTCTACTTGTCGTACCAGTAGAAATATTTCCTTTGTGTTTAGTGTCCATTATGCAACAGCTATAAAAAGTTTAGGATATTTGCTAATTTTAGTTTTGCTGTTTCACTCCATTTGCAAAGGGCAGTTAATTAAGGTGTGCATTTAAGCTTCTCTGCTCTGAAAGATGAAAAGCATGCAGCCCGGTTATTCTTGTCCTCCTTTTCTGCTGGTGGCTGTGGGGTGGGTTGTTGAGGGGTATAGAGTCCATTCATGTAGCTGAAACACTGAGTTCCTTTGAATCAAGGCTTAAATCCCATCTTTTTAGAGAGGCATTTGATTAACAATAATTGGAACATGGATCAATATGTATAGAGACTGCTGATGATTTTGAAGATGATGTTTATCGCTTATTTCATAATTAGTTACTGTATTATGTTTTCATTGTGTACAGCATTTTGTTGCTGAAATAGACAATAAAAATAAACTTGAGTTGGCAGGTATACAAAATGGGGAAAAATAAAATAAAATTTGATTTGTCTTATTATTTCTGTTTGCTTAGTAGACCATTAAATTTGATTGGATACAACTGCATAACTGTTGGAGAAGGACCACTGTGTAAAAATGCAAATGCCAACCGTGGCTCGGTAATGTACTTACTGCTGCATTCTGTGAACATAATGCCAGTAAGAAGTATTTTGTGTCATCTTAAGGTCAATTTAAAGTCATGTTGATACATTACTCAGTGCATTGGGAGGATTATGAGTTTCAGTAATTATGAAGGAAAATAATTTGATTTTTGAAGGGTTAATTGTGGTTCATCCATATGCCAAATGACCACTTCTTTTGAATCTTAGCATCTTATCCTAATGGTTTTTGTCAATTGACAAACGGGAAGTGTTGAGTTTGCTTCCCACAAACTCAACACGGGAAAGAACAGGTGAATTTTAGTTTTCACATGTCAAAACTAAAATTCCCTGCTGATATTTGTCAATATACAGATGTGTTTACTTGTTTGTGTAAAGGGATTTATGTGACTCATTGTGTTAAAGGGTTTAGATGCCGATAAGACAAGAAATGTGCATCAGTCAGATTAATATATTTTCTTGAAAAGAAGGAAATATCAGTAATGACTGATTTTTTTAAAATAGAGGAAAAAAAAACAGTGCAATGACTTCACCAGCAGTCAATCAAAGGAATATTGTCACTTTTGAAATTACATAAAACAATCCACTAAGGTAATTAATTTTGTCATAAAAAATGCCTGTTTAAGCAACAGCTAAAAGCCAGACCAACTTTGGTGTAGGTAATGAGATTACATCCACAAATCCAGAGGTATGTGGTGAGGAGGAAGATGTGTTTTATTTATAGAGCTGACAGGCTGATGGATGAACTTGAAGGAACCAACTTGCCTCATCTAATTTTTGCCGTCTATTTTTACACTCTTGACACCACTAAAACTGCAATGGAAAAAATGCTGAATCACATCACAGTGAATAGCGTGACCTTCCTGACAACTTTGGTTGAACTAATAACCACAGAGGAAATGTCTGGACATGGACGCTAACCCTAACAGGAAGTCTTTTTTTAGCATGTAGTGGACACTTTCAAATATTGACAGAAGAGGTTGGCTTCAGGTGAGCTGAGGAATTGTGTGGGGAATTGGTAGCTTTAGCTGACATTCCAGTCCATCCAGTTGGCAGAGTCATTCAAGCTCGCACTGTTAAATATAGTATACAATGATTTATGCCCCAAACCTTTGTGGATGACAGTTTGTCAAATGGATAGGACGTTTTATTTGCAATGCCTCAGCATTCATATTGAGCAATCCCTATAGAGCGTCATGTATGCAATGTCACGTTGTGCGTTTTTGTTTTTCTTCTTGTCCATGCAGGAAACAAGACTGGTGCAAGAAGATCTTGGTTGAATGTAACGAAAATTGAGTTTTGTTGCTTGTTCCTTAATCCCAAAATATTTAGACTTCTAATTACATGCCGAATTTACAAAACTTTAGGAATAAAATTGTTTTATATGGAATGGAAAAATGTGACCTTGGTGATACAGAACCTTTATATTAGCTTTTTATTATTTACGGTAAATATATTACCGTAAATAATACGGTAATATTATTTACCGTATTATTCCCTGCAACAAAAACTTGTTGCAGAGTTTTGTTACTCTGCAACAGAAACCTAATTTCCAAATCACCAGTTTAAGGACCATAGTCCTTAAACCAAAGCTTAGGTTGCTTATAAGTAATCATCTTTTATTATACCTGAATTCAACTCCCAGCCATCTTCTTATAACTAACTAAACACTGTAAAACATTATCCTCCCACTCTATCTCACCGTACATCACGGTGCTAATTGATGAAGATGCCAACAAACTTAACAGCAAAGGAGGGAGGAATGACCACCATATGTTTGTTATTGTTGAATGAATACACAGTAGCGCCTCATTAAACACAAACCTTTTGTCATTGGAGCTAACAGGAGCTGCCTTTCTGCATTATGGATCAAAATCGGGAGGGGGCAGATGGGAGGCGGAGGAGGGAGCTCTACACTTCCTCTGCTTACAGGAGTTCAGGAAGGCAGAAAAAAAACAGTAAAGGTTATACAGTACAATTTAGGAATGCAGAGAAGCAT
The DNA here is from genome assembly GCF_904066995.2 of Poecilia reticulata. Lineage (NCBI taxonomy): Eukaryota > Metazoa > Chordata > Actinopteri > Cyprinodontiformes > Poeciliidae > Poecilia > Poecilia reticulata. Next base: position 12,370,825 of record NC_088833.1, on the reverse strand, counting down.
GAGCAATTGGAAACGTGGTGACATGGAAATATTCTCAACTGGGAAGCTTATCATAACATTAGCAATGGAATATTGAGGAGAATATTATTCATTATTATTTATTTTACATAAAGTGCTTCCAGGGATTGATCTCACTATTTTTGCTTTTATGTAAAGCCCTAAGTGTATTTTCATAACACCTTCAGAAAAAGACATGCACTTAGAGCATTCAGGGAATAAAATAGAGCAGTTTTGCATTTATTGTATTTCTCTTATTATGAACCAGCAGAATTGTGGATATTGCCACAATATCAATAAAGTTCTAATACATTTTCACAATATTCATTCTTCTTAAGCTGAATACTTTTTCTGAAACCTGTCTTTTGTTCCAGAGTTTAGAACGGGATGTATTCCTGACAAAATTATAGTTCTGTCTTTTATTCCCACTACAAAAATACAGTCTAAAACAAATAAAATATTCACAAACATCTTCAAACATTCAAACAACACTCAGCAAACTGTAAGATATTAGTGACTAAGGTTGCACAACTAAAACAATACAATTAACTATTTGTTAATTTACTTAGGTAATTCATTTTATACAGAAACACAAACAGCTCTCTATTGTTCTTTTGTTTAAACTCTTGCTTGCATGCACAGAAAAAATAATCAGTGCAATACATGCTCTTTGGAATCAATCTCGAGAAAGCTACCAGAAAAGGTAAAAAAAAAAAGTTTTTGTGTGAAATTTACTGTATCATCATTTCGAAAGGTTTTTAAAAATACATGTTCTTATTATCAACATATTTAAAAATGCATGTATGTCTAAATTTAGACTATTTCTAAGCTGGGCTCTGTGAGTGTTAATCTCATAGGGATGTTGTTATTAATGTTCTGGCTCTACTTGTATTTTTTCTGATATGAAATATCTACACTAATGGAAAAAGTTTATAGAGTCAAGGTCAGCATATGATGATCTCTTGTACTCTTCTAGAGAGACATTATTTTGCTCAGTGTAATTTGGGGAACAACTTTTGTAATAGTCTTCCCATTGAAACATCCACACCATTCAGAGACGTACCTATTGCACAAAGATGCAGGTTCAGCAATCTCTATCCTCATTTTTTTAAGAAATGGAAAGAAAGCACAAACTTTTGATCTCAGCTGTGAAGCCTAGATGTTGAAGTTTGAAGTTAGTGTGATAGATACTGTGTTAAAATGGTGATTTCTAAGTATGACACAACATGACTTGCTTTTTCTCTGGAGTCTAAATATTTTTCCAACGGGGGCTAAAACTGTCAGGTAAAGGTAAAGAGACAGAATAATTATGAACTATAAACTGCTTTAATAAATAAATGCTACATGCTTATTAACACAGGATGAGTATGATTGACTATGACTCTCGTACACGTACAGTCTGGGTTTGACTCAAACTGTACATGTTATTTGTTTCATCAAGTAACTGAATAAATTTCAGATAACTAAGTTCAGGTAACTAAGAAAACAGTTGATAAAACTTACATCTAGTGCATTTCAGGTCAAGTAATCACTGTAGCCACCCTCTTCTGCATTTATTTGCACATATCCTGGTAGCCTTAAAATATATTAAAGCAAGAAAAACACATGAATATAATGCTTACACAGCAACTCAGCATAGTTTGTGTATTCCAAAGTGCACTTGAGATATTGAAAATATAACATCTCAGCAGGGGTGATAATGTTTAATATTTGGAATGTGTTTATGTTAAATTAGCAAGCGCTGGAGCTCTGTAATCCAATCCCCCTCTGCCCATAATTTTGTGCTGAGTTTTAGGTGGTGAATCGTTTGTTTTCTCCATAAAGCTTTCTTATGTTGATGGTCAAATTTTAATCACACATTTTCAAAGGAGCAGATTTAATGAGATGTGCAAATGTTAATCTGTAACAATATCACACATCTATTTTTCTGCATTAATGGTTTTTGTTTGTAATTTTAATTTTGCATCGTTTGGCTTCTCAATAACAGTAACTTCTTGATTTGACACCAATGAGTAGATGGAAAAAAACAGAGTGAAATAAACTGTTAGTATATAATTTTAGCACTTGTTTAAAGTTTATTTTAAAGGGGACTTCCTTGAACATGTTAGGCTATGTCTACAGACTGTAGAAAACATGTTACATTATTTTGCAAAAAAAATCATACTTACTCCATCCATCCATTTATCTCTAGTGAGATTTGCAAGGGGTGCTGGTGCCTATCTCCAGCAGTCAACAGGGGAGAGGCAAAGTACACCGTAGGCAGGTCGCCAGTAAAAAGGGGTTGGGGTCTTTCTCAAATTGTGAGATTTCCAGTGTTGTATAGTAACGAAGTAAAAACGCTTCACTACTTTAACTTAAGTACATTTAAGTTAAATGTACTTAAGTTACTCGATACTTTCCTCGAGTAAGAAAATTTTTGATAACTTTCACTTTTACTTCACTATATTTCTGAACTTAATTGCATACTTTTACTCCGATACATTTTCAATGTGTGGTTTAGTTACTCGTTACAAAAAAGCGAGAGAGAGAGAAACGCTAGTGTTTTGACCCCACCTACTGATTGACTGCAACAAAGTCGGACACAAATGGAACCCCATTTCAGTACTTTATACAATACTGGAGATTTCACTTGGTCAGTTGTGCATATTTGAGCTCCCTTTAAGATTGTGCTGTTTTAGGGCCACATCACTATTATGCAAATAAGCTGCTTCTGACCACACCCCCAACTCAGTGTTTACTCTTTATTGCTACCTCATTTGCACACAATGCAGATGAGTCAAGAAGTAAATGCAGCCTGTTTACTTCTGTTGATCCAGCTTCAAAATGCCTAAAGTCTGTGTCCTGTACAGTTGTTCCGACCATTATCACAGAAAGATAAACGTTATTTTCATTTTCCAAAGGTAGTTGGTCACAAGGGAGTTAATTTTTACAAAAAACTTACAGAGAAAAGACAAGAAAAGTGGAATCAACAAGCTATGGCTTAAAACAGGAGGTGTGGAAACAGTTCAATGCCAGAGTGGGCAGCGAACTCTTTCTAACAGGTAAGGAGCTCATCGTTTAAATGGTATTTTAAGATATTTTATTGGGCAGTTACTTGGACAAGCATTCATATGTAAGGTAAGAAGACATATAAGATATCATGTTTTTAATGGGGTTTCTGTAGATCGCTGCAAATAATTGACCTACATTGTAGAAATGCAGCATGACTAAACATTTACATACAACTCCAGCAAGAATTTGAGTTTACAGAAGCTAAATAAATTATTTACATGGGTTAGCTTCTTGTTAGCGTTAGCAATAGCATTGTTATCAGACTAATTACTTAAAGTAGCACAACTCACTACTCACCCAGGCAGAAACAAGTCGACAGCCATTAAATGCTTCTTTTGATCCTAAGTATACACATTTTTTTGAGACACCTCGTCTGTGCCAGCCCACTTAGGGTATTAGCATACTCACTGTAATACATTTTGCTCTGTTTTGAACTGGAGAAACTCACTTCCTGACATCCACCTGAATTTTGCGCGTCATCTGGGTCACGTGTCTGTAACCCAGCGATACAAGACAAAATGGTTTCAAACAGATGTATAATTTTCCAGCCACACGTCTTTGACTCTGAGTCAGACGCAGAAGGAATCTTGGGTCATATATAAAGTGGGATTACATAAGATCCTGACCCCACACTGATTTTCAGATTCTGCTCAAAAGCATTATTTGTGACTAAAAATCATAAAATTAAAAGGTTTCTACTAATTCTGTGATTGGAAGTGAACTGATATCAGAATTATGCCAGGATATTGTTAATACCTTCAAAAATGTGTGGCTTCTCTTCGACTTCCTGTGGGACATATAAAATAATATCGATGTGCTGTGTATGAATTCAGCCTGGATTTTGAACGTGTTAGTGTTGAGGAACATACAAAATACACTGTTCATTACTTCACATTCATTACATTTCCAAGAAATGTGATGAAATTATTCAGATGCTTCAATAAAAGTTCAAAATGCATATGACATTAATACAAGTAATACATAGTTGTAAACTTCTGAGAAAGAAATGTACAATCATTGTCTTTCTGTCTTTGCAGTGGCTTTTATTTGATTGAAATATTTGACCCTTTTTCTGCAAAAACATACAAGCATCAGCTGTTTATATGTCCCCTTCATGCTATGTGATGGAGTGTAGGTGGCTTCTGTGCAGGTGGTGATTGATTGATTCATGTTTTTCATCAAAGCTTACCAAAGCTGCAATAGCTCACTGCTGAAATTGTTTAGTACAAACCTGTATGAGTCAGCTGATGCTGATACAGCTTTCAGGCTAGTGCCTTTGACATTTTCCTTACATCTCAAACATTAGGTGTTACAATAAAAGTGGTCTCTGAAGCAGTGGGACTGACCATCTTTGTATGAGGCACAGTCAAATATTGTAGCCATATTGTTTTAATTTATAACACTTTCTGATTCTTTATTACATTATAGAGTACTACGATATATAACCGGCTTATTGTATTTGTACATCGTGCTAGTTTTCTACACACAACATAATGACCTGAAAATGTATTGAAAAGACAAAATCAAAAATAGAAGCAATCCAAATTCTGTAAAAGGTATGAAAGAGATGTGTTCAGCATTTGTATCATCTCAAAAATCAAACGCAATACGAAGGAAATTAAGAAGGAAAACATAATCTAAATATGCATGGCTCGATCGGTGCAGCCCTTTAATTTTGGGTGATTGTGCAGTACATGTGGAACTGATCTTATCCACTGATCTTATTTACATTTAAATAACCACAAAGCTTCAGCATTTGAGCATGTTTTGCACTATATGGAAACCTAAAATTCAAGACACTTTATTGATGGCTTATATTTGACTTACATTTTCCTAGTTTTTCTTCAAATGACCTCAAAACCTTGCAATTTTGCTGGGTCCGTTATTTTTGGTAAGAGGCTCAAAACATGTCTATAGACGCCATTAAAAAAAATGAAAGACTAAAAGAAATTGTTTGGTTTAGTTAACTAAGTAGTTTGGACACTAAATTTTTCATTTATGTTTAGAGAGCACTACCTCGTGCAATTAAAACAAGTTTGTATTTCTTCACAGGCATGTTTCAGTGTTTTTCAATAAAATAAGATTGGAACATTGGAGATGTGTTGTGACCTAATAACACTCGGCAGAGTCAGATACAAAAAAAAAACATAAACAACTAACGATATCGACCAAAATTGTTAAGGGCAAGTCATGCTTTTTGAAGATTGATGATGAGCCAGAAAACAAAATCAGTGCACCCCTAGCTAATTATCCTTCAGCAGACTCTTCTGTTTTGTTGGTGCACAGAAAGAAAAAGCCTGTTCAAAGTGAACCTTCAGTGTAATCAACCGATATCTACAAAGGGAAAGTAGATCGAGTGAAGGTGTACAGGAATGCCAAATCTGTCAAACATCTACTTTTTGTGTATTAATTGAAAGACCTTAAAATTGAATCTCACCTCTACTTGAGGTCGATGTAGTGAAGCCAATTGGAAATAAAGGATAAACATGCATCTGTAATGTGCTCAAACTGTAGCCACTGAATTTTTTCACCATTATTTAATTGGCTGCTCTCTGACAGAAGCTTTTCTCTCTCTTTTTTTTTTTTATTTGTTAACCTATAATACAAAACATGAAACAAATCAAATCAACATGAGCCTTTTTAAACAAATATTATTTTTAATTATTGTTTTTAAGTTTAGGCTTACATGGTGCTGTGTGGGAATTTGAGTGTGTATCTTGTGTTTGCCTGATCTGCTGCTGGCATTAGCATCTCTGCAGGAAAGGAATCCAGCAGAGCAATATAAAAACAGTCGACTACCTCCACATTCCGACTGCATGATTTGCATCTGCATTTGCATTTTTTTTTCATATGCTAACTTAAAATGTGAATCATCTGGTGGTCTGCCAATTTAAAGTAGATGGATTTATTTTTCTAATTTGAATAAAATAGTACGTTACCTATTTCCACTAATTTCAATTCCATTTCCTTGCTGAAACTGCTTTCCTTTTAGTCCCTTTAAAGCTATTACTTTAATTTTATTTTCACATTCTAGAGCAAACAAGTAAAAACAGTTGTTCATTTGGGGCTCACACAAGCTTTTTTATTGGACTATGATTGCGACTGAATACTACATAGTAATTTGTTTGCGAAAATAGAGCTTATCTTCTGCCAGATGATACCTCTTTTTTACCCAAAAGAGAAAATTATTCTCCCAGCAACACTGCCACTGTGCATACCTTTGTTAAATTTACAATTACCAACATAGAAACGTGTTTGCAGACTGCAAAAAAGAAAGAAATTGAAAAAAGAAACTTTAAAACCAAAGAATTGAAAAAAATGCATGTGGTCTCTAGGATGCTTAATTTCTTAGATTTTATGCAATCATCAAGGAGCAAACATGTCTTTGCTTTGATAAGTGAAAGAGTGGTGCGACTCTAGCATGACTATTATTAGAACGCTATTGCGTCCACACTGTAGCAGTTAGCTGTCTGCTCCAAACAGTGAGATTGCCCTGATAAGTTCTTAGTGAAAAGAAAAGAAAAGAAATGATGCATGGGTCAAATGGATGCATTTTCAGTCATTGCTCTCTGACCTGTAAAGAAGAATGAGGTCATACAAACAGGCTCTCTTTGAACTGTAATTTGCAAAAATAATCTTTCACTTGAAATACTATGTGAAATATGTGCAATATGTACAGAAATGTGAAATAAGTTCCATTGCCTAATTTAAATCTGTCGTTTTAACTTTTATTTTTGTCAACTCTGTTCTCGATTTTTCACTTTACTGCAGCAGAAACAAACTTTTTGAATCATTTATTGTAACATGATAGAGATATATCATATATGTTCAGAGGACACTCTGCAGAGAGACTGCACGAATACAAATTACTTCATACATCTGCGCATACAAATGTGCTTTACAGATGGATGCTTGAGAAATGTAAAAAGACGCAATCAACTGGCAAAGCAAATATAGATGGTTTCCCTATGAGGCTATGCAGCCAATTATATGATAGTTTAGTCAAACCCTAGATAAATGTGCACTGGCATCCGAGACATGCTTGTCAAGGTCTGAATAAGCCAGTGTGCTGACAACTACAGCTAAGACTCTTCTCGTGCATATATACAGATTCAGATTCCTCCAGATTCTGCAGATGCTGTATGGTTCAGAACAAATTTGAGCAAAAGTCTTGTTTCTGCTTACATTGAAGGCTATTGTGTTTTAACTAACACACTTTGTTTTTATTCTCATGAAATACATCCATATATATATATATATATATATATATATATATATATATATATATACACTGCTCAAAAAAATAAAGGGAACACTTAAACAACACAATATAACTCCAAGTAAATCAAACTTCTGTGAAATCAAACTGTCCACTTAGGAAGCAGCACTGATTGACAACAGGGACCCTCGTCGGGTCAATCAGTGTTGCTTCCTAAGTGGACAGTTTGATTTCACAGAAGTTTGATTTACTTGGAGTTATATTGTGTTGTTTAAGTGTTCCCTTTATTTTTTTGAGCAGTATATATATATATATATATATATATATATATATATATATATATATATATATATATATATATATATATATATATATATATATATATATATATATATATATTCTCTTGCAGATTCAGGTTTCTGCTCATTTTTTATTTTATTAACATCTTGGCTCATCCCAACTTTAATTTGATGGAGGATCTGTGGAGGAAGTTTAAGTTTATACTCATGGCAACAAGATCTTCCAACCTCAAAGGCCATGAAATTTCATTGAAGTGATGCGAATAACATTTTTTTTATTGATCATTGAGAATATTATATGAAAATGTATACTCCTCTCAAAGAATTGTTTTTTAAGAGATTTCAAATAAAACCAGTTCGCCTGTCTTGTCACCCACCAGTATATATTGCATTTCCGGTGTCAACTCCATACATTTTAACCCAGTACATTTTCATAATCAGTTGACATTTATAGTTTTTATTTATCATCATTCTTTATTTTTTTATACTTTAATAAATATTAGCTCACATACAAAAACACATATTCACATGTCTGCCATTCAGATCTGACATATGAAAATATTCACAGCGAAGTAAGTGTATCTAGAGTAGCGGTTCTCAACGTGGGTGGTACCGCCCCCCAGGGGGCGTTCAGAGGACGGCAGGGGGCGCTGGCAGACATTTTTACAAAGGGGGACGCTGGGATGCCTTTGGGGGGCGTTTGGTCGAAGGTAAACTTTACACCTTAAATGCACAACAATGCCAGTTTAGACTTTGAGCAACTGTCTTGTGTAACATTAAACACTGCTTGGCTGCAACTGTATCGATGGCAGCTCTTCTTCTATTCAGAGTTTGTTAGCTTCTGTTAGCTTCTTGGCGCAGCTCCTTTCTCCTGCTACTGTAGCTAAATACCCTCACTGTGTATCCCTCTGAAAAATGAACCCATTTAAATAAATCAAGAAATCCCCCCATGGGTGATAACACGATAGAAAGCGTTCATTTTATAGCGTTAACACGGTGCTGCTGTAAGTGGTCCGGTATGAAACAGGTGTGATAGAACAACACAGCACTTTTAAATTTCAATAATCAGAATGCAGAAATTGTTTCCGTTGTTTTATAAGGTTTATGTCAGTCTGCCTTTCCCCCATCGATGCGCTTCCCGAACGCCCTGCACCATACGCGGCAAAAAAAAAAAGACGCGCACATTGCGCAAAACTCTGAAACAGGAGAAGCGGGACATAAAACGGAGCGACGAACTAGATGTGAATTATGGCATAAAAACAGAGAATCCGACGCTGAACAGTGAAAAAAATCAACACATGATGTGAAACACATGACGATTAGACGAAGCAGCAGGTGATGAGTAAAAATAACTGGTGGTGAGCGTCAATAAATGATAAAATAAATCTAGCAACAGGAAAGAAACTAAAGTGAACATAGCAATAAACCAAGAGAGGATAATACTAATAAAATGAAACTAAATGGAAATTAATGAAGAACAAAATGCAAGAATAAACTAAGAACCCTTTCGAGCAATAATACAGAGGACTGTGTGGCAAGAATAAACAGACACTATTTCCACATAAAAGGTAAAATAATATTGCTGAAATGTCATGGGTTTGTTGAGACCATATCTAGTACTGAGAATAAATAAATTTTACAGACCATAAGAGTAAATAACTGATCACTTATTAATGTTTTTAATTAGATTTGATATATTTATTCAATATTTTTCATGTCAGTGTTAATGTCATGAGGCTGATGACTCCATGACACTTTCAATTTGACTCATTAGGATTTGATTAAGAACCAGATTTGTTCTTTGTAATCTCTGTCCAGTAAAACTATTAATCTATAAATCAATAGACAGGTCTATATAAAGATATAATCCATGTTTCTGTCTCATATTTGTATGGCATTAAAATGAACTTTTGTTTTTCCACTGAAAGCTCTGGTTTGCACAATAAATGCCATGTGGGTGAAGTTTTATGGATACTCTGATGTCCCATTCTCCTGAAGGCAGCACAGAGCTGCACCACCAGAAACCCACAGAAACATTGAAGAGAAGAAGAGCTATGATTAATGTAGTTACAGTTCTATTCATGTTTTAATGTTGCAGAGCTCAGTCTTTTTGCTAATAGTTAAAAGTTTAAACTGGCATGTTGAACATTTTTTATCTGGTCATTTTGTGGAATATTTAACTAGAAAATGGAAAAGAATAAGAATATTTTTTCCACTCTGATTGGCTGCTGTTGGGCCTACCAATTTTAACTTGAATGTTCATTGCATTTAGACACCTGTGAAAATAATGTCTATTCCCAGGGCTTTTTTATTCTCTGGGAAATTATCTTGATGATAAATACAAAAACAAGCATGAAAATCAAAACATATACAGTAGTGATGGTAATATTAATGATAAAATAATGGTCAGTGCAAAGTAGCCTACAAATTCTTTGGTGGGGGGCGGTGGGGGGCTTGATAAAGGCTATGGGGGCGCTGGCCCAAAAAAGGTTGAGAAACACTGATCTAGAGGAACCTTGAAGATTAAGTTGAAAACCTTATGTATGAAAAATGTATATGAACTTTCTACAAGTCAGCTTTCATTGTAGGTATGATTTATGTAGCAAGTACTTTTCAGAGTCTCTCAAAGGCATTAAAATTAGGTAAAAACGCGGCAAAAAGGTAGAATTTGTTAGCAACACAATTTTCTTTTCATGTTTTATAGCATAAACAGGCAGCAGGAGAAAAAGTCATTATTGAAGTATTTGATCCATATTGCATGTGGCTGAATTTGTTTGGGTAACAAAATGGTGCAGCTTTATATGTCAGTTGAAATTGACATAGTTTTAGCAAATAACATGATTTTTCAGAAATAGTGTAATAGACTGAGAAAAAGCAAGTAGGAAGTCAAATAGATTGTAAAATTGGCAAGAAAAAATAAGACATATTGAGCTCATACATTGATGAGAGTATTCTCTTTTCTGCATGCAAAGTGAGGTAGTACGCTTGTTCGGATCAAACTTCCCAGCACAAAACCCCTCTGGATAGCCTAATGATCTAGCTAATCAGGTTAGGAAATGTGTTTAAATAAGCCCTTTGATTTATTCAAATATTCATTGCACATTCCTTACTTCAGTTGAAATAATGAGAGACAAGAAGAGAGGGGCAGATACAGGGAGGGAAGGCTCAGAATGGTGAGAGAAAACAGATTGAGGAAAAAAAGGGGAAAATGAATCAAGAGACGACAAAATGTAATTTGTCATCCCATTCAGACAACCAGTGCCTGAAACGAGAATTACCAGAGAATGTAGAGAGTGCTCTTTAATTGGACAAGACCACTCTTGACATTTTTCAAGCCAAACTTCAGTGACAATGATGGGGGAGAATGTGTCAGAACTACAAATGATTCTCTCTGCCATTGCTGCTGATCATACGATTTACAAAGACTTCTTTATTAGTTCACCATATCTAACGGGTCCGATATCTTAACTGGCCTGTCTTGTAAAATGTTTTGAACAAGATTCCTTTGCTGCTGTCACACCATTTCATGTCTTGCTGTGGATGGAAGTGTCTAAAAGAACGTTTTACCAAACATCTTAAGTCTGTGTGTTGCTTTTGATGCGCCCGCCGTTTTCTCTTACATGTTTATTGGGATAAAGGGTGTGAAATGTACAGTCTGCTACCACATGAGGTCACCATCTTGTTATCAACAGACTCGTGGCATTTTCACACCATACTTGTTTAGTGTTTCTTAAACAAACTAAACACTGTTTCCTTATCTAGTCTGCTTTGTTTGGACAGATATGACAGCTCCCTCACACTTGACGGGGACTAAACAAGAACATTCTGGTCTTTCTAGAAAGCATGGGTCTCAGGTCATTTGCAAGTAACCTGACTTATTTAAACTGGGAAAGCGACCAGGCTACAATGCAAGCCAAAGAAGGGAAGTACGATCTCATATTTTTGTTTTATGGATAGATGTGTAATCTGAATATTGTGTATCTCTTCATCAGTGTCTCTTAAATTACAGTAGCATGTTGTAATCTCTTTCTGTTTGCTATCTTTTTCAGTGTTCGTCTCATGAACAATGGTTCATGAGACGAACATGCTGTTTGTACTGGGTGGTCAACTCTATTGGTCATCATTCAAATCGTTGAATGATTTCACTGATAAAAATCCAGTGAATATGATTGTCTATTTGCATTAAAAACCAAGACATTCATAATGTTACATTTTTGGAAACACAAGGTTAATGGCTCATAACAACCAGTTCATGTTAGCTGTACTGTCACAATAATGACCACATGAATGTCTCTCAAAATGACATTATAAAATATACCCTAAATTTGAACTATGCTAGAATTGTGAACTAAGGTTTTAAATGTGGATTCAGAAAATGGTGTTAAAATATTAGAAATTCTCCACTAGCAAAATAGTGAAGGACAACATGAAGATTGTGAAATACTAAAACACACTCTGTTTGATTTATTTAGAAATTTAACATTAGCAGGTTTTAATTTGTATCAATAATTTTTAGAGCATAAATCCCCATTTGTATTTCTAATTAGCTAAATCTTAAATTTGATTAGTTTTTCCAAATAATATAAAGCAATCTCTAGGAGTGAATTAAATGTTAACAGAAAGATAATTGTTAAATCTCCATGTATTAATGTAGGTCTAAGAAAAATCAGTACAGTTTTGGAATTCTAACCTACAGCAAAGCAGGCTTAAAAGTTTTTTTTTATTTTTTATTAACGTTTCATTTATCTGGTGAATTATTCAGAACACACTTTCATTTACAATAACAACCTGGCGAGGAGGGAAGAAGTGACTTAGATGTTAAGGTCATTAGTCGTTATAGACTCGTGACTTCACTTGAACTTGCACTCAGAGACCTGTGACTTGACCTTGACTTGGAAAAATAACTGGTGAAAATATCTGACAGATAAACAGAATCCGTAGAGTCAAAATATCTCATATAAAATGAAAATATTAAATTATTTTCCAAATATCTATTTTTCTTTTTTCAACCAAAAAACTGAACCATCTTGCTCTGTTAAGCCGAGCAAGATGCTGAGGAGTGACTAAACAGATGACACTTGCCAGGCTAAAATTGTAAAAACCAATCAGAGACAAATAAAAACAGTCCTCAGGGGAGAGACACACACCAAAAAATAAATAAATAAATACAGGTCAACTTTTTTTCCTGTCAAAATAGAGACAAGGGCTGGATTTGGACATTTTTGACACTGACATATTTTGACAGTGACATAATTTGACAACTGTACAAAGACAGTCACAAAGGCTTGATGTGCAGTAAGTCTGCATTGCTCAAGGTGTTACTTGTCCACCATCCTCAGTAAAAAGTGTAGCTATGGAGAAAAAAACAGATTGACAATTTCTGGGTGAATCAATACCATCAATGCCATGAAATAAGCTTAAAAAAAAGGCTGTGTCTTGGTTTAATGCTTCACTGATTCTGGAAAACAACTGCAAGCCCCAGATTGATACTATGACAAAATGTAAAATGTGGATTATAATGCAATGCCACTCTCACTTTCGAAAAAATAATAGGAACCAGAAAGATCATGGACTATTACCTAAGCAATAGGTGCAGTTTTAACTAGAGTTTCCTAAGTAATTAGTTCTTCACAAAGTGTTTTGAGACTTTGGGAAAAGGCCAGAATAAAGGAAAACCACTGTATGCCACATAAACAAGGAGGACCATGCAGACTTTGAGTAGAATGCATTTCACAGTTGCAGTTCAAACCAGAGAGCATCCTGGTTGTGAGGTAACATTGCTGACCAGCATGCCACCATGTTTTACCGTTGTCTCGTTCTTAAGAAATTCTGCATACAGACTCAATATTTAATAACCCACATTACATGTGGGATTGGTCAGCTTTGTACCCAATGTGAAACTGTGCAGGTGTTTACCTCAGCTGAATTATTGGGCAAACCCTTGTAAGAAAAGCAAATATCTGTCAGAGGATCTGAGTGGTTTTTGCAGTAAATTATTCAATAGCTTTTTATGATAGTAGAGTCTAATAATTAATTACGTTTGGTCAGAAAGACAGAGCTGAGCATAACTGTTTTTTACATATCTGTCATTGTGTCATGACAGGGTAGTATGAGACAGTTTGTGAAAGACTGGAGCTCCTCTGCCTTACAATACACCGCTCAGTCACAAACAACCAGTTTTATTTGGCAGGGTATTCACACACTTATCTGTGTTATTGTGAGACAGAAAATGGCATTTTTTAGACGAAAAGTCATATTAAGATTACTTTTTAATCTAAAGGTAATTCATCTGTCTCATTCAGTTCTTTCTCTTTGACTACTTTGTATTTGTTGTAATGTGTTTATACTTTCTGCATACTTTCCCTTATTGTTTAGTATAGTCTACATGGTGCAGAAACTTATGATCATACATATTCATGTCTGCACATGGCCTTTTTTAGAAAGACATCTTAACAAGCAGTTAACACTGAACCAGCTGGGATTTCACTCCTACGACTTATGCAGCATAATAAATTTTGCATCTGTAGAGAATCAGAGATGTCACCTCCACAATGTCATTTCTTACAATACATTACATTTTTGCAACATAGTTTACCCAGGGTTTCCAGAGAAATCCTTTCATTATTCAGAAGCAACCAGGTACTGCAGCCTTTATATTAAGGGAAAAAAAGTAGCTGCCAAGAAAGACATATGCTTTTTGGTGAATATGACTACAAGCAATTTCTTGTAGTCATATTGCCTAAGTGAGTGAGATGACTGCAGTAAGGTCAGATCATACACAGCAGCTTCTATGCTTTGCATCCAAGAACAGGAACTTATCTTCACAGAAAAAACTTTCAACCAGATGAGAGATTTTTTTCCTCACACTTTGACATGTCATGTTTTTATTTAGGGTTCGTTGTTTTGTAAATATATTGATAAAAATAGAAATGTGTACGTGTATAAGTGTTTTTTTTCCAAGTATAGTCTTTGAAGATGTAGTGACGCAGTTTCCTGTCTTGACATGTACCCAGTTATTTTGAAGGGGTAAAAATGTGGGTCTAAATGTGAGGAAACTAGTAATGGTGTCATATGGTGTTACTCCTAACGTGCTCCTATTCTGACGTTCATGAAGTGAAATTTTAATACCGTTTTTCTTCCCCCGACTGCCAGATAATTATTTGCTCACCAGAAACTTCTTTTTTTTTTTTTACCAGAAACAATGACAAGCCTTCAGTTTCATGTTCAGTTTTTGGCTACTTTACCAGTGCAGACAGCATAATGAAGTGTGAGATTAAGCTGCAACGTTTGAGTCGCAGTAGCATTAGATCTGTAGCAGTGGTGCCTGTATGCGGCGCCCCCTGGCTTATCTGCCTTCACCACAAATAAATTTCATCACACTTGCGTCCGTAAATCGTACCATCATATGCAGCTATTTTCTGTTCACTATTTAGACATTACCATTTTATAGTTTGTTAAACTAACAGAGGGTCTTTCTGAAGATCAGAGGTGAGCACTATGTGGAATTTGCTTTGTCTTTTTAGTATCTCCATATGTTGCCAGGAGTGAGGTGCTATGTCAAACAGAATACCAACTTAAGTTTTTTATGTATTTTACATATTTAGGTTTGTATCGACATTTGAGTCATTACTCTGACCACAACGAAGCCTACCATTCTAATTTGTTTAATGTTTGTATTAATATAAGTCTAGCTTTTACTTCTATTTTATAGTCACAGGACATGAATACAGCAGATAAACCTTTGGGATTTGGTGAAAATTATAATCCATGGAAATTGTGATGCAATTATTGCAAAAATTAAGAAATACTTCAGACTTGAGGCATCGACTACACAGTATCTGTATAGTAGAGAAGTAATTGATGGACTCTTCAAAAGACTATGGCCCACATTTATTAAAGTGTTTGCAAAAGATGATATAAAATATTTTACTAATTCAACACCCTGGTGTGGAGAGTGTAGCCTCTCAGTACAATTTCTTGGAAAATTAAAAGTAATTGAACAGAAAAGAGTCTTCATTACTGATATTCATAAAATCTCTGATTTGATTGTATGAGATAGTTAAAAGATTCATTGTAGGTAGCAGGCCTCAAAGAGAAGTTAGTCACTTTATTAATACTAAGCATATGCCATACCTGCAGTATCTTTGTGAATAAATGCTGGGATATATTGCCCCTCGTAATCACGAGTCTATTTTTACTCATTAATTTGCCAGGAGAGCTGTATGTTAGTTGTAATGTTGTAAGTATGTTGTAATGTAACCTGCACTTTATTGTTGTTAAAATCTGAAACGATAAATGTGAAGAAGGGTGTCAGCACATAATCTAATTATATAGAACTATTTAACCTTGAATGTAAATTGGTATTTACTGAAATCATTTTTAGAGACTGAAAATAATCAAGTAAAATATTTTTCAATTATGCTGGAGGTGTAGTAAAAGCCATTAAATTTGATTTGCCGTTTTGATTATATATTATGCTGCTGTTCTGTGGCACAGTTGTCTTGCTTTTAAGTAAGAAGATCCAGGGTTCAGCGTTGACAATGGGCTTTTCTACATTGAGTTTGTGCATGTGTTGATTGATTCTCTGTGGGTACTGACGTCCTAACACAGTCCAAAAACATATTTGTTGGGTTAACCGCCCATCCAGAATTGCTCTTCAAGTGTGCATGTGTGTTTGTCTTGTTCATTTCTGTGTTGTTGTCCTGTGATAGATTGGTGTGCTGTCCACAGTGCATTCTGCTTCTCGTCAAGTGACAACCTGGAATTGGCATCAGCGACCCCGTGACACTACTTGTGTAAGCCTGGTTAAAATTACAGCATTTAAAAGCACAGGGTCCTTTGACTGTATTGGTAAGGTTAGACAAGTCAGAGGTTATGTGAATGCACCGCCTGTAGCACTGATGTGTGTGAGCAGTGAGGCAAAAGAAGAGAATGGAAAGAGAAACTCTATGTTGAAATGATGCACATTGCTCTCTGTGGTAGCCAGTGGTGGGAAGTAACGAAGTACAAGTACTTTGTTACTGTACTTAAGTACAATTTTTGTGTATCTGTACTTTACTTAAGTAGATTTAATAATGGATACTTTCTACTTTTACTCCACTACATTTTACAGTAAGTATCTGTACTTTCTACACTACATTTCTACAAAACTGTCGCGTTACTCGTTACATCCAAGTCGCATTGTGTTTTTTATTCCCGTTAAAATGTGAAGTTCAGGGATTTAAGGTGGCGCCGTAAAATCCAAGCAGTAACGTGACTTAGTGTCTGTTGTCACCCATCGGCTCCACCTTTACTCGCACGCAGAGCTCCAAGACATGCGCAGTGGTTTCCTCTGAGCGTCAGTAATATCGCTGGATAAATCATAAGATATGGCGACATGTAAAATCAGCAGCGCTTCGCTTTCACAGATGGTGGGGACTTCGTCCAATTTTTAACGTCACTTGGAAGGAAGAAAGGTACCTTAAAGAAAGGTAAGCTACGTGGACGTGATGCTAGCAAAGCTAGCTGTATTGACTGAAACACATGTTGCATCTGCGATGAAAAAAAGTTGTCACTCATGCGCTGAGTGTCGACTGAGGTGTTGCATATATGGGACAACGCTGTGACCAAAGTGCAATATAGTAATATGACATTCATGGACGATCCGATTCTTCTGGACGGATCTTGACCAAGTCCTATAGTGCTGAAGCCTCACTGAGAGCCATTTTTTGTTCTTGTAATGCTCTGCGTACACTGCAGTAGCTATTTTATTTCATTAAAATATCTTTATATTTAATTGGTGAATAAATAAAACAAGAATGTAGGAACGCAGAGCATGCTCATTGCTCTTTGTTTTCGTCACCTGTCATGGTGGCAGACGTTGCAGCAGGAGGGAGGATGAGAACAGTCAAGGTGCTCCTCCTGCTTGGTTACTTCTTGCTTATTGGGCCTTGGACAGTGTTCATAGTTGAGCGTTGTTAATTGCTATGTTTAATGGTACAGACAATTATTATTTCTGACATTGGCAATATGGGCAATCACCCAGGGTGTTATTTTTTTAGGGATGGCAGGAGACCTCTGTGTATTGTAGCACAGAGATGAAAGCAAAACAGAATGAAGAAGAGCTTGAATTGTCACTGGTTAAATTTATTTCAGCTCTAAGTATTTAATATCTAGGTGTTTTTATGGGAAAGTGAATCTTTCAGATCAATTTGAGAAGCAATTTTGATAGGTGCACTTAATTGTATTGTCATGTAGCATGGGGTGCTGGTTTTGATTTGGTCTTGGGTTCAGTGGTCCAGACTACAACTCTGCTACGAGGCTCCTTGGTTCCATGTCCTCCTCTGCTAGTTGGATTTCTTTCAAAATAAATGTGTGGCAAAAAAAGTGAAGTTCATGTTATGTTAGGACAGGAGACGAGATGTTTCCATCCCTGAAATTATGATGCATAGAATCACATATCTAAGTCTAAACTATGTTACAGAGTAAACTCAATAAAAACATGCTTCATCTGTGGCATTGTTCATTAAAATGGCACATTTCTGATGTATTAAAATTAAATACGATTGGTACACTTAATGATATTAGTGATTAGGCAATGCATTCAGCAAGTACTTTTACTTTTAATACTTAAGTATTTTTAAAAGCCAGTACTTTTTTACTTTTACTTAAGTAAAATGTTAATGTGGTAGTTTGACTTTTACTTAAGTACATTTTTGTTTGTGTATTTGTACTTTTACTTAAGTACATTTTTTGAGTACTTTCTCCACCACTGGCAGCAGATGATTACAGGGTTTTATGAACACCGTCATATAGACAGTAAGTCATAAAGAGAATTGTGTTTAAATAAAATTTGTCAATGTATTGAATTTATTAATGAGCAGTTACTGCATTTGTTCAGTGGTGGACCCCAGTGGAGGTGGGGAGTCCTAAGATTCCTTGCAGGCCAGGATGACCAGCCTTGTGGGTGCTTTGGGAAAAATGAAGGGTTTGACAGGCAGAACTGTTCTAAACCATTGTGCTGAAATGCAGAAATGCAATGTTAATCATTCATCAAGGAAAGCCCCACAAGAACATTTGTATTCTTAGCAATGTGCACAAAGCTTTTGGAATTGTTGACAGACTGAAGGCAAAGCTGGAGTCTGCGCAGTTTTACAACAAAATGAAATACGGTGTGGACATTCTGGACCAGAGTGGAAATATTCAGTGAAGGGTGGTATGTACATAGTGCAGTTTGCAGATAGCCTGTCCATTGTCTTCATATGCAATTCTGCTCAATTCTGGTCTTGCTTCACAGCTCAGTCTGAGCTTTCTCCCACTAACTTGGATTCCTCTGGTAGAATTTTAACTGGGCCAATCAACACACAGAAGAAGAAGTAGTGAATGAAAACATTGATTTTCTGTGCTGTTTTGGAATAGTAGTCTGTAGTTTTAGCAGTGGCAACAGAGAAAGAGAACAAAGCCGTCCAGTTCAGAAGAAGCAGCCCTTTTTTGCGAATGAAGAAACGCAGGAAGACTTCTATGGGAGTAAATGACATACAAACATACCATGAACCTGAACCAACTTAATGCCCAGGATCGAGTGAAAAATCTTCAGATTTGGATGGTGATTATCAGGACCGTGGTGGTTGACAAAACGTAGAGCATAACGACTGAGTTGGTGAGAACCAATTAGCATTTGAGGTGTAAAATTTGTGGGCTAAGTGCATTACTAGAATTATATTCTGGTGTTTATGTTCAGGACATACTTAGAGCATAAGTGCATTCTTGCTTGAGCTAAGCTTCTTGTTTTTTTCACTCTTGAAATGATAAATGACCAGTCACAAGTCTAGGATGGTTACAGAAATTGCCAATAAAAGAAACACCAAAGTGTTTTATTGGGTTTTTTTTCTTCGATATTTAGTTTTACACAAGTTTTACGACAAGCCTGATTTAATTATTTTCTTTCACCTAATGTCAACTTGCAAACATGTTTCAGTTCTCCTTTAACAAAACTAAACTTGTATGTCTAATTAAGCAATTGTACAGAGCAATTTAGTGGCATTATTTGACCATCGCAAACCGTGAATCCCTGTTGTCCGTGAGTTTGATCCAAGGTATTATTTGAGCATGCAGAATCATTTTGGGCTGCTCAGATCGTCTATGGTCGCCGTCTATTCTAACAAAGGGCAGCTCCGACTCTAACGAAGGGTGACCTGATATATTCATTCTCATTAAACCATCAGCTGCACTTACAGCTGGAACATGAAACTTGTGTCTTTCAGTGTTCATCCAACTAACTCTTTGTTCTTTTAAGCGGAAACATCAAAATTGTCTGCTGCTAGTAATGAGGTGATGAAGAACAAGGTTTTTGTGAGATATAATGAGGAAATGATTCCAACAATAGGTTGGAACCTATATATCACTTTGGGAGCACAGATTTCTCTTCTCGCTTGACAAATAGCATTCTCTCAGAGAATAATGGGTTCATTGTGTGCACTTTTACTTTGTGTTGCTTCTTTGCTTCAGTCAACATAGGAGATACTGCATGAATGTTGCTGTGGAGTATCCAATTATATGAGGCTAATGTTAGGCGCATAAAATAATGAACTGCTCGTAAGACCCTAGTAAACACAGAGTTCACCACGAATTAATGAGTTCACAAGGATTTAATGAACAGTTGATCATCT
Source organism: Poecilia reticulata (assembly GCF_904066995.2). Lineage (NCBI taxonomy): Eukaryota > Metazoa > Chordata > Actinopteri > Cyprinodontiformes > Poeciliidae > Poecilia > Poecilia reticulata. The sequence goes on along the minus strand of NC_088833.1, from coordinate 12,350,612 downwards.
GTCATCATAGTGTGTCTATTATGTTTATCTTAATACATCAGAAGCTCATTAGCAGTGCTCAACGGGTTTACCTGATGTATATTTCATAAGAAATAAAGCAACAGATGTCTGAAGGAGACGGTGTTCGATTTTGTGCAGTTTGAAGACGAACCTTGATAAAGCACAAGATCTTAATCACGGTTAAAGAAATATTTGTGAAATGAGGAAAAGATACATTGCTTAACGTGCAAGTTAAGTCAAGTTGTTTTTTTTTTTATCTCAAGAAATTACCCTTGGAAGGAAAGTTGAGCCAGCATATTGCAAGACTTACCAAATGTTATGCTAAATTAGGATCTAAAATCCTTTGGACTCTTTGTGACTCCAAAAATAAGAAAAATATGATGAAATAATTTGTCTTGAGAAAAATGCGGCATGAAATACTTACTTTGCCAACCTACTTCAACTTGTTGTCTTCTTAATCAATCCCATTAATGGATATTTGATGTTCACTGTGCATGACTTTTTAAGTCTCATGACAGCTCATGCCCAAAACAGCACTGTTAATGATGATTACATTGCTTTGTGCCTACATCATAGATATCATTGCTAAATGTTAATGTTTCGTTCATGTGGGTTTAAATCAGTCTGGACATTAGAGAAATGCTTAACAAAAAAGTTAACTGACTGTAACGATAAAGTCAGAGATTTTATCTTTACAGTATAAGTTAGGCTAATATCAGGATGGCAGTGAAAGAGAGACACGTTTAAAGATTTAAACATCATATGAAAGTAGTTAAACATAAGTGCTAAATCCTTCTGGTCTGCTCATCTATCAGTCATTTGAGGTGACAGAAAAAAATAGCAGCAACGAACTATATCCTCATTTTTCCTCTGTATATGTTTCAACTAAAGCTTATGTGGTGCCAAAGAGAAAATAGTTCTACAAACATGTCTCTTTTTGGTTTGGCTGAAATTTAAATTATGTAATTAATTTTGGGGATGGGGTAGCGATAGTAAATAGACAGGCTGTAAACACTTCAAAGCTTTGTATGACTTGCACAGCTTTAGCACAGTCTTTGAAAATCTTGTAAAAATATCACATTAGACAAATAACTTCAGCATATGTATCTTGCAAAGACTGATGCTTGAAGTAGACATTGCCTTTTGATGTCTCTCAGTTTCTCTCTTTTTGCTTTACACATATCTTCACCTTCTAAACTTAAAACACTAAAAAAAAAAAATCTCTGAAACAAACATTATGCGAGACTGAAACTTATAAAATTTAAATGAGTTTTTCTTACTGAAAAGGTAGAGCATTGGAAAAAAGACCAGAAAATAAAAATAAAAAGACATATTGTCAACTACACAGCTTTACTATATAAAAATTGGTGTAATGAGCATAGTTCACCTGGCACTAATTAAATTTTCTAGTATATGATGAAACTGCCAGTATCCTATCAATGCGCAACGACTACCATGGAGTTTTGACCTATTATTTTGAATTTGAGCTCTTAGAGAAAATACATTGTATTATCTGGAAAAGGTACCATATTTTAAACATTTTTAAAGAAGGATATTATCTGCGTTTTGTCATTACACTCTAGTTTACCACACCATATTGTCTCATTCACCTACTTAGCAGTCTGGCTTTAATGTGTGATTATATAAAGTAAGACTGTAAAAATATATGTTAAAAAAGTGATCATGTATGATCATACACCACCACACAGGTACAATTTGTCTGAATTTTAAATATTTTTTGAAAAAATAATAAGTTCTAGTCTGTTTTACAAACATGGCAAGTAAAATTGGGAAAAATGTATCCACTTTTAAAGATTGTGTTAGGAAAGCCCCAAAAGTTATCACTTGAAATATTTGTATTTTTCTCTACTTTACCCTTAAAAGAAAATTCTAGGGCATGACGGATTTTTCTGAATATATAATTTTTTTTAAAACAAATTATTTAGAGGCAGAGGAATATGCAAAATTACACAGTTTTTGCATTTTATTGTTTAGATTTCACCTATCTCCTAAAGTGCATTACACTTATTCAGGACTGAAACATGTCATAAAGAAAGGTCTAACAAATCTAACACTAGCTCCTAATGTGATGAGCCACATGCCAAAGGGATCCTGCACCTTTGTTAATTTGATGACATGATACTTTCCAGACAGCTGCCAGGTTTTGCATTATGTAATAGAGCCAACACATTTTAATAGTTATGACTTCATTAGAGAATCCAACTCTTGAAACATCCACAGAGGGACGTTAATAGACATTTTCACTGTAGAGCAATTTGACAAAGTTTTGTGCAGTGAAACTCAGCAAAACTTCACAGGTTAGAGTTGCATAAAAAAAACAAAAAAACATCCTCAGATGAAGAGCAGCAGATGTCATAGATATTTTCAGTATGGAAAATCTAAAGATGCCAGGAAGATGGTCCAACTAGTACAGTCAGATTTAGCAACTTAACTATTGTGCACGTGTGTTTTCCTGTCTGATTTTTAATCAAACTTTGTTTTATCCATTATTTTAGGTATACCTTGTTTTCCCTAATAAGTTTACACATCACAATATCTTTTAGGTGAAGGCACCTTTCTTTGACAGCTTTGGCTATGTCATTAAGGAAAAAATGCTTCAGCTCAGTCTTTTCTTCTTTTTTTGTATCACTCCTGTCTAAGACACCAAAACACTTTTGATTCAACCTTTAAAACACAGATTTTTGAAATGTTGTCCTTTGTGTAATATTACTGTTTGTTGAATTATTTTGGCCTGCTCCTTCCTCTGCAGGGCCACAGAGCCTGTATTGTGGGCAGAACAATGTGATGACAGGGCTGTCCTTTGGGAACATCTAATTAGTTCCACTAGGGGAGCAAAGCAGCACCACAACATGCCCTGATATTTGGCTTGTGCACTCAGCGGAAAGGTAGCCGGAGGGCTCACTTTAATTGCAAAAATGCCACCAGAATATGAGCATGCAACTTCACCTGCCCCTGATCATGAAACCACAAGGGAGTGCTCATTTCCGCTTGTGTATCCACACACACGTAGTGTCGGCGAGCATTCATGTGTGCAACTGTGTGAACTGCGGACTACACAGTATTAACTCACACCTGAGCATGTGGATACGTCAGTCTCTGTCTCATTAATTCATGCAAATCAGGTATTTAGCTATTCCCTAAATGGACCTGAATACAACCCGGGCTTCATTCTCGTTAAACTTATTCAGCCTTTTTGAGGGACATTTGTATTATTCCTTTCCTCGCTGTTTCATCAAGGGAAACAAAAAAAAAAAAAACTGATCCAGATGTACAGAGACATTTTCTAAAAGCATAGACCTTTAAGATATTAAATGCTACGCACTTACTTGTCACCTCTCTAATGCAACACATTTAAATATTTGTTTAACAAAAACTAACTGTTTTTATTTTATGGAAAGTCAGAGCAAAAGACGCAGCTAGAAGCTGCTTATCAGTTCAATTGGATCTGATTTTAATGATACAGTATGTAATTTTTCAAATTAGGAGCTTCTCAATGTGTTGTAATAAAATAGGCTTGTTGTGGAGCAATGTGTGGTTCTCACTTTTGAGGACAGCGGCTTGACAGATGCTCTTGTGGAATTCATAAATACAGTTCATCCTGTCTTAATTTAAAGGTACACTATATTTCGGAGGGAACAAAAGCATGCAATTTAGAGGTGTAATCTTATATATTCACAACAGAAATAAGCTGCAACACCTCCCCTCCAAAGAGAAAGCTTTGTGCGTTTGTATGTGGGTGGGCATGTGAGCCATTTAGCTGGTAAGACAGTCCTTGTTTGTTTTTGCTGTATTTGGGGGTCTAATATTGAAAATGAATGGCTCCCCTATTCTCTAAATCGGAGTAGACTGCTGCCTTATTCACTTCAAAACTTAACCAAATAAACCAAAGGCCTTGTCCATCAACGCATATGAATTAGACTGAGTATTTTGCACATTTTGTTGTTTCTGGGTATGAGATGCAAAGAAATAAGCAGAAAAATCTTTTGTGACTTGTTTTCCTAATTTTCCAGATAAAGGACCAGATTTTGTACTTAATTTGCAAATTTGAAGATGTTGCTTGGTAGTCTTCTAAACCGAACAGAATTAAGATTTTATGAAATGGCTACGTCTTTTTTTTGTTTTTACCTATAGTTTTAGAACTGGGTTTAATTACAAATGGTTTTTAGTCAATGTTTATGACTTATTTGCTTTCTGACATAAAAAAAAAAACACATTAACATATGTGAATGAATGCAGCTGAGTTGGGAGTTGTTGGCGATGGTACTAACCAGACAATGACTTAAATGAGTGTAAATAATCTACTAAAGGTCAGGTTGCAATGCTTTGTAGCATAACTGATAGCTAATTTGTGAGCAATATTCCTTATATATGCACACACTTTTAAAACTTTATGTCTTACAAATTGGTATGAATGAATTAAAACTAGTCGATTTTGGATTTGAATGGTTAGATGGAGAACTTTGAACATTAATTAGTTCACATAAACTATTTTCAAATTAGTTTAGAACCAGTAATTTTTAGGGGTGAACCAGTAAAAGCATTTAGCATTAAAAAAAAAAAAAAGTCTTTCCACCCACAGAAAAGATGGGTGACATCTGGGAAATTCAGCACAAGTGAGGGAGGACAGCATTGAGTCTGCTCTTTAGAAGCACTGCTTTGACCCCAAACTGTAAAACATTAGGAATTTGAACAAACATAGAGTTAAGGTTGAGAACAAAGCACAATTTATCCTCAGCTGTTAGTGCTTCCTCAAGCAGAGATAACAGCCACTGCGGTCACTGTGGGTGTTTTTAGGAGTGTAACACAGGGGTAGAACCCGGATTGTGACTGAGGACGTGGCCCTAAAGCCAACTGGTAGACCACTGAAATAATATCAAGTGGCCTAGGGTCTCCCAATTAACAATACCCAGGTAGGTCTGGCTTAGAATGATGAAACAGAAATAGTATTCAAAATATATTTTATTTATACATTATTTTACAATATTAAAAATAGACTTTATTATTCTAATTTAAAAGCCAATAAAGCACAGGAACCCAGGACAAGAATAGAAGCAATCTGAGACTTAACCAAAAACAACTGCAAACCAAATTAGTAGAAACACAAATTAATGACACAAAATAATGTTAGACAAAAACAAAAACAAAGCCCACATTGCCTCAACCCAGTCCTATAAGGCTGTGTCCCATAAGCTAATTAATAGATGCATTCAAGCGCCCCAAAATGGGTGGGAATTTACAGTCACTTTATGTAAACAATGTTTACCAAGTAAAACCACCCGGTTACATGAGCATAAAGTTCATTAGGCAAAAAAATGCTTTCTTTTTCAGATAATTAATAATCGCTGTTAAAACCAAATGAAGAAAAGAATATTGACTGCAGATGAAGCACTTTAGATTTCTTTACATTCACCTGGTGTGTGGTAGTTGGTTGAATTACTAACTACAAATAAACTTTTGAAATTCCAATAGTTTTGTTAAAACATCATGAGTAAAAACGAGCTAATGATGTCCTAGTTGTACAATGACTGCACTAGGTAGGCACCAAGCTCCCTGCAACTCTGAAAGGATAAGTCGGTATTGACAATGTATGGGTTGATGAATGATCCCTCTGGGCATCTGTGTGACAAAGATGGTTAGTACTGAAACAAATAATCGCCACATCTAACCTGAATTACACAGATTAATTTGCTTAATGTTTCAGCTTTTATCACAGCAAAGTTTATTCCTTATTCTGTAGGGTGGGTCTCAAAGCTGCTGCATGCAAGACAGTTCTCCTGACCCGACTTCCTCCTCCTCACTTTAGAAATCATCATATCAAGTGACTGGAGACTTTGCTCACTATTCACAGTAGTAGCGGTTGTAGTATAAGTGCTATATCAATAATTAATTAATAATTAACTAATTAATAGGAGTCACATTGGACTAAAATCTTATTTTTGGTGTGATACAATCATCATCTTTGAAATCACTTAGTTAATAAGCAAACTATTTTCTCTCCAAACTTTGGTTTTAAGAGTAACGGTACATCGCATTTGAAGACTGTTTTTGTTCAAAAGAAAGTAGAACCAGCTATCAAAATTTATGGTATCCCTTTGATATGTGTTTTTCTTCCTGCTTGTTTCCCACAGCTGCCAGTTTCGATTCTGCTTAACTGCACTTTGTTAGGATATAATAGTAGCATGCCACTCTGGCACTGAAACACAATTTGGTACTGATTCATTTTTAGAAAATCTTGGCGGGTTGCATGCTGCTCTCTGCATGGTGTTCACCTACACAAACATACCTAGTTTGTTTCACAGTAAAATGAAAGACTAAAGGAGGCTGCTGCTGGACTACAGTCAATATAGACTGTGCAGGTGCCACAATAAACCCATAAAATAATCCCACCACAGTAGAAAGAATTGATTTAATAGGGAGAAAAAGGGCTCCTTACTGTTTGACTCACATTGTCTGGTACCTCCGTGGGCTGTTTCGGTTAAGTAAAAGCCCAGAGTCAGCAGGAAGAAAGGTTGCATTACCACCAGGCAACATGAAACGGCTCAGAATATTTATTGGGGCCCACAGGGGAAAAATCTCACAAAGTCAAACAGCTCACCTGAAGGAGGCAGGTCAGAGGGAGTTCAGCTCTTCTGACATACCTTGTCTCTCCTCAAGGGATGGATTAGCTCTTATACGGGGATAACTTTGAACTTGTCCATTGGTTGTTGTTTGGGAAGAATTTACTTTTTACATGCTCTTTTAGGCCTCATAAGTTTTAGCTGGTCTAAGTTTTACACAAACATAAATGTGTCAATAAAGAAGGGGAGCTTCTCCTCTGGATTTGCTTTCAAGTCAAACTTTGATAGAGGTGGTTTCCCTGGCACTCGTCCTCAGAAATTTGTATCTCAGCAAACCTGCATCCTTGCCGAATACACGGCAAAGGAACAGAGATTGTTTACCAAGGCAAAGGTGTAGAATGGATCTGTTTTGGTGATCTTACTTGTGTCTGCTTTTTGCAGATGATGTGGTTGTACTGGCTTCGTCAAATCACGACCGTCTCTGGGTTGGGGAATAGGTCCTGCCCCAAGTGGAGGAGTTTAACTACCTCTGAGTCTTGTTCATAAATGAGGGAAGAGTGAGCTGAGTCAAAAGGAGATTCTCCTAATTTACCAGTTGATCTACTTTCCTACTTTTATCTATGATCACAAGCTTTAGGTTGTGACCAAAAAAACAAAATTGCAGATACAAGCAGTCAAAATGAGTTTCCTCTGCAGGATGTCTGGGTTCTCCTTTAGAGAAAAGGTATGAATCTCTGTCATCTGGGAGGGATACGGAGCACAGCCGCTGCTTTTCCACATCAAGAGGAGCCCTTTGAAGCTACTGGAGCCCTTCCATAGAAACATCAGGATGTGAAAGAATAAAATAATAATAAAATAATACAGTCTAATTTTGTAGAATGTGGAAACTGTTCACTGAAGTATTTCTGTTCCATTTTAGCTATGGAAAAAAAGTTATCCTGGTCTTACAGGACATTTTGAACTATTACACCACTTTTTTGTGAGCAAAGCAGTAAGTGAGGAAAGAATCAACTTTTTTTGCTTACTTGTAATTTTTCAAAGTAACCTTGGTTTATCTCCCCAAGCCCCAAAAGTGCCCCCTACCTCTTATTTATTTTTGTTTTTCAAAATGTTGCATATTTTCAAGAGCTATTTCTTGGTTCTATTAATGTAGCTATAAACAAATGAAATAATAAAGTACAGGTTTGATGCAGAAATGGAATTGTATATTATAAAATGCCCAGGATCTGGTATTATACAGATTAAGACAAAATGTCAGTTAATATATAAAGTTCAAAATGCTGATGGCATATTGTCCAAAATGTCCCACATTGTACTTTGTTGAGTTAGACTCCGTCTTGCTTGTATGATAGCTCAAACGCCTCTTGATTCCAGCATGCAACTTCAACTACACAGTGCATCGGCCCCTCTCTGATGAACAGTTGAGAACGTAAAATCAGAAATCTGAGGCATGGGGCAGCCTGCCAAGGCCAAGAATATTAAAAGAGTCAAAGTTTGATGTGTTAATGTGTTCAGCCAGCAACATCAAGAGAACTGCAAAGCAAGATCAGAGAATGACAGACATCAAGAGAAACACATAGGAAGGGATTGGCTGTGCTTGACAAAATCAGGGAGGCACTGGCAAGGATACAGCTCTGAAGAATCTGGCGAAACATAGTCTCATAGTGGAAAAAAATATTTTAAGTCAAAAATGAACATTGATATATATACAAAGGATTTCTCCCAACGACACAATATGTTTAACACTACTCTTCTCCAAGCATCTCATGTTACAAGTCAAGATGTAAAAATCAGGGCAAGTGATTTTTTTGTTTTTTTTTTTAATCATGACTTTCTTTAATAATGAGTGGAAGATCAGAGTTCGAGTGTTGGGTGAATTGATTTGAAAGTGTAGGTTACTTTATAAAATGGAATATTAATGTGAATTTATTTCACATTTTCAAAACAACGTGACTACATACAGTTAGGTTTTCATCAATTTTCTCAAATTTGACCGATTACTAACCTCTGTGACTGCAAACAAATATTAAATGTTTATATATGTGAGTGACTTGCTCCATGACTTTCATCAAACTCTCTTTTAAATCATTTCAGCATGTTTAAGAACATTGTTGTAATTTATCCATGTAATAATGACAACATACTAACAGCTGGAAGAGGTCAAATTTCAGCATCTCTTTTAATCACTTGGTAATTCTAAGTTCACATTTCAATGAAAAATTTGGAAGTTAACATCCCATAGCAATTTGTAAATGGAAGCATAACACTGTAGATTGGTTTCAAATGAAAGAGAAAAAAAACTGGAATATATTTGGATCTATTACACCTGCATTTTGAAAAGTTTGTAGAATAAAAGCACATGAGGTAAAAGACATATAGGTGTCGCTGTAAATTCAAGTCACAGCCTACAGGCTACATAACAAACATGCCCCTTTACCAAAGCATGGCATGCAGTTTAAATGGGTAGGATTGCAAGAGTCGTGTCTGTACACCACTGTGCTTGCATGTCTGTTATTATTTAATGCAGTTTGAATTAAAATGCAGGTAAGGCACAAATGTCCAGAAGAGACACATACAAAGGAAAATGAAATGCACGGTAATGAACACAGACGTAGCACAACTAGCAATGACCAATATTTAAATAAGTTACCGATTTAGTTACATGTTCTTCCTGGTAACTGCAACAAATTAGTTAATTTTATATCACCACTTAGTATTTCTCAATTCTGTAAATTTCCAAAATACACAAATGGTTCATCATTTCTTGTTAGTTTACTGTAAACATCTGAAAGAAGGCAAGAAGAAAATCTGTAAGACAATGAACATTCAATGACAAGACAGAGTATATGCATATTTTATCATCATCACATCAAGACCTAAACTTTGTCTGCTGTGATTTAAGTCACTGATAATTAGTTTCTTACTCTACACTTACACCCTTTTGGAAGAACTGCCTAAACCTCTTGATTCCATTCATCCATCCATCCATCCATTTTCTGTACACCCTTGTCCTTAGTGGGGTCCATTCATTTTATCCATTTTTGATATTGAGTGCAAATCTCAAGCAGGCACTGGATGAGGTAAACCCTGAATAAGTTGAAAATCTTTCACAGGCAACATGAAGACACAAGACAGAAAACCATGGATGCTCACTCTCACACTAAGACGTACTTAGAGCAGCTAATTAACCTAACAGGACGGTTTTTGAACTGTGGTAGGAGGGCGGGGTACCCATGTAGAACCCAAACATGCACACACAGAGCAGGTACTCAGAAAAGCCCCAGCCCAGATATGAACCTAGAACCATCTTGCTTCAAAACAGTAGTCCTACCAACTGCTTCATAAGGAAGATTCCACCATAAATAATATTATCTTACTGATTTCTATTAACACCAAAAGGGTACATCTCTTCACAAGAGTCTTGCTTTACTGTTTATTTATTCTCATGGCCATGCCATTCAGATTTCCTGTAATTCTAGCTGTAGGCTGACAGAAGGTATAAATTTAAACCGGATTTTTGCAGTAAATGCAGTTCTCATTAAAACAGTTTAGATAACTTTCTTTTTTTTTTTCAAAAACAGGAAGTAGGTTTCTTACAAAATTCAATATTGCTAAATTATCTTCAAACATATGCAATGAAATATTAGAAAATAAGTATATTAATGTTGACATTTATCAACTAAAACAGGTTCAGTAAAAAAAAAAAAAGAAAAGCCAGTGAGTAAAGTTAGATACATAACACAATAAGGCAGTGGAAGTTGTTTAGGAGAAGCACAAAGGAGACATTTTAGATGTAAAACCTAAAATGCAGGAATACAAAAATCCAGACAAGAAAAGAGAGGAAAGTCATAAATCCTGCTGTGGTGTGATCCAAATATCTCTTGAAGCAATGAAACACGAGGAAAGTGATTAGGAAAACACTGATGTATTTGAACAGCTTTATTATTCCGATACTGAAACCTCACTTAACAGGCCTTCAGGTACTTACAATTCTAAGATGTTTCTAATCAACATATCTACAGACACACCCACATGCATATTCACACATGTATTTGTATTTATATTACAGTTACAATTTGTAGGAAAATACATTAGCACTTAATTAATGCTAAAGCATAACAGAGAGATTTCTTTTTGTCTAATGTTCAGTTGATAAAGATAAAAAAAAACAAGTGAGGCTAACCCATCAGCTTGCAGCTCACATCTGGTTCCCTAAAGCCCCGGCACGTCTGTGGCATAACCATCAACTGGATGTTGCCGTGTTAATTCTAATTTTAAGACAATGATACGCCTGCCACCAAATCATTGTGTCATTGTTAATTGGAGTTTCTTGGCTTTTGTGTTCATTTGCCCCCTTAGGCTCTAATTGGGTGCTGACAGGCATTGTGCTTGTGTAGCCCAATACCCAGGCTGCTTAGGTTGTTCTTGTGTGGATGCATTTAATTGAAGAAAAGGATGCCATGTTTAAATGTGTGACTTTCATCTTCTGTGGTTGTGGTGTAATTAACTGTGAGACAGAACTGCCAATAGTAAGACACAGAGTATATGTTAAAAACGATGTACTTCCAGCCTATTATATGCTGGTGCTTGGTCAACAGATTTTTGTTTCAGTCCTTAAGGCATGAAGTAATATTCATCAGTTTAAAGGATTAAAGAAGTGCTTCAAGGAAAGAAGAAAGCAATATAATATGTAGAAAATTTACAGCGTTTATAAGATTTAGTTTCTCGTGGTGCTTTTATTTTTTTTATTTAACACTTTTGTTATTTCTTGTTTTTAATTCAGTGCAATAAAACATGTATCAAAACCAGACATTAGCTATGTTGACATTCGCAAAATAGCTTGATTGGATTGAAATGTATTTATAGGTACATACAAACAACAAAGCAGGCAGCACAGCCTTTGTCAACATAAAACAATATGGTAGCAGTATCACTAAGAAAAGCATGTAAAGAATCTAATTTCTTCTTGGTGAAGCTAATTTGCTTATTAAATTAGCTTCAATATTGCTCATCAATACATCTTTAAAGTGAAACTCGCCCCATAATCAACTTTCTGATAAACCATCCAAGTAGGTTATGCAGGGTTCTACCTTTATGTTTCTGTGTGAATTTTTCACAAGTTTTTGCAATTCTTCTGCATTATTTTTCCTGACGCCATCTCTCCCCTGGCCTCTCTGGTCGAACAGTTCTTAGGCAGCGGTTGCAGCCGTACGGCTTGGTACAACTTTATCACATTGCTCCCCATCTCTCCAAAAAGTTGATTTCCTAATCAACGGTTTTTAGTCAATCGACCCTTTAGGAATGAAGTTTGAGACCACTCTTTGATTAGCAAATCCACTTTTTGGACTATGGATAAGGCCTAATCAAGAGGATCATATCCAAGTCTCATCTAAACTTTGTGTCATAAATAAAATCCTCTCAGTTTGACCTTTGAAGCAGCTGGCTTTGTTGATTAAAAACAGCTAATCTTCTGAGTGGATGATTGCAGTCAGAGGCTTTAAAGCAGCTTGTTCACTGGATACAAACTCAAATATTTGACATTTGAAACTGAATGTTTTGCATTGGCAGAGGATCATCCAACTATTCTGTTATAGAGAGAATTTGGGGAAACAAAAGGATCAAAGAGTGTAAAAAAAGAGTCAGATTCAGGATTTTTCTTTGTGTGAACAGTCACCAATGAACATGATCCATAATGTTTCACCCAGTTAAGGAACTATGTTACAGTAGTACTTGTTTCAGAAAATGTGCATATTGTGGGCTTCATCTGCCTTAATTTGCGGTCTTCTGTCAGTTTTAGCTAAATGTACTGCATGTAGTTATTTGTACAAGGACACACAAGCAGATATACAGACAAAAGTAATTTTCCTAGTTGGGTTTGGTTGTCTTGCAATGGTGTGGTAAAAATGTATTATCAGGAGACTGGGTAAAGAAAAAATAACTGTTTTAGTAAATCAGCTTTAACCACACTTTATATTCTCTTATTATTGGTTTCTTCTGGATGTGAAAAGGGCACAAATACAAATGTATTCAAAATGTATGATGTAAAATCATCAATGTTGCCTTGCAGTACAAAGGTTTCAGGTTCAAGTCCCAGCCTAGGTTCCTTCTACATGGAGCTTGCATGTATAAGCATTCTTCTAATTATTGTTGTGAAAGTGACATTATTGTCTAAATAAGATCACTTCAAGCTGAAAAAAATGCCATCCCGTGACTGGCTCAATGCAGGACTGCTAGCATGTGTCACTGTATTTGATTTGATGATTGTTTGAGGCTCAAGCAAACGCAGACACACCACTGAGTCAGTAGGTTGGACATAATATAAATTAAAGACGCACCTAAAGAAAGCCCTCTATTAACATAAACATCAGATCTTAGATTAATTTGAGGCATACCAAGCATACTGATGATGTACGGCAAGCTTTGACAGCACAAAAAAAATACCATAAGCGATAAAAATGCACCCACAAGTACAACAATGTAATTATGAGACGGTAATGTGGGCTTTAGTTAACTTCAGTCTGGAGCATAAAAAATAGAAGGTTAATGAGTGTTTTTATGTCTCATGTCTGATTCTAGTGACCGACCTGGGCATAAAACGAGCTGGCAACCACAAAGCAATCAAGAGAATGCTTAGCTGTAATCACTGTTGGCTCATGCATTATGATACACACGTAATTATCTTGACAAGCAACATACAATTTCCACCTCCACATGAAAAATTACTGTTTCGCTCGATCCTTCATTTGGACTTGTATAGAACCTCTGTAAACGGCAACGTGGTTTAAGATGTTGTCTTGGCAAATAGATGAGTACATTACCAGCCATTTCATTTGTTGATAAGGACTGAAGGAGACCAAGCCATTTTTTAAGTATTGTGTCTTAACCTATGTTCAATTTTATCAGTTTAAACACAATAGGGCAATGGGCACACTATAAGACATAACAAAGAAAAGTAACATTGCTTTTTGGAAACTTTTATGTTTGTTCATTCTCTATCTTCTTTAGCAGATTGAATTAATTTGTGCTAACTTTAAATTAGGCTGGTTAGGATGTGCCTTTTCAGCCTGGAATTGACTGGTTACTTATATTATTTTAAACAGACTAAGAAGAATATGTTCTACAAAATTATATTTATATGAAAAAATAACCATGGAATGTATCTGGAAGCATTTTATGCTTCCAGATACATTGTGATCATTGGTAGACAATGCAAATAACTATCAAGCTCCTTGACTTCTGGTAGAGGACCGAGCTTGATCAGTGCACTGATACAATGCCGCTTTGCATAACCTTTAATTGCAGCTGATTTCATACATAATATGTACATGTAAAAAAGTTACACGTCAGAAACTTTTGGAAAAGCGTTGAACTTCAGTGCCTGTTTGAAGACTGGCTGCAGCTTACGGACAAACAGCATCTATAAACTGCTTTTCTACCTTACCTAATGCAGAGCATCAATTCTTCCAGTACAGCTTGGAAAGCTTAAAAGAATGTCCGCAGTCTGATATAAGCTTAGAGTCGGCCTCTACGTATGTGTTCAGAAGATATACACACACCGTTGGGTTGGGTGTCTGTATGTTGTTATGAAATGCAGTGGAGCAAAGAACACTTATCTAGCTCTGAAGTGTGAGTTAAGTCCAGGCAGCTGCAGAGGGGGAAATGACTCGAAGTACCTGGACACAAAGTCAATACTGGCAAAAGGAAACAAGGTGCAAAAGTAATATACTTTTAACTATGGGAAGTTTTAAAATGGCTGGCGTAGTTTCTGCAGAAGCATTATTGGTGTCATTCTTACCACCTTTAATGGATCCTATCTTAATTTTTAAGTTAATGCTCAATAATGGAGCTAAGCATGTGTGCTTTTGAAAAGCCTCTGATATGAATCTATATTTAATGAGTTTCTCAGAGTATACTCATTTGTCAAACAATGTAATAAAAATAAATGTCCGATAACAATCTGAAGTTCATGGCTAGCAGTGTAAAGTCACGGCTGTAATTAAAACTGAAGGTTGTGTGAAGATTTAAAGACAAATGGAAGGCACATGATTTTATTAGGATCGTTGACTCTTTATTTTTTATTTTGTTTTGTAGACACTAACCACTATGGCAAATCAGGAGTATGAGGATGATTTTTTAATCTAATGTCACTCAGAAAATGGTGGCACAATGGAGAAAGGGAGTGCAGTTGTACCAGAGCATGACAGGTACTAATGTGAAAGAGATAAAGTAAAAGAAGAAGGGTTAGAAGGCATGGCTGCTTAATTGCCAGTCAAACATAACCTCAAATAGCTTCATGCTCAAGAGCAAATCAATACACATATGTAAAGCTAAGCTAAGAGTTACCAAAGTAAGAAAATTTAGGAGCCTAAAATAGCACAAAAGATATAAAAGTACAACACACTAGATTCAAAGAGACGGTAACTGGTAAAATATTTAAATGTTTCAGCCTGATGAAATCTTGCATCCCATACAGCATCACTTAGAATTAGGTGAGTGAAAGTTCTGAAGTTCTTTGGGACTTTATATACCTTTTCCTCAATGCCTTTTTTGTTTTCCTGGAATTTCTGCTACTTGGAGCTTGAATAAATCTAGTTACTTTCTGAAACCTCACAAAGACTTATGGACACACATGCAACAAAGTAATTAGAGCGTGATTTGCAGGGTTAGTGGCTCGTGGATCTTATGGATCTCATGGATCCCGTGTTCCTAAATGAATGTGTGTGGCTGACTGTGGGGTTTGACGTGGGTTCTAGTGGGGGTTTCTTTCTCCTGGACTCCCTTTGTGTCCCTTTGGCCTGAGAATTCATTGCTCCCTATTTGCCTCAGTAGCTTGAATATATGTGTTCTGTAGAGGTCACTGGAGACTGTCTGCCTGTGGTGACAGTGACTACCTGCTCTTTGATGTGTTTATCCACTGAGTGTTGCAATACACCCTGGCCCTCAAATATGCACATTTTCCACATATGGTATGCCTGATTGTCATGTTTTGTTCCAGTTGACGAACCCACATGAAAGAACACAATCAGGAGAACACGTTTCAAAACAATAATTAGTTTATTGTACAGGGGAGGGGAAATGGAGTGAATGTGGGACAGGACTCGGGAAGGGAACCACCAGATCAGCCACTGTTGGTGAGAGGGAGAGGTGAGGCGAGATCAAAACGAGGTGCGGTGGAAAATGGCGGGAGCTTACTTTGAGCAGAGGGAATGACTCGTAGGAGCAGACCGCGATCTGGAAGCGGACGGGAGATCCTGGGGTCCGCGGGAGGACGGCCAGGTAGGTGGCTGTGTGGAAGGCGAGCTGACGGTCGACAATAGCCCAGTGGTGAGCGCTCCGTGGAGTCACAGCTTCATCCGGCGTGAGCCGTGCGACACCGGGGAATCTAAGGAGGACGAAGGACCAGGAGGGGAGTGTTCGGGGGCTGGCTCCACTTAGTAATTCCAAGGGCGTCGTGGAGATGTCCGCGGAAAACTTGCAGGCGTTCGCTTTAACTCCACACAGGGAAACGCTGGAAAACCTCGGGACACAAACCTGACAAGGAGAACAAACATAAGTAGAGTAACTTCAGGAGCTAACTTGAGGACCTCTCGCTGGAACGTAACGTTACCATGTAACACAAACACTCAGGCGCCGAAGTGTCAGCTCGCCGCTGTTAAGTAGCCACAGAATCAGTCTGCTAATGCACCGCAGGTGTGTCTCCAGTCTGCTCCAGGGGCTCTGCTCACCGGTGGCATCTGGTGGAGAATTGAGGAAGCGGCAAAACTTCCCCAAAACAAAGAAAAACAACCAAAACAAAAACAAAACAGAATCCAGCCTGACAGTACCCCCCCCTCAACGGACGCCACCTGGCGGCCGAGAGGAGGTGGATGGCTGAGAGGCGACATAATCCCTAATAACGGAAGGGTCAAGGATGAAGGAACGGGGAACCCAAGAGCGTTCCTCCGGACCGTAACCCTCCCAGTCGACGAGGTACTGAACTCCACGACCTCGCCGACGGGAGTCAACAATCCGGCGCACGGTGTATGCCGGGTGGCCATCAATGATACGGGCGGGAGGAGGGGGTTCGGCCGGAGGGCTCAAGGGACTGAATCGGACAGGCTTGATTTGAGAGACATGGAAGGTGGGATGGATGCGCAGGGAAGCGGGTAGACGGAGACGGACAGCGGTGGGACTGATGACGGTCAGGATCTCAAACGGACCGATAAACCTGGGAGAGAGCTTTTTAGAGAGGGACTTCAGAGGTATGTCCCTCGTGGACAGCCATACCTTCTGGCCCACAGCATAAGCAGGTGCAGGGGTCCTTCTGCGGTCGGCCAGACGTTTATTTTGTGCGGCTGTATTGTTGAGTGCAGTGATAGTGTCTTTCCAGATCTTATTGCAACGGCGAATGTGGTGTTGAACAGAAGTTACCGCAGTCTTGTCTTCGTCCGCGGCTAGCAGAGGCGGCTGGTAGCCCAGGGAAACCTCAAACGGGGATAAACCAGTAGCCGCGGACACATGACTGTTGTGGGCGTACTCCACCCAAGGGAGGTACTGGGCCCAATCTTCGGGGTTGGCAGAGGAGATACAACGAAGGGTAGCCTCCATTTCTTGATTCATCCTCTCCGTTTGTCCATTGGTCTGTGGGTGATAACCAGAGGAGAGAACAGGTCTTGCCCCTAGGGCGGCACAGAACTGTTTCCAAACCTGAGAGATGAATTGTGGGCCACGGTCCGAAAGGATTTCCTGGGGTACGCCGTGCAGCTTGAACACATGCTTAAAAAGTATGAGGGCTGTTTGAGCGGAGGTGGGTAGCTTGCGGAGAGGGATGAGGTGGCAGGCTTTAGAAAAACGGTCTATGATGGTGCAAATGGT
The DNA here is from genome assembly GCF_904066995.2 of Poecilia reticulata. NCBI lineage: Eukaryota > Metazoa > Chordata > Actinopteri > Cyprinodontiformes > Poeciliidae > Poecilia > Poecilia reticulata. The sequence goes on along the minus strand of NC_088833.1, from coordinate 12,333,180 downwards.
GGTCATACCCTTAGAGGGTGGTAGTCCTGTGACAAAGTCGATAGCGACATGTGACCATGGTCGTCTAGGGACAGGCAGGGGTTGTAGTAAGCCGGAGGGTGGTTGATGGGAAGATTTATTTCGAGAACAGATGGGGCAGGCCAGAACGAACTCTTTGACGTCCTTATGAACGGACCCCCACCAAAATCTTCGGTTGACCAACCCAATAGTGCGGCTTACCCCTGGGTGTCCAGAAAATCTGGACGCGTGGATCCATTGTAGGAAGCGGGCTCTAACGGACGTGGGAACATATATCCTACCGGGGGACAGGTCTCTGGGGGTGGCTCGTGCCGTTGGGCTTGACAAATGACATCCTCAATCTCCCAAGTGAGGACCCCGACCGTGCAGCTAGGGGGTAGCAGAGGTGCCGGTTCCTCCTCAGAGTCGTCAGGGGTGTAGAGTCTGGAGAGAGCGTCTGGCTTAACATTCTTAGAACCTGGGCGGTAGGAGATGGAAAGGTTAAACCGGGAGAAAAACACTGACCAGCGGGACTGACGAGGGTTATTTTGTTTGGCTGACTGAAGATAAGCGAGGTTTTTGTGGTCGGTCCAGACCACAACGGGGTGTTCTGCTCCCTCCAGCCAGTGGCGCCATTCCTCCAGAGCTAGCTTTATAGCTAGCAGCTCTCGATCTCCCACGTCATAATTTCGTTCTGCGGGTGACAATCTGCGAGAGAAGAAGGCACATGGGTGAGACTTATCATCGCTGGGGAGACCTGGGACAGGACGGCCCCCACTCCGGAGTCAGAGGCGTCGACTTCTAATATGAATTGTCTGGTGGGATCAGGCTGGATGAGGATAGGTGCGTTGGCAAACAGTGATTTTAACAGAGTGAAAGCCCCTTCGGCTTCAGGCGTCCAAGAAAATGTTGTCTTGGAGGAGGTTAGTGCTGTTAATGGGGCGGCCGTCTGACTGTAGTTACGTATAAAACGGCGGTAAAAATTGGCAAACCCTAGGAACCGCTGTAACTGCTTCCGAGTCTCCGGCCTGGGCCACTCCAACACCGCTTTTATTTTGTCCTCCGACGGCCTTATCTGTCCACCCTCGAGGACATATCCGAGGAAGGTCACTGATGGCTGATGGAACTCGCATTTCTCTGCCTTGACGTAGAGTCGGTTCTCCAGAAGACGCTGGAGGACCTGGCGGACGTGCAGTTTATGTTCTCTTAGGGAGCTGGAATAAATCAAAATGTCATCCAAGTAGACAAAAACAAAGTCATTTATGAAATCTCTTAGAACATCGTTTACCAGGGCTTGGAAAAAGGCAGGTGCGTTCGAGAGGCCAAAGGGCATGACCAAATACTCAAAATGCCCCATGGGCGTCTTAAAGGCGGTTTTCCATTCATCTCCTTTTCTAATGCGAAGAAGGTGGTAGGCATTCCTAAGGTCTAGTTTGGAAAACACAGTAGTACCCTGAACCGGTTCGAAGGCTGATGAGAGAAGTGGAAGAGGATATTTATTTTTTATGGTGATTTGATTCAAACCTCTGTAATCTATGCATGGTCGTAAGGAACCGTCTTTCTTTCCAACAAAGAAAAATCCAGCACCAAGGGGCGAGGTAGATGAACGAATTATGCCTGCCGCTAGTGAATCGTTAATGTACTTTTCCATGACTTGTCGTTCGGGACGCGAGATATTATAAAGACGGCTGTTGGGCAAAGGTGCCCGGGCAGGAGGTCGATAGCACAGTCATAGGGACGGTGAGGTGGCAGCGATAAGGCCTTATCCTTACTGAACACTGGGGCAAGATCATGGTACTCGACGGGGACAGCGGAGAGATCAGGGGGTTCACTTTCAGGGTTCTCGCGAGATGTGGAGCTTGAGGGAACTGCTGAATACAGACATTTAGCATGGCAGTTGGGAGACCAAGATTCGACATGTGCCTTGACCCAATTTATGTGTGGGTTGTGGGCAACTAACCAGTTATGGCCCAGCACAATGGGTGAACTGGTAGCACAAAAGACAAAGAGTGAGATGTCTTCTGAGTGGTTACCGGAGATGATGAGGCGGACAGGCTCGGTCTTGTGTGTGATCGGTGGTAAGGATTCCCCATTGAGAGCGGCGACTCGGAGAGGAACCGGAAGAGGATCTGTCTGAATGTTCATCTGTTTAACAAGGGAAGCGTCGATTAGATTTTGCTCACAACCAGAATCTATGAGAGCGGATAGGGGAAGGGAGAGATGATCCTTTATTATGGTAGCTGGGAGAAGTAGACGAGCTTGAGTGGTGTTTGTCGGGTCCGGCAGTCTCCTCGTCATTACTGACGGACCTGGGGGTTTAAACGGACAGGGCAATTAGCAATGAAGTGTCCTGACTCACCACAATAGAGGCACAGGCGCGAGTTCAACCGCTTTCGTCTCTCCTCCGGGGTCAGGCGAGTGTGTCCCAGCTGCATGGGTTCCGGTTCAGGAACTGATGGTAATGCTGAGGCAGTTGACGGACCCTGAGGGTGAAAGCTGCGGCGAGTTCTTTCCCTCACTCTTGATCTTATACGGTTGTCTAATTTTATGGTTAAACCGATAAAATCCTCTAAAGACTCGGGTTCGTCGAGAGTAGCCAATTCGTCTTTTATTTGGTCGTTTAACGCGTGAAAAAATGCGCTCTTAAGCGCGGCTGCGTCCCAACCGGAAGCGGCAGCCTTTATTCTGAAATCAATAGCAAATTCAGAAACAGTTCTTTGACCCTGTTTGAGGGTCCATAACTCACGGGAAACTGAGGTCTTGTCGGTGTCTCTGCAAAAAACCTGCTTGAAATCTTTCAAAAATTCAGGAAACGTACATCCAAAGTTAGTGGGGGAAGGAAAATTGGCTTCTGCCCACTCCAGGGCTCGTCCGGTCAACAAGGACAGCATGTACGCTATCTTGGCGTCGTCATGGCGGAAACTTTGAGGTGAATGATTAAATATAATTCCGCATTGTAAAATGAACCCTTTACATTTCTTCACCTCCCCGGAGAATTTATCGGGTGCTGGGGGACGTACCTCGGAAAATGCGGAGGCGGTGGATGAACTCTGAACCTCCAGAGACGGGGGCGGCATACTTGGACCCTGTGGAGCTGGAGCTTGGAGAAAGTTTGAAAGATCAGTTAAGCGGCGATTTGTTTCAGCTTGTTGGGAGCCCAGCTCACGCAGAGCGGTGTGATGCGATTGTATGAGTTCTTGTTGTTCTGACAACGCTCTCCTGATAGCGTCTACTGGGGTTAACTGTTGGCCTGAGTGTTCTGTCATGTTTTGTTCCAGTTGACGAACCCACATGAAAGAACACAATCAGGAGAACACGTTTCAAAACAATAATTAGTTTATTGTACAGGGGAGGGGAAATGGAGTGAATGTGGGACAGGACTCGGGAAGGGAACCACCAGATCAGCCACTGTTGGTGAGAGGGAGAGGTGAGGCGAGATCAAAACGAGGTGCGGTGGAAAATGGCGGGAGCTTACTTTGAGCAGAGGGAATGACTCGTAGGAGCAGACCGCGATCTGGAAGCGGACGGGAGATCCTGGGGTCCGCGGGAGGACGGCCAGGTAGGTGGCTGTGTGGAAGGCGAGCTGACGGTCGACAATAGCCCAGTGGTGAGCGCTCCGTGGAGTCACAGCTTCATCCGGCGTGAGCCGTGCGACACCGGGGAATCTAAGGAGGACGAAGGACCAGGAGGGGAGTGTTCGGGGGCTGGCTCCACTTAGTAATTCCAAGGGCGTCGTGGAGATGTCCGCGGAAAACTTGCAGGCGTTCGCTTTAACTCCACACAGGGAAACGCTGGAAAACCTCGGGACACAAACCTGACAAGGAGAACAAACATAAGTAGAGTAACTTCAGGAGCTAACTTGAGGACCTCTCGCTGGAACGTAACGTTACCATGTAACACAAACACTCAGGCGCCGAAGTGTCAGCTCGCCGCTGTTAAGTAGCCACAGAATCAGTCTGCTAATGCACCGCAGGTGTGTCTCCAGTCTGCTCCAGGGGCTCTGCTCACCGGTGGCATCTGGTGGAGAATTGAGGAAGCGGCAAAACTTCCCCAAAACAAAGAAAAACAACCAAAACAAAAACAAAACAGAATCCAGCCTGACACTGATATGTCAAGACAGGAAACATGAAGCACAAATAATGAATTTATTCACTTTCTGAGTTGTGCCATGTTATGTTTTCAGTCTAATGGTTTGGATTGATCAACTAAATTCAGCTGTTTGCCAAATTAAATACTTCTTTGATTTGATTTATCTCTTGCTTATTCATGGCAGATTTTTTTTTTTTTTTTTTTTTTTTTTTTTTTTTTTAGATTTCATTCCCTTTTATGATTATTAGGCTTACTGAGCCTAATCATAAATGTCCAAATAACTGAGACAGTTATTTGGACATTTCAAAATTATCTGTTATTTTATGCACACATTAAACCCTTGCCTTTGAAATAATCTTAGCAATTATCAAAGCATCAATAAATAAAATTCATTAGGCAACTGAATTACTTTTCCCTCCCATCTTTATTGTCAGCGGAGCAATAAACTGAAGGAACACACTCACTGTGATATTAGTAAAATTAGAGATTTCCTATCTGTATCCTCTGTTCTTCCACAGAGCCACTTTACTGAACAGCCATTTGCTTTGGTTCCCTAACCATCAATGGAGCACTCAATGACTTCCAATGCTCTTGGTATAGCTCTCTACTTGTGTTCGCTCTTTACCACAAGCAAAACTGTAAAGCAAACACATAAATGAGGCATTTGTCTGCAGCCCCTCCTGGATTGTGTGACAGACAGCAGAGTTGGGGTGATTCCATCAATTTGACAAACTGCTTCTTGCAGGAGAAGAGTTAATTGCTGTGGGACCAAAGCAGCCTTCAACATCCATCAACAAACCTCCTCTTTGCTCCATGGGGTTGGAGGTTGGGTGAAGCATTGAGAAAGGGAAATAAGGAGGAATGGAGTGGGCAGGGAGATGTGAGAAACGTCTGGCTTTATTTGGCATGTTGGACAAACCTTCAAAATAAAACAGTGCTGCCGTCCACTGCAGTGCGAGTTCAGAATTTAGACACATAATTACAGATACAGTGCAGTATATCAACTTAAACATCACATACACAACATTTCACAATACTGTCCAACATAGTTACACACACACATGTATATATATATAAGTCATTAGGTCCAGTAGCTTAATGGCTTATGGGAAGATTAACTGGACCTATTTGAAAGCACAGAAGGTGGTAATGTGATAAAATCCTTGGAAAGAGTAGATCTGTGTGTAAAAGTCCTACTTGTCAAATTTTTGTTTGACAATGTAATTTAGGCTTGTGTTCCTAAACTAAATAATAGAATTGTTATATTTTAAAAAAAGCTTTACTGAACATAAAATGACAAACATTTATGACTTTGAGCGCATCAGATCACACATTTCCCGCTTTGATGTCTCAAACTAATTGGCCGGAAAGTTACAGTTTAGGAATAACGCAGATGGAAGTGGACAGTTTTGCAGGCGAGTTATTAACAGTATGCTGATCTCTGAACATAGAGGCCAGCACCTCATTTCAACAATCAAAGGACTCCATCAAAACCTGTAAAACTTAGCATGTGGTCACTTGCAAGCAGACCTGCTCACTGGCTGCAGATATCACCAACAACATGAATATGTTATGGATTAATAAAAACTGTTTTTCAAACCACAATAGTACTGTTGTATTTAATCTGATACAGGCTGGTAAAATAACAGAAGGTTCTGACAAAGAGCTGTTTGACCCTGGAACTGAGGTAATGGGAGAAATGGCTAGAATGCACAGAGATCATGGGGAGTAAGGGCTGATGTCATTAGATTGGGCAAATGTGTAACCCTCAACAATCTTGGCCCACTAGTTTCATAGCAGGTCTGCTGTCAGGAATCTGGCCGTTATTCTTGATAATGGTTTTAAATTAAACAAATAGATAAAGGCTATGGTGTTGTCTGTTATTACCACTTGGATGTATTGTTATGAATATGCACATGAACCCATATCCCTGGCTTCTGTCCATTGGCTTCCTGTTTGCATTAAGATTGATTTCAGGATTTTATTAATTGCTCTTAACGTTTTAAAAGGCTTAACCCCATCATATCTCTGTGACCTTCTTTATATCCACACTTCAATAAAAGCACTTTGATCAACCAACAGGTTTCTCTAAGATGTTCCTAGATCCAAGCTCAAATCCAGAGGTGCTCAGGCTTTTGCTATTTGAACTCCTAAACTTTGCCATAGTTTAATATTCAGAACACTGAGACTGTTGAAACTTTTAAATATTTGCTGAAGATCAAACTTTATTCTTTTTGCTTGATTATCTTCATAATGAAGAATTTTTTTACACTCATTGTGAGCTCTGGTGGCAGTGTTCACGCTAAATGTTCATTTTATAGACTGAATGTACCTCGGTATCCTCAGTTTAACCCCGCTGTTTGTCCCTTCTTCCATTTTCCTGCAGTGGAGCCAAGATAAGCGTTAAGGCTCCTGAAGCATCAGTATCTTGGGCCATCGCTGCTTTGCTGATGTCAACACTAAACAAACTGGTAGCTTTTAGCAGATGTAATCAGGATGATGTAGCTGACCTGATGCAGCAAGATAGCCAAAGGCTACTATGGGGGGTGAACCACACCACAGGCTTGCTCTGACTTGAATGAGGGGTAAAATGATCATAGCTCGGCAACTCTTGCATGTCTGTTGTGACGTCGGGTCATACATTTTCCTGCAGCTTTTATAAAGCAGGATGTTTTGCATTATTTAGCTGCCAGCCTTCTTTTTTTTATATATATATAAAAAGAACCACAATGTGTTTTATTCTTCTTTGTTTTCATTGATTTCTGAAAATTGATTTAATCTAGAAAGAAAGTGATATTAAGTGGTCAGTATGTAGAAGATTAGCCCACGTAATTACCCACTTTAAAAATACTGCCTTTCATTTTTAATAATGTCACTGCACTTTTGCTACACTGCATCAAAATAGTGTTTTTTATGAATTAATAAACCATTACTGACCACCAAAATGTTAATTAATTTTTTACTTTTAAAAAAACATTTAATTACTTGTTTTTTAATAGCCCAACACAGCAGGAAAAGATAATTCTGCGATTTTTAAAGCTTATGTAGCAATTTATCCCATAACAGCTGAAAAGATAATGCTCAATCACTTCTCACTCCATTATAAGCCACTTAATATTCAATGCAAACCTGGCATTTGGCGTGATTGAGAGGCTGTCCACTGGCGCTAATTGGTGTGTAAACATTTGAGCAGACCCTCGGAGTGTGTTAGCGAACGTTAAAGCTAGCCGTTTTATACAAAAGGGCCCCCTCCGCCCACTGTCCCTCTTTACCAGTCTCTTTCCACAAGCCTGGCTCTTTAATGTATTTAATTGTCAGAGTAAAAATGTTAATTGCATTTCATTATATATAATTTATGTAGTTTCAGCTGAGGGATTCTTTAATACCCTTCTAATTTGAATGGCATCACCGGGAAGCAGCTGGTGATTGTGTGGGTGCACTCATAGTTGATCTGTCAATTAAAGTAGAGGCATGATAGGCAGGTAGTGTTTTTCACACATCTATCCATTTTTACACCTCACTCAGAGTGTTAATACACAATAATGGTTTGAGAAAACTCAATGTGGCTTAGTAATGCTGCCTCTGTAAGCTGCATAAATCTATTGTATTAAGTTTCTACGGCTTAAATCAAAAACAAATGTGAATTATTATGTTAAATATTATTATGTTCATAGCAAGTATGTGTGTTCTGAACACATGACATAGCTGATATATGTTGTTCTGCATAACAAGGGCTTTTCTCTACTGACCTATAATATTGTCACTCCAATCAACTTGACTGCAACCAACAACCATGCTACATTCAGTCTCTTAAAGGGGGAGTATTATGTAAATTTGAGGATCTTTTTAGCTTTATCTCATGTTACAATCATCCAAAACATACATGAAGAGTTCATTTGATTCTTTCATGCATGTTCAAGAATCCTTGAATCTCCTGGGGGAGCCATTCGGTGGTGCCTTAATTGGTAACATCCATCCATCCATCCATTTACTAACACCCTTGTCCCTTAGTGGGGTCGGGAGGGTTTCTGGTGCCCATCTCCAGCTAATGTACCGGGCGAGAGGCGGGGTTCATCCTGGACAGGTCGCCAGCACAATAACAAGGCAACACAGAGACAGACAGGACATACAACCATGCACACATACACTCACACCTAGGGACAATTTAGAGAAACCAATTAACCTAACAGGACTGTGGGAGGTAACCGGAGTACCCGGAGAAAACCCACGCATGCACAGGGAGAACATGCAAATTGGTAACATGCCATTACCAGTTAACCACCATTGGTTTTAACATTGGTTAAATGATTTTCACCATCATAATTTAAGGCTAAACCAGTCTTGCTTAAACCAGGATGCCTTTTGGGTCAACACCTGTAAAGTTGTTTATACTTTTAGAATAGGATTGAATGAAATCCACATAATGATGGATAACATCAGCTGAAAGATCACCTCTGTCACTTTTAGTGAACTTTAAAGGAAAAACACTACATCCAGAATAAGCTGAAGACTCAAAAATAACAATTTGTCAGTACCTAATTTGCATACGTTGAGTGCACAGTGCAGAAGTCAAACAGTGCGAAATAGTTATGTGAAGAAAATAGAGTTCCATTGCTTTGTCCATAGCCAGCTAAAAAGCTTTGAAGATATTGTAGAGTTTTTGTATTTATTATTTATTCAGAAAAACTAAAAAATTGCTCTGAAACTACAAAACGTTAATATATTTTATATGTAATGATATTTCAAATCAGTTTTAAGCCTTACATTTTTATGCTACTTTATTTTATCTGTCACACGCTTGGGCCATTACTTGTGTCATGTGGTATATTTCTGGTTAAAGCAGTGTACTGATTCATGTATAAAATTAGGACATGGCTTATCTTAACAAATACACAATGACTGCATGAATTGATGTTAAATCTGTGTTTGGGAAGTCTTTTGAGAAAATGTATTCAGTGTTTAATGGATGATATTCACCCTAGAAAATGATGGATGCCTTTTTAAGCGTCAATCAGCTGAGAAATGGGAATTTAATCATAAGTCGCAGTTATTAAAATGATTAGAGGCGTCATTCACATTGTCCCTGTTTCCCCACACAGTCTCTTGCCATTGCTTTGAACCTGCAGTATGTTTCAGCTTTATCAGTTATTGAAAATATCCGATTACTCAACCACGTTCACCACTTCAGTTGAGATGGGTAATTTAGACGTAACCATGTTCTGTTATTATGTGTGCTGGATGAATATTTACTCTGTAATAAAACATAAATAAGGGGATCAGTGAATAATACAACTAATAAGTGAAACAAGTCAAAAATCACAAGTTAGCTTTTTCTGACAGTACGGTCGCAAGAAGAAAAAAATGAACATGTGAATTGTAAGTACAGAAAGAGGTTGTAAGGAGTGCTAGATGAGGGCGATGGGCTGGCCTTTGGCCCCCTTCCTCTTCAAAGAGCCTTGGTTGCTCTAAAAATATCTCCCCAGGAGCTAATCACAGACAGACAGGCAATAGCAGCAGAGATGTTTGTTGTTACATGATGATGCACTGGGGTAGAGGGCCTGAACATATCTAAATGCTTTGATCAATGTGCCTGCAGTCCCTCTGAAATGCAGTCTGGTTTGAGCACCAAAAAGGTTTTTATGTCCCCTGATCTGATTGTGCTAAGGCAATGGGACATGAAGTATTGGTATGCAGCACAATAACAAGATCTACAAAAAAATGTAGCGGGAAATGAAAGTGGCATTAATTGCTGGAGGAGAATGAAAGACTATGACGTGATGTTTAAGCAGCTATCAGCATGGTGACCTTGGTGAGCTGCTGAGACGACTATAAGAATCCTCTTTGTTGCAGTAAGCTCTTCCACTGCATTTATTTGCGGATTCAGAAAAAAATATATATATATTTCTTTAGTCTTTTAAGTCCATATTTTAGACTTGCAAACAGGCCTATCTAGTTTCAAACAACTTAACTAACACATCTGAAACTTTCCTTTAAGCTTTGCTTGTCTATTTTTACAAAATGGTTTTATTTAGCTAATCTCTTGTCAATATTGGCCGGTCATTTTGAAATGCATACATTTTCCTTTATACTGTATATAAAAACAAAGCAAATTAAGTAAGTTTGTGCGACTTGTAATAGATAACAGGTGTTGAGTTAACTTACATTACTCTTGATACTCCATTCATAGTGACAGTTGCAGGGTTTTATTGATGCCTGTTTTTTTTTTGTTTTTTTTTTTTTTTAAGGTCAAAGCTGATATATTTTCATCATATTTTGAACATAACTAGTATATTTACAGGAAAACATTGTGGATGGCTGACCTTAAAAAAGCTTGCTAAAGTCGCAGCTGTGTATATTGTCATGCAGCTTTCAGCTCAATGTGTTCTTGTACTGTATGGGCTTTGAAAGGAAGAAAAGCTTAAAAAATAATGTAAAAATATTACATTTTCCACATAGGCCTGGATGCAATAGTATTCCTGCAGAGACAACTATAATTGCCCTTCTCATGACCCTCTTTGTCTTCTCTTTCAGGTTGAATGGCACTTTTACATTGACCCACTGTAAGAGCATCCTTGGGCCAAGTACAAAGGTGAGGTTGTGTTTGTAAAGATAGAGAGAGAGTTCTTAATACTCAGCATCCTGGACCAGACACATCCTGAATCCATTATGGCATGCGGTCTCTTGGAAGAGAACTAAATGCAGTACCCGTTGGCCCTTATGCTTTCAGCCTGCTTGGCCTTGGACAGATTGGAACTTCCAAGTGGATCAAAACACTCTAGAGTAGCATCAGATTTTGGCTTGAAAACGCTGCCATGTAAAGACATATACACATATTTTAAATTTGCTCGTCTTATTAGGTTCAAATATGATACAAACTTTGCTGTTTTAAGGAAGACATTTTAGAGTCATGAGCATTTTTTTTTTGTCTTAAGCAAAGTTGCCAAGATGCTGAAAGACACCAACCTTGATGGGGAGCTTCTTTGATTAAAGACTTATATATGTCCCAATTTGTTATTTGGAATATGTACTGATCCTGACTTAGCAAGAAGAATAAATGACTATTTATGTACATTAATTTAGATTTTAGATAAAAGCTAGAACATTTCTGAATAAATTTAAAAGGGGCCTGCTAAAGTGTGCCCTTTGGCTGGAACCCAGCGTTCTGATGCTAAAAATTAGCATCAATGCTAAGGTAAGCTACAATGTACTCAATAGCATGTGGAGAGTCTCAAGCATGTTGAGTAACATGAACTTACTCCATTGAGTTAAAATTAATAATTAAGCTAAAATTAGCCACAATGCTAATGTTAGCCTAAAGGCTTCTAGTGGCATGTGGGGTACATGGGAATTATGAAAAATCAGCGATTTTGAAGAAAAAAATAGTCAAAATTGGTTAATCTAAATGTAAAATAAATACTTTATTGAACAAAACACAGGGTGAAAATAGCAATATAAATTATCTTATCATTATATACTAGTTTTCCATGATGACAGGTGATCTGCCTCATCTGCCTCCCTTGACCACACCTCACTGAGTGATACGTATATGGATCAGGGCTAATTTTCAATGATGCAGTCAAAAGATAGCAGTGGCTGAAATTTACATCCATCATAGGGTGGCCAGTCACAGTTTTCAGGAAACCCAATTTGGTTTTAATATTTTATTGCTTGGGTCTACGTCATACTTCTGCATGCAACAATGGCAGTGTTGGACACATACACAGATTTGATTTAGTACTTTATCAACACAAGTATAACATGCAGAAATTTCCTGTGCACTGCAGGAGATGCACATCCTTTCATGCTGGGAAATTAGCATCAGATGATTCTCTGCTTGCGGCATGGTCTGAAGAGAAAGACATTTGTCAGACAATGCAAAAGAGAGTTTTTGTGAAAAATTACGTTTATGTGCAGATTTAAACAGTTTATTCTGCAAACATTGCCATTAAATGTATAACTCTGTGACGACAAGGCCAACAGATGGCCAGAAGTACATGACTGAAACTCTGTCTTCAGTGAGGTTGCTTATGGAAGAAGGTAGGTTGGAAGAATCATAAGGGATCAGATGTGACTGAGGTCAAAACACAAAGATTCACTGGATTTTCTGAAGCACAGAGTGGACTGAGAAACAATACTGCTTAGGCTACTTTTTCATTCATTCACCTGAGTAATGATTGAAGTTGTACATTCAAAGTACTTATGATATTAAATATTTTTGCGAAGGATATGGTAGGGTACTTTATTTTTTAACTTGTGTTTCAATGCTGTAAAAGCCAAAGTATATCATGTTTGCTGTATGTTATGTTGAAAGTATTCAACATAACGTCTGGTGTCAGTAGATTGTACACCCTTTCTCACACAGAACAATTTCCCATTCATGTAAACCCAGTCCAGTGGCCTGTTTATTCATTTCATATTATGTGAGACTGAGACAGACTTTCTAAATCTGGGGGTGGGGAGAAATCACCTTTTTATTTTTCATTTTTGGCTGACAATTAAAAATGGAAACCACAAATGATACATGGATTAGCATGGTTTGGACGTCTAATCTGAATGCCTCCAGTTAGAAGTTTTCTGGACATGTCCAACAATTAAAATGATGTTTGTTGAAGGTACTACGAACAATGGCTTTAGATGTCAGGTAAATTATGATAAGGAAAGGATAGTTAGAAAATCAAACAATTTTGTCTCTATATCTATCATATTTCTTGGTTAATACATTTTGCAACTGCTTTGTTTAAAGTAAATTTTTAAGTGGAGTTCTGACCACATTCAGAGTAAACTTTTAATTCGAGATTTTCCAGACTCACAAGCCAAGGCTCTAGTTTCTAAGTTTTTTGATTCTAGAAATGAAAGGATGGGTTCTCAAATAAGACTAAGTAGGTGCCAACCCTCTCCACCAGAAGCAAATTACACTCTAGGTTTTGGTCAGAGCAGACACAGGCAACCACTCAGTTTTGGCTAATTGTAATTATCTCAATTTATGGCCACCATACAAGACGCTCCTCATTGCATCGGTGGGATGAGTGAATATGTCATAAATGGGTCTGCCCCATGGTGCACAAAACATCCAATCTCTGTCTATCTAATTATATGGGGGCTTATCGTGTCCCTAATGACTTTTGTGTTGCCTGTTTCTTAAAAAGCTCAAGATAAAGGCGAGGACAAAATGATGTAAAGCACATTATCATTCAATGGAGTCCTTGCGGCATTACTTTAAATAGAGCTTGATTTGCTTTTTGTAGCTGGGCTATGAGATATCAGAATAGGCACTCGTGTGCTTATATTATTCATTTGGAATATGCCTGTGCAAAATTAAACACAAAAGAAAAAATGAATGCTGAAAAACTTAAGGTTAAAATCTGCAGTCTTTTGTGGAGGTTTGTGCAACAACAGAAAATTGTGGCTTGTAATTAACATAGATGCTGTCAAAGAAATGAATGTGCCTATTGTAAGTTTGTCCAAATAGCTTCGTTAACATTGAATATATGCCCAACCAGAAACTAAAGTTTTATTTTTAAACAGCATAGAATTGTTTAGAGTGAAAAAATGTAGTGTTTATTAACAAATGAAATAAAGTTAGGGTGTGTGGGGAGTTTAAAAAATCAGTTTAAACAACTTGACAAAATTGACAACAGTTATAATAGTTATAAATCACGTACCGACATTCTATAACACAATTAAGTAACTATTTTGCCTTCAGTTTATACAAAAATGATTTATAAATCACTGGGGCGGGGCGCTTTGTGAGGTGGAACTCGACTGGAGAGGAGGAGATTTGTGGAAATAGGCGGTGCTTTGTGAGAACAAATGCTTAGGCACCTGCAAAGGATTCAAGGGTTGAAGGTTGATTTTACATAAATGCAACAACCTAGCATTAAATGCGACAAACTAACATTAAGGCATGTTAGGTTATTAAAATATGACAGTCTAACCCTGATACATCCTATATATATATATATATATATATATATATATATATATATATATATATATATATATATATATATATATATAATTTTATTTTTTTATATATTTTTTTTTTTTTCAGAGTTATTCTTTATAAGCTGTGAGATCAAGCTATATCAAAAGCAGGAGTTTTCAACTCTTTGGTATTTTTTGCCAAGTCAAAAGCAATGTAAATAACCAAAACACTTGGATGGCAGACTACATAATTTCTACATAATTAGTTTTCTTTCTTTAGAAATTCAGAAATCTATCATGTGAGCTACAAGGTAATTAAAAGATTACAAAGATTTTATTTTGTTTTAGCCATTGAAAGGTGGCTACACGTTTGACTTATTGTGTAATCTATTTAGTTGGATATATTGTATAGTTATATAGTTGGGAGTAGTAGCGCATGTGCTCCTTCACCTTACATACCTTCCTTCGGTGGGGGGGCGCCGATTTATGTGTTTGCATCCACCTGAATAATATGTAGTTGTGACCCTGGGTAGAGTTATGACAAGGTAACAAAGATAGATAGAATGTTTTAAAAGATCCCATTCTCACATATACAAACTGGGTAAATATAGACTTTACTTAGACAAAACATCCACCTACTTAAAAGACAAGTTGATTATAATCTACAGGTCACCTAAAAATGAGGTAGAGACAGGATAAAGACATTGTGGGTTGCTTGCAAAATTCTAAACATTTAAATCTCTGCTCAGCTGAAGAAAATGGATGTAATGCATTATGTCTTTAAAAAACAGATTCTGCTTAACCTGTGCACTAAATGAAACTTTCTCAAGAACAGTTAGACCCCTTTGAAAAGGTCAAAAGTTTCATTCCCTGCAAGATGTGGCCTATGGACAATAAAAAATCAGAAGCAGTGTTCTAAAGAAGCAACGACGCTTCAACAATTTGCGCCTCACCTTGTTAAGCAACTAGAAATGACAAACTGTAAAGATAAAAGCCGAACCTTGGCAGGAGTATCTAAAACACTGATCTAAAATGTTTTGATATAAAAGTGTTTCTGTGTGTTTTTTTTTTTTTCCCTTTAGGTAAGACAGACAGTTTTGTGAACTTTCTTCTGTGACCACACATCAAATGTTGCTAGTTAAATTGCACCTAAGAACCTGCCTACATGTAAGCATGACAAAAATAGATGTAAAGACACAATAAAAGGGATCTCCTCTGATATAACTTGCTTTTTATGACTAGCTGCACTGGCATTTAAAACAGTTTTACACTGCTGCCCTTGCAATACACACACACAAATACACACATGCACATGCAGTTTATCTTTAAAGGATTCATCTGAAGCAGCAAAGTGATCAGTTTAGCATCCTTATCTGCAGCATCTGTCACTTGGCGATTAAAACTTTTACTAATAATATCTCAGCTCAGACAAACTGGTTTCATTGCAGTTATAGAAATATTAGAGCTGGATGTCTAATGACTGCAAGACTGAACTAATCTGAAATACTTTACAGTTTCTTGCTTTGAGCAACACAGTATTTTGGTGATGAGCACTATCTCAAAGTCTGTCTGTGTAAAGTTTGAAAGGTTTTCCTAGTCCTCTGATTTATTTTCTTTTTGTCTAAGAAGATGCAGTATGTGTTGTCTTAACTAATGCTTTAAATTGGTTCTCGGGTGAGTAAGTGAATCCATAATACGACATTTTCACTGAGTAAAAACCTGCTGTGCCTCATCAGTCTGCTCACTATGGGTGATGGGTGAGCAAATATGAGGCACTGTCCAGTCACATTATAAGAAATCTTAAGCCTTTCTGCACATCTTTGTATGCAAATTTCTCTGTCTACAAATCAGTCATTTTTAAATCAATTTTGGATAGACTTTTACTCAGTGAGAAGGTTGCATCATGCTTGCATTTACTTACCCTGGACTGAATTTCAAATCATCAATTAATTACCATCATAAACATAGGGTTTTCATGAAAATGTATATTTGACTTGTATTTATGCTTTGCACATACTTGAGTGTTCTTTATCTAGTTTGATGCATTTTGAATTTTCAATCATAAAGTTGAATATTAAGAACTGCCATTCTGGTTTTCCTTTAGGTGCAAATGAAGAAAAAGAAAGAAAAAAAAGTTCTCCTAAGCTTTACAATAATTTTCAATGGCCAGTCTATTTCATTTTATTTATCTATCATTAGAACGTACACCAAAATGAATTAATGGGTATGTTAATACACTAGATATGTATTTATATACTTTCACATATGCAAAAGATGTTGTCAACCAGCCTGTTTTGGCACATGCCTGCGAGTTTGTTCAAATAGAGATGTTCTCTGTTGTTTTTTTTACAATTCTTTCATTCCTTTCCTCCCTCACAGCTGTATCCCTCGCATCACACAGAAACAGTTGGTATATCTTGCAGAATAAAGTGCCCCCCAGCTAAAAAACATTGGTAAATAAATAATGATATATATTCATTTTGCAGCGAAGATGAAACCTGAAAGGTAAACAAATCTCCTCTTTTGGTTTTTGTTTGTGAATGAGTGGGGGTAAATCAGTGTGATATGGGATGGGATCCTGATTCAAACAACCAGCTGCAAAATGCATAAACCAAATAGCTAAATAAATCCCCAAAACATAGCAGGGAAATTGTAGACTTGTCATATTCCCCAGGATCCTGGGGACATGTTGTACCACTTCAAGTTTTCTATTCTAGCTGTTGTAGCTCCGTTAATTTAGCTCAAATTTGATACAAAATGTTTTAGATTTTTACTAATTATTTAATTGCATTTCAATAAAATGCCCAAAGTACAAAAATGCATTTTACTGCAGCATAACGACAAAAAAAATAATTCCTACAATATAAAGTGTTGCTTGTTTATTTTGGGAAGCCAATATTTTTTGTCAGGAGTACTTCAATTGTTTTTAATCAGATAAATACATAAGTAAATGAAAAAAAAAACTTATTTTTACAGAAAAAAAATAAACCTACAATTTTTGTTGTGAGGCGATGTACAGCAGAAGAAAATTATTTAGGGAACACAGTGTGAGCAAAATGAATAAATGCATCAATGATAAATAAAATATACGTTACTCATGTAAGAGGAACGTATTATTTTAGTTATGCATTATCTATCCATTCATCAATCCATTATCTTCTGCTTATGGGGGTCATGTTACAGGAGCAGCAGCCCAAGCAGTGAAGCCCAGATTTCTCTCCCCCCAGTTATTTGAGCTCCTTATGACACTTAATCATTGTATAAAACAAAAATCTTTACAATTATTGAATGAAAAACACTGAATTACTGTCAAAATATGATGACTATTTTACATATAAAGTAATGGTAGTTTTGCAAGTAGTAGTTTAGCTGTAGTTTGCACACATTTTCAGAAGCTATCCCGATGGAAGTTGTCTTTTTTCTAAACGGCTCTGTTGATCTACACAGTAACATTATACTTCACCTATTGCAGCAATAAGCCTTCTTTTCGAAAAAGTTTTGCGTGATCAACCCACACAAAAGACACAGTCGAACTACAATTGCATTAAGATACTGTGGATCTGCGATAACACCCAAAGTGGTTTTTTTTGGGGTTTTTTTTGCACCTTAAGATTACATGAGTGATTAACTAAAATACCTTAAAAATTGAGCAGAAAATCTTACAACTTCATTATCATATCTTCATACAGACTCTGTATGAGGACTACACATAGCTCATTTGCTTCACAAAAAAAAAAAAAATTAAACATGACAACTTTAGTGTAGACATTGACCCTGCAAGGGCATCAAGACTAAAAGGAGAGCCTATGAAACAGCAGTCAGTCTGTCACAGTTCAGGCACACATTATACATGCCATAAGGGCTAAATTAGGCTCATGTGCAACAGGTCAGGTGGAGCACTGTGCACTGGCAGATACCTTATCTCAGCCTGTCAGCGAGTCTCCACTGTCCCTGGGATTAATTGTGTTGGTCCACTTGAGACAAGGATGTCACACTGGCATGGGCAGAACAGCCTCCATTGCTCCTCTCTTTCTCATCAAACTGATGTCATCAACTACAAGACAGTAAAAAGTACTTTTTTCTCACAGTGAATAATTGTAGAATGCTAAATGCATGCTTGCCATGATATTTCTTTTTATTTGTTGTTGAACATGTTTCATTGTTCCAGATCTTTTTTTTTTCTTTCTTGAACTTGAGGCCCATATGCCCAATGCAATCATAAAGGCATACAATTTTATTGTAACAAGTTATGGAGGAATTTTGACCGTTATGAAAGTTTGTTCTGTGGGTGTTTTTACTTGTTTTCAATCATAATTTTGCTGTCTTCTGTTGTTTGTTGGTGTCATAATCATTTTATTAAAGGGTAGTAATGATATCATGGGGGTTGCATTAATTTTGGCCATCCTTTTCACATCTAAGTATGAAAAGGATGAACCTCTTGCAACTGGAATGTTATCTCTGTTTCAGATGTATTTCTATGGGAAAATGTCATTTAGACTTAATTAAAAGGTTCCATAATGTGCCTCTTTCAGAGGCTATGGCTCATTTAAGTCATTCTTTGTGTTTCACTAAAACCTTACTTTTTTGAGCTCAAACTATAAAAGATCATAGCTCAGGTTATATTTAATAAGTTGTTGTTCACTCACTAAAAATTATATATAATAACCTCCATTTTACAAGAAGTGGGCATTGTTTACCACTTCAATAGGCAAGATCGTACTCAAACTTGTGACCCCATAAACCACTTTCCTCCTACTGTTGACTTAACCATAAAATTTTAAAGAGCTCTTCTTGCTTGACTGCTTTTGCAGCATGTCACAAAAGAAAAATAAATTAAAAATCAAACAAATGCTTCTCTTTTCTCTCAGGAGTTTAAAAAATGTATCTATGTTGAATATAAAGAGTGCCTATCTAAACTAAAATGTTTGCCATTTTTTGATATTAAAACTAGGATATTCTCTAATATTGCATAGATCAACATTTGTAGTAGAACAACTTAAGATGTGCAGAAAAACTGAATTTTTTGAAAAAAAATCTTTTTTTATTTTTATTTTTAATCATCACTTAAATCCTCCAAGGTTTAAATGATGAATTTAGAAAAGTTGACATCAACATATTTTCCTTGTTACCTATATAGCCTTAAAACTGTGACACTTGTCTCATCCTTTTTTGTTGACATATTTCTGTTGGGTGATCAGTCACCAGCAGTCCTATTTTAGTGTTGTTTAAATTGTAGATTCTGGGTCATTTGAATATGTTTAGACTAATATGAGGTATTGATTCAGGCTCATCTGGTACTTCTTTTTATGTCTCTGAAGGATGTCTACGTATTGTGTCCGTAGGCAGGTCTTTTATGTTGTTGAAAGGAATAACCTGAATTTAGAATCTTGTGTGCCTCAACAACCAATACAATTATTTTAAAAATACAATTAAACCAAGGCTATTTGAAACTTTTTAAGAGCAATTTTTTTTATCTGTAATTGTTTCATCCATCCATCCATCCATCCATCCATCCATCCATCCATCCATCCATCCATCCATCCATCCATCCATCCATCCATCCATCCATCCATCCATCCATCCATCCATCCATCCATCCATCCATCCATCCATCCATCCATCCATCCATCCATCCATTTTCTTTACAGCCTTGTCCCTTAGTGGGGTCGGGAGGGTTGCTCCAGCTAACGTTCTGGGCAAGAATCTGTAATTGTTCATAATTAGTAATCATTGTTTTGAAGGGAGAATTGTTTTCCTCTTTCTATCCTCTTTTGCCCTCACTTTCATACATAAAGTGAGGTTTTAGTGAGGTTTTCTATTGAATGTGTGTCATCACAAGAAGTGCTTTTAATAAGTAAGGGTTTAAATGAGTCGATTACAGTGAACTCATCTCCTGAAACTTTTGTGCAAACCTAAAAATGTCCATAAAAATATAGATAAACAGCTAAAAATCTACACTGTGTGGTAAATTTAATAAGTTACACCAGATTTATATAATGGACTGTGTTTGACAACCTCTGCCTGTGAGCAAGTGTTTTAACATATGAGGTTTATATGCAATGTCAGGCCAATTTCACTGCAGCCTTACCAAAGAAAACAATAATGGTCGAGCTAGCCATTACCAACACTGCAAGGTATTTGGCATATCATAGGCCTCGATGACAAGGTTAAACAATCCCTTCTAGCATACCTTTTCAACAAAATGAGAGTTGACTGGCTGTCCATGCCACTGAGGAATTAATGCAGAGGCCGAGTAACAAAAGGGCCAGCTAAAATTTAGAACTTGTATAAGCACACGCATACTTGCACACACTTTTTGAAGTCCCTCTGTGTCATGAGTAAAATACAATGAATGGAACACATTTGACTATTTAGACAAATGAATTAATCTTGACAGCTAGCAAATGCACATTTTGGAATATTTCAGATGTTAGAACAGAATTTTGATAATAACTGAAAAGTGTCAAATAAACTAGCTCAAATATTATAGACCAACAATATGACAGACAAGGGATTATATAATAACTTCACCATCTACACAGTTCTCATAATAACTGTGATCTAACAATTCTACTCATGGTAACAATACTTGTTGCTATGGAAACCAGGCTAAGAGCTATGAAATCCACTTGCACAACCTTGTTTACAGAAGTTCCTCATTACTTGGATAGTGGGTCAAGGGAAAATATCACCAACTTTTGGCCTAGCTGGATAGGCCCTACGAGAAAAATCAACTGCTTTTCAGAGACAATCCTCTAAAGTAATTTATGGTCCAGAGGTTTTCCAGACTCTATGTGTTGGAGTACGTCAAACCCAGGACTTTCTTGCTGCAAGGCAACAATGCTACCAACTGTACAACTTAAATATTTTATTTAAGATTAAAATTCAAATCTGAGCCTTTATTTTGGGTTTTTATATATTTGCACAATATCTGACTGCCTCACCAGACATGAACCTCACTGCAAATCACTGAATAATTAATGTACAAGTACAATCATAAGGTGCTATTTCGTAAAATATCTAAATTTGACTGTGCAAGTTCCTGTTTCTGACTGGTGGAGCCAGAAGATAGGCCGATGCTAATCATCGTTGCTGCTGACCACCCTTTATTTATCCTCTGCTGATTCTAATCAGACATACCTTAATTTTAGAGTGCCTTTGAACATCTTCAGTGTTGTGAATGATTTTAAGGTGTTTCTAGGGATTGACCACTGTTTAGTATGACCCAAGTTTTGTCCTGTTTAACTATGCTAGGAAGGTTTTTTGATAATATTTCAGACAGTATCTTTTTATTTGTTGTTCTGGTATTACGTTTCCCTAAATTTACAGTCACCACCTTCTAAGTCTTAACATGAGATATTTTAAATATGTCACTGTAAAAATGGTACAGCTTACAGACTAATGGGGATGGGTCATCTTCATGTTGTGACCTGGCCGTCCCTGGACACACCATGAGATGAATTTGGGACTATGCATTCAAATGCACTTAAATACCAAGTTTAGAAAATAGAGGAAACAATGTTATGTGCTTACTTCTATTGAAACTGGCAGAAAGAGATACATCCGTGCTTGTTGCTGTTGCAACAACTGCAGGTGACTGTTTTTCAAGCTAAGGAGCTCTTATATAGCGGTGCATGATTTGCACTTCTAACTTCCCGTTGCAGACCCCCCCTCACCCCCACCCCCCACCCCACCCCCGAGTCCTTTAAGTGGAGAGTAATGTGCAGATGTTCGGTTGATATATCTTGGTGAGTTGAAGCCAGCAGCAGGCACATCAGCAGTATGTGCTATGGTAACATCAGCTCTATTTTTTACCCCACAAAGATGCAAAGTTGTCAATTGAAAAATCTATTTCCACTGCCCTGCACACCATGTAAAACTGCTATTCCAGAAAAATGTTTGCCCACTGAATGTACTAAAAAGATATTCAGTAGACAAACGTGTTGTGGCCTGGCCAGCCATAGACATGCCATAACAGTGTTTAATTGTCTGCTGCCACTGCTCCTTAATTCAATTGCTGCATGGTTATGCAATGCACAGCAAAGTTTTAAATATTCATAATGGTCTTCTGCTCAATGACCTTCATTTATTTTCATTTTTCTTTTATCTCACACACCTTCAGAGATTCATGTACACACTGCAGTATGTTCTACAGTTTCTGTATCATTTATTTGCTGTTACTGCTCTGTCCTATCATTTTTCTGGCATTGTTACTTCCACTTAAATAAGTCAAAGCCACCAATAACGGTTAAACTACATCACCTTTTTGAAACATTTAAACAATTGATTGTTGGAGGGAAAAGCATAGTTATGCTCTATATTGAAAAAGTAACAGTTTTCAAATTTCAGATTAAAATCTGCCAAATCTTTAATGTTACACTTTTACAAATTTGAATTGGAAAAAAGAATAGTTTTGATCTGTGGAGTAATTAGATGCATTGTGCATTAGTAAGAGGAACACATAATAGTTATACAAAACTATGCATTACAAAATTGCATAGTTCTGGCTTTAAGATTATTAATATCTACAGTTTCTTGGCATGTCAATTTGAGAAGGAGAAAGCTAAAGAATACAACTTAAAATAAAAACAAGAATGGTGTATAGAATATGCATAAATAAACATCAGCTGACAACAAAATATCACATACACACACATCTACTCATGGCTATGGAGATATCCTTATCAGCGAGCGCAACAGTGAGTAATCTTTTGCATGGTATCCCTGTATTTTTATTTACAGTAAGATTTTGGTAGTATTAAAAATGTTATGATCAGACTCCATTCTGCAAAAAACACTCTATTAAGCCATTTAACCGTTTTGTCACGGGTCATGATATGGTTTGGAAAAGATTAGACAAAGCCTAAAGCTTGGATCCCACAACAAAAGGAGGAGTTGGCAGTGTGGCCAATAAACAAAAAAGCATGGGCTATTTTTGGGACCAACCTCAAATGAACTCCACTGAAGAGAAAGCTTGGAAAACACAGCCAAAGCCTGTCATACGAACATTAAAACAATATCTAAGTAGGTCTGAAAGACTTGCAAAGACATGGCAGAATGCCCAACGCTAGATGTTTTACATTGATTTGAAAAAATCTAATCTTTCAAAGTCAGTATGTAGAAATTGAAAATGGGATGTGATTGGCCAGTAGTAGACACTCCTGAAAGTGTCCTCTAAGTGATCTGGAATAACTGGCACTGGCACTCCATTTAAGATCTTTGTTAAGGAGGGGATTGAGATAAATGGTGTTTCTACAGACTAAAATCCAAGCAAACTGTTAATTAAAGGTATATAGATGGGATGAATAGTGTAGCAGTCGGAAACACCTTCTAAATGTCTTCAATCCAGCAATAAATGTTGAAAAATTTGAAATACACTAACTTAATTAAAAACCGCTGAGTTGACAAGGCTAAAAAAACAAAAAAAACAGGGACAGAAAAGCAGTACATGCAGGCAGCTGATCTCCTAAGACTAGTATAATTTAGCACATTTACCTAAAAGATTATCCATTGTCATTATGACTAGTTTAAATTATTCCCCAGATGGTATTATCAACCAAAAGTCACCATAGCTAAGGGTAACTGGGTTATGAATACACATTAAATGAGGAACTGAGAATGTGTGTTTTTACAGAATGCACAGGGAAAACTTGCCGGTCCAATTTAGTATAAATTACCCCTATTGCAATCAAACTGAGTTGATCATTTAGTGCCAGTTGTTAAAAGTAGCAAGGAAGCCAAGCTTGTTGCATTGAGTAGTTCACTTTGCAGTAATCGGTAAACCGTAGCTAGCATGTGGTGACAGAGAAAACACAACATCACTGGTTCCAATAGGTCAGTGAATGGCCTCGCCTAGGAAAGACACATTCAAACTAAGAAATCCAATAAAAGCCTCTGTGTTTTTATGAATGATTTTTAACAATAATTAAACATTTAAATAATATTACCAAACTAATACAACTGAAGAAAGTACCTTTGAAAACTTCTTATTGTAAAATGCTTTTTCTGGCAAGGAATATTTAGCACAACCCACATTTATTCCAGCTTAAAATGTCCAAAATTACCTAGGAGCGTATCAGAACAGCCATATTAAAACATAATTACTCAGCATTTTTAGGAGGTTAGCTAGCCCTGTTAAAAAAAAAGGAAAAAAAGCAGACATTTAGTTATATGCATTCCTTAGTATTTAAGTAAGAGTGGACATTAGTGTGAGATCAAAAGAGCTGTCTGACCCTCAAAAAGAGGGTTGATTCTGCTTTAGATTCTGGTGAGAGGTTTAAATAGGTCTACAATAATTTGAAATCAGCCATTCCTAGTGTGCACATGAAAGACTTTCACAACTGTCAACATGCACAGATCTGGTGGTCCAGGCATGTTCACTCCAAAAGCAGACCACAAGATGCTGATAGTCTGTGATAACTGTGAAATATAATCACAGGACCAACAGGCCTTTGCTAGATATGGCACACAGCACACACAGGCTGTATCTTGATGTTGATCAGTAATGGATCATCGAGAATATATACATCTGCACTGAATTAACGTGGCTATTACTTTCCTATGCAACTCGAAAAACA
This sequence comes from Poecilia reticulata, assembly GCF_904066995.2. NCBI lineage: Eukaryota > Metazoa > Chordata > Actinopteri > Cyprinodontiformes > Poeciliidae > Poecilia > Poecilia reticulata. The sequence goes on along the minus strand of NC_088833.1, from coordinate 12,308,593 downwards.
GTTCTTGCTTACAACACATTCTGACCTTTCTCCTTTTGACTTGGATTGTATGCAGTTTGATAAATGAACAGAAGAAGAAGTCGTAAATAACGACACAGTTTTTCTGTGCTTTTTAGAATAGTAGTCTGTTTTAGCAATGGTAGGGGAGGGGAGGGCGTGAACGAAACGGTCCACTCTTGTTGGCCACCCTTCCAGATATTTAATTAACATTTACAACTGCCTCGTTTGTCTCGGTTCTTCTCCCTTCACAGTGGAGAATGGCTGTTTACAGTGGAGGCAGCTTCTAGTAAGCTTTTTCACATTGAACTGGTGCATTGTGTCACAGACGAACATTAGCAGTTGGTCAAAATTGAAAACTTCAGGACAGTCCATGTGTCCAGGAAGCATTGCTTTTTCAACAGCCGGGAACCCAAACTCTCTGTACAAAGCAAATGGCGTAGAACAAGGCGCTACATGTTTTTTTACCTACTATGTAGAAAAAATGTGGGCTGCTCTTTACCTGTATCAGTTGAGCTTGCACGTGGTGGGAGAACATTCAAAAGTGCTGTTAAACAGCATGGCATATCATTTGTCACAGCAGCATCAGTCAGATTCTGTTTCTGTTTGCACCTGTGGCCACAGTAGAGCACTTTGTGTGAAACATGTTCCACTCTGTGATGCAAATACAACTGACTTGATTTGTCCTCGGTCAACATAGCTTGTATTCTCACGCTAAGGTCTCAGAGGTGTCAGCGTGTATTACACAAACACCACTTTCCACCTGACCTCCAATAATAACATTCTTTCTCACTTTTTTTGTGAAGCACATCACCACACTCAAAATAACAACAGTTCCCTAAACCCATATGCAAAAATAACTCAAAATGCACTAATCTCAGTCTATCTGACTGTTCTCTCGCATGTACCAACTCATGCACTTTCCTGTGCTGTCACAATAATTATGACACTTTTCAAAAGTTACGGAGACAGGCTCTGACAAACTGTGGAGGCCAGTGGGGCAAATTGCCCACAGCCATCACGGCCCTGTCTTAAATCATAACAGCAATAGAAAGGTGGGAGCCCTGGGGTAAGGAATGAACTAGGACAGCACTGAATAGTTGAGTAGGAAGTCATTCTATAGAAGAATAGATGACCTTCCCATAGACTTAGACACCACGGAGACCATGGGGTTAGAAAGAAGATGGGTAACATAATCAATACACAATGTTCTTCATATAGACGGGACACAAATAATGCCCTCAACTTGGCAAGCTATTCATTATGCTGCCACAGTCTGCAAATACTGGTAAAAGAGGACTTGTGCAACTTATGAGTGAAATCTGCATATAAGTAATTCAGACAGTTGTCTTGATACATTTCATAATTTTAGTCTATGACTTCTATAAACTGATTTTGTTCAATTAGTAATTCCAGTTTGCCGTTACTGTCCAAGTGAAAGTGTCAACTCATCATCCCGTTGATTGTGTCGGAGATTCTTTATCTGATTGAAAAAGGGAACAGAAACGTATACAGAATGATACAACAATGTTTGGCAATTCAGGTACTGAATTCTTATTGATTAAAACTGAAAAAAATACCATGAAGCAAATGAACTTCTGCTTTTAGACACACTGCTAATAAAGTGCTGAGAACTTAACACAGAAAAAAGGGTTTAAATGTTGAACATTTAGTAAGTTAGCCCATTCTCGTGTTTAGTCTTTATGGATGTCACAGTGAACAAAAGTCTTGACATTTCTACAAAGCAAAAATAATGTTCTCTGATTTATATTTTCTTATAATCTTGTATACTTTCAGAATAGAATAAATGTCCTCATATAGTCTTTGCATCAGTGATAATTGTTGTTACAATATCCCACAAAAATGTTGTGTGACTGCAAAGTTAATGCCAAATCCCTTGCTTTTGTCATGAGTGCTGTCAAACCTTACCACTTATATTATTATGTTTAGCTACATGACTTGGTTCAACAGGTCCCTGTATTTTTCAGCTAACAATATGGGCTATAAATATAATTGGTAGATGTTTGGGGAAAAAGTGTCATCTCATTCTCTTACTCCAACAAACCACTTGTGATGGCTGTCCTTCCTGTTTCATATTATATATATACATATATATATATATATATATATATATATATATATATATATATATATATATATATATATATATTAAATTAAATATATTTAATATACATATATATTAAATATATATATATATATATATATATATATATATATATATATATATAGCTGACTGTATAGCTCAATAGGTAAGTCACCAGTCTTCCACCCGGGAGACCCGGGTTCGAGGCCAGGCTGGGGGCTGGGGCAAACGGCTACAACGGTGACATTGAGCTGTCAGTATGGGTCCTTAGGCAAGACCCTTGGAGCTATATAGCCTACCTCATACCATGAGAGACACAAATAAGCACGACATGCCGGCTCAGACGTCGCCCGGTCAAACAAGGTCTGCGTCAGGTGCTGGGGGACCAGAGCACCCTGATGAAAAGTGGGCTACTGGAACAAGACGGAAATGGGCGAGAGATGAAAACATGGATCTGTTGGAATGCTACTACTCAAGTAATCCTAGTCAGAGGGGCTACATGCAAAGACTGTGGGAGGAATGGTTAGCTCGACATCCCCAGTCAACACTAACTGCCAAACAACTAGTAGCTCAGTGTTCCAACATCCGCAAACGGCAACTGCTGTCACAACTTGAGATTGACGAGGTACGACACAAGTGCTACGGGAAGGAGCCAGGATGCCAGGTCAGAAGGGAGTCAACTACAACTCCCTACCCAGAGACTGGGTATGTAGCCCCAGTAATGAACGAACCATCTGAGCTGAATGAGGCAGCAACTGACCTGAGAGAGAGAATCATGGCCCGAATGAACACCAGACGACCCCGACGCCAATTACAACGGCTGAGTGAAGTACCACCAGAAGGTCTCATTGAAGATGTGAATGCAGCATTGAGAACGATCCCTACCACCACCATAACAGAAACCAATGAGCTGATATACAACTCAGCATCAGTGATCCTTGAGATGCTTGGTTATAAGAGCAACCATGAGACCCAATACCCACCATGGAAAAGACGGTTAGAGGCTAAGATCAAGATAACAAGGAGGGAAGTGAGTCAACTGTCCGAGCTCCAAAGGGGTGCAATGAAAAGATCAGTACCCAAGAAGTACAGCCAGATGCCCATACCTGAAGCACTCGAAACTGCCAAACAAAGGCTCCAAGCCTTGGCCAGCCGCCTAAAGAGATACACGAGAGAGAATGAAGCCAGGAGGATTAACCGGCTCTTCGCCACCCAACCAGCTAAAGTGTACTCTCAATGGCAGGGTAATAACAACAGAGCAGACCCACCCAGGCTGGAGACTGAACAATACTGGAAAGGCATATGGGAAAGGGAGGCGTCCCACAACAGCAATGCACAGTGGCTAACCTCTCTACGAGAGGACCACAGCAACCTCCCGGAACAAGCCCCGGTAACCATCACTGTGGCAGATGTCCAAGACAGAGTCTCGAGTATGAAAAACTGGACAGCACCAGGACCTGACATGATCCATGCCTACTGGCTTAAGAAACTCACTGCCCTCCATGAGCGACTGGCAGCTCAACTGAACCAGCTGCTACAAAATGGGACTCACCCTGAATGGTTAACTGAAGGGCGCACAATCCTGATACAGAAGGAACCCTCGAAGGGTTCAGTCCCATCCAACTATCGGCCAATAACCTGTCTCTCTACAACATGGAAGCTCATGTCAGGCATCATAGCGGCTAAGATAAGCGGGCACATGGATAAATACATGAGCAAGGCACAGAAGGGCATAGGCATAAATAGCAGAGGAGCCAAACACCAACTCCTTGTAGACCACACAGTCGCCCGAGACTGCAAAACCCGACACACCAACCTGTGTACCGCTTGGATTGATTACAAGAAAGCCTATGACTCAATGCCACACACTTGGATCATTGAATGCTTAGAGATGTACAACATCAATAGGACTCTAAGAGCCTTCATTGCAAACTCAATGGGGCTGTGGAAAACCACCCTTGAAGCCAACTGCAAACCACTTGCACAAGTGTCCATCAAATGTGGCATATACCAAGGAGATGCTCTGTCCCCACTGCTGTTCTGCATAGGCCTGAACCCTCTCAGCCAAATCATCAACAAGACTGGCTACGGATACCGACTCAAGAATGGGGCCACGATCAGTCACCTCCTCTACATGGATGACATCAAGCTGTACGCCAAGAGCGAGCGAGACATCGACTCACTGATCCACACCACCAGGATCTACAGCACTGACATTGGGATGTCATTCGGACTAGAGAAGTGTGGTCGGATGGTTACAAAGAGAGGGAAGGTCGCCCACACAGAAGGGGTCTCACTCCCAGAAGGAACAATAGCAGACATAGAGCACAGCTACAAGTACCTGGGAATACCACAAGCAAATGGCAACCTCAATGAGGTCACAAGGAAAGGAGCCACAGCCAAATACCTCCAACGAATAAGGCAAGTCCTGAGAAGCCAGCTCAATGGCAAGAACAAGATCCGTGCAATAAACAGCTATGCCTTACCAGTAATCAGATACCCTGCCGGAATAATTAGCTGGCCAATGGAAGAGATGAAGGCCACAGATGTTAAGACTAGGAAGCTACTAACCATGCATGGAGGGTTCCACCCCAAATCCAGCACCCTGAGACTGTACTCGAGCCGTAAGGAAGGAGGCAGAGGACTAGTGAGTGTGAGAGCCACTGTCCAGGATGAAACATCCAAGATCCATAAATACATCAAGGACAAAGCCTCAACGGACAATGTGCTCAGCGAATGTCTCAGGCAATGGGGAACAGAAGACAAGATGCTGGAAGTACCATCATGGGAGGACAAGCCCCTACATGGGATGTACCACCGACAAATAACTGAAGTGGCTGATGTCAGGAAAACCTACCAATGGCTGGAGAAAGCTGGACTCAAGGACAGCACAGAGGCTCTCATCCTGGCCGCCCAGGAACAGGCCCTAAACACCAGAGCAATAGAGGCTCAGATCTACCACACCAGACAAGACCCAAGGTGTAGGTTGTGCAAGGAGGCCCCTGAGACAGTCCAGCACATAATAGCAGGGTGCAAGATGCTGGCAGGGAAAGCGTACATGGAACGACATAACCAAGTGGCGGGCATAGTGTACAGGAACATCTGTGCAGAATATGGACTGGAAGCCCCGAGATCACAGTGGGGAACACCCCCAAAAGTGGTGGAGAATGACCGAGCTAAGATCCTGTGGGACTTCCAGATCCAGACAGACAAGATGGTAATGGCGAACCAACCGGACATTGTGGTGGTGGATAAAGAACAGAGGAAAGCCGTTGTGGTGGATGTAGCAATACCGAGTGACTACAACATCAGGAAAAAGGAGCATGAGAAATTGGAGAAATACCAGGGCCTCAGGGAGGAACTGGAAAAGACCTGGAAGGTGAAGACCACAGTGGTGCCTGTGGTCATCGGGGCCCTCGGGGCAGACAGTCACCCCCAAACTGGAGCAGTGGCTCAAACAGATCCCAGGAACAACATCAGACATCTCAGTCCAGAAATGTGCAGTTCTAGGCACAGCCAAGATACTGCGCAGAACCCTCAAGCTCCCAGGCCTCTGGTAGAGGACCCGAGCTCAGAGGATGAAACAGACCACCCGCGGAGGGTGAGAAGGGAATTTTTTATTTTTTTTATATATATATATATATATATATATAATTTAAATTGGACTAAGCTGGACTGTATTAAACCATATTTCAGTTTATATCAGACTCAGCTGATGTAATTTTTTTTTTTTAGACTTCCACCAAATTCAAATTAAGTGTTTTTGTTGTTGCTGCCTGATTGACAAGATGTGACTGAATTTTAATTGAATCAAATTTAAGGTAATGTTTTTGTGGTAAATTGACATCGTCAAATCAAAATAATTTGAGTCATGATATTTAGTTCTCATTAGAAAGTCTGTATTCTGTGCAAGATTATGTGTTGTTGTTTTTTTCGGTGTCTGAAAAGTGAGTTTTTATAGATGTTAGTGAAACCTCTCTGGCATTTGTTTAGTGTTAAATAGATATGGTAAAAGAATTAAAATGGACGCAGAATTTCTCCAGAGTCATGTGATGAGATGAATGCACACAACAGTGTTTATACTGTATATGTATGCATGTTGGAGTGGCAGTGTTTTGTGGGTAGGCGGCACATTCATTTAACAAAATGAATAGCTCTTGGACTAAATTAAATTTCAGCTGGAATTAAATGATTGGAAGTAGTCTCTGTGTGTTCTACCAAGCGCTGTGGGAGGGCAATATTGCTAAAAGGTTTTTAGAGGATTAATTTAATGTTTTTTTTCTACTTCTTCCATCTCTCCCAGCCCTTTTTTATTTCTTTGTTCACCATCCAGGTGGTCATAAACCTCTGCATTCCCTTTTGCACTGACATTTAGTAGCTAAAAAATGGCACAGAGCCAGCCAACAGGGTGCTTGCATACATGAAGGCAGACTAGGTGTTGGGGCCATGTTGTCTATCTGGAGGAGGCATTATAGGAGAAAGAAATACACATGCTGTTTTGTTTTGGCAGGACTGAAAAATCAGTGACATGCTGGGAAGCTGTCAGAATAAAAACCAGTCTCCAGCAGATATAGAATATGTCCACCAAAGCGATTTTACAGAGACATATGAATAGCAACAGTTTTACAAGCACAGTAGTTCATAAACAGGAGTCTTGTAAAGTTGAGGGCCTTTATCAGCTTTAAAATCTCAATACAAACAATGCAACTGAAATTCAATTTAAATGGCACAAAAGACCAACAAAAAACCAACAACAACCATCATTGAGACACAGCTAACACTCTGAGCATCTATGTCAGAGTGACCCTGCTATTCTTTATTGTAGTGGGAGAATACGTTTTGGCAGGTGAAGTTGGACTGCACTACTGTTCAATGAAAAACTTGCTACTTCCTTTGTTACATGTTCTACAAAGTGATGCATTGGCTTATCCTTGTTGGTGTATGCTAATGTGTATACTAATGTTTTGCTGTGGTTATTTGCTTGTGGAATCCCACTTTCTTTATCTTGATCCAACAATCTCGAATTGAATACAACAATATGCTTCCATTTCTTTCTTTATATTTTTTCTGCTGAAAACATTTATTTTGAGTAGTGGCAATACAACATTTATTGTATGCAATTATTATAACAAGTTGACGCTTATTTTCATGAACTTTATTTGTATAATACTTCTCAAAATATGGTTATAAAGTACAACACAGTGATGGAAATAAAGATATATATGGAAAAAATAGAAAAATAGAAAAGTAAATGAAACAGATTAGGTATTCAAGTATCTAATTGCACACTTAAAATATAGTGATAGTTTTAACAAATATGTAAAAAAAATATATAAATGTTAAATAGTGTAGCTTTATCTACATGAACAGAGCAGAGGAAGAAGTATTGTTTTCTCCATCCATTTCCCTCTGCTTATTTGAGATCCAGATCCAGAAGGGAAATCCAGATATTGCTCATTGACACTCTCCCAAGGACTTCCCAGCCATTCCCAAGTCAGAAGCAAAATATTGTCCATGCCCAGGAAACCTTCAAAAGGGAATTACTCAAGAGGCTTCCTGATCAAATGCACAAACCGTCTCAAGATAGATGGTTGAGTCTAGCATAGGATAAATGAAATCCCTCGATAGTTGGAACACACTGTTTGATCCCTCTTTCTGTAAAATTCAGACCCTCAGCCCTGTCTGTCATTCTACAGGTACTGGAATATTCTTTCATGCATCATTGAAAAGGGCTATCAACCAAAATAGCCTCCCGATATTCAGACCTTCCAGCATCTCAGAACGAATCTCATAGATCTGTTTTCACTATCAGCAAGCCAAAAATTCAACTGAACCTCTTTTTTATTACTGCATTGTACATTTATGCATTGAAATATATAAACGCATTACATTTCATTCAGGATTACTTTCTCTTACATGCTTTTTATCAGCTGCCACAACTCATAACTCTAAATAAAGCATCCTACCTTTGACCCATCAGCCAATCAATCCAGTAAACAATCCAGTCCCTCAGCACACTAATTAATTAATCAAGCATCCAATCACAAATAGTTATGCAAAGGCTGATGATGCTCACAAATAAACATCCTCTCACTTTAAATTAACAGCTGAGAGACTGACAGAGGAAAGATGAATGATTTCTAGTTAGCAAGGGCTTGTTTTGATGACCCATGTTCAGTTAAATTATTGCAATAATGATGCCATGACAGTGATGAATCACTTCTGTTACAATTTCATTAGCTGTGTTGATACTTACCCATTCAGAATGGGCTCACACTGATTATACCGACCTTTGACAAGATTTACAATTGCAAAACTGAGGTTATTTTTACTGTTTACATAAAATGTGGCAGTTAAAGTTAGTAGAATAGGAGATAAAAACCCAAATGACTGTAAATTTGAATGGTGCAAGATGAAAAAAATAGGTTAATTGTAATTGATTTCTCTTTGTTTGTACTATTTTTGATCATTAATTAGGTGATTAATTTAATTTAGGTATGTAAGAATGATATTTTATATATTTCAAAGTAAAAACTGTAAAGAGGTTCTTGGAGTATTTCCAAATGAAAACACTGCAGTCATGAAATTCTGATGTTTCGTAGAAAAATTGTGGTAGAAATTTGAATTAATCAATAATCAAGCAGCAAAAATCATTACTGGCATTTAAACTGTCTGCACAAGACCTGTTAGTCTTACTTGACATCTTGTGTTTTGTTTTCATGCAGGATGTAGGAAATGAAGTAGCTGGAGGCTGGCAGGTAACTATAATCAATTTTAATGTATAACACCAGAAAAATAAATTATTTGCCAGCTGAAGAAGGAAAAGATAAGGTAATAACTGTAAAAATGAAACAGATCACAAATGTCCATGATGCTGAACAGAAATAAAACATTTCCATAGAAACCTGTAGCATAGTTGTAGCAGTAACAAATGACATGGTAAATAAAATAAATACTTGTTTACCGCTTTGTATTCCATCCTGAATATTTTCTGGCCTGATTTGCTTTGTCATGTTCTGTCAGACTTTAAGTTTAATTTAGTAATTTTGATCTATTTGTAGTTTATATCTTTATGATTTCAAGTGTCTGAATTTTTAGATACTTTAGTTATGTGCTGTCTGTTTTCAGTTTCCCTTTATTTACTCTGTACTTCTCCTCTTTTATACTCTTCCACAGCTGTTTCTAATCTAAGGAGTCATTTTTGCCTGCATAGCACATCAGTAATCAAACAATTATGTATGTATGTATGTATGTATGTATGTATGTATGTATGTATGTATGTGTGTGTGTGTGCGTGTGTGTGCGCGTGCGTGCGTGCGTGCGTGCGTGCGTGCGTGCGTGCGTGGGTGGGTAGGTAGGTAGATAGGTGTGGGTGTGTGTATGCGTGGTTGTGTGCACATGTGTGTATTCATAAGTCAAAAAAGAAGTCCTTCATCTTTAAGAGTGGCACTTTAAAAAGTTTGTATTTCATAATTACTTCATCAGCTGGGGGAGGGGGTAATCAAAGATAATTGCAACAAATCATTGTGATGCTTTAATTTTGCACCTGCATTTGTTAGTTAGAAGCTTCAGACATTTGCAAAAATGATTTCTGAATACTAAATTTAGATGGATTTTCTATTTCAGTTTTTGTTGTTGCTGTTTGTTTACTTAACCTCCCACTCTCAGACAACCTCCCCCACCCATACCTTTTTTTTTTTTTTGCTTATTAAAAAACTGAAAGGGAGAAACATAATTATTGGGGCTATAAAACTTACTTGTAACTTACTTGCCAATTAAAGAAGTCTAGCATCGTTTTTTGTTTGTTTTGTGCTCCTCCAATGAAGCAATTTGTAGCTTCTTCATTAAACTTAAAGCTGGTAGTGTGATCAGCTGCAAGCTACCATCATATGGCAGAGGGCTTAACAACAACTCAAGGAGTGAACTCACTGTAGAGTGAACATAGTCACTTACAACCAGTGATATGATAAAGGAGATTCTTGGACTGTGATTCCTGATTCTTTACACAGTGCAGCTCCTTGTGAAGTTTTATAAAAATTGGTGTCCCACAGAGTTTTAATTTGCATTTATTATTGCAGGTCCTCCAGTGTAATTCAATGAAGTTGCCGTTTTGAAGGCATATATTGCATCAACAGATTAAAAGCTTTTCATTCAATGCTTGATGACTTCAGCTCTCCAAGGCAGCTCTCAGTGTAACCCAATAGCAATCACAATGAGATCTTTTTTTTTTTATTTATTTACTTGTTAGGGGCAGCCAGACAACCATTTTATACAATTATTTAAAATAGAAAATAAAAATGCTCCAACTTTGAGAATAATAAATAGTAAATCATCTGAAAAAACTAGTTAAGCAGTTGGTCATTTTGCCATCAGCAAAGCACTTTGCATTGTAACTTTGGTGTTACAGACAAGCACGCATAAAGACGGCTGTTTAAATCAAACACTTCAGCTTTTTTCAAACAGTATTAAAAATTCAGAGAGAAACTTGATATGTCACTAAGCAAATTGTGTGGCTCTTACTGTTAAGAGTTGGCACTATATGAGAGGTTTATCAGCAACCCTTGTACAGATGTGTAATGACTGTTAAACTAAAGTTATATTTTACTGCAGTAATAGAATCCCACAGTAAAAAAAGAAAAAACGGCTAAAAACAACCCACAATAACAAATACTGATTTAAAAAAAATCTTTATATGGGCACTAACATTTACCATTTTGACAATCATTGAATAAATATCCAATATCAAAGTATTTTCAGTTATTACCATATAACTGCCAGTGTGGCAAGATCATTAAAACATAAAAAAAAAGTTAAATCAACTCAAATATTTGTTAGGGCCTAGTATATTTCTGCTTGAATTGTCCTTGTATTTCATGAGAGAGGATGCACTTTGAAAAGGTTTCCAGGGAGGCTTTGGAAGACACACAGGTAAACAAATTAGAGGTTTACCAAATTTGCAGATGTCTTTCCCCTTTCTTCTCATTTTGTGATTTTACCTGGAGGTCAATTAGTAGTAAGGTATGTACCAACTGACATTCTTAAAAAATATGTTATAATCCATTCCATGTCTATCAGATTGTAGATTTTTAAAGGCAATTGGTGTAAGAATTTTCTTGTGTTGGTTTTCATCCAACACAAGAATGTTGGATGTGTGATGATCAAACACTTGCCAAAGGTGACATTTTAAAAAGACCATTCTTCCAACATCACAAAGAAAGGTCTTTGAAGTTGGAGAATTGTCACAAAATATCTGATAAACAGCAAAACATTTATGGAGAAAAGAAAACTGAAGGGGAAAGTAGGATTTGAGACAGTTATCTTTAGTCTAGAGAGACAGGTCTTCATAACCTGACCTTTAAATTTCATTCTACCAATTTCTGTGTTCTGTTAAGGAAGCATGGATCTAATTTGAACCTGGGAGCTTGGCAGTCTCTTTCTTTAATCTTCAACAGTTGATGAATTCAGAGGAAAGGGCTATGAAAGAAGTATGAATAGACGGAAACATGGAGTGAATGAAAGAGAAGACAACAAAAAAAAAAACAAAGGAGAGTGTGGAATGCCTGAAATTATTGTTTTCAGACTGCTTTTAATTACAGTGCAGACAAATTATAGACAACAGGCCGACATGTTGGTTTTCTTTCTAAGCCAAAGTATGTGCAATGGCTTGTTTAAAAAAGTAAAAAGCTCTAAAGAGCTGTTATTGCTCACAATAAAGTTTGTTGAATTCTTTGCACAGCACTTCCCCACAAAATCTGAAATCATATGTTAAGAGAACCATGACAGGCATTGAGAGGGAGCAGCACCCTCTTGATTTTATCTGTATGATACCCAATGTCAAAAGTATTTAAGTGTAATATAGTGAGAGTGGAAGCAATGGTGGGAGACGAGAGGGAGAAGCATAGGGTGCAAAGCATACAAAATGCCTTTGTTGCAGAGTGTAATGCACCGCAGACAAATTGTGCTGTTTTATCGCCCGGAGGACTAGAAGCAGCTTTTAAATTCATGCTCACTCTCCAGGAGGCAGCAGTGGTAACAGCCAGTGACTGATGTGCCATAGACACACAGAAGACTGCTGCACTGCAAAGTATATGTACTTTAAATGCAATATGCAGTTATTTCTTTTTTTTTTTATTTTTTCTAATTTGAAAAAAAAAATTACACTTGAATGGGAGTTTTTGTCATTGGCTTACTCCTGGTTTTTACTCAATGAAATACAAAACAAGTAGTTTTACTAGTATGAAACTACAAAGAGTGGAGCAGTCATAAAGTACACAGTTTACATTTTAGATAAAAATGTAACTGAAGTTTGTCGCTCAGGCTCTGATCCCATCACTGCCTTTGAACAGGTGTTCTCGACACGATGTTGAATTGATGAGCGAATTTCTTCCCCAGAGCCAACAGGTGGAGGCTGGGATGGAGGAGAGGGCTGAAAAAGGCAGACAGCATGCGGTGCAGAGTGGGCAGCACCAGCAGTGGTGACACAGATATGAGAGAAGGAGAGATAGGAATCCTGCAGATTAAATAAACCGCCCTGATGGAAAGTGCTCCTTTGATAAATAGCATGTTGAGAGTAAGGCAGATTGCATGTGCAGCTTGAGTTTACTGCTTGAACCATCTCAGAGGTGTCACTCAGTTTGATGAGGGCTTGTACCCAAATATGTGCACTTGCAAAATAATGCATCATGAACATGTGGTGTTCAGAATTCCTTCTCAAGGACATTCCACATGTTACCCTGAGAGGCCAAGTTTCAATCATCAAACTTGTCAGCTAACCAATCCTGAAACAGCCTTCAGCGTGAATCACCTTCCAACATGAAACTCATGTTGTGCTAATATAAACTTGTAATTTGTACATGTATGCTGATGAAGACAGGTTGTGGAACAGCAAATGAGTTTGTATTGAAGGAGACAAAATATTATTATAGTGAACATGCAATGTAAAGGTAATTAAAATATGTAGTGCAACTGAAAACAACAAGGAGAATATCACTTCACCTTTGTCATTGTCACAGTGTGAAAGAACCTCTTGTGAACAATCCACAAAGATTGGTGTAAACTTAAATATGTATGTCTTAATCCTGAAATTATGTGTGAATTATATATTGCTTAAACAGAGATATCTTTGTATTCTTCAAGACCAGAGCTGTTTATTTCACACAGCTTTTTACCCCTGAATTAAACGGATGCATCATTCCAATATCTTTAACATCTGCAAGATAATTTACTGAAACTCCATTCCCACATGATTCGTCCAGGCAGATTCTGTCCCTGCATCATGATGAGTACTAGAACCTAAAAGTTTCTCATTAGTCTTTTTTTTATCAAAGAAAAAAAAAGACTTTTCTTATGTTTTATTGAGTTAACATAAGCTGTGTTGGTGGCAAAGAAGAGCAAAACAGAAACCCCCGATGCGTAGGTGCAAACTACTCAAATTCCCTTGGCACAATGAATTCTTCAGAATAGAGATGATTGCACAACCTTTTTAAGTAACACTCAAACATACCACTAGAGATCACTAAAGTGATTATGACGTTTACTTTACTGAAATAGTTGTTCAGCTAATTCAAATTTATAGAAAGATTAGTAAATGTATAATAAATATCCAAAGTAAACTGCTTAACTAAACAGTTTTTATCGGTTTTAAAGGTATTTATGAAGCATTGATAAAAAGTTTTCCACTTTAGGGATGCTCACTTGGTAGAGTGTAAAGAACATTTGTGGGCTGCAGTGGCTGTTCTAGGTTCAACTCCTGATCTTGGGCCATTTGCTGCCTGTTTTCCCTCCTGTCTCCTCCTCATTTCCTGCTTATGTACTATTCAATAAAGGCTGCTAGAACCTAAAAAAGGCTTTACATTTCTGTAGATTGACTTTTGAAGTCTTTGGAACGTTTGAGGCATTTATTCTGTTTAGAATATTTTTGGATCAGCTGGACCACGACAATTTCATTCACTCATTATGTCATTTTAGAGAATTTCTTTTGGTCTTAGGCTGATGTGAGGTCTTATGTTAAGACCAGACACTCTTCTGGAAATGGCTAAATTTCCTCAAGCATTCTATTCAAGTGGATGGTAGAAGACTTTGTGAACAATGAATCAGGTCAAAATCTTTAGCAATAAGCATCTTTAAATGGCATTGATAACAACAAGTTGTGGAGAACTTTGTTTAGCTTTTTTTTTTTATTAATATTTCATGTGCAATCAGTTTTCGTGTCGGCAAAATGATTTGAGCTCCAACACAGAATTTAATCCATGCAGCTCTGATTTATAATACAAGATGAAGAAACATGTTAGACATCTGCCCTTTTCTCATTTTCGTTTTGCTTCAAATCGGTTTTCTCATCTTTGATGTTCTCCTCCCTCTTTTGCTCAATACCTCCCACTCAGTCACAATTGACATGTCTATCAACATGGCAAGGCTGTGACAGACAGTTCCCTAAGGTGCACCCCACCATTCTCCTTTTACACACACACGCACACTTGCACACACATCACTCGGCACATCCCTATCCAATTTTTCCCTCTCTTCATCTCTTTTCCTCTTCTATTGATGTCTGATTCTGAGACACAGACCAATACGATGTGCAGTGGGAGGTCAGGCAGGGGAAGAAGTAGGCTAATACATTTACAATGTTGAAATTGTCTTGTACTTAGCTCCAAGACATATTCAAAGAATATGTGTAAAAAGGTGAAGTTTTTCACAAAATATGTCAAATGAGGTTTCCCACAAAGGACATTTTCAAGAAAGGTATGTCTTTTTAATCTATCATAGAGTTCAATAATCTGAACGTCTGTAGGTGAACAAAGGTTATCCTAAAAAAACGAGACAGTCTCTCAACAAAGGTAAAAAACTTCAGTCTGAAAACCATATTCGCTACTTCTTTTCATTATCACTGTGTCTATAAAAAGTATTTACCTTCTTAAATGTTGTGCCTTATCTGTGACTTTTACAAATCAATCATGGTCAACAAAATTCAGCTTTTTTGAAAACAAAAAAATGACAAACGTAAGAAACCCCTCAACGTCAAAGTGAAATCTTTGATTAATGAATCATTTATCTCATTTATCAATGTTTCTGTAGATGTTGGTGCTCCTTGACTCTTTGAATAGTGTTTGTTTGTGATTGATACTTAATTTTATCTTGACATTAAGGATGTCACTTGAAAGTAGCTTCATGCATGTTTGTTGGGTCCCATAATATTAGAGAAGAAGTGTACTTTTGGTCTGATGCATGTTGTTGTCTTCCCTTTTTTGTGTGTCTAGAAGCTTCTGTAGGGTACAGGGAAGATTACAGAAGCATAGGATTGTCTTTGATTGTTGTAAGGCAGAAAATCATTAAGTAGCCCACATAGGTGCAGTGAAAAGCAGACAGACAACAGCGATAAAGAGAGACAGATCCCCTTGAGGGTGGGTCAAGTTAAAACGCTAAAAAGGACAGAGAGCCTGGACTGAAGCCACATCTGAAGCCTCTAACCTCCCTTCAAGCCTTTTTGTTTTGCTTGCAAACACTGCTGACCTTACAACACTCAGTGGACATCTACTTTGCCACTGGGCCCACTCCAGACATGTTTTGACTGCCCCTGTCACAAAAGACATGCTGTCAAATAGGAGGATTAAAGTGCAAAGGATATTCTTGGAAGAAGTGTTAAAGCTCAGCGAGTTAAGCATGCTGAAGACACTGCGAGGGTTAGAAGTTCACTTCCCTCTTGAGATATCTTTGCTGAAAACAGATACATGCACGTACTTTACTTTATTTTGTAAAATGTTTTTTAGGAGGTGTGGAAAAGTCATCCTTGAAATAAGGGACCACTTTAGATGAGAGAAACTACTCATGTTTTTAGATTTTTATTTTAAATGTTTCTTCATAGTCTCACGACGCTAAGTGTTTGGTCTACTTCCATTAAATAAAATACATCTCAGAAAAGTTGTCTTTCTGTTACACCGATCTTGTTAAATCTCAGTAAAATCTGCTCATGTCTTTGAAAGCAGTCAGCCTGCAGTGGCATCTTAAACTACTCATACAGAAGCTATTCATATTCTAGTATTAACTCCATGCAGGCGTATTGACAGACCAGGATAGCTTGAGGCACCAACAGCGGAAGATTAGCTCCTTGCTTCGACAGTTTCCTCAGTGCAGTTGCCAAAATGATTACTGTTAGAGAGAAAAAAATGCTGATTTTAAGTACCTTCTTCTGAGAGGCTTTTCACCATGTAAAGCAAACATGACTTCACTGGCCTCTGCTTTGTTAAATAATATGTTAGTAAGGAATCTGGTGAGAATTAATAGGAGGCAATCGACTTGTTACTTAGGTTTGTGGTTTGGAAACCAGCTCTATAAAGCAATGCATTTACACCCATCAAATTCACATCTGTTGTTCTTTCTTGAGCACAAAATAGAGTTTACATGCAACATTTTTACATTTTATTTTTTTTTGTGGGCCAAGATACAATTCTTTTAAAAAATAACTAACAACATTTATAGATTTTTTTAAATTTTTTTTTATTCACATGATGTTTTATTTTTCATAGCATTTTTCTTTGTTATTGTTTTTGGACAGTCTCTATGTTCTCCTCACTCAAAATGTCTTTCCATCTGGTCCTTTGTCTGCCCTCATGTCACTAAACAAACAACAGATCTTTAAAACAATATGTGAGCTGTAATCAAAGTCTGAGGTTGGCCCCACTTACACATGATTAATTAATTAGACAAGCATGCCAGATGTGATTAGGTCAACTGTGACTGCTGGGTAACATGTAAATGAGTGTCTGGATTGGCCAAACACCTCACCTTTCTCATAGTTGGCAGGTGTTAGAGAACTTTGGAGGGGCACTTGTTCATGGTAAACATTGACATCACATCACATCACTGCCACAGTCCCCTTGTAAATATTACATGGTCCACAACTGGACATCTGATATTTGTAAGATATATTGTCCCTCACTGCTGAGGGGCATTTTCCAGATGCCAAGTATATTTCATTTGAACAGATGGAAATTGCAAAAGAGACAGAGCCTGTGAAGGAGGGGAAATAGAGGGAAAGAGGCAGGAAGAGAGAAAATGAAGGAAGGAGGTGGATTTGAATTTGCATTTGTTTGTTTTTATCTGTGCACAGTCAGATCAGAGTTTTTTTGACACCCAGATGAGTGGTGGTAAACCCAGAGTCCTAATCTGGTTTACTAATGGCAGCAGAACATTTGTCGTCTTGCTTGCTTGTGGGTGTAAATCTGAAGAGACAGCTTTGAGATCTTCAAGTTTGAAGTTTTGCAAAAATAGAAGTTTAAAAACCTAACCTCTTCTTTTTCTGTCTCTTTATTGCTCGGTTGATACCGGCTTTAGCTAAAAATTCCCTTCACATTTTTCATTGGAAACCATTAAAATCTCTTGTGATTGTTATCTATGTGAGCATATTTATTGGATATAAAAAGTTGACACACATTTCTCTTTACATTTAGCGTTATGAGACTAACAGGCCCAACACTGACTTGTATTTGTAGCCCTTCATAATTTTCCCAGCCTTGACTAGACCCATCTCCAACTACAAAAAAAGAAACAGTCTCAAAGAAAGATGCTTCCACTAACATGTTTCATCCTGAAAACAATTATTTGAGTGAGGGTCCAATGTTGTTTTTGCGCTAAATATACATTTTTGAACAAACGGACAAAAAGTCCTACTTTTTTTTTCATCAGAACATACCATATTTGTTTGTCTTTTTTCAAAACTGTTTTTGCATATTTAACCCAGGGTTAACAATCTTTGTTTTACTTTTTAGATTTTCCTTTAAAATGATTTACTTTGCTCTATTTATTTACAACACCGAGATGCTTACAATTTAACACAATTTCTACAAGTGAAATGCAAACAAGATGTTATTTCACCAGCACTTGGAGCAAATCTTAAAATCACGATGAAGAACTAAATAGTACTTTAAAACAAGTAAACTGAAACATGAAGGGCAAATACCAGAACAATGAGCTGGAGCAGTGCTGATATGAGCTTAAAAGCTACAATTTGTTTTCTCTAGCTGAAGTAATGTTCTTCTAACATTCTTCAAGGGTAGACAAATATTGATCATAAAAGAGGCTGATCCTGCAGAAGGGTAGAATGGAGTTAAGTAGCTCACTTCATGCCAAAGATTTGCCTCATTGAAGAGTTTATGCTGGGGAAAATAACTCTCTGCTCTGTTGAGTTACAAATAAGCATGTTTCCTTCTTCACTTAAATATTGCTTTTTGTAGCTGTTTGGACATAATTAATAATTTCAACAGTTTCTGAATTGTGCAGGCCAGACTGATTGGAAAACAGACAGAGCTTTTGGCTTTTTTTTTTTTTCTTTTTTACATCCTTGAATATTACAGTTCTCAGAACTGGAGAAATCTAAGAGGAAGTCCTCAAAAGGTTAGAAGTGGATTTTTAAAAAGAAATGCAATTTCCTTAGCCTTAAATTCTTAAGATGGTGCTCAAGACTGAAAGCAAGCAATTCACCTAAACTCCTTCAAATAATGGATGGATCCCAGAGAGATCAAGCAAAATTTATACCGTCTGACCATCAGCTTGCAAGAAGTAAAATATTTTTACATCCTTATTCAAAAATACACAGATCAGATGTGCCCTTATGTTTGCTGATATCCGTTTTTCTCATGATATTGCCTCATGTCAAATGAAAATAAAAACATGCGAGGCTCCAGACAGTTTTCGAACACAAGGCAACGTTATATTGACAAACCTACAGATTAAGTGACTCAAGCCAATAACCTGAAGCTTATAATCAGTTTTCATTAGAAGCCACAGTGCAGCACAACCAGTAGAGCTACAGTCTAACATGGGATGATATTAGCAAGAACATGAATCTCAGAGGACCCAATTTAAACTATATGCAGGTGAGAAATTGTCGCTTGGTGTTGTTCTCATTTCTCTGCCTCCAACAGATTTATTTAGGAATATTTCAGCCAGAATTTAAAGCTTCCAGATAAAAGCAATGAGTTGAGATCATTTGAGGTGTTAAAGCATAAAACAAGTTCCAACTTGCATTGTCTGCCACCTTGCATTGTCTTGGTTTTCACAAAGAAGATGATTCACTATAAATTCCCACCTGTGAAGGTGAACATTTCTTATGAATACGTTTGAAGGGTTGTGGTGGTGCAGTTCTGACAATGACTTCTCTATTAACTCAACATTTTCCACACATCTAAGATAGTTTGGATTTGGAAATAAAACACATTATGGTATCTATCCATAAAGATGCACTTTATACCACGTCTTGCTTATCTTTGAGTTCATTAATTATGGAGTAGATCAGTAGCAAAACAATGGTCATGTTGAGTCAATGCAGGTGTTCTGCCTGTATTCACTATGCTCCAACATTACATGGCACCATAGTTGTCATTTATTTGAAAAAGAAATATTGGCCATATTCAATGGTCAACAGTCAAACAAAAACAAGACATGAACAAAAATAAATTTTAGAAAATGTTAAGACACAGAGTTACACATATATTAACTCCACACAATTACAAACTCAATGCAGACTACTCAACTTTTTACTCTTCATCCATCAATAATAAATCCAGCCACCCAGAGAAACTGACCCAGAGAAACTGATTTCAGTTGCATGTAGCCATAATCAGAAGGTAATAAAAACTTGTCCAGGACTATTGTAGATTATTCTCAAAAGTTAAAATATAAACTGCAAAAGACAATCGAGGGAGGGATGGAAAAAATATAATTATTTTACTAAAAACGTAAGCATATTGTGTTCAAAAAATGTTAAAATTACTGTTTATATTTAATATCGTAATGAATGAAACAGAAAGATTTTTTGTTGTAGGTCTGTGTAGTCATACTTGGTTAACCAAAGTGAATAACGTGTCAGAGGTAAGCTAAGTTACAGTAATTTAGTTTACTTAAAAGTTAAATTAGGTAAGCTATAGATGACAGACTATAGATGTCTGTCATCTATGTGATAATGTTCATGGTACAACAAACAGAAACAGGTTGTAAGAAAGTAATAAACATAAAGAAAAAATTAATAATATGCATTTTCATCAAGAGAAAATGTGCTTGTGTCAGAACTGCTATTCTTTAGTCTATTTTCACCTGATGTTACTCCGCCTACAGAAACAGACCATCTTTAAAGCTTTAACTCCTTTTACTGTGACGTGTTTAGGAATATTACAAAGAATCAATACATAGTGTCTAGTATTTCTATGACAACCAGTCAGTAACTCAGAGGGAAACATTAATAATTTATTTAAAAGAGCTACCCTTATCGGCATACTTTAACTCTGATTGCATGAGACAAAGATTTTCATCAGACTTGAAGTTTGAACTCGTGATTCTGAGTTGAGTCTTTCAGGGATGAGTCTGAATGTACAGACCGTAAACGGTGTACTTGGAAAAGACAGGCTATCCACTGCGTGCAGTATACTTCCGCAGAACTGTTACTCTTTCTCAATGAATTTCTCCCAATGTCAGTTGGCTTGTTATTAAAATAAGACCAATTAAGAAACCCCAGACACACATGTTTTTGAAATTCAGGTTTATCCATAATTCAAGTTCTAAAAGATTTAGCAACCTTTCTTTTCCCTTTCTCTCATTTGAATTCCTGAAGTAAACATTTTACCAGTAGGACAAAAAAAAAAAAATCACTGTTTAGATTGGCTCCAGCAGGCATGTCAGATGGTAAATTTTTATTTATCTATCTTTTCGACCATTACAACAGCGACTTTTGTGTGAACCACTTTAAACCAAAAGAATTATTTGGGGGATGAAAGAACACATGTAAAACTGGTTTGGTCTATCAGTAGCCAACACATTCCAGTGATATAATATTGGAGTTTAAAACCATGTTTTCTTTGAAGAGTAAAGTATCAGCCATAACTCTCCCTATCCTATATCACCGCTTTGGATTTTTCCAAAACCTCAAGTTTAAATCGATTGATTGTTTTTCCCTTATACATCAAAATGTTTTGTGCTTTTTTTTAATTTATGCGGAATGCTGTTTTTAGAGGATGCTGTAAACCCTGACAGTGACAGCACTGGCAGTTGAGATGGGAATGCAGTGGAACAGCTTCACGGGCTTGTGAATCCTGAGCAGGCTTATTGTCACTGTTGTTGCACCTTTTACTGATGCTGAAAAACCAGCCATGCTTGTGGGCAAAAATCTTTTTTCTAAAGAGCATATAAACAACAGAGCAGGCAGTAGATGGTGTTTAAAAAAACAAAGCAGTAGTAGGAATATGAAATACAACACAGACTGCAGAGCAGATCTCGTTAGCAGAATCAGAAATCCTCATCAGAAGTGTGTCAGCAAATTATCTTCAGTAGGGAAATAGTCAACAGTAGTGAAGCTTTGAATTTAAGATTTATCAGACTTGATAGTTGGTTGAGGTTTGAACTTTTACTGAAACTATTTCATATATGCAATGAAAGCTAAGGAGCAAACTTAAGGAATGTGAGAAAGAGTGTATCAAAACTTGATTAATTTCATATGCCACAACACACCACTGTACATCATTGTTTTTGGAAGACTGTAGGCAAACTGTAGTGGCAAATACACACACACACACACCCACACACACACACACACACATATTTATCATGTGATATTTACGTATTATACGGAATATGTAAATGCACTTTGCTCAATTGGGTAAAGCTCAACTACCCATGTACTTTATTGTTTTATTGTAAAAATAATTTATTCTTGAAATTACATCAACAAGTCATGAAACAAAGTCAGTCCTCTTCTGTCATGCAAAGAAGCCTTTCCACTGCTTGATAAACACACATTAAGTGGAAGATATTCATTGCATCCAGGGAGCTGCCAGCAGTCGGGTGCGCAGAGGCGATAAGACCTGAACTGTCTGTGGTTCCTTACTCTACACCTCGTTTTTTTTTCTCTTCTCAGGGGTGCCGTCTGGAGGCAGGCCACAGCTACGAGGCCCAATGGAGACATGAATAAGTGCGATGAATACCTAAATATCTAGAGAAAACAGCCTGACAAAAGCCAACATAGTCAGTCCTGGATTGCCAGCAGAGGAGATGAAAGGGTTTGGGGAGATCCCCATCAATGTACCACATGTAGAAAGATGGAGTGGGAGGAGACATGCAACTGTCTATCATGCCACCGTGGATGCTTAGGTTGAAGAATAACCAGAGAAACCAGAGAAAAATTCATTACTTGATGCTTAGTCATGCTGTATTTACAAGATCAGTTCCATGTGACCACTGATCCAGAGAAAAATAAAAACATGCCAAAAAGGCAACATGACAGACGTTAGTATTGCAGCCACCATGACTTCCTGACTTCCACCTCATTTCTCTGGGACTAAGCATGTTGCTTTGAGATCCGACAGTGCTGGTGCCTAACATTCAAAAGCAGCTCTGTGAAAAGTCTAAGTAAATACGCTTGAGGCTGTGATGCAAAGTCAGTTCGTCTGCTGCAAAACAACAACTAGAGCTCATCTGATGATGCTGAATGGACATGAAGAGCCAAACTGGTTTGCAGAAACTGACAATGTTTTTCAAAGTCATCCAAGTCCTAAACACATTTTCTTGCAACTTGTATTTTTTTCATTTGAAGGTTTGTGTAGTGTTTCTTGTTGCTGTCGCTACTGAATTACTGCTAATCGGGATTAGAAATACAAATGCAGAATAAAATTAAGAAAATATTATGCTGGAATTGACAAATTTATTCTTTTGTATTATTTTTGAAAATCAGATGTTAACCTTATTCATAGAAAGGTACAGGAGATTGTGCATTTCTCATTTTCAGAATTTTGAGTTTCCAAACATGCGTGTGTGTTTGGACTGTGAAAGAAACACAGTAGCAGCCAACAAATGCATGAGGAGAACATGTGAAACAAAAAGCCACAACTGGAAGATGAACTATAAGTCTCTATTGGGAACTCAAACTGGTTTGTTGCCCAGTTCCACTTCTTGAATGCTTTTTCCACTTCAGTAAATACATCGTACTTATCATCTGCTGAGGTACCAAAGTCTACAGTATACACGCCTGTGCAAAGTGGCTTAGCAGTCAGCATTGCCTAGCAACAATAACTGGCTGATTGATTGATTAATTTTTTTCTTAGGATGTGCTGTGGTTGTTTGCTTCATTTACATGTTTCTTAGATTTGTTTACATGACTGAGGATACGCATGTTTGAAACAGCCTCGGCCAGGCTTAAGTCACATAAATCCACCCTGGACATACCTTTGCCTGTATATGACCACATATGTTAGTATGTGAAAGATTTTTTAGATACCTGAAGGAAAAATGGATTCATTTAAAAAACACAATGTCCTAGCCAGCTTTTAGTGCTTTATGGCTATAAATGAAAGATTTATAATGATCATAATATCACTTCTGTACCTCAGGGTCTGAAATAGGCTGGCATTTAAATTGGGGATGAGCAGTGCACACTGTTCTTACTGACTCTGCTCTCCCTCAAGCTCATATACATCCATCTGTCAAAGCAAGGCAACAGTAACTATCAGCCCCTCCCCCAACCATGATTAAAGTGCTTTCATTTCAAAGGCTACCCAATAAATGAGATTAAAATATTTCATGAAAGCATGTAGTCATGCAGTTGTAAGTGAGAGTTATTTTTACAGACAAGGGGAAGGTGAGAGGAGGTGTATGACAACTATGGCTTGAGGTACCAAGCGCTTTTCCTAATTAATGTCAACTTGACAAAACCACACACACTGTGGTGGCGAAGAGGGCCACTGTTTGGACCAGATGTCTGTTTATACACAGTATACAGTGCTGTGCTTGTTGAATGTGTTTGTTTTGTCTCTTTCAGACGCTAGTAAAGCTACAGTATATTTTCTTATTGATTGGAGTGTCATGATCTTTGAAGACAAATAAAGACTTCATTTTGGAATGAAAGAGTCAGGTGTCAAGAAAAAAAAATGGGATGAACACTGAATTAACACCTGGGCTTGGTTGGTTTTGTCTGTTCATTTTTTATTGTCTTTTTTTTTGTGTTTGTACCTCCAAACTATTTCTGCCTGATGGTTTGAATACTAGTCAAATAGTCTACAACAAATTTACAACAGTTCTAATTTTTGAATTAATTGACCTTTTGCTTTTGTTTTGACTTTTATTTTTGGAATTGGATATAAATAACGGGCTGCACAGTTGGTAGAGCTGTTGCCTTGCAGCAAGAAGGTTCTGGGTTCAATTCCCGGTCCCGGTCTTTCTGCATGGAGTTTGCATGTTCTCCCTGTGCATGCATGGGTTTTCTCCGGGTACTCCGGTTTCCTCCCACAGTCCAAAAACATGACTGTTAGGTTAATTGGCCTTTCCAAATTGCCCCTCAGTGTGAGTGTGTGTGTGCATGGTTGTTTGTCCTGTGTGTCTCTGTGTTGCCCTGCGACAGACTGGCGACCTGTCCAGGGTGTACCCTGCCTCTCGCCTGGCATGCCAGCTGGAGATGGGCACCAGCAACCCTCCCGACCCCACTGAGGGTCAAGGGTGCAGGAAAATGGATGGATGGATATAAATAACGTGTTTTGATCACTGATCTACAGTTTTCTGATATCCAAATGAAAATATATATCAATTCAGTATGAGTTTATCGGCTACCTTTCCATGTGCGGTTCCTTTGGTGAAATTTAACCAGGAACCTTTAGTCAGAATGGCATTGCACCACAAAATTCCTTGCTAAAGATTCAAGCCTTTATGATCAGAACTTGTGAAGTGTTGGCTAAACAAAATAGAGTTTTTGCACTCCAGAAAAACTTTTTGGGAGGAAACAAATAAATGAAAAACTGATGTCATGGTTACTGAAATGAGACATCTTGGAATAAATATTTATTTTTTGTATGCTGTAGCTGACAAAGAGTTAACTATTGACAAGTAGGCATTCGGTGTTTGGCTGGCAGATACTAATAGACCCATTTGTTGGAGCTTCATTAACTTTTTATAAGAATCGTACATCGTGAAGAGAGCCTATATGGTGAAAATATTTATTTACTTCTCAATATTTATGCATTTATAAAATTTTTGTGAGATGTAGATGATGTGTTTCTGTCTTCAGAACTATTCGTCAGAATATCGAGGTCACCCCACCCCAGTGAGTATTTGATGAACTCTTTTAAATATATTCTTTTCAGGTGAGACATAACCACAAGCTAGATTTTCAGCCCTGTGCCAAATCTGGCGTGCTAATGTAGTTCATCACTATTTCATGGCAGCATGTATTTTTATCATTTGAGATATACAGTTAATTTGAGGTATGCTCTCTGACCCATAAAATATGCATTATATTCTATAACCCTATTTTGAAGAAATAGTTGAGAAATATGTTGTCAAAATCAAGGCAGAAAGAAATTCACTGGAAACTGTGATGGAACATTTGTCTCACTGTAATGCCCTCAACAGGTTATTGTTTAGACCAAAATCCTAAAGAATGTACCTAAGCAATAAAGTAATAGATCCAGATTTTATTTCACTTATTTGAAATGACATCATTGCATGATTACCTTCAAAACTAAATAGAAAAATCAGCACCACAAGCGTGGAGTAACATTTAAACAATTCATCGTGAATAAGACATCTTTTGTTGTCCATCATTTAAATGTTTTGGATAATGTACTAAAATGTCTCCAAACAAGGTTCGTATTGTGTTACAAATACCAGATTATGGATTTTTATAGAGGCTGTACTGTTGTGGAGGAAGGAGCAAATCCCCTATTCCCGCTTTTGATAGACTGACATTAGAGAATATTACATGGTGCTAAGCTGTGCATATACCCCTGTGCAGACATAAAAAAGTCTAGGAACTTGTCCAATAATTCAGCCAGCAAGCGTAAGGCATAACCTGGCTACAGAACGTACCTGGGGTGCAACCACAACCCACAATCCGCACAGCTCGTACAAAAGCTTCTGCATCACATGTTTCCAAAACAATGTAGGTTTTTTGTTGCTGTCAACTGCTGGGATTTGCCGTCTGATTCTGGTTCAACTGGCAGTGCACATAATGGAGAGGAAGCACACAGACAAGCCCAAAGAATTGCTGACAGCCTCTTGGACCTGAAATAAACTGCTTTGTCCCCTTGAATTTATGCTCACCGGCAGTGACGAGGGTATCAGTCCAACTCGTGTTTTTTGTTGTGTTTTTTTTGTAATGTGGAACAGTTTACAATCATTTGCAATGAGGAAGACACAACAGAGAGTTTAGCAGCTGAGCTGAAGAAAAAAAAGAAATAACGAAGATGTTCTTAGCTGCTCCAAGAATAGTGATGACCATATCTTTAATAATGCACCGTGGATGTTGGACTGCATGGAAAAATGCATGCAGATGTGTGCATTATGTGAATGACTGAGTGCAAAACATCATTTAAAAGGTTGCTTTGAGTCTAGACGGATCCTAGCAGTGGTGAGTTAAATTGTATGGAAAATATTGATGAGGTTTGCCCAGAGGAACAGTAGTCGTGTCATGTTGCAATCAATAATTTAAGCATTCTTAATTATTTTATTTTCTTCCTCTCTTACTCTGTATGTTAGTCTGGCCGTTGCCTTCCTGTGCAATTCTGCTTGAAAAAAAAAGTTTTTGCTTCCAGCACAGTCTGTCTCTCTCCCCTTAACTCAAATTCTCTCTGCTCAACCTTTGACTGGGCCAATCAGCGAACAGAAGGAGAAGTTGTGAAGGATGACGTTGATTTTCTGCTGTTTTAGAATTGCAGTCTGCTTGAAGTTTTAGCAATGGAGTGAAGAAAGCCATTCAGTCGGTGTTGGCCACGCTTCCAAATATTGAATTAACAGCAACAGCCGAATCACTCGACTCTGCACTTCTGTCATCGCAGTTGAGGACGGTTGTTTACAGTGCTGGCAATTTCTGGTAAGCTTGTTAGCATCAAACTGGTGGACTACATAGATCACAGACAATGTTAGCAATCGGGTAAATTTAAAACCTCAGCATAGTCCACGCCTCCAGGAAGAAATTGTTTCTCGACAGCCAAGAGCCCAGACCCTTAGTACGAAGCAAAGTGTAGCACCAGGGGCCAGTTTTTACCAGGCTACTCTATGTAGAGCTGTAGACTCTTTCGGACATTTAATCCTTTCACTAAATAAACTCAATAAATGAAAGAGTCACGCAAACACAATTTACAATATTATCTTTAAAAAGTAAAATACAAAAATGAATAACAAACAAATGAGCAGATGTTTTTACCCTTTAGAGTTCCAGATACTTCCCTATGGATGGTTAAATGCTTCTGTTTTTCTGTTGTCTGATATGTAAAAGGAGTGGTAAATGAAATGTCCATTAGAGTGGACACAAGAGACCAAAACCTGTGGTTAAAAAAGGAGCAGAAGTACATCTTAGATATTTGAAAAGCATCTGCGAAGGTTTAACCCGTGAACAAGAGCAAATTCCCTTCTGCACAGTCCTCTTGTTTTATCCTTATAGCTGGCATTAACGGCTAATTGCAAGTTGATCCTACAGTTCCTTGATAATGGAGGCAAATTAGCCCCTACTAACTAATCAAAGATGAAGTCCTTACAGGCCATTAGTGTGAATTTCACTAAATAAATAAATAAATAAAGCAACATTTGGGATTTGTATCTTTCCATATTTTTTATCAACTGTTTATGTGTTATTTGCTGCTTGTTTTTCAGTTCAGGATGTTCTAATTTCAGAAAGTGAAAACAGACCTAAACAATAAAAGGTGTTCTCTTCAGGACATCTGGGTTTTACAATGGGAATTAGCTCTACTAACAGACCACAAAATGGTAATTATCTATTTTGTTTATCAGCTCATTTAAATGTTTAGATGTATTTAGATGTTTTTAAAACAAAAACATAGTTTAAGAAACATTCATCTTGTTCTGTTCCAAAATTTCCCCATAACTCTGTTTGGTGCATCACGTAAAAACCCAGTGAGATATATTGAAATGTGTCATGTAGCATTATACACAATGGAAAAAACTATAAGGAGTGTATGTATTTTGTAATACTATATTAATATTATTGCTAATGTTTTTATGTTTAATAAACAACACATACTTTGGGAAATAAAAATGTATTGGAATAAAAAGATATTGCTGTTTCAAGTCTTCAGGTATTGGTGATCAGAGGATTATCATGTAGCATGTCATTATTATTATTCTGCCTTTTGTACTGTCTGCTGTTTGTGTAGCAGTCAGCGACAGCACATCACAACATCCTGTCAGTGAGCCGAGATTTCAAAGAACTCTTAATGATCCACATAATACAAGACTGCAGTTATGAATGACATCTAGTCTCCTATCACTTCAGACATGCACATGCAGAAGCACATCAAAAAATCCCATCTACAAGCTCTCTGAAATCCTTTAGCTCACAAATATAATATAGGAAACAAACTTAGCGTAGACATAGAGATGATGATAAAACATGAGACACACAGTTGGGATTAGGTGATTGGTCAGGAATTTTTGAGGTTAGATTAGAGTTAGTGCTTCCATTCCATTCATTATTTCATAAGAATTTTATTGAAATATACACATCATGATCAGGTATGGGTTGGAAGATCAGGCTGTCAATCTCCCTTTTTAAGCTTGCCCATTGGCCCATTATTGAACAATATACAGTGCCTGACCAAAGTAAAAATGTAAAAAAGTTGCTTATTAATATGCTTGTTTTTTTCTGTACAGCAGATAAGGTTGTGATGTCAGCCACTTCAAGGAAGATGTTAATTTTTCTGTGAGACAAGATTAAAACCTGCTGCCAGCAAAAAGACGGTCAGTCGTCTGCTACTCTATGGCGGACCATCACAACTGTTCAGGGATGCATCTCACACACTCCCTTCCAGCTTTTCAATACGACATGCCAAGCTTGATGACCTTGAGGTCGACGAGGGACTTGAGGTACCAGGTGACAAACTGGTTTGCCAGATTTTAAACATGCCCCCATCAAAGCTGAGCCTTGCAGACAAAGGACAGCGATAAGCCCACGCCATCAACAGAGTGAATCACATGAACACTCACCTGAAATTAAACCTAACTGTAAGCTATACAGCAGGCTCTTCCCTCTACAGAAACCCATCTAATTAATCCCCTTACACATTCTGAGTATATATGCCAGAATATTATGATATAACTAATAAATGGAAAGATTAACAGATTAACTTTCATGCATGGTGGTCACTACAGTGGACAGCTATCTAAAAGCCATTTTCTTCTGCTTCTTGTGGGTTTTTATGTTATAAATGCACACAGACCACTGCAGTGGACACTAATGCATCATAAAATATACTATCAAGTACTGGTCATCAGCTGCAAATGCAAGAAATTATTGTTTGTTAAATCCAAAATGGCCGACAGACAAAAAAAGCATGCCAACCGACCTGTTCCCTCCTTCTACTGTAGACGACTCTTGCAGGTAAAAAAAATAAAAAAATTGTACCATCAGACATCAGGACGTTCATTTTCCTGATGTCTGTTTTAAAATGACTGGTAACTTTATCAATGCTAACCAGAAATCACTATTTGCAACCTCTTTTTAAGACTTTGCTCTGTGTTTTACTTGTTCAAAGTGGCATTTAGCAATCCTGTTTAATGAAGCCTTTTATAAAAATGTGTTCTCTAAGATTAATTTAAATAAGTGGCTCTGAGAAGCAAGGTTTCTTTTTGAAAAAGAAACCCTCATCTCCACTGACAATATATTGCTTCCTATGTGGAAATAGCGGCCATTGTTCTGTGACATTTATTCTAGCTGAAGCAGTGGGTGATGACCTAAGCTTGAGGCAAGAGTGTTCAGTGGCTTTCTCCTCTGACTAGGTGAGCTGTGGCAGGTTAGAGAGGCACTGAGAGTAAACAGGCCATGGCACCAGGACACTGATCTGGACTGAAACAGTGAGTAGAGACAATGAGAATGTACATGGTCCATTTGTAGTGAAAGACCAAAGGGCTTGTAACATAGAAGAGTAAGCCTGGGAATGGCAAACAAAGAAAAAAGAACAGTGCCGACACCTAAAGTTATTGTAGTGTGGAATGACAATGGAAGAGAGGTTTTTCGTTTGTTTGTTTTGTGGACACAATGGTTCCTTCTGATGTATTTTAATCTTTGTATTTCATATGTTTTCACTAAAACGCATTGTCACCAAGCTGCTTCGTTGAGGCAATACTATAATTTATTCTACGGTGAATGACCTCTGTTTTATTTAAAATACATACTCAGATAAGGTGATCTGAAGAAGAAGAAATGATCAATTCGAGAAGAAATCCTATTTTAACATTTGTCTTTAGTCAGGAAAGTTTTAAGTGTGGCCTGTGGTGTGACTCTTGACTGAGATTAGGCTGACAGTAAGTTACAGGAATTAGTGGCAGATCCCTTCAAATCGAGGCACCTCTACTTTCCTTAGCTGTCCACAGTTATGGGACATTTAGCAAGACACATACAGCAGCTTTCATTCATACAGGGAACTTTCCTGTTCCTGTTGACCACTATTTGGAGGCTGAAGAAATACGTATGTATTTGTGATTTTTATATTAGTTATTTCAGTCTACAATTTTGTTCAAAGATCAATTGATTTAAACATCTTTAACAAAGGTGTCAGTAATTGTGGAAGGTACTGTTGAGCTGAAGTGTAGTTTTATATTTGCACTGTAGTAGTTTTAAAACAGCTGATTCACAGTATATGTTAAAAGAAAGTCGTACCAGATATATTGATTTGTCATCAGCAGTAGGCTAAAAAGTTTGCTGCTGTCATAAAGGCCTGATTCCCTGGAAATGGCCCCAACTTTTTTATTATTCAAAACACCCAAATCCGGCTGTATTGGTTAACGCGCTTGTTTGTGTCCTTGCTTGAGGTCCACATTACTTGACTCTGCCTCAATCTGTATTAAGTTTTTGCTTATTAGACTAAACAGAAAGTAATTATTTTCAGTCATTCCATTCGCCTGGCAGCGGGAGGCAAAGCATGGCGGCAGAGTAATCAGTCAACCGCAGAGGTGACTCCAGCTACAAACCAGAGCTTGTTCCTGTCTTTGAATATAATGCACATCTCATGTGATCATTTTAAAACCATATTTGAGATATGATTCAATTAAAAAAAAACATTATTTTGCTTTATGTACCCTCATCCTGTTTGTCCAGATCTAATTTTGTATCTAGATTCAGTAATCAACTTGAATTTTTGTCCTAATCCTTCTTTCTCTTCATCAGTTGTGGCCATTGTCTTTTCTCCTCTCATTCTTTTTTCTCCTACCCCCTTGCTCATTTTTATTCTCCTATTCTCCCAAGTTCTTCCTCTCCCTGTTTCTTCTAATAGGCTAACATTTCCTCTGGCTCCATCTGCCATCAGCATGAAGGGCACAATGCCCGCTGCCCAGCCCAAACCGCAGAGCTGATACTTTGGCCACTGGACTGAACACACTGACATATGTAGGAGAATGGCATCAGCTGTAACATGCACAATTTGCCAAGTAGTTATGTCTTTCCTGTGCATTTACACAAATGCAGGCCATAAGGTGGGAAATTGCAAATACTTTGAATGTTTCTGATAATCCCAAAATTAAATTTCTGTTAATACTGGTTGTCTTCTACATGTGACATTGTTCTGTATTTTTCTTTTATCTAATCTTCGACATAGGGGGAAAACACAGCAATGGTTTCTGAAATAAAAACATTATCTGGCTAAGTTTCCTAAAATCTTTTTGCAATTCTTTGTTGAGTCCAAACTTGAACTTTTAGACCACAACTTCAAAAACTAGAAAAAAAACAGAAAAACATTGAACATTGCCAAAAGAACTTTATACCCACTGTGAAATGTGACGGTGGCAGCAGCATCATGATCTTCTCCTAAGATGAAGTAGACTTTCAGTGGATGAAAGGTGGATGAAATCATGAACAGATTTAAATAGCGGTCTGTTTCAATCCCAAACACTTCAGATGTCTTTTGGACAGCTGAAGATAAAAAAGGGATTTTATTTTTTGGGCTAACAGAATCAACAAGAGAATATCTTCACCGCAAGAAAAATAACATTTCGGATTGGCCTAAGCAGCGTTTGGAACCAAATCTGACCAAATAAGAAAATATATATTTGTGGTCACTCGAAGAAGGCTGTGGGCAACATCTTCACAATCTCATAGATTTGGAGGCGGAGTAGGCAAATATTGACAAGTTCTGATGCTGGATGCTGGCGGACTCTAACCAGAGAAGATGGAATGCAGAAATCCAAATGTGCAATTGTTATTTTAAGGTTTGCACAGGTTTTTACCACACCAAAGGTGGAAAATGTTTAGCAATGATTTATCATGGCTGTGTTATGTACATCACAATAACCTGACAGTTTAACAGAGGTGTGAAGACATTTTATTTCCACTGAACACCTGATAGATTCAATGGGGAAAGTCATTTCATTTGAATAATCTGCTTCCCATGTTTAAGAGATGAGACTGCTTTTTTTTCAAGTGATTTGCCTGAAACTACAGTACACACCCGGCATTTGTTTACAACCAAGCCCATGGAGAAATGTGTATCTTTTAGAACCTGTGATGGAGCCACAGATGCTGTTTCTTCTTAAGGTTGACAGTTATTTGGTGGTGACAGGCACGCAGATTTAACATGATGTTGTAAAATAGAAAAGATGCAATACCTCAATAAAACAATTAGTTACAGTGCAGTGGATTGGGTATAAAAAACATGACAAATATTTCTCAAAATGTGCCTATTTTTAGAATACATGAGGCAGAAGGGGTGAAGCAAATATTTGGTTTACCTTTTCTTAACAGTAGACTCATTCAATAGATTAGAATATTGTTAAAGAGGGCAGTAATTTCATAGTTCCCATCACTGAGTAGTAAGTCAGTAAAACACTACGTAGATTAAATACACACAAACCTTACTTTATTTAGCATTACTGTTTATAACAAATTGTTTTATCATGTTGGCTCTAATTTAATGAACATGACTTTTTATAAAATAAATTGCTTTTTATTATCAAGTTGCTCCTAATGTATTGAACATGACATTTAGACATTTAGACAACATTATTATGTTGATGTCAGTGAAGTTGTGTGAGAGGAGAAGCATGTGTCTCATATAGTTATGTAGTAATAGCAGGGGGACCTGCCAAGAAAAATGGTGGGACTCCTTGGTCAGCAATTTCTGTCCGCCAGCCTGTGTTCAAGATTATGATAACCAATGGACTGGCCGATGGGTGGATGCAGTTTACTATATACTTTCATCATACTGTTTTAGATTATCACTCAGTCATTCAGCACAGTATCAGGATATAGGATTTTGCAGCAAGCATGGCTTTGTAGACTCGATAAAACCCCTCCAGCTCATCCAGTATGATTCAGAGACAGTGTTATTGAGCCAGTAAAAAAAACAATACTTTATACTGTAGATTCAGCTGTTGATAATACACACTGTGATCAAAAAGACAAATATCAGGAAAAAGCAATGCAAAGCTGTTTCCTTAAGGTGCTGACCTTAAGGAAACAGCTTTGATGTGAAGAGCACGATGCTACTTCACATCCTCTATGTGAAAACACATTCTTCGCATCCTCACTCTATCATCTTAGTCATCTGACCCCTTCCATGTTAGGTATGTAGCTTCCCTTTCATCAAAGCTTTCAGTGCACGGGACCGATCTCAATCAAAAGCAGTGCTTAAATACACTGGAATGAGAATGGAAACTTTGACGTTGAGCACCGTCTTCCCAGACATATTAATTATATAAAACTTCAGTACAATTACCTTGAATACAAAATACAACAGTAAGAAGACAACTTTCTTAAAAAAAAAAAAAAAGCAAAGCAGACCAGTTGAGTTAAACTCAAAGAAATCATTTGACTCCATAACAAATGTGCTAAGTAGATAATTTATATGCATCACTATGAAGGTTCTGAACTGAACAGGTTAGTAATGCTCAGGACTCATTTTTAGAGTTCACTTGTCAAACATAGAGGTGCAGTCAGTTAAACATGCCTGAGCAGCAGGGCTATAAACATAAACAAACACAGTAATGCTCCTTGTGATGTATGCATATTTTATCTCACCACCGAAAGCTCTGTCTCTACTTCAAAAACATAGTCTGTAAAACCATGGTAAATATTTTTAATACTGCAAAGTAAAACATCAGAGTAAATTTACTGCGTATTAGAAATATCTTTCTTTCCTGCGAAGCAGAGCTTTGTTGTCCATACACCACATCCACAAAGACCCCATTCCTTAGCCTTCTCAAACACAATTGTGAAATTCATACTTTAAGTTATAACTGAAAATGATTTAATGGTAGAAATATGAGCTCAGCTACTCTGTTTTACAAGATGTGTGCTGGATGGGAATGAGAGGACAGATGTAAGACCACCCTTGTCTGACTGCAAAAATCGCAGCCCAGTGCGGATTTTGAAAAAGGTAAAATTTTTAAATTCAAGAATGTACTTTTTGTGGAGAGAGAAAATGCGTCTGTCTGCGTGTGTGTGTGTGTGTGTGTAGGGGTGTGTGCGCGTGTGTAGGGGTGTGTGCGCGTGTGTGTACCATAGCACGGTTTTTCTTTGATGTCACTTTTTTTTAATCTCCATCCATCACCTACTTCAAAGCAGAGTGCTCTCCACTGTGGTTGTTGCCAATGGAAACCCTGACAAATAACGTTATACTGTCATTGACAATGAATCATTAAATAAGTTTTGTTTTAACTCCATTCACTTTAACAATCACATAACAAGAAATCTTCACTTAATTAATCTGCAATGATTACATGTTATTCTAATGCTGTCGGATTAAAAACAGAAATTGATTGTACTTCTGAGTAATACATTAAACCGTATTAAAAGAATTTGTTGTCTTGTAGCAAACCTAGAAATCCCAGAAAATACCAGAAAGAATCAGAGTACAATAACCGGCTCTATTTTGCATACACCAGTGTAAGCATCATACAAAAAAGTGTTGCCTTTTTATTTTTCAAGCATACTCAAGTGGGTCTGTTGGAATTCCATGAAGACTAAACCTGGCCCTGGGGAGAGTTAGAATAAACACTTGCGTTTTATAACCACTTTATAAAAAGAAACACAGTAGCAGCCAGAGGTAAATCAGATTATTAGGATCACTATGCAAATGTGTTCTTAAGCATGCCATTCATATCCTTTCCATCTTTTAGCAGAAGCTTGAAGAGCGAGCAGAACATTTCCTTTAGGGCAGCTGTGTTTACAACCATGCCAATATTAGTGCCAGTGGAATAAGCTTCCCCAATTTTTCTCATATATTGAGGACAATGTTAAAAGAATGATTGCAAAAATCATTTTATCAAACTACACCAACAAACTGTCACTTTGTGTGGCACAACTACTGTAAAACATAGTGGGATGTAGAGCCGCAGGACTGTCAGTAACAAATTGCTGGAAAATTACTGCAAACCGAACCATTGATTTTAGCACGACTGTTCCACAGTTATGTTAAATTAATAAAATCATCATAGAACTGCATACTTAAGTTGCGACCAAAGATGGTTCCAGCTCTAACCTGGCATTTCTTGGGCCAAAAACACAGATCACATCATCAACTTATGTATAGAATAGTATTTTGCAGCATACACTAATTTATTACACAAATAATGAGTGAAATATGGAAACTTTAGGATCCCTACTTGTGACCTTTGTTTGGACAGATTTATAATATATCTGAACAAATTTAGCTTATAATGACTAAACATGTTGCACATTCTGTTTATTGTAATGAAAGGAGAATCTTCTACAAGTTGAAGAGTAGTTCATCTTGGAATATTTTGCAGGACTGGAACATACAAATCTAACTTAATATTTAATAAAAGTAACCTGGATATATAGGAAACAGTTTGGCTTCAATTGCACACAGCAAAATGGTTTTTCTTCAAAGGGACAAGTTCAGTCACTACAGACTTTTCTGGATAAATCTTTAAAGGTAGGCTATAGGTCTTTGGTGTTTAAAACCTGTTGGGATTCGAGTTC
This sequence comes from Poecilia reticulata, assembly GCF_904066995.2. Taxonomy (NCBI): domain Eukaryota; kingdom Metazoa; phylum Chordata; class Actinopteri; order Cyprinodontiformes; family Poeciliidae; genus Poecilia; species Poecilia reticulata. The sequence goes on along the minus strand of NC_088833.1, from coordinate 12,272,573 downwards.
AGGGCTGTAACAGAACCTTTTTTTGTTATATAGTAATGAAAATGTGTGCCTTTGGCATACTATGGAACATAAAAACACACCACCAAAAAAATTATTTATGTTCTGCCACATAAAAGAATAGAAGAGATATATACCACATTAATTTTATTGTGTGTTTTTGTGTGTCATGCTGAACAATATTGCAAAGATTCAAAGTTTGAATTGGAGTTGATTAGTAATGGAGGGAATGTATATTTAACTGAGAGGGTTATCCCCCTAAAATAACAAAATCTCTGAGTGCAGTGTAGAGCTGTTACAAAGGAGAAGAGAACCAAATAACGGTTGCCACCAAGATCTCTTTAATATACCTCTCCATGGCTCATGTTACAGGTTTGGAGGAATTTTAGAGCTGACTGTGAAGTAAGGGTGCCCCAGGCAGAAGATTGATGGCACAATCATATGGCCTGTGTGGGGCTGAAAGACAATACACAATGTTTAGAAATTACAAGAGCAAGGTCATGATACACACTAGGAACAAGAAAAAGATCAATAGATTCTGTCTTGGAATTGGCTGTAGGGACAGTAGAGGCAGGTGCAGAACATAATCATAGTAAATGGCAGTCAACACTCGGAGAAATAATTTCCAGAATATTCAAGTTTTGTAGCTGAAGGAGACCAAGCAAAAACCGAGGGGTAGGATGGCTAATTTTATTAAATTCTAATTTGTGTTAGTGATTTACAGACATACGAAATTTCATTGGTAAGGTCTTAAAATTTCCTTGGTCGAGAGGAAAACCGATAAGGGCAGGAGTGTTTAAAGGGGTCTTTAATGCAGATGGATTAAGGGACAGATTGGATGTTAAGTCTTGATGTACAAAGCTCCATTCTCCATTAGAGATTACAAAAAGGAAAGCGGTGAGAGACCGAGAGAGAGTAACGGTGGCAAGGCATATCAAACAGGTATGTGACTCAGAAGTGTTAGATCTTACAAATGTTCTTGTAGGATCAACGTTTTCTGTTTTTTATCTTTGTAATCATATCATTTCTCATTATTAAGACATGGAATAAAAAAGAATAAATTTCTATTCTTGTTGAGACCGCTTGTTTGCAACAAAAAAAACAACTATGTCTATTTGCTGTAGCTCCTACATTTAAGATTTGATTTATGTGGTAGGATCAACACATATTTATAGTGTCAAACAAAAATTAAAAGTCTGATTAATTGGAATATTTAACCCTCCCGCAGTCTTAAGACAAGGGGTCATTTTGACCCCATGTGCGCTTTTACACGTTTTTCTTTTTTTTTTTTTTGTAATTTTGGCAATTTGCAGTCTGATGGATGCATGCAAATGACAAAAACAATGTGGAGGAGTTCACCCTTTGTAAATATTAATAATCAGTAAGGCAATCCAAAAAAGTCCTTTAACTCAGGAGTTTTCGCGCAACATTGAACTTTGGAATAACATCTAAATCTGGAGGTCTGAAAAGCCCAGATTTGCCTCATTACAGAATAGTGATAATGGTATCTAGGCAATGGTAGCATCTTACCAGGCGCCATGTTTTCAGTGCTAATCTGTAAGTAACAAAGATTTGTGGTTGCTTCAAACTTGGAGATAAAGTTTAACTTTCACATCATGTCAGGTCCATGGTTGCAATAGACTCTCATGTTTATTTCTTATGCATGGGAATATTTCACAATATATATTTCGTAATATATTCAAGTCTGAGAAATGCCCAAAACCAAGGGTGCCGATAGGATGTTTTCAGTAGGGTGATGGGGGGAGGAAGGTACTTATAGTTATAAGCCTGCTTGCCCTCGGGGAGCCAGTTGAAATTTACATGGGTGGCTGTTAATACCCCCAAGCCCCTCTTACTATAGTGGGATCACTGATCAGGTTCAGAGTGAGCAACATTACCTGCACAGAAGGTAAAGTCAAATGGCATCCCCCAAGTTTAGCCTTTTAAAAAAAAAAATTTTTTCCCCAGATGTGATAGAGATATTTCAAGATAGCGCCAGGATTCATTTGACTCAAACTGTCAGAGACTTTTTGAGGAAGCACAAAGCCCTTCGTGTTACAAGAAATCCCACCAGAGAATGTAGACTTCAACCTTGTTTAGGATGTTTTGCATGTGCTGAGGAAAACGTTTCTCAGTGGTCCCACTTCAGTGATGGAATTGAAGTAAAAACATGCAGCAGTCCAGAGAAATAAACCGTGTCATATTCCATTGGGTTTCTGATGATATGCCACAGAAAATGCATGACTTACAACATTAGATTTTGTCCAACACAGCACTTCATTTATATATATATATATATATATATATATATATATATATATATATATATATATATATATATATATATATAACAATAGAGCCCAATTTGAAAAACATTTTGAAATGGCAAGTACAAAAGAAAGAGGAGGCCACAAAGAGCTGCTGCTGGATGATAAAGGTTGGAAGAACATGTAGATGGTGGGAAGGGCAAAGGAGGAGATTGATACTCTGGACGAGGTTTCTCACCTGCCCCCTGCCTATGCTGGTCATTTGAAGCCATACGCTTGACATGACATTGACAAGTAGATGAAGACATCATATTGGCATCCTGCCTCTGTGTCTTGTAACAGTTCTACCTCCTGTCTGTCTCCATCAATGTCTCATTTCCTCTTTCGTTCTTCAAATGCAGTTTTTTCACTGCTCACTTTTGTCTCCACAGTATTTCTCACTGCTTAGCAGCTGAAGACTGGCATTTGTATCTTTTTTTAGATCGAACACTCTCTTTCTGTATCCATTTCACTCCCTGTCCTCCATTTATTTTTGCTTTCCTTTTCCAAAATAGCGTTTTTATCATTTCTGTCATTTGCCATTTCATAAGTTATTACATAACATGTTTGCTTTTCACTGCATTAAAGTTTAAATTCTGAAAACAAGTAAATAAATAATATAACTGTTATTCTTCATGGGATGGCTGAATAAATTGCTTACTACGTCCATCTTTAGCTCTATTTATGTTTGTCTTAATTAACTTCAAAATGACATCTGAATAGATGCAGAACTTTTACTAATAAATGTCAGTTGTCCAAGCCCTAAATGAGTTTTGTAGTTGTGTTTAAAAACACAACATAAAATGCTATATCTTAAAGTCAGATCTGTTTGCCTTGGGACAGTTTGTCACGAGTGTTAGGCTTTTAATCTTAACCCTGAGGCACAAATTGAAAGAAAATGTAGAACAGTTGTTTGTCAATAGCTAAATATTACATATTTACATTCTTTGTTTTTGTTGATAATCTCTTATATATTGAAGAGAGGTGTCTGTATTTATTGCATACTTGTGTAATCTTACTCTTCACCTATGCCGTTGAACTCAGACCCTTTTCCTGCAAGACAACTGTGCCACCATGCATTTTTCTTCTGACTTGAAATATTTTTGACTGAAGTGGCCCAGCCAGATTCCTAACATAAAGATAGAGAATCTGTGTAGAGAGCAAAGGGGTACAAACACCTGGGAATGATGCCACAGAGAAGAAAGGGAAACGAGTAAAATGCTGCTCAGCAATAATAAGAAGGGTTTGATTATAGTGATGCCAATAAGGATTTTTTTGACATGCCATTTTCTTGTAATTTGTAAACATAGAAACATGATATTTTTATAAAATTGATAATTGTTTTTTTCTGTTTTATGATGAGAGATTTTAAAAATCTCATTTCTATGCAAAAAACAAAAACAAAAAAAACTTTGTGATTAAATGAAAACAATTTAAAACAAAAAATCTGCAAGGCTATGAATATTTTTGGAAAAATTGTATGTGTTATTTGGTAAACAATATTAAGTTGATTAAAAATATTAGCCAGCTCTACATGTTTTACAAAAAGTTTTTCATCTCTAAGTTTGGGATTTTTCTCTTCCTCTTCATCTTCCCATCCTTTCACTCTTGCCTAGCTTTCAAACAGGTCTAGTGGGAGACCGAAGTGCTCTTTGGTGGGGCCTCATTTCCATTTTGATTTCTCTTTGCCTTTGTAGTGGTTCATCATCTCCAGTCTTGGGGCCTCACCACTCTTCGACCCCTCTCTCTTGACTCCCTCTAGCTTTCATCTTTGTCCTCCTTCATCCTGTCCTCATGGCGCATTTATCTATTGGCTTGTTTGCACAGACGACCACCGACCCATTAACCACACCAAGCCACGTCTTGTCTCGTCTGTGTCAAGATTACAGAACATGACTCAGATGTCCGTGAAGGCTGATACATATTCGCTTTTCTGTCAAGCTCCATCTTATTTGCAGTTTGATGCTCTGTACAGTGACGTCCCCTTCTGGAATTTTGGCATGATACGAATATTGATTTAGGTTCTTGCTTCCCATAGTGTATCTTTCAATATATGAGATGATAAGAGTGACTGATGGGAGAGGGGAAACCAGGTGACGGAGTAGAAGACCCAGATTTGATCTGTTTACCATCAGGAGATCACGAGTCATGCATTTTAAAAATTTGTCTAAACACTCCGGGTTTGTCCGACATGTAGGATGAAGAGCTGAAATTGATATGCTGAGGAAAAATGTTTTTTTTTAAAGAATGATTTCTGACAGCAGAGGAGGAAAAGGGTAGGGTAACAACAAAACGGCAGAGAAGATGGTGAAAAATGAAAGTAGAAGTATATACTTAAGGGAATGGCGGCATCAAATAGATGGGGCTGAATAGACGTGACATGAAGCAAAGCATCCTGAGAGACCTTAGCTGCTACTCCTTGTGAAAACTACACTTCTCTCAGTGGATGTGTAGAGTTATCACACTTCAGATATCACACAAGGTGGCTGGATTGGGGTGTTGATTGGACTAGATCTCTGGATCTTGTCAGCACACTGTTCACCAACCCTTTGTAATTTAGTTCAGATGGGCTAGAGAATAAAATCATCACAGTGTGTTTAAGTCTGTTTAAGGGATTCTTCTTAAGTAAATTGTAATAATGTAAGTAAAAACACCCTGCCCCTTTCTTATAATGGAACATAAGAAGTGATGCAGACATAACACCAAGCATCAGCCCTTTTTCTTAATATCATTTTTGTTTTGATTTAAACTTTTTAGTTGCACTGGATAAATATTGGAAACCATTTAAATATAAAACCAATTTAAAATACTTTACTAAAGAAAAAAAAAGATCATTTTAAGCAGACATTTACTGAAAAAATTATTTTTGTTGCAGTAGAGCTGTCATGTTTTTGCTGCCATCCATGAGGAACTCCAACAGATTGCTTGGCTCCCAGCACATGCATTAGTTCCAAGAACAAGAAAAAAAATGACTGCACCCTAGAAGGAATAACATAAATAGGATTCAGAACACAACATGTACCATACATGAATCAACAAATGATCTTTTCACCGTCTCTTGTGCTGTTTTTAACAATTAAAAAAAACACATCATAGACAATTTATTGTGCATTTCATACAAAAATTGGATCCAGGATTCCTTCAGGGATAAATACGTTATTACAGTGCAGCTGTCACTGAAAAGTTCTCAACAATGACCAACATTGTCTGATAAGTCATCCAAATCTTCACTACTTTTAAATTCCTTTTAACACTTATAACATGACTATGATGTTTTCTGCAGCGGTACTCATTAAAGATTTTTTTTTTTAAGTTTTGAATATTCTTGTTAATCGAAAATTTTATGATTAACCTGTTAAGCCCGACGGACCCTCCGAGGGTTCCAGCTGCCACGTGACCTCGACTCGCTCTGTAAACAAAGGCTCCGTGTGCCTTTAAATTTTTTTTTTATTATTATCCGCTAAAAGAGGCTTTAATCTTTCAAAAACTATTCCGCATAAAGGTTTTGCCCAAAATGTTAAGATTTTAGAGCTATTTAAAAACAGCTGATGAGACTTAAAGGTCCTCGGTCGATGACGCACCTGCCCGGAAAACCCCGATCAGCTGATCATCACGGCCATTTTATGGCTTCACGTGAGAGTGGAAAGACTCTCAGAGTATGGCACAAGATGTCGGCTATGAAAAATCATGACGTATTTTCCGGAACCCGATCTAAATGTATGCGTAATGTATGCGTAATTCATTCATCTCTGTGCGCTCTCCGTGCATAAGCACGTGTGGTACACGGGAGTCTGAGCACGTGGAGTTATCTCGGTTCCGTGAGTTCAGTTTTGATTTATTTATGATAAATCGATCATAGCAGCAGAAACTGGACGATTTAGAGGCTTTTGAAGGCTTTTGAACAACAACAGTTTTTCGATTTGCTACGAGTGGAGCTAGCTCTTCTGATAGCTGGTGGGATTCGGATGAAGAGGAAGAGGAAGAGGAAGAGCAGGACACAGCTGACAGACTTGATCTCGGTGATGTGTAAGTTTTCCGCCGCAATTTCACACAAAATATTTGATGTTTTGGTTCTATTTATTTATTTATTTCAGTGATTATATGCTTGTAATAACGGCAGGAAGTAAAACCATGTGGTTATTTGTTTATTTATGTTTTACTAAAATATGTTTTATTTTACTAGTAAGGATTTCATGTTTACTTTGGTTCATTACTTTGTAATAAACCTCTAATTCTTCAAATACTTTATTTTTATTTATAGTCGAGTGGAAGCCGAACCATCAAGCTCGGGTGACGCTGAACCTCCCCCCACCTCCCCCACCTCTCATGATTCTTCACCTTCTTTGAGGTAAGATGTCCATTTTTTGGTGGTGATGGTGGTGGTGGATTTTCAAAATTGTTTATTTGCTCTTTTAAATTATTCAAAAAGTATTTTTGACTGTTTTATCTTGTTTCAATAAAAGTTTTCTATTTGGAGTCAAAGAAAGAGCTTTCAGGTCATCATTATTATACATATTACACTGTGCACAATGGTACATTTTGCATATAAATGGGGTAAATGTCATGACCAATGGTTATATTATATGTAGAAAGTGTCATTAGGTGGTAATAAGCTATTTAATTTTAACAAACACCCACTATTGATGTAAAAAACACATTTGGCACAGTTTGGTGACATTTTGGATAAATGTGCCAAAATGGCCTCTCCGCCTAAGAAATTTCTCACTAATACCATTCTAAATAAATATGATTCATCTGATTGAGTCCAAATTTGGTATACTTTTACACAACATTTAGATTTAAAAGTCTGTACTACTTTTTGTGTTACAAATACTATTTGGTGGTGTTTTCAATGTTTATTTCAAAGAAAATTTTGGCGAGGTTAAAAAAAATGCAAAATATTTTGTATTTTGTCCCTAATATTTCAGGCAGGGTCAAAGCTACAATGGTGCTGACACCAGAAAACCATTCTATGACATCTTACCTTTACAGAGGTACCAAAAGTTTCTTATTAAATCTAATAGCTGTGAGGCTATAAGTGATTTACTTTTGTGTGTTTTTGTCAGGCGGAAATTTATTTATACCCCCTTAGGGGTAAGAGGTTAATGGCCTAAATTAGTAACCATCATTGTGTTTATTTGTGGATGCAGGGAGGCATCCATACAACAAACTCTGAGAATAAACTTTTACCTGGCGGACACCTGATTATTTTCATTTTCAACTGGATTAAAATTTTAATGGGTAAATTGCATGTGATATTCATATTCCACCAGAATATCCTTTATCAATTGACAAACTCGTAATAAGCCTCATCTTATCTTTCCATTTTGTTTTCTTCTGTCCTCCTCCATGTGACCACAAATAAATCTCATGCAAGACAATGGAAGAATATCTCAATTCTCAAATGCAACACGAGGAGAGAAAGAGGAGAGAGGAGCCGTCTCCTGGGAGCAGCAAGAAATAAAAATGGACAGATTCTCTCCAATGCTTTGAGCATTTTTGGCATCTACATGAAGGGTGACACATGTTTTTCCCCTAGATTACAATAGGTTAAAAATAAATACACAGACAACCTGAAGATTAAAACTGGGCAGCAGCAGGAATTGCCAGACTCCTCTGGATAGAGGGAAAGATGAGTGCAGCAAAGTCCAGATACATCCTGGATGCTCTTGACCTTAGATAGGGGCAAAGGTTCATTTTCAGACAGACAACAACCCAAAACACATGATCAAGATCTCAATGGCTCCAGAACCACTCTGTGAATGTCCTAAATGGCAAAGCCAGAGTCCAGACCTGAATCACATTGAAACTTTCTTACAGACAGTTGCAATCCAACTTGATGAAGAACTGCAAATAATTTGCAAAACTTCCTAAACTAAAATAGTCTATTCAAAAAGACTATTTTTGATTTATTCAAAAAGACTTGAAGCTGTAATTGCTGCCAAAGATGGATGCAAAGGGTGTATAAATGTGATTTATTGATTTTAATAAATTTGCAAAACACTGAAAAACATTTTCCACATTGTCATAATGGATTATACTGTATGTGTGGAAAATGTTGAGGAAAGAGACTGATGCATAGCATAAAATGTGGAAATGTGAAGCTTTGTGTATACTTTCCAGATACTCTGTACATGTACGCCATTGCTAATTCCTGTTTTCTTCTTTTTATTCTAATAGACTATAGAGTTTAGGAATGTGTTTTGACAAGAAATATGTATTTCAGCTTTTAATTGTTGTAGCCCAACTTTACAGCCAAGTGGTGAAGAATACCATTGCAACAATACTAGTCAGATTTGTACACTAATTTTTGTTCAAATGTTCCAAAGTATTTGTTCATGCATAAAGCTACTGGATTAAAAAAAAAAAAAACGTTACAGGTTTGAGCAGATGTAAGGAAAAATGGTCCTGTTTTTATTTATTTGCTACTTGCAGCAGTTGGTATGTGTTTGAAGTAGGAATGCTTCCTCAGTACATCTTTCTCCAGAAGAAGGCCGAGGGGTCAATGAGCCCCTTTCTTATAATGGAACATAAGAAGTGATGCAGACATAACACCAAGCATCAGCCCTTTTTCTTAAATATTTTTGTTTTGATTTAAACTTTTTAGTTGCACTGGATAAATATTGGAACCATTTAAATATAAACCAATTTAAAATACTTTCTAAAGAAAAAAAAGATCATTTTAAGCAGACATTTACTGAAAATTATTTTTGTTGCAGTAGACTGTCATGTTTTTGCTGCCATCCATGAGGAACTCCACAGATTGCTTGGCTCCCAGCACATGCATTAGTTCCAGAACAAGAAAAAAATGACTGCACCCTAGAAGGATAACATAAATAGGATTCAGAACACAACATGTACATACATGAATCAACAAATGATCTTTTCACCGTTCTTGTGCTGTTTTTAACAATTAAAAAACACATCATAGACAATTTATTGTGCATTTCATACAAAATTGGATCCAGGATTCCTTCAGGGATAATACGTTATTACAGTGCAGCTGTCACTGAAAAGTTCTCAACAATGACCAACATTGTCTGATAAGTCATCCAAATCTTCACTACTTTTAAATTCCTTTTAACACTTATAACATGACTATGATGTTTTCTGCAGCGGTACTCATTAAAGATTTTTTTTTTTAAGTTTTGAATATTCTTGTTAATCGAAAATTTTATGATTAATGGCCTAAATTAGTAACCATCATTGTGTTTATTTGTGGATGCAGGGAGGCATCCATACAACAAACTCTGAGAATAAACTTTTACCTGGCGGACACCTGATTATTTTCATTTTCAACTGGATTAAAATTTTAATGGGTAAATTGCATGTGATATTCATATTCCACCAGAATATCCTTTATCAATTGACAACTCGTAATAAGCCTCATCTTATCTTTCCATTTTGTTTTCTTCTGTCCTCCTCCATGTGACCACAAATAAATCTCATGCAGACAATGGAAGATATCTCAATTCTCAAATGCAACACGAGGAGAGAAGAGGAGAGAGGAGCCGTCTCCTGGGAGCAGCAAGAAATAAAAATGGACAGATTCTCTCCAATGCTTTGAGCATTTTTGGCATCTACATGAAGGGTGACACATGTTTTTCCCCTAGATTACAATAGGTTAAAAATAAATACACAGACAACCTGAAGATTAAAACTGGGCAGCAGCAGGAATTGCCAGACTCCTCTGGATAGAGGGAAAGATGAGTGCAGCAAAGTCCAGATACATCCTGGATGCTCTTGACCTTAGATAGGGGCAAAGGTTCATTTTCAGACAGACAACAACCCAAAACACATGATCAAGATCTCAATGGCTCCAGAACCACTCTGTGAATGTCCTAAATGGCAAAGCCAGAGTCCAGACCTGAATCACATTGAAACTTTCTTACAGACAGTTGCAATCCAACTTGATGAAGAACTGCAAATAATTTGCAAAACTTCCTAAACTAAAATAGTCTATTCAAAAAGACTATTTTGATTTATTCAAAAAGACTTGAAGCTGTAATTGCTGCAAGATGGATGTAAAGGGTGTATAAATGTGATTTATTGATTTTAATAATTTGCAAAACACTGAAAAACATTTTCCACATTGTCATAATGATTATACTGTATGTGTGGAAAATGTTGAGGAAAGAGACTGATGCATAGCATAAAATGTGGAAATGTGAAGCTTTGTGTATACTTTCCAGATACTCTGTACATGTACGCCATTGCTAATTCCTGTTTTCTTCTTTTATTCTAATAGACTATAGAGTTTAGGAATGTGTTTTGACAAGAATATGTATTTCAGCTTTAATTGTTGTAGCCCAACTTTACAGCCAAGTGGTGAAGAATACCATTGCAACAATACTAGTCAGATTTGTACACTAATTTTTGTTCAAATGTTCCAAAGTATTTGTTCATGCATAAAGCTACTGGATTAAAAAAAAAAAAAACGTTACAGGTTTGAGCAGATGTAAGGAAAAATGGTCCTGTTTTTATTTATTTGCTACTTGCAGCAGTTGGTATGTGTTTGAAGTAGGAATGCTTCCTCAGTACATCTTTCTCCAGAAGAAGGCCGAGGGGTCAATGAATCAATGCCATTGAATGGACCTGACGCATTAGAGGAAAGAAGAGGTGAAATGGAAAGATACAGAAAGAGTGGAGGCTGGCAATATGACGTTGACTGGAAGAAAAGGGCAGGGGGGTCACCATTAACCAAAAGGACAAGAAGGCCACTGAGGCATTCGATTAGCCCTAGCAGTCAATAGAGGATCAATTGAGCGGTCTGAGGGAGTGACAGTGAGCGGTGTTTGTGGCCCTATTGTTAGAGATGTTGGAAATTGTGTGCATTTTGGATGAAGCTGATGAAAGGTAAAGATATGGAAAGCCCACTCTATGGTTGTTGTTTATAATATGATTAAAACAAAGTGGAATGATTTTCCTTTTTATTTTATGTGCAAAAAGATAAAGTATAGCACACTCCAGTTGGTTAAGATGCTTTAAAAGCCCTATGTTAAATCCATCCTCATGTTAGCAGCATCACACTGATAACTTGCTTCAGTTTTCTACAATGCACTATTGGTTCTTTTGTTTTCTATCCTTTATCATCTCTTTAATATGCCTGGTGGCAAGATAATACTGGGACTAATTCCGATTGTCAAAATTCAAGTCCTTTAAAATGTTTTCATGGTCAGACTTGAATCAAGCTTAGACTGGCTTCTTGTACCCATTTCCCATCTTATGACGATTAACACATATGTTTCTCACATAAATAGCAAACAGGACATTGTGCATTATTAATAAGTACAATTAATAGGTATCGATTATCTTTGGCTGTTATATACAGCTAACAACTGAAGGTATAAATTGCTTATATCAAATGTGACTTAGAATTTGACTTCGCAATTTGGCACCTTTAAATTGGGCATCTGTCTCTTTAAGAAGCTCCTGCTATTTCCAGAAACTCCACCTCCAGCACATAATTACATTATGGCATGATGTAAAACTTAAAAAAGTTGATTTAACATATTACCACTCCTTTAAAATGTTTCAGCTATATTTCTTTAACAACTGTTGCTTATTATTATTATTATTATTATTATTATTATTATTATTATTAATTGTAGAACCCCATATTTTTTTGCTAAATATTTTATTCCCCCATGCATTCATGGAAACTAATCAAAGGCTTTAAATGATAATTCCCATTGTTTCTAGTGTGAAATTGTAATTTTACAGCAGCAAGTCATTTATTTATTTGGGCTTTTCTGGCATTTCTACAAGGGGTGCCAATAGATGTGGAGAAGAAAATAATCTATATTTCAACAGCCAATGTAAATATATAGGAAGATTAAAGGTTAAACAAAACTGCACAGATAGTTGAACTTATGTAATTCTGTTCCTGTTAAACTAACTTTTTATTGAGTTGCATTTTTTTAGAATGTCTTTCTGCTTCCCAGGATCTTCTGAAACACTTTTCTGGCCAAAAACGGTGCCTGAAGCTCATTCAGCCACTGAGAATAAAGTGAATCCGAGACCTCGGAGTAACAGACAGAGCTGAACAAATTGAACTTTGCCCCATTCCACTGTAAAATGGCTGGATGAAGTCTTTATCCCACTGATAGTGTCAAACATGAGTATGGAGTGGAAAAGGTGACTTTAAAAAAGAGAAATTGCAGCTGCTGACCAAGACAGTGGAGTCATCTGCCTCTCACCACTGAGTCAGAATCCTGAAATACAGAGTCAAATCGAATATCCTTAAGGACTTACAGTTCCTGAACCTGTTATTGTTCTGAAATAAGCCAAAGGGAGAACAGCGGAAAGTGCAATCCCTTAAGTGAATGAATGAATTGTGTCTAGTAGAAATTTCGTTTCATACATCCTTCCATCCATTTTAGTCCGCTTCATCTGGGGTCGGGTTGCGGGGGCAGCAGCTTCAGAAGGGAGGCCCAGACTTCCCTCTCCCCAGCCACTTCTTCCAGCTCCTCCAAGGGAACCCCAAGGCGTTCCCAGGCCAGCCGAGAGACATAGTCCCTCCAGCGTGTCCTGGGTCTTCCCGAGGCCTCCTCCCGGTGGGACGTGCCCAGAACACCTCACCAGGGAGGCGTCCAGGAGGCATCCTGACCAGATGCCCGAGCCACCTCAACTGGCTCCTCTCGACGTGGAGGAGCAGCGGCTCTACTCTGAGTCTCTCCCGGATGAACGAGCTTCTCACCCTATCTCTTATTTTCTTATCTCTTAATTTCGTTTCAATTTGAATATATGGGTCCATCAGACTTAATGAAAAAAAATTGTTGGGATCTCACAACGAGTCTCATTTTAACTTATCAGAGCTACAGACTCAAATAGAACCATAACGCCTGTGCGCTTAGGCAAGCTCTCCTGTAGATACCATCACTGCCGACTTTAGTAAATGACTTAATTAATGTTGAGGTGAAAGTTCATATATGAAATTTCAGGATACACATTCACTGCTTCCTTCCAACTCCAAATCTTGCATTACAAATGTTAGTGGAGCTCTGCAAGCTTTATATAATCTTGACATTAAGCAATATGCTGAGGTACTGGTATTTACAGGCACAATTCCTCCCAGGTCAACTGTATTGGTCAGCACTGTCCTTCTTTTTTTTTCCTGTTTGCTTTGCCTCTTCACACACAGGCTGGTCTTCTGTCCTCACACGTCACTGAACAGTTTGTGTGTGTGCGTGTGGGGGTGCGTGTGTGTGTGTGTGTGGGGGTGTGTGTGCGTGTGTGTGTGTGTGTGTGCGCGTGTGTGGGGGTGTGCGTGTGTGTAGGTGTGTAGGCGAGTGTGCGTGTGTATGCGTGTGGTCACACATAAACTTTTACCTGTGTTTTTCCAGGAGGTGTTCTATAATTTGATGTGATCTTTCCAGTACTGTGACACAATGTGATATCTGCAGTGACCCAAAAATGGGCTCTGGTGCAAACAGCAGGAGATGGTGAAAACTGTGGCAATAGACAAAAGACAGAATCAGGTGGAGATGTGGGACACTGGAGGAAGACAGGGGTTGATGTTGTGGATACACTATATGTTTACCTGCTAGCAGGAGGACTGTGGCTCAATCTTCTCTCTCCCTGCCATTCAGCTCTGTTTTTACCTCCTCTGTTCTCTACATGCTCCCTAAAGTCATAATCTCACCCTGTACTGCTGGGTCTCACCAGAGCAAAGTTTGGAAGACAGAGAGAAGTTTAGGTGCACATGGGAGAAAAAGTTACACTACCATCAAATGTAATCCAGAAAATGTTGAACCTAAATTATCCTCCAAGCTCCAAAAATCCCACAGTTCTTTAACAAATGATGCACAGAAATGTGTCATTCAAAACTGTGGCCCAGTAGCCAACTAGTGTCCTATAAATGTTTAAAATTAAATATACTATATCTATCTCTGTAACTGAAAAACGGGAATATTCATGGATGAAAACTTTGAGGGTATGGTTCTGTCCATTTAAAGCTTTGTGATCCAACTAGGAGAGTAATCAATCACCTGAAACATTTTTACATATATCATTGTTTTATGTATTCAAATGTGTATGTAGCACGCAGCCTAGATCGTCCTACTCAAGAATAATCTGCATTAATAAAACACCCACCTGATTATTTTTCTACCAATAAGTGTTAGAAAAATGTCTCATACTGTATTTATGCACTTCTTCTATCAATATAAGCACATTAACATGTTGACCATTTCATTATTTTTTTGTCATGATAGCAGTTTTCACTTAGTTACTTCAATTGATTTGTTCAGCACCATAAGATTAGGTTTGTTGAGGTTTCAGTGGTTCACTCCAAATATACCCTTAGATCAGTGTTTCTCAATGACAGTCTTCAGGGACCACTGCCTTGCATCTTTTAGGTCTTTCCCTTCTGCAACACACCTGACTCGAATAAGAGGGTGATTAACAGGCTTCTGCAGCATTGAGGGCATATAGAGGAGATATGCACATTTGTGACATTTTTTTTTAAAGAATAATAATTATAATAGAGTCTGTTTATATTAACTTTTGGATAAATTGTTGCCACTTCTTTCTTAGATTTTTTAAAAATATTGTTATTTCCTTTTAACTATTCTTCCAGTTTCTTTTTAAAGTCTGTTTGCCTGTGAACACAACAGTTTGACCTCAGTCACATGAAATAAGTCTAGATTTTGCTATAAATGTTCTTTTCTGTGGAACAAGAAATGACGCAATAAAGCATAATTTCTTTCAAATGCAAGAAATTACGCTCTACTGCTAGACCAAACCCCATCAATCACATATTCAAGACGTACCTATATGAACGTCTCTCTCTTTTATGTTTTTACAAATGAACGTTTCTGGAATTACAAACTATGCTACAATTAGTATGACTCATAGGCCAGACTCAATGAAAAAAGTCATTTGTGCCAAATGAGAAGAACCAAATCACACAAATCTCATTGTAATCAGTGGTGCACGGCAAAATGTACCTTAACTATCTTGCTGGGCTTGCAAATCTGCGTTGTTACACGACAGACAGATAACTTTCTTTTTTGTCAGAAGGTAATTATATGTCTTTTTAGTGACCATCTGGTGAAACACATCAGAGAGGTTATTACTCACAGACTAATGTTTTCAAGCTCATCTTAAATTACAGTTAATAGTAGAATATTCCATAAGACCAATCATAGAAACCATTGTCAATACATAATTGTGTGTTAAATCAAAAATATGCTCACTATTTGCTTTAAGCTTGGTATTTTAAAAGGGTACTTTTAAAATAAATCAGCCAAGCACATCTGATAAATGCACTAAGGTGCTTACTCTAACCAATACATTGACATACGAAGTATTAGCATGCCCTTCTCCTAATCTTCTCTCTAATGCTACTGTGAGATTAGTTTGAAGCTCCTTATGCTAAGAAAAAAAAAAGTCTGTCGTAAACATAAAATTAAACTGCCGTGATTATGCACATATTCAAACACATACACTTTCAACTTCCAACAAGTACATTAACACACATGCAAAGGGTCATCACGGTCTCTTTGGTCTAACAAGGAAACAATCTCTTTATATGGGCAGATGTAATTTCCTTTCCCATTTCCTCTGCACTGACAGCAATTACTGATCCTCAACCCAGCAGAGAAAGAAGCTAATATTGTTCCGATATGATAATCAGTGGCTTATTGGGCGGCACATTAGAGCAGTGTTTGGATGTCAAGGCAAAAGGACAGATGGGAAAAGAAAAAACTGGACACATTCAGAACTGCACACAGATGGATGCACACATGAATACACATGCATAAATACAGACCACAGACATGTACACCCATCTATTGTAGAATGTCCCATTTGGGTCGGTCTTTGTTTGGCACTGCAGCAACGAATGGTGCAGCTAATCAGCATTAATTAAAGCATGTTTATCTTAAATGATTCTGTTAACCATAGAATAGTTTATCCTTATTTTGTGTATCTATTCCTTAAAGAGTGGTTTAGCCAAAGGAAATATGTAATTGCTGAAAAGACAGTAGTTAAACAAGAAAGTGTTACTGTGAGGAAAAAAAAACAACCAGACAGCTGATAAAGTTGATAACTGAGCTCAGTGTTCCTCTTCATGAAGGGTTTGGAGCTTTTTTATAATTATTTCAGTGAAAATGCAGCACAGGTATGCAGTGTGAGCAACTTTAAAGTGTTTGCAGATCTGAATACCTGCACATACAAACAATAGTTTACGAGTCTCCACTGAACCTCAACAGGTGGTTTGTATTCTATACAAATGAAAGAGCAAAATAAGGCATAGCAGTCCCATAAAGAGCAGTGTGACAGCATTCACACTTACAAAACCCTAAATGGGGAGCACTTAAAAGCTGCCATAAGTAACTATTTCCCAATTTAGAGCACAGAAATAAAATGCTGGAGACAGTTTAGTAGCACTAACATTAGCTTACAAGTGTTGCCTTGGCAACAACTCTGCCGTCCCCATGAAACTAAATTACATATTGGCATCCAATACCAGCATGCATGTAATCAAGAATCCATTGGAATAGCAGATGCAGAAACAATAACCTGTGTATTAGTTATAATTGCAATTGTATTTGATTGTCAAAATAATGTACAGAACAGTAAAAAGGGGTTGTTCCAATGTGATAAGGCACCTTAAAAGGGTTGGCAAAAGTATCAAACATCTAGCTGCAATCGTTCCCCTGTGTACTTTAATTTTGCGCTAGCTAATATCCAAAACTGAAACGTGATCACGCTTTCTGCCAAATATTGGGAGTGGTTCAGTTCCATCCTAATAAATTTGATGACTGATCTAAGCAACATGAAGGCTTGCTGACCTTGGAGTTCTGATAGCAGGTGCTATATTTACTGGTGGGATTTGTTGATATGATACAATTCCAGACTGAAAAACCTCAAGTGAATTTTTAATGGAACTGTGGGAAGCAAAGACTGGAGCTCAGTCTTTCGAGCCTCACTCTGTGTTCTGCCAGCACGAGCACATTTTCCTGGTGCGGTTTCACTTTCACCGAGACTGCTTCACTGAATAAAGATTTAATTGAGAACTCTTGAAGTATTTGCACTGCAACTGTCAACTATTACCCTCAGTAATTAGAGTTTATGATGATAATTTTCCCTTGCTGCTTTGCAAGCACAGTGCCGACCAAGCTGCTGAGTGACACTTGAGGGGGCAGGAGTGAGTGACAGCGGAGAGGAGGAACAGTCAGGCTGACCAGATGGCTGGAACTGTAGTGCATGCAGAGCCGAGGCTTATTACCGAGGCAGGATGTTTAAGGGAAAAGTGATGACGATGATGGCAAGAAAGATTTGTAAAAGATAATGCAAAAGATTATTTCAGCTAAACTTTTAGATGAACACACAAGTTAAAATCCAGAGGAGAATTGACATCCACAAATGTGTACAAATGATTTGCATGATCTATGAGTGAATAGAAAAGTAAATAAAAATGGACATCACTGCCAGTAGAAGGTTTTTCTCCAAAAGTGTGAGGTGGAAGAATATAGAAAGAAAAACATGTTTAATGAATTATTGTCAGAAAACTACCCATCTGTCCATCTTCCTTACCAGCATTTCCATGCAGGGTTCCAGTGAAGAGTGGGACGGGTTACACTATGGGCACTGACCTATATTTTATTCTTCTTTGGTGTGGCATTTAGTGACTAACTTATTGTTTGTGTGCGTGTGTGTTCCTCTCTCAACACTGAAAGAGAGAAATTATCTTTTAAAGCTACCGTGTTTCCCCGATAGTAAGACACCCCCGATTGTAAGACGTATCGGGGGTTACAGGGGGGTCGGCTAATATAAGCCGTACCCCGAAAGTAAGACATACTTTTGGGGAAACACGGGGGTATTGCCGCCTCCTGCCCACGTCCACACCGTCCCCCTCTCCATACGTCACCGCGCCGTCCCCTGCACTTCCTTTTATAAAACTGTTTTGTGGTGAATACAATACTGTTCAGGTTGTTAATAAATGTTAATTTTATGGTTAAAACAAAAAATTCGACAATTTTTTTCCAATATAAGACATACCCCGAAAGTAAGACATAGTGGGGCTTTTGGGGATAAAAAGAAAGTAAGACACTGTCTTACATTCTGGGAAACACGGTATCTCTATCACACCCTTCTTTATGTGTATGCTAGTATTTCAGTATATTCAGGTGATCCTGCCCTTTAGTTGCTGCCCCACTGTTTGCCTCGTCATGTATGCCAGCATCTAAAACCATGTTTTTGAGGGTCTAAAATTGAAAACACATAATTCATTGTATGAAACCCGAGGTTTCATTGTATGAATGTCATACAACGCTTGTCATCTGCTCCGTCAAGACATAATATGTGCTGGACGATGTTTGCTAGAAAGACTCTATAACGCCGCCATCACCAAAAGCAAGGTGATGACGCATTGAAAAGCAAAGATGGTTGTAATTTTCATCTTTCCATTTTCATTTCCAATCTAATAAGAAGATGAAAATAGCTTTTTAACCTCCAAAGTTCTGTGGCCCAAAAGTGCCGAGATGAGATACAGTTTAGTTTTTTTCAAAACTGCAGACATAGACATTTTACAAGAGATGTAATTATAATAGGTAACTGTGTAAGAAAATGCTTAAAAGTGAGAATTTTCCAATCACAGGTCGTGCTTGTGACCTGGCAGTAGGGTTTTTTTTTTCTTTTTCATGTTAAATCCTTTTGAAGTGTACTCTTTTGTGATGTCACCTGTAATGAGTTCCTCCAGAAATGTCAAAAGAAAGGCTGAACAAAAGAAAAGAATAAGAGAGAAACAAGGAATTGAAATGAAACAAGAAGGAGAGATTATTTTAGAGCTGTTACAAGTTCATTATATTATTCACTGCTGATCCCCCTCAGTGTTTGGGCTTTTGTGAGCTTTCTTTCTCTTGTCAATTTATTTTTTTTCCCGTATTTCTGTTCTTTATCTTATCTTCACCATGCTGGTGTTCCATAGAACTTTAAGATGGCTACTTTGATCATCAGATATTTAAATTTAGCAGACTTTTAGCAGCAAAAGAATTTCTAACAGACCCTTCTTTCATGCAGAACAATGGCATGACGACCAGGACAAAAGACCAATTAGAAATCAATTCACTGCAATATTGTCTATAGTTTGTTTATAAATTGCTGCAGTGAATTTTTCTACAGGGTAGCCATCTTTTATTAGCTCAAAGAGAAGCAGAACAAGAGTATACACAGAGATCATGGAAAAAATATCCAAGCTTAACATTTATGTAGGTCAGAAATTGATGGCGTCGTATCTACACTGTTTCAGAAAGAATCGAACATTCAACCAAATAGCAATTCATTTATTTGTTATGTTCAGGTTTTGTGGGAATAAAGATTATTTTTCGTTTAAACATCTGGAACACAGAAAGAAAGGAAAGAAGGAAAAAAGAAGGAAGGGCAACACAATATGAGCCTATTAATTGAATCAATATCATTATGTAATGATTTCTGAAATAAATATGCTTGAAATTAAAGAGATGGCCTTGAACTTACAATTAATAAATCACAACTTTCATTGATCAAAACTATTAATTTCTAGATTTTACTACAGTATTCCTATGTATACTTTTAATTATTGTGGTTGTGTGAAAAGAAGCGAAAGGATTTTTTTATTTTTTTTAAATAAAAACAGTCAAGTTTGAAAATCAAACAAGACATATAAACTTAAATAAAAGAAGCACAAATTTTGTGTTTAAGGAGAAGCAAACAGAAGGAGCTCAGTTGTGAATCAAACCAAGCACATCAAAGTCAGGTCTGTTTCCCCGAAAGCCAACCAGGAGCCTCAGGGGATATTTAAGACACCCAACTTTCATTCCTGCACCTCCTGTTGTCCATGTTTTGCAGCAGATGTGTTTCTCTACTGCACATAATCCAAGAACATTACCATTTCTTTTGAAACATTTCTTATGCTTAGGCCATCTTTTTAAAACTCAAATTGTTGCATGTATTCTATACAAGAATATGCAGATGTTAAAATTTTACAGCTTGAATGATGAAACCGTGTGATTTCTGTCAACGTAAAAAAAGGATTATCCTACTGTATCAGAAATTACATCTAGCTCAGCTAAATTTGACTCATGATAGGTGTTTATTTTACATTACCTTAAGTAATAAGTGTTTTCTTCTAGATGTTTTTGTTTGTTTTTTCACTTTGTTAAAGAACTGAATTATCATCTTTAACTACATCATTGTTTTTATGTTGGTTTATTTTTTTGTGGTATTTTTTTTCTTTCATTCTTAACAAGAGAAAGAGAAAACATTGCCGTGTACTAAAAAGACATGTCAAAATAAATTGTTGTGTCTATCTTTCAAACCAAGCTGAATGAGACAGACCTATATCTTTTTATTTTAAAATTTTCCTTCACAAACCCACAATACTGGTTGCTGAGAGCTTAGCCCTTTTTTCTGGGAAGATTTGAGGAGAGGCTCATTAAAAACAGAAACACAGAGCATATAGAGAGCATAAAGTAGCAGTAAGAAAATAAAAAACTGAGGACAGAGGAATAAACAAGATGGATAGAGAAATTTGGAACTGTGGCCAGACATGGAGACATACATGTGAGGAAGAACCAGCTCGCCCCCCTGATTGGCTTTTTTTTTCATATTTATTACTGTTGCACAAATTTAATTAGCGTTTAATTTAATTTTGTTGCATTATTTTTCTCCATGTTTTATAAATGTGGTATTTGATTTGCCATTTTATGATCTTTCATTTTCAGCATCATACGTTGAACATAAATTACTGTTTTGTCACATTAAGCATATTAGCATTTGAACAATTATTTATATTAAAAAATACTCATGTAGCCTTGCAAAACTGTACACTATTGTACAAAACACTTTTGCACAATAGGAAGTCATGTCTTTCCAAAGTAAAGGCTCGAGCAGACACTCCTTCTGGTATTTTACTCGCTGATTCTTGATACTCATCTTCAGTGCAGCAGTTTGTAGAGGATGAAACTGCAAGAAGAGCAACAAGATAAGACTGGACAGACAAAGACAGGGCTTGTTCTGTGGTGGTGACTGATTTTAGGGAACATTCAATATGTATTCCCAATGTGCATATCCATCCATAGTCTATAGCTGCCCATTTCTACAGTTTCTCCTGCAGCCATTGGGCAAGAAACAAAGTGCACACTGGGCATGTCACCAGTCCATCACAGGAAAAAGAAACCCAAGATAGTCGACCATGCTCACGTTCCTTTAGAGTAACACCAACAGTCGTACTGTGGGAGGAAGTTAAAGTGAATATGCAAACTCTTATTCAGAATTTTCAGACGTTCAAAAAGTAAGAAAGCAAATGGCAAATTCACAGCCTACTATTTAAACTGTGCATGGTTGTTACTATTTCTTCTCTTAATTTGCTATTTTCACCATATTTTTCAGCCTTGTTTCTTAGTATTTCTGTCTGACTATAAGATTATGTTCTATGTTGACAAATTATACGATAGAGGTTAAAAAAAAAAGTTGTTTTTGTTGCAGTAAACATTTGCAGGCAAATGATGTGTAGCAAGGTGATGCATCACTGATTGAAGTTTTTCCTTGAAATGCTGGGTTATACTGTATTGCAGCCAATACTCTATGCTGCATGCTTTCACATACAAATTTTTTTTAAAGAATGCATGTGTCTGACAAAAACTTTAAAACTCAATCTGTTCTTTTTAAAAACTGAGAAAAAAGGAAGGGAGTCGAGTGGAGGACCAGCTTTCTGAAAAAGACAGCAGATGGAGTAGGAGTTGGCCAGTAGCAGATGACAAAACAAGCTGCCATTAATTCCTTTTCAGCGGTACAACATACAAAGTCCTTCACATTTCTCTGAAATATCAGCTCCAATTGAAATCCCACAAACTCAGCGCTGTTAAAGAACATGTTTATTATGAGCACAAACTGTGTTAACAGTAAATATCTGCTTCATGATAATGTGCATAAAGCACTGAAGTAGAGATAAGTGTAGGATTTCTTTGATTACAATGATGGTTCACACATTTTATCTTCTATATAATATTCCAAACATACATAATAGCACTTATAGTGCATAATGATTTTTCTATATGTTGTAGCATAAACATCCACTATTGGATTATCCCATCTGCAAAACAGGTTAAGTTGTCACAGAATTTTTTATTTTTATTTTTCAGGATATGAAACATTAACATTATGACAGGCAGAGTGGGAATACTATGCATAATGAATATTCCAGCTTTCCATGAATAATCATACTTTGCAGATATGAGAAATAAATGGAACATTTAAGAACATATTTTTTTCAGTTTATGCTCTGAAGACTGTTATCTCAGTTAGGCTGTTTTTTTTTTGTTTTGTTTTTTTACACATGAACAACTCAATCTAAATTACAGTTTTTGGAGGATGGATATTAGCATTTTGATAAGTAATAACTTTACATGTTATCGAGCGTCAGATTTATTACAGAATTAAAAACTTTCAAACTTTAGACTCGGTTACTAAATAACATTTTTATCCTTTTAAAAAATTCTGCTGGAGAAGTTCCTCGAATAAAATTAGATTTAAAGAAAAACTGATTCAGGGTAGTAGTTAAAGAACATGTCAGGTGCTATTAGCAGCTTCAAGGATGAAAGAAAATAATTTTTGTATCTTTAAAGAAAGATTTTTTCAGATACATGGTCTACTTGAGGGTGTTTAGGCATCTAAAAGGTTAATCTGAAATGCAAGATAACTTCACAAACTTTAACAAACATATTGCATAGACCTAGTTAAAAAAACATATTCTAAATATTTACTTGTATTGAAATTATTGTGAATTGGTCTGTTATATCTTATGCCTTAGTAAGAATTGAAAAGCTAATACATTTAGATTTTTGTTCATATGTTAATTTATCTTTTAGTAAAACAGAGAAATAATTTTCTCAAACCAAGTACTGTCAGTTGTAGATCTACTTGTTGCAGGGTTAAAAAAAAAAGTGTAAAACGAGGTCTTTCTGCGCTCGAACATCAAAATTGAACCGTCATTAAGTTTTTGTTTCCAGGGCACTTTTTGAAATATCACACTTTTTAGGTTCTGGGGCACTGAAAATATAAAATTTTTATGGCGGCCCCTTTTCCAACACAGTTCATTCAAATGACTGCAATAGCTCTTTTGGACGTTAAAGTTCTGTAGTAACCTGCTAGACCCATTTATTTATTTCAGTTTTGTACACAAACATAAATATACATTATACTGGGTCCTGAGGACTCATTTTAAATACCACAGCTCTAAAAATGTTTAGAATAAATTAATTTAATCTATATTTTTTTAATCAGGTCTAGCATTACCCTTTGACGTCTTGTCATTGGCTGATCCACTCCCCATGTAGAAAGTAAATCGTGTTGTGATTAAGTCAGATTAAGATAACAGCGACAAATGCATCAATGAACCCATCTTAAATGTCTTTGTTTTCATCATGTTCTGCAATACATATGCTGCATTTTTCTAATTTTGTGTAAAGCTGTGCAAGAAAACATGAACAAAAAATGTTCTCCTATGCGTCCACTGTGTGCAGCATCACTGAGTAGCTTCTTTCAGCTAAATCCTCTACATATCTGACTGGTTCTGAATCTAAACGAAGGAGCACAAAGGCATCCAATGACTTGAGTCTAACTGTTTTACAGTCTGGAAGACCTTTCAGCTAAAACAGTGGATGTTGGCAACATAGTACTGCATTACCCAAGAAGAGTCCCGTCTTTTTAATGAGTGAAATGATAGTTTGACTTTGGAACCAGTGAAGCGATCTACTGTGATGGGTCTTGTATTGAAAGCAGATCTAAATGTGATCCAAAACTTTCAATTTCTCCTCTCCTTTTTCACCTTACTCTTTTGGATTTGTAGTCGCATCTTAAAATTGGACTGTGAAGCCATTTTCCTTGGAGTACCAAGGGTGTTTTCACACTTGATAATCTGATACACTCAGTTCGATTGAGGACCAACATTGCAACATTTGTTACATTTTCAGCTGGTGCGTTTCGCTTTTGCACTGTGTAAAACAAATCAAACTCTGAGTAAGCTGTTAACCCCCTTGCATCAAAAATGTCTAAATAAGACATTGAGATCAACTTCCTTCTCCACAAAACATGAGCAAAACGGCATCAGATTTTAGCAGGTGTAGGATTACGTTTTTGTCTTTGGCAAAAGACCATGACTTATTTCTTCCACTAGCACTAGACACACATTTGTTTTGGTATTATTTACCCAGAATGCCATCTACTATAGTCTGATTCTTGCTTTTGGAGTGGTCCCTGGTCTGCTTGCAGCCACATATGCATTCAAACTGCACCAGAGTTCACTTCAACTGAACTGAGACCTAGGCTTTGAGGCAAACCAGAGTTCACTTTCATAGTCTGCATCAGAATCTGATTGAATATTCACACCTCCCTAAACAAATCAGATTTTCTACAGTAGGTAAACAAACTACTTTGGACTGAAAGTAGGCAAAGTAGAGTTTATTGGCCTCTTAGAGAGTGAATGCACCCTAGGAGATAAATAAACTTTATGAATTTCAGATTTTTATAAACTTGCATAACATTTTGAAGATCCTATTCTTGAAACCACTCTATCTAGTCTGTGGTAATGGTCTAAACAGAATTGATTTAGAATCTTTTTCTTGTTTTTTTTTTAATCAGATTACTTGATTACATTGATTGCCATTTCAGTTTGGGTTTCCTTATAATAATTAAGTGAAGTGTTTCATTTAGGTCATTTCTAATTTCTAATTTTGAGAATTACACAAAACTGTTCAGATTTTTCTCAAGGGCAAGAATTAAACTATTATATTATATTATACATGTTTTTAGATTTTGCAAACACTATATTGTACAAAAACTTCAAGGTTGTACTACGTAGAATTTGCAGGGTGTGAACGTTTAATGCCAAAAATATTAAATCATGTGGAAAACTTATGCATCTGGTCTCTGAAAGAAAAGGTTAAACCAATCACAGCAAGAAAAAAAGTTTACTCCAGAGCAGACAAAATTTACCTGACGGATCTCACCTGCTGATGACAGGCACTGAGCTTTCTCACCAGTGAACTATTAGGATGGTCCAATGTCACTGTGGCAAAGTGTAACAGATGGCACAGCCCTGTACCAACAGTTGGCTGGATGTGTAGTGCACATTATGCTCGAGGATTCTTGTGACCCCATCAGTCTCGTCTTTAAAAAGGTCTGAGCATATGGCCAGTGAAACCATAAAACAGTTTGCCTCACCCACTGTCCCTCCAAATCATAATGATGGATATTACTGCTGTTGTAAAGAGCTAGATTTCATATCAGTGAAACAGGATAAATAATTCATGCACACCTACAGGTTCACTGTAGGCTGTCTTCTTCACACCCTTAAATGTTTAAATTGTTGACTTTTAAATGCAACACAGACAATAAACATTATATGTGACCTTTTGTAAAAAGTATTTGGTATTTTTTTATAATGGATAATGGTTAATAATATACTATCAAGTGAAAGTCAGATCTCAGACTTTATCACTGAGTCTAAATAAAAGTGCATATAAATAGCATACTTTGTACATATTCCTGGATTTACTTGTTATGGTGGCTATAATTTGTTACAACCATCTTATTTGTGGTTATCATCAGGGGTCATTTTACCGACTTCATGAAAAACAATGATCAATAAAATTGACAGTGTTTGAAGTCTTTACTTCCTGCTTTGAGGACACAATTATGCTTCAGGCGGGGTGATTTTCCACAAAAAGTAAAGTTGAATCTACTTACTGTGAATTCTAAAATCAGATCAAACAGCAAGAAAAAAGTATAAAGCTCATGGACATCTGTATACAGTTTTTCAGAAATGTATTCCCAGCAGATTTACATTTTAAATTATTCATATTTAATCAAAATGTCTAAGTTTGATAGGGAATGTGACAGATATCTCACAAAAGATAAAGTTTAAAAAACAAAACCAGTTTCTATTTACATTTTATTAAAAAAAATAGCTACTGAAAGTGTTTCTGTCAATGGAAAAATCCTAATTTGTAGTAAAACCCTTTTTATAATTGCTGCACAGCTTTCTGTATATTTTCCACTTGTGTTTTGAATGTGTATCTTCTACTTGGGAAAGCCTTTTAACCATCACCTAATATTTAGGCTCATCAATATATTCCTTATTAGAGTCAACCTCAGATTCAAAAGCGTCAATATTGTTTCCAGTCAGAAGAAACACGACAGTCAAATTAAACGACAAATTCAAACCTAAATTTGCCAGAGGTGTGGATAATCTTGACTGTAGCTTAACTGTAGACCACAGGGCTACATACAGTGTTTATAATTGTGTATTCCACAGAAAGCTTTCTATCAGTAAGTGGAGCAGGGAAAGCCTGAAGGTCTCAAACGTACAAAGCAGCCTAATTTTAACTTTACATGTATAACACTCACTCCCCATATCCTGAACCATAGATGTCTTTTTTCCTAACATGTACATTTAAAATGTGGCATCCAAGAAGAGTGTGTTTATGAAAAGCCTACACTTTATATGTATATAATCTTCTCCATATTACTGCAAATGTTAAGTGATTATGACACTGGAACCTAACTTTATTGCTGATACAAAGGGGAATCAAATGCCAGACACCACTTTATTGACATGAATAAGAAAGTTGACATTTTAGATCTTTACAAACCTACAACCTTTGAACTCATGCATAAATTATGCAACTGGTCTTTGTTAATTGCCAATATGGCAATGCATTTATTTGGAATGCAGGGGAAAAAAACATCCTTACACAAAATTGTATATCGTCAATCCTCATTTGTCTGAACCAGCTGAACATATTCTCCTGACAAGTTTGATAAACAAACTATAGAAGAAAAACATCAATCAATTAAAGGTGAAAAACTAGCTCTCATTTGCTAGTAGTTGTCAACAGCATTGCCTCACAGCAAAAAGGTTCTAGGTTTGAATCCCAGCTTGAGGTACCTGCATTGATTTTCTGCATGCATGCATGTTTGCTCCATAGTTGAAAAACATGTTAGATTAGTTGATTTCCATGAATTGAGTAAGTGCATAGTTGTTTGTTCTGTTTGTCTTTGTAGTACCCAGAAAGGCAGTGACTTGTCCAGGATGTGCCCTGCTTCTTGTTCACTGACCACTGGACATAGACACCATTGTCCGGCAACCCTGCAAGTATAACCAGCTATAAACTTTTAAAGACATATCATGCATTTTCCAGGTATGTGATGCTATTTTATAGCACAGTCAAGTAGCTTTGTTAACTTCAGTTGTTATAACAATTTGATTTGATTTTGCAATTTGAAGCCTTGAAACTGGCCTCTGTTTCTTTAAGAAACTCCTACTCTTTCTGACACTCATTATCCCAACAACGCTCCTCCATTATGGTGTTTACGATCATTCTTAGGAGTGTTGGACTAACATTTAGTTCAGCAGTCTTGCAGTTCGACCAGAGGTTTGATCTGTGGCGTTGAAACTCAACTATATGCTGGAGCTGTGAGGTGGAGATTTGTGGAAATAGGTGGTGCTGCGTGACAGAAAGCGTTTAGGGACCCACATAAAATTGAAAGATTCCTAAAACACGCAAGAATCAAAGCAACACTCTGGAGATGTTTTCAATGAGTGTTTTATTACAGCTACAACAAGTTGTTTTTAAATCACTCCCTCCTCCCTAAAGAAGGAAGCCTTCAAGAGTGCTATATTTGAAGATAAACCTAAAACTTTATTGTTCTTTAGCCTTGTAAATGACATATTATAATTCTTCTCCTTCTCCTTGAAAGATCATGTTCTAAGTGCACCAAAACTGAGTTAAGCTATTAGGTTGTGGGATATTAGAGTGCGCTGTACAGTGACACATGGGACACACATAGTCCTGACTAACAACACTGCACTCAGCCAGAATTGTCCCAACACTTTGTGATATACTATTACTAAAATGCATGCACTTACAGTGTTTTCATCATGTGTTGCAAGTAAGATATAGGAACAATGTCAATCTATGTAACAAGCAATATTATAATGATAATAATGACAATATACCAACATCAAAAATCTAAAATACAAATAAATAATGTTCAGTGTTTTGAATAAAGTCATGTTTTAGATGCAGGCTATCAAGCAGCTACTGCAAGGTTGGAGTACCAGACATCTGCCGTGGTAAGGGTACCCGGCCAAAACATCAGTGCGACCCTTCAGTGATCGATTTCCGTCCGTCAGCCTCTGTCCTGTCTACACTGTAATCAACCCAATACTCAGAGATCAAATTCACTCTCTGTTGCTGCCATAACTGATCAGGTTTTACCTTCATCACAGCATCAGGATAAAGGTTTCAGAGCAGACCTAGTACTTTGATTTCTGGGTGTGACGTTGTTAACTGTTAACTTGCTAGAGGCTATGCCCAATGGGATTTAGAGACTTGCCTGGTCAGGCCCAGGTTGTGGTTAACGGCTCTGCTGTCAAGTCTTTGTCTCTAAACGTACCAGAACTCATTCAAGTTTCAGTAATATAAAATGAAAGTAAACCCCCCACTCATGCAAACTGTTTATGTTTTTGTTTTGATCATACAATGCATGCTTATATGGAACTTTCAAAAAGCTGTTTTACATTTTGCAATATTTAGATATACGACTATTGTCACCCAGCTAGCAAAGTCTAGAGTGCAATTAATCCTCAGTCAGAACAAAAGCAATCTGGTAATTTCCCTTCATTCATTTAAACTGCTTTTATTAGTGTCTTTCCAACCTTCCTTCCTGCCACAGCCGAGGAAGTAATGAGAGTGTTAATCTCTTAATCAGAGATTGCCCTGTCTAACATGGCCCTAGAGTGCCACTTTAGGCCTCTGAGAACCAATCCAATCACTGCTAATTGTTTTCAGCTGGTTTTAAAATGACCAAAAGCAACATTTAAAATGCTGATATGAGTCAGAGCCTTATTTTCCTCCTACCTGTACTATTTTCACTTAATTCTTTCACCATCTAAAAATACAAGCTCTTCTGAGACTAAAAAGTAGCCTATATATTCAGATTATTGTTCTCATTAACAAATAATGTACTTGTCTTGTTATCCACATTTAATGTGCAGAAATACCAAAGATAAATGTTGTAGATATGTCTAAGAAACGCAAAAATGTTGCAGCAATATGATTTAAAACATTGTTGTGCACATTGACTGTCAATGTTTGTTTGTCCCTTTGGCTATGATAAAAAATTAGACAGTAGTGTAAGAAGAATTTGTATATTTAATTGGACAATCAAACATTTCACTATTCTGAATTCATCCTTGACTAAAAACCAAATGTCATATTGGTGACCTAGCAAGAAAATAAAATCTTAATAGAGTTTAATTCAATTATTCACATGGGAAATATTTTAATTTAGTTTTGTGGCCAAATAATTTAGTTGTTTTAGCTTCCAAGAGACATTCCACCACACTTAAAAATGAAACAACAGTGCAAAGGAAGGAAGCGTTTTTCCTTACAGCTGTTGTATCATACAGCAATTGTTGCTGTCCATTATTCTACCCTCAATACTTTTAAAGTACAACTGAGATAAAATACAATTCCCACCTAAAACAGTGCTAATAAATGACCCAACAAATCAGATATTTTGCCTAATTTTGTTTCACTTTGTGATGCAAACTTTTTCAAAACTTCCATACAATGCATTTTGCTTTTATTGCAGTGATCTGGACAGATTGTCCTACTTCCCCTGTCCCCTACTAAGCATTTTGATCTTGACAAAATGATATCACTGTGTTTCTCTCAATGATTTTAGTAGGAGCTAATCCAAGCTCTAAATAAAAATTAAAATATGAGATCAATGTCATTTTGGTAGATGGAAACCCACTGAAATATACATGGCATCAAACCATCATAAAAGCAATATGGGGCAGAGCAGTTCTACAGACAATCTGGGCTTTTCCTTTCGCTGTGACCACTCTCCTTTGAACATTCAGTACCATATGGGGCAGACAACTTAATCCTGAGCTTCTCTTTCAGACATTTTTTTTTTTTTTGTAGTTAACATACCAAAGGGTTGAAGGGGCCCGCTCATCTTATGATGTTTTCATCAAAGATTTTGAAAAAAATAAATGTGCAGTGTCTTTTTTAAGACTTTGCTGTGAAGGCTAAGTGGCTGCACTTCCAATGTATTTTCAGGAGGCTTGGCAATCAACAGCGTGTGGCAGAAAGCAGTAGAGGAAAAAGATATCATTCAGTATCAGTCACTGAGCTACTGCAAGATCAGATGGAATAATTTCTTCCTTTGAAAATAGGTATCCAGCCTGCAATAAGTAAAAGAAAACAAAAAACAAAAAAAAGTACAGATGTTTTTCCTGCCAAATACTTCAAATCAGTGGCCTGGTCTCAACGTAGGGACCCTCTCATCATTGAACCCTGACCTGAGTAAAGGAGTTAAGTGATTGATTTTTCGAAAATGAATCACTTATTCAAGCATTAATCATAAAGGCTAACATAAGAATCAGCACAATTCATTTCAACCAATTTTAACAGACTCTTGCTGTTGTCCCAAAATGAATAAAATAAGTATTTTTCTAAAAACTCTAATTATGTATTATTAGCTGAGAATCCTCTTTATGAAATTATAACCAGCAATGTATTTTTTAAAAAAGGTTGTTGTGACTGTTCAGTAGATGCTTTGAATCACCTCATACAACTTATAATACAAACCACATGCATCTCTCCAAGATTTCATAACATGATCAAAATTCAAAACCTCATTTCAAAGCTAAGTTTTCAACTGGATTTGCACCCCCAAAAAATCTACCGTCAATTAATGATATATTTATTCTGAATATAGTGTAATGTTGAAGAAATAAAACCCTGAAAGTGAGCCAAACTTTTTCAGACATGGTTCCACAACCACTGAATGTGACTTTCCACATGGTTGTTTAAGAAATGAAAAGCTATAGATTGTAATACCTGGGGTTAAATAATTAGTTCCATCTGGGAGACAGTTGTCCATTCAGTAACGATCCAATGGGAAGCTTATTCCATTTTGATCAGATAAATTCAGGTGGTGACTTTGTTGGGGGGGTTCAGGCAGTGTGTACACTCACATCACTCTCAATATGTGCTCAGGTAGATGGCACAAATATGATGCCATACCTGAACAGTCAAAGTTCACATTTAGCTTTAGAGAGCCTGGGCTAAAAGGGCACACACTTCACTGTGGGAGTGGAAGCTAGCAGTCTCTGGGGGATTGTTGAGGGAAAAAAAAGACAACAGATTTTAAACTCCTGGAAAATCTCAACAATGACAAGGGAATTTATTGGATTATCTCACAAGGTTTATGTTCCACATATGCAGTGTCAACTTTAGATGTCAATCCATCATCAACAATGAATATTTGTTGAATAGAAGGAACAGGCCTTTGAGATATGACAGTACAAAAGCAAACTTTGGCCTTCATGATCCTCATGACTCATTTCCTATTGTTAGCGTTTCATTTTCAATTCCAGAGCTTGATCGAGGAAGGGCAGCCTGCAAGTCCATTTCTGATCTTTGTTTGCCAAGGTAGTCTGTAGATTATGTCGATAAATAAAAAGTAAAAAAAAAAAGAAAAAAAAAGTGAGTAAAAAGGCCCAGAGGAAGCACTTTAAGGGCTTTGGAAAGGGTGTATGGCTCACTATTACCTGACCAGTGTTCAGACTTTTGCAGTTAACAGGCAGAATCTGGAAATATTCTGCTTTTGGGTTTGATAGACTCACTAAAACAGTGTTCTGTACTTTGACACAAAGTTTAAATGCCTAAAACGTTTCATGCTTGTGCCTGCTTGTGTGAACTGAATCTACATTCAGCCAACTTTATAAATTAAGAGTTTTGATAATGTCTCAGTTGTTGTGTCAGCTGTTTGAAAAAATATTCCCAAAACACATAATCTATAAGGGCAAGTTACGCATTTCGACTGATTGTAATAAAACTTAAAAATTACTGGGGGAAAAAAAAAAAACACTGTTCTATCTATAAGGCATCTAACTGGTAAGTGTCGTGTTCCTCAACTACAATTAGGTTTATGACAGATATGGTAGCTTCAGCCACTCGTAAAAGCAGTTTAAAAAGGATTCAGTAATGACAATTTTAAGGGTGTTTTCACACCTGAGGTGTTTAGTCTGTTTCAAACAAACTTCACGTCTTTCCGCGATTCTATGGAAACACAACAATTGTACTAAGGTGCAGACCAAAATAACTGAAGACCCTTTGGAAACAGTGGTTTTATTATATCAGAGGTAGAGGATTTAAGACATGATGAGAACTTCTAGAAGCAGAGGTAGACATGGCAAAGGCCAAGTAAAAAAGTTTTCTACAATTGTCAGTTGTGCTAAAGTTTAGTTCAGCTTTTACAAAGATCAATAAAGCTGCACAGACAACCATAAAATTGACACTGATTCTACATTTAAGAGTTACAAACCGCTTTCATTTGCAGAGTACAGCATTATAGAAACAATGAAATTATTTGGTGCTGCTTGGATATGGCAATTGATTTTAATTAGTTTTCCCTAATTAAGCCTGAGGGGACAAGCAAAGAGTTTAGATAAATTAGAGGGCAAGAACACAATGCAAGAGGATACAGTTGCAATTCATCTCAGAGTTGTACTTGGTAAGGCCTGGTTTGTAGTCTGAAGCAAATTTAAAGGTTTTAAAACCTATTCGGGTTCTCACCCTACCAACCCCACAGGTTAAGGTTTTGTTCATAGGATGTCAGGTTGTGGAAATGAAGGAGTGCCACCCATTAATCGAAAATGTTTTGCTATCTTGAAGCATAGTTGATGAGTCCGGAGCATTTGTAAAGAAGAGGAATGATGCCTGTACCTAAACATATGATTAATTACATAGCTTGATAGATAAATAGCTTAATAGACCCCAAATATTAGTCATTAGTGATCAGAAAGTAAAAGAAAGGATATGATTTGGCACAATAAGCATGCTTAAGAGAAACTTATAATAAATTTGATCATATTTTTCTATATATATTGTTTTAGGTTACAATCATAAATTGTTTTAAATGTCCAACTGTTTTAGTTCATCTAACTTTAAATTTAATTTCACTGGTTGCTACTTATAGAGTTTCATCCCTGATTTTGAAGAAGGCTGAGAGAAGCTGCTTGGTCAAAAGATGCAGCAGCAGTTCCTATTTCTATAAACAAAATTAATTTCAACTCAATTGTCTACATTCTCTTCGTCTCCAAATATGTGTCCAAGTATCAAAATCTAAATAAAATAATTAAATAAATACAATGTTATTGAAACAATATATATGTGTCAGTCTATTTTAGTAACAGTAGGGATAATTATTGTTTGTGGTGTTAAAACCCTGATAATTCTAATCAAGTTTATGATGTCATGAGAATCACATACTACCCCGTTGCTACATGCTTTCCTAATGAAGGATTTATTTATTTAAAACATTTTATAGTTATAAAAAATGGGATATCAAGTTAACTCAAATGAATACAAATCAAAAAGAAAGCTTTTTTAAGTCTTTTTTTTCCATTTTCTTAACAAAAATGTAAAGAAAGTATAATGCAATATCTTAAGGCATCAACCTATGTCAAATAGAGCACAATCCTGAAATGATTATTATAGAGGACGCCAGCTCTGCCTGGAAGAATAGATGCTGTACTGTAGTGTTTAACTTTAGTTTGTAACAGTGTGATGCACACTGTGATGAAAAGACGAGGAAAATCAATGAGTAAAACTCGTGACAAGAATCATAGTGGATCCTTCTATTGCTTGCAAACCAAACAGATGGGTAGAAAATGTGCAAACACAGACACGCAGTCTCACATAGAAACCCCTCCCAGGCTCTTGCTAACTGCATCTTTCTTGGATGAAAGAGAATTATCTAACCATTTGAAGAAAAAAAAAAAAAAGCACCTAGCCAATTATTGCATACCCTGGCACAAACAAGATAGCTGCTGAAAAATGCTAATTCTTCACATTGTGCATTCCATTACAGGAGAAGTGACAGCTCTTTAATATTATGATAACAGTGGAGGAGAAAAAAAAAAAAAAAGCTTTCATTCAACAAACCGAGCAGCACTAGCAGCTGTAGAGAAAGCAATTTGCATGCTGAATTTCTCTGTGAAATGCCTGCAGTGTTTTTAATCACTCGACATTAACAAATCTTTTAATTACCATTTGTCAACAACTGTGTTCAGAATAATTTCAGCTGTCTGATGCTTGGGGTTTAAGGATGGTGCGACTTACATACATTTTCTATTAGGTGTTTCTCGTTTCTTTCGAGGGTGTTGAAAAGGCGCTCTCATGATAAAGGATTCTCTGTGAAAACGGAAATACATTTTTCAAAGAAGAAAAAGTGTTGGCAGGAGATTAAACTTAAAAATAAAAGATAAAATGTTCTGAAAATACAAAATCTTTTAGCCAAATATCAATTGTATAATAATGTGATATTTTTAACTGATTGCTATAAAATAAATTTAATTTTCTAGTCTGTTTTTTACTGTATTGGATAACATTTGGAAGTATTTTCCACACAAACAATGCACTATAGGCTTTTTTGTAATTTGGTGGCTTTCATAATTGTCATAAAAATTTTGAATTAGAATCAAGGCAGGAGTAACACAGATGAGTCTGTTGCATAATTGCAGTCTCAGCAGTATTCTGTCTTCAATGAAAAAAAAGGTATATTATTTTATATATAAAGTTAATTATGTTTTTTCTTAGACTCACTCAGACATTAAAAACCTTCGAATATTATAAATCATCACTATGAGCCATGCCAATACAGGTTCCTGAAGTTAAAACAAAGCCTTTTTAAGTTCAAGAATCTCAAAATATTGCTACTCATAAATTTACTCTTTAAGATACATATCAAAACTTAATCTGTCATGGAAACAAGAGAATATTCTTGTCTTTTGCTTTGCATTTTTAGCACAAGATTAAAATTATAACAAAAATGTTACTTTTCTTTCATGTCTTGCCAGCTTTCTACTGGTTCTTTTGTCATTACACTTCCGGCATATTCATAATACACTCCTGATGGGCAATCAATAAGACACATCTAAACTGTGGAAGGGATGGCTGACAATTGCTGGAGGTAACGCTGCATCTCTGTCTGACCCTTTTCTCCGCCCATGCAAATAGGACTTAAAAGACTACAGGTCAAAAGGGGAAAACACTTACTGAAATCCTGAATTCCACAAACCTACTGCCACTCTGGCTCAGCAAGTAGGCAGTTAAAAATTAAAATGTATGCAGAATATTGCCGATTAAAATGTTTGCAAATGTAAGAATGAGAAGAAAAATGAATAATTTAGTTAAAAATATGATGTTAAAAAGCAGTATACAAATAGTAATGAGATAATAAATAACTATAATGTCTTATTAGGACAAAACACAGGATTAAACTTATCTTGTATCATTTATTTCTGTGCAATCAAAAATCATCCCATTGTTTTGCTGCTCAACACAAGGAAACAGGATATAAACTGAACAGTTGTGCCTCTTTTCGCTCTGTCCTCACAAACAGATAAAGGTGTGAGCATATGAATACATAATCAAGAGCTTTCTCACCCATTGGTAGGGACATCTCATATAATACAGTGACACTTGAGCATTCACGCTTCTGGAAAAAGAGAGCAATTTAGCTCAGGCCTGATAAGATGAGCTGAATACCGCCTTCAAAACACTGTTAATCATCAGAAGGAACTCACACAACCTTTCTCACCAACACTGACACAGCTCATTTTACTTTTGGGAGTCAAAGGCAGATTTCTTCAAAGCATTTTTTGGATTTGTGATGTTTCACCAGGCCAAAGAAAATGGAAGGGTGATATAAAGCAAGGTTTTTTTGTAAACTAAAGAAAAATGTTCAAAACAGAAGTCTTGTGTTAGAAAGTGACAGAACAAGTCTGAAAGCAGCACACGGATTCTACTGTTCATTTAAAAATAGTTTTTTGACATGCAAAAGCTGTCTCTGAAGGTAATTATTTGGGATACCTAAAGCTACTTTTTAAATACGGTTGATTTTCAAAACAGCTTATAATGTGTACTAATTTCGTCTGATTTTTTTAAAGGAAAGTTGGTAATTTACTCTGGTTTTACAAGTGTCACATTCTCCACTCATGCTTTTTTTTTATCCCAGTTAATTCCCAAGTTTAAATGTGTTAAGATTCAAGAGACCAAGTTCATGAAAAAGATTTAAAAATGTGTTTAGTTTTAAAGTGTTTTGACCCTAAAACGGAATATTTAGAGGTCTAGTCTAGTGGAAATTCAGTCTGGTCTCAGGTCTGGTTTTCTATGGCGTTTAAGCGTTTAAGCAGCTGTAAGCCAAAATTAAACACTGCACATGGAATTTATTAAGACTCCACTGGCAAATTAGCCTGGAAGGACAGTATTACTAAAGGAAGACCATGAAAAGCAGATCTAATCCTTCATGCATACGTAACAGACTTCTGTGAAATACACTCCAGGTATGGATTTGATGAGGGAATAACATAACATGATATAAAACTCAAAAAAGCCAATTTTGTTTTTAAACACATACATTTTCCAAATCCATATTCTGCCTCGACTTTGGCTTGCCTGCTTTTGAGATCTGTTGCCCCTTTTTGTCTAAAAATCACATAATTTAGCAGTGCCACTACCAAAAAAATAAATAAAACACCAGAGACAGCTGTAGAAATTGATGGGACTCAATATGACCAGTAAAAATATATTTGGCTGCCACTTGTGCAATGCATTCCCTGATTCATAAAGAGCTAGCAA
Source organism: Poecilia reticulata (assembly GCF_904066995.2). Classification (NCBI taxonomy): domain Eukaryota; kingdom Metazoa; phylum Chordata; class Actinopteri; order Cyprinodontiformes; family Poeciliidae; genus Poecilia; species Poecilia reticulata. The sequence goes on along the minus strand of NC_088833.1, from coordinate 12,235,558 downwards.
ACACAAACTGAGATCTTGTAAAAAAAAAAATTGAAAGAGGAGCAAAACCCTTTCACAGACCCAGACCTCAGCACAAGTGCCCTATTGAGATCTGCCATCAACAAGCTTTTAGGGATGATGAACATCCACTGAAGTTTAGCTGTCAAAAAGGCTCTATGAAATAAATCTGTTTTCTTTTAAATAGAGTTTTACATCTCTTGCGGTTTCTATGACTACATTTAACTTTCTGGGAAAATATTGGATTCATGACTGACTGACAGGCAAGTCACAAATCAGCTTTGAATCTGATCATCAAATTTATTGGTGGATCTCAAAGTCAGTATTAATATCTTTGTTACTGTTCCTTTACTTGCTGTTTGACACTATTTGTAGTATCACACCCTCCCACTATCCACGACTGCTTTTTCTCCTCCATATGCCTTGTTATGAAGGGTTGGAACCAAACTTGGGGTGTGATATTGTATGTTAGGAGTCCAAACAAGAAAAAAAAAAACACTGATGCTGGATGACTCACAATATTATGTGCCTGCTTAAAACTGTAATATGTTTATGCTTTTGTGGTTAAAAACTTACCTTTTAACAACAGTTTTACTGACAAACATTCCTTACATTTTTTTCCCCCCCACAAAGTAGCATAGATTCAGTTATCTTTTTTGGCAGCTCTGCTCTTTGCTTTTCCTGCAGGTATCAACAGATCATACAGGATGAGTCATGGTTCTTTAGTTTCAGTGCTTGTAATTTTGTTTCTGTTATTATCTTAATAAAAACAATCTAAATAGACTTCCCAGTCTTTGTGTTTGGCTCAATCTCAGTAAGGTTTTAGACTTGATTGAAATACTAAGAAGAAAAGAACAGCATGCTTGAGCCCAAGCCGCCCTCCATCTCCTCCCACCCAAAAACTGACAGGCACATTTCAATCCTGTGAGTGAGAGAAGCTTGTTGATGGGCCGGCAGGAGATCCTGGCACTCGATCAGTGCCTGCCATTAGGATATTTTCACATAGAGAGGGAACTGCTGCCTCCAAGCAAGGCCCACTCACATCTGCTAGGGACACACTCCTGACTAAGTGAACTGGAAGCAGGCCCCTGATGTGACCAAATGCCAGTTACAGCTTGTCTGAGAATGTTTCAGAGAGTATTTCCCACAATTAGCAGATAAAATGACACTGCAATTACTACATGTCCCTTCATACATTATCTTGTATTATGCATGTAAAATGTTTGACAATATGCTAGCGTCCGCTTAGTAGGAAAGGGTTTTGTAGAAATTTGATCACGTTTAGCAAAAGGCTAAAAATGTCTAAAATACCGCGCATGCAAATTTCCATTCACCACTGAGTCACATTAAAATTTGAAACAGGCAAAAATGTGAACACAACAGTAGTTGTGGTAATTTTAGTGAAGGGAGGAAGTGGTTAATGTCTGATCAAAGACAATTTTTTCATTTGTCCTTTTTTCTTTTGTACATATTTTTGTTTTTCTCACACAATAAGATTGTGTGACAAAATGTTTTCTGTACAATAAAAGCTGGGCTTGGTAGGTTTGCAGATACTCAAGCAAAAAGCAAAAAATGCTTAAAGCTTTCAGCCTAATCTCTGGGCTTTAAAGCTGCAAACACTGATCTCAACTGATGATCTGACACCTTTTAACTCATGTCTCCCTTGAAGTTACTAAGCTGTTTGTAGGCCTCCTGCATGCTGCACATTTCACAGTCTAGCAAGAAATATGTCATTTTGGTTGCTTAAGTGTCTGAGCTCCTTAAAGATTGTTCCACTATAATAAGCATTGCAAAGATTAAGAAAGGGAAAAGAGAGACCAGAGGAGAGAGCATAATGCAATATAGAAGGTTTGACAGAAGAAATAATGTTGGAAGGACGAATACAGGCAAGAACAGAGGTGAGAGAAAAGTAAAAATTGTGAGGACATTAGAAGGATACAGGCAGAGAAGTGGCCAGTATAAGATGGGTAGTGGAGCAGAGAAATATATATATATATATATATATATATATATATATATATATATATATATATATATATATATATATATATATATATTGAAAGCAATCTCAGAGAGAGAGACTTTTGAAAGAAGCAATATGTTAGTCAGAGCTTCCATCCAGCTTGGACATCAAATGATCTAAAACATTTCTGTCAAACGTCAAACTACACTTACGTTGTCAGCAAACATCACTTTTAGAGAGATATAATTAAATCAAAATCAAATGTACTTCCTTTGGAACACACCAATAAGAAAAACAAAGAGATCACTCGTTGAAAAATTGTCTTTAAATAAACTCGGAATTTTGCTCTTTTTTGCCAATTAAACCAGCAGCAGAGATGGACTTTAGTCACTTCTCCATTGTGAAGTCTCGGTCCAACCGGTTAATGTCCTTCGCTTCTACCCAAGTTTGGAATGTCTCCTTTGCAGCATCTTCCTCACTATTGTGGGTGTGACTATGGGCAGGAACATGTTCCCAGGTCGTCAGTTCCTGTGGTCGTCAGTTCCCACAGGAACCACACCGATAATCTTGTTCGCCTTAAAATTGGGCCTCTATCTATTTAAGAACCACTTTCTGACACCGTCTTCAGCTCGTCATCACAGCTATTCTTTTCCATCATCACATTTACAGTTGATCTTCAGACTGTCAAACGTAGAAGTATTTCATACGATAAGCTCAGCTTGCGCACAGTTCCAAATTGGTTTTTGCTAATCGCTGCTGCTGCTAGTCTGATGGAGCCGAGTGGAGAATGGAGAAGGAGTGGTGGAAAAAGCATGAGGTAGAGGTGCTCTGAGTTCTGAAACTAGGCTGGAGACTGCAGCTTCAAGGAGGACCTTTGTGAAAACAGGCAGTAAGAACTTCAACAGGAACCTATTTGTCTATGTAGAGTACAATTTCTGTTTATTTCAAAGGTCTATAAACTGACATGAATGACAGATTAAGAACCTTCCCAAAATAACCTCCCATCACCAAATAACATTTTAGCTGAGATTGGATACAATTGCCTTTTTTTCCATCTGTTTCCAATCTTGCTTAAAGTAGAGTAGTTTGATAAATGTTGTGAAGATTTTATTTAATTTCTCTTTGAAGGTTTTGGGCAATAAATTAGCATTTGATGTCCCTTTTCTCTAATGACGCCTCCATCTTTTTGAATCACTGCATCTATGATCAGAAACATTCCAGCCTCTGCAGATACATTTAGCTGTTTTTGATCAAATTAGCTCTCATAGAGAAGTAAGTATTTTCAGTAGGAACCCTGAGGAATTATGTTTGGATTTTTCTTTCTTATGTTTTTTCACATATTTCATTTTACAATCATCTTGGGAATACACTTCCTTTCACAGCACCAAGATTTTTCAGTCGATGCCATTAGGAGCTGATCCTATTAATATTAGCAAAGGAAATCCATGTTATGGCTTTGGCTGCCATAGCAACGATGGTCAAGTTTATTTGGTTGCAAAGCATTTTGGTCTGAAGTTTTGCTATTTACTTTCCTCTGATTATGTATGTTTCAAATGCAATACAGTCACATTCTTCAGGCATTCAAGTATCTCCGAGGAGATCTAAAAGTGCCATTTCCTGTGAAAGTGAGAGCAGCTTTTGCTCCCCAGAGTCTCCACAGTGAAACCTTTCTTCCTCTTATCATAGATACCCATCCTCAGACATCCGACACAGCCACAGCTCCAAACAGGGGAACATTTTTATTTTCCCCAAGCAGCCTGCTGGTAAAAAGCCTGTTATGTGTGCGTGTGAAAGAGAGATAAAAGAGAAGGTGAAAAGTAACAAATTTAATGGTGAGACCACTAACGGCTTTGGCTTTTTTATTTTTAGGGTAGAGGTAAGCAAGTCAGTGGGTGTCAGAGTAAACAACAAAATGTAAGCAGGTGCAGGTTTGAAAAGCGACTTAGAAAAAAAAAACAAGTCTGCAACATGTGGTGGTTCTACCTCCTGTGCCTGAGCATATATTGGATAAAGTGACTGTTGAGGAGTTGCCAGGGACTGTGTGTTTAAATTTAGCTCGAGTTCACCGCATACATACGGTTTGTTGAAATAAAGCGGCAGGATGCAGCTACCAAGACTCACAGAAGCTGTCAGAAACTCTTAGACCCTAAAACTAAGGGGGGTGTTGGACGTGAATCCTCCGTATTCCTTTCTGAATCCACATGAAAGAAAGAAGCAGTTAAATTCTCCCCTCTCTCACTGACAGAAAGGAAATGAAAAAGGGAGAATATGAGAATGCAAGGGAAGTGGGAAATCCATTTTAATTAGTGAGTGCCTTACCTTCCTGTTTGTTATAACCCTCCTGTCTTCCTCCAGCGTGCAAAATTCCCTAACAATGGCGCTCACAATGCACCAGGGATGAAGCAAAGGATTAAAATTTTGTTTTTCTTAAGCAAAGTTGACAGAGACGTATTTGGTCTTTTTCCTCTTAGCATGCAAAGCACTCCCTACTGTCACTGCCAGCAAAACTGTTCCAATTAAGTTTGATCCTCCTCTTTATCCACTTGTTGTTTGTGTTAGAGGGGAGACGGTGGCGGCTGGCTCCTATTGAACTGCACGCTGACGAAGACAGCTTCTTGTCCAAGCCGGGGTACAAGACAGGAGTATGGATGAAAAGAGTAGACTTGAAGCACGTGTGGACACTTGATGTTACAGTTATACACCAGCGGAGGAGGAGGCAGAACATGAGTCAGCACTCCTACATGAAAGGGTAAACAAGTATGACTTGTTTTGTGTAGGAAGTGAGAAGCAAGCTACTGAAGAAGAACCACTGCACCTGTGTCAAGAAATTATGGCATAAAAACCACCCTGGAGAGCAGACGTATGCAGGGTTTTTAATAGTATATTCATGAGTCACCAGGCTACGTAAGAAGGGAAGTCATTAGCAATTTGTGTGTTTCAGAGGGAATATCTATGCTTATTAAGCAGCTGATAGTATAATTGACATATAACAAAAAACAGGTAACAGGGACATGATTTTTTATTTTTCTTGAAACATTGTAGAATAACAAATGGAAAGTGATTTTTGCCAAAGTCTGACTTCTCAAGAAAAAAAAACACATTGTGTAGTTTCAGTCTATTTTGGCAGATATCAGTAAGTAAATTAGGAACAATAAAAATAATAATAACAGCATTATTGTCATTACAGAAAACATGTAATAGAATTACTTGGACTATAATGAAATTGGGTGGGATATAATACTAGGTGGCATTTATTAGCCAACAATAGTCAGCTTGCAATATCACCACTGACATGCAAGAACCCCAAGAGCATGACACTGCAGTGTGTACCTGCTCAGCTGCAGGATGGAGAGCATGAGCAAATATATAAACAGTACAGTCTAATTACTAATGCCATGCAACAGTGCTTGAATGTTGCCCCAATTTTGCCCCTTCTTTTCAATCCAATGCAAGTGAAGATTAAAGGAAGGTGGTGGCGGGTGTGATCTTGATTATTATTTCCAGATCCTTGAAGATACCACAATTAGCTGTTCAAACTGTTGCATGTACGTAGATGTATATGTACGTTTTCTGGCACCTTCTAGTCTGTTGTGGCATTGCTCCAGAAAAGACAGGCGTCACATAAGCCCTGCCTCTGTCAGCTGTCAAGTGTGATGCCAACTAAGGCTTTTGGATTTTCATCAAAAGTCAGTGGTGCAGTGTAGGACAAGTTGTTTGCCAACAAGCTTTGGTTTATATTTTGGCTTTTGTTTCATTTTTGTAGATCTCTTTGTAGAAATTTTGACAAAATTGCCAAACCCCAACAGAAAACAGTCTGAATAACTTTAGTTTATAGCGCTCATTTTTACTTCTATAAAACAGTTTTTTTTTATCAGAATGAAGTGCAAAATTACATTCCATCCTACACTTCACACAATGCATAGTATACTGTGTTATTTGAAGTTAGATCATTTTTGTTCGGAAATGGTGTAAATACAATAAACAGCCATGGGACAGTGTGGTACGGCAGAAAATTAGCACCAAACTGATATTTGTTTTTTTTTTTTTATTATGAGAATACAGTCATAATATTACACGAATAAAGTCTCATTATGCCAAAAAAGTAATATTTTCAGAATAAATAAAGTCAGAAATTACGAGAAAAGTTGTTCTAATGAGAGCAAAGCTTTGAAAGAGTTTTCAAGATCTGACAGGAACAGCTCATCATGTTTGTGTGGTTATTTCTTTGAAATAGTAATTTGCACAACTGTTTCAAAGTCATGCTTAACAATAATTTAATGATATCAAAAGATGTGCAATATTCATTTTTTGATTTTTTAAAACTCATATTCATATTGATATAACTTGTTCTCATATTATTATAACTTTATTCTCATTTTATTGCAACTTTATCGTGGGTGGGTTGCCGGTTCAATTCCCACTCTGGTTGCCACTATCGTAGTGTGTGGCGCCACCAGTGGACCTGGTGGTGCTGTTCATGGCAGCCTCACCTCTGTCAGACTTCTTGCAATATTATGATTTTCTTCTCATACTACCTTTTGTAGGAATATTGTGATTTTTTGCCAATACCTGCCCATGTTATGTAGCTTCTAGGATCGTGGTGCCATTTGATGGCACAATCGAGTAACTATGTTCCTCTCAGTTGTTATGAAAATACTGTATATTAAAAAAACACACACACACTGACGATATAAGTTTGCAGCTACAACTCCATCTGGAAATTGCTAACTTTAAAAGTATTACTATGATGTTGGATTCTTCTACACACAATCACAAACCAACCATTTTTGGAAGCAGTTGAATTGTAAGTCACAGCATTGCACTCTGAAACTATGAAACAGCAGCCAGAGATGAAGCGTGGGTTCTATACGCAATGCTGGCCATGATGAAAACTTCTTGTCAGATTTTGTTATGAAGCCTCTGCAATATGTTGTGAGGAACTCATAATGACAGGCATTTGTTTTCATTACTTCTCCCAGTTTCAACCAGCACTGTAACCTAACATATCACTGCACCTTAGTGATGTGGAATGAAAGGGCAGCCAAGGAGAGAGGGGCATGAAGAAACAGCATGAAACCTAGATGCAGCTCAAAGCTTGTGAGACATATCACACTGTAAAAATATTGCAGAGAAACACAAGTGGTGGTTTTGAGGAGGTTAAAAGTAGAGCAGCATTTGTTATACATAGAAACTGATGTTTCTGCAAGAGCAACTCTGGCTGGACTTCAAAATTAAGGAAACTGACGAAGAAAATGTTAAAAAGACCAGAAAATCTGAAAAAATAAAGAAACATTTGAGAATATAGTGACAGTTGACCAGGCTATTATTAGGCTACGCTGTCTTGAGTCCTCTGAGTCCCATGGGTGATCATTATTGCACAGATAACCTCAACAGCCTTTCCCACATCCTCTTATGTGACACCAGGAGGGATTATCGCTCTTCTGACTGCTACTATATATTGGTCTTTGGAGGTTTGTTTGAGCAGATTACATCCACGGCAGTGAAGGCCTCAGCAGAATGGCTGACTGTCACTCCCTTGTTGATTTTGTTTGGGGGTAAGCTTTGATCATAGAAGTCACTTTCCAACTGTGGCCAATGCTATAAGAGAGGTGAGGCAAATTTTTCATTGGCAGGTGTCTAAGGATAGAGGAATAAAGGGATCCAAGAGGATGAGGTGATATAATCAGAGTCACTAGAAAGGGAGGAGCTGGTTGAAGATGTTATTTATGTGCTGAGAGGCCTGTTGAGGGATGCTCAGAACAAAGTCACACCTTAGAAAGTTTTGACCTGTGTGTAAACATAACGTACTTACTAAGATAAGTATTGACCACGTCACTGTTTTTCTAAGCTTTAATGTTTCTAATGGGGCGAGTCACATAAGATTGATAACAGAAGTTACCAATCTCTAAAATGATAAACTCATACAATATAACCTTGGCCTTGTGTTATAAGAAAGCTGTATGCTCCAGAACTGCAAACTACTAACATTTCTGATGATTAGTTGCATTTCTCGAGCAACGTGTTGGTGATTAGACCCTTTTAAAGTTTGTACAAGTAGCAATGGTCTACTTAGATTTTCCCTTATAGCTTCTTGATTTTAGCTCTGCTTGTCTTTAATAAATAGCAAATAACTAGACGTAATGACTAGAAGCAGTAACTAGACGTTACTGCTTTGTGTTTTTATACTCTTGTGGCTTGATTTGAATAGTTTTGATTGGATAGTTTGATTTGATTAGACTCAAAGGAGGCGGTTTGTTTTGATAGTCAGGACTATAGATAATACATGCATTTATTGCAAATGAAGTAAAAGGAATCAAACAAACAATGATGTTCTCATACTTCAAAGTAATTGAACGAGTTCTTGGCAGATTTTGATGTGTTTTGACAAGCTGCGTCACAGCACAACTCTTAATGGATTAGATGGGTTTTTTCTACTTTATATGCCTTGTTTAGTTGGGTGGTTGATTATGAACCTTGCTGCCCAATTATCCATTTTTAAGTGATGGACACATGGAAAACATGCACAACAATGTGCAACAAGTAAATAAAAAAAAAGACTGAAGGAAACTAGCCTTACTGGTTCAAGACAGTAAGTGATTTTGAAGCCCATTGAAACAAGTTTCCATTTTAAGCAGCTGGAGTCTATCTGTTGGAATCTACTGTAAAACGAAAGCTGACCAATTTTCAAACTTATCAAAGCCTCTAATAAATGTAGTAGGAAACATCTTAACAAAGCAAGATAACAATTACTATAGAAACTGTTATTTGGCTTAAACAAAAAATGAATAAACATTTCTGAAGATGTTATTTATGTGTTGAGAAGCCTGTTGAGGGATGCTCAGTCTAAATACTTTACCCAGATGATGCATTAGCATTACAAATACTCATAAAATGACCCTAAAACGGCTCCTTAATGTTACGACTACTAATGGGTTTCACATTCTCTTCTATTTAGTTTGAACATCTTGCCTAATGCTGGACCATCAATTTTCAGTTCTTTTACGTTAAGCAGTCTGCCAGTCACAGCTCGTCTGGAGGATACTCACAAGTCTTGCTTGGTGTGGTATCAGAGGGTGTTGGGACAGAAGTGGTGATAAATCCTGTGTCCTCTCAGAAGGCGCTAATAATTCAAGATGATGTGGCCAAATGTCACAGGACATATTTCCTGTCCCCTGCAAAGACAGAGCCACTCAAGAACATGACAAATGGCCACGACTTTCATCTTTTCTCTAAGAATCTCACTAAAGCCTAAAACATGAGGCTCATTGTTGTGCAGGGGTCACTGCTGTCAGGATCATTTCGAAAATAGGAGGACACAACTCAAACAAAAATAAATGTCTGTGGTTGACAGCAGTGTTTAGAAAATACTCAAAAGGGAGGATTCCGTTATATTAGACAATTACAACTTACCAGTAACAAAGTACCCTTTCAGGTAATTGTGTCTCATGTTTAAATGGCAAATAGTGAAAATAATCTACAGGATACAACTGTCAATAGTAGAAGCATTGTTACCACTTAAGTAACTCAAGTAAAAGTAAAAAGCACAGTAACAACACTACTCCTAAACATGCATTTTTGTTGTTACTCAAGTAACTAAAAACTAAAATACTAAAATACTGAAACTCAGTGACCTTAGCCACCAGAACAAGAAGCATGGCTGTCGAGAAGATTTAACGGCAAACAAAAATTCCTCCCCATTCTTTTCCCCACTGGAACACACCCACCTGAGTGTTACATTCCCCACCAAGAGTCCTGAAACTCTATTGGCCCCAAGAATCAGCTTTTTGGCTATCGTGGCAGTGAATATCTTTTCACCTTTATGTTTAGCTATAACACAGTTAAGCTTAATTTATTGCAAGTTAAACTGCCCTTTGTGCCACTAAATCTGGCCCCAGGCACAAATATTGTTGCCTTTGCTTTAAAGTTAAATGGAAAAATGCCTCGAAGGAAGTAAGTGCTGCACATATTGCAGTTCAGTAAATCTCCATTTTATTCAAGTAGTAAAGTTTTATAAAGTTTTTCATGTCCAAATGACTTAATGTTGCATGGTTTCATATGGCTGTGAGTGGTCCTGTAAAATAATCAAACCAACTACTCTTTCTTTGTGAAATTAATACCATACATCTCCAGTTTACGTAACTGTGCCAGATCAATAAATCTATCACCTCATTTGTACAAGTGATTCCTGATCCTGCATCCTACTTCTTACAATGACAAGCTCTCTCACTAAGCTAAATCTACATTAGTTGTACTCCAGCAGCCTCAATAGCCTCTCCACACCTTTCTACTGTCTCCTGCTTCAGACATAAATGCTTCCTCTTTGAGAGTTTCCAGACAAAATCGATACGCAGAGAGTGTTGGCAAAAACAGAATCCAGATTTCCATCACTTTGGCCTTTTCTTATCCCCCAAGCCAAAGCCATCAAAGCCTGGGCTCCTGCACCACAATCAGACAGGCAGACAAAGTCATCACAGTGTATCTGAAGGATAGATCCCTTATCTCCGCACTGGCCTGTGTGTGCTTCAGGTTTAGTAAGGTGTGATCACACTTAGCTCCAGTCATCAAAATTGAACTGCACATATAAGGTGACTGACATCAACTTCAGTGCAAGTTTTTATGTTTGCTTAAGGTCATATCGCTGAGATAAGAAATATATGGATAGCATCAGTTTAAGACATATTATTAGGGTTCTAAAGAATTTAACAAAACGAAAGAAAAAGAATAACAGGTGTTTGTGAATGATAGTTTTTACTGAACGTATACCACAAACATTCATCCTTTTCCATGAACTGGATCTCTCTTACTCACTTTGACTTATACAGAAAGTCCCTACTTTTAAAAAGGGCAAGTCAAAGCAAAGAATATCATCAACATTTTTTTAAAGTAAGACTGGGAAGTTAGTTTTTGGTCAACAGTGGCTTAAGTCCTGCAAGGTGTGTCCCTCAACATCATATGGATGTGACTGCAGTAAGACACACTGTAAGGAAAGAAAGATTATTTTTACTATTGAATTTGGCATATACCTGTCTTTTTTGTTTACTGATAAAAAATTTAACACAACTTATGATCAAAGTTAAGTACACTAAATGTATTGTAATGAGCCATGTGTGTGTGGTGTAGGGGGTATATTAGTGGCAGTCAAGGGGAGTTGAAGGGCAGCAGCAGTGATGTCAGGGTAAATTGAGACGATGTGTGCAGAATGTTGTATGACAGCGCGGTAAACAACAGCCAGGTGGAACAGTGCAACTTGAAATGACTGCTTTTTCTAAACAGATGGGCACCGTTTATGACTTCTACACGTTTATTAAGTGATGATATAAATAGAAATTAGACAGGTTGAGGTAGATGGAAATTGTGCAACACTGTTGCTTTTCTCTTAGATGGTTTTCTTGTTACAAGAACTATTTGTGATGCAACCATGCCTTCTTCCATCATCTATTATTATTGTTAAGTATTAACAAGCCAACATCTGTTCTATAATATTAAGAAAAACGTTTGGGTGATGTTCATGGTGATTTCAGCAGTTTGCATTTTATAAATAAATATTAGGTAATATGTTAATGTACATTTTTGAGTCCCACACTGGCCAAAAGGGAAATCTTTATTTAACTGTAGGTTAATGCACTCCATATACTGACTGCATCAAAGTCTGTTGAGATTCTTCCAGAAACTTAGTTTTCAGTTCCATGTGCATTTCAGGAAAGAAATGTATGTGGCCAAGCTGTATGTGGTGAGTTTTTCTCATGTCTACTCTTTATTGTCAGCTGGTTGGCCTTGTAGGGAGCGTGACAATTTCGCCATGGGCTAAACAACCGACCCACTACCTTATCGGCCCACACCGGCTGTCCCAAATGCCAGTCTACCCCTGGTTGTAGACAGAGGTCGGCAGGTTGGAAGATGTTTTCCTGGAACAAGATGAGCTCCAGAAGATTGAATTCAAGGAGCTGATCTGAGAGGACAACTATGGAGTTCAGGGCAAGGAAGAAGAACCTGTAGGTCAAAATGAAAGCCAGCAAAGAACAAGAAAGGGACCGACGGGCCAACCTGGAGCAAATCCAGGAAGGTTTGAGAACAAGGAGAAAAAGAAGTGAGAACAAAATAATCTCAGCAACTAGTGATGCAGTTTACTACAAGACCACAGGAAACAAATAAGAAACTCTCACTTGCCTCATCCAGCCTTTTAAGAAGCTTTTTGATGAGCACTGATGAAATGCAGCAGTGGGAAATAATGCCTGGGCACCCTACCTGCAGGGAAGTGACACCAGCAACACACATAAACACACACTAGATGTGTACTCAGTCTCACAGATGTGACATACGAGGTCTTGAAGTTTCTGCCCATGGAAAGGCCAGCAGAGGTGCTAAACATCATTGTCTCACCAACTTAGTGAATATCAATCATTAGGACAAACACCTGCTAAAATCACAGACATTAATTTTGCAACCTTTCATGGTGACCTTAAGTTGAGGACAGCAAGCAAGCAGAGAGTGAGACAATATTTTAAAACACAACATGTTGTAATCACATTCATTTAAAAAGTGGAATATGTAAAAACAAATCTGTCGATTGTCTTCAATGTGTGCCTTATTGTCGCTGCATTGAAACAATAACAAATGGACATATGTAAGCCCTATTTAAAAATGTTATTTAAAAATATGTAAATGTTCGTATATGTGGGGGGGTTACCTTAAGGTCTTGCTGAAAAAAAAAAAGTACTGCAGACCTGAAGCTGGAAAAAGGGTTGTGCTTCAGGAAAGTTTTTATAGTTGCCTTTGATCAAAGAGTTGCATATGGCAACACTTTGAGACTAGCTCCAATGTATATTCAACTTTGAAGATGAATAACTCTTTACACACATGCAGATACCCCTTTAAAAGAAAGCTGGGGCACACGTTTGAATATTTGATGCAATAATTTTTATCATATTTGCTATTAATTTAACCTCTGATTCCCATAAAAACAATTATTTAATGCACATTTGTTCTGCTCTGACTGCATGTGTTAAATAGAGAAACTCTTCTGAACACAAAATTATTCATGTTTGTCACCAAATGTAGCTGCTGTAGACTTGAGGGAGTAATGTTCATTTTGATTCCGGCATACTATATGAAAAAATGTCCAAGAGTGAAAACTGTAACTTGTATTGAAGAGCATTCATCAACATTTTCCTCTTGGAGCAGTTCCATAACTTGCATTATGATAATCTTTCAATTTCTGGCTCTTTTCTGTCATGTTAAAACATTGTGTGGCTGGAAATATGAGCCAAGAGGAGGCATTTAGCTCATTGCCATCATCCTTCAAGCATTTGTGCATTTCTCAGCATCTCCAGTGTTCATGAGAGAGAGAAGTGACGGCTGGGGCTGCTCTTCTATTAATGAGTAATTATTTTCCACGTGTCTCAAAAACAAAGCAGAGCTTAAAAAAGGGGGGAGGGGGGGAACATCCACATCAAAAGCTTCCAAATTTCTTGACTAAAAGATGGAGAGAAGTACATTGGCAAGCACAATGTTTATTTTTAGTGTCTTTGATTGATTATGTTTTACAAATGGGGGAATACAAGCTTAACCCTCATTGTTTCGTTTGGGTCATGTCCCCTCCTCTTCAAGCCACAGCCGTCCCACACTCAATGTGCAGTGGTCTATTAGGCTGCCAGTCCACAGCCAGAAGTGACTTTGACATTTGCTCAGGCACCCAGTAGTCTGTTCAGGCTTGAAAGGATATCCAATGCTTTGACCCAGAACCACTTAATTTTTGTTTTGTTTTGTCAAAAACTCCTTTGTGACATCTGGTGTGTTGGCTCTCAAACCAAATCCTAAATAATGTTAAACATCCTACAATGCAAAATGACTCATCCTGCTTTGACCCCCGACTCAAATGATAGAAAGACACAAGCAGATGAAATAAAATAAAAAAGAAATCACACACACAAAAATGGATTAGTGTGAAACCGCAACCAACTGCAGCTGCATGCTTTCAATGACATTTACATATTTCATAAACACACAGAAAAAACATTTATGGAAAATCACTATTAAAAAAATCCAAAAATGGTGAAACTGTATTCATAATTTTATAACAGTCATTCATGAAGAAAGAACAACAGTGATTTAAAATGAGATGACAGCAAAACTATAACACTGTAATGACGAGTTAACCTCAGAGTCAGATCTGCACCTTTTCTCGTGAATACTGCAAAAGTCTATCCTCGGCTGTTTGTACCCACCAGATCTCGAGATGTCTCAGTCAGTAAATAATATATGAAGACTTTTTCAAAATCTTAGTTTTTGCAGAAATTAGTTATGAAGCTACTATGTAAGACAAAACAAAACATCCAGAAATGATGGGGGCTAAAGTCTACCAGGCAAATTTTTTTTATATTTTTCTCCAGTCGGTGAAGTAAAAGGGAAATGTTGATGGGTAAATAATGATCATAGTCCAAGTATAAGATTTATTTGTGAGAATATTTTGTAAATGGTCTTGTTGGCTCCAGAGGCATTGATCTAGCACTTGTTAGACAGGAAAATGGGCCATGAGAGAGGGGTAAGACTCATGGCAAAGTTCACTGGGTGACAGCAGTCACATTGAGGACCCTGGCCTCCATATATAGGCCACGCCCTACCTATGCGCCACTGCTGTGCCCCAATTTGTGAGAACATTTAAGTAGTAACTTTTCACTCATCCTACAGCATATGTTAGAAAAATAATCCGTCACACTACTCAACAAACAAACAACTGTCGAGATTGGCCGTAATGGCACAAATGGTGCATATGTGAGGTTATGTCTGCTAGAGATCATTCATAAACCTCTATGAGTCCTCTTCTTCCATCCTATTAAAGAGGTCTAGCAATACCAATGTGTCTCCAACCTTCGTACTTGGAAGCCAAGGTAAAATATTTACCTGCTACACTGTTCTAAGAGAATGCTGAAGAACAAAAATAATAAGGAGCTTATGGAGTCTTCAAAGCCTTCAGCTCCCCTAAAAAAGAAAATAAATGTAATACTGATATCAGCTTACATCACCAAAGCCACACAATGCTTTAACAAAACATGCTCATATCAGATAAGAGGGAGGAGGTCTAATGGTCGCTTCTTTTGGATAGCTCACAAGACAAAAACACTGCACAGAAATCATGTTTAATTTATCACTTGGTAACCAAACATGTCAGTCTTTGAAATATTGATGCCATCTACCAGATCCTTTCAAATTCAAGCATGCAATGACTTACTGCACTTTGTGCCAACAGACATAGACCTTCTTTCTATCTACAGTGCATTTGTTTTGTTAATAAACTGACGGCTCAATATTTTGGTGTGTTTATTCCATGCACTGGTGTAGAGCTTGTTTGAAAAAAACATCATTGCCGAAATTATATTCTTCACCTATTGTATCTAATACTTAAGCCACAGCAGGCAGATATAAGCAATCACAATGTCTCAAAACTATTTGGCTATTATTCTTTGATAATCAGGTGGTCTTCCGACTGGGTAATTTTGAACTAATTGCTAATCTTGCTAATAATTGCTCTCAGTAATTATTTACAGTGCTGTGGGTGGCCAGTAGTCTTATTTATGAATAAACATCCAGCTTATCTTCTTAAGCTCTCACCCAAACAAAGAAGCGTTATCTGTTACACCAACTAACTGTGAGATCCTACAAGGATTCATTCAGTGTTAGAATTTAGAGCATAGATGTGTTTTGTTTCCTGATTATGTAATGTATTAGCCTATTCTCAGTCCAGATGCAGGCTCTGGTAATTGCAAGTTCATGTTTTTGTATTTTCGTTAAATGCTATAAATTGCGCTTCTGCAGGTTGGGTCTGAGGTGAGACATCTAACAACGGCATCAGTAGAAGAAACCCTCAGGGTGTGAGCTGACAAGCGTTTGGCTGAGAGGCGGGGTGAGCAGGCAGGTGAGTAATCCTGGAAACAAGAAGGGCATTCGTAAGTCAACACTCGGCTGGAGGCAGGCAAATGAACCTTCAATGTTCAGCACAGCTTTATAACAAATCACTAAATAGTCAAAGCAATCAATCTCTGGGTAACACAGCTTTACGTGACCTGTCTGTTATCGCGGGATTCTTTTGAGTGAGGTGGTGGTGACTTGATTGTAGGGAGGTGTTGTGATTGTCAATGAAAACTAACAGAGAAAAAGTGAGAGAGACGTATCCAAATACACTTCCTTGTAAAAAACATTAATAAAGAAAAAACAGACAGCGACCAATCATTCCAAGTGCATTGAGGGATACTGCTTATCCTCCACCCTTACTGAACCCATTCATTGACCATTTGAGTATCAGGAGCATTTTTCAAGCTGCATGCTGTGAACCAAGCAGGCTTTCTAGATTTCAGCCTGTTCATTCGGGAAATGGGGCGGACGTGGGGGTTGTGGGCAGTTTTTTTTGCCCTCCCATATGAGCAGAGATTACACTATGAAGCAGGAGCCGTCTGCTCTCCCCAGAGGCTCGGTCTCTCAGTGGTTCACAGAGAGAGGATGAATTAGATGAGCAGGAGTCTCAGTTGGCCCCCAGAATCTGTACAGTTCAGTGTTAATGGAAGCTGAAATGGTGAGCTCGATCTGCGCTTTATTTGTGAGAGAACCCATTCTAGTGTGAGTCATTCAGCATGAGAAAGGGAGATGGGAAGAGGGACGATGAAGTGAGAATCCAAGCAAACTGCCTGAAAGAGGAAGCAAAGTGGATCTGCAAATGATCTCATCTCTCTCCATGCAAAATTACATTGAGGACAGTGTGAGAAAACACTTACTGTACACGTCAATACCTTTAGCACAAACATAAGCTTTAATGTATCTGCAACTCAAGTTCCAGGTAGCAAATGCACCCTATACAACCAAACTATATCCTGTCTGATTAATTTGTGTGGATTATCAGACAGCTTCATTAAGCTAAAGATGACTACATAATGTAATATTTGTACACATACATAGTGTAGTGTCACTAGTATAGTGCACAATTATTGAGCCAATAAAACTTCTGAACCCAGAAAATGCATGAAAAACAAAGTGTGCACATGCATGGAATTTAAAAACTTTGCAAAAACAAGTAGCATTGCCCTTTGCTACTGAAGTTGGTTTGCATTAAATCAGATATGTTTGTAATTAGGAAAAATACACAAATGCTAAAATTAACCTTACAAGTAAAGTTCATTGAGTAATTGAGTTATAAATAATAGCAAGGTCAAAATGAATTCGTTCTGTATAGAATAACCATCTCCTGAGTGCTGGTGGTCATTTTTGTGCAGATGAACCAGGAAACAAAGCAACCTGCTGCACTGCTGTGTTTACAAAAAAGGTTAGAAAAGTCATATTGAGCAAAATGCTTTTTCAGTAATATCCATCTGACTTTGTAACAAATTATTTTTGTAGCTTATGATAAAAGTCTGGCTTTTGAATTGTGGCTGCACACATTTGCCCTTTATGTTAATTATATAAAAACTGTAAACCTTAAAAGAGGCTGGAGAACTGAAATACAATGAAGCCACATGTCATAGTGTTTTAATGGATCAGTGGCGTAATTTCTGTTAATTCATGAATATGACTAAACTGTACAGGTTACATAAGCTAACTTTATGCACCACATATAAACTTTTGTGAAACGGCATCCTTTAAAACAGCACACTCTTCATTCTTTATATTCTCTTCTTTAACTATCCTTTGTAAAAAAAAAAAAATAAAATAAACTGAAATAGCATTCACAGGGTAAGCTTACTGTTATTCTGATTGTATTCCACCACTCTTTAAATTCCACAGCTTTAATGTACATAATGCTAAACCTGAGCAGAGTTTCTTTAACAAATTCAGTCAAAGATGTAAAGACTTATCTTTGTTTTGAACAAAGATAAATGTTACCTTTACAGCAACTTCATGCCTGTGCACCGGTGTCATCAAAACAACTTCACTTATGTTAAATTAGGTGCCTTGTTTGAAAAGGATGATTTGTATTTTGAGTACTGCTTCCTACAGATCTAATGGAGTACCAGACTGCTTAGGCATAGCTTTTATCTGCTTATATTACCCATAATTAGAGATGATGAAGGTTTGCTGTGAATGATCTTCTGAGAGCCTGTTCAGTGACACAATTGTGTTTACCGGATGTGAAAAAACAAGTCTTTCATCCAGCAAAGATAAGAGGGTGATTTGCGGTCCACTTGCTGGGCCTCTTCTTAGTATTGTCAGTTCCGATATCTTTGTTGTTTTTCTCTTTTCAACACTCATACAATGATTAATGTTTACTTAATGTTTGCCTCAACATCACTGGTGAAGAAATGAAAAACCTGATGGTATTTGTTTTTACCGTTCTCTTCTCTTAAACTATTTGGCATGATTTTTTTTGTCATCCCTTTGGAAAAGTTGGAAACATCAACAACAGTTATTTATTGCATAGACTGTAGATGGAAATGACAGAGGAGTGGCAATAGACAGCCAGAGGACCCAAAGCTTAGATCTCAGCCGATCTGCCTGGGGCTGGACCTGCCTGAGGCCTGCAGTTCGAGAAGCCCAATAGTGGATGTTGCTTTGACAAAAAACCAACTGCCTTAATCTTGTTGAAAGCCATGTTCATCTTTCATGGAAGCTGTATTTCCTGACAACTGTAACCGCCTTCGACAGAATAAAACCACAAACCGAAATGAGTTCAGGAGTGACAAAGAGCTCAACAAGTTTCAGATTATCCAAATCACTGTTAAATGTGCTGGACAAAGAAGTATCAGAAAGCACTCTCTCACCACTGACAGGTCTTGAAAAGACAACATTTTTTTAATCTAAGATACAGCATTGGAGGCAAGTAGGATCCATGAAAGTATGCGGAATCCATACTTTAATGGATCAGCACTTTTTTGAGACCAAAAGGGGAACGAACCACTGCGCTGGTAGGTGAACATAATGTGAGAACAAAGTATCATACCAGCAACATTCCACATGAAGGACAAACTTCTCCTTTGAGTGTGCGACCTTATGCAAATTGTTTTCATTTATTTCAGTCTTATATGGAGTAAATACCTATCTGCTTTATGTGATCAGGGTCTTTTTTATTGTGAAAGACTAAATTGAGTATATACCTCAGTGAAGTAACCCATTGGGTCCTCTCTGTGTAGTATGTTGTTTCCTTTTATCATTTTCTTCAACTGAAATCTTATTTTTACATTATTGATTCTTCAGAAGATTTTTTTCTGAATGTATCTTTTCATGGGAAAAAAAAACAGTGGCAAAAGAATGTACAAATGTAGGCCATTCTTATTTGCAGATTTATTGAAAATAATCACTATAATCAATATTAATTAATATCATGACATCATTATCCAGACAATGACAACATGTCTGACACATGGGGTTATGATTTGTTTTCATACTTCTTTGATCCACGTGCACAGGGCAGACAGCTGAAAGCAACAAAAGGTAAGACATTTGAATTGAAAGATGAAAGAGCAAAAAAACAAGTCTCTTTGGAAGAACCGTATGTGAAGGAAATACAGGAGAAAGAAGCAGCTTTGATCACTCTGCCATCAAGTCTGAAGCATCCGGAGGTGGCAAATTGGTGCACTTGGCCAATTACTTTGGAGCCCAGTGATATCTTCAAAGGCCATCCTATGTGGTCGCTGATCTCTGAATCTTTTCTCTTTATAAGTTCTGCAGAAGTTTGATGGAGACAAAGCTTTAAACAGAGTGTAATCAAATACATGTACCATAGTTGAAACCAGATGTTTACGTCCACTATATAAAAGACGTTTTTTTCCCTAAATGAGGTAACACTTTCCTGCTTTAGGTTTGTTAACATTACAATTTTATTGATTATTCCTCTTTCCTCAAATTCAGAAATTTGTATACACCAAGTTTACTATGCTATTGCACTGTGCAATTACAGAAAAAATGTCATGGCTTTGTCAGCTTCTCCTGGCAAAACCAGAAATCACACTTCTCTTAAATTACAACTTTTTTGAGGCACACTTGTTGCCAGTTGCACAATGGCGGCTTCTCATCTAGGGTGACATGAGCTCCCAGTTTCATCATTAAAACTGGAAGGAATGTGGAGAGCCATCATCTTCCAGGAGGAAATGTGGTCAGAAAAGAACGATAAACCTCTGGGTTATGTTTAATAGTAAAAGTAAGATAATTTCTACACTCACAATGCAAAGGGAACTTAAGAAATTGGGAATGAACAGTTGTGTAGTCACGAAAAAATAGAGAAAAGCTTCAAATTTGAAAGGGAGTATAATGACTGAACTTTGGAGAAATGGAAGAAGGTTGTGGTGTGATGAGTCCAGATATACTCTGTTCTTGCTATGATGGGTTGTGGTGAAGTAGGACCGGAATGCAAGCAAGCAGTGAGTAGATTTAATTGTTTAATGAAGAAATTATTGGAATCTCCCCCCCCAAAAAAAACTTACAAAAGTCACTGGCCACACAATGCGTCAGAGCAGAACAAAACAGAGACTGGGTGTAAGAAGACAGCGGGGTGCTACAGGAGGAACCAGCATGGATTGAGTAAAGGAGAAGTGATTAAACACTGGGAGAGTGAACACTGGAACTATAGACTGGGCTGATTGGTTAACAAGTTGCAGGCGTGGATGGAGAAGAGTAGACTGGTAGACTGAGGAGAGAGAGAGAGAGAGAGAGAGAGAGAGAATGGCACAAGGAGGTGAGGGAGAGTACAACACAGAAACTAAAAAAAAATTAATTTGTTAAAATAGAAAAAAACTAAACAACAGAATAAATAATAGACATAATCTAACAAACATAACTAAGAGCCGACTGAATAGAAACAAGACTGATCTAACCAAAGAATAAGAAACTAAGTACCAAAGAGCTATCAGTCAAAACTATGAACCAAAAATCTAAAACAGCCCAAGATCCTGACAGTTCTGAGTTCATCAGGGCAAGAAGAAAGCCAGATGAGGTGATGCACCTAAAGTGCATACTGTCTACTGTACAAGTTTGTATGATCAGGAATTGCTGCGATTAGTTAAGTACTGGTTAAGAAACATTATGTGTCCTAAGAATGCAATGGCACAGTAGAAACTAAGATAGATCATATTGTTAAGACATGTCTGGATGGAAATACATGTGGTGGCACTGCATATTTAAATAAATAAACAATGAAAGCTAAAATTGGTCTGACAAAATGGTAGAATGTGGAAACTGTTTTCTTTTGGTGGGGACTTTTCTTTGGCCAGGCAGTGTGTTTGTGTACATGATGCCACTTTATGAGAGAAGAGCTATACATCTTGTGCCATTCAACTTGTCAAAGCCATTAGAAAAAATACGGCACTTCAAACCCCATTGACCGAGGTCCTTCTGTACCGTCTCAGCTCTTTGTGGTTTTCCATAATCTTGCTAGAGGTGACCATGCATGAAATCCCACTGAAATCTCAGTCAGAGAAATTAGGTTTGTAACAAGGCTATTGATGCTTCCTAATGAAGTTGAATGGTCACAGTCATCGGGAGTCCTCCGCTAAGAGCCCTATTGGTTTTCTAGTTATGTAATTCTGAAAAGAGCTACACAAGTGCCTCACTGGATCTCAAGATGGAATATTTATTTTGTACATCACAAATGCATTTGTCACCTGGAGTAAGCAATTCCATGACTTTTTATTTTTTAGGAAAAAACTGGAGGTATGTATACTGACCAAGCAGTGTATATGTTCCCTTGCGCAAATGTATACTGATAATAAATCAAGACTTGTTGGTGACATATGTTTTAGGGAGCTATCCACTCATATTACTGTGAATTAAAGCCAGAGCAAAATGCGTCCGATTCTAGTTGGACCTGAGATGTTTGCTTTGTGCCCATTGTATAACAGCTGGAGGTAATTTGTAATCTGAAGAACAAAAAGGGAACCTTTCGCTCTGGTGTCTTTTAATCTGAAATGCGCAGTGAGGTGTTTGCCTGCAAATGCAGAAAAAAAAGGCAGAAAGCACATGCAAAATTGAAGAGATTTACTAGTAATGATTTTGCAGTACTCCTTAGCATGCTTGTTTAGCCAAAGTAAACGCGATAGTATAACAGGTAAATGAGCGTTCTATTTGGAGAAAGATGAAAATGGCATTGCTATGTGAAGTCCTTCCTTTGTGTTTTTGGTCTGTGCCTTGTCAAACAACAGAGGAAAATGCAATGTTTGCATGGGTATGATTTTGTGTTGCGTAAATAAATATGAAAAAAATAATCTATATATTTATTGGGACCAGCTTCAGGATTGTATGTTTAGAGATAAACACGTAATAGGATGGTGGTAGTTGTAAACAGAGAGGATGACAAATTATGTAAAGAGGTAGCATCTCTGTTTGTGGGTATTATCTATGCAATTATTGTATGAGGATTATAGACAAAGTAAAACCATCACTCGTTTACACGGGCTAAAGGCATGAAGCATCAAGAATAAATGTCCTGAGAGCAAAATTAGGAATATGTGAATATATTAACCCCATTATGTTTATGCTGACAAAACACCTCAAAACTGTGAAGAACTGAACATTTCTTTGAATTAATATCTGTTAGAATTTATTAAACAATGCAATGAAACTAAATGTTCCCTTAAGCAAACAGACTGTTAGCATCAAGGTAAATTGTGCCAAAAATATTTACCTCATAGTAAAAATGTTCAGAAATTCAATATCCAAAATGATAATATCACAGACCCCTTCAAAATGTTCTGAAACAGTATATGTAATCAGAGACATATCCACGGTAATAAAGGTTGAAACAAGACCGCTAGTAAAAATGACCAAGTTTGAAAACTGGGCAAAAAGTACCCCAGGAAAAAGGATTGTTTGGACATAGGTTTGTTGAAAGTCATTGAATCTTTATGGGATATAGTTCCACTGTCTCATAATCAGATACTTCATAATCACAGGGCCCACTTACACCAGCCTTTCTAGTTAGAAGATGGATGACATTTTTTCTCAAAATTATCACTTTAAAGATTAACTGAATTGAAAAAAAGAGACTTCACAGAGCTAAGTGTCAGAGTAAAGAGCCTGAAGATTTTACACCCTACAACTTCACCTCAGTGAAACACCTGACAGCTCGCTGGCAGGTTGTCAGCTGCTTAATGCATAGAGTCACTGTGAACCTAAGGACCTTGTGTATCAGTTGGTATTCCTAGATATTTATTAAATATTTTAAATGCCAAGTCATGTTTTGTCACACAAAGCCATGAGAAACTAACATGAGTTTTGCCACAACTAAACTAATATCGTGATTATGAAATTTAAGACTAATTTTAAAGCAAGACTTCAGTAAACATTGGGCTTAACATCGACATTTAGATGTCGACGACAAGATACGACAAGACCTGGGTTAAAAAAAAAAAACAATGCAAAAATACACCGTGCAATCAGGAGTTTGCACAATGTGCCCATTAAAATTTTGTATGATCGGCAAGAACATAGCACTGAAGTAATGGTGGTGCAGGTTGTCTGTTAGCAATAATTGCCAGCATCACAGCAGTTATATCTCTATTCCTTACTTACAGCAGTAAAGTAAAAAGAAATATCTCAGGAAGGCATAATTTGGTCAGCAGGGCATTTAGAATAATCCACAATTAACTTGTGGATTATTCTGCATCCACAAGTTAATTGAGTGTGAAAAGAGATGAAGATTTAGGTCCTTCACTTCAGCAGAGAAGAAAAAAGGTGGAGGAAGGTGTGATAGAAAATATCCAAGCTGTCAAATTTAACTGTGACAGGTTGGATTAACAAACCTTAGTGTGTATACTACTGCACTGCTCACTGTGGCAAAGCCTTATCTGAATCTAAAGTATTTTATTGTGGCAGCTTAATAGTTGGTATTAGTATCTCAGTTATGAAATAAAATGGCACTGCTGCTTCATAATAAGCTATTTTATACATTTTTAACCCTTGTGTTTACAAATGGGGTCCAACTGACCCCACACCCATATCACTTGTATCATTTGCCTCAGTCCTCGCATGCACAAGGGTTAAAGAGATCTAAAGAAACACAGGCGTATGACTATATAAATAAATCTATAAGAACTGCTAGGCTTATTTGAAGCCCCTCTTGTCATTGTCACAGTAATATTGAAGATGATTCTAAAAACTGATCTCATGACTGACAAGTGAGTAGCTGGATTTGGAAGACTTAAAGAAATATATGTAAAGAATAAATCTGAAAGACTTTAAATTCACAGCCTAAGCTCACTAACACTTTACACCTGTCCAGTTTATTGTTGACATCAAGTCAATCACACAATCTATGAATTGATCGTCGGTACCTGACAGGCTGGTCTGAGTATTTCTGAAACTCCTAATCTGCTGGGATTTTCTTGGTCAGACATCTCTCTTGTTTACAGATAATGGATCAAAAACTGACAGGTAAAGCGTTGCATGATAAGATCAATTTCAATTCGGGCTGCGACATACTGATGGCAGGGTCAGAAAGTAATGTACACAGCATTAAAGAATTGTTCTATTCTGCTTTTTATTTACAGATCTGGCTGGTGGTGTTACAGTGGTTTGGGTGATAATTTCACCGTTGAGTCCAAAGTAAGCATAATTTAAATCTACAGCATGTAATTTTTATGAGCAATATGTTTTTATATATATTTGTTAAAACTATTACCATGTTGTAAAGTGTAATACGAGACAGAATTTGCGTAAAAAAAATGTTTGCCCCCTTCATTGTCCCTGTAGTCCTATTGCCATCTGTAGAAATACACTGCTTGGTCAGAAAATATACATATATATATAGCAGTGGTTCTTAACCTTTTTTGAGGTACCGAACCCCCCAGTTGCATATGCGCATTCACCGAACCCTTCTTATTCCAATGGTAATGGTAAGTTGTTTCTCTGCCATTAGAAGACTGAGCAGCGGGTACACGAGCATGATTCGGTGTTTCTGACTGGATGCATTTCCAGTTAAGCTGGAAATGACTGGACCACAAGCATTAGGCAAACGTTGTTAATCATGGTCACAATCGGCGTACCAATGTTCTGATGGCTACTTCCAGCAAAATGATACAGCATCTCTCAAAACACAAATCATCGAGATTATTTCATCAATACTTCAATACTCTCCACAGTCATATTTTAATCAAATAGAACATTCTTAGAACAAATTGGAAATGGGATCATGGATCTACAGCCACCCAATAGCAAATATGTGGTACTACAAGGTAAATATGAAACTAAATCTGTTCTGACTCCTTCTTTAATCTATGCCAAAGGAATTAAGTTAGCCCTAAAAGCAAATAGTTGGGTTACACAGTAATAGGAAGGTGTACCTAATAAAATGGCAGACGCAATAAAAAGGAAAGAAATTACAAACACAAAAACAATAATACTCAGCTGTGTTGTCCTACCAGTAAGTGGCATTCGGGAGCAGCTGTGGCTTAAGTGCTTTGCTTTCAGGCATCTTTGTGTTTTGTCCAAACAGGGAGGACTCTGCTCATTTGGCCTCTTCCCAGATTCTTCCAGTTACCCCCCCAGCTTCTAAACCCACTTTCACATGTCTTTGTCTCAACCTTAGGTCCACCAAACCTCCTTCACATTAATCATTGCTTTGGCAGAAGGCAAGAAGCAAGCTACATCCACTCTGCCAACACAGATTTATACTGCTTTAATGGCCATCCCATGCAGAGAAAATGTTCCTCAGAGGAAACTGTGGTGGCAACAGCGATTGACCCAATGTCCCTGCTGTGACAGCAGTGCGTGAGAGAGGTCCACAGCATGAAGGGCAGCAGGCATTTGATTAAAGCTTTGCGCTGGGTTTGTAGAAACATGAATAATTCCAGATGAGAGGACTTTTACACTTGACTTGTGAGATCAGAGGGTGAAGGATCCAAGAGCTTGCAGTCTGGGCCTTGGGAGATCACCACGGACAGAAATCCATGTGAATTTCTCAAGAGTTTTACAGGACCAGGATTCGTTTTCCCTTTTCTATGGCTCTGATTTGTCAAAGCTTTACAACCAATGCAATACCGCTGATTCATACCAGGGTATGCGGCCTCAATGGTAATTTAAACTTAGACCAGTTTGTTTTATTTCTGTCTTTGTATTGACTTTAGTGCTTTCTCAAGATTTTATCTTTGGCTGAAGTTTCAGTTTTTTGACGCAGAAAGAAAGAGAAACTCACAGCTCAGCTTTGAGCACTGGCAATAAATGTCTCAGCTCAACTTGGAAACCTTAAGTCCTTAAAGATGATACAAATCATCATCTGAAGAACACTGCCAGAATACAACCTTTGTTTCTCTGAGTCTCATGTAGGGACTTTGAGACTTTAGTTCATGCCTTTGTAACCTGTAGAAAAGATTCCTATAAAATTGTGCTGTCTGGTGTTTCTAAAGAGAAATGTGTTTCCACTGCAACCTCTGAACTCAGCTTTAAGAATACTGATGAAGAGCAGACAGTGAGCTTGTGTCACAGCAATTTTAAGGTGACCTGTCACACTTTCTTGAACAGGTTAGGATAGATCTTTGGGCGATGCAAAACATGTTCATTACATTTTTGCATGAAATCGTTATTTGATGACATTTCAGTCAAAATAGTCAGGTCCTCAAACAGAATGAGCTGTTTTAGGGCCTCATTTAATTTTAGATCTAAATGTAGTTGGGGCTTTATTGATGCTTAAAGCTTTTATATATTTTGAATTTCTCATTTGACAGACTGGCGACCTGTCCAGGCTGAACCCCGCCTCTCGCCCGGAATTTTAGCTTGAGGTAGGCACCAGCAACCCTCCCAACCCCACTAAGGGACAAGGGTGCAAGAAAATGGATGGATGGATGAATTTCTCACTTCATTTCAGTCTTAGCTATTTCTCCTCATGTTTTATAATTAAATTTCTTCTCATGAACATATTCATAAATGAATATTTGCCATTTGTGTAGCCTAATGTAAAAAACTAATTCTAGACTTAACTATGTTTCCACATTAAAGATAATCTAAATTATGCTACATTTTCTATATATTAAAAAGTATAGTATGTTCTTTTTAAAAGTTTTGCAAAAGAGTTTTATTCAACTTTAGCTTTTTTTAATGAGCTTCCATTTGAATAGAGGACATTAGAACAAAATTAAACTTTTTTCCTCTTTATTGTAGAAAACAGTCTTTATAAAGTAGGTACTTTTTTCTTGATTTCTCACTTCATCCCATCGTACCTTTTCAATGTCTCATTAATATGAAAAGTCTTTTCATTAGTTTAGGGACTTTTATCAGCTCTTCACTGACTCAGCGGTATTTTCATTTTTTCATTTCTCTTACCCCTGCCTGCACAAGAATAATCAAATCTTGTCCATTATTCACATCATTTAATCCATTTCATATGGATTTTTAGTAAAATTTGCATGACTTTCTTTTGCTATTTATAGACAGTTCAGTAGTCAGTAAACAACAATCAAAATAATCAAGTCTGAATTGTCAAAAGCCAAGGTTAGTTGGGAAATAATTCTGGTACCATTATGAAACAAAACAAAAAAAAAAGTTATACTGCAGACATGAAGCCATTTTAAGGGGTTCTAAATATAAGACCCATAAAACTCAATGTTTCACAAACTTTTTAAACTACAGCAAACTAGTTGAAAGTAGAGAAAGAGATAGTTCTATCAGATCAATCAGTCTCCAGCAAAAGCTGCACTCATTTCTACAAACTTGTGACCCACAACTATTGGTTGAGTATACAAGCATTATGTGTGAGTAAACCAAGGGCTAAATGTCAATGCAGACATTTTCCATATCTGGAATGTTTTTGTTTGTTGCAACATTAATAGCATAAATCTCAAAACCCCACACTTACATTATTAATGATGCTTCACTTTGGTTGGTAATCCTACCGTGATCCTAACCATTTCTGGCATATAGACTATCTTGAATGTTGAATGTTGGCACCAGTGGCAATTTCAAGCATTGACAGGCAGACACCATTGAGGAACAGATCCCTGGTATCCGATGTTACAGTCGGACCCCCTTAGAGAATTTAAATCAATAGCAAATAGGATACTGTTTTTTTTGTTGTTTTTTTTTAAGATCAGCAACCAATCGGAGAGGAAAAAAGGGGACTTAAGACCCTCGGGGACGTTTTACCTCTACTGGAACCAACCGCAAGAAGAGCTCAAACTTCACAGGAATATTTGATAGCTGCCACTGCACAAGCTAGGAGGATCCCCTCTAACATAAAACTGAATTTTCTGTTACAGTATAAACACCTTTTATTTTAAACCATACTGACCATTCTCCATGCTGGCTGAAGAGATATTTAGCATCTAGACATCCATAGAAACTTCTCATAGATTAAGGGGTTTACTTTCCAGTATTCTACTGTGAAAAAAACTAAGTAGGTTAAATATTTATGTTGATATAGTTTGACTGAGAAAAAAATAGCGGTCCTTCAAAATGCTATATACACTATTATGATGACAAGAATGACCATTTTCAACAAAAGATTTCCTTTTCATTAAGGTGAAAGTTACAGTCTGTTTTCTGTTTTGTTCATTTAATACTCTCCTGTCTTTCTATGTTGGAGATATTTGGTGCTACAAGGGGTTAAAACTTAGTTTTCAAAACAGAAACATTTGCAAATAACCAGAAGCTAAATGGTTTTGTGTTTGTTCTTACTGGGTCCGTTTGGTTATTCAGGATCATTGGATTAATTCAATGTTTTACTCTTTTCACAAATTGATTTATTTATTTTAATAACTAAATAAATATTAATACATCAAATAAATTAGCATTTTAAACAAGTTTATTTATGCTCAGTTGGAATAGCAATAGAGTGAATTAAACATTAAATTCATAAAATAAGAAAGCTAATCTACCCAGTAATATCTGAATACAATTATAGTGAATTGCATGTTGTCAAAGGTCACCACAGTTGCCTCTCAGCAAGTGTACTCTGAAACAACACATTTAAATATGTGAGTGATAACTTTTCTTTGGTGTGAGTGTGCATGCATTGTTGCTTGACTTGTGTTGGCAGTGTGACAAACATGTGATCTTTTATCTCCTCCCTTAACTGCTGCAGGTTCTCTGTCAGATCACAATTAAGACTAAGTGAGTGTAGGAACTGAATTAGTTATTGTAGTACAGGATGTATCAACATGTTTATTTTTTGTTTGTTTTTTGTCACACCATGCTGTGCCATGTTATGTTAGTTTTTTGTTACACACAAATTCCTATCACTAATCTCACATCAGCTTTAGATTTTAATTACTTTGCTGCCATGAAGGTCATTGCTACCGTATAGGTATAAATTTGCTTATAAGTTAGTATGACGTAATTCCTGTATCAACATGCCATGTAATATTGTGATTTAAGGAGAGAATTTAATTATTGTTGAAATTTTCCCCCAATGTTTTTACAGGGCTGCAAATAGGCAACACAAAGAAAGCCTAAGTTGTTTGACAGATGGCTTTTTCTCATTGTATGTTGATTGTGCTGACTTCATGTTTTCTTTTTAAACATGAGAGGATAATTATGTGAACCTTATGGTTCAACTGCACAGACTTCATACGAACAAACCTGAATTATCAGTGACATTTTCCGTTGCTTATGAAAACATCTTAAACCTTTGTTTACTGTCAAAAATAGTGAGGAATTATAATTTTCAAGTACTTTATTTAAAGTGCATGAAAATTCATGAACATATAAGCTTTCATTCTCTAGTTATTTGAAAGCAGCAGTTATGTGGGAGATGTGTCATTAAACAAAAACAAAAAACAATTTAAAAACTCTAGGAATATACATTTGTGAAAAAAACATTTATTACGGTTTTGTGAATGCCAGAGTTTTTTTGCCCGTAGGATGTGAATGTTTCCATTACTGCTTGTAAGCACGGTCTGTACATAACAGTCCTTTTATGATCTCTGAAGAGAGCAATGCCAGAGGGAGAAAAATAAAATAGTAAGGACTGTAGAAATAATCATAGCGATGTTACTTATAAATGTTTGAGTTGGGGTTCATTATAAAGAGCAGCAGAAGGACACAATTCACAGAAAGAAAACTATCAAATATGATGTTTAATGGATCAAATGATCAAATATGATGTTTGACGTTAAATATGACAATTGATGGATAGACGGTTCAAATGCCAAGCAAAGACTTATGTATGAATGTCTCTGAAAGTAAATCAATAAAAAAAGAAAGAAATTACAATTTAGCTTAGCATAGAATCAGAGGATAAAAATTGAATTCAAACCTCAGAATCATCAACTACATGGTTATATTTTCTTACATTTATACTGGAAAGCACAGTTTGGCATACTCTCACCATTTACTGCAAAGTATTCCTAAAGATATGACACTGAAACTACAGGTCAACCTTATTCTTTTTTCAAATGCTTATGCCACACACTAGACAGTGAGCTGTGAGCCAGGTAGCCCATGTGATTGCACTGATTGCTTACACTTTAAAAAGAAGTTTGAAAAACCAAACGGGACAGCAATAACTCATTAAGGGACAACAAAAGTCTCCTGTGTCTTTTAGTGATGACATCCCAGCTTTAAAAATTTTCAGGCTTGGATGCCCTACTCTCCCTCATCTCCCTTACAACCACCACTCTTGAAACCCTTTTGAAGGATATCATCTATATTTCTCACACACCTCCTTCAGAGAAATAAATTGCTGCCTACATCAGTCGCTATCATGCGCACCCTGGGGAGGAACAGAAAGAGCAGGAAAGATGGAGAGAACACATGCTGAGAACAACCTTGTTGTGTGTGTTGGGAGAAAAAGGGTGTTTGCAAGCACACTTGACGGATTCACACACTGATATGGAGGGGGATATCTGCAATTTTTGCTTTGGTATCTTCTGAGTGTTAATGTGCATGCATGCACCTGTGCTCACAGCGATGCACACAAGCATCATCCATGTGTGTATGACGAAGAGAAGAAAAGAACAGGAATCATCAGCACGTGTCAACAGTGGGTGTTTAAAAGACATTGAGCCGCGTGTTTGAGGGCGTTTTCTTTGCTTGTGTGTTTTCCAGCCCGACTCCTTTGGAGAGATCAAAAAGTAAAAGTACTGGGGCGGAAATCAAAAAAAGCATGCTACTCTCAGGCAACTAACCGTCCAGCCTTCGTCTGCGGAAATGCCGAAAGGAGAAGGAGAAGAGGAAGGGAATGAAAGCGAGGATGGGGGCATGAGGAGGAGAAGTGCATTCACATGTGGAGGCGGCAGGCGGCTCAGGCTGGCTTGTATTCTTGAAGTAATTTGTGGGCGACTGTAATTGAATGTACGGTGAAATGAACAGGATGCCCAGCAAATCCAGCTTCCCACACAAGCCAGGAGTCAGATATGATGCTGAAGATTGTGCTGGATCTGTGCAATTTTTTAAGCTGCTCAGTGATTACATTACACTTAATGTTGTAGTCATATCTTTCTTTTGACCTTTGAAAATGTGCACGTATATGTACTCCATATAGTGGAGTGGAGGCTCTTTCCATATGTTGCATTTGATCATTTGGTGTTACTGTAGTAGTCACAGACTAATCTGTTTATGCCATTTACCTAATATAAGCAAGTGAGACTAATGATTAGTGGGATGATTTTCCTTGTAGGAAACCGGTTAGCATTTAACAAAAATGAAAGGCCAATTGCATTCTGGGGGGTAATCTGTTCCACTTTAAACCATGCAGTCTAAAAAGAAATAATGTTCTTTTTACAGAAGAACTGGAATGAAGCCACATTCTTAAAGCTTCCTTTAAGATATAAAGGATAAATAAAGGGTAAAATAAAAGTTTAATCCAAGTGATTACTTAGAGTATACTTTTACTAGTCCTTCGAAATTGGATGCAAAACAGTATTATGTTGTGAAACCTTTCTGCTGGTGTTGCCAGACGACGAAAGGGTGCTTGTTGGCTGATGTTACTTTATCGCGTCTGACTGCCAACTTTAATGTTTCTATGGCAACAGTGGCTCCAGTTGATACGAAAGTCATCAAAGCTTGTGGGTAGTGTAGTGCTTCAGAAGCAAACTCATAAATAAAACAGCACAAATTAGAATTACAATGACTCACAGCTTCAACAGGAGCATACACCGTCGTTCACGAGCTGATAATTCAGGTCTGCTGTTGCCGATGCTCTGGCGTCGTTAATACTTAAATGGTACTGGTTTTATGCTGAAAGGGTGGATGTTTTTGCAAGAGCCTGAAATTTAGAAAGGAGTGTAGTAATGGATACTGGTAGATCTAATATGATTATGTAAACCAACACAGTTTGAATACTCCTAGTTAAAATTCAACAAAGCTGACCAGTTTGACCCAAATTCAATTTAAAATCACAGTAGGAATAGCGATGTGATTGATTATTTGTTAGCATTTACCCTGGAAGATCAGGACAATTTATATGTTCTTCTTTTGAAATTACATAATTATACATATTTTTATTCTAAGCAGGGTTTGAACCAGCAAGAGAATGAAATCCTACCACCATCGCCACCATCAACCCCCTGGCACTTGCCCTTATCCCTACTTCCGATTCTCATTTTTCATCCTCTTCTCTTTGGTCCAGGATCAATCTGGTCATAAAACGACTCAGGAAAAGATCATTTTCTGAAGACTGCGACTCCATGCTGAGTGTCTGTCTTACAAGGCTTCCTCATCAAGTCTCCCCAGATGACCCATCTCAACATTCAGTTCATCCATCCCTTCAACCTCTAAACTCTTGTCAATGTGATGTGGTTCTCGCTTGTAAAGTCCATAGTTGTCCTCTTTAGAACTTTTTCTTCTTAAGCTGGAGCGTTACCACAGTGTGAAGGCAATTGAATTGTAAACTGTTGTCAACTTTACAGTAGAAGGGTATTATTCCTTTTCTTGACGAACTCTTTGCACAACCACTTCTGTACTATAGCTATATTAATGACACTTTGTAGTGTCAACACATCGCAGAGAATTCCTATCATGCTCAAATTAACTTCATTAATTCATATGCTGTAATAACTCTTTGCAAATAAAACTGTTTTTATTCCATATAGTTTATTGTATTGTGTAGATATATGATGTGTAAATTGTATGAAATGAGGAATTTAATAAAAATGAGAGCTGTTAAGAGTGACATGAAAAACATTAGCACTGTAGCCTCGCAGGAAGACAGTCATGGGTTTGAATGCCTCCACGGGCATTTTTGCACATACTTTGGACAATTTCCCTGAGCAATGTCTCTCATACCTTATGTCTCTCATGTAGGAGAGAAACATAATGCACAAAGTAATTGGGATTAATTATTGTACTTTATTTGGCGTTTTCCTAAACCTGCAAAATGAAAACAATTGTGGAAAACACAAAATAAACTAGAACGTCATGAACCCACTTATTTCTTGCCTCTCAGCCCACAAGTGACGCAGGGAGTTAGCTTTTTAATGAGCACAGTATCACTTCCAGCCCTTTTTAGTTCCACCAGTTTATTTTAGTTGGAGAGAGATCCAGTCTCTCTCTGCTAATAAATCTGAGAGACCATTTGCCAATCTCCTCTTTCCTACATTTTACAGCACACAGCATGCATCCACTCTTATTCTAGGCTACCCTTGTCTCTCACTTTCCTGTGAGGGAATACACACTCTCACACACATTCACTCACATTATTACCATACAGAAAAAGAGTGTGACTCAGTACTGTTTCATTACTCAAGTGAGTTATGAGTGTGTTTACATGCACACTGATTGATATTAACCCTCTTTGTTTAAATCTCTTACACCAACAGACACTGCCAGGTTGTGGGCTCGTCCACTTGCAAGGTTGCGTTGGGTGGAAGCAGGGTGGGTGGAGCAAGCAGACGATAAAGCTTACAGTGCCCCCTAGTGATGGCTTTCTACAGTAATTCTACAGCAATTCAAGTTTGCTTAGTTTTTCAAAAGAGTATCAGTTGTTTTTTTTGTTATTTATTTTTATTTTATATAATTATACATTTATCCATTGCAGGTAATTTGATATATTCTTTTAATTTCAGAAAGTTACTTCTGAACTTAAAAGTTATTTTTCAGAAGTGTTTATGGCACATTTTATGCTGCCATAAAGTATTTTTATGCCATTTAAATGGTCAAAATAAATTTGCAATATCTTTTAAGCTCTTTAAAGATTGGTTTTACATTTAATTTTAACCCTAATTGAATCACCATACTGCACAGGTGTATATATATCCTGTATATATATATATATATATATATATATATATATATATATATATATATATATATATATATATATATATATATATATATCCTGTATATATGGCCATATATACAGGATACCTTCACGTTTCATCCCCTTACATAATTAATATGTTATTGAGTTCCCCTTATACAAAAAAAGGTAAACTGGATACAGACTATGTATCCAGTTTACCTTGGACACATAGTATCCAAGGTAAACTATGTAGAAGCAGTAGAGCCACTGCTTCCCTGCAGTGAAAGGAGTTTGTGGTGATGGTTTGGGAATCAAAATGTCTCCTGTGCATCTCCCTGGGGACGTTTTCCTGGTATGTGCCACTGCAGAGAGATCTCAGGGGAGATTCAGAATTTGCTGGATTGGTTGTCCCTTCTGGTCAGATCTTAAAAGATTTAGAAGGAAGTGGAGAGTGTCATCAGAGAGAGAGAGAGATGTTTGGGTTTCCCTACTCAACCTGATACCAGAAAAGGTTTAAAGGACATGAACAATTTTTCAAGTCATTGTACAGCACTTGTTGCTTTCTGACACTTGAGGCTCCATTCGTTCACCTTTTATTGAGCTCATAAAATGAACAAATGTATACAATTTTATCACTTTTCAAAATGATACTCATGTCTATGATTAATGAAGCTTTACTTTGTTTTGATTCTTTCATCACATAAATGCATGTTTGTGTTTTAGAAAAATGGGCCTTGAAGAAATTAATGAACATCAATACCGTTTTCTAGGAGTCATCTTCAACATAGCTGCTACATTACACAAGTTATTTTAACCATTTGAAACCAAAGTTGTTTTTATTCATCATAAATTAGTAATGTTAAAAAGTGTTTTACTCAAGTAAGTTATGAGTAAGCCATAACTCATGAATATATTGTTAATACATGTAAGTAAAACATATGGTTTGGAGAAATAAATCATCAAATACAAGTAAAGGTGAATGACATCTGCATTAAACTGGTATGTAAATACACATTTCTTGATGTTATGTTGGATCATAGAATTTGCTGAAAGCCTCACATTAAACATTTAAAAGCATTGATCTCATCATTCTTGAATTATGATATGGGGATTTGGGGAAAACCCTCTCAATTACACTATACAACCACTTTGCTCACTGCAAAAAAAGATTAACAATGATAATTCATATGGTGGGATAATTAGAACATCAAAATGCATTATTTTTAAAGCTAAATATAATACTTTTTTTTTATCTTGTCAAATTCAAAACTGGCCATATAATGTACAAAGCAAGACATAATCGTAAACATACATATGTTCAACAAGGAAGAAATTAAAATTTTAAAGAAACATAAACCAAGTACAACACTAGTTGTACGTTATGCCATCTGTTGAGTGAAACTGTGGAACAGTATGGATGAAGATTTAAATTGACATACATTGATTTCACACATTGGGGATCTACTGGCATACTGTTGAGGGCTGTGGTGGCAGTACTGTAGAATGAACATGATCGGATGCGTCAGTGGGTGGTGTTGATGTAATGGACAGTATAGAATAGGAAAAGGTTTTGTTTTTTAGCAACCAAAATAATTCAATTCCATTTTTGATTAATGGAATTGTATTATTTTTGGATATCTTATGGGACATTTTAGAGAGTAAGCATATTTGGATTCTATATTGTAGACTGAAATGCACTTTGTGTGTATACTGGACAAGACAGTTGAGGATAGTAATTGATAAGCATTGGCTTCTTCTTACTCCTTTTTGAACTGGACATGAAAGCTATGTTTCTTATGTTTGATTATTCTTATTTTTTTATAATTCGTTTCTTTTTGTCCTCTCTCAGACATTTGACATGTTTGGAATAAGTATTTAATTTTATTCATCTCCCTTTTGTTCCTTTCTCTTACATTTAATTAGGTAAACAATACTAAAAACGCTTCCTTCCTTCCTTTCCTTTTTGATGGTGGATATGAAAAGACGAGGTGTCGCTTTTAATGAGCTAAATGGAAAATAGGTGTTTCGGGGTCTCTAGCTATTGATGTCAGTCATTGTAGCAGAAGCAGGACATTGTGACCTCTTGACCCTTGATCTTCTTAATTTAATGGCCTTCCCCAGAGCTGGAGCAACAGCCACGGAGGCCATAAATTGTGATTTTGACTGCAACCTGAGGGAGAAAAGCCACGGTCAATGAAAAGGTCAGGAGAGTAAAGGTTGATGAGGACAGATGAGACGTGTTTCAATGTCAGAATCATTCAATCATTTGTAATGTGCACTGAAGGATACCTTAAGAACAGATGGATGGGCGTTACACTATGAGTTACAGAAAAAATAGCATGATAAAATAATATCATAGGATGCTTGAGGCAGCTGATAGTTCCTGTATGCCAGTTCACTGGATGTTAGAAACTATAATGACATAAAACATCTGTTTAAAACAGAAGTAGTAAATATATCTTTTATGTGTTTCTCTGTTGTGGGCAATTTCATATAGCACTCCCATGGATTTTTCCATCAAGAGCTCACTGGTTGCAGTTGGAACAAAATGTCCCAGTCATGTTTGATGTTTTGAGGGATAAGAATGTTGTTTGGGGATTTTGAGGACTTCAATGAAAGCAAATATTGAACTAACAGTAAACATAATGAGGGTGTGAGTTACTAATCAGATTATGCTCTGTAACATGTAAAATCTATCATGAACAAAACATGCATTACATGCATCGTTAACACTTTATTTGAAGGGGTGTGCATAAAACTGACATACTGTCATAAACATGACATTCATGAAGGAGTCTTCATGAATGTTTTTGACTGTTGAAGTGTAAATAGAGACACTCAATGCAAAGTTGAGTCTTTTAATTGACTTTTAATTTAAGATTTAATGCAACTTTGCTTAAAAAAGTAATTACCAAATATTGCCAAGTTGATATTTCTAAAGCATCTTTTAATGCATATTTGCATTAAAAGTGTCATTAGTTAATGAAAGACACTTCATGACAAACATCACAAACATTCATGAAACTCATTCATATTCATGTGAATGTTATGTTTATGACAGTGTAATTTAAGTCTCTTGCACACCCCTTCAAATAAAGTGTTACCCATGTATCTTATTTCAACAACATATATATTTTGAAAATTGTTGTACAGGTAGACATTGTCAGTTAAAAAGATCTAGGATGTTTGAATGTTGCTGCTTTTAAAAGCACCAAGATTCAAATAACAGCACCCTTGAAATATTCAAATTGAGAGATTTTGGCCTTCGAAAATAACTCAAACATCAAAGCGGTTTTATAGCAGAATTTGATGATGCAACCTTGCTGAAACTGGAATTGCAATAGGATGTTTATGTATAGGCATGGGGCTAAAAACACTAATTGCATTGGTACAAATTCCCCGATGTCAAACACAAGACGTTTTGCTGAAATACAACCGGACTTTTGTGTCAAACTCAATATGTCAGAGTGGCCAGATACTTCACAGTTTATAGCAGGATTTCCATTGATTGAAGAACTTTCCATTTCTCACACTAATCCGTGTCGGAATTAAAATAATGCACAATTTTTTTATGTAACACTTTTTTATGGTTTAGTAGGTTAGTCAGCTTTATTATGCATTATTAAAATGTGTTACGTCATCTTACTAATCCCCTGCAATTCTTAAAAGCAACAAATTAAAATAGAACATAAACCGAGCGAACTTCACCCCATCAATTAGAGGACAACATGTCCACTGGTGAAGAGGCAATCATGCTTCACTTGTCCACAAGTGTCTAAACAACTGAGTATGTGTCAGAGTAGCTCTCACCTGTGTGATTTTAGCGTGAAGGGTGCTTCAGTCAAATGCTTCTCATTCCCAATGCTCAGCTCACTCATAGCCTCATTGACTCAACACTTGGCTGCCTGAACAGGTGGCGACATCAAGAGCCAAACCAACTGGTTACCCTCCAGTGGGTCTCCTACCACATTTCCACAGGAGCACATAGAGGATATACAGCAGTACAATGCCAGGTGGTAGCACTGACATTATGAAATGGGTTTATCACCGCTTTGAAAAGCAGGAAGGATTTTACAGTGAAATTAAATCAGAGGTGTGGAGGGTTTTTTTTTTATTCATGCCTATATTTAAGTAACCTTTTCATCCACACTTTAACACATACTCTTGTTCTTTTTAGTACCCTCACTGTAGCCCTCGTGCCTAATGTAACTTTTTTGTTGAATCAATAAATGTTTCATCACAATCTACTGTAATGTGAACACATTAATGCATTACATTACATTTTATTACAATTCTATAATATTAAAATAAATGAGGCTTTTTCTGCACCAAAAAAACTTGTAGTTTGAGAACATAAATGATACGTTTCTTTTCTAGCTATTCTTAAGAATTTGTTAGACAGGCCAATATAGTATTCATGTCAGGCAAATAGGCACTGATATGTGTGTTGACATTAAAAAAGGCAGAAAATTATAAACTGTATGTTTTCCTAAGTTTGTCCTTTCTACAGTCAGCACAAAACTTGAAAGAAATATAAAATTACCAGAACTGTGACAAACAAGGCTGGGCAAGGACTCATGTTTATATTATAGCTATACAAGGAGAGAAGGAAAGTCCATTTAAAATATCTGTAAAGTTCTCCACAGTTAATGGAGGCACCTTGGGGTTATCAAGTCTTCACATTAAGCATTAGATGGTGTTTGTGAAACATGGCAAGAAAAGGTGTTTTCTGTCCTTCCATCTCAAATGTAAATGTGTGATAGTAATCTAAATGCATTGGAACTGTGCGTTAATTTATCAAGACCGAACTTTTATTTGTGTTAAAAAGACGGGATATGTGAAAAAGCACCCTGTGAAAAGTATGGAGGAAAATTTGTAATGGTGTTGGTTCATTTATCTTCTCAAAGTCTCTGAAACCTTGCTAGACCACATGACCTCATGAAATCTGCTAAAAACTTTACTAAATCAAATCAAATCAAATTTTATTTGTATAGCACATTTAAGCAGCAAGGCATTTCAAAGAGCTTTACATCATTAAAACAAAAACAGGATGTGACAGTGAAGGAAGAGTGAGAAAGATAAAAACATTAAACCCTAACCCATCAATCAACACAAAAATACAGAGTTATGCAACATTGAACAAACAATTTAAAAAAAAAGAAAACTCCTGTTGAGGGGACTCCAACCCGCTCCCCTTTTCAACAGTGGGGGGGACTCCAACCCGCTCCCCTTTACAACAACGGAAACATTTTTACTAGAAAAACGTAAATAAAAAAAATCTGCTCAAATGATCGGCCTCCATCATTTGTTGTATCAGCAGTATAATGCACCAAAGCATATGGCCAAGTTAACAAAGAAAGGGTTCAGAATGCAAGAAAAAAACTTGAAAAGAAGTATGGCATCCATTATGCTACACAAAAACAATTGTTTCTTAAAGTAGGGTTTGTTTCCTTAATGTAAAAGCCAAATTTTTGTGCATTATTTAGTGTGACATTAATTCAAAATATAATGGCAAAAAATCCATTTATTTTAGGAGTTTTTACATGTCTTTAACGTGGTTTAAAATAATACAACAACAAATAATCTGATGCAAAAGTGACAGCAATGTAAACATAAGTATAACTGCATTTTGATTAAGCATTTTTATAGGTGACAGACATGTTTAGTTAATGTTTTGCAACATATTTATTGCTTTGAGTTATAAAGATTGTTTATTTCCGAGTTATAATGAAGCAGAATGAATCTTTGGAGCCACCAGTGTTATTTCTAGCTAGGCAAAAGACAGGTAAATATTCCCTTGTAAATAGTTAAAGGTATTTTCCATAAAAGTGGGGAATACTGAGGCTTGCAGCAGTAAAAGACCCCTTTACCCTTGAACATAACTAAGCAAACTTGAGTGCTGTGTCGGCCTTTGGAGAGCGTATATTACTTCAAGAAAGGTCATGGATTGACATTTATCCTGAAAAAAAGTCTATAAACAGACCTTGAGATGATGAAAACTGGATCTAGTTTTATCAGCAAAGACCTCACAAAAACGCAGAACTTTGAACTTGAACTTAGGCATCTATTCTTGTGCTGCTTCATTAAATAAAAGTGTTTCTGGAGGGAACCTAACAGTGCCTTGTGTGTATATTGTTATTTTGTCAAGAGGAAATACTGGTACATTAGGTTCGTAAGCGATGATTCTGAGGCTGTCATACAGTCCTCAAACATGACAAGATAAGTGCTTTGTCTTGTATAAATAGACTTCGTATCATTAAGCATTTTGTATTTGACGAGATGCACCATTTTATGCATGACCAGAACATAAATATAGACTACTTGACCATTGATTCTGGCTTAAAAATGGGTCCTGTCTGGTACTTTTACTCTTTTCAGTTCAAATGCACACTATTCACCTGCTGCATGCTTAAAACATTTGCTAAATGTTTTATCTCATGGTTTTCTATTGCACTCTCATCTTGTGTTGTGTTA
The DNA here is from genome assembly GCF_904066995.2 of Poecilia reticulata. Classification (NCBI taxonomy): domain Eukaryota; kingdom Metazoa; phylum Chordata; class Actinopteri; order Cyprinodontiformes; family Poeciliidae; genus Poecilia; species Poecilia reticulata. The sequence goes on along the minus strand of NC_088833.1, from coordinate 12,195,044 downwards.
TCCCTGCAATTTATAACCATTAAGAGAATAGCAGTGTTGACAAGTTCTTTCAACTGCTGGGAAAACACAAACAACTATGTTAGATGACAACCAAGGCCAATTTGGTACATCCTATTAATCTAGCATGCTACACCACCGTAAAAAGACCTATGAAGGCAGTTGAATAACCTCCACTCAAAATGTAAAACTGCATTGCTTTACTTCTTTGATCAAGAAAAATCAATGAGGGAAACTGAATCCAAAATTGTGTTGAAATATTCCAGCGTTTCATGTATAAACAACAAAAAAGGCGCCGGGCAAGAGTGGGCATACTTGTTGCCCCCCATCTTGGCGCCTGTACGTTGGGGTTTACCCCGGTGAACGAGAGGGTAGCCTCCCTCCGCCTACGGGTGGGGGGACAGGTTCTGACTGTTGTCTGTGCTTACAGGCCGAACATGAGTGCCCCTCCTGGGGACTCCCTTGTTCTACTGGGGGACTTCAACGCTCACGTGGGCAATGACAGTGAGACCTGGAGAGGCGTGGTTGGGAGGAACGGCCCCCCCGATCTGAACTCGAGTGGTGTTCTGTTGTTGGACTTCTGTGCTCGTCACAGATTGTCCATCACGAACACCATGTTCAAGCATAAGGGTGTCCATATGTGCACTTGGCACCAGGACACCCTAGGCCGCAGTTCGATGATCGATTTTGTCATCGTTTCATCTGATCTGCGGCCGTATGTCTTGGACACTCAGGTGTAGAGAGTCGTGGAGCTGTCCACTGACCACTACCTGGTGGTGAGTTGGCTCCGGTGGTGGGGGAGGAAGCTGGTCAGACCTGGCAGGCCCAAACGTGTAGTGAGGGTCTGCTGGGAACATCTGGCGGAGTCCCCTGTGAGACGGAGCTTTAACTCCCATCTCCGGCAGAACTTCGAACATGTTCCGGGGGAGGTTGGGGACATTGAGTCTGAGTGGACCATGTTCCGTACCTCCATTGCCGAGGCGGCTTATCGGAGCTGCGGCCGCAAGGTTGTTGGTTCCTGTCGCGGCGGCAACCCTCAAACCCGTTGTTGGACACCTTCGGTGAGGGATGCTGTCAAGCTGAAGAAGGAGTCCTATCGGGCCTTTTTGGCCTGTGGGACTCCAGACGTAGCTGACGGGCGAAGCGGCATGCGGCTCGGGTTGTCGCTGAGGCAAAAACTCGGGCATCTGGTCAGGATGCCTCCTGGACGCCTCCCTGGTGAGGTGTTCCGGGCACGTCCCACCGGGAGGAGGCCTTGGGGAAGAACCAGGACACGCTGGAGGGACTATTTCTCGACTGGCCTGGGAACGCCTAGGGGTTCCCCCGGAGGAGCTGGAAGAAGTGGCTGGGGAGAGGGAAGTCTGGGCCTCCCTTCTGAAGCTGCTGCCCCCGCGACCCGACCCCGGATAAGCGGCAGAAAATGGATGGATGGATGGGCAACAAAAAATGTGTCGTTTTAATCATAGTCACTCCATGACACTCCAGACGTAGCTGACGGGCGAAGCGGCATGCGGCTCGGGTTGTCGCTGAGGCAAAAACTCGGGCATCTGGTCAGGATGCCTCCTGGACGCCTCCCTGGTGAGGTGTTCCGGGCACGTCCCACCGGGAGGAGGCCTTGGGGAAGAACCAGGACACGCTGGAGGGACTATTTCTCGACTGGCCTGGGAACGCCTAGGGGTTCCCCCGGAGGAGCTGGAAGAAGTGGCTGGGGAGAGGGAAGTCTGGGCCTCCCTTCTGAAGCTGCTGCCCCCGCGACCCGACCCCGGATAAGCTGCAGAAAATGGATGGATGGATGGGCAACAAAAAATGTGTCGTTTTAATCATAGTCACTCCATGACAGCTTAGTTGATAGTTTAGCTATTGACATTTTAAGATTTGTGCAGATGTCACTTTCAAAGTGTTTTTTTTTTTTGTTTTTTTTTCTCATTTTATTTATCCAGTAAAAGATATTTTGGATATTTGTAATACATGTTTGATTAACTTTAAACTTTACCTATCTGTAACAATTTCTTAGTAACTGGAAGCAATCTGCCAAAAAAAGCTTACAAGTGTAATGATCACAAAAAATAATGCAATAATAAGGTCAACCTTTTCTGCTTTTTTTGCTAAATATTTTGAGATGATTTATCATGTTCTCATTGTTTTTCATCACAAAAGTGACATTTTTACTTTTTCTTTAACATAGAAAGTACTGTGTCTTTATTAGTTTGATGTGGCATTATAGCCAGTAATCAGCTTAAAACAAAATAAAAATGTGAAAGTTTTGGAAAATCATGCCAAACTTAGGAGTAAACTTTTTTTTCTTTTTACATCCTCCCCACTGTTCCTGTTGTTACCTTCAAACGGCAACAAAAAAACTCCAACTGAGAAATTAAAGATGGAGTCACTCATGTGTGAGAGAGGCTTAAGCTTGTGGTGGTGTGTTACTTTTTGTTTATTTTTTGCACTCAACTAAGCAGAGCAGTGGTGGTCAGACTTCTGCCTGGAACCGTAAAGCTAAAAACAGATAAAGCAGCAACTCAATTCCACAACTGCTCTTGGTCTGAGGCCAAACGATGGCTTCCAGGATGCCCTTAAGCCTCTTATAGCAATGGTTTCTTTCCTCCCCCTGTCAAAGGTTTTTCTCCCCCTCTCTTCTTTACCCACTTCTTTATATAGCCATTCCTAATTTACAATAGTATCAACACCTGTGGTGTACATTACCACAGGAAGGAAATAAAAAAAAAAAAGACAAATTAGAAGAAAATTGAGAAAATTTTCCTTTTCAATAAAATTGGAAATAAGGCGGGTTTTTGACAATGCGTTAATGTAACTGTAGGTAACGGAGGAAAAACAAAGCTCAAGAAAGTTAACATTGGACATGTAAGAGGTTTGTGTTTGTCTACATTTTAAACTTAAGTTGGGTTCAAGATTAAAGGTGACACGAGTCTTCTGTCTCCTTTGTCAGCATCTTGAGGTCTCTACTTATCAAAGACAACAAGTGACTGTTTCACCCCAGGTTGTCTTCACCCCATCATCCTGGACCCAGACCATCAGCAGCTGCAGCACTTGATGCAGTTAAAGCTGGCATCAAATGATTTTAACTGACCGCTTCAGCTGTAAATTTTTTTACCTCCAAGCAGTTATTGATTACATGCTTTCCCCTAATTAATGAAAGGAAATACACTTTTCTCTTCATAGGGAACATGGAATGCTATGTGATTGGAGACTTGTATGTGGCATACCTTATGATTTCTGTTATATTAATCAAGGGTGGTATGTATACAGCGATTAAAAAGGATATACGGGAAGCATATATGCTTCCCATATATGCTGATTACTATTGTCATAAAGCAAAAACATGCTCAAGGATATTAAATAGAATAACAACAATCATTTTCTCTTTGCATAAGAATTTTTCTTTGCATTGTGGCCCAACCATAACCCTCCGTCTCCCTTCCCAAATGCTTTAAGGCCAGAGTTCATGATGCAACTGGATTAATTCAAGATCAATAATATTTATACTTGAGAATGGTGCTCAGTAGGTTTTCCAAATTCCCATAGGTAGTAGCGAAAGTAGTGTTATCATCTGAAATGATGAGTGCAACCTTCAGGACAAAGAAAAAAAAAACATCCATTAACTGTATAGTATGTATAACCCTGCTTGGCTGTTAGAGATTAAATTTATCATTTTCAGCAATAATCTTCAATTAAATGGAGCCACTTAACATGAATTACAATGAAGTTATTAAGACTTCCCTAGTGATTGCAGGTATTGATCTCTTGTAAAATGGATTGGATTTTATTAAAATGACATCAGGTTTAATGGAAGACCATCTCAGTATGTGGAAAACAGTATTTTTTTTTCCTTTGACTGTGGGTGTGAGTTCGCCTTCCTCTCAAGATCCCATCAGAGAGAAGTCATCTCCTTAATATAGATATATATGTAGGGCAACACTGTGCAAAGAACATGTCAACAAATCAGGATAAAAGGTTAATGAGGTGGAGATATGGATAAGTCCTCAATCTTTGAGCTGTGCTTCAGTGTGGTTGCCAGATCTTCGTCCCTGCTGACTCTCCACAGTGCTGCTCCACAGCACTTATCTTAACTTGTTTGACCGCCTCCAACCGCACAACCACTGTGCCCTTGAAGACTACTGATCAATGAGACCTTGCAGGATATTGCAAGATGAGGTGAAGGGAGGGAGAGTTGTGAAAAAAGGAGATGAAGTGATGTGGCTGCTGGGGAGCTGAGAGATCAATATGGGATCATCAGCGATGAGGTTTTCTCCTACCCTGGCAACCAGCTTCAAACACACTTCCATTATGTTTTGATGCAGTGCGTACCTGTCATCTGGCTAATTTAATTTAGTTTGTAAGAACCTAGAAGCCTTTTAACACATCCAGATGTTTGTAGGTATTTTTTCTATACTGAACATTCATAAACAAACTTTCATACTTGTATCCAAACTTGAGATTTTACAGGATAAATCCTTCGAATTTAATTTCTTCAGCTAAATCTAATCACCTTCGCTTGGCAAATTTAACCAAATTTGTCAATTTCTTTACATGATATTTGCATGCAACTTAAATTGGTTTATTTACAGATTTGTTTATTTCAGTAATAGGATTTAAATGCATAATACCATATAGATGGAGTTTATTACAACAAAAACACACCCAAAGGGAGTAGGTTGAAGCTTATTCACTCCATTTACAGAAACATATTTCTGCTTTATATTTGTTCTTACTTCTGATTTTGTAAACATGCCTATATGTATTCCTGAGTTAAGACAGACTTTGAATTATAAAAAGTACACAAACGCAATGAGTTATTCTTAGATCATTTCAATAGTTTTATAATCAATAGAATTATGGCTTTCCTAAATCTTGATGTTCAGTAGAGGCTGGAAAAGATATATCCCTTGTTGTTTAAATGCATGCTCTGGAATACCCCAGCTTTTCTGTAATGTTAAGGTTTTTGGGCCTGAGCAACCTTAGCTGAATGGACAAGTCTAACTTGGATTCTTTAGCCTTCGTTTAAATAAGTTATCACCTAAGGGGAGGAGGAGATCCTGTAAAGATTCATCTCACTTTTACACCCTTACATCAGTTCGCCACCAGAACCCGATCAAAATACCTATAACCATATCCTTTCAATCCTCCTGTTTCTCAATTTTCTGTTCAGTGAATACAGATAGCTTTTGCTGTGATGTCAATATGTCTCTTAAATGTAATTTCTCCCCCGGCCCCCATACTTAATAATCTGGAGATGAAAGTAAAATGCTCTATACAGAACATGAGTGCTCCGAGGTGGTCAAATATTTACCAAATAAATCAGAAAACACATCAATGAATATTCATCAGCTGAGTTAAATTGCAGGACGTTTAATGATATATAGGGTAATGCTACAACATTTGAGCAGTACTTGTGTAAATTTTATAGCAGTGCTGTGCATGTGAGGCATATACAGCATTTCCGAGTTGCAGCACCCATGCTGTGAGATTTTTATGGAGCGTCCAAAAAAATACATGGCAGTTCGGCTTAGCTGAATATTAAATTGTGTATGCTTTGAAAGTGATACCAAAGTGTTATTTATGTAAAGCAGCATCCCTTCCTACACCATTGAAGTGGAAGACATGCGAATATTGTTAATGTTCTACATTCCTGTAAGTATATCATCCAGTCAAAGAAAATAATGATGTGGTTCTTGAGACTGACATGTTTCAAAGTTGAAGATTTTAATATATTGTTTAAAAAAAGGCTCCACTGTCAAATTGTTTTTCAAGTATCATCTGTTGCTCAGTACAGTGAGAACAGACTATTGCATATAACGTTGCTCTGCTGCAACTTTAATTTTTTTGCAATTTAGTTTTGTTCCAAAATTATTGACGTCAGGATTTTGACATCAAAGTTTTAATTTATTCACCTCTTTTGCTTTGGATTACATGAGAATGCATAGGCTTTTACAGCAGGTGATAGAGAAACTGTTTTTATTAGGGCGCAATTCCACCCTTCATACAGTACAAACTTATGATCTTGATGCATTCACTTGTTAAATTGGTTGAATTATTTTCCCCTCACTTTAGCAAAATTTTACACAAAGAAAAGGAATTTTCACAAGCTGTACTCAAGTCTGTCATTTCATTGTCACTTATACTGAGCAAGCAATGTTCTCTTTGTGAAAAGCATATGTGCTTGGATGAAAACTGATTTGATACAGTTGTGTGGTCCTCAAATTATCTGCAAATCCCTTCCCCTTTGCTACACAATCACCCTCTCCTCACTCCAGTATTGAGTTCAAATGATTGACATCATAATAGGCTTGGCTAAATTATGATAGAGGTCAAATTAGAATTTAATCATCTCTCTCTTACCCCTTTTCCCTTGAGGGCAACATGAATAAACATGATTTTGAATGAGACTGGTGGACTGGGTATGCAAAAATTGTGATAACTCATTCATTTTTTTTCTCTTTTGTCACAGCTTCAGAGAGTGAATGGAAACGAAAAGAAGATTATTAGCATTAAGAAAGTCCGAGATACAGTAATGAGTGTAGAATGAGCAAGTTACTGTAGTAATCCTGCGGTGTTGTTCTGTATTAGCATTGACTGCAATGTTTTGTCTTTTATTTAAGTCGTTTAATTCTGTAGCACTAACACTTGGCGCATATCAACTATTCGGATGTATAGGTTTTGAGGGGTAAAAAGAGGAACAGTTTGAGTTTAAAAGCTAAGCTACCCCCCAAGTAATTTAACACCTTGAAAGTGGGCCTCAGTATTTAAGAAAGTCCTGCTCTTTACAACACTCTACCTTCGGGAAGTAATCACAACATCGCTCCTCTATAACCATTTAACAACGTTTTTACCAGCATTGCATTGAGAAGAAGCTCGTATAATCAACTCGGCAGATGTGAGGTGCCATTAGGTATTTGCTAATTGCTGCTGGCTAGTCTGAAGGAGCTGACAGGGGGAGCCTCTGTAAGATGTGGACTCTCTGAAGCTTGGAAATTGTGGCTCCGAGGAGGAACTTCATCCTCAAAGGCAGTGCATGGTCTAACCAACTGTTTTGCACAACTGAATGGCTGCTACAATTTTACATAATATTGCCCCTTCAACAAAATATGCTGTTATTATTATCATGCAAATACATGGACCTTGCATTCTTTTTTTTTTAAATGCAATAAAACTTATGCTGGATGGAGACTGAAGTCAGACGTGTCATATACATTCCAGTGAGGGCAAATACAAAATATGCAGTCTGATCAAAGCAGTTTTTTTTTTTTTCTCCATTCGACTCCTCCCGGCGGCAGGATGCAAAAAGGATTACAGAGCCCAGAACATACTTGTTTTGTTGTTGAGGCCCTTCTACTTTGGAGGATAAGTATTTGTCTGCAGTGTCGTCCAGTCCACTTAGAGGTAGAAAACAAATGCCAGCAATATATTTAATACCCCTCGAGATCATGTTGCAGCAGGCCTGCGGCAGGCAATCCTTCATAAGGGAGCTTACGGGCGACTCAACAAAATAAATAAATAATTCGATATCAAAAAGGAGTGGAACATTAGGCTTTAGTGGGCAATAAAACATGTGGTGTGTCAGGGATGGCAGGCGATGTTGAAAGAAAGAGGAATACCCATAAAGCACCGAGTATGACGGACAAAGAACACAAAGGAGATTTTAAAAATACAGACACAAAATTTCACTGCAAAATGAATCCCTGATATTGTAGCTGGACTCTGCTTTAGACTCTTGAACGATGATAAAAATATTACCTCTTCCGCAGCTAAAGCCTCTGATGAAAGGTAATATGTTAGTTTGAATGCACTTTACTAATTCTATTTCAGTATACATATCAGCATAATAAATTAATATTGAATTTATGTTCTGAAAGAATTAGCAGTTGCATTCATTTCAAATTATTTCCATATCAGCTCAGATTAGTTTTTAAGCAGCTGTGCAGGCCTATTGTAACTCTCCAGATTGTTCCCAGATTTCTAGAATAGCTTCAAAGTTTACTGGTGCTTGTGCCACATCGAATACAATTTATTAACAACAGAGAAAAATCTAATTATAATAGAATCTGGTGTTGGACATCTGAGAGGGACTTTAGTATCTCAATCCCAATACAGCTAAGCCTTTTTATGTAAGAGAAGCTCACGATTCAAGGTGAGGAGAAAATCCAGACACATAATTGCTTGAAAACCAATCTGATGGTCTCGTGGTAATGTAAAGAAGTCTATTGGATGAGACTTTTTTTGCACGCAGACCTTTTAACTTGCTACAGCTGCGTATAAGCTGGGTAAGAATTTTAATGACTCGTTTTCATTAAGTGTACCAGCAGGCTACGTCAGTGAAGCTGAAATCGGAGAAGAAAGGGTTCCACTGACACAACCAAGTGAAATGACCTTGAAGGTTTTCATAGCCATTGTAAACTCTTTTAAATCCTATCATTAATTTTCCCATTATAATAAGAAACAACATTTCTTCAGAGGCAGTGCTTGTAGACCACTATTACTAGGTTTTATTTAACCAAATATGACGTCAGCGCTGTGTGATTCATGCAGTTTGAGTTGTCTGAGTGAATAGCCTCCAATACAATGTTGGACTTATGAGCTTTGGCTTGATTTTTTTTAGATGCAAACTTTTAAGCTGAAATGAGGTTTAGCAATGTGAAAAGTATGTCAGTAAACAACACAGTGAAGCCTCTGTAAAATAAGGCAAGGATTGTGCTTCTTTTGAACAAGGTGATTTAGCATCTGTAGTTTTAAGGCTGCTGTTACAGACCCACAAACTTCACAAATTGTTGTGGGTGTTTTCAGATTTGAGTTATATCACAGCTGTTTTTTTCAACTGGAATAAAGAGAAGATTATGGGAGAATCATTTTCCTTTCGACTGTCAACTGAACCAGCATTAAAATAGATTAAAAGTTATTCTTTTTTGACTTGGTCCTGAAATACTGCTTTTATGTCATGTCTTAAGACTGCTGCAAAAATGTTTTTGTTTCTGTTACAAAAAAAAAAAAAAAAGTCAAAATCATGACATTTAATGTAGCAAAACAGAGAACCAAAACTGATTTTTCACAATAAATGAGACAAGCTGTCAAGCTTCCTTCTGCAGCTTGGCTCACCTTTGACATAGGGTGAGGATTCTTATCGTCTGGAAGTTAGCTCAGTCTAGGCATTTAAAGGAGCCAGCTGAGTTGATTAAGGTTTCTGACCAGGTTCCCTCCTGTGCAGCTTCTTTGTGTGCATCTTCTTTGGAGGTTTACCAAGCACGACCCACGGGGACAAGACTCCAGCGAGACAGATTTTTCTGAAGGGACTTTTTATCCGTTCAAGTCTGAGAACACCATTTGAACGAACCAAAATCAGCTGGAGCCCCTGTGACTGATGTTAGACGAATGGAATGATGGATAGGCACTAAAACAATGACTACTTTACCGCTTTATTGAACATCTTCACTTGAGCCTTTTGAACATATTAGTTTGAGGAAATCTAGTCATGAAAATACCTTTCTTTGAGCATTTTTTAAACAAAAATGTGTATAATACTTGACATCGAGCACTGGCAACAGCTCAAATAATAAAATATGCATCTTTTGACAGTAATTCTAGAGCAGTGGAATTAAGTTCTGTCACTATTGTTAAAGCAGAGTGAAGTCATTTGACCTCAGAAAAGAGGAATCTATTTTTACTAAAAACTGTTTGACTCTAAAAACTTAAACAAGAAAGAGCTTAGCAACAGGCACTGAAGGCAACTTTTTAGTTGCTAAGGATTTATATTTATGAAAACTGATGCAGTTAAAAATAACTATAATACACAGAAGACAACACTGAAAATAAACATGTTTTACTTTAGCTGTTCATCATTAATCAGGACACAGTTTATGTGAAATAATAACAATTGGTACCATCATTAAACAAACAAATGATCAAAGTGTGACGTAACTACATAAAAGTAATTCTTTAGTTATAAATATCAGTCACAAATATAGTTTAAAATATATGTGGACTATCAGTGAGTCAAACTGATTTAGTGACAAAAATCTAAGAAAATCATAAAATTTTAATCATAGATAAAGTTTAGAAAGGACCCCCATGCCCTAGATCAGGGGTCCCCAAATTTGTCCTGTGAGGGCCACATAACTTTTCCCTTCTCTGGTGGGGGGCCGGAGTCAGTTTGTAACAAAAAAAGTGTGACAATTGCAGGAGTGCCTAAATGTAAATATATATTGTTTTACAGATAGCACAATCAAATAACCCTCTTTGGATTCTTCACAGAATAAATCCAAGGATTATAGTCCGTATTTTCCGAACTATGAGCCGCACTGGACCATAAGCCACAACCCCAAAGGGGGGGGGACACCCAAAATTTGAGTCATAACAGGTCAATTGAATATCACATTTATTAGGGTTGAAAAAGAAAAAAGTTGCCAAGATTAGATTTAACTGAACTGATTACGGTAGTTTCCGAACGGTAACTGTAACAGTAAAAGTGCTGATCCTTCGTGTCTGCTACTAGTATGTGCTAAATCAGTGGTCCACCTTTTTATTACCGCGGACCGGTCAAGACTTGGAAATTTTGTTGCGGCCCGGGGGGGAGAGGGGGAGGGGGGATTAACAGTCAGATAACTGAATATACCCTATTTGGATTGTCTTGGCTCTTTTATCGCAGCCTGTGGGTTTTCCCTGACTTGGAATGAGAAAACAAACAGCTGAATGTGACAGGTAGCCAATCAAAAAGTGCTGTGACTTAAGAACAGAGGGGAATCCCAAACAGCTGACTCAGATATCCAACTGAGAGTCCGGTGGATATCGGAGATGATATGTGGAAATGTTTATTATTAAATCTAAAGGTCATTATTATGTTTATGCAGTTTAAAATGTTAAATATGAAAAAACATATCGACCTCAAAATCATAGTGCAGCAAATGGAGCGGCTGCTCCCGTCATCTTTTACCCACCGCCTTTTCTTTTTGTTGCATCTTTTATCTCTTAAAATGACTTCACACTTCTACATCGTCATCCGTGTTTGGTTATTCTAAATTCCTGCTATGTTAGGTGTTTTACTGGATTATCCTCTGGAATCGGGATGTTCGTGACTGGAATCAGTTCGTGTCGCTCCTGCCTTGGACACACGAACCGATCGAACCTGTTGTACTTTTTCAGCTCTGTGGTCACAGAGGTTTGGAGAATCGGCTGACAATTCTTAAATCTTTCCATCTAAACCAGACTTAAGACTCACAAGCTCAACTCATCTCCTCTTGACCACAGCCCAAACGCTCTGACTCTGGTCGCTATGGTAACGTTTATATATCCCTTCAAAATAACAGAAGCGCCACAAAAACGAACATTTTACTTTTGTGAAAATTTTAACTCACGATAATGACTAACGGGAGCCCTGAGCTTGTTTCTCGGTACCATCTGGGAGTAATGAGAGACAATGACACCCGAAGTGTTGCTTATATCCACAGCCTGCTTGGTCTCTACGTGGCGAAGCAGCTTGAAGTTTCATTGCCTCATTAGCAGCCGGTCAGAGCGGGCTTGTAATGTGGGACTCACCTACTGGTCCGGGATAAATCCATTCTCCTGTCTCTTCTCTGGGCCTTTTCCCCTTTGCAAAGAAACTTTCCAAAGACATCTGATCTGTTTCTTACTCATTTTGCTGCTTGTGGGCTCAGTGTTGGCGCGCAAGTAACCAGACTTCCAATGATTCACTTCCTAATAAAGAGCCCCCTGGTGGTTGAAGAAAAATCCACATATAAACGGCTTATAGTCCGGAAAATACGGTAAATGAAAAAAAATCAGAATGCTCTCTGGTATTGTTCAGGGGGCCGGACCAAATGTGTAGGCGGGCGGGATCCAGCCCGCGGGCCGTAGTTTGGGGACCCCTGGTCTAAAGACTTGCTCTCACCTATTTCTACAAAGGTCCTACTTGGAGCGGCTGTCTCCAGCTGCGGCAGTCTCCAGCTGCGCTTCTCCTTACAGAGCGACCCTAACCCACACAGTCCCCTCTCAGCCCCACAGACTAGCAGCAGCAACAATTAGCAAACACATGGTGGAACTGCATCTCTGCTGAGCTCATCTTATGAAGTACTTCTCAGTCGAACGCTCCCAAGAACAGTTGTTAATGGCTTAACGGAGGAGCATTGCTGTGATGAAGTGCTGAAGATGGAATGTTGGAAAGACTAGCTTCTTAAAGAGATAGAACCCAAATTCTAGGTGTAAAAGTATAAAGTCAAACTTCTTTTACGTCATGTGTGATACATACAGCATTTTTATAATAACTGAAGGTAACATAGTTATTTGTGCTATGAAATATCACTATGTGCCTGGAAAAAACTTAATATCCCCACCCCTATAAGTTTTTTTTTGTTTAGTTTTTTTTTTTCCTAGAACCTGTTAGAAGTGTAGGGTTATTTACCAAAGGGATTGGCTTTAGCAAAAGTCCTGTAGAGAGCAAGATCCTTCAAATACCAACTTCCAAAGGATCTGAATATTAAGTCCAGATATGGGTCAGTCAGTTCATGCAAACAGTGTATTTTTAACCTTTGCATGAGGTGTGAAAAAATAACTCAGACTCCTCTTTACATGGGAACTCTTGACATTAATGGTATTAATAAGCAGTTGCCTGAAATATGAGGATGGGTTTGCTTACCTGAGCTCCGCTGACCAAGACCACATTTTGATGAACTAGTGGGTGGAAGTAAGTAATGTACAAAGGCCAAGCAGCTCTGGTCAAAAGTTCAGATGTTCTGTATGCCAGAAAATGGAATTTCATAGGAAGTGTTAATAGAAGGTTAAACCAAGGTATAATGAAGCTAGGAAAGTGACAGGAAAGGAAGCCGTGGATATTCTCTCTCTAAATATAATTTAGAACATAAAGATAGAGTGCTGTAAAGCATGAACAATTCAGTGAAATATTATCCTTACACCATAACAGAATCAAATGAGCTACAGACATTAGATGGAGATGGTAGCATGCATTTGTCACTTAAGATAATCATTTTCTTTTTTTCACGAGCTTTGTGCAGAGAGGCATATTGAAAACCAAAGTGGTTCTTTTTCACCAAATGCATTATCTCATATATTTAATGGGAAAACGTTGCATGTTCATGTTGTCTCACGTTTTTTCTTTTTCAATCTGCACTTGAGAAAAAAAACGAGAAAATATTAAGGAAAGCTGATTTCGATTATTATGCCGCAATTTTTTTTTTTTGCAAGATTTTACTCACAATATCAAGTTACGGGAAACTTTGCACTAGGTGATGACAGTCAGCATGGCCTATTGGCACAAAAAACAATTTATGTGTTGGGGTGATCAAGCAAATCAGTACATGTCTAACTTCACACATAATGAAGTCAGACAATTTATCCAAATCTGGAGGGCCAAAAGGCATAAACGGATTAATGATGACTCAAACAAACAAGGGGAAGATGTGACACAGAACATAACATCAGAAAGCAACTGTGTTCTATCGCATCTGCTTTATGAAGTTAGCAAGTATCAAACTGCATAAACAGAATAAACACAGATACCTGTTGGTATCTGTGTTTATTCTTCAAACTGTTTGTTTCTCTCACAAAAGCTGGATGTGTCAGCTGATATTTGTTGATTTGATAAATGTGATCACTCATAACATACAACTAAGTGTCTGATCCCCATTCTTTTTTTAAGATTTTTGCTACAACGAGTCCAATAACGTTACGAGTTTGCAGATTTACATGAGTTATTTGCAACAGATCAAACATTTTCTACTAACATTAATATTTTAACTGTTTCACATAAAAGACTAAACATTTCTGGGAGAAACTTATAATTTCTGTTTCTTTGTCTTTACGGCAGTGTCTCAAAGACAGAGTTAGTAAAATACAATGAGATTAATTTATTTTCTAACATCCCTTTATGATCACCGGATGCTACTCAAACACATGCCTTCAGAATTCAATAATCTCCTGGATCATCTCCCGGCCTTGGACTACTACACCAAACCAGACTATAGGGTACTGCAGGAGCAACGATGACCGGTCTGTTAGAAACGACGCCAAAACTGGAAAACAGATTTATTCTTATGGGTAACTTCTCTCAAATGAACTTATATCAAGCACTAATTTCGACTTTCTTAGTTTTAATGCTTTAGGCAAAAAACTGTTTTCCAAGCATTTTTAATTTAGTTTAAACTATGTGGTGAAAAGTAAAGCACAAACTGTACAGCTGATCTAGGGAAAAAGTTTAGAAATAGCTACCATTGCCTCAGAAAAGCTGACAGATACTGTGTGTGTCTCTCTTATGTCCAGGAAATCTGTGGTTCAGCAGAAACAAGTACTTGTGATTAATGAGAACTACGCTATCTAATTTTGGTTAGATAGATTTTTCTTTTCCATTTGTATTAATATTTAAGCTAATATATTCTCCAATAATAAAAATGACATTTTCTTAGGGTAAAAGACATTGTGGCATTGTTTTGTAAAACATGTAAGTAGCTCATATAATAATCTTTAAGTGGTAACAATTTAAAAGGTCAGAGGGCAGTAGAATAATTTTCTTTGAAGGGTTATTTTCTCCAGTATGCATACTTCGTACAGATATCAAAAGTTAAATGTGATCTATAGTTGGACATTCAACAGTTTTGCATCAGGTATTTCCTCTATATGCCTACGGCAGCATCTATGACATTTATTTAAATATTTTTTACGTACGATTTTCTTTCTCGGTTGTGCTGGCAGTCATTATCCATGACTTCAGAAGACAACTGTGAAAGCCATGTTTTGTCCAAAAATGTTTTGTTCCTATGTCAGGAAATAACTGTAAGAACATAAACATAATTCAGTCTGTATCTGTATTTGCTGGCACAGCCAATGCAGTACAATCAATTTAAAATCTTGTCTGCAGACCCATTTTGTGTTTTTCTGTTTTGATGTTGTCACTATTTGTAGATAAACACAGGTTGAGAACAATCTACTGCCTTTTATTTCCCACAAAGGTGGATAGTCATGACAGGTTTGGGAAAAGCTAGAGGAAAGAAGTTTCATCCAGCAACAATTTCATCCCCATCATAAAAGAACATATCACAAAAAGGTTACAATGTCAAGAACACACACTGAAGTTCAGCTTCATCCCCCCACCAATAAAATCTTTCAAAGTATGAAGGTGTGTTTGTGTCTATGGTTGTTATTTAGAGTTTTCTTTCCTACCCATAAAGGCTTCCAGCTTGCTAAACATTCACTGAAACTTGTTATAAGTCTTAAGTATGTTTCTTTCTTTTACAGTTTTTATCACCCATACATGCTTTCAATGTCTGCTCATTTAGACCCCAGTCCTTACTTTTGGGCCTTCATGTTCTCAAACTCCAGATGTGGACCCCTACTGATACCCGGCTATATTTGAGCCCTGATCTTCAACCAGCCGCTAGGAAGAGCTCACAGCAGGTGCCTAAGAGCAGGTGCCCTTTATGAGTAACAGTTATGAATATCATTTCAGTCAATTTAAAAACCTACAAGCACATCTCCACCCACACCCGCCTGTTGAGATTCTCCCTATAGACTAAAAGGAACATTTTAATGTGACCCATCATCATTTGAAGCTCCAAACATGAAAATGCAAAGAAAGTTTCAGCTCTGTTAAATTTGAAAACAATTCTAATAAAATCTTTCTTTTTAATATAAGAATATCCACGCAGATTTGCCAACTGGATTTACTGTGGTTGTTAAATAATTATCCACCAAAAGGCCATGCAAGAAATGTGTGCAAGGTATTGCAAGAGCTAATATGACCGAGTAATAAAACATCTAGAAGAGTTTTTTAAATTTAAAACATGATTAATTCCACTTGCTGCTGTTATGATTATTGAGATTAAGGCAAACAAATCAGAAACGAATCCTTAAAAGCTAAAGGCATTTTTACGCATTTCCTTATTTTGGGCATGAAAACAACTTTAAACCCCAACATGATGCGTATGTGCAACACTGTCAACCAAAACTGAGAAAGGAAAAAGGAAAAACCTCCAAGAAAATAAACCATTGTTGTACCTCCGAAGCATGGTGGTGCCAGCAGTGTAATTTGAGCATGAGTTGCCGTTTCATTGTTAAAGAATACTTTTGAATTATTTTAGTCTATGCCTCAATAAAATGTTTGTTTTTATTAAGATTTTGAAGCTTAGGCTATTCAGTGATCTTTAAATCTAGGCGTCATTATTTAGAATTCATTTACACTAACTTAATATTAATTTAAATATTTACCTCATGAAAACAACTGTGTAGTATAAGACATCTCACATCTACAGTCTCAGTCATTACTTGAAGAATATATGCATCCCTCTGAAGAAAATCCTTATTCGCTCTATGAAGCATGATGGTGGCAGATTCAATGTGTCAAAAGGCAAAACAACTACAACATAAATACTATATAATATTAACATAAATGTTTGTGTAGATTAAGTTATAGAGGTTAAGTTTTTATCAGCTTTACATTTTGAGTAACATTTGTTATCATTGTTTTAATAAAACATCAAATAAAACACTCATCTCAGAGAGTTTCCATTTAAAGAAGGGGATGGTTGCTGCCACTTTCACAATATATGCTGTTTAACCTCCCGCAGCTAATCACTCTGTGTATAACATTTACAACAATTACAATTGCTTTTTCTTGCTTTCAACCACAACATGCCACTATCCTCTGGTTGAGATTTTTCTCCTTCATTTAACTCACAGATTTGATATGCATCGACAGAGTCAAATAAATTGTCCAACTCAGGCAACACACAGCAGCGTTATCCATTACCTCCGTACAATGCATTACTGCGGACCTTGAGGTAGTCTAATCCCCTGAACAAATATGTGCTGCGCCATCAAACAGCTGAAGCTGGTTGATTCCTATAGGCTTGCAGTAACAGCAAAGAGCGGAAACAGATGCTTGTGCAGTCCTCCAGGACTCCTCATGTAAAGTAATAAAGATGCCATCTGACAGTTCCTGCTGTCAAACCACCATTTTGTACACAGCTTCTTAACTCTGGTCTCTCAGTGTTTTGTTGTGTTTGACTAACATGGAAATCACTCTCCACTGAGAGGACTCAAACACTGCTATAGGAAAATTCCTATATTTTGGATTTTACTGAAACATTTTGATATTTCATCTGGCTCTATCTGTTTCCAGATTTGCTGCAGCTGCACACAACCCATGGCGATGGCTTGAACCATGTCAAAGTTAGTAACAGAAAAGGAAGAAAGTGTCTACAAACAACTGGAAAGAAAGTAAGGGGCTGTTTTAGAAACAGGTATTCATTTGTGTTTCATCTGCGACACCTTGAAGAATCCTCCTGGGTTGTGCGTTAATGAGGTGATAAAGCAGAAGGAGATGTGGGGAGGGATGTGGGTATGAGGATATGGTAAAACCACCAGGGTTTCTCCTTGTGATCTGCCTCTACATCCAGAGATGAGCTGATTCAATGCTGGGTGCCAACCTTTGAAGGAAATTTTAGCTAAAGGCTTTGAAACTCTCATCAAACTGTCATTCTTTCATCCAAAACAGTCATCTAACACATCATATAGGTGACTGGCAAATATGGCTCATTGACCATTAGCAGGATCTCAGCAGGATTTTTTTATAGTCTGTGAGAATATCTTCATCACACCCCTTTATTGAGCGTATTAAAACATTCATTACCATTTATTTAACTGATTAAAGTTATTACCAAGATTCCTACAGAATAATGTAAGGAAAGGAGTATTTTTAATTTACAGTTGTTAACTTTTAGCAAGAGGATGAAGAACTGGCTTTGAAAAGTAATCATCTGTAACTTGTTCACATTTTGTCACTTTACAACCATAAAATTCTAAGTATTCTATGCATAAAAGTGTGGCGTGTAGCCCAATGACAAGTCATGCTTCTTATTTGGGCCTTCTCTACTTGACAGACACCCAAACCTAAATGTCACACTAGCATAACTTCAAGTATCACTGGAAAATCAAGTAAAAAGTCATGAATTTGAGAGTCTGTATGAAAACCATGTTGATATAGGTCTTCAAGATAGAAGCTCAGTTCAATGAGAGAGACTAAAGAGACTATATATTTTTATGAAGTTACTTCAACAAAAACAAAAGCTATTTTACTCACCAGTGATGTTCAGATGTAATTGTTACAGAGCCCATGCAATCTAAAGAAAAGCAAAAAAAAGAATTAGCAATGGCAACCAAAGCGCTGCCTTTAGCATCCAGATTGCATCTCATTTATTTGTTAACCAACAAACGTTTTACAGTGTACAATATTAATGTTCTATATTACCTTTCTTTTATAGACCTTGTTTACTTTTCTTACAAGTAATAATTAACTTCATACATTACTTTTTTCACATTGGCATCCTTCACTTAGATGAAGACAAGTAAAGTATAGTGTATTAGAGTCAGCTGTTTAAAAGCTTTACTGCATTAACCGATCTGAACATCAAAATGTGCACTGATTTTAGCTTACTAATAATCAAAAATACAAAAGTAAGATTACAACACATTTAGAATTTAATATGGCATTGTTCAAACTTTAACCTCTGAATTCCCACGCTTCATGAACAAAGAATAGTTTCTCTACCTTTAACTTCAGCTAGATTCACTGTGCTCTCGGCTGCTTTAAGAGTCACAAAGCAACATGCACTGAATATTATTCAAACAAAATCAAAATAAACAACTAAAAAAGGTAGTTGGTAAGATGTTGAGGTGTTTCAATCACCAAATTCAGCAAGATTTCTCTGGCTTGGGTTGGCATAATGCCAATCTAAACTTCAGCTTTAAAAACTCAACTATTAACAGAAAGGTGAACAGAAAGCCTATCACAATGATACCTATCGATCAAAAAAGATGCAAACATCTTACAGAGTAGTTCTATTGTGTTTTTCTTACCATGTACTGAACTGAAGAATTGTAAAACAGGACGTAGCAATGACGAACAAAGCGCTGCCTTTAGCATCCAGATTGCGTCTGAGCCTAACAGGAACTCCGCCCCAAAACCAACCCAGAAGCAACATCCCCCCAAACACAGGTTCCACTTCACCATTGCTGCTCCCATATTAAAAAGAATAAATAAATGCAAGACTGAAAAAAACAATAATATACTTAGCAAACATTTTAAATACTTTTCTGAAAATGGTTGATTCATCTTTAAAAAGGAAAATGTAACAACCTCCAGTGAGTTAATATCCTTAAAATAATATTTTGAGTGCTCTAAAACATCTATCATGAGGATGGTACAGGATATTGACAATGATGAAATTTGTGATGTCTTCTTAGCTCAGGTCTCATTTTTCAGTTTTATTCGATGTGGTGTTACGACTTTTCATGGTCATTGTGTATTTTGTACATAAGGTCATTCGCACCTGAAGGCTCGAGAGAAAGAAACCTCTAAGAGAGAAAGAGGTCAAAGATTCAACAAGTGATAGATGGAATTGGGAAGGATCTATTTGATGGTGTGTTAGCAGGAAGTACCTGAGCAGCCGTTGTTTCCTGAGCAGCCATCGATCGG
This sequence comes from Poecilia reticulata, assembly GCF_904066995.2. NCBI lineage: Eukaryota > Metazoa > Chordata > Actinopteri > Cyprinodontiformes > Poeciliidae > Poecilia > Poecilia reticulata. The sequence continues at coordinate 12,175,561 of NC_088833.1, read as the reverse complement.
GGGCGTGATTAATGAAGCTGTTGCCAGAAGGAGGGATCCATAAGTGTCTTCATTCTCTCCCTTTATGGCCACTTGTTGATGTAGTTAGTGCTCTGAGGGCTTTGTGACAGAGATGGTTTAATTTTTGTGTTGGCCATTTTTTCACAGAAAGAAAGCAGCAGAGCAGGTGAAATGTATTCGAATTCTAGAAATTATGGTGATATAGAAGTGATGGTATAAGTGTGAGAATGCTTTAAAGGACCGTGGTTTACCATTAAAGACTGCAAATCAACGTACCAACTCATGCAGGGCAATGCTGCATATTACCATACCAAACAAATCCTTTTAGGCTGGCTAAACACCGTGCTAAATTTTACTATGCTGTATTCCAATTCCCATCTTCATCAGTGCATTCTTTTTTACAAAAAAAAATATTTGTGATGTAATATTTACCTTATTTATTTAAGTATTATCAGTACAAAGTACAAGTGCAAAAAGAGGCAGTGCAGTAAGGGTTTACAATGAAGAAAAATAAATAATGCGGAATTGCTAAAAATAGCACATTCAGATTCAGTGAAATGTGCCACTGAGCAAAATAATTCAAATAATGTATAACATGTGCATGTATAAGGAGAAACTAATAAAAAAAAACATGTTAAAAAAAAGAGCATTCCAGATTTATTAAATCAAACAATGCTTTGCTGTATCAATTCTTCAGTAATGTGGCTGCAAGATCAGTAGGACCAACTTGTTGTCTATATTTATCCTGACAATGACCATAAACCAAGCCTGGTGATTTGTTGCTTTAAGTTCTAACTGGGCTTTATCATCTTTAATAAGTTACACAATGCTGTGTCCGACTTCCTTCAGCCAAGCACATCCAAAGTTAATTGTGTGAAAGCAGTTATTTGTCCCAGACGTGTCTCCATTAACTAACAAATCTGTGGCTATTTCTTCAGGTTTTCCTCCAAATCTATAAAATATGAAGCTCCAGCAGTGGTCATATTCAGTTTCAGATGCAAAAGTGGATCTTCTCAGATTTTATCATACGTATTTTCACTGCAGGAAACATTTTGTTTATATGTAGGAACAGTGGTTAAGAAGTTGTGTTCATAATTTAATCAAAACATCATAGATAACAGGAATACAGTGGATATGCAAACCAGAAATTTCTGAGCTTAAAGTAAATTATGGTTTTGCCACTGTGTTCATCCTAGGAGTAGATGGGATATTTAGACCACACACTGCTGTCAACACGACACATAATGCTTCTACATGACTTCCACAGCTGGAGCTGAATGACTACCACAATTAAAGGGAGCTCTCCACCTGGAATGAACCAAATAACAGGAACAGAGGGGGGTCTATGCACAGTTGTCTGACTTGGCCACAAACATACATAACAAAGAGAACTACTTGCATGATATTTATTATACTGAGCATGTTTCTGTGTGGCTCTGCACACTAAATGGAAGTCCTACAAGATGTGAATATAATTAATGAGTTAAAATGAGCTAATTAGGGATTAACACACTTAGTGTTACTAAAGTGTCATAAATGAAACATATCTTTACATAATTGGTTGTTTCAAGTAAGATTGTAGGAACTGAGAATCGTAAACTATTCTGCTTAAAGCCAAATTTTTATTTAAAATCAAATGTTAGCATTTAATCGTTTCAAACTGTCTGAAGCCACCAGTTGCTTGCAGGAACAAATGGACAAAGGCACCATCTGGGCATGTTCTCAAAACCCTCTCAGGCATTGAACACAGTAAATGGCACATTGAAGTAAGTATATGACACCAATCCTTGCATGCGTGACAGACACTTTTGTGAGATGATATCCAAGCATATCCTAGAGTTTTTCTTCTTATGCAGTAACTTTCCGAGCAGAAGTCTTAGTTGTTGTTGAGAAAAGTTTTTTTTTTATACTTCCAACTGTTGTAAGCTCATCCCCTAAGGATTGCATGTGAACATAAAGGTGGTAAAAGAATCATTGTACATGAGGAAGAAAAGCATTTGAGTGAAACAGTCTACCCCTAAAAGACAAGCCAGCTCAGACTAAAAATAGAAAGAAAACTTCAAATATGCAGAGAAGAAAAATATAGGAAAGAAAAGAACTCATTCGATTTGAATTGGACTTGAAAATATATGGCAGCAAAACTGAAAATCTGCAGAAAATGAGGTAAAGTTTTGTGTGAAGCATTTAGAGTGAAGCTTTCACAGGGATATGGTTGCTGTTTGAGGTTTCACAGGCTGAAAAAATTGCTGTCTCCTCCTCTGTAATCAAAAGTGTATTTCATGCAACTGGGAGACTGCTGTGCACATGGACACCTGAGCACAAGCTGTGAAAAATGTGTGCGCACATAGTCATTTTTGACAAGAAGTCTGTGACAGGATGTCTCTGTGCACATTCTTTGATTAAGGCTTGTTTTATTAAGCAGGGTTTTTTTTTCATTGCAGAAAAGGATTGTGAGCTGCTCAGAAAACAAAAGATTAAACGAGTAACTAATTAGTATATAATTAGCTATATTCAATAGATAATTATGAGTTAATCTGTAAAGGCACAATTTTTGCTACAGTAATAACATGATGCTATTTGTTTAGCTTAGTGCATTGTAAGTATTTTAGAGTTCACTCTATTCTTTTGTCTGATATGTTTCACTTAATATGTTCCTGAGAAAGCTTTTTTTCTTTTGACAGCTGTCTACCAACATGGGAGATTGTTTTTAGCGGGGAGTGACTTTTGGAAAAGTTTGTTTTGAACCATGTGTGGTTTATAATAACACACTGCTTGGCCAAAAAAAAAGTCTCCACCTGGATTTAGCTAAGCCAACGAGCTTCCAAATGGATGATTACTGCATGAGCAATTATCTTTCCGCTGGCAAGAAGTTATTTAACCCCAAGTGATTTAATGAGTCTTCTTTTTTCTGAAACAACCATGTTGAAAGACACATCTGTGGTTGTGAAAAAGACCTTAGTTTAAGATGGGTCAAATCCTGTATCAAGGAAAGAAAACATCTCAGGAGATTACGGAACGTAATAAAAATGGTTTAAGATTTGTCCAACGCATGAAGGGAAGTGGGGAATCATCGTCTCTGAAGAGGAAATGTGACCGAACAAATATCAGGAATGATTGTGAATGGCGATCCCTTAAATGTTTGGTAGAATAAAATTGAAGAAAAACAACAGTAAAACTCAGAGCTACAATTAATTATGATAGTAAAGGCATTTTCACACTCGCAATGTGAAAATGTGAAGGGAACTCAAGAGATTTGGATTGAACATCTGTGTAGCTATAAGAAAACCACTTATCATAATTTAAGGTGGTAAAGCTTCACTTAGCCAATCTTCTGAGGAGTGATTTTTGGGTGGTTTTTCTGTTTTGGCTAAAATGATCAAATTCCTTCTTAATGCCACCTAATTTTGTTTGGTTTGTTTTAAATTTTGTTGTAATAAATACATTTGTTTGGAATTACAATGTGTCATGGACCCTGAATCATCTGCTGGGTGGCACCTTGTTGCGTAAAGCTGGTACAACAATGGCATTTTTAATCATATATTCTTCACATAATTGTTTTGAGCCAGTCTAAACTACTTGCTGTGATAGAAGACAGGTTTATACTAAATTGTACCTAGGTCTTGAGTAATTTATTTCACCTAACAAACAGCTTTTTAACCCTCTTAACACCATAATTGTAACTGGGCCCCCTGGTATTTTTCTGATTTTATGGCTGTAAAATTCTCAAAAAATGTGCAATGAGTCTGAATTTTTGCTCTTTTTTCCAAAACATGCTCAGCTTTCAGTATTTGATAGTTATTTAACATTTCTATCTATTAAAAGTTGTGAACAAACAGTTTAAAGAGAAAAAAACAAAAATCGGAATTGAAATTTTCAGGTTTATTACTGCACAAAAACTTCCTGATGACAGGGGCAAACAATTTCAGATGAACAATTTCAACTTTCAACTATATTACATGAATTCAGAGAAAACTGTGAAGCCTGGTCTCCAATTTTCAAGTTTTTATGCCTGTTTTTTATTAAATTATTTCAGGCGTTTTCTTTTTTTGTGGTAGGCTCTAAAGCAGTTCCTCTCCAGCTGCAAACAGAATCCCACTCTGGATCCATCCATACTTTATCTATCACACTTCAGGTTGAGAGGGTGCTGTTACCTGTCTCCAGTGGTCAGGAGCAAGAGACAGGGGACACACTGGACAGGTCACCAATCCCTCACTTGGCTGATTTGTTGTTTTTTTCACAATTCATCTTTTGGCAGAAACAAAGTGGTGGCGATTTTTTTTTTTCTTTTTGCCAAAATCATTTTAGGTAAAAGTATTACTTAGAAACAAAAGTTATTTTTGGAAGACCACGATTTTATTTTCAGCATAATAAATAGTAATTGCACAAATTATGCAGGAATCAAGAGGGAGCTAACAGTTAGCCAATTGTTGTGCAGCATTCATATGACTAACTAGTTAGCTTGTACAAATATTTTACACAACCTGGTTCGCTGGTTGTATGTCTCTCATGTTCACTGCCTTCAGATATCAGTCTTCTGGGACCCTTGGTCAGTCTGGTGAATTTTTTTTAGACATTTCCATAATTTTCTGCGCGATTTCCAATCGTCCTCTGCCGTTTTTTCTCTCTCTCTCGCACCGCTACACCGCTGATACAATACGAAGCTCCACAGGAAAATTCCGTAACGAAAACATTTACTCTAATGTCTGCTGCAAACATGCACATGTGATACACCGTTGAAAAGCTTATTTTATGCACTTTCTAATAATTTTTGAATTTTTTGAATGCGACCAACCGTTCAGGAGTTGCGATACAGAGTAGGTTGGGTGACAAATATGACACAACGGAGAATTCTTGTGATTGGTCAAGCTCATATCAAACTTCCCCAGGTGGCTACCGTAATGTATCATATATGCCCTGAAAGCGCAATGTCTCAGGTTTTCTGCACTTATGGATTTTTTTTTTTTTTTTTGATGTGTTGAACTGTTCAGAAATTACGGTAATGGGAATTACACGAGCGGAATCCTGTCGGCGCCGACAGGTTGGTCGTAAGACGGGGTTAATCAAATTTGTTGGTTAGTCACCACCTACTGTAACAGTCATTATGCTGTTTGGTTCCTAGAAATGAGTAGGTATCGTCTTAAGGGGACGCCTATTTCCTTTGTTGTTGCACTATTGTACAGAAGAAGAACTAGTCTTCCATTTTGTTGTAGAAGAGAACATAGACGATGATGAGGTGCAGAGCGGTAAACTAACGTTACTTTTCTCATGTATGGAAATATAATGCTTAGTACCGTGGAGATCTGGCTGTATGTGGACGAAGTTAAATAAATTGAAAGGGTGGAATACTTCAAAAGTGCGTCCTGCTGTTTTGGGTTAGAGTGGCTAACCACCACTGCTAACTCCTTCTCCAACCTCTCGCCGCACCGTCACACTACGTCATAGCAAGTTATTTAAAAAAAAGTAGTGTCACATGTGTATGTTTTTTGGCTGATGACTCAGGCAGCTCAGGGTCTCCTTCCAAAAGTAATGACACGAGTCACAGACATTTGTCAAGGCAGAAAAGTAGGTTGAGGGAGGGAATTATGAGTCTGGATGGCATTAGCTCATTGGCAAGGCTGCTTGTCACAGCAGTGCTCCCTGAGAGCTTTCTCCTATTGAGATAAAGAACGTTTATGTGAAACGACCCATTCAGTGTGATATGTTTCCACTGAATTTATTAAGTGTCACAAACAAGCCACTAAAAGGGAGGCATGATATCAGTTTGAGCGATATTGAAAGATGTGACAAAAAGCGAGCAGATAAAACTCTCAAGTCTGGAATATAAAAGTGTGAAGCATATGAAGCACATTATTTTTTCTTCGGCTTTTTGAAGATGTGATTTTGACATATGTCTACTGTGCACAAGAATTACACAAGGTTAGGTCTTTGCTGAGATGGATTACCAATCTGATATTACAATTAATAAAATCAATTCCACCTTTACATTGTATTTCCAATTGGAGTTTCACCTTCTCCAGCAAATTATTGAAAAAATATTGTTACAATAGCAGGTGTCCTAAAATGTGTAGGCTTGTTGTTTGTTTCAGTTTTTTATTTGACTTGATCCATTCAGCTGCAGTCTTTCATAAACTCCTGTTTTGATCAGGCAGCAGAGTTTACTGAGGTTTAAGACTGATGCTACAGTGTTTACTCTGGTTGGTGATTCAGCTCATGACATATTTCAAAGCAGCGAAATCAATAACTAAGAGAACATTGGTTCACTTTCAGTGTAGATTTTTCTGCTTTCACTTTTTGTTCAGAGATGTGCCAGAGATCCATGTTAATTAAAATTTAATTTCCCTGCTAACACCTGCAAAATGCTCATGTCGTTTTACTTAATAATTAAAAATGACAACAAACGATACAGCATACTAATCTTGCCCAGGTGGTTGACTGCTCAGTCAGCTCAGTCTTCCTGATTTTGTGGCTCACACATGGACTGGTGCGCACACTTGTGTGTATAGATATGTGTGATTGTTTACCGTCTGTTTTTGAAAAAGACCCTTGCAGTATTCTGGTTGTAGTTGTCCATATTACTATCTTTTGAGCAGAAAGCAGCTCTGCAGTGATGTGTTTGCTGGACTTTCTTTCCTTCTATAATAGCCTTTGTTGGCAACCTGGGATTGTGGTCAGTTGTTTCCTGTTTTTGCTTAAAGCCAGTGCACAAGCTATTTAATCGGTAGATTAAAAATGCACAAAGCATTGTAAAGAAGTGCGTAGAGCTGAGATGAGGCTTTGAAAGCTAATGCCACATATGAAAATATACTTCTAGATAGTTAACTCATCTTCAAACGTTGACATGATAAAATGAAACAAAAAGAAAATCAACGAGCTCATCAAAAAGTATGAAACAAAAAATTAGGGATTTTGATTTCTAAAGTGTGTTTAAACTAGTTCTGAATAAATAAAATTGTAAATAAGGCTAAGAAAAGATGAAGGAGAATTTCAAAATCCAATGCGGATGTTTTGAACACATTTCATTCATAAGATGGCTGAGCTGTTCTTTTTAAAACTGGGACAGGATGCCATTGCAGTGCAGCAACCACACTTGATGTGGATATTGCTCTAAATCTGTAGAAGTGTCTCTTTCTCAGGCTTTTCCTCTATTTTTTTCTATTTCTCGCACTGCTCTGTGTGTTGCTGACAGGTACATTTTTGTTTCTTTTTAACCATGGAGCACTGTTAACTTTCAAAAATAATAAGACACCCACTCTTAAAAGCAAAAATTGAAAAAGTTTTATGTGAAATCAAATAGCTGAGAGACAGTGTAGTTATAATTAAACCAAGTTTTGCCATTGTCTAGTTTTTGTGCAATGTTTCAAATAAGACCTGTTCATAATCAGCTTAAAAAGATGCTGTCCCTTCACTATTTCATTATAAATCTCTGTCTGCCGTTACTGGCAACTACCTCTTTATTGTTTACTTATTTGCCAGGGTAAACTATATATGTTTTCCATGTCATATTGCACTTGTCATAGGTAATTTGCAGAGGTTGTCACCAGAAGGAAAGGGACAAGTATAGTCAATGGGTATAGGAATACTCCAGCAGTGATAGAATACCTTATTTTTTGTGGCAGTAAAACCACCCAGAAACTCTTTTCTATTGATGAAAATTGAAAAGGTCAAACTGCAGCAATATAGTTTGTACTAACCGGCATTTATTTATTTTCTACTACTGCTACAGAGGCCCAAAATTGTTTTTGACTCATGCCAGTATGGTACACTGGATTATTATCAGCACCAACAAAACCATCAGTTGAGATGGTTCTGTTTAAAAAAGACCTGATTTCTTGCACTAACTCGAATGACCTGCTAAACCACCTGTAAAACCTGACACAATACATGAGACACTGCAGAACACCTGAAGCGTACGAGTGAAACAGTATGACAGCATGGCTGATGTGAGTGCGAAATGACTACATTCTTGTACATCAACCTGTAGATGACCTTTCTACATATTTCTAAGATTACTTCAAACTTCTATGACTCCTCAGACAGAGTGAGTTTTAAGTCGACTTAATGCACCCTTAATATGATGGCATCTCTTACTTGCGTGATAAAAAGCCAAAATTGCTCAAATTGTTGATCATTCTAATCAAAGGCCAACTGGATGGCTAAGACCTTAGTGGAAAAATGTGTTGCATGAACTCTTCTCAATTGTAGAGAAATCTTTTCCAAGTAAAATTTTAAGAAAAAAAAAACATGCTGCTTCTGCATAGCAAGGCTTTAGGCACCAGAAGATGTAGCATTGCCAAGCACCTATTATGTATTGACTTTGTCTGAGTTAGGAGTTGGGTTTTCGTTAGGGAAATCATTCAGGCTGAGCATAAAACTTTCCCCCAGTCTGCTCTGCGTACGCAGACCGCAAGGGTGCTGTTATTATCACCTTTTATTGCCCCCTCCTTAAGCTTATCGAGAGTTTCCCAGAGTATGCATTCATGATTTAATTCTTTTAACACTTTTGGATTATAAGATTTGCTTCTGCCATGTCCTTAATATTCTCCCAGGTCTAATCCAGCTTCTGAATTGTGAAGCACACTCCTGGATAAGGTGAGTTAAAGTACTGAAGTGCCTCCTTTTATTTTAGACCCTTCATTTAGATGGACCAGGCCACACTGTCAGACTTTTTGTTTAAGAAGAACATTCTTTTTTGTTGACTTTTCTACCAATGACTACTTTCTATAGCTTCATGAGAAGCTGTATTTTTATGTAATAGAGATGGTAAGCGGAAATTTTAGAGCGCAACACCCAGAAAAGCCACATGACTTTGGCAAAAAGCAATGGTTATAACATTAAACTTTACTGTGATTGTCCAGATAAATTAAGCATGCAATGTCTCGTAAAACTATTCATACTCCTTGAACTTCTTTTTTTTTTTTTTATTTTTTTTTTTACAAATGCTATAATTGTATTGGGCTTTTATAAGATACAAAGATAAAGTATAATAACAGTCATAATCTAACTAAACCAAACTGACTAAACTGAGTAAAACAGGACGAGGCTAAATCAAAATATAAATAACTGAACTAACAGAGGAAACACAAACAAAAGAAATAAAGCAATAAATTAATACAAGGAAGTAACAGAAGCAAAGAGTCACAACAACACAGGATATGACATGTATTATTTTGACTTTATTGCACAGTTATGCATTACTTTGTGTTTCACTATATTATCTTTCTCTTTCTTTCCCCATTGATCACTAAAGGACAAATGCATCATGGAGGATACAAACTGTACCTCTCTCTTATCTAAGCAGACTTTGGTTTAATAAAAAAAAAAAAAAAGTTAACAACCACACAAAACAAATTCATGTTGTAAAGACAGCAGGCCAGGCTGTACCAGCCATCTGATCGCATTTCTTCACATCTTAATATAGATATGTGTTTATAAAGATTTTTTCCCTGACATTTTAATCAAAATGGCTGCAGTTAAAATAAATCACAGTCTGTAGTTCAGCATTACCACTGGCAGAACATTTTGTCCACTTCTGCCTGCAGGGTAGCTGAGATGGAACAGCGCAAGAGGAAGTCAGTAATGTTTCTCTAGATAATTTAAATGCATTTACAATGCATATCAAAATAAATAGTCTACAAAATAAAAAATGTTTTTCCATTTTAGCATAGCTGATGGAAAGCTGCACGATAAATAATACATTCAGTATTAGATCATCGAACGTATAAGAGTCTGGTGGCTGGTTTATGTTTCAGTGTTTAAACATTCACTCACAAGAGCCACTGCAGCGTCTTGATTTCCTTCTCCTGACTTTTGCTCACCACCCACCACACACACACACACTTCTGGTGTTTGACACAAGAACACACACATACGCACGCACACCTTTGTGTCTACCCCAACACCTTCTCTCTTTCATATTCTTGTTTTTGTTTCCATTATGTCATATGATCGAGATGCCCACACAGTTTCCATGGCAACGTAAAAAATTTGTCTCTGACTTGGGCGTTGGCTGATGGGAGCCAAGACACAGAAGGAAGGAATGAGAGCAGCGCTATTATTGACTCTGAAAAGCATTATATGAGCTATCCGTGTACCTGGAGCTTTAAAAACATGAATAAAAAATGAGCTCTGAGCAGCTGTAGTGCTGCGAAAGAGCATCTGATCGCAGTCGAGTGATTTTTCCCTTCGTTTCTGTGACCTTTACCCTGAGGTTTGTGAAGGCAGGCGTGTGTTGCGTGGATGAGGAAATAGATGATACTGGCGTATGTTGCACCCACAGTTTCTTTCAGGGTCACCGATCCAAGGAACTGAGTATTGTTGCGTGTAAAGGCTACAACCTTTCTTGTCCTCTTCCTGTATGTATGACACACCTGTTGAACGCTCGACAGAGAGGCATTAAAAGATTCGATCTGACCCTGCGGAGTAATAACTTCATCTCACAGTAGATTTGGAAGAATGGACTGTTTTTCTGCATTGCCTTGCCATGTTTTTTTTTTTTGTTTTTGGATAATTTGCACATTGTTCTTTCGTTCTCATTTTCTTCTCTTTCAGATCATTTTTCAATAAAGAAAAAGTATAGATCTCTAATTTATATAACCCAAGCGAGACTTCATCTAAGTATTATTGTGTTTTTTTTTTACTGAGGAGTTTGAAGAGGCATGCTTTAGGGATACAAGACCCCAGAGGCAATTTGGTCATCAGGTCCCTGCAGTGTGTCAGGCTGCCCACTGAGAGCATCGATAATCTTGTCTCTCCTTAATCATTTTTTTTTCTTTAAGAGGGAACATGTTGCTTTTTTTCATCATTTCCATTTAAACTACTAATGTATGCAGCCACATGCAGTCAAACCCAGAACCTTTATTACCAGAAAAAAAAATCTATGTGGACACAAGCTTTTGTCACTGCCAGGATGGCATCTTGGTTCTGTTTTTTTTTTGTTTTGTTTTTTTGGGGGGGGGGGGTTAAGGGGTTTAGAGACAATGTAATGCAAACATCATTTTGTAGTAGTAGTTTTGTTTTTATTGAAACTAAGTTTAAAGAAACTAAGTTTAAAGGGAAAAAATGCACGTCATTGCTCAATAAAGAAAATCCATTTATTTTTGCAAGCAATGACTTTAACAGAGTGCAAAGTATTTAGCTCTGTTTTTGATACATTAGATTTTTATCACATCTGGAAAAACCCAAACACAAGTAAATAAATTATCTTTTTTTTATTTCCACAATCAGATGAAACCTGTGTCAATTAATGTGAAAATGTTCTCCTGCACAGCCAGCTGCAAGCTCAGTGCCACTACAGCATCTGATTATATTTATTTCCTACATGAGAAAAGCTATAGCAAACAAAGCAAATAAAGATATGAGTTTTTACAAGATACTACTTCTGAAACAAAGACAGAAATATATCATTCAAGGTGATAAGTGGGCCTCACTGTGGCATTGTGAGATTTTTTATTTTTTTTGCTTATCAATGTAAAGAGGATTGAAAAGTATCCAACAGTGAGCCACGCACACAGTATGAAGACTTTCACAGTTAGGATAATAGGAGCTACTTTTCCCTGTTGAGCGAAGGCCTCAGCAGCACTCACCCCCACTGTTTAAACACCCATAAGCTGTAAACATACCTGCAGACACACAAGGACACACAACGGTCAGCATAACATATCTCATTATCAAAGCTAAACACAGATCATGTATCCCTGTATGGATTTTAGAGCAAGTACTGCTCTAGCTATTATCTTAGATAAGTAAGTTTTTGTGTTAATCTTTAAATGCACTTAATCAAAAGTTATATTTTAAGCACATACTCTCCATTTATGTCATTTTAATTTGATTCAAAGGATTAGCCAGAGAACAAACTAATTGAGTTACTTTAAATGATCACGACTCAGAACATTACTTAAGTTGTCGTAATGAAAAACAATATAGTTTGGACTCAAACTGTTCTAAGTCCATACAATATATTTTAGAGGTGTTATTCTTCTCCTAAGAAAAATCATGTTTGCTGAAAGCGAGAGGATTGTGATTTTGATATTTGAGGCGTGACAGGAGTCAAATACTGTGATTTCACAAATTCTTTGACAGCTATTTTTAAGGAAACCTACAAAGATGTTCCCCGCATGTTTCACATAGATGTCAAAACCCAGGCTTTGATATCTAAGATATCTAAGACCTGCTTGTAATCAGGATAGTTTTGTAAGACAGCTATTCTGGTTTCATTTTAATTAGTTCTTGGAATTCAGGTTTTACAGCTGGCTGGGCAAAAAACAGGGACATTTGAGTCTCCTGTATTTCAACTGAGTTTAACCACATTGACACTCAAATTGCTGTCTGTCTATCAGTCTGTCTCTTTTTAAGCTGAGTTGAAACCAAAATACTGTGATCTGCTTTAATATATTAACTTGTCATTTAAATAAACAATTAATACCTAAAACTGAAGTTACCACTGTTAGTATTTTTCCTCCTCTCTTCGTCTTCCTGCTCTCTGTGAAGGTGAATGCCTTTTTCCTTCTCTTTTACTTCGTCCTGCTTGCTCTTGTGTGGTTTACTGTCTAGCTGCTCTTTTTTTGGAGCCTCCCTTTGCATCTTTTCCGAATTGCAAATCATGAATTTGGTCAGTTGTTCTCTCAACACAATGGATAGAATTTTCTCAATAAGAAGCCTGCCTCATTGAGCAAAGGAGAGTCCTCTTGCCCCGATGGGACATATTCAGCTGGATACACTTTGGATTCCTGGGGGACAGTGTGTTCGTACACACTATCTTGTATGGAGATGTAACAGATCTCGAGATGTTGCATCGAGATCTGCAACATCTCGATGTTGAAGGTGTTGCAGATATTTTCAACATAGAGGATATTAAAGATATCTGCATAATTTGATTCTCGATAACAGGATTGCTTTTTGGAGTTGGCTGTTACCTAGAATATCATCATATCCGAAAAACATTGGCAGCTGTTCGGGCCATTGGGCAAACTTGGGCAGTGTTTATAGACTTACTTATTTACAAATGCATACATGCATACATATGAACTGCGTAGCTATATACACGTATGGTATTTATTGTATTTTAGGGTTAATGATAAACTGCCAAAGATTTGCCATTTCTGCCATTCATGGGTGAATCTTTTGCAACCCCTCTTTTATTTACTACTGCAGCTCTATGATCCATCGAATGTGCTAAAAATGGGGGAATCTGGGTGGTGACCCAGTCATCTATCAATATATCATCTCATAGACTGTTTTCACTCCTCCTCCTTGTTCCACTTGATCCCAATATTGGATCTTAATAGCTGGGGAGACCTTTAGCACAACAGGGAGGAGGCAGCAACCTCACTGCCACAGAGAATGAATGATGGATTTTCTGTAAAATGGTGACACTGGAATGTGTGCTTCAGGGGGTTCGGATGACAAAAACAACAATAATTGGTATTTTTACTGTGTTAGACTGATTCCAGTTCGCTTTGAAATAACTTAGGTGATAAACATGTCACATCTTCGCACTCCACTACCTTGTTACATATACGTATCTGTGCATATCTATGAATGCATTGAAATGTGTGACATTACAGCTGCAAATTTCTCTTTCTTTAAGGATTTTTTGGCTTTAGTGGACCTTATAGACATTATAGAGTGGTGAGAGAAGGACGACAAAGAACTGAACCCGTGACAACCGAATAGAGGACTAACCTCTGTACATGGTGTGGATGTTCTGCCAACAGATTTTTATTTCTATATATTTGTCTTTGACAGCATTAGTTGGCAAATGGCATCATTGCGACCAAGGAACACAGAAGCTATGACATAAGGTTGTGGGGAAGTGTAAAGCAGAGTTGGGTTCTAAAACAATGTATCTAACTGTGAACATCTTATTTAACACTGTTCACTCCAACATCTGAAAATAGGAAGAATACAACCCACTTGCAAACTTTCCAAGATAAAGTCGTCCACATAAACCAACATAGCAGGCAAAGGGAGCATTAATGAGAGAAGCAGCTGGAGGCAGATGGTAACTGGAGGAGCTACAGATATCCACAGCTTAAGTGGGGAGACATGGTGACAGGATAACTATTAGTTGTTATCTCCACAAATCTTGTCTTTTTTAGAAAGGGTAAAAAAAGAAGAGAATCATATTTAGCATAATAAATTCAAATTGCTGTTTTCTGGGTTCACTCCACTCACATTTAATTTTAAAAATTGGTTTTCAGTTTTTAATGTCTTCAGTTTTTTTTTGTGTGTGTGACATCAGGCATAACTTCTTAAGTCTTTTTTATGGTTCTAAATACAATATTTTGTTGCACTTAGTACAACGATCTGTTTGTCTAACTAATAATTGGCAGGTATTGTTGGTGTAAATTATTTTTTATGTAAAGTATCCCCCAAAAGAGACCACAAACAATATAAACATCCACCCTGCTTGATGTACTTGTTACTTTAGGGTAGGTATATTGTATCTCTTTGGCTACGTTGCAGCGTTCCTTAGTTGAATCTAAACCAATGCTCTGAAATTTTAATTATATCTAATTTTGTTAATTCTGCTATAAATATGACTGCAGGTTGCAGTAAAATTAATTTATTGTTTTGCTCTTTCAAAGTTATTAGTATACAACAGATAAATGCCTGGTCAGATTTCATAAAATAGCTTGAAAATAACAAATAATCTCAAGTTTCTTTAGGAGCTGATGAACAGGACTGCAGTGAAGTTTGCTGGTAACTCTATAATTTCTTTAAATAGTTAATTTAGTGGTAATGTTTCACTTTCCAAATGACTTCCAAACTATATAAAACTTAAATAACTTGTCTGAAGAGAAGTAAAACCCAGTGATTAAACTTGGTGGAAAACAAAAACAATCATCCTTGAATCCCAACTTCTCTTCTCTATTTACATGTGGGGTCAACATCACCTCAGTTTTGGTGCTCTGTTTTTCTTTTTTTTTTTACAATTTGCTGCAAATTAGAAGGAAATAAATAGTGTACAGCTTTTAACAGGACATTTGATTTTCTCTGTTCATTGAATATGTGTATGACACTTAGCTGCACATTATCTAAGTGAAAATGGTCTTTCACAGTTTTTACAACTGTTTTGCACTTTGTGTTCAGTCACAGAAAAATGTAGTTCAACAGAATCCAAAATCCTCCTCAGCTCAGTTCTGCAACCTCACCAATCACACCATATGAGTCAAGCTGAAATAACATCTCATTAGCATGTAACACAAAACAGCATCATGCACAACTACAAACACAATGAATATGAAAAAGGTAGACAATTGTGGATATTATAAAGCTTGTTCACACTTGCAAAAGCATTGTTTACTTCGTCTTAGTGTGAGCTGCTGTCTACAACGGGTTTCTTTTACTGCTGCAATAATATTCATTAGAGAAAATAGTGATGACAGCTTAGTGTTTACTTTGTTGATCTCTCCTTTGTACAACTTCCCTCCCTAGAAGTTTTAAGTTATTAGAGCACGTTGAAAAAAGTGGCTGTTGTGCTTGGTCTGCAGGCGTGTTCATACTGCAGGCCTGCATCATGTCAGCAAGGGTAGAAAGAGCACATTTTATTTGGAAACTTTCTCATATGAAGAAAAATGTTACTCATAGATGTATTTATTTATTTATTTATTTATTTATTTATTTATTTATTTATTTATTTATTTATTTTGGTACTGCAAAGTACAATTTATACTTTTTCTCAAAATCATCATTGAAATATCCCTACAGCTATACTCCACCCACATGTATGTATCTCTTTGGAGGGTGACTGAAGCAGTTTCATGCCCAGGGCACTGCAGCAGTTCATATAGATTCTTATAATGTACCAAGACAAAGAGAACCAACCAGAAAATACAGCAAGCAGTAAGACTGTCAGCAGGTAAGTATGATTTAGATCAGTGTTTCTCAACCTTTTTTGGGCCAGCGCCCCCCTAGCCTTTATCCAGGTCCCTCACCGCCCCCCACCAAAGAATTTGCAGGCTACTTTGCACTGACCATTATTTTGTCATTAATATAACTATCACTATTGTAGATGTTTTGATTTGTATCCTTGTTTCTGTATTTATCAGCAAAAATATTTTCCCAGAGAACAAAAAAGTCATGGGAATAGAAATTATTTTCACAGGCGTCTACGAAAAATGCATTGAACATTCAAGTTAAAATTGGTAGGCCTAACAGCAGCCAATCAGAGTGGAAAAAATATTCTTATTTTGTGCCATTTTCTAGTGTAGCAATGATAGTAATAGTTCCATAAAGTAGACACACATGGCTACGATTTAATGCATAAATTATTTCTCTACAGGGAAATATGTATGAACAGCATCATTTTGTTTGTCAAAAAGCATTAAAAGTTCATGAACGGCAGTTGCTAGAGTGTACACTCTAGCAACTGACTACAGTTACAGAATTCCACCATGTATTTCAACAGGGCAAAAATTTGCACAAAAGTGCAATAGTTAAGTTTACCAAAAGTCATAGAAATCTCCACAAGAAGCAGAACGATTTGATATATGAATTAGCACAATTAGTGAAAGATAGCAAAAGTAGTTAATAGGGGTTGCACCGATTAGTCAACTAGTCGATTCTTTTCTCTGCAATGACTTTTTTCTGGGCCAGTCGACTAGTCGCAATCAGATGACAAAACAGATTTTTCCAAGGAAATGGAAGAAGGTGGACTAGGTGAGTTCGGAAAACTCAAATTGTATAAAAATGTAAATAATTTAACAAAGACAAACTGTAAATTACAGCATAGGCTCCCGCAATAGGGGATTTGCACGGCGCGGTGGTTAGCGTGGCGCCCCGCATATAGAGACTTTAGCCCGCAGTAGTCAGGAGTCCGACTCCGGTCCTCCATTCGCTGGGCCCAGGCCTCTCTCCCCCCGCTTCGCTCTCTCTACCCCCTTACAGTCAGATTGCTGTCAAATAAACTAGTGCCGAGAAAAAGAAAAAAAAAACTACCGGAGTAATGCGCGACTACGCGTCATGATGTCAGGCTTTTTTATCCCCCCAACTGATCAGCGTCACCGGTCCGTATTAAAGTTTTTAACCTGGCAGCTTTACGCTTTTATAAAAATATGGTTTGACTACATCTGGAAACTAAGTCCAAGCTTCATCCGGAGGGTCTTATAGAGGCGATCACGGCCGCAGTCTGCATGTCGGTTCAGAGAGACGCTGCTGAGTCAGCAGAGCGTCCTGCTTCGCATCGGGCGGAAAAGCAGCAGGAAGCTTCGTTGAATTCAACTGTAACCAAACGGAATCCATTCATAATACGTTTGGTTTGTGATGTTCCAAAAGCGCCATTGTGGTCAGTGTGATAATTTGACTCCTATACGAGTAACTATCCAGAGATCATCAGTATGAGCCGGTGTTTGGAAAAACGGAAAAAAGTCAGACCCGACTTTGTGCAACAAAATTTTCTCTGCTGCTCACAAAGAATGATCTGTTTATTGCTCTTTTAATTCTGCATAATAGACTTAGTAAAAGCGGGAGAAGGGGAGGGGGATGTCAATATTTGCCGTGAAAATAGCTGATGAAGCCTCCAAGTAGTTGTGAAGGTTTTTTGCGCTTACGTCACTATGACATCATCGCGACTAGTCGACATCGACTCGACTATTATCATGATGTAGTCGACCTTCAAAAATATGTAGTCGTTCAACCCCTAGTAGTTAACAAACGAAAAATATGAAAAATTAACTTTATACCAGGTGAGTCTCTCTCACATGAGAATGTGAACCTGTACTGGGCTGATTCTGTGCCTTCAAATAATTTTAACAGCTCCTGGAGAAGTTTCATAACTTATAGGTCTGAAACAGGAACAGGTCTGAAAAAAACTGTGTGCTACATTTGATGTATGAAAGAGTGATGTCATCACTTCACTGCTGATGTAATTGTTACCATAGGAACTGAACATTCTAATGGTGCATTCACACAAACACGTTTGAGCATCAGGCGAGTCTGGTTTACATTCAAATTCTATGTGAAGCATCCAACGCCACGCTAGTCGCTTGCAACGTGCCGCAAAGGCCCTCGACGCGCCTCCACATAGTCTTTGAAAGTAAACCAGATGCGCCTGATGGTCAAAACGCGTTTGGTGTGAACGAACCATTATATGTACAGTGTCATATTAGTTCCATCATATTAGGACCAAGGCGCGGTCCTAATATGATGGATTCATTCTTTTGGTTCAGGGATAATGTTTAGAGGTAAGATGCCAATTAAATTTTAGTTAATGTTAGGGTTAGGAATAGACTAGTATTGGGTGGGGTTAGGGAAAATGTTAGGGTAAATGTAGGGGTTAGGGTCACAGCTACTAAAATGAAGGGAAATAAATGCAAAGTTCTAATATAGGTCGAAATAGTTTTGATAAAGGTGTATAGAATTTTGTTTTCTAAATCATTCTATAAATAATTATATAATGTTAGGTTGTTTTTCTGGCAATTGCATAGCTGCAGCATACCAGCAGACTAATGCGTTGAATGTGCTGAGACCCATTCAACGCATTAGAAACCAATCAGAACCAAAGGACAAACTTTTGGTTCTGATTGGTTGTTTCTGGACAGAAGCAAAGACAGAGGAATTTTCACAGATTCTCTGTTTCATATTTTATTGTCAGACACTTAACAAATATTCATCCATCCACTTATATGTGTTAAGTCTAACACACTTATCCTTGCACACACACTGTTTTGATTGTGTCTGTTTTGATTTCCTAAATTTGTGTGAAGCGTTGAATTTCCATAATGCCCAGTGTTGGCAAAATCTGGGTTTGCTAACACTTAGGTGGTTAGTTCCACCTGGGTCTGGGTCGGTGTAAAGGGGGAGCCGGGCATAGCTTTTTCTTCATGCGAATGTCAGCATGAAGGCCCCCCATGCAACCAGTGGAGGTTGGTTGCATGGATGTCTGTCTTTCTTCAGACCTCCCTGATTGATTGGAGGTCCATCTTTCCTCGGACCTCCCTGGTTGATTGGAGGTCCATCTTTCCTCGGACCTCCCTGGTTGATTGGAGGTCCATCTTTCCTCGGACCTCCCTGATTGATTGAAGGTCTGTCTTTCCTCGGACCTCCCTGGTTGATATGAGGTCCATCTTTCCTCGGACCTCCCTGGTTGATTGGAGGTCCGTCTTTCCTCGGACCTCCCTGGTTGATTGGAGGTCTGTCTTTCTTCAGACCTCCCTGGTTGATTGGAGGTCCGTCTTTCTTCGGACCTCCCTGGTTGATTGGAGGTCCATCTTTCCTCGGACCTCCCTGGTTGATTGGAGGTCCATCTTTCCTCGGACCTCCCTGATTGATTGAAGGTCTGTCTTTCCTCGGACCTCCCTGGTTGATTGGAGGTCCGTCTTTCCTCGGACCTCCCTGGTTGATTGGAGGTCTGTCTTTCTTCAGACCTCCCTGGTTGATTGGAGGTCCGTCTTTCTTCAGACCTCCCTGGTTGATTGGAGGTCCGTCTTTCCACTGACCTCCCTGGTTGATTGGAGGTCCATCTTTCCTCGGACCTCCCTGGTTGATTGATGGTCTGTCTTTCTTCAGACCTCCCTGGTTGATTTGAGGTCTGTCTTTCTTCAGACCTCCTTGGCTGATTGAAGGTCTGTCTTTCCTCAGACGT
This sequence comes from Poecilia reticulata, assembly GCF_904066995.2. Lineage (NCBI taxonomy): Eukaryota > Metazoa > Chordata > Actinopteri > Cyprinodontiformes > Poeciliidae > Poecilia > Poecilia reticulata. Next base: position 12,155,979 of record NC_088833.1, on the reverse strand, counting down.
CCCTGGTTGATTGAAGGTCTGTCTTTCCTTGTTCTCCTCTGTTGATAGGGAGCCTTCTGTTTGCAAGGGGACCTCTGGTTGGGTGGAAACTGTAGGATGGTTGTTTTCTAGAGTATGTTTCAACTTCAGCTTCAGGTCCGCAACCTGACCCTGCAAAGATTTCACCATTTCCTCCTGCTCTTTGAACTTGGAAGCTTGCTCAGAGTAACTTTTGAGCTGCTCCTCATATTTAAGTCTCAATCTATATTCTTCGACCATTACTTCAATCTGACCTTTATAGCGGGAGGCATATTTTTCAGCCTCCCACTTGAAGTGCTCCAGCTGTCGAAGAATGGTCTTGTCGGTTGAAACTTTGGAAGAGCAAGCAGCCTGTTCACGTTTAGCTTGCAAGTGACGTTCTTTTTCCAACATTTCTTGCAGCTTTTGAATCTCCTCCTGCTGTGATGTGACTTCAGCCTTGTATGCAGTACTTCGATCTCTTTCTTCATGGAGTTCAAAGATCTTACTTTGCAGTTCGGTTTTAAGATCGTCTACCTGCTTTGTCAGATCTCTAATGTGTTGGCTTGTCTCTTCTTCTAAGGGGATGATCTTGAAGTCAGCAGATGGAGTCGTTTCCTGCTTGACCTCCAATGACCGTGGATTCTTCAAGTCACCTGAAGGACTTGATTCCCCCTGGATGTCTGTCGATTCATCTTCCGACTTAACGGAAGATGAATCAACAGATTCAACAGAATCGCTGTCATCTTCTAAAGGGAAAATGATCGCGTCGTAGTCGACTTGGATGTTGAGATCCATTATGTCGACCCATGAAAGCTCAGCTGGAAAAGCTTCATGTTGACAAACAATCTGTTGTTCCTTCATATTTAAACGGTGGTAAATTCTCGCTTCTTTGAAAGGCGTGTAATATCTGGAATCCGATAAACTTCGTATGTGCTCTGAAGAGGGATCTGCCGCGATATAACTGTGGAACAGGTCAGAGAAAATACTGTCTTTGAGCTACATTCAAGACAGAGATTCCCTTATGATATCATAGAGTTATGACATCAATGCTGATGTCATTGATGCCATTGGAACTGAACATTCTATTGTAGCCTGAAGTAAAAACATTTTGCTAGACAATGTCAATCAATTGAGAAGTTTTAATTTTTGTTATCAAACATTATGAAGCCAAAAAACAACAACAACTCAGAAATATACAGGGCCAACCTCGAGAATCAACTCAAATCCAGTTTCACACAAATACAAGGATGCTGGCATAAATGTTTAGCTTTTGAATGGCAACGTTCTAGGTTGCCATTCTAATTGTCTTGTCTCTTCCACAAAGAGACTTGCAAACATACCTTTATCTTAGCTTTTTTCTATTCTTTCTATTTCTATTGGTTTGCTTGCTTTTCTTCCACCTGTGCTTTTTTGAGGTTTTAATGTGCATTGAACAGCAGCTCAAATCACAGGGTAACGTTACCGACCATGGCCACCAGGGGGAACCGAAGAGCAATTTTTTTTTCTTTTTGCCCATATCAAAATTGGTTTCCACATGACTAAATATATATTTATATTATATTTTATATATATATATTTTTTATTTATTTACCTCTCCTTTGGCTGCCACCTTATCGTGGTGGAGGGGTTTGAGTGTCCCAATGATCCTAGGAGCTATGCTGTCTGGGGCTTTATGCCCCTGGTAGGGTCACCCAAGGCAGACAGGTCCTAGGTGAGGAACCAGACAAAGTGCAGCCCGAAGACCCCTATGATGAATACAAACTTTGGACTGCGTTTTCCCTCGCCCGGACGCGGGTCACCGGGGCCCCACTCTGGAGCCAGGCCTGGAGGTGGGGCACGATGGCGAGCGCCTGGTGGCCGGGCTTTTACCCACGGAGCCCGGCCGGGCTCAGCCCGAAGAGGAGACGTGGGTCCCCCTTCCGATGGGCTCACCACCTGTCCGAGGGGCCAAAGGGGTCGGGTGCATTGTGCTATGGGCGGCAGCCAAGGGAGGGGACCCTGGCGGTCTGATCCTCGGCTGCAGAAGCTGGCTCTTGGGACGTGGAACGTCACCTCTCTGGTGGGGAAGGAGCCGGAGCTATTGTGCGAGGCTGAGAGGTTCCGGCTAGAAATAGAAATAGTCGGCCTCACCTCGACGCATGGCTCTGGTTCTGGAACCAGTCTCCTTGAGAGGGGCTGGACGTACTTCCACTCTGGAGTTTCCCACGGTGAGAGGCGCCGGGCTGGAGTGGGCATACTTGTTGCCCCCCATTTGGGCGCCTGTACGTTGGGGTTCACCCCGGTGAACGAGAGGGTAGCCTCCCTCCGCCTACGGGTGGGGGGACGGGTTCTGACTGTTGTTTGTGCTTACGGGCCGAACGGCAGTTCAGATTACCCACCCTTCTTGGAGTCCTTAGAGGGGGTGCTGGAGAGTGCCCCTCCTGGGGACTCCCTTGTTCTACTGGGAGACTTCAACGCTCACGTGGGCAATGACAGTGAGACCTGGAGAGGCGTGGTTGGGAGGAATGGCCCCCCCGATCTGAACCCAAGCGGTGTTCTGTTGTTGGACTTCTGTGCTCGTCACGGATTGTCCATCACGAACACCATGTTCAGGCATAAGGGCGTCCATATGTGCACTTGGCACCAGGACGCCCTAGGCCGCATTTCGATGATTGACTTTGTCATCGTCTCATCGGATTTGCGGCCGTATGTCTTGGACACTCGGGTGAAGAGAGGTGCGGAGCATTCCACTGACCACTACCTGGTGACGAGTTGGCTCCGGTGGTGGGGGAGGAAGCCGGTCAGACCTGGCAGGCCCAAACGTATAGTGAGGGTCTGCTGGGAACGTCTGGCGGAGTCCCCTGTGAGACGGAGCTTCAACTCTCATCTCCGGCAGAACTTTGAACACGTTCCGGGGGAGGTGGGGGACATTGAGTCTGAGTGGACCATGTTCCGTACCTCCATTGCTGAGGCGGCCTATCGGAGCTGCGGCCGCAAGGTTGTTGGTGCCTGTCGCGGCGGCAACCCTCGAACCCGTTGGTGGACACCTTCGGTGAGGGATGCTGTCAAGCTGAAGAAGGAGTCCTACCGGGCCTTTTTGGCCTGTAGGACTCCAGAAGCAGCTGATGGGTACCGGCGGGCGAAACGGAATGCGGCTCGAGTTGTCGCTGAGGCAAAAACTCGGGCGTGGGAGGAGTTTGGAGAGGCCATGGAGACAGACTTCCGTACGGCTTCGAGGCAATTCTGGTCCACCATCCGGCGTCTCAGGAGGGGGAAGCAGTGCAGCACCAACACTGTTTATAGTGGGGATGGTGCGCTGCTGACCTCAACTCGGGATGTTGTGGGCCGGTGGGCGGAATACTTCGAAGACCTCCTCAATCCCACCAACATGCCTTCTGTTGAGGAAGCTGAGCATGGAGACTCTGGGCTGGGCTCTCCAATCTCTGGGGACGAGGTCGCCGAGGTGGTCAAAAAGCTCCTCGGTGGCAGGGCCCCGGGGGTGGATGAGATCCGCCCAGAGTTCCTTAAGGCTCTGGATGTTGCGGGGTTGTGTTGGCTAACGCGACTCTGCAATATCGCATGGACATCGGGGGCAGTTCCCCTGGACTGGCAGACTGGGGTGGTGGTCCCCCTGTTTAAAAAGGGGGACCGGAGGGTGTGCTCCAATTACAGGGGGATCACACTCTTAAGCCTCCCTGGTAAGGTCTATTCAGGGGTCCTGGACAGGAGGGTCCGTCGGATAGTCGAACCTCGGATTCAGGAAGAGCAGTGTGGTTTTCGTCCTGGTCGTGGAACACTGGACCAGCTCTACACCCTCAGCGGGGTCCTGGAGGGTGCATGGGAGTTTGCCCAACCAGTCTACATGTGTTTTGTGGACTTGGAGAAGGCGTTCGACCGTGTCCCTCGGGGGGTCACGGAAATCATGTAAAGTCCTCTTAAAACCATCAATATATGTTAAAATGTAATATATATCAATGTCTAAAACAGATTTAAGTGGGCTGAGATCCTGCTTATAATAAATCACACATTGCAATTGAGATTTTGTATACAATATAAAAAAAACATAGGCCGATAGAGGAGAGGGGAATCCAATGATGCATAACGCATTATAAAAGCTTGAGTGGTGCCTCAGCCTAATAACGATAAAGGGGGAGGTAATATGATATGCACGCTAATGCATATTAAGCACATCAATATTTCTGGCATCTATTATCAGAAATCTTTTTTTTAATAGATAATTAATAATGTTGTAAATTAGCACCCCACAAACAAGCAAATCATAAGAGTAAAGAGATACAATTTCCCACTGCTCCTGGCTCTCTCTAGCAGAGGGAATAAAGGCGGTGTAGATGTATGGAGTCATGCTTGATTTGCAAAACTGGGTGCACAGCACATATTTTTATCCTTCAAAGTATTCACTAATTTATGAGTTTCTGTATGACCATTTTTCCTTCATCGTTCATTCGCTCATTCATTCAACCCGTGTTCAATATCTTGTCTTTACTAGATGTCTGTGCTTTTGTAAATAATCACCATGGACTTTTGTATGTAGATGTTTATGTCATCTATCCTGCTAATTTATTATTTTACCTCTCTACCATTACAATGTATTTCACTCAGTATGTTTCAATCGCAGTTGCCTCAGTTTGTGAGCGATGGGAGCCTCTTTGTTCATTCATCCATCAAAAATGTAAAAACGTTCCCCGATCATTTACCCATTCACTTTATATGTCAGTTAATCAATGCCCCCCATATTAACACTGGTTTCCCACAAAGTCACCAGCAAGCGTGACCTTGAATCCCCACAGTCCTTCTGCCCAGGACCTTCATCCCTGGAGAGAACATTTCGGCCGGAGAAACACAATGGACAAAGCCGGCAGGCATTTGACATTCTCTGACATTTCCACTCCCCCTTCTGTATTCTTTGTACATACACCTACTTGTAAACACTATGATGGCTTTACACAAAAGCTTGGATTTTTTTAACAATGGATGACTGGGCAGCACATAACCTTTTACAAGGCCCAGGAAGCAAAAAAACAAGATTTCTCATCCCTCTGATATCACTCCCTGTGTCTGCTGAGAAATGCTGCATGCAGAAATGCGGACGGCGGAGTAAAAACCTTTATGAGAGCATGTTTAACAGAAGAACTAGCCTTTTGGCCCATTCTGTCCTGAACACGGAGCTCAACATGCAATTATCCTAATGAACCCTCCCCTCCCCATTGTTTTATATTGGCATGCTTATTTCATTCTGTGACATCCTGCATCATTTCATAAACTAATTAAATTAAGGAGGTAAGATGCCATGTCATTGGAAAATGAATCACCATTAAGCCCTACAATGCAAGAACGGAAAAGGATCAGAAAATAAGACAATTTGTTGCAGACAGATTTTGCGCCAAATACCTCTTTGTTTCTTTTTTATTCTTGAGAAATTTTCTGGCTGATTTATCCACTTAAGGTGACATTTATCTGTATGTATTTATTTATTTTTTACATTTTCCTCTGCAATGCCTCTAGAGTTGTGTGTGGCTATGGATGCTGTGTTGCATTCAGACAAACTAAGAATAACACATATATAGTAGAAAGGCCAAACAGGAATAAAACTCATCTTCAAGGAAATCCAGATCTGCGTCTATGTACCAACTATACCAAACCCTTTGAACCACTCTGCATTTCCCTACAAGCATTTAGGATTTCCATCACATGCAGAAGCACTCTGATTCACATTTTATATGCATACTGTACACACCCCATTAATTAATCATGGCACCAATCTGTAATGCTGCAGTCATAATTACGCCATCATTCAAGACTGCAGAGTAATTGTCTGAGAGGAAATGAAGCCAGAACTGTAGCAGTGTCTTGGCAACATTCAAATTGCTGTCTTAAGCACCCTGTAAGGTTCACCCCGTTGCAGCAGTTTAATCAAAGAAGCAAACGACGTGATTGTGTATGCTGATCCTGGAAGAAAGGTAGCCATGTTTTTCCTCTTCTGTTAGAGGCTGTTACTGTCTGGAGCACCGTGTGCACTTATTATGATCATCCAGCTAATAGAGACAGAAAAATGTTAAACTCTAAATACGTCAGCAAAGGGTTAAATAACAGACAATAGATTAACATGGAATTCATCAATTATTCCCTCTTTCAAAAGATCAGATTTTCTCAGAGATATCCTGGTTATATTGGCAAGATAAGCATTCATGGAAATGTTAAATCAGAGTAAATTAATCCAATCAGAAAGATGAGTTCCTTTGCTGTGCTATTTGTGATGCAGACAAATAGATGCGCGTGTCTGCATACATTTGGTAGAAGACATTTTACCCATAATTTCATTTTGTGTAGATGCATTTTAGGAAAAAAAGGCAACTATTGCTTTTATTCATTTCTAATTTCTGCATCCATGAAAAAGAACATGTTATATAGAATTATGAATATTAAGCTCATATGTGGAGTCTTTCATGGCTCCATTAAACATCAACATGCTACCTCTGCTCACGACAGCATGTCTTGCCACATGCTGATGACACAGATTTATATCTCTGTATCACCACTTAAACATCATTAATAAGGGACGAATCCATTTTTCCAACTCAATGCACAAAATATTATTGGTTTTCAAAATACAAGGTTAGAAAGATATTGGAAATCTTGTCTTTAATATAATTTTGTATCTTTATTTTCATGCAAGGTATAAGAAATAACTGTCTATAAATGGTGTTATTCAAATCAACCTGCCTTTTATTTCCTTACTTGATCCATTATTGTCTGCTTTTGGTACATTTTTATGAAAACTAATGTATGTGAAAATTATATAACCTTTTTTTTCTCAATAACGTGTATAACTGTTGAGAAAGGCAATCTGTGGTATTCATTACACCTATTTAATCAGACCTAATTCTTTTAACTTTGTTGCTGCTTTTTTCGTCTTAACATTTGCTGCTGTGACAACCATATATCTACAGGGATTATAAAACCTGCATAACTTCACACACCAACAGCACCAACAGGAAAGGGAAATATTTTTGTAAGCTTTCTTTCTGTATCTTCAAGCACTCAGCATGCTCATGGGTAGTGCAAAGTCCCTGAACTCAAAACTGTCCATGGAGCAGTTTATGAGCAAAGCAGTGTCTGCAACACAAGGTTTGACAGTAGTGTCCAACTACATGTAATGCAATAATCTTTTTATTTATTTATTTTTTTTTATTATTATTTTTAGCAGTTAAAATCTATGAAAACCAAAAACCAGCAGTGTTTCAGCTGTAATGCCATTGTTTCTATGTCACTCCTCTCACAATGTACTTTGCACGGTGTTTTATGAAAACTAAGCAAGAGTTACTTGAGACTCGAGGCAAGCATTTGGCTTCAGAAAGCTCTGCAATGAGGATTTAAAGCCAATTTAGTGTGTTACTAAGTACAATTTATATGCTGTTTTCAGGGTTCCTTTTGAACGCAATTCATTCATTACCACATCACTAAGGTTAGAGTACTACATTTATCCCTGCTAGGATTGAGCAACATGACTACTGTTTCTGAATCTACACAGCTTACCAGACCGTAGCAAACTGTCCCAATTGGCCGACATGGCGCTTGGGCTCCTGCCTGATTCAATTTATTGCCCTGCACACAACAGACTAATGGTCCATTGGCTGCAAACATTGAGCAAACAGAGGCTTCTGCTGTTAATAAGGACTGTCTGTTGAAAGTAGGTAGCAAGAGGAGCAGCAGAAAGGAGGCGGTAGGACAGAAAGGAGAGAATTGGAAGCCACACTGAGAACGAAATAAGGGATGTCAGATGGAGTGAAGGGTTGAGAGGTGAGAGTGAAAATGAGGGGCTGATTGTGATAATTAGTTGAAGAACATCAAGAAAGATTGAAAGATAATGTAAAGACAGAAGAACTGCAATGGGAACCAGGTAGAATAAATAGTGCAAAAATATTTTCTAAAGCTAATGTTATTGAAGGAAAAGTTAGAGAAAGTCAGTCATTTTCTATGCCTTTTGCTCTTTCAGGGTTGCAAGGTACTGATGTCTCTCTCCAGCAGAGGCTGTGTTTGGCCCTGGACCATCTCAACTCAGAGAAACACAGGAAACACAACTATGCCTGCACAGACTCACATGTAAGGTGGCTCAGAGTGGCCGATTAACCAAACGTGCAGGATTTTGGTTAGTGGGAGGATCCTCGAGTACCCAGAGAGAAAGCCCACATGCAAGCAACACATGCAAACTCCACACAGAATGAACCCGGCTGCGATTTGAATCTGTGACTTTCTGTCAAGTAATCTTTATTATGTCCCTTCATGATGGATTTGTGGTCACTGAATGATTATATACTTTTTAAATAATTTTACTGGTGTACAGGACATTTGTTGTTAGTGTTATTCTAACTGTATTTCCATTGATAAATCACAAACGTCAGTCCTACATGATGACAGAGCCACCATCCTGTTTAGCTGTAAACTAAGTTGCATTTTCATTATGGGCTTTATTTTGTCTCCCACTAGCAGGAGAGTCATAAAAAACGCTTTGAAGATTAACCTGCTTTGTTGTTTTCTTACAGCAGCAGTGTCTTATTTCAATCCGTTGATTACATTTGATGTATTTTAACAATTGGACTGCAGATTAAAACTCTCACTCCAATGAATATTTTATCTGAAAAGCAACATTAATGGGTCAATCCATTAAAAAAATCTTCAAATGCTGAGGGTTTTTTCTATTCTATTTTGTTTATAAAACAACATTATTTACATTAATTCTAAGAGTTTCAGGAACTGTGTTTAATGTACATATTTTAAATTGTTTAAAATGCTTAAATCAATTACTTCAGTTGTTTTTGTCATTGATTAATCTTATAATTTAAACCAAAATGAAGACATATTTGCCTCTAATATCAAGTATAGGGAACACGCCTCTCATACACATATGACCACAACCAGCTTCACAGCTTTCTTTTCTTACTTGCTAACACATTCAGTGTGATCTCTCCTTGTAATGTTTCACAACTACAGAAAGGGTGCAAAAGTATGTTGACATCATTAGTTAGGAACTACAGTGTTGAGTCAGAAAGTATACGGTCAGATCAGAGATATTTTATGTAGTAAAGTCTAGTCACTGGTTATAGTGGCATTTTTTTAACTACCTCCAGGGGCAACTATGCTCATGGATGTGGAATGAGTTGTGCCATATGCTGTAACCACACCATCAGTGATGTGGCAAGAGCCATAATGTGTACATTTGCAACCATGCACTAAATATTTTCAGTGGGAGTTGATTTACCTTTATTATGCGGGACATTATACTTCCCTTCTGCACTTTCACACTGAAGAGGCCTTATGTTCTTAGTATAATGACTTTGTATATGTGGGTCTGAGAGAGAGGAAGCACTTTGTCTTAATGTAACCTTACATCTTGTATTGACAACAGCTTGCCTGGTAAAATAAAACAGGACACACTCTGACTCATCTGTACACCAACTCACACACAGTTATAAAAACTACTCAAAAAAATATATATATATAAAAAATGGTCATCTGCAGAGCAGCGAGACAGCCGCAGGCATCCCCATTATGCCTCAAACTATGAGACCAGCATCACCAATGCCGACAACATTATTTATCTCAGATGCAGCTGAAGTTAATTACCATTTTAAGTGGTTTATTTTTGTTTATTAAAACTAGTTGAGCTGCACATATTCAAGCCACGGTAATTGGCTTTAAGGGTGTCCCAGATACTAAAGCCGCTTGGAGTTCTCAAAATATTCCGGTGCACTCTCGCAGCAGCCTAGCGATGTTCTACATCATATAATATGAGTGGAGATATGTTATGATCAGTATGCCTTTGATTTGAAGCCCATTGCTGTATTATCACGCTGTGTCTGAGCTGCACTCTGAAGCTGATGCAACCAAAAATTCTCGCTTCCCTCTATGTTTTTTTTCTTACCCCTAACTCACTCTGCACACTTTCAAACACCCACACTCCTGAAAGCAGCAAGCAGTAAGCCAAGCCCGGCTTGCCTGAAAGATCTATTTCTAAGACTCACAGAATGCACGGTATCCATACTGCTTAGACAACATTCTCTCTCTTCTTTCTCTCCCTTTTTAACTGACTTACTCTCTCTGAAAGGTCCCAAGGGAGTTGAGGTCCATGCAGGGAGTAATTCCCAGCACAGCACAACAGAAGTAACCCTCACTGGCTTTACAAACAGGAGCGACAGAGGCCAAATGCCTGTTCCCGCCAAGGAAGCAAGAAAGCAGAGCAGACAATGAAAAAGGGGCAAACAGCAACTTCAGTGTTTCCCTTGCAGACCCTGGTAAAAAAAAAAAAAAAAAAATCTGCTTCCATAACGCTTTTCTAAAAAAAAGTCTTTGCAATAGAATTTAGATTGTATTCATGTAAGTATTTTTATGTCAGTACAATCTTTTGATTCATCTGAATTAATGTGTTCTCGTTCTTTGACAAAGAGATCATTTATCTGTGACCTTTCCCCTCTTAGAGTTACTTTGATCCCTGCCTTGCAGCTTCAGTTTTAACAGCAGATTTGTCACGCCGGGCTCAGAGGTGGGATTTCAGGGGCTGAGAGATCCCACAGTACACCAGCAATTGAACATCTGTGCCCAGATTGCCACTCCCCCTTTTTTAATGTGTCTTAGTCATATTCCCTGCCCCTTAAATCCAAACCACCCCTCAGACATCAATAAATATGTACACATTAACATGGATGTGTGTGAGCTTATCTGTATTTTATAATATTTTTCTTAGGGTATTCTTAGGGGGTTGTGCACCTGCTTCCTGTTGCCCATGGTGCCCGTTCCCATGTATGATGTGAGAAGTGACAGTGGATGAAGTTCTACCCCATGCTGGCTGGGCTTTTGTGGTAAAGAGTTTTAGTGACTGAACGTCTTTTTCTGTCAGGATACCCTGAGATGGAAGTTGGTCGCCCCAACTTTTTCATTTCTTGACTCGGGGTGTTCGGCAAGCTTGCTGTTTTGTGTAAGATGGATCCTGCATGGTTATAGTTTGAATTTGCTTAAATTCCGTCCTGTCAGGCGACGGGGCCTGGATAATACCCGTGTTAAATGGACGGCGCAGTCCGGCGACGACAGGCGCTTAAATTCCGTAACAAAAGTATGTTTTTATCTTTTTTAATCTTTTTTTTTTCAAAATCTCTTCCTCTTTCTTACTGTTTATTCAATGTCACATGGTGTTTTTATTTTTTCTTTAATTATGTAAAGCACCTAGAAATGCCTTGCTGCTATACAAATAAAATTTGATTGATTGATTGAATACTTTTCCAAGTCATTGTATTTTGGAGATTTAAAACTTAGTGACAATTTAAAGCTTACTGTTCTCATAACTATGTAAAAGAAAAATATTTAAATTGTGATAAATGGGCTGTACTTGTATAACATACATTCACATGCTGGTGGTAGGCCAATACAGAAGACTGACATTTAGGGGTCACCTTTAAATGTTCCCACCCCATCTCTGATTCACAGAGTCAGGATTTTTTTATTTTTAACAGCTGCGTATTACAGTGTACAATCCCATCTGTCGAGGCAGAATGACTGTTAAAAGATGCATAGCTTAGAGAGTTTCATAGTCTGATCATTTCAGCAGCAGCTCTGGCAAGCTGCCTGTGCCCTCCTGCGTTCATGATTTAGTCATCTGCACGAATTCCTTCTTTGCTTGTTCCTCTGTTTGCCAGCTATTTTCATCACTACCCCGCTGATGCAAGAACGCAGCATCCATCTCATCAGATATTACCATCACAAGTAACGCATGAATCAAAATCGATACATAGTAAAATCCTTTGCTTTAATCTATTATTTCTGACCTTAAATCATCAGACCTTAAGATCATTTATGCATGTTTAATATTTGGGGAGAAATATTAAAGCGTGAAACGATCAGGCAGCCAGACATCACCATTTACTTTTACTTCTTTTTTTTTTTTTTTTTTTTTTAGGCTTGTAGATATAAAATGTGTATAACGTTGGAATAACAGCTTCATACACAGTAAAATTAATTTGCCTATTAGGTTTAGCCTAGTTTTACTGCAGTAATCCATTAAAGGTTTAATACAAATTATTTTACTTAGTGAAACAAAATATTTAAAAAAATAAATTTTGGAAAATTTGTAAACAGTTCATAGAAATGTCAATAATAAGAAAATTGCAAACTAGACTAAGCATAGAAATTATATGTTCCATCATAATTCACATATGTAATCCATGTATTTACATTATATGTTCACAGAAACATTTATTTTCAACATGATTTTCTGCTTCCTGCATGATGACACAGGAGGAAATGTAGACAAGACAGCATGTCAATAAATAAACACATATTTATCTTTGCAAATGCATGTGCACATCACATAATATTTAGAAAATGTTGTATTTGTCTTGGAGGCTGCACAGTGGCGCAGTTGGTAGAGCTGTTGCCTTGTAGCAAGAAGGTTCTGGGTTCGATTCCCGGCCCCGGTCTTTCTGCATGGAGTTTGCATGTTCTCCCTGTGCATGCGTGGGTTTTCTCCGGGTACTCCGGTTTCCTCCCACAGTCCAAAAACATGACTGTCAGTTTAATTGGCCTCTCCAAATTGCCCCTAGGTGTGAGTGTGTGTGCATGGTTGTTTGTCCTGTGTCTCTGTGTTGCCCCGTGACAGTCTGGCGACCTGTCCAGGGTGTACCCCGCCTCTCAAGTTAGCTGGAGATGGGCACCAGCACCCCTCCCGACCCCACTAAGGGACAAGGGTGTAAAGAAAATGGATGGATGTCCCCCCAAAAATGTGCAAAACCCCAGAATTTAAAGGTAGGACACGTTTGAATCTTATTAGCATCAATAACAATTTACATACTCTAACTTATCTTTTCAGCTAGTGAATGAGAAGGGGAGGAAAAACTAAAATATGAAAAAATGTCCCTCAGGAATATAGCCTGACACACCAGTTTGGCACTGACTGCGTCTCCATGGGTGTTATTAAAGTTATATGTTGTATTTAATTGGGAAGATTAAAGAAAGATTTAGATAATTTTATCTTCATATCTGTTCTTTTATTGGTTGTGAGGTTGCCAGGATACCTGGTTAACATTTTGTTTTCATTTGTCCTTCCAGTTCACCTCTTGTAGTTTAAACTGAGTTTTGTTGTAATAACATGAGGTTTTTTTTCTGCAAAATATTTTCCTGCAAATCATTTCTAACTACTTTATTAGAGCTTCTACCACTTGCAGTTTTGAAGTTTCATCTTAGTGACTATGAGGTGAGTGCGGTCATGTCTAGATGAAACATTAACAATTAACAATTAACTTTTGCATGGATTATTTTACAATAACTGGAATATTTAAGTGAGGAAAGTCATTACACTGTGTTAATGTCTGTTTCTTTCTTTGCATCATTTATTTCGACATGCAAACATATTTTTTTGCCCACACATTTGCTTGCTAAATTTTTATTTAATCTGACCACATTAACTATGTCCCATACAACAAACTATGAATATTATTTGTGTCATATCTCTTGTCTCTTTTCCATAAAGGCCAGATTTAGGTTCACAGCTAGTCGCTGCCCACTCAGTGGATTCTTCACTCTGAGCGTTGGATCAATGCAGTTCCTTCAGACATCCTCTGGTATTGCTCCATGTGCATAACTGATTTTGCATCCCACAGATTGGGGTCTTTTGTTTGTCTTCTGTTTTGTCCTCTCTTCAGGTACATTGGACATGCAATAAATCTGGGCAAATGCTCTTTACCCAGCATTAACTCAAACTTCTTGGCTGGCAGTCCCGTCACACATATAAAATATTTCTGCCTCTGTTCACTATTCTAAACATGACTTACACATACTGATTTGCTGACATGGTGACCTAATAAAATCCATGGATTTAAGCTTTTACACAGCGTTTAGCTGATTCTTTTTTTTTTTGTCACATCTTTGAAAAAGATTGTCTTTAGAACATCAGAAAAAGATATAATTGCTGCAGGTTGTTAAATTTCAAACACTTTTTGGGGGGAATTCATGTCCTTTTTGATATGAATAAAATGAATAAAAGAATATTCCATTTTGCTTTTCTTTCTCCTCTTTTCTTCCCTCCTCCAGCTTGCATTTCGCTCTCCTTGTCGAACCTTCCAACCATGGAGAAACTTAGAAGCCATACCACCTCTCAGGCTCACTGGAAGCCATTCGACACGCTCCATTATGTTGTGCTTGTTCCAATTAAAGCCGACACCGCTGGCTGTCAGGAGAATAGTGATACCCTGAAGAAACACAACCCACCTCTACCGCACCCATTGCCCAGGAGTGGGTTTCAGTGTTTCTGGATATGTATTATGTTGTTACAAGTGGATCTATGCTGACAGATGGCTGACCAAAAGTTGGACAGCCGTGGGAAAATATAGCATCCCTTGTGGGAAAACGCATTTTACTCCGAGCGTACGATGTGGCAAAGGTAGTTATTTAGAATAAATTGGTTCTTTTCTGAATTTCCTTTATCATTTTAGATTAAAAACATGGTGATGTATTTGTAGGCTAACCTCTGAAATCTATGAAGCGTATGAAAACGCAAACAGGCAACCTAAATGAATTTTAATGGGATTGGAAATGCAGACACATCCAACTAAACAAGCATATTTTTCAATCTTATCTGTAGAGATTTGTTTCTCTTAGCCACTAGAATCTTTTAGCAATTAGATATTATCTCAATGCCCAAATTAGGGATGTTTTTGCTTTACTGAGCTGAAATTATCTTACCCATCTGATTCAACGCACTGAATTCATTCGTCTCTAAAAATCCATTTGTAATTTCTGCATTGTGAAAGGTTATTGCAGTCAATTACAATGCCTTAAATATTTCCTCATTGTGTCACTCTGCAGCTACAAAAGTGAAATACATATTTTGTTTGGATTTTATGTAATACACCATCACAAAGTAGCATTTTTCTAGAGACAATTTAGATTCACCATTAACCCTAGCATACTTTTTTTTTTTAGAGAAAATAAAAATATGTGAGAGGAGTACAGACGACATCCACAAAGAAATACTCCTGCTGAGATTAGAACCAGGGAGCGTATTTATTAACTGGATTCAGGTCAAACATGCTGGGCTCCATCTGAGCTGAAAAGTCATACAAAGAAATGCACTGAAAGAGAATGTGCTTCGTATATTTAAAAGGCTTTAAAAGGCTTCTTCTTTTAAATATACTTGCCAAATAACATTGCAAGTTTAGCAATGTTATTTTGCTAAACTTCAACCTTATAGTAAAGTTGTTCATAACCAAGGGAAATGAAAAGGCTTTAAAAATGGTGTTTTCCTTACTTTGGGTTTTCATCCATGGAAATTTGCATATTATTGCTCATCATGTTGGCAGAGAGTTCTGACTGACCAACTTCATGCAAACTTAAGCTATATGACCACACTGAAAAATGAAAACAGATGATCCAACTTAAACATGTTGCTACAACTGGTTACAGGTAATGAAATTAGATTTGTTCAAGTAAATCTCTGAAGTTTATTAAGCTGTCATGTTAAGCAAATCTAAATAAAGTAAGTTTGACAAACTCAGTTTGATAACATGCAACGATTTAAATATCTATATTGTTTTAGGTTGGAGCTTCATTCTCTTTTTTTTTTCTTTTTTTTTTTAATGCGTGGTTGAATAAAGAGAGACCATGCATTGAAGCACGGAGCTGTCATTTTAGGAAATGGCTTTCTCTGTTTAACTCCTTTCATAGATATTCATAGCCCCTAAGCTTTTTCAGCCTTTACCAGATGACAAACTAAATCGTCATTGATTTTAAGATTTCATTTAAATACCAACACAAAGTCACACATAACTGTAAAATGCTGCAAACTTTTAGAGCAACTGCAGTTTCTCAAAGAAAACTTTGCATCTTGGAAGTTTAGATAATCACAAAATATAAAGGAAAACCAAGCTAAACTTCTTCGTTGCACAGCCTGTACGGACTTTAGTTCTGATTTATGAAGCATTTTTGGGGTAACCAACTTTTATCTTTAAAATAACTCCATAATGACTGTTAACATAATTTGCTTTCGCTGAAATTTCATCGAACGTCTCATCAAGCAGAGAAATGTTAATGTACAGAATCAGAGGACAGTAGAGCCTCCATGAAAACTATCTGCTGGGAACTCAGAGCAATGAGGCTGAGAGAAAGTTAATCAGAAGGGCCCTCCTTTGATGAAATGACCCCGAGTAAAGTTGTGGAGAAGCTGAATATGTTTCCTCTGCAGCAGGCTGCAGTCCATCAACCACCTAGAACCAATCTGCAGCTTATGACGGTAGCAGGGGAGAAGATACATTAGGCCTCCTTCCAGTGGGTAATGAATGGAACTAATAGGAATAGGCAATCCTGGTCCACATCACTAATATATGTAGAAAAATACCAAAGGCGGCTTCTGTTTTCTACTCTTTGAGCATATTGTGCCGGGAGTTTGCAGTGATTTCGCACATAATTTTCTGAAACGAATAATAATCGTTTTACAAGCAGGCGGTGGTGTCATATATAATTCAGCTGGTCTGTCGTTTATCAGTGTGGTCAGCCTTGTCGAATGTTTTACTTTTATTTCAAAAGTGTCATGATTATAGGGAAATCAGTATTAGTTGAAGACTAAGTAAGAACATATGCGTCTACACAAGAGTGCCCTCGACTTATGATGTTTTTGGTGG
The DNA here is from genome assembly GCF_904066995.2 of Poecilia reticulata. NCBI lineage: Eukaryota > Metazoa > Chordata > Actinopteri > Cyprinodontiformes > Poeciliidae > Poecilia > Poecilia reticulata. The sequence continues at coordinate 12,139,321 of NC_088833.1, read as the reverse complement.
AGAGCTAACCGAGGATAAAATTGTCTAAAGTCAGAGCTACAGAGAAAAAAAGAAAAAGTTGTTTCTTCTAAACTCGGCTAATTTCACTGAGACAACAAAATGGATTTCAGACCATCTCGTGTTAATTATGCATGTTGGTTCCATTTAAGAAATGTTCACTCTCATCCGCTCATTACATTGAGACTTCATTATGTTGTGTGGAATCTGTCTCCAATGACAGGCCACGCTGCACTGCTGGGGTTGCCACGTGCCGTGCAGTTTAATCCAAAAAGTACCACGGAAGCACGAGTTCAATCTTCTGGAAAATTCATCAAACTTATTGCTGAAGGTTTGAGCCTTTTAACTCAATGTAACTCTAATTTCTATGTGAAAAATAATGTTTATTTTTTGCATTTGGTGTTTGAAGCTGACTCAAAATTTGACATATTATTTGGGACATATCCAAATTTGACACATTACAATGTTTTAAAAGAGCTAGAGTGAATACATTTCATCAGAAAAGATAAATCACCTTGGAAAGACGAGCTAAATATAAGCTGCCCCACACTTTGAGCTTTTTAGTTGCATTTTGTGTACAATCCAAGGAATGGTCATAATGACCCCAATAATTTTATGTGTTTACCTTTTTAATCGTTTTTTTTTTCTTTCTTTTTTAATAATCTCTTTAATGTTTTTATCTTTACTTTTTAATTTCTTTTTATTTCTCTTTCTCACTGTTTCCGTTTTAATGATGTAAAGCCCCCCGGAAAACGTTCCAGTTAAACGACGTTTAACTAAAGTTCTACGGGGTTTAGAGTCCCAGTTGACGGCGTTCAACTAAAAACCTAGAGGTTGAAGTCCTTGTCAAACGGTGTTTTTGACTAAAGTCCCAGAGGGTTAGAGTCCCAGTTAAACGATGTTTAACTGAAGTCCTAAAAGGGGTGCGGATTTTAATGTTTTTATCTTTTTTTTAAATCTCTTTTTCTTTCTCACTGTTTATTCTGTTTTTATTTTAATTATGTAAAGCACTTTGAAATGCCTTCCTGCTGAAATGTGCTATACAAATAAAATTTGATTGATTGATTGAATAAATAACTTACTAAAGCTGAAATAGTGAATATGTTGGAATGTTTTCTTCTTAGTAAATGTATTTCCATCCAAGTCAGAAACACATATAATAACATAACCAGTAAAAGGCCTGTGCCATACCAATAGGTGCCAATAAGCAGGAAAATTGGACAAAAATTTTGGCCAGAGTTGGTGATTTTCTTCAACATTAGCTGCAGGGCTCAAGCAGCCATGAGTTTGTCTGAAGCAAAGTTCAAAAATGTAAATGAAAATTAAACGCTAATGCTATTGCTGTCAATATTATTTTAACCTTTGAAGAATAAAAACAAGTTCTGATTGGATTTTATGACCCCAAATTACAAATCAATGTGTTTTTGTTGTCAGTATCTTTTTACTTTTATCAATTTAAAGAATTTCTTTCACTGAATAAAAAACCTAAAACTCTGAAGAGAAAGGTGCAGAACCATTTTCATGTCTAACTGATGAGTGGAGTACATTGATGAAAGCCAAAGAAAAAAAAATGGAAAACTGTAATTTGGTGTTCTTCTGGAGGTCTGATTTAGGTTAGTCTGTAAAATGTCTTTTTAAACACGATAGTTTGCGGTGTCGTCATGTACTGCTGTAGTAGATGAATCTTCTGGATTTTTGGAGTATTTGTTCAAAACTTGTGGCATTTGAAAAGACAGCACAAGCTACAATTAAACTGCTTCACTTCAATTACTACACAGATTACGTACATCTCAAACATTTCAAACTACTAAACTTTTGGCATTAGATCCAAATCTAAGCACAGTGAAAATAAGCGAAGGTACGTTTTCTATCTCTTGCTGAGGTGGCAAAACCGCTGACACACTGAACCTGAGATGCAGAGACAGCAGGGAAATCAATTTGAGAGTCGGCTCACAAACAAAACCTCATCAGTGCAGAAAATGACTTTTTACAACCACTACAAATGGAAAGCATTTATACATTTTGCAAGCAAGACCGACGTGATGCTGGCTGTAAACATTTAGCTGAGCCAAACAGCTATTAGGAGGTGCAAAGGCAATATTAGTTTAGCCTAATAAACCTCTGAGCTTCTTCTAAGGGTTTTGTAAATCTTATCAAAATGCTTTCCTGTATTCCCGATTTTTTTTTTTATAAACTCAACATTTGATATGTTATTGTCCATGCCACAGCTACAGCATTTGAAAACTACATGCTACTTTGAGCATTTTTAGACCTTCGAGATAAGATAATGTAACAGGTGTTGTCTTCTGTGAATTAAAATGAAAAACGGTAAGAATTGTGTCTTCACTACTGGATTTTCTGCCTTCTGAGAAACTGTGTTGTCATCTGTGGACATTTCTTTTTCCTGGAAGAAAATCCAAATGTTCAAAAGCGGAGAAAGATAAATTCATAAGAATGTGAAAAATTATTTTAAAAAAGAAGAAAAAAATACAAGGCCACAGTTTCCATCAAAGCCAGTTTTAATTGCATTTTTCTCCAATGATTCTAGAGATTAACAGCCTCCCACAACATCCTTTTGAAATAACTATGGGGGGTAAAATTTTTATATTTAGTAAAACTCAATTTTTAGACACTTGCTATGTCCTGAAATTGGATGACCGTAACATTAGAGGAAAATCAATTACATTAATTTTAGGTGTGTGGCTCTATTGGACATTTGATGGAAATGTTTTTTTTCTGAAAACCTTCTGAAATTAAAATATAACATTTATTAAAATGTAGTGGAATTTACTTAGTAACTACAGAGAAAATGAGTTTATAAAGGTCAGAGAAACCCAGCAGTGCATGTCAGTGCAGTGAAGCGCATCACTTGTTGTTCATGGGCAAATTTTCATCCACCTTTATGAATACTATCTAAATATAGAGTTCCTTTAGGTCCTGTTTTATTGACTAGATCGCCCTATATAGTTATCCTGCTCTCACATTCTGCTTTCTTTGTTGCACATCTCTGTATCACAATCAGTAAATATATTTACATGAGTCTCCCTGTTTCCTTTATTCATACTATTATTTTTCCTTGAATGCAGACATATACTGAGCGATGCTGCAGTGATACTTCCGAGTTAAGATAGTTCACATAAAGACTAAAGACTAAACCCTCATGGGGCTTTGTTATTGTGCCTGCTCAAACTGTTCCTGGGCATCACACCAGATTAACTTTTTTTCCTATTTAAACCCTCCGCACCAGCTCTCTGCCATCAACTTTTAAATTTGCAAGCCTCACCTTTATTAAAACAAAAAACAAGGAGGGCAAAAGGTGGGAATATTTTTTTTATTTATTTATTTTAGCTCAGTTTAGTTTTGTTTTACTTGTGTCGGGTCACTTTATAATCATACTTTTAGAATCACCCATTGGTCAATGACCATTATGTAACTTTTAAATAAATCTTACCCACTTCATCCTGTGCAAGGTTACTGTGTCGAGTGGTGAGGTGAGGCGCTAACCACCTCAGCAGTGATGTTATCTAAAAAGGTCACCAGTGTAACTCATCAAAATCATACAGTTTCATTTATTTCACAATCATTAAAAAGATGCAGATTTGTGAAAGAAATTATCTCACCTACAAATTAAGTGGTAACACTTTATGTGAAGGGGGGTGAATAAGACTGTCATGACACTTTCATAAACATGACATAACACCTGTCATGAACATGAATAAACCTTCAACTTTGTATGACACTTTTAATACAAAGTTGACATTATTCAAAATGTCTTTGTTATGACAACTTGACATTAACCAAGAAATCATTACTGTTTAAACTTTACCTTTAATAACATAAAGTTACCTAATTTTTAAAGTGCAATCAGTAATACTTTTATAACAAATTTATATAAGTAACAATTTCTTGGTTAATGTCAAGTTGTCATAACAAAGACATCTTGAATAATGTCAATTTGGATTAAAAGTGTCATAATTTACTGAATGACGCTTTATGACAATAGTCATAAATATTCATGAAGGCTTATTCATGTTCATAACATGTGTTATGTCATGTTAATGAAAGTGTCATGACAGTCTTATTCACCCCCCTTCAAATAAAGTGTTACCAATTAAGTGAGCTCTTCAGCTTCATTTTATGCCCACATTCTAAGTATCGGATGTGTGGACATGCAGACCTGGGTGGTAAGCTAAAGTTACGGATCTCTATCTTTTATTATTCCCCTCTGACAATGTCATTTTGTTTTGCACAAGTGTGCATTGTACATCCTTGCTGTGACGTGAGAAAGGTTTCTGCAATGTGTTCAACTGTCAAAACATTGAGAGAGACTGCAACTCCTATCATCTTGTGTAGTTCCTGATGGTTTGATAAATATGAGGCCTAATACGTCACTTTGAAATAGACTATTTGAGATCACTGCATAACATCTCATTTCAAACACTCATTGTTCCAACAATTAGCCACGTGTTCAGTCACACATCACAATGTGCCTCTGTTTTTGTACTGGAATTTGTAGGTCTGTTGTCATTAATTCCTGCTAATTTTTAAAATCATCAAAATACAAAGGGTTTTTTTTTTTTTTTACCACCTGGTTGTTTTTATCAAGCTGCCTTGCAAAAAAATAAAAATAAGCCTAAAGTTTCCTGCTAATCAACTGGGAAAAGAAACAACAAAAATATGACTTCTGTTGTGGAGTTTGTATCTTTTTGCTTAATTCAGAACGATGAATTTTTCAGTCCCCTCAGTCACAGACAGACTGAACTAACGGGGTAAGATGTGTCTGCCGCAAGTTTAATCTTATACGAATATACTTACATAATGGAGGGTTGTTCCTAGAATCAGCCAGATAATTAAGACATCTACAGACGGACAACCGAGAGTACTTTGACATTTCTGCAGAAATACAAATATTCCATCTTTCTTCCACTTCACAATACTGTGGAGATTTGATAGTTAATGGAGAGGGATGCAATTAAAGATGATTCATGATGGAAACAGCTTCATTCTGCTTGTTTGGTTAATTTTCTTTTTAAATCTTAATGTGCTTCCATCTACAAAATAAAATGAAGGGTGAGCTCTCATAGACTAAACTTTTGTACACTCATCATTACCCAGTAATTTATTTCTTACTCTTTACAAAAGTGAGTCGCCGTAGCAGGCTGTAGCCTAAAGAGGAAGTTAGCTGTACCTCCATTTGTGTGACTGCAAAACATTTAGTTCTGTGCACTGGTAGGACTTACATTTTAGAAATGAATTAAAAACAGTGTTATGTGCAGGTGGGTTAGTTGACAAACATACATTTTAAAGTAATTTCACTTTTGTGACCAAATGTAAGTACTGTCAAAAAAACAAAAAGGTTTTGGTGTATTACAGGTGTAGTTTACAGAATCTGTTTCTTTGATTATAACTTGAAGAAACAGCTTTTGGTTAAACAACCTGAGAGTAAAACAAAGGGATTCACCAAGAAATAGAAAGACATATTATCTCAAGTAGCACTACCCTAAATGGAAAGATTTTTAAACGCTATCAGGTCCTTGTCATTCATTAATAGAAAACCTCAGGATCAAATAGGAAATGGGGTTTTCCCAATAGCTGTACATTGCATAAGACACCTGAAGGAAAACTACATATCTCCTTAATTTCTGCAGAGATAGTTTGACAATTAGTGTTCAAATATGCTAATACTCTGCTAAGTTCAGAAAGGTAAGGGTGCATTTTTAAAAAAATATTCACCCATGACAGTCAGGCAGAGGCATTATTAAAAATCCTGCTCTAAGATGTGTCTACTCTTCAGTAACCCATCAGCGCAGATATCTGAAATTTCTCACAGTCGTCTTCCAGCTGATGTAAGTGCAGAGCAAACTGTCGCCTGACATCTAGAACCAAGAGCAGTGATGGCGGGGAATCAGCATAATGCAAACACTTATGAGGAAAATAATGATCCAAACAGTAAAGAGAGATCCCCGCTGACAGGAGAATTACAACTCATTATAACAAGCATGCACTGATCGAGCTCTCGCTTTCCAATATCGCAGCCCTCACCTCACAACAGGAGAAACACTTGGAATGTGAGTCGACTCCAGCGGCGTTCTCTTTATTTAGCCAGCAGCAATTATGTTGGAGTTACAAGAGATTCAACAGTTTATTGAGTCTCGCAATCTTCTCATTAATTGTGACATGGGGACGAGCGGAGAAAGTGAGCTAAAAGTCGATGAGAACCAAAACCACAACTGATGTTTATACGTTTTGGAAGTTTTGCAGATGCTTTTGCTGTGTCCATGAGAAGTAAGCAGATAAAATTCAATAAAATCTATACAAAAAAAAAATCCTGTCAGCAAAAAATGTATTTCACATTTTAAGACTTAGAGAGGACAAATATTATTTTTTTTTAATTCTTAATGACATTTTTATTGACACTTCTGAACGTATCTAATATTTAAACAGATTTTGTTGGTCCTGATAATTACTCCAAGTAAAATATCCTTATAACTGAAGTTCTATTGCTGTCTGTTAGGTGCAATGTCACAAGTTTTAACTTAAATTGTCATTGTAGCAAACAAATCTGTTTCCTGTTTTCCTGCAATTATCCCAGAGGCCGCATGAAATCCCCACTGGTGGAAAGTGTTGTAGTGATGTGGTGCTGGGGCTGATTATTCACAGTCACACCTCATGGCTCCCCTCACTAAGTGAGAGTGATCACACATCAATACCATGTTCCCCTGGTTGTCAATATGCTTCTCTTCTTCAACTATTTCCAACTTGAGTAAAACTCTATGCTTTCAGCAAGAAGGAAAACATTAATTCATTAATCGCCTGGTTAATTTGCCTTGATGTCCTAGGTTTAATGCATAAAGAAGCTTTCTCTTGTACAACTTGCTGAATGAGCTGCTCTAGTTTCTAGAAAATGAAGTGTTAAATAAATTAATCTCAAGGTGAAATTACCATAAGGGAAAGCAAGCAAATACGGTGTCTGACTTTCAAGGTCTTTCAAGTTCTGATGAATGGTTAACTTGCAAAATTTGGACAGTAAGAGATCACAGTATTGCTGTCATATAAGTCTGACTACAGCTAATCCGTCCTGTGAATGGTGTTTGAGACTGGTTGGTATTCCACAAGAAAAGCTGGAGCTGATGAACGATAGCCTTAAGAACAAGTTCCAATATTGTTTCATTCATTCTTTGCCTTATTCAGACAATTCAAAGATCTATATGAGATCCGTCTGCGGTTGAGGTCATATCGGATGCAAGCTGTTTATTTTTTATTAAACCCTTGGGTCATTAAATTCCTTTAACCTACATCTCCAACGGGTTTAATAGTCTTCATTATATCACAAAGGCTTTAATTAAGTCATAAATTCTCCGATTAAATTTTTTTGCGTTTTTGCACCCCTTTATTTCTGCTCTTTTTATCGTCGCATCTCAATTTCATTACCGTTACACATTCAATTGAAGATATATTTGGTAAATAAACCCCTATTCAAGGTTTATGCTACTTTTTTTTCTGAGTTTGAAAACAGAAATCCTATTTGAAACTGAAAACTGCACACTGTATCGACTGTATCTCTGTTTTGACAGTCTTGAAAATGTTATTTTATCCATAACTTAATTATTTTTAATCATGACTCCATTGCTTTTCTCCACTGTTTAGTTTTTAACCTCCATAATAACAGAGATTAATCTGTAAACTCAATAGTCGTGTCTTATTAAAGTGGTTAAATAGATGCATGCATACAGCCGAGGACACACAAAAGTTGATTTTCTTTTTTTTTTTTTTTCGATTGCATGAAGAAGCTTAAATGTACAAATTCATACACGTTATCAGATGCACAGGAAATCACCACACCGGATATCACAGGGAAAAAGTAGCAGTATGGCATGTGTTAAAGCAAGGTGTAACAAAAAAACCCACCTGCCTAAAAGTGCAGAAAACAAACTTTAATGCAGAATTTTAAATCTCCTGTATGACATTGATCCTTATTTTATTAGGACATTCAGAAGACAGTGGCCATGGTGAAGACAGGGATTACAACATATTTACTGACCAGAGCGAACCCCAGCTCAACATTTTCTTACAAAAACATAAAACAGACTGCAAACACACAACACCCTTTGTGTGAATCCATTGTTTTTTTTCTAAAATAATTTCTAAATTTACACTTTGGAAAATATATATATTTTTTAAATCTGATATTTTGACATTACAGCAGTGAAATATTTTAGCATGTTTCCACTGGTAACTGGATGATTTAACTTTGGTGATGAGTTCCAAGTCTTTGCAGTAGGAAGGCCTCCTTGCTATCACCCTAATCTTTAACTCCCTAAATAGATTCTCTGTCCGATTGAAGTCAGAACTCTCTGGCTGGGACACTCAAACAGGCATGCTGGTAAAATTAAAAGATTCATTTGAAACCTACGTAAATCTATCTGGCGTGTGGACTTTACTTTATACTTCCTCATGCACCCATGTTCCAGCACTAGTCACCAAACTCTTTCAAAGACAAGATTTCATTACCCAAATATAGCTTGTTATGCAGCTTGTTATGCTTGAAGGAAGCGTTTTTTGTTTTTTTTCCACAGCATCCTGTTTGACCCAGCCTCTCAGCCAGGGGAACTACATCAGATCACCCTCAGCTACTGATGTAAACCATTGGAGCACAAATAATGCTCTTAGTGCAAAGACGTTTTCAGAGGGTAAGAAAGCCAGTCCCTGCTGCTGTGTTGCTTGCAGGAGACAAAGATGAAAATAAACCTGTGGTGACACAAACACATTTAGTACAAGGTGGAACGAAGATGGTGCCAACATCATGCCACCGCAGCAAGGAAAGCCATTAATGTTGTTTCCTCGCTATATGTGTCTGAGTTTCTCATCATGCGGGTTTAATCTCCTCAGCTATTTCCGTCTATATATTGTGTTTGTGTTACAAGTGTTTATTTTTTATTTTATGTGTCTGCCTGTTAGTCCTCACAGGGCAATAAAGATCTCTGTATCACTGCAACAGCACACATAATTCAAAGCTCTGTTGACAGAGTTTTTATGTTGGCTGGAGTAACATTTTCTACCGCAGTGTACCGTGTTTTATCTGACTAAGACTTTTGCTTAAAAGCTAATGTTTGCTTAAACAGATAAAATGCTTTAATGCCGGGTACTTGAATGGCTAGCTAAAAGTGACAAATGCTACTTTGTCATCCATTTTGCAGGAAATCAGTGTCATTGTTTGAAAAATAAAACATTTCATGACCGCATGGAATGGAAATGATACTTAGGCAAATTCTCGTATGTGAAACAAAATGTCAGCGCTTCCATAACGGAGATGACTGAACCCAATAATGTGTTCATTAGGATCCAAAAAAAAGGTATCACCTGTGAAGATGATGTGGTTCTCTGGGACTACGCTGAAATGTTTAATGAGGCTTATTGCTTGTTTTTTGTTTTTTTTTTGGCTGAATGTGATCCAAGGGAGGCAGCAAGATTCATGTGGCATTTAGTGCAATTTGTCTAAGTGAGGCTCGCTCCTTTCAGTTTTAGTGACAGATCCCGTTTGGTATTAATATTCATTATCTCTGTCTTATTGCCCTTGATCTTCAGGCCTGCCATTTCTGCCTGCTCAAAGAGTTGAGTGACTCTCTGTGAAGACGCTGCCACTTGAGGGTTAGCAGGCAAATGTCATCTGCAAAGTAAAGATCCTACAGATGTGTGAGGGTCACACACCGTGTGTGTGTGTGCTGCTGTCCATGGCTGCTGTCCTCGTCTCATCCAGGTCATTACAAGACATAAAAAATGTTGGTAACATAAAAGATGGTGAACTTTCTGTTCATTAGAATAACTAATGGATGATATTGACAGATTTTAAGATTGACTTCCAGACAGATTTTCTGTTCAAGACCAGCCAAAAAGATGACATTTGATAAACTGCTCAATGATGAAGCCCATGGTTGTGTTATGATCTATATTCAGTCCTTCCTGTAAGCCCGTCTCACAAATGCATTTATGGTATTTTTTTGAGTTGAGGATTTGATTTTCCTTTCGGTTATCTAAATCTTTAGACTTTTTCGTGAGTCGTTTGATTTTTAGCATGTTTTTTTTTTTTAAGAAAAGTTAAACCCGGGTGAAGAGCAGAGAAGCAGCGGATGAAGAAGCCTTTTTTCTGTCTATAACATCTTGCCCCGAAAACTTTACTGCGAACAATCTCGTTAGTGTCTTACCAACTTGTGGGACAAATTGTCCAGATAAGTCGATCGCAAGTGCCGAGGAGAGATACCGTGAAGCATCAGACATTTTAAAAGGCTCCTCTCTCATCCGGGTGAGCGCCTCGACAAATAAGAGGGAGAGGAACGATGGTGGAAAGAGATGAAGGGAAGGTGAAGACAGAGTTGGCTGAGGAGGGGAATCAACCAGGCGGAATGGAAACCCCGTCGAAGGTTAATGAGCAGAAAGATAATGTTTTAGCTTCAAACATGACCCTGTCACCATCGGCAGCCCCAGCAAGAAGGATTATGGCTGAAGTGCAATGCATGACAGTGATGGTTGTGGATCTGGTGAGTTTGCTCAGTAGTAAACACAATTGATTCAACTTATCTCATATTTAAGACAACTTAGCTGCTGCCTTCACAGATAATGTTTTACCACTGAGGATTTTCAAAACAGGTTCAATCGTAAAGCAAAGTTGAGTCTGACACCACTATGGCTTCAGGTATAAACACTTCAAGTTTCAGTTTTCAGTAAGAATGTGTTTGGACACGAGGGACCGATAGACTTTCACAAAACAAACCTTATAACACAGATGACAAAGATAATGTGTTTTCACCTCTCAATATGTCTGGCTGGAACCAGTGCTGCTCTATATATTTATCCTATTATGTTTCTGCACATCCAGTTAGCTGCAGTAAAGTCCACCAACTGGCATGTGGCCTCTCAGATAGCCAGACTCCAACAATACAACATATTCTGTTTTTATTGCACCTGCTGTTGCAAACATAGTCAGAAATTATGTTCCCAAACATTTGTTTCATTGTTGGCCTTTATTCTGAGCTGCTGAAATGTTGTATCTGGGCTTTTATTAGCTTTGTTCGGTCAGAAACGGAGGCTTTGCAACTGTGACATAAATCCCAGCTTTGTCTGGTTCGCCATGGAAAAGAAAATTAAATGTGTGCAGATACAGCAAGGAGGGAGGAAAGGGTTCTCTTGTACTGAATCAGAAAGAAGTATTTTGCTTTTTGAAGACTCTGCTGTGGTGATAACAGTTTTTCCCTCCACACCCTGACATTGCATTGCACTACTTCAGCAACAGCTACCCCCCAAATCTTGAGTAAACATATGAAACTGTTTCTATAATGTACTTATAGCACCAGCGGTGATTTGGCAGTTCCATGTTGAGGCCACCACATCCAATATAAAGACATTATTTCAAACACATACATGTTTAGGAAATACATAGAAACATCTGATATTCATTTTGGTATTAATCTATTTCCCAGAATGAGAACAAGATCGATGTACTTTCTGCATCTAGTTTTCATTATTGTTTTAATTTCATTTTACGACTAATGAAGTTTCCAAGATCATCAATTTGTAAATAGATCAACATTTTGGACCATCATAACACATTTTATATAATTGTTTCATACCTTCCAATAGGAAACTGTTTAATTCCCTGATTTTGCCTTCTGTACTTCTGGTTTCAAATTTCACTAATTGCTCTCCTTGGAGTTCTGTTCTTTTCTCTGAAATATAAAATACCTGGTAGGTAGAGTTTGAAAAACATATTTATTTATGTGTTTACTGTAATACTTAATTATAAACTTGTGTGCTTGAGATGAGATAACGTTATCAATCCCACCTACATCAGGAGTATTACAGTCAGATCAACCTCCAAGTTTAATCACTTGGAGGTACTTATGTTTAAAGAATATTAAACATTCATCCTGAAATTGTAAGAAGAGTTTGGCAAAAGCAGTGCTGCTAAGGAAAAAGTAACTTAATCTGTTACGTTTTGAGTGACATGTAGTTGTTTGTATGCGCATCATGCAGATAAAGATACATGAAACAAATACAGATCACAAATAACAGATTCCTCACAGATATTACAGGTCTTGTGCTTCAGACAGTACTTGTTCTTCACTTGTAATCACATCAGTATAAATGCTAAGTGTAAGTATGGGAAAAACAAAGTTTACTGGTGAGTACCAGTGAGGGTCCCAGAATGTAAAGTATTGTTTTCTCTCCTTACTCTTTTAAATATATGTCGATTTTCAGGACATATTTATTGAATATACAGTATTTCAGGTTTTCATTCATTAATAATGACCATCTCTTTATTCCTGGTGACTTGTCATGCAATGCTTCATATAATCTCTAAAAGTTGAATTTTATTAACATTTTTTAACTTCAAATGAAAATTTAAAAGAGAATACTTGGAAATCAAAACTGCAATATCAAAATTCTTATGCAAAACTTTGTTAGTGTCCCATGTATAAATGTATAAAATTCACATTTTGATTGTAATGAAAACTGTGCTTGGCTTTTATCACAGAAATTTAGCTGCTTCCTGTTCTACCGTTCTCATTTCATCTCTACCAGATTCTCCTGACCCTGATAAAACTTTCAAACATCCATTCATTTTTTAAGTCTTTGTGATTAATCTTTTAACTGCACCTGCTTTGTTGTCTGGTAGGTCTCGCCGTGTTTCTGAACAGCTTTATGTAAAATGCACGCTTGTTTCTGTGCTATATCGTGTTTATTGTGTCTGTGTTTTGGCTCTTTTAGTTTAGGATTGACCTGAATAAACTGCTGTTGGATCTAAGCTTCATTTGGAGATTATTGTTCAGTCATTAGTGCTGTTCCTATTTTATATGACAAATTCAAATACAGATTTTAATATAACTGTTTTGCATTGTGCCAGGCCCTCAAACTACAGTCATATTCAATAAATTAGAATATACATCCTGATGAGCCTCGATTGTCAGTTTAAAAGTACCTTTTGAAAATAACTCGTAGGCAGATATGCTAAATAGATTTCATTAAGTTCACATTTCTGTTTTTAAAAATTGTTTTATATTAGTCTTATGCAATATGCTAGCTTTAAATGTAATGTTTTCATGGCACATTAAAATCATCATAATTAAAATAAATAAGATGTTAAATATGAGTCTGTCTAATTATGTCTAATTAATCTATATTATAACTTATTAAATGAGTCTGTACCACACTGTATATTATGCATACATATTATATTATTTAGCTAGTAGAACAGCTAAACTTCTACTTCCGATTAATCAGATTCATTGCAACATATATGAAATATGTTCAGATTCATTGAACATATTTATTGTTCTGCAGTGAACAATGGTGGGCTTTTTTTTTTTACATTTCTTAAAATATTATTAAAATATTTATTTCTTTGTCGGTAGATTTGTGCAGAATGAATCTCTATTTAGAAAATATTAACATGGATTGTATTGAGTCATTAAAATTGCAGAAATTCCTCTTCCGGTGGATAAATAAAAATAAGAAACTGTAGCCATGGAATGCTTGAAAGAAATATTTAAATGTTTGTTGGTCTTTAAATGTCGCAGGAAGCGGCTACAGGAAAAAACACACTTCCCTAAACCTGCCCATAACTACAGTCAGAGCGAAGGTTTAACATTTTCAAACAATTGAAACTGTGCAAGAATAAACAAAGTTTATTTTACATTGGCATACAGTGATGGGGAAGTTCGAGGAGGGTAAGCGCCCTGTTAGAGAATTGTGCCAAATGTTTAGCATGATATTTTGCCACTGCAATACAAGATTGTGACGTTTTCTATTTTTACAAATATTTCACACACCATGTTTGCGTGTGCAGTAAGTGTGAAGGGTATCGCTGTTCTTCTCTTACTGTTGTGACGTTGTGACCCCACCTTTGTTTTTCAGAGGTGTCTTAAATTTAAATGAGACCTCTCTTTCCACTTTAGGATTTTTGGATTGAGACAAGCATGAATTCAGGATGTGGAATGTTTTATAATTTAAGCCTCAGATTGATCTGAAATTAGGCAGCTTTAGTCTGGGCTGCTCAGGCGCCTCGTCAATCATTTTGCTGTGCAGAACTTGAGCAAACTTTTTTGTTTACTGCCTTCAAGCAATAACAACCACAAAAAAATTTAATTCTAAAAACCCAGAAAATCAGTAATTTAGAGTTGTTTTTGCCAACTTATTTTATCCATCAACAGAGCAAACAAACTTCATAAAAGAGGGTTTCTCCAGAGAGGCACTCACAGAGTGCATTGGAAAGGTGGAAGCAGACAGCAGAAGGAAAAAAAAAAGAAGAAAAAATTGATCGTGTGTTCAGCAGGAGATTGGATATATGGAAACACAACAGAAAATGAGAAGGTGGAAAATTGGACAATCAAACACACACATAACAAAGCAGACAGTTTTGGAGGTTGGTACTGACGTCTAATCAATTTGACTTTCCTCATTCCCAGTTGGCGCCACAAGCACACACACACACGCACGCGCACACACGCGCACACCATGGGAATGACAGCGGGGAACATTATGAATACTGTAATCGAAGGAAACATCTCAGACGGCTCCAGCATGTTAATATTGAATAATCACTCCCTCATTTCTCTCGCTCTCTCTCCAACTCTCCGATATATTGACGGAATAAAAACCAAGGCTGCTAAAAGAACAAATTAGAGGGATGGAAAAGGAACACTTCCCCTCTGGGCGAGAGGGGACTTCAATTACAATGGAGAGTCATGTTAGGCTAAAATGAAATAAATAAATAATCATAATCATAATTCAAAAAAACAGAATACAATAAAAGTTGTCTGCCGGATTTGTTGCTCGCCTTTCCCCAAGAATCAATTTGTCATATTCAGGAATGTACGTATATGAGAAGCAATCTATTTCACACTCTGAAAGAATTACTCATTTCCAATTTTCCTTGTTGACATTTGAGCTGCAAGGGCGGGGGCACTGTTTGCTTGTTTGTGTGTGTGAAAGTGATAGCTGCGGTATTCTTTCTTCAGTTTCTTTTCTGCTTTAATTTTAATCTTTTTGTCGATTTCATTCATCTGTGTGAGAAACAGTGTGTCACAGCATATGATTGTCACTCTACAATTCCCATATCAACTACAAGTAACGTAAAAACAAATAAGAAAACACTATTTAACCCAGAAAGAAAGCTCAGTTTTGGACTTAGAAAAAAAACACAGTCTTGCTTTTAAAAAGCAAAAATATGGGCAGACATCTACAGACAAATATAAATCAAACCAGAGCTTATCTTTTCATATATTGATCTTTGATTGAAAACAAAAATGTAGAAACAGGCTGATCCCCTGAGTTTTGTTTTACAAATAATCATTTTTTTTTTTTTGCACTTTGTCTTAGACTGCTGTTACAGGCTATTGCTCCAATGTATGGAAGGAACTTTTGAAATTAGAGTTCATGAATTAACAACTCTGTTCGCAGTGCATCAGGCAGCACTTGGGAGAGCAGAAGATTGGTATTGAGGGCTTTTTCATAAATAAGTCAAAATCAATTAACTTATGTGATTTTCTAAGACCCCTCTGTGTCATACCTCAAATATTTCTCTTATGCTGTCCTGTCTGTCTCTTTTTTTCCCCTTCTTGCCCTTCCCCTCCCTCCCTTCCTCCATCTGCTTGGTTGCACTGCCAACTGGGGTCAATTAATCATCAAATACTATTTGCATATTTACAGTGGGGCTAAGCTAAGCTGATTACTCCTAGTCCAATAGCCGCTGATTCAACAGGGCTTATGCAGCAACATAATGTGATGAGGATTTCAGAAATACGGCTTTAGAGCGATCTGATTGGATCTCAGCCCTGAAAGCCTAAATATGAGAGGAGCGCAACATTAGTGACCTTCACAAATCACCTCTTTTATCCACAATCCCCACAGAGACGAATGATTCCCTCTCACCTTTCTTTTTTTTCTCCGCTCCGTCTTCTTTTTTGCTTAATATGTTCATGTAACATAATCAAAAGGAAACAGGTGAATGCAACAACACAGGGTGTTTATGAGTGAATGAACAAAAAATACATATGCAGATTCGATGTGTTGGAGATGCCTATAGGGTTGTAGGCATCTCCAACATGGTCAAGTTGGTGTAAAGTATACTTTACACCAATTCAGCCCTTGGTGTTCTTGGAAATGTTCTTCTGAGGCAGATGGAAGGTCTCCCGGTCGCAACCTGAGTCGTAGTTTTGTGAAAGAAGCAATTAAAATAATGGTTTGTTTAATAATTCACGTGATTGCATATTGTTCAATGGACATCATATTTGCCAAGTTTGACCATTTCTGATGTAACAATGTCCACAAATTAACAGCATACATATTTACAGATGAAAAATATTAAAGTATACCTAAGCACCCTGTGAAAGCATAACCCCAATTCCAGAAACATCTTGAAAAATGTCACCAAAGTGGGCGGAGCCAAGATATTCTGGGGGGCGTGGCCAAGTGTGGGGGATGAGAGGAAGGGGTAAAGATATGGTCAGGACAAGGAAAAGAACTGTTGCCAACTTTATGACTTTGTCATTTTATTTTGCAACTTTTCAGACACCTCTAGTGACTTTTTTTTTGCTACAACTTTTGGCAGTGAATTGAACAATAAATTGACAGAAAATAGGCTGTAGAGAAAGGGAGAAAATATGCAGCAAATAGCCCGAGATGGTGAATGAATCATAGGACAACCGCATTAACAAAGCTTTAGTTACTCTTTAAGAAGGAAAAAACCCATGGAAAATAGAAATCTATACGGTTTGTTACTTAAATTTTCAGCAATATTGTTAATATAGTTAAAAGGTCTTTCTTGTAACAAAAAATGGAAAGTAAGGGTAGAAATTAAGGTTTATAAAAATCTAAATAACAGTTCTAAAGATAATAATGAATATGCTATTTTCTGCTTCAATTAAAGGCAGTTAGACCCTATAAAACATCGCTGTTTGATTTTTTTTTTCTGTAAAATGATCCGCCTCTATGGCTCTTGAAGGAAATTGTAAGAATTACAACATTTAATTTTCCCAAAAGAAAATTAAATGTTTCCGAAAACAATAATAAAGTATTTTTGAATTGAATTGAACTTATATAAATACTCTAATTTTGTAAACCCATTTTCCCAAGGTTACCAAACCATGAGAAACTCATATCAGCCAACATCTACAGAAGACTGATATTTCAGATTGCAACAGTATTCACACTGGACATTATCACTGATTAGAATCAGATCACAAACATCGGAAAATCATTATGGACAAACTGGCATGTCGGGTTAGAAAAATGTCAGCTGGGAGCTTGTAGCTGTGCACAACAAATCAAATAATCTAAGCATGGATCTTCATCTTACAAGATGAAGACGTTCCTGAAACTAAAATGTTTTAAAGTCTAAATGACAATCTAGTGTACTTTTCTTTTCCAACATAACCAACCTTGATGAGTTATCTTATCACAAACATTGACTCTTAAATATCAATCAGTAGTATGAAGGAGTTTGAAGAAGATGGAGAATTGGAAAGGAAAAGGTTAAATCAAACTAATGAGCTGATCTTTCATAGTGGAACTATGAATTCAATTGAATATAAAATATATGATATATAGGTATATGATTGCTGAAGTCACATTTCTTTAGTATGAGTCTTGGCATATTCAAAAATATAATTCTGCTGACTGCAATAGGCTAAACTGAGCATCTCTGCAAAAATACAAGTCTCTCCTAAAACACAGATTTTTCAAATATTGAAAAAGAATAAAATAAACATTTCCAACTCTCACTTCCAACACAATCATTTTCATTTAGTCTCCATTTCCTCATCCACTGAGAATCACACTAACTGCTCAGTATTCAGATGAAATTTGGCATGTTGGTTGATTTTCCACTCAGATGATAAGCACACTAAACCAAAAACTCGGTGATGCTGTGATTTTCTGTTGCATAAATGTTTTACAGGACTGTATCCAAAACTAATTTCAAAATAACTGGGCCTTGGTTTGCTCTGTTGTGGTTCTGAAGGTCTCACAACAATATTTCCAATTTCCAAATGCAGATTCATATTCATATGTGATAATAAGCTGTGCATAGTCTTCATAAAATTGAAAAAAAAAAGTCTTTCTGGCATAAATAAGTGTTGCTATTATTCCACTACAGCTGCTCATTATGGTGATCGGTGGGGCATCATTCAGTTGCTACGCTGCTTTGTTCTTTCTGTTTGGATGAGGTCACATATTTTGGATCAATTTGCTTAGAATAGTTCCAGACAAAACCCTGATCCATATCAGATGGTATCTTTGTCTCCAAATTAATTTATGCTCTATTGTTTTTGGGCAGAGTTGATAGTGGAAACAGCTTTGCAAAATACTGTACCGTTATTGGCAAGACAAAAAACAAAACAAAAAAAAACAAGGAAAGTGCAGCCATGTGAAATCGTAAAGAGGCCAGAGCACATTATGAGTAGATTAAATTGCATAGAGCACTGCATGCAGTTCAATTGTGATTATCCAACCTGTTCCCTCTTCCAAGGTGACACATATCGCTTTTCTCTAAGGGACGCACATATAAACACAGCTGCAACTTACAGCAAAAACATATTAAAACAATGTATTTATGACATCAGTTATTGTGTGCACATCCAATGTTTAGTTGTGGTTTGTTAGGTTGAAAGTTATGAAGCCTTCAGCACACTAAATGACCGTTGATGCTTTGTCGATAAGATTCCTGTGTTGAGACCTTATAACTGTTGAATCACAGTGACTTTAACCTAAATTCTTATAGCAAAAAAATGGCCACATACAGCATCAGTAAGAAATCTGACCTAAACAAAATGATTTACTGCCCTGAGAAGGTGTGACTAGGAGAAGGTTGGACTATGATAAAAAAATAAAACAATGCTCAGAGTTTTAAATATTTTTTCTTATTTGCTAGAATTTAGTCAGAAATAGGATGTAAATAACAAGTGGACCATTTTTTTAAGCACTGCAACTGTTTTTGAATCCCACACTTGTGTGGGTTTAAAGTAATCTTTTAATTCTTGCAACATGCTTCTTCTAACTGGAAGCAATGTTAACATTTTGGATTGAGCTAAATTAATAAGGTCACTCCAATAATTAAATTTGTCAAAGAATCTTTGGAGGGAGCTAAAGATTATGGCGACGGCAAGGAGGTTCTGGTGGTTTCTGATGGGCAGCATGGACAATTACCCGGGGCGGCAATAGAAGGGGATACATGGTGCTAATAGTTTTTTAGAAACAGCTTTTTACGTCTCAGATGTGCCTTGAGAGAGTTTCTGCATTGCATTTTCTGCAGGTGGAGTCAGTGAGGAGTTGTGGGAGCAGGTCACAGGATTGGGATGCACAGCATTTTCTCGTGGCTGTGTTGTCAATCACACTGAGCCCATGCAGGACAAAGCCAAGTTAACCTAAAATTAAAAGTGTGCATATAATAATTGTACAATATTAAGCAACAAGCATCCTGAAAATTTAAAACTTCTGCTGGAAGCAATTCTACACCAGTGAAGGCTCTGAGGTTTGCTACACACCCCACACACAGAAAAAGTAAAGCAATTATTCAAGGTCAGATTTGTCATGTAATTTGCATTAATTTAAACCTGGATTGCAGATGTTAATATTTTTTATATATATTTTTGACTTCAAGTTATCTTGTTATTGTTGGTTTTATTGTTGGAAAATATACAACAATAAATTTAGAATCTTTTCAGTTGTTTCTGAATAATTTAAGACATCACAGTTCTGAATTTAAACACAGGTATTCAAGTGTAAAGAAAGGCTATGGCCAAAATGAATGCTGAAATCAGATTTAATGCTTTGGAGGTACCAGTCAAATAAAATTAAAAAATATAATCACATGTCATGATACTTGAAACTGTTAAATTAACATACACAAACAGTACTACATTATATGATCTTTCCAGTTCTTTTTCAGCTGCTATTCATCTTTAGGCCACTTCATTCGCCCGATTTATCTCGACCCTCTGCAGGCCTCCCCACCCCTCAATCATCCACCCCACCCCACCCATGCTTCCCGGCTTACCCCAACCCCCCACACAAAGAATCACCTTTTCCCTTTTCTAATTTGGTTCCCCCCATAGCCTCTTTTGCAGCTTCATAAAACAGGGCAGGAGTGTGGTGGTATTACAGTGGGATTAGGTCTCAGCCAGCTTTAATTCCGTCTCGTGAAATGAGGTCCAGGCTGTAGCCAAAGAGAAGGCTGCTTACAGCCTTTATGTGTACACACACGAGTCCAAGAATCCTCTGACTCTTTATATGTAAGATTTTAACAACAAAAAAAAATCAATGGAAAAGGCAAACATGGAAATATATAACTGCTGTTTGTTGTGGGTAGTCAACAAACGGCAGAGATATGGAGAGAGATGTGGATGCAGATGAGTTGAGGTACGTTGTGATCGTATTGTTTTGTTAACGAGGTGACATAAAAGCTTCTGAACTACGAGCAGTGGAAGAGTCAGATGGAGAAGAATGCCATTACTCTAGTCAAAACTGGCTGACATGCAGGACTGGCCTTGGTGGAAGACATACTGCCTGAGTGCTGTTGTTTAAAAATAACACATGTACCTGGCTTTTGGCAATAAACAACCCAACTAAAGGACATACGAGTATGACAACTCAAGAAAATATAGGTTCAAAAAAAAAAACATCCAACAATAAATCAAAAGATAAACATGTCTGTTTAAGCTATAAGGAACATGTGCACTTGATTCTACTTGATTTTCATTTGATCAAAAGTCTAGAAAAATAGATTAGGCTTACAAAAAGAGCTTACACTTTTTTTCCTAATTGTCACATGGACTCAATCACTGCGAGGTGAACTCATCTACAACCATTTCAAAGAAGCGGAAGCAGAGTTATCAATCACAGATCTCTCACAGTGATTGATAAGCATGATTAAAGTCAGTGAATCAATCACTGTCACTTTAACGGGGAACACTTCCACTTCCTAAAGTATGCAAATTATGACTCTTTCTTATTAATCTAAAGTTTGGTCTTTGCATTCTCAGTGTCCCTGTTCATGTGTGTTGCAGAGACAATACACGTGTGAATGGTGTATTTCCAGTTGTGAAGGTGTGGAGTTTTACTGCCCCCTGGTGACTGCATAGACAGAAATCTAGAAGTTTTAGGATTTGGAGTGTGTAGTGTCTGTGTGTTTCGTTTGAGAGGAAATGCAGAAAAAGAATGACAGAGCTCAGGTGGTTCAGAGGGTCTGCATATGTTCTGCACCGTTTCCGTCAGACAGAAATAGTGAATCTGGGCATTTATTTTCAGACATGGTGAGCAGCTTGTATTCAGGACTGATTCCTCCCCTGTTCAAAGGGAAATCTCCCAGGTCTTATTTATTTGCAGCTTACTTCTTTCTTTTTTTGTTTTCATAGCGCACGAGCATTGCATCTGACTACACTGTAGAAATAAAGCTAATCTGTAAATTGTAGATTATTGAGACACAATATTAATTAGAGAGTTAATATGACTATTTGAAATTGTCAAATAAAACAAACATCGGCTCATGATTTATTGTATAAAATGAGGAAGCAGAGTACAGATGGACAATGACAGCATTCAAATTTTGTATTTAGGGATTAATAAACACCAGTGCTGACCCTTTAACTGTGTGAGTCTGAGCGACAGATGTGGGACACGAGTCACAGATGTTAGCATGAGGGACCCTCCACAAACACAAATGTAATTCACTTATTTATGTATTTATTCTGCTGCTCATTTTTGAATGAGATCCACTGAGGACTGGTGTTCACAGACATAAACCACAACCAAAAAAAAAAAAAAGCATATGCAAACATTATGAAGAGGTTTATACAAAGCTGAAGAGAGGGTCAAAAAATTCTGAGTGAGGTGGCAAGGTGCCAGAAGAGGAGCTGAACTCATCTTTATGCAAATTGGAGAGTCTGCAGCAATTACACAGATACAGCAGTGAGTGTCCACTGGACTGATGTAAGCTTATGGCATGCCATGTTCAACCTGAGATCAAAACCAACAGTTGGCACCGGTGAGGCGCATGCAGGCAGAAGGAAAAAAGCATCTCTCTGACTACACCCATTGGCGGTGAAAGTTAAAACAACTGTGAGGCTTTTTTTCTGACATAAGAAAGGAAGTACAAAAAACATTTAGCAGGGTGGAAATGTAACGTGACCCGTGAGCCATTACATGTTAGTTTTAAAAGAAACAATCCTAGTTGCACATTAAATTGTCCGTTTGAGATGTTGCCCGTAAAAAGTAAATATGCGAGCTGCTGGATGTCAGCACTCGGCATTGCTTGGTTACCAACTTCAAAGTATAACTGGGCTTTAAAAGGTATTGTATGGTTGAAGTCCTTGCAGTAGGAGACCAGACAAGTCTCCTGCCAGAGTGGCCCGTTTTCTCCAGCTGCATGGAGAATAAAGTAGCACAGCACGTTGCTTGGCAATGCATTCCCACAGCTTCACTGTGGTCTCAGTTACAAGAACAATAAGTTTCAAAATGTAAACCTTCCTTATTGTGTAAAAGACAGTAATAAGGTGGGAACTAAAAGAACGGCACCTATCAACCTTACTATGAGAACAGTTTATCTACAGCTGGCTAGCTCCCTGAGCAAGTAATTGAAGTAATTACTCAGAAATTATCAGCTTATCAAACTCTATTAAACTCAGAATGGGAAAAAATATGACACGAGTCATATTTTGCACAAAAGGCACTTATAAATTAACCAAATTTGCTCCTGCATTTTTGTGTAAGTCTATGCATCACAATCTAAATAATAATTGAGTTCTGGCTCATTTTAGCAGCTGCTCCTTTACTTAATTTGGATCCAGCTTATCACATTGTAAGAATCTCATGCCTGCCCATACTTGTGATCCAAAACTTTTCTTTAAGAATTAATGGAGGATAATTTTGGCAAACATGAGTCATATTGATATGCAGGCTCTAGGCAGTATAGTCATAACAACCCCCAGTGTCAAAACCGCAGTGCTATCCATAGTCAATGTTGTCATCAATTCCTACAGAAAGTGCTAGAGCTTTACAAAGGACTCTTCTGCACTGAAATGCTACCAGCTAGCAGGAAAGTTGAACAATGAAACAGTAAGTAACTGAATAGCATTAGCTGTTTTATCAGGAACGTTTATTAGCTTTAATAAAGACAAGGAGCACAGCAAGATGATAACTGTATTAAACACACCTACATTTTTCTTTAGATGTTATTTTATGCTTCTTATCCTCCACACCCCACTCGTCATTCCAACATGGAAACAAAATTACTGCCCACGGGGAAGCCAGTCTTTCCTGCCACAAAGCTCTGACTAGTCACTAAACTATTTAGACTTCATTCTGTCTGAGCTCTGATCAAAACTTTGAGAAAACATTTCCATTAGGATATGTCCTTCCCCAATGAGTCAGTTTTAAGATTATAAAATATTTTCTAAAAACATCCAATTGAAGAAAAAAAAAAATACTTAATTGTTTTCCTATTATTGAATAATGAACATTGGCCATAGCTGGAGTGAACAGTATTTTTTTTTTTTGTGACTTCCTGTGGGGGTCTTCAGTTCTCTCCTGGAGTAAATTTGGTAAGCCACTCACTCCTGAGAAGATTCACTATTGTTCCATGTTTTCTTCATTTGTGGACAGTGACTCACTTGAGTCCCAAATGCTTAGAAATGACTTTTCAAGCATTTCCAAACTGATAGATGCCATGACATTGTTTCTCATCTGTATATTTCCTGGATTTCTATAGATCTGGAACATGACGTTTTGCCTGTAGCCTACTTTACACTGTCATTTTGCATTTAATCGGGTTGAAATTGTCTGATACGTTTGAAGATTTCTGTATTCCGGTTATTTTATGAAGGACTCAAATTTCCATAAAACAACCAAGAAGAATTTGTCTGATATGGGAGGACATTACAGCAGCATTGTTGTCCAAATACATCGAAGTGCTCACATAGCCGTTCTGTAAAATATAGCAATACTGAACTTTCTTCCCAACAACCATGAGCATCATGAAAGACGTTGCTTTAGACCTTTATAATGTCTGTTTATATGTTCAAACAAATTTCAATTTAACTGAAAAACTTTGATTATTGAGTTTAATACTGCTGCTTGAAAACAAGATAAATCACAAATTAATCACTAATTAACGCAATACATTTTATTACCGTATTAAAATTTGTACATATACATTACATTCTATGCATAACTTCTGATTTCTTTATTTGTTTCAGTGATGAGCCCTCTTGCAAATGATGCTTAATAAAATGTAATGCATTAGTTTAGTGATTAATCAACAATTTCTTTCAAAATCTAATGGTAAAACAGATTTTGAACCAAAACAACTGGCAAGATAATAAAGCTGTTGTAGAAATAAACGAATCAACATGCAGTAGGTTTCCTGGGCACTCTTACTTGGCTTTGAAGACAGGTACGATATCTTTCACGACAAATCTATCAAAGCTAATCTGATGGTGAGCAAAATTCAGCAAATCCCGTAGATTATCGCGGCTGTTGTTTCTAAGACTGCAGCTTTTTTTCTTTATTTTCCCTTAAAGGGCGAAATATTCAGGAAGAAACAGCAGTACTATTAAGCTGCTTTGTTCTTTCATAAGACTGGATTTGGGAGGGTTGGAGCTGGATTTTCCACAAAAGCCCCATCGAGTGGGGACGTTAACATTTTCATTAGAGCAGAGAGGCTGCGAACCGTGAGTGGCATTTCTGAACTGTTTGAAATGGTAAGCAGAGCTTCTTTGGCTTCTCTTATGCTTAGTACTTCTGCAAAATCCCCCCCAAAAAAGTGCTTGCCCTGACTTGTAAAAGAAAACAGGTGCCCTTCTCCTGCACTCAAACACAGCCAGGTACTCTTCTTCTTCAAAGGTGGTAGCTATATGCTTGAGAACAAAGTCGTAAAAAAGGACCAGTCTGTGGTTAGAAAAACAGCATTAAACATATATATCTTAAGGTTGAAAGTGTTATGATTACATGCCCAGTCAACAAAACAAAGCAGCAGCCTCCTTCTTCTCATTCACTGATAACACAGATCACACAGCAGCTTTAATTTGTAGAAACTAAGACTGGAGGCTATTTAAAAGATGCAGTGTTATAGTGTTATGGCACTTTAATGATTTATTATGCCTTCGATTTGGTGATAAAATACTGGAAAATACAAATTATTTAGCCGAGGCTTCTTGAAATTTCTGAGAATAAATAAGGATTAACCTTAAATGATTAATATTATTTTACAAGAGAGTCGATTATATATGAATCCCATTAAAGACCAATATGTGAGCCTTCTGCAGTCTGATAATGGCATAAAATGTGGCGTTTTAACTGAACACAGGCAGAATCATTTAGAAAAGGGTTTAATGAAAAAGAAAAGAACAACTTACAAGTCAAAACTGGAGGTAACAGGGAAGGTAAACCAATGGGGATCAACTTGCTACACGGAAAACTGAAGTTCAGGTGTAAATAGTCAGGAAAAAAGTCAAAAAGATGGTCAAGCATTCAAGGAGCACAACAGGAGGAACAAGTTGTAATTATTTGCCTGAATACTGGGTTTGTGATTAGTGAATGAAAAGCAGGTTAAGTCCAAATATTGGATGAATAACAGCTAACAGTGAACAGGGAGTCGAAGGGAAGTAATGACTAAATCAGTGAACATGGCAACAGGGGAAAATAAACTCTACAAAGATGGTGCAGCAGTCTTGTTTGAGAAAGATCCAGGAATCGTGACAAATATTAGACAATTCTCTCCATGGATCTGAGACCTGGACCATTCTCAAACTAGACTTGAACAAACACAAGCTTTTCCAAGGAGCCTCTTTATCAAGTTACTAACAAGATCATCCTAGCAGCCAAACACTGAAGAGACAATTAAGAAATACAGAAAGTAAAAGCAATATCTGCAAAATAAACGCTGATCAACAACTGCAACAACTCTTGAGACAGGAGCAACCTTTGCATTGAGAACAGATTGTAATGAGATGTATTGAAAAGGGTATAGGTAAAGCAAAACGAGGACTTTCTGAAATCTTGACAATTAAACCTTAATCCTTTAACCCAGCATTCCTTCTTTGACATCATCAGTGTAGTTCTTAACCTGCCTTTAGTCACATTTCTTTGCATGTATCTTGTTCAAATCGTTATTGAATAAGCCAATCAAACAAGAAGCTTGCTTTGAAAATTAAGCTGTGGGCATAGCGCAGCTTAATAGTCAATATAAAAGTTTTAAGGTTATTTTAAATCTTCACCTAAAGATTTGTTGCAACTCTCAAACTCGACCAGCTTTTGTGTAGTTGATGTCTTTCAACAGGGATGTGACTCGCTGAGGACAGATGGGGCTTGAACTAAAAGCTGATCTGTACCAACTTGAGAATTTTTAATGTATGCTGCCGATGTCAAGATCCAGGCACCAGTGCAAGATGATGATGACATTTATGCAATAAGTTATGAATCTTACCCTAAAGATTAGGGTGACGTACTTAGGCCTTCCAACCTCAAAGACTCAGGGCTCATCAGGAAATCGTCTAATAACAGTGGAAAACTGCACAAAATTGAGTTCTAAGACGTATGCAATTAAAAATGTTTCCATCTATTATTGAGAAAGGTATGAAAACCTTTTGATATGACTTTTTCAGTAAAGCGTTACTAAAAACATGCATTTTTAAACGACACTCCTTTTATATTATCTGAAAGAAATTAATTTTAGCCATAAATTTGCCATGAGCATAAATATTTCATCACTGCACTGTGAAAAGCTGTGTTTTCCAAGTCTTAATCGACTCCCAACTGATCAGGCAGATTAGAACAAGAACATGCTGTCTTCTGTGCTGTTTACAAATCAGTCCATCATAAAGTCGGCCTGTGAGCATGTCATAAAATATCCAAAGGTTTACTCTCCTCTTGCCGGACTCAGAGCCAATTGGTGAGTCATCGATCTGCAGATTATTGCAGCCAGCATCTTCCATCTAAGCAATTTAAGTGTGGAAAGGCAAACGAGTTCGGCTGAGAAACCTAAAGATGTTCTGTTTGAACATTGTTAGATGTCGGCTCATATTTGCTGCAGCGTATTTCAACAAACTTGCGTCCTTTTAACTTTTAAGTCTTGGGTGCCAACCTTGACCAAACTTATTCCCTGAGAAGGACAATGTGTCCTCGCACAAGCATCTGTGCTCAGGAGAGCCGCCACAATAATAATCTGATTAGACTGACCATAAGATGGTTGAAAGGACCATTATCTGTTTAGAAATTAAAGTTATGTCTTTTGCAGACCCATCTCTTTGGAATAAGCCCTTTCTTCGCAGCCAGACAGCATCGCTCTGTTTTCACCGATGAGCTCTCTGCAGCAGACGGCGGGCTCTTATCCTGCTTTTCAGCTGGGAGGGACGACCAGCCAATTACATCTTCTTCCCCTCTTAAGTCCATTAATCACCTTATTACAAAGGCCTCTCTTCCCTTAAAGGAGAGTTTTGTCCTGCCATCACACTTTATCACATTAGTGCTTAATTAAGAATTATGTCCTAGCATCTTGGTTTTAATTATGTGAATGCCTGGCACCATTTGTAAAGTAACTGTTGGGTGATGCACAGCAGTAGCCACAGCAGCAGCCACTGCGGGAGAAGGCGTGGAGGGAAAACAGGCGGTGGCCTTTTAACTGAAGTAATGAATTTAGTTTTAATGATGAAGGAGTACAGGCCAGAGCCTCCGAGCGGCAGCGCCTTACTCCGAAGAGCAAAAGGAGATGTGAAGAATGTTTGTCACCTGGTGAGGCCAAAGTTGAATATGGATCAATGAGCAAGACTTGAATTCGCTGACATTAGCAGCTGTGATCCTATCAGGATGATGAAAGGGTTGTTGTGAGCAGGATGTTCATCACTGCCTCTTTTTCTTCACAAAGAAATTGGCTTTGAAGAGGGCGGATAAGAGCCGGTATTCAGAGGAGCTGATGACATTTCTGTATCTTCCCGAGGAGTCTTAGTTCTTTGGCTGCCGTTGAAAGGCGCTCCTCTTAAAGAGCACACTCAAAAATCAGCTGTTGGTCGACATGAGAGCGCCGATTTCATTCAACATGTGCAAAACTCTTGCACACCTACTGTTAACCCGCTTTAGTCCACTGATTCACATGAAAATTGGAGTAACAAATTGTAAATAGACCTCTTTCTTAATGTTGGTCCCTGCATCCAAAACAAATTATGGTGGAAAGGGAAAAAAGATTCAAGGAGCTAAAATTTAAAGCGAATTCAGCTCAAGTGGAAAATTAGCTACATTTTTCATATCGTTCAGTTTGTTTTTCCACATTTTATCAGCGCACAACAACAAACGTAAACCTATTTCATTGAAATTGAAGGTAACACTTTATTTGAAGGGGTGTGCATAAGACTGACATGACGCTGTCATAAACATGACTGTTGTCAGGAAGTGTCATTCAGTAAATAATGACGCTTTTAATACAAAGTTCTAACTGTTGATGTGGATAAAGTGTGATGTGGATATTTCTTCAACCCTTCCTTAATTTGACAACCCTTAAAAAAGCATTCCAGTGCAACCTTTCCCCTGGTTGCACTCGGAAAAGGTGCAACCAGTGCGTGAGCTATAACTCACCTTGGTGATTTATAGCTGTCCACCTTTATAGCTGTCCTACTTCTCCAACCAGTGGTACAGATGCTGTGCTGATCTGTGAAGAACTTTTGTGACCACTTCCCAATTATGGACTCCGTTGTGTAAAATCCAACAGAAACACATCGAGGTTTTTGATTGTAACGTGACAAAATGCTCAAGAATGCATTTGCATTGCAGGGAGCAATGTGGTGGCATGAGATTCTCATGTTACGACAACCTTCAGGAAAAAAACACAACAAAAATTACCACTGCTGCTAATATATTTTATTGCATTGACCATTATAGATGTAATGCTGTAACCCGTAATGTTAAAAAGCACCCATATTTTTTGCCAACTAATAAGAGGTGGGTAGCAACAGGTATGGGAGGGGCAAAAATAACCCCAGTCGCCCTCACACATTCTCCCGTCTCCCATTAAAAGGATTTTAAACCATAGGAACCGTATGAACGTAAGAAAGGACTTCCTCAGTAGAAGAAAAGACAAAAATATCTTCTAAGTTTGATCTGTAAAACCCCTGGCACTCAAGAGTGCGAAGTAAATTTACAGCAGGGATGAGGAAATGTTCTTGTTACTTTCAATTAACAAGAACAACTAATGGCTGCCATCTGAAGGAGGTGGAGTTCGAGGTGTTAGCTATGATGATCATCAGGGGGAGGTGGTAGATCTCCATACATGATGAGAGGACGAGCCTGTGCAACGAATAGCGATTTTCTGTGACGTCTTCCTTTTCAGGTTTCCACCACAACCGCACTGAACAGATCAGTGAACAGGACAAATGATTGTTTTTGGGTAAGCATCGGTGCTGAATGGATGAAAAGATTTCTCACACAACTGTCATATTTCCCTAATTATGCCACCGTGTCTGTACAACAGTCATTTCTCTTTCTTTTAAGCACCCAGAGACCATAATGCATGTTGACTGACAGCAGGTTCAGTCAAATAACAGCCTGTGCTGTAGAACAAATGGCCCCCGTTGCTTCATGCAGCTTATATTCGGCAGAAACGAGCAAAAGGCTGCAGGAGTTAGCGGAGCTCGATTTTGTTTTATGCTTTTCTTTTCCAAACAGTGGCGTTCGTGTCAGGAAATTCAAATTAATTCTGCACAAGGCTTTCTAGGATTTCTTTTATACCCAGCTCAGCAAGTGTTCCTTAAAATGTGTAAACAAACTTTGATGTGAAAAATCCCCAGAAATCAGCTCCTTTGAAATTTAATTTAATAAACCGCTGATAAATGACTGAATAAATGGTTTTAACTCTGGATTCTTTGAAAATAATATCCCTCTTTTACACTGGCAGCGCTTGTGAGCATGCTGATAACAATTTGAGCACAGAGCACTCTCATTCACACTCAGTAAATGCACGCAAACTCACAACTGTGATATGGAGTTGCACATTTCCCACACACATACACAGGAAGGGAGTCTCTCCTTTTACAGCCTGTGGTCACGCAGGCATTTGCTCCCCTGCAGAACTCACTTTACATTGTTTTCAGTGAAATTCCATTGAATTTGAAAACATTTTCTCACCCATTCCCAGGATGGTAGTGACAGGTCAGTTGAATGTCCTGATTTGACGGCCTCAGAGAAAGATCCCAAAACAAAACCATGAGGAACTAAAGGACATCGTGTCCACGGGTTTTGGACAAGATGAGCTGTAATTATGCTGAAGTTCCGTCATGAAAAAGCAGAATCCATATTTTTGTTGCATTACTTCATACAGTATAATTTGTAAATAACCATGAGACAGTTCCTTCTATCTGAATTCTGAAATGTTTGGCTAAAAATATGCAGATACGACAAACAAAGAGAGTTTGGAGCAAAGAGTTACAGGAAGATTATGTGAAAATCATCAACCTCTCTCCCAAATGAAATATATTTGTACTTTTTAAAGTTTCTGAGTGAATCTTTGAACCAGAACACTTTATGTGTAGATATCTCATCTGAATTAATGCTGATCTCAAAGTTTAGGCTTGACCCTTTGTAGCTGCTCCCCAGCACTTGAATTGATTTGCGCGGTCTGGACGAGTGATTTTCCAGGTTTGTTTATTTTCTTTGATATGGACCATCAGTCACCTTAGTCACCTTGATTACTTCAGTCACCGTGAAAACTAAACAGATATACAAATATTAGAATATAAACATAAACTTACAACACACAAACAAAATAAAACGTATCTCACTTTCACCGGGGCTTTTATAGGGCCTGCCCTCATTTAGCTACGGCAGCCCGTGAGGTACATAACACACACAAAAAAACACTTTACAAAGTGAAAATATAGTTAAAACAAAATACAAACCACCAGTGCTCATCAAAACAGGCAAATATTATTAAACAATCTGCAACATCCTTTAAATAATTTACAATAAATAGTCTAAAAATTTGAATAATTTAGGCAACTTAATTTAAATGATTCACTATCCATTACACCCTTGACCTTAAGTTTGTGCCCACGTCTTCGTTTCTGTTTGTTTGCTTTCACGTGGCGGTGTTACAGCGCCACATGGAGGCCTGGCGGAGCTGCAACAGCGTTCTTTTGCCTTCATTGCTTTGGCGTAGTAGATGAAGAGATTCTTAAAAACAACACTTTACTTGAAATGATTTTTGGCCCAGCACAAAAGTGACGAGTAAAATAATAATTTACGATGGATTCAAAGCTGTGATATTTTTTGTTTTCCTGTTCTTTGAGGATCAAAATTTGTATTTTACTAATAAATTTCCTGTTTTAATATCTTGGTTTGTTATAGACATCCATCCTCAAACTGATGTGTGTGCATCTGAAAACATTCTTCTTCTTGTAGTCTCAGTGTGCTGGGGTGATGTAGCACGTAAACATTGTCTAGAAAAGTTGAATCTAATTTAGAGCAGCCGCCACAGGTACAAATCAACTGCAACAAAGCTTTTGCTCCTCCAGCTTTTATACAGTCCTCCGCACTTCCCCTTTCTTTTCTTCCATCTTTACTGTCACACTGATGTCTAAACTTCAGGAAGCGCAGCTCCCAACCTGTAATTACCCTCAGCACTGCAATAATTTTCCGCGCAGCCTCCACGAATGCACAGAGATGCTCACATCTTAATCAACACCTTACGGTGCAGGTCGCAACAGGAAATAAAGCAGTCCTCAGACAGGTGAGAGAGGAACAGGAACATAAGGTGCAGGGACGCGTAGTTCAACCTGCAGGGTGCTTACATATAACACCCTGCTGCAGCTTTGACCTTAAGATGAGACCGTTTTATGTCTTCCAGAAAGAATCTCATTTTACTCTGCCTCTGCATGGACAAAATTTGCTAATGTAAAAATATAACTTTGGGGAGAGAAAAAAAGCACTACAACTGAATTTTGATTGTTGTTTCATGTATTTTTCAACCCGTTTCTCTCAGACCTGAAATTGGAAAATGATTGACAACATCATTAAGTTTTGTTGCTATAGAATATTTGATTTACATGATATGTGGCATTCAATGCAGAAATGGGGGGGGGGAGCTACATCAATCCTTCAAAGACTTTCTGACAGGTCTAATGTTAATTTAATTCAATAATATAGTTATCAACATTTTAAATGAAATGAATCATAATTGCTAATCAGGAGGCACATCTTTGCGAAATTTCATCCTTTCAGCATACACACGTTTCCTTCTTAAAAGTGATTTTTTTTTTTTTTTTGCTTGCTGATGATTAGTTTTTTATGAATGATTGAATGTATCTTTTCTCAAAAAAATGATGCTAAAACTTTGCATTAACTGGTCATTTTAATAATGTTGAGTTTAATCCCCCCCAAAGTTATAGTATTGGATGATTTTCAAACCATCCATCTTTTCTACTCGCTCATCTTTGCAGAGTTGTGGGGAGGCTGGTGCCCATCTGCAGTGGGATACACCCTGGACAGTTGGCCAGTCCATCATAGGACAATTTTTAAACCTTCCATCCATCCATTTTCTTTACACCCTTGTCCCTTAATGGGGTCGGGAGGGTTGCTGGTGCCTATCTACAGCTAACGTTCCGGGTGAGAGGCGGGGTTCACCCTGGACAGGTCACCAGTCTGTCACAGGGCAACACAGAGACACAGGACACACAACCATACACACACACACTCACCTAGGGGCAATTTGGGGAGGCCAATTAACCTGATAGTCATGTTTTTGGACTGTGAGAGGAAACCAGAGTACCCAGAGAAAACCCATGCATGCACAGGGAGAACATGCAAACTCCATGCAGAGGGACCCGGGCCAGGAATCGAACCCAGAAGCTTCTTGCTGCAAGGCAACGGCTCTATCAACTGTGCCACTGTGCAGCCCCCATTCTTAAACCTTTTTGCAAGTTAAAATCCAAAAGTGGTGCATGTATTTGTAGTCTGCACCCCTGAATCAGTACGTTGTTGAAGCCCCATATGCTTCAATCATCTTTGCACATCTAGAGACTCTTTGGTGGCCATCCTACTTTGCAGCATAGCTCAAGCTCAATCATATTTGATGTGCCGTGTTGGCAAACAATGACTTTTAAATTTTACTGCAGATTCTCAGTTAGATTTAGGTATAAAATTTAAGTGGATTACTCCAACACATAGATATGATTTGATCTAAAACATTTTAGTGTATCTCTGGCTGTTTCTTGTGTCTGTTATGCTGCTGGAAAGTGAAACATCACATCAATCTGAATTTTCTTTATTTTTATAGCTTTTAACAGGTTTTCTTCTAAGACTGCTCGGTATTTATCCTTTACATCTTCCTACCGAGTTTACCCAGGTCCCTGTCACTAAGAAAAGCAGGGCACAACATTTCTATTTTTGGGTTGTGTATTTTTATTTTTAAGGTTTTATTGGCTATAGTGGCCTTTATTTGGTAGTTAATTGACAGCAAAGTTGGTAATGAGAGATGGGGAAAGACATGCAGCAAAGGTTGCCAGGCTGGGAATCAAACCTGCGACAGCCACATTGAGGACTAAGGTCTCCATACAGGGGTTGTGCTTAACCCCTGCACCACCACAACACACACAGGTTGTGTATTTGACGATGCTCTGTGAAATGTTCTGAGCTTGGGATGCTGCTTTATAGAGCCCTATAGAGATACAGCTGCTGGAGTGTACCTCCAGCAGCTTTGCTCTTTTAAAAGTAAAGGTAATTTTATTAATGTAGCACATTTTCAGCAACAAGACAATACAAAGTGCTTTTAGACAGATATTTTTGGCCTTTCTTCTTCCAAGTTAGGATGTGGCTTTGCAACTTAACTCCAATTTAAGCTCCCCCACAACTTTACTGCTGACCTTTCATGAGCTGTATTTCACGGCTGTGTTAAGATTAAAGTGTGATCTTTGCTTGATTCAAAATGCACACCACACAAAACGTATCACCAAAACATTTTAAAAAGCATTCTTTTTCCTAAGACTGTACAGTTATGTGGTACTTTGTGGTCCAAATAAAATACATACGTTTTGTGGTTGTATTATGGCAAAATGTGGGAAAAGTTTAATGTATATGAGTAAGGTTGTAAACCAAGAGGCTTCGTCTCTGAAACAAATCTAAAAGGGATGATTGTGCGCTTACAAAAATTACCTTTGTGTGCATTTGAAAAACAAACGTATTTAGATGCAGCTGACGAATCAACACGGAGTAAAGACCGTGACTTGACTGCATAGTAAAATGATGAGCAAGCTCTCCAGTTAAGGGCTCTGTGCAAAAGTAAATACCAGAAGCAGCTCTGCTGTGGTCAAAGTCTCTATACATACAAATGTAATTAAAAACCTTCTTGCAGAGGAATGAGTTAAAGGCTCCCTTTGGTTCCAAATACCTTAGCATTGCAACTGGCAAGGCTTTCAACTGGCTTCTAATAAGCCCACTAAAAGGACCTTTAATATGTTTTCTCCCATAAATGATCAAAACTCCCTTTTAGGCAACCCCAGTAATGATTTTTATCAAGGAGTCGACAAGAAAAGGTTCATAACGGGTGGAAGAGAAAAAAAAAAATTAAAAAAAATTAAAAAAAAGAACCCGCCTGCGCCGATGGTACTCGGATGGGCTAAAGGCTAATTGTGTCTGAAATGAGATTTTAAGTGTTTGAATTAACAGAGGCTAGAGCACGCAGACAGGGGAAGGAAAATGGGGGGTATAGGAGCAGGTCACAAGCTGATCAGCATGTCAGCTCTCACAGAGCCTGTCTCTGTTTATGCAGCTCTGAAAGCCATGCAGGACGCTGTCTGGTGATTAATTAGAGTTGACTCAGAGGTGCAAACCAAACCATAAGCTGGTGTGTGCTCGTTATTTTTTTATTTTTTGAGACATTTGAACACCCTCCTCTGCAGTGACTTGGAACAGAGCAACAAATCCCCCACCCCTGCATTTGCAAATAAGACCAACAAATGAGAAAGTGTAACACCTGTCTTATGAATGGATGGCTTTCCCCAAGTTCGGCTGCAGAAAGGAGGATTAATTTGAGCATTTAAATGATAAAGAGAGGGACAAGAGACAGGATCAAGATGTGAGGAACAGTGTTTATTGCTCCAGTAAAGGAGTAAATATGATGTAGCATCTCCAGCTGTGCACTCAGCTCTGTCAGTACGTGTGGTCGGCATGCAAATACACGGTGATGGATGTATGTGGTCGAGTCTAAAGGGAGCGAGCCACTGAGGGGAGAAAAAGACGAGGCT
The DNA here is from genome assembly GCF_904066995.2 of Poecilia reticulata. Lineage (NCBI taxonomy): Eukaryota > Metazoa > Chordata > Actinopteri > Cyprinodontiformes > Poeciliidae > Poecilia > Poecilia reticulata. Next base: position 12,104,057 of record NC_088833.1, on the reverse strand, counting down.
GTGGTCGCTCAAAGACTAATGGGCCGATTAAGAGCTTCAAGGGGGTGGCCATTTATTTGTTGTGTGTGACTGGATGAAGATTCACTTCATTAATATGGGCTGGCGCTTACCACCATTGTATGTGTGTGTGTGTGTGTGTGTGTGTGTGTGTGTGTGTGTGTGCGTGTGTGCGTGTGTGTGTGTGTGTGTGTGTGTGTGTGTGTGTGTGTGTGTGTGTGTGTGTGTGTGTGTGTGTGTGTGTGCGCGCCTCTCTAGCAACCCTGGATCTCTCTCTCTTTAGGTAATTATGTTTGGGAACATATTATTTAAACATTTATTTTTCCTTCTGGAACAAAAGTAAATCTTCTGCATTCAAGAAATGGGAGGATTTATTAAAACGTTCTGTCTGTACCAGCATTGGCTTTTGATAAGCTGTATGGGCAGCTACCCAGGAGGGCAGTAAAAAGGAGCGTGTGCAATCCCCAGATATAAAAAATAAATAAATAAATTTGAAAAAAAAAAGTATAACTAGTTTGTCTGTCAGTTCTCTGGACAAGTTTTCTATTGCTTTTATGCATTTGCTGTCAGTGGGAAGCTGGAACCCCCCCTGGCTGAGTTGACATTGCGCAGGCTGTCCAAGCTCAAAAACTCTCCAATGTGACTAAATTAAAACTACTCTGCAAAGGAGAGTGAACCCAGATTTCCTCCATGTAAAAGATTGCCAGCTATCATTAAAAAAAAATAAATGATGACAGTTCCTGGTTCAACCAGTTATTAGGTTTAGAGGGCAACTTCTTTTTGATGTGGACTGTGGATTGCTTTTTTTCTTCTCGTAAATTAAATCACCATTTAACAACGTCATGTTGTATTTATTAAGGTGATCGCTGTCAGATATGAAAATGAGCTTTGCTGGCCTTTCATTTTGAGGAACAGAAATGATCTAAAACAGAGGAACAAATGAACCGTTTAGACAAAGACATCAGGGAAATATTCTGTTTATTTACTTAGGCTTTCTACAGCTTGTTTCGTCAAACAGCTTGTGATCCAGCGCCCCCCACCCCCCATTGCCTCTGAGGATTGTTGTAGATTCACGGCACCCACAGTCGTGTCTCTGCTAAGACTTTGATATTTGGTGGAGTTCATACAGAAGAGCAGCGACTAATAATTCAGTCTTATCCGCCATTTTAACGAAAGACAGTGCTGACAGATTGAGCTCGACTGAGTCATTATGGTCTGATACAGCTTCGGTGATGTGATTTACGAGGCAGAAATGTAATAAAAGCTTAAGGCTATAATGGAGCCTGTCATATCAACCAGCTTGTCAACATAATTGCCACTTTCATCTGCAATTAGATTCAATTGCATTCAGTGATTTCCATTTCCACGGGAGCTATTCAGCTGTGAGATAGTCAACCATTAGGTTGGAGATTTAAATGTCATCCTGAAGGACGTTTTGATGGTCACTCTGACACTTGTGGCCACCTACCTTGAACTTCCAGGGATGTGTTGTTTCTTCAGTAGCAGCAACACATTCTGTTTGCAAAAACCCTTCTGGCTAAAAAAGAAAACATGAAATAGTTTCCCTCTCCTTTGTTCAAATGAACCACAGATGGGCCAGCATAAACTTTTATCCTTTAAAGTCCTTTTCAGCTTGTTTCTGCTCAGTTGTTCCCCAGCTCAACTGAATAAAGAAATCAAACTCTTGAGTTGTTAAAGTAATTGCCAAGCTGGCACGTCCCAAGCTCCTCAGCAAAGAGACCAGGGACACTTCAGAATGTTAATGGTCGCCCTTTTCCAACTAGGGCAGAGCAGGCCTGGCATATGCTCAGCTAGTCGTCTTTGTGTGCATGGAGCAGAGAGAGAAAGAGAGCTAACATCTCTGCAATTTGTCTACAAGACAAAGAGGTCTTGTTTATTTAGTGACCTTCCCTTTAACTTCCGCCCACTTCTCAATAGCTCCTTAAAATTTCAGAGGTGCAAAGAATGAGAGAACTTTGGTCATGCGTGAGGACATGAGGGAAAACACTCATGGGTAAAAATCAGGCTGTGATGCATTTTTATTCTTGTAGATTGATGCCATCAGCGAGAATAACCCTGAGTTTTACTCCGAGAAAATGCTGTGATGTAAAAAAAATATAAATAATGTTTTTAGTTCTGCAACAAGCAAGAAAATTTATCAAAGTGATTCATTTTCAGGCCCAATGGAAACTGAAATTTTAATTAGCATTGTCCAGCAGACTAATTAAATAACTGTTAAAGAAAAACATATGGGTTCTTTAAAATTATTATTTTAAGGTCGGTGCTGGAGCTAAGCTAATAGATTTAAGTGACAGTTGCCAAATTTAGAAGTTTATGAGATATTTATTTTACTAACATGTAAGTTGCATATATGATCATGACTTTAGTTTCCAGAAAAAACCCCAAAAATAACTTAATTACATTTACAGCGACAAGCTTTAATTATTACAACTAATAAATATCAGGTGTTAGTACCTGTGCATTCCTATTATTTGACCAAGAAAGAATGAAAAAAAAGCTCATTGAATCACACAAAACACAAAGGAGTTGGCCAAAAGTAGCCCACTTTAATCCCCATGAGTTAATTTTTGTTTGAATGGATCTCAGTTGAAACGCACCTTTGCTCAAATGTTTTAGCTGCGACAGGATATAGGGAGAAATAATATGACATTTACAAATGTGAATCACAACACAAGGCCTGCGGTATGTACACTGGGTCGGTGTTACAAGAAATCAGTACATCAGTAGTTTGTGCATTCCTGTAGCACAGAATGAAACAATGCAGGAAAAACAGGAAACGGGATTTGTGGTTAGAAGTACAAATTGAGTAATGGGCTTGTAGAACCTAACCAAAAATCAAGGTATTAATATTCATGATGGGCCGAGTTTGTGAATTCACTTCAGAAAATTGACATAGAAAGAGTAGAATAATAGAAAAACAGACATACAACAAATTACAATATAGTTTTTTTTTACTTACAATTGAAACTCAAATACGGTGCAATATATGTAATTTTTTTTTGTTTTTTTTTTTTGGTTCCTACAGATGTTTCCAATTGCTGAACTTCCTATGTCTTCTCAGGTTTAAGTGCAATTAGGAGCTTGGTGATATTAAACCACAACACTGACAAACAGCAGAGCACCAGGGACTAAATTGAAAATATCAGGAACGGTAATTCTTCTGCCGATTGTGAACGTGGGAAATTTCTGAGTCGTCATACTCGGCCTCTGCTTGTAGGAACCCTGAGATCGTGTTGATGTGAGGAAAAAAAAAAAAAAGAAAAAGAAAAAAGAAACGGGAAGCCACCACGTGATGTTAACACAAAATGTCCTCTGATAACTACATCATCACTAAACTTCAATGCATCCTCCAGACAAATCTACTAGTGTTTGCATTCAACATGTTTGCTCTATTACAAATAATCCTTTCAATATTTAACAAAGACATTTAAATACTGAATTCCCGCTACAATACATTTCTCTTTTATCCCCCCACCCACCCCCAGTTTATGTCTGGAAATATGACAAGAACACGCCTCAACTAAAAGGAGAGCCTGCAGATGGATGACGCGGGTCCACCTGATGGTATCCAGGCTACCACTAGCTGGATTGAAAAACGGATGTTGCTGGTCACTTGAGTAAGAAGAGCTTATGTCCACCAGGCCTCACTGCTGAGAGGCTGCCATAATGCTTTAGTTTCTGTGGGAAGAACATGGGAGTGTGGCATAATTGAACAGATGCAACAAAGTACAGAACAGACGCCAACCTGGAGAATTATTTATATCAACACAAAGGAAAGAAAAGCACAGCAGCTGCCAAAAAAAGTCTAAAAAATTAAAATAAAATAAAAATCTTATAACATTGAAAAAAAAAAAAAAGGAAAAAAAAATATTGCCGCTACGGTGCTGCCCCAGAGCAAGTCGAAGCACCACTGCAGACATATTAACTCAGAAATATAAAAAAAGGACCATGCATTAAAAGAGTGCTTCCGATTTCCTGTTTCCTCCTCCTCCTCCTCCTCTCACCTAGGAAACATGTGTCCATCGAAACAGCACTCAGAGTTCCCCTCCGTTAGCTTACTTCCTGTTGGCTCAGCCACTGTCAGCTGACTAATAACATGGTGGAGGTGATTTCTAATACACTGGGCCTGGGCCTTCGTCCTGAGGAAAACGTGAGTGGAGGAGTGTCTCCATGTAGGAAACGTAGCCGCTGCTTGGTGTGTAGCTGTCGGCCATGTGCTGTGGTAGTGGCGGTGGGGGTGGGGGTGAGGAGGACGGAGCAGACAGGAAGGGGTCAGAGTTCAAAGTGGCCTGAAAAGGGGTGGGCTGCTGTGTCAGCGGAGGGTTGGAGACTGGAGGGGGCTCAGCGAGGTTGTCGCTTGTGTCCATTGGGGTCTCTGCGTCCGTCTGAACGCTGCTGACGCGAGTGGGGGCTTCCTGATTGGTAGTAGGAGTCATGGAGGGAGGCTTCACAGTTGGTTGAGTGGTAATACTGTGATTCTGCTTTGCTGGTGCTGGAAGTGGAGCCGGGGTGTTAGGCCCAGCTGAGCTGGAGGGCAGCCGGCGGCGCTTCGCTGCTTGAGCTTCATCGGCTGGGCGAACTTCCTCCTGTGGGGTAGGTAAAGCCTGGAAGCAGACAGGAAAACACACAGAAAACTTCATCAAGTTGAAATATGTCATCTTTACCACATTTTTTATATCTCTGCGCTTCCATTCACGTGTGCTCGATCCCAGGAAGTTTTTCCACAAACAAAAGGTGAATTTCCACAGCAGGAACCTTTTGTTCAGGAACCAGAGTAGCATTTAATCTCAACTGGAGTCTTTCCTCTTGCCTCACAAGCAATAAAACACTGAAATCCCTTTAATTTAGTTGCAATCACCAGTGACAGAATCATCACTGATAGTTTTATGTATGAACATTTTTGCCTTTTGTCAACTTGGTGGCTGAAAGGTCAAAGCTGCTGAAGTGGGAGGAGTTACTGCTGATGCAATTGTTTTAGGACTCCGCACTGACCTGAAATGCTAAGTGGTTTAGACCAGATAAAAGAAGAAACTAAAAGTACCAAACAGAATCAATGACACAGACCTAATGAGCTAATCAAAGAGCAACATGAAAAAAAGCAGAGAAAATGTGTAGTAAAGATGGGACCGAGGAAATGTAATTGTTACTGATGATGATGATGATTCAGAGAATGAATGTGATGAAGAGGTGGAAACAACCAGTGGTGGTTGATAAAAATATTAAAGGAGCAGAGACTACATTTTTTAGAGCATTTACAAAACAAAGAATATTGAACTAAAATAAATTTTAAAAATGTCTACTAAAAAACCCCAGCATAATGTAGAATCATTTTAAAGTCTAACTGTGGAACAAAACTACAGAAAGTTAAAATTCCATAAAATAAAATAACTGCTAAAGTTCAGTGGCCCAAAAGACACCTGAAGTTTGAATTTAAAAACATTAATAGTGTACAGAGCCCTGAGGTCTTCAAGAAGGCCGCTCTACAGGCCGTAAGAATAAAATTATATCTCACTGTGCATTTTATTGCTTGTGCACACAGCAAGGAATTTGATATGAGTTTCACATCCTCGGCTTTCACATCCATTTAGATTTAAACGCCTGACGCTGACGACGTGACGTACTTTGCACATAATCAGAAGACTGTTTTCTGGAAATCTGAGCAGTCTGTGTGGTTTTGCACAACAAAAGCAGCCGTGTTGAATATGCAGAGCTATGACTGTTTTTGACTTTAAAAGCAGTCATTTAAAAAGAACCTCACTGTGATTTCTGTTAACGCTGATTATCGCCAGCATTTTATGAACACTTTTATGTCGAAGATAAAAAGCCTCTACTGGAAAAACAAAGCATTCATTTACCAAACAAATGTTAGCATCAGATTATTTTCCAGTGTTTATGCTGAAATGCTAAAACCAACGTTGAGTTATGATCAGGGCTGTTTAATGCTGTTTGCTATCATTTCTCTGATGGGGAGCTATAAAATAAAGTAGTATTTGCAATGGAAATACTGCTTGACACTTCCCTTTTAATTCGCAAACAGGAAAATCTGAGTTTAAGACTCATATGAGTGAGTGTAGTGCAGCCTGCGACATCACCTAGTCATCTGTGAAAGACAGTAAAGCAGGTTTGTTTTGTTTTCTGGCCATCACAAGCTTGGTTAAGTAAAAAAAATAGACATTATAAGTGAGGTATGAGAACCACAGGACATTTGAACTCCAACATGGTAATGACTTCTTATGCACAAGGGAGCCACACATGAATGCATTCCCTGTTTGGTGTCTCATTTGCTCTAAATGGACTTTAATTAGACAAAAGTGGAGTTTGAAGGCAGCAGAAAGTAAAGTTTGAGTAAAATACTCACCAGTCGAGCCCTAACTCTTTTAGGTAATTCATGATCCAGCTGGAAGATCTCTGACTGTTTGAGCATCAGCTGACTTTGATCCTGAAACTCCACCTAAATGAAAGTATTAAACAATGAATTAGTTGGAAATCTCAATCGTTTGTCCTTTTGTAAAACAGAAAATATCTGGCACCACTTTGAAGTTGGGAAAGCTGGTAATCATGAGAGGCTAAACTGGAACGAAACTGCCTTCATTGCACAACAAAGGGGAACACAGTGGGGAATAAATGACAGAGAGAACATCAGATTGGTTCTGAGTAAAAATTCAAAGGTAAGCCACGGACCCCAACCTGGGCCCGTTCTCAGTCAGAGCCACAACAATGGAACCATCAACCAACATGCGCTGCTGTCAAATTATCCTTGACCATGACATTGAACCAAAGCTGCTCACTGACTGGATCAGAGCCTCACTTAAGCTCCTTAAATATAAATATAGATGTTAACAATATTCTGCAGTAGAGGAAAAAGGTCAGGGTTGTGACTCTGGCTGCTTGAACAGCTGGAGGCTTGTTTTTCTTTCTTTCTTTCTTTTTTGTTTTGTTTTAGTTCAGCGCAAAAGCAGGTCAAAAATACTAAATAAAAAATGTAATGATACAAGAATGACTCTTGTGGAGGTAATTTGGAAAACTGCAACAGCAATACATAACAGTAATAAAACACATTTTAGCCAGTCACCTACAAAACTTTTTGTCTCACTTAAACCAGCTAACTGCGATTTGTCTGTGCCTGAACAGACGAGTCAGGTTAACCTCACCTGGTAGAGCTTGTGGACATGCTCTCTGACAAAGGAAGCATTCAGGTTTTCACCATCCGGTGTACAGACCTCAATCAGCTCCCCCGTGTCAGGAGCACCGTTACGCAGACAGTCGTGACTCTAGAAGAGGAAGGACAAAGATGAGAGAACTGGAGGACAAATATAGGAGAAAAGCGTTGAATTATAGAATTCTGCACGATTTCGTTCATAGTTCTAGTTTTACGTCTCAAGGGTTGTCTTCATTTCCAGCTACTTACAGCTTAGTAAAAAGTTTAAACTTCTGAAATTCAAGGGTAGTATTTAGCATTTTAAATTAGATTACTTGTATAGCTACGTTATGATTCAACCTCCCTAGAAGCAAGTTTTAATAATTTAATTTTACTAAAGTACTGTTTCTTGCCATCTTTAAACAGCAAATATTTAAGGCAATCTATAGTTATAAAGCGGAATACATTTTCCATACCTTCCGTCATGGCTCAGTTGCTCAGAAAATATCTGTACGCTTTAAAATAAAAATACCATACCGACTACAATCATACGAGTAGCTGCTTGGATTAATGGAGGAGGGCTCCTCCAAAGTTTTTATATAAATATTCCAGACAGAGAACTTTCCTTAGTACTCAGTCTACCTTCCATTGCCTATACCAAGTGGTTTCCACAGCTAAGAACATAAAGAGAAAAAAAAAGAGATTGGGAATAAAAGTCTGCAAATACAAATATTTTTCCACATCCTTTATTCTCCATTTCTCTTTTTCAGACCCAGTAAATATTGAGATCAAATTCCAGACTGCATAACAACGCTGTTGGTGAAAACACTCACCACTATATTCTCTGGGTGCACGTTGTCACAGTATGATCCTTCTTCAAAGTTGACCTCGTAGAACGTCTGCGTTGCGATGCCAATGATGGTGCAGTGGTAGTACCAGGTGTCGGATTTACGCCCAATCACCTTGAGGCCCAGGTCTAGACCTGCCCGAGGCTTCAGACAAAAACAAGACAAGAGTCAGGACTGGGACTCGGCAAGAGCAATGTCTGGGTTATTCTATAATTACTAATCATGTTCTGTCACTGGCATATGAAACCAAATATCAGTATCCTCAAATAGAATGCACGTATTTCATAAAATTATTTTTTTTAAATACGTTTGAGATGGGTTTATCCTATTCTGGGGTTATGCTTATTACAACTTTCTTATGCTTATTTCTCTGTTTATAACAACTTTAAGGTGTTTCAGTTGTATACCTTCCTGGACTAGCTACTTTCTTTGCTGGTCCATAAAATGGTTTTAGTTTCTTCTAAAATATTTGCCATATTTAGCACAGTATATTGGATGAGTGTGACCAAGCCTGATTTTTTGTGAAAATGTGGCTGTATGTTTGTGGCACGATTTACTACAAAATAAAAATAAAAGCAAAAAAATTAAGGCTAATGAAAGAAAAACATTGTATTGTACTTAACATTCTTCTGGAGCATAAGAAATAAACTTGCCATGGTAAATATCATCCTAAAGAAATTGAGGGCCAGATTTGTACCATTATTGAACTGCAGTCAGAGGCCACACAAGATAATAACAAGGGCCATAAATGGCCCCCGGGTCACACTTTGAATATCCCTGATTTACACCAACGTAGCAGGAAAAAGTGAAAAATGCCAACACACTCACCTTATTCACCATCTGGATGCCCTTTTTATGTTTTTGGCAGGTGACTGACACCACGTAGGGCCAGTCTGCAGGCTTCATCACCACTCCGGCAATCTGGGCGCATGTGACATGGAAAGAGGTGGCGCAGTTCTCATGTGTGCACTGGATGCAGGCGCCGCGGTTCGGACTGGGGTTGGTTGTGTGGCAGAACACACATTTCTGCAAAGACAAAAAGCACACACTGAAACGTCAGCTCATCTTTAAGCATACTCTCTTCAATGTTGAAAACTCAAATTCTACCACCCATATTGAGAGATTTTCCTCTTTCCTATCACTTTCTCTTACTACTCTCTATTTATACTTTATTTGCAGCTATAGGAATATTCTGTATTTAAGACTAAACTCTTGTTTGTTACTTTAAAACCTGACAAATATTTAATATGTTAGGATTTAAGTTTTGTGTGATTGAAAAACCACTATTCCCCCTATCCAACATGATTCCTTCTATCACTCACAATGAAATATGTATTTAGGATTAGAAGAAATGACTGGACATTCTGGCAAGAGACTACAAAGCAGCAGGATGACCAGGAGATGAGGCAGACACTTGAAGCTCTCTTGCCAAATTTCCACTTCCGTGTGCACTGCATAAAAAAACCTCTTGGACCAGAGTAATCTGCAGCACTACAATTACAAGCAAGTTAAATTATGAGCAAAAGACTGAAGGCCTTTTGAATTAATATCTCTGGTGACCTAAATAACATCACTTCAACTCATAAATCAAACTTTGCTCAAACAGAAGAAGCATCACATCATCTGTTTAGACATATGTTAAACACCAACACTAACTTGGATCAGTTGAAAACATCTACAATCAGAAACATTCTGTCTTTTAAATTCCCTTTTCTGGCCCCGTTTTATACAGCCCCTCCTTTAAAAATAAATTAAAACTAAAATGACCAAGCAGCTGGAGAACACAACCAATCAATGAAAGAATACATTTCTTTTATCATCATGTCAATATTTCATTTTTGCTCCTGTGCAGGCCAGTTTTCCTCCTATGATTGCTACCAGCTAGCAGTTTTCCACTGATGAAACATCGTGAAGATGGTAATATAAAAGCAAACAGCAAAACTCAGCAGCAACATTAATTGTGTTGCAGCTCGCTGCTGAATGTTCATATTAAGTCAGCAAATAAGACAGTTCGCTATACATCTCTTTAAAAGTAAACTGCTGACTTTGGCTGCAAACAAGGCTATGCAATACCTATATAAAAATACATTTAAAGTGTGCGTTATGTTGACTGTGCGATTTTTGTGTCTTAAGATTTTTGTAAATCATGTCTCGAGAAATATTTCCTCATGGGAAGCATGCCAACTACTTTGCCAACTGGACTACCAGGATCTGATAGCAACACTACTAACAACTTTGTCAAGATGTGATGTAATTGGTGTATATAAACTATAAAGATATATAATTTTTTTTCCCCCATCATAGCTTTGTTGGGAAAGATAGGCCATGATTACTGCAAAAAAGACCCTTCGCTCCACTGAAATCCGAACAATTAATTATTATTTGGCAAAGGCATACGCTTATTTACCTGAGACCTTCAGCAATCACAAAGGCTTCCAGCGTTAAGACTTTATGTCACGCATCAATGCTGGTTAAGGCGCAGAACTTTATTACAGTTTTCATCCTAACCATTTCGAACGGATCTTTTTACAATGAAAATATATTTGTGCATCAGCTTGAAGGACCTTCTGACATTTGTCTTTGTCAGAATGAATAACAAATCAATATTCACATCAGTTTTGCCTTTACTAATATAGATTTTCCATTTTCATCTTCAAAATCTCTACATAATCTCTGCAAACTTAATTAGTATTGTAAAAGTAAAAGTGAACATAAATCCATCTTCCTGATGATATAAACAGCTTATGCAAATTCTTGCATGATCTAAACTTGCATGTTGATCTAGCTAGTTTTTACAAGCATGCCACTGCTAAATTGAAAATCATTTTAGTTTGAACTAATTAAATGAATTGTTAATATAAAGACAAGTTTATGTTAATTATTTTCATAGTTCTGAATTTTGCAGCTGAAGCAAAATTATGATTTGCTGATTATGATTTACAACTTCTTAACTATAAATACACTACTGTAGAATGTGAAAAATATAATCAAATTTCGGCCAAAAATTACATCTTTTTTAGGATTTTTACCATCCAACAATGGCCTATAAAATCCAACATAATGACAAGTTTCCTGGGAGGCAAATGTTTAAGGGTAGAAGGGTGGCACGGTTACTGGAGAACACAGCGCGATATAAACTGGTTCCATGGGTGCGTGCTCACATTTGATCAGACCAGTCATCCGAATCATTAGAGCGCACAGCATCTTCTCAAAGCTTTTTAAGTAGAGAAGGAAGAAACCTTCTCTGACAGCGCACCGATGCAAATGTCACCCAGCTTGTCTTTGATAGATTATTCAGAGAGAAGAGGAGGCTGAGAGGTGACATTATTTGTGCGTTTGTGATAATGTAGCAGCAAGCGCTCCGATCACTCGCCACAGAGCAGAGACTGCAAAAGAGGGACTGTAATAAAACAAAAGCAGCGAAAGGAAAGAACGAAATAGGTTGTGTTTAAAGATGCGGAAGCAATGGGGAAATTGCCTTCAACCCACGGGATCGATGCAGTTCATTTGGCGCAGTGAGAAATGACAGCCGATTATTCAGCCATTCCCCTCAGCATGTCTGTTTTACCCCACTTCTCAAAAAAAAAAAAAAAAAAACTGAAATCCATCAATCCTCCAGGAAAGGAAGCAGGGTAACAGAGAAAGTGACAGACACAAAGGCAATGAACAGGAAAGAAAGCAATCCGCTTCAGAGTAGGAAAAGACTGGAGGAGCGCAGGAGGCCCTGGAGACTTTATAAGCGTACAGGAAAACCATCATGGCGAGCATCAATACAGAAAAGTTTTTACTTTCCCCAGAGACGGCTGGGAATATAAAGAAAGCTGAACTCTGCCTGTTTAATAATAAACTTATGCAGACCTTGTATTTGTCTCCATCTGCACTTACCAAACTCTTGCGGTTTTCTGGGACAGCGCTGACATCCACTGGCTCCCTGTCGATAGCGTTGACAAAGCGAGCTTCTGGCACACCGATGGCACAGATGACGTGGGCCCATCTGAAGATCAAGTCAGACAGGAAAGAAATTTTAAAACAAAAAAAAAAAACCTGGATCTTCTAAGAACAAAATGTTGGATTCTTTTGCTATAAATCCATCTTCCTGATTAGTTTAACATTTCAAATATATCAACTAACAAAAGGTCTTCAAGCACTCACCTGTTGTCTGTTGTCATCTTCAAAGCTCCTCCACGCAGGTTGCAGAGGCAGCATTCCTGCAACAACAGATACGTTCTTTAAAATCAAAGGTCTGAGCTGAAAAACCCTGTTTCTTTTAGAGCACCCCACACTTCTCTGGATAATTCTTGAACATGCAGGATGACTTAACACATTAGTGAAGAAAATTAGCCATTATTCTCCATCTGTGTGTGAACATCAGCTAAGCGTCCACTCACCACTACCCAGGCCTCTGCTGTACACCTGGTGCAGGTCCAGGAATTCCTGACAGACTCTGGCTTCAAACCGTAACAACCTGTAAGAGAGGAGATGAAGATTATTACAACCAGTTCCCTTATGACATATTTTGAATTTTGTATCAGTGAATGTGTACAACACAGAACGGCCTGAAGGGCCACCTTTCCTTCTATTCTCTTCTATTACACATTCGAACACCAAACCTCTTCGCTAAGCAATTGTTTTTCATTTTAATAAATAGTCCAATTTTCTCACTCCAATCCCCAATTTGAGGTTACCAGCTCACAGATCAGCAGATCTATACAACACCGGGGCATGTTTAAGTGATTTTTAGTTGAATGTTCAGCCCAGAACACTGAGGAACAAAAGGTGCGGGAATGCACAACTGGCATTTTTGACAGGAGCTCTTTCTGCTTCATGTCTTCCTATCAATAGCAGCGCTGTTTCAGCAGCTCTTCCCAGGATGACTAACGAACTGGCCTTGAAGGTGTGTTTCAGGTTTAGGGATAATAAGAACCCAGGAGGGTTAATGTGTGTATTGTGGACTTTGTGTGTATGTGTTAGTGATGTGATTTATGAGTTTGTTAGTTTGGGTTGGTACAAACACAGTCCATCAGGCATTTCAAGAAACTCGCATTATTCATTTGAAACCTATTTTTTCCATACTGGAAGGAGATTTTTTATTTTTTGTATGTATGTGTATATATATATATATATATATATATATATATATATATATATATATATATATATATATAAAACTACACAATGAGTATTAATTTTTAATTAGCACATTTACAGTTTTAATGTTTATATGATTTATTAAGGCACAAAAATTAAGGATCTAGAAGATGTAAACAATATTTTATTTAAATCCTAAATCACATTAGCTTGTTAAGGTGAAAGAAGCTCCTTTCATGGTATTCTAACATACCTATATTTGACTAGTATATTGTTTATTAATGAGCTTAGTACTTACTGGCATGAACTTGCATGGCGCAACATTTACACTGGATCAAAAGACTGGTTCCATCTTCCCCGATGTGGTAATTTGTGGGTGGTGGTTCTGTGTTGACTGCTCCTACACTGAAGCACATCTCTGGGACCAGTGGTCGAGTTGACATACCATGTCGAGGTAGGGAGGCTTCAGGGGTCAAACTGATAACATCTCTGTTTGGCTTGAATGGAGAGGAAATGAGATATTACATTTCTGAGTAATCATGTGCATCCTCCAAAAAAAGTGTACGCAGCAGTGCGTGTTTCTACCTTCATGTAGGAACAGAAAAGCGAACAGACAGCACAGTATGGTTCAAGTCCGGCCACGGCAGCATTGAAGGACTTCTCAGCCAGAAAGTTCGGGGAGTGATTCCGCCATAGGTGTTCCTGTTTCTTCATGCTGCTATCCATCGGCATTTGAGAGGACAGCTCTATGGACAAAGACACAAAAAGAATGAGTGAAAACCCGTAGTATTCAGTAAATCACTCTTTCGTCGTCTGATGCGCTGAGCTTCTTCCCAACTAACTTCTCACTCTGAGAGGTAAACACTCAACCAGCTCTCCACTCCTCTTCCTTTCATAAATTAATGAGACCGAGTCAACAGTTAACTAGGATTCACAGAGCACACTCCATAGCGGTCGTTCACTCTCTATTTTGAAGCTTGCTCTTGACTCTGAGCCAGGTACTATTTAATGACTCATATGGAGCCCCAGTGTGTTGCTTTACAAATTTTAGGCTTAAGGCAACCTTTAAAAACCTTCTATAGATTTACGAACCGGGCACAAAGGCAATTTTACTACCATTGAAAAATTTTGGATTAAAGGTGACTTAAATAATTGAAGGCCCACAATTACTCCAAAACTTTATATGGTTCTTTAATTAGTAATGCTACACAAGGGTCAGAACAGCTTAATTCAGTAGCCTAGAATATTCAGATAAAACAAAAAACCAAACAAAAAACAACTATATCAATTTAATCAAACCTGACTTTCCCCAACTCTGAAACGGGAAGATTCTAAGTGGAGGCTTTGAGAGACGGAATAGCTTCCCTACTCTAGTCTGATCAGATCTTCTGAAAAATTATTTGACAGTTTCTTGGACAGCCGACAGGCTGCGTAAAGTCTTCTTTTCCTCTGAGTGGATATAGTTTCTCACTGACCAAGTTTTTTTGCTTTTGTTGTTGAGCTTTGTGTCTCATCTGATGAAGGACGTCTGATGTGGAGCCATAGCGTTGGGAGCTCAGGGGTTGAATCCTTCTCACAAGGCAAAGTTTTCAGCCTAACGATCAAAAGACCTGGGTCTTCTTCTACTGCAGGGTTCATTGTCCATTTTGATCTTTACTTGACTTCCTGCCTGAAGATTACAATCAATCAACTTTCCTCCTTCCTCATGCCGTTTTATGGGGTTTTCCACCACAAAGAAATGCTTCATTGGTTAGTTCTGTTGCCAGACTGTCTTGGGTAGATAATGATGTCAGCTTCCCCGTCCCATGTGCACAAAGAAAGTGCATGATCTTATACCTTTATAATTTCTTCAAAATCATCATCAAAAATCACAACTTGTTTAACTAAAATATATAAGCATTAGAATGTCTGATTCAATAAGTAAAAATGCCTCTTATTGAAACTAGCTTGATTTAATGTAAGGGCATTTATTTAAAAGAAAGCCAGAATAATTTGACCATTTGAAATTACATTTATAAAACTATGCTAGTATCTGCTTTTTGTCATTTTTTTTTTTTTCAAAGCGTTTACTTTTTTAAAAAATCATATTATGCATGGAAACAAAAGGATGGTTTCACCTATTTTTGACAGCCCCAACTGTGCAAAGACCCATTTAATAAAACTATATATATAAAGCATTTTTAAAAGATATCTGGAGGGAGGTCTTGGAAAGAAACAGCAATAAGCTGGAAGGCAACACTGTAGTCAGTCCTTATATAATTGGTGATGAACACAAACAGCACAAGCATCAATAATTTGCCACTCCGGGTCAGAATCAATTTCTCGGCGTAGCCCTTGAGCTACTGATCCACTTTGTTTTGTTAGGCCTGGACAGAAGTCAGGCAGATCTTTTCACAAGATTTCCCCTTAAACTGTTGTCTATTTTCCCACCAGTGCTCCTCCTCCTCATTCTTTCCCACCACCCAGCCCTCTGAAGGACAGACTGAGTGTAGTCCCCGGCCACACAAGCTAAAGTGACTTTGAAAGCAGGTAATTGGAAGTCATGATCCCTGGATCAATAAGTGTCAGTCAGAAAATGAAAAAAAAATGGGGGAGAGTAGGAAAAAGAAGCCTTGCCATCTTGATTTCATTTATTCCAACAGGGAACTTTAGTCCAGCTTGTTTTTCTTTCCTCAGATCAATAAAACAAATAAAAATGGTGTCCTCTTCACTTTGAGCACTTTGATGGAGAGAACAGCTACAGGAATGAATAACAGGAGGGATCGAAAAATTATGTTTGTTTTAGATCATAAGTAATTTTTTAAAAACCTGAATGTTATTTTATTGCAGCTTTTTATAAGATCCCTTTAAGACCAAATTTAAAATGGCAATTTATAGGTAGCATAAATTTATAACATGTCTGCTTCTTTTTAACTGTTTAACTGTTTGTATGACCTGGAAAAAGTATTCACTTTGCCTTTTGCAGCTGTAGTTAAGATTTATGTGAAGCTCATTGTATTTTCACCCTGCTCAAATTTAGATGAAAATGCAATCCATCCTCATCTCTAAACCATCTGTTTACTTAAATGGTCCCTTACAGATGAAAAAAAATAAAAATAATCACGCACCTTTCTCAGTGGTCGGGTCTTGTTTGACGATGGACAGAGGCGAGCGCATGGGTGGTTTACTAAGAGGATGGCGCCGACTTTTCTTCACCTCCTTTGGCATTTTCATCTTAGTGAAGGTCAGCTGCTAAAGTAATAATAATAACACATTCTTTAAGTTTTCAGTATTGTTGAATTTAACAACACAGTTGTCCTGGGTCATTTGATGCATGTCTTTCCCCTCTCTCTATTCCATTTCCTGCCAAGTCGCTGCTAAATAAAGGCCACTAGTGTACAAAAGATGTTTTTTTTTTTTAAATCTAACTATTCAAAGGTTGTTCCAGGATTCCTGTCTTGTAATAAATGTTTTTGTTAGCGAGTAAGTCTACAATTATTTTTGATACTGCTAGTATTTGTCCTCAACCATGTCAGATGAAAAGTACAGCCCAAAACAGGACATGTACAGGTGTGTGTATTGCTTTTTGTCAGAAACGAACAAATTAACCTACCATCTAAAGCATTCCATACCAAATTAAGAATGGTAAGAATGGTTGGTGATGATGACCTTCAGGAGACTGAAGACCTTACCGTTTTTAATTAGTAATGAGCAATCTGCAGTTTGGATTACCAGTGCTGTTGCAGTAGTGGAATAAGGCAAACCAGATGGTCATATAAAAGTATGTTTATAGCAAGCTGTTTGATAACTTGTTTCATCTATCCTTGATATCCAGCCTCATTCTAGCATGAATCACTATGTCTCCAGCTTAGCAAGCCATCTAGGGTAAAAAGAAAAACTATATACAAGTTAAAGAAAATTGTAGCATGAATTTTTACATCAGGTGAAGTTATTCAGTCAAGCAGTGCCTCTTGTTTTGCATTTTAAGTCCAAGTTAAAAAGGAAAAAACCTTTTCTAAACTGTATTCACGTTTATCCTAGAACAAGTTTTTTACTGTAAACTGGACAATTTTTTTTATCTTAAAATTGCAAATATGCAAACCCTGCCTAGGAATAAAGTCCTTCAAGTATCATGATAGAGCTTGTCTTTGTTTCTGTAAGTGGTTATTTTCCATTAAGACTTGAAAACAAACCAAGAAACTGCATTTCATAGGGAACACACTGGACAATGACTTATGTGTATCATTTCATCTTAATTAAGTCATAATTACTGCATTTAAGATCATGTAAAATAAATATGTGTATTTAGACATTACAGTTTTATGCATGACTGTTTTTACCTGAGCTGTGTTTATTTCCATGCTCATGTCTTCATTCTTAATCGACGTTGTATCCACGTTCCTATTGGCAGATTTAGCAAACTGCTCAAATGCTTCTTCAAATCCAGAGATGGGCCCTTGAATGTTGGACATCCTCTTCTGCTTTTTCAGCTTCTTCTTCTCCATGTCCTCCATGAAGTTTGGTGGCCTAATATCAACTTCTTGCTCTAACAAAGACAATTAAGAAAAGTACATGTTTAAGGTAATGTCGGGGATTTAAAACCATTGTTGGTTTTAATGAAATCATTTTTTATTATAATTCTAGTTTGGAATATAATGGTCTCATCTGCGGGCTCCCACTAACCTTCTGCTTTCACAGGACTGTCTGCTGCCTTTGCAGCGGCCTCAGCAGCCTTCTGTTCCTCACGTTCCATGGCCTCCAAGGCCAACAAGGCTTCCCTGGCTAAACGCTCTTCCCTTTCCTGTTTGCGCTGAGCCTCGCGCTCCTCCACCTGACGCTGATACTCAGCTGCATTCAGCTCAATTCCCTCTTCCGCCAGCACCTTCACCTCCTCAAGCTTAAGGCGCCGAACCTGCTTCATCTTGTGCATTGCTCTGATGTGCAGAGAACACAGGTAATTATAAATATTGGGTAATGATAAGCAGATCTATGCATATGAAGTCTCATAAATGATACATATTGGTCCTCTTACTTTTGCAGCAGGTTTTGCCGGTAGGCGATCCTGTGCTGCCTCCAGCTCTCCAGCTCAGGACTGGACAACTCTGTAGCCTTCAGATGATCCAACACTGTGATGTCTTTGCCTTGTTTCCATAGCTCGTAGCGACTCGGTTGCAGGCAGCGAACAAACACATCCATCGAGATTTTCACCATGTCCTTCCGGCAGGAACACTGCAGGGGAAAAAAAATGAAAAACGACAAAAATGAACAAAAATGTACAGAGAGAACTTTGTCAGAGCAGAGAAATGCTGCAGGTAATAAATGATGCAAACTCTCTGTAATAAATGTTTAAAAAGCTCCTAACCTGTGAATAAATGTCACTCTGGTGTTTTCAGTCAAACTACAGATGTTTGACTGAAATCCCAGAGCAGCAAGATTACAAATGTATTGGGGCACAAATTATGCAGAACTCTTCTTTTCTCTCTTTCCATCAGATTAATTATGGTGCAATTGACGCATCTTGCCTTGAGCCTAGAAAGGCAATATCCAAGCTATAATCACACAGAATTAACAGATAGTCAGAATGATTTCTGAGAGCAATTTATTGTTTTAAAGGTCAAAAAGACACTGCGTATAGGATTTAAAAAGAGGAATTTTAAATATCAGGATGGTAAATCAGTCAACATGCAGTGCCTTGCAAAAGTATTCACACCTCTTGAACTTTTCAACTTTTGCATTTTGCCACATTCCAACCACCAACTTCAATCTTTTTTATTGTCAGACTTGGAAGAGAGCATCTGGACATAAATTTTCAGTCTTTGCCTTGATTCCGAAATAGATTGGGACTTTGCCAAGTGTCAAGTCTTTTTCACCTTCTAACAGGTTATCTTCTAGGGCTCCCATGCATTTTGCTAGAACTGTGTCCAGAAAAACATGCCGTATCATCTGAGGTAAAACTCATCTCTGGTCCTTCACATATTTGCGGCATCCCTTGAATAACGTGTGGCAAACTGGGATTGTTCAAGCTTTTATCTTGCCACTCTTCCATTAAGGCCAGTTCTGTTTAGTGCGTGACTAATGCTTGTGCTGTCAACAGATTCTCCCACCTGCGCCGTAAATCTCCACAGCTGCTTCAAAGTTACAATGTGTTTCTTCTGATTAATGCTCTCCTTGCCCCGCCTGTCAGTTGGCCTGGTAGGCTTGCACTTGTGCCATACTCTATTCATTTTGGGATGATAGAACAACATGTTGAAAACTAGAAATGTTGCTTTAAAATTTCACCCGTCTGCAACTTTTTCCTTCACTTGTGTGGCTTTTTTTTTTTTTTTTTTTTGGTGTTCATGATGTTGTTTTTATTATTTTTAAAACATTTGTTACCTTGAGATCAACTCCGTTTGCAAACTTCAAACTTGCACTGTAATTTAACTAGGGCTACCAGAGTTATGGGGGCTGAATACCAATGCATGACAAAGTTTTTGAAAACCTTGTATCCTTTTCTGTTACCCTTCCAATTATGCACCACTACTTAATTATATTGAGAACTGAGAGTGCAACATGACACAATGAATAAAGGTTTATGAGATATGAATATGTTTGTAAGGCACTGTACTTCAGTGGGAAGAAAAAGCGTGACAGACGCATCTGTTCACACTTCAAAATGTCTCCACATCCGTCAATGACAACATTGAACTCTGTGAATCATTCTGCTGAGTGAAGAAGGCAGCAGCTGTGTAATGTAGCAAAAGCACAGAAATTACAAAACCAAACCGGCAGAAAACAAAAAAGAAGAAAAAGTCCAGAAAGACGTGAAATAAAAACAGCAGTGATTCAACAAACAGAAATGAGGGTAGGATAGATGGAGGGAGGGGGTGAAATGTTTTCTTTTTTGCTTTGCTTGCTGTATTGCATTCTGGCCCCCCGTCAGCCTGTGAGCTGTACTCAGAGCCTTATGTTCAATTATGGGAAAACACAACAGCTCAAACGGCCACAGCAAAACAATATCCAGCCAACATCTCATCTTGGCACCACTTGACAGGCGGAAACATTAAAATATGGTATTGGGTGGAGAGCGCTGGAGTGGAAGGGGGGGGAGGTGCTGTGAGGGGTTAGTGCATCTGACTGCAGCCATCATGAAACATTCAAAGGAGTGTACCAAAATGTGCTACTTTTCTTTGTGTACAGCAAGTTGTTATTTTTATAAAACGATGTAAAGTTAACAACCAGTGCCAGTATTTTCAAGGACTGAAAAAAATAAATTTCATTGTCTGATAAGTACTAAACACATTTCAAGATGCCCAAGACTTGAGATTACAAACGTGCCAAGGCAGAGCCACTTGACTCCTAATGGAGCTAAATTGTTTACTCAAAAGCAAACAGGAAGCCTGAGGCCTTTTAATGGACCCTTGAACTCAATGATAGTGCAATAAACTCTGATTTGTCTGTTGTGACCCACTGAGGCCACAAAAATAAGATTATCTAATTTGGTATTATATAAAGGAGGATCTCATACTAATAAACTGAAAAAGTATTCACAGGTCTTGATTTTTTTCCCCATACGTCATACTACAATAAGTTATTGTGTATTATGACCAACACAAAGTGGAGCAGTGAAATAGTAGAAAGTTGTAAATGCTTTTACAAGTATAAAAAGTGACATGCATTTTCAAGTTGCCTTGATTTACTCCAATGGTTCTACATTTTATAATCTTTAAAGATCCCACCACTCCAACAGAAAAATACACGAGTACAACAGAATACATTTTCACAAATTACTAGCAATATTATATAGATATATTTATTGATATGTGCCGTCAGCTTGCATCATTTATGATGATGTATACATACAACATGCGGATTTAATTCAAAAATCAAGTTTTCTTTCTCAAGTAGGAGTAGTGCATTGGTCAAGGCAGACGGAGTGACAGCGATGTATGCAAAAGAATAATTTTGGAAGTTGAGAACTACAGTATTTCATATGATACCACTCATCCTTTTTAATCACTGGCTTTACAGTACAATCTCTCATTTCCCATGTATGCCCCTCTGAGCACCTCTGGGGTTCACAGGATAGCAGAGGTCCATGCAGTGTAAATCAGGGTGGTTTTAAACATCTCCGATCTGCTGGCGAAGTGGGCAGCCAAGTGGAGAAGCATGTAGTGTAAATCTGTGGTAAGAGTCTATTATCTCAATGTCAGCTCCCTAGATGTTCATCAGTCTGGTGGAAATCCACCACCAGTTCCTTGGTTTTCCTCAAGGAACTATAGTTCTGCTCACACTACTCCACCAGTCATCCTTGCCTGGCATGAGGCCGACTACGACAGATATCTGAGAATTTTGCAGATGGCAGAATGGGGAGCCTGCAGTGCAGAAGGTGAAGAGGAACCAGGCCACTACAATTCCCTGGGAGAACCCTGTAGTGCAGACCAGCCTGTCAGAGACACAGTCCTGTCCTCACAGGACTGTGTCTCTGACGTGATGTAGGGTGATGTAGTCCAGTTCCACTGGCACATGTGGTGGTTCACTTCTGACAGCTCCAGCTTGTCCCTCAGAAGTACCAGTTGGATGGAATTAAAAGCACTGGAGAAATACAATGACAAGATCCTCACAGAGCTTCCAGGCTTCTTCAGGTGAGTCGGAGCTCAGTGCAGGGGGTAGATGATGTGAGGATACCTAAGTAAGCAGGCCAGAATTCACGGGGAGACGGATGGAGCTATATATAGGGTAATCCTGGAAGAAGACTTGTTAAAGGCTGAAGTTCATTTTCGAACAGGAGGATGGCACTCGTAGAATGTTTTAGAGCAACACCTGTCAAAATGGTCTAATCAAAGTCCAGACCTGGATCCACTTGATTGAATACAAATATACACCCAAAGTTGCAGCTGTAATTGCTGAAAGGTAGTTTAGAAAGAAAATAAAAACACCCACTCGTGGTGTTAAGGCACATCTGAATGCCATATTTTTTATCTTGAAAAATCCTTTCAAAACCAACGTGTCATTTTTATTTCACTTCACTACTATTTAAGTACGTTTTGTTGGTTTATCACAAAAAAATCCTAATAAAATACTTTGAAGTTTGTGGTTGTAATCTGACAAACATGTTCAAGGAGAAAACTTCAAGTTGTATGAATGTTTTTGAAAACATATCTCAAGAAAAACTGAAAGAGAGAAAAAGAAAATTCTTGTCAGACCAATATAACTTCGCAACTAAACTCGCTAATAAACTGAGGTTCACTCTCCAAAGGAAAAAGGCCAGCAATTTCTTCTGGAGAATGATTTGAGCTCCTCTCTCAGACAGGAAAGAAAAATAATTACCATGACTTCTTTGAGGAGCGGCAGCAAACGGTGACCGAGCACCAAATGAACAGAAAAGAGGCTTTCACTAAAAATCCAGCCAACTCAGAAGACAAAGTGTTTATACTCGGCAGCATGTGACAGACGACCGCCATAATCTTGAGGATTATTTTAACTAGCCGTGCTTTGCTGCTGTCAACCAATCTCACTAATGAACTTCCACAGTTTATAAAACCTACAGTCACTACTTATGTAAGGCTATTCATCTTTGTTCCTTATGCAACTTGTGCACATAAGGAACATTTTAAAGTTTTGGATAAGCTTTTTTAAACTATGGTGAAACCACAGAAGCTATTTTTGTGCCATTTATACCTAAACATTCATGTTGATCTGACAAGCAGTGAAATAATTGTCAATTCCCCTCCCCCCAAAAAATAAATAAATAAATAAAATAGTTGGTGGCTAATGTGCAGATTGGAAGGTTGAGAGGACAGTTAATTAAAACTGCACTGTCTCCTAAAGAACAGAGGTACATGCAAACGCAGCATGCGAAAACTGCTGACAGCATTCCCGCTTTGACCGCAGGTGTGTGTGTGTCTTCTCTCAGTAAGTCAAGCAGATGGATCAGCAGTTGAGGAGGCTGTATTTAATAAGAGCGGGACATGAAGCACGGCCTGGCTCCCCATTTTTCCCTTCTCTGTGGTTTGCTGGCAGACCCAAAACGGTGACAAATTTCATACCGCGACCCATCGCTCACTGTCCTGTTCACTGCTGACAGAATAGGGCTCAGTTTTAAGAAATAAATAAATAAAAGAGTGAGGGGCCAAGACAGCCAAACAAGTTGTTGGATGACTGGCTGAATCAAAGAGAAAACGGTGGAGGCATTCAGAGAAACGGAGAATGAGAGGCTCAGTTTTTACTACTCAGTAGCGTGGGCGAACTGAACACAGCTCCGTACATCTAAGAATCTAACATTTATTAAAAGTTCAAGTTTATTTATATAGCACGTTTAAAACAACTGAGCGCTGTGTATATATTTCCTGCTGTAGTCAAAGCCATTTACTCATAATATTCTATTTTGTCAACAAGAACCTCAATGAGAATATTGATACTAACTTTTCTAAGGATGGAAATACACTGAACTTTCTGGGAGACTTTTGCTCAGGCTGCATTTCAACATTTCTCTGGCTCCATGTGCTGCACTGTAAATTTGTAAGCCTAGTTTAGCAGAGCAGAAAAGACCCCTCTTCTTGATCAAACTGACAAAGTGAGCTGGAGATGCTCCCCTGAGCACTGGAGCCTGGGCTACTGGTTCTTAAATTACAAGCGGTCACATGGGTAAAGTAGGAAGGCTGGAAATGAGAAGAAGTAGGAAGGGAGGGAGATGTACTTCTGCAAACTGGCACCTCATAAATCTGACATGCAGCCAAGTAGAGAGAAAGACAGCGAGGAAAAACACACACACATCCAAAGAAAAAGAGAGGAAGGAGTGAAGAGCAAAATGAAATATATAGAAAAGAGATGAGTGCAGAGGGACTTTATTCCACAGGACATTGTAGTTGGACTCCCTTTCACAAACCTACCCATGCCCTGTCAATTTCATGCTCAACAGCCCACAGGCAAAGAGGCAGTTTGCGTCAGCGCAAGGATTCAAGTGTACAGTCGGTGTCAAGAACAGATGGTGTGCAGCAGAGAACTAGACGCTACTTTTATATATCGATGTAATCTATGTCTCTATCTCTTAAGGAGAAGGAAAGCTGCTGAATCACATCAAAATCGATTTTATTTCAAGTCTTCATTCATCTAAAGACAATGTTATGATTAAGACATGAACATTCAAAGGGTCAACCTATTCTTTAAATATGTCAGTCTTAATTTCAATTACATGACTGTCATCAAAACTCTGAAAACACAAAACCTCCCATGAACAAAGACACTTTGAACATAACTTCAAAGAGTAAATATCTGGTCTGTCTCATCTTACCAGTGTGGCGTTCTTTCCATAGTCGACCCAACGTAGAGTTGCAAAGTTTGTGGACTCAGCACAGTTGAAGCCGTGGTTGAAGCCAGCATGGTAGCCATATGGAAATGTAACCATAAACTCCCCTTCATTCTGAGTTATCTGTTGAGATACAAAATACAAACAAGAAACGAAATGCAGTTCAAATGTAGAAGTCAAATAAATTCTTGGATAGGCCAACTATGTCCACTTATAGTGATCAGACCTTTACTGTCCAACTGTTAAATCTATTTGTTACAACTGTTGAAACAAAATAACTGGTAGCTAAAAATTTTTTTACAAAGTGTTCCCAGTTCCTTATAGAAGAGGTACTTTTTAACCAAATGATGGACCATTACAATTTCTCCATTGAAACATATACTCCTACTCTTTATCTGATATGTACGAAACTATAAAAATGCATTCAGTAAAGGGTTTTCTGTGGATATAAAAAAAAAAAAGAAAAAGTGGAATATTTAAATTTTATGCATTTAAAAGGTATGGAAAGCATGAGTTTTTGAGCAGTTGATCTATCATTCGCTGGGTAAATCAGTAGAAAATTGGGCCATTTTTGTTACTGGCTAGTGTATTACTATTTAATCCATAAATGATAACAGTTAAAATTTAAGGTTAAAACTTTTTAGATAACCAAAAAGTGTAAAACATTTGATTATTACCCATCAATCTCAGGCAAAAACAGTCAAAGTTTTAGAGGCAATTAAGGAGTTTGGCTCCTGAAAAACATTTCTTCCTCCAGTCGAACTTAGCTGCATCTCCCAGAATTTAACATCTTCCTACAGGTTCCATGTTACTCTGACATTTCTTAAGAATATGCGAACACCTTAATTTCATTCTTTCTTTGCATTTTGCCCTGAAACCTAAGCCCTGCATGTGCAACTGCGAATCCCGTCGTCTTTGAGAAACTTGCCTGCCTGCAATCAAGAGACACATCAAGCCAAACGGAAGTACAGGCATGAGGGGAGAAATGGGTAGGGAGGCTGAAAGCGAGACATTAACTTCCTCAGCCAACAGTAATGGTTCACATATCAAACCAACAAATCCCTCTTCACTCCGGCAAGAACAGAGGAGAGTTTTATTTTTACACATGAATCGGGGAAAAGTTCACCGGTAGGTGTGCAGAACGCAACATGTTCACTGTGATAATGACGTCCTGAGGGGGGAGTGCTGGGAGAAGTTAAGTGGAGGGGGTCTTATGCTGGCTGTGGGGAACTTTGGAAGTCTGCCCTAAGCCCCACCTTCAGTTTCTCATTAATTTTTGCACTGTGGAGGTTTGTGCTGCGACAGAAAGGTGAAAAGATGGCAATTCATTTTCTGTGACAGGCACCGATGACGATCTTTACTCATGGCTGCGTCAACGCTGAGTCATTTGAAACAAGCCCAACCTCCTCTGTAATTTATGGATGACCCAGGAAAGGGACAGCGAGTGAGAAAAGATAACTTTACTGACACTCTCTTAATTTTGATATTTCAAACTTAATTAATTCTCTTGTGCCAACCACTAGAGCCAGGCCAAAAATGAATTAATGACCATAAATAGAGGCTGCCAATCAATACGTCTTTAAGTGGATGTCTTTTGACGCAACTTACTGGCTGAGTAAAGCCACAAATGCTTCTAGATAACAAATTGATCATGCTGATCAATAAAATGTCAGCTTATGTCGTGTATGCGCCACTCACCCTGTCAAAGGGAATGCCGTATTTCTTCAGGATGGATGGAGATATCAGTGTCATCTTGTGCCGGAGGAAGGCGTCGCAGCCTTGGGAGCTGCCAGGGAAGAAACCTGAAAGGATTGACAGAGAGCACTTCAATAAGGTGAAGGAAACAATGTTTAGATCTGCTACTAACATGCATCCTGGCTGGTCAGATTAGGTTGATGGCCATGAGCAGTAAAACTGATGTTCAGGCATCTACCAGTGTGTGACAGACCTGGGCCTGACTGGGTTTTGTGGTGTCCGTAAACATCCTAAGCTATTTTCTTTCAACTAACAGTGGAAAATTGGGTTTAAAGGATGACAATGATCCTAAAAACACATCAATACTGGTTTTGGAATGCATGCAGCAGGCATTATATTTTTCATGTCCCTGCCAAGAAGCCAACTAATTTTAAATGAACTCTGCCAATTTTAGCCAAAGAGAGGGGTCAAAGCTCCCACCAAAAGCTTATTGATGGCAACTAAAAGTGTGCAATTTCTCTGTAACCTGCTAAGGTACAATTAGCTACAGATTAATGGGAGTGAAAGTATATGTTTGAGCCTGCAAGAGAAAATCTGCAACAAATCAAAGTAGGGTTGCATGATAGTAGTATTAACATCCGCATCAGTCCAAAAAGCGAAACTAGGCTGATATTAACAATTGATGTTGCCGTTTCTTGCCGTGTTTCTAGGTGAGTTTGTGCATGTGGTTCTTTGTTTGGTCATGTCACAGTGACGCACAAGATTGCAAAGTGCTGAACTGAAGCAGAGAAGCAATGTCAGCGGAGTGGTCGCTTTTTCACATTGCTGAAAGTGTGGGGAAATATGTACAATACTGGTAAACATCTGTTATCAGTCATTACAATGATATTAGCGGATATCAGCCCATGTAATTGAAGCTGTGTCTTTAACATTACTCCAATATGGAAACTGCTTGAATAAATTATTAAAAGCTCAGAGTTAATATGACATCTATGGTAATGAACAGCCAAAACATTAAGGGTATTGATAGTCCAGCAGAAAACAGAGGATGCTGGATTCTTCGTTCGATTTCTACAATATCACTGTTGGGTTCCTGATTTTTCTTAACCGTAGTCGGCCTTAACCAAAACAACAGACAAAACATCTTAAATAAATCAGGCATGGTGTTTGTGTTAAAAGAAAAAGTCTGATTCACAAAATTCACATAGATTTAAAAACAAACACTTAGATAATCCAAATGTATTTTGACACCCACAATTAAAGAGCTTTCAGCATGTGAAAAATAGCAGCGTTTATCACATTACTGTTATAATCCCATAACCTGGAAAGGGAAATCCAGTTTCCCCTAGTGACACGGAAACAAATTAATTTGCTGCCTTGAGTGCGTTATAATCGCATTACCATAGACCATGTAAATGCATCGATTTTGAGAATTCAAGATGGATTTCAGGAGAAATCTGATGTTCTGTAGCATTAAACTAAAACCAGGTTCCGCACCTCAAAACTGTGATGCTACTCAAGCCAAACAAAGAGGAAAATCTTTGCCCGGAGATCTGTGGTATAAAATGAATGCAGGGTAACAATTTTACAGGAGAATATTAAAGGTGACCTATTATGCTTCCTGGAACAGGTTAGGATAGGTCTATGTGCTATACAAAACATAGCCTTACCCTTTTAGCACAAAAATATTCTTAGATAAAGAGACATTAATCTAGTCAGTTTTGCCCATTTTAAATCCCTTTCATATTGAGCTATTTGGATTTAAAGTCTCGTCACTTTAAATCCAAATAAGTTGCTGATGACCACGCCCTCTAACTCAGCTTTTACAATCGCACATGAAATTGTTGCAGATATGCAATTATATAACCGTCCATCTTTGAAAAGCAAGAAGAGCCTTCTTCATAACCAACAGAAATGCAGGAATAAAACCAGGCAAACGTGCCAAAAAAATGGCTGGTTTTTTGTTGTTTTTTTTTTTAAGTGCTAGGGCTGTTCTTAGAAGCAGCTGAAACCAAACTTGAAGCACATAAACCTGCAAAATATAAATTGTGCATAATAAGTTCCCTTTATAGAAAGAGGACATGTTCTTTTAGCAATGTCCTGGCTACTTTCTGTTCTTTATGCAAAATAATTAATCCTAAATAATATAACTTTTTTTCTTTACTTTACTTTACTAAAACTGCTGACCCTAAGTCCCGAAGGTCCCAACTAAAAACCCTTGAAGTGGCAGTATTTTCTAAGACCTGTTAAACTATGTGACGTGCAAATATACAAAAAAAAAAAAAAGGCTTACTAATCTTTTAATAAGCAAACCAGAAATTGTTTAGCAGGCAACTTCTGATGTTGCCTGTTTTTTGTAAGATAAATCCATCTCCTTAATGGCACATACTGTCTTGAGATCATAATCCAACTGACATTTTGGAGGTTTAAAACCCGCGCTCGCCCTCTAAAACAAAGGCTCGTTTATGTTCTTAGACGGCCTCAGACGGTCTGTGCATAATCGAAAGAAAGAACTTTTTCCCCCGTTGACAAC
Organism: Poecilia reticulata; assembly: GCF_904066995.2. Classification (NCBI taxonomy): domain Eukaryota; kingdom Metazoa; phylum Chordata; class Actinopteri; order Cyprinodontiformes; family Poeciliidae; genus Poecilia; species Poecilia reticulata. The sequence continues at coordinate 12,075,471 of NC_088833.1, read as the reverse complement.
GCTCCCATTCTTTATAGTCTATACTCGCCTCTACTTCAGAGGAGGGGCTCCATCTAAGCCTCCCACCAGTTAAACTTTAAAGTGACTGACAGTATAATCGGCGCCCATTTCATCCTTCATTTTTACCACATTGTTTCAGCCTCTGTCCCTCCCTACAAAGCAAAAGTGGGAGAGAGAGACTCCACGCTCTTGCTGCCCTCGTGCTTGTTGGAGCTGATAAAAAGGTGAATAATGTGCTGACAGAGCCTGGGTATTAATCCCCATTAAAATGCAGCTGGCTCTCCAAGATCTCCACAGGGTAATATTAACTTAAAGGTTTCACTCTGTCCTTTTGAGTTTCAGAATTAGGCAGCTCTCTCTCTTGCTTTTCTCTGCCTTTTCCCTGCTTATATACAAAGTCCAACATTTTGGGAGAAACTATAAACTAAGTGATGCAAATTACAGGTGAACTTGAACCCAGAGTGTTTTCTTGACTACAGTTTCTGTACTTTTGAGCATTTCTGCAAAAACCATCAGATTGGGACCTCCATAAACATCATGGCCGTGTGTGCCAACAGTGGCTTTAATGGGTCATGTGTTGGCCATTTAACAGCTGCTACCATCCAAACTGACAGCAGCTAAGGTCTGATCTGAGGACTAATTAATATAGAAATAAGAATTGTTTTGTATGATGTGAATTACCTTAGTTTAATTTTGTTTGAGCAAATCAAGCCACAAAATGTATAGAATTGTACTTTTTAACCAATTTCATTGGAAAAAACAGGGGTTAGCTAAGCCTGTTGCAATAAGCAGTTAATCAATCACTTGATAAATTAAATTGAGCTTGATCATTTCAAATATGATTCTTAATTTTGAAGGGCTGTGTTGCTGACAGACTTTATAATCTATTTTATTTATATTAGTTTGTGTGATTTTCATTTCCTATTAATTTGTCGTTTTTGATTGTTATGTTTTATTTTACATATTTAAAATGTCTTCCAGTTCCAATGTTGTGTTCTGTACAAAATTAAAGTTTATTACTCTTTGATAGGGCAAACTCTTAATATAACGTCATATATTATGTGAAAATGGTTTATCGCAATAATTGTTGGACAATTTATCATCCAAAAAAAATTAGCTATTGTGGCAGGTCTACTTTTAAGCAACTATTTGTTTCTTATATTCCAAGTAAAGTGCAACATTTCCCAGCTATTCTATCCTTAAAGGACGACATTCATCACTGGTTTGTTTTGAGCACGTCGCAACATCACAGACTGTCATGTACTTCGGATTAACCAACTCTCCATCAAATCCTCGATCCCCCTCTCCCTCTCTGACTAACATGCACTACTAAAGCTAATCCCCATTGATCAAAATAAGAGAAAGACAGGCACGCACGATCTTAAAAAGAAAGTAGGGGATGAAAGTAGACGTCATGCGTCACAGAAAGAAGACAGAATGGGTTCACTTCACTGAGTCTCATTTATCCACCTCAGATAATGCTTCTTACTTTGACACTGAATATGGCACAAAGAAGAATATAATTCAGATTATCATTTCACTGAGAAGGCAAACTCAATAAGACCCATATATAAGTGCTGCCAGGGGCGACATACTTTCCAAAAGCCAGCAGGTGGCTTGGACAATGAAAAGCTGGGATTGGTGATTGAGTATTGGCAAATGAGAAGGTGAGCTATCATATGACCAATGCAGGAACGTGTGCAAAGAAAGGCAGCTACACACTACATTATCCATTGCATCTATAGCACTGAAATATACTTTGGTTAGGCTGTTGCAGACAACCCAACATTGTTATGCTGCCAACTCGCCAAGCAAGACAGCCTCAGGTGTGAGGCAGCTGACTTGTGTAAGAGTAGACCACCTGTTTCAGCTCAATTTTGTGATTTCAGTTAAAAACACCAAGACCACCTTTGTGTGGTGCATATTTATCATTTTGGGAAGGTATCAGAAGTAGAATACCTCATTTGGTTTCAGTGGTGGGTAGTTTCTCCACTAGGTGACGCTTCAAATCTAACTAAATTGAAAAGGCAGACACAATAGGGGCAAGCCTTTTAAAAGGGTGGTTGTCCAACCCACATAATGACTATTCTGAAGCTCTGAGATATTGCTGACTTGATTTACGTGTAGCCACTGACCAGAGTCAGCTCAGAGTGGGGCCTATGATGGGTCCATTTATAAAAAAGAAAAAAACAAAAGCTTATGCTTGCTGAAGTAAACTAGTTGTGTCACCATGTCTCTTTCCAAGAAGCATATTTGATCTTGAGATTCTAGTAAAAGAATAGTATTTTTTAGATCTTAATAAACTAAAGCAGTTTTTTTTCCCACTAATTCTACTCAGGAGGCAAACCTTTCACAAGACTCAGTAGTGTAGCAACAATAAATGTGAAATTTATTTGATAAAATAAAACTAAAACATTGATTTCTTCAAGTATTTTGCATAACTCTGCAAGAAATCAATTAGTTTTGGTTATTTAAAATTGTTTTCTGCTTTAGCCATGTTTCTGTTAGATTTCTGTTTAGACAGCTCTAGTCGTGGAACCGAACTAAATAAAATCACAATTTAGAAGTTTGAGCTATTTTCATGAACCTGTACAAAAAGTTTTCTGAAATTTTGAAGAAAAATAAATACCGGTACATTCAACTCCTATCAAAAAATCTTTTTAATTCACCATCCTCTACCCTCCTAATCTGTTAAGCAGACATTTAACACAAACATTTTTCTAAACTGCACTTCTCCCCTCAGCAAAGTGACAAAAGAAATCCTAAGAAAGTAGGACACTGATGCATACTCCCACAGAATATGTGTCAAAAGGTTTTTGTAGGGCAAAGCCCCAGAGTGCGTGACTGTATTCAGTAAGGAGGAACTGTTGTTGGATGTTATGTTGTCAGAAATGGAGCACTGATCTCTCCAAAGGTCAGCTGGATTTCCCAGCTTACATTAATGCCATGGTGGAGAAGCTCCAGATTGACATATAGGAACTAAGCTAAGGCTGAAGAATGAACCTAAACTAAGACCGAGTCAATGGCATTAAGCGTGGTGAGCTCAGGCTGAAAAATACAACATTGTTGAGTCTGGAGACTGGAAACATAACAAGAGTGTCACATGAAGTCTGATTTTGGCTGTGGAACTGATGATCGGAGATAGACTAGGGCTGAAGCAGAGGGAAAGGTGTAGCTAAGGTGTGAAGCATTTTGAAAGCAAGTCAGGTCTGCCAGAAAGGGCTCACCTTGACCCCCCATGGAAGATGAAACAGAATGTTTGGAGCTTGTTAAATTCTCCTCCTATATGATCTACTTGTGAAAAGCGCTGCTGCAGGCTTAAGCTCAAGGCCAAATATCTTTGAGTTTGCATCAAAATAATAAGAAAAAAACCATCTAATCTAAGCAGCTTTGGTCCAGTCATCTGTTGCAAACAAAAGATCCAAATATAGGCATCCAGGCAAACAGACTGGTATGATGCCAGAGCCTTTATTAATAAAAACTGAGACAGCGAGATCTCCAAAAAAATAATTTAAAAATTCAGATCGAAAGTCCAGTCAGGTTGCAACAACACAATGAAGAGAAGACGATCTAAAAATCAACAGAAATAACCAAAGCTTTACACGAGGGCTGCATGTGAGAAATCAGGACCAGGTGATGAAGCAGTGAGAAAAACAGGTTACTGACAATTTCCAGGAATAGTCAGAGAAACAGTAACAGTCTATAAGAAACCAAACCTACATGGGCAGCCTAAAGCTAATTAACACAGCTTGTCTTAGAAATAAAGAAACACAATAATGATCAAATGATCAAAAAAAGAAAATTCAGCCGCGGCTCATAACATTTCTTCATCTTTTATGCACTAAACAGCATGGCTTAGATGTTCTTACTGAGTAAAGCCTGTACAGCATCTAAATGTGGTAAAGAAAAAAACTCATGCATAATATATGAAATTTAAACTTGGTTCTTCTGACTTACCTTGTGCAAGCCTCTCCAGTCTCTTGCCATGCTCAGGAGGAACAGTGTACCTGCAAAGAGAGGCAATGAGGTGCTCACAATTATGTCTTTTACCGTAAAGGTGGATGATCACCAGCCTGACTTCTCAGCAACTCAATGCCCACTGTTTTCTACAATCTAATTTGATCAAGTTGTAAATTATTCACTTCGGCTCCACAGACCTTGTCAAGCAGAAACAATATTCACGGTGGTGCTTTTAGGTCTCAAGTAAATAGCAATTATGCTTTGTTTGCAATAGGAGGCAAATATCTACATAGTAATGCAATCAAACTAAATATTGCAATATTAGAAAAAATAAAATAAACCATGGTGATTCTAGTGGAAAAACAGAGGAAACAAATAGAAGCTCTGAGCTTCAGCACATCAACATGCTCCACTCAAAACCAATCTGTATCGTTTGAATATTGCTAGCTAGATGCACTTCGTGTCTACAAAGCAGTTTCTTTGATTGTTTGTTAAAAAATAAATGCAGAAAGAAAAATCCCCTCAGTGATGACATTTATGAAAAATATATGATGACATGACTGTGAAACTACTTTAAGAATTAATACTAACACAACAGCAGTCTCAGAAAAAAATGAGAGCTAAATAAATCTTTTTGCGGAGATGAATATCATAAAATGTCTGAATGAAGAAAAGAAGGGGGCAAAATGGAAGGTGGTGATAGAAGAAATTAAAGAAAAATCTCTGGTGAAGGAAAAAAGAAGAGAAATTACTGTTTTGAGAGTGTTGGCTGCTTTTTTAGCCCTCAGCTCTGAGCAGTTTCAGAAAACAAATTGTCCAGAGTGTTAAATTTTTTTTCTGCTCTTATGTAAGATTTGTGAAGGCCACTGTTCTGTTTAATATTTAAGAGGTGCAATTCCTCCTTTAAATAATTTTCAAGATCCATATCAAATTATAAGGTCAATGAAAAGTTATTTTCCATACTTCAATTAGAAAGTATACATTCACCACACATGCAAGTTTTAGATTACCGTATATTTCTAGTATAAAAACAACTGCAGACCCCCAAACTTGTTTTTTTCCCCCCATTTTATTCTGCATTTCAACATTTCTCAGTTAAATGGTCAGTGGAAGATTAATCAGTGCTTCTGCTCTGTGTGCACCAATAGACCTTTACTTCTGATGAGAATCTCTTTGCTTTGCATCGTTCCTATGGTTCCATAGCCACAATTCAAACTGGTTGTTCAACATTAACTCCCCATTCCATGTCAGGACCGATCTGTTCATCGTGAAGTGTAAAAAAAAGCACATGTAGATCATAGGACTACTTCTCAACCGAAAATTGATGTGCTGCGAAGGCAAGGATGTGATTACAGGAAAGCGGAGAGCATAACACAGAAAAATTGCAACATGATGAAAATAAGACATGATGCCATTAAGTACGATTGATTTTGAGGGATGTTGTGATAAGTGCATTTCATGGAGCGAAGTTTTAACATTTCTTCGAGAGCAACCATTACCTCCCGTTTAGATGGGCACTACAACAAGAAGGAAGCTGAATTGGAAACATGACTAATTGCACAAAATCTCACTCGCACCACTGATTGGTGAGAGTCAGATTAAGCTCCTACAGAGCTTAATCTTTAACTTAAATGTTATTCTGTTGTTTTACATCTCTCTGTTCATGGGGGATTAAGTGTTTCATTATTATTATTTTTTACCTTATGTTCTATTCAGCAAGCTAATAGGTTTCTGTTTTGTTGTATTTCATAAATATGTCTAAGTTTAATAATGTTTGAGATTTTTTTGTTTATTCAGTAATACAGCTGACATTTTTTTTAAGTATAAAAAAAAGCAATTCATGTTATAGAACGGCCCTCTTGGTAGAAGAGAAATTAATTGTCTGTATAAATGTCTGCTTGGACCTCCATGAATTAGGATTCTATGCCATTTTATTCTTCCAACAGGCTCTATGTCGTTGCCTCTTTGTCTGCCAAATGTTTTCGTTCCACTCATCTTTCCATGGACATGCTTGGATGCAGCCCTGAGTAAATAGCCATGTTCTTCAGCAATGATCTTTCATGGCTTTCTCACCTTATAGAGAATGACTGACTGAATGCTGGACAACAGCGAAGTGAGAACCCCTTCCCATAATTGTGTACGCTACGACAAGGACAACATTTCTATGATAATCTATTTTTATTGTTCTTACAGCGTGTTAAACTATTGTTGTCTAATAATTTGATATTGGGTTTTCTTTAGCAAGAAGCTCTATATTAAAATTCAAAAAGAAATAATTTAAATGAATCACTGTGTAAATCTAAATACAACTTGAGTTTCATTGCTTGAACTGAATTATTGAATTAAATTATGTGTCAGTGTTTTCTAATTTATTAAAATGCATCTGCATTGCATCTGCATTCTATTTGTTTAAAACCTTTAAATGTCCCATCATTCGTTCTATGAATTTTATCAGAGCTATTACTGTAAAAATAAACCCTGTAGCCTTCTCTGTTACAGGGTAAGAATGCATTACCATTATGAATGTGTTTATACTAAATTTACAGCAGGTAGGCACTGAAAAGTCATGAAACATTAGTTCAAATGTCAGATGCTGCATTTAGAAACTAAATGTATTTGTAAAACAGAGTAGGAGGGAGTAAGTGCAACTCTAATCTGTTCATTTGTTTAAAAAAAAAACACTATTAGATATTATTTTTCTCATAATTATTTCCACTAGTTTGTGTAACTCTCCAGAGACTGTAGGCTATAAACACAGCCTGGATGAAACACCTCGTCTATTCTTCCTCGCTCAACCCTTATGGGTGCATGAAACAAACTGAGAAACTGAAAAAGGAGAAAGAAAGACGGATATGGTGAGAGGCAACAACACTTAATGAGAGACAAGAGGAATGAGGAGAAGCGTGGGACAAAAAGGAAAGATAAAAATAAAGAAAAATCAAGTAAAAGGCAAAGTCCAAATGAACAGATGACGTTAAAGGAATGGAGCCACACTGCCACCTGCAGACTAAAGCACAGACCTTCACTCAGTCACACTCTGCTCCAGGGTTTTTCCTACACCGACAAGACTGCTCATCTGTTCTGTCTAACAAATATTAAAAGCTTATAAAAAAGAATGATTGATCATTGTTATGTTAATTCTTAGATCAGCTGCAACTGATGAACTTAAGACAATTTTGCCATAATCTTTGCACCTATATACCTAATATAAAATGCACAATGAGGGAAAAAAACAAATGTTTAGGATCCTAGTAATACCTTGTCCTGTGGCTGTATGACAAAGACAATAAGAAGTAATAACTTCCAACTGCTGGCAGATCCCATCATCCTCTAGAGACAATTGGAAACTTTGCATCCATTCCAAACCCTGCCTGACTTCAGGCTATGATTTTTCATTAGCAGCCGCACTTTGCATGTGCCCTGCAGGCATTCTCATAAAGCTACAAAATGAGAATCCATGAAGCATTGATACGTAGACAGTGGATCACTCTGCCTTGTTGACCTTTTCATGCCAACTTCACTTCACACAAAATGCACTGTAACCTGGTGCGTTTTCCAAACTACTTTTAGTGGTGCAGCTCTGTTTAACTAGATGGAAATAACAAGGTTAAGCTGAAGGCTCATCTTTGCACAACTACGTATTAAATAAGAAATTTCTGGAAATGCTAAAGACTTGTTCAACAGTTCATGCATCCAGTAAGTAAAGATTAGAGGTGTACCGATCGATTGGCTGCCAATCATAATTGGCCGATTTCCGTGAAAAAGTGTATGATCGGTGATCGCCGATCACGGTCTCTTGTTGCCGATCACACAAACCAATCACCTGCATCTCATTTCCCAGCCTGCCTGTGCAGCTGGTCTCCTCTTTCCTTCACTCTGCACAAACGCGTAGCAACAAATCCTAAGCGATGTCGTGTGGAACTATATTGCACTGAGTGAATGGGGAAGTTTGCGTGTTACGGTGGAAAATTGAAGCATGTCAAAATGCATCAACACGACGAATCTAATATGGCATAAAAACAATGCCATACTTGACGGAGTTTGGCTACATCGAGGCTCACTGCAGTAAAAAAGACATATCATCAGATAGCAGGTAAAGCAGCGCACAGCTACAAACACTCACCCGGATTAGCATGACGGTCAAAAAGCTAAACAAATAACCAGCAAAATTATTTAAGTCTTCGAGCTGCGATATAAGACGCTGGTTCTGCTCTCGCTGTTGAACCGCTGCTACGCTGTATCGCGTAGCGTACTGCTACGCTGTATCCGCTCTGCTCCAGGTGGAACCTGTGCCACCTGGCGCTCCGCTTCTGCTCCACCTGGTAGTGACTCTCACACCAAACCACTGCTTAAAGCTGCAACATCTAACTTAAAAAATACATTTTACATATGTATTAAAACTTTCGCTGTCCTAACATGAGACAGATAATTTCTGAAAAAATAATCGATCTCCTGCCTGCTCTGCATAATTACTCCGCTCAGTCAGAAATAGCCACTCAGAACTAGCAGTAATCAGCTAGCCGCCATGCTATCAGGAAGTTTTCATTCAGTAACTCAGGATTGTTTATTGTAATGGATCCTGTATTTGCCTTTGAATGTTAAGTTTTATACTTGATTTTTTTTGGCAATGTTGAGAGGTTTTATTTTGGCTCTTTGCATTATTTAGCCTCTTCAGAGCCTTCATATGTTTTCAGTCTGTTAAAGATAGTATTACTGATAGCAGTACAATTTGCACAATGCCCGTTTTGTTTTGTTCTTGGAAAAAGTTATTAAAAACAAGTTTTTGTCTAAATAAAGGTGAATTCATGGTTCCTTTTTCCACATAATGTAACCGGTAGTGCTTATGATTAAAAAAATAATAATTATGTGATCGGTATCGGTGATCGGCCCTCATGGGTGATCGGAATAGGAATAGGTAGGAAAAAACCTGATCGGCACATCTCTAGTAAAGATAGATTATTATGTCATTGTACACACATTTTAAGACACCAGTAGGACTGTTTCATACAAGCAGCAGCACACAAAAAAGCAGCAGTGCAGCATGAGTCCACCAAATTCCATCCACCACTGTTACCATGGCAGCAACATGTATGTGACTCCAGAGGCAGTCAAGAAAAAAAAAACACATAAGACAACACAGAGAAAATGAAGGCTTTAACTTATCCCCCTTCTCCTGGGGAGGAGTATGATTAATCTATGGTGGGCCAATGTTCCTGGCAGGTGGAATTAAGGAGTCATCACAGGTTCAGAAGCTGCACAGCTCATAAGGTGATTCCCACAAAATTGGGATGCATTTGTAGTATTTGCACTTATTTTTTTTAAGGATTCAGTAAATAAGCTGTAAATCAACAACTTCCCCATTTGCCTCAGCTCTCTGTCCACAGAAACAGACTGCTACAGCCTTCCCATTACTGCAGAGGCTTCCTCCCTGTGCTAATAGCTACTTTATAATGTGATACACTGTCTTTCCTGAATGTAAAAACCTTTGTATGGCACCCATCATAAAATGTGGGTGTGGCAGCATCATGCTATGGGGAATGCATTGGGAACGGCCCAGTGAAGCTGATGAGAATATGGATGGAGCTAAACAGACGATAATCCAGGGAAAAAATCTGGTAGAGGTTGCAAAATAATGAAGACAAGAACAGAGGTCCACTTTCAAGCAGGTTAGAATGATGATTTAGAATGGCCCAGTCAAAGTCTAGGCACACAATTAAAAAAAACTTATTTCAAGAGACAATCTGTGGTAAATTACCATCACAGATGCTGTCAATTGCAGTTTGAGTTTGGGGTAAAGGTGGGCCTTAATCATTCTTTGTTATTCATGTTACTTTTATAATTATTGGAAAAGTACCAGAAAATATCATGATGAAATTATTCCACATGGCCCAACCCTAGTTTGGGGCATTTTGGAAAGAATAATGGGTACAAATCTTATTTGTAGTCATTCAAAACCAATAGACAAACTGTAGCTGCAGGAAAGTTGCTTCAACATCTGAATGAACTCCTCCAGATGTCTTTCTGAATTAATGAATGAAGCAGGCCTTGTTGTGAATTTAGGCATTGCTTTTTTTTCAAATGTAATAACTTCCCTAATAACCATTCACACGTGACTTGAGAGTGAATCTCATAGGGGTGACCAATAAAAGGGGAGTAGGTGTGTTTCAGCAGCATGGGACTCCCTTTTTATTTACAGTCCATTTGCTTCATGTACCCCTTAAATCCATGTAGAAACATATTACGTTCAGGATCATTTCTTTTTTGTTTTCATGTAAACATTTTAATTTGAATCACAAACAGAGTGAAGGAAAGATGAGCAAATCTGTGGATCATATCTTGTGTGTTTAGCACGTAAATGGGAATGGGGAGTTAACTGTGGAGGTGGTCACAGAGCCAAAAACATGCATTTATGGGAGAGCAAGCATTGTGAAGCACACCAACCAGCAGTGCTTTGTTACTCTGTGTCTCTCTACACCTGCTTGCCATTTGTAAGCATACTGTGAAAAATCACTGAGCTCTCACACAAAAATTAAGCTATGCTATTGCACCAAAAATATGTGGTTTTGCATTCATATCACAAGAGCACAACAAAAAGAACCCAGCAATATCGTGTAATAATGTGATACTGCAGGAATTTGGCTAAATAACTGACTAAAACAGTCATAATGGCTCTTTCCCGAACAAGGCATTAACTTCATGTCCAAAATGCCACACCCAGACTCCAAACTGAGAATAAGGACTATTATTACCCTTCCTATCCTCCGAGTTCAGAAATGATAATGGTGTACTACACAGGGGGGGATAAAAACTGATGGAGACATAATGGACTTCCTGAGGTACACTTAAAAAAATATTTCACTTACGTCAGCCATTCCCTGCCTTCCACTCACATGCTCAAAGGATAATCCCTCATCTGACAGCAGACCTCTGTGTGCGAGTGTGTGTGTGCGTATTGGGGTAACAGGGCTGACAGAGAAGCATTCAACATTGAAAAGACGAAGATAAATTGATGGAGTAAAGATGGGGACAAATATGACTGCCAGTCAAGGCTGAGATCCTTTGCTTGTCCATCTGACTGTGTGTGCAAGTTGAAACAGCAGTTATGATGAGCACCGACTTTGATGGGAGCAGAGTTGCTGGGGGAATAGACTTAATTTCACAAACCGTTGCACTATGAGAGGAAAGGAAGAAAAAGACAAAGAGGGTGTATAAATGTGTTTTAAGGGACTGTGCTCTGTTTAACTGGCTGTAATTATCCCATCACACACAAGTATGGAAGTGAAATTGATTCAGTTCAGTGTCGGGGAAAAAAAAGGATGTGGGAGGGCTTGGTAAGAACTCAAGACAGAGTGAAGGAGAGACATCAGACAGAAGTGAACAAAAGCAGAAGGCGGAGCAGAGAGCAGAGCTGTTTAAAAGCACTCATAGTGGACTGAAAGGTCCATTAATCTGGGAACTAATTGGCTTTTAGAAATGACATGGGTAACGTAAATACGAAATAAGAATAAAATGAGGTAAACTGAGACATAAGTCAAAACTGAGAAGCAGATCACTATTTCAAAACAGATACAATCGGTTTTGTATAGAATATCTTTTATAGGGCTGCAACTAACAGTTAGTAATCACTTACTATGATAATGGGTTAAAAAAAGCTGGCACAATCTGCAGATTTTTTTTTTTTTTTAATATGCATAGTCCAGTTAATTAATAAACTAGTAAATTAGCTGACAAGTATTCCAATAGTTGATTGAATATTAATCATCTCAGCCCTGCTTTTTATTTCCAATGCAGAAAATGTATGTGTGAGATAGATACTTTAGTTTCTTAGCATGTTGTCTGCATTCTCTTTTTTTTTTTTTTTTTTTTCAAATATTTTTTCAGCTATAGTGGCTTTTTTTTATGGAAGTGACAGCAAAGTGGGTTCTGCAAGAGGGGAAGACATGCTGCGAAGGTAAACGGGCCCCGTCTAAAGCCCATGATGGCCGTGTCAAGAATGGAATCCTCCGTACATGGGTCATTTGTTTTACCACTGTGCCTCCGTGGTGCAAAATTCATTTTCATTTACATCACAAAAATAAATATTTAAAAGGATTACACTTGCTCTAAGCCCTGTGCTGTGATCAGTGATCTGCAAAGACAAAAAAATATATTTGATATTTTTTCTGAGTCAAAGCATTATATGTAATGTCGACTTGGCAACACTTTTCAGAGTGGAAGTTGCAGCAAAGTGAAGTAAAATTAAGGTTAACCATTTTGAGGGTAAGTAAGGTGGTTAAAATAAAGCCAGAGGAAGCTCAGCAATGGAAATTTTGTACTTTAAATGTATAAAATCTTCACCTTGAACTGTTTAAATGATGAGCTTATCTGTTGGTTCCACAAATCACAAAAAAACACTGGATCTAGTGCGCACATTGCATTTTTTTGCCATCTAAGCTGAATTAGATCATCTATATTGCCAAACCTAACTTTTATGCTTGCTCTACTACATATTCTTTAAAGCACAGTTTGTGAACTGTGCTAGTCTTCACAGTTTGTGAACCGTGCTTTAGATTTGTTTTGTTTGTAAAAACAAAATAAAATCCAAAATATAGAAGTTTTAGACCTTTGTTTATTAGATTTTTGTCTTCAATGTCTTTCAATACAAAATTTTCTTTAACCCCCATACCTCTCCAGACATGAAAAATGGGCAAAGAAGCATACTTTTGTAGACTTTGAGACTGGAGAAACCATGATTTTGACTGTGTTTGACAACAGAAAAAACCCCAAAAACAATGTTATATTTTTACACTGACTCTCACAGTCAGCCCTCCACCCCTAATAATAATTAATGACTGGTCACAGCAGGGAGGATGGGAAATAATGAATACTGTTTATATAGCTTCCTATAAACTTTTTAAAGAGAAATCTGAATCCGGCAAAACTCTTAGCGTCAGGTCAAAGTTTCTTCTTAGTCATGTCATGAACCTTGTTTTAATCACACACATTTGCTTAGACCTTGACAGCAAGTTATAGCAAACGCACAGTGAGAGCTGTGAAAATGGAAATCGATGATTTTAATGAGATCTCATCACAGCGGAAACTGTAACAGACATCCTACAACACACCGGGAGGGGGACAAGAGATGGCGAAGACAGGATAAATAGGAGGAGGTGACAGTGTGGAGTGGGAGAGCATACTGTGAGGAAAGAGAAGGCAGAGGAGGAAAGCCAGGAGACGAGCACAAATGCACGCACAGATAACACCGTAATTCAGAAAGCTGGATCGTCCCCGTTTCCCTCCTGCAGTGCCAAGGATGGAAAACATCATGAGGGGAAGGAAACGATTTAAAAACACACACAAACAATCTAAAGAGAGAAGCTATTTTAGTGAGGAAACCGGGACATTCATGTGTTTGAGAAAGCCTGAGCCAAATATAAAAACGATGCACAGAATAGAAAGCAATATACAAGGACAAACATCACAGCAACTACCCGGTCTATAAACAGGGGTTGGGATGTCAGAGGTTTAATGCACTTTTCAGATGATTCAATTATCTTTTTAAATAGTTTGAAAAGTTTACTGCTCTAGGATGTTGTTGTATCAAATGCATTAACAGCCATGAGAAAGCATCCAAATCAACTAGTTTCTATGCAGAGATCAATAGTTTGAATAAAAACAAATATTTGAAATTTCCCTCATATTTCCCAGGACTTTCTCTTTGCCAGCTGCACCAACCTGCCAGGTGCTTCGCATCAGCAAGCCACAGAACTCTCCTTTTGAAAAATGTATATCATAAAAAAGTGACCCATTTCATAGCACTGCAAAGACTAATTTCAGCTATTTATAGATTTTAAATTTATGCTGAGTGTAGTTTTATTACAGATTGCCTAATGGGTTGTGAAAAGCAACTAGAAACTCACAAAAAATTTTTGTTTTGGTCTAATAAACTCAATGACTAGCGCATTAGTTAAAAAAAAGAAAAAATAAGGAAGCAATTTTAAAAAGCAAACTCATGCATTTATGTTAATAAAAACAAACAAAAACTACAATCCTACTTTCAAACTCAGCCTAAGCTCTGAAAATAATGCTTTCGTCGTTTCCAATTTGATCACACTTTAAATAAAACTATAATTACATTTAACTTTAAAAAGTAATTGGTTAGAAGAATCTCTTCTTTCCCATCTGATTTACACACAACGAACAAGACACACCATCTGACACAGAAGTACTTCTTTCCAAGCTTGTTTCTGTTTATTTTGCTGCAAAGTACTAGCATAAATTACTATATTAATATGGAATAGAAAATAAATATCCTTTATTGTTCCACAATGGGGACATGTCTGATATAACTGCAGACTGAATACAGAATTTTGAAAGTCACAATGTCTGGAGTCTGACAAGGATGTTTTTCTAATTATATGCTTATTTCTGCTGCTTTTTATTCATGATTTCTTTTACTTGTTACATTAACTCTTCATATGCATTATTAAGTGAACGAAATAAAAATAAAATGAAAAAGAAATCAAATGCACATTATGAACACTAGGTGGTGCAGTTTTTCACTATGAGATTTCGTCTATCACCAAATCTGTAGGTCTAACAACAAAAACTGACCAGAAGAGGCTAGTTGTTCCTTTTGATTTCATTAGCCTTTTGTGACAAAGAAAGTCAATATGTTTTGTAGGATTTAGCCAGGTAAAATAAGGTAATCAGCCTTTCCATGCAATCAGAAATGAGAAGTTATACAAAAGCAACAAATTTCCTATACAAAATAGTTTACAAAGAACAGGGAAGAAGATCAGGGTTCATCGCCAGAAAACTTGGTAAGCCCAGCAGTCAGAGCGCAGAGGCCCTCCACTGGTGGTCCACCGTGTATTAAAATATGCTAAGTTTACAGGAAATGTAAAAGTATTACCGAGTACTTTTACTCAGTAATACTTACTGACGATGTTACAGGAAAACATGGTCAGTGAAATGCCATTTAAATCCACAACCAGTCTTAAAAGCAACAAATCAAAAAATACAATTAAAATAAATATCAATTATTTGCACTTCTGTTTAATCCAAATTAAGTTAGCAGCAGTTTAAAGCCCCCCAGGCCTCCAGGGACCTCCATAAATGCATATTTTAACACAGACTACAGATTTATAAATGTAGCATTCGGTTATTGAGATTATCAATGCTCCTAAATTTGATTGAATGGTTTCACCATACATAAATTAAAATATTTGAAATTGTTTAGCAATTAAATGTAAGATTTTAAGGAGTTGGCAAGTTTACTTTGTGAATGTTCAAAGAACAATCTTCATAGTTAGATTGTTTTGTTACCATAGCTACAATCTGATGCTGAGAGTTTACTCTTTGAGTTTGAGCTGTTTGTTTACAAATGCATCTCAGTAAATTACAATTATCACTGATTGCTTTTTAGGTTTCCCAATTGACATGACGCCGGCCCCGCCCCCTTGTATAAGTAGAGCTGTCCTCTGACAAGCCAACTGTTATGGCAGACTAGGAGAACTCAATGCGTTACTCGAGACATTTTTTGAGTCATTTTTGTCTTAACACTGAGGCAAAGACGGCAGGCAAGAAAATTCTCTAACTAGTCCTACGTCAGGTCTATAAGGTTATTAGCGGGACATAACGGAGAAATCAACGAAAAAAGCCCAAGAGGAAAAATGAAGGACACCAAGTCTACTTGGACGTGAGTGTAAACGCTGTAGGACGCACTTTGCACGTACAAAATGGATGAGTAATGATTTAAATAATACCGGCTTGTGAAAATCTGCCTTCAGGAAAATGCTTAGAAATAAACAGTAGTGTGGGGTGCTGTGGTGGTGCAGGGGCAAAGCACGACCCACATATTGAGGCCTTAGTCCTCGTGGCGGTGGTCGCAGGTTCGATTCCTGGCCTGGTGACATTCACCGCATTTCTTCCCCCTCTCTCATTATCCACCTTCCTGTCTAACTACTTTCAAATAAAGGCTACTACAGCCAACAAAACTTTTAAAATAAAAAAAGGCCACTACAGCCAACAAAACTTTAAAAAAGCAAAAAGGTTTAAAAGAAATAAACAGTAGTATGAAACTATGTTTAAATGCCAATATAGCAGTTAGCGCAGTCTGCTTTGATGCTGCCATAGAGCTACCATTGGAATCTACATGCATAAAATCCAGCAAAACTACCTTCACTTATTGATCTGGAAATGATTAGATGTTTAGCATTGTTGTTTTAATTTAACTGAGTTGTTTATTTGACGCTTAGCCGTCAGCCGTTAGCACGGAGCCGTGAGTGGTTAGCAGGGAGCCGTTAGCTGTTTAGTCGTGAGTCGTCAGCACGGAGCCTCAGCCTTTTGTAAGGAGTCGTTAGCACGGAGCTATCAGACTAATGTGGTAGTTTCTGTCCATCAGTTTCATTCAACTGGACGTGAGGTGGGCTGCAGTCCATGATCCATTTCTTGCGGTATTCCAGACTCCTTTTTGATTTTGGAAATGTAATAAATTGTATTCCGCCTTCTACACATTCTGGGTAACGGCTCTCAGGATTGCTTATTACCCACTGACAACTGGGACTGTGATTATCTATTATTTTCCTCAAAATCTCTCTGACTGCAGCGTGTTTTCTATTATAGATACTGCCAATATTGTCTGAGTACTGTACTTGGGATGCTGATTGGTCAGTTGCTGACAAGTGCAGTGGAATGCTTGGGGGAGGATTGCTCTGCGTCAGCATGGGGTCGGAGTGGGCGTCATGTCAATTAAACCACCCCCTTCTCAAAAGAATTTACTAAATCTATGTTGAAATGCTGTTAGTGGTGCTCATGTTATTAGCACGAAGAGGGGCCCCTAAATCCAATTCTGCTCAATTCCACATACAAAGTTGGCCCGGCCCTGCATGATAAGTTAAATCCGCTGCACTGCACAAAGGTGCAGAGATGCACAACAAACGGGATATTGAATTTAATGCTGCTAATGTGACTTTAGCTCTTCCATTTCGTGTCTGTTAAGTTTTTAATAAGAGCCACAGAAACTGTTTTGGTTGTCCGAGCTTTGCGGGACACGGCCGCACGCATCAATTCTGTCTGACTAGGTGGACATAACATTTAATATGGTTTGATGCATTATGTAACCGTAAAAATAATACTACAAATAATAATAAAATAAAAATAAAACCAGCATGATGCGTGACTACAAGGCAAGTGCGAAAACTCCTCCACAGGCTGAACCACAAACGCACCATTGGGGGCCACATACATAAACTTTATCAGCACAGACACAGAGCCACGCGCTGAGCAGCATGTTGAGATGTAAATATCCATACAGATCAGCCTGTGTCCAGTTTGAGTGAAATCTGCATTGAGGTAAACTTCAGACATCAAGCAGTGACAGTGTGCGAGGCAACGCACAGAGGCACCAGCGAAGTGACTTGCTTTGTGGTCTGTTAATTGCATCAACTATCAACCCATCTTTTAGGAATAATTCTGCTCAATCGGTAAAATACTCAGAGCAACAGAGACGCTTGCAGTTCGGCTTATTAAAAGAAAAAAAAAATTAATTTTTTTTTTTTTTTTTAATTACTCTTATCCTAAAAACAAAAACAACCCTGAAGATGTGTGTGGTTAAAAATAAAAAAGACTGACCAGGACTTTGATTGCCCAAAGTGAAGGTAGTTGATGCTGTAGAGGTCCATGTCCTCAGTGTGCCAGGCAAAGGTGGTCTTCCACATGCCAAAATACAGGTACGGCGTGTTGACTCCTTCAATGACAATACCGCACTCCTGCTCCACCATGTCCAGTAGAGTGTTGAGGTGACCGATGTTCCACTCATGAATGCCCTGGACAATAAATGATGCATTTCATTATTAGTGTTTTAATGATTAGATGTGTGTCAGTCACCCACTTGTTGTCATACATGGTACTGCATATTAAGAACTCAGCAGTGGTGGGAAAAAGCTCTAAACTTAGAGTATTTCTCTGCATTTCTGAGTGAGTGGGGTTCAGTGAACTACTTATCAATAGTAAAGTAGTCTGCAGTCACCAAACATTTTATTGAGGTAAATTTGCAGAAAATTATGTTTTAAAGAGATAATGGTTAACAGGTATTCAGACAAAGCTTAACATGTTCATCTAAGAAAAGTCAACATTATATTAGTATATTGCAAACATTGATGTTTGCATGAGACAGTTTAGTTTTCCGTCTTGCCAAGCAATGTCAATGTTAGAACAAGAAAGCTTTTTTTTAATTGTAAAACTAAATTCAACACTAATTCTTATATGATGCTAGTAAAGTATAGACTTCAGATAAATATGTCACTTGAAATAAGTTGCCATTTCTTAAAAAAAAAAACATTCTAAAAACTGCTTACATTTAAGACAAGGTTCTTCATTATTATCTGCAAATCTGCTCATAAAATACACTAAATGGTACAAACCGGATTCCAAAAAAGTTGGGATACAAAATAAACTGTGAATAAAAACTGAATGCAATGATGTGGAGGTGCCAACATCTAATATTTATTCAGAATAGAACACAAATCACAGATGAAAGTTTAAACTGAGAGAATGCATCATTTTAAGGGAAAAATATGTTGTTTCAAAATTTCATGGCATCAACAAATCCCCAAAAAGTTGAGACATGGCCAATTTTACCACTGTGTGGCATCTCCCCTTCTTCTTACATCACTCAACAGTCGTCTTGGGACAAAGAAGACCAGTTTCTCAAGTTTAGAAATAGGAATGCTCTCCCATTCATGTCTAATACAGGCCCGTAACTGTTCAATCGCCTCGGGCCTTCTTTGTCACACCTTCCTCTTTATGATGCGCCAAATGTTCTCTATAGGTGAAAGACCTGGACTGCAGGCTGGCCATTTCAGTACCCGGATCCTTCTCCTACGTTTCCATGATGTTGGGTTGCTGCAGAATGTGGCCTGGCATTATCTTGTTGAAAAATGCAGGGTTTTTCCTGAAAGAGATGATGTCTAACTTAACTAAATTAACTTCCTTAATGAGCTCAACAACTTCTTTGGAAGATCTGAAACCCTAAATAAAACCCCTGCAAGGAAAGCTGTTCACCCTGATGAACAGGCTCTCAGGCTTGAAACATCTGCTGTGCGAAAATCCCTGAGAAACATTAACATCTGAAAAGCTGCAGGTCCAGACAACATTCCAGAAAGGCTGATCAAAGAGTTTGCAGACCAACTTAGCCCATGTGCTCACAGACATCTTCAATAAATTACTGTATCAGGCCATTGTACCCTCATGTTTTAAGTCAGCTATTATTATTCCAGTGCCCAAGAAACCAACCATCACATGTCTTAATGACTTTCGACCCGTTGCATTAATATCTCTCATCATGAAGTGCTTCGAGAAAGTGGTTAAGGGTCATATAATCTCTATACTGCCTCCATCATTTGACCCTTTCCAGTTTGCATACAAATCTAAGCGCTTGACTGAGGATGCCATCTCCACTGCTCTTCATCTGAGCCTGGTACACCTGAAGAAAAGAAACACCCAGGTACGGATGCTGTTTTTGGACTTCAGCTCAGCATTCAAAACGATCATACCCCAGGATCTGGTATGCAAACTGGTCCCCCTGGGCTTCAATACTCCACTGTACAACTGGCTGCTGGACTTCCTCATGGACAGAACTCAGTCTGTCAGTGTGGGTAATAACACCTCCAATATCATTTCTTTAAACACTGGTTCCCCCCAGGGCTGTGTCCTGAGCCCCCTGCTGTTTACCCTGATGACCCACGACTGTCATCCCAGGTTTAACACCAACCACATCATGAAATATGCAGACGACGACAATTATGGGACTCATTCAGGACGACAATGAAGTGAACTACAGAAAAGAGGTACAACATCTTGTGGACTGGTGCAGAATAAACAGCCTGCTCCTGAATGTCGACAAAACAAAAGAGATCATTGTCGACTTCAGGTCTCGACCCAACCACACACCTCTCCTCATCAATGACAAAGCAGTGGAGATCGTCAGCAGCACTAAGTTCCTGGGGGTGCACATTACAGACAACCTCAGCTGGACAACTCACATCGCTTCACTGGTGAAAACAGCACAGCAGCGCCTGCACTTTCGGAGACAAATGAGAAGAGCTTCGCTCCCCCCTCCCATCCTCTCCACCTTCTACAGAAGAACCATTGAGAGCCTGCTGTCCAGCAGCATCTCCATCTGGTCTGGGAGCTGCAAGGCCTCAGACTGGAAGTCTCTGCAAAGAGTGGTGAAGACAGCCGAGAGGATCGTTGGGGATCCATTCCCCCCTATCCAGAGAATTGCATACAGACGCTGCTTAGCCAGAGCAAACCAGATCCTCTCTGATTCCATCCATCCTCTCCATGGTCTGTTTATCCGATTGCTGTCTGGGAGGAGAGTCCGCAGCATTCACTGCAGAACAGCCAGACTCAGAAATAGTTGTCTTCCACTGGCCATCAGATTGCTCAACAATCCTATCATGAAAACCCAATCATGTTGTCAATTGACCTAATTAGTGTTAACTGGTCTTCCAGCTGATGGTCATATGCTCAATTTCCTTTTTCCAGCCACTTACTGCTACTTGTCCCAACTTTTTTGGGATTTGTAGACACTGTGAAATTTTGAATCAACATATTTTTCCTTTAAAATGTTACATTTACCCAGATTAAACTTTTGATCTGTCATCTATTACAAATAAAATATTGACATTTGCCATCTCCACATTATTGCATTCAGTTTTTATTCACAATTTGTTTAGTGTCCCAACTTTTTTGGAAACAGGGTTGTACATTTAGGTTCAACTAATCCACCTTTCCCATTGAAAATAGCTGCTTCTTGCCCACTGCAGTGACAAAGCTACTCCTCACCTCATCGTAGATTGAGCCACTGACATCAGCCCCATAAATGGGTGACACAAACGTCAGGTTCTTCCAGTACTTCCTCTCCAGGTCATCAAAGTCTTTGTGGCGTGGGGTGCAATATCTGAGAAAAACAAAGTGAAGCAAAAGAAGCAAAAAAATTAATAATTAAAGAATTGTACAAATGTTTTTCTAAATCACTTGTGAATTTTTGATCTGAGATTTTTCACTCTGCCTAATAGTTGTACATTTTGAGAGGAGGGTTGCTGCCTCCAAATATGACTCCCAAACAAGAGCTGCAGGACAAATTTAGTCAAATAAGCCTTTTTATGTCTGCTGAGGACAAGTTCAGCTAAAGCGCTGTTCTTTTTTAATCTTAGTAACTGTGAAAAGATCACCGCTTTCACCTAGAGCGCATCTTTCCTCATTCTTTAACAGTAACACTTTACAAATCCATTAATACACATTAATACACACAATACAATAACCCATATCTGATTAAAATAATTCAATATATTATTTATGATACTTACTTTGAACCACCAGAAGGTGCTATTGATATATTTTTAAACTTCAACAAGAAGACCATTGGTAAAAAGGTAAAAAGTCATAAAAATCGAGTTTATTGGTTTCTAAAACAAAAAAAGAATGAAAAAGGGTATGACACATAGTAAGCTTTCAGTACTGAATCTTTTCACTACAGATTTAATTCAATCTACAGTCTTTATAGATTACCTTTTAAAATCCAAATTGGTCTAGTCGGAAAAAAAATATTTAATTTTTACATTTCTAATTGAAAAAGAAAAATTTATGAGTTGTTTTTTTTCCCCCCGTGCATTTATGGTTTTGATTTCCAGACTGTTCAAGAGCACCAACTTGCTGATTTAATTTATGTTTGTATCCTACATTTGAATAAATATGTCTAGTCATGTTAATTAAATACTATTTTATGTAAAGATGTAAGGGAATTCACTGCTTTTTATCTTCAACTGCAATAAATACAATACAGTTATTTCCAAATTGTATTGCTATTTTTTAACCAATCTATGAATATTCAATAATATAGTTGACATAAATCATTGGAAGTGATTTTTACATAATCAAGTACTCCTATCTGAAAGTGCAGATATCTCTTTTGCTACAAACACCGATAAACATCAACAACTTAAGTTCCAAAAAAATCTTACAATTTCTCAATTCTTTCCATTCTTTATTTTAGTTCGTTCTCTACAAAATTGGATCCCACAGATTTTTCTTGATTTCACTGTATCAAACATTGGTCTTTAACGTATTACTTTTGTGTACATGTAGGAGAGGAAACTTCTAAGTTATATACAGGAAATGTTAAAAAAAGAAATGCTGCCAGCTTAGTGGCTTAAATGATAGAGAACTTACAAAGACGAAAGCAAAAGCAACTCACTTTTTGCTGTTAGCCAGCTTGCGATATTCACCCACAGTCATGGATTTCTTCTGAATGTTGTATTGGGTAAACAAACCAGACTGACCAGTTACCACCTGCATGATGGGGGCTGGGATCACCATGTCTTCAATAGTATCATAGGATTGGCGAGGTTTCCAGCCCTCTGGAGGAATCACCTGCACATGGAAAAGGAAGGTTAGCAGTTTTATGAAGAAAATTAATATCCACCTGACCTCCTTCATTATTCTTCAGACTGGAAATGTAGTTAAAAAAGCCTTGGTGTGGAGACGACTAATGAATTCAAGTGTAGAAAATATGTGCATATTTTTTGGCAGCATTACCTTTGCCAGGCCAGCACGATGAGCTCCTTGACTCTCCATGTACACGATATATTGGGCAAAGTCTTTAAACTCCTCCATGGTAGGCCTGAAAGTCATGATCTTACAGCTGGGGTTCTTGGTAGCAGCTGGAGCAAGGGGTGGTGGATCTGGTCCGACCTGCTGGAGTGGCTCAAAACCTGGAACGGGTTTGGAAGTTCCCTCTAGGTCTACAGGTAGAACTGGGGTGATATCTGGAGCTGCGTGTTGCTCTGAGGTCACCGGGTTACTGGGTGTTTCAGCTGCTGCTGGCTCCTGGATGGGAACATGATCTGGGGCTGGACTGGAGCCGAGAGCAGGAAAAGAGACCGGTCCAGGATCAGGGGGTGCAGTGGGGGCAGGGTTCGGAGCCGACACTGTCTCCATGGACTTGTCGGTATCCATCAGATGCTTACAAGGCTTGCAGGTAAATCTGTGGGGGACAGCAAGGACAGTTGGGGTTGATTTTGGACTTGACCTATTTTTAAAAAATACTACTGTGAAAACCAAATAGTATGAAATGTAAAAGCCAAGTTTGAGTAAGATAAACACAGTTAGGTGTGCTCACAATAAAACCGTCACACCAAGCATTAAATTCTAGTTCAGCTATTTTTCTGTCCGTGAAAACCCTGCCTGGGGTCCAATCAGGAACTGAAATTTTAAGTTAACTTTTGTTGCAATCAAACTCTGTAAGAGAGTTTGATAGTATGTGAGAGGGTTTGACTGTGAATGTAAGAGAGTTTGATAGTACGTGTGAGAGTTTGACTATGAATGTAAGAGTTTGATAGTACATGTAAGAGTTTGACTGTGAATGTAAGAGAGTTTGATAGTATGTGTAAGAGTTTGATAGTACGTGTAAGAGAGTTTGATAGTGAATGTGAGAGTTTGATAGTATGTGTAAGAGTTTGATAGTGAATGTGAGAGTTTGATAGTATGTGTAAGAGAGTTTGATAGTGAATGTGAGAGTTTGATAGTATGTGTAAGAGAGTTTGATAGTGAATGTAAGAGTTTGATAGTACGTGTAAGAGTTTGATAGTACATGCAAGAGTTTGACAGTGAATGTAAGAGAGTTTGATAGTATGTGTAAGAGTTTGATAGTACGTGTAAGAGAGTTTGATAGTGAATGTGAGTTTGATAGTATGTGTAAGAGTTTGATAGTGAATGTGAGAGTTTGATAGTATGTGTAAGAGAGTTTGATAGTGAATGTGAGTTTGATAGTACGTGTAAGAGAGTTTGATAGTGAATGTGAGAGAGTTTGATAGTATGTGTAAGAGAGTTTGATAGTGAATGTGAGAGAGTTTGATAGTATGTGTAAGAGAGTTTGATAGTGAATGTGAGAGAGTTTGATAGTACGTGTAAGAGAGTTTGATAGTGAATGTGAGAGAGTTTGTAAGTTTTGGCCCTTGGGGCCTTTCATAGGCAAGTGATCACTGATCACGTTCATTCAGGGATTTTTTTTTCTGGCCACATTTCTTTCTCAAAGACAATGATCCCACATTCCAGTTTAAATAATGCACTGGACAATTCTTTTTGTCATTTCTGTAATCTCCTTAGATATTTTTATCGGCTCGATGCCGTTAATTTGACCTTTCTTAAACAGACTAACATCGTTTCCACAACCACAGCCATACGTCTTTCAACACAGTTGTTTTAGAAATAACTCATTGCATCAGTTGTGGTTAAACAACTTGTTGCCATCTAAAAGATAACCACTCATGTCGGAAGCTCGTAACTATTTTTTTAGTTACATCCAGATGGATAATTTTTTTTGTCCAGGCAGAGTATAATTTTGTCAGCATTTTAATAAGTTGGTAACACTGTTGCTCTGCCGCAGCAAGGAGATACTGGATTCAAACCCCTACTTGGCATCTTTCTGCATGAAGTTTGCAAGTGTTCCCTGTGCATGCACGGGTACTCTGGCTTCCTCCCACAACATAAATACATGACTTGTGGTTAATAGGTCTCTATAAATTGCCCTTAGGTGTGAGTGTCTGTGTGTCTGTGTATGCATAGTTGTCTGCCCTGTGTTAACATTTGATGGCCTAGCTACCTGCCCAGGGTGTACCACACCCCTCGACTGATTTTATTTAATTAAAAGAATAAAGTAAACCATTACGAGAACACAGTCATATTACCAGAATAGTTATAATATTGGCAGAATAAAGATGCAATAATGCCAGAAGAAAGTTGAAAAAGAGCTTTGATAGTTATCAAGATCTGACCTGACCAAATTAGCAAGTTTGTCATTCTTTCTTTGAAATGGGCAGTTGTTTAAATGACCTGCTGACGTGTTAAAACATTAAGTATTTCCTTGTATATAAAACTGTTACCAATTATAAATTCACAGGGTGCTCAGTATTCCCAATTTAACGAAGCTTGGTGTAGCGCTCTCATAAAATTCGGACTTAAACCTTGTATTATCGCAATTTCCTCATACTAAAAATAAGTCAAAAAAATTCTTAGTCTGGTCCTAATATTAAGTCGTAAACAAGTGACTGTAGTTTGAAGAAAAAAGCCAGGAAAACGACAAAGCTTACATAGCCCATGAGTTTATTATGAATGCAAAAATGTGCACTTTTCATCTCATGCTGAAATATACGTTTCAAATCTGTAAACATTAGAGTATTTCTTTCAGCAAATTTTATAAAAACTTAGCATATTCTGCAGTGCAAATACATATTTTATTATAGTTCAACAGCTGTTGAAACGCTGGTCTGCATCTTTCAGAACACTGCATCTACATATGACTTTCACTAGCAAATATATTTGCATGTATTAAATTACATCTACTTAAAGTGAAACCCCAGAAAAGTCAACTTTACAACACCAACATGATTTAAAAAGTCCCATTTTGGCTCATGTGTTACAGTAACACAAGAAACATGTTACATTGTAATAATAAAAAAATTATTTTCACTTTTAATATAAATGTTGCAAAACAGCACCAATTGCAAATATGTAGGGCAGAGTGACTTCCCCAGGCAAATGGATCTTACAACTTCAAAGGTATTTGCATCAGAAAATGGAGAACCATCCCTAATAAGGTTTCAAGCAGCTGAAGAGATAAACTTTATACACTTTATAAAGAAAAACATGCTATCCACCAATTAGCCAAAAACCTCAAACATCTACAAATAGCTTTTTGAAAATGACTTGTCACAAATTAAACAACCGTTTTCTGGATTAATTTAAATAATTTATTCTTAATAACACACAAAGAAAGATTTACTGGATAAGAGCCTAGAAGAACTCCTGCCGTCCCAAACCACAACATGAAGGGGCCTAAATGGTACCTTTAACTCCATTTGGGCCCGAAACTTCCATGTTGTATCCAGTTTACTTCCTTAAAATGGTCCTAAATGCAAACACTCGTTAAATACATTTATTGTTCTGGTGCTCGTTAGATATCATCTGCTTCATGCAAATAAAAAAAGTCTCATGAGGCATTAACAAAGTGAATTATTGTTACAATGCCGTTACTGCTGCTAGCCCTGCTCAGCTGATACCACTAGCATTCTATTCAAAATGACAGCGGCTAAAATATTGCCACACTAGGCAACTGCAATGAACAAAACTAAGGCTACCCTTCAGTCTCTATAGCAGGAAAACATTTAAAAACACACGCACGCACACAATTGCGAATATAGTAAGTACAGCTGTAATAAAATTAGCTAGCGTCTAGCTAACAGCTACCATATCTGCAATTAGAAAAAAACAAACAAAACCAAAACGTCGCGACGACAACCGATAGCACAGTCAAACTACAAATTCTTGTACTTTATATTTTAGTAAAATACGCTTCAGAAACATTACCTCCTGCAGAAGATTATCGTCCTCTCTCCGTTTGGCTCAAACGAATTGGTTTCGTTTGGTTTATCGGTTTTCTTTTAGCTTTAGCAAGCAGCTGTCGCTGAGCTTGTTTGTGGGTTTAGGCCCTCCGAATAGTGGTCTGTGATTGGTTGAGAGACGTTGATCTTATAGAATTTCTGTAATCTCATTGGTTGATCGCATGAGTGACAGGGTAAACAACGACTCAAATCCTACGCCTAGTAACGTTCATCATCAGAGGGTTATAACCTACCAACCAGACGCCAGGCACGTACTCTCGTACATGGGTTTTCGACTCTGCAGTCATGGCAAAACACACAAATATATATAGTCTTGAAACGCATAAAAAACATTTTAAGTTTTTATTGAACTTAAAAGCTTTTACAAAACCGTGAGTGATTTGCCTATATTTTTGGACTAGCCAAGTAGAAATTTAAGGCTAGAAATTTTTTAAACCAACAATTAATTCGTAGATATAATGTAATAGACATGTTCAGTCGATTATTAAATCACAGAAGTACAAATAACAATATACATATTCAGTTTAAATCTTTTTTTAAATTTTATTATTGAACAATGACAATTTTTGCACCAAACATGTGCAGCGAATGCTAAAACTACGCATGAATTCTAAAACGGACTAAAAACAATTTTTTTACAATTTCAGAAAATATACATTTCCCAGCATTTGCAGATATTTTGGCAGAAGAAATGCTTGCATTCAGGACAATTTGCACATTGCTAGAGTGTTTGACCAAACAGAAAAACAACATAACGGACAAAAGCGGCTGTTAGAGACGGCATTAAACACCAATATCAAATATACTTAACTTTAAAATACAAGCATTTCTTGTTTTCACAATGGAATCAAATTTTATAAATGACCACTGGGAAGACACGAGACTGAACCTTCAAATTACATAAGGCAAAATTGTATACATTTTAAACTTTAGAAAAAATACAAATCAAGTCTCTAGGCCGAAGTAGGTTTGAGTGTTAAGGACAAAGTCTAGAGAGCTAGATAGATGGGACATCTACTTTACACTCTTTAAGAATAACCATATCTTTGGACTATTAAAAGTGAACCACAAAATAGTTAACCTAAAAAAAATCTGTCAAAAGGAAAAAAAAAAAGTATTTTCAAGCTATTTTTTCCTTCAATTGTAATCAATTTCAGAATGTGAACTTACAGAAATAATAAAAAAAAAGTTCCTGTTTGATCATTTTTGGGTGAACGGTACATGTTGACGTTTGATGACACGGCTTACAGATAAGCTCTCCTCTTACTCAAGTGCTTTAAAAGAAAATGTGGTTTTTGTTTACATTTTAAGGAATTACAAATCTAACTTCTTTGTTAATTGATCGCATCAGTGCATTGCCATATGAAATGATTATGTCAGGACTCAAGAAATCAAATCATTAAATGTCTGACTTTTTCATAATAAACAGATCAAAACCAGTTTAACAAGAAAACCAATACATAAACACCTAGTCATAGCCTTAGAGATCTTTAGATAATTTTGGGAAGCAGATTACGTCTTTAGATCAAATATTTCTTCAATGAGTGCAAAACAAAGGAATTTGGGGGAAAAGATAGGTTAATTTTAAATAAGGAATATTAGCAGTAGCTAAGCAAAATATGGAGGAATAATTGCCATTAAAGGGTAACGGTACAACCAGTTCTAAATGAATTCTCAATGAATATTAGACAAACAGCTCGACAGTAAAAATGGTTGTATTTTAGCCCACAAAAACTGTAGCTTTTTATTCATAGAAAATATATTAAGAGAAGTGGACTCTTTATTGCCTCAACTGGAAATTTCCCCCCTACAGGTTTCATTGCGCTTCTTTGAGGGCTGAGTAGAGTGGAATAATGATCATCGCCCATTGCTGTAGCCTGGGAAAAGCTGACTTAGAATGTCCTGCAGAATTTTGTTGACAGACATGGAGTAGTTCTTGCCCAGGTCGTGTCTGCAGGCAGGGCAAGTGTAAACTTCTGCCCTGAAAGACCGCTGGAGGCATTCCTACAGATAAAAACAGTAATATTGATTTGTAACCAAGAATTTTATACATATCAACTTTTACCAGTGTTAACAATGCCAATCCCAGAAAATCAATTTATATGCTAGATGAAAAGGCATGCACAGATAACAAAACAAATCAATAAAATAAATTAAATTAAAAGTGTGCTAACCATTCACACTTTCAGTGTCTAAAAACAAAAGCATCATAGAGTAAAGGCTCCACGCCCTTCTAATCAGGCACGTCTGATTAGCAGTGATTGGATTTTACTCAAGAACATCAGGGTAAAGAGTTGAATACACATACACACTTTTAGTTCTGAGAAAGAACCATCAATCCAATGTTAACTTAATATTGAAGATTTCTGGGTCCTCACCTTGCAAACATTGTGTTGGCACTCTGTGGTTATTGGCTGAAAGACCACTTCTTGGCAGCAAATACAAAGGAAAACCTCTTCAACCTTGGTCAGAAATTTCTGCAAGAAAAAAAAAAAAAAAAGATAGTCAGAAAATGACAAAAAAATATATATATTTTCAGTAAAGTATTCACAGTTGTGTTTAACCGAAGATTTATTCTGAGGTGAAAATTGGGTTTCATTCATTCATGCTTTGGGTTTTTACAAGAAGACTTCATTGGTATCAGCTTTTATAATCCAATTCAATCCTATAAACTTACCTAAACACACAGCTGGCATGCAGACTAGATTCAAAATGTCAGATGGATTTATTAAAGCAAATGGTTAAGTGGGTTCACCAGTATTGCATTGATTAATGTGTTTCAGATTTACCATCATCCCTGCAGAGAATCAACCTACATTATTAATCATGTATCTTGATTAATAAAAAAAAATTATATATATATATATATATATATACACACAGGGGTGAAAGTAAGGGGGTACGGTAGGGTACTGCGTACCCCTAAAAGATTTAGCGGGGGTACGCAGTACCTGCAAGAGAGGAGAGCGGCTGTCAGCTGTAAAAAAAAAATTAATGGGTTCACTGTGCAGCTGTGAGTGCACCTACTAATCAGCCATGACTGATTAGTTTTTCAAGAAAAATCTAAAACACGACTTAATCAGTTAATAAATAACTTTTTACCCCCATTTCATATTGTTTCTGAACTGGTCGTGCATATAGAGCACGTGGAAGGTTTTGAGTCGATCTCGGCATTAGGTGAGAAACTGAACGCCACCAGGACGATGAGACCAGTACATCCTCCTCTGGCTCGCTTAAAACGTTCGTAACTTTATGAAAGAACCTTGGTCAAAAATTTCTGCAGGAAAAAAAAAACGATGTCAGCAAATGACATCTTTGTCATGTTTGTTAAGTATTTAACAAACAAATGGCTTCTACCGTGGTTATTATGTGAAATTAAATTGTCTAATATAAAAAATAGTTTGGTGCTGTCGGGCTGAGAGGCTTTTCCTTTAACAATTTTTTTTTGCCTCTTATTTAGTGGAAATATTGATGTTGATGAGATTTTCTCAAAATGATAACCTTTTTCAACCTTTATAGCTCCAATGTTGAAAATAAGGCTCCAATATTCACAAATGACATTGAAATTAAATCCAGTCCAACATCTGGTTTGAGGTGATTCCTCTGGAACCTATTGGAGGAAAGCCATCCCAACTTCAGAAGATGTGCTTTTAACTTAACAGAGCTCTGTGGTTCCTCCCATCAGTATGAGTCAGGGTGAGGAGGCGCTATGTTAGGAAGAGAAGTGGAAGCTGCAGGATCTTCAGAACAAACAGGTCATGATGCTAGGCTACTGATTATCCCTCTGTCTGGACACAGGATCAATAGAACCAGTTCAAAAGCTGAAATTAATGATTATATGCCAGACATGGAAAACTGGGATGCACTCCATGCCATGACGTTCAGAATTTAGGTCTCATGGCATCTCAAGATGTCGACATTGCAGCCAGTGGACTGAAGGAAATACAGCTCCATTTTGTAGCAATTCAAGTGCTACCCAGCTTTTATCGCTTTGCAAAAATTTAATCAGCACAGAAACTCCAAAGCACACAAAGAAGCTATTAGTTTTTTTGTCATAGTACCCCCAAGAATTTAAAACTACTTTCACCTCTGTGTGTGTATATATATATATATATATATATATATATATATATATATAGCAGGAACCTACAGATACAATTCCATTATTCCAATCCATGTTACTGAAAGCTGATTGTTTCAGTTGTTTTTAAAATAAACTGGGAAAGTTCAAAGCAATATTAACTCTGGAGATTTTAATATAGTTACTGGGCTCAGTGAGACCACCTGATGAGGACTGATTTCCTCTGACCCAGCAAACACCTGAAGCTGAGACAGAGCTGCTAATATGACTAGTGCTATTACTGGTGTTAATTAAGCACCAGTTCAGCACTAGAACCAGTTTACTTAACAGAAACATATCAGGTACCCCCGTTTCAGTGAGGGAAATGCAGTATGTAGATCTGTATGTGAATGTGCAGAGATATAACTATGAATACTCTAAAGTCCCATGTTACCGGTCCAAGAGAGAGCGACTCCATAGCTTCATCCCAAAGCTTCTTGTTTTGCTGGTCATTCTTAATGAGGGATTTCTGCTCTTGTGAAAGCTTGTAGACTTCCACTTTGATCTTCTTGGTAGTCTTGGCAGGCGAGGTCTTAGGGGATTCTGGAGAAAACAAGTCAGATTTATTTTTGCGTCTAAACATTTCAGATTTTTTAAATAATCCATCAGCTCTTCTCAGCGAATGTGATCATCTCTTTCAAAACCGGGATTTCCTATCTGCAAATTGCAGAAGTGAAAAACAAAGAAACAAAAACAAAAGGCGCACAATCCGACCAGTTAAAGCCACAAAGAACTTACCACTCTCCAGAGATTTTCTCTTCCTCTTTGCCTTGTTGGGCGTCTCTTCCTCCTCCACTTCATTTTTGTTCTCCTTCTCCTTTTGATAACCGGCAGGATACTGGAACAGCAGATGCCACAGTCAGTTTACAGAACATATAATCAACCAAATGAGAATCAAAAGGTATACCATTATGATGTTCATTTTCTGATTTCTCACCTGCATGACCAGGCCAAGTTTCTTTATGCGCTCCTTCCCCTCTCTGGTCCATGGCGCCGGCTCATCATCATCGCGCTTCAGCAGGTAGCGCCACACCAAGAAACCAGACTTGCCTTTGTCTGGCCAGTACTTCGCCACCTGTGCAAAGTAGAAGATGCAAAGAAAACCATAAACTGATGCTCAGGGGGAAAGTTTGGTCCTACAAAATGTCACTTTCTTCTCACTCCCATCTACCTTCTCCTCTTACCTTGTAAATCCCGTCATACCGGTTTCCTTCCTCAGGGCAGAATTTGCTGTGCTTGCGTCCTTTGCAGCTACGCACAACCCTGACCGGTTTGCCTTGCTTCCAGTTCTTTGACTCGGCTCCATTTTTCTCATTCACAGGGACATTGCAATTGAGAGCCAAAGCCCTAATGAGCCATAAAAAAAATATATATATATATATATATATAAACTTAAGGTACCAGACACTGTTTTGAATTGTACATTTTCTTCTGAACACTCTACCGGTTCATGTGGGTCAGAGTCTGGTCACATGACTGCTCAGCTGTCCTCTTGTTTCCAGACAGATCTCGCCCCCCTGAGCCAGTATAGGTAAACTCATTGCCATCATCCTTTATCAAAAGATAGTACAAACATTAAAGTCATGAATCAAGACTAAAATCATTTAGAAATATTTTCTTCACATAAATACTTTATTTATAGATCAAAAACTAATTATACCATTGTGTGTTTTACAGCTTATTTATTACAATTGTGAATTGAGGTAAATTCACAGAAGGAATAATTTAAATAAAAGCCAGTACAAGATATTGTGCGTCATTTGTATTTGTATGGGGGAAAAAAAATCCCCTAAAATTGGAAATCAAATTTAGCATTTAAAAAAATTACTTGAGAGGCAGGGTTGACTTTCTTTCTTCCAACTACTCCTTTTCATTTAAAACTTTTTTTCTAAGCAACATGCGACATGTTCATTTTAAACTGTAAACAAAGTAAATAAATAATAAATATGTAGAAAACAGCTTACCACATCATCTTCATAGCCTCCTGCCAAAACAAGAGAGTAGGCTCCGTCGTTGCTCCTGCCATGGATCCCAGCAACATGAGGCCTGTGGACACCGGCTTCACTGACCTGGGAATAAATCAATAATTACTGAAAGTCTATACAGTTAAGCCATTTAAACCCACTTGGTTTACTTAACATCTTGCAGTTTGTGTTAAAACCCTTAGTATTAGTCATGTGTACTACATTAATATATGCAATAGTCAACCTTTAAACAGTTTATTAAATAGTACTCTAAAACTAGCCAAGTGGATTTCAGTTACAGCACAGTTGGACAAACCTGCACTCTGAATTTCCACAGGGAACCCACAGGAACGCCTGGAATGGGACCATGGTGGTTGGACGGTACGATGGTGCACTGCTTGGTTCGACCCACACAGGCCATTCCCTGCAGAGGTTACCACAGTAAGCTACCAGAGACAATAACTCTGCATTTTTTTAATTTTTTTTTTATTGCTTGTACTCATAATTAGTCTAATACTCAAAACTGTCTTTGCTGCAGTGAACAGTAAAGATCTGCTCTGTGTCACCTTTCCCCAGTCTCTCTGGCTGGACGAGCTGGCAGAAGCCATCCTCGCCTTCTTCTTGCTTTCCTTCAGCTTCTCTCCAGCCAGAACAACTTCACTGGCGTCGTTACGGCAACCAGGGCAATACCTGAGACGGCAAAACATGTTAAGGTTAAAATCAATTCTACATCCAAGCACTTCGGTAAAAAAAAAAAAAAAAGGCCAACTACTTTTGATCACCACTAATTCTGGAACAGGTCAAAATACCAATAACTCTAGAAAGTACTGTGCTGTAATGAATACACTCATAATTCAGGTTCTACTGACCAATCTTCGTCTTCAGGGATGGATGTGAGTGGAGGATTCAGACAGTATGTGTGATAGGCCATGTCACACTCGTCACACAGAAGCTGCTTGTCTGGATCCTGCTTGATGCCACAGATGTGGCAGTTGCACCAACGGCAGTTCTTCTTTAGATCATCCTTGCAATGTTTACATTCAGGTCCATTTGATCCTAAAGGATAAATTATAATTATCCAGTAACCATTTATACAAGAATATTAACACGGTTTGGTCAGCAGAAAACCCTCACAGTTGATTTGAGGAATAAGTCAGAACGAATCAGACGCCAAACTTTTAAGGTTAACATCATCCATGATTCACAATCTTCTAACTCACTTTTTAACGGGCTATCGGTTCCAGCTGGCGAGTCACTTGAAGAACCGGGTTCCTCGATCTTATAGATTTCAGTTATGAACATGATCCGGCAGTCGTTAAGAGAGTCGCCTGCTTCCCTGCAAACATAAAAGCAAATTGGTAAAAATGTGGAGCTCGACACTGGGACCAGTATTGAGCAATCCACAGAGACCACAGCAGGAAATCCGCCTCTACATACCAACCGTTGTGCCATCACAAACCACACTAACGGAGACACTGCTACTGTGCTCACCTGTCACCACAGATAGCTGAAATAATTCCCCAGATAAAACCAGGCAATACTCATGCTGGAAAAATAACTTGCATCCGTACCCTAGGATGATCTTGGCGTAGATTTCGCGGATGGTGCGAGTCTCCCGCTTCCTCTGGATCTCAGCATCGTACCAGTAGCCACGCTCCTTGGGGTCATCGGGATTATAGTTGACCATAATGACCATTCCTGGCTCCAGCTGATGCCACTGGTAGACGGTGCGGGCCCGCGGGCGAACATCTTTGGCCAGCAGCTGAATCACACCATTTTCTGGATAACTAGAACAGTTTGTGTGAAAGTGTAGGGTAAGTTAAATGCCCCTCTCAGGTGTTTCAAACAGCGCTGCACTGCGGTGCGTTTAATGGTGACAAGAACCAATAGGTTCAAACAGCGACACTGCACTGGTAGAAGCTCCCTTCAAAATCCACACTACCAGCTGACACACAGACACAGATTTGTAACCAAGCATGGTTCTAACTTTCTCAGACATTTATCAAGCACAAAATCTAGCGGGGACACATAGGAACTTCAAGGAAATATTGTACGATGCCGTTTTTGTTATTAAGCCCAAGACCATAAACATCCAAAAATTAAAAAGCATGCCAAAATTGTTGACTAAAAATGTAAATGCATTTAAGTAGACATCACTGGAAAAACTCCAAATAGCAAAAAAATAAAAAATCTTACTCTTCATATTTAACGTGGTACAAGATCTCTTCTTTTTTTTCTGCCTCTCCATCGCCGGACTCTTCTTTGGGCGTCTTTGTCGTTTTTGTGACATTCACAATCTGGGCCTCAAACCATGCTCCCATGTTCAGGTCTCTTGCATCAACCAGCTCATTAATCTTCAGACAAAAACAGAAGATGGTAACTGACCACGTCCATTAAGCTTAAAGCTGGATTTTGGAGACTGAAGAATTACCAATTAATCTTTCTCAATCGTGTAAAAATGCATAATTAAAGTCCAGTAGTCAGTTTACAACTAAAAGATGTTTCTGAAGTTAAATAGCCACATTTATGAGTTATTTTTTCCCCAACTTCTCTGCAACATAAAGTAGACATAAAACAGATTAAATTCAGTCTGTAGTCTTTATAAATTACCTTGTAAAAACCAAACCCAGGATAGACGAGCTCCACTGCATTTGTCTGACCAGAAGTCCCAGCAGTTTGACCCTCGACCTCGCCGTGGGTTGAGTTCTTGTCGGACTCGCTCTGGGTGGAGCCGCAGCCAGAATCCGAGTCGGAGAGCTCGGCTTCTTTGTCTTTGTTTTTGTTTTTGCTTTTGACGACATCAGCAGCAGGGGCCTTCTGCCTTACAAGCAGCTGCACTATGTCGTTGAGGCCAACGTTGTAGTCAAATATGGTGTGGCCATCTTCCATCTGAGACCCAACACCAGAAAAGAGTTATACTTTAGTTAAACTAGACCAAAAAAAAAGGAAAAGAAAAGAACTTAACCCACACCATCTCACCTGTTTGCCACGATAGAAAAGTCTTTGCCTCTCTGGCTCCACCTTGAACAGCTCCGTGATTTTGAGACGCAGCTCATCCACCTTGGTGAGTTTGGACAGGTTATCCACCCGATGGGTCTCCTTCCCATCCATGGTGCGAACTTGAATCCACATTGCAGCTGCCCTAGGAAAACAACCAATTAGCTTAAATATGGCTGAAAGTGTATTTTTGTCAAAACACGGTTATGCCAACTCCAGTCATATTTAACTTTGCAGAACAATCTCACTTTAACTTCATGTGGAAAAAGGTTTCCAAGTAGCAGCTCAGTGAAAGAACATCTAGTCCTTTCAACAAACACATTGCTGCAGCCAGCAAATTTACCGTAAGTAAACTTTCTTAAGTACATTTTCTTAGAGGAAAATATTCTTAAGAAATGAAAACAAAAAAGATATTTAAGTAATATGGATTCAGTTATAAATTTTTCTTCTGTAAGGCAAATAAATGTCGTTAACAGAACGAGTGTTTCCTCCATTTTCTTGAAAAATTCAACTATTGAAACAGCCTTTTATTTTGGGATTAACTACTTTCTCCTGTGAGGTTTCCAGCCTTTTCAAAATACTGCAGCAGGACTTCTGACAGCGTCACCTGATCTTAGTCTTTTTCAGATCTTTGTGCTGGCTCCCACTTCAAAAGATATTTGAGTTTAAAAAAAAGGGTAAGCATTTTCTCACCCACGTGACCCAAATTTTATGCACTTGCTGTAGAGGTCAGGTGAGTGAACAGAGGAGCAGATCAGTGCACAGATCTTTCACTGCACCTGCATCCTAAACTTTCTAAAAGCTTGGTCACTTTATAAGCCTACATTCAATAACCGATTGCAACTTAAGACACCTACCCATCCCGCTCATTGGAAACGAGACATAACTTATGACATCAATGTTGGACAATGTCTCCCACCCAAGCATGAACTGCTGCTGCTGAACTGGAGAGCACCTCCAGTGACAGATTGCAGCATCTTGGGTACAAAAAGGAGCGTAATTACAGGTCCTTCCTCCCAGCAGCTGTTAAGACTTTAGAACCATCACTGCTCCCAATAAACACAAGAAGACTAGACAACTCTGCCGTTATTTGGTTTTCTCATTTCAAGTTTTCACTTCTTGTTAGTAGTCCATCGTTTTTGTGCACAGCTTGTGTCTTTGCCACTTTAAAGTTCCATACTCTGCTGCATATTTCTTTTCATACAAGTATGCCATTTTTAATAAGCTGTAGTGTAGTTTTCTTATGTTGTAAATTTGTCCTTACTGTACAGTCTCTTATTCTTACGGGTTTTACCTTGTGAATCAGCACTCTCAAATTTTACTTTGTCTCTTGCTGCAGTTCCACAGGAGTTACCCGACTGTGGGGCAATAAAGAATATTTATATTCTATTCTAGTCCAGTTTAATCATTGCCATTTATCAGACTTTCTTGTCTGCAATTACCAACTCCTGCTCTGTTATCTTGACTGCTTCCTGCTCAGGGTACAGTATGGTGCCGCTGTGAGCAGTGGGTTGTCATCAGAACTATCAGAAAGGGAGGGAATAGGCTGATTTAAATACAGTGCGGGAAACTGGGCTCCAGGCCACTCCCATTTTCTTTTAAAAGCACATCCGGACGCGAGGGAGCGCTAGCAAACAATGTGCCTTCGGTTTCTGACTGTAAAACACGGTGAAATGTTATATTATTTAGGTTCTACACTGATATATTACCCGAATATAACGCACTTGGATCCCAGTGAGTGATGAGGGGAAAGGTCTATGGCTGCTCGGCTTCACTGAGACGCTCTATGCGGTCCCTAAATAATCGTTCGAAAGCGAACAAAACATGATCATAACATTTAAAAAAAAAATAAGGAAGAGAAAAATAAAATAGCTGCTCCAACTTAGAGTTCACCATTTACCTTAGTTTCTTTTACCATTTTCTTTTTGAAAGAGCAAACAAAACCACCAAATTATTCACTTCATGCAAGACAAACAGGGAAATGGGCAGTATTGTGTTAGCATACGTGAAAATAGATGAAAAGCAACAAAGTAGTAAGCTAGCACATTTAACCGTTGGTAGTAAGAGTTACAGTTTCAGCACAAATAAACAACTTCTTCCAAACCTATTTTAAAGCGTACAGCAAACCACATTACAGATAAGACTTTTTTTCAGCCATTTTAACAACCACATTACATATGAAAAAGAACAATGAAAAAAGATTAATAACAGAATTTGACAAAGCCTGAACAAGATGTGCGGCCTTTTAGTGGTTCCGCAAAGGCAGCAAAAGAAACAACACAGGACTTAGCTAACCTCTGTGTACCAGCAACTGAATAGAGATGCAAATGAACACGAAATTAACAAAATGTCGAAAGTTAACAGAAGTGGCAAAACAAGATTTACCTGTTTGATCGTCCAAAATAAAAATCAGGAAATTGTCGGCAAAGCAATAAATGTGCACGTTTTTCCCCCCCAAGTAACTTCTATCAAAGGGTTTATGCGACCAACTCTACCCTTCTTGGAGATTGATCAATGAGTTATTCTTCAACACTTTGTTAACCCGCCTGCTCAAGGAGTTCCCCATGCTGATTGGCTGCTTCTTTCACACTGTTCAGATTTGATTGGTTAATAGAGCTGTCAATCTGGAGAGTGACTGGAGCTTAGAGTCAGCGCGCGAAACGACATTCTCGTGGGTGCAGTTCTTCTTTGGGAGTTTATCGCGAGACAAAGTCCTCTGCAGACTAAACATATGGTGATTCTGGTAAACAACGTTGATAGTAGATGTATGTCTTATCCAAAGTACCGTATATCTTGATGAGGTTTTAAAGAAATCCCAGCCATCATTTTTTATTTGCTTGCAGAAAAACATAAGACTTATTTGATGTAATCAATTATGTGTAATTATAATTATATCAAAAACAAACAAACAAAAAACAAATATTATTATCCCCCAATAATGAAGTTGGTCTTTGTGACTTGTTTGCTGTGCTGAAACCTGACAAGTGGTGGATAGTGCCTCATCAATATGGAGTGATGACCCTAGCAGAGATAAGATAAGGAAATGAAAAGAAAATCTTTATGGTCTAATTTGTTGGATCACATGCAGTGAGTGACTGTATCTTTCCTTACAAATGATAGCTATATTCTAACAGATATGTACACATCACATTTGTATAAATTTACAAAATTATTAACAAAACAGGCCTGAAATGAGATGTTAGCCATATGTAGGAGAGTTTAGACATCAGAGCAACAGCAGACATCTAACAATTTAATGAGAGAAAAAAAAACATCTGACATTATCATTGCTTGCAATATAATGACTCAACACCATCCAGAATGTAAATATTCTTTATTGAAAACAAAATAATAGAAGATTAGAATAGTAAGCCCACTTTAAAACTCTGGCTATTTTAAACATTCACCAGTCTCTTTTGTAATACTGCTCTTCTTTAAGATGAAAACTGTTATAAACTTCAAACATAAATGTCCAATATATGAATTTAATCCATAATAGATTTTGGTTTTTTTTCCATATACTCTCAAATACATTTATATTAATTTGCACTTTCAGTTATATTTTACAAAACCAAAATTCCTTATAATTATGAAAGCGTTTTTGCAATATCTCGTTTTATTCTTTCACAAACTGATAAGTAAAACAAAATGAGAGTAAAATAAGCAATGAAAAGTATGGTTAAATGCTTTCATACTATTTACTTTTGCTAAGTTCCCCCAAACTGCACTAAAATTAAACAGCTACATTTTAGGAAAAGCCATTTATAGATGAAACAAAACAAGAAATTAATAAACACTTTGGTAAGAATGATGGACAAGAGTAGTGTAAATATATGAGGGGCCCCTCATATAAATATCCTGATATTCACAGGCATTGGATTTAGGCTGGAACAACAGAGCAGTTCTGGGAGAGTATTTTGGTTTCTAAGAGCACTTCTTGTGTGTGTTAAAATAAATATGCTTACATTGATCCTTACATAAAATATCTACCTTTCTCGAAAATGAACAAAGAACCACATTGGAAACTTGACATCTTGAACTTTTACGACACAAAAAAAATCCTTATTTACTTCTTGAGTTTAAATATATGTAATGTTAACCTCTAGATATTAATGTTTTTCAAGATTTCATTCAATACCTGCAGTGTCTCGTTTTAATTGCTGGAGGATTTCAGCTACTGAATAATAGCAAAAGACGTACAAAGTTAACCTTCCTGAGGCAGGAAAATGCTACATAACAAAACAATGTTTTTTTTATTATCAATTTATTTATTTTCATCCACACGGACGAAAATAAACAGGCCTATTATTCCACCCCGAAAGGGAAATAATCATGTTTTTTGGTACAGTTCCAACCAATAAGAAAAATTAGGAAACTCAGAGAAACTCAGCTGTACGGCGTCTCTGGTGTGCTTGATCCAGGACAAAGTTGCTTGGGATGTGCTGAACAGCACTCCGAGCTCAGAGAGGACGACAGGAAGTGAACGCGGCAGGCTAAGTCATCCAGGAAATCTTTTTGTAGTTTTGCTATTGCTTGAGATAGAACAACTGGTAGCGATTGCACTCTGACAAGGATGGAGTCCAGTTTCTCTTCCAGAGCCACGATCCTCCTGTCCAGCTCCCCGGTTCGATGCTGCAGGTCTAACACCAGATCGTACATCATGTTCTGAGTCTGAAACACAGCAAAGAGATTGTACAGCAATCTGGAAATATTTTTGATATTTTCTTATGTCTTAGTCAGCATAGATGCAGTAGTAAACTATTTATGCAGATAAGAAAAAACAAGTTTTGGTTTACATTCTGTTCTTTTTTTTATGTAAATTATGCTGGATTTCATAAAAATAATTTAGTGAGAGCTAAAACTTAAGAATTCTTCAAAAACTATGTGTTTTCAAATATTATATTATATTAGGTGTATTTGTCATTTGGCCATTTGAGCATTATGTCTTTAGAACCTCAGTGGATCTCCACTAAAGTTAAAAATAAAATGCAATATGTCAATTGTGTCCAACATTTCAGCATTATATCATAATGTCAGCTAAGCTTGGACCCTCAGAGCAACAAAACAGATGTCCCAACATATTTAGGCTTTAAATGAATAAAATGGAAGTAAACTGCTCATCCAAAAGAGCAGTTTGATTATAGTTTTCTGGTGTATTCCTCCATAATTCAGAAGAGATTACACAAACCTTTGCAATATCAGCAACAGTATTTGCTTGGTCAGTAAGTTTCCTTTGCTCCATTTTGAGTCTTCTCAGTCTGAATTAAAAAACAACAACATTCATTTGTCTTAAATGGATTTAAGATTATGTACAGTTTATCTTGACAGAATTTATCATTTAAAAAGTGCCTAGTAATACTTCAAGAGGGAGACAAACAAATTCAAACAAATAGTGATGCCTACTGGTGGATGGCCTGCAGGAATTTCCGCTGGTGCTGTCGCACACGGGCGTGGTCAATCTTTTTGACCAGCTTTGTGTTTTTGTAGATGAGCCAAGTCTCCCTTAAAACATTTGCTGCTGTATTTTTTATCTGAGAAGGGAAATCACATGAACAAGAAAGCACGGCAGCAGTTTTAAAATGGCATAGGTTGTCTTTTTATGACTTACATTTATTTCATTTTGGTACTTTGTAGGTGTAAACAAGTTTGATAAATATGTTCATTTCAAAATGGTAACTCAATTCTAAAGCAAAAAACGGACAATATTTGTGACGGAAAAAGATTTTTCTCCAAGAAATAAGCAGCATTGTGTGCAAACAGACCTTTTTGTAAAGTTGAGTATCCATCATAAAATTATGGACGTGTTTTTCAGCTCTTGTGAGCTCTGACTTCCTTGCAACAACAGCCACCACCAAAGCTGTACAACCTGCTCCCTGTGGAGAGGAAGAGCTGCGGTTGGCATCACAACAGATTCTTTCAGTTGTACCCAAAGATTAAGTTTGATATTTATTTTAGTACTCATAAAAATGTATTTCTTCTCACCATAATTCCTGTCAAGAGGCAAACTCCTTTCCCACAGTAGGTGTGAGGGACCATGTCTCCATAGCCAATGGACAGGAAAGTGATGGAGATCAGCCACATTGCTCCCAGGAAGGTGCTTGTTACTTCTTGTGCATCATGATACCTACTGAGACAGAACAGCAGGGGCTGTAGTACCATTTAGTGTTACAGCTACACAGAAAATTTCTATACTCAGGTGAGACATTGAGGCTGAGCCATTTGGGCATAAATATATGAAGTATGATGTGGGGAAGCCAATGTGAGGCTTTGGAACCTACAAACACTCTGATGGTAGCATCAAGCTGTGGAATAGTTCAGTTGTTGCACAAAATGGACTGAATAATTAAGATGGGGAACAACCTCTTCAACTTCAAGTCAAATATATTGTTGAAACTTCAACATAACTGGTTGTTTTCAAGTTCAAAGTATAAAGCAGTCTGACGTTAATATTTGAAAACATAAAAGCAAAGCTTGAAAGCCAGGTCTGTGCCAAAAACCCCACACAATTTAAATTATGTTATCCCTCATTAGAAAGGTAATCATACAAACAAGTCCTAAGTATGTCAAAGCTTTTGGTCGTGGCAGACGTTGCAAACTATTAGTGAGCATGTTTGTATAATGTTGGCCGTGAAAATGCACCAACAAGAATTTAAGACAACTATACACAAAGTCTCTGTTAGACTACACATTATAACAACTCTGAGTTGATACCTCTCACATACACGCACTGTCCACGCTGCAATGATCCAACAGGAGACACTAAAGACCAGCAGGACAGTCCCGGGGCAGATGGTCATCAGCGTCTTCATCACAAAACGAGTATCGAAATTAATCTTATTGAGGGCCCCGATGCTGCGTGAGGAAGCATCTGTGAACAGTTTGCTGTGCAGCAGCATGACACGTCCGATCAGGTACAGTCGCAGGAACATCGGGACAGAAAGGATGATGTCTACATCAGTATCTGCTACAGATGCTGTATAGTTGAAGGCCAGGCGGGCAGTCCAGGTGAACACATACTGGCCTGGGATTGGATGGATGGCACAGATGAGGAGCTCCAACACAATGAAGAGGATTCTCTCAAAGGTCATTGCGATCCTCCAGTCATCTGCCCCATTGTCAACCATGAACAACTATTACAAATGAACAAAGTTAATAAAAAATAGAATGTCCTCAATTGTAAGATTAATTTAGTGTAAATTAATCTAATCTATTTTACTTGATCCAAAAGAACTGGTTGATTAAAATCAGTTTATATTCAACACTAAACCATGGGACGATTTTAAAAATAGAAATATATATATATATATATATATATATATATATATATATATATATATATATATATATATATATATATATATATATATATATATATATATATATATATATATATATATAAATATGGTCACCTGGAATTGTTATATTTTTTTTGTTTCTTTTGAAGCAGATTATAAAAAGCAGATTAACCCAATGTTCAAAGTGACACTGTATTATTTTCCCATCCCAATAAGCTGGAGCAGGTTGTCTTGACATTTCCAAAAATTCAGAGATTATTGATTTTAAATTAAAAATACATTTGAAGCACAAGTGTTTTGTAATCACAGCCAATTTTCAACCACATTATACAGTCTTTATGTGTTTAAAAGGTTATTCAAACATTATGCCTATGATTTTGCAAAACGTAAGGATAAAATGTGTGAATATAGGGAACATAAACCGTGCTTGAATATTTTTATGCATTTTTCCTTAATTAAATACCTCTTTCTCATTTTACAGTTATTGGCTTTTAATCATAAGCAGCAATAAAATTGTTGAACAGTCATCGATCATACCTGTATTTCCCTTGCATGGTACATCAGAATGAGTCCAAGAAGGATTGCAGTGGAAATGCTGATCAATCCTTTCAGCACATAAGAATAGATGGATTCCTGTTCACAATGGACAGAGAATATTAGCATATCTGAGTGCCTCAGTGGTAATGAACTTTGCCTTTCATCTTTGTTTTCATGAGGCTGAAACCTTAGTAGACAGCTGTATGTCTTATTCCACAAAACAGCCTTCAAAAAAGCCAGTCTTGCTTATGATATAAGCAAGACTGCACATATTTCACATTGAACATGTGTTTTTAAAAGAGTGACCTAATCATGTTTCAGCATTTTCTCAGTAGTTATAGGTTACCTTAGTGTAAAAAGTTCTTGAAAGCTCTGTCTCGATGACCATGGCGATGATACCAAACATCCCACAGACCAACGCATAGTCGCTCAACTGTTTGCGCTTCCCAAATAGAGCTCTCCTCTGACCCAGCCGGTAGCTGATGTCCTTGGTCTTCTTCTGTGGTTTGCTTCCCTCTGTTGTGATCAGATTCTCACTGTTGGCCTTACTGGAGTCGTCTCCGATGACCTTGGAGAAGGCGTCCTCAAGAATGGCACTGTGAAGCAGCTGAAGTTGCTGCTGGTCTGAAGGAAAATCTGCAAAACTAGAGCTTAAAGTGCCCAGGCTGCTGAGCGGTCGCACTGCATCCCCGTTTTGGACACTGCCACTTTCTAAGGTGTCAGGAAGTGGAGGGCAGGGTTTTTGTTTGGATCCGATGAGATGCTGAGAGGGTTCCTACAAAATAAGGTGTCAGTGTTCACCAAGCAGTGTATTGCCAATTGTGGCAGTCAAAGACAGCATGCATAAATCATATGTGAGAAGATCATAATTATATATTTTCCATTTAAACATTCTGAAAGCCCTAAATAAACAGAAAAGCTGTTGAAAAAAGGTAACATACCTGACTTTCTTGCTCTCTTGTTCTCTCCACCAAATCTTGGTTTTCAAGCAAACTGCACTGGCTGGTGGAGAAAGAGGTGAAACTTTTCTGACTGGCTGGTGTAGCTGATCTTTTTCCCCATGGCGTTCTGGTTAGGCGATTGTAAGGAAGATGGCGGCACTTCAGTGCAAAAGATGACTC
The DNA here is from genome assembly GCF_904066995.2 of Poecilia reticulata. Lineage (NCBI taxonomy): Eukaryota > Metazoa > Chordata > Actinopteri > Cyprinodontiformes > Poeciliidae > Poecilia > Poecilia reticulata. Next base: position 12,031,032 of record NC_088833.1, on the reverse strand, counting down.
TCCAGATGGCTTCCATGTTTGATCATCAGTTGAGGAGCAGTGAGAGTCATTCCTTTGATGCTGCTGCACCAAAAGTGGTTCTTTGCCAAAAAGGTCTCTCCAGTTAACATCTAAACTGAGTGCAGAGAGTTTCTTATTTCTGTTAGCACACTGACCTGAGTTTAAAGGAATGTTGAACAACTTAGAATGAGTTGCTTGGCTCAACTTTCTGACTTTTGGATGATTGCAATGCCGTTCATCTTGGCCAGAGCACTGAGGCACAATGGTGTTCCTCGGGTGGTTTGTAGGAGGTTTGCGAAGATCTTTGTGATTTGTTTGCTGTGCTGAATCTTGGCAAGTGGTGGACGGGTGTGTGCTTTCAAGGAAAGGCAGGGTATGAGGTGACGAAACGCTTCTCTTAGTTCTGCCTCTCGGGACACTTTCTTTATTTGATTGTGGGTGTAAACTTAAGATGTCAGAATGTTGGAGAGCATCAGGACAGGGGCAGCCACATCTGTCCGTATGGTTTGGATTTTCCACAATGTCTTCCACTCTTCCTGCTGAGGATGGATCCTCCCCGCAAAGCAGCTGCCAGTCTTGGTCACTGAGCTGTGACAGTAAAAGGTTCTGTGTTTTTGAAGGCGACCTCTGAGCCGAGCCTCTTGGAGGATTGATTCCATTCGACTTCTCATGGAGGGAAGATGAAGCGCAGCAGCGACTCTTCTGAGGAGATGAAGATGCTTTCTCTGGGCTTCCAGAGAATGGATTGTGCTTCTCCTCAGGACCTCCTGTAGCACAGTGCTGATGTTCTCCATCTTGGAAGACTTCAACTGTTGAGTCAAGACGTCTTGTTGCATTGGTGGGTTTAACCAGGATCAACCTCATGTTATCTCTGCAAGACGGAAAAGACATGATGTCCATTTGAGTAAAAAACACATTCACTTCTGATGAAACTAAAAAAGGAAAAATGCAATAGTTATAGTAATCTCTAGATTATAAGAATACCATAAATGTTCCCAAACTTTTTTACCATCTAATCCACTGAATATTATTGAAAGCCGTTCAGCACTGACTATTTGAGTTGAGATCAGTAATCAGTGTCTATGCCCTGAGCCATAAATATGCAGAAAACAAAAAAAAAAGGTTACAAGCTTTTGAGTCTAAACACCGTAAACATGAGGTTGAAAATGTGGTTATAAAAGCACAACTGATTATATCTAAATGTTGTTGAAAAGTTTATAAGGTTTGACAAATAAGTCAAGTTTTACTTTGAATAAATTATTGTAGACTATATTTGGACAGGTTGTAGGGAATGTAGGGAATGAGGAAGTAATATTTTGTATTTTCAATATAAAAACATGGACCTGTTTTAGCCATAAAAAAGATGTTTGTAAATATCTGGTATCTGAAGATATTTATTATCATCAAATAATAAAGGGAAGCTTAAAAAAAATCCAGAAGTTTAAAGGAAAAAGTTTAAGCATTAGCAGAGTAAAAGTATTTTTGTGTGAGGAAGTCGTGACTTTTTGCCAATGACAAATCTGCACAATGATTTTTATGCAGAGGCCAAAAGTATATTCAAAGAAAGTATTATGTTTCAAGAGGCACTTGTTATAATCTTTTAATAGATTAATGGTACCCCTTTGTGTTTCTGAATTAGTTTCAAGGCTTGTATTCATGGTTGTTAAAGTGCTTATTTATTTAATTACAGGTTGTCTTTACATGAGGCTGTGAATATGAAGCAAACTGTCAAAATCAGATGTCCCCCCCCGCCGTCCCCTGTGCCCTGTTTTCTTTATTTACCAAACTTAGCAACCATAAAGACTGAGAAAAGCTTCACCAGTTGAATTTCCATGCAACACATTTCTAATTTATTAGACATTTGAAACATGACATGTTACTCTATCACTTTATGATTTGTAAATGTTAACTAATGAACAGATTACCGTATTACTCTAAACACATAAAATGTAAAATACGGTAACAAAATCAAAATAATTCTGAAGCTAGTTACTTTTCTTTGAGTTATGCCAAAACAGTGAAGTAATGGCTTTTTCCCTTAAAATACAATGTTGAATCTTGAATTCACTCATTACTTAAAGGCAACAGTAAACATATTCGCTTGTTTCTTCTAACATTTTTCTCTGTAAATAAAAATTGCTTAGAATTCTCTACAGCTACAGGTGATTCTTACCTCGTTCCTGCTTTTCTTTCGATTCTATCCAAACTTGAAAAAGCAGCCTGCAAACAAATATTCGCCCCATCAACAGTAGTGATGTGTTAAGAAGGAGAGCAGCCTGAGTGGGTGTTGGATGGCCGCTTGCCTGCTCCCAGTGTGGACACTTGATGAAGGAGCTTTAAAGATGCTTTCCTTTGAAAGAAATGATTAGAATTCAAAATGAAGGAAGAAATAAGCAGCAGCTGCCTGATGAAGGGTTGCCATGCAAATGGAGGGGAGTGAGAGGGTGCAGGTAAAGGACAGGGAGGGAAAAAAAAAAAAATCTGTAACATCAGACCACAGCGTTAGGGCAGGACATCACACGGAAATAAATTGTAAGGAGACAGGTAGGCTGGGAGGGAAAACAAGGCCAATTGCTAGCATTCATAGCAAAGTGGTAAATAAAAGGTCATTTGAAGTTGTTATTGAAGCTTGTGGTTCAAAGGCCTTTTGCGACGTCTCTTATCTCTTCCGCCACAAGAGCCTGCCGCACAAAATGCCCATTTTTAAACCTGGCTCTGAATGAATCATGCCATGCAGCACAAGGCCTTGTCACCTGTGCCTTAGAAGATCTAACAAATGCAATTTCAGGTCCAATATAGCAATCAGTGTTTAATGAAGCATGTTTGAAATCACCAGTAAGAAAGAAGAAAAAACACTGACTCAGGTGGAGGTTATTCAACCAAATCTTTGTTGGTTTGGGTTTTTTATGTGAGGCAGAAGCAACATAATTTATTTTTTTCTAGATCGAAAAAAAAATCTTTTACATTTCCATGTCTTTAATGCTTTAACCAGTATGCAGGCTGTAACCCCGGATGTACATATAAGATATGTAGAAAATTCATGTTCCCTAAATAAAACTGAACTGTTAAAAATGTTACCGTCTTGTATTTAGTTAGGTTCATACAAACCTGTAAAGTCTGCTGCTTGATGTGTCAGTAACTCAGTAAGTTATCTGCTGCTGTATTAGATAAAACAGCAACTGTGTTTTTTTTTATTTTTTGACCCAAAATATTAGCAACAATGTGAACTTAGCAATATTTAACAAGTCATATAAAATGCAATTCTGAAATTTTACAAGGGTTCTGAAAAAAATTGGAAAAAGTATGAAGCTATTTTTGATCTTCTTTCAGGTCTGAATAAATAGACAGGCAAAGAAAGGCGAGTATGAACAGCATTTGATTTCCCAGGCTTTTTTTCTTGAAGTTTCTACAAGACAAAAAAACTTGCATTTTTTAATTCTTAATAAAGGTAGTGACTTTACACTGACCATGAACATTTTCATACTTAGGGCTCTTGTTAAAGGCATTTCTTTTTTTTTTAAAAATCTTGTGAAAGTCCTTCACTCCCTCATATCTCACAAACTTTACACTTCAATATACTCCCCTTTTCTTATTATAGCCTGTCCAAAATGTGTCTCTGACAGGTCATCTCAAGAAAGACCACATTTCATCTGTTTTTGCTTCGCTGCAAAGACTGTCCATTCTTTAGAGAAATCAGTTTATAGTTTGTCAGTCATTGAACGATAAGGATCTCCATACCAGTCAGATATCCCAATGTGTGACACTCCTAAAACATTAAAGACAGGGCAGTGATGTTACTTCACCTAAACCTTTACATTAAGATTGTGCTGACATTGATATTATAACAGAATAGCTGAGTTATTGTATTTTTTTTTACCATATTTTACCTGTATTCTCTTATTTTCTTAGTGCATTACTGGAATTTTCATGTGTGCAGAACTTCTGTTGCTTGTAAATAAATTTGACTTGGATATGAAATAACCAGCATCCTTATAGGCAACTGCTGCTGTCCATTTAAAATACACTGTGAGAATATAGAGATAGAAATGTTAGCAATCTTTGTCAGTACGTATAGTTCAATAAAAGGCTTCAAAGGCTTCTATTTTTCTGTATTTAAAAAAAACAAACTAAATTATCAATCTGCTTGGCAAACTAAACTTCTAGTGTACAAAACGTAGCGTTAACTAATATATTTCTAAAATTCAATGGTTGGTGTGCCCTATGTAAGCTGGATATAAACCTATACTCATCCTTCATCTTGAAAACAAATGTGACATGACTTGCACTGGTTTCCTATTAGTTTCGCATCACAAAAAAAAGACAAGACAAAAAAAAAAAAAGAAACACAAAATGTTGATGATTCAGCCGTGAACTTTAATAAGTTATTCCCAAAACATCTGGTTCCCCACCTTCCCAGAAGGGCTAAAGAATAAGTCATTTAATTAATGAGATGCTGAGTTGCCTCATTAAAGGCCATGTTCAGAAACATGATAAACAGTTGTTATTTTGGGAGATGAAAAGCAGTTCCTCTTACTACTAAATTAAACAAAAGAGTCAAGTCCTCTGGCACAGGATAGGGTGTAACCGGGTGATTGCTGATGAAGCATCATCACTGACACTTTTTTTTTTTCAGTGAAATTATTAGTTTTTCAAATCAAAGTCTCTAATTTGCCTAAGCGAGCAGAGTTTCCAAGCGACACTGTGAAAAATGAATTCACTTCGAGTTGTAGGAGGCAAAACGCTGGTTCAGAGGGTTCTCAGGAGATTTGGCCCACTCTTTCTTCAGCTGTTGCTTTAGCTGCGACAACCTCATGTTGGGGTTCTCCATTTTTAGTCGGGACATGTTTGCTTCCTCAAAGGCAGTAAAAGCAGCTTTCATCCGCCGCTCCGGGTGGCGGTCCAGGTCTTCCGGCCCCGTGCTGGGAGACAGCAAAACAACACGAGTCAATGATGACAAACGGCCAACAACCTCCGTAATGACGGCAACATCACAATGCCACACGTCTTCTACCTGAGCACAGAGATGGCCTCCTCGATTGTTCGGGCTTCCACACTTCCTTCTTCAGCTATGACTCTGTTAATATTCTCCTCCAGAGGAGTATCCAGGTGGCTTTTCTCTGTATGGATGGAAGGGTTTTCATTTTATTTTACACAAACACATGTGGTCCAGGATCTCTAAACCAACTGCTACCTTTCGGTTTCATCTCCAGCTCTTGCTGCTCCTCATTTTGAAGTATGTCCTGAATTTGAGCCCGAGTCACTTTTCCACCAGCTGCTGCCTCCCTCTGCGCTTTTCCTTTTATCCTGGCGTTCTCCTCGTCCAGGAGCCGCTGGTTTTCCTTTTTCCTCTCAAGAAGCTCCAACCGCTTCTTCTCCTTGTCGTCCTGGAGGAAGAGAGAAAGTGTTTACACTTATTTTATCAACGCAACAAACCAGAGCTTCCTTAATAAATATTTGCAATTAAGCGAAATGGTTATCCTTAAAATATTTCCTATAAAACAATACTATTGAGCGTCATTTGCTCATATATGGTTTGTTGTGCAAGTAGTCATACATGATGCACCTTCTCACATTTTGTCATAATACTAACCACAAATCTCAGGTCGTTTTGTTAGAATTCGACTGGGTAGACCAACACAGTGAAATGCATAACGGTGAAGTAGAATGAAGTAGACAGATGGTTTTCAACACTTTTAACAAATTAAGATATAAGTGTGGTCTGAATTGCAATTAAATGTTCCTGAGCCAAAACAATGAGGAGCCATCGCCCCCAGCAAACACAGCTGCAAGTCTCTCTCAGCTTTGATTCTGTGCTTCTGAAGTCTGGGAATCCCTCAGTAATTTAAGTCTGGTGTCTATATACCCATCAACTCCCGGTGGCTTCCCTCTTCCTGCCTCTACCGTGTTTTATAATGGAGGTTGTGTCTTCAGGTTGTTAATTTAACACTTCAGATTTGGCAAGTTAACATTTTGGGCAACCGTCATTTTACACACTATTTAAACAAATAAAAAGGGGAAAGGGCTGATTTGAATAATGAAAGACGATAGATGCGTCCCGGGATGAATTTGGGTGTAAACTATGATTTGACATCTCTGCTCACCTTCCTCTGCTCTTTTTTAAGTACGTGTTTGTCCGTTTCTTGCCAGAGGGCGTCTTCTTCTTCCTTCTTCTTACGGGCGTCTGCCACTGCCTTGGCCTCAGCCTTGCGGGCTTTGGCAGTGGCCGCCTTGGAGTTCTCACCCTGGAACTTCTTTGGCATCCTGACAGCTGCTTTTTAGCTGAAAGACAGGGAGAGGTGAGAAAGTGAAATAAGAGAGATAGGGGAAGCTTTCATTAAAACACTCTACATGTAGTGAACTTCCTTTTTCAAAGTTATTTAGATTAAAAAATGGAAGATGTAAATGGAATATTTGTTTATGTGCACAAGTATCGCCAATTACTTGTGCAATTAGCGATACTGGAATAGGAAGTTGAACTTGAGTTTTACAAAGCTTCAGTACATAATCATGGGTTAACTGGTATCACAACATCAAACTAGGCAGACAAAGAGCAATTATGTCAACAACTGAAGAGATGTAGGTGAAATTTGACGGCAAATTAGCATTTTACAAGGATTCAGATAGAGTTTAACATGTCAGCCCGCCCTACGCAGCTCTTCTGGAAGGGCTTCCCACAAGGTTTATGGGCATATTTATGAGGATGTTTAAATGGTTCTGTCAAAAGAACATTTGTGAGGTCAGACACTGGTAGGAAGGTCAAGCTTGCAGTCTTCATCCTAATTCATCCTAAAGGTGTTTTGTCAGGTATCAGCTTGTGCCCCAGTGTGCAGTAATGTTTTCCAAACTGTTCCAACACAACCGGAAAGCAACTTTTCACTTGACAAGGTTCAAGTCAGGGAAGAGCTGTTGTACTAGCAACAGCCAAACCTAGACGACGTATCCACTGAATTGATTTGGAACTTCAGAAATCACGTCTCCGCTGATCGAGACGCCACTTGAACTTGATGATGGCCGGCGCTGCAAGTGTTTCCAGCCCCGTATATGTAACATGTGCTTTTAGGAGTAGTTTAACTAAACCATACTACTTTTACTTGAGTAATATTATTATGAAATGTCATTACTCTTATTTGAGTAAAACATATGGATACTCTACCCACTGGGAGCAACTTCGCTGAATGACAAACAGAAACATTTCAGCCAGCATGCATGAGACGCAGTCATACAGTTTGCATTAGTGTGAATCCTCGTGTTTGTCAACAAGCTTCATTTGTTATTTTCTTTCTGCTGAGCCTGTTGTATCATTTGTATCAATTAAGAAGATAAAATGAACAGGATAAATTGTCACTGGAAGTACCTTAACCCTCTAATATACATACAACCTCCTGTGCGAATTAGTTCAATACAAAAACAGAACATTGGGCTGAATTCGTTATTTTGCAGTGTCTTTATTTTTTCATTTTACTTTTAAAAATACCAGAACTTCCACTGAGTCTTATATTTTTTCATTGTCTGGTCATTTCATTTATAAACATTTCATCAAATGCTATGTTCAGTTACTCAGAACATTTTAGCAAATACTTTTTAACCCTTACTTGAACAATTTCTTGGAAGGATACTTCTTGCTTTTACTTGAGTAAAAATATGTCGACGTAGTTCTACTCAAGTATAATTTTGGGGTGCTCTACCCATCTCTGGTTAGAATACTGCTAATAACTGACTGGAATATTAAGCTGAGTAGATTTCTTGACACACCCTATTGCACAGGTGCATCTTGCAGCAGTGAGAGTGACCCATTGTTTGAGAAATGTTTATAAAAGCTCTGTGGCCATTGAAATGATTGGAAGACCTTAATTCAATTATTTGATTGAGGGAGTCAATATACAGAGCTAATGAAACTACTCTAATCACAATTTAAAAACGACACTCAAACCACTGGTGCATCTCGGTTTGTGACATTGCTGTTTAAATTTTAAAAACTACATAACGTAAATGTGGTTTAGATCGGCGTTTTCCAACCCTGGTCCTCGAGGCACACTGACCTGCATGTTTTAGATGTTGCCCTGCTTCAGCACACATGATTTCAATTGATGGCTGACTAAAAGGGTTTTGCTGAATTGCAATCATCTGAATGGGGTGCGTTGAAGCAGGGGACCATCTAAAACATGAAGGTCAGTTTGCCTTGAGGACCAGGGTTGGAAAACACTGGTTTAGATAACTGTACAAAAATCCATTTGTGGGTGATGCAACGCCTGACGGAACAATGATGGCACATTCCAGCATCAACAAAGAATGGCTGTCAACCTTATGTATAGGAGGATAACTGTAAACAATCTCCATGTTAATTTATGCGCCACAGCTTCTATTAAACGACATCTACGGTAGTTTACGACCGAAAAACTGCATCAATCTAGTTTTTTCCTCCTCACAAACTTAAGACCAAAAATAACGTCTAATCATTCCGATACAAATTATTTCTGTTATATCCCAAGCATGAGTAGTTTGTAAAGCTCACTTAACAAATAGACTGGATAACAAACAGACAAGCCGATGGGTTACAAACTCATAAATTAAAGCTCAAATATTCTAAAAAAAAAAAAAAAAAGTCAGCATTGTGTTTGTCAGGAGGAGCGACCTAGCATCAGTTAGCCGCTGTTACCCTGATAAAACAGGCTTGTTTACTTATCAAGGAGCTCACAGCTCTCTCAGCTACTTCACTATGTTGTAACTAAACGAACAGTCGTCACACCGCTTAGTTGTTCAATTACGAGTCGTTTTCATACCAGGATGAGAGGAAAACCAAGTCCTAGGTAAAAGACAGTTTTCTGTTTCGAAGAGGCATCCGCCACCGCCTCCTAGCGCAGCGCGCATAATGATTGCGTCATTGATGACTTAATTTCACAAAACACAACATTGATGTCGATTTTATTTTACTTACTGACTTATTATATATCTTCTATGTTTACTTATATATTTGATGTTTTTATTAACTTCATACGTTTTTTTGGTTCTTGCCGCAAGATAACTTGGTCGTTATGGTTATTTTTGATAAATGTCAATGAGCCCAAAACAAAACAAAACACACGAAGATACTACAATCCGTTTAGTTTTTCATATTTCTTTTTAAATACGTAAGATAGTAGACTTAGGTTTTTTTTTCGATGCAAGGAACCAGATTAAAATTATCCAACCTGTCATCAATAACAATAAAAAATGTAAAACATTAAACCTTTTGTTACTGGCTGATTCTCACAAACAGAGGTGAATAGTAAAAGCTAATTTTCCTTAAGTAACTTTTTGAAAATTACTTTTAAAAGCACTATATTTTTATTTATTTATTTATTTTGGCCTTTACTTGAGTACTATTATTAAAAGCGGTCACTTAGTAATTTCCTCCGAAGAAGCCGTCACTAAGCGTCAACATGTCTCACACCGTCATCAGCTGCAGCAGGGCCCCCTATTTAAATCAACCTAATCGAAGCTTGCGTGACCATTTGAGCTTTCTCAAAAAGTTGAAAGGCACTCCTACTACTAATTATATAAGTAAATATTTAGTTTCAATTGTATAAATCCTCCATATTTATTTTTTAGATTTTTACCCACCATCGCAGGTAAAAACAACTACAAAAAAGCCACAATAAAAACTAGACTATGTTAATTTTTGGGGGGGAAAATGTTCGTAAGTTACATCTGTTTGAATCCACCAATTTAAAAACCTAGAAAACATTTTTCAGATAAATTATTATTCAAACTTTATTTCTTTTCTTACTAAGTACTGCTGAGTGTATCCTATTATTACACATTCCTTTGAAATGATTTACTGAGAGCTCAAATTAGAATTTGTTTAATAGTCACAAATATTTTCCCTTAGAAAGTACAGCATACAATAAAAAAAACCTGCCAAAATATGTCCAAACTGCCACATAGATAACTTATTTATAGAACTGTCATATTTGGAAAAGAACAAAAATTAAAACAGAAGTTTTAATTTTATTTTTGTCAGCAGATTATATAAATATCAAAGAACAGAGAATATATCTGCAAATAAAAATTATAGTGGAGCTTTCCAAGAAGTGAGTTCAGCTCGGACATAAAAAAGTGCACAGCTCATGATTGTGTCCCCAACTCAAAAGTCATCATCACTTTCTTCCGGCAGGGCCGGTCTCACTCCTCCCCTAGGAGGTCGATTACTCCTCGACAACAGGACCTGTAAGGTGTCATCCTCCTCCCTCCTCTCTTCTTCTTCACCTTCCTCGTCTTCATCTTCGTCTTCCTCACCATCCTCATCTGCATCAACCTCACTGTCATCACTCTGGAACAGGAAGCAAGCAGCAATAACAACATCAACAAGTAAAAGGTTGAAGTCTACCTATCATGTAACTGTTGGATGATATAACAGGTCAAACTATATTTTTCCAGGAAAATTGGATTACTAGACACACACAAACACACTGTGGAACCACTAAAATAAAAAAAATAAAAAAAACATGTTTTTATTCTAACTAAACACAGAACCTTGCCAAGGTTTTACTCCTATATCACAAGAAACGTTGAAAAGAAAAAAATAGCATCTGTTGCATTTGAAGGAAAAATACATTCTCACCCCAGACATTAGAACTATTACAAATATCAGCACAATTCCTTAAAAATATTATAAACCATTTTTGGCAACACTTTTTTCAACATTAGGGTCAAATAGGAAATTTGCAAATGGATGTTTCCTTCTAATACATACAGGGGACATGAGGGTTAACTGAATCCTTTTCCTGAACAAACCTTTCCTTTCCGCTGTTTTTTGGATTCAGGGACTGACCTTCTGGAGACTGCTAAAAGCCCCTTTAAAATCCAAGCGACAATGACAAGAAAATAGCAAAAGGAAACATAGACTGATGAAACAGCAAATGAAGAGATACGCCGGAAACCAAAGAAGGTGGTAAATCTGGTCAGAGTTTATAACAGAACAATCTTTAAATGAAGGTTAACAGGAAAATCGTTCACACTGAGCCCTGCTGACAGAATTTGGCGGCAAACAGGAAGTAATGTAGCCTGGTTTCAGAAACATTGTGTAAAAAGAGCATCAGTGTGAAGATAAGAACATCACTTACCTCATCACTGTCATCACCCTGCATGTTACCAATGAACCGTGCTCCTCTTCCTTCGCAGAAAGAAGAAAGCACAAGCAATTATGAATTTTTAGGACAGAAAGAGTTTTCTGAAAACCATGTTTAATAAAAAATAGAATTTTAGGTGGACCTGTTAAATCAAAATAACTAAATAAATATAATTTAAATATGTAAGAGGCTAGAGGGAACAACTGGAAGTTCCTCTATTCTTCTTGATGACGCAGACTAAAATAAATATAGGAATGCTGTGCATAATGGTATCAAAAAATTTAAATGAAAAACTCTCAAAGTATTTTTGAATAAACTGGTTATCATGGGATGAGATGAATGAGAATTAAAAATATACATTTTCTCCAATTTTCTCTAAAGGTACTAGTTTTTTTATCACTAACTTGGCAGCAGTCCATCTGCATACCTGCCATGGGGGCATTTCTTGAGGGCTGTGGCTTAGATGGACGAGATTCTTCAAGGTCGCTATCTGACCCTTCGTCCTCTGGAACATCCAAATCAGAATCAGAGTCTTTCACTGTCGAGCGCAAAGACAAAAATGTTTAGACGGAGGGAAAAAAAAGGTTGTGTTTTAATTCTGCTTGGTTTGGTTCTTGTTTAACTCACATGAGCCCTTCATCAGATCTCTCTCCTCCTCCCTTAGTTTGTGTTGCATTATCCTCAGGCAGTTTTCAGCCTCCTAATGCGTAGGCAAGAAACCCCGTTTTAGATGAAGAGCCAGTTGGACACTTGGAAACAAGACTCAAGTATTTAATGTAAAACTTAATATAGTTTTACAATATAGTCTTAATATAGTCATTTCAAATATAATCTACAAGTTTCAGACAATGTTGCAGCAAAATATCCAAGGAATTAATGAGAAAAACAGAAACACAGGCAGGCAGAAAGATGCAAATACTGCATCACTTAAAATATATCTTTAAAGGGAGGATTAAGCATTCTACTGCACATAGTATATCTATTCCATCCACACACCTCAAACCTGTCCTGCTCCAGCCTGTGGTACTCATCCAGTTGTGACTCCAGGTAGGTGAGGTTTCGGAATTTCTCCACAAAGACTTCATATTGCTTCTGCAGCTCTTCTTCTATCTTTTCATATTCATCCATGAATGCTGGCCTGAAAAATCCAAACACAATTTGAGAAATGTTTAAGTGGGTTTTGTTTCAAGACTTATTTCAAATGGAAATTGTAAATCTTAAGATGGTTAAATGTAAAAAAAAATAATAAAAAAAATAGAATTGACCTGACACTCTGTAAAGTCTGCAGCCTCTTCTGATGCCTCTCCAGATCCTGTTTCTTCTTCTCTATCTTGGCGTCCAGACTGGTCTCGTCTGAGACGACATTACTAAGCATCTCTTTGATCTTTTCGACAATTTCCTAGTAACAAAGGCAGTACAGCACAATCACAGTTTAAAGTACATAAGCGAATGAAGATGAAAACCAATGGGATTAAAAAGATAAAACACTCAGAATACTCACTAGAGTTTCTTTAATAGCAGCTCTCAGGGCCTTTTCTGTCTCATTAATCTCAAGAGGTCGACCAATGGCAGCAGTTCTCATTTCCTGCGAGCACCAGAAAAGTGAAGACGAAATAAAAGCATTAATGATGGTCACTCATGTATCAAACTGTGTTAAATCTCTTTCTGCATGACTGCAGAAAGAGATTTAACATTATGTCAACTTCAGAGCAATGAAGCCACTCGCAACATTTCAGTCATATTTGAGTTTAAAGAAGCTTGAGAATAACATATCCATCATGCAGGTAAAATCTCTTCACCGATACTAAACTCAAAATAGTCAAGCTTTATTTTTATTTTTTTTACCAATATGCTATTATGAAACAATAACCAACTTTGCCTCACCCTGAGCTCTGCCTCTTTCCCCAGTAAATCATACAGAGATGCTCCTCTGGATGTGATTTCAGATGCCAGCTGACGAGCTGCTTTTAGCTCAGAGATCTGCAGAAGAGACACGGAGAGATCAGCTGACTCACATTTGACTCTTTCTTCTTTAACAAAGGAATTAAAGACCTAAATTATTTCAGGGAAAAGAAAACATGAGAAAAGTACAGACACTGTAGACAATGTGCAAAAAAAAAAAAAAAAGTGTGCAGGCTTGGCAAATAGGTATGTGTCAAATTGATGTTCAAGGAGAATACTGCAACCAAAGAACTAAATCAATTTAAAGAAAATTGATTTACACTAATATCAGATACAGCATTTCCTGCTGTTTAAATAGTTTAAAATCTCTGACACTGAAACACAACCAGTACGACAAGAAATCAACTCCATGAGTCATTAAAAGTATTGTAAAATCCTTGAGAATGTTAGGTGAAGTTCTTGTGAGTTCTTACAATAAATATTAATGAACTACATTTTCAATCCATTCCAAAGACTCATTGCATTTGGATGGGTTTACATAGACAGAACGCTGTTTACCAATTAGAAAGACAAAGTTATTTTGACTGCACATTACATTAACTGTCTTATTAACTATGTAAAGCACTCTTATATGCCCTTTATGTTTTTTCTTTTCTTTACTCTTCTTAAAACTGACATTTAATTAATTAAGTTAGTGGACTATCAGCAACACATAAAATTTGAATGATAATTGCACCTCACCCTAGAGCCAAGATCAAACTTGAACTTGTTGCCATCTTCCTCCACTGCATCCTCCAGAGCCATCTGCTTGGTTTTCATGGCGTTGTACAACACCGATGTGATCTTCAGCATCTCTTTCACTGCATAGCCGTCAGCCTGGTAGAGATGCTTGGTGTTTAGCTTGATGTGAGCCTTGGTAGCCTGCAACCGGGTGAGACAATGATTAAAACAGAGTGGACTTTAGTTAACTACAGTTAAGGACATATTATCTGTCCAAATAGTATTTCACCATGAATTGAACCACAGCCTTAATGAAGAATATTCTGTCTGACTCTGTGTCCACATCAGTGGGAATATCAACGCGAGGCTCGTATCTACAAAGAAAGAGAAAAGAACATGAGAACCAATGACTTTTTTAGAACAGCTCTTTATTTGTTAATCGGGATTGGAAGAAATACTTCGACTGAAAGGAACAATGACGGATGTGAAAATACCACATGAAGGCGAAAGAGCTATCTGAGCAGAAGTGTTGTTATTACATGAAGCATTTCGATTTTAAAAGCTGAAACATACCTCCTTACAAGCCATATTAAGATTTCTGCAACTAGGGTGAAGTTTGGTGTTACGAAATTTTCCATAGATATGAGGCGAGGGTAGCCCAAGGCCCTCATCATTTCTGTGAAGTCTGCCAAATCACAAACAAATTCAGTTCTATTCTAACATCTGCAGCAAAATAATGTTTGTTAGATTAAAGGTGGAGAAATACAAGGTTTCACTTACTTTTTAAATCTCTGAAGGACATGTTGCCCTGAAAGAAAGGAAAAACGAAAGGAAGAAAAAAGACTTGTTTTCATAGTAATTTATCAGAATTGTTGTTTCCTTATTTATAATCCAGTAAATGTTATTCTTAACAAGCAACGTTTCACACTTGTTCTAAGTAGTAGAAGAAACGAAAGCATAAAGAAATATCTACAGTTTGTAGATTTAATTTCACAGCTGTGTTAGCTAAGTCTGTATCGCTAATCATTAGCTCGAAGTTAGCTGAAAGCTAACGATCTGTGTCGCTTTGAGTGGCTAAAGAGATGTTAATCTATAATATTGCATTTTTTTACAACTCACTTCGTATATATTACATGTGTCCTAGGGCGTTTACAGACATCATTTTGTTACCTGGTACCGTTACAAAGACGCTCCCGGGTCTATGCTATAAATGGTCGCTATGGAAACACATTCTGTTCTACGGAAAGTCAAAGCAGTCAAATGTTCGAAGCGAACATTGAGAATAGTTCACACCGCTGAGAAATGGAAGTTTAAAAATAATTTATTTTAGCCAATAAGTTTGTTTCTAACTTATTGGAAGAACTGTGGTTCTTTAGTTTGTTTTAACTGGGAACCAAAGGTTCCTTTTAAAATGTGTTACATTTTGAGGTAACACAGTAAATCATAGAGATGCTCCTCTGGATGTGATTTCAGATGCCATGCAGCTGACGAGCTGCTTTTAGCTCAGAGATCTGCAGAAGAGACATGGAGAGATCAGCTGGCTCACATTTTCTAACAGATATACCTCAAAATGTTATAAAACATGTGAAATATGTACTTTCTAATGTGTAAAAAGCAATATTGACTGGTGTTCATTAGATATTATCAGACCAAATGATGCAATCACAGAAATCTCCTTATATCGTCATTTTACTTACAAGTAACATCTTTCAACACAGTTTTATTCCCATGGCAGCTGTGGCTCGTTGTTTTTATTTGTAAAATAACGTAAAGATGCTGCTTAGATTGCCCTATACAGAATGTCTTAATTAATTTTAAGCCTGCTAACTTGTTACCAAATTTACAGATGTGTCCATTGAACCATTAACAGTTTAAGGTGTTATGGTTTCCAGTAAGCTCCCAAATAAAACGAAAACTGAATATTTTTTTGCCTGCTTCCTTCAGACTGGCTCCATTTTAGTGATTTTTTAATTCTTAAAATCAGACAGTGACACTGAACCAAAAATGCAGTTGTGTTTCTTTTTATGAATTAAACCATGGAGGCCAATTTAATTTTTCTATAAGGCTAGATTAGTTAATAATAATTTAAAAACATATTTGACTATATTTGTATATAGTGCAAATTTGCTTGATAATCTAAAACATTTACCATGACCAAACAACAACAACACAAGATAATTTTAAGGGGCAAATATTTTTTGTAAAATCCCATGGCTGTGGGAACCTGTTTCTGCCGCTGTGACGGAGAAACGTGTTATTTTGACTATGCTATATTATAATAAAGAGTATTTTATTGTTTTGAGAGCTAGGTCACAAGTATGAGATAGCCATTATGAGATCCAAGTCCTTTTGTTTTCAAATATTGGCGGAAACGAACTTCACAGGATGCTTCTATAAAAAATACTTCCAAATATAAAAAATGCAAAAAAGAAAATAATAACCTGTATGTTTATTTGTTTTGTTTATTTACACAAAAATACAAGTTATAGTTTCTAATTTTGTAAAGCTGCAGTACTGTTACAATCCACTAGACGGCGATACCTGTCAGTTCTCCTTCCGACCAGTCCATTGGAACTATGGGCTGTTCAACTGACGCAGAGCATGATGGAGCAAACTGGTGAGCCCCCTCACAACAATAACATCCCGGCAGGTAATGAACCGCCTGCCTGCGGCCTTCACAGCAAACGACTCAAAGAACTGGAAAATGCTGCCCTGCAGACCAGCTTGATATCACAAATGGAGACAGAATCCGGGGCGGACGCCGGGAGCTGGACGGAGCAGGAGTCCGGGCAAGGTGAGCAGCCGAACGGGTTGCCCTTGAGCCAGCAGCGCTCGGCGCCTCTGCAGCTCGGCGTGGACACGGAGGCGGAAGGAGTGGAGCCGGGGACAAACGTGACCAAGCAGCGGGTGGAAGAAGAAAGGACGCTGACGGACCATTTAAACAAACGACTCCTTTCTTCGTTTCTGGAAAAACTTAACGAAAGGGACCTGGCGCTCCCTGGCGTGCAGCGCCTGGACTGTGCTGTAGCCGAAGAGGATTCGAACAGGGCCGCGGATGATTGGTGAGGCGCCTCGGCCTGACGATCCGCAGCAGCACGGAGATAGTTGGAGGATCCAGGACCAACGTGCACGGAAGCACAATCTTCACAACATTAGTTTGATTTATGAAAGCTTACGGCAAGAGTGTTTGGGGATATTATGTTTTGTCTGAATGCTTGAATTATTAAAAAAATGCAATAAAAGAACACCATGTGAAATGAACCGCCTTTGTACTTGGTGTACTCATTGTGTATCTGGCAGCCATGATGGTTTCAGCTGCTTTCCTTAACATCACGTGTACTATGAAGCAAACTAACATGTCATCTCTTTCATAAATAGTTTATATTTCCTTCACATACACCAAATGTTACTTTTAAAAATACTGTAGAAACGTGAAACTTAAATTTGAAGTATATTCAGGTTTACTAAAATTGATGTAAAATGCAGAAAAAAGTTGAATAAATGTAATTTAAAAATTTTAGAAGTTATTAAAAAGCTCCACATTGCTCTATACAGGAGGAGAAACCTCAAATCACTTAAATGTTTTTCTAGCATATTGATAAAATGACTTAAGTAGTTGTAAATTGTATTTCTATTTAAGATGTCACAAAGCACAGGTTGATAAGTGGTTTCCAGGTATGGATTGTTTTAGAAAAAAAAAACAGTTTAAAACTAAGTTTTACATTTAACCACATTTATTTTAGATTCTCAAGGAACCTGAGAAATTGATCTAAATTTATTAAATAGTGACAAAGTGGTAAAAATTTTAAGTCCTTGAAACTTTTACATTACTAAGTGGATATGATTAAATACACTGTTCTAACTTTTTAGGATGAGTTAAACTGTAAAGAATAAACTGTAAATTCAAGTGCTGACACATTCCTTATTGTGTTACTTTTATTAACCCCATCATTTTAAAAGTAACACAAAAACTATCACAAACAATTTCCAGTGTGCAGACAATAATTAACACGAGAGAATCCTGCTTTGATTAAGTTTTAGAAACATGGACGAATTTTGAGAATGAAGCTGAGGTTTCTGTACAATGAAGCACTTTTCCAAGCAGCATAAACTTAACAAAATAGAAAATTGTTTAGGCTGACAACTCTATTGGAAATTGTAATATAATTAAAAAATATGAGGAAGAAAACACTATTTTCAAAAAAATCAAAAATTTTAAAATGGTAACTTTATACAAAATAAACATGTAGTAGTCATTCAAGTCTGCTCTTTGTGTGTTTGTTAATATTAATTTTACTGTTCACTATACATATATTTTTTGAAAAGTAACCCAAACTGTTTTCAATAAAGACGTGTCAACTGATTTTTTGTATATGACCATGTTGTCTCATCATTTACATTTGAGTGTGAAGCTGTGACCCACTTTGCTTCCAATAATAAAAAAACAGGAAAAAAACAAAGCCCTGATAACAGAGCATGAAATAAGGAAACCATCACTAAATTACGGCAAACGTACACACTGATTTAAACCGTTGTCTCTGCTTCCCATCATTCTCGTGTTGACACATTGCAGATGCACATCTTTCCCAAAACAGTACATACCAGAAGGAAATGAAAGTCTTTCATCATATTTTACTGTACTGGATATTATTTATATTTATGGCTCTTTGAAAGATCAATGACTCTGAATGTGTGTCAGGATTTTGAAACTTCAAATGATAAGGTAAAAAAAAACCAAAAAAAACTTTACTGCTACTACAGAGGAAATTCCAATATTCGCTATGAGTAATTTGGAGGTTAATACCATTTAAAAACTACATCCTCTTTTTTTTCCATTTACAGCACATCGTCTCTGGGTAGGCTCTTCAAAGGAACCACCACTCGGTTGTCTATTAATTTGTCCTCCTGAAAAACAGATAAAAAAACCTTTCAATACTTGACTGATTAAAATATTAAATTTTTTTTTTAAACTTGACAAACAGTTCCAACAACTCTACACCAGTTTTGCCATACATTTGGTTTCTTTACCTGATTATTTCCCATGTGAACTGCAGATATCTGTTGTGTATTCCTGCATGCATTCTGAACGAAGCAGGGGAACATCCTGGATATCACATCGGTCTTAAGACAAAAAAATTATAACAGAGATACTGTCAATGAATGCTCTTAAAAGACATTTGTCATAAATGTAAAGCATGTCTGAGATCTATAAAAGCTGCTGAAATGTCTAAACCTTTTCAGCATAGAGAGGGACATAAATAGATGCAAATGGTTACATAAATAATCAGGGAATAATTTATGGCACATCCATTCATTAGACAATTATTTCTGTTAAAAAAAAAAGATTACTCTGCTTTCTGACGAGATCTCTATCTCCTTTTTATTCAGGTCCCACCATAGCAACCCCTCTTTTATTTGACTCCTCTTTGTTGGCCCTGTGTGCGATAGAAACATGAGAGTTTGTTCATACATGCATATAACGTAAAGGAAAAAACATTTCATCCTTTTCTAGTAGCTCTGTGTAAAACCCCTTGACTTATCATTTTGGACTGACATGAGCTACATAGTCTTGTTAATATTCACACCCACTGTGTTTCACATTTTGTCACGTCACAAGTATAACTATAATGTTGTAATTGTGACAACATATAAACATATAAAACTCTTTCAAAATGCACAGATGTTGTCTGGTTGTAACATTACAAAGATATTTTCAAGGGATGTGAATACATTTGCAATAAAAAATTGGAAAGATTTGGTTCAATGTGTCAGAGTGACCCTGTGGTTTTCACAACATTGACTTACGTAACACTCGTTATCTTTTTACCTGTTGCATAGCTCACTATCAGTCCCACCAGTATGACTGAACTGGTGGCCATGGCTCCGAAATAGAGGTAAGACACAGAGTAGAAGTTGAGGAGGCCACTGTTTTTAGAAAAACAAAAAACAAAAGCAACAACAAAAGAGTTAAGACATTTTATATGTTTTTTCATCATAATATCTCTACACAGTCTGTGTATAGCAGTCATAAACCTTTTATGTGAGTAGTTAAGATAAGATTAAAAGAAAAGATTTATGTTTTTAATGATTAAAAATAGATCAACATCTGAAAAACTGTGTCTGCTAACCCTTGGTGTTTAGGATGAAGTGGGGTCAAGATGGAAACCTCATCCAGGTTAGAGCTGTTGTTTCTTGTGCCATTAGCAAAGCTGCAGCCATCTGTGAAGCTGGGCAGGACACCCATTGTCTCCTCACTGGGTGGGTGAAGAGTTGAACCCACAGCCAGCCACAGAGAGACACAGAATCCCGCCAATATTCCAGAGTATGCGCCCTGCAATAAAGAATAAAATACCCTAATAATTGGCTGCAGTGTTATTGAATATACCAACAGTGTCTAAAAATGAATTTGTTCCTTTCAGCCCATCAGCATGCTGTTTTTCTTTTCTTTTCATAAAAGAAAACCCAATAAACCCTTGAAGGCCTGATTTCAAAAAGTCGTTGGACTGTACTTCAGCAGCATACAGAAGAACAATCACTCTAAAAAAAGAAACCAGGAAGTCAGTCCATCTTCCTGTTAATATGACTACGAACAGCTTCTGAGATCAATGTGTACGAGGTCATGTCTGAAAATTATTACCTTTACTCTGATTGTACATCATAAAAAAGGAAATTCCTATCCAACAGTCGGGTTAATGAACAAGAAAACCTTCTTTGTGGGATGGAAAGCGGCAAAGACAAATTGTGGCATTTACAACACTTTAGTGTTTAATTTAAAACACAGAGAAATGCAATTGAAAATCTGTCTAGTAAAACAGTTTGCTGTACACATAACCCTGCACGGATTATGGGGTCCAGTTGAGCCTTCAAACCATGTTTGAAATTTTAATAGTCAGTAGTTTGCTAATTGCATTAGTTTTGTTTTTTTTAAAGGTTTGGGTTAAAAAGCGTCACCTCACTTCATGTCACACCTTCAGAGTTTAAATTTCCGGCTACCCTGCAGTAATAGGACCAAATAGGTCTCCAATCAGTACCAATTAAATTATATATTTTATTTTTTCCTGTACATACATTAATATACCTATTTAATCTAAGACTGCCTTCAAAAATTTTTTATTTTTTTTTCATGGAATTTTATATTTACCCACTAGTTGGCAGCAGAGTTAAAGTTCAAGTGGTAGCAGAAGTAGTAGTAGCTAATTTAAACAAATAATAATAATAACAATAAAAATAATAAAAACTTTAAATGTGTTTTTTGATGATTTTTAAAGCAAATTTTCTTGCAGGATGTGACAGCTGACCCTACTGTCACACAGACCTGAATGGTAACTGTTTGTTTTGTTCATCCTTTACATTAATTTAGACATTAATTAGTGAATAGTTTAGATTTTTATTTTTGAAAATTATTTTCATTAGCCTGACTTTTTAGTTAACTATTTGCAGTGCACACATTTAGCTAACTTTATTTGTCAGTTCTTTATATTTTTGTTAAATGCAACAAATTAATAAATTTGTTTTGAGTTACCAGTTTCCTTTGGAGCTGCTGCTGGAGGGTCACAGAAGAGCTCCAGCTAATTGACATCCATATATGGCTGGCAAACCTCCTCAGTGGGTCATTCCATTTGTTTGCCAGGGGACGGGGAAATTTGGTTTTCTTTAATTTAATTTGACCATTTCTTTAATGTTTCTTCTATTTGGTAGATTCATTCTAATGTTTGTTTAATATAAAGATTTGGTATTGTATTGATTAGCATTTGTTTAAGTTTTTGTATGTTTAAATTACCCCTTGTGTGTCAGCAGTGGTCTGATCAGCCACTATTTAAGTTCCCCTTATGTCTTGTTTGTTAGGTCAGTTTTGTGTTTGAGTTCTTTGTGTTACTACCCGAGTTGGAGTTTGTTATGTTGACCTCAGTTTTTGGGTCCAGTTCTTCATTGTTTAATTATTTTTGAACTTTTTTGTAATAAATTCAGATAAATTTTGGATTCCATTCACTGTCTCTCTGGCTGGTTTATGTAAGAACCCTCACACAGGAACTAATTTGTACCTGAGTTTGAGTTTTTCTGGGGGAAACCAGCGGGATTAGATGCACAATCTACTTGCTTTTGCCCTTTTTCTGCTTGACTTGACTAGTGGGAGCAATTGTATTTTTAGTACCACCAAGGTCAGGGTTTGTATTTTGTAAATCACAAGTTTTTAAGGGGGTTGGCAAACACTCACCAGCCTGTTTGTTCCTGGGACAAACATTCCCAAAATGAATACGCCCAGAACTGGACCACTGACCACACCCATGACAGTGAACGAACCCTGAGGAAAGAAGACAAGCAACATTCTGGGTTCAAAACAAAATGAATTAAAATCCAGGAGTGAAGATGAAAGTAACTGATTGAAACTTATTTAAAATCAGACAATAATACAACCAATTGGTTGGATGCAAGCATCACACTCACAACAGTTTTGTTTATTTACTTAATTCATCCATTCTGTGGGAGATTTTTTTTCCAAGGGTCAATGGGCTTATCAGGTCAGTTCTTACCCTAGGATAACCTTTTTTTGGGCGCAAGCTGGAGTACACATACACGAAGAGAAGATATAAACTATGCACAGGAAGTCTGGGATTGAACCCAGGAGCTTCGTGTTGTGAGGCAAATAATTCTGTATAACATACCTGAAGAACCCCCCAGTTCAGGAAGGAGGAGAGAGCTGCTACAGTGATACATCCAACTCCATACAGGAATGCTTTAAGAAAGAGAAGGAGAAATGTTTACTCTATTAGACTTACTTTGTGTGTTTAATGGAAGAAGTGGTTTACAGCTTAGATATGTCTGATCAAGTTCAACATGAAAGGTCAACTTGAACTCATCAAGATGTCTGAAATGAAATATTTGTTTTTTAATACTTTCTGTGTTAGTTACAGAGTTGATATCAGTAGAAGGTTGTACTTTCCTGGAAAATATGTTTTGTTCCTGGTGGCATGAAAGATGAATATCATATGAATGATTACTTTGAATCTTTTCTGAATGGGATTGATTCGTTTACATACTTTTATGCACTTGCACATAAACTGGTAGATATTGCTTTGTAAAAAACCTCCTGATTACATTTGTTTTAATTTGGCACCAATAAACTAAATTCAATTAGCATTATATTTCCAGCAGCTTGATGCCAGTATTAAGGTTTTCAGCTGGATTTTAGACCTGTCTTTGGCTTCTAAGACTTTTCAACCAGTCTTTACACTAATTTTAAGAAGTGGTGCCGAAATCGAAATCATTTTCACTTGCTTAGTAAGAATAAACCTACACAGTCCTTTGGAAACCAGGACTAGTTTCTTCTGTTTCATCTGGAGCAGATGAGGCCTCAGTATATCCTCCATCGTCACTGCAGCCATGGCGTTGATACTCGTGGAGGCAGTGCTGTCAAAAACCACGGCAATCATTTCACTTCGGGATGTCATAAGAGTTTAAAAAATAATGTTTATGCTCCTTGGGTGTCACAGCAGCAATAGGAAGAGGACTTAAATAAAATAACACAGGGTTACAAAAACATTTTTTTGAAAATAGTTTATCTTTTGACAACTGATTTATTACAAACATCCTCTACTGAATCCAAAAATAACATCCATTTCTATCAATCAGGTCACGTTTTTATGCTAAGTTCACTTTTAAATCCAAGTTTTTTGTCTAAATGGATTTTTGGATTCAGCTCATCGAAATACTACTAAGTCAGCTGAAATAAATAAGACTAAGCTGAGACAATAATTTTTTTTCTGTAAAAGTACAAAGGCCTTCAGCTTTTCTTACATGTTGGATTATGCACAATGTTTCATGAAGAGGTTACATCCACCCATGTTAAACCATAATATCTGATACATTAAAAGAAACCATGCAAGGAACCACCCAAAAGTTGCAATTGTAATCTACAAAACTTCAGTGTATTCAGAGAGCATCAAGCAGCAGAATTAAGAAAAAACTGATTGTGAATATACCTGAGAGTCCCGCTATATGCACAGGCAAGGAAAAGACCTGGGAATCCTGGATGATTACTGAATATGTCCAACACGAAGAATGGCATGTACTTTATTAGAACAGAACAGGAAAAGTAGAATAGAGTGTTAGTGTGTAACTTTTGACAGAAGCATTTCATACTTTAGGAAACCGTGATCACCACTAAAATTATATATATAGCTGGGAAATAAACCTGCTCATGGTATCAATAGTTAGAAACCGAGAGTACAAGAAAACAGAACTAACTTCAAGCTTATTGTTTTGCATTACAAAACGTGGTTGGATAAGACTGACTGGAGCACAACCACGACATATTTCAATAATACCAGAAATTGAATTAACTTTGGCTGAAACACTTCACTACTTTTGAGTTATTGTAAGACAAATTCATCTGCCTTCGCCCAGAGTCATCAGCATACCAGATCAGGTGCAGAAATCCTCCCAGATTTCAGCGGGTCGCAGAGGTTGTAATAAGCAAACATGACAATACCGCAGGTTGCTGCGCTGCTCACAATGAGGCACAGACCGATCTGATTTACAAACAGAGCCCTGGAAAATAAAAAAGTGTTCTTTATTACAATTAATCCTGTGTGATTCTAAGCAGTCAAGTGAGGCAAATATGGGGAAAGAAATGTCAGTTATGTGTGTCATATCTATTATTGAATGACAAGGTGCAAGCAGATTAACTAAGATAAGTTAAACAACAAAGGCATGACAGGAAATCTAGAAAACTCATAAATTCAAAAACATAGAGCTATGTGGCAAAAGAGCGCAAAGACAAATACATAACACTCTCCAGTAATGGTTGTTATTATTTTGTGGTGCTGTGTATTAGATTTTTTTTTCCAACATTTTACATGTAAAACCATATTTTTTGGGAAACTGAGATTTCCTCAGACACTTGAGTAACTTCCACTCCTCTCTGGAATCTGCAAACCATGTTCCATGCTTTTGTACTGTTAACAAGATAAATTAAAACTAACTAGTCCAAATATGATGGACTAGCAACGTGTCCAGGGAGTTCTACACCTCTTGCCTGTTAATTAGCCATTAGCTATAGGCTCCAGCGTCCTCATGATCCAGGCAAGACTAGGAAGCAAATTACCAATGGATAGATGTACATGTGAGTTATTTATAAAAACACTCACCACTGGGCTTCTTTCTCTGATCGGCAGGAAATGTAGCGCTGAACTTGTG
Source organism: Poecilia reticulata (assembly GCF_904066995.2). Lineage (NCBI taxonomy): Eukaryota > Metazoa > Chordata > Actinopteri > Cyprinodontiformes > Poeciliidae > Poecilia > Poecilia reticulata. The sequence continues at coordinate 12,006,106 of NC_088833.1, read as the reverse complement.
CTTGGTTTACCCCGTACATGGACAACCAAACCAAGGAGCCCCCAACACTGAGGCTCCAGAAGGTGTAACGTTTCCGTGGATCGACATCAAAACTGTGGAGCAACATCAAGAACAGAATAAAGCACAACTAGAAACCTAAAACTAAATACATTTTGTGGTGAATATAGCTTGAGCTTGAGAGATGGAATGTTATTTCTAATCAGTGATTTTAATCTTTGTCGTCTGTAATAATCACTGTTATTTTAAAATGATCAAATGGCAGACTGTACCTCGAAATGGACACAAATAAATACAAAAAGGCTTTTACTCATTGAAATTAAGGCGTGATCCATTGCTGGCAATCTCCAGTACTTGTGCAGGACCACCAACCAGAATTGTCCCTTGGATGAAAATTGCCATGAAGCCTGATAACATGACAACAATCTGGAAGACGTCGGTCCAGATAACAGCCCTCATGCCGCCCTGCACACAAACATTAGAGGAGAAAGACAGAGTGAGAAACCTGGAATGATGTCAGACACGGTTCTGCGCATGCAGGGGGAGAACATGCTCCCCTCAGAAAAATGCCAGGCCAGGATTTGAACTGAGGACCTTCTTGCTACAAAACAGCAATGCTAACAACTGCTCCACTGCACTGCCCAGTGGAAGAACATTAAATGTAAGAAAGGTTGCAATAACCCTGTTTGCATAAGTATTTACGCCCGTTGAGAATACCTTATTGTTCTTACCAGTGTGGTGTATATGGTGCAAATGAACCCCGTGGAAAAGAGAGACACCCAGATACTGAGTCCAGTAGCTGCAAAATCAAATGGGTTTGATTATTAATATCAAAGATTAATTTATTTAAGCAACTTATCACTTTATAAATGTAACTATTATAGTATATTTGCTACTTTTTCAAAATATAAAAAACAACAGCAACAAAAATAAATTCAACTGGCATTGAAATGAAATAAAAGATGGAGATATGTTTAGCTGTGATAACAGTCTTAGTACATTTAATATTTAAAATACATTTTATGACAAAAAATAAATTGCAGTGTTTGACGCTACGGTAAAAGTTTTATTTATAAGCAAATATTCACAAGAATTTCTCTTATTGTGAAATTAATGGTTAAAAACTTAAAACTTCACTGCAACAAGTTTGTGGTTTAAAAAAATATATAAATAAATATCAAGATCCATTGAAAAAAAATCTTAGAAATGCTAAAAATATAATGAGATTTCTAAATCAATCGATGAGAACATTCCCTCATTTCTTCCACGCAAAGCAAATTTCCCTCTCGTACCTTGATTTAAGATCAAAGCTGGTGCATAGATGACAATCCCAGTGTAAAGCAGCTGAGAAATGAGAAACACATTACAAGCAAATCTTCAAAGGAAAGTGAATCTGAGCATTCTCGGATATAATGTGTAACATTCTGCTCAGGAGCATTGAAATGTGAGAGTGCTGCCCCTACCGTTGCAAGAATAAACTGGACGCTTCCCAGCAGCTGCATCCCTCTGCCAAACCTCATCTTTAGATACTGTGACAGGCAGATGGTTGGAGTCAGAACATCACAGGGTAACACACATCCTTCATCTGTCCTCACCTCACATATTAAGCTGTGTTGATGAGCAACAGGGGAATTTAATCAGCTGGACTTTAATCAGAGATATCGCAGCCCTATACCTTTACTGTAATCTAATACTATTTATAACTGGAAAATCAGGATATACATCGGAGCTGTATGAAATAAGAACACAAAATAAACTATGACTTGGTTCATAGTCACAAGAAAAAAAGTAAATAAAAAATATTAATCCTCTTGTCTAACATTCAGTTCTTGTTACTTTGGTCAACCTTATAGCACATTCCTGTTCACTTTATGAAATAACTAGTGCAAAAAAAGAGGAGGCTCATTGTGACCTGGTTGGTGCTGGTGATGCCCAGTCGAAAGAAAACTGGCAGGAACAGGTAAGCTGTCAGCAGGGAGTTGATGCTTTGTCCGAGGCACATGTAGAGGAATTTGAAGCCATAGCGAAATCCCTCTGAGGGAACACCCAGGACCTGGACAGCTGACATGAAGCTGGCACAGAGCGACAGGCCAACAGGCACAGCCGGCATGCTCCGACCTCCGGTGAAGAAGGCCTCTGCAGTTGCATCCCTTCGCTGTTTTTTCAGAGCCTGAAAAAGCCCAATCGCCATGGAAACTGACAACATAGCAGCAAAGACGGCGTAGTCAGCCAGCATAAACCCTGGATTACTGTCAGTGTTTTCCTCCATTGCTGAATTAGGATCTTTCTGTCTTTAAGTCTCTTCTGAATCCAGATGTTTAGTTGATCTGTCAGAGGAAGCCACACAAAAACAGAAGCATGTCAGTGAGTTGTGTTGATGGATTAGGATCACACGCGGAACAAATCTGTTCACTTGACCTAAAATTTGCCTCCAATCTGATAAGTATGTAGTTACTGCAAGTTAGTGCTAGTTATGTTCACCTATCCCAATATGACCAAATATAGATACTTTATAGATTTTCAGGAGAGTGGTATATAAAGTATGAATTTTGTTTTAAAATAATTCAACTACAAGTGTTACTATTGGAGCCTCTCAGCAATAGAGAGTTGTGGCCTTTGTCTTTGTTTGAGTTTGGATGGTCTCCATGTGCATGTGTGGATTATCTCCAGTTACTTTTGCTTCCTTCCACTACATAAAAATCTGCAAACTAAGTTACCTGGTCACTTCTGTTTGCCTTTAGATGTCACTGGTTAATGAGTCACCTGCTAACCACTGGAAATAGATGCCAACCTCCCTGGGGCCCTGAAAGGATTTAATTCAAATGTAACTCATTTACATTTGGATGTAAATGAGTTACATTTACATCCAAATGTAACTCATTTACTCACTTCAACACACTAGTTGTCCTAAAATACACTTGAGTCGTGAGTTTAGACAATTTATCACAAGGTTATAGTTACAAATCCAATAAGAAACTAATTAAGGTGTTTAACATCCTAATGTGCAAGAAAAGGGAAAAATCCCAAGGTAATTTATGATAAGCAGAAAAAAAAATATTCCTATGACAAAAAGATTAAGAAGAGTGGTAAATAAAAAGTTAGAAACAAAAATACCTATTTCAAAAAGAAATAAAAATAATTATGGAAAATGTTACATTTACAATTGTATGTAGCTTTTTGCTTTTTAAAATAAGAGTGGGAACTCTTCTAAAACTCAGCACATCATCAGAAAATACAACTGCTCCAATGTCAAAAAAATAGAAGCAAAAAAATAATGCTTTTGACAAAAAATTTTAAAATTCACATTCAGATTGACTTTGTCTATAAATGTGTTTCTAGTTGCAAATTTCAGAAAAAAAGATGCAGCATACATATTTAAACACTGCAGTTTAAACACCAATGTCACAATTTTATTCATTCAGAAAGCAAAGCATCGTCAAACATCTTTACCATCTGAATAACCAACGTCAAAGTTGCTTTTACTCACACTGTAGGCATAAAATACATGTTTTGAACAACTACAAATTAGATGGCTAATTCCAATGTAACTGCTTCTAAAAGAGACAAGCTTCATTTTATGAAATAATGCAATAAAGCACATTTAAGACTCACCCTATGTCAGTTCAGTCCAGTCTGTGAAGTAAAAATGTGCTGACAGCCAACTTCACCCCTCAGCAGCTGGAAGATATCCGTGCACCTTCTCTGACACACTTGTGTTTGTGAGTAATGCCTCAGCACATCTTGAGACCTTCCTTAAAGGAAGACACTCAGAGGAGAGGGTCAATGAAAGTTTGAAGGTTTACAGTGTGCAACCAAACAGAAATATATACGGATGCTGATAAAGGAATAAGTGGGAAATGAGCTGGAGAGAGGGCATAATTAAACATTAAGGTACAAAGGAGGGATTTGTGAATATTTGGGTATAACTTCAGCGTATTCTAGATTTATTCCAAAATCTGAACACAGACCATGACCTCCCAGCAAACATGTAAAATAGATAAAAATTTGCCAAACCAATAAATTGGTGAATCCTAAAATATTCAACAAACCTGCAAAGAATAATTCCAACTGCTCCAAAAAAAAAAAAAAGTATACCTTCCTTTTGAAGAAATGGTCTCTAACAAAATGAAGAACAGTAAAAACACCATCTTATCTTCTTTCTAATACTGATTGCTGGAATTTGATCTATACATATGATGCCAGTAACATACATACAGTAAATGATCATTAACTCCTCATCAGAAAAGTTGTTGTATGTCAATAGCTCTCTCTCAGATTGATTATTTTCATTCAATCTTAAAAGAGCAATAAAGTCATTCTGTTCAAAAGTCCCTAATATTAATGGCGAGCACAAGGAGTGCTGTTCAGTTACAAGAGACCGCGCTTATGTCCATAGATGCATAATACAATTAAAGGGAAAAAGAGCTGGTTCTAAAAGAAATGACCATTTTAACAGAGATTTGCAAAAAAATGGTAAATGATGAGGAAACTGAAAATGACAACAGCAGCTGCAGATGTGTGATTGACTTTTTAGGCAGACCTTTGAAGACACTCTCGTAGTAATCAATTAAACTAAAGATTAACTCATGAATTACTTCCTTTAGCTCTTGCTGTGACATTAATCCCAGCAAGAGCTAAAGATATGTGAAAGACATTTATTGTAAGGCTTCCGACACATCCTTACCTGAAGTGACACTAATTGCTGTAAAAGAGCATTTTTTTAGATGACTCTCTTGTGTACCTGTAAATTGTTTCTATTGTGGTTACAAGCACTGGCTTTATTGCATATAAAACTCTGTCAGAAGCTTAAGCTCAAAGTAGAGTTCAACCTTAAGTTTAAACAGTGTAATAAAACTCACTATGTTGGTTCTGATGCTTCAATCATTACAAGCTTTAAACATTTGACTGTAAACGCTTGGCTATTTTTGTCTTTTGCAGCAAACCTTGACCCAAATACATACTACAGGTAATAAAATCTGATTCGTATAAAACTGTTACACAAAAGTCAGTTAAATGAGGATCTGTAGTAAATATTGTAAAAGTTCCAACTTTATTGGTATATTTAAGGTTATGTATCTCTTCCAGAAAAAAAATGAGACCTTTAATAGTTTTTACAAGTTTTGACAATGGCGAATGATCAAAAAGGCATTTTAGAAACAAATAACTATCCAGGGCTTTTCCCTAATTTACTTTAATTCCAAAACAGTAGCAGTTTTCTGCTATAGTATTCAGTGTGGTTTTACTAAGTTTAATAGTTATAGATGTACCTCTTAGCCAAGAAACCCAGCATTTGATAATTCAAGACCTGTTCAGCTTGTGTCAGTAAGCGGAGTGCAGATTATTGTAGCCAGTAGGAAAATGATGGTTGAAATTATGTAAAACAATTAAAAGATTATATAGCCTAAAATGTGTCTTTTGACTCTTATTGACCTTTATGGAGCAAGAAATGGGAGAGACGTTGAATGAGAAAACAACATATCTGACACCCCACATGCAATAGAGCTAACATCACACAGCTGGTCCAGCTCCATACCCTAGTTGCTGTATTTACTCAGGTCATATTTATCCAGTGTGTATTTATTTCTGATTATCTGAAACAAGGCTGACAAAAAACAGCAAAAACAGAAGGAGCAAACAGGTTTTTCACTGAACATGTTTTCATATCCATTGCAACATAGCATACACACACTTTACTGTATCAGTAAAATATCTGTAGGGCTGCTTGCAGTAAAATATGACTTTAATATGAAAGATGTCTAAGTGGTCAAACTGCACAGCTTCATGTTCTGATCCCTCTCTGTCAGAACAGAAGGGATGACCCCTGAGTCGTTGTCTTATTTAGCATTAACAGGAAACTGGTGGTTAATCTGAGTTAATCAAATAACAAGGAAATCTAATAGTGACATATGATTGCAGGAAAAGTCTGTATTGATTCGTATATTTTCATTATGAGGAAACAAACTCCACTAAAGGAATCCAGGAGCTAAATTTGCACACATCTTAACAAATCTTTAACAAACTGAATAATGTTAAGCAGGAGAACTTATGCATTTGCAACAAGTGCAAACAGCAACATGAAAAGTGCAATAAGAATGAATTAAACTCATAGTTCAAGCTGGATGTGAATGCAGCTTAGACCAGGTGGTTTTGGTAAAACTAGAACAGGAAGCTGCGCTGCTGAGAAGCGAAGCCACACTGGGTTTCTTTTCCTGAAATGTCAGATAAATCGATTTCTTGAAAGATGGACGTTCGCTTCCATGGAACATAAGCTTCTCTCATGATCATTTCATCATCAAGAAATCTTTCAAAAGAAAATAAAAAAGTTCTGTTTGAGTTCCTATAATAACATAATTATGGTGTCTAATTTTCTTATTGCTGCTTTATTTGTTGTTCTATGGAGCAGCAGAAAGAGAATCTTGCTCTTTTACAATCAAGCTTTTGAATACTGCATCTGTGAATGGAAACTGTCCATATTTGGAACAAACATGACTGAAATACAATAGGCAATGTTTTCATACACAGAAAATTTAACTGTTTTGGAGGCTCTGAATGTTCACATATTTTCCTGTAAATATGTCAATGTTCTCCACAGGCTCATTCAGAAAGATGCAACAATAGTAAAGGAATCAGGAAGTTTCAATTTTAGAAGAAGAAATCCCCTTTTTTCAGTCAATGTGCAGCATATTGTGGTTAAGTTGTCTAAGTACTGAACAGAATATAATTTTGTGTGAGAAAGTAAAGTTTTCTTCATGTTTTGTGACTGTGAAATAAAAAAAAAAACAACTGACAGCGATCAGACACTGTCGACATTTTTGGTACGCTTGTCAAAAATCAGGAAATCAGATAGTACTTCCTGTCAACACCCTGACACGCTGACAGTGACATACAGAGAATAAGAAACGCAGAAGTCAAAAAAAGGAAAGCACGAACTTACAGGAACAAACCGATGAACTGAAGAAATAAGGACATCCAAATGTAAAAGGTAACAGGTTGACCAGCGTTAAGGTTTTAATAATATTTATGTTTGGTGCTTGACGTTGGGACTATCAGACAGTTGTTAGAAATTATGTGCTGGGTAAAGTCGACTGTTCTCAACTAATAACATTGAAATGTTTCTCTGTTTTGATTTGCTGTAGCTGTGTGTGTATTCAGTGAATGCTTACCTTTACACATTTTAATGCTTCAATATTCTTTTTATTCTGACGTGTTTCAGTCTGAATTCTGTGGTAGATGTTATTTCCTGTGTCAAATAAGTAATTTAAGAGCCAGTTCTGAAACATGAAACAATGGGACAGAAGTTACCAAAGGGTTTTCTTTACTTTTCATGCTACATTGCTCCTTATGTAGCAGAGCATGCCAATCAGTTTCACAAAAACCCAGTGGGAATCCCCAAAGGTCTTTGAATATTATTAAATGTCTGGTACGTAACCACCTAAAAGGCAGGGGGACAACAGGGGACAACACAAGCAAAGACTGCTACCCTGTTAGTGTGAAGCTTCATATTGCTTCAGATTCTCAAAGTTACTCTTTTCTGATCGCTTTTCTTATATTCAGCTTCAAACAAAGCAACTTCCTCGTAAATCAGTTACAAGGAAGACAAATTTTTTATGTTATTTATATTATTTATGTTATATATAATTACTTATGTGTATAAATATTATTTATGTGTATATATAATTACACATAAAGTTATGTATAATTAGATATATTTTTTATAATCTACAATGGCGCAAAATGTATGAAGATTATCAAATGATTAAACATCTTGAGCAATAAACCAAGCCACAGGAAGCATGAAAGCTAATAACAGACATGACAGAGAGACAGAGGTTCAGTAAAATTAGAAAATGCTGCTAATGGTTGTCTTGTTTGGCCCTGAATTAGAACTTCATAAAGAATTAGAAGAATTGGCTTTTTTTTTTCCTGACGATGTAATGTGAAGAAGAAATCTGCCAAAAAGGCGCTGACAGTAATCCGTTACCTTTACTCCAATTTTTTTTTTCCCTTTGTCTAAACAAGAGATCTGAGAACAGTCAGAGGAAGGAGTAGCAGGTGTGTGTCTTCCAAAGCATTATTGTTGGGTTGTATAACGTGCTGCAGCTTTGATGTTTGTAGTATGAGAGATATGCATCTTCAAAATGTGTGATGATTTGTTGATTGCAAAACTGCACATTTCCATATGCTTTTCATGTATTCGAATTATTATACTTCTAAAATTTCAGTAGTTGTTTGTGTGTCTTAACTGCTTTTTAATGAAAGTACAGAACTAAGAACATCTGTAATTTCTTAGAGCTGAACATGTAAAGTGTACTGAATTTATTGAGTATTCTTGAGATAATCTTGTTACAAGTTTGAGACATAATACAGTCAATAAGGTTTGGAAAATACATAACTGAAGCAGAGAAATACATTGCCTCTTCAACCTTATTAACAAGACCGTTAAACTGAGTATGTTTATAACAGTCATGGCCATATACTGTAAACACTGCTGTATGGTGACACATCTTTTCACAATAACAACTAGACGTTTGGTCGTTTTGAGTAAATGGGACTTTCGAAGATTTTTCAAAGTGTCTCAGGCGAGCTATTGATTTAAGTGATTCATTTGACACCAAGACAAGTTATGACAGAGTTTAATGGTATATTTTGTCTCATTTAACCCTGTGTTGGTATCAATTGCAAAACAGTTATTGGAAATGCTCTACTCACCAAAGCAAAATGTAAACATGTCTGTCATCTCTCAGATGCAGTCAGGTTTTATTTACAATAAGACATGACTCACATACTGTGCAGACGGACAGATACTTTGGCCGGATTTTCCTTTTTGTCACCTACCTGTCTAGTTTCATCAGTAATTTCAAAGACACAAAGAAGACCATGGAAAGATGTGCCAAAGAGCTTTAAAAGACCGTCAGCAAGTTTGCGGAAACATTGGTCTACAACATTTTGAAAAAAAAAAAACTTTATTGGAAACAAAGAACATGAAAACTAATGTGATAGTCTCAATGTCTAGCACATTGCCTTGTATATTTAAAGGTGTTTCTTCAGCCACGTTAATAACTTTTAGTCTAGCTTCTAACATTTAATGAGGACAATGTTACATTCAAGCCTCCGTTTTATGTTTATATTTGCTTTGTTTATAGAGTTGGATATCCATTTTCACTCACATTTAGAAAAATCACAGTTTTATTCTCCCCTAGAACAGTAACATAAGAGAAGGGGAAAAGTTTGTCTCAACATTTTTCTAATCATAGATCCATAACTTTTTAGAAAATCAGTGCAAAGAATAATCCCACAAAGGCCTTATTTCTCATTCTTGACATTTTAGCATCACTGACCATCCTTAAATATTTTTGCTCATTTCTCTGAGGTTTTCTCCCCACTGGAGGGAGCGTGACTTGAAATTGGGTTCTCATATAATGAAATTGAAGCAAATATCTGAATGCAACTGTCGATTTTGTTCTCAGACATGCCGATGAATTTCAGAGAGGAAGAATCGACCCCCCTAGTGTTGAGAGACCGGGGGGGCAGCCAGAAGTCCAGTTCGAGCGTGGAAGCCGGCTTACAAGTACACATCTACTTTTTTCCTGGCACAAAGGATGCGACAGTGATACAAATTTCATCCGGACTGATAAGTGCAGAAAATGTTTGCATCCAAGCAGGAAAGAAAAGTGGTAAGAATGAATGGATGAATAAGACTCTGAGCAGGAACTTCTGGTTGGTTTGAGGTGCTGGTTGTCAAAATAAAGTTTTGTGTAATTATATATATTTTTTATTATCCAGGAATCTTACCAGTGTACCTGAGCCTTTTCGGTTTAGCCTCTGCAGGTCTTTCATTTTGGTATCCGCCATCACACATGTTTGACTCAGACGAGAACTTGGTGGTTCATTTTAGAGTGAGGTAAGTTCAATATTCAAAATTCTGTTTTAAAAAGCCATATGAATACTTTTAGAACTGTTTCATGTAATCTTTATCATCATTATTACTGAATCAGTTACAAGGAAGACAAAATTACTAATAAATGCAAACCTTTCAAGTGAAAATCTTACCATTGTGGAGTGTTTTGTTGCTTGTTTTATTGCATAAATGTCGAAATGATTTACGATTTACATTCAAAGTTAACAGCAGCTGTTTTATCTATTATTATACCTCCAAATATATGTCAGAATGGCATGTAGAGATAGCATGTAGAGATAGTTTCTTCAAGCTACATAAATTAGTAGTACAGAGTAAGTGCAGCTCACCAACAACAATATAGGCATCTGCAGTAATGATGGAGAAAAAGTTAACTCTCCATGAAAATATATCTTATCAAATCATTTAACCTTTTAGGAACTGCACTTTGCACCATTTTGTGTAAGCTCTGGGCTTCTAACAACGTTTGAAATCTTCACTAACTACAAGGTTGAGTTGATTTGAAATATTTTTCCAACAAGCTTTGCAACAAGGTTCTGGATTACTAAAAAAATCTTTATATATGTGTAAATTGCATAAAATCCATACTAATTAATGTATTAATTTCTGTACTTGGAAAGTTAACAACTAAATGAAAGACATGGCTTACTTGGCTTACATTTCAAAAGTAAGGTTTGTTTTGACTCAGAAATAATGATGGATCTTTTATGTCTCCAGGTTTTTCTTTGGGAACTGGTTTGGCCAAGGACCAAGAACTTCATACCGCTACAGTCTGACAAAGGACAGAATCAGTCTGGTGCTTGACTATAATGTCATAGATTACCTTTTTGCTCAGGTAAAGAACATGAACATCATGCTCATTAATATTAAAGGCAATAACTTCACTATATTTTACATCAGTGTATTAATGATGTACCATTGCAAAGGAAGGCAGACTGTAAAAAAGTGACTTAAACACAATATTGTCCTTGTAGTTTAAAAACATTCTTAGACATTTTACTGTCTCACGTAAGGTTTTTAAAGGGCACTGATGCTAATTCAGTGTATGTAAAGTCAGGAGTTAACACCCACAATTTCACACATCCTCAGTTCCAATGAGTAGACTGAAACAAAAAGTGTGTTTAGAGCATCTTTTCAATTCCAACTCAAAGAAATACTTATTAATGTACCGACATTGATATATATATATATATATATATATATATATATATATATATATATATATATATATATATATATATATATATATATAAAAGAAAATTAACATAGGGTAGGGGTGAATATTGCATGTTTCTCAAAAAGTAAGGCAGGTATGTTAGAGTGTCCCCGGCTTTTTTTTTTTTGGTGTTTAGTTGAGAAGTGACTTCATTGCGAGTGAAGCAGGAATCGTTCCACCTTTGAGCGCCCAGGAGGAATGCCTCGGCCTTGCTGTGTTGGACTTGTGGAGAATGGCTAAAGAGCGACGCCAGACTATAAGAGAGCTCTGCAAAACTGTCAGGTATTTACAGCTGAATAAAGCTTTATTTTGTTTTTCAAAATAGATGACAACAAATAAGTTTTTCAGTTTAAAGTTTCTGATGTGGTTGTTTTTGATATATGTATGCAGCTAGCAAAAGAACACATAATAACACATAATGTGTTCTTTTACAATATTTGAACCACTATAGAGTTTCTAGTGAAAATATGCTGTATTTGGTAAAGTCTCTTGTTTTACCTGGACTGCTCTTCCTCAGCTATAAATCCTGCCTCCCCAAGTCACATCGGCATGAAATCCAGAAACGAAACCGCCTGGACCGCTTTCGAATCAGGAACACCCTTAAGCGTTTCTTGAAGAAACTTGGCAAATGCTCAGTGGACGAGTACAGCCTGAAGCTCAAATACCTGATTGAACTGGCTGGCATCGAGCCGTCTCTCGGGAGTGAGACCTTCCGTGTCAATCGTTCTTCCTCCCACACAGAAGCAACTTTCACCCTTCTGCGAGTCTGTGGGGAGACAGGAATTCAAACTGGTCAACTTGATGGAGCCCTGGTAAGAGCAAGGTGTTTGTGGGTTCAATATTTAGATCAACAAATTATAATTTCAGTAAATTGGTCTTATTTCTCAGTGTATGGAAACTGTATTTTTAAACATTGGTGCAGTGCCAGTGTCAAATAGGACCTTTGGGTTTAGTGAGATTTCAGAATTACAGGTGACAATATTTAGGTTTCAAGAGGTTCCTCGGTTTCGAGAATTTTGCATTTCACACTTGAATGTCCAAACAAAGTCTATGAGTTTCAACTAGTAATGCAGTTCAAAACTTTAGCAACAAAGGAGTCAACCCTATAACATAGACTACATTGGATAGGATATGTTGATATTCAAGCAGTTTGAATGAACTACTAATCACTCCTTTAAAAAGTTCATAAAGATTCCAACCAAACTGTAATCAGTTAATCAAAACACTGTAATCTCATCAGTGTATTCCAGGATGAGGACATCTATATTAAGTACACAAGAGAGCCCAGAGGACAAAACCTTGAGGTGTCCCAAAGTAGGTTAGTATAATGTACAGTATAAAGACTTTTAGGCCAAATCTTGCAAAAAGTTTCCAATTGCAAGATTGGAAACAGTAGGGCATCAGTGCAGTGGCGCGATTTGCATGAAGATCTACGTTTCCGCATCCACCTGAATAATGTGTAGTTGCGCCACTGCTTGGGGATGGGGGGGGGGGGGGGGGGGGGGGCGGTGCCGATTTATATTTTTGCATCCACCTGAATAATATGTAGTTGCGACCCTGCATCAGTGTATGGGGTCAAATACTTACAGACATCTTCAGATAACTGGTTGCCCTTATGTTCCAGGGTTTAATCTTTCCATCTTTTTGGTCAAGTGTTACTTTGTTACCCTTAGTAGAGAAGGAGTTTTTGTTATAAAATAAGTCCATCTGCTTTTTTTTTTTTTTTTTTTAGGAATGGCAGACCTTCTGTGATTTCCATGAAATTGTAGACATCAGCATTAAGAGGATCTTGAACGAGATGGTCCCACAAGACAGCAGGATGGTAACGATAACTCGGAAGGATGACAGATGCTTGGTAAATACTTCTTTACAAAAACTTTTCTTAATTTGTATTTTATATTAAAGTTTTGCTTTTGTATTCTTATGCTGTTTGGTTTGCTCATTTGCCATTATAGGAAGCTAGTTTCCAGAGTCGCAAAGAGGCACTTTCGTTTATGTCGCTGATCGACGGCTATTTCAGACTGATCACGGACTCAAGCCATTTCTTCTGTCAAGACATTGCTCCACCAAGCCTTCTAGAGGGACTCAAAAACTATTGTCATGGCCCTATCACGTGGGTCTTTTTGAACAGATATTTAATTTGACTATTATTTTGACGTGAACATGTTTAAGATGTCTCTTTTACATTTTGTGGAATCAGATCAGAGTTTGCAGTCAACAAGCTGAAAAGGTCAGGATGCACAGGCGGTACCTTCCTTATCCGGCAGAGTCCAAAGAACTACGAGAACTTCTTCCTCACTGTTTGTGTTCAGGTAAAGACAGCAGGAGATAAGAATTATACACTCATTCATTTTCAAATGGCTTATGTAGCTCTTCTGTGTATTTCAATAACCTGACATCAAAAAGAGAAAGTCTTTGGATTTACATATTGTTGAAAGAACCTTTAAAAAGTATTATAGGAGTCACAATCAATGTTATGATTTAGGATAACTGGCCATTATATACCGATGACGTCCCTGTTTTTTTTAATACTACTTCTTTATCTATAACCTATTGTAAATTGTAAATTAAATCTATTTGTTCTATTTCTGCAGACCCCTCTTGGCCTTGATTATAAGGACTGTCTCATTATTAAAAATGAGAGCTACAGTCTTCCTGGTCTCACAAAATCATTTTCCAGCTTGAGAGAACTCACCAACTATTACCAACACAACAAGCTGCTGTTGGCCGAAATACCCGTCAAGTTAACTCGCTGCTGTCCACCTCGACCCAAAGGTACAAAGTTATGTGAGTTCAGGGACACTTAGGTAAATGTAAAGCTTAAACGACAAAAGGAGAGCTGCAGTGCTGCTTCATCAAATGGTTCAATTGAAATGTCTGCAGCTATTTGACACAGATGGACAAATAGGCTATTTTTTTTTTTTATTAGTTGAATAAATTTCACAATTTCCTTTTTATCATACAAGCTCAAGATAGTTTTGTAATAATGTTTAGATCTAAAGTTACAGCCAATGTTCCCATAGAGTATGTGTTCAAGTGGAAGTGAACATATATGTATTTCTGTCTCTGCAGAACTCACAAATCTCATAATAGTACGAAACAGCAGCTTGTTTGAAGCTCAAGGATCTCCAACACCTGAAAGAAACAAGTTCAGTCACATTCAGATCCACATGATCAAATTTGGAGACCTGAACTGGGTAAGTATTCAGATGTGGGACCAAAACTAACATAGCACAACCTTTATCTTTGGGCTGTATGATTTTTATTTTTGTTCTCACTTAAGTCTTTCACAACAATTAGTGCAATGACTTTGGTATTTCATGTCAGGGTGACAGCCTTGGACAGGGCACCTTCACCCGAATCTTTAAAGGCTATAAAACTGACTTCCGTGATGGAGAAAAACACATGACTGAAGTCATCCTAAAGGAGCTTGACTCTGCTTACAAGAACTGCTGGGAGGTGGGTTTTTGTGACGCAAAGCAGAATGTGTGAGTCATTAAAGATTCAGCAAATTCAAGTTTCCTATGTATGTTTTGTGTAACATTACAATTTCTTTCCCCCAAAGTCACTCTTCGAAGCTGCCAGTTTGATGAGCCAAATTTCTCACAAACACCTCCTCCATGTATATGGAGTCAGTGTACATGAATCACAAAGTAAGTTCAAACCAACTAGATTTTCTTATTGTTTTATGATATTATAATATTAAAATGAAGTGTTTTAACTGATCCAAACAGCTTGTGAGACAAAAACAGCATCAAATTTTGGTGACAAAGGTTAATTTCCTGAAATTTAATTAATGTTTTTGGTAAAAAATCCACTGCGTTTGCCACAATATGTTACATGTTCAGTGATAATTTAGTCTCCCTCAGTCCTTATGTGACCCTGCTCAGTTCTTGTTCACGTGAGTGAGCATTTCAGAATTTGTATTTGAAGCCCAGCTGTAGAAACAGATCTTGCTGTGCTGTTACAGACATCATGGTTCAGGAGTTTGTCAAGTATGGAGCCCTTGACCTGTACTTGAAAAGAGGAACATCTGTCTCAGTGAGCTGGAAACTCAGCATAGCCAAACAGCTTGCATGCGCACTCAACTTCCTGGTAAGAAAGACATTTAACAAAACAGACTCTGCAGAAAGTTAGGTTAAATTTGTTTATGTGAAAGCTTTATAGGTTTTGGAAATAGCTCATAAAACAAGAAAACTAGAATAAAACTTTATATTTGTCCTTAAGATAAAATTACAACTCCATTACAGGAAGAGCAAAACATTGTTCATGGAAATATCTGTGCTAAAAACCTGCTGCTGGCAAGAGAAGGCGACCCCTCGCTGGGCAGTTCTCCCTTCATCAAGCTGAGTGACCCGGGCATCAGTGTGGTCATGATGGGAAATGATGGTAACATTAATTTATTTTATTTTATTTTTTCACAAATGAAAAACATCAAAGTTAATTAATGAAATTTCTTTTTTCAGTTATTTTGGACAGGATTCCCTGGGTGGCTCCTGAGGTGCTTGATGCCCCAGACAACCTGACGCTCGAGTGCGATAAGTGGAGCTTTGGTGCCACTGTGTGGGAAATTTTCAACGATGGAAACTCCCCATTGAGAGGCTGGAACTTAGATCAGGTATAATCAGTCATTCATGTAGCGCAGAGGCTGTGCAGCGTTACAAGTCACTAATTCTTATTCAGTTGAGACTGAGTGGGAACACTTTAATGTTCCCTAATAATTTGTGCAGATCATCAGATTTGCTTTATTCAAAATGTACATTTGATTTAGTCATGTACAAAAGACTAAATCTTTTGCACATGACTACAGAAAACTATATTTAAGTTTTCAGTTTTTTTATATTCTTATTTTGTACTTTTGTGAATCAAGTCTTCTCAAGTTGTTCTTTATAGGTGGATGTATGTCTTTGTACAAAAAAACAGGAGAATAAACTGTAATGTGGAGGAGAATGATGTCAATATACTGAGAACGTTTAGCTGGCATTTCTCATAAAAATATGACCACAAGCTTTATTTTAACTTTGTTTGCACAATATTAATTCATATAGCTAGAAGCATCCGCTTTTAAATGCTTTTATGTGTTTTAGTGGTACTTAAACTTTAGAAGGTTAGTACAAAATAAAGCAATAGCATTTTCAATGGCTCACTAATATTTTGTATTAGTTTTATTGCACTTGTGATTATTGTCATTCTGCTAATACATAATCCTGCTGAGGTGTAGCGCTCTTCATTTACATATATATAAATCTATTTCATTTCCAATTTTGGCTATAAAACAATTTAAAAAATACAAGACTTAAATGAATAATAACATTTATTTATCCATACTGCTTTGCATGAATATTTCTGTTGTGTTCCTGCATTGGCAAATATGGTAAAAGCACTAAACTACTATAATAGTGCTATAATGGTCTAATAATGTCAACCACAAAAGCACTTTCACAATAGAGCCCACAAGGGGAATACATTCATGCACAGATCGATCAGTGGGCAGCTCTGGGTTATGTGCCTTGCACACTGACATAGTCATACCAGCAACTTTCCAATTGCCAAGCACTTGTAAAATGTGCTTGTTTGTGTTTTTGCTGCAGAAGAGGAATTTTTACGAGAACATGCATCAGCTGCCTCCTTCCCAGTGGACAGAGTTAGCAGATCTGATTGCTCAGTGCATGGACTATGACGCCGCCTTCAGACCATCATGTCGCAGTATCATCCGCCAGCTCAACAGTCTCATCACATCAGGTAGTAACCTACACTCAGGTAAAACATTTCTGCTAAGCAGCGCCACCTGTGGGAAGCAGTGTTAGCACAATCAGGCCAGCTGACAGCTCTGCCTTGGCCCAGGCATGATACTCACACCCACAACATTCTGTAATTAGTATATTAATTAATATTATTTATCATTTAAAGGCCTAATTAATCTTGTCTAGCTGTAGTCTGTAAGCTGTAGCTGCAACTTGCTCCTCAGGTGACTCGTACTGTTTTTTTTATCAAAGTGATGGAGGCTGGCTGACTCAAAGCAGAGGAACAGATTGAAGCTGAATACTTTCCTCTCCGCCTGTAGAATTTCAAACTCTACTAGACGCTTAAGAACTCCAAGTTGAACTT
This sequence comes from Poecilia reticulata, assembly GCF_904066995.2. Taxonomy (NCBI): domain Eukaryota; kingdom Metazoa; phylum Chordata; class Actinopteri; order Cyprinodontiformes; family Poeciliidae; genus Poecilia; species Poecilia reticulata. The sequence goes on along the minus strand of NC_088833.1, from coordinate 11,988,869 downwards.
GTGTTGGCGACCAAACCAAATATTAGTCTTATATTTTTCTCCACCATGAAGCAAAAAATATACTCTATTCTATCAAATCATAATTTGATAGATAAGACAGAGGGTACGGTTTTAGGTCTCCTCTGACTCCTCTGACCCGGGAAAACTGACTTGGTTGTCCACACCTGTTGGCGGCCATGGTCTCAATTATTCTACTCATCTCTTTTTTTAAAGCTTTTTGTGGAATAAATATTTACCTGTGTAAGATTTTAATTAGATTTACTTTGTTGTTTTAAATGTTTTACATGTACTGTAGTATTTTCTATATTTGTGAGACATTGTATCTAATGCAGCTGCTTTGTGTATTTATGTGTTTTGTGACAGATTATGTCATACTTCATGCTACTGAACCGGTGACACAGAGCCCCATGTCCAAAGCTCTCAACCTTGTTCCACATGATCAAACACTGTTTGAGGAAAGACACTTATGCTACATCTCCCCACTGGGAAAAGTAAGTTTGAAACAACAAATTATCTACTAAATCTTGCGTCGTACTTGACTTTTGCAAAATGGTCATTCTCAGAATCATCTGGTTATATCTGCAGGGAAACTTTGGGTGCGTTGAGCTTTGTCGCTACGACCCTTTGGGTGATAACACTGGCGAGCTCGTGGCTGTGAAGAAGCTCCAGCCGAACAAAGGCTCCAATCTAGAGGATTTCCAGAAGGAGGTTAAAATGCTGAGTGTTTTACATTGTGACTACATCGTCAAGTACAGAGGAGTCTGCTACAGCATGGGTAAAAATGATACACACTTACGGACTGGAACATAACAGAAAAAGCCTTAAAATAATTGTTAAAAGAGAATAAAATGCAAAATCTAAAATTGTTGCTGAATAATCAAATAGTATGTTATTAGATTATGCCTAATTATTATTTATGCTTTAATTAAGAGACGTTAGAAACTTACCATTGTATTTATGCACATTTGACATTATGCACTGGGCTAACCTGGTTTATTGAATTGCTTGATTGTCCACAGGTCGCCTTAGCATGAGCTTAGTGATGGAGTATCTGCCTTATGGCAGCCTTAATGGCTATGTGTGGACTAACCGTCACAACATCACCACCAGGCGGATGCTGCTTTTCTCTTCTCAGATTTGTAAGGTAAAGGCCGCAGACATCAGCCTTTTACAAATACATAAAAATGGACGAGGTTTATATTTGATTAACAAAAATGTAAAGATCAAATCTTTACTATCACAAAGTATGACTCATGGTGGTTGAATTACGTGTGAAATATAACGATGTAATTTGAACTTTTATGTCCATTGCATTTAAAACATGCAAATCAAAAATGTCTAACAGCAGCATCACATGCAAATTCTGACTGTGCCAGCTGATATGTTGGTCAGCTTGTTCTCTCAAATCAGTGCTACTTCAGTTTAGATCTTAACATAAAGTAGGAAAAACAAACCATTTTTTCAGCTTTAAATTTAGCAAACATGCTGAGGAAACACTTCTGTTTCCTCCGAACCTGTAACGCAGCAAATTCCTAGGATAACAATTTTGATAGGTCTTTTTGACTAGTAGTCCAACCAAACATGCAATAAAAAAAAAAAAACTGAGGTAAAAAAAAATCCTCCCTGACTGAAAATGGTTCACTAATTGCAGGTTTGACAATTTCTTTTCTGCCTCACATTCTTTTTTGTGCTCACCTGTTTTGACTTTTGCAGGGTATGGAGTACTTGCAGACGCAGCGTTACGTCCACAGAGACCTCGCAGCAAGAAATATTCTTGTTGCCAATGAGTCGCTGGTGAAAATTGCTGATTTTGGCCTGACGAAGGTTCTTCCCTTTGATAAGGAGTACTACCGCCTCTCTCAGCCTGGACAGAGCCCCCTCTTCTGGTATGACCTCTCCTGTTTGAAATATGAACGAGAGAACAAAGTACAACTACCAGTAGTTTTAAACAAAAAAAATAATTGAAACATCACTTATAATATGTAAAAATTCAAGATCAAGTTAGAAAAAAAGAGTGGATTTGAGTGGACCTACTCCCCTTCAAGGGCATGTACACTTTATAGATACCACGTTCAGCACAATCAAAGAGGATCAGGGTCTCCAGAGCGGACATGATCATTGCAAAAGTTTCAAACAAACATCTTGTCAAAGTTCGTGACCTGAAATGTAAAATAAAAGTGTGTTTTAAGCTTTTGATAAAGTCTTGTTGCTGCATGTTTTGCAGGTTAGCTCCGGAGTGCCTTAATGAAAATAAATTCTCCCACAAATCAGATGTGTGGAGTTTCGGGATCGTTCTCCATGAGCTCTTCTCTTACTGTGACAATAGCATCAATCCCAAAAGAGTAAGAAAGTGGGACATTGTTACATTCAGGAATGCAGGGTGTCTAATGTTTATTTTAAATTACAATAATATTTCTTTCTGATCAGCTTTGTTTGCAGGAGATCGGACAAAATGTCCAAGGTACATCTCTTTCCATGCATCTGTCAAACATGCTGGCGAGCAATTGGAGGTTGCCCGCTCCTCCAAACTGCCCTCTGCAGGTATGTTGGCTCTGTCTCAGTATTGGGCACCACCTGAATAAAAAAACATCTCTACAAATATAATTTGTTACATCTAATCATTTTCCCACATTAATCCCAGGTCTACAGTTTGATGAAGGACTGCTGGACGCACGACTTTGACAAGCGTCCGTCTTTCTCTGACCTGTCAAAAAAGGTTGAAAATATGATCCAGGACGACAGATAAAGCACAAAAGGCTGAGAAAGAGGCCTTGCTGAACCACACAGACATTGTTCAACAGCAGCAGTATTGAATTTTACGTTTTATTTATTGTCTTCCTCAGCAGTATTTCCTTAATTTTTGTTCTTTCCTTTATTTTGAAGCCTGTGGACACTTGGTAATGAGTAATTGTATCATATACATTGGTTTCAGTGAAAGCAGCAAAAGTTAATGTACAGCTTTTTAATGGTCCTTATCACATCATGTTGCTGGGATTTTTGGTAACACTTTATTTGAAGGGGTGTGCATAAGACTGACATGACACTGTCATAAACATGACACAACACCTGTCATGAACATAAAGAAGTCTTTATGAATGTTTATGACAGTTGTCATGAAGTGTCATTCGGTAAATAATGACACTTTTAATGCAAAGTTACTGTAAACGTTGCATTGAAAATCCATTAAAAGTGCCAACTGAACAAAAACTTTCATGGCAGATATGGGTTTAATTTCAATACAAGTGCTTTGTTTAATTATTTCTAATCTCTGCAGATATACCATTTGACAAGTACCCACAGTTTGGCTGAAAATTTGAGTTTCTCAAAGGTTTCTTTAGTGTCGCTCAATATTTTCTGACTTTAGTTGTAAATGGTTAATTTCAATGTAAGTGTAATCCTCTCTTAACGATGTAGTTTAATTACATTAATCCAATCATAGCTTTTTTATTTTTTTGCTTTCTTTAAAATATCTGACAGAATCACAGAGCAGTCTAATTGTCATTAGTAATATGAATAAATAACTCATCTTTATAAGGCTATTTCTAAACTCAAAGTCATTTTAATATTTTATTTAAAATTTTGTAAAAACAACAAAATGTAGGAAAAATATATTTTAAACAACAGGGATAAAATAAAAACTATCCAACAGATGATTTTGTCAATCTCAAAAAGTTTATAGAAACAAATTTTTAAAGGTCATTTCATGTGTTTCAGAGATTTGATTGCAGGTGAAATAGTTTTCAGGTTTTATTTTATTAATATTCTTAATTAGTATAACAAGGATTTTCATTTATGCTGTTTGTTGCCTTGTGTTTGAAATGATTCTCTCAATAAACATTCATTTTGTCCCATTGATTCTTTATTTCTTTTATAAAAACAAATTTGAATAAACCTTCTCCTGATGTACATTTTGTCTTGAAATGTAATTAAAGATAAGTAACTTTTGCCTGTGCCCGTTTGTTGGTGATGCATGATAGATAGCATGATTAAATAGAACAAAACAATTAACTGAATTTTAGATAACTTGCTGTCAACCATCTGAAAATTTGCTATAACATAAAATTGTCATTATATTGTTAATATGATGAACTCAGCTTTCAAATACTGGGACATTAGTGTTTTCTCCAGTGCAGTGGACTTTTAATTTAAAAAAAAGGCTGTTTCTTATCCCTTCTAATCTTTAGCCCCCAAGATATGACATTTAATTTTCTTCTAAATTACTTGCTTTTGGAAAAACATATCATTTCTGCTCATGCTTTACTTTCTCACCCTTACATTTCATATCTAAGTTTGAGCCTTAATCACTTAATCTATTCAAAAAAAGTTCCTGGAATAAGATACTGCATTATATTTTTTAAAACTGACTTACCTTTATCTCCCACGATCTTCTTATGGCTAAAAGTGGTTCCTTCTTTATCACTTCTTACTGCCAAATAGCTTTGCATTTTCTGTCTTGAAACCACAATCTAAAATCCACTTAGACCCTTCGGTAATCTTCTTACGGTTATATCATAATCGCCAATATGTTCCACAACAGCTTTATGCAACCAAATACCAGTTAAAGCTTATGAGTCAAAGTTCAAAATAAAACCTTTTGTGAAGATAAGAAAAGAGGTACAACATCCTCTTAATTCTTGTACCCTTCCTCATGGTCACAAAGAGAGGGAAAATTGTGAAAACCTAAGGAATGAGACCTAATTTAGAAGTATTTCTGAAACACACACATGAACACACAGAAACGTCAAAGACAAAGTTACTTAAATTATCTGCCTTAAGCTTAACTACATCACCAGTTGTAATTTGGGGCTTCCCTCCAACGTTGTGGGAGTCAAAAGTTTGGCTGACAGTACAGTTATCTGTCTCTTTGTCCCACTATTTTCATGATAATGTACTTTGCTTCTCCTTATGAATTAGGAATTAGGTCTCCTCCCCATTGAAACTCCCTGAACTTGCAGGTGCAGCCGGTTTCAGTGACGTCTGGTCTTGCCCATAAAGAGGATTTATTTCAACAACCCCTCACAAAGAGAACTGCGACATCAGCCATTGAGTTTCAAAATAGTGGTTTAGATTGATTTCTTTCCTCAATCCAGTCAGCTACAGCATGCTTTTGTCCTTCCAAAAGGATTTTGAATCATAAAAAGGAAATGTTTGTGCTTTTCCAAGCTTGATAAAACATGAATCCTATGCTTATTTGAAACCTAATTTAAACTTAAAACACCTGTCTTCAAAGCCTTAAATGTCATTACTAAGTTATTTCCGAAATAAAAATTTGTAAATCAGCTTCTAGACAAGAGATGTTTCAACATTCAAACCAAAGATTATATCTTCCAAATCCACTTGGGTTGAGAAACACATTTTTATTTTTTGTACAACACTGAATTAACTGATAGTTTTAAATAATATAAAATAAGAATGTAGGTATTGCAGTAATGAAAAATTATCTGGTTGTAACTTCATATTAAAATGGACTGTTCTACGTGTAACATCTCCTCATGAACATGTAAATTATATGTGAAGCGACAAAGTAGCTCCCTAGTCAAGTTAACATATAGGAGCCGGTCTTGTGAGAGACATATTCTAATAAATTTGAAAAACTGTTAAATATCACCCTGTTTTCCAATAAGTTAATAAATCAGAGTTTTACTACAATTATTTTTTATGGGATTTGAATTCGATCCACAGAATTGCTGCAACAAGGTAAGCACCTTTTTACCTGTAAAATGTCTACACCGTATTGCAAAAAACGAGTTCTACAAACACTCAACTCACTCTCCAACTGACCTGTTTTAAACCGGTTTTGACAAAGTCCACTAATCCTTAATAAAACAATTTATATTCTCTTGACTTTTTCCATCAAGTTTCTGCTAAATTGTATAACCAGTTTTGGCATTAAAATATTTCTGGGTGACTCATTTGTAAAACCTGGTTGATTCCTCCAATTGGTGAGCACTTCAAAGCCCAACATGTGAAACAGAGTTAAAAATGACATTTCCTACTTCATTACCTTGTTTAGGTCCCTAAAATAACAACAAACCCTATACAGCAGCAAGCTAACCTATAGCTTAGAGGCACTGAACCCTGTACTTCTAATGTAATTATGAAGTAACACCCTTCGACAAACCACTTGTGGGTTAGCCACGCTGTCCGTTTGTGCAAACTTATTCACATTTATCTACATTTTAACAAAAGTTTGAACCACTTTCACAATATGACTGACGGTAAAAATCTGTCATATTTTCATGTTTGAACATGACTATTAAATAGAAAAGAAAAAACATGTAAATATTTAGACAAGTCATGTCTAGCATTCCCTTCCCTGGTCTTCTGTCTTCTTTCTTTAGCTTGGGTCATTAAAACAGACATTTACTTTCTTCTTATAAACCTTTAACCACACACAGTCATATACAATAAATTAAAATTTGAGTTCAATAAATTCTCCTTTGAATGATCAAATAACCTTCAAGCTTCTGAAAAGAGCCCAAATGCTAAAAAAAAAAAAACACATCCAGCTTTTTTTTTTTTTTTTTGGCATCATTAAGCTACGGTCCATGTATCCAACAGACTGGACTCCTTATCTGTCTTTCTTTCAGAGGTTACATTTCAAATGTGGATTATGAACTTCTTTCCACATCAGATACACATCAGCTGGTAGAAATCTGTGTACCAATAGAAGATCTCTCAAATAGCAAGGTTCAAAACTGTCTGCTTCTTTATATGGCATATTCAACCCCAATGTTTTCACACCGATGTGAGAAGAAGGTGAAAGTCCCGCTTTGGACAGACACATCCCCATGTAAGCATCATCGATGGGGTGGATGGGTATGGACTGCGACATCCTGTATATCACCAAAGCCGTGTAGCCGGACAGAAGGTATCCCCCTCCTCCACAGTAAGGTAGATATGTGTTTGACTCCTGTATCTGGACCGGAATGAAATATTTACTTCCCGTCCACCTGACGACCTTTTCGTCCAGAAACAAGTAGCCAGTGAAAAGGTGCTTGCTTCCATCATTGTCAGGGAAGTTTCGGAGATATTCCATCATGTTGTCAGTGTGGGCAAACACATCGTCGTCGCCGTTAAGCAGGAAGCGAGCATTTGGACAGTTTCTCTCCATCCACCCATAAAAGAGCATTTGTTTCAGTGTGAGGTTGTGAAACGTGTCATTAAAATCCCACTGGAGGATGTCATTGAAGTCCTCTTGTTCCGCTTTCAGTAATTTGTTTAGCTTTTTCTTCTCATAACCAGAAACCGATGTTCCTAAGATGAATATCCGTCGAATCCACACACCGTTGTGGAGCCTCTCTTTGGCCCAGGTTTTACGTAGCACTTCCCGACGGTCGTAATTCAAAGGAGAGCTTTTGATGACAAGCAGAAGGAAGACTTCATGGGAACTGTTGTCTCTTTCACACTTGCCTGGCAGGTCCAGCAGCAGGGGAAATGTACGGCAGTGGCGGTAGTACAAGAAATTTTTGATGGCATCAGGAAGAGAACTGAAGTCTTTCATGTCAGCTACCGACATGTTTGCTTCACACTTTGGAACTAAAAATTCATGTGTGTGTAATTTGATGACAGTTTCTGATGGACTCTTATTATTAAAGACATCAGTCAGTGGGCGGCTGGAGAAATTGTAGTTTGTAAGGTTAGCGCTATTCTGACAGAAGTAAATGACCATAAAAGTAGCTCCCAGCACAAAGACAGCTGCAATGTTGCCTCTTCTAAAAATCCTGTAAGAAAAAAGCAAAAGAAAATAACACAAAATATGCTAACTGTTAATAAAACTGGCAACCGCATAAACTGCTTTCTGAATGAAATTATACACCTCATATAATCAATGTGAAAAATCTAAAATCCAGTTTTTTAATGTGCTAACACTCTGTTATACTCTTAAAATTAGATGGCGGACAATTTTCTTTAATTAAATGAAGACAAAACTGAAATTGTTATCTTTGCAGCAAAAAAAACAAAGGACACAGAACCTTTTGTGAGATAGTCCCTCTTACTCTTCCTTTGAAACTGAGATCGGTGGACTCGGTCTCTTAAAAGCCAGTTAAAATCATATCTTTATGAAATCTGCTTTTATTTTACTCATCATTTTGTCATGAATTGTTGGATTTTGAAGACCTTTTGTGATTTTATGTCTCGACAAGTACTCTATAAAGTTCTACTTACTTTCATAGTTATTCTTAAAGTGGGAGATTAAATATATTTCAAACAGAAGGAAATACAATCCAGTCGGATTTTCAGAATCTGTAAAAAAAAATTTATATTAGTTATAAGCTTGATTTCAAGCTTTGAGCAACAAGGGAATGCTTCCCACAGTAAAAACTGCTGGGTTAAAAATAACCTAATTTGTAACCCAGTGCAGGGTCAAATATGGACCAACCCAACTCTGGGGTTGATGGTTTGACCCAGCACATTGGGTCATGGCAACTAACCAAAGGTTGGGTTAAATTGACTTGTTGGTTAAAATTGGTTAAATTGACCCAAAATTGGGTTGAAACTCATAACCCAACACAAGAGTTATTATACCACTATAGTAGGGCCGAACGGCCCTACCCAACTCTGCCGCAGGGCCGAATGGAAATGGCGTAAAGGTCAACTGCACGCTTATTATGACATCTACAAGGAAAGACTACGTAACTATCACACAACACTAAAACATGCAAGAGAGGCTTTCTTTGCAGATGTCATAAACAAAAACATTTAACAATGCTCGAGCTTTATTTGCCACTGTTGACAGGCTCACAAATCCTCCGATGACGTTGCCACCTGAACTTCAATCTATTGCCGCCTGCAACAAGTTTTTGTCATGTCGGTTTTAAGGTTGCGAACCCACATGCAAGAACACAGTCAGACAGAGCGAGTCAGAAACAATAATGTTTATTGAAGGATCAGGGAGCTGGTGGCGAAGCCGAATCGGCGGACCGGTTCTTCTCCTGCTATCGGGCAAAAGCACGGTTAGCGAGAACTCAGCGGAGTTTCTCCAGGAAATGACTGAGGTGAGCTTACTTGGCGTGGAGGTATTAGGGGCGAAGCGGAGCGCGAGCCGAGTGTCCGTTGACGAGCGATGCTTAGCTCTGATGTCGGGCACGGCCTGGAGCCTGATCCGTCCAGGCGGTCCTCCGGGAAGTTCGGGCGTGGGCCTCCTGGCCCGTTGCGTCCCGAAGGGGAAATCCCGGGGAGGGATCGACGAGGGGAGATCACGCACACACACACAGGGAGTGGCGTCTGACCGGGAACACCGGCAGCGTCGGGAAATCACACAGGAGGGAGGTGATCCACAGCGGGGAGACAGACTTACACGAATGCGGGGGCAGCTGGTTTCCGGGAAACAACTAGAAGACGGCGGGAGAATCTGGCGAGGGAGACAACAAGGGTTAGACGAGAGTAATCACAGAAGGCCTCTTTCTGGAACGCTGGTTACCGTGGTAGGCAAACACTCAGGCGGTGAGACGGAGTGTAGCTGCTGCTTATATCGCAGGTCCACGCCCTCTAAACCAGCTGCAGGTGTGTGTCCGGGTTGAACCAGGACACTTCTCAGGGGTGGAGCATGGGTGACATCTGCTGGATGTCTTGAGAAGTGGTGGTTCCAGGGACAGGTGGAAATAAAACTAACTAAAGGAAAACAAACTAAGAAACTAGGAAAAGGGGAGGACAAACAGACCCTGACAGTACCCCCCCCTCAACGGACGCCACCTGGCGGCCGAACAGAGGACGGGGTCTGGGAGTCCCTAAAGTCTCTAATAAGGGAGGGGTCTAAAATGAATGATCCCGGAACCCAGGAACGTTCCTCAGGACCATAACCCTCCCAGTCGACAAGGAACTGGTGACCCCGACCTCGTCGCCGAGTGGCGACAATCCGGCGGACGGAGAAGGCCGGATGGCCATCGATGACCCGGGCGGGTGGAGGGGGTTCGGCCGGAGGGCAAAGTTCACTGGAGAGCACTGGCTTAATTTGGGAAACGTGGAAGGTTGGGTGGACACGCAGAGACGGGGGAAGGCGGAGGCGTACAGCTGAGGGGCTAATGACTGCCAGCACTTCAAAGGGGCCAATGAACCTTGGAGACAACTTTCTAGACATAGACTTGAGGGGAATGTTGTGTGTGGACAACCATACCTTTTGTCCCACTATATAAGCAGGTGCAGGGGTTCTACGACGGTCAGCCAGGCGTTTATTGGTAGCGGAGGTGTTGTTGAGGGCAGTGATGGTGTCCTTCCAAATCTTATGGCTTCGTCGGATGTGGTGTTGTACCGACGTGATCGAGAGGTTCTCCTCGTCAGAGGGGAGGAGTGGTGGTTGGTAACCCAGGACCACTTCAAACGGAGAGAGACCTGTGGCTGCAGAAATGTGGCTGTTATGTGCATACTCGACCCATGGGAGGTATTGGGCCCAATCGTTGGGGTTCGTGGAGGTCAGGCATCGCAGAGTCGTCTCTAGCTCTTGGTTCATACGTTCTGTCTGGCCATTGGTTTGTGGATGGTAGCCAGAAGTGAGGGATACCTTAGCCCCCAGAGCCGAGCAGAACTGACGCCAGACCTGTGATATGAACTGGGGGCCGCGATCCGAGAGGATTTCCTGCGGGATGCCATGTAGTTTAAAGACATGTTTAATTAATAACAGGGCAGTCTGGGCAGCCGTGGGCAGCTTACGTAGGGGAACAAGGTGACATGCCTTGGAGAAACGGTCGACGATGGTGAGGATGGTGGTCATACCTTTACTGGTTGGGAGTCCGGTAACGAAATCTATGGCCACGTGGGACCAAGGGCGCTTAGGTATGGGTAGTGGTTGTAGGAGTCCTGCGGGGGGTTGATTGGATGACTTGTTCCGGGCACAGATTGGGCAGGCTGAAACAAACTCCTTGACATCTTTGTGTACGGAGGCCCACCAAAACCGTCTGTTTATTAGCCCAATCGTGCGGCTAACGCCGGGGTGACCTGAGAACTTAGAATTGTGTATCCACTGGAGAAAACGGGATCGGACAGAGGACGGAACATACACCTTACCCGGTGGGCAGGACTCTGGGGCTGGTTCTGTTTGCTGAGCTTGATGGACGATGTCTTCGATCTCCCAGGTGACCATTCCCACGGTGCAACTGGGAGGCAGGATGGGAGCTGGGACCACCTCAGCGTCATCTGGGGAATAGACTCGAGATAGAGCATCGGGTTTAACATTCCTTGAACCTGGGCGAAATGTGATAGATAGGTTAAATCGAGAAAAGAACAGAGACCAACGAGACTGGCGGGGATTGGATTTCTTGGCTGCTTGTAAGTATGTCAGGTTCTTGTGATCGGTCCAGACCAGTACGGGGTGTTCGGCGCCCTCCAGCCAGTGGCGCCACTCCTCCAAGGCGAGTTTAATCGCGAGAAGCTCTCTGTCGCCCACGTCATAATTCCTCTCAGCTGGTGAGAGTCTACGGGAAAAGAAAGCGCATGGATGGAGCTTATGGTCGTGGGTAGACATCTGGGAAAGAACCGCGCCGACCCCGGTGTCGGAGGCGTCAACTTCCAGAATGAATTGCTTCTTGGGGTCAGGCTGGACCAGAATGGGAGCGTGTGCAAACCGGGACTTGAGCTCCTCGAAGGCGGCCTCCGCTTGAGGGGTCCAGACGTATTCTCTCTTGCTGGAAGTGAGAGCGGTGAGGGGTGAAGCAGTCTGACTGTAATTGCGTATGAACCTCCTGTAGAAGTTTGCAAACCCCAAAAAGCGCTGTAGTTGTTTGCGGTTTTCGGGTTTAGGCCAGTCGAGTACTGCCTTGATCTTGTCCTCGGATGCTCTAACCTGTCCCTTTCGAGGATGTACCCTAGGAAGGTTACTGAAGGGCGGTGAAACTCACACTTTTCCGCTTTTACATACAGCTTATTCTCCAGAAGGCGTTGGAGAACCAGACGGACATGTTGTTTGTGCTCCGCGAGGGATTTGGAATATATCAGGATATCATCCAGGTAGATGAACACAAAGACATTGATGAGATCCCTCAGGACGTCGTTCACCAGGGCCTGGAAGAAAGCAGGTGCGTTAGACAACCCAAACGGCATGACCAAATATTCATAGTGGCCCATGGGGGTTTTAAACGCCGTCTTCCACTCATCACCCTCCCTTATGCGAAGGAGGTGGTAAGCGTTCCTGAGATCTAGTTTTGTGAATATGGTTGCTTCTTGGACGGGCTCAAAGGCTGAGGATAATAATGGCAACGGGTACTTATTCTTGATGGTGATCTGGTTGAGTCCACGGTAGTCAATACAGGGCCGGAGAGAGCCATCCTTTTTCCCCACGAAGAAGAACCCTGCTCCGAGGGGAGAGGATGAGGTGCGGATAATCCCTGCAGCTAGAGACTTGTTTATGTACTCCTCCATGGTTTGCCTTTCTGCTCTAGAGATGTTATATAGCTTACTGTTGGGTAATGGGGCGCCAGGCAGTAGATCGATGGCACAGTCATACGGTCTGTGGGGTGGCAGAGACAGGGCTTTGTCCTTACTGAAAACAGGAGCTAGATCATGGTACTCACGGGGAATGGAGGAGACGTCAGATGGGTCGATCTCAGCTGGCTCTGTAGGCGTAGTGACGACTGGAAAGGCGGAATGAAGGCAGGTACTGTGACACTTTGTGGACCACGACTCAATCTTGGTCTCGGCCCAGTCTATGTGCGGGTTGTGCTTGTATAACCAGTCGAAACCAAGGATGATGGAGGCACTGGCGGCAGGAAACACGAGGAAAGTAATCTCTTCTGTGTGATTACCTGACGTGAGTAGACGCACTGGCTTGGTTTGATGGGTGATCTGTGGCAGGTTCCCTCCGTTGAGGGCTGATACCCGGAGAGGAACTGGAAGCGGCTCGATTTCAATAGACAGTTGCTCGACGATGTCTGAATTAATGAGGTTCTGTTCACACCCTGAGTCAATGAGGGCTGATAAAGAATATGGTTCGTTAATGATTATGGAGACAGGGATGATGAAGCGAGATCTTACTGCTGTAGTCTCCGGCAGTCTCCCCGTCCTTACTGCCGGACCTGCGGGTTTAAACGTATTGGACAGTTAGCGATTACATGATTGGGTTCACCACAGTAAAGGCAAAGCCGGGAGCGCATCCTCCTCTGCCGCTCCTCTGGGGTTAGCTTAGCGTGTCCCAGTTGCATGGGTTCTGGTCCTGTAGATGAGGGAAAGGTGGGTGGAGGTTGGACAGTCGACTGGTTACTGACCTGTGCGGAGCGCGGAAGGGCGGTGCGGCGGGATCGCTCACTCATCCTTGACCGAATCCGGTTGTCTAATCTTATGGCCAAGTTAATAAATTCATCCAGAGACTCTGGTTCATCTAGAGTAGCCAGTTGGTCCTTTATCTGCTCATTTAACCCATGAAAGAATGCGCTTTTAAGCGCAGCAGGGTTCCAGCCTGAAGCAGCGGCCAAGATTCTAAAATCGATGGCAAAGTCTGACACAGTCTTCTGGCCTTGCTTCAATCCGTGTAGTTCACGGGAGGCTGAAGTCTTCTCAGCCTCTTGACAAAACACCTGCTGTAACTCCTTCAAAAACTCGGGGAAGGTACACCCATAGTTAGAGGCTGAAGAAAACCGGGCTTCGGCCCACTCTAGGGCTCGGCCCGTCAACAGGGATAACACGTAGGAAATCTTAGCACTGTCATGCAAAAAACTCTGCGGTGAATGATTAAAGATGATATTGCATTGGAGAATAAACCCCTTGACCTTCCGGACGTCACCTGAAAATTTCTCTGGCGCTGAGGGTCGGACGTCCGAAAACATGGAGCGGGCTGGTGGATCCGGAGCCACTGTCGGGGAAGGTTGAGAGCTGGGAGCCTGCTGAACTGAATTCCGTAGGAAAGTGGTTAATTCTGTTAGTTTATCGTTAGTCTCGGCTTGACGACTAGCTAACTCCCGTAATGCGGAGTCATGTGACTGGACTAGCGCGTGTTGTTCGGACAGCGCCCGTCTGATTGCGTCTGCTGAGGTTCCGAACTGGCCTGAGTGTTCTGTCATGTCGGTTTTAAGGTTGCGAACCCACATGCAAGAACACAGTCAGACAGAGCGAGTCAGAAACAATAATGTTTATTGAAGGATCAGGGAGCTGGTGGCGAAGCCGAATCGGCGGACCGGTTCTTCTACTGCTAACGGGAAAAAGCAGGGTTAGCGAGAACTCAGCGGAGTTTCTCCAGGAAATGACTGAGGTGAGCTTACTTGGCGTGGAGGTATTAGGGGCGAAGCGGAGCGCGAGCTGAGTGTCCGTTGACGAGCGATGCTTAGCTCTGATGTCGGGCACGGCCTGGAGCCTGATCCGTCCAGGCGGTCCTCCGGGAAGTTCGGGCGTGGGCCTCCTGGCCCGTTGCGTCCCGAAGGGGAAATCCCGGGGAGGGATCGACGAGGGGAGATCACGCACACACACACAGGGAGTGGCGTCTGACCGGGAACACCGGCAGCGTCGGGAAATCACACAGGAGGGAGGTGATCCACAGCGGGGAGACAGACTTACACGAATGCGGGGGCAGCTGGTTTCCGGGAAACAACTAGAAGACGGCGGGAGAATCTGGCGAGGGAGACAACAAGGGTTAGACGAGAGTAATCACAGAAGGCCTCTTTCTGGAACGCTGGTTACCGTGGTAGGCAAACACTCAGGCGGTGAGACGGAGTGTAGCTGCTGCTTATATCGCAGGTCCACGCCCTCTAAACCAGCTGCAGGTGTGTGTCCGGGTTGAACCAGGACACTTCTCAGGGGTGGAGCATGGGTGACATCTGCTGGATGTCTTGAGAAGTGGTGGTTCCAGGGACAGGTGGAAATAAAACTAACTAAAGGAAAACAAACTAAGAAACTAGGAAAAGGGGAGGACAAACAGACCCTGACAGTTTTCAAGTTTCTTTTTAGAGAAACTTCAAAAGATCAGAGGATTAATCTGCACATCCACTCCAAAGACAGTACTAATGCTGTGCCCAAACAAAACAAATGCAGGAAAAATGACCCAATTTCTACTACTAAATTATAAAACCCTAGAAGAAATTATAAGTCAATTAAGCTCCAGTTCCTGCTGTCTGGATGTCCTACCCACACATTTCTTTAAGAAAGTCCTGCCTGTTGTTGCTACTGATCTGATCCAAATAGTGAACTCATCGCTCTCTTCAGGTGTTTTCCCTCAGGCTTTGAAAACAGCAGTTGTCAAACCACTGATAAAAAAGAACAATCTGGACAAATCCCTACTGCAGAATTACAGGCCAATCTCCAACCTCCCATTCATCAGCAAAATTATTGAAAAAGCTGTTTTTAAACAATTAAATAACTTCCTAACAAGAATGAATCGCTTTGACTCCTTCCACTCTGGTTTCCGGTCTCACCACAGCACGGAGACGGCCCTTGTAAAAGTGTTCAATGACATCCATATAAATACAGACTGGGAGAACCACAGTGCTGGTTCTGTTGGACCTCAGTGCAGCTTTCGACACCGTTGAACACGACATTTTACTGAATCGACTGGAGAGTTGGGTCGGACTCTTCGGTCCAGTGCTCCACTGGTTTGAATCCTACATGAAGAACAGGGATTTCTTTGTTTCAATCGGAAACTTCTCATCAGAGAGGTCAAAGGTCACATGTGGGGTACCCCAAGGTTCAATCCTAGGACCCCTTCTTTTCAATATTTATATGCTCCCACTGGCTCAGGTTATAACAGGACATAGGATTAGCTACCACAATTATGCGGATGATACACAGCTCTACATCACAATGTCACCAGGTGACTCTGAACCCATCCAATCACTGAATAGATGCTTAGAACAGATCAATGTGTGGATGTGCCAAAACTTTCTCCAGCTGAACAGAAACAAAACTGAAGTTATTATCTTTGGACCTAAAGAGGAGCGAACCCGAATCAACGGACAGCTTCAGTTATTACAACTAAAAACCAGCGATCAGGCCCGAAACCTGGGAGTAGTGATGGACTCTGACCTGAACCTTCAGAGCCACATTAAGACAGTCACAAAGTCGGCCTTCTATCACCTGAAGAACATCTCCAGGATTAGAGGACTTATGTCTCAGCACGATCTAGAGAAACTCATCCATGCGTTTATCTTTAGCCGCATTGATTATTGCAATAGTGTCTTCACAGATCTGACTAACAAATCAATCAAACAGCTGCAGCTGATCCAGAATGCTGCTGCTCGGGTTCTCACTAAAACCAGGAAGATAGAACACATAACACCAGTTTTAAAGTCCTTACACTGGCTCCCTGTAGCTCATAGAATAGACTTTAAAATACTGTTGTTAGTTTATAGATCACTGAACGGTTTGGCACCACAATACATTAAAGATCTGTTATTGTTGTACCAACCGTCTAGACCCCTCAGATCTTCTGGTTCTGGTCTGCTCTGCATCCCCAGAACCAGACGAAGAGAAGCAGCATTCAGTTTCTATGCACCACAGATTTGGAACAAACTTCCAGAAAACTGTAAAACAGCTGAAACACTGGGTGCTTTTAAATCTCAACTTAAAACCCACCTGTTTAGAGTTGCTTATGGCTAAATTAGGGTTAGAGTGCGGGTTTTGATGTCTTCCATGTTTTTATGTCTTTATTGTTTTTAATTTTTTTCTTTCTTTCGACGTTTTAATGATGCAATGTTTTTTTTGTTTGTTTTATAATCACTTTCTCACTGTTTATTTCTGTTTTTATTTTAATTATGTAAAGCACTTTGAAATGCCTTGCTGCTGAAATGTGCTATACAAATAAAATTTGATTAAATTTTTTTTATTTCACTTTCTAAAAACAGGATTAAAAACCATATGAATTTAAAGTTTCTTTTATTTCCACTTGATACATATATAGAGCCAACAGATTTCATTTACAAAAGTTACAAAACATAAGTAAGTTGTTTCAAAAGTATATAGTTAAATCACTTCAACTCATTTGGCTACAACTCCAGAAGTATCTGTTACTACACATTAGAAAACATTTAATGTAAAAAGTCTGTTTTAAAGCAAACTACAAGAAAAACTTTCAGCCATTAAAAAAGGAGCAATTTTAACATCACTTTAGCATTTTTGCCTGTCTCCCTGCATGAGGACATATGGGACATTTTGTAGATGCGTCACCAGGTTTGTTCCAACCTGATGGAGAGAGAAGACAGAAAAAACAGGCCATTAGTGATGCACTTATTTAAACAGCAAACAATTTCAGCATGATTCAGAGATGAAGATTGACTTACAGGCTGGATATCAATAAAACCATCTGAATGTCAGGGTTGATGGGTCTGAAACTCTTCTCCCAAATGTGTAAGGTGGAACAGGGAGGAGTACTGGCAGCAGCTTCAGGGCTATATCATCTTGTCTGTCTGCCAAACAAGCTAGTGTTAAAATGTTAAATGTTAAAAACAGTTTAGAAAACATCTCTTGAGCTTCAATACCTTAAGGGAGAAAATTCATGTTGTTGAGAAGATGGCCGCTCCTTTCTCTTCTTGGCCATACAAAAGATCTTCGTTGAGAACAAGAGAGAGAAGACACAAAAACAGGCCGTTAGTGAATTTAAAAGTAAAGGGCTACATTCTCAAAAACTAATTTCTGACTGATTCTAGTTTAACACAAAACCTCACTATTGAATGTGATGCACTTATTTAAACAATTTGAGCATTATTCAGAGATGAATGTTGACTAACAGTCTGGATATCAATGAAGCCTTCTGAACTTCCAGGTTGATGGGTCTGAAACTCTTCTCCCAAAAGTGTAAGGGGGAGCAGGGAGAAGAACTGGCAGCAGGTGCAGGGCTGCATCATCTTCTGTATCAAACATAAGCTAGTGTTAAAATGTTGCAGTAACTAAAAAGCATGAAAACATTTTAGAGAACATTTCTTCTGAGCTTCAATACCTTGAAAGAGCAGACTCATGTTCTTGGCCATACAGAAAGTCTTTGTTGAGAACAAGGAGTTTGGGTTTCACTTAATTCTCCTGAAGATCCTGGATGTAAAATTACAAAATCTATCAGAAAAGACAAAATCAAAAATCAAACTTTAAGAATGATTGAATTCAATCTTCTCCACTGTAAATAACTTGTAATTAGCCAGCAATTTCAAATGTTCAGAGTAATTTTATGTTCCTAAAAGAAAATATAGCACTTAAAAAAAAAATGACATATAATTTAATTTAGAAGTAAAACTTAACTTAAACACTAACTTAGTGCTGAATAACTTTCAGCACCAACTTTAAATAAATGTATTTGTAGTTAATAGTAACAATAATGAAAATTTGCAAACATCAACATTAGATATTGTCTTATTTTTGCTTTTAACCCGTTGCCAAAAGCCAGCGGGAGTTTGAGAGCAAATTTGCCGGGAGACGGTCGTTCTCTCTGGACTTAAGGAGCCTTGAGGTATCAGGACGCAGAATAGTGAGATTTGTTGAGAATCAGGGAGCGTTCACACTGCAGACTGAGGTGACCCAATTCCGATTTTTTGGCAATTCCGATTTTTTTTGCCGGGGCCATTCGCACTGCAAGTAAATGTCACCTGTCTGCCCAGTGTGAACGGGCAAACGACCTGTAAGTGTCCCGCATGCGCAGTGGAGGACGCAATAGTCAGCGTTCTCAGTGTTTGCGGAAGTAAACGTGGAGGCTAACGTTGGAGCTTAGCTTACATATTTGAAGTTGTTGTCCGGCCGGAGCAGCATATTAACAACTTAATCCTTGTGGTTGTTGTTTTTCTTCCAGCTTGCGGGTATCAGGACGCAGAATAGTGACATTTGTTGAGAATCAGTGACGTTCAGTCCGGATGAATGCGACCTGGACGTTAGCTCGCATTTGAATCGGATACGTATCGGATATGGGTCGCATTCGAAACAGAATCCGACCTGTGCTGTTCCCACTGCCATGAAAAGATACAGGTCGCATTAAAAAAAAATCGGAATAGGGTCACTTCAGGCTGCAGCCTGAAGGCACCCTGACAGACAGCGAGACGAGCCAGCGGCTGCAGGGGAGCGGATAAGTCCGAAAATGTCCGAACATGTTTGTAATTAAGCTATATGTTAATAAACCGAGCGCATGATTCAGGTTTACACAACTAATTTGTCGCCTAATAACTTTGTAAAAGTTATTTTATTTTCAAAAAGCATAATATACCCACTTTATTAAAGCTCTGCTTGCTCTCCTCCGCCATTACTGCTGGTGTTCGAACACGTCGCCTTAGTCCGCTGAGGATGCGCGCGCATATTGCACTCTGCTAGCGAATAAAGCCCGCGAAAATCAGGGGACAAACCGTCAACTATCCTTTCTTTTAAAACTAAATCGATTTTTAAAAAAATGTACTATGTTAAGTTACGAACAAATATGACTGAGGTTATATTAAACAACTGAATTTAATTTACTTGACGAATTGTGCCCTTCCCCTTCATCTTTTTTTTTATTTTTTCAACAGCCGTCTTGTAGCAACACCGAAGCTCTTTAACAGAGCAACCTAACAAACATTTTTAAATAACCATAAAATAAATATCAAACATGTTCGAAATAAATTCTATTTATTTATACAAATCCTATTCACGTTGAAACGTTATCTTCTTTTTACTTACCATGTCTTATTTCGAAGTAGAGGAGAAGTCCGATAAGGAACGTTCACAGTCTTGAAAATGGAGGCTTGTGAAGAGGGGAGTTGGCTTCTTCCAAGTTTCGTCTTTAACCCAACCGATGGGTAAATCTACCCAACATTGACCCAACAGAAGTGTTCAAGCTGTAGACTTCCGGTAAATTTCTGACCCAACTCTTGAGTTATTAATTTTGACCCAATATTTTGTCAAACAAACCCAACCTATGACCCAACAGCTTCAACCCAGATGTATACATGTGGGGCGCAGTTATAGACGTCATTATATAGCAGAAGAGCATTTGAAGATTTACAATGAAGTCTGAAGAAAATCACAAAACATTTTCCAGAAATAGGTCTTACCTCATAACGGCAATACAAAGATTTGATGAGGCCACCTGGCTTACATGAGAAGCTTACAGGGTTTCGTGGGGCTGTCCTAGTGCGTTCAGTTCGGGATGCTGTCACAGATAATGGTGTGGATTTTTTTTTTTTTTACCCTGAGTTTAGCCTGTCAGGCTGCCTCATATTCATTGGGCATGCGCAGAATGACATTTCAAGGATGGAGGTAGAGGTCTACCTCCATCCTTGAAATGGAGGTAGACCTCCATTTCATTTTATAGATGTAAAGTATAGCCTTGTTACTGGAGGAACAAGGCTATACTTTACATCTATACTCACGGTCCAGGCAACATTAATCAAATGATAATTTACAATTTCATTCTAAATTATGATGTGCTAGTACAGATTTTTTTAAATATTTTGAAGTAAAAGATAGTAAAAAGGTACAGTTTCCACTAATAGAAAATTCTCCATGTGCACTGGTTTCTCCCTAGTCAAAACACAAACATTTGGTTATAATGTAGTTTAAATTCAGATTAGGTGGGACTGTTCCATGTTTGCTTCTGTTGTGTTGGTCCTATGGACACACCTTTCCAGGTACCTTCAAGGAATTTTACATTCCTTTGTCACAGTGAATAGCCTCCAGATTCAAAACAACGTGTAGCAAGTTGCGTAAACATTGAACAAAAGAAAAGAACTACCATAAAAAACACTAAATGGAAACAGAAAGGCTGGAGAGAAAAGAAAGGTAAAACACAGAAAATGAAAACGATTTTTAAAAATGTTGAGTTATTATTAATCTTATACATATAACAAAAAAATTTAAATATAAGATACAGGCACAAACAGCTAATATAACAAAAATGACAGCTGAGGGATGACACAATACACAAATATATTGATTAAAAAAAATAAAAAGAGAAGTATCCATCCATTCATTCATAAAACCAAGCGAGAACAAAGGAAAACAATACTAATTTCAGTAAGTAATAAATCAAACTTAATCAAAACATGCCATCTGACTTCTGAGAAAAAAATGCAAATTCACCTGCGGGTTCTGACGTTTTTCTCAGCCTGTTTAGACGTAATGAGGCTGAACAAGGTAAGATCAAAGTTTATTGTTATAGTAGAATAAGCCAACCAAATTACAATGCAAACAACACAGACCAACACTGTGTGGGGAACCTGGTTTTTTCCTTTCTTGTTGCCTGCTGCTTCCTTCTTCATCCACCAGATGGCGCCTGGAGGCTGCACCCCTGGAGAGTGCGACTGCCAACCCCGTCGACACACCTGTATAAGTTTTATCACTAAGTTTTACCTATTGGATGCCCGAGTCTTCCGGAGTTTCATCTCCCCTGGACCACAGTTGGCCGCCAGCTCACCCTCCACCGTCAGAACTTACCTGTCCGCCCTCCAACGCAGCCGCCATCGCCTCATTCAGAATCCTCCGTCTCTGGTTTTTCTTGGAGCCCTATACCAACACACCCAAGCCAACAAGAATTTTTGCCCTGGTTCCGCTGCACACCTTTCCCTGAACCCAACTCCCCTGGAACTCAAGTAAGATCCGCCTCTGTTCACTTGTTTGAATTTTCCTACGGTCATTGAACTCTCCATTAACCATTCTCTTTCGTTGGCAGTCAGACGACCTGGTTCCCCTCTTCCCACTCTCCCTTGGATCAGATATATATCCAATTATTGGTCACAATAAAACCTTGTTTCTATTTTTATCTCTTCTCCTGGTTGTGTTCTTCCATGTGGGTTAAAAGACTAGAACCCATTATGACACACTGTCCAACAAGAGTGGCACTAACCATGAATCAGACGGTGAAGTAGTTGACTAATCTCACCCAAGTTTATAAATTAACTAAAAAGGTCATTTCAGTTTTTATTTTTCCCCCAAGGTTTTATGATTTTATGTTGGATTTTTTTTTTCCATTACAGAATAAAGTTGAAATTTGATTTCGGAAAAATTGTATGAAAAACTTGAAAGATTGAGATATTTTGTTTAATGATTAAAGTCATATTGAGAATAAAGTGGAAATAATGTCTTAAAGAAAATGATGGATTATGAAAATGCTGTGTTCTTCCTGAGCAGGTTTGGGATAGCTGGATGTTAATATGCTGCAAGAGAAATATTGCCTTGTTCTCTAATCCTGTTCTGAAGTATTAGCTCACTTACACAACGCATGATGTCATGTCTTTGCACCAGTGTCATTTTGACTTCACTGTGTGTAATATTTTTTACATTTTTTCACATTATCTCAGTTTGCCTTTTTTGCTTTCATTTTAACCTTCTCATCATTTCAACTGTTATCTTAAAATGTCCAAGACCAAGAAAATGTTTCTCTGACCCCAATTTTTCCTCAAAATTAACAGACGGTTTCACTGGAAAACATTAAAACAATTAAACCTGCTTTTATTTGGCATATAGTCATAGTTTGAGTGAAGTTTGAAAACCACGTCACCCTGGTCTGACTTACACTTCATAATAAAAATATATATATATTTGAAATACTAAAAGCAGTATTCCTTCCTCCCACAATCCAAAAACATGACTGTTAGGTTAATTGGCCTCTCCAAATTGCCCCTAAGTGTGAGTGTGTGTGTGCATGGTTGTTTGTCCTGTGTGTCTGTGTTGCCCTGTGACAGACTGGCGGCCTGTCCAGGGTGTACCCCGCCTCTCGCCCGGAACGTTAGCTGGAGATAGACACCAGCAACCCTCCCGGCCCCACTAAGGGACAAGGGTGTACAGAAAATGGATGGATGGATGGATGGATGGATGGATGGATGGATGGATGGAAGGAATACTAAATAAGGTGTTGAAACTTATAGAAAAACTTGAGTTTTCTTAATAAAATTTCCTGTCATGTTCTTGGTATAAATAAAGGGTCTCGCTCAGGATAGCGTTCATTCAAGAACCCACATTTCTAGGTAAGAAGGAAAAGAAATTTATTGTACAAAAAGTATAACTTCTATTTAAAAAAATTCAGAAAAAGACGGGAAAAGTCATCTTGTCCAGGGCGTACCCCACTTCTCACTCCATGATCTCCATGCAAATCACACAACCAGCTGGTATAGACAACGGAGGATGGAATGAAGGGCTTGTAACACCATTTATAATGCACTAGATGGTGCTGTTACATCATTTTCTCTATGAGTACCCAACAACTTCAAAAAGTTTAATTATAGCTCAATGTGACATTTGGCAGTACAGTCTATAATGTTGACCAAATTACATTGGCTGTTATTTTCCTTCCTGAAAACCATAAGTGTGCTACCTGAAGCCTAAAGATTTAATGACCCAATCACACATTATTGATCATACATTCTGCTTTTGCCCTGTGACAGACTGGCAACCTGTCCAGGGTGTACTCCGCCTCTCTCCCAGAACGTTAGCTGGATATAGGCACCAGCAACCCTCCCGACCCCAATAAGGGGCAAGGGTGTACAGAAAATGGATGGATGGACATTCTGCTTTTGCTTTTTATTTATCCGGCTGATATACCTTATATTAAACTCTGGATTGAATAAAGACATAGTTAGAAGTTTCAAAAAGATTAAACAATGAAACACATCTGGCTTTGTGTCTTATTATAAAACATATCTCAGAAGGACAAAGAGTCAATTATAATGCCCTGTGAAAAACCAGTCACCAAATATAGAAATGTTTGTTCAGTTCTGCTGTGATGACTGAAATGTTAATCTAGAAAATCAATCTCAGGTACACATTCAGTGTTTTCTTTTAGCCATTCTCTGGAAAGGAAAAGACTACATAATATAGACAGTGAAAACTTTGTATTAAATAATAGCATGTTTTAACATACACAAACCACACATTATTTCAAAGATATTTTTATTATGAAAAATATGTAATAGATAAAATCTCTACACTTCCTCAAATCCCAGCCTATTATGAAATTTAATCCACACAGGAAATTAAAATGTACTTGTCAAAGCAAACAGTTCATATTGATTGTTAATTAGAAAACAACACACCACAGCTATCTGAATGTATTTTAAAGTTTATGAATGCATACAGTCGCTTTGATATAGCAACACATGAATCATTTAAACAATAAATAGACAAAACAACAGCTCAAGATACATTTTTCAGTTTTTCATTAAGAATTATTTCTTTATTGTCTAGAGGAAAAACTGTGAGTCAAGTGTAAGGCAGTGCAACACAAACCAACATCAACTGGCTTTAATATCATAGCGGTCAAAAGATACACTGAGTTATCCCTCATTTTAAAATATATTCAACCTGGGAAATTATTACAGACATGAGTAAAGGACAAGATACAAAAGGGAAAAACATAAAAAGATTGTCTTCTCAGTTGCTCTGTAACAAAACATGCTATAGTTCTGTGCAAAAGGCTGAACTCATTGTCTGAGTGATAAAGTTGTAACCTCGGATGAAACTAAGAGCGAGAAACAGGAAGAACCTGCAAAAAAAGTTGATCTTTAGCTTACATTCATCATCTTCACCACAACTGACAGTAGTTACAGTACTGACTGAAGAAGACAGAATGCTGAAATTGAATAAAATTGTTTTAAGAAGCACCGGTTAGGACCTTCCTATCTTTATGTCTCACATTAAAAATATAAAATGTTTGAAAAATATTTTTCTTTGTCTCAGTTTTTTAAATCTCAAGAACCCGATATTTCTACAGCGTTGGGTACATGTTTTAGAACCACTGTAAATACAGCTAACACACAGTTGTAGTGTTAGCTGTATTTACAGCTAACACTACAACTTTGATGTTAGCTTAATGCTTACTTAAGTAAGCATTAAGTAAATGCTTATTTAATGCTACTATTAAGTAAGCATTGATCAATGCTTACTTAATAGTAGGTTAAATATCCTTGGCACAAAACATTCAATTTTTTTGTGCCATGAAATCTCATGCAAAAATATGCAGCCCACATATATTTTCTCCACTAGTCTAACCTTTTTTGTTTGCAACTGATTATGTTTTGTAAATAATCCATTAATTCTTATATATATATATATATATGTGTGTGTGTGTGTGTGTGTGTGTGTGTGTGTGTGTGTGTGTGCGTGTGTGCATCTTGAGCATTTATCTCCTCTAAATTTACTCACTCAACTTCACCTTAGATTTAATCTGAAATATATTTTCTTATGGTGTGCACTTGTTTATTACTCTTTTTTATTTTTACCTTTGTGTGAGAATGCATGCTCTCACTGTGACTTGCTGAAGTGTTTCCCCATTCACACATGCACACACTCCCCCACCTTCCTGTTGACCCTGCATGATGTTCAGTGTGCGATTGATGGCCTGCTCTTTGAAATGCTTTTTAACCCTTGCTTCTTGAACTCACAGAGGTAGGTAAAAGGCTTGTGCTGGTGTCTTTTCTTTCAACTCAACCAATAACGTTCAGTTAGTTAACTCTAACTCTGCAAATAAATAGGTTGATATCAGCTGCAACATGCGAGTGGAAAAACTGATCTGGTGAAAAGCTTGGAAGTTTAAATCCAGTAAATGTCCTCTAAGATGTTAATGGTTACGAATCTATGAAAAAACAAATAGGAAGTTGAGCTACTGCTGTCAGATTACGATAAAACAGAAAAATACTATTATTATAAATTATTCTGCAGTCTTGTCAATCAGCATAGTTATCTACTGTCTATTTTTTTTTTTTGTTGCATAGTTACAAACAAGATAAGAAAAGGTGTATATTTCCTTTAAAACCCCTTTAAAGCAAAGGTGCATAAAGGTCAGTGTTTAAACATTGTAATATTCAAAAAGATTTATGTGAGAATCACCTATTGCTTCATTCCCATGCTTTAAACTTTTTCAATTAGCATTTTATAATGTGTGGATTTAAGATTTATTGTTGGTCTATATCTTTCTGGTATCACTCAGCTAACAAGGTCTAAATAACAAGTGCATAGAACCTGCAAAGCAACCCCTGAGAAACTTGTCCAGAATCTTAATGAATTACTGAAATAACATTCATTAGGAAACTAAGAAAAAACAATGTTTTAAATCCACCTGACACACAGATAGAAATGATCCAGTAGTCAGTGCCAGTGCAATGTTTCTGTCCATGCAAATTTCTGATCACTTGCGTGATCATTTGAGGTGGTGTACACTTTGTAAGCTCCATTCTCCTAAATGAGACATTGTTCAGTCGTGTTACGTCTTTTCTAAGCGTCGTCACATTTTAGTTTTGGATTCTGTGTGCTGTGCCACATCAGGTACATCTGAGCCGGGAGGAATCTGTGCACCAGCAAAACGTCTTTATAGAAGCACGGACTGAATTTGTCTATTTTGTTGGAGGGAATGTGCAGCCCCGCTGTCTTCACGCCCATGTGTGAGGACGGGCCAAGTCCAGCTTTGGCCAGACACATCCCCATGTAAACATCATCGATGGGAAGAATGAGTATGGATTTAGACATGCGGTATATAAGCATTGCTGTAAATCCTGACAGAAGGAAGCCCCCTCCGCCACAATATGGAGGGTACGAGTTTGATTGCTGAACCTGAACTGGGACAAAATATTTGCTCCCAGTTGCTCTGATGGGCCCCACATTCTGGATCAGATGACCAGTGAAGAGATGCTTGCTCCCGTTATTTTCCTTGAGGCTTTGCAGATACACAACCATGTTGTTTGTGTGAGCAAACACGTCGTCGTCCCCATTCAGGAGGAAGCGAGCATTCGGACAGTTTCTTTCCATCCATTCCAGGAAGAGTATTTGCTTCAAAGTGAGGTTGTAAAACGTGTCACTAAAGTCCCACTGGAGGACGTCTCTGTGCTCTTCTTGCTCCAGCTTCAGGAGATTGTTCAGTCTTTCTTTTTCGTAACTGTCACCCGAAACTCCGGAAATGAAGATCCTTCGAATCGACATGCCGTTGTATGACCTCTCTTTACCCCATGTCTTCCGCAGCACCTCCCGCCGTTCGTAGTTGGTTGGGGAGCTCTTGATGACCAGCAGAAGGAAGACATCTCCCGATTTCTCAGCTCCTCCACATTTATCAGGGAGGTCCAGCAGCATGGGGAAATGTCGACAGTGACGATAGAAGAGAAAGTCTTTGATATTCTGAGGAAGATTTGAGAAGCCTACGACGTTGGCTGCAGTCAGATTTTGCCGGCATTTTCCCCAAGAGTACAAATAAGAGTTGTTTTTGATGAGTGTCTTTTTTTGTCGGTTATTTTCGGCAGTGTTCTTCTGGAAAGATTTCTGATAATCAGAGTACCTAAAGAAAGGGAAAGCCAGCAGGCCGAGGGCTCCAACCAACAGGAAAAGTCTTGCCTTGATTTTTCTCATCTTGGAAGCTCTGAAGTGGAGACAAAACAAAGGCTTAATTAAAACAGATGACACTAACAAGAACAAGAAAATACAAAATATGGAAAAACAATAAATAATTCATGTAATGAAAGCATCTAGTTAAATACTGGATTATATTAAAAAACAATATATTGAGCTATCATCACAGTGGATTTCCTGGTTTTCCCTTGAATAGCTCTCTCTAAAAATGAGTACAACTTCATATTTTAATAATTTCTACACCAAATAACCTCAAATAACTCAGATGTCCTCAAGTTCCACAGAAAATCTGCAAATACTGAACTGAACTGTGAATGGGTGGGGTTGACTGTACTTGTGAATCAAAAAAACACATGAAGGTTTTCCCCCTGGTTAATCCGATTAAGATACATACTCAGCTATTGGTCAATACAGGTGAATTGGTTCTACAACAAAAACAGGCAAATAAAACTGCTGTGTTGCTGCTGCTCTAGAGCTGAATGGGGAAATCTGAGGACGGTCAGCACCAGATAAACACCCTGCTGCATTCCTTCTGGGGTTTTCATGACCAGAGAAATAAACTCCCACACCCAAGTCAGCAGCTCATTGCAAACACATTGTGTCAGTTTTTTTTTTGTTTTGTTTTTGCTTAAAAAAAAAAAGCAAAAAAATAGATTGAAAGTAAATACGGACACTGTAAAAAGTACAGGACCTTAAACAAATATTCATTCTTTACATTTTGTGATCATACGCAAAGACAACTATAAAGTTGGAAGCGACAATCTTATTAAAATGTGCATAACTTTAGGGTCTTTTAAATATTATTTTTACTTTGTCCATAATTTAACAACCACTATAGAAAACCACACACCACGGATTCTACCTTGTCATTAATTTTCTGACTACAGCAATATTTGCGGAAAAAGAGTACACCCCAAAAACCTTTAGCTTACACAGAATAGGTACAACTTCCACTAATAGTCAAGGAAGTGGTGAATGTTAATGTTAATGCTAATGCAGATGTGCAAGCAAATCTGCTTGAATTGCTCTGCAGAAACAAGAGTCAAAAGAGTCAGAAGTGACTCTTGTTTCTGTCTGTGCTGTTTAGAAATAATTTTAGTTTTGTCTCAACTCTATAAAGTTGAACAACAACTTCTTGCTTTAGTGAAAAATGATGTTTCACCACTGGCTGGTAGAGCCTGAGGAAATGTTCAGATTTTTAATTTAACACCTTTTTCTTTAGCAGAGGTAGTTTAAGCTTAAAAAAACTCTTCTTCCCCCAAAACCCCAAACTCCAGATATATTAGAACCTAAAATTGGCTTTTGAAATTGTAGCTGCTCCTTTGAGTCAAGTTTTTAAATCTCAGTTTGTTTACCAATGTAATTTTTAAGTTGGAAAATTTCCTTTTGTTATTTCCCTCTCAAGAGGAGATCCAACTTGAAACAATGATGTGTCCATTTCTAAATTATTTGTGCTTGCAAAGATATTTGAATCCTTTATCAGTGAACAAGTGCAACATTTGGTCACTAATTATATTCTGTCAATTTCCAAAACAGGATTTTGTAAACAAACAAAAATAATTCTACCAATGCACCACTAAGTGACACAGTGATCCCACAATGACTGGAAAATTAATACAATAAAAAAGATTAATACTTTATGTAAGCTCTGGTGGAGTGGGTTTGGTGGCGAGATATAATTAAGGCTCAGCTGCAAGGGAGACATTTTGCTGTGACTTAGAGAACAGTGTCCAGTGGGAACGATCACCAAGGTTGCAATATAGTCACTGATTTCAAGACGCATATTAGAAGTCGCTAGAGAAGAAGGAGGCTGTGAACTCAGGGACTATTTATCGAGTTAAACAACTCGACTGCTTTGTGCAAGCAGTCGAGCAGGAATGCAGTACAAAGGCACCAACAGAAAGGAAATGTGTGAACAATGCAGGACCTTGACATAAAAATAACTTGATAATGTAGCTTTGGCTTAAAAAGCTGTGCTGCTTGCAACAAATGCTAATAATAAACAGCATGTTGAAATCATAAATGGTCTGGCATTTTCAATTTTGGAATTGATTTGTAGAAACACGATTTCCTCTGAAGACAAACATAGCAAGAGTGTTTTGTAAGAGTCTTCATGGTCTCTGATCCAAAGTGTGTTGAGTTTGCCTGTTTCAACAGGTCTGTCAAAAACAATGAACAAACGCAAAAGAGGAACATAAGCTAATTTTCTTATTTTTACATAGAAGTTCACCTACATTAAAAGATTAGATCAAGCTTGACTTCGGGCAGGAATATAGCATAGATAGCAAACCACTGAGTCCTTTGCTTCTGAATCTCCAGCATCATCACTGTTGCCTCGAAGCAAGAAAGTCATATGTTCAAATCCTGGCCTTTCTGAATATATTGCGTTTCTCCCTGTGTGCATGTATAAGTAATCCAGCTTCCTCTCACAGTTAAAAATCATGAATGTTTTGTCAATTTAAATTTCCCTTTGGTATAAAGTGTGTGTTTGCATGTTTGTTTGTCTCTGTGTTGTTCTGTGTGGGACGTTGCTGCACCCCCACTTGACCAGGAAGGATTAAGAAAGCAGACTCATGTACTAACTCAACCTCATGCCTACATTACAAAATCTGCACTATCTCTGAAACAATAAGTTGTTTTTACAGGAAGCTTTCATAATTTATGTGGTTTCTTCAGCATAGATTTTACGCTAAAAAAAGGTCATCAGATAGCTTATCAAAATGCTTTTTCATATCAGACGAAATGGGGGCATTTAATATGACAAAGTGGAACACTGAGGCATTGTGAAATCTAGCATATCTGTTTGCTGATATTCTAGGAGCGCACATGTTAGGAAATCCAGAAGGTCGCAATATGACCATGATGAGCATAAGAATGACATGTTTTGCTATCTTCACCTGACTAAAATTCGATTTAAGTATCTCGTGAAGTTCCTGTCATGACATAAGGCAATTGTCAAAATTTAGCAAGCAACTGAGGAAACTGTCATGATTTGACTTAGAAGAGGACATGCATGCACATATGTGACTGTCACAATAACAAATTTTGCTGTACGATAAATTTCCCAGAACTTATAATATGTTGATGATGTCATAATAATGCAAGGTCAGCCTCTCAGAGACTGCTGTACTTTAAAATTTGTACAGAGCACTCCACACTGGAACAGAAAACCATTTCATTTAAAAAATAAAACACAACAACCAAAAACACCAAAAACAATAAATAAAAAGGAAATAAAAACCACACACAACCACAACTATACATAAAATGGATTATAAAGTCTTTTAAAATAAAACAACACTTAAAAAAAACTTTTACCATCGGAATGGAAGTGATTGAGCTCATTTTAAGTCATCTTGCGATTATAATTGTTTAATTTCTTACTGCAACAAGCTTACATGACTAATCAACACGCTTTGTTAACAGGAAAACACTAAACAGGGTTATGTTCACATTGAAAGCAACCAGAGGTGTTCCAACATGTATTCCTGAAAATAAATGGCTACAACAAAGAAACAAACATTAAAACAGATGAAGATTAATAAGTTTTTTTCATGTTCATGGGTATTTGGATTATTGTTTCATTGGATAGTTCATTGTTGTATGTTCATTTTCATTCTTTATGCCTATCTTCTGTATCTTCCATACATCCATCCATCCATTTTCTTACACCCTTGTCCCTTAGTGGGGTCGGGAGGGTTGCTGGTGTCTATCTCCAGCTAACGTTCCGGGCAAGAGGCGGGGTTCACCCTGGACAGGTCGCCAGTCTGTCACAGGGCAATACAGAGACAAACAGGACAAAAAACCATGTAAACACACACACTCACACCTAGGGGCAATTTGGAGAGGCCAATTAACCTGACAGTCATGTTTTTGGACTGTGGGAGGAAACCGGAGTACCCGGAGAAAACCCATGCATGCACAGGGAGAACATGCAAACTCCATGCAGAAAGACCGGAGCCAGGAATTGAACCCAGAACCTTCTTGCAGCCCCTTCTGTCTCTTGTACATTTGAATTTATTTTTCTTAGATGACTATCAGATCTATTTCTGCTTTTGTTTTTTTGTCCTAGTTTTGCTCCTGGGTTAATTATTGTCTCTCCTTCTTCTGTTTTCTTCTCGCCACAGCTCGTCCTCATTTCTTCTGCTCTGTCTACTTGGTTCTCATGCAACTTTACTACCCTGAATCAGTGATCAAGTACATTCAGCCTCGTTGTGTTTTGCCCATTTCATTCATACCACTCGCTTGATTTTCTTGTTATTTAAGTTCATTTTTCAGTGCTGGTTTAATTTGTTTTCTGCTCTCATGATTGTAACGCTATTCCACTTTCTGCTCCAAGTTCCATGCTTGTTATTGTTGTCCATGATTACTTTGATAAGTGTAAGTTTTATTTTGTTACTTTTTTTCTTAATATGCATCATATTTTGAGTTCATGTTTCATGGCACTTTGAATAATTTACTTGGAAAGCTCTCACAAACAACGCACATTTCAATAAAGAAATACTTTCACTTCATCTGCTTTCCCACGTTCCAGTTGTAAAGCATCAATAAGCCGCTTGTGAACCACGAACAAATGGAGAAAGTACTTCCTTTTTTATGAGTGCAGTCAAACGAACAAAATGCCACAAGCGTGTTACGTTTACAAAGCCAAGTTTAGATTTTGTATAAAATTTCTTTGCTAACATCAAACCTAACTTGAGAAACTTCTTGTCTCTCTCCTTCAGGTCAGTGAGGAGGAAGTATGATCATCATAAACACTTTCTGCGCTCATAGTTTCAGTTCTTCAAAACTGAAAATGAATGATGAACCGAACCATAATCACATAATGAATTTCGCTGGATTAGTATCTCTGAGAATTGGCAAGTTTTTTTGTTTGTTTGTTAATGTAGCCTGTAAAATGTAACAATTCCCCTCGTTCACGACTAAGTAAAACAATCTGTGGAAGATGTTTTTGTTGTTGTTGTTTTATCTTTGTAAATCTCTTTTCTGACTTCTTTGAAGCCATTGTTCTCAATACAATGGCAGCAATACAGAACAAAATTAAAATCATTAAAGAAAAAGACAAGTCAAATACAGCAAACTAACTTGTTTGGCTTTTGAGTTGAATTACAAGAACAGCTATGCCAAATGCTGCTCATAAAAGATGAGCAGCAAACTCTGTTTATGATTAAGATTCAAAGTAGTAAAAAGGGTTAAATCATTCTTGTAGCAGCTGATTTTTAGATGCCTATTGACAAACATGCGCTGCAAGTATAATTTCCTGTCTGATCAGAAGAAGGAACAAATAACACCCTTGGTGGTTTCCGTATCAGAACCATCAACAATGCTAGGCTCCTTTCACTCGCTCCTGTGTCACACCCTTAATCTGTGGCTTTCAACTAAAATGTTACAGATCTGTAAGGCTCTCATAGTATTTTCTAGGTTAATTCTTGATGTAAAACATGGGTGTTCAGCTCCTCAAGGCTCGCTCTCCTGCCCGTTTTAGATGCATCTTTGCTTCAACACAGTTGATTCAAAAGATGCAATTATCTGTGTAGCTTGTCATAATATTCTTCACAGGCTTGCTAATGAGCCATCACTTGATTTGAGAGTGTTGAACAAGGGAACAAGCTAACATATGCTGGATCCAGAAGACTGACGTTGGACATCGCAGTAGATTAAGATTTGGCAGACTGTTTCATAGATTCTTGTTTCATATTGTTGGACTGGGTCTAAATACTCAATGTAGTCCTGAGCAGGAAGCAGTGAAAACAGATAAAATCATTGCAATCACCTGTGTGGGAGGTTTTCAGGTTTCCTGTAGCCTAATTCAAATTAGAAAATGCCATCTCAAAAAAGCAGCGTGCTCTAATTTGTGGAGTAAGAGTGCAGGTCTTGAAAAAGGCTTTGAATCTCAGAAGGTTGCAATAAATAATAAAAAATAATTTAGCCTAGTCATGGATAAGGCTCTCAAGAATATATCTTGCTTGTAAATGTTGGCTGGTAATTGTTCATGTTAGTTTGCATGCAACTATTTGCATGTCCAGGAAGCAATTTAAAGATCAAACCTTTAGGAGCTGTTGCTAATGTAGAGAATGACAAAGTGTCATAAGGAAAGACTGGTAGGATTTTCCCCCCAACGAGTCACCAATCTATCAAAAAGTTCACAAACAGTAATTTATGAAGCCAGTTTAGAATCACAGATTAAACAATCATGTCTATTTCTGCACCGTGGGAGGAAACAGGAAGCAGGATGAGGGCTAACAGAAAACCTCAAAGGACACAATGAAGAACCCCTCACACTGGTTTTAACTTTCTTTGTGTTTTATAAAGACGACATGTTTGGAAACTAACAAAGCAGCATTTTAGCCAGGCTGTGTGACTTGTGAGAATTTCAAATTTTTCATGATTTTTTTTCCTTCTTGTCTTTTATATAAACAAAACTATCTGTACCAAAAATGCAAAAAATTATTAAAATCCTATTCATTTGAATAGGATTTATATCCTATTCAAATGAAAAAAAAGACCTTTATAGTTAGTTTCCCCCTCCACACCCATTTCTTTTCATTCGGTCACTATAATCTATCCATGTACTGTAAATATATCAAACTGCATGTACAGGATTAAAAAAAACATTAAATTTTATATCTTTAAAAGTTTTGGTGATTACGTAAAACATTTTAAAACATCAATTATTGTATTTTTTCACTCCCAGTTATAGTTAACACTTCATTTGAAAAACTGGCATTATAGAAATAAAAATCAAAGGAATAACAATTCAATCTATGGGTCTGTTTTGTTGTAGAAGATGATTCAAATGCAGGAATAAAGAGCGTCATAGAGAATCAAAAAATATAATAAAAGCGTACAGAGATATAGTCTGTCTAGAAAAATCTTGACCAGGAATATGAGGCGAAAAAATAATAATCCAGCAAAGAATGGCAGAACCAAAGGGTAACAAAAAACTGAGGGAGGTGATGAATGTAGAAAAGACACATGAAACCGATTAACCAGAGTGAAAGCATCTGAGGGAGAAATCTACAAAACAGAGATGAATGGAAGCTAATAAGTGCCAAAAGAAAAACATACAGAGATCAGAAAACATAACACGCCAACAAGAGATTGACAAAAATAACATTTAAAAATACGAGACAAAAACACTCCGTAGGAACAACCAGGCAGTAAAGAAACCGTACACTAGAAAGTTTCTCTCCAACCAGGATAAAACTACAAATAATACGTCAATGGCAATCTTTAAAGAGCTTTTTTGTGTCTAATCAACACAACTCGAAATTAAGGAACCCTAAAGTGCTGAAAAAACTAAACGGCTGAAGTCAAACCAATGTTTTTATTAATTTGTCTTCAAGGCAAAACTTCCAACTCTGGCATATTTGCAGCCAATAAAATATGTACTAGATATTCAAAAACTTCAACAGGGTTTATATGCTAATTTAAAAAATAAGACTATTACAGTTTTTCCTTTATGTTACAGAAACATAAAATGTTATATAGACTGAATCTGGATTCTGTTGGTCAAATCCACAGTGTGGCTTTCAACCACCCTGTGGATTAAAGCCAATGTGAGATGAAGTAATGCTTGGGTGTGTGATGGCAAATCAATTCTTCTTACATTTGTTAAAAACGGTTGGAATAAGTTAGAGTACATGGGCAGGGTCACACATTGAGTCATTACATGAAAAGTGCGCTCCGACTACCAAGACAACTTGACGCAAACAAAACCCATTTTGCAAATCATCTTCCTCAAAGCAAAATCAGAAGTTTGAAACTCTCTAAACGACAGCACAATTTAAGAATCAGAACTAAAGCCATTATATTACATTCCGTTTATTTTTCTTTTCTTTTCTGGAAATTGGTAAAGGTAATGGTAGTTTTGTTTATATAGCACATATTTATATATTTATATAGCAAATATTTATATATTTCAGCAAAAAGGCAATACAAAGTGCTTTACAGGAATTAAAAGGAAATGCAAACAAAATAACAAACCAAAGGAAAGAGAAAAAAAAAGAAAAAGAATCTAATGTTGATTTAAAGTAATTGTTTGCCAAGCTGTATGGGTACAATTAAAAACTAAAGTAACATGGAATTTAAGTTTAGAAGGACTTTTGATCATGTTCTCATCTTTTATGTAGTTTTGGGGGCTGTTTGACCTGTAAAGTTTTAGATGAAAGATTCAACACACTTCACTAACGTGCTACCAGCTTTCCTGCTATATCAGAGATCTGACCAGGAGACGTTATCACATCTCAATAAGAGATCCAATAGACCTGGTAGACGTGATAAAATGCATCCGTACGCATGTTCACAGTGCTTCACTCATACAGTTTATGCTACAGCCTTATTCCAAATTTTATTAAAAATAAGAAACACTCGATTATGACAATGTAGTAAAAAAAAAATTCTTTTTAGATTTATTATAAAAGAATACCAACAAATCCCATTTCTGGATGCAAGTATTCATAAACTTTGCTAAATTATATCGCATATAATTTGTGATAAGAGTCTGCCAATTTTTTTTGGAGCTTTGATTTCCAGAGCTTCCTTTTGCTCTTTAAGAATCATCTGACCTGACAGTAACGGTAATAAACGTATCATGTTGTTGCAACATATTTAGCTTTCATAATCTAACACAACATGACAGCCACGTTCCCCCAAATTTAGTATTGTGTTAAAATCTAATGCCAAAGAAAACTATTTCACTCCACAGCGGAACTTGCACTTGACTTGCACACACGCGCATCCTTATATGTGCAGTTGAGCAAACTGCACATAGGATGGTGAAGTTTGCTGAACATCAGGTCTTAGTTTTCATTCCTTATTTGTAGGAATGAACAACCTTCCTAACACTTTTTTCTACAATGGTGACAGATGGTATATATCGTTTCATAGAAATCATTGTACAAGAGATATAGCAAGAACCTATTGTGTGCGCGCCTCTCCCAAGTTACTAAGTATCGTCCGAAGGGAAAATGGAAACTTAAACAGACAACTGTAATACTCAAGCTAACAGAATCGCAGGCATATTTTCAGAGACTGCTAAATATATATGTGCTTCTGCTTTTTGGAGTCTTGCTAATTTACATAATAACAAGACTTAAAAACATCTATGCCTGGATATTGCAACCATTATTGATTTATGAGTAGCTGATCATTAATAGAGTAATAAAGTGAAGTAATGCATTAACAAAATGTCTTGCTTCAACCTTAACTATTTAATCTATAGATTAGATTAAATGTACTTTAAATGACATCTAATGATTTGTCTTAGCTGGACTACAAAGTAATGGATCTGGTTCTGCATGGTAGACTCAGATGTTGAGTGGAAGGATGGGAAATCAGCCATATTCCTGTCAGCATGGCAAAGTGACTGTTGTAAATTTGACAAAATTGCTACAGATTAAATAACCGTCATACAAAAGCAATTTTGTGCACAAAGACAGATCAAATGCGCACCATTTTTAAGTGTTAGTTGTCCGAAATGCGTCCTCAGCTCTTGACTACCCTGAAAAAAGTGATTTTGGAGAGTGGTAAATATGATCTAAAAAAATCATATAAAATTTAATTGATTTTTTCAGTTTACCAAGGAATTATAAAATAATGGGTAAATTATACATCTGCTACCCATTCGTTAACAGTAAAAACCATTACATAGGAAAATAGAGTAAAATATACCCCGAATCTTAAGTCCGTGCTCCAAAGTTGCGCATGCGTCAGACCGCGTTTTCTGACCGCGTTTGCAGACCGCGATGCAGAGACAGGGAACTCTGCATCCTCTCTGCCATCGAACCGTGAGCTGAAGGTAAGCTATTTGTGAATAATAGCGCGAAGGCAAATTGTAATATTTGAAATATTACACTTCACTTATATTCAATGTCCATCTGTGTAACATGCCATTACTTGAAATCAAAGTTTGAATCTGTCCCTGGCGCCACCATGACCGTTAGCTGTCTGGACAACCAAGTTGCAATGAAATGTGTTCGCGGTGTGCTTTTTACAAGATTAGCTAGCATGCATGAGTGTGTCTGACCGCTGGGTTTAAGGTTTGAAAATAGTCATCGCCAGCCGGATGTTTGGCAACACATAGATGTAAAGGGGATAGTTCAGCTTTTGCCGAGTGTGGTTAAGGTATAATGGTCATTAAGAATCTGCAGGTCTCTGCTCCCACATCACGCTGCCCCGAAATACACTGCTGTTAATGAGGAACAATTCATTAGTGTATTTTCGCCGCACTTGAGAAGTCCCGTCTTAAAATACCACTATACTAATATGTCGCCAACATATAAAATGACTGTCGTATTTTATGTTGTTTACCTGTTAGCTCTGTTAGCTCCCTTAGCATGGCTGCTAGAGTCGGTCTCCGCCGCGGACTGTTTAAAAACAAAATGATCCGGCCTCCAGATTACCTGCATGCCTGCGTACGGACTCTAAAGACTCATGTAAAGATGACGTGTCGCACGTCATTACTGTATGTAATTCTCTCCCCACTCTCCACTAACAGTCTTTTCACTAAATTGTTTCATTGTATCTCCCTACAGACACAGAGCATTGAGAAAAAAACGGATGCAGATAACTTTTATATAAGTTGAAATGTATTGAAACAGATTCTTCGATTCAATTAAAAATGTGTATCTTCTTTGTTTCTTTCTTTTTAACATGTAGGAATGTGAGGACTACACAGACAAAACAATGAAGGTGATCGTGATGCACAACATCATGGCTGAGGAGGATCCATCAGATGTGTCGATAGTGTTTGAGGGAAACCAAGTGATGGAAGGATGTGAAAGCCGAAAAAAGGCATGCATACTGCTGATGGGACTGATATATGCCCTCAACCTTGACTATCCAAAGCAGCTCAAGAACACATTTGAAGCTTTTCAAATGCTTCAAATGTGTTCTTGAAGCAAAAAACTTGCCCCATCAAGTTTTTTGGAAGTTGATGGGGCAAAACTACTGAAGAAGGTCCACAGCCTCAAAAACAAGCTCATGCAATAGACAGACATTTCCCCTCTTGTTCCAAGAGGATCTTTAGTCTGGACAGAGAGTTTTAATGGAGTATAGTTTTATATTTTTGACCTCTTCCCTCCTCTGCTCCACACACAGACACAGAAATATATGTACAGATGGATACATAAGTATGTTGCAGCCTCTCTTAGCCCACTCCATTGTTCTCTGATTTCTCCACATTGACAGAACTAGAAAAGCAATAGAAACTGGCCAATGTGGTCAATACCACTGGGTGAATCCTGAAGAATTTTGAACTCACCCTCTTTCCCTCCCCATTTGTTTGTTTCTTTTATTCTGATCCTATCTCTGAGAGTGAGAACAAGCAGAGAAACTAAAGAATGTTGATTTTCTGATTTGTCTTTATCCAGATGTTTAATACTGTACAGACACAGAAACAATCTTGTAGAGTTTGTGTGTGTATTTTGTGGCTTTTAAAATGGAATAAAGGGTCTCTGAAAGTGTTGTTTGCATTGACAAATTATCCAGATAGAACATTTGAAGCCGTTAGCTTAGTGAGTTATAAAACAGGTTTATTCATCGAAATGTTGTGTGAAGCTGTTGTACTGCACTTTATTCATTTTTTGGATCATTTAGTTTATTATTGCTGTATATAAACAAGGCAGTTCCGTTATTTGTTGTGTATAAATACACCTGCAGATTGCAGATTTGCTCAGTCACTGTTGTATGAGGCGGAAGAAACACAGGTTTAGATACAAGAAAATCGTCATGTGATTGGACATCCCTTGCACCTCTGCTCTGATCACCTCACTTCTTTCATTTTCTCTTCTCTCCTCAGTTCTCTGGTCTACTCCTTTCTTATTGAGCAGTCTGGATGTCCTAAAAAGGGGATATGTTTTATTGTCCAACATTACTAAAAACATTTGAAGTTGTTGGGTTATAACGCAGGTTCATTATTTGAAATGTTCTGTGACACTGTTGTGCTGCAGTTTATTCTGTGTTTTTGTATTTGATGACTTTATGGATTAAAAACCTTGAGAAGGTGTATGATCTGAATGTCTTTTTTGGGGGTAAATCTTACCTTCTCAGAATAAGTAATGGTTATTAACCGATTTTAATTAACTTATTTGTAATTATCAGGTATTACCTACTAGAAAACAAGACATAGTTTTACCTAATTTAACTGAGTAAGTAGCTGTAGAATATATACATAAATATGAGGTAAATTTTACCCAATTTCTTTAAGTATTTCATATATTTTTTGTTCAGTTATTTTATACTCAATATATGGTACTGAATTTACCCCAAAGGAGTCGATGCAAATTGTTACCTCGGATTTATTAGGTAAATTCTATAGCTTACTTTTTTCAGTGTACTAATTATCCCTTTAGGAGTTTTTTTTCAACATAGTGACTTCTACTTTCAAAAAACCACTGGCAGAAAGTTAGGAAATAAAAAAAAGGCCATAACTTGAAACAAAGCTTCCTTTTTCCTCTCATTGTTTGAACCCTTGCAGGTTGACGTGATGGAATACCACCTTATAAACAGAACCAAGTCGATAGTCACAAATTATACATTTTTCTTATAAGACGTCATTTTTACCCAGTCGGTGAAATCTAAAATGAGGATACCGGATTCACCTCCAGCTCAGCAAATGTGGACATTCAAGTCGAGTACAGTATTCGTATAATGTGTTTTTCAATCCAAATACATTTTAATCTTTTGTTCCTTGCTAATTATACGGAGTAGTAACAATAAACATAGAGCAATAGTTAATTACTATCCAATTTCTGATAATTGAGTCAACATTTGAAAGTGAAGAAACGTTGGTGAATGAGTCACAGTAGTATCAAAAGAAAACTAACATTTGTGGGAACAAAACTGGGAAGCAAAATCCCAAAGTCGTTAGACAACTGTAATTATTTATTTTTGTATGTATTTATTTGCTAATTTGTCTTTTATTTATTTTTTATGCATTTATTTGTTCATTTATTCTTTTTAGTCTCTTATCTATGAGTCACGTATATCAAAAATGTGTTGAAACCTAATGTTTCTTCCTTTTTTAATGAAAAAAGTAGCGGGACTGCACGAGTCTGAAAGCGCTCGAGAGTTTCAATTACATTTGTATATTTAGCACATTGGAGCTGACACGTGCACCTATTTTAGAGACGCAGAGGATTCTGTATCAAGGCTTTATTAAAGTAAAACACATTGGAAGTAGTCAGGTTCCTTAATGAACTGGAAAATATAACGTTTCAGGCAGTTGAAAAATTGGTCAAATTCCATTTCCCGTTATGGCTTAATGCGCAAACTCAGCCCGCTTTCCCAGCTCCCTCGATGATAAATGAGTCTTATTTGAGAAAAAGTTTCAAAGTTTTATTACCTGTTAATGCAGATCGTCGCTCTCCTCTCTTACTTGAGTCAAATGATTCATAGCTGTGGTTTCCTAAGGCAGCCTTGTCATATTCTGGAGACTGGGCGGTGTCTGACTTCCGTCCGCCTGTCTATTTGTCTGTCCCCTATATCGGCTGTCATACAGGGTAAAATTAAACAGATGCATTCTGCTCCACTTGTTTTTGCTAGAGCACTGTTTAAAATGATCTATTTAAAAAGTTGTATTTGGATTCATACAAAAATCAAAGTAATTTATCTCAAAATATTGGACAATCATTTAATTCATTTAATTTAATTCATGTCATCACATTTAGATTTATTACAGTTATATCAGGCATAAAATGCAGCAAATTTAAACACACATTTTTCTTTCTCGGAAAATTTGAGTATTACATAAAACTGATTAAAAATATATCTATTTTAAACATGTCACCGTTTGTCCATATTATGATCTGAATAATCTTTACAAAGACCGCTGGGCAAGTCGAGTCACTGTTAAAGAAGCAGGCTGTTCACAATGCTCAATGCAAGCATATTAATAGAAAGTTAGGTGGAAGGAAAAACTGTTGGAACAAATGAAGCGGGGATAATCACAACATTGACAGAATTGTGAAGCAAAGACTATTAGAGATTTTGGCAATACTCCAGAAGGTGTGAACTGTAGCTGCTTCAAAAACCACCACACACAGATGTGTCAAGGACGTAAGCTACAACCATCATGTTGATGTTTTAAGTCACACCTGACCTGGACTAAATACAAAATGTACAAGAGAGTTGTCTAACATTAAGATGACTTTTTTTTTCTTTTCATCTAATTTGGTTATTATAGTGTCAGAGTCTGTAGAAATGGTGCAGATGCACAGAACGCAAGACGGTTGAGGTTCAGTTTGACATTTCAACAGTTCCTCAAACCATTAATGATTAGAGGAACTGTCTGCTTATGTCTCACTTTATTCAGTCCAAAGTCAGGGCAGCCATCTATCAGGGAATGCGTGTGTAGTTATGGAGGTAGTCATTTGATATTCCAGCAGTATTTTGCATTTGTCATGAAAAACCAGTATCAGGTGACACCGTGCTGGATTCACAACACCCGATTTAAATCCCTCAAAACATCAAGGGAGTGTCGTCAAGAGGAAGATGAACACTACAGCCAGTATTGCAGGTGAGCTGAAGTCAGACATTTAGAACACCTGGGCTTATTGAACACCTCAATAAACCATCATTTTTACGACACTCTGCATTGATATGGTGATTTACACAACAGCACATGGACGTACTTCTCAATATGCACACACTTCTGTTTTAAAAGTCTGTTTGAGAATAATAATTTAACATTAACATTTTCAGAGACAATAAACTTTGGGTTTTCAATTGGCTAAAAAAGTCATAATCATCAAAATAACTGAAATTAAATTTTTTGACAGGTTGTTTCTCTGCTTGTACTTTTGATTTCCTGTTGACTCTGCCAACTATTCAGCATTCTGACAATTTTCTCTGCAATGAATCTGAATGATTTCCTTTTTATACCTAAGTGGTAATCAACCAGATTTACTCAAATGTTCCTCTTCATTATGAATTTTGAAGTAAAAGTCACGTTATTAGGCAATGTTAGAATCAAACTTAGTTTTTTTTTCAATTGTCTCATTCCAGGAAGAAGTAGCTTAAATTCCCCCACAGAGAGTTTCCTGTAAAAGTTTCAGTAAATGTAAACTCTCCAGATAAAAGTGCAATCTATGCCTTCACTGATGTTATCTGCAGGCTAAAAGGTCAGAATGTTGCCTAAATTTTTGCACTTTTACACAGTTCATGTAATTACTCACTTTTGTGTTCAACTGTCTCTGAACTTGGCCATTGTATTGTTCCAGAAATAAAGTAATCTTTCTCTCTCTCTAAATTAAAGATCATAATGTCAGAGCTTTTGCAGAAGGCCATTTTTTAAAATCAAATATTTGCCATAAAACATTCATTTAATGCCTTTATCTAATATAAGAAAATCTATTATAGTGAGAGTGACGATGCAATGCTGTCCACATACAAAACAAGATTCAGAAGAGAAAATTACATCTATTTCACAAAAAACAAAGTAAAAACAGAAAATAAACAGGACTGTGAAGTTATTATACTGGTTTCCTGGGTGATTTCAAGTGATGCTGTTGTAAACTTTTCCCAAAATCTTCAGCTGTTTCTATTAGCGGGGCTGCACAGTGGCGCAGTTGGTAGAGCTGTTGCCTTGCAGCAAGAAGGCTCTGGGTTCGATTCCCGGCCCTGGTCCTTCTGCATGGAGTTTGCATGTTCTCCCTGTGCATGCGTGGGTTTTCTCCGGGTACTCCGGTTTCCTCCCACAGTCCAAAAACATGACTGTCAGGTTAATTGGCCTCTCCAAATTGCCCCTAGGTGTGAGTGTGTGGGTGCGTGGTTGTTTGTCCTGTGTGTGTCTGTGTTGCCCTGTGACAGACTGGCGACCTGTCCAGGGTGAACCCCGCCTCTCACCCAAAAAGCTAGCTGGAGATAGGCACCAGCACCCCACCAAGGGACAAGGGTGCAAGAAAATGGATGGATGGTTTCTATTAGCATCAGATAACAGAAGCTCTGAAAATGCACAGAAGCCCAGATGAAAGGCCCTGGCTGTCACAGTACAAAATAGTTTTTTGAAACTTTAATTCTTGA
The DNA here is from genome assembly GCF_904066995.2 of Poecilia reticulata. NCBI lineage: Eukaryota > Metazoa > Chordata > Actinopteri > Cyprinodontiformes > Poeciliidae > Poecilia > Poecilia reticulata. The sequence continues at coordinate 11,945,660 of NC_088833.1, read as the reverse complement.
GTAGGATTCAGACCCTTCTTTAGCAAATTTGTGTGAATTAACTGAAGACGGTTAAGTAGCAGGTCGATATTATCTACCCGATAACCACAGCAGGAGCACCAGGTGCGCCAACAAGGTCATTTGACACTAATGCAATTACAAATGCTGAATAGCTTTGTTATGTTGGATCTTTGTGGTTTTGTGTATGGCATTATGATGTGGCTGTTGAACAGGTACAAAGGACTCACATGGAAGGTGGTCTGTCATTATTCAAAGGGTTTTCGCTCTTGGTTTTCCCTCTTATTCAGTCATTAACTACCAGAGTAGTGAGAATCGGATACAGATCTTTAAAAAGCTCCACCCGAGTGGTAATTTCCCCAAAATGTCTTTATTTAGTGGAACTGTTTAACACACAAACATCAAGTTCATTGGACAATATCTCGTTACATTGCTCGATAACAAAAAAAAGCCTAAAGCAAAAAATGCCTCATCAGTCAGACAAGATGTCGAGTAATTTGATCTAGGAAATATTGGTTCTTTATCCCAACTCAACATTTACTTAAAAACCTGCCAGGCTGAATGGTAAAGAACAATTAAACAGGAAACAGCAAGGAAACACATACAACTTAAGTGTGTCTTGAGAACTTCTGCTTTAACCTGTTTTCTGGTTGTGCTTCATGCGGACGTGGGAGGTTAAGATGGTATAGTTCCTGACAGAACTTTAGTAACACAGACCACATCTGTTTGAAGAGGTATAAAAGAATCACATTCCAAATAATCAGGACAAGCCTCAACAAAGACGACTGAAGGTGGAATGGGAGAAGGAGAGTGCGAGTATTACCCTGACCTGGTGTCCAAAGTCAGTCCTCAAGGGCTGGTTTCCTGTATGTTTTTAGTTCCTTCCCTGATTCAACACACCTGAATCAAATGGCGGGTCATTAGCAGGCATCTGCAGAACTTTATGGCATGCTAACGAGGTAGTTGGATTATTTGAAACAGCTGGGTTGGAGCAGAAACATCTAAAACTGGCAGGACTGGAGCTGGACACTCAAGTTTTATGCTGAGGTGTAGTTTTTTTTCCTCCAAAATACAGTTAGAAAATCCAGTGTCAAAGTGGAAAACATAAGAGCATACTTTTATGTATCGCAGAGGGGTGAATGCAGGCATCTTCTCAGTTAGTATCAATGTTCTAAAAGGGTTTCAAAGAACAAGAAATGCAAATGTATTGAAGGTGGCATGTAGAAAAAAAAACTTGAAAAGGGGAAAAAAAAAGCCTGAGAAAATGGAAAACTTGATGGAAAACACCATCAGGAAATGAAATATGTGGCACCGACTGAAAACAGAGAATACAGATAACAGAAAGATCTGACAGTGAACAAAGTAAAGTGAGATTTTATACTGAAAATGGTGATCATCTTCAAGAGGGCACAGAAACCATGGATAAACAAACATAACAATCTTTAAATTGTGATTGTATCCTCAGCTTTTTGAGGATTCAGGCGAGCTTCTGTAGACCTGCATTAAATAACTGCACCATTAGCAGGACTCAGAATCAGTTTTTAAGAAACACGACTGAAAAGTTACAAGACACCAGCATTCGAAGGCTGGAGTTTGAGACCTCAGCTCTACCTGTTAGATAAAATGAATATATTCATTTCATTCCCGGGAATCAGAGCCCATTTTCTCAAAGAATCTAAAAGTAGCTCATATTGGTGTAATTTTAGAAAAATTCATAGAAATTTTGGAATTGCAAGATTTTTCTTAGAACTTTACCTCAGTAAGATAAGTTATTCATAAAGCATCTTATTTCCTAAGAGAGCTCCTAAAGTGACAAAACAATAGTATTGAGGAGGACTTTTAGTGAGTGTCTTAAGAAAGGACCCTGAATCTTTGAGCATAAAAAAGTAAGTTTTTCTGCATATGTGTCACTTTCCACAGGGAATAATGTGGTATGAATTTGAGAATGCAAGATGGAATAGTGGTTTCGCTGAGATTTCCCTACATGCAGCATGTTATAAATCAAGACTGAGAGGACATTGTGAAACCTCACAATGTGTCAATGCAAAGTTAGCTTTACAGTTCAGGGAATCAGTAAGGCACAATGATTTAGTGTTTTTTCTTACAAAACGAAATAATTCAACAAATCATAACGTTTCTTGGAAAATTAAGGTGAACCAGAAAATAATCTTAACATGACAATAACATAAATGGAAAATCCGTTTAAAATCAGATGATATAAGAAGAAAGAGATAATTTTAGTCCGCAAGCAGTTATTTTGGAGCATTACAGGTAATTAAACAATGGGATTCGTTGATGCAGTGCTTGCTGGACATGTTCATTTAACAATGAACAAACATTTTAACTATGTTTGAAAGAGCATAGTTAAAAGGGATTATTGGACATGCATTAAAGGGAGCTGAAAGCTCTGGAACAAACAGTCGTGGATGTTCAACTTGTTCAGGTAATCTCAGTTTACAAAAGGCTTAAAGGCTCAAAAACAGGTGTGTCACTTTATCCAAGATATTAAATTCACAAAGCTGTGTTTGCCATGTCACAGAAATGGTAAAGGAAGAAATATTTAATTACAAGTGTGTTTTGCATGAAAAATGAGATCTCAGAAAGGAGACGATCAAAGTGAAATAACTGATTAGACCCAAAACATTAATTTATTGGGTTCATCTACAGCATCGACAGTGTTGCACTAGGTACAAATAAACGTTTACAACATGAAATTCCACCCCTTCCTTAAATATAAATACCAACCATAGAACACAGAAGCACAGTTACAGCGTTATCTCTCAACCGTCTGCCCTGAAGACGTCTACATCTGCATGAGATTTTCACAAAACTAAAAGAAAATTGCCAGGTGTTCAAACACAGAAATGTAAAAAAAACAACAACAAAAAAACCGTGTGATCCCATTTCAGAATAAGAGCTCAGAAAGCAAACCATCAGTCAAAGAAACGCTCATCGTTTTACCCCAGCTATTTACACGAAACAAAACTATGACATTGCCATTATTCACCTGTTCTGAAGAAATGTTGGTAAAATGTTCATGGCCAAACATTAAAAAAATAATCAGGAGAAAATAATACTTATACAGTTGCTTGCACAAATAATCAAACCCCTTAAAAGGGTTCCAAATTTGATCTCAATAAAAACACAAACATTATAAACAAAAACATGGATTTTACATGAAGAGGAGGGAACATAATGTATGGTTTTTTGTGCTTTTTTTTTTAAGCATTCATATTCATCCCCTGTACTCCGATACCGCTACATATTTTTTAAATCGTACAATTAGTAACTGGTATTGATGAAATGGTTAAGAAAACATGTAGCGATTCCAGAAGACCTCAGACTGGGAGGAGATCAAAGCATATTTATGTGTCAAAATGGTCTAATCAAAGTCCAGAACAAAATTCAGTTGGGAGTCTGTGCAAAACTTGTAAAGATATACCTAAAGGACTTTGAGGTACAACTTCAAGTCTAACAGAACAGCTGTATTTTACATACAAGTGGATTTAATTTGTATTTAAGAGCACCAGACTAAAGGGGTTGAATATAGAGAGATGTCATTCACTTCAGATTTTTAAGTAGAAAACCATTATTTCCTTATTTTTTTTACATTGTGTGTTTAGGGATCAAATGATACAAACACTTTCACAAGGCACTGCAGGCAGATAAAATTAAATCCTGTCGTTTTACAAGAAACTGTACTGTAATGCAGGAATATTTCCTTTCAGCCTTCAGGCACAATAAATCCAGACACATTCTGGATTTTGGTGGCATCTTAAGTGAAGAGAGAACGGCCACTTGAAGTTTAAGCTCATTAGAGTTTTAATGTGATCAGAAAACCAAAATCTCAACTCAATAGCGGGGAAAAAAAGGAATGTGACAATATTTGATTAGACTCAATAAAATTAGGGGCTTTTTTCTACCTTTTGACAGATTTAGTTCAAGCATTTTGTCTTCAGAACATAAAACAATAATGCACATTTTAAATGATTCAAGTACTCATTGGGCAGCAGGTAGGTCAGGTCACAGTACATCCACAGAGCTGATGGTAATAAGAGCAAACCAGAAGAACAGTTGTTTCATTCAAGAAAACGATCAAGTTACCTCCCAATGTACTCTTTAGTACTTATATATATAATCCTATTAAATTCTCAGGGACAAAGTGCACTTAAATTTATTGCATGAGCTGTTCTTTAACTCTCTGAAAAACAAAAACAACTCGACTAAACCCACTCAGCAATTCAACACCCCAGCATCTTCAGACAATATAATAGAAAATCTGATCTGAGAAAACTGGTCCATTCTAACATTCAGGTACCCAGTTACTTTAATTATGAGTTTGAACAGTTCCTATTTCTACTACATGTCAAAGAGTCTCAGGTTGCAACTCTTAACCTAAGAAATATGTTGCCTAGCTAATAATTTGATATTCTCTTGAGCTTTTGTGCACAAAGGCTCTCAGAGTGAATCACAAACATCAACAGCAGAAATCCAAAAGGATTTAATTTAAAGTTATTACCCTTCAAACTGAGGGAACCAAGTAATGATGGCGGGACACCACATCTCCCGGGCCACAGACATTCATGTCATTACTTCAACGATGTTCACACCCAAATGATGCTGGGAAGTGACAGCATGAAAGTCTGGGAGTGTCTGTTTACTGCCATGATGAAACATCAGCAGGAGCGGCGCAGCCAGAAGTCTGCTGGCGCCGCACCTTCACTCAGAGTCCAAATCCAGCCTGAGAAGGGTTTCCTGTCAGAATGGGAGCCACGTTATTTACTGAACTCGCACTGGAAATCACAAAATGAGTCCGAGACGCTCTTGCAAGTGTGACGCAAACACAAGAGCTTAATTCATGAGCGATAACAGATGGAATAATCAAAAGGATAAAACATTCAGACGCTTTTGTACTTAGACTACAAAGTTTAGCTTTAGTTACCATTTCAAAGTTATGTTACAAATCTAAATTAATTGTTGTTTGAGCTTATGCTTTTATCATGTGAATCTTTTGAGACAAAATAACAAATTACAGAAAGTGCAAAAAGGAGGAGAAAAGCAGAAACATAAGAGGCAAAAGGTCAAAGCATTTTTGTTCTCTCTGCACAACAGATTATACTGACTGACAATTGTTGGTGTTGCACACTCTTGAGTTTTTGGGTTCTTGAAGAGGAAACGCCTGCTTATCATGTGGTTACAGAAAAAGCAGCCTTTACTTGTTGAAGAGGCACAGACAATTGGTGACAGAGAGATATATGGACATCCTTATGACAAAATTTAATCGACAGTGATTTATGACCCTAATCATTAATAGCACCCCCCCACCACACCTGTTAATCTACAAATAAACATCCCCGCCCTCCTTGACACCTGTTGATCTAAAAATACATAAGTGCATACATAAGCATTCCTTTCACCCCTGTCAATATATAAAAATAAATATTCCCATCTTTGGTAAACTTTTTCCCACCTCTATGAATTAACCGATAGAAACAGGTATCGCAATAAAACATTTTTTCTCTGGTAAATGTAATTTAAACCCAGCACAGGACATCTGTTAATCCCCCAAAATAAATATCCCCATCTTTGATAAACTTTTTCCCACCTCTATGAAGTAGCCAATAGAACAGGTATCGGCAATAAAACGTTTTTCTCTTGTAGGACAAATTCTGGAAAGGGATAGATATTAGGGGTTGTCTTTCACTTTAACTGCAGAAAGTTAAAAGTTAAATTTACAAGTGAGGAACATTTACTTAAATGTATCACACTAGCAAGTGTTACAGAAAAAAATCTATGAGTTTAAAATTAAACTACTGCTTTCGGAACAGATGAAGGAAATTACAAACTCATAGTCAGCACTGACTAGTCATGCTACCATAAAGAATGCAGTAAAACAGTAATGCAGTTAAACTGTAGGTTTTCTTGAGAGGTATCTGTCCATGCGTAAGAGTGAACAGGTGTGGTGAGCAGGGCAGGGGTCGCTCCCCTCCACGCTATGCAGCAGGAAGACAGTTTGTCTCACGTAGGCCTGTTTACTGCCAGTCACATATTCTTAAGAAATACATGTACAAATGAGGAACATTTAGAGTTTAGTTATTATAGATTCAGTTTTTTGTTGTTGTTGTTGATTGGATGAAGAAATTCACAAACGCTACTTAAAATGTGTTATACTTTAATTCCCTCTGAGTGCCCACACTGAGCACCAGTGCCATCGAGCCTCCCCTTTGTGAATGTGTTGTACTTTAAATCACTCACAAACAGATGTCCTGTGCTAGGTTCAAATTACACTTACCAGAGAAAAACGTTTCATTGCTGATACCTGTTTCTATTGGCTAATTCATAGAGGTGGGAAAAAGTTTACCAAAGATGGGAATGTTTATTTTTATATATTAACAGGTGTGAAAGGAATGCCTATGTATGCACGTATGTATTTTTAGATCAACAGGTGTCATGGAGGGGTGGGGGGAATGGGGGGTGTTTATTTTTAGATTAACAGATGTGTGTGTGTGTGGGGGGGGGGGAGCAATTAATGATTAGGGTCATAAATCACTATCGATTCAATTTTCTCATAACTCATTAAATAACATTTAATAAAACAACAGAAACTTGAGTGAGAATTACAAAACATTCGTTTTACTTTATCCATTGTAAGGCCTGTTTTACTGTGTCATGGCAAACCAATGATATATTGTTAAGTCACCATATAAAAAAGCTTTATGGACTTTGACAAACCTGTATAAATGTTACAGGATAAATTTTTGCTGAAAAGAGAATAACATATTTCCTACAAGGTTTCAAGGCTAAAGCGTTGTTTGATTTGCAAACAGACCCATTCAAATCGAATTACTGCTGGCAAGAAGAAGATCACTAATATTATTTCGTTTTTGTTTGCATTCACACTGGATTGTTTCTGATCAAACTAATTTTAGCATCAAATATAACCTAAGACAAAAAACTGTTTTTAAGTGAAAACATTATTCCAAACAACCGCTCCTATAAAAATTATGAATTATCCGTGATGAACCACATTTATTTGGCTCTACGGTCATCATCTGTGAATCAGTCTGACAACATGAAGTAGTCTAAAAAGATTGAATAAGCAACACCAACTCAAGCTCCGATCTAAAGGACATCAGGATCAAAATCACTCCAACTTGGAAGATTAAAGAAGAACATTTTGGAAGATGCGTCTCCAAACCATTTTAAAGTCTGGCTTTTAGTCTGATTGAGGTACAGTGGCATGATTTAAAGAGGCCGCTAATCCTAAAAACCTTTTCAGTGTGGAAGAATTCATTTTCCATATAGAATAGTGAGCCACATTTTTTTTTTGCCCAGTGATGTAAAAAGTTTCAGTGCCAAATATTGACGTCAGCACAACCAGATGTTTGGATTAGGGAGGGACTTAATTTTTCTCATAGGGCCAGATTAGTTTGGACAGCTTTTAGCCACCTTAATAAATGAATCATAGTTTTACAACTCTGTTTTGCATTACCTCAGATTAAAGATGTCTGTTATTACAATTAGTTTTTTGGGGGGTTGGGGGGGGGATCTAAAATACTTGAGTAAAAACAGAAGAAATCTGTAAGGGGCAATGCATCTTTCCAGTTGTGTATTATCATGTGTTTCCCCTGAACTTACCTTGACTAAAGTCGTGTTAGGGCCCACGGGAGGCCCCTGATCGATGAGTGGGTTCTGGGACTCTTTCAGAGAAACGTTCTGCAACATGGAAGACCTGGAGGGACGAAACTCTTCCCTCCACCACCACCAAGCCATCCCCACCAGCAGCATACTGAGGAGCACTGGGAGACACACAGGAGACAAGCATCACTCTGCGGGACCTGCCAATCTGGCAGAGCGCTCTTTGAGACGCTGATGTAAAGTTTCTGCATGATGTCAACCACCTCCTCTGAGTGCACAAACATTACTCAGCAGAGCTGAAGCATATAAAGTTTCTCAAACAGTTTCTCAACAGTGACTCACTATGTCCATCCAAGACAAGTCCAGTGATGTGTGAACTTTCTGATGTAAAGAAAAACATTCAAACTAAGATTTTTATTTATTTATTTATTTTTTTGCTAGCCAGCAACTGTCCACTTCCTGCTTTTAGTGTGTTCTCCGGATCGCTTGGTACTCATATGAATTGGACTGCACCAAAGTTCACTTCAACTGAGCCGAGACGTGTGTGTTTAGGCAGACCAGAGTTCGCCTTTTTGATCCGCTGAGCTCGATTACTCATTCAAAGCTCCCCAAATGAGATGGACCGTCAAGGCAAAGGAACCAGAATTTTATTAAAGTGGACTAAACAGGAAAGGTGCGAATGCACCCTTAGTTTATTCCCTGGTTCAACACACCTGAATCTAAAGACGTCTGCAGAACATCATGACATGCTGAGGAGATCACAATGTTTGTGATTGTGTTGGACGGTTTGAGTCGGCTGTCGGGGGAGAGACACGGTACCTGGAACTGGCAAGATCCCAGCGCTTGAAGACTGGGGCTGGACACCCAGGCTTTACGTGAAAAGGAAACTCTGTGTTTTTATTTGCTTGAAAAAGGATAATTGTGCTTTTTTTCAGTCTTGCTTCTTAGCCTAAATGGTGCAATCATTGGTACAAATAATAACACGCTGAATGCAGATTTTTTATCAAATTTTTAATCACAGTTTTTGATTGTTGGCTTTTTAGTTTTAGACAGACCTCAAAATGCTCTACAGCAACACTGATGCTGTTAGATACTGAATTGTAAAGGTTTTTAAACTTTTTGCTGCACTAAATCTGTGGTGAAACATGACTGTATTTCGTCTTTGTGTGAATTTCATTTGTGCAGGTTAAGGTACGTAGGCTTGGTCCACTGAGTTCCCCTCATATCTGTGTTGAAGTTTTACCTTTAACTTCTCTCGAAAGTTTATTCTGTACCGCACAAACATTGACATTTACAACGACATCAGAAACATGTCTTAGCCGTGCAAATCTAGAGGTCAACTTGATAAAGTTGTGAGTGTTGCTTCAGACAGAGCTCAAAATGATGACATTTTACATATTTGTTTGAGGCTGTGTGAAAATGTTTTTAGTTTGGTTCCAATAGGCATGCTTCGCCAGAGCACGTTAAAATGTATCCCAGTTGAAAAACAAGTCAACAACGCGACGAGGAAATCCAGCGCCTCAAGGCACGTACTTTTAATTAAAAATGTATATCCATTCTCATCTTTCATGGTTGATATTGGACCTTCAGTCACTCTTAAAGGAAACTAAAAACCTGGCTTTGTCTTTCCGTTTGGTGATTTTATCAAATGTTTGTGAACTTTCCTTCCTCACAATGAAGTTATGACTCAATATTTGGAGGAATTATGACTTACCGATAAGAGACAGGATTCCAGCGAAAGTTGGATCAGATAAAGTCGATGCAGGAACAGAGCGAGAGACAGAAGGAACTTGAGTTTTGTTGGGTCTTGTTTGTCGAGAGTCACAGCTGAACTGTTGCCTCTCTGACATCAGATCAATAACACATCCGTGCTCGCACACCGTCCCTGGACGTCCACACGCAGCCGCTCCTGAGGAGACGCGAATGGTTACTTTGAGATTTCATCTTAAAAAGTCAACAAAAAGCAGACACATAAAGGTTCTTTAGTAGACTTTAACTAGGCCTACCTTTTGGTTGAAGCGCTGGATGAGCGATGACCAAGCCGCCAGATACGGTGATGTTTGACATCATCACTTGGAGATTTTTGCCATTGTGTTTGTTGGCACGACATATGGAGTGTGTAGCTTCATCACCCCAATATAAAGATCCCTGACGAAGAATGAGCAGACATGGATGTCAACTGGGATGTCAGAAATGTTTATTTTTATTGCACTGAATGTTCGATCCTGTTTCTTAAGCTTATTAGTTTATGCGAGTCATTTGAAGGCGCATCTCAAAAAGTTTATATATCGCATGTGTAGACAATAGTGTGATGCATCTCAAGAATGTTTGCGTAAATGTTGATCAACATGTCTCACAACTGAAAAAAAAATGTTTAGATAACATTTGAATATTAAATAAATCTTACCACAAAAAAAAGGAAGAAAAAGACCCATTAAGACCAGTTGTCTAGCAAACAATGATTAGTCCCTCTTCACATTTAGTAGCCACCTCCTAGCTGAAAGATTTAGAGCACTTCATGCTTCTCTCTGCTGAGAAACTTTATTTTGATTCCAATTTTATTTTCCCACACGACTTGGTACCTGGCCACACGGCCAAAACCACCAATTTCTGCTTTATAGACCCTGGCTGTGCTCAAGCAGCAAACTCATCTGACCTCTCTGAGGAGAAACTGAGTTTTTGGCTTTTCATTAACTGTGAGCCGCATTGGTTACATTTACTCAGTTACATTTACTTGAGTAACGTTCTGGGAAAAAACAACACTTTTTAGAACAGTTTCACTACACCATACTTTTTACTTAAGTGTATTTTTATTAAGTATCACTACTCTCACTTCAGTAACTTCCCTGAATGAACACAAGCTTGTTTCAGGCAAAAATCCACCTTACCCAAACTGAAACTTTCATTTTATGTTGAAGTGAAACCTCTTGTTTGTACACAAGCTCTGTTGTTCTAATGTTATTTTCTGTCTACTGAGCCCGTTGTACCATTTGGAGATCAAAAAGATACAGATATATTTTGACATTGGAAATATTTTATCCTGTTGCAACATATAAATATGTTGCAACACAAAGTGTTACTTTCAAAGTAACACTTTGAAAGTGTTACTTTCAAAGTAACACTTATGAAAGTGTTACTTTCAAAGTAACTTATGAAAGTGTTACTTTCATAAGCTTTATATTGGAAGAAACTGATTTGGAAATGTGTTTCTTCTTATTTTGTAATCACTCTGTGCTTTGTTGTAAGGCATTAATGTGGTCCTATACTCACAATAACCCTTGCATTTTGATTAAAATGTTTATTTCAAACCATCGTAACTTGACAACGAAAAACAGGAGTTCCCCTTGTTCAGTCAATTTGGACACCTGACTAACACCTTGGCATAACAAGTATGTAGGGGGAATTTGTTATTACACTCCATATGACTGGAGAAATTTCTAAACTCATTAAATGAGTTTACGCACTAAAGACAAGGGTAAGACTGATATTTTTTGTGGTTTAACACTGCAACTTTTAAAGCTGTGGCCTTGAAATGGAAATGTGAACATAACCTAATTCTGACTTTTGTACCTCAAATACTGCGAGTCCAAACAACTGGTCCAGGTAGCCGTTGGATTCTACCACAGTTTTACGGTGGCGGCCTTCAAGATCTATCCTGGAGATGCTCCTCATTCCCTGGTCAAACCAGTAGAGCAACCGTCGAGGCAAATCTAAGGGGGAAAAAAAATCCATGCGCATGTATTTATTCACCACCATTAGCAGGGGTACAGAGTGACACATATTTATTCAGAAGTGTTGATTTAAATCAAGGAGGCCAGAGATCTTCTGATTTGGTACTGAAATCTAAACAACACATCAGGTGTTGATTTGAACCACAAAGTCATCAGTGTTATAGAAAATCAATGTCTTTTTGCCCCACAGTCTTTTTTTCAATATTTTTTTCCTGAAAGAAAGGTGGTTACATCTTAAAATACGGAATCCATAAAACATTAAAGCACAAAAACAACTTTAAATGGTAAAACAGCATTGATAAGGATTGAATGACTTCACAGGTCTCTAGACTACTGAACCTCTGATGATAAAGTTCAAATTGACGCTGCAGCTGCTCCTGTTGAAAAGAGGAAACAGGTTTTCCTGTTTTTCAAACTTTCTAGAAAAAAAGTGCAAGCAAATGATATGTAAAATTAAAACAAGGAAGCCTAAGACATTCCACACGCTCATCTGTATTTCTACACAGGACCATTATCTATGCAAAAAATTCTCAACATACCAAGAGAGAGGGCAACAGGCTGGCGGATTAGAGAAGTGACCAAAGGAAGTTTTGTCCGTCCATCTTGAGTAACTCTCTCAATTACTGGAGCGCCGCCACACTGAGCCAAGAAGAGGAAGCTGGGAAAATAAAAATACTCAAGAGATTTGGTTGTCGTTTTCAATACCACTTCCTGATCTATGCAAAATATCTATGGAAAGCACATCGACTCTGATACCAATCAGTAAGATCCAACGGCCAAACAACGTGCTTCATAAGTTGTGTAACTGGTAAATTAACTTAACCTGTGTTTAATTTAATTTTTGTATAAATAACGTTCTGTGAAAGCCTCATGAAGACCGTGGACCACAGAGGGATGAAATTATGAAGCTGGAGCGGTTCATGACAAGATGGATGGAATGGGTGACTGGTTCATTTAGTATTTTTATGTAGCAAACTTCATCTAATTAACCACAAACTCAGATTGCTTTTGTAAAGACCCTGATAATCAGTACTTCAAGTGTCCCAAGTTTTCACCTCAACGGATTTTTATCCCACTTTATGCATTTTAGAAGCAAATGGAGCTGCTCCAAATCAAGACAGATGTAGATTATTATTATTTTTAATTTTTTTGACTAGATGTAAATGAACAAATTGAAAAACACCCAACAACAGTAATAACAATAGTGGTCATCAAATTTGATCTATCCAGACAAAATCTTCATCAGTCATTCTGAGGTTGTTCTACCAAACCATGACTCAGGAGCGTTCATATCAATTCTTGCCTCACTTTTTATTAAAAAAAATATAGTGTTGTAGTTTAATTCCAAGTTTTTCCTGTTGCACGTTGATGTGCTCCTGGGCAAAGCACTTAGCTCCAAGTTGCCTAACAATCTGTGTATAAATGTGTGTGTGTGAAAGAGTGAATGTGGCTCTAGCATAAAGAGATTTGAATGATCAGCAATAGAGGAAAAACTACATTGACTCAGTCCATTTACCAACAATACTTTATATTACACAAAAAGTGACAAACGCTCAATCCAAGGCCTGTTTCATCTCTGTTCATACATTAAGGAAGCCTATTGTGAGGAAATATTAAAACATATTCCCTTATGATGCCTCTTTAACATTTTATCAAGCTACAACAGACTCCATCTGATGTTACAGTTTTTGATCGCCCTACCCTTGGAGAGGATCCACAGCGACTGCAGAGGGCTTGTTGAGCCCGGTGATCAGTTGACGTTGAAAGGAACCCTCCAGCGGCGCCACGTTAAGTGAACCTGCCTCAACATTGGTCCAGTAGAGAAGTTGGTGAATCCAATCCACAGCAAGCCCAGACACTGAACTTTGAACTTTCAACACCAGCACAGCTTCCTTTGTATTTTCAGCTGATGACATCCTGTAAGATAAAATGTGAAAATATACAGCTGATATCAAAAATCTGTGGACACTCATCTTAGGAATGAATGTCATATCAAACACCTACATAAGGCCGATTAAATGTTTTATTCAAAATAAAACTTAAATTTTAATGTAGAAATTTTGAAATTTTTTTTTTGCTGTTCTCTTTCTTCATCCACTTTGTGCAATCCATCTGTAAAAATGGCTGCAAAACAGCCCAGAGCATAACATTACCACCACCATGCAGGACGTGTATACCTCAGTCTTTGTCTTGTCCGACCATAAAACATTTCTTCCGAAGGCATTTAGATTTTTCATCTGGGTAGTTGAACATTTTCACTTCAGTCTTTCTTCTAGCATCTTTACAGAGCGTGCGCCAAATCAATTCTCTGGTGGGTCATACGTCTGGGCCGGCCAGAACGGTGTGTTGTGAAAATGAGAAGGAACTCAGAAGGGTAGCCTTGTGAAACCAGGTGTGAGCATGAATGAATCCGACATACATTACTCTGCCAGTGACCAGATAGGAAAAACAGCAGAGGTCATTGTACTGACTAAGTGACTTGATCAATTGAAGGATATCAATATATATTTTGTACAATCATGTGAAACCAGCAATCAGTTCAATCCTAAGCATATCAAAGAGGATTGGAAAACCTTCCAGTCCTCAGAACTTCATGAAAGCAAAAAAAAATTATTGATTGGCTAAAGTCTGCAGATATTTAATCTGAAATTCTTTCTAAATGCAACATTGAATGTCAGTCCACATGAGAAAACAAAGAAAAATGCCTGTCTATCCACAACTTATTGTTGTAACTAAGGTTGGACAGAATCTGTGAAACAAGATTTTCTCCAACAGGTCACCCAACAAGGCAGAATATTAACTAATTTTTTCCTTACAGGAGAATGTGCACCACACAGAAAATGCATATTTGTGTGGAGATGAATGACTGGGTGTGTTCATGTTTGTTCTCACCTGTGGTTCTTGGCATTGTGTAAACTTTGGACATCATTAAAACTAATTTTCTGCACCTGGATCTCACCGCCATCTATCCTCATCACAAAACCCCATTTCAAGATAGAGAGGAGCCTTAATATCAGAATCAAACTTTACTCTTTCATTTGTAACAACTCAAACATTTTCTACCTTAAAACCTTTCAGTCGAGCAGCGAGTCGAACCAACCCAGTAAGATAAGTACAGCCACACAATCTTATGTTGACAAAAGTTAGTGTTCGTGACCGGTCACAACGTTCCACATTAATCCCGACCTGACAGGAAAAGAAGGACGCAGATAGAAAATCAACTCATTCCATTATATCTATTAATTTATCTTACAGAGGAGACATGCAGCATCAACAGACAGGAAACCCTGCAAATAAACACAGGGCAAAAATAGGTTATAATTTCTTGATCCGTTTATACGTTTCCAGCTTCTCTGTGGTTTTAGGTGAAAATCAATCTTGAACATTAGTATTTAAAATACTTCTATAAATCAAGAAAGGAAATTACAGTAGAGAAAAACCCACATTTTAGTCCAAGGAAACTGAAACATTTTAGTCTTTGGTAGAACAAACCTCTCGTCACTGGCTACTTCTCTCTTCTTTCACTCAGGCATGAAAACAGAATTGCTTTTCCATTATACTCATTAACCTTAAGTTGTCTAAAAGAAAAGAACAGGTATAATAAACAAGACTGACTACGTGATCTAAACCAGAAATCATGAAACGGCATCAGATTGACTCAAATTTTTCTAGACTTATCACAAAACATACGCAGTCCTGTTTTTAAAAAGACAACTTATGAATCAAACCAAGTTTGAAACATTCTGCCAATGTCTAAATAGTTTGGCAAAATTACTTTAATGTAAATACAACGGGAAAGGAGCAATCAGAAGTCGGACCTAGATTAAAGTAGATGGAATTTAGTAAAAACAACCTCTGTCTTTTCCTCCATCTCTTTTAGCCTCTTATCTGCTTACATAACCATGTTAATGTGTGACTGCCGGCAGTCCCACATAAACAGACTGAAATTGATTAGACTACCCTCTAAGGGAGGGTACAGATTGCAGAAAAGAATTAAAAGCTAAACTCACGTTACATACTTGCCATTTGGTGAGCTAAGTGTGGCCCCATCGCTGGACGGTGAATGTAACTCTGTATCTTTTCCTTTTGTATGACATGTATGGCTTGCAACATTTGATACATTTTTGTGTATATATATATAACCAAATCTCATTATTTCTCAAGGTAATTTTCACTGAGGGGATCTGGTCGGGTCCTGAAACCGGTTAGCGAACCTGTGTGGTGCACAGAGACAAAAATGAATGAACTCCAACACATCTGTGGGGGATCATTTGGGCCTCGGCAAAGGGAAAAACCTTCACACAGTCACTCAAACTGAATTAGTCATTGTTGGTGAATAAGAGGTCTTCCTATTTTTTAAACTTTATCCTGCTTTCCTAGCATATTCAGCATATTATGGTGTTTTTACTTTGAAGTCATAATTTTCCTGCTCCAAGGGGTCAACAGGTAAACTGCAGGTTCCTTAATGACTTCAAATGTAATGATCTGTGAAATAGGGAAATGTCTTCATTAAGTCACAGACGAATGCACAACTGGTATTTTTTTGCATGTTGCTTTAGTGTTTAATTTAATCAAATGCAGAAAAATATGGCTGGATTGTCCTGTGTCATTAGCCAGCTCACTAAAACTTAATTTCTCACATACAAATAAACAACAACTGAGTTCACAGTGATGCAATTCCCAGCTTCCCAAGTAATCTCATCAGAAGTAAATGAAGCGTTTGTTTGAACTTGTACTTAGTAGAGCTCCACTGAAGAGCATGCTTGGATGGAAAACTTACCATAATAAAATATCTCCAACATTTCTGTCAATTTCTCGTCTTTCGCAGTTGGGTGCCACCGTTTTGGTTTGCTGACTCCCTTCAGTCCGATAGATTTTCATCAAACAAAGGGAAAGTCCCTTCTTTAAACAATAGACACAAAACCAGGAAGTAGTGTCTGATAAACTTTGAGAAAAAACCCCAAACGCATTTGCTTATTTTGTTATCTCTATTTTCCAGGGAATTTGAATTCTTTCTGCCTGTTTGATGTCAGATTAAAATGTTGGTCTTTTGCAATTTCCCCATGGCTTTCATAACTTTCCACCACTATAATAAAACCTAAGGATAGTTACTCTTTTCAATGCTTTTGTTTTCTTTTGCATGTTTTACTGAATTAATTGTTGGCTGAGATCATTTATATGTTCCTTCCAGAGTCTATTATTTCATCCACAAAGTTAACATTTTTCCAAAACATAAGATGTGATTTGTCTAAAAATGTGTAAATCAAAACAAAAACTCAAGGTGAGGTAATCCTCGTTTTATTTTGCGTGTCCTCTTTAATAATAACAATAAAAAGAGTAAGAGAAATTTTGAAATATTTACTTTAAATGGAACATTTTTCTTCTCTAGACTCTCTTTTTGGAGATTGCAAAGCATTTGTTCATTTCATAGTGCATTTTTTAAAATCTTGTCCATCAGGCTGTGTGCTTACATATTATGACAGTTTATAATTTTCCTCAAGAACAACAGACAATGATTTCATCCTCAACATAAAGAGAAAATATCTGAAGTTTTAAAGATCAGATTTCAACACTGAAAGAATAAATGAAGGACACTTACTCCTCTTGTTCAGGTTAATTTAAAGAGAGAGAGAGAGAGAGAGAGAGAGAGAGAGAGAGAGAGAGAGAGAGAGTCAGGAAACAGAAAGTGATGCAAGATGCTGATTACATGAAACCGTTTTAACTTCAAACCTGGTTTTCTGTTAGCCAGTTTTTCATATATTCCCTCCAACTCCCCTTAAAAAACACGCACGCAAACACACTGAAACTACAATGAAAGGTTTGCTTGTACTTATCCCAGTCATAGAAAGCTAAACATGATTATTTAAATTAGGTGTCAGGGTTGCACTTTGTCAGAAAGAACTGAAAAGCATGCAAGCAACAACCAAGAATGTAATTTCACATTTTTCTTCTTTGCAGCATCTATGTGTTTGACAAAATGGAAAGCAAAAACAGCTAGAAGTTAACCAGAAGCTCTGTGGAACTTCTGACTGAAGCAAGAGAGAGGGGGAACATGTGTGGAGGCTATCCGCCATCAAAATGTGCTTACGCACATATTTCACACCCTGAAAGGAAACACACACAGGAAAACCTCTTTTTTCCAACCACTTTACAGTGTGTCGTCCTGCACGCATAGGCTCATTAACAGGCACGGACCAGACCAGGTGTCAGTTTGCATCGACTTTGATGGTTGCAAGTGAAGGATTGGTTTGACGGCACGCACATATTGCATGATAAGCAAAGCGAAAGAATGTTCTCTCACTGTGCACAGAGAAAAGTTCATTTTAAGAACAGTGAAATGCTATTGGGAGTGAAAACAGAAATGTCCTCATAGTGGTGCCGTTTTAACTTATTTGTGTGAACATGAAGACAAACATTTCCAAGTAGTTCAACACCATCAACCATAAATTTATTATTAACCCCGTTGAACAGTTCTGATCAAACGCAAAATAGAGAAGTTATGTCAGTCTGACCTGAAAAACATTCAGGAAGTCAAAGGCGCCAAGCAGCTCCAGTTGTTACCTGTATATGGAGCCGAATCCCCGTTCCGCCCAGTACACATTATGGGTGGAAGCCAGGACTGCTATTGGACCGTGTCCCGGTGAATGTGGCACCAGTATCGAATACTCCTTGTTCATCAGGTTTTTCACTTGGATTCCTTTTGAAGAGCTGAAAACCAGCTGAGCTTCACTTCCTGGAAAACAGATGTAAACAATTAAAGATTTTCCTAATTTAATTTGAGCAAAACAGAATGATAACATTGTAGCCTCTCTTGCTCGACTCAATTTTATTTATAATTCACTAAAAATCCACTAAAATTCATGCAAGCTTCAAAATCTAACAATAGTGGTAAAAAAACATGATCAGTAACGGAGACTAATGATGTTTACAAGGACATTTAAAATTGGTTTTCAAATGTAAAGAATTGAGCTTCTGGAATGGTTTTTCCAAAGATCTAACCTAAACGCTCTTAAAATGAAGGGAGAATGCCTAAAAGCTGCATCCAAGCCATAAAACAAACATATATGAATGAAATGTAGTAATAATGTCAAGAGGAGTGGTCAAATATCCAGCCAGAATTATGTTCATTAGATGGATGGCTACAAAGACAGTGTAGTTTCTCTGTAGCTTACAACAATCTAAGCTTTTAGAAATATTTCGACCCTCTATTGATTGGAGAAATCCACAATTTTCTCCAAGTTGTGGATTTTAACACCCAAGTTCTTGCTTTAAAAATCCAATAAGGTTGTTTGTTTCCTCATTATTATACTTTAATCAAAAGCACAATAGTGCATGTAAACATCTGACCAGAACTGTACATATGCTCATGGTAATTCAGTCTTACAACAAACAAAATGAAGTGATGCCAGTTCAGAAACAACTGAAATCTGATGAGAGGAAGAAGAGGGTAGGAAAAGTTTTTCAGCAGTGAGACCACAAACCCATTACTTTCAGCAAGTGTTGTAATCCAAAGTGCTACATAACTTAAAGTCTTGGGTTGTTTGTCTTATTTTCTTTTATGTTGTGCTATGAGGGCAAAAATGAACAAGGCTGACCATGGGCTGCAAGTTGGTGTCAGGAAAGATTCTTATTTATGTCTCCACTGCAGGGACTCCTCCTATAAAACCAGCTTTCCCAGCCTCTCTCCCGAACCGCCCACACTAAAGCAGAGACCCCAGAGTTCCTGTCATCAAGGATCCAGATTTTTCCTGTGGTAACTCACTCAGTCATTTCATGCTGGAGGATTGATAGAGGAATGAATGTCATACCAAGTATGGAAAAAGATGGCACTAAAACAATTTGAGGAGAAAGTTACATTTAATCTTGTTGTTTTTTAAAGCAAGATTAAACACTATGCCGTTGTTTCCCCAACCCTGGTTCACAAGACACACTGCCCTGCATGTTTTATCCATTTCCCTGCTTTACTATGCCTGATTCAGCTGCAGTTCAATAAATACCTGTCAATTGAAATCATCTGCAAGGAAATGCCTAAAACATGCGGGGCAGTGTGCCTTGACGGACCAGGGTTGGGAAACACTGTTCTGTGGTTTGCCAGAGCATCTTAGCAAGAATTGAGAGGAAATGACGGGTAAGCTGATCAGGAAGACCCTTCCGTCCCCGGGATGACCTTCTAACCCACTGCAAGTGGTGTGAGACAGAACTACAAAAATGTCACTCCTGGTCAATGTTTCCCATCCCACACTTGGGATCATGACGGCATTGGAAAGCCTCTTTTAGTAGAAAAATAAAAACATGCATCCTGAAAGTACACAGGTGCTAGGTTGTTCCTCTTGCAGCTGCTAGCCTGAACAACCAGCACTAATCCTGACAGACCAAATTTGAACAAACCTGAACAGACCTGAGCAGATTGCACTTGATAGTGTGCAGTATCTATGTGGTCACATTTACTGGATTTATTGTTCCAAAGCAAAGCTTCTGTGTTTTTGTATCACATTTCTGAGCAATTGAATCAGAAAGTAAAAAAAAAAAACCCTTTTCAATTGTTGCGCACAGTGAAGGATTTCTGATGCTGTGGGACAATTTCTCTTCCAAAAGTCCATGGATTATTACTAGAAGACATGAAACATTAACTATAATAAGTCACCACATTTCTCATTTGAAAGACAAATGTGGTGTATTTTGTGAGAAAACTAAAGTTTGGTCTCTAAGGAGGATAATGATTTGGCTAAAAAGAAAAAAAGAGTTTCCATTCTCCTGACAGACTGGACTTAAATTTCCTTTAAGTCATGTTTGATATGCAACTGATTTCTATAGCAACTGAAGGGAACATAGTAACTTGATTGTCCTATGAAATGGCATCACGTTCCTATAAAACACATGATACTGCCCCGTTAAAAATTTATTATCATTCTAAAATGTAGGCATGTGATTTTCTTTGATGGTCCGCTGTGACAGTAATCCAGAAAAGATGAAAAGAGGTCAATCCAACGGGTTGTTGGTTAATCCTAAACCCAGAACTGCCATCAAAGCATCCTGACCTCAATATTCTCGAGCCACTTTAAGGAAATCTTAAATATACAGTTCAACAGTACAAGAATTTACAGGAACAGGGAGCCTTTTGGCAATAAGAAAGGAAAGCTTTACCATCTGAGAAAATTATTGTTTTATCACTAAAAACTGCACTTTTATGGAGCAATACATGATACGAAAAATTAGGTTGTATAAACTTTTAACCTGGGTTTTTGGATAGTTTCTGTTGTCATATTTGTTATGAGAAAAGAAACAATTGTTGGCTCAAAAAGACTTTATTCAAGCAAGTGTAAATAGGTTGTGCTTAATGCAGAATTAAACATAATTAAGGTTGGATAGGACAGAGTATTTCAGTGGTGATGTAGTAGAGGTTTGATACAACAATGAGTTGGTTACTACTAGTCATATCTCTTCCTCTGTATATTCCAACATTGTCAAAGACTACAGGAAAAGAATAAGCTATGTCCTACTGGCAAAAGGGGGTTGCACAAAATATTAAAAGTTGAATTTGAAACATGCAGTTTAATTTTTGCTACATTTTCAGTGTGAAATTTTGTAAATGCAATAAAAGAGCCATTAATTTTAAGGTGTATTAAACACCTTCAACAGGGGTGCAAATATACAAAAGAAGATTGAGGCCACAGGGGAAAAAAAAAAAAAGATTTCTGATTTCAATCTCAGAATCAGAAATGTTTAAGTTGTGCAAACCTAGTCTTAAAATTCAAATCTACTAAACAAATTATGGACAGGCTTTCAGTGTGGATTTTCATATATCTGACACACACACCTGATAATGTTTGGTTATTTCTTTGTATTTTGACATAGATTGACACACAATCGGAAATCTTGGATTAAAATGAGAATTATTTTTTAATAATTAATAAGAATAATTCAGTGGTTATTGATTGAAACGACTGGGCTCACCCTCAGCCTTGCACTCTTTGGTCAGTGGGTCCATGTGGTAGCCCTCTTGACATTCACATGTGAGGCTGCCGTTTCTGTGGACGCACAGCTGGTCACAGATGTCCCTCTCCAGACACTCATCGACTTCTACGACATCAAGCAAACACATTTATGGCAAACAATGACTGAGTAAAAATAAGGAGAACGACCATACAGTGTTCTGTCATTTTCCTAAAATGCTGCATGGCAAAACCTGATTATATAAACATGCAAACATTAATGAACAGATGCAGAACCTGTATTGACCATAAACTGAGAGTTACGGTATTGTCCACAGCAAAATAAATTGAGGCTGTCGTTCACCTTCACAGCGGCTGTCTTCAACCAGCTTCATGTTGTCCGGGCAATGGCAAAGGAAACCAATGGGCTGGTCCAAACAGTAATGGGAACAGCCGCCGTTATTCTCCTGACATTCATCCTGATTGCTGATATCTGCAAGATCAACCGTTACAGAAACCAAACACTCATCTACATCACTGATTCTCAACAATACTCTTCAACATTTCTAACTTGCATTCCACTAGATTTGCAAAGTTGTTTTTATTTTCATTTTTCATTCAGGCTCTGCCTGTTTTTGATCTTTTGTTATGTTCTGGTCAATGAAGGCTTCTTATCTCTGAGCTCCTTGATAAGACTTTGAGAAGCAGACATTGTTTTTGAATATGCTGCACGAATAAATCTGGACTTTTTTCTAATACAAGTTTGATGATTTGTGGCAAATACATTTTTTATGGAACTTCTATTGTCAATTCAGTAGACATACACAATAAAAAAAAATAAAAAGTATATATATATATATATATATATATATATATATATATATATATATCACAAGCATAGCAAACAACAATATGCAGCTCTTTTCAAAGCTATGTGCATGATATTTTGGTAATGGTTAAAAAGGGAACTGTCTTTAAAAAAAAAACGCCAAAAAAAATGTCACACACTAAACACTCAACTAAAGTCACCAACAGGTGAAGCTTAGCGAGAAGAAAGACAGCCAAGCCATAAACATACAACATGAAAGAGACCCGGAATACTGCAAGGATTAGGAGTGATTAGGCAAATGTTAATACTGTTGTCAGGACACATGGGTGTGTGCTGCACTGCATGTATGAGCCACAACAACGGGTCGATTTAGCCTGCTGGGCAGCTGGCCGCCCAGGCTACCCAGATTGGCATGATTTCATATCTGTTGTGATTTTGATTAATATCAGAGGTGCGTCAGTTTTATTATTCTAACCAATCGCTTTTTGTCAACGCACGCCAATGTAAACGAACAGCATGTGGCCTACTGGCCGACTGGTCCTAAACTCTGTCCTGTATTACACCTTTTTTACGCCCAGTTCCTCTAATGTAACGGAACTGGGCAGGGAATCACTGTTTTTCTCTGTTGTTTATTTACTGAAGAGAGTTTATAGTAAATGTGTTCATAGTAAATGTGAGTATAAACACATTTACTGGATAACACAGGGGTTGGCCAGAAAGGTCGAGAGCACTGCTTTTTCCTTGACCTACATCATCCCTTCATACTTAATGTTTGTACATTGATAACAGCACAGCCTGCAGCTATGCTTGCAGCATTTATATGCCGGACAAGGATTGTGGTGCATCTCTGACTCTAAACCAGAACAGTCACAGGATACAAAGGGCTGCTGTTTTAGCTTTAGGAAATATGTTTATACTATTCTTTTTAAACTTGGAAGGCCAATGGTTTGGCAACAAAACAAACAAGCAAACAAACAAATGATTATTTAAAACTCACAACTCCCTCCAATACATTTATGGTAAGGATGAGCAATTTAGCCATTCAGATTTAAAAAAATCCCTTTTGGCACAAATCCTTGTCCAAACTCATCTAAAATGTGTTAAAGTTGTTGTTCCTGTTCATTTATATTTATGTTGTTGTAATAACTGAGGGAAACATGTATCCTTTTTCATGTTTCTGTACATTACCTGTTTTAATGAAGTGTTTTTAAAATGCTGGGCTTCTTTTTACAACTGAAGCACTTTGATTTTTTTAAACATAAGATAAGAGCAGCTTTAAACATAACATAAAAATAACCACAGTCCAAACAATCTTCATGGTTTACATACCAGCCTTTAAGCCGTCATATAAATAACCATCCAAGGTCACAACCATTGCCACACACTTGATAGGGTTATATATGCCTGTGGCTGAGAGGCATACGACATAGTGGAAGATTGTTACATAAACATTTGACATCACTGTTTTAAAGGGTATCAGCAGGGGTGAGAGTAAGGGGGTACGGTCGGTACTGCGTACCCCTAAAAGATTTAGCGGGGGTACGCAGTACCTGCAAGAGAGGAGAGCGGCTGTCTGCTGTAAAAAAAAAAAAAAAAGAATCAACGGGTTCACTGTGCAGCCGTTAGTTCACCCACTAATCAGCCGTGACTGATTAGTTTTTCAAGAACAATCTAAAGTACGACTTAATCAATTAATAAATAACTTTTTTTCCCCATTTCGTATTGTTTCTGAACTGTTTGTGCTTTACTAGAGCAGCGGTGCAACACATAGATCGCGGAAGGTTTTGAGTCGATCTCAGCATTAGGTGACAAACTGAACGCCGCCAGGACGCTGAGAGCAGCACGTCCTCCACTGGCTCCTTATCAAAACGTCCGTAACTTTATTAAAGAACAACAACAAAAATCAACAAAACGTGTTCAAATTAATGACCCAACAACAATAATAATCTCAGTGATTATTGTTTCAACAAGATGTTGTGCAATTCTGTGAGTTTCGGTTAATTACCAAAATGGCAGAGCAGCAGTTTAAAATTAATTAATCAACCACCGCTGTGTTCATTGAGCGCTTATTAATGATCGCAAAATAAATATCAAACCTGAGCTGAATGTTATGTTTTTAACGTAATCTCTGGCCGGCTTGTGGAGCGCAGGAGGTTGCCATGGCAACTGGTGTGCTTAAATGACAGAGAGAGACGAAGAGTAAAAAGGTGCGACTGGTTTAGAGTTGATCACCTGTTCGGGTTGTTTTACCTTTGTTTACCTTTGTCTTGGTGCATCACAGCCGCTGTAATTTCTGAACTTTCAATAAACACAAACTTGGACTAATTACCTGTTCTTTGTGAGTAACGTCATTTATAACAAACATCAAACACGGTAAATATGTTTCATTAAGTATTTAACAAACAAATAAATGGCTTCTACCGTGATAATTATGTGAAATTAAATTAATTGTCTAATATAAAAAAATAGTTTGGTGCTGTCGGGCTCAGCGTCTGAGAGGCTTTTCCTTTATCAAACTATTTTTTTTGCCTCTTATTTAGTGGAAATATTGATGTTGATGAGACTATCTCCAAAATAATAACCTTTTTCAACCTTTATAGCTCCACTGTTGAAAATGAGGCTCTAACATTCACAAATGACATTGAAATAAAATCCAGTCCAACATCTGGTTTGAGGTGATTCCTCTGGAACCTGTTGGAGGAAAAATATCCCAACTTCAGAAGATGAACTTTAACCTAACAGAGCTCTGTGGTTCCTCCTATCAGTATGAGAGTCAGGGTGAGGAGGCGTCATGTTAGGAAGAGTAGTGGAAGCTGGAGGATCTTCAGAAGAAACAGGTCATGATGCTGGGCTACTGATTATCCCTCTGTCTGGACACAGGATCAATATAACCAGTTTAAAAGCTAAAATGAATGGTTATATGCCAGACATGGAAACCTGGGATGCCCTCCATGCCATGATGTTCAGAATTTAGGTCTCATGGCATCTCAAGGTGTCAACATTGCAGCCAGTGGGCTGAGGAAAATACAGCTCCATTTTGTAGCAATTCAAGAGCTACCCAGCTTTTATCGCTTTGCAAAATAATTCATCACCTCAGAAACTCCAAAGCACACAAAGATTATTTTTGTCATAGTACCCCCAAGAATTTAAAACTACTTTCACCCCTCGGTATCAGGGGAGATTAAAGTGTTAATAAAATGAAACTGACTAAAAAAAAAACTAGTCTATGACTTGTAATAGTCTTTGCTTTTGTTATCTCTGTTGTTTATAATTATACACATACAGACTGAAATACAATAAAAATATAGTCCAAACCTTATTGTCCTTAGAACTGTGTTAAAAGGCTGCAGACAGTCGAGCAGACAACAGAGATCTGTTTCAGAGGATTCACACTTGCTGGGACAACAGAAGTTATTTTCTGAGAAGCCATTGTTTACTTATTATGTCAACTCCAGTAACTTCTGCCTTGTTAAGGAGTGTTTCTCAAACAAACCGCATTTCCAACAGACAGCTACAATTCTGTTTCAAAATCATTACCAGAAGCTCAGTTAGCAAGTCAGTAATTGTTTAAGAAGGAATTTAAAAATGCATACATGGAATGGTTGGTTATTACATCTCAGTTTAAACCTGAACATTTGATTATGTTTGAAGTTTGCAAAGCCAGTTATCAGAAGAAGCACTTGATTGCCCTCTGCTGGTGGTCAGCGAAACAGCAACATCCTTATTTCCACAAGGCATTTTGAAAACCAGCTGAAAACATTTTAACCAAACATCTTGCTTGTTGGTTGATGAGCATTTGGAGAATAAAGTTGTTAAAATTTATGACCAGCTAGAACTTTACAATCCCAATTTCTAACCTTCTCTTGGGGGAATCCATCATTTCCAGACTCTCCTCCTCTTCCTATCCTCACATATTTTATTTGTTGTGAATTTGAACGAAACTAAAAATTCTACAAGGGCTCCATTAATAACATTTGGATTAATCAGAACTGGTAGAGCCAACACTTTTACATATGGAGTTTTTTTTTCTTTTCTTTAATCTCTGAATTTGAATTTTTCCCCAATGGTAAAATATTTTTGTTGTTGTATTTCTGACTTAAAAAGTAGAATAAGTTCTACAAAGTGAATATTTTCATAAACTTCTGTGCAATGTACATCCAGATGCCTCACTTACCACAGTTTTCCTCATCGCTGCCGTCGGCGCAGTCCGGGGAGTGGTCACACCTCCACGCATGCCGGATGCACGCTCCGTTTCCACACTGAAACTCTGAGGCTGCACAAGCCGAGGACTTCTGAGGAGAGGCCTGGACTGAACTGCACAGGCCCCAGGCTTCATCTCGTCCGTCTTTGCAATCGTTCCACCCATCACAGAGCTTGTTTCTGGGCAGACTGGCCTCGGCCGGCCCGCAGGAGAAAGACCCAGGGGTGCAGCTGTGACAGGAATCCTCATCGCTCCCGTCGCCACAATCGTCAGCACCGTTACAGAAGAGTTTTGATGATATACAGCGTCGACTGCGGCAGGTGAACTTCTCTTTCCCACACCCGCTGTGGCCTGTCAGGGTATAAAGTGGAGAGATACAGTCGCTGGAGGCATAACTAAAAATATATTGAAGGGTTCTGGTTTTTATTTACACTGTGCTCTACGGCACACAGATAGCACAATCACCTCAATTCTTTATACATCGTTTTGAAGAAGACAAACTCTCTAATAACCTTTGAACATCAGATATGAACCTTTTTCTTTTGTCTTTTGTTGCTCAGGAAAACATACCCTGACTATGATGCTGCCATGCCATCACCATGCTTAACAGCTACTGCAGTCTTATCGTCTCGACTCTTTCCAAACATTCCTTTAGGGCAGATCTCTACAGCCTTTACATTCCAAAAAGCCATTTTGTCCAGCTGAATACATTTCATTTAGAGCAACAAATATCACAAGACAAACTGAATAAAAACAATAAATAAATAAATTTTAAATAAATGTTTACTTTAGAAAGGTTTTTTGTACATCTTCTATGTATTCTGATGATTGTGGAAAATTCTGTAAAAGAAATTCTCAACAAAAATGAAAATGGATCTAAAAATGTATGACTTGTGCCTTGAAAATTCAATGCAATTATTTACCAAAATAAAACATAGCTAAAACCTGAATTTGTGATTATATCTATATTTAAAAACATTAGTTTTTTACTAATTTCTGGAGCCACCATGCGGTTTGTGCTTAAATAGATCCATCTTTTTCTCACATAGAAAATATCCCTCAACTTTTCCATTCTGCTTGTTTTTATGTTCTCCTAGAGCCCCTCGTCGTAGGTCAGATATTCAAACCTGCTGGCTTTACACAGATCAGTGTTAATGTTTAACACCTGAAAGGTGTAAGAAGGTTTCCCTCCTGCAGAGCTCTGCACTGCAGGTCTGAAGTGTTGAACTTTACATCAGATTCCTCTGGAACTTTCCACTTAGGGCTCAAATGACCTCTGAGGGATTAGAAAAATGATAATCCCAAACAGTATCTGTGTAGTGATCTCTGCTGCAGAGAAGGAGCAACACTTTGCCTGCCATGCAACTTGAATATCACATTAATGTCAGGTTTAAAAATTCAGTATAATGGATTTCAGAGATAGCGTGCAGAAATGTTGGAAAGCAGTGTGTGTTTTTTTAAATAATGAGCTATTTTTAAAAAACACCACCAAGACTGAACCTGTAACCATAATCATATTAATCTAATAAAGCCTTGATGTGAGCCTGCTAGGCTTTGGGGGCTTGGTTAAAATGTCACTAATGATTTTGGAGAAGCTGGGAATATTCTGGGAATTCATCTTTTATCTAATCTGTACCTGACAACACTTGTTTGAACTCAGTGCAGATTAGTTGTACTTTATGAATTCAAGGCATTGACTGAATCTCTGACTCTCTGGTGCTACGTTTGGATTTTTGCACCAAGTTCACTTGTATTAAATCTATTTCTTTTCACATAAATTTATGCCTTAAAAAAACTGAGGCTTCCTATTCTATGTTATTTTGTTTGTTAATTTGGTCATTTAAATAGTAGTGTTAAGTATACATTTATATGACTTTTTCTTTTTTCTCTCTTTGCAGGACCTGGGCATGCTGTTGTCATTGCATTGACCACAATCTAATCTCAGATGTGTTGCTATTCATTCAAAAGCTGAAACTTGGCTCAAATGTGACGCTGCAAGCAATGAAGAGTGGACTAAAGGCTCTTTAGTCCACTAAAGAGTGGACTAAAGAGCCAAGTAGTTTGGGGAGAGGAAAAGCCATCCTGAAAAGCTGATTAATTATAAAAAGTGCTTTCTTATCATCTCCTATGAGAGGAAGAAGGGTGCACATGGTGTTTCACACATGCATTTCTTTATGTTGGCTTTGTTTTGTTCAGCAAGTATGGACTATCTGGAATCTGTTATGCTTCAGCATTTTGATATTTGATTTAAATATTTAGAGTCCAAACACATACGACCCTAGGACTGAATGAAGGAGTATTTTGAGTTTACCATGACTGCATATAGTCAAAAATCCCTGCAGACCAGGAACTCACCACAGTGGTGCTCGTCAGATCCATCAGCACAGTCTGTGTGGCCGTCACACAACTTCAGCTTCGATAAACACGATCCATCACTGCATGTAAACTCCAGTTGCTGGTTACAGGCGGGTAAAGAGTGAGATGCAGCCCCTGAAACACACAAACACAACACTGTTTTAATGTCATGGTTCAAATTATCTGACGAGAACATTCTTACTGTGTTAAATACAAAGCAGAGTTTGACTAAAATCATTAAAATGCAGGTTCATTTAAATTGTCTAGTCTATCTAACAACTTAAACATAGAATTACTTCATTCAAATTGCATAAAATGGAGCTACACATACCTTTTTCTGTTATTTTTTTTAAACTAAACAATAGGATTCAGACATACTTGTGTGAAATCATTCCATAATTTTAAAATACCTTTAAAAGGGTATTTTTCTGATGCATCAAGCTAGATATGAAATATCGACCATGTCAGTTACCTTTAAATCTGATTTTATACCAACCTTGCTTTGTTACGTTTTACCATAATTTCATTAAGAATCCTAGAATTTACTGCAAGCACTTATATTTCAAAAATATCTACAAAATATGAAAAACTGATTTACATCTTCATCAAGTGAAAATTCAGTAAGAGGTTGTGGTAAGTTATTGTAATGTAGTTTTGGACTGGAATGGTGATGCATACAATACTAAAGATTCTAGGTTACTGGTTCTTTAATATCTACGTTCTCTGAACTTTTTCATTAACTTCCAGAGTATTAACAGAAATGCACCATCTGGACAACTACTATATTTAAGAGTCACTAGCAAATTACCCATAAATGATTCAAGACTAAAAAGCATTTTTTCCCCAGCTGGATTCAGAGGATTTGGCATTTTAAAACTTCAACTCTAAACAAAATCCCAGAGGAGTTGAAAAGGATGCAGTAGCACGAAAAAAATCAAAGAGAGATAGAGGAAGATGTTCAAATCAACTCTTCCTTCTATCACAATGGGTAAGAATCAGATCCCCGACTTCAACATCTCTCTGCTCAGCTTTCTTTTCACATGGCCAGAGATTTACAGAGGAGTAGTGGAAGCAAATGATGCGGATTAGCAGTGTTCAGCAACAACTGATGGCCAACTTCCAGATGTTATTCTGAAATATTATTTCTGCTGTCCAGACATTTAGCTGTATAACAGTCTTCAATCAGAGTTCTCCTTATATTTGCTGCAAGACTGACTGATACAGGACATACTTCATGCCCACAGCTTCACAACACACAAGGAGTTTTTGAAGATACTCATATGATTTTGAATTAGGACAATATTACATTTGGAATACATAAATTATTTTTGAATTGTACTATCAGATGTTGACATAAGTTACTCGGAGGTTACTGTGATGAACGCAGCATGCAGAGTCGCTGCTAACATTTATATTTTTTTACCATCAAAATAAACGAAAGTTAATTTCTAACTTATTTCATACATATTTCAGTCCTAATACGCATGTGCTAAGTTATGAAAATGAAAGTCTGATTTCTTGCAGCAGGTATCTGGAGACGCAAATAACACAGTGGCGTGAGAACTGCAGGGGACTACTGCAAGTTTGAAGCAAAGCCGGCTGGGAAGTGACAATACGACCGCCTGCAGACACATTTTAGTCCGCCACACACAGAGCAACAACACAAGTATAAAGAGACATGCATTGTAATTGTCGTGCATCTATAACTGATGCCTCTTACCTCGAATATGAAGCAAAATAAGCAATGCGATCAGCAGAAATGAGCCGCCAAGGTGCCCCATGCTGGATGCGTCCTCAGCAGCGAAGAGGCGACCGGCGCGGAAATATGACGCAGAGCCTTAAACGTTGTGACCTGACAAATAATTGCTTTCATAAGGGTAGGAAGCGGGGGGAACGGGGGGGACATGTCCCCCCCAATATTGGAGTCACATTCGTCCTCCAACCCCCCCCCCAATAATTTCACCTCAGTTGCGAAAAATTTTAAAATCTTTCACTCGCACGCTGTTATTTTGAAGGCGCACAACAGCGCATTCAGCAGAGCGCTTCCTCCCCTCTCCCCTCTGAACGGCTCAGAGTAAAGGCAGCAGCAGAAGGAGTCAGAGAAACTCAGTTTGAATGAGGTAAACGATCTGTCAGGAATTTTGCCATGAATATCGCTCATTTATAACATCTTGTTGTCAGTTTATTTTCATATATAGAACTAAATCTTTTTGGTTAAGCTGTTTTAATTTTGGAATAGTCACATGTCCAAAATTTTACTGCTAACTTAAATAAGCTAAATTATTTTATTATGAGAGGAGCAGATCAGGCATAGGAGAGCCAGGTGGAGTTTCAGAGTGTGAAGATATAAAAATTATATTAATTATATAAAAAATAATATTAATTACAGGAGACAATAAGAAAAGTGCTTGAGGAGAGGTTTGAAAATAAATGAGTGAAATTTTTTTGCTACAAAGTAAATAGAGTTGAGATGTATAATAATGTATACATCTGAAAATGAAGTCGTTTAAATTCTCATTCTGTATGATAAAAACATACTTTTTATATTTAGTTCACATTCTGATCCTGTAAATTACTGTAGTGTCTGTTGTAAATCCATGAATCCATGCAGGAACATCAGGCTGCAGAGAGTCAGAGGGAGGCAGAGACAGAAACACATATCCGTAGATATTTTTAGTTAAATGTTTGAGGCTAAAAATGACAGGAGAGTAAAAACATTTAGGCTTTTTGCTTCAATGTTTTTTATGACTCATGTTTGGTAAGTTTCTGGATGCAGGGCTGGAAAGTGAGACTGAGCTATCAGTGAGGAGCTAACGTGTCTTTTAGATGTGAAAAGTATCATTTTTATTTATTTTGTAGATCAAATTGTTGCACTCATGTAGAGAGTTGTTCAAGAAGAACAAAACTTGTTTATTAGATTTTATTTTTGTTGGTCAAACTGCTGTATTGAGTTTAAAACTGCCGAGTCCTATTTTATTATTTGTGTTTTTTACTTTGGTTTTAGAAAGAAGTAGAACCAGTTCAACTGCAAGTCAATTTATATCAGTGCATTTTGACCAATAATCAAATGTCTTTTGACCAACAAGATATATCAGAATCTGTTAGCCTGTCTGTGCTACCAGAGTATGTAGCTTGCTAGTTGTGAGGCACATGCTAAAGTGAGTGTTCATCCTGGAATCCTGATTTTTGGATTGTAAATAGTAATGTGTTAGAATACTTGGTACTGAAACAAGGGTCAGATTAGAGTAACGCATTACTGATGTGATGATGGCATAATTGTTTGACATTTCTGCTCAAAATATTTACTGATCTGTCAGGTTTCTGATATGTTTCCGATATATGCGTCGCCCCCAATGACAGACTCGTTCCTACGCCCTTGCCTAGAACACTCTAAAAGGCAATACCTATTATTACTTAAATTTGGTTTGTATGCATGTTTAGCTTTTCTTCCTCTACGCTGATACTGGACGGCAGACCAGCGGAGGTTGTTAAAGCTCAGTCTCACACAGTTTTCAGTCCAAATGCCCAACAGAAGATTAACAGTTGTCCCCTGGAGGTGATGGAGGTCTTTTCTGTCTTCTTGATCCTCCAGCTCTTCTCGATCATTTTCATCGGCTGGTTTTGTAGGAGGGACATTATCTGGTCCATGGGTGGACAGATGGGAGGAGTTGAGGTCAGAGGTCAGATGCACCGTGCGAGGCTCAGACAGAGAGAAAGAGAAAAAGCAAATAGAAATCAATTAGGGTTTGTTTTCTCTCACCTCCTCACCTCATCTTCATGATACTTAGAGCTGCTTTTAGTATGAAAGAGTCCCTAATAAATAAAATTAATTAAATTGATTGATCCTTTTAAGAAAAATTGTTTAAATTTATTTATTCAAACACACAAAAGAAAAATTAAACATATTAAGGCCTTTAATTTATCAACAAAAGATTTATGTTCAGCATTTAATTCCAAACAATTCACCCTGAGGAGGAGATTGTGTGCTGGAACCACTTAGACCCATTCTTCTTGAATTGGGTGGCATATCCTCTTTAGACTGCAGACGTCTTCACAGAATCCAACAAATCAACTTTGTGGTCGCTCTGCCTCTTAATCCTCTAAGAGGGGCATTTATTTCCAATAAAGGTCTTTAGGATTCCAAAAAGGTTTGGTCCCCTCAATTTAGAAAACTCAAGGAATCACCTGCCTTATTTACCTTCCCTATGACTCGTGTTTAGTGAGAATGCCGGATTTGGGGTGGAACCCTCCATGCATGGTCAGTAGTTTCCGAGTGTCTTAACATCGGTGGTCTTCATCTCCTCCTTTGGCCAGCTGATTATTCCTGCGGGTCTCTGCTTACTGGTAAGGCATAGCTGTTTATCGCACGGATCTTGTTCTTGCCATTAAGCTGGCTTCTCAGGACTTGCCTTATTCGTTGGAGGTATTTGGCTGTGGCTCCTTTCCTTGTGACCTCATTCAGGTTGCCATTTGCTTGTGGTATTACCAGGTACTTGCAACTGTGCTCTATGTCTGTTATTGTTCCTTCTGGGAGTGAGACCCCTTCTGTGTGGATGACTTTCCCTCTCTTTGTAATCATCCGCCACACTTCTCTAGTCCAAATGACATCCCAATGTCAGTGCTGTAGGTCCTGGTGGTGCGGATTAGTGAGTCGATGTCTCGCTTGCTCTTGGCGTACAGCTTGATGCCATCCATGTAGAGGAGGAGACTTTTGGTGGCTGCATTCTTGAGTCGGTATCCGTGGCCAGTCTGGTTGAAGTTTGGAGCCATCCCGTTCTTCCAAACAGCGACGGTGCTCAGAGGGGCTTTCCTCCCCCATTGCTCCTTCCCACCTGCCTCACCCGGAGAGCCAGGCTGCCGCTGCTGGGACCTCTGTCCGTGGAGCGCCAGCTCATTCGTCCAAAGAGGCACAGACGATTCTTCTTTGTGGCTGTGTCCTTGAGCTACAGGCGCGCCACCTGTAGCTCTGTATGTTTTTCTTTTTTTGCAACCATTCGGATCACAGCCACGGGGGACGGGGGGCATCTGCTTGCTCCTGCTTACCAGCAAGTTTCTGGGGGTCCATATGGTGGCTAGGGTGAGCCACATCTTCATGAAGTCTTTTTTTGCTGTTTTCCGGTGGCTCACCCCGTGCAGCACTAGCTGCGTGTCGAGGACCTCCCTTGCTGGCAAGTATGGGAATTGCAAGGAGCTGGCCTTTGCCCACAGGTCCACAGCAGCGCTGCACTCCCACAGAAGGTGCCTAACCGACTCCGGGTCGGGGGCAGATGTTGCGGGAGTGCATGACGGCTCTGACCGGGAGGATCCCATGAGCCACAATCCTGGAGTGTTTGGAAGGACGGGATGGCTCGCGTTGATGATTTGGCTGAGGGGATTCAGACTTATGCAGAACAGCAGTGGGGGCAGAGAGTTTCCTGGAAAGAATTATGATTCTTTTTTGATTTCTGCCCCATTTGATTAACACTTGTGCAAGTGGTTTGTAGTTTGTAGTGCAAGTGGTTTGCACTACAAACAGTGGTTTGTCTTCTGTTCATGGGGAACAGAAGACAAGGTACTGGAAGTACCATCATGGGAGGACAAGCCCCTACATGGGATGTACCACCGACAAATAACTGAAGTGGCTGATGTCAGGAAAACCTACCAATGGCTGGAGAAAGCTGGACTCAAGGACAGCACAGAGGCTCTCATCCTGGCCGCCCAGGAACAGGCCCTAAACACCAGAGCAATAGAGGCTCAGATCTACCACACCAGACAAGACCCAAGGTGTAGGTTGTGCAAGGAGGCCCCTGAGACAGTCCAGCACATAATAGCAGGGTGCAAGATGCTGGCAGGGAAAATGTTTTCAAAATTTCCCTAGGGTTTACAGTTTTCTCTCCAGGTGCTTTCGACTTATATGGCGCAACAGGATAAACTCACGCTCAGACCCATCTTTTCCCATATATTTCTGAAAAATGTCAGACCTGAGCGCACATCATATTTCTCTCATCGCTGTTAATACTGTGAGTGAGGTAGAGATATGAAACGCGAGAATATCGGAGAAGACAAATAGACCTCTCATACGCTTTGAACGGTTTTTGGATACGTGTTACGGTTCCTGAACGGGAAGGAGTTGTTCGAAGTGCTTTTTTTGTGAGAGAAAGGCTTGTTTTAAACAGAGAATTCTCTCACCCTCTGCCAACAGGTGCAGGGAATTAATTACCATAGCAACGGAACACACCAGAGGAGCTGCTTAGAATTACAGAGGAGCTCCTTAGGACTACAAACACGCCATCTTTGTAGTTCTAACTATGTCTGAACACTCAGTTATTAACGGGGTTGAGCAGAATGTCAGAACTACAACATAGTGGAACTGTCTGTTGCTAGAGAGGATGGCTTGGTTGGTATTGAGAACTACTCCTGTTTTGAGCATTATATAACTGATTTAACCCAATTACTATTACACATGGGATTAGTGTGGCCATTTCAAATGAAGTTTAATGAAAATTTCAAAATAAAAGCCTCAATAATCCTCTCAGGTAAGTGATAATATTAGCTTTTATTATCGTTTCCCCTCAAATTAGTTATATTAGATTAAAAAATAATATAAGATATAATATTAAAATGTTTTCAAAATGTTGCTAGAGATTATGGTTTTTTTGTCAGGGTCCTTCAGACCGACGCTGAGCGTCTCAAGTATAGAATGACTCCACCAAACTGTCTGACAGAGAGTGAGCCCAGGTCCAGATTATTAATTACCATAGCAACTGGTCCCAGAGAGGCACTGAGTAGTCTCACAAACGGGCTCAGAGAGAGGTCTCACAATGCATTGTGGGAAGAATAAATATTTCCTGTGACTATTCATATTTTGCTTACATAAAATTTGTATTTCTTTGATTTTTTTAATGTGAATTAAAATAGTTGGTATGAAGCTTGAAAATTTTCGAGAAATAAACAATTACCCACTGTCTTTATTTTTTATTTTTTTATTTCAGACCGTGAGTGAGAACACCATGAGCGAAGTTTATAGTCGTCAGTCTGGAGCTAAATTTCATTGAGAATTGGGTTCAGCTGATATAGTGTTGCAGTGGTGATGAATAGCAAACAACCTATCATTATGTATAATACTTGATTGTAATGGACCACTCAAACTGAATTGAGTCAGTGCATCACCATAAGCAGGGCAATAGTATCTGCTTTTTATCACAGGGTTTAGAACTGACTTTTGACAGCCAGAGCATCAGTATTTTTGGACTACATTACAATTTAGCTCAGCTTAGCATTGATGCTAATATTAAGCATCGGAACACTTTTCTTACTTATTAGCAACATTTCGTATAGTGAATGGAGTAAGTAATGACAGACAACATGCTAGTGATGCCAAACATGATACTGATAGCAATCATGCTAACATTAGCATTTTGGCTAATTTCACCTTATGCATTAATTTTAACGATATTAATGGTGCAAGTACCGCTTCATCAACATGTTTCTGACTCTCCACAGGTTTTTGACTACAATTTGGCTCAGCTTAGCATTTATGCTAATGTTGAGCATCAGAATGTTTTTCTTATTACCATTGTTTCATATACTGAATGGAGTAAGTAATGACAGACAACATGCCAGTGATGCTCCACATGCTACTGATAGCATTCATGCTATTATTAGCATTTTGGCTCATTTTAGCTTATGCAACATACTAAATGCTACGAGTACAGCTTAGTGAACATGCTTCTGAGTCCCCGCAGGTTATTGACTACATTGCAGCTTTCTTTAGCATTATTGCTAATTTTTGTATCAGAACGCTATATTAAAAATCCGACGGGCACACTTTGGCAGGCCCCGTAAAATTTCTGCAGGAATTTTCTAGTAGTTCATTTATTTTTCTTACGTCACCGTTAATGCAGCCCGAACCGCTGGGTGCACCCCCACAAAAGTGGTATCAAAACGTTCAGCTTGATCCCGAGAAGGGAGCTATTGCTTTTAGTGGGATTCTGAGTTAAAATGATGACATAAATTGATAAAAACGAGAAAAATTGAGGCTCAGTGTCTCACAGAATCAGTAAACTTTCTCTCTGAAACATACTAACAGCACAGAGGATTTCTGACTCCAAAACTCTTTTAACTCCCCCTCACAGGCACACATATCGCCCTGTTGGTCTAAAAGTCTGTCATGACATAGATACACATGCCTGCTGCCGTAAAATGTTTTCAAAATTTTGCTAGGGTTTATGGTTTTTTGTCAGGGTCCTTGATACCGTCGCTGGGTGTCTCTCAAGTATAGAAACTGTCTCCAGCATACTGTCTGACAGAGAGAGTCAGCCCAGGTGCAGATAATTAATTACCATAGCAACGGGGCCCAGAGAGAGGCAGTGAGTAGTTTTACAAACAGGCGCAGTGACAGGTCTCACAATGCATTGTGGGAAGAATACACATTTCCTGTGACTATTCGTAGTTTGCTTACATAAAATTGTTATTTCTCTGAATTAAGAACCACATGTGCGAAGCTTATAGACGTCAGTTTTATTGTTCATCAGGTTTAGCATTTGTGTTGTAGTGAACCAGGTCAGTCATAAAACTATGGTGATGGACCTGGTAAAATCTTCAGTTGCTGCTCTTTGGTGATGAACCATATCAGCATGGAAGTATTGCACATGTTCTCCTGGGTAAGTCCAACTGTGCAATCCATAGCTAGAACGCACTTTCTCTGTAAACGTTAAACATTTTCAACCCCAAAACATGACCTACCAACTACTAGGCTTGGCAAGTTTTCTAGGGGGAATCTTAAATTTATAATGTTTCGGAATTGGGCCCTGCCATGACAGTGCATAGGCAGGCACCTATTGTTCTACATCTCAAAGTAACTGCCTCTTCCTAGTACCGTTAATGCGGCTCGTACCGCTGCATGTCCCC
This sequence comes from Poecilia reticulata, assembly GCF_904066995.2. Lineage (NCBI taxonomy): Eukaryota > Metazoa > Chordata > Actinopteri > Cyprinodontiformes > Poeciliidae > Poecilia > Poecilia reticulata. The sequence goes on along the minus strand of NC_088833.1, from coordinate 11,908,088 downwards.
TTCACAATATATACATCAAAATGTGTGGCTCGATCCCATGAGGGGAGCAATTGCTTTTGTTGGCATTTCAAGTAACTGTGGCGACATAGTTAACACAAAACGAGCTAAATTCAACTCAAAACAAAAGTCTGACACAAAACAGTGCCACTCAAAATAGACGTAGACTTTTGTCTGCCCCTCAGAGCTGCTCTTTAGAACTACAGACATGGTGGAACACTCCGTTACTAGACCTTTTCCTTTTGCATTTTATTTACCGTTGTCATAGCAACTGAACCATCGGGCCCTGGGAGGAAAAAGAGCGACGGCGGTTCTAGTTAGCTGAGATATAAACCTACTGTGCAGGAGCTGAATTGCGATCTGTTTATATGTACAGATTGCTTAATACACCGTCAGTTATCAGCTTTGAAATAAAATGGTTCTGGAAGTTTTTGGAAAGTATTATTGACATGTTTAGGAAAATGTTGGTGTACAGGGAACCACCCCCCCACCCTCCCTAAATATATATTGCATATTTTTTATGCAGCAGCAGATGGGGGTTATTCTGAGACTTAAGTGTGTGACATACAGATACCTTTGTATTAAAGGATCTAAAACTGTTTATTACAGAAATAAGTATATTATCTAGAATGACAAAGAAAATAACGTGGACACAATGATTATTTTGAAGAAAGATCAGATATGGTGGTGTTTGGAAATCTTAAATATTTAACCAGAACAGATTCCAGGAGGATTAGTGAAGCACAGATTTGTTTCTGCCTCATCACTCCTACCTGTTCTAGACTTTTTACAGGAAAATCAACATCTGTTGCACCAACACCAGCCCTGATGTGTGTAACACATGCTTTGATTAAAGTAATTTATCCTTGGTGCAATTCCAGTACCAAAAAATTAACTTGAATGTGACCTGAGAATGTGAACCTACTAGGCTGATTCTGTGCCTTCAAATAATTGTAATGCTCCTGTAGAAGATTCATAACTTAAAAGTTACAGGAACCTACAAGTTAACTTATAAGGAACAGGTCTGAAAAAACAGTCTGTGTGCTACACTCAAGAGAGAGATTCATTTGATGCATCAAAGAGTGATGTCATAACTGATGATGTCATTGTTACCATAGGAACCAGTGGCGCAACAACACATTATTCAGGTGGATGCAAAAACATAAATCGGCGCCACCCCCCGCCCCCAGATGGGGTTTTGACGCCCCCTCTGGTGCGGCGCCCCTATGCATTGCATGCGTTGCATACCCACTTTTTGCGCCACTGATAGGAACTTAACATTCTAATGGTGCGTTCACACCAAACACGTTTTGAGCGTCAGGCAAGTCTGCTTTATATTCAAAGTCTATGTGAAGTATTGGATGCGCTGGACGTGTCAAACGCTTCAAACGGTTCAAATGGCGCCGCGCTAGACGCTCGAAGAGCGCCACAACCGCCCTCGACGCGCCTCTACATAGAGTTTGAATGTAAACCAGATGCGCCTGACGGTCAAAATGTGTTTGGTGTGAACGCACCATTATATGTCCAGTGTCATATTAGGTCCATCATATTAGGACCAAAGTATTGTCCTAATATGATGGATTCATTGTTTGGGTCAGGGGTAATGTTTAGAGGTAAGATGTGAATTAAGGTTTAGTTAATGTTAGGAATAGACTAGTATTGGTTTGGGTTAGGGAAAATGTCTGGGTTAGGCAAAATCGCTGCTACTAAAATGAAAGGAAATTAATGCAAAGCTCTAATTTGGGTCGAAATAGTTTTGACCAGCCTGTATAGAATTTTGTTTTCTAAATCATTCTATAAATAATGATGATATAATGTTAGGTTGTTTTTCTGCCAATTGCATAGCTGCAGTACACTAGTAGTCTAATGTGCTGAATATGCTGAGACACATTCAACACTCTCATTCAGCCTCTCCTTGGGCTGCCACCTTATCGTGGTGGAGGGGTTTGAGTGTCCCAATGATCCTAGGAGCTATGCTGTCTGGGGCTTTATGCCCCTGGTAGGGTCACCCAAGGCAGACAGGTCCTAGGTGAGGAACCAGACAAAGTGCAGCCCGAAGACCCCTATGATGAATACGAACTTTGGACTGCGTTTTCCCTCGCCCGGACGCGGGTCACCGGGGCCCCACTCTGGAGCCAGGCCTGGAGGTGGGGCACGATGGCGAGCGCCTGGTGGCCGGGCTTTTACCCATGGAGCCCGGCCGGGCTCAGCCCGAAGAGGAGACGTGGGTCCCCCTTCCGATGGGCTCACCACCTGTCCGAGGGGCCAAAGGGGTCGGGTGCATTGTGCTATGGGCGGCAGCCAAGGGAGGGGACCCTGGCGGTCTGATCCTCGGCTGCAGAAGCTGGCTCTCGGGACGTGGAACGTCACCTCTCTGGTGGGGAAGGAGCCGGAGCTAGTGTGCGAGGCTGAGAGGTTCCGGCTAGAAATAGTCGGCCTCACCTCGACGCATGGCTCTGGTTCTGGAACCAGTCTCCTTGAGAGGGGCTGGACGTACTTCCACTCTGGAGTTGCCCACGGTGAGAGGCGCCGGGCTGGAGTGGGCATACTTGTTGCCCCCCATTTGGGCGCCTGTACGTTGGGGTTCACCCCGGTGAACGAGAGGGTGGCCTCCCTCCGCCTACGGGTGGGGGGACGGGTTCTGACTGTTGTTTGTGCTTACGGGCCGAACGGCAGTTCAGATTACCCACCCTTCTTGGAGTCCTTAGAGGGGGTACTGGAGAGTGCCCCTCCTGGGGACTCCCTTGTTCTACTGGGAGACTTCAACGCTCACGTGGGCAATGACAGTGAGACCTGGAGAGGCGTGGTTGGGAGGAACGGCCCCCCCGATCTGAACCCAAGCGGTGTTCTGTTGTTGGACTTCTGTGCTCGTCACGGATTGTCCATCACGAACACCATGTTCAGGCATAAGGGCGTCCATATGTGCACTTGGCACCAGGACGCCCTAGGCCGCAGTTCGATGATTGACTTTGTCATCGTCTCATCGGATTTGCGGCCGTATGTCTTGGACACTCGGGTGAAGAGAGGTGCGGAGCTGTCCACTGACCACTACCTGGTGACGAGTTGGCTCCGGTGGTGGGGGAGGAAGCCGGTCAGACCTGGCAGGCCCAAACGTGTAGTGAGGGTCTGCTGGGAACGTCTGGCGGAGTCCCCTGTGAGACGGAGCTTCAACTCCCATCTCCGGCAGAACTTCGAACACGTTCCGGGGGAGGTGGGGGACATTGAGTCTGAGTGGACCATGTTCCGTACCTCCATTGCCGAGGCGGCGTATCGGAGCTGCGGCCGCAAGGTCGTTGGTGCCTGTCGCGGCGGCAACCCTCGAACCCGTTGGTGGACACCTTCGGTGAGGGATGCTGTCAAGCTGAAGAAGGAGTCCTACCGGGCCTTTTTGGCCTGTGGGACTCCAGAAGCAGCTGATAGGTACCGGCGGTCGAAACGGCATGCGGCTCGGGTTGTCGCTGAGGCAAAAACTCGGGCGTGGGAGGAGTTTGGAGAGGCCATGGAGACAGACTTCCGTACGGCTTCGAGGCGATTCTGGTCCACCATCCGGCGTCTCAGGAGGGGGAAGCAGTGCAGCACCAACACTGTTTATAGTGGGGATGGTGCGCTGTTGACCTCAACTCGGGACGTTGTGGGCCGGTGGGCGGAATACTTCGAAGACCTCCTCAATCCCACCAACATGCCTTCTGTTGAGGAAGCTGAGCATGGGGACTCTGGGCTGGGCTCTCCAATCTCTGGGGACGAGGTCGCCGAGGTGGTCAAAAAGCTCCTCGGTGGCAGGGCCCCGGGGGTGGATGAGATCCGCCCGGAGTTCCTTAAGGCTCTGGATGTTGCGGGGTTGTGTTGGCTAACGCGACTCTGCAATATCGCATGGACATCGGGGGCAGTTCCCCTGGACTGGCAGACTGGGGTGGTGGTCCCCCTGTTTAAAAAGGGGGACCGGAGGGTGTGCTCCAATTACAGGGGGATCACACTCTTAAGCCTCCCTGGTAAGGTCTATTCAGGGGTCCTGGAGAGGAGGGTCCGTCGGATAGTCGAACCTCGGATTCAGGAAGAACAGTGTGGTTTTCGTCCTGGTCGTGGAACACTGGACCAGCTCTACACCCTCAGCGGGGTCCTGGAGGGTGCATGGGAGTTCGCCCAACCAGTCTACATGTGTTTTGTGGACTTGGAGAAGGCGTTCGACCGTGTCCCTCGGGGGCCCTGTGGGGGGTACTCCGGGAGTATGGGGTACCGGGCCCTTTGATACGGGCTGTCAGGTCCCTGTATGACCGGTGTCAGAGTCTGGTCCACATTGCCGGCAGTAAGTCGGGCTCGTTTCCGGTGAGAGTTGGACTCCGCCAAGGCTGCCCTTTGTCACCGATTCTGTTCATTACTTTTATGGACAGAATTTCTAGGCGCAGCCGAGGTGTTGAGGGGATCCGTTTTGGTGGCCTTAGGATCGCATCTCTGCTTTTTGCGGATGATGTGGTCCTGTTGGCTTCATCGGAACGTGATCTGCAGCTCTCACTGGAGCGGTTCGCAGCAGAGTGTGAAGCGGCCGGGATGAGGCTCAGTGCCTCCAAATCCGAGGCCATGGTCTTGAGCCGGAAAAGGGTAGAGTGCCTTCTCCGGGTCAGGGGGGTCGTCCTGCCTCAAGTGGAGGAGTTTAAGTATCTGGGGATCTTGTTCACGAATGAGGGAAGAAGGGAACGGGAGATCGACAGGCGGATTGGGGCAGCGTCTACTGTGAAGCGGGCGCTGTACCGGTCCGTCGTGGTGAAGAGAGAGCTGAGCCAAAAAGCGAAGCTCTCGATTTACCGGTCAATCTACGTTCCCACCCTCATCTATGGTCATGAGCTTTGGGTCATGACCGAAAGAACGAGATCACGGGTACAAGCGGCCGAAATGAGTTTCCTCCACAGGGTGGCTGGGCTCTCCCTTAGAGATAGGGTGAGAAGCTCGGTCATCCGGGAGGGACTCAGAGTAGAGCCGCTGCTCCTCCACGTCGAGAGGAGCCAGTTGAGGTGGCTCGGGCATCTGGTAAGGATGCCTCCTGGACGCCTCCCTGGTGAGGTGTTCCGGGCACGTCCCACCGGGAGGAGGCCTCGGGGAAGACCCAGGACACGCTGGAGGGATTACGTCTCTCGGCTGGCCTGGGAACGCCTTGGGATTCCCCCGGAGGAGCTGGAAGAAGTGGCTGGGGAGAGGGAAGTCTGGGCCTCCCTTCTGAAGCTGCTGCCCCCGCGACCCGACCCCGGATAAGCGGAAGAAAATGGATGGATGGATGGACATTCAACACATTAGAAACCAATCAGAACCAAAAGTTTGTCTTTTGGTTCTGATTGGTTGTTTCTCGACAGTAGCAGAGCCAAATGAATTTTCACAAATTCTCTGTTTCGTATTTTATTGTCAACTGTTTAACAAATATTAATCCATCATCTAACGTACATAGTACGTTAGATGATGGATGAATAAGGAACTTGTTAAACAGTTAAAATGATGATGATGGATGTTAAACAGTTTGAGGCTTTGCCATATTTGTGAAAAGCCTCAAATTTGAATAATGCAAAGTGTTAGCAAAACCTGGGCTTGGATAATGACCTAGGTTAGTGCCACGTGGGTGTGGGTCTCTTTAAAGGCCGAGCCGGGCTTAGCTTCTTGGCCTTCCTGCCAACGCCAACATGAAGACCCTCCATGCAACCAGTTGAGGTTGATTGCATGGATGTCTGTCTTTCCTCAGACCTCCATGTTTGTGCGGAGGTTTGGCTTTCCGTGGACTCCTCTGTTTGCAACCTGAGCTTGGGTCGGTGCAAAGGCTGAGCCAGGCTATGCATGGAGACCCCTCGTTGATTCAAGGTCTGTCTTTCTTCGGACCTCCCTGGTTGATTGGAGGTCCATCTTTCCTCGGACCATATTTCCTCGGACCTCCCTGGTTGATTGGAGGTCTGTCTTTCTTCGGACCTCCCTGGTTGATTGGAGGTCCATCTTTCCTCGGACCATATTTCCTCGGACCTCCCTGGTTGATTGGAGGTCTGTCTTTCTTCGGACCTTCCTGGTTGATTGGAGGTCCATCTTTCCTTGGACCATATTTCCTCGGACCTCCCTGGTTGATTGGAGGTCTGTCTTTCTTCGGACCTCCCTGGTTGATTGGAGGCCCATCTTTCCTCAGACTTCCCTGGTTGATTGGAGGTCTGTCTTTCTTCGGACCTCCCTGGTTGATTGGAGGTCTGTCTATTCTTGGTCTCCTCTGTTTGTTGGGAGCCTTCTCTTTTCAGGGGGACCTCTGGTTGGGTGGAGTCTCTAGGATGGTTGTTTTTTAGAGCAAGTTTTAACTCCACCTTCAGGTCCGCAACCTGACCCTGCAGAGCTTTCACCATTTCCTCCTGAGCCTTAAATTTGGAAGCTTGCTCAGAGTGACTTTTGAGCTGCTCCTCATATTTGAGTCTCACTTGGTATTCTTCCATCATTACTTCAATCAGACCTTTATTGTGGGAGGCGTATTTTACAGCCTCCCACTTGAAGTATTCCAGCTGTTGAAGAACGTTCTTGTCAGTTGTAACTTTGGTAGAGCAAGAAACCTGTTCACTTTTGACTTGCTGGTGACGTTCTTTTTCCAACAGTTTTTGCAGTCTTTGAATCTCCTCCTGCTGGGATTTGACATCAGCCTGACATGCAATCCTTCTGTCTCTTTCCTGATGGAGTTCAAAATTCTTTCTCTGCAGTTCTGTTTTAAGATCGTCTACCTGCTTTGTCAAAGCTTTGACGTGTTGGCTAGTCTCTGCCACGTCTTTCACTGAGGGGGTGATCTTGAAGCCAGCAGAGGGTGTTGTTTCCTGCTTGACTTCTAAAGATGTTGGACTCTCAAAGTTGCCGGAAGGACTTGATTCCCCCTGGATCTCTGATCCCCTGAGTTCTTTTTTTTTTTTTTTGTAATTGGTCAGAAATGTATTAAACACACATTCAACACAAAAGTAAAAATCTCGATTTAGACTTTGTGGCAGTTTGTTATCAGAAAAAACTCCCGCTTATCTCTTAAAACCAAATTAACAAGTTATATAGTTTATAAAACATAAACTCTTTCGAAATAATGCTTACCTGATTAGATACAAGACATTTACCGTTGGCAAATTTTGCAAAAGTAAACATCTGAAGTTCACTTCGTGGCACTTGGTTACCAGTAAACACACTCATCTCTTAGCAACAGATTAGCAACAAAAATTGTTACTGTTCAAAAAACATAACATTTGTTCTAATCTTTTGAAATGGAGTGGAGCTCCATGGAGCGGCAAATGAGAAGGATGGAAAAAAGAGAGCAAGGAAAAGCCAAAAACTGGACACATTTTGTTCGTCGTCTTGGAGATGAAGCGGAGTTTTTTGTTGGCAGCCATTCAGAGCCGCCAAAACTGCCAGCCCAGCCAGGGAGCCAGGATAGTTACAGGTAGCAACTCTAATGTTAATCACAATGTGTGAGTTAACTGATTATAAACTGTACCAGCCCAGCCGCCGAGCTTTCATCTCCTTTTGACTCTCCGGAAGGCTGAGTTATAGTCGCGGTTGTAACAGTTCGCGTTTTTGAGCCAAGACAGCGGTATGGCGTTTATAGTTAAGGTTTACATTGGAGCCGCCTGGGAGAGCGGCGCGCGTGATCCGCACCGAGTTGCAAAGATCCAGAGGTGCACGAGGCGCTGCGACACGCTGCGCATGCGGCGGCGTCGGCTCGTGCCGCTGCGTGTCCGCTTCAACGCGCACAACGAACCGAGCTCCGTGCTCATAATAAATTAAAACAAATTCAATAATTTCCATTGGCATGATTTATCACTTCTCTTTTTATTTCTCTCTCTTTCTACAAAAAACTGTATGACGAAAGCTTTCAGGTTGGTGCTTTGGTCTCAGCTAAACCTTTTTTTGAAGGAAAATTTTATTTACGAAGACTTCAAAATTCATTTTATTTGTCGTTTTGTTTATTTATTTTGGATATTTGAAAGGCCTTCCAGTTGCAGTGTTAAATGTTCATTACAATTTAAAGTTTACTGCTCTTTCAGATTGTGTTCTTGCATTATAATTTTGCCATTAACATTTATTACTTAAAAATGGTCTAAAGCCAACAATAATATTATCAAAAATCAAAATTTGTTATTGTGACAGGTCTACACACACATATGATATATAGTGTAGTTAGTTTATTGCCATGGATGGCATAGTTACTTTGAAAGAGTAATTTAGATCACTCAATGAGAAATTCATCCATCAGCTAGAAAATGAGCATCTCTTCTCCCTCCATCGTTTACATTTGTGTCGCTGGTGTTGCATATGAAACGTATCTCCTCAAGGAAAAAGAAGAAAACAACAAAAAGTGTTTTCTAAAAATAATTACAAATATGTAACTTGGATACGTAATTTTAATCTGATTTTTTGATTGTAAATAGTAACACGTTAGATTACTCGTTACAAGGGGTCAGATTAGAGTAACACGTTGATGACACCATTGTTTGACATTTTTGCTCAAGGTATTTACGGATCTTTCAAGTTTCCGATGTGTCCCCCCCTAATGATAAACTTTTAAAATATTTAACAAAATCTGCTGTAAAAGACTTCATAGTTTTATTCCATTCAATACCTTAAACAGATGGATAAAGAGGGCTGGTTTCCCCCCAGAAATATTTATGTGGTCTTTTTCTCATTCATCTTTGATTAAAGTTTCTGCAACATTTTACGTTTTGTGATTTCTCTTATAAAAGGTGCGTGTTTGGATTTGTTTTACAGTGAACAACTAAAGCAAACACAGAGGTTATTATTGAACTAATTTAGATTTACTGACTAAATCCCACAATCATGAATACAAATGTCCTAACCAACATTTTTCACGTTTTATAAATAAAAGCAAACATAACTCTGAATACCCTTAGAGTTCTGGTTTTTTTTAATAAAAAACCCAACACTAATTATTTTTCATAATTTTTCAATGACCAATTGTTTAACTGATATTTTAAATTTTCTTTACATATTTGGTCTATCAACTTTACACATATTTCAGTTTTCCTTAGACTTTTATATAAAGTCTTTTAGAGGATTTTATTAGAGCACTATTTTGCAATTTTTAATTAGATGCTAAATAAAATAATATTCTTACATTTTTTGTAAGAAATTCTCAGTTTTCTCATATCCTAAACCAACCAAAAACAAATAAAAACACATATGAAAACAAAAACCAGTTTATTTTACTCAACTATTCAGAGTTTATCCATCTGTGATAAACCTCAGTGCTCTGATGTTAAAAACTATTTACAGCCTAAAGCCATGGTTTGTTGTCCAATATCAATTTATTCCCTCGTTTTGACAAATGACATCAAGTTACAAACACATGCTCTTATATTACCTTTCAATATCAGTCTGCCCTCTTTACTTTGTTTTTAGGGCAAAGTTGACAGTTAAGAAGATTTCTGACAAGTTAATAACAAAAAGCTTGTCCTCCTAATTCATATGATTGACAGAAAATTTGTTCAACTGGATATATTCTTATGTCTGAGTTGAAGAATTTATATTATGTCAAATACTTACACAGTTGTTGTGATGAATAAATCAAACAAAAACTTGAAACAAGTAGCATATTTTATTCACAATGTATTCTATTGTACAAGATACAACAACAGCAGAAGTAATCAGGAGGCTCAAGTTGCTGCTCAGAGGTACGGCTCATCTGTGGACAGTGGTGGGGGTTCATAAACAGTCCCAGGCGTCACGGGAGCCTTTGTTGTCTTAGCAACATCACTAAAACATATCAAACATCGTTAAGAAAACATTAGAAATTGACACATGAAAAGTAAATTACCTCTTTGAAAAGGTATTGTCTTAAAGAAAGATGGATTACTTTAACACTGGTGGAGTTTATATTTACATGCTCAAAAAGTCAAGACAATTTCATTTTACCTCCCAGCTGTAAGAGTCTTCTGTGAAGACATCACGACCGTGGCGGGTACCGACTCTCTGCGGCCGTCTCGGCTGTAATAATAGTTGTTGGCAAACCTGTGGCTCGGGCCTACGGGCAGCTTAGGTGGTGGCTGTGTCCTTATAAAACATGGAAAGACATCAGTAATGCCGCCTTCAAAGATTTTACTGCATTGAATCTGCGTGGAACTTCAAATCAGCTTTTAATAATTTTTCTTAATCTACAGAAAATAAGTGTGTCTAATCTGTGGGCAGGGCTTTTGTACACTTTCAATTATTTTAAAGTTACATTTCTTTTTTCAATGTAGTAAAGACCCAATCGGTAAACCATGAATGGCAGGACGGTGTGCGTGATTTGTACCTTGACTGTATGTGGCAATCTGGAGCTAATAGATGCTAAATGGTAATATTTTCAAATCGTTACATTTGATCGATTCATGTCTTAAGAGTGCAGAAATTTAGGTTAAGTAATTCCAAATTGTCTGCATATAGTGGCTACATGTTCACTGACTAACATGTAAGTAGTTAGTGTAACAACAAATTACAAATTTGGAAGCACCGAGATCTGAGGTTTGCACATGTTCTTTGTATGAAATCATAACCTTAAACAATGGCAAACATGCACACACTATGGAAACCAGAAACAAATTTGGGTGCAATTTAAAAAACCCTTAAATCTATGCTAAAAGAGGATGTGGCTGTGACAACCTATCTGGCAAGACATGTTTGTTTCCTGCTACTTCTAGATGTGTCTCTTGTCCAACACATCTGAATCGAATAACTGCTTTGTATCCTAAAAATCCAGGTGGCAATGTCTTCATAATTCAATCCAGGTGTGTTTACGTAGAAGGTGCAGGACACCCGGTCCTGGAGGATGACAGCTTCCTCCAGGCTATCTACCATGCAATGGTAGCTGCAGGTGTTGTCAAAATTAAGGTCTTCTTTTCAATTAAATTCTGCTTTTTTAGAGGGCAAAAAAGCTCCACATTTCACAGCATGGTGGGTTAAACGTTACCTCTTTGCTATCTCCTCGTAACGCAGCTGCAGCTTGGATTGCAGGTCATGCTGGGAAATAAAAAAGTGAAGGTTTAATTAGTGCAAACGTTGCATTTCAATCAAATCTACATAGTTTACTTCTCATTGACACTGTTCAACATTAGTTGACAGAACCGCTGCCTAGCTAAGCTAACCGCCAGGATTTATCATCACCAGGACGCCATTTAATAAATTAAGTCCCAGATTATCAAAGTTTATTTTAGCTCCATGACTATAACTTTATTTCTTACCCCAGCCAGTAAATTTCGAAGCCTCTGGATGATTTTAGTAGCAGTAGCCATGCTAGCTGTTGTTGTGAAGGACACGAAGCTTCTTCTGTGGTGTCACAGAGCTTCTCAGCACAGCAGTGACACCCACCGGCCACATAGAACTGCTGGATTTAAAAGAGAAGCGCAATACAACGTTTTACCTCTTGTTAGAGTCATCAAAGGGTCTTTTTAAATAAAAACAGTGCCTGTTTTACGCTTAAGGACTCACAATTTGATGTAATTTTAAAATGTATGTGTTACTTCACCTTTTGTCATAGAACAAAATCCTGTCATCTGCAGAAGCACTCAGATGATACAGTTGTTGGGAATAAGAGATGGACAAGTACAAAGAGCTGGTGGACCACTTTAAGAAATGGGGGGATGGCTGTAGAAGATATTCTTTCATAACACATTACAGACAGCCCTGTGTATGCTCTACATGATGACATAATACTATGTCTTTAGTCAGAGGCTTTGTCAGATTTGCTCTAATACTGACCACAACAGGAGAACCTTCTTGCCCACATCCATATCTACAGCTCTTTAAAGATCATATACAGAGTAATTTACTCAAGTTATGTTTATTTTCCCTTTTGAACTAATGACCTATTTTGGAACCAAAAATGAACTGATACAGTAACAGGGATATAGTTTTAAAAGTAATCTAAAAATCTTTGGAAACCTAATTATTTTCTTTACTTTGAGCATACTTCAGCAAATTTTACACATTTATCACGTTCGTGAACATAAAGTAAGATCTGCAAGTACAGAACATTTGCTTTAATTTCTTGAATCCACTTTCTCATAATGCCAAATTTTATTTCATGAACCTTACTGCTCTGCAATAGATAAACAAATACCCAATAAACAGAAGCCTATTGCAACATCATCCAGAGTTTGACTGAAAACCTGGTTTCAACAAATCAAAAGGCAAGAAAACAAAGGTGTCAAAGAGAAATACAAAGTTTATTCTTTGCACAAGAAAACACAGTACAGGGCAGCAACGCCGGTATACCATGCAGTCAAGTATTACAGCTGTGTGCTTGTCTCATGCAGCATGCACTGAACGGAGGAGTCCACAGGAGAACACGTGCACATGTACAACAGCTTATTAAACCTGCCGGTTTGTTCATTGAGAGCTTTTTAAAAAGCAGCCGACTTTGAATCTGCTGATCTTCAGTGGCCTTAAGGGCAGCTGCATTAAACTTTCAGTAGGTGGGAGATCAGCACAGTGATGATGCATATAAAAACATGTGATGGAAATCTTCACTAAAAATAATTAAAATTTCACAACTTCAATGAATGAACTCATTTTGTTACACCGTCTTATAAGATTAAAACATTACCTTCCCTCTGAGCTAATCATCACGTGACAAAACCGGGTTTAGTGCTTACTTGGCCTCTGTAGGTGCACAACTCTAGTGGTCTGAACTACATTTCCCTTCGCCACCTCCACTGTGCTTCTTATATGAATTCTCAAAAATGAGGCAGCAGCAAAAAAAAAAAAAAAAAAAGATGATCTTTCTACTTATGTGGACGTAAACATACAAAAACAGTTCAGTACCAAATTACTCCCTAGGAACAAATAACTTCAATAGAAAAACAGATATGCAACTTCTGTATTTTTCTTACATGGTATCAAAGAGGATAGTCTCATCAAATACAGCCATGTGATATAAAGTATTCATACAGTACATCGCATGTTTGTTTGTTGTAAACAATTCAGTCGGACTGCAGAAAGAACTGAGCCATAAAGTGATCACTCCACTTCAGTAACAACAGCAATATGCAAGATTTTCACCAGGTTTGAGGATCTAAAGGGGGAGAAAAAGGGGGCTTGATTGACTCATCAACAATTAACGGATAACAAATCAGTACAAACCAGAACCACCAAGAGAAAAATAGGACAACCCCAAAACTCTCTACAGAAAATATGTCAAATGTAACCAAACAAGTTGAATCCTGTTTCCTCAATTTGTCATTGTCCCTGTGCGTACACTAATACCGCCTCCAACACATTTGGAGATGCACAAAAGCTTCAATATCAAAATATACATCAATATTTGTACAAAAACAAAGACACGGAACAGCTTTAGTTCAAAGAGCTCCAGGACTTGGATTCGCTGAAAACGTGTCTCTCTGCTGATTCCCAGCCGCCTTTCACATTTAGTTACAAAACGTAAGTCAAAATAGTGCACTTTCCCCCGTCTGATGTAAACACCACTACACAATAAAGAACGTAGAACAGGTCAATGATGCTTGGTCTCTCTCACAACACAGAAGAAAGATAACAAGTAAACAATGTGGGTTATTTGATTGAGATGGCAGGTAAAAATGTCATAAGATAAACACAACGAGGATTTAAATAAGCAAAAAAAAAAACAATCCTGTTTTCTTTAAAACTCTTCCAGTTTGGCCGCTCGGCAGGTTGGAGCAAGACGTCGCAGCGTGACACAAAGCAATGTCGCACTTGGAAAAGCCGCAATATCCACAACTTCATGATTGTCCTATTTGAAGATCGGGATGCCAGTGGGGAAGAGTTGCTTTAAAAAAGCTTCATGTGAAGTTGTTGGTTGTAGCATCAGAAATATGGCTTAGGAGGACGGTGCGCTGATATCGTGGCACTTCAAACTCTTCGGATATTTTAGTCTTCGCAACAGATTGCACTTCAAAGTTTCACCCAGATGGGAGTCTCAGTGGGATTTGAGACACTGCTCTGCTCTGATTGGTTGAATGTGAATGAAAAAAAAAATGCAGAGCTTGGCAAGAAACACTAATAATCAATTTTTAAAAAAAAATAAAACGCTGTAAAGCCACAAAACGCAGAGGCCAAGCAACAAAGTCCAAGAATGTTGCCTTCTGTGGCTGAAATTATGAATAATTCATGTACCTCGCAGTTTGAGTAAAAGACTAATAGTCATCAGTACATCTAAAGCTGCCCTGCCAGACACTCAGAGGGGAAAAAAAACTAATCCTAATTTCTATAAAGACTTATCACTCCATTTGGTCCTACAATTATCCAGCATTACCTCGATACCACCACAATTTCATTAAAAAATAGACATTTTTAGAAAACAAAAATCCATTCAAGAAACATAAAAGCACATTTTATGGATACAAAAAGCTTTAACCTTGGCTGTTCAGACGATGAGAACCTTTCCTCGTCACTCTTCTTCTTACAAACATAATAAATACAACCAGAAAGTCTGCAAATTTTTCCCATACAAAATTCAAGTAGGAGCTTCTTCCGTGTGTTTAGTTCATTTGGGTTTAAGCGGAAACAGCTCGGCTTCCTTCAAAGTTCCCCGTAAAGCGTCACTTTATGGGGTTTTCTTTTTGCCGGGTTTCCTCACGGCTCACTGCGCTCTGAGCCTGATGAGCTGAGGAAGCGTCTCTCGCTGACTGAGACTGATCAGACGCAGGACGCTCCGATTGTTGCTGCTGGGACGGAGCGATCTCCTCCTCGGGGTCTTCATTTCCATCCTCTCCGTCTGAGCAGGGCTCCCACTCATCCTGCTCCTCGCTCTCTGTTGAACCCTGCACAGCGATCTGAGGGACCAGGGTGAACCTCCTGACCACTGGCACTTCCAGCTCTACTTCCTCTCTGCTTTGCGGCCGACTTGACGTCCACGTCATCCTGTGCTTCTGCTGCTGCAGGGGTCTTGTTTGGAGTCCTGAAGATGTGGCGATTCCTGTCGCCAAGCAGCTGCTGCTGCTTTTCTCCTCGGGCTCGTCGAAGCTCACCTCCTGCACCGCCTCCTGCTTTTTGAAGGAGTCCCGACGCTCAGACAGGTTGAGTTTGCGCATCACGACCAGCTGCTCCATTCTTTGGCTGCCCCCGTAGGCTCCCAGTCTGCTGTGGTCTGCTCCAACGTAAAAGCTTCCACACGCCCCCTCTACCTCAGAGTCGCCCAGCAGGTCACCTTCGCAATAAAACGGCACCTCCAGCGTGTGCCTGCGGGGGGCGTACGACTTCTTATCGGCGTGGTACATGCCAGACAGTTTTTCCGCTGACTGCACCCGCTTGAGTAACGGGGAGCGAGGGGGCTCTGCGCTGCGGGGCCGGACGACGTGCCGGACGATGGTGGGGGGCGATAAGGTTTTACCGTGATAGGTGTGGAGAGTTTTGGCAAAGCCCGGCAGAGGGGACGGCGAGCGCTGTGGGGACAGAGGCTGGTTGGAGGACGAGGAAGAGTTGCAGGCCAGAGGAGAGGGTGGGATGTTGCTGGTGGACTTCCGACGGCCCACCTTGGTGAAGCGTTGCGTGCTGAGCTTGGAGCCAAGACCGTGCAGAGAGTTGGGCCGAATGTGTGTAGCAGGAGAACTGGGAGAACTGGAGCAAGGAGACGTACTCTGGGGAGAGTTGTCTGAAAAGGAAGGAGAAGACAATAATCAAAAAATAAACAAAAAAATATATGAAAATATTATGCAAAAACCATGAATAATAACTCCCTAAATACAGAGGTGGGTAGAGTATCCAAGTAAGAGGAGAACTACTTTAGCTTATATTTACTCAAGTAAAAAGTAGCTGTACAAGTAATTACTCAACTACAAGTAAAAATGTATTTTGGTAAAATGTTTACTCAAGTATTGAGTAACTGATCAAAACATCAATAATTTGATATTTGAAAATAACATCAAACAAACCAAAATGTAAAGTTATGTTAAAATTTTGACATTTTCAAGATGAAAATAAAAATAAATCATACAGGTGACATAATTACAAAATAACAAAAAAAGAAATTTATCCAAATCAGTTTATTTCAACATAAACTTATAAAACTAACAAAAACTGCAGGTGTGTGTTTCTGATGAATATTTGTCTTCATTCAGAGAAGTTACTCACAGTGAGCAGAACTTTTACTCAAGTAAGAGTAGTGAGACCTCATAATAATATTACACAAGTTAAAATACTCTTAAATGTAATTTTTTTTAAAAATGTTACTCAAGTAAATGTAACTTGCTACTCTCCAACTCTGCCTAAATCCACCAGAACTTTAGGCCGTCTGTATGGTTGCCTCACCGCAGCCCTGATGATCTGGTGCTGGGCTCCTGCAGGGTGTAGAGGGGCCGGGGGACAAGCTGTGTGTCGGGGAGCCTGGGAGGCTCTCACTGGAGGACACGGAGTGATGAAGACCTGAGGAGAAGCTGCGGCTGCTGTGCATCACCGTGCTCTGCTTGGACAGCTTCTTTAGGATGGTCCGTCGTCTAAAAAGCAGAACAGGAGCAAATATGACTGGAAGAAATTTACCCAAAGATTTCAATTGGCCTTTTCCTCCATTTTTCAACACTTAAAGTCTGGAGAATACGGTATATCAAGAAGTCACAGTTTTTTTTCCACAGTTCAAATGTTCCAGTGCCTTATGCTTTTTCCTCTTCACGATACTTTTCTTTTTTTGACTAATATGACTTATACTGTGGAAAATACAGTAAGTAAAGAGACTCTTGGAACCATTTCACATTTTGTTACAATAAATACTTCAGGGCGTTATGTTTTTGGATTTTATGTGAGAAGTCAACACAAAGATGTACATACTTTTAAAATGGAAGGTCGCAGAGTCTTACATTTTTTAAAATGAAAAATCTACTTTGTGTTGGTATATTACACAAAACGTCAATACATTGCAGTTTGTGCTTGTAATGTTGCAAAACCTGAAAAAAAAAGTTGTAGATGATAAACTTTACTATCAGTCGAACACTAGGTGGAGACGTTGCTGTCCTTTACAAGCCTGATAAAGTAAACAAATGATGATGACTAGGGCTGCAGAGCTTAGCTCTTTACCTGTCGTAATTATCTCTTTTTCTGCTCTTCTTGCTGCGTCGGGCCATCTTGCCTTTGTGTTTGGTCTTCCTGGCTGGACCCACTTTGATTGATGTGTTCTCCAAGGCTATGGTCTGCAGAGCCACTTTGTTGCCACTCTGCACATTTCACAAGAATAAAGGTATTAAAGCAACTTTCAATAAAAAAACAAAAGGTCAACTCAACATCGACAAAACAGGCAACTGTACCTTCAGCAGCAGCTCTATCAACTCTGGGTGGACCAGGCCCTGCACAGACTCTCCGTTCACGTGGGTGATGAGGTCTCCGGTGCAGAGACCTGCCTGGTGAGCCGGGCTGCCCTCCTCCACACTCTGTTTAAACAACCAGCAGAGGAGTTTTATTTCAGCATTACATAATTGCCTCTTTAAGGTTGACATCATCCAAAACCAGCAGAAACAGAAGAACCCACCGACACCATGTGATGGACAGTGTAGACGTCGCTGTCGCCCATGTAGACCCGGATGGCCTGCAGGGTGAAGCCGTACTTCTTCCCCGACGTGTAGATAACAATCGGAGGCTTTAGGCTGGCGGGGCTGAAGGAGAAGTCTCTGTTAGGCGACGAGTCACGAGACGAGGGGTTGGAAGACAGCGAACGTGGAGAAATGGGACTGGGCTGGAGGCCGCTTGGTGAGTCATCTGAAACAAACATTAAAATATAGTAGGATATTAGTCTCTCCTTTATTATTCCAAGTTCTAAATCTCAGCTTGGTGATCCCCTCCTCTGCTTCTCAGTTGTTTGCTTTACTATGTTTAAAATCTCAGAAAATGAAACTGCTGAGATTATCCTTTGCTCTGCTGGATCACCTGCAGTGATGATGAGGGACAGGGCTGAGACAGACGCTGACTTGGGAACCTTTCCTCCACAGGGAAGCCTCTGTCTGTCTGGTGTCTCCAGCTGGTTGCCGAAGCGACGGGGGCAGGCTGGGTCCTTGGGGGACGAGTGTTTGGCTCCAGTGCTGTTGCTGCGAATCCGGATCCTCCGGAGGTTTGACACCACCACTTCAGCTGCAGATGACAAACATAGAGAGTAAATAACATTCCCACTGTTTACGATGCAACTAAGGCAACATTCTCACAGCAGATCTTGATGCTTTATTGTGATTTTTTTTTCTCTGAAATCCTAATTTTTTTTCGTATTGGTCTTGTATACTACTAATAAAAGCGACCACATCTGTGCTGTTTACAACCCCAAAGTGATATGCAGAAGAAGAATGTAGAAGTCACACAGCAGCGAACTGTTTATGGCAGTACAAAAGGATTGCCGCTATCTTAAGATTAATTTTAAGTTGCTGAGCAATGGAGCCACTATTATCACCATAAGACCATAAAAACACAAAGGGAACTAATAAAAACAAATGACCAGTGGAGCATTAACTGGAACTTCTTAAGAGAAGAACCACGAGTGGTGGGATTGTGATGTGATGCGCTTCACGGACAGAATTTTTTCAAAATTATAATTTTCAGCCCTTGTTTATGTCTGGATATGCCACATTGAGCTTCTTTTGGTGCAGAATTAAGATGCATGTCTCACATCAATGACGCAAAAGCTTTGAAAACAATTGGATACGTGTCTGATTTAGTACCACATATGGAAGTGGCACAAATCTGGGCTACATTTGCCTGCTTTGTGAATGTAGCCTAATTGTGAATGAAGATGTGTAAGGTCAGGGTGTACCTTCATCGTCGGTGGAGAGGGCGAAGCGGGGCATTGTCTCCAGGCTGTGGGTGCTGCTCATCACCAGGGGACTCGCGCTCCTTTCAGACTGTGAGGAACTGGAGGACGCCCGAGGGCGAAGGCTGCAAAAAGCCAAACAGTGGATTTATTGGAAATATCTTCTGGTAGAAGATCAAGCTATCAAGTCAACACACACAAGAACTCCAAAGTTTATCATCCGTTTCCTCAAATATCTGCTTAGAAGCCCTAAAAAAATGAATCACAACACAAATGTTTACAACTGCTCACCTGGCCATGCGTGCAGAGTGCCTGTTATCCAAACAGCCGTCTGCTGGGCTCAGGGACAGATTCAGCCCCCCTGCATCGCCACGGTCCTCCTTCTCTTCGCTGTGGCTGCGGTCTGAAGAGAAGCTCAGGTTGGATGGTGTTGCCAGATGTTCTGTGCTGCTGTAAACCTTGAGAGAGAAATAGCACAATGGGGGGATCAGGAATTACTGTACAATCAGCAGTAACACCAACCTTACTATTTTGAATCCATTGTGTATTTTTTGAAACAAACAACCTTTTCAACAGTTTGTTTTTTATGTTGGACGTAGCGGTTTTTACCTTACTGAAACGATGAGACCAGGAGGAAAACTGCCTGATTTCCAAAGATGACTCTTCATCATTAGTTTCTTCATCTTCATCAGACGCCAAATGATGGTAGCGATCAGAACGAGCTTCACACAAAAAGAGAAGAAGCTAAGAGCTACAGGAGCATGAACTGCACACAAAAAGCATGGTGGAGTCTAAATACAAAACACAATATATAGAACTAATTATTTGGACTCGTACTTCTTTGTAAACAAATTTCAAAAAGCTGACAGTTTCATCTTCAAATTTCAAATTAAAATGTTCACTAATCTGCTTATTAAGTATAGTAGAAGGCTGAACAAGGAGCTGTTACTTTTGTTTTTCAGCACTTGTGTGGCTTTTTACCTTATGGCTAAAGTCAAATGTTCAAAAAACAAACAACAAAAAGACAACAACCGTTACTGTAACTGACTAGCTGGGTATGTTTCAGATGGGGACAAAAACCTTGTATGTTATTGACAAGCAAGGTTCACATATTAAGATATAAAACATGCTTAGCTTTAAACTACTGTGTGACTCTGGTTTATTTGCAGGTTAACAAAAAGAAGAAGCCAATGCAGGACTGGGCAGTGTGTGTCTGTGTGGGTGTTTAGATGCTAACGGTCAGAAATCTTCTGGGAGCAAGGTTAGGAAAACAGCCCTGTCCACTGCTATGTTGTGCTTTGCAGCACAGGTTCTTAACTGGAGCTTACTGTCAAAGTAGCTGGTGTCATCTTCTGCTTCCAGCTGAGGAATGAACTCTGCTTTTTGTCTGAGGAGTCCATTCCAGTCCAAACCCACAAAGAAAGGATGCTGCTTGACCTCTGAGGCGCCACCTGCATCCACAAGGCACTCAGTTTCAAGCTTCAATCAAACAATAGTTCAAGTTCAGGGCTCCTATAGCTCTCTATAAATACGTTTTCAAATGAATTACAATCTAAGTGAGTTTTAATCAACTCGTTAGGCTGTTTTTTTAATGAACTGTACCCGTTCCCAGTCGTTCTAAAGGGCTCTGCCACAGTAGGCGGGTGATTAGGTCCTGAGCATCAGCAGGTAAGGCATCGTCTCCCTCTGGCCAAATGATTTCATCTGAGAATGAAATAAACACATTTAACCAATTGATTAAATGATCTTTAACATTTTTCTAAAAAAATAACACTTGGATCATCTGCATTGATTTGATTTGATCAAATTTGATTGACTTCAATGTGAGTAGCTAGAATTTTGGCTGCAGGGTTCAGACATTTTTCCCATAAAAATATCTGGTTTCAAATGTAAATAACCGTTTCCAAATTTAGGTTTTTAATCAAATGTTAGATTGCACTTTATTACAAAATTGTGCAGTTTGAATGTCAAGTACTACTTTCAAGGACTTAATACAGAAATCAGGCACTCTCTGAACCTTGAAAACATTTAATTGAAATCTGAGACTTTTCAAGGATTTCAAGCACCAGTACGAACCCGGTGTTTGAAGGTGGACCCAGACATATTGCCACCAGTTCTGTGAGCACAACAGCGGTTTTTAACAGGTTCTGACATGAATGTAATTACCAACCGGACAATTACGTTACAGCAAGAAGAAAATGCATGAATGAATTTGTGCTGAATATATTTTCACATCAACACTCACCGCTGACGACCTGCCCAAAAAGCTCTTCGGGTGTGTCTCCAAAAAACGGAACACAGCCAACCAGGAACTCGTACAGGATGATCCCCATCGCCCACCAGTCCACCGGCTTTCCGTAGCCCTGTCTGAGGATCACCTCTGGAGCGATGTACTCGGGAGTGCCGCACACCTGCATGAGCAGACAAACAGAGATCACTTCTGTCATTCCTTGTTAAGCTGTTGGTTTGTCTTCCATCTGAATCTTTTTTACCTGTTTGTCAACAAATTCCCTCGTGTCTTTTTCTATGTGACCCTCATACAGGTTGGTGGTCATGTTCATCAAGCCGATTTTAGACAGTCCAAAGTCGGTTAACTTAATGTGACCCATGGATGTGATCAACAAACTGGAAGGTGGAAAAAGAGAAAAGAAAAAACATGAAGTACAAACAAGTCGTCATTCCAAATTCTGATTTGATAAAAGGAAAAAAAAGGAAGGGAATCTTGGTTTCTGATGTACACAATGATAGAATAGTGTTAATTTAGCAACAGCGAAACAGTTTCTCACTTGTCAGGCTTAAGATCTCGGTGCACAATGCCATAGTTGTGAAGGTACTCAAGTGCCAGGACTGTCTCAGCAAAGTACATTCTTGACATTTCTACAGGCAGGGGGCCCATATTCTTCAGCAAGTTGGCACAATCTCCACCTAAAAAACACAGACAACAATAAAAATAATGATTGTCTAACAATTTCCTATTTCATACAAGATGAAACCCAATTGCTAGACTACAGGATTCTTCATCTTTGCATTTCTTGTGGAAATGTTAGGTACCCCCCCCAAAAAAGTATATGTGCTTTACCAACCCAGTTCAGATTTAGCCAAATGTTTTTAAGTGTAAAAGTTAAGCCTTAGAGGCGAACTTGCTGAAGTTTACCTTCTACGTACTCCATGACCATGCAGAGGTGGCGCCGTGTCTCAAAAGAGCAGAACATGGAGACAACGAAGGGGTTCTCAGCAAAAGTCAGGATGTCCCGCTCCACAAACGCCTGCTGGATCTGGTTCCTCAGCACTAGGTTCTGGCGGTTTATCTTCTTCATGGCAAAGCGCTGCCGTGTCTCTTTGTGGCGGACCAAATACACCGCCCTGTTTAAATAAAAGAATAATGCTCACAATATGAAGAAGTGGAGGGACGGTTTGCTCAGGTCAAACTTCTTACCCATAAGCTCCATTACTGATGAGTTTGATGGTCTCAAAATCCCTCTCTAGAGGTTTCCTTCGGGTTGGAGTTAGTGTCTGCGGGGCTTTATTCTGGACAAATTAAAGAGGAGAGGAATGTTTGTAGCATCCTGGCTGCATGTAAAAGAAGTAAAGTACAGAGTGGGAGGCTTATAGTGAATATCAGCTATTTGCAAGAAGTTTGAGATTTTGGCTTGAACTCCTCAGCTTTCATTCAAAAAAAAAAAGGTTAGATGTGGTGGGAGAATAGTCCAACCTTTCAAAACGTGCTCTTGGCGGCTCGGCGCCAAATACTACAACACATCTGCAAATAAAAAGTTGTGACACTATAAGACTGTACTGGTAGTTTTATACACATTATAAAACTACTGGTCACAGTTTTATGGCTAATTCAGTTCACATTTGTGCAAAGTGGTGTGTAAGCCACACTGACATCGCTAATGAGATAAGAAATTAAAACTCATTTAAATGTTTATGGTGCCCTTTCGAGATTGAAAAAAACCACTAAACTGAAGGAAACAGATTCTCCAGAACAAGTGTAAACAAATTTAAGAGAAGTATGTTTAGAGTTTATTGAGTCGTTTACTTCCTTATATCAAACGCTGAAGACTTACCTCTACAGCAGGCTCTGGCTCGACTGACACTGAAGGACTGGCGTCATGTTCAAGCTGCACCATGTCTGTGCAAACCAGAATGAGATTGATTACTAGCACACAAAATATCCTCATCTACCATTTCATTGTCCCAAGGAGTTTTCTCATAAATCTGATACTCCTATCTGAGCTTTATCGTGTTTAGCTGTAGATGCCTAAAGCCCTCAGCAGAATTACATTAGAAAGTTTTATCAGCCTAAAGGGATTTCCTGAAGAGCAGCCTGAATTAAAAAGATAAGTTTTCCTTCATCAAGAGCTTCAACTGCTGCAGAATCAAGGTCAAATTAAATCACCCCACAATAAAAGAGGTGACTATAACTTGTGGGAAAAAAAACCACAAAAACTTTCTTTCAGGAGGCAAAATTCTTTCACCGTAAATTAACCAACAAAAAAAGGGCTTTAATTACTTTAACACAACCGTGATTACGTAAGAGCATAAATACTCACAGTGCTTTAAGCCCATCAATAAAATTAACCACATTAATATGCAAATATATGCAGCAAGGAACTGCAAGCCATTATCAGATCTTCTATTCCATATGGATGAAGTATGAGGATGAATTCTCCTCTGCATACTGCTGTTAAGTTAATACGTTGAGAGGAGACTAGGTGTTTCATCCTAATTAAGCTAATTATCCATTAAATTAGCACAGATTATATTTTTTTCTATAGAAACACATCTATCTCAATGAGTGTTGCATTTCTTAATATCTGAACCTTATTAGCTTTAAGTGTCAGGGAGTAATGGCGATGGCTAAGGAATTATTTAAATGCAAATTTATGCAGCCTTATAATCAGATCATCCTCTCCATATGGAATACCCGTGGTGTAAGCATGAATTTCTTACCATGTATAAGTGATCATAAGAAGTGTTAAGAGAACCGAAATAAGGGGCTCTGCGGTGACCAACGCTGTTAATGAAGTATCTGTGATTTTCCCATATATATACTGAAATAACATTAGAAATCTCACATGGAAAACCTCATCTCCAGGGCAGGTAACAAAACTGATCCGAAAATGTTGATTTTGTGCTACTGGAATCATGCATGTGAGCCACACAGTAAAAAAAAAACGGCTTTAATTTACCTTCCAGCAGGTCTCGGGTCAGACCCAGCTGGCTGATGATGTACCGTGGGATGTCTGTCTTGATCCCCTGGCCCACTTTGGCGTGACCCTCTGCTGCCTCAAGCAGGTGATAAAACTCTTCTGGGTCAAACTCCTGTCAGCAGCATCAAAGAGTAATGAAAGAGGAGAGTTTGAGGCTGGGCTCCTGTCAGTGTGTGTGGCTTGTAACGCACTCGAAGGTCTTAAGCAGCACCTCAAGTCTAGTTTCTGCTGATTTATTACTTCTAATAAAACTCCATATCCAAATATTTGACAAAATCAAATATTTTTAGATGAGACTAGTGTATTGTTTAGAGCAAAGCCCTGTTTTAAGGATCCAATTGCAGCTTTCTTGCACTTGAGTTATAACAATGAATTCATTTAGAGAACTTCTGCAGAAATGAAAGCCAGAATATTTCAGTCATATGTCAAGGAGGGATCCAGAGCTAGAAGAGATTTAATAATCTTATGTTCAATTAGGAAGAGCTTTTCTTCTTCCGCAGCTTACCAGGCATTCGAGGAGACGAGCCGGCCGAGAGATTATGATGAGGATCTTCCGCACCAGCTGGGTGATGACGGTCACCTCCTCGCTTTCAGAGCGTTCGAAGGCCTGGGAAAGTGTGGAACAGAAAGAGGAAAATTTTACACATCATAGCGTCAAATAACTTGTCGGTACTCTTTTATGTTTTAACTCAACTTGTTATTCCAAAAATGAAGAGATGCAGTGCTAACTGTAATAAATATAAACTATATTATGAAAAAACTAAAAATGTCAAAGATTCAGACGAAGGAAGACGACTTTTAGTAATCTGTAAAAAACCCCACACACAAACAGTCATGTTTTACAAGAGGGTAATGTAAACACATAAAGTAGTGTTTACGTCACACAAATGGAAAAATATATGCTGCTGAGTAGGTTCCTGATATCACAGACTGGAAAGTAGGAAAGAGTTTGTTAGTTCTGTCCCAGTTGCTGACTAGGCCAGGAATCCTGCGTTAAAAATATGATTGTTTCAAGATGCCATCATAGTATTTACAACATTTATAACAAAAAATACATATAACATGATCTAATTGCTTTAACAGAAAACATGAAATTTATTATATTTCATATGTTACAAAGTAATATAGGAAATTATTTATTACAGTTGTAGTAGTTATACTACTACTACTACTACTGTAGTTGTACAGTGCTACAGTCGTAGCACTTATTTTTGCCATTTAAGCCTATTTAACTTAATAAATGGTCTAAAGCAAAAGGCAAATTCAGAATAAAAGCCTGCTAAAGTTACCATTTTAAGCCAATGTGCTCATTTCACAAAATTATTTACATTTATCCTGTTTCAGTGTATTTGTTCTTTAGATTAATTGAAGTAGCATAATCTACTGCAGTCAAGCTGACTAAACAACATGAAACTTGTTGCTTGCTAACTGCGGTCATAAAGCAGCTTTAGCTTAATTAGAGTTGACAAATGTTTAGTTTTCACACACCAATCGTAGTCCATGTTTTTCGCAACTGGATGCAGCTAAATCTGTCTTTGTTGTAAAGGAAGGGAAAAGAGCAGGAGCAGTCTGTCAGCCAGCTGGGAGGCAGTGTGCAGCAAAGTAGAAGAAGAAAATTTCAGTCACTCGGGCAGATTTCATCGAAAAGACATTAAGCCAGATGTATGATGGAAACCTTGATTTTTGCCATGGCTTCTGTTCTACTGCAGCAGAAATAGAGTAAGATTTCTTGATTTTTTTTTTCCATGTTTCTCGTTAACAAAAAAAAAAGAAGAAAAGAAAGTGGAAAAAGCTACAGCTGGGAACAAATATTAAGTCATGTTTGTGGAAGAGAGAACCTGTTCCACTGTATGGGAACAGACTTATCAATTCAGCTGGATGTACAAGTTGGCCATGCCCTATGCCTGCAACTATGTAAAAACACAGACGGGGAAATAAGCTGCTTTGACCACTGGTATTTTGCCAGCATAACAATATAAGTCACATTTAAATTACAAAGTTTTAAATTTTTTTATGTATATTTAATACTTTTGGATTATGCTTAATTTTCACAAACTCTTCCATGTTGGCTTAAAGTGCCTCCAGCCTTTACACAGGCTTTCAGCTGCCAGATCTATTGTGTGTTCCTCTGCCTATCAGACGATTATTGACCGACCTGTGTGACTGTGCATTTCACTCAAGCTCAATCAATCTGCTCCCAGTACTTTACCACCAATTATTATTTTTTGCTTAAAACTCCTGTGTAAAATCTGGGAAGCCCATTTCTGCCATAATTTCAGCAGCTGCCTGTTTTCTCACCTCATGCAGCAGTTTTTCCAGCTTCTCCTGCAGCTCAGCGAAATAGCGGGAAGTAACCAGGCCTTTCTGAGACTTGTCCAGACAGTCTCTGACCAGCTCAACCAACTGGTGCTGGATGAAGCCCAGCACGCCGTCAGCCAACCGGAGGGAGCTGTCTGGAGAGTAATGGGTGACAATCTCCAACAAGCGCTCCTCCATCTGGGCTGTGGCCTTCAGGCGGGACAAGAACACAAACACACAATTAAAATAATCAACAGAACAGTAAATATAATTGTCACTCCCTTGGTGGCACCAAATGTCCTTTATTTCCTGTGGGTGGATTCATATGGCTGTATCTCTTTATCCATGATTCATTCAACAAGTTTTTAGCACCTGTTAAGACTTGTAATGCACCAGGACTGAGCAAATGCGTCTTAATCAGTCTTAGAACAGTATGTTTTGAGAAACCCCAGTTGTTTTTTGTCTTTTACAGATTAAACATCCCAAATTTAGACTTGCTTAGATGTGTACGTGTGAAGGCAGATGCAGAAAGTGTAAGGTATCTCTTAACACTCACCCTCGGAAAACGTTCTCGGTAAACATGGTTCATCATGACTATCTCGTTATCAAAGGAGACGGTGGATCGCCCGGGACTACAACAAAAACAAACAAAGAAACTAAGGTAAATATCAGGTAGAGATCCTCAAATCCAGATCTCACGGTCCGGTATCCTCCAACTTTCAGATGCGTCACTAGTTCAAAACACCTGAATCAAATGGCTGAATCATCTTCAGTGTGCAGTTAAGTTCTCCAGTTTGACTAATGACCTATTTCATTGACTCAGGTGTGTTGAGGCAGAGACAGATCTAAAAGTTGCAGGACATCCGCCCTTTACGACAGGAGTTACAACCCCTGATCTAGGGTGACTGAACAATATTTCATATTTTTAATCAATACATAATTAAATCACTATGTCTTCTGAACTACAAAGTGATTTGAAAGTAGACACAGTTAAGATATTTGCATACAGCGTGAAAGAAGTTTTTTTTTTCTCACATCTGATTTTAAATTGTAATAAAAGTTTTCCGGTTTAGGTCCATTAGGATAACCAAAATGATTTCTGTCTGAAAATAATTATTTCTGCCAGAATTTTGTAAGATTTAATCAAACTTCATATTCAGAGGTTTACATACGTTCCCCAGTAATTCCAGTTTAGTTTGCTGAAATTGCGCCCCATTCCTCCCGACAGAGCTGCTTTAACAGATGTCTTAAGATGTTGCTTCATTATTTCCACACATAATGAAATGTTGTGCAGCAAAATACTCGCACAGCATGATGCTACTATGTCCATATTTCACAGTTCAAGATCGGATCAGTGAAATTACTGAACATTCTGTCAGATGCATTTTTTAAATTAATATTGATCATATATTACATCACAACATATATTGTTATTGATTTATTGCCCAGCCCTGTATGCTCCTTAACACTCACATGCTGTCTCTGTTCTCTTCCTAATATCTTGGCTGATTTTCATTAGATTTTTTTTTCATGAAGTCACTGAAGGAAGTAGTGATGTGTAATGTGTTGACACAAGATACTGTAAAAGGTGTGGCTCTGTTGAATTAAAAGTAATGTATTAACGGTAATTGTAAACCTAAAAACTATGACATCATCCTCTGTGATTTCCCAAATTGTTAAAGTGAAAGTAATCTATAATAATCTGCCCAAACAACAATGAAGAATATAATTGTATGTCATTATCCGAGCATTTAGGGAATGCAAATAATTTTGATGAATTTAACTGACGTGTAACATGAGATGTGTAGCCAGAAGAGAAAGGCTATATCCTTTTATAAGTGAACCTGGTTTCAACTGTCCACAGCACTCACATCATCACTCTCTCTGGACATAGAAGCAGTCTGCTAACTTCACAGCATCTAAACAAACGCACATAAACTCATTATGGTTGTGACGGACAGGGTTTTCTAGGTCAACTTCAAAGCGCATGTGATTTCATTCTGTCGAGAGTGAAGCCAGAATTTTAATTTGACAGCACCTAAGCTGGAAAAGCTGCACTTATGGTGGATTTCGCTGTCAGGCTTGAATGTTTCTATATAAAACATATCTTTACCAGCAGCCGAGGCTTCTCTCAGCCAAACTGAGTGAGTCATCAACACCAATCAATTAGTCATGTACTGCAACACCACTTCAGCATTTAAGCCAATGAGATAAGCGTATTTGAACTGCAAATACTTGCTTGATGGAGCTTCAAACAGAACAGATGGAGGGAAAACCTATCACATGCAAACAGGCTCCCCAGGCCATTCCTTTATTTATTTATTTATTTTTATCATGAAAAGACAGCTCTGTTTCTCTGGATGGCTGCTGCCGAACACACACAATGCTGCATCTCTCGGATCAAGACCTCCAATCACCTCTCTTTTCCTGAAAACTAACCCACCCTCGATTACAGTTCGGCAGCTTCATCCCGGAGGCGCTCCGTTAGCTAGCACGCCCACGTACTGCACACCATGGTGCCAGAACATGGAGCACTCAGGCAGCGCACAAACAGCACAGAGCAGAGCCAACAGACAAAAGTTGTCAAGATCACACTGGCCTGCAGTCAGACCTCCACCTGCCTGCCTACCAACATGAACGTGCCGGTATTAGGAGGTGAGAAGAGGCGCTAAAAGCTGCACTTGTCCAGGTCATCGTGATATCTGGTAGTCTGAGAGCTAGTTGAAAACCTGCAAATCTCTGCCTGAAATTAATCCGAAATATTTTCTTGCATAACAAGCGCGAGTTAATCCAGTTAGAGGGATTACTGTTTTTAATCTGCATAAAATATCAATTCAATATCTTCATCTGCACAAAAGAGATCATAACGAGGGTTCACACAGAGCGGTGCAACAAATGAACACTTATGTAACTCAAAGTTAACCAAAAGTAATTAAAGTATGCAAAGTGTTTTGTAGCACTTTTTTACTTTCCATCCAGAAAAATGAGCAGCTAAAACTTTCTCTTGAAAATATACACTGAGGGTTCTTACTCATTTTCTATTGTCATATTTCCAGATTTTCCAGACTAATTCCCTGAATCCTCAGTCCTTTTAAAAAGTATAAACACAAAGATTCACTATAGATTGTTGCCAGGTTTAAAACATGGATCCTACAAAAATATGATGGATAAAAAAAAATATTTTTTTCTGTCATTTATTTATTCCAGACACATTCTAAAAATCAAAACAAGTTTTATTGTTTCTGTAAGTACCGATACTATTTGGTGCACTGATTGCAGTTTTCTGGCCGATTACCAATCTTTAAAAATGCTGATTTAGATTTTGACCGATTTAGTTTTTTTCTGAAAAGTTGCTGAATACAAAGACTCTAATTTGGCATCAGTGGAATGACTGTTGGTAACCTTGCATGTGCAGACGTGACCTGGCAGAGGAAAAGGGGGGCAGTGGCTTATGAAATCGAATTCTTGTGCAAGTGTCAGCCGATCACAGATCTCTCAAAATTAAGGAAATGGGGGGGCTGATTTATTGGATAGCTCCTAACAAATACAGACAGTAAGCACATATTTTTAAGGATTATCTACCTGAGGCTCCTTGACCGAGGTCGTATGACCGGTGAGGGCCGTCCGTCCTCGTCAGTAATGCTGTCTGTGCTGCGGAAGTGCTTGAAAAGGAAGTGTAGCTCATCTTGGGTTGGCTGGTAAGGAAGCTGATGAAGGCGCTCCTGGGAGGATGAGGATGACTACACACAGACAAAATTAGATCATTAATTACATTCTACTAACCCTAACCATTTTGCTTACTTTTTACTTTCACATTTTGTTTTTGTCAGGCTATTAAAGCGCTGAAGCTAGAAGCAACTGTGATAAACTTCTGAAACAAAAAATTATTCAAATAAAAGAAGAGGCTACGACTCAGCAGAAGAGCTAGGGAATGGCAACGGAAAAACATACTCAGGAAGCAACACATAGCAGTTCATATCGGGACTAATACAAAGGAAAACTGTCTCAAACCGAATGAGTCATGTTGCAAAGAGGGCAATTATGATTCAAGCCAAACTATTTCGACAAGTTCTTTGTGCAGAAATTTGACAGTGTCAACATAACAAATTCATCAAATCATCAAATCATGTTTCCTTTTCGTCTTGGAAGCCAATGTTACTTGTTAGCCTTTTAGGGGCATGATTCTGAGAAACAAGGATGAGCTAATAATCTAGAAAACCACAAACATGATCTGACAGGTTGGACTTCCTTCCCTCTGTCTCCAACTCAGGGCATCTGTGGAGGTTTTCTGATGGGTCTCGAACTCAAAAAAACAAAACAAAACGAGGAGTAAGTACTGAAGTGTTTGTCAGAAGCTGGGATGAAGACAGACAGGAAATTAAACACTTCTGCTAATTTTGGAAGGAGGGTAAACAATAACGAAAGTAACCAAACCACTTCTTTTATAAATATTATGTCTGAAAAGGCCAATGAAAACCTTTGAATAGATCACTGGTCCTCATTGACCTTTGGGCCTACACTGTCTGACCCTGACTAATTAACTATCTCATTAAATACAACACATCTACTCTGATTACAGACCCTCCTCTCATCAAACTTGCCATCTGAAAGTTTCCACCATCACCAGACATTTTGACATTTCTATTCAAAAATTCGCCTTTCAGCAAGAAAACTTCTGCGCACTGGTATTGTTGCAAATATAAAAGGTTTTCATGAACAGCCATCAGAAATATAATCTTTTGACACAGACTCTTTTATTTCCCCCCCTTATTAACATCCAGACTGCCTGTTCTCCTTCTGATGTAGAGTTTCAAAGACTGCGAGAGTGACTCATTGAAGCAGACGACGCAGATAAACAATTAGCGGTTTGTCATCTTGGGCTTGGCATTTTCTGGCCCTCATTGCACAAACGAAATGTGCTACTTGGGCTGACAGAAGTGTGAAAAATGCTTTGGCTGCCTTGTGTCAAGCAGCGAGGATGTTGTCGCGTTTCTGGGGGTCACTTACTGAGACGGTGGAGCTCGGCGGATTGGTTCCATAGCCGGATGAAGGGAGGGAAGCCAGAGACCATCGTCGGCCCTCAGCTCTGAGACACACAAGCAGAAGCGTGTTATGTAAGCCTCGGCAGCAAACACATTAGTTAGTTAGATGTGAGAGTCCCTATATGAGAGGCAATCTGGTTACTATAAGAGCATAAAATTATTGCTCATATTCACATAGAAGGCTTTTTCTTATTTATTTTTTATTTACAGCATCCCTGTCTTATCTGGCCTGAGGCAATGCCTTAGAAATTGAAGCTTTACGTCAGAAGGAACATTTTGTGAAAAACAAACAGAAAAGTAAGAAGTGAAGAATTAAAAAGAAGATACCTTTCAGCACGAGCCAAATGACTGAGATCAGGACAGCAAGGGGGGGGGGGAGAAAAGCAAAGACAGAGAATCTGTGAGTTTCAGGATTCTTGCACAAGCGATCCTGTGACCTCTGGCATTCAGCTGAGGGATTAGTACTGACAACACTGCCTTCCTTGCCAGTTTTTATTTGTCCAGATACAAAGAGTTAGACAGCACAGAAATTAATTTCAGAGTGTTTTTTTTTTACATAACAGAAAACGCCAAAGTCTTGAGCTGTGCAAGTTTGAAGTTTCTATAAATGTTTTTTTTAAAGAGTGAAAGCATGGTATCTCAGAGGTGAAACGCACACTAAACAACACCTTTAAAGCATAAGAACAGATACATTTATATGTGTTTGCACATATTTGTGATACCTTAAAAAAATAGAATTATGTCTGTTTTACCACATAGTTACTGAAATACTTGTGTAGACTGAAATCTCCCAAGTTATATCATATTTCTAAGGGTAAAATGTTTAAAATTAAATATTCATCCATTAGCTTTCATCTCTGGAAAGATTTTCACTTAAATCAGCAAAAATTGTCTCTAAACATAGGGTTAGAGGGGAAGCACCTAAAACGCTCATCAGTTTTTAATGACTGTTCTCGAGTTTCTCCGAGGTGCAGCCGTACTCGAAGGGCTCGCACGCCTGCAGCAAGACAAGCGTGTTGTCAAGGGAACCCGATTGAATGATGTGCGAGTGGGCTTCAGGGGGTAGCCTCGGTATGTTTGCTCTCCTCCTGCTGAGGGGGAGTCAGCTGTAAGAAGACCTGGCAGAGGAGGAAGAGGAGGGAAGGTGTGAGCGCTCTGGGCTGAGTCAGCCTCCATTACCGTACTGCTGCTTCTCCTTCCTTTCCTTTTCCTCTGTCCTCTTGCTCTAGAGGGGGTTCCCTGGAAACCCCTCTAGAGCGATATCAAGAATAACATTTAGTTTTTCTTTTCTTACCTTTTGTATATGCGTTTAGTTCATTTTGATTGTCAAGTTACAAAAAGCTACAAAAACTTTTACCTATTTTTAGTTCATCTTGGTAATCTCTTGCATAGAAACATATTACAGTCCAAAAACTGCAAACTACAAAGTAAATTGAAACAAGATGCTTGCAAAGACTGTATAAAAAGATACACAGCACTTAGCTGTGGGAAGACCAATCATTTCTCGAAACCTGTCTTGATGACATTAAAATGTGTTAGATATGGATGGGAAACGGGGGAACAGCATCTCAATTGAGAAGTACGTGGGTGGATGCATCATGTTGCTGGGTGGGGGTCTGGGGGTTGTGCAGAAAAAACTGGTGCACTGCACGAAATATACAATACATAAATAAATAGAAATAATTTTGGTGAACCTAACTGATCTAAAACATGAAAAGTTTACCTTAATTTGATCTCAGACAGTGAGAGAAAAAAAAAAGGTATGTAGGAAAACATCAGGCTTCAGTAATGTGTGTAATAAAGAGAAATACAATTTATATCAAACAACAAAGAATGCTAAATACAGGTATATTAAAAGCAACTACATTAATCAAAAACTATCGAAGCAACCAAACAAAGATGTAGCCCAACAGGAAGAACAAGCTTTCACAGTTAGGGTTGGCATACCTTCGGGCAAATGGAAAGTTGAGGCAGGCACTGGTCGACACATTTCGAGGGCTGTCTAGAGGGCTGCTCACAGCTAAACAAGGAAACTCAGTGTCATTAGCAGAACAATTCACAGCTGTAAAAACAGACACATGGCAATAGCACAAGCAAACTGTCTTGGGTCTATTTGCAATGGGCAATGTCCCAAAAATAGTGACGTCATGTCTGGAACCTTTAAAAAGGGAAACATAAGTCGATAATGCCGAAGATCCAACATTAGAGCTCGGCATTACTTTTCAAAACATTACGCCACCGATCTGCAAACAGTAAAACCAGGGGAAAATCCTCAGTCTGCATTGTTTTTGCTGGAATCTGGGGATGCGGGTTCACTAGAGACTGTGTTTGTTTACATCCAGCCTGTAGAGTGCCCAATTAGGGCTTGATTTTATTCTGTGATTAGATAATCCTTAGCATAATTGAGTTCAAAAGGGAACGCATCTGCATATTGCCGCTATGAAGAGCTCTTGAGCAAAACTGTTCTCATAGAGCGCAGCTGCCTGATGGTGTTAAGGGGCTTTGCGCTGTGTGCACTGCTGTTTGAAAAACCAGGAAGATATCACCCAAATATTTAGAAATGTGAAACTGAGGAAGGAGTTGAGTCATCCCTCATTTCTTTATATTTTGTGTTTGCAAAAAGCCTAATTTCTTTGTCTTTTGTAAGTGATTTGTTGCAGTACTTCTCCAGGGTCCATGATGTTATTGCTTAAGGTTTACAAAATACTATTTTTGCTGTTGGTGTATTTGAGGGATTTTGGGCATGTTTTCCATGTTTTAATAACCCCTTAAATGTCGTAACGACACAGGTGTCTTCATGGATCCATTGACTTGTAAGCATTTTGCGGGTGATAGTTAAGGGATTAGAATGCAAAGCAAACATTCATCTGATAATTGCTCTAACAAAGTCTACAAACATTTTGATGACGACCACATTCAGGATTACTAGAAAATTTGTTTTTTAGGACAAACTGCTGGTTTGAAGTTCTGCACAGTACTTTATGTTTACATTGGGCCCTCTGTACATGAAGAGTTATTTTATGCTCCAACATAAAATAACTGGTCATGCTGAAACATAAGACAAACACCAGCATGTTAGGGATTCCAGTTTTAAACCTCTCCTCAATTTCCTGCTCTAAAGACTGTTTCCTCATCTGGAGTTGTTCCAGCTCTGTGACGCAGGACAACGTCTGGAACCAGCTTAGAAGTTGTGGCACGTTATTGTCAACTTGGCCCGCCTCATTTAAATCCACTGTATTAGCACTACACAACTCCAAGCAGATGACTAACTATTTGCTTCCCTATTTTACATTGTTTTTCTTGTGTGATTGTACTTCTGTTATTTCATAATCTGAATGACTAATTTAGGTTTACGTTATGCCAAATTTAGGTGAAGAAAAAATGAAGTCACGACTGCTTGTCCTCCAATGTTTCGCCAGTATATTTCTTAATGTAACTGGCTTGTGATGAGGATTCTTTTAAGAACTTTCGTCAGCTGTAATCAAACTAGTTACATATGCAAATTACTGTGGCAACTTGAATTTAAAGTTGATCACAAGAACCAGCTTTCAAAGGTTTTCAACCAGGATTAATGCCCGTCATCGCCTAAATGCCCGTCATTGCGACAGAAAGGAACCGTCGTCAAAACAATCGTTACCTGTGTGGAGTGAGAGCGGGGAAAGAGGCCGTGACAGCGTGGGTGAGGGCGTCCCGACGCCGAGACTCTTCCTGTTGCTGCTGCGACAGCTGAAGCGCAAACAGAGGAAGACACAGTCAACACACGTCACTTATCTGCATCTCTCCACACAATTCACATGGAAATGATCCTGTCCGAGTTTGCATACCAAGCAGCAGAGGCTGAACAGGGAATAGAAGAATGGAAGAAATCGAGTCTAACCACCTGATTAATTGCAGCACTCAAATGCACACGGTAAGCAGCATGAGGACTTGGAAAAATAAAGTAAGCCGAATCAATTTGAAGCAGGAATGACTGGTAATCTATGCAAATGAAATTATATTATTTATCCCTTTGGTCCCTGCATTTGCAAAGCAGGGGCTATGCGAACAGTGTGCTCTCATCTCGCTCTCAGAGAGCTGATAACTGGGTTTTACTTTCTTACAATGACAATTGAAGTCTTTTATTTGAATCCCCACCCAAGATAGTATCAGTCAGGAGAGTAACAACCCCAGTGTATTCACCGAAACCGAGCGTAATTGCAGTGGCCCTGGCTGTATTCATCTGCAATCGTGCATTTGACTAAATGCAGTGCTTCAGGTTGTCTTTATGTACAGGAGTCAGACTGTGTGTGTGTGTGTTTGCAGAGCGGCAGCTTGTAGACATAAAAGCTCTGAGACAGCATCAGTTGGCAGATTAAAAGACACTTGACCTCTAAAGTAGTAGACTATTATCCTCTAAGCACCGACTGTTGTGGAGAACTGAATGACACAAAAACATACCTGTTTGTGTGTAAATCGTACTCTACACTACGGTTGTACCTTTCATACAAGATGGTTTTTAAGTATAAAAACCACCATTTGAATTTGAGTTTATCTCAAAGTCACTCACACATATAATAAGCAAATGAGATATACTGGAGAATGACATTTCTTTTTCTCTTTGATCAATAAAACTGTTTGACAGCTTGAAGAGGTGAAAAAAAGACTAAAGAAAAGCCTCACAAAATCTATATAATCCACAGTTGAAGCAGCAGACACATTATGTGTTGACATATTTCAGAAATGTAGTCACAGAGAGACAACTAGAAGAGACTACAAGATGACATCAGCATTCCTCTTAGCCTTTAACCTAAATAGGACATGCAACGTATGGTACACTGCAAAAACAGATATTCTTCTCCCTTAGGTTCATAGCAAACATAGACTTCCAATAATGAGTAGTCAGTCCAGCAACTATTAAAACAATAAAATAAAATCCAATATCAATATCCATATCAACAATACATTTTAGAAAAAAGTTTCTTCTGACCATCATCTCCTGGTTTGGCAACAGCAAAAAATAAAAATAAAAGAACGTTAGTTGTAGTTCCTTCATAACCTGACCATCTGCTTACTTTCTAAAGTTTTTTTCTGCAGTATTAAACAATAACCGTTACCAAATACATTACAGGCTTTCATAAAAGAAAAGTTAAACTTATTAGACTCCAGGCAATACTTTGTTGTATGCGGTAAAGATACATTTCTGATATATTTGCACCGATTCCAATATACCTCCAGTAGTAATTGTCCACACATGGTGCTGTTTAAACCTATCATACTATTGCCTTTAAAATAAATAAAGGTTATTAGTAGAGGTGGATGTGTGCAATCACAATTTCCAGACATAAAATATAGCTGTTAAAACATTTTTTCTTTTTAAGATTTGAATCAGTTGTGAAATTTTGTCAACTTGTGAAGGTTTCCAAGAGGTTTAGATCTGTTTCATGTGCTGAGTGAAGGCTGAAGAACAGACATTTGTCTCATTGCTCCTGGAAAAAAGCCTCTGACCTGTCCTGCTGAGCATAGGCAGACCTTTGTGTACTAAAACGGTTGACCAGGGAGTTTTAAAAACTGGTGACCAGCCAAACAGACAGACCGTATCTTTCTGAAGACCGAAAATATCCGGCTAAGCTAAGCTAATTTACTTAGCATTAGTTGTTACGTACTACAGCCATCTGTTTTCTTAGTTTTTACTGGAATGCTAACAGACATTATTTTAATTCCAAAGTTGGATCATCTCCAACTTGATGAAGACCAGAGTCGACTCTCACAGGAAGTAATCTTTACACTTTGGACATTGACATTTTCTCATTCTTGGCCAAACCCCTCGCTTTGGTTATTTCTCTAATCTGTAACTCCAAAGATTCCCATCGGGTGTTCTTAAAGCTCACATCCTCTACCAGAAGCAACCTACTGAAACTTTTCTGAAAATATGTTTCTCTTTTCCTTTTAGTGCTCTCAGTTTCAAACCAAATAGATTACGCGACAAACTTCTACAGCAGTGCACGATTATAGGAATAGTGTGACAGTGCCTAATCCACTCTAACATTGTGTTATTGCACTCTACAGTAACAATAATACAATCAAGTTTATACATCAGACAGCTGAAGTCTAACCACGGGTATCAAATAGTTGATGCATGCACACATCAGTTACAAACTAACTGATGTATGCATACATCATCACGGCTAAGGGATGTCTTAAAGAATCAATTTTATTTCAAAGATGCAAAGATTTACAAAAATGTGAGGTCAACTGGGACATCTACAGATCTTAGTTACCAAAAATAGAGACACTTTATATACTGCTCAAAAAAATAAAGGGAACTCTTAAGTGTTCACTTAAGTGTTTAAGTGTTCCCTTTATTTTTTTTTTTTTTGCAGTGTAGTTTAATACAGATGAGACTCATCATACTTAGTGCATGAAGCTGAAATCTCTTCATCTTTGCCCTCTGAGATTTCCCTCAACTTGTGAGATTTATTTCCGCCTTCAGAGCAGCTCTGCCATGAGAAAGATTATACAACTACAACTACAAAGCTACAGGCAAATGCAGGACAAAACAGCATGGTCATATCAGATGAAGAGGGAAAAACAGTTGAGAGCCTAAACACACACAAAAAAAGGAAACCGACTGTCAACAAGCTCAAGGCTGCAGGGGGAGAGAGGGCTGTGTGTGCATCAACAGCAACAGCAGGCCCAGCTAGAACGACAGATGTCTGGAGCCGAGGAAGCATGTGTGTTCTTTTTTTCTTTTAGAGCATCAGACCGGAGAAGCAATAATAGAAAATAAACTCAGGTCGCAATAAAAGAAAAATCACATTATTATTCAATAATCTGACAAATAAATAGAGGCCTGAACAGATTTTAAATAATCATTAAATAGAAGGAGAAAATGCACTGATCAGGCTTATCCACAGCTGATTCTGATATCCTATTTTCACTG
Source organism: Poecilia reticulata (assembly GCF_904066995.2). Classification (NCBI taxonomy): domain Eukaryota; kingdom Metazoa; phylum Chordata; class Actinopteri; order Cyprinodontiformes; family Poeciliidae; genus Poecilia; species Poecilia reticulata. Next base: position 11,869,892 of record NC_088833.1, on the reverse strand, counting down.
ACATTTTGCCTACCAATTCCAATTTTGTTTTCTTTAACATAACGCACCAAACATAAAAATCTGTGATGGAGGTTCTGCCATACTGTTGGTTCTGAATCCAAGAGAAAACTAAGGAATTTCAATATTAGCATCTCTTATCAAAGCAACGTTTATCAGATTTTTTAAACATCAAGAAGTGCATACTTTTTTTTTTAATAGCTGAAAGTAGTTTTAGTTTTATTTCTTGCGATTTGGTAAATCTATAATCATATTGTAATTTTATGAGAAACTGTTAAAAAGATTATTTTCTAGGCTCTATTCTTTAAATTAGATTTTTTTTTTAACTCTACAACTTACCAGTTATTTAAAGCCAATGGCACCATCGCAATATTATTGATCTGCTAAAATAAATGTTGGTTGCATTACTGTAATTTTTAAAACATTTGTGCATCTTTACATTTCAACCAATTCAGCTCAGAGGGAAAAAGCAAACAATGCAGAAACCTGCAATGGATACTGTGTGACACCCTGATTCAGGTTTACAGGTAAACATGACAACAGAACTGTGGAAATCAGACACCTTGTTACCAGAGTCTCATGGTGACCCACATAGTGTATCTGTTTCTTTAAGCCTGCAAACTGCTCCTTTTGTTTAGCCACAGCCAGAGAAACATACAGTCAGAGCTGCTGAAAAATGCTGACGTTCATTAAGGATTAACGATGCTTTTTATATATAAACTAGCATGCTGTGGCTCTGTTAACACCCAAACAGAAAATGTGTGCTAGCCTGCGCCAAGAGCAGACATCACTCACATTTAAATCAACATAGGGTCACGTTTAAGCTTTTAAAAACTGTTTTTGTCATCATATACGAACTCCTTATTAAAGTACCTTTTGGATCGTTTCAGCAGCGAAACAGGAACAAAACGGGATTTGTTCTGGCTCGGAACCGCAGAACAGTGACTCGGATCCGACATCCTGAAAAAAATTTCAAGCGAAATAACCCCGTCTCCAACTTAACGAGGGATTTTTCTTTTTTCTTTTACAAAACTGCAGCTCTGGTGGATGTGAAAGCCGCTTCTTTCCCTCCTCCTCCCGCCGCTACTGCTGCTGCTGCTGTCCCCACCATCGTATCTTCTTCTCTGGGATTCCTTTTGTATTCATTCTGTCTGCCGCGTGCTGTTCGGTCCCAAAGGCTGCGGAGCTGCCGTCCTCTTCACATCCTCCGGTCCGCTGTCCCACAGCAGCCCTCAGTCCGGAAAGCCCACTCCATGGCAGGTGGTCAAGTGTGTGTAAGACCGTCTGACGACAACAATAACAATCGTACACACAATAGTTTTTGGCAGAGCAGCCGCTAGCTGCGTGTGCGTCCGCGTGAGGAAGCTGGAGATTGTTGATGCGTTCAGGTGCTGCTCGGGAATCTCGGTCGTACACTGCTACTATATATTCCGTTTGAACAAATTGTGTACAATGTAGCTTACATAAATACAGTTTAGTCGATATTAAAAGGGTTAGCATACCTAGAAAATATTTGATGTACACAGTTTTATGAAGGGCTGTTTTTCTGTTGAATAATGTCTTGTTTGGCTTTGTTTGCCAAAAGTATAAACATTTATAATTACATTCATCTTTAATTTGATAAATAATGACACACAAAGTAGTGTCCCATACATTTAGAAATTTTAACCCTTTATAAGTCCAGGCAAAAATATTTAAAAACATAATTCAGCGCAAACTGTACAACTTCTGGTAGTGTAGCCAATATTGCAGTGCATGCTTCTTTTGTAGTAGGGAATCCAAAATGTCCCACAGAACCTGAAAGCAACTGAAAAAGGTGGATCATACCATGAGGAGCCAGGTAGAGGGAAGATAGAGTCCAACTTCGTACTTTGTATATTCCGCTGGGTAATTTCGCTATCTATTTGTACTATTGTGTGATTTTTTTTAATTTTAAAGATTAAAACTGACCCAGAAAACTTTACCTCATTGCTCCCAACTTTATTATGAGGTTCGGGTATTGGTCTTGATTTGTATAACATATTGCCCCACTAAAAACGGGGTTTGGTAATTTTTTACGGGTTATTTTTTTATTTTTGAAACAATTAAAAAATATATAACCCTCATTTAAAAAAATTGTGCTTAATCAAACATCAGAATCTTAAAATAACTTTGAACTGTCCTATACTCAATCTCCAGAAATCAACTTTGGTATCATTTTAGTATGATAAGTATTGAAGGAAACGTTGTGAAATAATTTCACCCTTTCTACATATAATTTTTCCTTTCCATGTATTCACTTTGTGCAGTAGTGGCTTACAGCATCCTATCTGCAGAATCTCAGCCTTTTCACCAGATATGAGGCAGATTGTTGTCATATTTACTTTGAGACATTCTTTTGCATCAGTATTGCTGAGCCAAGCTGCTGCACACGATGTGCCAAAATCAGAGACTGATGTCAGGAAGCAAATCACTTACATCCAAAGATAGACTCTGATGCAAGAGTAGGAACATGTTTCTGGATTTGTGAAGTAACAATGGAGGGGGCTTAAAAGAGGGGGGCTGTCTCCAATGTAAAAACAGTGTGAATGAAGAACAAACACCTCTTGCCATGCTGTGGCACGACTGTCTGAAAGGGAGCTTACTGTGCGTCTGTGACAGATTTTCGCAGCTTAAATAAAATTTGCTGATTTTTTTTTTTTCTTCTTCTTTTTGCCCCCCGACAGAGTGAATAAGATTCATTAAAGTACAGAGCGTACTGAGACAGCCAAGCACAGCTCAAACATCCAAAAACACGCTGGATGCAGCAGTCTCTGTTTGCAGTGCTGCCTTCCTCCACAGCACCCTGCACTGTTACCAAGCAACCCGCAGAGGCACAACTGATAGGTCGAAATAGGAGCACCTCAATATACGGTGGAAAAAAGAAAACAAAACTCTGAAATTTTTACCCAGTTATTTGTTTTCGGTGCAACAGCTCCCTTTATTCGGCTCTTGTTTTTACCAGTACTCCATCATCTGAGTCAGTTCCAACCTGTTCTGGTCTATGTCACCTATCAGTCCCTGCATTTATGTTAAAAATAAAAAAGATTTTCTGAAGGCATCCACAGCAACATCAATCGTTATTTGTCGATTATGAAGCTGTAATCATGAAGCCAGAGCAACAAAGACAAGTTGTAATATTTTTATTTTTTTTTAACTACTGCGCAGAACTTTTAAACCTCAGCTAATTTCTTTTAGCAGCGCTTCCATGGATACTGGATGATTGTTTTAATCAGTAGCTCTCCGGGCTTTTTCAAGAGCTTTCATGCTTTTTTGTTGGAGTCCATTGTTCACAAGTGAAACCATGCAAGCCAGGTTAAAAAAAAACAAAAATAAGCGAAGATCTTACACAGGACTGTAATTCTTCAGTTTATCATCCACTGCATTTAGCTCCTGTCAAACTGTCTTAATGTTCATGATTTTTTTACTCTTCATTTTTTTTATTTGTTTTATCCCAAATGACATACATTGAAAGAGGATAGCAGTTCTTTTGGACATAGAATAGTTTGAAAAATGATTCAATTAACACATAATAAAACATACAAATCAGATAAAACGTGCAGAATAAAAGCAGTAAGGCAATGCACATTTTAACTAGCTTTTGACAAGAATCTGTGTAGCAGTCTGGTAGCTTTGCTTTTGCATGTTGCAGTTCTGTTTCCCTGATATATACTATATATACAGCTAAGAAGCTTCATGGTGAGGGTGAGAGGTTTCTGATAATATTCATGTTCCTGCAGTGGCTATGAAACTGGTAAGAGACAGAAGGTAGTACCAGTGAAATTATCTTTTTAATATTCCTTCACTGTCTTCTGTAGGGATCTGTTTCATGCTGTATTGCAGCTGAAGCACCACATTTTGGTATTGCTACACACGTCGTGAGGATGCTAGACTGCAGCCTTTTTACAGATGCAAATAGAGAATTGGGAGCAAATTGTTACTTTGTGTCTGGGTACTTTGCTAAAGGACCGAAGTATCAAATGTAAATCTGATTCCACGTGGTCTTTTATGGGAAAAACTCTGGGTCATACCAGAGTTTAGTCTGCTGTTTAAATAAAATGTTAAAAAAAAATTTTTTTACCCTCTTCCAACTGAAGAGCAGAAAACAAATATAAATTTCTCTGAAAATAGGTAAAAACTCAAAATGAAAGAAAAACAGCTGATATCCAAAAAATGTCAGAAGATCTTTATAAAGCTACAGGAAATGTTAATCGATGTAAATTATAAAATGAATGCTTGCAATTCATTACCGGTCAGGATTTAATGTCAAAAACTATATAAACTATATAAACCTTTTTTAAAGGCTTACGTACAGCCTTTAAAAGCCAGCTTCGAATGTATAAAAAATATTTTTCCAAACAAGACAAATGATACACATGCAACACTATTAGAGTACTGGAGCTAAACAATTTTCTTTTCTGTCAGTCAAAATGTCAATATAAGACGTCCAGTGTGGTTGGATCATAACTTAAATACCTCTTGGAATAATTACGGTTTTTGTGTGACCTAGCTGTCTTACCTCCATGGATGTAGGGTTTGTAAGGGGCTGCAGGGACTGCAGGGGCTGCATGGGCTCAGGAGGGTCGGGCTCTGGCAAGTGGGGGACAAACTGCAAGGGAAGACATGGTGCCATGGATTAGAGAGCTGAGTCAGGAGTTTGGCAAGTCATCTTCTGACGTCAGAGTGTTGTCCTGTAGGGTTAGAGGTTTGTGCCTGTCACTTGATGGACTCTCACCAAGTCGCAAGCATTTGTGACAGGGTGCTTGGATGCATCATCTGACAGGTTTATCATTTCATGTCATCAGAAATTGATCATTGATGTGTCAGTGAGCCAGAAAAGGAATTTTATCTTCTAATATGTCAAAAACTAACATATACCTCAGTATTAGAACTTCATCAGAACAGAAATATTTCCGAGGCCAGAAAATAGAGTTGGGGAAAAAATATTTAATCCATCCTCTGGAAATTTGTGTCTTGAAAATGTTTGATTTTTAAATTAAAAATCTTTTAGAATATGAAATTGACATTTAACTGGATCAAAGAGTTTCTAAGGGTCTGATAAGACTTAAGCAGATACATTATGATGTAAGATTTACATAATCCTCAACTTTACACCTCAATGCACCATTTTTGCATAAAGATATGCAAGCTCAGCCTGCTCAGCCACCTTAAAGTGTACATCGTACTAACGCTGACCGGGCAAAGAGGCTATTTCCTATTGATTTATCTGCTCAGATGTAAGCTCTGCCTTCTGGGCTCAACTATTGTCTCCGTGCTGCAGAAGCTTCTCAAAGTACAGCATTGACTAGCACAGCACTAATGAACGTGTTGTCATAGTAATGCAGGAGGAGGGTGAAAAAAACAACTCCTTGTACAAAGAGTCCTCATTCTCTAAATTCAACTCATAATCATACAACAAATACCAGGCATGTAATTCCCTCAAGGATTATACATACAACGTCCTTATAGGTGTTTCTGTGCTGCATTTTCCTTCATTTATGTCTTCTCTTTTAACACACCCCTGTCCAAAGTGTGAAGTGAGTAGAGAGTCTCAGAATGACTCAATGGTGGCATTAACGCAGAATTTATAATTTTACTTGGATGTACACAAGGGCTACAACTACACAATGGGAGTATGATTTAGGATGTTTCCAGCTATTTGCTTTTTTCTGCCTTATTATGCAAACATTCCTGCATACAAAAGAGCTCTAATAAAATTAATCAAATATGAAAATACTCTCAAGTTAAGCACAGGCAAAAGTTTTACGCCTTTCTGTTCGTGTTTGATGCTGATGTTTTGGTTAGGAGATGCGTTTCTTCAGCTGTCATTAAAAACCCGTAACTCCTCCCTTTCACATGGAGGGTGAAAACCTCCTCTGAATCCCCGCTCTACGCAGGAACAGATGCTACAGAGTGCCTAAAAATGAAAATGACATGAAAATAGCGCATGCTCAGCTGAGATGGTTCATGCAGGAGGCAGATGGATGGATCAGAGAATAAGGATGTGAGCAAGTAGCTCCTACGCCTTATGGATCAGCATTTTGTGGGCACCATGTACCCCCCCTCCCCCCCACCTTCACTATATAAAGAAAGGCTGCATTCACTTAGGACGAAGAGTGGGTGGACGTAAAACTGCAGTCTTTTCACATAATTTAATGAAAATGGAAATCACAGGTTCGTAAGATAATAAGAAAATTACATATCTGTCTTTATTCATGTCTAAAAACTTGTAGTTTCTCAAAGTGCTGAGGAGTGGAGGGCAGTGTGTGATTCATTCAAAAATCACGCGGTGAGAAGACCGCTGAGCTGAAAATCTTAAAGAAATAATATTAGGAAAATATTCAGTCAAGAGTTGCAATTTTTTTCTTGGCCTGATCTCCATATCTTCAGAGGTGCTAGCAGCTCCTGTTCAAGAATGACAGCTTGACTTCTACTCCTCAGGTTTAAATATTAATAGACAAGCAGGAGGAGGGAGTTGTTTGCCCTTGATTTCTTAGACTAATTTAAGAACTCAAAATTTTTCAAAATTTATATATACAACTTTAAAAACTGAGCTGAGACAAAAAAAACAAAACAAAAAAACCCCCCGACATCAGTGTGTGTTTTGTCAACTGGATCTTCTCATCGGAAATTAAACACATTAAAAAAGTAGTTGTTTGATTCTCACTGAAGTACAAGCTTTGCTGATGTCTTTATGGTGACATCAGCAAAGAGAAGATATTCAAACTTGGTTCGATTTCTTTATTTAAATAATAAAACACATAACATTACAGAAAAAGAGTGACGAATAACATGGTGCACCCCGACAGCTCATCTTGTGCTAGCTAGAACTAACTGATTGTACCATCTATAGAAATATTTTTCTTTGCCCAACCTTTAGCGCCTTAACCCCTTTGCATTCCACACTCACTTTTTTGTGCCACTGACATTGACTGTTATGCAGCGCTGGGTTGTGGGGAGTTTAAATGAAGCAAAGAAGCTGTGGAGAAGTCAGCAGGATGGTTGCTTTTATTTCAGGCGTCAAAAGGGTATGAAATATAATACAATATTGATAATATTACTTATTGGCTATAACAGCAATATCTACATTGGATATTGATATTATCCCAAATTTTCACATTGTTGCATCCCTAATTAACATGTATTTGGTAACAAAAAAAAAGTTTTTTTTACATATCCTTATGGAAATCCAATTTGGTGACAAAAAAAGTGTTTTTTTTTTACATAACCTTATGGAAATCAATCAATCAATCAATCAATCAATCTATCTATCTATCTATCTATCTATCTATCTATCTATCTATCTATCTATCTATCTATCTATCTATCTATCTATCTATCTATCTATCTATCTATCTATCTATCTATCTATCTATCTATCTATCTATCTATCTATCTATCTATCTATCTATCTATCTATCTATCTATCTATCTATCTATCTATCTATCTATCTATCTATCTATCTATCGTAGAAAAGAAATAGCGCCTCCTAGAGCCGCAGTATGTGAAGCTGGTGGACCACCTGTCCAGGAATACAGAAAACTGTACTTTTTTTTTCTTATAGTGTAAGACAACTTCTTTGCAGAGCATACCACACACCCACCCGTATATTTTATATTTATTTAAAAAATATATAGATATAGATATGCACATATATGTGTTATCACCTGCCTTTTTTATCTTCCAGTGCTTCGGAATATTTCTGTTTTTGTTAGTTTAGAGAAGAGTCACAACGAATTAAAAAGTCTGTTGACATTGAACACAACACGAACGCAAACGCTTTCATTTCCCTCTTGCAGCAACTTTTAAACACCGCAGTTTCACAGCCCTTAAGCGGCCGCACCACAAATATAAACATACTAATAATAAAAAGCGGAACTTACTCCAAAGTCAGAGAGGGAATCTTCAGTTTATCTCGCCTGGACTTCATGCTTGCCGAAGCAGGAGCTTCAGTTCTCACACAGCGCGGCACCGCTCGGTCTCACCGCCGGCTTCCAGCCTCTCATCGTCGTCGTGTCTCACTAAAAATACACAGGGTACCGTCTAACTGCAACTTCAGCGGATTCCGAAAAGAAGAAAAATAAATAAGTAAAAAAAAAAAAAACAAGACAGGATAGAGCGTAGTGATAAACAAGCGAAATGCGCATCTAATGCCTGATGTCCGTGTATGAGGCGCATCGCAGAGAGACTGCCACAGATATCGAGGGAGCGACGGGTCACCGCGAACCTCCATGTGACTGGTGGGAAGGGGGGCTAAGGGAGGGAGTTTGGGGGGGGGGGAATCAATTTCTCTGGTGGGTGACAGTCAGCAGAGGCGAGGAAGAAGGTGGCGTTAATGTAGACTGCAAACATATTCTGAATGTTGTCATTTTAAAGAAACGTCGTAAACAAATTCCGTTTAAATCAGTTTAAACATTTCTCCTGTTTTTGTTCATTATTTTCAACCAAACTATGTCTGCGTCTTTTTTTTTTTTTTTTAAGAAGAAAGCAATTCAAAGTTTAAACTCATTTGAAAATGACTGAATGAAAGTGGAGAGTCGTGTCGCTCTGCTGGCTATTCATGCAGAAACTGGGGAATACCTTCGCTAGAAAACGTGACAGATGCGCTCCTCGCTGCAGGCGCGCGCGTCCGTGTGCGAGCGCCTGTTTATCTTACTGTGCGACGCGAGCCTTTGTTAAGTCTATGCGAGCTACATATCGCAGGTTTCGCCTCTTCAGCCACCGCCTGCTTGAAAAGTAATTCCCATAACGCATGTGTAGGATGCGTTTTTGCAGATGCATGCTTAAAAGCACATTTCCAAACTGCGGGTGGGAGTCTGCGGAATGTTTTATAAACGCACATTTATGGCCTCTGTAACATGCTGTGAGTATGCATGAGACCGTGAGGAATATAATATACTCGCTGTGTTTACTCCCCCACTTACTTTTTTGGATGCGCCGACGGCACCTGTGCCCTCCTGGTTGCTATAGGAATGAGCTTGGCACAGGCACACAGCAAACAGTGACCGCATATCTGTCTTTTGCTTGCATGTACACTCACGCATGTCGCTCATCTGCGACTTTCTAGGACCTCATTCGTTTTCTGAGTTTTTCCTCTGATCACAAAGGAAGAGACGTTTATTTTGCAGTGCAATCTGGCTGTTTGTGGTCTACACACCTACAGATGCAGAGGTTGCTTTACGCAGCATGGCAGACATGGCGAAGCACGTGTTTGTTTCAACAAATTCCTTCCTGGTTTGGGCATCTGTCTTCTGTTCTCACTGAGTCCAAACATAGAAGAGGTGAAATTTAGCTTCACTATTATTCATAACTAACTAAAGACCCCTACGATTGTGGATACTCACAGAAGACCCCTACGATTGTGGATACTCACAGAAGACCAGTCATTGTCAAAGGAACTTGTGATGACCATTATTTGAAACTGTTAAAGACAGCTTAATGATGGAATGAGCAACCCATAAGCAGTCCTCTCATTTTGTAAAGCGATCCCTCTGGAAGCTGAAAACATTATTTTCTAACTTTCTGCAGCTGCTGACTGTGCTGCAGTTTTAACATTGTCTCACAGAACCAAGTTGGTTTTAGCCATTTTAATTTATGCCTTCCCCTACCGCTAAAATATTTGTTTGAAATCTCTCTGCTGAAATATTAGGATGTATTTTGCTGCCTTTTGGAAGTTGCTGTTGAGTAAAGTTGCGGTGTCCTTTAACTACCACATGGTGGGGCTTCAGTCTTCCATTACACAAACGGATGGTAATATTTTCGATCTTTTCAAAATTCAATTTAGGCTCATGTTTGTGACTATCAACTGGTGGACCCCAACACCAGAAGAAAACCGGACACTTTAGCTGATAAAAGTCACGCTTTAGCTGTGGATAATCGACGTTATGTTGCAAAAGTATTCATACACCTTGAACTTTTCTCTTTGCAACCACAGGTGTCAGTGTATATTGTTATGATGCCATATTCCAACACAAAGTAGCACATAACTGTAGTGAAACAAAAATAATTCATGTTTTTGAAAATTTCTTAGTGAAGAATGTTTCTACATTCAGACATTTTTTTTTACATTCTTTGTAGAACCACACTTCAGTGCAATCAGATATGCAGTCTCATTTCTTTTGAAGATTTTACAAGGTTTTCTCCTAGGACTACTCTGTATTTATCTCCATCCATCTTTACATCAAATCTGACCTCCCTGTGCCTGTACCTGTCACAAAAGCACCCTAAAGAATGATGCTGTCCCCAGTAGACTTAAAGATCACAATATTGTATTAATGGTAATGTGCAACATTAGGTTTCCTCCACACAGAACATTTTGCATGGAGGTTAGAACATTGAATTTTGACCTTATTTTACCAGAGCACCTTCTTTTATACCTTTTCTATGTCAACAATAGATTTGAATATGAAACAAACTGCAAACAAAGTTTCCGTGGCTTTCTTTCAACAATGGCTTTCTTCTTGCCACTTGTCATCAATATTAAATTTATGAAGTCCACACCTAATAGAATAGGCGCCTGTTCAAAGCTATATGCCTCTAGGCTGGTTCACTAATAACTACGCCAGTTTATGCTTAGTTGGGATGCTATTTGATTTTTCCAGTTTGTATGGTTCAATCCCATAAAATCAAAATAAAATATGTTGACTTTTATGGTGGTAAAATATGAAAGAGTTCAAAGGGTACACATAATTTCACAAGGCACTGTCTGTATGTGTGCTGTTTGGTGCTGAGCAGATGGAGAAGTGTTTTCATGAAGACAAATGACCATGTGGGTGAGGTGAGAAGCTGAATCAAAGCAATTCATCAGGAGCAGCATATTCAAAATTCTTACAGTTATCTGCCCTCCAGTCTGGAAATGTCTTAATGATAAATGAACACACCGCATATTTAACCATCAATAATACCATGTGAGTCTGCAGCAGCGTGCCCACCCAGTGTGTTGTCATTAAATCACGTTTCGTGCTGACTGCTGTGTGTCTGTGTTTGTGTGTGCCTCAGCGAGTTGCGGGTGGCGTACAGTGGTGGTGCAGAGATCCCATTCCCCAACTGTTTTGTTAAAACAGCGTTTAACAACAGAGTTGGTATTCTCAGTTGCCATGGCAATAAGGGCTTTCCTGCTCTTCCCTTCCCATCAGTCTGTGTTCTTCCTCCCACCTCTGCTGTACAAGATAAAGCTCAGCTAAACGCTCAAAGGACGTCTCTCAGCAAATGGCAGGCGAGTCAGATTCTCAGCATTACATCACCCTTTGTTTGGTCTGCTCTGCCAAACCACTCATGTGAAAATAAACACTCAGTTGTTGTTTCACTGTGGTTTAAATGCACTGGATGACTGCACAAACATTTCAGCCATGTTGCTAAGCAGTGGAATTGTAAAAGTCTGCGTTATGTACTGAAAAGACAGAAAGACTTTTGAACATACCTTTCTCCGGACACTGAAAGTGGAGGTTTCAATATAACCTATGCATGTTTAACTACACATGTGCAGAATCTCACCGACAGACATTTGAGACTCCTACAAGCGTACCAGAGGATTCATTGTGCAACAAAACCTGTGAAACGTGAGGGGCGAGGTTTGGTTTCAGTCAGCACTGCTGCACAGGAAGAGAGAGAAAAAAGCAGACTGCTTAGCTGCGGTGGAGAGATAAGTGACACGAACACACAGGAGGGACAATAAGACGTTTGACTGCTTTTGTAGAGGTAGAACAACCAAATGCATACCATGAGATACATTTAAATTGATTCGGTTGCAATGCTTAATGCTGCCAAAAACAAATAAAACACTGTGCAGAAGTGAGAAGCTTTGGGAATGAAACAGTTACAATAAACTATGCAGCCACTGCAATTAAACTCAATTAGTTGCTCAAAAAAGGCGCTTTGTGTTTTTTAATAATAACCCTGTAAACAGCAGTAGTGCACATAAGGATTTGAAGCATGCACATGGAAGTCATTTCAGTAACACGCAATGCAAAGTGTAACGTCATGGAGGAAGTGAATGGTTTTAAATGTGAAGGTTTCTGTTCAGTGTCAGAGAACGGAAAACAACACGAGGTGGCTGCTGCTGCTGCAAATTGTTGTCATGGTTCAAATCAATCCACAAGATGGCGTAAGGATACAACACTGAGAATTAAAAACACATATGAATCTAAATTTTGTCCTCAGGCAAAAAGGTTTATTTTTCAATATGTGCGTCAAGAACTGAAAATGTTATGACTCCACACTTCCAGCCCTGAATCAAAAAAATAATAAAAAATAGAAGATGTATTTACAGGTTGGAGACTTTTGTGTTCATTAGCCAACAGATATAAGAACTACGTAACTCTATTCAATGTGGTAATTTATCAGTTCTTTAAATTAAAGGGACACATAATGGAAAGCCTACAAACGTTCTTTTTTAAGGGAAAATTGATTACCAAGACTGATAGAGATTTTTTGGTATTATCATTTTGTTGTTACTTTCAGGTTAAAGTGTTCTCTTGTTTAAACTGTATGTGTGAACTGACCTGGAAGTCACAGCTGCCTGTTATCTTCATGTGAAACAGTTTGACCGAGATTTGAACCGGGCTCAGATCAGGGGCCAGATGTTAAATTGTTTTACGACCTTTGCTTTGTTTAGGTAAAATGTTTTACGACCTTTGCTGTTTTTCCTCTGCTGTCTATCTTGCCTATCCTCCCTCTTTGAAGTTTGAGAATAAAAGACAAGCTGTATCCAAAGAGAAGCAGAACGCTCTGTGAACAGCTCTGAGAAGCAGTTGACAGAGTCTTCTCCTTTTGCTTGCAGAAGTTTAGTCATAAATTCATATACGTTGTCTGTGGTTCTTTATGTAGGTTCTAGGAAATACCTATCATTTTGGTGCCGAAACCCGGGATCTCTCATACCGACCGCTGTCAGGCAGAGGAAGGCGCGCTGAATCCATGCATGGCCAGAGTCAATTGGACCTGGAAAGAAAGACCCAGGAAGTAGAATTCTTCGCTGGGCCAGCGACACATGTCCGACTTTGTCTGCCAACGGCGGAATGACGAGATCCGACTGGACAACCCGAAAACTACAGAAACGTAGGTGAATTTAAAATGGCTATTTTAGTGGTTTGAGTTCCCTTGTATGATGTCGCTCTGCTAAAACTCTGTGGTTTGAGAATCCTTGTATGATGTCGCTCTGCTAAAACTCTGTGGTTTGAGAATCCTTGTATGATGTCGCTCTGCTAAAACTCTGTGGTTTGAGAATCCTTGTATGATGTCGCTCTGCTAAAACTCTGAGGTCTGAGAATCCTTGTATGATGTCGCTCTGCTAAAACTCTGTTCGAGGAGACCCATAAGGGTAAGTCCTCAGGCGGATAGGAAGCTTGTCATTGCTGTGTGGTTTTGATTTTTTGATGGGTAAAATATCACTGGTGCTGAGTTATCTGACAAGGCAAAAACAGATAATGTTGCGCTAAATCGTAGTCATTACTGTGCTTATATTGCTGGTTTGCTACTGCTGCTTTGTGTGTGTGAGAGTGATTGGAGGTTTAAATACCGCTCTGTATTTTACCTCATATAAAACAGTGGAATTAAACAGCAAACCTCTTGTGGATGCAATAGGCAAGATTCTCCACTCGAAAGAGTCGAAGCGGGGAATACCACAACAAGGTATTTTAATTGCTGACCCACTGAAAGATCTCCAGTTCATAGGACTCCCTAGGAGTCAACGAACCTGGACCAAATTTAAATAATTTCAAATAAATAATATTTTTAAGCTGAAATTGCAAGTGTTTTAAATATGGGAAATAAACATTCTTGTAATTCATCACTCGGTAAGGGCGCCGATGGGGATGAAAAGTACATGCTGTCCAGGTTTCCTGGTAGCACTGTACACATGAAAAATGGAGAAAGAAATATAAATAGATGGAAAGCTAAAAATCGATCAATGGCAAACAATTGTGGGAATTTGGAGAGTAGTGTAGAAAGAAAAATGGGAATAAAAAAAAAAAATCTAAAAAGGAGAATGAGCTGAGGTGTGCTAAATTATGGTTAAATGAATCTAAAAACTTAATTATAGAGAAGGAAGAAATAAAGTAATTCCAAGCACACGGAATGCTGCAGCGGTGCAGGAGAGCAAGCTCCTGCAGCCACCTCTCCCCTGGCTGCTTCAGCAGCTCCGTCTGCCCCAGTATCAGCCGCTGCTGTTCCAGCAACACGACTGTATCCTTCCCTAAAGGAAGGGACACAAAACTTATATATCTTTAGACCCTGTACCTTAGAAGAGGTCAGGAAAGCTGTGAAAGGATCAGATGTTTTTCACCTGGAGAAATTTGGAGGTTTATATACCTCTGCCTTTCCAACGACCGGACAAAGGCTGTGGAAGAGACAGAGGCAGAGGAGGTCACGATAGGCGAGGACCCCAAAATAACACCCCACAAATCTACGGTATTCAAAAGGCTGCTGGATTTGTGGCAATATTGGTCACTGGGCAAGAAACTGCCCTTCAAGAATGTTGCACGGGGCGACAAGAGGGGTGGTGGAGTGAGGAGACCACAAATAGGAGAAATCCTCAGCATAATCAGACTTTACCACACCCCAAAAACACAAACCCCAGACCAAATTGATGAAATACTAGAGACATGTGCATGCAGTTTAAGACGTTAAGTAAAACCATAAAAGAAATTGAATTCCTGCAAGAAATCAGTGTATGCAAATAATTTTAATGTTACTACAAAATTTGGTTTAAACCTCACAAGTGAGAAATAATTTGTTTTAAGAAATACTGGTGTTTGTTTTGTTTTTCTTTTTTGAGCATTCCTACACCTTTGAAGAAAACCAGTAAAGAGAGGTCTCACTGAAATAAAGCATGGGAACAACTTCTTTGTATGCTAAAAGTGGAATCATGAAGGAGGAGAAGCAGGAAAATAAAACTAAATAATAAATTGTCCTCAGAGAACAATGTTAATGTATTGTGTCGGAATAATATATAACACCAACTTGGTGAAATGATTCTTAGCTGTCTATCTGGAGGGGTCAGCGGTCAGAGTAAGGTACCGACCTGGACATTGTCCAGCCTCGTAACTCTTAGGCCTTGAGAGGAGGGCTGCCCGCTGACTTCACAGTCTGCAGCACTGAGATCAACAAATTTAGAGAAATCCATTGTTCTCTGGTGAGACGTGTCTTAGATGAAGTTAACTTAAACTTACATTCTACATTTTACAAGTTAATGGTGAACATGATGAAAGAGACTACAGCTTTTAACATGTTTCATGTTTATATGTGTTTGAATAAGGAAATGGTTTATGACTTCTTAAAAAGTTGGATAATAAGTGGCTAAAAGCTATACGATGAAAAGAAAAGAAAGTTATAATTGACTCTTATTTGCTTCTTTCCTTTTCCTCTGTCTGAGCCTCGCTGCGCTGCGTCTGACCTCTGACCTCAGCTCAGATCTGTCTTGCCAATCAGATGACTCCCTCCTTTATCACCAGCCAGTTGATAAAGAAGCGAAAAAGGACAGGACGATTTTTACCAACTGGACACTGAAGGCAATAAAGTGTCCACTGGTCCTAATTCCTTGACATCTGGGAACTGCCATGCAGCAAAACTACTGTATGGAGTCCTGCTAGACGTTTGGAAAAAGAAAGCAAACTGAACTGTTTGCCGCTTGTTTCATTGGTGGACTAAGGGACGGTCTGGACAACTTATAAATAATCCAACACCAGAGCCAGTTGGACTGACAGGGAGATGGAGGAGGGCAGAGGGAGGACCAGCTGCAGTGACGCTAGCAGCAGGAGGAGAAATGCGAGATAAGTTATACACACACACTGCTGTGATACACACACTGCTACTGTAATGAGGACTTGCTTGTTTACTTACTAGCAGGAAAGAATTATCTAGCTAGAAAAGGACATATTGAAGGTTTTTAGGTACAATGTTAAACAAAATCATCCATTTTGTACCCATTAACTCAGTCCTTAACAGAAGGACCAGTGATCCTCTTAGGCCCACGAGCCATAGATTGGGAAACTGTGAAGGAAAAACTGTAATGGTTACAAGTTAAGAAAGGAAAAAAAACTGAGTGTGATACGGCTAAATTACACCAACTAAAATTATTAGATTCAAAACTAATAATGATTTGCAAATGTTTTATTTTCTTTGAAATAATATACAAGTTTGGAACTAAATTAAACATATCTAAGTGTTGAAATTAATTGATATTGCAGTGTTGAAATACTATGGAGTATTTCTTTGCATTTAACTGAAACGCTTAACTTAGAGTTTAATTATATAAAGAATCTATAAATTGATTGGGATTGTGTTTGTGTGTTTTATATTGGGATGAATGACAATTGTTTTGAGAAGAGAGAAATTTTACTGCTAAATTGAGTAACGGATAAAATTATTGACCATTTAATTTAAAATATAAAAAACCATTGTTAACTGGTCTGAAATGCGAGGTTAAGAGAAAGTCTGAGACTTTAAGCAACCTTGTAAACGGCTACTAAAACCTGATGATTGTGATTAAAAGCAACATTTTCTAGACTTCAGTCTAGAACATTTTAATCCAGATTTGATTGATAGTCAATAAATTTAAAAAGAAATGGAAAATTAGAGGATTTGAGGTTTTGGTTTAATTTCAGGATGGTCATTTTTATTTAGGAAGAGTTATGCTTTGATGAATTTGATAACATCTACAGGGAAACCAGTCACCCATGCATCCTTGCTTAAGAATCTTTTGCAGGCCATGTATTTACCAGCTGAACTAGCAGTTTGTAAGTGTGCAGCGCACACCACGGAACAGAATGAGGTTTCAAATGGCAATAGATTAGCTGATAAAGTAGCAAAGGAAGCTGCAACTGGGAAGCATGGGGGAGACAATTTCTCAATACAGATAGAAGATCCTCAAGTAATAGACAAAGCTGTGTTAAAAGACATGCAAGATAATGCTCCAAACGCAGAAAAACAAAGTGGATAACTAAAAGGGCGACACTGAATGATGATAACATTTTTTCAGTAAATAGAAGTCGGTCCTTCCAAACTCTCTATTTAGAGCGGCAGCGATTTTGACACATGGACATTGTCATGTGTCAACAGGGGGGATGATCTCTATGCTACAACAGCATTTTACCACATGATCTCTATGCTACAACAGCATTTTACCACATATGGATTAAATTCTTACTTAAAAAATTTTTGTACTGCATGTCCAGTTTGTGTCAGAAACAATCCTCAAGGAAACATTAGACCAAGAAGAGGAAGTTTCCCAAAACCCTCATCCATTTCAAACAACGCATATGGACTTTATTGAACTCACACAAAGTGGACCACATAAATATTGTTTGGTGATGATTGATGCTTTTTCTAAAAGAGTTGAAGTAGTTCCAGCAAAGCCTGCTTTTGACATAATTTATGGGAGAGCCTACATATTGCCTCTGTTTGCTCCAGACTTACAGAAAGCTGATGAAGAACAAACATTGGTAGATTATATGATCAGGATCCTGAAACAGAAAGAGGTGTTAAATGCAAATTTACTGCCGTCTGACTGTTCTCCTCTACAGGAAATAAATAAAACCACCCCCATCCAGCCAGGAAACTGGGTCTACATAAAGGTCATAAAAGAACCCTTCCAGGTGCTGATGACCACACCAACAGTCGTAAAGACCCAGCTGGATACATCTAAGTCACTGCAAGCTGCAGAGAGTGTTTGAACCCCTAAGTAGGCGGAGGGAGGAAGGCCGGACTTCAAAGGGGGCTATTTTTTAGGGTAGCTCGTCTCAAACCCGGTGAAGAAACGCTTAAGATTCCCCCGTCTTTAGTATGGGGGTTCTGACATCTCTGTGCGCCGAGCAGCAATGGGGACTCCATATGCCAGATGGATCTTCTACTGCGCTGTGACTGCAGCATCAACCTGTGGTGGAAACTAATGAATAGAACCGCGTACGAGGGACATGCTGTGAACTGCTATGTGTGTGCGCAGCTGCCAATCGCCACACACAACTCAGGTCTGCGTGTAGGACACATCACGGATGACAAACAGATGTGTCTCTATGGCCTGAGCACACAACCACGACTCAGCGTCCCCATGCCAAAGGGATGCAAACGGTGAAAAAATGACTATTCTGTTCTACTTCAGATAGGAGATGCCGTGAAGGAACTTTTTGGATCTATGAACTGTTCCTTTAATGCTGACGTATTTCCATTTCCACTAACCGCATGGAAAATACCAGAGACCATTTCTTTAGCAGAAGCTAAACCCGGGTCTCTGAGGAGCTGCGTGTTCAACAACGGACACGTTTCTCTTGGGATGTTACCTTGAAACTTGTGTAACAAGGTTTACACCCACTGTGAACCGACACAGGATTTCATCGACTGCACAGCCTGCAGGGTCAAAGGATGACTCCACACTGCAAAGTCTGGAAGGACAACCCAGACTGTGACAACATGCTTCAGGAGAGGAGTTTCAACATCACAGATCGGACATTGGACGACAGGAGACAACGCTGTGCAGTACCATAGTGCCAGGAGACTATGGTTCACGGGTGATTGCAGACTGGTACTTCCTGTACCTGATTGTACTCATCAGGAAAGGACGACACATTCTGGCTGTCTGCTCCAAGCGTGATGCCTGAGGTCAAACGCTGGGAGGCCTCACAACAGACACTGGAGTTCCATGGGAAATCAGGATTTGGACCGGAGGTGAAAAGTTCATGCAGAGCATGTTCCCAGGAGTTGGATTAGGAGAAGTTCAGGACCACGTTGAAATCAACAGATATGGATTACTGCAACTCATCAACAGCACACACCGGCTGGCAAACGGCTCCATGAGAGGGCTGACTGAACTGAGAAACATGGTTTTGCAAATCGTATTGTGCTGGACCTGCTCACAGCCTCTCAGGGAGGTGTTTGTAAAATCATTGGCCCAGCGTGTTCCTGACGAAACAGGAACTGGTGGAACTATTTCTGATGCTCTACATGGCCTGGAGGAACTTAAACATTGTGTAGACGGTGCTACGCGAGGATCACATTTTTCCTTTTGATTTGTTTTCATGGTTCATGTCTGGTCCATGGTGGACTTTACTGTTAAAGCTCGTGACACCTATTCTGATTGTTTCGGTTCTGTTCTGTCCTTTTAAGGTTGCATTATTCCATACCTACGAAGTATGATGTTTAAGACAAGTAACACAACTGTTGTCAGTTATCAGCTAGCAAAGGCATCCTATGAGACGAATGAAGATGACTTGTTTGAGATTCTGACGATTTCTGTGCAATGATGATGTTCTGTAATCACTGAACGGATTAATTCATTTGCTGAATGATTCCTACACCAAAATGTGAAAACAAGTGGTGTTAGGGATGAGGAAACTGCGTTTGATTTTTTGCTGTTTCTTTCTTTGTTTTTGTTTATTTCATTTATTCATTATGATCATTGTGTAATTTTATGTTTAGACTAGGACAAAAGATGTATATATTTTGCATTTCTTGGTTCTATTTTATTTCTTTTCTTTCTATGCTTGGCTTTTGAATAAGGTTTACACACATGGTGAAATGATAAAAAGGGGGGAATGATAGAGATTTTTTGGTATTATCATTTTGTTGTTACTTTCAGGTTAAAGTGTTCTCTTGTTTAAACTGTATGTGTGAACTGACCTGGAAGTCACAGCTGCCTGTTATCTTCATGTGAAACAGTTTGACCGAGATTTGAACCGGGCTCAGATCAGGGGCCAGATGTTAAATTGTTTTACGACCTTTGCTTTGTTTAGGTAAAATGTTTTACGACCTTTGCTGTTTTTCCTCTGCTGTCTATCTTGCCTATCCTCCCTCTTTGAAGTTTGAGAATAAAAGACAAGCTGTATCCAAAGAGAAGCAGAACGCTCTGTGAACAGCTCTGAGAAGCAGTTGACAGAGTCTTCTCCTTTTGCTTGCAGAAGTTTAGTCATAAATTCATATACGTTGTCTGTGGTTCTTTTATGTAGGTTCTAGGAAAATACCTATCAAAGACGATTATTTTTTTTTTTACCATTTAATGTTCCTCAAATTCAGGAGAAATTATTATTATTATTATTATTATTATTATTATTGTTTCCATATAAGATTCTCACACTATGTCACTGAGGGCAGGCCATCCATCCATCCATCCATCCATCCATCCATCCATCCATCCATCCATCCATCCATCCATCCATCCATCCATCCATCCATCCATCCATCCATCCATCCATCCATCCATCCATCCATCCATCCATCCATCCATCCATCCATCCATCCATCCATCCATCCATCCATCCATAGCAATCCATGGCAATATGAGGGAATGGCCATCATATTGCCATTCCCTCTCGCTCCCTCAGATCATCCACCTCAATCCATTTCACTGTCCCCTCTGCCCGTCTCACCACCATGGGGAGCAGAGCTTTCAGTCGCTCTGCTCCCCAACTATGGAACTCATTACCACCATACCTTAGAAACATAAAGTCATTATCAAATTTTAAAACCGAACTCAAAACACACCTTTTTAGATCTGCCTTTTCCACATGACACAATTGGTTTGTCTGATTTTACATAGTTTTTATATAGATACATTGTTTTGTTTTATTTATTTTTATCTATTTTTAATTGTTACATTTTATTTGTTTCTGTCACAGTTTTTACTATTGTACGGTGTCCTTGAGTGCCAGAAAGGCGCCTTTGAAATAAAATGTATTATTATTATTATTATTATTATTATTATTATTATTATCCATCCATCCATCCATCCATCCATCCATCCATCCATCCATCCATCCATCCATCCATCCATCCATCCATCCATCCATCCATCCATCCATCCATCCATTTTCTTACACCCTTGTCCCTCAGTGGGGTCGGGAGGGGTGCTGGTGCCTATCTCCAGCTAGCGTACCGGGCAAGAGGCAGGGTACACCCTGGACAGGTTGCCAGTCTGTCGCAGGGCAAAATGTGAACACAGGGAACACAAAACAATTGCATTATTTAAAGTTTAAACAGTTTAGATCTTTGAATTGAACCAGTGTCTTGCATTGTAAGAACATTTATGAACATTCTCTAATACTTCTCCCATAGAATGTCAGTGATTCTGATTCCTTAATTCCTTTCCCCAGATTTAGATTTGATAAAAGATGAGTTTATAGGATTTATTGACGTCAAACTCTAGGAGGTACAAGAGACAACAAGGTGAAAGATCATTGTCCAGCCTCATAACCAAGATTTGGGCATGCTTTAGCTTCTTGGCAGGTAGATTTGTTTTACCCCAGAAAACTTTGTTAGGCGAAGGACTTGACGGGTTTCATAATTACTGCAAGGTGCTGTGGTTCTGTTGCAGCAAATTAAACACAACTCAGCAACTTTCTACCACCAAGCTGTAGGTGGTATAATTTATTTCCTTTGAAACAGGCGCTGTACATTACGACTAACCAACCCCACTTTGGTCTCTGTTCCAAAGACATTGTTCAGAAGGCTTGTGCTCGGTTCAGATGTAGCTTTAATAATTTCCACAGCTCCCTCAGGCTGGGAACCTTTCCAAACAAACCATGCAAGCTGTTTTATTTTTTATTTTACCATTGTGTACTCCAACATATAAAAAACTCTGACACACTACAGCAATTGTAGCTAAAGTAATTCCTTAAGCACCTGTTCCCTGTATATATTAGCAGAGTTATAAAGCTAAGGAGGCAATTCAGATACTTAAATCTGTTGTGTTGGACAAAAGACACACTTAAAATCTTCAGCTCACTGGCCCTTGAGGACTGAGGTTGGATGCCCCATCACTTCAGATTCTGTAAGAGAGGTTTGCCTTCTACCCCTTCCCAGATTGATGGGGTGCAACATTTGGTTCCTCCTTGGGATTTTATTTACATTATTCTCTGCTAAATAGCATCCTAGCAACAGAATACATTTTTTCCCAGTCTCCTGTTGTTTCTAAACCCATCTAAGAAAAATATGTACACATCAGCACAAAATAACAGAAAATCTAGTGTGACTCGCAGCTGAATCATCATTTTCAATTTCCTCTTCCACACTGAGACGACCCCCAATGTGGTGATTGTGAAACCAGACATCCAACCAACAAAATCCCTCTCAGGCTGCTGAAAGTGTTTTATCTTCAAAGCCCCCCTCTTCCTGTGTGGTGTTGCAAGTGTGATATGTGTGAATTACAGTATATGGTTGTTTTTTTTGTCAATCTCAGGCTTTTTTGCCCATACTATGAGCATAATTAATTTTAAAAATGGTTGGATGCTGAGGAAGCTTTTATTCCACCATAAATATTTCAAAACAACATAACAAATGTAAACCAGGAAATAAAATGAGCAAAAACTCAAGATCGGTTTTCAAGATATGAAAACACTAAGCATTATGTCTACAGTTTAGTGCAGTGAGAGCCACCTTATTTTTTGCATGTGTGGGTTTGTAATCAGATATGAAAGTCACTTTAAGTGGTAAAAACATCCACAAAAGTAACGTTTTGAGCCCTTAAAAGAACAATTGGGTTTGAAAGTCATAGTTTTCACCAGGAAATACCCAAAATTAAAGTTTTTCATTAAAAGAAATATAGAAAAAAAAATGTTGTTTTCTGCTTTAAGAGAAGAAAATGCTATACAGTTCAGAAAAAAAGTGTCGCCATCAGAGCTGGTGCCTATCTCCAGTGGTCAATGGGCAAGAGGTGGGGTACACCCTGGACAGGTTGCCAGGGCAGCACTGACACAGTCAGGACAAACAATCATGCACGCACACCTAAGGAGGATTTTGAGAGCTTAATTATCATCACAGTCATGTTTTTGGACTGTGGGAGAAAGCCAGAGTATCTGTAGAGAACCCACACATGCACAGGGAGAACAGGCAAAGTCCATGCACAAAGACTCAAGGCCTGGATTCAAACCCAGGACCTTCTTGCTGCAAGGCGACAATACTAGCAACTGCATCACTCTGTAGCCCCATTTAAAGGTCCCTGAAGGATAATTTATATGTGGTTCTTTGTTAAGTTTTCTGATCTTTAAAAATAGAACACTTATTAATCACTTGGGTTCATAAGTAATTGTATGTCTGAATATAGGCCAGAGTTATTAAAAAGAGAAATTTGGAAATTCTGAGCAACTGAAACTGAGGGGGAAAGGAGACAAAGTCTGAATAATATACAGTGAAATTGCATTTCATAGGAATGCTGTAATTGAATATTAATCCACACCATTTTAACGGATTACTTATAAAATATGACTACAGTGAAGTAAAACAGAAAGAAGCAATGGTAATTTTGAATTTGTTGCAAAGTTTTGTATGTAATTATTTGTGGTCAAAGTCAAAACTAATACTGTGACTCACAAAGGAAAGAAAACATCCAGGATTTTGTCCTATTTTCAATTTAGACATTTTTAAGATTATTTTCCCCCTGACTTGTTTTGATTTTGGGTAGGTTCAACTCTAGTTATCTTCTGAATGAAAGACTAGATTGACGTTTCAAAATCCACATGAAGCTTTGTTTTGTCAAGTTATGAACAGGATTCTAAAGGACAATTGAAAAATGATCATATAAAAAGAAAACAAGGTTTTTATGTGTCAGTTTTAAGTGGTTCTCTTCTGAAACCAGAAAGAAGTATTTGCTCCTCCTGAATTCACAACATGCGCGTGACATCCTGCTCCACACAGTCTACACCACATGTCCATGAAGCTCTTTGAAGTCTTCGAAACAGGAGGCGCTTCTGATGCTGTAGGCTGATATACGTCGGTGTTTGTGCAAGTTCCTGCCTACTGCTTCCTCCCTGTAGAGGAAAAAAAAAAAACTACTACTACTTGACAAGAAAAGCTGAGGTTGGATGTTAACAACGACAGACAAAGTATCTGTAGGACCAAAAATCGGACAGGCCATCACGGCAGGTCTGCAAGCAGAACGCGTTTTTTAATCATGGTTGAAAACGGCTTTGCAAAGCCTCTTGGGTTAGTTTTAATTGTCACAGCTCACGTGGTTTTCTATGGTAAGATGTTTTATTCATAACTATTGCTGGTTGACTTTTGGTTTTATAAGTTTTTAGGATTTTTCTCTGAAGATTAACAACTTAATTTACGTATTTGATATTTTGCTCCTGTTCATGTATTTAACATCCTGTGTGAAGGAGGGATTTGTTGACATTTTAGCATTTTTACTCTGTGTTAAGTGCAACAGATTTATTCCTCATTGCTCTTGAGGGAAATGTTCACAATTTGGTTGTGGCGTCAACTGTGGTTTTTCACCTCTGACAATAGACTTAAAAGTGGGACAATGTGACTGTCACATACCTGAAATGCTATACTGCATAATTTTTTGGGGGAAAATAATTACATTATTGTCTTCAGTCTTAAATATTTTCACACTCAGGCATTGTTAGCGAACCCAGTTGACATGAATACAAGTCAAACACCAAGACAAGCCACTCTAAAGGAATCCTACAAGATATTTAATTATGTCTTGAGTTTACATGTAAATTGGCACTATTTAAATGAGCTGAACTGATATGAATTCATTATTTTTTCTTGATTTTTAAAACCAAATAAAATTGTGGCTCATGCTTCAAAACAAAATTTTGTACGAGGGTTTTGACATATTTCTCATTAGTAAATATGAGAAATATTTGACAAGTCCCCTTGTCAAATATTTCTGACGAAAACAAAAGGCGACCAATTGAAGCTAGCATATCATCAGTTGCTAGCTTTAATTTGTTTGTTTTACAATGTAATATAGAAATAAATATAGAAAAATATGAAAAACGTCTTCAGCTTCTTCCTTCAGCTCTTGTAGTTTTAACCACCGTGTTACAGTCTTGGTGTAATTTTTAAATGCAAAACTTCTTTTGTCTCACTTGCCTTCATAGATAATGGAAATATATTTCTAACTATGAGATTAATTTTATTGATTGGATCCCATCAGTGTCAATAAAATGTATAAATATTAATTATTCAAAGAAGAATGAAACTCAGTAACTATTAACAATAAAAAGGCCACCATTTTGAATCCATACCAAAGTATAAGTAATCATTCTAACACTTCTTACATTGTTTTGCTGTATATGTATTCATAGTACTTCATAAATGTCTGTTGTAATTACTGTTTACAGACCCCAGCCATGCAGATGTCATTGGGATCGTCGGCCAAAACATCTCGCTTCACTTCAAATTTAACACTACCGTCACAGATAAGAGTCACATTGCTGTCTATAAATGTTTAGAAAAGGAAATAAAAATCTCTGAATATCCAAATTACAAAAATGAATTTAAGATTCACCCTGAAGATTCTTCCATACAGTTTCACATCACCAATCTGAGCCTAAACCACAGTGAAACTTACTGGGCCATTTTGGTCGTAGATTTAATTAAAACACATAGCAAAAATGAAGTGAAGCTGATTGTTCAAGAGGACAACCTAACCACCACAGGTAAAATCCCACTTCTTACACTTACACTAAAACGTACTACTGTACATAGGTCATTATCTTTATCAACTATTTCATACAAGTGGATGCAGTTCAATGTTTAATATCATTAGAATATCACTAGTCTGTAAGTTTAGTTTTTCATTTCACCCTTTCCACTCCATATTTATTTCCCCTGTGTTACTTCAATAATATGCTGACTCAAACCTCCGTCCCGACCAATGGGTGAACAATTAATCTGTGTATGACTGGTGCATAACGTTGGTAATTATGGCTCGTTTTCACATGTTAGCTGTTCCTGACGAAAACAAATTTTTATTAAGTCTTTAACTGTCACAATATAATCTCACACTGCCATATTAAGCAAAATCCAACCTTTCATCTGAGTAAATACATTCATTGACAAAAACTATGACTGAAAAAAAGATCTATATTGAGAAATAATAGTTTTATCTTGTATGTTTTTTTTGAGGGAATTATTATGTAAAATCAACTATTTTGAGCTTTACATCATAATATACAACATAATATGTATGTATGTATGTAACCTTTATTTATTCTGGTAATAAGTCTCATTGAGATTAAAAATCTCTTTTTCAAAAGAGACCTGGCCCAGACTGGCAGCAACACACAAACATTTACAAATCGAAACTACTTATATCAAAACCCAATTAAAATACAATATTGACAATAAAGGAAGAAAAATGGCAAAAACCAAACATAGTCATAAAAGTAAAATTAGGACTAGAATACAACTAAACTCAACAGCTTTCTGATTACCTGGGGAATAAATATGGTGTGACACAAAGGTAAATTTCTTTTATTCACTCTTCAGAAAGCATTTTTGTATCTAACGTTTGCCAGTCACCACTCAGAGTTTTGAAATCAGTTTCAAGCTAAACTGGAATTCAAACAAAGATTACCAGTTAAAACCGAGTGGTAAACCTTTACATAAAGGGATAATTTATTCAAACCAACTAATTTGGGTAAGGGGAACAGATCTTAATGCTAACAGACTTAGGACTAATGAAACAGAACATTTAGCAATATTAGTCTGCAGGCTAAATGTCGTCACAAAGCAACGTTTCACTTCGGATCCAGGGCGTCTTTTCTAGAATCATTACTTGGTGTTTTCAGTTAAAAATAGCCCGATAACGAAAAACTTCTCTTTCATAGTAGATGAGTAAATATTTTCGTACTCTTTTAACTCCCACAGTTCCTCCAGAGACGAGCACCTTCACCAAAACAACTAGCAATGGAAGTTCCAGTTTCTTTTCCTCTCAGATTGTCACAGTTATTGTGGTTTCTCCATTTCTTCTGCTGGCTGCATTGCTTCCATTCTTGGTCATCTGTCTTCCAAAAGCAAAAGGTAAGTTGAAAAAGCTTTGTTTTATTTGCTTAATTAATCAATTTGCTAAATGTGATGTATTTTTGCAAATTTATAAAAAAGATGAGTTATTTTGTTGTCCAGAATTGGGGATGGGTTGTTTTCAATAAAATATGCAGCATCTGGATCCCAGTTTATATCTCAAAGTTTGACTTGGTGATGATGTCTGCTTCTTAGTCACTGTGTTCCACGTCTGGTGTATAGATATCTGCTGATTACTGGAATGTGTATATACATGGCTTTTTTTTTTCAACCAAGCACACATACGAGACTGCAATGTTTATTTGGTGGAAAAAATGTGCAATTGTGTGGTTAGATGCTGAAAATGCAAACCAGATTGCAGTTTCACATCCTTTTAATGCATGCGATGATTCACATTTTCAAAGAGGAATTCTGCCTCGATGCATGCAAATTTAATGGTAGCTACTATCGCAGAGAGAGTGGTGGAAATAAAAAAAAATAAATAAAATAAAAAACACCAGAACTTTGAGTGTGCTGTCATTACAGAGGCAAACCCTTTTGGCCTACTTTGAATCAGTGCAGTTTTGAAGTCTCTTGACCTCAGAAGCCACTGATGAAGATTGTTTCTCCTCCATGCTTACAAATGCAAGAGTTTTGCTGACTTTGCACTCCTTTATCACAGCAGGCTGTTTCAACTTTTGCTCAGGGCCATGAATTTTGTTTTTGTGTTTTTTAAATTTTACTAAGAATGACGTGTCCTTCTGATTTCTCATTAATGTGCTGTATTTGTGCATTAAACCAAACAAAAACATAATTTATCTAATTTAAAAACTCAGGAAATTTAGTTTAGCCACTTTTACTTTTATTAGTTCTTATTAAAAATATAAAACATTCATTTTTATGTCTTCTATAAACTGAAAAGCCTCCAGCCTCAGTCCATTTCTTTTGAAGCTCCCCCAAATTTAGGACTGGATTTGACAAGCCTGTAGTTCTCTGCTGTCTCGCCTTCTCCTATCACTTTTTTCTTCCACTCAACTTCCCATTAATATGTTTGGTTTCAGTATTCTGTGAACTACCAGTTTACATTACTGAACTTAAAGTCTTATTTTCCTTATGGCGGGTGACATGATTGTCTGCAGGCTTCCCTCTGGTAGTCAGTGATAATATGACTATTTCAAAACATCTAAACACTAACATTTCTAAATATTTGTTGTGCAATTTTCACATTTTTTGAGACTGTAAGTTTTGGGTGATTATCAGCAATTCAATCACATAGATACAGTAGTGTTAGCAAACCAACTAGTTTATGCTAATAGCGTCATGTGATTTTACAGAACACTGTAAAGTAAACACTTCACATGCTGTTATAATCAGATCCTTCTGAAAATGGCTTACTCGTAAAGATTATCTTCATTTTCAAAAATAACTAAACTTACCTAAAGAAATCAGTTATGTTTACAATTAATTAGCACCAACTGGAAGGATAAGAATGTTTACACAGTAGACAAATGGAATATAGCTTATTCTCTCCAATGACATAACTTCAATGCCATATTTAACCTTGTTATTGGAGTAAAACACAAAAAATAAAGGGTGTATTTTAACCCTTAGAAGACCCAGCTCTGCTATAATATTCCATAACAAAATGAGTTTGACGTCTGTCTATTGGTTTTGTTCTACCAGCTGAAAACCAGTTAAACTACAAAAATGTGTTCAATTATCCTACTAAACAAATTCAGCAATCTAAGCTAAACATTTTATGTAGACAGTGAAGAGAAAAATATTGTTCTTATAACATGAAACATTTTAGAATATGACATTTCCTGGTTGTGTTCATAATGCAGACCAAACACAAGAAGGACCACAGAGATCCTCAACTCCTACAACACAGGTACACATATTTTTTAAACCTTTCAGAGCACACGGGTCAAAGTAAATGTTTCACATTTTCCCTAATTGGTAAGTTTATATCTGAATTTTGTTTGCAGGAAACAGTTGAAGTGTCAATTAGCACGACTGACCAGTCACTGGTCTACAGCGTCCTGGACTTCCCAAAGAGACCCTCATCAGCTGTGGAGTTGGGCTCCAATGAGACAGAGTACGCCACAGTCAGCTACCTTCCAGAAAAGAAGCTGAGGCCCAACGCCAATAAATGAACGAGTGTAAATCTTCAGATCCTTTCCAATTTCTGTAAAAGACTTTAATACCCCAGAATCTAATAATATATTTCTTGCATGTATGATAAATTGTGCTTTGACTGTTTTTACACATTTTGAAATATTAGTCAGGGGAACCAGTTTTTATATGAAAGACATCACCGTGTGTGTGGGGTGATCAGCACACATAAATGCCAGGAGTTACTGTGACAAACCACAAATATCAACCTCACCCAACTATTTCCTCGAACCAAATAGTTTTATTTCTGGTGAAACTGGCAAAATTTGATCTTTACTTTATTGTTATCAGAAACTAGCTCAACTAGAAATATGCTTGAAATAATGTTAATGCGTCAAAATGCCGTTCTTTATATGACTGATGAAATATCGGCCACTCTATGCGGAAACAGACACATTTGCTGGGAGCCGGAGCACAAAGTAAAAAAAAAATAAAATAAAATAAACACATTTAGAAAATCAGCTGTTATTGCAGAAACATAACCCTGAAAAGATTAGAAACCTTAAAATAATAAACATTGAGAAAAATCAATTTAGAATCTTTGTTCAATAGGAGGTTGGGATCCCAATTTAAGAAATTAATAGCACAACTGTTGACACAACAATACTTTATACAGAACCCCTCTTTTACCGATAGCATTTAGTACTCTCCTATAAAATTTCACAAAGTAAAAACATGCAGGAATAGGGACCTTTGACCTTTTACATCTGCACAGTTTGTCTCTAAATAATACAGATTCTTGAGCGTCTCTTCAGTTCACCGGACAGGCTTTCAGTGATATTTAAGACTGAAAAAACCCTGGAAGAAGGTTGATTTTGTGTCTGTTTAACGATTTCTGTCGTGATTCAGTCATATGTTTTCAAAAATGTTTCTAGTAAAAGAACTGCTTCAGCATTCTGGCAGAGTCCACCAGATATTTATTGATAGCTTCTTGTACAGGAGTCCGGTGTGTTGGAGCAGGGATCCATTCAAATGTTGTAAGACAGCAGCACTAGCAGACTGGAGTTTCTGACTTGTATCGTCTCTGGCGTTGGCAATTATTACTAAGTGTTTATAACGTCTTGCACTCTTGCTGCATGTTCCAAGCTTCTGGAGGAAAAACAAACACACAGCATCCCTCATCATCCATCGTGCTTCTCCTTGTATTCATTGGCAGTAAGTGCTCGGCTTGGAGTGGCTCAGTCTTATCGGACAGAGTTCCCCTTAAAGCTCCTGCTGCGTTAGGCAAAAACATGTTTGTGTTTTCTGACGTCACTTGCAGATAAAGGAATAACACATAGATAACATCTTGTGGGTATCTGGGCGATGTCTTTGCTACAGCTCTGAATCAGTGCAGCTCTGAAATAAGAGCTTTACTTCTATGGGCATGTTCTCTTGTTTGCATTTGTAAGCGTCACCAAGATCTGGGCTTCTTGGTCGTGTCATATGCATACCCCGAAAAATAAGAAGACATGGAGGAGAGATTAAATTTTCTAAGAAAATCTATTTGAGTTTATTTTCACACTGTTATTGGGATATACAATAATGCTATAATAATATTTCTTAGCATGGGATTCTTACTATCTTTAATAAATGCGTAAAATTAAAGGTTAGATTTTATAAATTTTCAGCATAGGGTCACATTTCTGAGAGAAAGCGGGGAATTTCTTTTCTGGTTGTTTGCACATCTTTAACTGGTGCGCCAATGTATGTGATGGCCACGCAGTAGATACTTGTTCATAGCTTTTTTTCTTTGATCCAGAAAACATCAGACCTAACAATGCAAAACAATATCTATCAATGGCTGGCAACACATTATTAGTCGTTTGTTAACGGGTAAAGACAAAAAGGTGGAGTCAGGCCCCAGAGATTATTTTAAATTCAAGCATTCCAGGCCATGCAGCAATGCAGATATCTGGCTCTCCTAAAACCTACTGAATCTCTTAATGTAAATATAAAACTATAAATACTTTTGATTTGTCAACATCCAATCTAAAAGTCAGTAATTAAATCCCTTTTTCATCAGTGGTGTCTACAGCGTTTTTTCACCTTTTTACTCACCACCTCAAGGGTTTTTTGGGTGAAATGAAACCATTTTAAGAACACAATCCAAGTGTACAGAATCACAGGTCAGCCTTGTCAGCTTTAAAAGTGTGAGTTTCCACTGCTCCTCTGCATCTAAAGGAGTTTGTATGTATGCAGTCACAATCTGACACTATCTTACTGTCATTTTCCCCTAGGACGGTGTTGAAAGTTCTCTGATCCTTGGTGCTAATTTGCGTATCTCTTTTTTTGTGAATCGCTTCGTCATACAGTAACTGCCGTTGTGGATGTGTAACGATACTCATGCGTTAGTGGAAAACAAGTAAGTTGACCATGAATCCAGGATATTGGTTATTTTTTAGAAGGGGAAGTGTGTGGTCACGAAAACTGCAAATAATGCATTTGTTTTTTTCTTCTTGTTCATGGGAGATTTTTATTTTTTATTTTTTCTGTTACGGCTACAGTAAACTCAAATAGGACAGTGAGAATGTATTCCTATTTTTGTAAAGCTCAGTTTTTCAAACTGCCTTTAATAAAGCTGCTGTTTCCAATAATCTGTACATAAGAGTCTAAATGTGTGTATTTTTTGAAAATCGAATCTAGGCGTTTGCAGTTGTGTTGTCACGTTTTCAACCTGATTTGCTTTTCTGCGAAAAGCCCTCATGCTGCTGCAAACATGGCTCTGGGTGCAGATGCTTTTTCAGTTGTCAATCATCTGAAACTTTCAGTGTCAGTCAGACAGGCTGAAGACAGACCTGTAAAAGTGTCTTTGTTGATGCAGTAATAGTAACATTATGAAGCTATAAGTGAAAAACACCTAAATGTTTTTTTATATCAATGAGAAGAAAAAATATTTTCCAGTCTGCTTAGAAAAGTTTTAGGTACATTTTTGCTGTGTTTTAGTCAGTATCTCTGCTGTACTTTAGCATCTAACACTTGGTGGGGGAGGTAGAAGAAAGTGGACTTGTTAGGCTAAACTTCTGCTTTGAGCTCCATATCATATTGAACTTCTTAACATTTTCTTTAAGCAGTTTTAAAAACTGCTTTTTGAGTACTCAGAAAACTGGATTGCTTTAAAGCAATAGTATTAATTTCAGAAGTGGACTCCTGACACAGGCCCTGTACACTTATTAACATCATTGGTGAAGATGTGCAAAAACACGTTGCAGACTTTTTTGCTACAGGAAAATTAGGCTTATTTTTTACTTTCTGATGGATAATTATGCTTTGGGATGGATGACATTCAGATCGGGCATTTTTGTGACAAACAATGCAGAGTGGGTGATAAAATAAATGATTTTGAAGAGCACTTCATAACCTCTCTCAAGTATGTTGTGTTGTGGAGCTGTTTTTCTGCCAAATTCCCTGGAATCTTGCATTTGCAAACTCTGTGAAATACCAGAACATAAAAAAAAAAACTAGTATCCTTTGCCAGAAAACTGAAAATGGATCATTACTGGATATCTTAGCAAGATCTAAATGATCTAAAACATGTGGCCAAATAATTGCCAAAAATGGTTTTGCAAATAGGAATGAACAAAAATGTCAGTCTTTTGATGTCAAACGATGCTACAGAAATACCCCCAAAAATCTGTCTTACATAAGTTACAAAATACTTCAGATCTTTCTTTGGTGAAATATTTTCCAAAATCAATATTTCATCTTTGTTTCACTTCATGTTGGTCTATAACATAAAATAATTTAAAATTATGCTGGGGTTAGTGGCCATGAAGTGAAAAGGTTCAAGTGGTTTGAACTGTTTTGCAGGGCATTGTACATGAAGCCACAAACACAGCTGCTTCAGTTTAGAGGAGCACTCCATGCAGTGCCTTCAGTTTTAAAGAAACAAAGCACAAATATTTTTCCTTTATTCAGCAGTTTAGGCAGAAAGATTTTACAGATAGTCAACTTTAGTGGCTGAACTGCTGCCCTTCCTCCACTTGGAAATAAAGACGCTTTGTTTTCTGTTTGTGTGCATGCTGGATGCTGCACTCTATACACCGACACAAACAAATGATGTGCCTGCACTTTGCGCAAACAACACAACGCCCACCTCTGTTGTATATCAAGGTTTCTCATAAAAAAAAAAAAAAGCCTGGTCTCACTTCACCATAACTGAACTGCTCAGCCGAGCAGCATTCAAATCATGAAAATGTGACACTTCCTCAGTCAAGCTGTTCATGTTGCTGCTTGTTTAAGTAGTAACTAAGAGGATAGGATGTTAAAGTTTTTATTCCTATAGGGCATATTTCTTTTTGGGTGATAAATCTGAATAAATTTTCCTTTTTGTTGGGGCTTTTATTGGTTGCATGGAAATATAATGTTTTCATCACACCTAGAGAACCGTCATGAAAACGCAGATCAAAACAAACCATCAATTGATTACAGTGCTTATGGTTTTGTGGCTGAGTAAGTTTTTTGACAAAGTTTTCATTTTATGGTTGAATTTTTACATACATGACAACTGTGCTTGGTCACATTGCCATTAAACAGTGGCTGCCCTTCAACAAGCTATCATTTGCTTCAACAAAAATATTTTTGAATTACCCAATCAGAGAGAAGTTAATAAAGTCATGGCATTATCATCCTGAATTTACCAAATTGTTTAAAGACAAAGTAAGGTCAACATACGTAAACTTCAAATTTAAAGACTATCATGCAAATTGCTCTCTCTTATCACTCAGTCAGAAGGTAAAGATAATTTTAACTGATCTCTAACAGGAAGTCATATGATTTAATCTCAGACAATGAAATTAAAAGGTAATGTATCTGTTTTGCATAAGACAATTAAATAAAATGGTCATGTGTCTTTTTTGATAAAACATCTGGTTTTTACTGGCTTTGATTCAAATAAAAGCAAGTTGAAGAATACACCTTGCTTCTATAAGGTAAAAACCCTTATGTGACACCAGAATTGCACAATTTCCATGCAGTAAATCTGCAAAGGGGACAGACACTTGTCTCGTCCTGCTATGGTTCGTCCTGCCATCCTGTTCTGCCTCTCCTAGTCTTGTTGGCTGTCCAATAGCCAATTGCTTCCACCTATATTATCAGTGCTTATAATGCATTGTCTTTCATCAACCAGTCTCACAGCCTTTGTGTGGTTTTCACGTCCACCTCCCTAGTTGTGTACGTGACCTGCTTTCTGCCACTTGGCCGCTCTTTGGGTTTTTCTTCCTCTGGCTCAAAGCCAAGCTTTGTACCTGAGGTCTGACTATCTGTCCTGCCCACTCTGCTTGCTTTGTTACTGAACTGAATCATTTACCTGATCACTAAGCACTGACTTATGGTCAAAGCTTATATTCCCCTTACCTATGGTGAGACTTTACGTTACATTAGTGTGTATAAACGCACTCTGCCAGATTCTGAAGTTTTTGCACTCCATCACATAATCATTCCTGATTCCAGGAGCATATAGAGGTTTTCCCTGTACATGCTCACACATGAAATGATATAAACACTAAAAATGAGATGTGAACACAGATCTGCATATGTTAGAACCCTAATAGGCAATGAGCAGACATCATCAACAGGATTTCCCTTAGTGGACTGTTGAAATCAAATCATTTATTTGTGTTTAGACCGTATGAATCTAGTCAAAATATAATAATCACTTACTGTTTCTCTTCCCTGCTGGTGTGAAATTGACACAGATCCTGCTTTCAACTTCACACCAGAAGAAAGTGCAAAAAGTTATGAGTCTAAAAATGGAAAGGTTTCAAAACTCAATTGGGGAAATCACTCATTTGCTCCACATAACTCAAAATATTTTATACACCTATATGTTTCCTCCTTCATGAGAGCATGTTCTCAGGAACTGAAACTATGACTGATGACTCTGGCTGCATAAACCCTGCATCTGGAGTGTTTCCAGCCAAACCGGAGCGTTGATCTGTTTGACTACATTTTTGCTGTGCATAGATGTTTTAAACCGCAATACAATTAAACTTCTTCATGAAACTGAAAGGGAAGAAAGTTCACTGGGTTATGAAAAAATACCTCCTCTACTAGTGTTTTCCAAATGGCTTCTTACATTATTTATTTGCAAACTTATTTTATTGGCACTACATGTGAAAATAGAGACGCCATTATATAAACTGTCTTGTTTCTTATTCTAAGTTTTTCTTTTCTCTTGTCACTTGATTAGAATTTGGAGATTTATTTTTGACAGGTTCACTTCATGGTATTGTTCAGCTTTGTGATGGGAAATTATCAGCAAAAAAGGCAAAATTATAACACTTCCCTTAAAAGAAACCTGCCTTTCCACTCTGAAAACTTTCCTTTGATTCCTTCAAGGAATCTATTAACAGGAAAAAGACATATGAAAATATTACTGATCCTTTTGGTATCCTCCTATTGAAGAATTTCAGTGTAATTACTCAACAAAAAATAGAAAACTGCAAAAATCAGAATTAGTTATGTCTATGTTTAAGCATTAGTTGGCTCTTTATTATTTTTAGTTCTTTCATTCTAACGATGAATGAAAAAGCAACTTTTTAAATGTCTCAGTATTTTCTGGGTAAATTTCTCCATTCATATCTGATAAAGTGTAGAGCCAATCATACAGTGCATAATACTATCTGATTATGGTCTGGTCTTGCCCAGTGATGAAGTCATTGCCTGTTCGGGCCCTCAGGAGTAAAGTAGAGCCCATATATGGAGGCCTTAGTCCTCGACCCGGCCGGCTATCTCAGATATGAGTGCTGGCCTGATGATCTTTCCCCCTCTCTTACAGCCAGCTTTCCTGTCTAACCGCTCTCAAATAAAGGCCGCGAAAACCTTTAAAGAAAAGAGAAGCACTTATCCATATATTACAAGCATAGAGAACGGAGCATAAGAATAAAAGAAGAAATGAAATACAAGGGATAAAATATATACAGGAAAATCTTTGAAGCAATACTAATGAACTGCATGTGCCAAGATCTGTCGAGCAATAACAAGTGATCACAAACATAAAAAATGAAACTCCAAAAGTCAAACATCTAGATGTACATTTACACATAAATAAACTGCCTCCTTTAATTGTGTTTCTGGTTCCATTAAGAGCTTTTTAGACTCATTTTCCTCCCATTGTCTCTTCTTCCAGTGTGTTGTGTACATTACTTCTTATCAGACAGAAAAAGAAAATGTAGACATTTGTACATCTGTCTGCGTTTTCAAGTGAGGGTGTGTCTAGGGAGGTATCTGCTATTTTCTGTTAAATGTGCTCAATTCCACAATAAATTGGATCTGCAAAATCTTGGATTTATGTGTACAGTTTCAAACATTTCTTTATTTAAGCATGCTTCAGAAGAAAATCTGCTATGGATTTTGAAAGGCCTGTAGTTTCAACTGTATTACCTGTCCAGATGTCCTGACCACTGATATTTAAACCTTTAACCACTGATTCTTGTCCATAATCAGTGGATAAGGAATGACTGTACCAATTACTCATACCTAGCTTTCAGCTGTAGCTAAAAGGTATGAACCACCTGATTAAATGGTAACATATGAGATTAAGCTGTTAAATGTGTTATTTTATTGGTTTTGAAAGAGATTTTTTGTTTTATTGTAACATTCAATTATGATTTACTTGTCTTTATTACCTCCTTGATTCTAATCTACCAGTGATGACTGGTAGATTAACCAGTTCTAACCCGCATCATAAAAATACTTTCCTCACAAAATTATCATTATTGTCTTCTTTTGTCATAATATCAAGCAATAAA
Organism: Poecilia reticulata; assembly: GCF_904066995.2. Lineage (NCBI taxonomy): Eukaryota > Metazoa > Chordata > Actinopteri > Cyprinodontiformes > Poeciliidae > Poecilia > Poecilia reticulata. Next base: position 11,833,253 of record NC_088833.1, on the reverse strand, counting down.
AGTAATTTATTACTCTTGCCTCCCTCCAGTTCATCATGAAGCATTATAATGAGTGTCAATTACTGTTAAATCTTAATTTTTTTCCTTTCTTCCTTTTTGAGGCCAGTTCCTCATATCTTAACGGATATTGTAGAAAAGTTTTTCCCCCCTGTTTTGTCATTTAGTTTTCAGCAGAACAAAGCAGCTGTTTTTTTTCACACCTTTGAAATTTTACCCACAACCCATTAACGGAAAATATTTTATGCACAAATAACAAAAGGAAGTGTAACTTTAAGTTGATCTACTATGAAAGCGTTTAACTGCAGAGTTAATAAATAAATTCAGGAGCAGTATCTTAATATAATGAGAAACTTATAACAAGATGCAATATTAACATATGGCTTACTACTTCTTGAAAAGACATAAAGTAGCTTCCTCTGCCTTTCCATTGTCTTACAGTGTGTTTTCTGGACAGAACTCAAACATCCAGTGAGGTATAAACTTTTTTTAATATTATGACCCATCTTGAATTTATATCAAACTTTTTCAGGCATGACAGCCACACCAGGATCTTTGCATTAGAGGCGCAGTCACCTACATGGATTGGTAAGTAACCTTGGGTGAAGTACTTTGCCCAGCGCTTCATCAACATGTAACTGAAAAAAAATGGAATTGAATCCGCAAGTTTCAGATTGCAAGATACCTACCTACTCTTCCCACTCAGTCAAATTTGCCTTGAGCAATAACTGAAATCAGACACGAGAAACTAATTAAAAGTACACACACAGAGTTTGAGCAGGGACGACAAACACTTAAAACCAACAGGAGACTAGAGAGGTCAAAACAGACAAAAAACAGGAAGCAAAGATAACAGAACAAGACGGGGTCGATTAACCAAAATGAAATATGAAACAACCAACAACAAACTCAAAAACTGAAAACAGTTCTAATTGCAACATCACATAATACACATAGTACAAGTTCAAAACCAATGTAGATTACATTTTTTGAAGCTCCAAATATTAGGAGAGTTTAACCCAAAATCTTAGGGAGTCTTTTAGAAAGCTAATGTTGATCAATATCCGTATCTCAGTGAGTGCAAACATAGATCCAAATCAACAAAAGGAAAGGCTTCAATAAAAGAACATTCTGAAATAGTCTAGCCAGAGGCCGGAACTAAATCCAACAGAAATTTTGTGGAGTCATCTGAAGATTGCAGTGGAGAAGATATATCTTCACAATCTGAGAGGTTTGGAGAATCCAAATGTTGCAGACTCAGACAAAAGGAAAATGAATGTTGAAAATGGAATAAAAAGCTGTACATTTACCAAAGTACATGTTTCAGTGTGCAGACATAAACCAGGTTACTTCAACTTTTTTTTCTTATATTTTCCTGTATAACATGTTGTTTCTTCTAACACATGGGAAACCTTACATTAACATGTTGACTAATATGGTTACGTCTCATGGGTCCATTTGTTAGTTTGGCTTTTGAAAACACCTTTAAAAATATCATGTTTTTATACAATTGCAAACTCCATATCCAGTTTGCTATTTTATTGACACTGGCAGCTCTTTTTGTGAGTAAGTAAGCAAAGGCTCTTACTCGAATGAAACAAGGAAGTGTAATAATAATTTTGTAATAAATTTAATAAAAAGAAACAAGTAAAACAAACAAAAAATGTCTCTGATAACCTGAGATTTCTGCCTAAGTGTTGCCTACTTTTACCTTCCAATTATCCATTTTCCTTAAAAATTCCTGTTACCTGAATACATCTGTAATTAGTGTTGTTTGGATAGAGATGTGTATGTTGATTTTGTAAGATAGAGTGAAAATATTCCTACAAAATACAGAAAAGAAAAAAACAAATATGTATTACTGGGGGAAATGTACCAAACGTTGGATAGTTTTCAGCTCACAAAGCACCTCATCTTACCTAAAGTTGAGACTGCCCTCTGGTGGCAGTAAAGACACATTACTAATAATTTTTAATACGCTCCATAAATTAACTCCCCACAAGGTGGAAGTATTTTGTCATGTAAAATATGAATTTCAGAGATGAAGTTTGAGGAGAGTCCATCCACACAGTCATCTGTTTTCTTTCAAGTTTATCCCTAGTGAGACCACAAGGGGTGCTGATGCCTATCTCCAGGGGTCAACGGAAAGGATTTCATTGTTGAGGACACAATAAAGAATTGAAATTAACTATCAAAACAAATGTCTAAACTCTCTTGACATGCACCGTGAAGTTAAAGCAAATTTAACTTATAGGAGGAAGGACATTTATAAACCAGGGCAGTGTTTTTCAACCCTGGTTCTCTGCCCTGCATGTTTTAGGCATTCAGCACACATGATTTCAGTTGATGGCTGAGTAACAGGCTTTTGCTGAAATCCAATCATCTGGGTGTGCTGAAGCAGGGGAATATCTAAAACACGCAGGTCATTTTGCCTTGAGGATCAGGGTTGGAAACACTGGACTAAGGAACACAGCTGACTGGTCAGAAATAAAGATGTGAAAAAGTTTAAATCAACATTAGAATGTGAAGGAATAACATAAGGTTTGGTTATCTCTGCTCATCGTTCAAAACTGGAACAAAAGCCTACTCAGACATATCCATCCTATACAGGCAAGGCTAGAAAAGCATTAATATGGGATGCAGCCAAGATGCCTGCGGTGACTCCAAGGGAGGAGAATGATTGGAAAAACTGTTGACAGGGGAAACTATTACTTTCTTCACTTTGCAAATCTGTTATTTATGGAAGTGTCAGAAGAAGAAAAGGTATGTTTTTAAATTAAACCATAAAAAGTAATTTGCAGTTTCCCATGAGCCTTGTGGGAGACACAGTAGGGGATAGTATCATGCTGTGGGGATACCATTATGCAGAAAAGGACAGGAAAGAAAGATAATATGTATGATTTTTCTTAACTTTAGCAGTAACCTGTGGTTATTTTCAAAATGGTTCCAAATAGAGTAAGTAAAATATAATTGCCTGATAAAATAACGCATTTGGATGAATTATTTATAAGAGAACAACTGTTATTTAAAAGAGCTGTTTGAATTTCTGAGTTTGACTCCTCAAATACAGTCTCTCTCTTCAAAGCTCTTCTTATGACAAAATCAGCATGAACCCAACTGCAATTACATGAAACAACTAATGTTGAATACACAATTGACACAAGCTGTCAGCTGCTCCTCTGAGTGCCTCAAACATGCAAACCCTATTCTGATCTGCTGCTGAGACTCCAACTAAAAATGTCTCTTTAAGATTATTTCAAATTAAATCTCTTTGATCAGTGCAAAACTGTTGGACGCTTACTACTACCAACTACTTCACATGACTCCACTTAATTCATATAATCAGTTCAGGTCAGGTCAGTCAGGTAAGAATGAGACATGATTTTTTTTTTTGCCGAACTAGAACAATAATATGCAAAGCCTTCCAAAACATTATTATTATTTTTGTAATTCATAGTAAATCAGTACAGCAGTAGAAAATGCATGGTGCTTTACATTTTAGAAACTATAAAATGCTGCTTGAAACTGTCCACCATCACCAGAGTTTTTTTTCCCACCCCACTGATACACACACGTCCCTGCCACCTTCACCACTACATGTTTCTCAGAAGTATCACTGAAACCGTGGGTTATCTGGTCAGTTAAACGGTTTCTATTTTTGCAAGCAACTTTTTTAAAACAAACACGTAGAATCACCGGGTGTGAAACTTTATGGCCGGGAAATGGGGAACAGAATGAGGAAGTTTGGGGAAGAGTCACAAGAAGATGCCACTTCACACATCACAATGTGAGCTGACGTTCGTTAAATCCCAGAAGCTCCTCAAATGGCTTTTGCCTTACCGCAAGCACAAATTCTGGTAATAAAACTTTGTGGTCTACAAATCACACCCAGAACAATAGACTATTGTATTTTCTTGTTGAACCTATACAAATAAATGTAAACATTGTGTCAATTTCAATATAATGAATGTTCAGTTGCTTAAAAATGAAGTTTTTAAGCACCTAGTTTTCTAAATGGGGTTATCTGGAGAGGGTTTGAGCAATCAGTAGATAACTGTGTGAATGAAACTACTTTGTACCAGCCGGAACATTTTAATGTTGATAGTTACCCAGGGCAAAGTCAAGTCCACATTTTATGATATGTTAACCGTATCATGTGAAATATGTTCTGCAATAGGCACCCTGAGTCAGAATTAACTATCTGAAGGGAGAGGTGTAATAAGCTGTAAAAACCCACAAAATAAAAAACATTTAAAAATCTATTAAAGCTCAGGATTTAAGCTCAAGTTGCTTTAGCATCAGATCAGATTTGACATGTCTGTTTGAATCTGTTGTGTTGTCTTCACTCATAAAACAAAGCGTTTCTATCAGTCAGTCTTATGGATGAAGTATTTTTAGGACATTTTTGAATTTTTCTCTGAGTTAGTATTTATTTAGAATCAATGCTCATTTTAATTAAAATAATTCAACTTGTAATAAACAATGCAATAATTTTTTTCTCTAAATCTAAAGGACAATGGGACTAACTGTAATTATTGTTTAAATACAAATTTCTATGAAGGATGAGTTAATACCTAGGTCAGGAAGATCTTAAGAACAATGATTAAAATATGTAAAAGACTATAAGAACATCATGGGAAAGAGGCTTTGGAACATAACATTCTGGATTTTCATGCCTAAACATAATCTGAAGGAGAAGATTTGTATAAAACAAAAAAGTTCAGAACCAACTTTGATCTGTCAGCTTCCAGGACAAGAACCACCAGAGCTGGAACTAGGAAGACTGCCTTATGTCGTGACCCTTTGAGGTCTCTTAGATCAGAGTTTGTCATTTCTTCTTAGTTGATCATTTCAATTGTGTTTTCATTTTTCTTCATCAATGCCACAGTCTATAAACTTACTTGTTTTATTTGCTCATTACTATGCCTCAGTTCTCTCTCTTGATATTTTGAAAGCTAAAATGACATCAGTTTAAATTATATAGCAATTCTCTTCAGTAAGAGACTAATTGTAGAAACTGTCTCTTGAGGTTTAAACATTTTGAGGTGCGATTTCCCACATGTTCATCCATTGAGTTTGTCATATTTGCTTTATTCTTGCAAGGTTCAAGGGACTGGTACCTATCTCCAGAGGTCAAGAGGCAGAATTCATTATGGACTGATTTTAGGCTGGAGACACACACGACATACCTATACAGGATAAAGAAATTAGAACTAGAACCTCCTTCCTGCAAAGCAGCAGTTCTACTGTGAAACTATTTGTTACATAGAAACCACAGATAAAAAGCAAGATTTTCTATGTGTAGTATATTAGCTGACACTAAATGTTTTGTCAGTATGGCCAGTTAGAAACAGCAAACGAAACTGACAAGTTGTCAGCCACCACTAAGTGACAAGTGTTATGAGTAAACAGACTCTAGGTGTAGACTAGTCACATCAGAGGTACTGTGATGGTTTTGGCTTCCGGATATTTTTAACATTTGTCAAGCTGTAGCTCACACAAACAACAAAGATCTGGGTTATACATCACATCAAAGGCATAGAGACACCAGCAACATACAATGCTGAAGCATTAACAATGGAGTTTGAACAATTTCAAGTTGTACGTGACATTTATTGATGTCTTATGGCACATGAATTTCAAATTTGTAGGTGGACCAAAATGCAGACTGGAGCTGGGAGGATGAATTATGTAGAAGAATTTCATGAAAAAATAAAGAACAAAAACTTACAACCTCCTCCCGCCCAAAAAAAATAAAAAAATAACATGGAGACACAAACAATGCAGCGAGCCAGAGGAGAACAAAAACCACAGAAACCCAGGAAATAAAAGAACAGCACAGAAACTACAGGGAGATAATAGGTTATAACAGGAACCAAAAGGAGTGTGACAGAATTGTTAGAGTACTGGGACTGAGGCACTATGGACCTGGGCTGCAGGTGTGAGGGGAGAGAGAGAGAGAGACAAAAAGTGCCACAAGGGGCAAGGGAGAGTACACAAGGCTTTGGGAAATGAATCTAACACTAAAGAATAACTGGACCTAAGAAACATAATAAAACTAGAGAAACAAGAAATAACTAGACACAAAAAACAATTATAAACGAGAAACACTAAGGAAGGACTGAACCAAAGCATAACAGAAACATGGTTGATTTAACCAAAGAAAACTAACTAAGGAGCACAGAAAGTAGAGATAGATAGATAGATAGATAGATAGATAGATAGATAGATAGATAGATAGATAGATAGATAGATAGATAGATAGATAGATAGATAGATAGATAGATAGATAGATAGATAGATAGATAGATAGATAGATAGATAGATAGATAGATAGATAGATAGATAGATAGATAGATAGATAGATAGATAGATAGATAGATAGATAGATAGATAGATAGATAGATAGATAGATAGATAGATAGATAGATAGATAGATAGATAGATAGATAGATTTTACAGACTCAAAGTCCAATGTACATAAAAATATAACAAATACAATAAAAGAATAAAAAGTACAATAAAAAGGCAGGAGGCAGTCATACCAATGTCTCCAAAGTACAGATGAGTATTCTCCTGCATTATATTTAACGTTAGTCAGCAGTAGAAGGACATAATTAAGAAGCATACGTTTTTCTTGACTGGTCAAATATGGGAGAGATCTTTGCATCCCTCTAATAATAAATATTTTGATACTTATGTAAAGCATCAAAATATGAGATGACAAGTTGGCAGATAATAAAACTGACATTTTGGATGAATAACTACGTAGTAAAATGTTAAAATGGAAGATATGTCCTATCCAGATTTGAAGCTAATTAAAAGACAACTAAAGGTAATTTTATTAACTATCTTCTAGAGATTTTTAACTCAAAATATTATCTCGAAAATGGTTCCGCTCTTCCACTTTTGCACAGCTTAATTACTGCAAAAGCAAGCATTCTACTGTCATACTTTGACTTTAGCTTTCATTCAAATAAGCTGTGCGATTTTCTTGGCTTGTTGCAGTGCAACACATTCCCTGCAAGGGAGCCTCTGTCACTCAGCAGTCAGACAGGATGCAGAGAAAAGGTGGTGGTCTGCACAATGCATCAGTTCTAACGAAAGGAAGTGACAATCGGAATCTCCTCAAACCACGCTTCTCCATGTTTTAGGACACTGAAACTGTGTTGCATAAAGTGACTTTTGTTGACTCTTACGTCAAATTTTATTTTTCAGTTTATAACTGAGATCACCAGAAAACCCATTTAACACTTTGCATAACATAATAAAACCCTTTTATATTGTTTCCTTATATTGTTTCTTTTCCAAATTGGCATACTTTGTTACTGATGTAGTTTTGAACATTCTGTTCTTTTTCAATGATTCTTGTCAGTAAAAGAGGAAAAATGGCACACTTGTCCCTGACAGCACTGTCTGATGAAGAAAACAAATGTTAAAACAACTGAAATCATAAAGCCAAAAACTCTTTGACCTAGATGATTTATACAGTTTCTCAGATTCTTAAACAAATTGAGAAAACGTGGTACTTTTCCCCTTCTTTTAATAACTCAATTAGGTGTGCAAGCAGCTCTCTATTGTGACACATCGCGCTACATGTAGGTGTCTACAAACCTTTACTGTAGTTTCCCCAATTATTGCGCCACTATTGATGGTAAGCGTAAACAGAAGAATAATTGTAGGGAAATGAGCATAGAAAAAAAAAAATCAAGAAAAGACTTCAAAGAGTCACTGCAATGGATGTCTGCAAGGGTGACGAACACAAGCTCCCCCCACCCCTGACTGGCTGTGGTTTTGCTCTAACTCATATAAGTTGAGATGTGAAAATGTGACGTTTCTGGGAAACACAAACCAGTTACTCGAACACAGGTTGGCTTCATGGGCTCTCCTACACTCAGTTATGATCATCTTTCTACTTTATCTCATGGAAACTTTTCAGCACTTGAGTTCACTAAATGGATACATGATATTTCTGCTCCTCGCAACAATCAGCAAAGGTAAACTCGTCATTTTATTGTCTCTAAAGAGCCATTGTTAAACTTCTATTGACAGCACAATGATTCCTGGATAATAATCTTTCAAATGAAAGAGACAAATCAACTAAAAGTAAAGATCAGCCACAGAACATTGGTTAGCTTATCAGCATTATGTGGTTTGCACTAGCAGGTGACATCCGCTCAGCGCTGTCTGGGCTGCCTCAGCAAAGACCTACTGATCAAATTCAAACCGATACCAAACCTGTTATACAGATGCTAGTTTAAAGTTACTGTCAGATTTCTGTTCAAATTAACTTCAGGCTCTCCTTGGAAGAGGAAAAAAGTATATATATTTTATGGTGAATGTTATGGTACAAAAATGTTCAAGTGTATGTGCCTAAAAACAGAAAAGGGAAAAGAAGCACTATTACACCAAAATCTACAACAAGCCCCCAAGGGGGAGTGTAAAGAAATCCATTTATTGAATAATTTGGCTTAACAGCTGCAAAGGAAAAAACAAAAACAAAAACATACCATTTAATCAAACTGATAATTTTTCTGTTTGTTCAAATATAATTGTCTTGACCTAAATAGATGCATAACAGTATTTTCTCCTAAGGGTCAGCATGTGAACCTCCTTCCAGTCCTCTGTGCTTCCGACAAGATGAAGACAAGAATTTTTACATCTGTGAATGGGATTTCAACACCAATGAAACAGAAGTGACATTTGACTTGTACTTTAAGTGAGTACTGCTCAGTGTTGAAGAGGCAGATTTTGCAAACCGAACTCCTAAAAGAAAAGTTGAGCAGCATGTAGATAAACTCCTTTCAGTTCTCTCTAAGGACTGAACAGGCAGGAGATAGGTCACCATTTCCTCTAGTAGGAAAGTGAAGCTTTAATACTGCAGATTTAAATGTCATCATGAGAGTTTACCATGATTAGACTGAATGCTTTATTTATCAAAACATACTAAATGATTGCTAAATTGGTGCAAATGTTTTGTCCCTTGTGTGATGTTTTATACTGAAAAAAAAAACGGTTTATTATTTTATGTTGCAGCTCTGAGGTTAATCTTAGCCAGTGGTTCTCTGTAGAGTCAACTATAGGTTCATGAAATGCCACATGATAAAAGCAACAGTACTGAATGGATAAGAATAATACAAACAGTCATAAAAAATTAGTGTACTCTTGCTGTTTCCATAGGATTAAGGTGGATCTGACAAAGACTCTTGATGATAAGATCATCAGCAGTATCTGTGTATAAAAAAAAAACAAAACTTTTTGGCACTGTACAATTTCCAATTGATCCTAGCTATCAAACAATCCTAGCTATCAATCAGTGCAATCAAGTTCACTTCATTATTCAAGTTGATTAAAAAAATTGCATTGAGCGCTGGAGTTAAGACCATTATGATAGGAGGTCAGGAGAGCAGAGACCTGTGACGAAGGTGCTCAAGAGGCTGTCTGGGCATCAAGTCAGGAGGTCATCAGCAGAAGCTGAGCAGCACAGGAAGGAGATTATGCAAATGCTTGAAGACTGAACTCTAGCAATGCAGGAGCTTTGAGGCCAGCAACAGTGGAGTAGGAGAATCCAGAAGTCGACAACAGCGACTGAGGATTCTGAAGACCGATCCTAAAGGCAGAAGAACCCAGATGATGGCTGGCGACAAAGGCGAAGGAACCTTTGGGTAGACAATACTGGAGGCCCAAGGAGCATTGTAAGACAGGGACCCATGGAGGAGCTCTGTAGGCTAGAACACTTGGTGTGTGTCTGGAGCCCATTCAGGTGCTCAGGAGGCTGGCACTGAAGCCAGATACATCCTTGGAAGAGCCCAGAAAAAGCTAGGCTGTCAGAGAGGAGGATAGCAGCAGCAAGGTCAACTTCTGCTGCTGCAGGGGAGAGAGATGAGTAACTTCTGCTGCAGCCTTGAGATCTGTTGGGGCCGCTGCAGGCGGATGGGTTTTATGGTTTTGATACGTGACACTAGTTGTGAATCTTGGAAATGACAGCGAAGAAGACGAGGAGAAGTGCAGGCCACAGCCCGATCCCTTGGAGGAGGTGTAAAAGATCAGCTAGACCCACCTCATGTGGAGAGTGCAATGCGTCGGACACAGATGCACAACACTGCTGGTTGCACCGATGTCCTCAGCGTGAACAGATAGACCAAAGAGAAGCAGACGACCTCACAGGAAGCCAGGGCAAAAAAACAAAAGAGTTAAGGAAAGAGAGAAGCTACATCACTAGGGAGTTTTATTCCTGACAAGGGCCAGGTGGCTTATTAGTAAAAGACTTCTGCTAAGATTCGAGACCAGACAGAGAGAATGAAGGCAAGAGAATGACGGCACAAGAGGAGTTGAAGAAGAGTGAACATAGACCAGGAAGCAGGCAAAACAAATCAAAAAGAGACAAAGAATAGAACATTGTAGATACACAAAAAAAGGGCAGGCTTTCCACAAATAATCTGGACTATTGTAGACAGAAAAATCAACAAATAAGGAATCATTAACAGGCAGAAGTCCACTGTGCTTTGGGAACCATGAAAGAACTAGTGATATGTATCTCACACTAAGTGTAGTTTAAATGAACAAGAACTGCACAGTTTTAACACATATAACTGTTTCCTACATATGATGTTGATGAGAATTACAGTAAAAACATAAAGTTCATGCAAATAAAAAATGTGTATATAGATCAAATTGTGGTTTTAGTATGGCAAGTTGTATTTACTCATTTTACAAACATGTATTTAATTTGATCATTTTTACATCTCCATTTTTCTTGCTAGTGACAGTTCTGAAATTGCCTATAATTACAAAATTGGAGAATTTAAGGAGAACCACATAGAGCTCAGTGAGGAAAGACTGATAGTCGCTTCAAGAGTTGACATGTGGGTGACGGCTCGTGCTGGAAAATCCACCTGCACCTCACCTATAAGGTCTGGAATATTGCAACATACAGGTACTGGATGCACCAAACAACACTCAACCATATGTTTTCGCAAAATGTTTAACAGTTGTTTTTCTCTGCAGTTAAATATGAACCACCACAAAATATAAGTGTGTCCTGGTTGGGAAACGATCTCAGCTTAACCTCTTACCCCCTAAGGGGTATAAATAAATTTCCGCCTGACAAAAACACACAAAAGTAAATCACTTATAGCCTCACAGCTATTAGATTTAATAAGAAACTTTTGGTACCTCTGTAAAGGTAAGATGTCATAGAATGGTTTTCTGGTGTCAGCACCATTGTAGCTTTGACCCTGCCTGAAATATTAGGGACAAAATACAAAATATTTTGCATTTTTTTGAACCTCGCCAAAATTTTCTTTGAAATAAACATTGAAAACACTACCAAAATAGTATTTGTAACACAAAAAAGTAGTACAGACTTTTAAATCTAAATGTTGTGTAAAAGTATACCAAATTTGGACTCAATCAGATGAATCATATTTATTTTAGAATGGTATTAGTGAGAAATTTCTTAGGCGGAGAGGCCATTTTGGCACATTTATCCAAAATGTCACCAAACTGTGCCAAATGTATTTTTTACATCAATACTGGGGTTTGTTAAAATTAAATAGCTTATTACCACCTAATTACACTTTCTACATATAATATAACCATTGGTCATGACATTTACCCCATTTATATGCAAAATGTACCATTATGCACAGTGTAATATGTATAATAATGATGATGTGAAAGCTCTTTCTTTGACTCCAAATAGAAAACTTTTATTGAAACAAGATAAAACAGTCAAAAATACTTTTTGAATAATTTAAAAGAGCAAATAAACAATTTTGAAAATCCACCACCACCATCACCACCAAAAAAATGGACATCTTACCTCAAAGAAGGTGAAGAATCATGAGAGGTGGGGGAGGTGGGGGAGGTTCAGCGTCACCCGAGCTTGATGGTTCGGCTTCCACTCGACTATAAATAAAATAAAGTATTTGAAGAATTAGAGGTTTATTACAAAGTAATGAACCAAAGTAAACATGAAATCCTTACTAGTAAAATAAAACATATTTTAGTAAAACATAAGTAAACAAATAACCACATGGTTTTACTTCCTGCCGTTATTACAAGCATATAATCACTGAAATAAATAAATAAATAGAACCAAAACATCAAATATTTTGTGTGAAATTGCGGGGGGAAACTTACACATCACCGAGATCAAGTCTGTCTGCTGTGTCCTGCTCTTCCTCTTCCTCCTCTCCGAATCCCACCAGCTATCAGAAGATTTAGCTCCACTCGTAGCAAATCGAAAAACTGTTGTTGTTCAAAAGCCTTCAAAAGCCTCTAAATCGTCCAGTTTCTGCTGCTATGATCGATTTATCATAAAAAAATCAAAACTGAACTCACGGAACCGAGATAACTCCACGTGCTCAGACTCCCGTATACCACACATGCTTACGCACGGAGAACGCTTGGAGAGCGCAAGAATTACGCATTCATTTAGATGGGGTTCCGGAAAATACGTTATGATTTTGCGTAGCCGACATCTTGTGCCATACTCTGAGAGTCTTTCCACTCTCACGTGAAGCCATAAAATGGCCGTGATGATCAGCTGATCGGGTGTTTTCCAGGCAGTTGCGTCATCGCCCGAGGACCTTTAAATCTCATCAGCTGTTTTTAAATAGCTCTAAAATCTTACATTTGGGCAAACCTTTATGCGGAATAGTTTTGAAAGATTAAAGCCTCTTTTAGCGGATAATAATAATAAAAAATTTAAAGGCACACGGAGCCTTTGTTTACAGAGCGAGTCGAGGTCACATGGCAGCTGGAACCCTCGGAGGGTCCGTCGGGCTTAATAGTGTACTCTTGCTGTTTCCATAGGATTAAGGTGGATCTGACAAAGACTCTTGATGATAAGATCATCAGCAGTATCTGTGTATAAAAAAAAAACAAAACTTTTTGGCACTGTACAATTTCCAATTGATCCTAGCTATCAAACAATCCTAGCTATCAATCAGTGCAATCAAGTTCACTTCATTATTCAAGTTGATTAAAAAAATTGCATTGAGCGCTGGAGTTAAGACCATTATGATAGGAGGTCAGGAGAGCAGAGACCTGTGACGAAGGTGCTCAAGAGGCTGTCTGGGCATCAAGTCAGGAGGTCATCAGCAGAAGCTGAGCAGCACAGGAAGGAGATTATGCAAATGCTTGAAGACTGAACTCTAGCAATGCAGGAGCTTTGAGGCCAGCAACAGTGGAGTAGGAGAATCCAGAAGTCGACAACAGCGACTGAGGATTCTGAAGACCGATCCTAAAGGCAGAAGAACCCAGATGATGGCTGGCGACAAAGGCGAAGGAACCTTTGGGTAGACAATACTGGAGGCCCAAGGAGCATTGTAAGACAGGGACCCATGGAGGAGCTCTGTAGGCTAGAACACTTGGTGTGTGTCTGGAGCCCATTCAGGTGCTCAGGAGGCTGGCACTGAAGCCAGATACATCCTTGGAAGAGCCCAGAAAAAGCTAGGCTGTCAGAGAGGAGGATAGCAGCAGCAAGGTCAACTTCTGCTGCTGCAGGGGAGAGAGATGAGTAACTTCTGCTGCAGCCTTGAGATCTGTTGGGGCCGCTGCAGGCGGATGGGTTTTATGGTTTTGATACGTGACACTAGTTGTGAATCTTGGAAATGACAGCGAAGAAGACGAGGAGAAGTGCAGGCCACAGCCCGATCCCTTGGAGGAGGTGTAAAAGATCAGCTAGACCCACCTCATGTGGAGAGTGCAATGCGTCGGACACAGATGCACAACACTGCTGGTTGCACCGATGTCCTCAGCGTGAACAGATAGACCAAAGAGAAGCAGACGACCTCACAGGAAGCCAGGGCAAAAAAACAAAAGAGTTAAGGAAAGAGAGAAGCTACATCACTAGGGAGTTTTATTCCTGACAAGGGCCAGGTGGCTTATTAGTAAAAGACTTCTGCTAAGATTCGAGACCAGACAGAGAGAATGAAGGCAAGAGAATGACGGCACAAGAGGAGTTGAAGAAGAGTGAACATAGACCAGGAAGCAGGCAAAACAAATCAAAAAGAGACAAAGAATAGAACATTGTAGATACACAAAAAAAGGGCAGGCTTTCCACAAATAATCTGGACTATTGTAGACAGAAAAATCAACAAATAAGGAATCATTAACAGGCAGAAGTCCACTGTGCTTTGGGAACCATGAAAGAACTAGTGATATGTATCTCACACTAAGTGTAGTTTAAATGAACAAGAACTGCACAGTTTTAACACATATAACTGTTTCCTACATATGATGTTGATGAGAATTACAGTAAAAACATAAAGTTCATGCAAATAAAAAATGTGTATATAGATCAAATTGTGGTTTTAGTATGGCAAGTTGTATTTACTCATTTTACAAACATGTATTTAATTTGATCATTTTTACATCTCCATTTTTCTTGCTAGTGACAGTTCTGAAATTGCCTATAATTACAAAATTGGAGAATTTAAGGAGAACCACATAGAGCTCAGTGAGGAAAGACTGATAGTCGCTTCAAGAGTTGACATGTGGGTGACGGCTCGTGCTGGAAAATCCACCTGCACCTCACCTATAAGGTCTGGAATATTGCAACATACAGGTACTGGATGCACCAAACAACACTCAACCATATGTTTTCGCAAAATGTTTAACAGTTGTTTTTCTCTGCAGTTAAATATGAACCACCACAAAATATAAGTGTGTCCTGGTTGGGAAACGATCTCAGCTTAAGTTGGGAGTCTAAATATCCATCTTTAGCTGAGGTCTGGTTCAGGAAAGATCATACAGAATCATGGGAAAAAGTAAGGTTCATTGCTCTTTCTTTACAAGTTCTTATGTTTTTGCATTTCTGTTAAGCTACCTATTGATTAATGCTAATTTATGTTGACATTCTCTTACAGAGACAAATGAATACTACCAATAAAGCTCCTAAGCGTGAGTGCACAAATATTCCTTCAGTTAGTCTTTCAAATTATATGTGAATCTCTGGATCTCTGCTTATATTCTGGTTTCCTTTTCCTGCTCTGAAAACATTGCATGTTTGATATTAAAATGCAAAATTGCCTAGGCACGGTAGATTGTAGCCTTTCAGCAAGAAGGATCAAACTCTGAACATGATTGACAGCGCTAAGGCACTCCTCCTGGCTCTCATTGGTTGCTTCTGACCAAGTGGTGTAATTCTGCAGAGTGTTGTATGACCATAGGGAGGCAGAAGAGGAGCTCTGTGTTTTCATTGATTACCTGTCTCATACTATGCTGTCATGATATAGTAATAGTTTTTACAAATATTTTAAAAAATATATTCTTGATCAAAGTTACCTACTGCAGCTTTAATGTAGCTGAATGTAGTCCATCCATTTTGTTTACAAATGGATGGGTAAACAAAAGATTACAAATAATAGTTCATTTATTTTTATTGAAACAGAAAAACTCCTTGTTTTTATAAGAATACAACTTACCAGGTTCAAATCAGATAGATGGAGCAGATAGATACCTTTAGGCCAAATGCCTAAAGGCGGAAAACTAGCAAACATACGTAAACACCGGTCATAAAACAATATAGACATCTTTAGAAATACAAATCCATACAAACAAAATGTACAAATTCACAATCCTGGAGAAAGTCTATAGTAAGTTAAAGTATAGTGATATAGTGACATGACATGAAGGAAACAGACAATAAGCTCAACAGAAACATGTTCCTTTAAAAATCCTATGCAAAATTTTGTGCATGTGGAACAATACCAATAACAAGTAACCGGTAATAATCAGACTGAGTCATTGTTTAAGATGATTGCATGTGGAAGGAAAGGTGTTCTGTATCTCACCTGCTGTGTGGTGGAGCCAGGGTTGGTCCAGATTGTCCATGATGGACGATAATTTGTTCAGTATCCTCCCCTTCTGCACAGTCTCAAATTCAGTTCAACATCAGTTACTCAGTCAAATCCAAATCTGATTGCTTGAAATAGGCACCAATATTAAAACCACTGTAAATTCCACCATCCTCTACAGCTGGAATCCTATTTAATTCACATCTTCACACAGCAACATATTTTATTAAAACTCCTGAAATATCAATTTGGTATTATTTATTTATTTATTAATCAAAATTGTTATAATTTGTACAAACTAATGCATGTCATTAATAATTACAATGTTGAGATCTTGGTGATTGGTGGATATTTTAGTTGATGTTGATGTTCTGACCCTTTTCAGGGCATGGTTTTTCTTTCCACGTCTAGGTTTCATGTTTTGTTTGCATGGCTTGTGGGTTTTTTTTCTTTTGAAGTTCAGTATTGCTCTTTATGTGTGTGACTGAAGGTACTAGGGTGTGGTAAGCTCTTCATTTAGAAACCTAGTTGCCGTTCAGCTGGGTTGTGTGTTCTCATTTAAGGTTGGGTATAGTTGCATGACTCATTTCTCTGGACATCTTCACATAAAAATCAGCATTTTTCTTTAGTTCAAGTAGAGCAAACATAAGACAAAAATCACCATGTAATGTGCAGCTCTGAAAAAAAATATTCCTGTTTTTTCCCCAGGGGTTCCATGTCTGTAAAATAAAGACGTATGATTAATCAGTCATCCATTATATCTTTGGTGTGTTATTATCTTTCATCTCAGATGTGCACTCCTGCTGCATATGGACTAATAACTTACATGCAAAATTCAGATATCTGAAAAGCAAATGAGGAAACTATAACGTATGTTAGAACCGTTGCCTTGCAGCTTGAGGTCTCCGGTTCACATTCTGGTCTCTTTCTTCATGGTGTCATGCTTAGTGGTGTTGAGCTTGGACCAAGGCACAGGAAATCTGACAGTTTGTCCTGAACAGTTTAACAAATAAAAACGGAACAACGTACAAAACTTGGTTTGTGGCACAACAGCTATAAATATGATGAGAAAGGAATGGAGAGCGATATAGGAACCAAAAATGTAATCATAGGCAGTGAGGAACAGCTGGGGAGTGAATGGAAGCTGTGTGTTACCCTGTGATGCACTGGGAACCTGTCCATGGTGTAACCCGTATCTCGTTTAATCGTTTAATGGAGATAGGCACCAAGCGGTGTATTTGTGCAGATCGGATGCACAGAGGAGCAGATATAGAAAATGGATGGATAAGCAAAAAGATTTCAGATAACAGTTAATTTATTTTTATTGAAACAGAAATACTCCTTGTTGTGAATCTTCTGAAGAATACAGCTTACCAGGTTCAAATCAGACAGAGGTCCATCCAGGCTGAAAACCCGCTGTGGAGCGACTGGTCACCAGTTGTGTTAGTTCCTGCAGGTAAACCGATGTAATTCCCTGCTTTCTTTTAGTACAGCTGAAAACTATAAGCATACATATAAGCTTTTAAATCCTACAAGGTACACACAAAAATCATGCTTACTCATTGAAACCGCACAAGTGCATGCAATTGTACCCACCAAGACAGAACTTTTCTGTAGATATTAAACAAGCTATAACCATTAATCTAACCTCATAATTTCAATGATCATATTATCTTTATAAGCAATGTAAAGACTGTGTCTGGATTTGTGAAAGTAAATAAAAAAGACAGAGTGCTTTAAAAATATGATTTCTTATTTGGTCTGATAAAAAAAAAAAATGTAAAAAATATTTTTATTATTATTTTTCCAACAGAATTTGAACAACCTCCATTAGTTTGGAGCACAACAACACTCTTAAATGGCACTCGACAAGTCAACCTGACTTGGGAGGTAAGTAAGTTTAATTTACTGGATATTTTGTTACATAATAAAACCTACTGAAACAATATCATAACAGAGTTATTTTAACTAGTTTAGAACCAGTGTTCCAGCAATGTGTAACTATCTACTGCATAACTTTAAATTCTGATAAGGTGCATTTTGTATTACAGTTAGGAAGTATAATTATAAACTCTATAAACAGTGGATAAAACAATTAATAGCCAAAAACTCACAGGAAAAATAAGCCAAAATTATGTCAATAATAAGAAATTGATATTGGGAGCATTCTGTGAGTTTCTGATATGCAAAATACACTGTGTGTACTTTTAGCATGCTTTATCTGGTAATACTTACATGTTACTGTAATAGTATACATTTTGGCAGAACTGGACACAATTTTGTGATAAAATTTTTGCATCACACATATTAATATTACTTTTAAAGTACTATTTATCAGTCATATTGTGTCTTTAGGTCATGGGTTTGACAAATTTGTAACAAATTGGGTCTGTGTTACTTCAGGCGAGTAGCATAAATACTTTAAACTTATGATGTCTTTTAGAAACCAAAGGATTCGCGGATTAAAATAATAACTTTGACGTCTGCAAGTCCTTCCAGCTGCTTGAAAGCCAAATATGAAGAAATTCTAAATAACTCCAGGCTATTAAACTGTAGATCCCAGTCTTTCACTTCAGCACAAACTGAGATTTGTTACCTCTGTGTTTCCACTCTGACTCAATAGAGCGGCAAAATATTGTGGCAGACACTTAACGGGTGAAACAGTCATTAACAGTGCATATTCTTCACCAGCCTGGAAGCCTTGTTCTGTTGCTCCATCCTGTCTGTCTTACTCTTTCAGCTTGTGGCTCATTTTTTATCATGCATAACAATTTTTTTTAAGAAACCTGTCTAATTCAAGTACTTTCAAATACCTTCTGCACATTTGCATGCAACTTTTTAGAGAATTTCCCAAAACCATCAACAGATTTTCTAAGTCACTAGCTCTCCTTTGTGTTTTTATGCTGCACCACTGTGCAATGGGAGGTGGGGATTTTCCATTTGTTTCTGTATATAACTCAATGTCTGTTCGTCTCATCAGCGAATGCCCCAGGCAGCAGCCGTGAGACGCGTGACTTATATCGTAGACGTCACACAATCCTCCCTAAGGTGTCCCTGTAAGAAGAGTAGTCACAATACCATGTGGAACAGATACACCGTTTATGTGTCATACTCAGCCGCCAACATCACTGTTATTGCCAGAAACGCGGCAGGGTTGTCTCCTCCAGCAGTCGTGCATGTGCCAGCTGCTTCTGCCCCAGATTTAAAAAGTAGGTCCTACAGACTGTGTACATGAACATGTTTATTTCCTCATGTCAACCACAAATGTTTTCATACCTTTCCTCGCTCGTAGCTTGTGACGAAACAATGCTGGATAAGAAATTAAAGAACAAAGTGTGCCTTGAGTTTTACGAGCTCCAAGACGCAGATTTGATACCAGAAAGAGTTTGGTGTTTAACGTCAAAGAACAGAACAAACAAAAGAAAGGAAATAGAAAACAGTAAGTTGGATATTATGGTTTCTGCACTATTTTTTATATCACAACTACGTATGTAATTTTTGCAGTTTTGCTCTGCCATGATGAAAATGATCAAATGTGGCTCCCCAGACAGCTGAAGCACCTGTTCTGTTTCCGTTACAGACATGAAGGACTACACACGCTACCTTTACTTTGAACACAAATGTCATGCTGGCAAACCACAAACGGGGAAAATGTGCCTATACTATAAGAAAGAGGGTGGTAAGTGTGTGCACTCAGCACTATAAACCTGAATATGATGCAGGTGGAATACTGCATTATCAACATTATTGTTCATATGTGCTGTTAGGCTCCTCAAACATTGATCACTTCTTTACCAGCTCACACTCCCATTTGTCATCCATGCCGTTACGCTTCACTTAGTTGTTTTTTTCTTGGTAGTTAAGTATTTATGCTAAAGTAGAATAAATGATCCTGAAAAATTCAACTCTCTTGTGTGATTTATTCATTTGTTTATCAGTTCTGATCATTTAACATCACAATCTCTTTCCATTGATCAAGGTGAAGTCAGATTTGGGCAAATTGAACTAAGACAGATCGAACAAAATTAACAACAATTTTTTAGAGTCATATTTTGTCTCAAAAAAGAACATAGTATCTAAAATTAGAACATATGGTTTTCAATTAAATTGTGATTAATTAATTACAGACTCTGCAATTAACTCTATTAAATGTAATCAAGTACCACTACTAACAAAAACTATTTCACAACCAAATTATAAGCAAGTGGGTCAGTCTTGACCGGTATAATCTGGCTCTCACTTAGTTCTGATTCTGTATTTCTTCAGTAATTTATCCATCAAGTTCTTCAATGGGAATCAACAGATAATGTTTAAGCATGTACAGCTCAAGAGGCAGAAACAGCCTGATAGTTTATCAGGTGTACTGAAAATGGGGTGTCTCTTTTCTCACTGGCTTAAATGTTTAATAATCATTTTGAGAATTTTCAATTTGGGTTGTGTACGTCTGTAAAACCTTAGTTACGATTTTTGCATGAAAATATTTGTGCAAATTTAAACTCTTACAGGGGATTTTTTTTTTTTGCACATTTTTGCTAGAATTGTCTCCATGTATGCCTTTGTTTTTGCATAGTTAGTGGAAATGCTATGCAATAAATTACATATTTCCATATTTTGTTACTATTACAGTGAATATCACTTCATAGTTTTATCCCTGGACACAATATCAAAATTGACTGGACAAATAATAGATATACCAGTTATTGTTGTTGTTTTTGTTGTTTCAGTGCCAAGCAAAGAGCCACAGCACTTCATGGCTGTTTCTGACACACACGACTCTGCTGATCTAACCTGGAAACAAATTTCATATGAGCACCACCGTGGCTTCCTCACACACTACAAACTATGTACTGTAAAAATAAATTCACAGAGCAAGCCTCCAGGTTTGAAAGACTGTCTTTTCTCTAATGGTTTCTCTTAATTTGTAATGAGAAAGAAAATATATTTGCTTGTGTTTCGTCTCATTTGAACAGAGTGCATCAACATATCCACATCAGCAACAAAACACCATCTGAAAGATTTAACACCGGCAACCAAATACAACGTCACCCTGGCCGGAGTGACACAAACAGGAGAAGGGCCGGTAGCCATGGAGAGTTTTACCACACTGCGAGAGAAGCCTTTCAATGGTATCCAGCCTGCAAATTCAACTGTGTTGAAAAATAGGCTTTTGCATAGATCTGCATACTTTAAAATCACATCAGTGAATTTTCAAGTTGTAAATGTCTCATCCTTCTGCTTTTTAATCTGCTATTTTCTCTTTGTCCTTAGTGTGGATAAGCTTTGGATTGCTGCTTGGGTTTTTCCTCTTCTCAATATGTTGCACCGTTGTCTTGAAGAGGTTTGAGACTTTCTTTTGCAAACATATTAATATCAAATGTCAATGTCAAAGTTCTTCACAGATACGCAGTTTAGTGACAAAATGTTAAAAAGTTCAGCTAAGCTAAGTTTTGTGAGGCACTCTACGTCATGTTAAAATAATGTAACAAGTTTAAGTTTTTAATTTTTTAAAGGTTGTCATATATTGCTACCCTCCATTTAAAGTTACTGATTATTTACATTCCTTTGTTGTATGCTGTCATATTGTCTATTTGATTTTCCACTCTCCAATTCAATGTCTTTTTGTAATCTAGCTGAATTTTCCATATACCTCACATAAAATGTGATCCAACGATAGGATTCATGAGTTCTTTTTTGTTTACGCTGGATTCTAATCACGTGCGTCCTATTTCAAAGCTGGCTTTCTGAGGACAAGGTTTCACAAGTTGCTGTTGTGTAAACATTTTATGTTCTGTCTTGTATTGTTATAGAATCAAAAATAAGGTGTTCCCTCCTGTGCCGAAACCCGTGATGCCAGACTTCAGTCTTCGTCCACCAGAGAGCGAGGTAAGAAGCTCTCCACTGATTTTTTTTAAACAATATTTTCATATAACATAAAACTTTGTTTGACTCAAATTTGACAATTTCTGCATCTAGTCTCTTGAGGCAATTTTAAATATACCTTTAGTGTATTTTAAAAATGCACTAATTTGGGCACATTGGTTTCAACAAGGAAAGTCCCTATCAAGTATATAGAAAGATGATGTGAAAGAACTACTAACATTTTATTTCCCCACAAAGCAGAAGCAGTTTTTTATTTAAGAATCAAACAAAATAAATTTGACGTAAATACATCAGAGCAGGTGGTAAGCAAATAGATTTTTGGTTTATCATAAACAAGGAAAAATAGCACACTTCAATTTATCCATATAGCAATGCTATTATTTATGTTACACCATAAAACTGTATAAAGCATTTGAAAAGAATGCATAAAAAAGTTATGGTGCAGATATATGCAAAATTCTAATTATTTTAATAAAATGTGAATTTTCAGTCCAAAACTAACCATACAATCATAGGTTCTTACAGCCCATTATATTCACATTTTCTTACACAAAAGTACAATAAATAAAAAACATCCAGAACCAAAAAAAACAAAAAAAAGGATAAAAAGTTTTGTATGAAAATTACTGAGTGTAATTTACTGGTATTACTTTCATCTTTGATACCAATGATCATAACTTAAAAGCAACTTAACGTCAGACTTTGTAGTTGTTCCTGTGCCCCAGAACACTGACTCTGTTCTCTGCCGATGTGACCCAATAACAGGAGATGTGGGAGAGGAAAGAGGAAGTGCACGAGGTCACGCTACACAGGCTCATTCCAGAGCAGAAGCCCGTTTCAGAGGCCACAGTCCTGAAGGGCGAATGGGATGATGAGGCAGGGCGGCAGGTGGAGAAAGACGGATGCTGCTCGGGAGAATCTGACGATGAGAGATTGAGTGTTGCCTCAGGAGACGACACTTTGAGGAAAGCAGACTTGAAGGGCCTGGAACAGGTGGAAACAGAGTTGGCCATGCTGATATACAGGAATGGTTTGGTGTTTGATGTGAAGTCAGAATCACTTTGAGTCACTTTAACTGTTTAACTGCCTCAACAGCACAAGACTGTGCAAGCGTTGACAAAAGTTTGCCTCTGTAAATAAAACTGTATCTACAAATTTTATTTTTTATTTTATTTAATTTTGTATTTCTTTTTCGTTTACTTTGTGTATATTTTCTGGAAGTTACTGATGTCTAACTCAACATGAATTCAATAAGGTGCCAATACTATATCAGAAAGCAGAATAATTCACTACTGCTTCATATTTGCACATTAATATTTTCACACTTTTCAAAAGATGGACGGGAAATCCTGAGCTGGTTTGTAGCATTTTAATATCTTCATTGTATTTTTCTTTTATTGCCTATTAAAACTCAAGTAGTCAGTATCTTTGTTTTCTTTCCTCTTCCATTGTTGAACGCGTATGTAGTTTTTCTTTTCCAAATCGTCCATCCATCCATCCATTTTCTTTCACCCTTGTCCCTCAGTGGGGTCGGGAGGGATGCTGGTGCCCATCTCCAGCTAACGTTCCGGGCGAGAGGCGGGGTACACCCTGGACAGGTCGCCAGTCTGTCGCAGGGCAACACAGAGACACACAGGACACACAACCATGCACACACACTCTCACACCCAGGGACAATTTAGAGAGACCAATTAACCTGACAGTCATGTTTTTGGACTGTGGGAGGAAACCGGAGTACCCGGAGAAAACCCACGCATGCACAGGGAGAACATGCAAACTCCATGCAGAAAGACCCCAGGCCGGGAATCGAACCCAGAACCTTCTTGCTGCAAGGCAACAGCTCTACCAACTGCGCCACTGTGCAGCCAAATTTCCAAATCGTAGAATTTAATTTCTAAACATGATGTAGTAATTATTACAATTATTGCAGCCTTGAGGGGCATCTTGGCAGCAGCTCTAAGTTTAAACCTATAATGTCTTCATCTCTATTAAAATCACACTGTATTCATCAAGTTTTACTTATTTTTTACTCTGATGGTTAAGAGTCTGGCTCGTTATAGGTTATTGTAAAATTGCACACAGCAGTTAAAAACAAATGCACATGATGGCTCAAAAATTCAAAAGTAAACCTCCAGCATGTTTTGAGGTAGCTACATGACAGGAAGTGGTCACAACAAAAGAAAATTACTGACCTTAAAAAAAGAAGCAAACAAGGACAAACTACTCATTACAAGAGGCACAAAAGCTTTTGATCTCTCTTATTCAGACTAGAATATGTCCTGTTATGTGCACACACAAAACAAAAGAGCTGACCTACTTGTATATTCCACCGCAGTGCACATAAATTTGAGAAAAAGTTTGAGTCAGTGTCTCTTATTGCTTAGCTTGAAAGACCAAAACCAGCAGAGGGCATCTTCTGTAACCCAAAATTAAAAGTGTTTATCTTTCACCACATCGAGATAAAGACTTCCCAGTTTTGACCACAGGCGGGATGCCATGTATCTGGTGAACAATCTGTGGTCATTACGGTAGCATAGTGTTTTGTCTGCATGAGCATAGCAGTAAACATTGTTTCAATTCTGGTTTGTAACCCCATTGTGCCCCTGTTTCGTTCGTTCCCCAAAAACGAACCTTATGCGCCCTTATGCAAGTCATAAGGGCGCTCAACAACAATGTCATTTCCCTTCAGGCATAAATGAAAAATGACAAATTTCATAACTGCACATTTCTGCAAATTTCATCTGCAAAGGCCTCTGACTGAAGATTATTGCTGTATGACAATCTCATGACTGTCATGACGTGCTAACAGCTTGATTTTCATGCTGCAGAGACAATGTTTCACAGGTCCTGGATGACATCCTCAGTTATTGGCAAGCACCTCACTTTTTAAATCTCTGCTTGGCTGTATGAAAATCTGGTACAGAGGCGTTATGATCGATGGACAAGATGGTTTTAACTTCCTGCTCCTTCTCTCTGCCCTCATCCATTAAGCCTTCTTTTTCAATTTCTCTGGGAATTGTGATCATAGCTCAGGTATTATTTGAGCTTTTGAGATACATTTTGATATCACAAGACCAAGACAACACCTGACAACCCTACCTTGCCATTGCAAGACTTCAAACAGGATGTTTTTAGACGAAAGTCTCGACTGAGGTTAAAGTGATACACAGTGTCATCAGTAAGTTGCAACTGAGATACAGAGACTGGAAGAGTGACTGTAAGGCATAGAGTGGATACCCTTAGGCCACATCCTACACTGATGACTGCTTTACTGTGAGCAATAACTCTTTATGTTTTCCATAAATTTTACCTAAAAGACAAATATTCAAACTTTTTGAGAGTAGTTTTCATAGCATCAATCAGAAGAACATGGTAATTTCATATTTTGCGAGCATATTTTTACCCAGTTTGATCTGACAAAAAATGTACTTCACAAATACAGAGTTGTACGATGCTGAATAAAGTAATTCTTTTGTTTAACAAAATAAAATTATTTTCACCAAGAGTAGAGATCTCTTATTTGTTGCCAGGGTTTTCATGTTGGGGAGAAGGAGCGCGTGACTCTGTCGGCCTCTAGTGGTCAGGTAGCGGCGGTACAGGGGAGATTCGTGTTTCAAACAGCCACCAAGGGGGGACGGGTCATTTCTGTTTTCACCGCAGGACCTCAAACAGGCAATTGTACAGTTTTGGTCCTCCATAACCAACGGCTCTTTGCACGAAATAAACAAAAACAATAATGAATCATCCATTTGTGCCGATGATTTCCTCATAACATTCCTAAAAATGCTCAATGCGTGTTGGTATGTGCTAGAAGATGGCGGAGTCGGACGGTGGCGATTTTACTCCGAAACAGTTGGAGAACAGGTGAGTGAGCTGCAGTTGATGGTGTTGTAAGTTGGCGATGTGTATCTGGTACCACGGTGTCTCCCCACGGCCATTGAACCGACTGTACTCCGAAGTGACTCGCGGCACGGCTTCTTCAGGTCAGGAAACACCGAGGCTCTGATTCGGCCTCCAGACCTTGGGGCTCCAGTAGCTTTTTATGAGGATACTATAACATGTCTTCAGTGGGTTGAAATTACGTTTACATTAATAATACTTTACATAAGGCAGTTAACATTTTTTAAGTTACGATAATGATTTTCTTTAGTGATCACAATACCACAAGAAATTTGAGAATTCAGATAGAATATGAAAAGAGCAAATGTTTTATTTTTAATGAATAAATTAAGTTTTCTTAATGGATAGTCTATATATAGAGACTATCATAGTGTATTTCTCAAACAATAATAAAACCCACTTCATAGTATGTGGTTTTTTAAATTTTCTTTTTTTTTTTGGAGTATTTTACAAGTTGTCTTTAACTTAACTTAAAGTAGAAATAGTAATTTATTTTTACAAGTTACCAAAACAAATATTCAGATTAAGCAGTGTGTAAGTGCAAACTTAAAAAAAATGAAAACGTAGAAAATGAAGGGAAAGAAGTAACTTTTTGCGGGTAGGTCACTGAATGGATGTTATTACTTTAATTTTTCAAAGGTTTAATTTTATTATTGCATCCAATGTCATCCTCCTCTGCTTTTCTATTTTCCTCAATATTTTATATTTCCACTCAAAAAGAAAAAAAATCTGTATGGATTTGTGTATTTAGGATGACTTTGTGTAAATGTTTGTGAACATAAATATTTTCCCCATACCTCATGTGTAATGGATGCATTTTTATATTTTTATTCTATCTCATGTGATGCTGAAAAGAGTTCTCAGACGACACTGTGCAGTGCTGTTTTTGTACTGTTATATGTTGTTTTTATAAACAACTGATGGAGCAATATTTCCTTATTCTCTAATTGTTGTTTTTTCCTTACTAATTCCTTTAAGCATGTGAAGATTTAAAGTTCCTGGAGAGATAAATAGCTTTCTCTTTAGTGTCTTTGTCTTCGTACATACAAATGCATTCTCACTCATTCAAAAGCTCTACGCTAAATGCATTCCCCTCTGCTTGACTAGTAAATTACATTATGTTTCCATTAGAATGTTACTGGATACTACATATCCACACTCTGGCCTGTTTTCATCAGCAGATAACAGCTTCTAGATGTAACAATTCAGCTTAGATTTCTGTTAGGAATATATTACATTTGGATTTGAAAAGGGGGGGAATTGCATACTAGCTTATTGATGGTTACAAGGCGTATTTCTCTTTCCAGTATGGCTAACAAGAATAGTACCCTGCGCTGTACTTTCTCCGCCCCGAGCCACAGTGCCACTCTTCTCCAGGGCTTGTCGGTTTTGCGGGCTCAGGGTCAGCTCCTGGATGTCGTGCTGGCTGTCAATGAAGAGCACTTCCAGGTCCATAAAGCAGTGCTGGCCGCCTGTAGTGATTACTTCAGGTTAGTCTTGAGATTTCGCCAAGTCCATTTGGATTTTCAATCGAAAGCACTTAGCTGATGCTTGCAAAAAATAGGGTGGAAATAATGACTTGTAAAATAGTGTTGTTTTCAATGTATTATCAGAAGTTATTGAGTGAATGTTAATGGTGGGTGAAAATGTTCAGTAGGAACGCCTACAGTGCCTTACAAAAATATTTCTACCTATTCAACTTTTTTGGGTGGATTTTTATGGTTATTGATTTGCTGTAAGCTGAACCTCTGTCACAGTCACGAGTCTTTTGCAGCCTTTCTCAGGGTTTCTTCCACCTTGTTTTGTTGCTAGTTACATTTTCCCATTAACTTTGAGCATCTTCTCTTCCCTTGCTAAAGACATAGCCTTTCTACAGAATAGTGCCAATATAATTTTTTTACTGTAGGGATGGTGTGTTTGTGGATGTGCAGTTTAACTTTCCCATACACAGTTTTTACTGTAGGCCAAAACTTTGACTTCACATTCTTCATGTTTGCTTTATCTCCTACATGGTGTTCAGCAAACTGAGCTTTGTTTTGATATAATGGCTTTTGTTCTCGCCCATAATTACCCTGTCATCACATTTTTCCATCTGATCTGTAGATCTCTGCAACTCTTCCATATGCACTTTTTCTGATTTTCTAATTAATATTCACCTTGCCCAGCCTGTTAGTTTATATGGAATGCTATGTCTTTGCAGGTTTACGGTTATGCTACTATCTTTCTGCTTACAGATGATGATTAACCAGTGCTCAATGTGGCGTTCTAATCTTGGGATATTATTTTGTAGCACAACTCCATTTTAAACTTCTCCTTGATCTTTGTGGTTGTTCAAACGGTATGAATACATTTGTAAGGCTCGGTAGGCAATTAAGCCAAAAGACAACCTTATTCTTACTTTTTAGTCATTGGCTGTTTACATTAGACTCAGAAGGATCTCAAACAACTTTTTCAAACAGAAGTACACTTGTAAATAACATGATTTATTGTGGTCTTTTTGATTTCAGAGCTATGTTTACAGGAGGCATGAGGGAGTCAAACCAAGACACCATTGAGCTGAAAGGTTTGTCAGCCCGAGGGCTGAAGCATATCATCGACTTTGCCTACAGTTCAGATGTAACTTTAGACCTGGACTGTATTCAGGACGTTCTGGGGGCCGCTGTGTTTCTCCAGATGGTTCCCGTAGTGGAGCTTTGTGAGGAATTCCTTAAGTCTGCAATGAGCGTCGAGACCTGCCTTCACATTGGGCAGATGGCCACCACGTTCAGCTTGTCTTCCCTCAAAGAGTCCGTGGATGCCTTCACCTTTCGTCACTTCCTCCAGATCGCTGAAGAAGAGGACTTTCTGCACATTCCTATGGAGCGCCTCATCTTCTTCCTGCAGAGCAACAAGCTGAAGAACTGCAAGGAGATCGACCTCTTCCACGCTGCCATAAGGTGGCTCAAGCATGATGAATCCCGCCGGGCTCAGGCGAGCAGCGTCCTCTGCCACGTGCGCTTTCCACTCATGCTCTCCTCAGAGTTGGTAGACAGCGTTCAGACGGTGGACATCATGGTGGAGGATGTGCAATGCCGCCAATATCTCCTCGAGGCCTTCAATTACCAGATCCTTCCCTTCCGACAGCATGAAATGCAGTCCTCACGGACGCTCATCCGCTCTGACGTGTTGTCCCTCATCACCTTCGGTGGGACCCCCTACACCGACAACGACCGCACAGTGAGCACCAAGTCTTACTACCTTCCTGATGCTGCTTCCCGTCAGTTCAAAGAGCTGACAGAAATGGAGACAGGGTGCAGCCATTCCTGCGTTGCAGTGCTTGACAACTTTGTGTACATTGTCGGTGGGCAGCACTTACAATACCGCAGTGGGGAGGGGGCCGTGGACAACTGTTTCCGCTACGATCCGCATCTTAACCAGTGGCTACGCATCCAATCCATGCAGGAGGCTCGCATCCAGTTTCAACTCAATGTCCTGCAGGGACAACTATACGCCACTGGAGGCCGTAATCGATCCGGGAGTCTGTCTTCTGTTGAGTGTTATTGCCCAAAAAAGAACGAGTGGTCTTATGTGGAACCTTTGAAACGCAGAATTTGGGGCCATGCTGGGACTTCGTGCAGAGAAAAGTTGTACATTTCAGGAGGTTACGGGGTCTCGTTGGACGACAAGAAAACACTCCACTGCTATGATCCAGTATCAGACCAGTGGGACTTTAAAGCCCCCATGAATGAACCCAGAGTGCTGCACGCCATGATCAGCACCCAACAACGTGTTTACGCTCTGGGTGGCCGCATGGACCATGTGGACCGCTGTTTCGATGTGCTGGCGGTTGAGCATTACAGTCCAGAAAGTGACCAGTGGACGACCGTCAGTCCCATGAGAGCAGGGCAGTCCGAGGCGGGCTGCTGCCTTCTGGATGCTAAGGTCTACATTATAGGGGGTTATAACTGGCACCTGAACAATGTCACAAGCATCGTTCAAGTCTACAACACAGAGACGGATGAGTGGGAAAGGGATCTGCACTTTCCAGAATCATTTGCTGGCATTGCGAGTACGCCGATTATACTTCCTCAGAACACCACACAACGCTGAGCTCCTGACCTGCAACTGTGAAGTCTATTGTTCTTTGTGCCCTTCTACTGCCCAGTGGATTGAATGAAGGTGTGAACATGTTTGAAATGTATGGATGTAGGTTTGTCTTTTTAGCTTTTTAGTCTTCAGTTGACATAAACGTGTTAACTTTTTAAATATAGTATAGTATATTTAAGAAACTTTCTTTCAGCTTTAGGAATTATGGCTATGACTGCTGATGATAAGGTTTCATTGAAGAGGCAAGGTTTTAGATAAGCTAATAATCAGAGTAAATGCAGGTCTGAAAATGTATTAATCCAATCATAATTGCAGAGATCCTGCAGAAAAGGCTAGAATGTGATTACCCTGGTCTAGTTAACTATGAAAAAGATGATGATAAAATCTTTCCAGACTTTATTTTTTATTCCTTTGTCAAAATGTTTTGTTTTCCCTCTGTCC
This sequence comes from Poecilia reticulata, assembly GCF_904066995.2. Taxonomy (NCBI): domain Eukaryota; kingdom Metazoa; phylum Chordata; class Actinopteri; order Cyprinodontiformes; family Poeciliidae; genus Poecilia; species Poecilia reticulata. The sequence continues at coordinate 11,803,143 of NC_088833.1, read as the reverse complement.
TTTGTTTCTTCTTTGTGTCCTCCCATCTTTCCATACTTCTGTCCACATTTCCCTCTTTTCTCTTTTCCTCCCTCCCTTATGTCCATTTTGTTTTGGGTGCTTCTTTGCCTTCTTTGTTCCTTGTTTACTTACTCCCTCAAGTCACTCCTTTTTTCTTCTCTTTCTTGCACGCTTACTTCTTTGTCCTGTGTCCTTCTTTTCCTTTTTTAGTTCTACATCTCTACGTTATAATTTTCCTCCTTTCCTTTCTCGTCTCCCATATTTGTTCATTATGTGTGTGCTTCCTTCCATGCTTCTTTCCCTCCTTATCTCTTCCCATTCTGCTTCCATCCATTCCTTGTATTCTTCCTTTTGTACTTTAAGTCATTCATTATTCCCTCTCTTTCTTCTTTCCTCCATTTTCATTTTTGTGTTGATTTTATTACTTTTCTCTTTTCTTCCTTCCTTTCATTTGTTGTCCACCCTTCCTTTGTTCTGTTCATTCCTTTATTGTGTCTTTTCTGTTCTGTCATTCATTCCTTATGCTCTGTCTTTAGTTCTTCCTTCTATCCTATTTCTTTATACATTATGTGAATTCTGCCATAAATTGATGATGAATGTTTGGATTTCATATTTTAAAATGGTGATAAGACTAAGTCTGAAATCTTCATACATGTATCAACACTGTTTTTAAATACTTGGTCATTTAGAAAGTGTATTATCACAGTCCAGTTCACTGGTGTAGCATTAGCTAAATTATAGTAGATTTTCAAAGGAAAATATTACTTTAATTTGTAAAACCAATGAAGGGCTTACATTACAAAAGGCACATCAGATATGACATTCCTTAGAAAATCAGCATTTAAAATGTTGGACAATTTGATTGTACGGAAGTTTTATTTGTTATGCTGTTTAATTTTTGAAACAATTTACCTTTAGGTCAGTTACTGTAGATGTATCCTAATCAACAAGCTACATATCAGCACATAAATTCCGGCACAAAAACACGAATAGGATGATTTACAGTTTAAAATGTGTTCCACATGATTTTAATCTTTATATGAATGTCTTTCTGATTTCTGATGTGTTTAATGGAACTGAAACTGTTTCAGATGTTTCTTTTTCTTACCTAAAATCACACACAACTGCAGACCTCTTGCGGCAGCTACATGAATAATTTATTTGTGTCTTAATACAATGTTTTGCATTGTTTTTTTTCTCTTTCCTTGAAGCTTGTTTGCTTAATTTTTACAGTTTTTATTTTTCTGCATCCTTAGCACTTTTAAAGCTATATTGATGAGATATTGTGTTTGTACATGACCTATATATTTGTTTTTACTTTAAGAAGCAAACCTTTTGTTTTTTTTTCCTTTTGAACTTGAACACCTCCATCATAGTGAGGAGGGGTTTTTTTGTGGAAAAATGTCTGCCACCTGCTTGCCTATGGTGTGTCTTGTTCTGCCTGTACTAATCAAAGCACATTATATTGTCAAAGTGCAATACTGTGAAAACTGATGTACTCCAGGGGGAATGTACAAGTTTGTGTAGCTTCATGTCAATCCTTTATTAAAGTCAATAGTGTTTTAAAAATGTACACCTTTTGTATCTGTATTGGTTTTTATAAATATGTTCTGACACTTCTGAATTAAAAAAAAAAATCTATCACCTGTACCACCTGGTTTAGAGAGAAACCAATCTGAAATTTTTGAATATAGGGTGAACATTCTTTTTCATCATGTTTTTAGTTGTCTAGAACTTAATTTCCCAATTTTTTGTGAAATGTGACAATAAAACATTTGCAGTGTTTTGCAAAGGAATTATATCCCTTTCTTTACTTACAACCACAAGCTTGAGTGTATTTAATTGGGATTTTATGTAGACCAACATAAGTAAAATGTTTTTCACATTTTTTCAGGTAGATTTGAGGTTATACATTTCCATTAAGCTGCCATTTTCCCCATAAGGTCTGTGGCAAACTGAAAATGTGCCACAGACCTTCATAACACTGTTCTATGTGACCTTCATAACACTGTTCTATGCAAGCTAGATTTGTAGTGTCACCAATAATGATGTCAATAAACTATCTCAACTTAGCTTCTATCCCGGACCAATCCACTATGTTCCATCATATTAATGATGCTGTTTGTTCACTAATGTAATGGAAGACCCCTCAACCCCACAGTAAGACCCCTCAACACAGCAGCTGGATTACACTGAGATTGGATTACAAACTAATTAGATTACTTCTAATTTCAGTTTACTGCATTAGATTTTACTTAGGGCTATCAAAATAAGTGACAATAAATTTTCATGTCAGATTCTAAAATATAAAGCCTATGTGTAATTTTCCTTCATCAGTGATTTTCTTCTTTACATGAGTATCACATAAAATTTTAATAAGCCAAAATCACACGTTGCTTTAGTAACGTGACAAACGTCAAAATTTATCACAAATGTATTATATTTCAGTCAGTTTGCACTTAGTCACTTTTTCTGTGTCCAGATTTTATTGTCTTTCGGTGCATATCCATGTTTATCTCCCCCCCTTTATGTTACTATTAATAACGAACATCTAGGGCACACAATTCCCCCTGTGGTGAGTCTTATTTTATCTCAAACGCGGCCTGCCTCTCAGATTCTGCAGGCAGCTGAAGAAGAGAGGGGTAACATCAATAGAGGCGTTCGACCGTGCGTCGTGACGACAGAACGAGGGCCTGGCGTCGTGCGTAGCGTAACATTCCATTGAGAAGAAGAGGGAAAGATGGCGTCCTCTAACAATCCGCGCAAATTTAGCGAAAAAATCGCTTTGCATAATCAAAAGCAGGCGGAGGAGACTGCCGCTTTTGAAGAAGTGATGAAGGACTTGAACATCACCAGAGCCGCTCGGGTAAGACCCCCCACCCCCTCACAGGCTGGTCCCAGTTTGTTGCATCGCTGTTTTTGGCAGTTAACGAACACTGCGGTGATATGTTTGAGCGACTGCTCTCTATTTGGGTAAGGTCCATGTTTTCTTTCTTAGCTGTATCGGTCTATCATAATCACAACATGTAGCGCCCGTCTGTTGACGGGCGCTACATTTTTTTTATTTATTTTATCGATAAAACATGCGTGGTTTAGTGCACCGTTAATTGGCTCCGCCAGCAGTTTGAGTGTAACGTGCACCTGTTCCCCATGTATGATTTCAACGGTAAGTGCACGCGTTTCGGCTGCTTCCAGGCGCACACATCACCGCATAATAACATGTTGAGGCTGTTGGCAGGTAAATTAAAGCGGAGCAAATGCGAGTGGGATCTCTGACAGGTTTAAGGCAGCCTTAACTGGCCAATCGGACTCACTGGACGTGGATTCCCTCCCGCCCCCACGTCAACTGTTTCCACCGTGGCACGTTTTAATTAAAACAAAAACACAATTTAAAACGGAAGCTTAGTTAATGTATTACATGTTTTTGGCTTATCCAGCCACGCCCCTTGACAGTACTAGTTTTTACAGATTTGTTGAAAGTCAGCAATGGATCACAATGAAATGATTTATCAACCCTCTAATGATAATAAAATAAATAATACCCTGCTCTTTAGGGCCCACTGTCCTGAATGTTTTAGGTGTTTCACCACTGCCACACACCTGGCTCAAATGAATGGGCAATTAACTGGCTTCTGCAGCGCTTAATAGCATGTTGAGGAGGTAATCTAATCATTGGAATCAGGTGTGCTGGAACAGAGAGACATCTAAAACATGAAGGACAGTGGGCCCGGAGGAGCAGGATTGAGAAACATTGGATTATGTCTCACAATTATGTTGTGTGTGTGTGTGTGTGTGTGTGTGTGTGTGTGTGTGTGTGTGTGTGTGTGTGTGTGTGTGTGTGTGTGTGTGTGTGTGCGCGCGCGCGCGCGTGTGGGTGGGTGTACGTGCGTGCGTGTGTAGGGGTGTGTGTGTGTGTGTGTGGTGGAAAGACCTCTCAGAATGATAAAAAGAAAAAAAACTAAAATAAGGGAGAGCTATGGTGCAACGACTTGCTTACATCAGATTTTGAAAAGAAAGAGAAAGAAATCCATATATTTGTTACAACTCATTATCAGGTTTTTTTTTCTTTCCTGAAGGCTTGATGCAAATTGCTTTTTAACTTTATTAAATGTCTGTTATTGTTATAGAATGTCTGCGAGTGCAGATTTTTTTTCCCCCATAAAGTTTTTTTTCTTGTTTTCATTATGCTCATTTTGAGCATACCTGTCTCATGAACTACTTGATGCATACATAGTTGTCTATCTGCAAAGGTCAGAAACTTTTCTTTGATGCATAAAGGCAATCTTAAGCTCTTCATTTTTTGTTGGATTGAAATCTATTCCCACCATTTTTTCTCTTTGTTTTAAATATTATAGCTCTTCCTCATGCTTAATTGTTGATCTAGATTAAAGGTTATCCAACTGAGTTTATGCGAATCGGCCTTGGGTAAACACAGATGTTGTGTTGTAAAACTCAAAAACAAAAGTTATCATTATTTGGTAAATCCATAAAACTATAACTTTACTCCCTGTTGTGAAGACGATATGCAAGCATCATGCACTCAGGATAAAATTGCATCAGTTGTGCAATTAAAAACAGAGGAGGGAGTTACTTGTTGATGTTTCATATTTGCAATTTGCATTACATAGCTATTTCTCTCCTTTTAGGAGCTAATTGAAAATGTCAGAGCTTTTGTGAATTTGACAGATTAAGCAAAAATTCTGGACCTCTCTTTTTTTTTACAGGCTTCAAAATGTTGCATCTTTTCCTGCTCTTGTTCTGCAATGTGGGTAAAAACTGTGATTGCCTGTCAGTTGTGGGATAAAAAAATTGTGTAAGTTTCTACTAATGAGACTTGAGCAAAGAGTAGTGTGCCTTCAAATTATTTTTAATTTCAAGTCATGTTTAAAAGACTGTCATACTATGCTATATAATGTAATATAACTGTACACAAGAAATGCTACCTATTTATTAATAAGCAGCTTACAACCAGGGTATTCAGTCAGGTTTCCAATAATTTAAGTTCACATTTAGTAGGTCACAAGAATCAGTTGAGACCCACAGTTAACTTCACAGGAGTCAGTGGGGGTCAATGTTGAATGTAAGGACCTGTCAGAACTGCTAGCCTATAACTTTTTAAACCTGTAGCGTTTTGTGGCAAACCTTCACATTTTGCTACATTTTAAATGTGAGGACTGTTTTGTTTCAGATTGTTCTGTTTGGATTGGAATAATTTTTTTTCAAGACTTCTTCTTTGACTTAAAATATATCTTCAGAAATGTAAATAATTGAACAGAAAAGCAGTATAAATCAGATGGAGTTTGATCACTGCCACTCCCTTCCTCTGGAGTGATGCTCTTCAAAATAAGGATTATCTATCAAAATAAAAAAAGTTTGCTGTCCCTTTAATCGAAAGAGGGAGGCATGGGCCATGGCAGTAAGTGTTGAGGACATCCAGCATGAGCAGCAGCCAGTTTGTTTTTCTCTGCCCCAAGCCCCAAATGATGAGGGTTAATCATCCAGGAAGCTCCACCAGCATATATTGAATGAATCAATTGACTCATTTCTTCAAGCTGCACTGACGTCAGGAAGTCGGGAAGTGTTTGGGATATTTCTTTTTTCTGTTTGCTGGAAATTAAGCACACTTTATTACTATGATGCGTGTGTCTAACCTTAAGCCATACTGATATTTCCTAGGAGGGAAACACTCTTCAGTTGTATAGTCTCTGCCTCATTCCCTTGTGTTGCCATTTAGATTTTCTGTCACTGCATTATGTCTGATCATCTGACTCAATTCTTCTGGGTGTACAGAATGTCAGTGTTTTGTTTTTGTTATAGCATACATTACTTTTTTTTATTACTGTTATATGCAAGTAGTAAATACCCAACTGTGACAACTCAAGCTGTCAGTCCAGTGTCATTCAAATCAGCTAGTTTTGTTTGCTTGTCAGTTGTCCATGAAAAAGCCACATTTGCCTGTTTCATCTTGTTACATTTTTTTCAGTTCATAAAAGCCCCAAACTCATTAATCTTGCATATAATCATTGTAGACTTGCACGCATTGCCCATTTTTAGCATCTCTTTTGTTTGTGAATCAGATCAGTCATTCACTCATGCTTTCATGCAATTTTACTTTGCACAGTTGCAGTTACAGAAGACCCAGTATTTGCAACTAGGGCAGAATCGTGGACAGTACTATGGAGGCTCACTGCCCAATGTCAATCAGATTGGGAATGGCAACATTGACCTGCCTTTTCAGGTGAGCCCCTAGCCTCTCTCAGCAATGGTTTTGTTCTGGATCAGTGTACCCTTGTCAGCTGTTGGTGAATGTTGGACACACACAGGTTTCAGCTGTTTTTCAGATCTGTTGAAAAATACTTTATGTACAGACTATCCATTTTTAAAGAGGAGTAAAATAATCTGCTGGCTTTTCTCTGGCTGCGACAGCTGTAAGACTATTGGCTGGTTAGAGCTGCATCTTCCACCAGGTTTCATCATACCTCAAAAGTTAAAGAAGAGCTTGTCTTAAAGTTGTTTTTTTTTCTTCCCCATAATTGAGAATTGGTTCCTAAATTTTAAAGTATACCATTGCTTGTCATGGCTTTTCATCTTTAATTACATTTGCCAACTTGACTTGACCCATCTTAAAGTGAACATGTTTAGCACCATTTATTCCAATGCAAAGATTTGCTCTGTTTGAAAGGACTCCTCTCATCTCATTTACTTGGTGTGTCCACCTTAGAACTCTGTGCTGGACACCAGTCGGACAAGCAGGCACCATGGACTCGTGGACCGTGTTTACCGCGATCGTAACCGCATCACGTCTCCTCACCGTCGCCCACTTTCAGTGGACAAACACGGTCGCCAAATATCCTTTCTATTGCACCGTCACATGTGCCGATCAAACTTGGAAGTTACTTTGTCTCACCTTCCTAAATTGTCTTATTTATCCATGATTGGAATATCAGTCAAATACAGTGTCCTTTTTTCAGATAAAACCACATTTTACATTTCATATGGTAATTAAGGTTACAGAGTTCGAAGGATTGTGGTCATCTGAAAGTTCCTTTAGATGATTGGCTTTGAAACTGACCCACAAATATTTTGACTCTTATCCACCTCTGGAAGTAGCAGTCATTATGTTGGTTTGGATAGAATGGGATTGTGTAACTAGTGAGACAGAGGTACAAAGCAAAGATGGCAGCATGTGTTCATGATGGACACATTGTATCATCTTCCCTTCCATCTGATCTGAAAAATATAAGCAGAATTTGATTGTGATTAAAAAATTTAGATTTTTTTTTTTATGGCATTGGGAATTGCATCAAAGAGCACAGCTCTGGAGAAATTCTCCAAATGCTACTGAAAGCTGTAAGACACACCCATTTGATTTTGTAATTCAGTGTATATACAATTCAGTAACATTTCTGTGTTAAAAGTCTGTTTTTCTTTGATGCTTTCCTGTTTATGTTGATTTGAAGATCAATAAATTAATGATTTATTTTTTGTACATCCACTGATAACCGTCTGCTGAGTTACACATGTTGGCATAATGCACTTTAGCAGAGTTATTCTGACAAATGTTTTCCATTTTTAGTTTAGAGATTTGATCTCCCTGTAGGATTTGTCCAGGATTATTTATTCATAATGTTTTAGGCACAAAGGGATGAACAAAAGCCTATGTCTGATTGATTCTTCTATTTCTCCTCATAATTATTAGCCTTGACTAGATTTACATTGACAGCTGTCCCTACAGTTCAGTTTACCTCTCCCCACCGCCAGACACAAGCTGGAGAAGGTAAGCTTCTTCGCTTGTCCATTTGCAAGAGGTTGGAACTACCCAGTCAGAAACAGTTATTTTTATGCATTTAATTAAAGTCGAAATTACTCACAAGGATGGACTGGGCAACTTAGTGGCAAATAAAGTTCAGTAACGAGGGCTGTAACCCCTGATGGGTATGATGCTTAACAGTTGGCCCTCTTCCAGTGTTGGGATTCTGCTGACGTCTCATCTTTCTGTCACATACAGGACGAATTCGGATTCGGCCTTACACCAGAGCGCCATGAACCCGAAACCCCAGGAGGTGTTTTCAGGAGGATCGCAGGAGCTGCAGCCTAAACGAGGTGAGGGAGGATCCAGTGACAAAGACACAGAGTCTTTCATTTATTCATGAGCAACGTGCTAATCCAAGCTGCAAACCTCCGAAGACACAAAAGAGCTGGTGTCAAAGAGAGGCAGATGTAGACGCGTGGTAAAATATTTAAGGTGCAAATGGAAGCTGATCTACTGAGAAGTGTTTCTGTTTGACTTTGTACTCTGCTGGCTGTAGACATTTCTGAATGAAGCTGATTCAGGGCAACCTAAAGAGCAAAATCAATCATTAACTGACTCCTTATCGATCATGTCTTTTAATGTGTAAAGCTCTAATACAATGAAGCCAAGATTAGTTGGCCTCCGTTCAGCGTCTGGTGGTCACCTGTGCTATTTTTAGAAATGTGGGAATCTGGTGCACAGCAGTATTATTTTCTGCATGGTGGCTTGGGATATCGATGACTAATTTCTTTCAGTAAGGCTTTTGCATTTTTGAATATTGTCTCAACAAAAAAAGTGTTCTGTTTTTTTCTTTAATAGTGCTGCTGCTTACGGTGCCAGGGACGGAAAATTCAGAGTCGGATGCAGACAAGGATGTACAGAAGCAGCTGTGGGATGACAAGAAGGTACCAGTGGGACAGTGAGGGACTGTAAAGTGAACTCATGTGGTGAATTAATCATGACTCTTTTTTTTGTTTTGTTTTTTATTAGGATGATGCATCTCAGCCTAATACATGTGATGTCCCAGGAATCAAGTGAGTATTACTATTTTGATTTTCCAAACCTCTGCTTCTTTTTTAATTTCCATTGAAAAATGCTTAAGTTTTTCTTATAATGACCATCATCACATAAGTGAAAGTAGATTTCTAATTGGACAATGCTTTACTAAATGTAATGAAGCTTTAGACCAACCATATAATTAAAGCTTCAATGTAATTTGATGTTTTTCCACATCAGAGAAGTAAATTGTATAAAAGATGAACATTTTCTAATGTTCTAGATTTATTTTTCTCCCTTCTAAGTTCTCAGAGAGGCCAACATAGAAATTCTCAACTGATTAAGAGTTATAATAATTTGAGGGCTTTGTTTTCATATTGCAGATATGGAATACTTTAGTCTAAATATCTGTCACATAATTGATTCACTTATCAGCAGTTAGAATTATTAAAGCAAGTTATCCAAAAACATTTTTTGGTGCTATTTTTGTGTTTCACGTCACTAACCAACTGGTTGCCTTTTTCCAGTATATTCCCGTCACCAGACCAGGAATTAAGCCCGTCCATGGTCCCAGCTGCTCACAACACTGGTGGTTCGCTGCCGGATCTGACTAACATCCAGTTCCCTCCTCCGCTGTCCACACCACTTGACCCCGAGGACACCGTGTCCTTCCCCTCGCTCAGCTCAGCCAACAGCACGGGCAGCCTGACCACCAACCTCACCCACCTGGGCATCAGTGCTGCAAGTCATGGTAAGAGCTCTCACATGTACCAAAATTAGGACGATGGAGAAAGAAGACGAAAAAATTTTTTTTACTCCCAATTAAGAAAGTAGGTTGTTTTAGCCAATATCTTGAGGCACATTTTCTTAGCCTGTTTTTTTTTAAATCAAATAATTTTACTATAACAGGAAATTTTTATTTACAATAAAGAAAAATTAATCTCTAACTCGAGGCACATTACAACCCAGATAATTTTAGAATAGGTTTTGTTGTGTTTCTATCTGTGTGCAGAAAATATTAAACCTAGCTTTGTGTTAGATGCTGCTGTATTACTCTCCTTTGTTTTGGTCTTCTGTTTGCCAGTGGGCTGCTGGCTGCCTCTCATTATGTCCTAAAATCTTATCCTCTCATCCTGATGAGTATTTTGGTCAGATAACAGTTACTCACTACATCTTGTTCTGGTCACCAGCTGTTTATTTTCTGCGAAATTCTCATTTAAAATTTGTTTCCTGCATATTCGTTAACCTCTTTGCTTTGGACTGCAACAATGTTCACTTGCTTGTTTTTGACACATGACATAGGTGAAGAAATGTGGTCTGTGGTGAACCCAGTCTGTATGCGTGTTGCCTGTTAATAAAAGTAAAGCTTTAAGAAGCAGTATATTAAACATTGCCAATTGTCTATGATTTCTTAGCTGATTCTCATGTTTGGATGCTTAATAATCTGACTTTCCTCTAACAAAACCCAGTGACTTGTGCATGTGTGACTCTTCTGTTGCCAGGGATCACCACGCCCTCTCAGCCTTCCATGACTGTAACGGGCCAGCGCAGGCAGCCACCCGTGGTGCCACTTACTCTCACCTCTGACCTCCACCTCCAACAGTCCCCACAGCAGCTCTCACCCACGCTCTCCTCACCTGTTAATATTACACAGGTAAATGTCTGGTGTCAGGCTTCACTTGGTTTTTTTCTTGGTGTTCAAGGTGAAACACTGTAATGTGTGTGTGTGCTCTTGTCTTTAGGCTTTGCAAACAGAAACATTAACTTTGGAGCAGCAGCTTTCCCAGTACCCCCTGTTCAACCAGCTGACGCCTCAGGCCCAGGCTCAGCTACTCAGTGACCTCCAGAAACAGCCGGCGCTGCCACAGGGCATCCAGCTCATCGCTCTGCCTACTCTGGCCTCGTCTGGGACAGCCACCGCAAGCAGCCCCTCCCCGGACAGCCAAACCACCGCCAGCATGAGCATCAGCTCGGTAAGAAACACACAATTCAGTTAGGAAAGTGAAGGCAGGCTCACAGCTTCCTGGAAACGTTTCCTAATATTGTCATGATTACCATTTTGTTGGTTTTGCTCAATATATAAATCTTTTGAAAACATGACATGATCAAAATGATCATAGCTTGCTGCTATTGTGTAGACAGACAAAATGAACTCCCTGCCAAAATCTTTTCACTTCTTATGCGGAGGCTGATGATAAAACTTGTTGTTTTGTCCACTGTACAGTCATAGTGAGAGGCTTTGGCAGTGACACAGATGTTATTCTGTGGTTTCAACAGTTTATGGTCAACTGAAAACACAACTACAAACACAAGACATCTAAAAACTTTTATATGAAATATATAAAATTTATGCAGAGTCCGAATGTGGAATTTTGATGCCTTTTCATAACTTAATTTAATCTGGCATCCTGGATGTCCTCTACACTATTAAATCTTGACGATCGGTGCTCGGAGTTGATCTAAGTTTGTTGGCTCCTTCTTATCCAGGAGCCAACTTTGTAGAATTGACTTTCGTTTTTTAATTCCAATATGATTTTTTTAACCCCCTCCATCAACTATTTTCCCTTGTGCTGGAATATACTCAAAACGCCAAATTGTCCCTGCATTGTTGGACGAAGTAGCTCTTGGAATCTGTTTTTAGCCTACCATTATTTATGGCAGTGTTCTTGTTCAGAGCTGTGAGTAAGCCCTCTTCCTGGGATGATGGACATTTAATCAGAGACGGTACCTTTTCAGCAGCCTTCTACTGTCCATCACTAAACCTCCTGCGCAACTTAACTCTCTCTCCTTGATATCTTTTTTTAGACACAAGTATCTTCTTTTCTACCCCAAAGTCTCTTTGTGCATGTAGATACACTCTCACTCGCCTGCTGCTGATGTTGAACAAGCTCTGCACTGGTAACTGGATTCTGTAGAAGAACTGATCAGGAAAAACTGTCTCTGAAACCTCATGAAATTGTTCTGTCCTATTTAACTTCTTACCTTGAAGTTCTCAATGATCCAGAAAATGTTGCGCATGCTTTTCTCCAGGAGTAACACAAGAAAACAATGGTTTCAGTCCCAGTAGTAATACACTTTGATATCATGTTAACATCCAACAAGTCACTAGGTAATATAATAATAAAGATGCAACATTTGCAAAACACAGCATATATGTCACTGCCAAACTTTAACCTGCGACTGAACACGTTTTGATCTTATTGCTAAAGATGTGTGTGATTGTGCCAGACATGAAGCTTAGTGTTAGCTAACCCTCTTCCCTCCAACAGTATCGCAATCAGACTGGCTCACCAGCCACTCAGTCTCCAACCTCCCCAGTCTCCAATCAAGGCTTCTCCCCTGGAGGCTCGCCTCAAGTAAGGGCCCACCCTCCGAGCTCGCTGCTGCCTGGGGAAGGGCTTTGCTTCTGGGGGAAAGCTAACTGTTCATAGCCAGGCTGCTTTTCATTCTGTGTGTTTGCACCACTCATGGTGTCAGCAGCTGCATAACTCATCTCCTCATCTCCACTGTCACAGTTCACCGTGTGCATGACAACATGTTGGTTTTCTCAGTGTGCACCACACTGGGATGCTCCTTGTATAATAAAATATTTTTTTCTGGAAAAAGTGCTATATTTTTTTAACAACTCAGTTTATGAATTAAATCTTATTTTCTGTGAGACATTTTTACATTTTTTTTTTACGATACAATTGTGGCTAAATTAATTGTGGTTAAATCAGTGAAAGTTCAGGTCAAAATTTCTCAGATTCTAATCATTCATGGACTGCATGCTCTTTGGCTAAGATGATGCTTAAGCAGGGACTCTACCACATAAGAAAGCCAATCCCACACTGTTGATGATGTGCTCTATGAAGCGTTTGTTTTTTAAGATTATTGAAGGGAAGTTTCAACTCTTCTCTACTTCTGTAAATCCAGTTTGACCTCTCTGTCATGCTGGATTTTACCTCTTCACCTCTTCGTTTTTTTGTCCTTTTGATGTTTTTTATCTTCCTAAATTGCCAGGGTTTATTGTCTTGGTGTTTATTATACAGTTTAGGCTCACCACCAAGGCCTCTCTTTAATGAACTGAATTGTGATTCTTTTCTAACGGGGCTGCAGCAGCCAACATTCACTCTTTCGTAGGCTTGTGCTAACCCTGGTTACGAGAACCACTTGCTTATATTTCCTGCTCTGCTGGACAGCTGTGTGATGTGTTGTCTTGCTTGGTTTTCCTTGTTACTCCATCACTAAAATATGGCCTTAGTCAATTGGATGACTTTTTTGTGCTTGTTAGAGGAACTTGCAATCTATTTTATGATTTTAATTTATATTTCCTTTCCCCTGCAGCACATTCCTGTGGTGGGCAGTATATTTGGCGACTCCTTCTATGATCAGCAGCTGGCATCGAGGCAGACCAATGCGCTCTCTCACCAGGTAACCAAGACTACCAGTAACCGAGGACAGAACGTTGTCCTGACTCTGCTCTGCCTCACAGATCTGTTCTTTTCAGCTCGAGCAGTTCAACATGATTGAAAGTCCCATCAGCTCGTCCAGCCTTTTCAGCCAATGCTCCACCCTCAACTACACGCAGGCGGCCATGATGGGCCTCACCGGCAGCAGCTTACAGGACTCGCAGCAGCTCAACTACAGTAGCCATGGCAACATCCCCAACATCATTCTAACAGGTAGCAGCACCACCACCCATCCATGCATTGTCCTTCACATGTCCTTCACCTCTTTTCCAGGCAAAAAGATGGGAATGCAATTGAGACCAGATATTTACATATACTATAAAATGCAACCCATAACTATTTCTCCCCCCTTATTATTAAATCAAACCGAGCTTTGCCTGTTTGAGGTCAGTTAGGATTACCAAAACTATTTATATTTTCTACATACCAGAGCTACAAGATTTTTTAAAGCTCTAAATTCTTTTGATATCCTTCTACTTGCTTCTCGCAACAGTTTGCAGGAATTTCGGTCCATTCGTCTTGATACAACTCTTATAAAACTGAGTCAGGTTTGAGCCATCTTGCTCAAACATACTTTCTCAACTCTTCCTTAAACATTTTCTTTGTGATATCGATCAGGGCTTTGCGGTGGCCCCTCCAAAATACTAAACTTGTTTCACTTGTGCAAATTTGGTGATAGGCTTAAGACCCCCACAAACTTGGGTACACTTTACAATGCAGAACACACATCTACCGTACACATCTGCTCAAAGGTTCATTTTCACGTCCACGTGCTCTTTGTTGCACACTGAACTGTTTTGTATGTTAAGTCAAGCTGATAAGGCTGAGAGTCAATGCAACCAGTTGCAAGGACGCAGATCAGACAGACTCCCGCTTTGTACCACCAACAGGTATGTGGTGGTTGCTTTTTATTGAGAAGAAGCCCAGCTAGTTGGGCTGGGTGCCCAACTAGCTGGCGTGGTAAGTGGTGCTGGAAAGATTTAAAGACTTAATTTGAAACTTATTGGAAAATGCTTGAATTCTACAGTGGGAGAATTCAAGATTTTCGGATTGGGGGAAATAAAGGAATCTGTCATGAGAAATATAGGCAATCGGTACGCCTATTGCCTATATAGGCGTACCGATTGCCTACCGTCACGCACACCGTCGTCACGCACACGACGGTGTGCAGTCACGCACACCGTCTGCAGATGGTGTGCGTGACTCTACGCACACCATCTGCAGACGGTGTGCGTAGAGTCCGTTCATAGAAGATGATGAACGTCCAAGTATGTGGGGGCCTTCAGGGCTATTGAGCAATTGGAAGACCCATTTGTGTTGAGATGTTTGAATATTTTAATAATTCGTGATGCCATCTGTTTTGTAAAATGTATCCGACCCATTGGTAGCTAAATGACTGCTTTGTGTTGAAGCTGTCTACGTTTCTCTGCTGTCACCTTTCTTAGTCACAGGTGAGTCTCCACCCAGCCTCTCTAAAGAGCTGACCAACTCTCTGGCAGGTGTTGGTGATGTCAGTTTTGATGCCGACTCCCAGTTCCCGCTGGATGAGCTGAAAATAGATCCACTCACACTGGACGGACTGCACATGCTCAATGACCCCGACATGGTGCTCGCTGACCCCGCCACGGAGGACACGTTCAGGATGGACAGGCTGTAGCGAGGCTGTGATGGAGCAAAGAGGGAAAAACAAAAACACTAACGTGAGTGAAGTGAAACAAAGGGCAGGATGAACCCTCTCCCTCGTTGCATGGCCATCCAGCTGTATGACTCTGAAAGATGCGCCACCAAAAAACAAAACGGGGAAAAAGTCGTCCATTGGCTTGCAACGGGAATGGCCTCGCTGTTGTTTTGATAAAGATTGGTCGCTCGGCGCTTTCGCTAGCCTACTCTTGTTTACAGTGCTCCATTACATGCCACATATATTTAAAAAAATGCACATTATACCCATTTTCTTTTCATATCCACGTTCATTTTAATCGTTTTTGCTTGTAGCAGGAAGCTGCTAATTTATTGGGTAAAATAATAGTTTTGGCTATGTATAAAAGAGGAGGAAAATAAACAACATAGCTGGTTTACTCACTACCCTTCGATGAAACAAGTTCTCCTACCATAGCATGATGACTTTCTTTTTGACACTCAAAGCTTTATTTTTGACAACCAAATGTTATTTTCATCTTGTATATGTTTTTATGTTTTGTGTATTTATGTTTTATTTATTTATTTATTTGGTCAAAGGGTTGATATTTTCTAACTTAAATTTGATGCCAAAATGTCTGTAGGTGGAGTGTAAAATTTCACTGATGTAATTAATTACAAACACATAAATGTTTTTTTTTTATTATTATTTTAAGCTTTTACTTGGGAAACGAAGGAGTGCAAAACCTCCCCATAGTTGCTCTTTTGGTGTTAGTTGTGCCATTATTTAATATTGTGCTGCAGTCCAACAAGCAAATCTAGAAATCAGTTCTAAGCACCACTTCAGGTGGACTGGGATTACCACTTATCAGGAAATTCAATTTAACCAAAACTAAAGAAAAGTGCATCAGAATTCATTCTCGGCAAGAAAAAAAGCCATTATATACACTATATTGCCAAAAGTATTCACTTAGCATCGAAGAAATCTATTTCAGCTGTTCTAATCACTTCTGGGGCCAGGTGTGCATACAATCCTGGATTTAGGCATAAAGAACACTTCTACAGACGTTGGGGAAATATCCAATGTGTCATTCTCAGGAGATAGGTGAGAGTTGTGGTGTTATAGAAAATCACCTGAACAATATGTCCAGTTGTGACATTTGCTCACCACTTAATATTCCTCTCAACTTGTAACAGTGTTTCAAAAGTGGAAGAAACTCAGCCAAAAGTGGTAGGTCAAATAAAAGGTGCACTGCATTCAGAAATCACCAACTTGAAATCCTTCAGATTAGCTCAGTGCATAGAACACTTCATGAAAAAGGTTTCGATGACTGAGCAGCTACATCCTTCCCATAAAGTGTAATATACAGAATCAGAAGTGTGGCTGTCTGAGTCTGGTAGTTTGTGTCAGATGTAAAGTTTGGTGAAGAGTTCACATTCTTAGTTCCAGTGAAAGAGCTTGAAACGCTTCAGGATACCAAGCAAGACTGTAAAAATGTAGATTAGAGAGTTTGAATAAAGTAGAGTGACGATCATGTGCCGAACCTTATGTCATGTTCCTTTTACCTTGAAAGTCTGAACTTGAAGCTGTGTTTTACCTTACACCCAAAGTGGTAGTGTTCCAGTTAACATAGTGTGAGAAGTCCTGTTTGCGACATGGCAATGCCCAAGTAGATCTTGCTTGCAGTACCTCTTGCAATATTTATTTTAAGATTTACTTTCCATAAGCAAACACCACTCTTAATTTTAGTTCATAGTTGCGGGCACTACATGTAACATTGATTTTAGACACACTCTTTCAAGTTTGTCTTGTAAATAAAATATCTCCACTGCAGCTTACTACTGTTGATAGCAGCCATATTGAAACTGGAAGTCAACTTTACAAATCGCATTGAGTGAGAAGTGCGTCTTCAGGGGGCACTGACGTTGATTTTTCAGACTGGGAAGTCAGAATTTCTGAGTTCTGACTGCAAATGGAACACACTATTATCGTCCAGCAACAGTGTCTGGTCTCACAAATAGACTTTTGAAAGATTCACACAAACACACTCCTAAACCTTGTGGAAATCCTTCCCCTAAGAATCGCAGCCGGTAGAGCTGCAAAAGGCAGGCTGACAAAATAAACCCTGCTAATTAAATATGGGATGTCACTCAAGGTCATATATGTATTGAGAGCCAAACAAGGAAATACTGATGGCAATGTAGTTTATATTTAAGCTGAGAAGTTCACTTGAAAAGTAACACATTTGTTTTTAAACCAGAGAACATTCAAATCTGAATATTTTTCAGTCACTGTGAAATCACCTGATTTTGCCTTACAGTAATATTCTGCTGTTCTACTTCAGTGTTTTATGTGACGACGTATTTTCCTAACTGAATATTTGACCTTTTCTTGTATTTGAGACAAACTTTGGTCAGTCGGTAATCTTTGTGGTTATGTAAAGTGTAAACAAATCGATGTACTGTATTTTGTAGCTGTACACTTGATGGCCAAATTGTCTTTTTGTTTTTTACGTGGGACAAAAAGAAAAAAGGGGAAAAACAAATGTCCAAGAAATGATGTAAAGAGTTCAATTATGGGGAGGCTTTATGCTCCTTTACAGGGGGTCTCTAACAAAAACGCAACTGAAGTTAGATACAGAGAGGAATCCGAAGTCACGTGAAGTGTTTTAAGATGCGCTCTAAGAATTTTAAGAGACTTCTCTTGAAGAATGTTTATATCCTCTGTTTAGATGAGGTGCATAAAAGCTAGCTAAAGATCTCTTTAAGATGAACTCTTAAGTGTAATTATGTAAAATGTGCAATGCTTCAAAAACTCAAATCTGCCTTGTTTGTTCAGTCTCGGAAGCAGCAGAAATGGCTTCAAAAAACAAACACTTCACAGATCTTTCAAGCCAAACCGTTCACATTGTCATCTGCAATGAGTTCTGATCTTTGTTGCCAAAATGTTTCCAGTTGCACGGCTGATGTTGACAACACTACCTTCGCATTCAGTGCCAACTGGTCCGCCTCAGCCTTTTTGTCAGAGTTTCCCTGAAAGGCTTCTGTAGATTTTTGGGATCATTTTTGACTAACTTTAATGTTCAGGTGTAAATGTATTGACATTTTTACGGACTGTCTAAACACACCCAGGATGGGAATTGCACCTGGGCGGGTTTAAAGCGTTCATTGTGTCCAGTAGACAGCTCCATCAGCAGTTTTGTTTGCCTTCAACACACCCTGACTCCTATGCAAATGAGATGACAAAAAACTCTATGGAACTTAAAGGAAAAATCCAACTTTTTCCATATGCTCAGCTGGATTTATTCTTCTGAAGCAGAATATTGGAGGTGTTTTTACTTAAACATGCCTGAAACTCCTCTGAAAGCTTTGACAGACATGGTCATTATGAGCTGCTTTTTGTAAAAAAAAAAAAATAAAATAAAAAATTAAAGAGGCTTTCACTGAAAACTTTATTTGGCCAATTTCAGCCAAAAATCTATTGGTTGTACTTTGTAAAATATGGCAAGAAAGGCTAGTTTTGATGTTTGAGTGCAGAACGGGAATGTTTTGGTGGCGGTATGACAATCAAAGACCAAAATTGTGTTTTGAAATGTTGACATAAGAAAAAAGTCTCTACGCTGAAGCATAAATCCAGCTTTAAATTAATGCTTGATGTTGCCTTCTTCTTTTTCAAAATGCTTATGTTTTGTGGACAGTAGGGTTGCTCAGTTATGAAAAAAATCATGATTATAACAATTATTTAAGTTTAATTAAATTTTTTGCGCAAGCTTTAGCTCGAAAGTTTTATATATTTTTCAGAATTTTGTATTTTGCATACTAGCCAATCTTTTTTTCCACCTAAGACGTGTCTAATCAAATGATTGATATATATCATTGGGATATATATATCCCAATGATATATATATCCCACTAACTCACTAACAAGTTTAGCTGTTAGTGAGCTAAACCTCACTAACAGCAGGGTTAGCTGCTGTTGGTGAACAGCAGCTAAACCTGACTATTCACTAACAGAATATCACTCTATCATGTTCTTTGATAGCTAACATTGTTGCAGAGGTTTAAAAACCTTGTACTTCCTTGATGTTCCAGTTTTACAATGGATTTTTTTCAGAAATCAGGAACACTAGAATATATGAAAGTAAAATAAATAATCTTTTTGTGATAGTTTGGAGCCAAGATTGAATTACTAATTTGATTAATTGTACATCCTCACTGGGCAGAGCACTTCTCTCTGCTCAGTAAGCTGATATCCAAGTTTAGCTGCCAGCTGTTATTTAAGATTAAACATAACCTACAAAAAGACTTGGTTACCTGAAAACGACTCCATAACCATTGTTGGATTTTTTCTTTAAGCCTAGACATTTTGTGCAGATGTTCTGTTTCCAAAGGTTTGCGTACATAAGACTTTGCTGTTGTGATGCCAGTGATTGGAGCTTCACCCCAGTCCCTCATCCTGCCGCAGTCATTCAAATGGACTTTGTACATAAAGCTGCAACAAAATGCATGACTAAACGGACAGTCCAGACCTCTAAACGAAGGCCTTCTATAGCTCTGCAGGTTTGATTTGTGTAACATTATGCTAACACAAACCGTCTAAAGGGATGCATGTTATGAGTTTCTTCCTGTGCAACAGTAAACTCCTGTTAAGTGACTCTGTTACCTCCATTTCTGTACGATGCTACTTCACGAATGATACAAGAATGTAACTTCTGTGACAGTGTTGTGGTTTTAGCCCGATGAGTTGATGTTTGGAGTGTTTGGTTCTGTCCCAGCAGGTCAAGGCTCCCCTCCTCCCCCATTAAGAAACTGACTGTTGCTTGTACCGCTCTCTCTTCACACTGTAGCATCTCTCTGCAGTCGATTGTGAAAGACCCTTTTTCAAACAAATAGGAGATGCCGCCCTGTAAATGTTCCAGATTGGCACGCGCTCTGATTGTTTGCATTTGTGGACCTCTGAAGCATCTACATTATGCAGTCAGCTGCATGACATGATTGACACATTTAGCAGGTTCTTATCCCATGCTATGTACTTGATCTTAATCTTGCTATGCTAAAGTGGAGCGTGTTTTAAGACATGTTTATTTGTTTTCTGATGTTGCCTACCATGTTTGGTTCTGGGCTGGATAAAGTGAACTGTTTCTGTTACTGTGCAATGTTTTAGTCCACTAGTTGCTTCGCACTTTAACTGTGACTCCCTGACGTTTGTGCTGGGACTGTTCAGCCTGATGTGAATGCTGACTGTTTCATAGCAGAGATATTTTAATGTAAAACAAAAAGATGGATTCTCTATTTTCTTTTGGGAACTACACTTTGGCTTGTCCTGTTTTTTTTTCTGCTTTTATTTGAAGCTGTTAAAACTTTTAGAAGATGCAAAATCAGAAAGGGCTTATTCCGGTGCAGCTTACACTCTAATGTTGGAACTGAACGAAGGATATTGCTTTTATGTTCCCGTGCTTCTATGTCCCCCAGTTTTAAGAACTAAATCTGATATGTGCAAAAATATGTGTTGAGGAACATGCTTTACATTCAATATTGTACAGAACTGGAAGGAGACCTGAAATTGATCACCATTTTTCATTCTCCTCAGATTTTGTTGAGGGAGATTTTGGTTTAAGCTTCTTCTCTGGCATTTTCATGGTTCCCTCAGTCTGGAAAAGTATCAAAAAACAAATTGGAGGGAAAATATTTCTGCATTTACAAACTATCTCTTAAAACTTTCAAAATACGACCATACATTTATCTGTCCCGTACTCTTCTTTCCTTCTTTATGAAAGAAATATTGTCATCAGCAGACTTTTTTTAGACGTTGAATTTATAACATAATTTGTATTCTGTTCAGTTATGAATATGATTATTATTTTTATATTTTACTTTAAATTCACCAGTAACAACCTGCTTGCTAGGCTCCTTTGATCACATGGTACCAGTACGTTGATTGACTAAAAGCTGCTCATCACCATATGGTGCTGATTGCTTTGGCTTGGGTCACCAGAATGTCACTGCATTTACAGACAAATTTAAAGTAAAAGAAAAATCCGCATACATAATTGCACAGAATAAGAATTTTGTGATTTAAAGTCAGTGTCTGAAATAAGTCCGATTCTAATGAGACTATATTTCTTACACAACACACATCTCCGTTAGTCTTTTTGTAGATTATGTATTGGATCTGTAACCTGGCCTCTGTATTAGAAGTATCTTGTCTAAGCATACAGTGTATCTCAATGTTCTGTGTTTTAATATGAGCCGAAAAAGATTAATTGATATTAAACATTTTGATCTGAAAAACATGCAGGAAACCTGATTTTTACTATGTATATATGATTAGGATTAAACTTCCAGGGACTGTGTCTTCCCTTCAAACATGATGATGCAATAGCCAACCAAACCTAAAGCTGCGAAATGACGAGGCATCCTAAAAGTTTGACTTTTTTCACCAGGCATGTTTGGATTTTGAATATTTGTACACTTTTAAGATAAAACTCGGTGCATTTTAATTTTCTCATTGCATCTGCCTGAGGTCCTTCTGTTGAGCTGGGGAACATGGAACAATGGAAACATAAATGTGATCTATTGTACCTCAGTTTTTATGTTTCAATACTTCAAAAAAGAAAAAAAAAACAACCTTGCAGTGAATTTGAGTGTTCCAGCTCTTACTGGGACTTTCCCTTGCTTCCTTATTTACTTGTAATCTCAAAATCATTACACTCAAACAGTTTGTATTTGCATCTACGCAAACTGTTACTAAGTGTACTATATGCTGTTGCGATGCTTCACCGAAGTAGCTTCGACTGTAAAGCAATGGTTCAGTTTGTCTCACATCTGGACATATGAAACATTACAGGGCGGGTAGGTTCATACAGGAGACACTAGTGTGGCATTAGTTTCAGCAAATGCAGCACTAGGACTTGATGTCAGATTTGGCAGCTTGTTAACTTTATATTTAAGAGGTACAAAAAGTCTCTTAGAGTAAAAGCATGATTAGAATTGAAGATGAAAGTTTGTACCTGACTTGTTTTTTTTTTTGTTTTTTGTTTTTTTTTTACATCTACACATCTTAAATTTTACTTTAGACTCCTTGTTTTAGTCTGAGACAAACTTGCATTACGCTGCAGCACAACAATCAGGTTGTGTTTAAAGAGCATTGGAGATGGATTATGTATTTTGTCTGTAAAAGAGAAAATGTGTCCAAGATTTGCTGCTCAGTCAGAAAATGATGTCCCTTTAAAAACCAGGGGTTACTTTTCATTAAAATCTATATGACAGGCTCTAGAAATACAGTTTTATGTTCCACTTTAAGCTTATCGTGAGAATAGCATTATATCACTGTTGTCCTGTAAGTTGTAGTGAGACCTGTTGGTATTTATTTGTTGCCATGTGATTCTCTTTTATGTGACCATTTGTTTTTATAAAGCTGAAAGAAAACCCTTGATTAAATTGAATGTGAAGGACAGAATTTTTCTCTGCATATAGTCTTGATTTAAAAAAAAAAATACTGATTCGGGACATAAAAAAAGAAAATAATTTATTTCTTAACATCACAGCGTGTTGCTGTAGACATGCATGATGTTTCAGTCCTCTTGTAAAAGTGTTTTGGCTATTGTTTCTATTTTGTAACCTGTAAATGCAAATTTAAAAGATTATTTTGGATATGTGCATGCTTGTGAAATGTTCAGAATGTTGATTTCCACTAAAAGCTGTTGAGTTTGGAACAAAAAAAGGTCATGTCTGTTACTTAAAACTAAATATACTGGCCTTTTGAGGAGTAGGTACTTTAAGAACCTCTAGATGTATCTAATTTTAGTTAAAGTTTAGCTTGTTTATAATTAAAAAAAGGCTAAACGTGAAGTTGTATTTAACATATTAAACATTACACATCTAAGTATATGTTATGCTTCCAATGTAAAGCTAAATTGGCACTGAGGTTTGTGAATGCCTCTGAGGGTCAGCAGACAAATACTGAAAGTATTTTGGGGAAAAGCAAATTATTGGAAAGTAAATTGTTGCTTCGTTTTGTATTAAACAGGGAAAGATCAGACATTTACAAGAAGTGAAAGCATTTGTATAACAGTTGCAGGAGGCTGGAATAACTTTCTGAACTGCTATTTGATACAAAGCAATGCACCTTTTGTATTACACTGTGCAGTGGCAGTGCATCAACTACTTTTACATTTAACCCCTGTCAACTCTCAGAGGTTCTGCAAACAGTTTTTTTTTTTTGCTTTGTTTTTAAAGCACCAAAATAGAGCTAAACATTCTGGATTTCTAAAATACCCAAGGAAACTTTACAAAGTTGCCACATTTTAATTACTTAGGAAAACAAAAATGTAGCCATCCTGCAATCTGCATTTTAATCACACAGTTTAATGGTGCTAATCTAGTCTGCAGGTCAAAATCAATTCTTGCAGGTTCAATTGAGCTGTGCAGCTGCGAGATTACCATAAAAGATGGACAAAACAAAATACCTGTTGGCTAAACCGATACAGAAGATTTTAAAACTGCTTCAAGGGAGAAAGTAATGTGACAAATGGTGGTGTTTTTTTTTCTTTGTCAACTGTCTAATTTTTCTAACAAGCCCATGCAGAAATGTTTATATAGTAAACAAACATCTATGTAGACCACCGAAAACACAAAA
This sequence comes from Poecilia reticulata, assembly GCF_904066995.2. Taxonomy (NCBI): domain Eukaryota; kingdom Metazoa; phylum Chordata; class Actinopteri; order Cyprinodontiformes; family Poeciliidae; genus Poecilia; species Poecilia reticulata. The sequence goes on along the minus strand of NC_088833.1, from coordinate 11,779,631 downwards.
TAGAACACAAAAAATTCAATATGGCGGAGAAAGATTAACGGCATAAGAAACAAAAGAATGATGAGCATAAACACGTGTCGATGTTTGTCCTAAGTAGAACTGGACCTATGTAGAGAAAAGCCAAACCTAAATTACCACAAGCTTCAAGTGTTTAATGGCAAAATGTTTCTGTTTCATTTTGAAAAGATCACCGGCCTTGTCTTCAAATATTAAGGTTTTTGTCCCTGAATGCATTTGCAAAGCATAATCTGCTTTTTATATTGCTTTTGGCTTCTTCCTCAATAAGTGGCTGTTCAGCCCATGTTAGTGTATGACTCATTTCATAATGATATTCTCTTACCAGATTCTGCCAGCATGCTCCTGTAGCATGCTATTTTGTTTGGGCATTGATACACATGCTATTGAAACCAGAATTGCATACACTGAATAAAAAGACACATCTTTTCTCACTGTCTGAAGTTAAATCAGAGGAAATTTCTCTTGTTTTACATTAGTTAGAATTTCCAAAACTAATATCATAAATGATCTCATCAAAAATGTAAAAAGCCATAATATGACAATATCACCAAATGACTTGGCAGCATATAATCTTAATGTATGAAATATTTGACTATGAGGAAAGCAAGAAAAATCTCTTCAAACATGATTATTATTCTGGCAGATAGGAGATAGAAATAATTTTGAAATCAAATCACTTGAAACTCTCTTATATTTAAGCAGTTTTTAATCTCGGACCCAAAGAGCAAGTTTAAAAATGACATTTCTTGTAATGATGGTCTATTTTTAAACGTTTAACCCTCCTATTATGTTCGTTTCTTGGGTACAGCAATAATGTTCGTGGGTCAATTTGTCAATTTGACGGAGAGTGTTTAGTCATGTTATAGTGTCAGAAACCAAAAAATTCCTCCAAAACTTTTTTGTATCTGATTAACTCCAATACTAACCATTTCAATCAATATTTGTGCAATGATGGTTTTTTATTTCTCACAAATAAAGGATCAATGACGACAATTTACTCATTTGGACATAAAAAAATGCGATTTACATTTTTTATGCCCACTGAAAAAACCTAAACACAAAATTACACTAACTATTGTTGAAAGTGATTTTTTGTAAATTTTTTTATATTACATTTAGATATTTTTTTGAAGGGGTCATCTTTATAATTGAACTTGAGACACTATTCTGCTCTGGGTCAAATTGACCCACTGATTAAAATCAAGACAAATGAGTCCTGAAGATGATCCTCCAGCTGGATTTCCAGTTTAAACCTATATGTTCAAAACATAACTGGTTTTTTCATCACATGCTGCCCAAATTTTTATGCCATATTTAGCTGGTGTGGAAGGCATATAATGCGTAAATGAGCAGCGACCTCTGAATGCCAGCGGTGATCTTTATGAATGCCACAAGTCTTCCATCCACTGTGACATTAGGGCCTGGATTATAGAACAGGGGAAGTTACAACCCACATGTTCCACACTGTTCTATTAGCTGCTAGTTTGTCTTGTCCATCGATTGTCAAATCGGATTACTCTGGAGAAAAGTCTCCAGGAATATGGCCCGAAATATTACCCTGCCTGTCTCTGCATCCCTTAGACTGCCTGTTGATTCATCCTTTGACTTATAAACTCTGGTCAGAATGAGGACCCCCACCCCAAATATGCATGTAAATGCATTTGGTCCAGCTCCTTCCAGTTCTCTCCAAAAACTCGCCTTCCTTTTAGATTTGTCATTTCAAGAAGGATTTTCTGTATTGCACTAGGCACAAGTAGCTCAAAGACTGACTTGATGTCTGTAATGTGAGTTACTGCCATCCTAGTCGGCCCTGGCATGATCAACAAGTTCCAGAGCGTTCAGGGTTGTTATCTTTTTATTTCCCTGTGGCTCATTTCCTGATCTCTGACAGTGACGATATCACATGTACCTTCAGTGTGTAATGTGTTTAGGACTCCCTTGCAGAGAGTATTTATGTCCCCCCCTCCACTTCTACTGAGTGTCCACTCAGTGTGGGTGGAGTTTGTCCAGGGGAACAGAAAAGGTTCCTGTCAAAAGTTGTATGACCACCTGCTCTCTGGCAGCTTCTTAGTGAAGTAAAGAGAATAGTGAAAGAGTGGGTTTGTGTGCTTGTTTAGGTGTGTGTGTGTGTGGTGTGTGTGTGCGTGCGCGTGTGTGTGCATGCATGTGTGATGTGGTGTTTGTGTGTGGTGAAATATGTCTCATAGGTGCAAAGAAACAAATAGAATTGGACATTTTTTTTACCTTTTTACCCTTCAACTTGACTGCCGGGTCAAATTGACCAGAACAGTATCTATGTAACAAGTAGACGCAGGGGGGCTGCAAATGTGTAAAATGAACCATTTTCATTTTATACATAGAGTGCAACTATTAAGACAAATAGAAAAAGTTTCATGCAGAATACTTTTAACTCTTTTTAAAAAAAATTTAAACTTTGAAACTGGTCAATTTGACCCGCAACATAATAGGAGGGTTAAAAAAATTGCTGCATGATGGATTTGGTTACTTTTTAGAAAGTCCTGTGAAACTGGTTAGTTTGCTCAACTGAATTCAGTTCATACTTTAACTTTCATAATACATGAATTTTAATATATCTTTCATACATTTAGAATGGCACAGACATACATCTAGAGTAGGATTTTTAGGAAGACGAGGCTTCCACCTGGTGGCCAAATAAAAACATGCGCTGATCTTGCGAAAATCAGGCATCGTGTTTTTCAGAAAATAATGAATTATCCTATGCATTGTAGTTTTTATTATAAGGTTTAATTCTAGTTTTAACTTATTTAATATTCGTCACAACAGGAAAATGTGATTTTTGCTCCATTCGACTGCAATTGGATAAACAACTGTGTAGAGACGAACCGGTCAATCTTCAAATATATTTACGATTAATTAAGAGATAAAAGATTATAATTCTATTTTGAAAACAACCCTTTTTTAGCGGGAGCAAAGTGTTACTGCTATTATTTGAGCTGTTTCTATGTGCGAGGGGAGGTTGCTGCTGCTGCCACCGTTTTGGAGTCGGTACACAAGCCACTGCCCCTGTCGTAACCATAACAACGATCTGAGCAGTAGGAGGTGGGAGGAGTAGAAAGGCACGCCCTAAGAAACTTGTGATTGGTCAGTTGAAGTAGCCAATCTGCCTCTTTCCTCTCTTTAATTTGCTCTGTCTACTGTCACATTAAAAAGCCGCTTCCTGATTGGCTACGTTTCTTCTCCTTTACCCTCCCTCGGTGAGTAATCTCTTTCAGAACTCTGTCTGAAAACAACGACAAGGCTTTATCAAGAGAAAAAAGTGTTCAGCTTGGCTTGTGTTTAGGAGATAAAGGTTCACCTGCCTTTGGCCTATTCTTTGTTACTTTTGGTGCGTTGCTGTTTGTACAAAGCTGGCAATAAGGCTGTAAGGGATGTAGGGGCCGTTTAAGCCGCCGGGTGTTGTTGGGTTACGATGGAGGGACCTGCCACAAGGCAAGTGGTTTACCGTTAGCTGTTAAAAGTTGAGGCTCAACTGAATAAAACTTGTTTTGTTTGTTTGTTTGTTTGTTTGTTTTTAGTTCAAATTAAATGTTAAGTGTACATTAGTGTGCAATGTGTGCATGTGAATAATGAGTTTAATAAATCCAATGTCGTTACTCTTCACAGAGACTTTGAGTTATCTCTGTCAGACGGCGTTTCGGACGACGACGACGACATGCCCGCGACGCTGCCAACAGACAGCAGCCACAGCGGGAGCATCCGCAAGGTGAGACACCAGAAACTCACCCTGATATGTTTCATCTGCCTGTTTGATGATTATGGCTTGCTACTAATAAAAACGCACAATTCTCTATCTCAGATTATTACACTGTTACAACCAATAATAATAAAAAGCTTTTTTTTATAGCAGAAATGTCATGCTATGGTCTATACAGTCATGGAGGATTGCTGACTTGACACTTGTTCAGCATACAGTCACTAACTCGTCCACATAGAAGATAAGGCACAAGGGACACCGATTGTTGTACTCAGTACTTCAGCTTATTAAGGGAAAATTGAGTGGTAGGAAAAAGGCACACAAGTTGCCATATTCAACTTGTGTGCCTTTAATTACTAATGAATAAGAGGTAAGGAGAAAATGAACTGGACTGCTGTTCAATGATCCAAGGTCCTCTTTCAAATTAAAGTAATTTTTGCAGATTCTTGCTTAAACTCAAATCATCTATTTTTAGACAATTGGTAGCCGGACTATCCCCTGGGAACTTCAGGTGAAAGATAAAGGCCCCGGCTGGTATTCCAACCTGTTCTGCTGTCCAGCCCTTGTTCTGCATGCTACACCAAAGACACATAAGTATTAATTAAAAAATGAGGGAAAATCAGTAGCTTGGGCAAAATATCTAACTTTAATACATAATCCTCCCAGTAATATGTCTTGCTTTAAAGTTAGATCATTCTACTGCAGAATTAAATTCAGATCTGAGCAAAACATGTTTTTTGTTTTGATTGGTTAATCCTTTAATTTTCTGAATCATGTGTGGACATGTTTGAAACCATTCACCTGTTGCATTACTTGACAGCTCATATTTGTGCATACCTTGTCATTTTCCTTCACTGTTAAATGAAATTGAGCATTTAGGAACGCGTGCAGTGACGATTCGCCAATGTCTCCTCCTTTAGATGTTTTGTGCTCTGTTGTTGAGCAGCCTCTGTCCTGCAGGCTTCCTGATGGTTGAGCAGAGGTGGGAGCTCAGCCAGAATCCTAATCCACACAGGCACTTTGAGGATTACTTGACATTCGCATGTTAAATAAATACTTTCATTGGGTGAGCAGGAATGAAACAGGGAAGTGAGTGCATTAAAATGAAAGAAGGTTACAAGTTTCTGAGGGAAAAGGTGATTAGAAAAAGTTTTGTGGAGAAGCAGAGGGAGTATTCAGCATGTTTAAACTCCAGCCCCTGCTTAATATAAACTCATTTTCTTTTTCTCTTTATTATTAATCTTAAACTTGCTTCTAAACCCGTGTGCAGTCTACTGAAGGAAAAAAAATGCTTGCAGATTCTGGAATAATCCTAACTATCAAAGTACTAAAACCTGATTCTCATATTGACTGCTGGATGTAAGAATCAGAAAAAAGTTTTCTCCTCGTGTGGTTTAATGTTTCCCCTGTAGGGCTGTGATCCCTTCGCTCAGACTCAGCGCAGTAAATTGCAGCATCGACGGGCTCGCATCAACCAGCAGATCAACAAGGAGATGCGCATGAGAGCAGGAGCAGAGAATCTTTTTAGGTAAGCAACATGAACGTATTATACCGATGCCTTTCTAAGAACCGCGCTGTTAATGTGCATCAATCCTCTGGTGAGGGAGAAATTAGACAAAACTGACAGGAGTATGGGCGTTCAGAACATTTTTGTTTGAATTGCTGTTCACTTGTGGATTCTTTTAGCGCTCCTTTTCATTTGCATTTAAACCTCCTTCTTTCACCATGTTCTGCTTTGCACATCAGAACAAAAACGCTGTACATCTGAAGCGCCCTCTACCATATAAAACCTATAATAGAAATTGTGTTTTTTAAATCACTGTAATGTCTTTGCTTACTAATAAAAATCCAATTTTAAAACAATAATAATTTTGATTTATTAATTTGAGAAAAATAAAATTCATTTATTCACACCAAGGACAAGAGCAGCTTAGAGATCTGGGAGGACATGTGCTATGCCAGATTTAAACTGTTGAATATAAACACATTTACTGTCTCAGCTGATGCTTATTTAGTACCAAATGAATTCTGCACAGTGCAGAATTCACCTGCAAAGGTGAATTCAGTGCAGAATAGTGCCAGAGCTACATAGCAGTTCTCCGACCTCATGTGTTTGACGAGTGACGGTGAGCATTATGGCAGTCCTGTTTGATGAATTTGTCAATTATCATCACTCTAGAACTCCAACATTTAAGACATGGAACTAGAAAATGTTTTTTAGACATGAGAAAACATTTAGACAACTTTTTTTTTAGTCAGAAAGTTTTCCTACTGTTAAATTTTATATTTGTCTCATTAGTTACAAGTTGTGCAGCACTCAGAGTGGGAGTAAGTCATGTATCAAAAAATACAATTCACATAGGGGAAGTAAAGCCACATTTACACTAACAATGTGTGAGTTTAGGGTCATTATGTGACACAGTGGTTAGAGCAGGTGCCCCGTTTACAGAGGTTATGGATATTAACGCAGCCGTCCCGAGTTCGACCCCCGTCCTCAGTTACTCTTGCTGCATGTCTCTTTTTCCCAACAAACTTGCATGATTTAAAAGAGCACGACATGTAAAGTTGTTGGTTTAAGACATTTATATGTCCCTCATTCGCTCTTCTCAGAAGTTGTTTGACTGCAGCAAGTTGTTCTCCACCAATGTTTTGTAATTCTCTGGATCAAAAACCTGTTCGATTGCATGGCTGACTCTCAGATGGTAAAACTGTGTTCTTGTGATTTGTGAATCCACAGAAAAGGAGAACGTTTATTTTTTGGTTGTGGTTAAATTCAAAATGTGCTTCTCTTTACAGTAACATGCATAGTAAAATTAAACATTGCATTTTATCTGAAACATCCAAAAGTTACAAAGCAGTTTCTTTGTGTATTACTATAAATCTACCAGTACAGTAAAATCTCCCAGGTTATTTTTTCCTGTGCTTCTGTACAAATAAAAGTCAACGAGTAGAAATAGAAATTATCTCCTTTATGAGATGGGTTTTTAATGTAAATGTTTCCAGAGGTGTGAATGTGCAATCAGACGCTAATGTTGAGTAAAAAAGCAAACTCTACCAACAACCTAGTCTGAGTTTGGTTGAGGTGAACTCTGAAGCAGTTTGAATACATATGTGAATGCCAAGAGGACCGGAAACTGCTCCACAAGCAGGAAGCGGACTATGGCAGAGGGAATTCTGGGTAAATAGAACCAAAACAAAAGTACATGTCTTGTTCTAGTGGGAGAAATGACTTATGGTCTTTTGCCAAAGACAAAAGAGAAATCCTAAAAACACAAAAATCTCCATTTTTGTTTAGATTTTACAAAGAAGAAAGGTTTTTTTCAAAGGGTTTAGTTAATGAAAGTGAACTGGACCAGCTGAAAATGTAACACATGTTGCAATAGTGGTCCAGCTAAGTCTGCAAATCATATTGTACACTGGTTGCTGTGTTGTTTGTGATTTGTGAAATCTTTTGGATTTGATTCTTTGTTTTCTCATTCCTGCTTTTTTTATTTTTATTTGATTGAAATGATTAATCACACATTAGAGCTGGCAGTTTTTTTAAGCTGTTGTGTTAAAACGTGATGACTCAGTTCTGTTCAGATAATGAAAAAAAGAAAGAAAAGAAAAAAAAGCACTCCTGCGCCTTCTTTTTGGACGCTTGGTCACAGAGACAAAGAGGACCCCCACACGGCCCGGCAGCCTGTAATCAGCCAGCTTTGTGTCCGCCTCCCGTCCTGTTCCCATGCAGAGATTCCCAATGAGTTTCACTGAGCTCATCCCCCCACTCATCTGGCTGGCAACCTCCCCCTTCATAGTTTGTTAGTGTGTGTTTGGTTATTCACCATGCAGTTTTACTCACTGACACTGTTGGGAAGCTGGCTTGTTTTAAGGAGTGTTGTCCTGTAGGAGGTGTTCAGTAATTCTTGATGTTTAACAAAGAAGGGTGTTAGTAATATGCCACGCTTTCAGGTTTCCTCTTAAAACTTCAGTATCTCTGAAGTTTCTTAGGTGAGTTAGTCAGGTTTTTTTTTCTCCTGATGTGCGTGCAAGTGTGTGTAAATGAAGGGGATATTTGGCAGCCCATTTAAAGCTGACTAATCAGATTGCCTTTGGCGTGAGACTAGATAAATGTGTATGCTTGTGTGCATGTTGAGACTTGAGATGGGAGTGACCAGTAAAGAGACTGCTGGTCCCTTTTTTTTACTGGTTTTATACCCAAAGTAGAAAGAAACAAGATTCTTTAGTTATTTGTTTATTCCAAGTTGAACAGTTATTGCAAAACTCACCAATATTTTCCCAATATTCTGCAATCCCAATTTTTTATTTTTTTTGTTTTGTAAATATTTAAAAAAAAAGACAGTGGGACAGTTAGAAATGTATATATATGAGGATTGAAGGTAATAATAACATTCATGAAAGGAAATCGGGGGGGGAAGAAAATTGCTAAATGTTTTTTCACTGACGGATTACATGGAGAAGCGAATGAAGTCAGACAGTGCTGACAAGGAAAAACCATGTGATCAAAGTGTTGTGAAATTGTACAGCTCCAGCTCCTTACACACTCATTAATTCATCTACAAACTGCATGTTTTTAATAAACATCCTCCAAATGTAATGGAGATGTTTGCTATTCTGTGTTAGCATTGGAGTTCACTTTATTCCAGCCTGTTCTTATGTGCTTGTTCAGTCATTTGAGTTTTGGAGGGGGAATAATTTCTTTGCCAAACCCAATGATTCCTCAGACTTCCTGGAACAACAGTGTGAGCTGGCTTTGCTCTGTGCCAAGTCTGTGTTTAGAGAACAGTAGAGGCTCTGATCGACTAATAGGACAGTGGAGTTACTCAATAATAGCAAATCCATATGTTGTTTTTTAACTGTGTAAAAAAAAAAGTGGTTCATAAAATAAAATTCATTTGAATTAGACTGTGTGCGCTATTATTATGTAAGTGAGCAATTTAAACATATATATTTCGGAACCTCAAGCTGTAAAAACTTACACATGCCTATTAGATTTAAGCAGGCGGTATGATTTCAACACCCTACATCAAGGTGTGCATATTTATTGGGTAGCTTCTGTTATATCATGAGTACTTTTGTAAGGGAACCGAAAAGGGGTTTCTGTTGATAATTAATCCTGTTTTAAATTTTTTTATATTTTTTTACAGGGCAACAACCAACAACAAGGTGAAGGAGACGGTGGCTCTGGAGCTCAGTTTTGTCAACTCCAACCTGCAGCTGCTCAAAGAAGAGCTGGAAGAGCTGAACAGCAACATGGAGGTCTACCAGACAGACAGGTAGTCACACAGACACAGTTCATGGTCTGTTTGTTGCATGCAATTTAGGCCACCCTCATTAAACTAATTATAATGAGCAAAAACAAGTGGATTGTCATTTTTCTATTTTCACGCTCTGTTTAGGTTGCATATCTGTCTACAGTTATATTTGTGATGGTTTGTGCTTTAAACTGTCAAAGTAATATTTCTTCCTTAGAAAGGATCATTTTACGTCTAATTTAGATTGCTCTAAATTAGACCTGAAATTTAGAGCAATGCCATTAATTTGAAGCTATCGAGATGCAAATTTTGTCTGTCAGTAGTTTTTTTCCCCCTCCACAGTCCAAGGTCAGGGCCAGGACAAACCCCCTCATTTGTGTCATTAATGACCCCATCGCATGCATGCATGCTTTGTTTGCAGTGCTAGTTAATGGTGGGGGCTTACCTGGGGGTTGAGCGGCCTGTGAGGCTTAATAATTGGCTTTAACATTGCTTGTTAGCAGGATCAGTCAGAGAGTGGAGCCCCCCTGCTGGGTTTTAAGATGAGCAGATGGCGGTGCGGACTTGTCTTCTGTTTGAAACCTGCTTAGTGCTTACGTATGACTAAGACCCACAACGTCTATTTATGTCTGTCTACAGTGATGCCATCAGTGTTCCCATGATCCCCCTTGGCCTTAAAGAAACCAAAGAAGTGGACTTTACTGTTCCCATCCAGGTGAGAGTATTATTGTGATAATTATTCAGCTTTTTTGTTCAGGAAAAATTATTTTGCCTGTTAAACTTTATATAAGAGCTCGATTTGACTGATTATGGACCTGATATTCCAAACAGCTGATTGGATGAAACATTTGAGCGAAAGTCACACAATTTGATTATCCAAGTGGAACCCCATGAAAACACTCTGTTAATTTAGGTGTCCATTCTTTGAGCCAATCAGCAGACCTCAAAGGAAAATCATTAAGTGTGGTGAGATGAACCCTCGATCAGATCCTCTTTAGAACTTCCATATCCTAAATGTTCATTACAAATTAACCAGTTCCTATTCCAGTTAAACTGGATTCAGAGCAGTAAAAAGTCTCTACACACATAGATCCATAACTTGCTTGCTAATATAAAGATTAGGAGGAACTTTGATCATTTTGTCAACGTTCACTTTAAAAAATACAGATGTTTAGTGTTCAGTCAGTCAATCGTCAAAGAATAAACACACCTTCATACCAAATACCTTCTAATATTTGTACTATTGAAAGTTATATTTGTTTTAATACACTCAAAGCACATCACAGCCAGCCTAACTTGACAGATAAGTTTTCAGCTTAAATTAATATTAATATTTTACCTGAAACAAAGAAGGAAGCCTAAACTTAAGAAGGCTGTTTTTTATCTCTTTATAAGTGCATCATTTTCCCTCTTCATGAAAGATTCTTCTTACTGTGTTTAATGCAACAAGATCTGTTTCAGCGTTGATATATTAAGTCAAGAATGTGCAGCAACAAGAGTATCTTTTTTTTGTTCGTCTTTTACCTAAGGATAGCTGAAATTTGTGCGGCACAGAATCCTCTTTTGCGTGTTGAAGGCATATAAAACTGCTTGTTCACACAAAAAAAACAATGAGTTTCTTTTATCTTTCCTCTGTTGTAGGATTTCATCTGTGAGCACTACGGCGAGGACAGCAGTCTGTATGACAACGAGATCAAAGAGCTGATTGAACTCAGACAGGTTCATAAAAGCACCATCACAGCTTTATACACAGCAGACTTCCCAGACGTCCAATACTGGATTTGCTTCCATGAAAATGAAAAACACCCAAAGATCAGCAGTGATGGACATTAGCAGGGATTTTGTATATCTGTTACAATTCTGGTTTTTTTTTGGTTTGTTTGTTTGTCAGGCGATGCGCACACCCAGTCGGAGCCAGGCTGGGCTAGAACTGCTGATGGAGTACTACAATCAGCTGTACTATCTGGACCAGCGCTTCTTCTCCTCACACAGGAACCTGGGCGTTCACTTTCACTGGTACAACATGTTCACTCTCATTAAAAATCTAGGAAATTATCCTCACTTATGCTTCACCTTTAAGGCGATTACCATTAATATGACCATAGAGTACCAGCCAGAAGTGGACGTAATATCTTTTAACTTTGGACTCTATAGGTCAGTGGTCCCCAAACTTTTTCCTGTGAGGGCCACATAACTTTTCCCTTCTCTGGTGGGAAAAGTGTTGCACGTTTATCACCTGGGCTGCCGGAAATTGTTGACGCGGGGGGTGAGGAGGTGGGGGGGGATGGGGTTTTATCGATTGATTTTTACCCAGAAAGCACATGGGTAAAAACCGTTAGTGAAACGGTCACTGGGACTGACTAGTATATATTCCATTGAGGGAAAGTAACTTTAACATATGAATTCCTCATATGTTAACATAAAGGCTCGTTTTGAAGTATAAGCTGCTACTTACAGACATTGCTTCGAAGAATTCGACCTGGAATGCGGCGTTCATAACAACGCCGGGCCGTAGCTTGGGGACCACTGCTATAGGTGTTTATTTAAATTAATGCAAACTCCCTATTATCCTAAAAAGGTAAGAAGTCTTCCTTCTAAATAATCCCCAAGGTACGACTCTCTGACGGGGGTCCCGTCATCCCAGCGTGCGCTGGCTTTTGAGAAGGGAAGCGTGCTGTTCAACATCGCAGCCCTGCACACGCAGATCGGAGCGCGGCAGGATCGCGCTGCTACATCCGGCATCGACAAGGCCGTAGACGCCTTTCAGCGAGCTGCAGGTGCTGGCAGAGCTCACGTTTACAAAAACACCTCAGATATTTCATTCAATTGTTTTGTGAGACAATGGAAGAATCTCTGCAGTCGCTCTAAGTAATCTTCCACTGTTTTCTATTCCATTACATGTAGCCAATCATTAGGATTATCAATATATAGATTTAATAAATAGTTTCAATTAATTGAATATTATTGGAAGATTTAATTGAGCAATTGATTGATACTCTTTTTATTAAATTTAAATTACATTTTTAAACAAAAGAGATAAAACATTTTTATTACTGCAAGTTTTATCTTATTTTTTCCAAAACATGAATGTCACGAATAAGACATAAATATGTTTTCGTAAAAGAAGACATTTAACACCATTGTGTGCTATTGTGCGCCGTCGTTCACAATCCTAAAGTCAAGGTAATTTTAGGGAGACTTTGATGTTCTTTCTCTTTGAGTTGTGCTCCAGCACATATTTTCTGTATCAAATGTTTGTTTAATCATAGAAGATCCAAACCATGACTGAGATTTAAATCTGATTATTTTTCAGTTTTTTCCGCTGTTGTGCAAAAATCTTTAAGCTGATGTTTCACATTCTGAGGTACTGCCTTCGCTGTCCATTTAGGTGCATTTAATTACCTTAAGGAGAACTTCTCCAACGCTCCAAGTCTGGACATGAGCGCTCTGTCTCTCAGCATGTTGGTTCGCCTAATGGTTGCTCAGGTGCAGGAGTGTGTGTTTGAACGCATCACAATCACCACGCGGGACACTAAGTTTACCTCCCAACTCCAGCTGGCACAAGAGGCTGCACAGGTGAGTTAACTTTGCTTTTTGTGTAACATTCAATGAACACTATCAGTGTTTCGAATCTAGTAGAAGGTGATGTGTCAAAGCACATGTTCAGACCTGCTGCTTTGTGAACTTAAAGAGCTTCAGAGAACATCATGTTGGTGGATGCATTTCCAGACCGGAAATGCACCCATTTCCGGTCTGCATGTAATAAAATGACTTTGGGCCTTCAATAATTTCAAAACACAATCAAGATTAATTCAGCTACTTTTGCTTAAGAATGTAATTTACCAGTTTGTTTCCTTTGCAACACACACTTTCTTTACACTGTGTTCTGCAGGTGTCGGATGTTTACTCGCTGGTGCACCAGACAATGACGCAACCCCTGATGAAGGATTATGTGCCATTTTCATGGGCGTCCATGGTTCAGGTCAAATCTGAACACTTCCGTGCTCTTTCACACTATTACGCTGCTGCTGCGCTCTGCGACCACACAGGTAAGGAGATACCAAGATTGTTATTTAGTTTAGTTGTTTTGGCCTCTGCTTAAATCACATTTTACTGAGGAATTTATTCATTTCATCTATAAACCTGAAAAACATAATGAATGTTCATCAGCATAAGTGTATCCAGGTAGAATAGGAGCCTTAAATATTACTGATGTTTAGAAATTTTTGAAATGTAGGTTTTGTGATACTAACATTGTGTAAAAAGACAGAGAACTTTTCTTGTTCCTCTCTGACGTTGTCACTGAAGCGCATCACTTCACAATCCCGCCTCACCTGGTTCCGACAACGCATCCGAACTTAACTTGGTGTATTATTTCCTCCTTTAGTATCTTTTGATGGAGAGGAGTGTGATAACGAGTCAGACAAGGCCTTCCTCAAGTTTTATGTCAACATTGCTTCAGGGCAAACTCTCAGCCAGATTCTGCAGGATCCTGAAAAAAGGCGAAAGCTTGGTGAGACTACATGTTTCAGAAATCTGCTCTCAGCAGGAATTACATGTTAGTGCAGACTTATCACTCACTTCTTTAAAATTGTTTGTGCTGACATGAAGGTAAAGCCCACCTTCGGCGTGCGGTTATGAGGCACGAGGAGGCCATGCGTGTCCACAGTCTGTGTAAGATCCTGAGGAAGATGGACATCCTGCAGGACGTCCTATGTCAAACACACAAGCGTTCCTTGGAGAAGTACTTGGAGCTGGACCGCGAAGACGACTTTGATGAAACAGCAGAAGCCCCAGAGATACAAGGTGAGAACTTCTTCAATGCAGTGTTGCAGATAAGCAATTCATAAATAACTAAGTGTGACTTCTTATGTTTGCAGCTCATACTCAGCAGAAACCAGACATCACTCCACCAAGCTTCACTACAGTCCAGGTTTCTGACATCTTTCAAAGACTGGTGAGGAAGAGAAAACCTCTTTTAAATATGGGAGACATCAAATTGCCGCTTTTTTGAATCAGGTGTATAATCTGTCTCTACGATTTCTTTCATTTATATCAAGGGGAGTTATGAGAGCCCCAGAGTTTGTAGCAAGCAGTCGTTTTTTGGCTACGGTTGTAATAAAAGTGCTGAATAATTTGTAATAATTCATACTTGCAAGACAAGTACAAAATATCAGTCAATTTTTTACCCAAACTTAGAAAATATAGCTTAAAGATTGGCTTAACCAGATGAAATTTAGGTTTTTGAAATGGTTTAATTGAACTTTAGAACAAAGTCTGACCAAAATTTGATGAAGTTGCCAGAAGAGGGACGTGGATAATAAATAAACTCAGTGTGATATTTTTGGAGATGTTTTTGGAGGCAGAGTGATCAAATATATGACATGCTTCAATAATCTATTATTATAAGGGCAAACATTTAATCCTATAATAATAAGGGTTAAATATTTAACCATTCAGTTTTTTTTACATATTAGTTTGTTTTCAGTTGATCTCAACATAATAAATGTCGGTTTGGATTGGTTTATTTGATAGGGACAGACACACGTCACAAAAACTGAATCTTTTAACAAGGGTGTGGATTCTTTAGAGCAGGGGTGCCCAATACGTCAATCGCGATCGACCGGTCGATCGCGGAAAGGTTTTGAGTCGATCTCGGCAGGTGACAAACTGAACGCCGCCAGGACGCTGAGACCAGCACTTCCTCTTCTGATAGGCTTATCAAAAATATTCACTAAGATCCTAAATGTTTGTAGCTTCATGAAAAAAATAATTATAAAAAGTCAACAAAACATGTTAAAATTAATAATCTCAGTAATTATTGTTTCAACAAGGTGTTGCGCAATTCAGTGCGTTTTGGTTCCATTAACAAAGAAAAAGAGAAAAAAAGGAACTCAAAGTCCGACTGACGAGCAGAGTAGGAGTTTAAATTAGCTACTCAACCACCGCTGTGTTCATGAGAGGCTTATTAATAATCGAGAAATAAATATCAAGTCTGGAAACCTGATATGTAACGGACTGAATGTTGTGTTTTTAATGTAATCTTTGCTCGGCTTGCGGGGCGCAGGCGGTTGCCACGACAACGGGTGTGCTTGAGAGAGAGAAGTAGGAGTGGTTTTGAGTTCATCACCTGTTCGGATTGTTTTACCTTTGTTTACCTTTGCTGTGGCTCATCGCACCTGCTGTAGTTTCTGAACGTTCAATAAATGACAAACTTGGACTAATGACCTTGTTCGTTCGTGACTATATGTCACAACAAACATCAAATAGGACAAATATATCTAATTAAGTTTTAACAAATTCTACCGCGATAATTATGTGAAATTAAATTCATCATATCCCAACTTCAGAAGATCTGCCTTTACCTTTACTGGGCTCTTTGGTTCCTCCTGTCAGTCTGTAGTTTCTCACACTGAGGTCATCAAACCAAATTTCAGATCTACCATGACTGACTGACACCTGCTGGCCTCAGGTTTGCAACCAGCTTCTGACTGAGAAACCAGTAAGCTGCTCCCAGTGTCAGAATCTCACTGAGGAAGAAACTGGATCAAGTTTTCTGTCACTTTATTATTTCTGCTATAACTGATGTATATTCGCATATAAAATAAGTCAATAGAGTTTAATTTGCAATTTTTGTGTCTTTGTGTCATGAGGTAGATCTCAGGCGGCTAGTGAGAGAAAAAGTAGAACTTGCTCTCAAAAAGTTTGGGCACCCCTGCATTAGAGAGACCCTGTATATGTTTATTTAGAAATAATCAAAAACATGACAGTCACACAGAACTGCTTCCTGTGCTGCAGGGCCCCTTGTCAGTGTTCTGTGCAAGGGCCCGCTGGGGCCCCCCACGTGTGATCTGCCTGCAGAAAAGAGATGGTGGGATGGGTCTCACACTCCGAGGGGACTCCCCTGTACTGGTTGCTGGAGTCGTACCTGGAGGCTGTGCAGAGGTGAGACTAACTGCATGTGTTAAGGGTGTAAGCCTTAAGAAGAACTAAATAAAAACAAGATGAATCCTCTGGATAGCATTTGTATCCATAAAATGTGTTGACGAGAATTTCTTGATGCTTAAATAATGTAGTAACAATCGGTCATGGAACTGAAAGGAACCAAGTGTTTTAATGGCTGCTATGTTCCTTACCACAGAAAAATCCTAGTGAAATGAAAAAACACACTCTACGTTCAACTTTTATTAAATAAAGAATAAAGTTTCAGAACAAAAAGTAAGAAATGAGGATGATGAAAATGTAAAAAAAAAAATATATATATATATATGCACCAATCAGAATTTTGCCCATGCTATCTAGTTTTTCAGCAAAAAATTAATTAATTTAGTAGAATCTATGTTTGATTGGAAAAAGATCAAATTGTTCAGTTTTCTTACTTGTTGGTCACTGATCAAGGCAGATCAACTGAAAATTCAACCACCAGCCAATTTCTAAAAAAACAAGATATTTGTTACAGAGAATGTAAAAATAAATGTTCTGATATATATATATATATATATATATATATATATATATATATATATATATATATATATTATTTATTTATTTATTTATTTATTTTTTCTCTATTTTGTTTGATTTTCAGGAGGCAGGACTAAGAGAGGGAGACTACATTGTAGCAGTGGATGGACAAGACTGTAAGTGGGCCAAACACGGGGAGGTGGTCCTCATGCTGACGAGCAGCAGTGACAGAGAAGTAGAGATCAGTGTGGTGACGTTACACTCACATGACACACAGGTAAATGTGACAATTTGTGTGCTCAAATTGACAGCAAGTGCAGACCTGAGAGATAAATCGTACTGAATAAGTCATATTTGTCCATGCAGATGGAGAGAAAGGCGGCCATGTTGTCCCACAGCAGCGACAAAGAAAACAGTCGCCAAAGGCTGCTGGGCGGGGCCAAGGGACAGAGCTCCGGCTCCTTGTTGAACTGGAACAGGAAGAAAAAGAGGGAAGGCAGCGGTGTCGCCAAGAAACTAGGAAGCACTTTTAGTTTGTCTTTTGGAAATATCCGTGACACGGAGACCATGTACTGAGACGGGACTGTGGAGGAATCACTCAGGGACCCACAACAGCAGAGAAGGTACAGTGGGCAGCAACAGTTTGTGCCGAGCAAAGGAGCTCAAACATAGAAAGGCAAGTCTCTCTGGAGAACTGGACAATTTTTTAGTCAAAATGTGAGTTTGTTTGGTAAAACCTGCCTATAAAGAAGCTGTGACATAATCATGTAATGAAAAACTCTACTTTAAAACATCATGGCTTTGTTTTTACTGTGCATACTTTTTTTAAAATTTGTTTATATCAGCAGATAAAATCCTGATTTTCTCTGCTGTAAATTTACTGTTTCTACAAAATGACACTTAAGGAAATCATGAGAAACAATAACAAGACCAGAGGGCAACAGCAGCACTGAAGGGGGTTTCAGTATTATTGGAAAAATAGTTTTTTTTTCTCCAGCTAAGGAAGCCTCAGTGGTTGCATCCTTAAGTTTTCAGTACATACTGTAGCAAGTTACGCTGTGGGGGTTGAAGAATGTGTTGCTAGTTGAAAAAGTTTTTGGTCTTGGTTTTAGGATAGATAAAATCACCCTCACTTAAAAAATGTTAAGTCAAAAGATAAATCACTCAAATTTCTTACTTTAAAAAGTTGAACGATGTTGTTTTTATTTTATTTTCAATCTTTGTCTTCATCACCATCAGCCTCTTGTATGCAGGTCTTGGAATAAGACTCTTATGATCAAATGAGGGAACATAGTGTACTGTATATAGAAATCCGTTTGATTTTATTGGTTTTACTACAAAATAAAATCCAGATCCAGAAAGGACACTTTTATCACATTGCTGAAGGAGCCTACAGGGATTGTGATTAAGAATTAGAAACAGTATAAATATTTAATGTTTTATTATAAGCCAATGGTGCTAACTGTGTTTTAATTAATTAAAATATTACTTTGGGAGATAATAGAATATTTAAATTCACCTTGGTACTGCAGCCGTTAACCCGCTCATTTAGCACAGACAGAGAAACAATAGTTGCTGATGAAAGCAAATATTGAGGGAAAAAACATACAAGAGTAATATTTGGAGAGAGGAGTTAGCAATTATAAGCTGCCAATCAGACCAATTTTCTGTTCACACTACAGGGGGCGCCCTTTCACACTGACCGGACAAAAAAAAGCAATAACAAAAAGTTGCTCTGACTGCAAATGACTCAAGTATTTTACATCATTTTTGACAACGGTACACAGTAAGTTAGTTATGTCTCGAGTTCCTACACATTTTGTAAAAGTATTAAATTTGCTTTATTTTACCTTTACTTTCCACATATGGGCATGGAAAACAAAATGAAGTATGGAAAGAAATATTATGAGACAATTTTTCTCTTTTTACTTGAGTTAAAGATGAACATTTTTTATCTTTTGGTAAATAATTACTCAAAGAACCAGATTTCTTCATTTATTGCAAACTTTGCGCATGAGGCCATATTATAATAGGAAACAATTTAAGAGCAAACCATATGTGCAAAACTTAATTTAAGAGTTGACCCTGCTCTAAGGCATAATGTAGCTTTTTCATTTTTTTTTTTTTACAATAGGAAGAAATTGGCAGGTGATGAAAAGTCAGTCACTTATGTACCCTTGAAAACGTGAAAATGCCCTGAAAGTCAACTGGACGAGAAGGGGACATTTATGTATGAACTCTGGATTATTACTCAGTGGTACTGCTCAGGTTTCTCTGAGAATATTCTGTAACCATGGCGATGAGAAACATCTTGGTTTGGATGACTTTATGGTGTGAAGCTCAACTCTCTCTGTAATAATTGTTTAGATCATTTCTCTTTAGATTATATGCACTTGAATTTTCATGTTTTTTATTTTTTTTGTAGTTTAGACATCTTTGATGCACTGTGAGAATTTTTTTGTTTATATTGTAGCTTTATTGTTACAACAATAAACTCACACTGAGGCTGTGATTTGTCTGGTGAAGTATTTCATGTGGTGCGACTATTCCAATGTCAACAGTGGGTTTTTTGTGTGTATGTCAGTCGAGTCACTGTTTTAGTTTCTTTAGCTGAGGATGTTAATGGGAAAATATTTTTCTTTTTTTTTATTTTAACAACTAAAACAGCCTCATAAATTTCAGGTAAATTTCTCCCGTCAAAATGTGTCGTTTCACTTTAGTTGTTTTTCGTAGTGATAGTCTTCTTTAAGCTCAGATGAAGTACACAAATGTTTTCTATGTTTTCTTTTATAAAGCTTGGGTTTTATAAAAGTCTAAAATTCACCCCAAAAGTACAATTTGTAACAGTTTCCAAATGAAAGCCTGTTTTGCTATATGATGAGTTCAATGCATTATTTGTCAACAACTTTGAAGACAGTATTCAGTCTTTTTGGTTTTAGACACTTGGATGTTTTTTGGGTTTTATTTGTTTGGTATTGTATGAAAAAAGTCAGCCATGATAAATTGAATTCATGTTTGTATGTCTGACAATCCCCAACAGGTAGGGGTGTGCACTGTCTTTGATGTATAAAATGCCATCACATTGATAAATAAACACATAGTTCACTTGTGAGAAAACTGAACCCAATATTGAATTGTTTTATATAAATGAAACCATTTATATAAAATGAATTGTTTCATTTTATATAAATGAAACAATTCATTTATATGAATTGTTTATATGAATTCGTTTGGCATTTGGCCAAAAATGGAGACTGGAAATGCTGCAAGTCTATAGTTTTGATACGCATTTTCAAACATAGCATGACTAAAAACAGGATTTGAATTTAATTGTGCCAAAGGCGACTTTTCATTAAGAAAGTGGCTCAATTACAGGTAAAATAAAACCCAAAATGGACCTTGTTTCACTCATTAAAACAATTTTAAAATGGTGAGTTCTGAGGAAGACGTTAGGACACCGTATCCAACTCCTCACCCTCAGCTATGAAATGTTTTTTAAAAATTTATGGACAGCTCTTTTCATGTCACCCCTCGGCATCTCTGTAAATTCATAATCTTTGTTTTCCGTCAACTATTCGTTTTTATTGTTTTGTTTTCAGCCAGTCTTTGGAGCACTTCCTGGTATGTTTTGAGTCCATGACATGCTATAGGTTCCAGTTCTGGATCAACTCACATTTTCTTCAAACATCCCCTGATACTTGAAAGAAGTCAAATTGGAATCCATGGCGATGAGCTGGCCAGGTCCAGCTGCAACAAAGCTCACCCACATTATAATACTTTTAGTTATTAATGAATATAGCAATTGTTGTGAAAAGTAAGGAGGTAGAAGCTGAAGACATGCATGTCTAACTGCTGTATAACCGAAGAGAAGAACACTCAGACTGACAAGATTTTTTTTTTTTTAATTAAATATCAAATGAAGAATTTTGAGCTCAGCTTCAGTGCTTACAGTCTCTTGGATCCAGTCTGGAACAGAGTGGATAAAAATGCCTCCATTTCTTCCACCACATTATTTCCTAAATCACTAAATGTCGGCTCATGAGATGCTGCTCCTGCGTCTTTTCTGCTCACAATATCCATTTAAGCGTTTGGATCCACATGGAGAGAGAGGAGCCATGATGCTTCAGTCCGAGACAGATAAATAGTCCCTGGACATCTTCTGATCTCAGGAGCCCCCCGGGGCGCCTGCTGACCCCAGCCCGCTCTGCTCCAGCTCTGCTATCACCGACATGTGCTTAAAGTCTTCGGGCTGGTGGTTAAACGTCTCCACCAATCGGTACGTCTCCTGCCTCTGTGTGCCGTAGAACAGCTGCACCTGATTGGCCAAGCACTGAGCCTGGTGGACAGTCTGAGAGAAACAGAGAGATGCTTTAAATGTCCCTGAAGACATTTAAAAAAAAAAAGAAAAACATTTTTAAAACAGGCTTACAATGAACTTGGGATCCATCTCTGCTGTCATGAGCACGACGCCCTTCTCCTCCTTCAGCTCCGGGTAGTGGTAGAGGATCAGCTGACTCGGAGCGTTCTCGCCAAGCGTCTGGGTGCAAGCACAGGAAAAAAACTTTGAACGCTGTCAAATATGTATTTTTATGCAGATTTGCTGACTTTAGATGTCCATGCATAAAATATTTACATAACAAATGTGTTCTGATATTTTTGGAAGTGCAGCGATATAACCGACATATTTTAAAAGGCTGGAAAATAAGTGAAGTCATGATGTCAATGTCTGACATTACAGAAATCCTAGATTAGTTAGAAGATTAACAGTTTAATCTCTATAGTGTCTATATCCATACATAACTATTTTTATCCTTTCATATCATTTCATTGTGTTTCAGGTTTATTTTTTTAATTTAATCTTTTATATTTGTTAGTAAATAATCCAGACACAATGCAAAGCATTTTTAAACTTCATTTTGTATCAGAAAGGAGCTGAATAAACTTATTCTGACAATTTCAGATTAAAATAGTGACTGACCAGAAAATACAAATAGATCCGGTGTTTGATTTATGTCCTGTTTGAAAATGCTCAGCGTATTTTTTTTGGAAATAAATAAAATTACAGATACGAGAAATTAAGTGTGGACCATTCATGTACAATATGCCTATAAATTTAACTGAAATTGTTACATTTTATTGAACTGAAATTACCTTACGTCAAACAACTAAGCTTTCAAATGGCCTGATTACATTTGTTTTGCCAGAGTTCATATTTCCAGGCCTTTCAAGGAACAAGAGCATTTGTAGGAAAATTTCAGAAGCAACCTGAACTAAACATGAGCTCATTTCCTGTCTGTCAAAAGCATGAGGTAGCAAATGTGAATCAGTTTACCTGGATGTTTATGAGTGAAGTAAAATGCAGCTCGTGTCTGGACCACTGACCCACAAAGAACTCATAGCCCTCCTTCTGAGGCAGAGCGTAAAGGAACTGGAGAGAGCACACAGACAGAGGTGAGCAGGGAATCCATGATAAAAGAATAGTTAGCAAAGAAAAATCTGAAATGATTTCTGGTTCTGCAGTTCACAATCTCTCGCACGCACGCACGCACACACACACACATGCACACACACACTCTGATTTGGTGAACCATGGATTAGTTTCAGCAGGGATCTTACCATGGGGCAGGACTTGGATCTGCGGAAAATCACCTCATACATCTGGGACTGCAAACAAGACAGAAGACAGGTGTTAGATGATCAGTAAATTATTAAAGTTACATCCAGGATTCATCGGTAATGAACTCACTGGAATGGCGGCGCTGATCGTGTCTTTGGTTGAATAAAACTGCATCCAAAGCTGGAAGAGTAGAAGATAAAAGTTCAGTCTAGATCTATTTTGCGATTTACAAGTAAAGCCCCCCAGAGGGCGCCATAGAGTGAAAGTAAATGTGAAGGTTTGACCATCAGCGACAAAAAGAAAAGAAAAAAAATTGTCTGAACCAAAGCAAAGCACCAAACATTTTTTAGTTATTTTATTTTAATTTTTTAGTTAGTTTAGCTAGTTTTAATTTAACAAAATTTACAAGTTACAGTAGAGTTCAGAAACACAGATTTACAATGAGGGTACTTAACCCAACAAAATGTCAAACTCACCTGTGAGATCTCCTCGCCAGTTTTGTCCTTGATCATCTCCAGGTTAAGGATGGAACCTAATGTCTAAAAGAGCACCAAATTATTTTTATACATCTTCCTCTTGCTGAAAAGTTTTAATTTTTCTCCTTTATATATAAAAAAGTTAAATTAAAAGTATTTGTTTAGTATTTTTGCACAAAAAAAAAAAAAACTAAAATATTTTTCAGCCTTTCAAACGGTGACTCTGCTACGCTACACATTCAAGATCTGATCCTCAGCTTGGCTTCTTCGGCCAGTTCACCTTGTTTTTTGTAAAAGCTCCAGATGCTCCATCACCAGACGCCATCTTATCTCTTTTCTCAAACTAAAAAAGAGGAAGGAACAAAAGGAGTTGTTTCTTTTTCCGGTTTAAAAGTAACCAATGCCTGAACGAGGAGCTAAGCAGAAACGTCACCTCCTGCTCCATGACCTGGACGAACTCCGCCTGCTTGGAGTGTCCCAGGACGTCATTCTTGACCTCATGCCGCTTCTCCAGGCGCTCCTTATATTCCTGGGGTTTCACACTAAAAGCATACAGAAAACTGATCACTATTTGCTCCACAACAAAATTCTTCAGTTGAATACTTTTCATATTTTACTGCCAACACATTGCAAAGACACTAAATCTTAACTAGTATTGTTGGTCTAGTTTCTAGTAAAAATATCTTGGGACACTTATGAGGTTGATCAGAAGGGGTTCACCTTAAAGCTGCAGGTTAGTAGTTCTCACAGGCATTTAGCTGTTTTAAATTTAAAATGTATTTCCTACAGGTTCCTGCTGTTTTGATGGACATATGCTAAATCTGCCAAGCCAAACAGTGAGACTCCAGTGAGAGATGAATACTGTTGTACTCGTATGGAAGTTGAGATTTACTTTTTGTACAAAAATCTGAATGCTTTACTGTGTTATTATGGCCACAGCCCTGCATACCTTTGTATCTTAGTCAATTTAGATCACATTTGACTTACTGAAGTGAATATGCTCAGTGCATTTTGTAGCATTTTCAAACAGATGGTATTAATTTTCTTCAAAAGTTTTTCTATTTGGACTTTCCAGGATTGTGCTTTATTCTGCTGCTTTTGCCTATTTCTTATATTTCTGCAAATCTTCTGCAACTGACTTAAAATCCTTCTGAAATTCTCACTAAAATAGTCAATATACAGCATTCACACAGCATTTTCGCAGGAAAGGCATTTTTCCCCCATAGTTTAACTTTAATTTTTAATAGTTAGCATGTAAAGGATTGATTATTTTGGTCATGTCCACTCTTTCTAACGTGGGCTAAAATTCGGCACAAGGTTCAAGCTTGCTGCTGAATTGGCCTAAAATGTTCACGCCTTTTTCTATAGGATAACATTGCGGTGACATTTGACAACTTTTTATGAACTAAGGTTTAAAAACATTTACGGGCTTAATACAACAGACTAATGGGCCGAAATGATTATTTGACATAAAGTCTTTCAGTCACACTTTCCTTGGCTCCAATGACTCCTCTCTGTGCTGTAGCATCTGATAATCTTTAAAATAGCTGACTAAATGACGGGGTTTCGGACGCTGCTAGCTCCGTCCGCTCGCTGACCTGCGCAGCTTCTGGATCTTGTCCTGGTACTTGCTGTAGAACGGATTCTCCTCCAGTTCCGGATCCTTTCGTACAGAGAAGGCCCGAAACTGTTGTGGGACCAGCCCGGGAATCAGCGTCCTGGTGCCAGTGGCCCTGACGGCCAACATGCCCCGATAGAGACATGACATCTGGATCAAGGCCGCCGACATCTTTCCATCGCTGCCGTCCCACATCTATAATAGTCCGATCACATATGTGGCGGCGCATGTTTTTGGTTCCGCCTTTCCAGAGGTGGTGTTTTTATCTCTTTTTTTTCAATTTATGCTAGTAAATTGAGAATCAGTAGTATTTCTCACGGTAAAAAAATCTATCTATCTATCTATCTATCTATCTATCTATCTATCTATCTATCTATCTATCTATCTATCTATCTATCTATCTATCTATCTATCTATCTATCTATCTATCTATCTATCTATCTATCTATCTATCTATCTATCTATCTATCTATCTATCTATCTATCTATCTGTCTCTCTGTCTGTCTGTCTGTCTGTCTGTCTGTCTGTCTGTCTGTCTGTGTTACTGTATGTCTGTCTGTCTGTCTGTCTGTCTGTCTGTCTGTCTGTCTGTCTGTCGTAAAACCAGAGTGAGATAGAACATTGCAAATAAAATCACACCCTACAAACACTGGAATGGAAATATCAAATGAAATTTTAAGTCCTAATGTAAGATTTTGTAACAGTAAGAAGTTGTAGACTGTATGTGATTGCTGAGACACCCGTTACCCTGTAGAGGTCAGTACAGACTGTGTTTTGCCCCTGCTTCAATCCTCAGCTCCCATCTCCATCTTTAGTTAAAACCCTCATCTCTGTTGGTCACAGAGCTCAGCAATAATCTTTTGCGGCCTGTGTCCTGTCCTCACAGCATGCAAACACACGCTCA
Source organism: Poecilia reticulata (assembly GCF_904066995.2). NCBI lineage: Eukaryota > Metazoa > Chordata > Actinopteri > Cyprinodontiformes > Poeciliidae > Poecilia > Poecilia reticulata. Next base: position 11,754,542 of record NC_088833.1, on the reverse strand, counting down.
TGTCTCTGCGTGTGTTTGTGCAAATGTGTGTCATGTGCATTTCCCTCATGATGGTTTGAGTGCTTCAGTGTTTATGCTCCACAATATTTTCTTCAGTTTCTTCTGATCAATAAACAGAGCAGCCCGGAACAGTTTAGTGCTTCTGGAGCCGAGCAGAGGACAACAAAAATGTTTGTGTTCATGTGTTTACATTGTGTCTCAGCCGTTCATCACTGCACCACATGGTTGACTTTTCACTCTACAGTTTGATTGTATGTAATACACATCACTTTGGTCATGAGCAGCTGTCTCTCATGGAATTTCATAATAAATAATTTTGCAGATGAATATGTCTTTTGATCAATGACATCATTTACTGTGCAGCAGGGAAATGTGAAAAAAAGAAGGGTGGATTTTATGATCAGGCAACATCCCTCAGTGATCTTTGCTCTGTTTTGTCAAAGTTATCAAGAAGTTTGTTCAAGTTTCAGTCATTATGCAGACAGAAGCATTTATCATACTTCCTGAAAGGAAAGTCAGTTTGAAGTGAGACGATCAATTTTAATAGAGCTTTTAAAGATGAAAATGCTGCACCTGTCTTCTTCAGAACCTGCTGCAGCTCAGTGTCAGTGTGCTGTATTACAAAAAAATACTTTTAAATATAAAAGTTTACACAAAGTCCAAACTTGTAAAAACCAACAACTCTTCGTGACAACAGTGTGATCATATGTCACTGAAAGAAGGCGATGAAAAATATGAAAAGGCTGTTTCTCAAAAAAGAAACTCAGTTGCAAGTTCCTTTTTATGGCCTTTAGGTTGGCTTAGTATGAACATCAGCCTTAAAGTCTATCAGATCACCTTCTAGTTGTATACCTCCAAATGATGCAAAAATGATACTGCACACTGAAAGATGACACTAAAGATGATCTATGTGGATGCTCAGGTAGAAAGCAGCTAAAAGTTATCAGGAGGTTTGAGGCTTAAAAGGTCCCACAGCATCACAGATTTTCCTTCATACAAGGCAGGATGAAGGAAAATTATCCTGCTTTGTTTGATACCCGACCTCCTTGAAGTTGTCGTTGCTGAAAGGCTCAATCTAACTATCCTCTTTACCACAGCACAGATTTCCAGATAAAGTCCCGGTACAGTTTGACAAATGCCCCGTGTTTACATGTGACAATAGGACAGAAGAGATTTTTGTATGACAAACTTTTCTTTCAATGCAGAAAGAAACTAGTGGCTGTTTTGAAGACTTGGTCATCGAAGCATATACCATACTCTCTATCAATGACCCTTGGAGATTTCTGTCTTCCTCCTGTGTTTTCTCAAGAGAAACTCGGGACCTTGTCCAGCCCCTTTGTCACATTTCCAGTTATCTTGATCGTGCTACGGCTATGGATATGGGCAAGCTCGTATTTTATGGTAACATTTCTTTATGTAGAAAGACGAACACACGACTGCTTTACTTCAAAGGCATGTTCTCTCGTCTTTCCCACTTCAATGACGAACTAAAAGACACAAACCAAATCATATTTCAACAGCAGAACGTCATGGATTACAAAATGAAAAATCCAGGACTTGAATAAAATAGGCATAAAATATGTAGTGTAAATATAAAATCTTTGATAATTTTTTTTTTTTTTTTGGAAAAAAGGGTATCAAGGATTTTGGAAAGAAAAATGTAAATTTTATTTAAGGATTTCCCCCAACTAATAAATGTATTCAGATTAACAGTTTAAAAAAAAAAAGTAATTCTTCTTTTTCAGTGTAAATTTAATGAACTGCAATAAAATGCACTTATTTAACAGGTTGTTACACATCTTAAATATGTTTGCTAATAATTATGCAATGAACTCTATTAGCATCATGTTCCCACAACAAAATAAAGTGCCGATCCCAAAGCAAAAGTGTTGTTTGTAATATTTGTCATTTTTTTCAGGATGTCTTGAAAGATTATTTGGTAGTAGATTTGCACTTTTTTTTTTCATTTAAATACATATTAATCTTCTGTGCTGTTGGGTTCTAAGCTCTTCTTTAAGTCTCTCTTCTCACTGACCCACTGTCCCTCCTCCTCTTCCTCTGTTTTCTCTTGCTCTCTTTGTTATGGTGGTGGGCTGCTGTGTGGAGGATGTATATTTCATGCGCAGCTCTGGAGGCTTTTACCATTAATTATAGAGAAACACTAAGCTCTCCATTTGCCGGACAGATGTTATTTTTTACTTAAGGAGAGAAAGGGGACTGTTCCATAATTCAGAGGTAAATCCCGTTCTGCAGAGAACAAATAAATAAATGAATAAATAAATAAAGCAAAAGCAAAAACCACAAACATTTGGCACAGTGCAGCTGCGTTCTCAGATGTGCAACACGGCAGCCGAAATACAGATTTTCCTCCGCAGCCTTCAGCCTCTAAGTGCCTTTTGTGTAATAAATATGGAACAGCTGCTTCATGCTTTCATTTTTTATTCAGTCTGTTGAAGTATTTCACCAAATCACACACTTTGTAGTTTCAGAACAATGCGGTGTGTAAAACCTGCACAGAAACAGAAACACTCAGACTCAAAGATGGACTCATTTACGGAAATCTTTTGATTTCAAAAGAACTTGACTGCTGTTTTTAAACCAAACTCTCTCACCTCTTGAGTGCATTCATTAAGTAGGGTAAGATAGCATTTCTAATATTTAACACATCCTGGTTGAACAAAGTTTTACTTTCTTATAACATATTTTGTTACATTTTGCATAACATTAAACGATTTGCAGTTTTCTCAAAATATACACAAACAATAAGCTTAAGAGACAATGACTTTCAGTATCTGAAACACTACTTTATTTTTATTTCATATTTGACCAAGAACATTTGGTAACCACAACTCCAAACAAAATATCAACAAAATTAGGAGCCATATTTCTTCAATAAAGTCTTCCAAAATTTAATCAGCAAATATATTTGGTTGCATTTGGGGGAGTTATCTGTAGAATAAAAATTATGCTCTTGTTTTAGCCAGTGGTCAGATTTGATAAATAAAGAAGCAATTATGTTTGGAAAATGGCAATACATTTTAAAAGTGCCAGGACCTGAAATAAAGTGAAAACTGACCACATGTTGTGGAAACGTAGGGGTATTACTTATGTTACCTAATAAAAATCCTACTTTTTTTTGTCTTTACTCTGATCCGTTCAATTCTCACTTGGCTACTTATTTTTCTCACTGATCCACTTTTAATTGTTGTAAGTTATTTACTATATAAAACTGGTTTCATTTTCGTGCTAAGATATCTTTACCATTTAAAGCATTTACTCAGTACGCTTCAAATTATATTTGCCTGCTACTGAAAGAAAAGAAAGCAGTGAGTGAAATACAATAAAAAAAGAAATGCTAAAGAATATCAACAGCTGGAAAAGCATGACCAGTGTATTCGGATGATATGGTTTAATGGGATTAGTTCAAACGAGGATTGAGCAAATGTTTGAGCAAATAATGATTTGCTTGTTAGCTCTAAACAAATCATTATTTCAAACATATGTGACTAATTCCCCCCTCCTCTGAAATATAAGGGGAAAAAAATTGGTCAGGTTTTTAAAGAAAAAAAAAATCCTGAAAATTCTCAATCTGATTCTGCAAAACACAAATAATTTTCAATAACTTTTCAGTGAAGTCTTTTTTTGCATTAAGCTATTTGTCAAATTACATAAAAATGTGTTTTCTTTCAAAACTTTTGACTGTAACAATAAAAACCACAAGATGAATGCTTCAGCCTGTTTTTAACCAGCTATAGCTGTGGACGCTGTGTGCAGACTCAAAGCAGAGCGAGTAACTCTGAATGTTATGCATTAAAATGCTTTGAGCGACAAAATCCAGAGATTTGTGCGTTCAGAGGTAAGATGCAGATCAGTCTTCTCCTATTTGGCTTCCATTGAGTTTTGACCATCCAGTTCAGAATTTGAGCAGTTCTGACATTTTAATTTTGTTCTATAAAGAATTGGCATGCTGAATAAAAACAAAGGTTTAAAGTCTCTAGGTAGCACATCAAAGTTCATGCAGTTGGTTCATGAATTTATGGACTGAAAATGGTGGAATTTCTTAGTTTTGATGCATTTAATAACAAAAAAATAGAAAACCTGATCATCCGATGCAGCAATCAAAACTGTTGGAGGAAAATTGATCTCTGACGGACTGATCGCTGCATCTCAAGTTAAAAGGAAACTTATTGTTGTTCTTTCTCATTACAATGTTTCTGATGCTCCTCCAATAAGACCAGGGTGAATAATAATAACAACAATAATAATTCTTATTATTTTTATAATAAAAATAATAATAACAACAATTATTATTATTATTATTATTATTATTATTATTATTATTATTATTATTATTATTATTATTATTATTATAATAAAGACATGTTTTTATCAAACTGCTATTTGAAAGAGTCTGTGCCTCCACTTTTGCTGAATCTTTCCAACAACATTTGTACAATTTCCTTGCAGACAGAAGATGGTTTTCATTTATTTTAAGAAGCAGAAAGTGAACTCCGGAGCCGTGAACTGGATCACTCCGCTTCTGGATAAAAAGAAAAAATGGACCCTTCTGCATGTCAGCAGGAGATCTGGGATGTTTTGAGTGTATGAGCGCGGTGAGGGTTGATTTCAAGCCTTGGGGTTTTCTGGGGTCTTGGGACCACTCAGATCCCCTCCCTCCGGCAAACTAAAATCGCACCCCTGGGCAAGTGGATGCCACCCCCCCTGCCCACACCTCCTGTAAACACTCACACACACAAACCCACTCCCACTCACACACACTGAAGAAAAGGGTCACACTTGGCAAAGGAATCCCATGGTTTTAGAGAGGGATCCCATTAATAGTGCATGAGTGTGTCTGTCTAGGAATCAAGACAGCCGCTCTGCCGCGGTGCTGATAGTTCTACGTGTGTGTGTGTGTGTGTGTTTTATTTATTCATGTGTACATTTATTAAAGCTTCTTGTGGTGGTCTTCACTCACTTTCTGTGCTAGGAGTCAATGAAAGCAGAGCGTGTGCATGTTCTGTCTGCACCTCAGGAATCCATGGTCTTCATGCGATCATTACAGGGACCTTTGACCCCTGGAGCAAGCACTGTGAAAACAAGACGCTAAGCGCTACTTTAACATAAGGTACATGAAGTAAACAACAAAAACAGGACATAGATAGTGTTGCTGGATTGAAACTTCAACACTTAATTTTCATGTTGAATCCCAGGTAAAACTCCCTGGACCTATTCACCAGCAATATTTTTATTTATATTTTTATGTATTTATAAATTTTTTTTTATATGTATAAGTATTTGCATATTCCAAAAAGTAGTGGAGAGATTTTGGAAATTATAATAAAAAACAATGCTGAAAAAGAAAAAAAAAGAAAAAATCTGGTGGCCCTTTATTTAATATCTGTTATTTTATAATATAAAGATTAAAATATAAGAGGACAAGAGGATTCAGAAATGCTATAAATTAAAATGAAGCATTTCATTTTTTATTTTTTTAAAAAGTGTTCAGAGTGCTACTTCCCTTCCATCTTTGTTAATGTGAAGAATAAACAAAGACTTATTCTGCACAATCACTTTCATTAACATCTTTTTCGTGACCTGAAGTCTTAATAACATAAGTAGAGAGTAATAATTAAAATGCAAATCTGTTTTGTTGATTTGATCTTCCCAGAGAAAAATATAAAAAACATAACGACTAACTAAAAAGAAAAATAAGCATACTTACATCAAGCAAACCTCGTCGATTTCTCGTGCTAGTCAGAATAATTGTCCCGTGTCCGCAGCTCCACAGCTGCTGTTGTCAGAGTGGATGTGAAGCTCCGCAGGACTCAGAGCGCTAACTGCGGCAGGCTGCGGCTCCGCCCCTGGCCAGCAGGCGGCACTGCTCGCACACGGACCCGGAGGAGCTCCGGGGCCACAGAGAGGCCAGAAACCGACAACAGCAGGGTGTAGGTTGGGATGCGAGGTTTTGAAGCAGCTTTAATGTACGTTTTCAGATGATTTAATGGCTGGGAAAGGATAATTTCTAATAAAAATGGTTGTCATTTGCATCACTGTTTAATCATTTAATGACACAACGTTTGGTCTTATTTCTTCTCCTTGTTCCTTCCTCTCCTCCTCCTGTCCCATTACTGGCTTCTCTTTTATATATAATTGTATATACTGTGTGTATATATATCAGAAACAAATATTTATACACCCATATTCACATAACGTTTGGCCAATAGCTCCTGCCTCAACTGATGAAAAAAAAACAACAAAACAAAACAAACAAAAACACGTTTTATCTTGGTTTTAATGTGATGGCTTCTTCCTCTCTGAGTGGCCATTCAGCCCATGCTGGTACAGGACATTTTTCCCTCTGGATAATGACACTTTTTTTTTTTTTTTTTTTTACCAGTGTGCAGAGTGCTATGTTTCCTTCTATCTCAACAGCATCAGGTAAAACAGAGAAGAATACTTTCAGATGATCTTCTTTGTGGTTAAAATATGAAATAATTTAAAAAACATTTCTAAATTGTATGACGACTCTTGCTTCTTTTCTCTTTCCTTTCCTTAGAATGTTTTCCTTACTCACCTCTCTCTCCTTTAAGTACAGATTTCTGTTTTCCCTCCTTGTTTAACATGCTTCTTCTTCTTCAACCTGGCCACGCTCCAAGGACGGATGGGTTGGTGGGAGGTGGGGGCAGCATCCGGAGCGAGCTCGGTGATGCTGACAGCTGTCACTTCTGCTGGTGCTAATGCACACGAGCTAACCTGAAATGAGCAGCGACAGGCCTGAAGAAGCTCTGCACCACCTCCTCCGCCTTCTGCTCCTCTTGGGGAGTGGTACCAGCAGGGTACGTGGCAGGGCCTGGGTGCAGGCTGCTGAGTTGGGATAGATAAGACAGAGGATATAAGACAGGGTCATCAGGGTCATGCTGCTGTTAGCAGTGACAGCGGGACTCTGAAAGTGATCCGGAGCTAACAAAGAGGCCAACGTCTGTAGAGGAAGAAGGAGCAGAGCCAACGCTTTGCAGTGCTAATCTGAAACAGGCAAACAAAAAATGTTGTACGATGATTTTTCTGGAATATAATTGAATCTGCTCTCATCTAATAGTGAAAAAAAAAAACTTCTAAAATTATCAAGAGAAATGATTAATGTAAAGTTTAAAACATTTAGTTCTGCATGTGTAAAGCAGTTCTGTCTGCAAGAACCTTGTGATGAAATGTTTTTTTTTTTTTCTTGGTTGAAAGTTGCTAATTACTTTTGTTGAATGGAATGGTAAATAAAATTTAAAATCTGATCAAATTTGATCAAAAAAAAGAAAGTGGAAGCTCACCAGAGCTTCAAGTGAAGTATTCAAAATCATGTTTTTCATTTGTTCCCTGATGCTGCTAAACATGAAATAGGTTAATAAAGTATTTGTACAGATGATTTGATGAACCAATTTTACTTTTCCTGTTTGTCTAAGACAAATTTATAGCCTGCTGTTCCTCACTGAATAAAATTTGTAATTAGCAAATCCAATAGTCTTAAAGCCACTTCTTCCAAGAGTGATGCTGTCCTAATTCATTCAGCCTATCCATGTCAACGCTTTAGACTCAGGATGATAGTGAAGGACAGTTTAACCTTCTTTCTACACACGTGCCTAACAAATAAAATATTTGACAATAGCTTAATCAATAAATCGTCTTAGAAGACTTGCCAATATTGTTTTGAACAAAATGTGTAAATAAGCATAATAGCTTATTAGAAAGTCAGGATTCATCTGCCAGGGACATCAATTTGAAATTAAAAATATGTTAAGAAGGTCAATCAAAATAACAAAAAAATACAACACAGAAGTAAATAACAATGCTATAATATTATAAAATCAATATAAAACAACAGTTTAAACGCCGGGTTGTGCTGTATAAGTGCATACCTGTATTCATTTAGTATCTGATGTTGTATGGTGGCATATCTAGTGGTGTTTTTTAAATTTCGATCACACATTACAAAACTCTCTATTATATCACCATTTGGCTTGCCATACATCCATTTCTTGCTCGCAATTTCTTGTCTGCACATTGCTTTTTTTTTTTAATAGAAAAAGGCTAATGGTTTCCTAGTCTCTGCATGCCATCATATTCACCCACTTGGGCATTTATTTGGTGTGGAGTGACTCTGAGCTCAGAGCATCAAGCTTATGAATTACAGTTCCCAACAATCAGATGAATAGAGCCATTAAAGTCACAGAAGTCAAGGGCTCAGTCCAACTACCCGTCTATTGTTCGGGCCAGTATCACTTGTAAAATAAAGCCAAGACACAAGCTGCTTTCTTCAAGTCTTTGGATGTGAATGGTTGAACTTCACCCCACCTCCACTGTTTAATGTTATTTTGTTATGTTTAATGTAGATTGCTTCTTTTCCTCCTTTCTCAAGCCATGTGTCTTTCCTAACCAGAAGGGGCAGATTGTTGTCATTGAAGGAATGCGTTTTGTTCTTAGGATCTAGATGCACCGCTGAGTCTGGTACTGCTGCGTTGGGTCGCCGGATGTCAATGAGATCTCCAGATTAGGGCAAACGAGTCTGGATATTAAATAAACTTTGACATCTTCTCTTAACCTTTGACCGTGTCAGACTCTTAAATGTTCTGAACTGCTGCTGTTGAGAAAGGAAACTCCATGAAACAAGGATGCCGAGGAAAAAGACTTGTGTAGAAAAAAACAGAAGACAAGAGATGATAAAGTGACAGTTGTGTCTCTAAAAGGACCTTAGCTCATTATATCAGCTCGTGCCTTTCTCCCGTTCCTCTCTGGATGTCAGACGCATGCTCACTTTAACGCTGTGTGTGTGTGTGTGTGTTCATGGTGCATGCTGATTCAGCTCGTTATGTGAAGCAGCCATAGACAGAATGAGTTTAAATCTCAGCGTCGCCGCCAGCGCTCACAGTGCTTAATCTAGTGTTTGCTCTCTGGATCACTCTCATAGTGTTGTGCTGCACAGGTACACACACTCACCATGAAGGAGGGCAACCGAGATATCCTTGTGAGAACGGGGAATGTCACTGATGTCAAAAGTTTACCACCGAGTTTTTCGGAGAACCTTTTAAAGCTTCAGTTCAGTTTATTTTCACGTAGTCATTGACAGGTAAGCGTTGGATGTGGGTTTATTTGAGTGTGCTTATAAAGTGTGGGGAAAATGGAAAATAAAGTTTTCCAAGGGGGCTACAAATGTAGCAGCTTTTAAAAAGTTAACAATTTACAGGGAACGTTTGGAGATCCTACAAAACTAGCCTCTGCATTTCAATCCACAGATTATTGTCAGCTGTAAAACCTTCAAGGAAAAGAAAAAAATCTGAGCTGATTTCTAATATCGTCACCACACATTCGCATACTAACATTTCTATGGCGCATGACGACAGACAACTGTGGTAAAACGATGCTACAGCACAATTACATATCTGATGCTGTAGCACAGACAGTGTGATCTTCAGCAACCCATCAATAAATAGCATGAATTTATTGGTCAGGTTGAAAAAATTTATTGTTACAAAAGCTAAACAAAAGCTACACATTTTCTTCAGAACTTAAACAAACGCAAAACCTAAATGAAGGATACAAACTTTACAACTTTTGCAAAAATTATTCTATGAGTTTATAAGTTACACGTCTGCTAAAAACATTAAGTATCACTCCTGTGATACTGTATTTGTTGGCTTTAATGGATAATTAATCCCCAACTCCTGCCAAACATTTGTGACTGACACACAAACTTTGTTTCCACTGACTGTCTCAGTTTCAGATTGTGGGTAATAATAATAATAATAATAATAATAATAATAATAATAATAATAATAATAATAATAATAATAATAATAATAATAATAATAATAATAATAATAACAACAACTTTGGCTGAAGTTGCACTTGTAATCCCGGTCTCTGAGGTTGAACCATCAATGTCCAATCATCTTCTGCTTCATTTTATTATCAGTCATGATTAAAGCAACTTCTGCAGATCAGACAAGTCTCCTCCACCTTGACCCAGAAGAAGCATTTCTGCTTTGACTAAATGAGAAACAAGACTTTAAGCTTAGAGGAGATTTATTAGACCCACTTCATTGGTCATGGTTTGAAGACACAAATATACTTGGCAACATGGAAGATATAACAGCAGCTGGGGAAGGAGTATGAATGTATTCCTGAAAAGAGAATTATTGAATTAAACATAAACGTGTTCACAACACAAAGCATTTACATTTGATTCAAATTTGTAAAAGTTCTGGGACGGAGTTTTAAAAAATGTGACCGCATTGAATAGAGACCGAAGAAAACTAATTATTAGGTGAGTGTTTCACTGCATGTCTAAGAGACGTCAGCTTTAGTCTTTCCACAGAGGTTTTACAAGGTACTAATACTCATTTGGGGATTATCCTAAAGTAAAAATTAGCAGTGTTTTCAATCATCCCTTTTTTTTGTAATTTGACTTCAGGGTCTGTTGAGCTGGTGTAATAATCTGGATAATCTTCCTGTAAAAGCTGGATTACTGCAGGTTGGTGAAGTGGTACTCTTTGGCAGAGCTCCATTTGGATCTGAACTCTAATTTATTAATGAACTAATGCCCAGTGAAGGTCCACTCAGACACAGCGGTACCCAGCGGAGCTCTGAAAGACACCAGGCAAGCTGCTGTTACTCCATATTTTCTCATTAATCTCATTTTGAAAAAAGGTTGAGTGCTCCCTCTGGGTTTGGGTTGAGTATCTGAATCAAGGGAGGGGAATTCAAGCATTTTGTTCATTCGGTGAAGACAGAAGAATAGATATGGAGGAATGAATTGTGGATTTGATTGTAGTAATAAAGCTGTTACTCTAGGGTGTTATGGTAAATAAATAGTTTATAGAAAGACAATGCCCCTAATTGATTGGTGCATCCACATTCTGTCCCTTGCCTGTCATAAGATATAGATCATGACCCAAAGTACAAGACATCTATATTGAATTGACAGAAATAAACATACTTTGCAGGAATCTAAGTGGAGCGTCTTCTCTTCCAGTTTTAAAGAAGTCATGACATTTTCGTGTGATTATGTATAAATCACATTTAAAGAGATTTTTTTTCTTGTTTTGGCCACAATATGAATGATCGTTTACAACCGAGAATGCTGTTGAACTTATTTCAAGCCATACAGAGTAGAACATGAATATAACAGGCCTGTAGTTTAGCATTTTGGAGCCAATCCAGGGAGACACACCTGAATTGGAGGCACAGATTTAAGTGGATTATACTCTTCTCACCAGCTTGGTGGAAGAGAGAACTTTTGAAACTTTCAAAGTGTAAACTCAAGTCGCCGCAACCAGACACAAGGACGCACATCAGCCAGACGGCCACTTTGTGCCACACGGTACACTTATATGTTAAGTATAATTTGCATGATAAGTGGCTGATTTACAATTATATGTCAACCAAAATTTACATGATGATTATTATTAATTGAATTGAACATGATTGTATATAATTACAAAAGGTGAAGTGAAACATATTTAAGTGTGATTTATTTGGATAGAGGAAGTCTTTTATTTTGAAGAATGCTTAACAGGATCTGGTTCTGTCTTTTGTCACTGTCTTGCTTCTGTTGATTTTAGTTGCTAGGTAACGAACAGCTGTTGCCGTTATCAGCATGGGCCGTTTTCTCCTCAATAAAAACTGAACAGAAATGTTCAGTAAAAGACATCCGAGCCCTGTCTTGATTGAAGAAGCTTCCTCTCCGTAACATAGGGACGAGTTGTTCTTGAAATCTGCCTTTGAAATACAATCATGAAGCCCTTTTATACCCAAGACTCCTGAATGACGCAAGACAAGAACTTCTAAGTTTTGGACCTCAATAAAATGATGTATAAGTGCAGGGCTGGATCCTGTTGTTTCTTATGTTTCGTAAAATAGTCACAGCATTAAATTGTCTGCGAAAATGTATACAAATAAATATAATAAGTCACAGACTGTTCCTAGCACTGTGCAATTATTAATACATTAATAATCCTAATAAATTTCCGTAATTGTAATTAAAAATTATAGTGGAAAAAGGCTTCAGAACATTTATACCACAGCATGTATGGAAAACCACAAAAGCAAAAATTAAATCATATACAAATCCTTTAATCTCTTCATGTAAAATAAAAATTATAATGTTTTATTTAAATATTTATGCCAGCTTGAGTCATGCAGAGCTGAGCTGATCATTTCCATAGCAACGATCAGAAGCAAGGCGTTGCACCAGAAGTCCAGTGAGCTCACTGATGAGGTCATAGGTGACATTATGTACATCACAGTAGATCAAAGAAGTTCTAATGCTTGAATGCTGGAATCTCTAAGCATCAGTCAGGATCCAGACATTTCTACATTTCTTGGAGTTTCACAATTGTGTAAAGCAACAATGTTCAGTTTTGCGACAGCGCTTGTTCCCCTGATATTCCCGGTTGGTTGGGGCATCGGATATGCCGTGACGACTGGGATGAAGAAAGTGTGCGATCGTTTTTTTCCAGGTAAGGATGGCAACGAAGAAAACGATCAGAATGAAGAGGACGATCTGTTTTGGAATGGATTTCCATCCAATTCCAAAGAACGAACCGACCCGGCTGGGGAGGTTTGTTCGCTGGATGTTGGGACCTCGGACTCCATCTCGTCCTCTGAACGAGACAGTACAGAGGACGATGGTACTGTCTCTGGACAAACCGACCCGGCTGGGGAGGTTTGTTCAGAAACGATGGTACAACGTGAGGGTGAGACTGCAGTCGCAGAAAAATCTAACCCGGCTGGGGAAGATTGGTCTGCGGCTGATCTCGCAGCCAAAGCTGTGGCTGAAGTGACAGCCAAAGCTTTGGTTTCGCTGGTCCCATCCTTACAGGATAGTAGTCCTCTGAAGGCCACTTTCTCAGGGTCCTTTGAAATACAACGTTTCCCGGACGGGGATCGTTGTATTTCAGAACACAACAGAGTTGCTTGTTTGTCCGAAAAACCAGCTCTAAATGTAAATGTCTCTGTTGCTGTCGAGGTTTCCTGTTCCCCTGACGTTAATGCAGTGGATGGCGTTGGCTCAGATCTGCCAGATGTAGGGACGACATCTGCAGGACCAGGACAAGAGGAGGAGAACTTCAAGTTCTCCAATGAGCTCCAGAACAGCTGGGTGAACGCTGCCTTCCAGAGCGTCCTAAACTTGAGCGTCACCAAGCGGTGTCTCGCTCAGGAAAGGGTTTTTCTGGAGGCATCGTCCATCCCCTGCTGTGGGAGTCTCCTCCTCTCAGCTGTCCGCCAGCCCGGCAAGCATTTTAGTCAGGAAGACCTTTCCCCAGTTCTGATGGAGCTGAGGGAGAAGAAGCTGCCATCAGGCGGGGGAAAGGATTTTGACACAAAAAGTTTGCTGGAGTCTGTGCTGGTCTGGCTGGATTCGTTTGGTGGCGACACAGATAGAGAGTTGTATGACAACGACTCCTGCTCTAACTGTGGAGCCACTTCCCTCAGGCTCCTGAACGACGGCGCCCTCATTTCACTTCCACCAGTATTATTTTCAACCAGTATTTCTATACTGCTTGAATACTGGTTGGATTTGGCGTGCAAACGCCGTTGTTCAGGCTGCGGGTCACCCTGGCAGAAGAAACACTGTCTGACCGATAACAAGGTCCTGGTGTTTTTTCTGCATAGGTTTACCAGGGAATACCGAACAAAAGCCACTCAGACCATCGATGTGCCTGCAGAATGTGGGACGGAGACGTACCACCTGTCCTCCGTCATCTGTGGGGATCCAAAGCAGACAGACATTTACTGTTACTTAATGAAGGGAGAACGAACCGTGAAGGCAGACAACGAGCATGTCTTCACTGCAGACAGCGACTGCAGTGAAGACATGATCAACAACGGTTTCATTTACATTTACGAAAAGAAGTGATCAGACACCAGAGGTTAGTTTCTCCAGCCCCTCCTCTGGAAGAAGACAAAGGGCCCTTTGGAAAGGAGCTACAAATATTAACATCGGAAGAAGAAAAGAATCCTAGAAGATCTAATTAGTAATCATTTTGAGCTGGAGAAATCTGACTGGGACCAAACATGTGTCTGATTTAAATTTATGGGACAAAATGTAAAAAGATTTGACAGGTTTCTCTCCGGGCACTCCGGCTTCCTGCCACAGTCTGAAATCTCCACTGAAATGATCCAGTAGGCCAGGGGTCACCAACTCCAGTCCTCAAGGGCTACCTACCATCCTGCAACCTTTAGATTCACCTCTGCTCCAAAATGTCTGAATTTCCTCACCAGCATTCATTCATCTCTGCAATAGGCTGGAAATGAGCAGCTTATTTGATCCAGGTGTGTTTGAGCAGAGACACATGTAAAAGTTGCAGGACGATAGATAGATAGATAGATAGATAGATAGATAGATAGATAGATAGATAGATAGATAGATAGATAGATAGATAGATAGATAGATAGATAGATAGATAGATAGATAGATAGATAGATAGATAGATAGATAGATAGATAGATAGATAGATAGATAGATAGATAGATAGATAGATAGATAGATAGATAGATAGATAGATAGATAGATAGATAGATAGATAGATAGATAGATAGATAGATAGATAGATAGATAGATAGATAGATAGATAGATAGATAGATAGATAGATAGATAGATAGATAGATAGATAGATAGATAGATAGATAGATAGATAGATAGATAGATAGATAGATAGATAGATAGATAGATAGATAGATAGATAGATAGATAGATAGATAGATAGATAGATAGATAGATAGATAGATAGATAGATAGATAGATAGATAGATAGATAGATAGATAGATAGATAGATAGATAGATAGATAGATAGATAGATAGATAGATAGATAGATAGATAGATGGATGGATGTACACACACATTTTAAATGTTGCCCCCCCAGAGGTAGTCCTGGCCCCCCCTTGGCCCCCCCAACTTTAAAAGTCTAGCTCCGCCACTGGCCACACCAACAACAGGTGTGCGGCAGGTAGGTGCCCTGGCAGAGAGGAAACTGAGCTTGGCACACAACTAGCTCATCAAGCTTGCTGGTGTCCTGCCAGGTTGTGGGAAATTAAGGAATTTGTCACAAGAAGTATATGCATATCGGTACACTCAACTACAAAATCTTAACCGTCAATGTGAAGTGAGCGCAGAGTACATACAGTAAACCCAAATATGAAACAGCCATTAAGATGTCAGTGTCTGCATATTGGTTGGATAATACGGCATAGCTCAAATCTGTATGCTAACGGCAGCCACAGTTGTTAGCATACAGTCACAGGATCCTGGTAGCATCCGGCGACACAGGATCAGTTTGTCGGTGACACTGAACGTGTTTGGCTAATGATTGCTGGTCATCAGGAAGTGCCCCGACTTGTTTAACAAAAAAAAAAAAACTTTGTTGATCTTATTAAATAGCCATTAATCATAGTTAATAATAGTTGCATAATTCAAACATTGTTGCCGCACAACTGCACTATAGAGAGAAAACAACTGAGGAAGCTTTGAGTGACAGATGAGGAGCATCAAGGTTGCTTTATTTACATCCGGCCACTGGCGGTCAGATTTGTTATAAACAAACATGTTGACAAACACATCTCACCTCCTGCCCATCCCCCCCCATAAAGCCCACAGCATCCTCCGAGAGGGGCCACAGGTCCAGTGTGAAATGCACGCAAACATTTAAATATTTCAGACAGTGCTCTCACTCGCGACGCGAGCGGCTGTCCAACACACACTTGCAGAGAGGGGGACGGCGACGACAGCTTCATAAATAGTCTATGAAGAACGGGCAAACCCCTCCCGCCCCCTCCTTCACCACAGCCGTCAAAGGCCTGCAATGATTTATTGATTTCTTTATTTGTCACAAGAAAAAGGGAAACTTGCTCCTCCCGTCTCTGTCTCTCATCTCTTGTTCTCACGCCTCTTCTCCTCCTCATCTCTCCTCAGAGGAAAGGGGGGGATAAAAAGAGGACAAATGGCCACTTGACAAGATGAACAGGAGGGAATTCCCTGCCTGGTGTGAAAAATGCTTCTTTTAGCACAGAGTGTGCTGTGGCTGACAACTGTGTGTCTACAGGTGACGGTGGGCAACTCTCTGTTTGTGATGCCTATGTGTCTGTCTTCTGTGACAACACACCTGAGACAAACAGTTTCTACAACAAAGAACATAACATTATTCCCTGTTGTCACATAAAGCATGTCGTTTAATTTCATGTCATGTTGTAACATTTTGTTTTAGGTGGTTCTTTTCCCACTGATTTATTTCGTTTTTTACCAAGTCTCTCTGTTGGATTATATGCAAGTTAATGTGTTTTTATGCAAAAAAAAAAAAAACGTATATATCTTTAGTATCCATTTCTAATCACCACTAAAGTTTGTTTCTCGCTGACAGCTAAAATGATTTTTCTTCTTCTCTGTTTTTGGGTTTCTCTTTTATTCATTCCTAACCAGAGGCGGGTTGGATGCAGATACAACATACAAAAACATCAAGCAGAAAACAGCCGACATCAGGTAAAGGTGTGTTTTCTGGTGACTAGATCTTCTTTGAAACTTTTACTTTCTTTGTTCAAACCTATTCCTCAGATTTGTGGCAAAATAAGTGTCAATTATTCTCAAAACCATTTTCTTCAAACTTCGGAGAAATTGATAGAGTTGAAAGTTAAGCTTTTTAGTTTTCTAGGTTTTGTTTCTGTTAGTTTATTGTAACAGTCAAAAACAATTAATGTGATAACTAACGTTAGAGGTTGATTCTTTTAGCAGAAATCATTTCATTTCATTTAAACTGTGAATACTAATTCTTTCATACCTCATATTTTTAATAAATATATATAAAAAAATCAACTCATTGCTTTTTTATGATGGATCATTAAAATAATTATCCTACAGATTCAGATTTAATAGAAATGAGAGAAATTAACCTTATTCATACATTTTTGATTCCGTAATAAAATTTAATGTAGCCTTCATCATTGCTAGGTTTCACTTTAATGGCTTTATATTAAATCTTTCTCTTCACTCTTTATCATACGTCAAAGTATTTTTTTGCAACAGTCCTTCCTGCCACAGTCTTCTGTTTCATTAGGCTTCCCATCCTATTCACAGAAAACCTTACAGCTATCAATTCTCTTGAGTGTTAACTGAGGCCAAGCGGAGCAATACTTGACCAAACAATGGCCGATCCTCAGATGTCTTAATTTCCTTCCCTCTCTGGTAAACCATAGCTCTCTCAGGTCACTAGTAACCCGCCTGTCTCATCCTCAACTCTGGCCGTTTGGTTTTCTGTGTCCACCCCGCCCTCCGTCTGCCTGCCCCAAGCTTTCAGAGCCTCTCTGAGCGCTGGCAGCCTGTCGATGAGAGGCATTGGTTGGCGTCCGGCGCAGTCGATGACCCTGACAGTGTGCAGTTATCGTTCTAATTAAGATGCCACACTTGAGTTAAACCGCAGCATTAGGATTTGATGGGGAATTGATCAGGGTGTCAGAGGCGGAGTGAGATGGAGAAAGACGTGTGTGGGTGGGGGTGATGCTGAAAGAGGAAGAGACGGTGGGACGTTAAAACGTCAAAAGCAATACAGGCAGGAAAGAGAATCAAGTTGTCAAACATTCAGATTGTCACACATTGTTGAGTTTGGATCTAAATCATAGTCAAGAAAAAGTCGAGGTAGGATTATAAAATGCTTTAAAAATAAAGGGATTCCCCAATAATGAAGCTTAATTGTACAGAATAAATATCGTATTGTTTTGGAGAAAAAAGTTTTTAAGTTATTTGACATCGTCTAATTTTTTCATCAGATTTTACATTTTTGGAACTTGAGCAATAGTGGAGAAAAGCATCCATCAATTACTTGACACAGGACCTGACATATCCGTTGTCTTTCCTGTGAAAATCTTCTGGATGCCATGTTTTCATCTACCAACCTCTGGAAGTCACACAGCTTGTTAATGCCGCCCTATTTTCCGTCACTCAAACTGTGTTAGATAAGTGGGTGTTTAGGTAATTATATTTAATCTATTGTTTTTCCTGAAATGTGGCGACATTCCAGTAGTTTTCTCCCAGTAGGAGGTCAATCACAGTTCTGCTGGTTTGTCATACATATTTCACAGGAGCCACCAGGCCCAGATGGGAATCCAAGCCACAGTCAACAAAAAATAGGATGGAAAATAAAATCTTTAGAAAGCAATATGCAATTAAATGAAATCAATTTGACCGACATGAGATTTCCATGGATGATTTTTGTGTGAAGTAAATGTTTACTGTCAGTGACTAACAGATGTAACACACCATTATCTTCACTGTGATGGAGCGTCTTGTTCGTTTGTAGAAGCAGAGGAGCCTCAGGGCGAAGGTTAAGATAATCGTGACTCTACTTAATCGATGACTCAGTATCCTCATTGATAGGTGCTGAGTGTGTGTCTGTGTGTGTGTGTGTTCTTTGCGAATAAGCCAGACACTGAGAGCTGTTATAGCTTCTCACTGTGTTTTTCACAGAAAACATGACTTCATACAGAAACTATCAGGATTAGTCAGACTGTTTGCAAACACATGAAGTGTGTGAACTTCACGTGCTGCACCAGAGGGCAGCTTCACATTCAAAACCTGCAAGTGCATGGCTACCTGCTCAGGAACAGCTGTGGGCCAGAGCACACACATGTGCTGCAGATAAATATGAATGAGCAGTAAATAGGCTTCATGCATTAAAGTGGGTGCGGCCATGCATATAGACCCAGCTCACTGCACACATTCTCATGCATTTTAGACACAAACAGCTCTGCACGCACGTCACAGTGCAGAGACTGGCCGAGGTTCCAAGTTTTGTTGGTATGTTGACTGTTTTTTTTTTATTTTTTTTTTATGCATAAAAAAAAAACACATTTCCCTAACGTCAGCAGCAAACCACGAGAACATAAATTGTCTGAAAATCTGTGTTTTTGTTTAAATTAGTTAATAATTTAACTACTAAATGGGATGAAATTATGCAGTAACAGATAAAACGGAAGGTCTTCTGTGTTTAATTTATGCCTCTTGGCCAATGATAGCTGAGTTTTAAAAGAAGTATGGCTGTGTTATTACTGTAGGTTTTGCTGATTTGGGGAGTTTAGAGGATGGAGAGCTGGGTTGGTACTGAAATGTCTGAGAGGAGAAAAGGCTCCACAGTGGATGGTTGTTGTTGAGAGGTGATTATTTCAAGTATGTATTCTCAGTTTGGTGTGGCTGAGGCTTTGAGGCTTTCTCCAGGAGAGGATTGAGGTTGGGCTTTGGGAAAAAACTGGGAAACATCAGTTATGAATCCACAAAGCATACAACAGGGATCACAAAATGACAGAATGATTTCCACCAGATTTTTTTTTAACATTTAGTGACTGATCAAGCTGTATATGCTTCAACCACTACCTCCAGAAACAGTGATTGAAGGGTGATAATCTAGCAGACTTACTTGGTGGAGCTATAACAGCAAACTGAACAACTAAAACAATTATTTAACCACTGTTTGGTTTGTTTTTGACCATTAAGCTCCTCTGGCTGCATCTTTTCTGACATTGTATAATTTATTTATTTTTTCTAGAGATTATCTTGCCTCCTTTTTTTCCAGCTGGGCTCACAGTTGAGGGATGTACTTCAGCATATTAGTCTTTTCCTGAATCTAAAAAAATAGATTTATCTGCCAAAGTAATCAATGACTATAAAAACAACATGAAGTGAGCTGCAGGAAAAAAGTTAACTTTGATGAAATGGTTGAACAAATTGTTTAAAGGACCCGTGCTTCTCATCAGCAATGAACCTCTCCAATCCTAAACTTCAAACCTGCTGGTTTTAAATAGACCAGTTTTTGGACAACTTTTGCAAAAGAGACAAGAGTAGTTATAAAAAGCAGGCAAGTTTGGTAAAAAAAAATCTTCTTTGGGGTTTTATATCCTGATTTAATCAAATAAATAAATAATAACAATAGATTTTTTTAGAGCTTTGACCAGAACCAAGAAGGGAGGAAAACAATCATTCAATAATTGTTTTGCTTGAATAACAGTGACACAAAGCTGATTACATAGTAAATATTTATGCATCAAATGAACAACTTGTTCTAGGCACTAGTGTTAGTATTACACCAGCAGGGAAATCCTGTTATCCTCGTCTAGTCATCACACCTCCTTGTGTGTGAACGCAGGCTTGCATGCTCACTTGTTTTTGTGTCAGATCTGGTCAATCAGAGGGCTTTTTCTGTGCAGCATTTAGCAGCAGGCGGCACTCAGAGTCCGGCCACATGTCAGGCGTCATTCATGCCTCCTGCCAGAGTCGGTGATGAACTCGTCCCTCAGGGGCTTCGTGTCACTGTGTCCTTCTTCCACTCAGACAGCGGCCTTACGGGGACAGACAACACAGCATTGAAGTGGACTGACAGCTTGCAGGCAACTTTCTTCTAAAAATCACTGAGAGAAAAGCAGCAGGTTCACACATTTTAAACTGCACAAGATTTGAACTCTTTACTATATACACAACAATATCAATGGGATGAAAACAATTTGATTGCACTTGTGAGGGGGGCCAAAAAAGATGAATTGACAGCGTGACCCTCAACTTGTCTTACAAGGCTGTTATGACCAAACTAACAACCGAAAACGCTCTGCGTAACATTTAAGAACCTCAAGGCTATTCCATTCATTGATTACCACTGATGGAGATCATTTACATAAGTATGGGAATGTTCAAGGTTAGTTCATGCCAAAATGATTCTCCGAGACCGTTTCAGGTAATCTTCACAAATAATGCATTTCCATAGAATCAAGGTCCATGTGTGGCCCCTCTCTGTGCTCTCCTCCTCTGCCTCTGACGACCGAGAAGAGCTATCGACTAACCATCAAATCTTCTATCTACACGGCGGGCCATTTCTCCTTGTCTCAGCACTCCACACCTCCTCCATTATAGCTCATAATCTCATCTGAACAGGCAAATGACCCTCCGAGACATAAGGAGTGAGAGGCGGAGGGAAAGAGCAAAATATGTGCAAACTGTGGCTTTAACACCGCACACTTGCCTAATACCCGAGAGATCTACAGAAAAAAAGAAAAGTGGATGATTAAAATGTTACTTTTCAACACAAAAAAATACTGAAGATGAGAACAGACTGAATTTTTTCAAAACAAACTTTAAAAGTAAACGTGTTGATATTTCTTTCTGTGTCGTTTAAGATGTGTTTTTAAGAAGGGAATTGGTTTTCTGTTTGAATGATTTGTGTAGTATTTTTCACAGATTCAACACAAGCAGAAGGCTGTACATGAAATACAAAGGGCATGAAAAAATGCAGTGAAGATAATCATAATAGAGAATTGTATCACTTGCAAACAAACGAACGCGCGCTATTAGGTCAAAATAAGCATTTGATCCTTCGGTGCCCAGACAAAGTTCTGGCTGCTTGTATGATGATTTGGCACAGAAATTGACAAATTAATCAATCACAAATACTCGTTTTCTCAATTTGGCATTTTATCGTCTCCCCTCAGTGTGGGGAGACCAAAGAGCTGTCGATGCCAGGAACAAGATCACAGTTTGGCTGTAATGATCTACAAGGCTTTCTGCAAGAAACTCAGTGAGAATGTGACCACTGTCAGTGTGAATACTGGGAAATTGAATCATTATAAAATCCTTGAGACAGGATGCCTGTTTCGGTCTCATGAGGTGAGAATAATCATGACACAGATTTGGTCCATCTTAGTTACACACAAGAGGAGTTTGTCAATTATATGAAGGCAGGTAGGACCACAGTTTTAATATAAGCCGTAAATGCATTCAAATCCTGTACGCTTGGTTTAGAAAGCACACTAAGAGGTCCTTCTTTGCCTTCTTGACAAATGCTGAAATAGTTCAGAGAATGTTGGAGAGAAGTCCTGTGGCCACATCATCCTAAAGTCAAGCTCTTATGCATCAATTTATCACAGCACATTTAGAGGAACGGATCCTTAATATGGCTCAATAACCGCCATCCCTAAGCAGAAACAGAAACATTTGATCAGAACTTTCGTTCCCCACCAGAACCCTGAAGACGGGTTACATTTCATTCAACATGAGAGCATCTGGACTTACATAATTAAAGACAACAAAGGAGTTGGAATAGCCTGGCCAATCTCCTAAAAACGTGTTTGGAGGGAGCTAAAAATTTGAGAAACAGATTGTGTCCAGAGAATGGGTCCAAAATCCCTCCTGAGAAGATGAGCAGCAGCAGAGAACTTTCTACCATCTTAGCTTCCTAACAGCGTTTTTTTTATTTCCCCTACTGCATCTTATGTCTGTTCAAGCAGGACACCCATCCTCAATCTAAAGTTGATGTCTTAATTTTGTTTTTAAAAGTAAGTGGTTTGTGTGTCTTGAGTCTCACATATAGACTCGTATGTAATTTTGTAATGTGATTGAGGAAGAGGGAATGAAGTTCGTCAGTATTTAATTTAGGGACATTTTAGTAGTACCATAAAAATGTTATCAGAGCATTTTACCTTCTAGGTTCATGCTATTGTTATGCACCAACTGAGCCTCAGCGTGAGGGGATTTGTGTCCTGGACTGGGATGTTCAATAAAAGTTTGCTTCTTGTTGCAGTTGTTAATTTTGTTTTTTAAAAGCATCATTTTGAGCCTCTATCGTCCCAGACCTCTGTAATAAACTCTATCTGTTTCTGTGGGTGGCTAACTGCTGCTGCTGCCTCCCAGTCTTCCCGCTGACCATTGATCACCAGTGACAGTGATGTCTCTACTCCTCTCCATGTGTTGTCCTGGCTGCTGTCCACCCAGCATCCTTCTTGGCCCGCCAGCATCAGTACCTGCTGGTTACCGTGACAACTACATCCCGAGCCGTTATTGCTCTGGTCTGTCTGCTTTGTGTTAGTGACCATAACTCCTGCCAAACGAGGCTTATGATCCCTCTGCTCCTACGCCCTTTATGGGTGCTTGGGGAGACAATGGGGCGATACAGACCCCTCCACCTCCCCAACAACTGTATTTCCCCTCTACCCCACACTGCCTCTCTTTTCTTTCATCACACGCATATATGTGGCTTGAAAGTGGTCCCTTACCCTACAAAGACACCCCTCTTCTTCGCTGCTCAGTGATGGATGGAGCGGCAGAGGGATTAACCTTGGCTTTATGGGGACTCCACTGCTGCCTTAGGTCCCTGTTTGCCTCTCTGACTCTTGATTGTACTCTTTCCTCCTTCTGTGTGTGGGATCCTCTTAGCAAACGTCCCATGAAAAGAGCAAATGATGCATAGTGAGAATTGCTTTCAAATGAGAAGTGATTTGTTTCTCCTTGACTGGGGGCAGTTAGTCAAACACAAAGGGCAGTTTCCAGGCTTAAAAGTCTCAAATGTACCAAAAGAAGAAAAATACTTTTAAACATGCACTATCCAAAAATGTATCACAAAGAAGGAAAATATGGAAATGTTTCTTGACGTTCTGTAAAAGCTTTGAGAATCAATAGTCTTGAAGTTTATGCAACAAATCCTTTATTTCCATCTGTTAAAACTAAAAATCACCCATGTGTCATCAGTGGTTGGCCCATTCGCCCCATTCAGCAAAGTCAGTCTGCTTTTTCTAAAGCCACAGTTCTTGGTTGCATTGCTTGTAATTGTCATCCATTGCAGGTCACATGCCTTTGAAGTTTCTTGGAAATCCTTTTCATTATTCATTTAATGCATTTGGTGTTTGTAGAGGCAGCAGAAAAGATCAGAGCTTTTTTAATCACACTGCATCTGGAGCTGGATTTCCAAAGCTCTGCTCTGTGTCCTGTAGAGCCTTAGAGATGCTGTGGCCCATCTTTGGATTTATATGGTTAGCATCATGAAATGGTCGATAGTCTAAAGCAGTAAAGCTTAAATAAGAAGTGAAACATTCTTTTGTGAAACATCCTCTTATAGCTTGGAAAAAGTACACCAGTTATTATTAATTAGTTGATTCAATTACACTTGTGTATAGGAAAAGGCCACATAATTAGAAACCCAAATCACCCCAAAAAAACCCCAAAAAACAAGACAAACCTTTTTTAATAATAATATTCTGTATATAATATGACAATAATGAAATTTAAACGCTTCAGGGCTTGATTGCCACTAGGGATTCCTGAATCAGTCGGAATGACAATGCATGGGTAAAAACTTTAAGGTGGAAGGAAATTACAGTGGGCTTTGGTTCGTTTTGAGGAAGTTTTTGCAACAAGTCAGAAAAGAAAGTGGGGCTAATCACAGTCAGTCAGTTAGTTTGGGGAGGGAATGAAGCTTGTTTAAAGTGTATGTTGGAGTGAAAGGCTGCTCCATGTTCTCGCCGGGTACCGTTGACCATTTTCATGGACAGATTTCAAGTTTAATTGTGGAGATGAGGGTGCTTGGTTTGTAATCCTAAGGAGTCACATTTTGCTTTTTCCACATGATGTGGTTCTGCTAATCTCTTCAATCCATGACTTTCAGCAAGTTCTTGAGTGGTTTGGGTTGTGACTTTTAAAGGGACTGGAATGAGAGTGAAAACCTCTAAGTCTAAGTCTAGGGCGCAGTAGTCATTTCAGACAAATAATCGACAATGGCATACATGCATATAAAACCAACCAGCACAATGTGTTCGACTAAGTCACTGACCCCGCTCTTAACCCCTGTCACAGACCTCCAGCCGATCCGACCGCAAACCAGCCACTAACTCACCCGCAGCTGTTTTCAGGTGCTGATATTGAAGAGGAAGCTGAGGAAGAGGGGAGAATGACAGGGCAGTGAGAGCGAGGGAGGCCGGGTGATGGAGGTTAATAGTCCGTCTCTCTTTAGTGTCCATGCTGGGGCCAGACAGTCTGTTAGTGCTTTAGAGTGGGTCAATCGTGCATGTCCCTTTGTATTAGAGCTCAGAGGTGAAAGACGGAAGGATAAGCTGGGTGAGGGGAGCTCAGGATGTTAGAACAAATGGAAAAACTGTTTCCAATTCAGTTTATGTTGTAGCACCCGAGACCGTTCTTAGTTTTAAAAGTACTTTTGAGAGGCCCAAGTCTCACCCAGTCAACTGCATTTCATCTTGTCGATCGTAATGTGTCTGCAGGTATGTCGATCATATGCCTTATATTTATACTTTGATCCCTGACAAATCGGGCTCCTTCTGGTCATAATGCACTGTAAATATCAGGCTAAGCTCAATTTATTTAGTTTAATTTACAACTCCACAGTCAGAAAACTAATGGCAGTCGTCATTACAGTATTTGGTATATCGGATGGACTTTTCAGTGTCTATTTGTTTTCTATACTGGGCACTTTTGTTAATGTTAAAGTCAATAACATTCATACAGATCCAAATTTCCTTGTTTTAGTATGGAAAATCAAGGTTTATTTGATAAATTTTCCTTGTGTCTTACATGCTTTCATTCCAGTTTTTAAACATGCAATTTTCCCAAGCCTGATTCAGAAATGTTTGCACGTCAGCAACTCCATGCTCTCAGATCAAGTCAAACACCAGTGCTTGAAAAATAAAAGCAGACTCAAAATGTGCTGCTGCCTCAGAGTGTTCATTATTACAAATGTAAATATCCACTTTGCTGTAAAAAAAAAAAAAAAACTGCTAGAAGTAGAGTTTTCTTTGTGGCTTCAGATACTCGAAATAGACACATAAGTGAGGAATATTGTGCAGTCTTCACTTCCCGTCAAAGAGTGCTCCTTTTTATCATAAAGTGTTGCATTAAATGTCATACAATATATAGATGCAAAAACATTGGATTTTGCTCACATTGCTCTCAGATCATAAAAAACAGGTATGTCAGCATTCAGGACCTGCCTTGTGATGGGAACTGTGTCTAACCTGGACGCATGCCAGGCTGCAGGCGGTTGGGGTCAGAAAAACACTGAAGAAAATGAAGTAAATAAACCAACAATAACAACTTTAGGCCAATAAAATATAACACTGCTGTTGTCCAGTTCCAAAACTATTATTTCTTTCTTCTTCTTTTTTTTTCAGGGCAGAGATCATTTTCATTTTCAGTCAGTACACAGTCAAATGTTTTATGATGCTTTATGCACCCAAACTGTTTTGGACTCAATAAACCACAAAAGATGGCTGAATGTGGCCATTCATGCAGAAATGCAAACACAGAAGTAAAGACACATGTTATTACATCCACACTGAGCCATTGCACCAGTTGTTTGGTTGTTTACATGACAGCCAGAAAGCGAATGCTCGCTGCATGTCTATCAGAAAAAAGCTCTCATCCTGCACCGTGATCAGGTGTGGCGGCTGGAGCTCGTCTGTCTCCCCATCAGCTTGTTACCGTGGCGATAGGAGCTGAGCCCTGTCTCCTTTTAGTGTCACTCACAACGATGCCTATGTCAGAGTGCGAGGACTGACAGTCCGAACAAACAGTATGTGTGTGTGTGCGTGAGTGCGTGTGTGGGTGTGTGTTTGTGTTTTGGGGGGGAGCGTCTGAGTAGGCCTGACAGTCTGTCCCTTAGGATCAGCTTTTTCTGCAAGGTCCGCTGACCCTTGAGCTCACAGAATAGGTTCAGGTTTCCACTTCGCTCCAATGCTCGGAAGGTGCACAGAAACAGGACGAAGCACATATTTTACATTCATGCAATTTTTAATCACATTGTTTTTCTGAAGATGCCCAGAAAATGTAAACAGATGAAAACAACCTGAAACCCTTAGAAACACCGAGTCAGTACTGGTGTCGAATTTTAAAGCTTTTTCTGTGAAAGTTAACTTTGAACTTTGTGAAAAGTATTTTAGAAGAGAATTTACATCATTTCCAATTTTTCCCAAACAAATTGTATTCCGCAGCGGGATTCTTCAAAAATAAAAATGCATTAATTTCTTTTTTGGGGGGTGAAATTGGTTGCCTAAATAATTAAAAATGCTACAGACATAAAATGTATGTACACCTTCACTAACCCTTAGTTTGGCTCTTTCAAATCTTTTGTGAAGATTTGCTGAAGGCGGAAAGAGTAGAAGCTTCTTAGAAGGACAGAAGCCCAATTTCAAGACATCAAATTGTAAAGTCAAATTTCTTCTCAGTCATGTTTGATATGTACAGCATTTTTATAATGACTTGAGGTAACATAGTTACTTTATTTTGTTATAAAATGCCATTGTGTGCCTGGAATAACATAATGCTGCCCTTTTAAGGCAATATATAGATCTCCTGATCTTCATCAACCCAAGGCCTACACAATGATATTGGGCATTTTTCTTAGTATTAGAATCAAGTTTGAAACTTTGTTATTGGGACAACCAGAGCAAAGAATATGCAGGTGCAGGGAAAACTGATGCATGGATTTGTTTTATTTTTTATTACTGGATGGGTTGGATTTTGGTGCTGAAATTATACTTTCTAAATATTTGTAAATATTTTGTGCAGACAACTAGCTTAAGCATATGCCTCTCGCCCTGATCAAAGTAAATTTAAGAGGATGCAGCACATGATTAAGTATGCTTTAAACCAATACTGGGAGCGTTGTTGATTTATTTATTTTTTTGATAAGTCTTCTGCTCTCTCTGATGGGAAGGTCATGGTGGTGTCAACTGAAGTTGAGAAATTATCGGTGTAAAAGTGCAGACAGTGATGAGGGATCAGATTGCTGGGAAAAAAAAGCTCACAGAGCCATCTTTAACAATATGTGCATTGTGTTGTGTGGGAAAATACGCTGGACTGTCATTTTTTAAACTCACACACATGCAGTGATATGGTTGGGGTGCGCAGGAGAGAAAACCTTGTCCAGCATGTGGGGGAGGAGGAGCTGTTCTGCTGTTTCCTATGTCTGAGGAGGAGCATTAGACCCCGGACAATGTCACAGCCAATCACCTTCAACCCCGTCACATGACTCCCTGCAGTTGGCCGTCTCGTCGTGCTTTCCTCCGTCCTAACCCCTTTTGACAAGCTCCCAATCTGAAATACTCCACATGTCAAAAAAAGAAAACAAAAAAAAAACGGCCTCCCTCACTCCTCTCTTTGCTACTTTTTTTTTTATTTCCCTCCCTTCCAAACGTTCTTCCTTCCTCCTCCCTTCATCTCTTCTCTTTGCGTCCACGCCAGCTCATTGATCTCTGGCAGTATTGAATGTCAGAGACACGTTCAAAGATGCTTTTCGCTCCCCATTAATAATTCACACTGCCTGAATCATCAATAATATTTCTCACAGAGCAATCATTCAGCTTTACCACCACTCTCCTTCCTCCCAGACCCCCCAATCCTTTCTTCCTCTTTCTATCCTCTTCCTGCCCTAGGCCATTCATCCCTTCCACACCTTATTCCCTACTTAAACTCTTCTCACTCTGTGATATCTCTTTTTGCTTATTCGGCCCACTTTTGTAGCGCTTTTATATGTATCATATCTTCCTCCTTCTTTCCCCTGGCAGGGCACTTTTTTCACGAGGTCAGTCTTTGCTTTTACAGTGATGGATTATCTAAACCTGAGTTATTCCCGCTGTATTCTAATGGAACAAACAGTGGTGAGGTTTTCCTCTGATTTTCTTACCGCAGTGGAACATTAAGATTATTACTGGGCTCGCCGGGCGATCCTGCTGCGGTTCTCTTCCTTGACCGGGGCTATTATTCAACTTCTGTCAATCACCTGCTCAAAAATGAATGAGGATGGACTATGTGTCACCACACAACCCAGTGTATATTTACTTTAATAGATATAGTGGAGTGGAAGAAGAGGCGGAGGAGGACAAATAGAGGCAGAAAGCCTCTCTTAATGTACATGTAAAACTCTCCAGTGGGCCCATGCCAAGTGTAAGTGGTTGAGTGATATTGGCAAAGGGAAAGAGAATGGGATGGACGGAGAGAAAGTGTCAGATTTAGGCATTTTCTTTAATGCTATAAGAGCTTATTGATATTTTGATTTTCGCTGGGGGCCGGCAGGTGCTGAGGCAGCTGCTTTTTCCCCACGTCTCTTTACGGGCGAGAGATGTGGAGCTCATTCCATACCGCTCATGGAAAACCGTCCGGAAAACAGTCTCTTGGGAATGTCTCCATGGCGAGCCAACGGCATAGACAGAGGGCCGTTAGATGTGGGGAACAGGTCATCTGGGGTCCATCAGTTTGAGGGCTTTTTTTTTCTTAATTATTGATAAGAGACTTCAAATGGGAGTTTGGCACTGTGATTTCTGTGGGAATTTTGGAGGAATCACAGGGTCAGAACATGATGAAAATTTGTGAAGTGGAAATCAAAAGACATGTTTCTGCAAGTAGAAACTTCAAAAGCATGGTGTGTATTTGTACTCAGCCTCCATTGGCGCATACTTTGTAGAAAACCTTTAACATTGAAGCTGCATATTTTTGGCATACGTCTCTACCAGCTTTGTAGACCCTGGAGCTGAAATGTTTGCTCATTTTTTTTTAGCAAAACAGCTCAAACTCAGTAACACTGAATGGAAATCACCTGTGAATATCAAGTCCTGCCACAAATTCTGCATTGTCTAGTTCTGGCTTTGACTGGGCCATTAAAAACTATGAATGCACTGTATATAAACCATTCCAATGCAGCCCTGTTTGTGTATTGTTGTCTTACAGGAAAGAGAACTTACCTTTCAGTAATCCCCACAGCATGATGGAATCACCACCATGTTTTAATATGGAATTGGTGTACGCAGGGTGAAGTACAATGTACTAATGCTACTGTGGACAAAAACTGAATTCACATTACTTGTGGCAAACTTCAAGCTGCATGAAGGCTACGGCTTTGGAAAGGTGTCTCAAACATTTCCCTCCTGAGCAGTGCAGCTCCTCCAGAGTTAGCATGTTTCTTCTGACTGGTTATTTGATTAACACTCTTCTTTACTTTAAAACCAGGTATTAACTTCACCCCACCACCATGTGCTGTTTTGTTGGTCTATCACATTAAATCCCAGTAAAAACAAGTTGGACATTGTGTCTATAACTAAACAAAAAGAAAAAAAGGAATATTATTTTCTTAGCTGTTAGTGTGGCATAGATCAAAAGGTGTGAATATTTTTGTACACAGAAATCCAGCCTAAGTTAGTTAACCTGACATAGACTAAAATGAGATGTTTGAAAAATATGGTTTTCCTACAATATGTGCTGTGAATTTTCATTGCTCCCACAGGAGCTGATATATTCCATCACTCTGACCTTTACTTTGCTGCAAACTTGCAAGCCACATCTCTTTTTTTATGCGTTCTACTCAGATGTTGGTTTCTACAAATCACACTTGCCCTGTAAAGAAATTATTCCCAATCTTTTATGACTGTAACACCTTAAATAAGGTCTCGTAAGATTGTTCTGGGTTTTTTTTATGTTGTTAAAACCTGAGAAATTAAAGTTGCTTAAACACAATGCATCATAAGAAGAAAAAAAAAGAAAACTGAAACTGCTGCGTTTTGTTAAAAAAATGTAATCATGGATAGTAATAAGTCAATATACTGAAAGGCTTATAAGACCTTCTTTATATGAAGTGGGGGGAACATGAATGTCCGCATAGATATGAAAGCATTGTATTCTTCTTCTGCCTGTAACATGAAGACAATGCAGATTGGTCAGTGTTAGACTTCAATAAATCAATATCAAACAAGGCACTTGTGTTGTAATTCTCTTTTTCATAATTTTGTCTTAATTTTTTTTTTATGTGCTCTACTAATCCTAAGTGCTTACTGAGAAGGTGACTGCTCTTCTGTCTTGTTTCATCGAAGTGTTTCAACTTTCATCCAAAAAACTTCTTTAGTTTTGAACATGGTTGAAAGTAGCAGGCTTATAAAATGTTGTTGATGAAATAAATAGTAAATGGACTGAACTTATATAGCGCTTTTTCCAGTCAATTTTAACACTCAAAGCGTTTTACACTAGAGTCACATTCACCCATTCACACTCACAAACACACACACATTTATACACTGATACGCAGATCGGTAGGCAATTTGGGGTTAAGTGCCTCGTCCAGGGGCACATCGACGTGTGGCAGGAGGAAGCTGGAATCAAACCTACAACTTTCCAATCACAAGACGGAAAGTCCTAGTCAATCTGAGGTTTTCTTCTAAGTTGAATGCAATTCATAAGAAGTTTTCATTTTTTATTTTTACTTTGTCTCTAAAACCAAAATGTTTCTAACATTTTAATATTCTACTACTTACATGTTGCTGGTGTCTTGTTTGTCACTCTGTCACCATTTATCATTCCTATTGAAAACATAAATTTGTTACCAAACAAAAGGCTTAAAAGGTAGTTGGGGCATGGTATACTACAACTTCATCAGGAAAATCCACAACCACTGCAATTGGCTGGTGCTCATAAGATTTTAGTCACATCAAACAGAAGTATTGCAATGTTGTAATATCATGAGATTTTGTATGACTTTGCTGATTGACTTAACTGTGTAGCAAATGTGAACAAGTTATTCTGTCTCTTTAAGAAGAGGAGGCTTGTCATCAGCTGTCCATACCTCGAGTCTCCTCCAATTGAAAACTCTCTCAGGGATCCAGGCCTTTTTTCTCAGCGTCTCACAGCTGAGGGTCAGTTACTAATGTCTATCATGGCTCACAGTGACGCCTCTTTGAGGAGGTGAAGTAGAAAGAGAGTTTGTCTAATCGACTGCTGAGGATGAGATCGTCCTGTTCAGACTCTGAGGCTGCAGCAGTCAAAGGCAAGTCACTGTATCTGAGCACAGCGTTACTCTGAAGCAGCTCTGACAACTTTACACCAATATACTACAACATTTATTTATTGTGAATTGGAACAGGAGGACTAAAACTCCAAATCAAAGCACCAGTTGATAAAGATGCTGTTTCACTCAGTTTTTCCATCTTCCTACATCATCCTTTTATGGGAAAAACTTTTAATTTGTCCTAGACAAGACATAAAAACACAAACATGCATCCTGAAACTATTCACAGAATTTCACGTTTTACACAGTTTGTTATGCTGAGGCATTATTCGTGATTCTGCCACCACCATGCTTCACTACAGGAATAATGGAGTTTTTGCAAAACATAGCACCTGGCATTAACACCAAAGAGAGTGAATCTTTGTTTCTTCAGACCAGAGAATGTTGTGTCTCACATTTGTATAAATCAGATTTTCTGGTCTTATATTTTTTTTAAATAAATTTGCAAAAAAAAAAAAACCCTAACTTTTCCTCACATTTCTATAATATTCGATGGGCTGTTTCTAAATATCCTTACCGCTTTCCCTTCATCTGACGGTAAATCAGTAAATATCAGATTAATATGGCTTTGTTGACTAACATAGTCATAGGAAAACTGACCACAACTCTAATTGACTACAATCCTTGATTTAGTAATAAATGTTATTACAGGTTAGAGAGAGATGAAAAAACAGCAGGACTGATCAGCAAACCACACCCTTTAATTTACATATATATTTCTTATGAATATGTATTTTTAACTAATTCAATGATCCCTTTCTGTATGGGTTTTTTGTGATGCTTTGGGTTCAGCTTTTGACAGAACCCATTGATCTATGTACTGCAGACTCGGTGAATCGTACAGGTAAGGGATATTCAACACCTGATGCTCACCTGTGTGTCAATGTATGAATTCCTTCAAGTCGGAAGCACAGTTTTTATTGTTTGCTTTGAAGATTTTTTTTTCTCATGTAAGGCAAATCAGTAAAAGTTAAGAAACTACCAAAAACGAGCAACATATTTTAGGTGTAGGGTACTTATGTTCTCTCAGTAGAAAATAGCAGTCATTCACTACAATGTGTTTTGGACTATTTAGTTAATCAGTTGCAACAACTTAAGGTGGCATCTTAGTAATGGCCAGTCAAAGGATGTATAATTAGAGTTTTTCATAAAAAAAATACAAAAATAACTGACTTCAGAATCCACATCAACTGGAATTAACTTGATATTTTTTGGGCTTAGATCGATAAAATAAATGGGTATTTTAACAATGGTTGTTACTGGTTGTTTTCCTATTAACCAGTAACTATGTAATTCAAATTCTTGACTAGAGACACGTTTCAGGCATCAGACAAGACGAGCATTGGCCTGAAACTAGAGAAGGGGAGGAGTGAGTTTCTCATTCTGTCAAAAATATTAAATAATGTTCATATTTTCAATTTTCAAGTGACAATTTAAAAGTTATTAAATTGCAGGATTTTATTCCATGAATACATGTTTAGTTGACTATACATAAAAACATGTCAATGCATTTGAAGGTTCAATGATATATTACTGATGGCAAAACTATGTTTTGTATATATCCTCCCTTCAGAAGTCGCCAGAACGAATCATCTGTCTCCAATTAGTCGCATCATCTACCATCCGACCAAAGATTACCTTGTTCAATCAGTGACCTGCAAAAAGACACTTTACATCTGAAGAATCTTTGCTTTCCTACAACAGAGGTAATCTTGTAATCATTTTATTTTCTGTTTGGTTCATTTTCTTCATCAAATGAACCAATGGTATTTTATTTTTCTCAGAGTTTGTTATATTTAATTGCTGCAATAAAAACACATCTTACACACATTTGTGTTAAATATCTCAAAAAGTCACAATCAGCAGGTCAGATGTAAAAGGAAAACCGGAAGTCGTTTTCCATCTGTAAAAGCTGATCAGTGCATCTGTAGTCAGGTGTAATATTAACTTTCCTTTAGCAGGGATACATTACACAGTAGTGTTTGTATACAGCGTGTGCGCGTGTGAGTGTGTGTGTTAGTGTGTGTGTATATCAAAAGAAGTAATGGTAAGGGATATCTAACACCTAAGAGGGCAGTTTCACCTGAGGCTGGTGCCAGTTTTCACTTCCTGTACTTATCGGCACCTGCTTCCTGTTGCAGGAGGAAGTGGACACGCAGCCCGAGGGAAACTGGAGAGAGTGTTTGCGCTGCTGTGCTGGGATTGTGTCGACAAAAACAACAAAAAAAAAAGCCTCCGGATAAATTATGAATGAGAGTGATGGAGGGGATAAGAGGGGAAGGAGGAGGAAGGAGACAGAAGGGGGAGGAATGACGTTGGTGTCATCCACTATTTTACTTTAACAGCTGAGAGGGAGAGAAGTGACACACATGATGTCAGGTATACCATGCAGAGCTCCTTCCCCCATACGATCCCATCACCAAATGGGAAAAGCAAACAAGTTTCATTACTGAGTTTAAAAGAAACTCTGTGACAGCTAGAAGTTTGGATGACACACTTACAAGTTATCTGCCAAAATTGTGGCTTACTTTAAATTAAAAAACCCTTGTCGGATACGGCAAAATAAAGCATCACATTGAAGCATAAAGGCATGAGACATAAGCTTGCAAAAGGTTAAAACAAATTGCAATTTTAAGTAAAGAACAGCCGTGACAGGATAGGACTGATAAAATAATCCTTAGCTTTTTTTATTAGGAAGATATGATAAACACTAATGTTTTCAGTCTTTGGGTACTTTTGAAAGATCCAAAAGTCTCTGGTTTTCAGGTACTTTTTTGGAGCTCAGAAACTAAATGCTGCCTCACATTCCTGTCAGTCATACATGACTAGCAACACTGACATTTAATTAAACCTAAAACCTTTCAGTGCT
The DNA here is from genome assembly GCF_904066995.2 of Poecilia reticulata. Lineage (NCBI taxonomy): Eukaryota > Metazoa > Chordata > Actinopteri > Cyprinodontiformes > Poeciliidae > Poecilia > Poecilia reticulata. The sequence continues at coordinate 11,720,048 of NC_088833.1, read as the reverse complement.
TCATAAAGCATCAATAAGAGGGGAGGACAACTTATCTAAAGCACAAAAAAATTTACCAAAATTGAACTGCTTAGTTTAAATAAACTAAAATAAAGCAATTGCTACAAATAATAAAATAAGGCCATCATATAGCCCAATCAAAAAATAATTGGCCTACAAAATTAGTTAAATATATTATAAATAAAACCCTATAGAACAAGAAGAGAAAAACAGATTTAAGAGAAGGATGAAATGTTTTAAAAATAATAATAATAACAAAATTATAATAATAAAGATGAAAGGTTAGACCTAAAAGTAATTGCATATGGGTCGAAAGGAGGACCGTGAACTTTAAAAAATCAGCTGAAATGTGTGGTAATTAAAATTCTATATTTAATTAAAAAAAGAAAACAGACTTTTTGGATGAACTTTGTCTATTTTTAATCAAAATATTATTAGCAAATATCCCATGCAGTTATATGAATTTAACCTTGATGTAGTATTCATTTATTTTATTGCCTCTACTATAACAACAAAAAATTAGTTATTACAATTACAACATTTAAGCTGGTTAGAGAGGCATATAATAAATACCACATAAAAAAGTTAGATGTTAGTAGGTTAAAACTGAGAAAATGAACTCCTCCTATTTACTGACATTTACTGACAATAATAAAGTTTTCAGTTTTTGTGTGTCTACTTCATTGTGTGAAGCTTGCTGAAACCTGTATACAAGTGACGGGATAGAAAGGTGGGATATAACCTGATCAGGTATGACTGTAGCAAACTTTTCATGCTCACACATCGGTAAGGTCAGTTCAGACCAGAGCATAAATGTTACATATGCAAACACCACATAGAAAACACCCAACTGAGATCTAAGCCTTCATGAAGAGAACAGACTCCTGTTCCTCTGTTTACCAAGCTTTTCCAGTCAAACACATCTTTATTATATTTTCTTACAGTGGACATATTAGGGTTCAGATCTAAATATCTAAAAAATACAAACAATGGGCAAATAACGTGCTAAAATGTCAGATAATTTAGTAAAATACAGGCAGATCGGATCTCTAAGTATTCACTCATAGAGATGATCAGTGAACACATGTGGAGGCGGATGTTGCACATTGTGTCCGTTTTATTCCCACACGTTCAACGAGTGCAGGAGGACACAAAGCACAGAAGGAAACTGGGATGAAATAAAGAGAAGCCCTCATTTGATCCATAATTGATCGCCTTCATATGAGGTGGCTGGTGAGTCAAAAACAGAGGGAGTCTGATCTAGATAACAAGCGCACCTCCGTGCGCCGTGACGGCTGTATGTGACCGCAGGATGGAGAGAGGCGAGCGTGAGAGTGCCTCGCTTCTGTCTCTTGATGTTTTTTTTTTCTCCCTCTGCCTCTTTTCTCTTTTAATGAGTGTCAGAATGCAGGTTTCTTTTTTTATAAGACAGATGAGGGGTGGGGAAGAAAAACAAAAACAACAAGGAAGCAGAAAAAGACCAAAAGAACAAGCGTTTCTGATAAAGTGCTTACAGAGCATTTACAGCAAGTTCTGCAGACATGCGGTTGAGCGCTGATGTAGGGCACAAGCCCACAAGATAAGAAGGGGTTTATCTCAGTGATTAGAAGCACACAGCAGGTGAACCTGCACATAAAAAACCACCACCAGTTTTATTTCCATAATGGCATCTTTGGACCACTCACCCATAAGACGATAAATACTCTTAAAAGACCTTTTTAAGTGGGTCTCTTCATTATTTTTGCCAGAAATATTGTTTGCAGATCCAGCATTCGGTACATTGCATTAATTTCTCAGCATAATTCGAAAGAGCAAAGTTTTACAAATAATAGCTTGTTGGTCTAAAAACAAACAAAAAAAGACTGCTGCTGAACACAAGGGGCTTATACGGTTTGTGTGGGTTTAAATTTGAAGATTAATAGCTTAACAGATATCATTATTCTTTGCAGAGGGAAGAATACATCTTTGTGGGACCCAGTTAGATTACATCCCACAAACAATACTTATGTGAACATTTGGGTTAAAGGTCAAGGTAAGTAACCAGAGAAACATTTTCAGTTTGGATGTTTTTTTGGCTCAGTGAGTAAAGGATTCAATTAGCCAGGACTCTTGGTGTCTGGAGCAAACAGTGTTTCAGGAAGTTACCAAAACATCTGACAGTCATTCAGTTTAAAGTTGACAGACTCAGAAAATGCTTCACAGTTGCATTACGTTGCATTACCAGAACTTGAAAGAGTTTCACAAGAATCTCTGAGGCTTTGAGCAAAACACTGCACTTTTCCTTTGCTGTGGTTTGACTTAAATAACCAGAAACGTCCACATGTTTGCTAAATTTACATATAGATAAAAAGCCAAACATTCCTTCCACTTTGTGTTTTATTGCCTTCATTTATAACTTAATCAAGGAAGTGCAAGTTTAAATTTTATATAACAATTCAATAGAACGCTTTGTAAAAATGTGGGCCTAAATTTGTCCAAAATTTTTGAATGTTGAGTAAATCTTAGTGGGGCTTTAAGAAATGTATGCAAATAAAAATATTTAATTTGTAATGCTCTGTAGCTTTCTTGAAAATATTTTTTTTTATTCTTAAAATTTTTTCTTTCTTTTTTAAGTAGATAATGAAACATATGAGAGCAAATTATTTTTTCATAATTCAGTTCAAAAGGGAGAGCCACATGTCACATACTATGTACATTTTTTTATTTTCAAGTGTATTTTTGATGATTTTCATTTTGATGGTTATGGCTTACAACTAATGAGCAATAAAAATTCTGATTCTCTGGAAATTGGAACGTCATATAAAACACATAAACTTCAAATAATTTTTTAAAATCTGATTTAAATCTGAGCTCTCATGAAGAAGAACCCACAATGAGCAGAAACCAAGTTGGTACCATTCATAAAGTGATTTAATTAAATAACAAGATGAACTTAAAAAAAACAAAGTTTGACATAAAAATGAAGAGACAAACTAACAAGCTAACAAGTCTCAAGAGAGACATGAAAGGAAACAGGAGAATCTGTAATAACTGGAGTGGAAACTGATGATTGATTACATTGATGACACATGGATTTAGAAAACTATGGGAGGCTGACTGGAAATGACAGGAAATAAACATGTACAGGGAACAGAGGGATCAGGAAAAACCTTGACCAGTAAACAAGAGAACGCAGAAGTCCAAAAAACAGAACAAAACTATAGCCAGTCCAAAACATTCTACCACAAACAGGACAGGGAATATGAAAGTTGTGGCTCCTTTCATTCCCTGAGAACCACAGTTAGGGGGATTTGTTTACCTCTGAACGAAACAAAGATACAGGATAACATATGAAACAAAAGAGTAATGGCCTCCTATTGAGATGTTGTCTGCTTTAAAGGCATGAGTTTTATTAATAAACCAGTAGCATCTGTCACAGTGCGCACCTTTCCTGTATCCTAACAAATACAGAAAACAATGACTGTCAAAAAAAAACAAAATGCCAATAAAGAGACAAAGAAAATATTTTAATGGCTCCTCTCAGTAAACAAAAAGCCCTGCTGAAACCCCCTCTCCACCTGTCCTCCCCTCTTCCTCTCCTCCACCTGTCTGTTCTCGCACAGCAGCCGGCTGACTGCCGGAGACGCCAGCGAGCAATGAGCTCTGACTGCGAGCGCGGCTCGTTTGGGACACTGGGTCGTTGTGACAAGTGCTGTCCCGGCCCTGCCTGGGCCCGTCTCCGTGTGTGACTCGCTGTTTGTGGTGACTGGCTGTCTCCATGGTGACAGGACTGTCAGAGGATGTTCGGAGAAAAATACACACATCTGTTAAATGGTGCTGCATGGGAACGATTTGAGGAAAATTCTGTACTGTTTAGATCAGACAAAACGCTTTAAAAAAAAAAAAACATTTTTCACTTGCAAACAACAAAAAATATTTCGATTTCACCCGTGGACTTTAGCAGAATGAGCAGAAACTTTGATTTGTTTTAAATGAGTCGTGTAATACTTTAAAGAAGTAAAATAAAACAAAACCGAACAGGATGCTTTACGCCAGAAAATGTTTAAAGTTCCACCAAAGATGGTTCTGGATCTCACTACTGCATGTGACTTTGCTGATCGGATCAGACTGACTGATTCACATTTTACCTGGCAGAGCAGAATTACTTCGTGCCATAAGGCCGTTATAACTCTGAAGAATGAAAGATCACATGTGGGGTTCCTCAAGGTTTATATTCTTGCACCACTTTTATTTTCCTGCTCCTGACAGAACAGATTAAAGAGTTTTACAATATACTGATGACTCATTTTTTCTACTTAAGTCAGTAAAGAACAAAGTCATAGTTTTTGAGCCAAAAATGTAATGAGGTCTAAAGACCCGCTCTTAACTCGGCAAACTAAAATCTAGGAAGTTATGGTGAGTCAACTCTGTCATGCAGAGAGATCATTAGGTCAAAGCTGCTGCTTTCCTGCATCAAAAGAAATAAGGTGAAGAGGGCTGGAAAAAGCACAGATGAACAAGGTATTATATGTAGAAGCTTGCAGGTTTGGATGGAAAAAAAAAGCACCTCTTCTGATCCTGTTTACCTTTCATGTGTCGGACAACTCTGTACATGTTGGGCCTACTGTGCAGGGCAGAAAGACTCAAAGCGGCAGTAAATTCAGCTTGATTGATTACCAAATAAAATAAAAAAGTGTCACCACTTGGCTGCCAGAGCAGCTTTAGATAAATTCAAAATAAAACCTTAAGTGCCATAATCACCAGTGTGCAATTAAATTTGGAATGAAAATGTCAGCTGGATAGACCCCAAATGGCCGTAACTGCTGTCCCATATCAGCATCGCCAGGCCGCAGCAGTAAAGCTCACGTTTGTTTGTGCCCCTCCGTTTTACCGACATGCTTTTACAGTCCGTCATTTACAGTATCTTAACGATGATGGTAATTAGAAAGTAGGAGAAAGGGATAATTTAGTTGCAGCCAAAATGTGGAGAAGGTGGGTGATGGACTGCGTAAAGGTAAAAAAAAAGAAAGAAAGAAAGAAAGAAAAACTGAAGGAAAAAGAGTGAAGAGGTCAATTGATCTTTAGGTCATAAACGGCGTGGGGTCAGAATCATGAGCTCCTCTTTGGGTCGGTTAATACAATTAGTCTGACTCTGCTGTGTGGCTTCATAAGCATATAAACACCCCCTGAGGTCCAGTATTAATACATCAGGGGATATCAGTGATAAATAAACCACAGGGCTGTGTTCACGTGTGTGTGAACAAGCAGGTGGAGTAATGATTAGATTTCCATTAGTAAACGGAGTAATGAACGTGTGTGTGTGTGTGCATATGGGTCTGTTAATGTCTGTGTGTGCAGAAAAAAGTGAATTAAAAGTGCATTGACTATGTGGCAGCACGTGCTATATATTACAGGCAGGCAAAGCTGGCCGAAGCCACAGAACCTATTCATCTTCTGAGGGAGGCCCTGCTCCCCCCTCACCCCCCTGGCATGCTCACCTCTCACTCCACCTAACCATAGACCCCTCCCCTCTTCTGGCATAATCAAATTAATTAACATTTCTAGGATCCCACGCTCATTAATCTATCCAAAGCGGTCAGCAACAACTGCCTGGAGGCAGCAAGCTTGACCATGGCAGTGATCTGAGTAGGCGGAACAGACTTTTGTGTTGTTTGTTTTCAGCAGAGGGAGATTTATCGTTGCACTTGATTTTGATCATGTACGCTGCTGCAAAGATATCAGGTGAGGTCACAACGTCTTTGCAGCACTAAGAGTGAAGGATTTCCTGCAGGCAAGTGTCACAGTGGACAACAGAAAACTCTGCCACCCTTTAAACTGCTGTGTAAAAACACTTTATGTTGAGCTTTCGATTTGTTTTTGCTTTTTCAGTCGTTTTTATTTTAATTTACAACTCTGACTTTGTGACAATCTGCAGAAGAGACTTCTGAAAGGCTCATTTTAATGACGGCTTTCTTTTCTCTACTCTTTAATAAAGGTGGAGCACACAACCAATAGTTGTCCTTTCGAAAGGTTCTGCTGCCTGAGCTGTGGATCTCTGCAGCTCCTGCATCATTAAGAAAGATCTCTTCTCTGATTGAAATCAGATGTTTGGCTTAATTTTTCAATTTTAAGATGATGATTTAAACAACGCCATCGATCAGACTTTCTCACTGACTTCTCTGTAGTGTCTCTTGGTTGTCACATTGATGTTTTCTCAGCAAGGTGGAGTGATAACTAATTATTACAGTTTTTATACATAAAATCATCCATTTTTCATGCCTATTTATACACACCTGTCTCTAGAAGTCTATGTGTGAGAGGCAAGTTATAGCCTGCACAGGTTACCAACCTCTTACAGGGAAATTTTTATGCAACTGAATCAAATGATGAGGCCAGAAGGACATGAAACTCTCAGAAATCATTGAAATCATTTGAATGTCAAAAAAAAATAAATAAAAGAAACAGATCTCACATGGCTGTACATCAGTCATGTGAGATGACTGTGTATTTTTCTCCGAACATCCTCTGACAGTCCTGTCACCATGGAGACAGCCAGTCACCTGCGAAGTTTATTTCAGAGCAAAACTTAGTCTCACCTTTTTAAATTAATTATTGGATGATACTGTGAGGACACAGGAGCTGGAGCTGCTAATGAATTCACCAGAGCAAGCCGTAGGAGATTGATTAATTCATGACAGGTAGCTGATCCCCCCGGTCTTAGGGGCTCCCATGTGATCCAGTCCCACTTCCCCTTACCTCTTTATAGACCTGTACCCCCTTTTAGTTGTGTTGTTGTTACACACCTATCCCCCCTCCTCACTCCCTCTCCCTCCTCTGGGACTGGTGGTGACACTAAAAGAAAACGAGTTATTAATTAAAACTTCAGAGAATTACCTGCTTTACTTTAGGTTTTTTTTCTGTCTTGGGTTTTTACTTCTGTCAATCGTCAATCAGATCATCCTGTATTTCAAATGTAAAAGGATCAAGGGAACAAGTATAAAGAACATAAAGGTGAAAGAGAAACAGGAAAGAAAGGAGGATGAGGAGAAGTATAAAAAAAAATCATCATGTTGAATGTTTTTTTTTTCCAGCTGGTGCTGAAATGGAAGCTGCAGCCAGAAGAGAGTGCTGGATTGATCCCTCTCTCTTCTCTAACAAGAGGAGATTTGAGCAGATTTCCTCTCCATGTCTGGAGGAATTCATCCCTTTCATCCCCCTCACTTCTCCCGTTTATCTCCCCACTGGTCTGAAGACCTCCTGCAATCCCTCCGTCCCCTTCCCCCAAAGTCTGCGAGACGGGGGAAACCCTGTTTGTACAGGTTTCCGTAAGCCTCCCCCTCACCCCTAAAATGCACTTACAAACACAAATAAAAAATCACAAATAAAAAATACAAAATCTCACGCCCATGCAAACTTGCACCCAACCTTCTGTTCCGGAGTTTATGATTCATGTATTAGAAGTTAGAATTAAAAGTTTACAGCATTTCTGTCATTTATCAGATGAACAGTGCAGTTTGCAATTAAGGAAGTTTCAAATAAAATTCAAGCTGTGGCTCTTTTACTGCACTTCTCTGCATCCTTTAAGAAAAGTCACACCTTGCAGAGAGGGTACAAGAAACCAAAAAAATTATTTAAAGGTACAAATCGGAAAACGATTTCATAAAATAAATGTATATATAATGGAAAATTTGAGACAAGAAATGCAAAGTATACTAGTTATATTTCCATTTGTCTAGAAAAAGGAGCAGGGCAGCATCGCAAAAGCCTTTTCTTCCAGATAAAACAACAAACCAGCCTGTCTGAAACATCCCAGAGTCTAGTGGGAGAGAGTGTTGTTGGTGGTTTGATAAATCCAGACTTAAACCTTCTGGCCACCATTCTAAAAGGTCACTTTGGTCCCAAAACAATACTTTGCAACACTCAAAAAAATGCCATAATCAATGTGAAACATGGTGGTGGCATTATTATGATATGGGGTTACTTCTCTATTGGTGGAACTGGAGTTTGAGTCTGTGTGGCAGTTAGGACCTGGAAATATTTGAACTAAGTCTTTAGGTGTCTGCAAGAAACCTGATGATTAGGAGGACTTTTTTTCCAGTACTAAATATGAGCATCAATCCTAAACAACAAAAGAACAAGAAAATTTCTGTTTTGGATTCTCTATTTATGATCTTTTGAAATTATTTGGCTACACCTTGGACATTTGTATGTGCAACATCAAATGTATGGATAAAAGAGTCATTGGTAAGGAAAATGTCAATGATTATATATATTGATCCATCTTTCCATTGTAAAACTTAATTTCTTATTAAGCTTTACTTAATAGCAAATTAAATGAAACTTATTTTACTAAAATACATTTTAGTCATTAAGTAAATTAACTTCAATAATTTCTACATTTTGAAAGTGCTTTAGAGGGAAAAATTGCGATACACACTACAAATCGTACCAGAACGTCCAATGAATCAATGGATTGATTTCCAAAAACGAGTTTCTAGTTGCTCTTAAAAAACTCAACAGAGTCCGAAAATCTCAAACGGAAACGAAGACCGTTCCGGATTCTTGGTGCTGCTTCCCAGAAGGATCTTTCACCTTTAGTTTTGGCACAAAATGCAACAAAATAGTGGTCATGTGACCAGGGTGTTATAATTTTCCCAAAATGTCAGATTGCCACGTACGCATAAATTTGAAGCTTTAAAAAAAGTTGATGTTTAAAAGTAGGATTTATCTTTCAATAATACATAATTTGTCGGTTGGTGATGTCAATAAAAAAAACATCAGGAGAAGGTGGTCAGGCTACATAAAATAAACTGACTGTCTGGGAAGTGGAGAGTGTGGGAGAACAAACACAGAGAGACAGGCAGTCTGGCTTATCTCAGGTCTCGTAATATCCATTTTTCTGTTTGTCATCTCCATTAATGTGCTCCGTGAGCAAGTGGATGCAATCAGTTTTGGCCGATTTCCAGCGTGTCCAGCTACCTGGTCACCACGGCTGGACCGCCTGTGTTTCTGAGGATAGGAGTGAGGTTTCTGACATGTGGGAATGCGAAGGGGGCTGCAGGAATGGAGATCTCTTCACAAGGGGACAGCTTTGTGTCCCTGTTCCCCCTCTTGCCTCTCAACAACCCCCTGGAGAGGCAGTAGAGTCATTTGCTCAGCCTTATGATGTGGTCACGGCGTGTTACTGTTGAGTTGTGAGGCGTCTTCGTTCGCTCTGCCTGGCTTCCTACCCTTTCCTCAAACCATCCAGCCTTCTCTCCCACTACAACTCCCCATCCCTCAGTGGTCAGTGTGGAGGGAAGAGCTGCTGACGCAGGGCAGCAGAGGTAACAAGCTTACCTGCGGATAATCTCCTAAGAGAAATTTCAAGGGAAGAAATAAGAGAGCGAGAGAGGGTGGGAGACAGAGAGACGAGGAGGGAGGCACAGATGGAGGGGGGGAAAAAAAAAAACTTAGCAAAGTTTTTAGTCCCTGACTTGCTGCGGCAAGCACTTCCTATTCTCCGAGTCAACTTCCCCTCCGTGGTCAAGCACTTACTGCTCCCACGGTGCCCTCGTTGTGGAAAGGGTGGAGGAAAGAAGAAGCAGGAAAAACACAGACAGTTGTTCTGTTTTCTTTTTTTTTTTTTTTTAAAGCCAGACAACTCCTCTTTAAATCTGGCCTGAGAAATATACAGTATCTGCTGGAAGTAATGTGACTGATTTACCAGTTAGTCCAAAAGATGGAATGCTTCTGTTGTAGCAAAACAGAGAAAAAATAAGTCACACATAAGTCTAAATAAAGATATTTGTTCCTTAATATAAATAACAGGATCCTCCAAATCTGTGAGTGCTCTTTTCTGTGTTTATGAGAACAGCCAGTTAAATATTGTGAAATATAACTTAAAGTATTTGAGGACGAAGTTCATCTGGTCCCCAAATGCTAAACATCTTAATCCATAGATCATTTGTTCTTTCCTTCTTCACTTCAATTTACAAATTAAGAAGAAACCTATTTTGTTATTTGTTGAATGTCTTTTTTTTTTTTTTACATTCTTTTGATTTTAGGCTTAGGAAGAACATTTAAAAAGGAAAAAAAGACACATTTAATATTACTGCTGTTGATTTTAATATTTAATTGGTTCTGCTTAAGTGACCCAGAATTTGTTGTGTGAAAGAGAGGGTAGTGAATTTGCTTCACTACAACATTTAGAAAGAACACCCGTTTGTTCATTAGTTATTATTATTAATTCGTTTTTATGGCCATGGCCAAAAACCTGGTGGTGCATTTAAGTACATTTTGTACACTAAAATTAGAATTCTTCAGAAATTCTAAAATCAAATTTTAATGTTATCAAATATCAAAACAATCTAAATACTTCGTAAGACACATCTACAGGTACTTACAATTTATTATTGATTTTGATTAAAAATAAAACTAACCCAAACTCTGGACACTTCTAAAATATTAATTATCTAATTATCAGAAAAGTTTGAAATTGTCTTAATTAATAGGTAATTCAGAACATTTGGATATTCTGTTGTCCTATTTACTGAAGAAATAAGATTTGTTGGATTTTTTTCTTACTTTTTTAACCTACAGGTGACTTACACAGAACCTACTGTTGGTTTTCTGAATCATACAGCCTGTTTACCTAAAACAAAGGATGTCACAAGTTTTAAAGGTTGTTTTCTGGAGATAATAAGTCACTTTCATGAATTTGTATGGTATTATTGTACATTTTTAGAATGCTTCCAGTACTTGCAAGTTATTTTCTAGAACTTTTCCGACTGAGCTCCTTCAGACTTGCAGGAGCAGCAATTAGCTTTAGTATGTGCTGGGCTAATCATATTAAAGAAGTACTTCTCAGTCCATGCTTCTAAGAAGGGTTGTAAATGGTCTACTGGAGGGTCATTATTGTGATGACACTCTAATGGTGGAGTATCAGAAAGAGTAGGCGCTTCTTAAAGAGACAGGGGCCCAATTTCAAGTCGTTAAAATGCAAAGTCAGCTTTCTTTTAAGTTATAGTTGATATATCCTGCATTTTATAGCAACTGAATGTACCATAGTTATTTGACTATGCTAGAAAATGGCACTATGTGCCTGAAAGGATATAATACTGCCACTTTAAGACTTTGTAAAGCAAAAACCTCCATTGAAGGTTTTGTCTCTGTGCTCCATGTAAAGTAGAAAATACACAATAATGAATATGGGCATTTGTATTAGGAGGTTTGCCCTCTGAAACCATGAGAGAAGTCGTAAAAGTTTATAAATTAAAAAAATGCAACGAGTCAAACCAGCAGGCAGGAGGTCATTTTTGTGCGTGTGTGTGAGTGCGTGTGCATGTGTGTGTGTTTGGGCTAAGTTAAATCCTCCCTTTTAATCAAGACCAACTTTAATGAACTGTCTTTGTGCATCACTTTCATTAGCACATTTACTCAATCAATACGCACTGTGTATTCAAGCAGTTCAATGAAAAGCATAATGTGACGTTTGGACTTAAAAGAAAGGTTGCTGGTTTGTATGTGTGCATGTTTGTCTTGTGCACATGTGTTCTCACATGCATTGTGTTTATGTGTTTTCATGTTCGTCAGCATGTAAATGCTACACAGAGCGAATTTGTCTCACTGAGATTGCATAATGTTGCTTTAAACCTTGAAGATGCACCGGGATGCCACCACAATTAACTTTGTCATTCCAGTTCAGGCTGAACCGTCAATAGCGATCTACATCACTCAGTCTCTATTCATCCCTACTCCTATCCCATCATGCAGCAGTTTGGCTGCAGAATGCACTGATTAGCCCCCCCGACCATTTAATTAATTAGGCTCGGCACTTAATTATGACAAACTGCATTACTGCTGCGGCACGCCGGGGCCCGGGCAGGTTATGTTCGGTAACAATTTGATTTGAGTGAAAATGGGGAGCACTGATGGAGGAGGGGGGGTTTATTGAGCAGAAAGAGACATATGATGAGATTAACAATAATCAGAGCAGCGGGAATAGCCCACGACCAGCCGAGGAGCGGCGAGGGAGGGCCAGAGGGTGAGTGAAGGGCTGAGATGGATCAAATTAGGTTTTTCTCTTCTCATTAGGATCTGGAGAGCAAAGTGATGCTGAGGGGAATCTGTATGTGTCTGTGTGGTCGCTTGGAGGAGAATATATTAAGCTCAGAGCGTGAGTATATTTTTACTGAAGTGGAGCTGATAATCTAATCTATATTGTTCCACAATGCACTTTGGTGGTACAGCAATGAAATGGATCAACTTATTCAGCAGATTTTAATTAAACCAAAATGAATTTTGGTTTAATTTTACATACAGCTAAAGCCAAATTCAAAATACTGATGACTACCAAATAAAAGTGCAACATATATATATATATATATATATATATATATATATATATATATATATGCATATTTCTTAGTATTGTAGCAGGGTTGCTGTATAGTTTACATCATATTGAGGATATTTTAACTCACTGGGTTGCACTCCTGTTGTTTAACGTCTCACTTACATAACACCAGCATCACCTTTTTTGATCTTACGGCTGTAAGAGGACAAACACAATGACATGATTTGGTTGCCAAAATTAATAAATCAAACGTGACATTGTTGAGGTTTAATCTGTTTATAGGGCTGCATATTGTAGAATCATAAACATGTTTTTCTTCCATTGCTATGATTTGCACAAATGCTTTTAAACTTCAAAACATGTCCAGCTGTAAAGCTTTAAGAAGATGTTCAATAGGAGTATTTAAAGGGATAAAGTCTCATTCAGATACACCAATGTCCTGCGCTGTTTACCCTGCAGCCACAACACAATATGATAATGCCCAAGTGAATAGTGGTGGAAATGGGTTTGGTAAAATGATGAATTATGATAAATGAGGCCATAGCATAGGCATGAAGGAGTGGAAATCACCCCTCTAATGCACCGTGGTGTTGGTGTGAGTGTGTGTTCTGGTGAGCCAATTCTCTGAAGATCACAGGACCAGTGACAAAAACACTCCGATTGGATAGAAAGTGAGGGTTGTGCCTGCAGGGAGACCTTGTTGGACAGATTGAGAGAGGGATGGATGGAGGAGGGGGATGAAAAGGCCGCCTGCCAGACACATATATTAACCCAGGACTCCCCCCTCAACACCAAGCCTCTGATCCCTTCACCTCAGTGATTTAACATCGCAGGACCTCTTAACAGGGAACATTATTAGCTTGATGCAGTGTTGTGCCTACAAAGCTTCTCCAACCCAGAAAGACTTTAGCAAACTGTTTTCATTTTCATTCATTTACATTTCTCAAAAAACAACAAATCACCCAGGCCACGTGGTGTAACTAAAACTTGCTCTAAAGTCAGTAGGAATAAAGATATTAAAGCCTCTCTTGGAGTCGCTACGGCAATCAACAACAAATCGATCAATCCCATTGGACACGCTGGTGGTCGAGCTTATGCTTCATGTCCCCATCGACCGATTCGCACCACACACAGAGATCCTGCTGGCTACTACTCTCAGCCTGCATGGCTGAACAGCAGTTCTTGCAACACATAGTTTCAAATCATTTAAATTAAGTGCATGCTACAGGTATTTAAGAAATTAAATCAGTGCTGATTGTTTATAGGGACTAATCATCTGCTTGGCTTTAAAGGTGACATATTATGCTTCCTTAAACGGGTCAGGATAGGTCTACAGGCTATGCAAAACATGTTCATTACATTTTTGAACAAAATCATTCCTAGATAAGGAGCTCTTAGTCTGCTTAGTTCTGCCTACTCCTTTCAGAATGAGCTGTTTAAGGGTCTCTTGTCACCTTAAATCTAACTAAGCTGCTGCTGGCCATACCGCCAAACTCAACATTTACACAGATGTGCAAATATCCAACTGTGTTTTTGAAAAGCAGAAGAGCAGAAGAAACTCCTGCACAAACAAGAATACAGCAAGTGGTTTCAAAATAGTAAGTCAACAACAAAACACTTGTTTTCCAGAAGTAAAACCAGCTGGCCAAACATGCTGGAATGTAGCTGGGGTTGCTAGGTAACGGCACAGTGCCCTTCAGATGTGACTCAACAACTGTGAGGTTTTTGAAATGGCTCATTTTCCAGACACTGAAAAACATTAACTTCTGGTTACTGCAAAAGAAAAAAGAAAAAAAAGAAAAAGAAACAGCTGGGTGTTTTATTTTTTCATGTGTTAGAAGTAGTTGAGCCCAAAATGGGAGTATATAATGAGTGAATGGGTATATAAAGGAGGAATACAACCTCATATGTATTCAACTTGACCTCAATTCAACAGCTTTTGAGTATTTGAGACACTAAAGTGTTCCCAAATAGTTTTCCAGCTGGTTTTAGAAAGGATAAAGCAGGATAATATTGGCCTCCATCCCAAAGCAAGACCTCAAAACTTGTGAACTCTTTTCAAAAGATGGATCTGTGCCAATAGACCAACCAATTTACATAAAGTCTACCAATTCTGCCAAGAGGAATGGGCAAATGTCCACAAATATACAGTTACCTGTAAAACAAATACACCAAAGTATATCAATAATGAAAAAATTAGCTGATGAGAAAAAATACCTTTTTATATTCTTATCCTTTTATTCATCTCCCACTTGCACAAATGCACATTTTACAGCGTAAGTACATTTTCTACTTTGAGGACTCGACAGACATCACAAGTCAGGCTCATGCCCCACCGTGATAGCAGCTAATATGGTATTGGTATGGTGCGCTGATTTATTCTAGTGTTAGTGTAATTCACACAGCTTCATAGGGTGAGGGCCCCTAACAGCCCCTCCCTACAGTGTGGCTTAGTTCCCTCCCTCAGGAGCCTGGTTCAGACACTTAATCCACCCTGCTAATTGGCCCCTGATGCCTCTGCAGTGACTCAGGTACCTGGAAACACATTCTCACACTGCTGCTCCAACACTGAACAAAAGCTAAAATTAACAAAACAAAGGGAGGAAAATGACTAACTCCTGGAAGTTTTGGGAGTATTTCAGAAACTTTTTTTTTTTCATGCTGAATGAACATTAACTAAATGTTCAACCGGAAATTGCTAAGATGTATAGTTGGATTTGAGAATCTTGTTTTATATCTACATGTGCACACCTGACTCTCTATCAACACATTTATTCAATGATTAAAATATTACAATGTGAAATAGTACATATTAACAATGGCATAGTTTTTCCAGGCAAATATGATGCTGTTGCTGTGTGATATCAGAATATGAAAATGTAAGTTTGGATATGAGGTTGAAGAAAATAATCTAGTTTTTAGAAAAAAAATATATATTTTTTTATTGACCATGCAGAAAACTGAACAAAAAAATAATTACACCCACAAAACGATTTTGATAAAAAGATGTTGAGGCATTGTTTATGTCTAAGGGACATAAGGGACAATTTTTTCTAATTTAATTAGAAAAAAAATCAGGTCTGAGAATAATACCACAAAGGTCTTACAAGTTAAAAATACAATAAAGTTGGGAAACATTTTTAGTCTCTTATTTTACCAAAAGTATAAACTCTTAAAGGCACAGAACCAAACAAGAACAAAAAAACTAACAAAATCAATCAAAAATCTATTACAAGAACTCTGAACTGCAAGGGCATTCAACCACCAGATGACAATGTTGCTCTAGTTAAAACTGGGGTTAGCTTGAAATAAAAACTTCATTGGTTCATTGGTCCACGTGGTTCTTTTCTACAGTGATTCCAGTGATCATTTTCCCAGTTCACTTCTGCTCCATCCTTTGACCACCATAATAAATACTGACCACTGCAAACAGGGAACATCAGAAGAGCAGTATATTTAGAGATGGTCTGACCCTGTGGTCATGATTTAGCCCTTATCAACATCACTCGCCATCAATTTGCTGAGTAACATTTCATACACACTAACAGGTGTCATTAAGAGATGAGCAATGTCATTTACTGGTCACAATGTTATGCCTGATGAATGTTCTTTGTCTTTTAAATCCAATTGTCCAAGAGTTGCAAATCTTTTTAGGTAATTATCCTGTGAATTTTGCTTCCACAGACTATTTTTTTGTTTAAGTTTTACAAAATTAATAAGTTCAACATTATCACATAAGCTCACCTTTTCACCTAAACATCACGCTCCAGGCAATCACATTATAATGTCTTGGATCGAAGCAACATAATCATCTTATGCATGACGTGAATTTGAACTGCAACCTCTCAGCTGTCGGGTTCCATATTTGGGGAGCCGTTCATGTCCTGTCCAGCCCCTCCACCCCTCACCTTGTGTAGGGGGTAGAGGGAAATCAGCATGCTGAAGGCAGCAGCTTTGAGACGTCCAGTGAGCGCTTGGGTAAACCTGCTTCTATATATATGCAAATCCCATTCATTCCACTTCTCGGGAGTAATTGACAATCTATGAAGGTTATTGATTGACTGCAAGGATGTCTTTATGTACATTGGTTGTCAGCTGACATGCATGTGTTTATTTGTTTGCACGTGTTAATACAGAAGATAAGGATGTTTCAGACTGAGTGGGATCCTAACTAATGGAAAAATGGTTATCTCCTCATGCAGTTTAACTTTTTACTTGGTCTCAACTGCACAGTAATTGTAAAACACAAATGAATTTACTGACGGATACAGATAAAGCTCCCTTGTAATAACAGTTAATGACTAGTACTAGACACTACTACCACATGTAAAGTACTAGTTATTTCAGTAAGCAGCGTTACTTTAGATGAACTGAGTTCCAGACTTTTGGTAGGAACTTTGTAAGCAAAGTTTCTCAGTAACACAGACTGTATCATGTGGGAAAACACTTTAGACTTTAAAAGGGATAATATAATCATAGCTAAGTATCCATCTGTCACTTTGGCTTTATATGAAGCATACGTTTTCTTGCTTTATTAATTCTAATCCTATTAATGAAGGAAGAAGATCAAAATATAAATGTATTTATTTTTATGCTTATATCACTGTCAGCCCATTATTTGTGTATTTGCCTGTTTTTTCAGTGGCAATGGTTGTGCGAGGCTGAAATCATACTTGAGATTAGAAAAACTTGAATGACATTGACTTATTACCTATCATTTCATGATGCAAGTGTCTTAGGCTTCCACTGAAAGATTTTTTATTTTTTTATTGAAAAATCAAAGCTTTTAAATCTGGTGTATTGTATACAACGGCAGCTCTACTACTCGGCATGTAACTTCCTTTACTTATGTTCTTTAACCTTCTTTGTTTCTGCTGCAAAAGTCTGCGAACATGAGGAGCTCCGGCAAAATCTGTGCGTTTGTAAGACAGTGTGCTGTGTGAGTGCATTTGCACATCTGTGCATTTGCAGCTCTTTTTGCAAACCTGCCACCTCAGCAAGAGCGGCCGGCTTACGTAGAAATTAGAAAGCAGATATACGTGCACACAAACACAACTGCTGTTCAGTTTTTCCTCCGTGTAAAACTGGCCCCCATATGTGTGATCGCAGGAGGAGGAGGAAGGGAAGAGTATTTACCGGCTGACCAATGGCTCAGTGACAGATTGAGATTGGGATGCTTTCGGCACGAGGACGATTTATGGGCTCTTTATGCCACTTTCCTTCTAAATTACAGCTGGCCCGACAACAATGAGATGACCCGAGAATCAGGTCTGATGGTACAGAGCCTCCCCTGGGGTTAACAGTCCCTGACTCGACCCCTCAGCTCTCCATTTTAAACCCCCATCCAGCAGCTCATCCTCTTCCACGACTCAAAAACAATCCGGCGAAAGAAAATAGTCGAATATTTTCCTGACATCGAGATATAAATCAGTTTATATTTGGTTTTAAAGAGTGGCCGTCGTTTCCTCCTATCTGAGACTCAAACTATGACTAACAAAATTATCTGTTTCTGTGATTATTATCATAATTTCTGCGGGTTTCCATCTTCTTCCTGCTGTCACTTTGGCGAGGTCTGTTAATGTTTACCCCCTGCAGGGCAGAAGATGGGCCACCTACATCGATTTCACACCCGAAGCTTGGATAAAGAGGAGAAAATCAGCTGGTCTGCTGTCATCTGTGCTTTTGATGTGTGTAAACACCAACTGCACCAAGCTAGAGCCTTTAGCCAGATAGAAAAGGTGGGATCCATCTGAATTATGCACCATTTTACAGCGGCTTCCATATGGAGTAAACACATACGGTAATTCATTGTTCGAAAGTTTAAACTGCAGGACCCAATAATGTAATTGCATTTGTTTAAGTGGTATTAATGTGTCTCTTATAGTCAACATTATTTATTTATGACAACTTATTTAAGAACAAATCAAAATCAATTTAGATTGCATGAGGGAAGACAGTCACAAAGAAGGTGAAGGTTTTAAAAGCTGTTGAATCTGAATTTAGATGCAACTTGGTTGATTTGCTTCAAATCCCTGTTTATAGGTGCTAAAAAAGAGGCAATGGTGTTAAGCTACTGTATAACTCTGAGTTTGTCTGAAATTGCAATGAGTTTACATGAACAACAGGAAGAATGTCACATAGTTGGTAAAAAATAATCACCCCACTGATGAAAAATAAAGAACCAGACAAACGGTTTTCCAATCTGAAATGTGATTAAGCTGAAACACAAAAATCCTCTTGGAGAAGAGTTGTATATCCTTATTTCTGATCTGTTGTTGGTTTACTTTTAAAGAGACAAAAACAGAAAGGAGTTACTCAGACACAACTTTCTGAGATTCTTTCATCAACATAAAAAAAAAATGGGGGAAAAGCCCAATACAAGCAAATCTTTGCAATCACATTCATGTATAAATATGATGACGTTTAGTCTTAGCAGGAGTTTATATAGAACGTAGATGGAACCCAAAAAGAGTTAAAAATGTTTGATAATCCAGGTAGGCCAGAGGTCAGCAGTGCCTTCAGCGAGGTGGGGAAGGTTGTTTATGGTGATCCTGTCACGTTCCGTCTCTCTGGGACAATCAGGAGATTAAGTGTTGAGGAGCGGCTGCAGTCACATGCCATTACTCACTCTCTGCATCACAATTAGAGCAAATGGCGCATTACAGGGAAATTATCATCAATATGATATTAAGAGACGCTGGCTAAACCAATCAGGGGCAGAGTGCTTATTCCACTGGTAACCAAAGATGACTCTGAGTTGGCGGGACATGGAGGTGACACTGGCACGGCCTCAGAGAGCTGAGATGAACTCCAGGGAGTTTATGCTGTTACGTTAGAGTCACACTGGGAAAACTCCATCAAAAACAATATCTAAATCAAAATCTCTTTTTTGTCAAATCTAGTTCAAACCATTTTTTTTAACAAATCACCTAAACCAGTGGTTCTTAACCTGGGTTCGATCGAACCCCAGGGGTTCGATGAGTCGGTCTCAGGGGTTCGGCGGAGCCTCTGCCGCGGAGGTAAAGACACACTTGTGTAAAGTCGTGATGACGCGCCCCGTTTTGCCATCACTTGCTGCAGAGGATCACGTTACGTTGCTGAGCCAATCAGTGTTGCGGAGGAGCACTGATTGAAGGAGCTCCACTCTCAGCATGGATTTGAACTTGTGTCTTTAATTACTTCAGCAAATCTCGCAGTTTTTACCAAATTCTGTAGCTTTCGGTGTACTTCTAAATATGCTCCTTAGTCGGAGCAGACTGAGGAGCAGTTTGCTTCTTAGATTATCTTCTAATATATTAAAATGTTTTCTACATTTTGCTAAGGCTTATGGTTTTTTTGTCAGCGTCCTTGAGACCGACGCTGAGTGTCTCAAGTATAGAAACTCTGTCTCCAGCATACTGTCTGACAGAGAGAGCCAGCCAAAGTCCAGAGGCCTCTAGTGGCGTGGGGGTGGTAACCAGTGGCGGAGCCAGAGGGGGGGCCAGGGGGGCCAGTGCCCCCCCTGTCATCTGATTGGCCCCCACAGTGGCCCCCCCAGATGATTGACATGTAACAGCACCAGGTTATTCCTGTACATTATTTGGAATCATTCTAAGTCAACCTAATATCTAAAGAAGAAAAACAATAATAAATATATCAAAAGAAAATGTATAAAACTTTATATAAGTCCATGTGATGACATAAATAAATAGATTTAGATCAGGCGCGATACCAGCCTCCTTTGTACTCATAAAAACAAGCTGAAATTCTTGTCCTGGGTGTTTCAGTTGTGCTGCGCTGTGGTGCAACTCAAAGGCTAAAGCACTTCATACCTGGTGGTTGTAAAACACCAATAAGTTATTTATTGATCCTCCGCAAAAAAAAGAAAAAACCGAAGAGGGGCCGACGATGTTCGTAGTTTGGAGGAGAGGTGGCGCTAGAGTTTTTTCGTTGTCCGTCAAAGAAAAAAATAATTTTATTTCCAATTTGTAGTCATCAAACGAAACATTTATTATTTCTCTGTTAGAACGTTTTTGAAATCAGGTAACAATTCACGAAATGACGTGATTAGAAGACGACAGAACTCTGATCGTTTCCTGATCCCTCAGCGGGAGAAAAACTCCGCAGAAGCGGATCAGCTGAGCTAGAAGCTCCAAAGTCTCTGGTCCGTTAAAGCGTCCAGATCAGAGATGATTCTCTGACTGATATTGTTCTTAGTATGATTAATAATGAGCTCCACGATGTTCTTTGTGCGTAAAGTTGAAACTGTCTGCGCACCAAGTGGTCAGCTGACCACAGTCTGGACAGAAACCAGCGGACTGCTCTCTGTTCTTATCAAGACGAGGCTGAGGAGGGAATCTGACATATTAACTAGTTTTTACTGGTTTTGTTTTTAAAACACCATTAACTAAGCAGTGTAACTATATATTGTATATTTGGCGTTTGTCATCTCATGTGTGATTAGTTGGAGCGTAACGGTGGAGCATTTACGCGCATTTATTGCCCAGCGCTCTGCGCTTGTTTCTGCCTAACGGATCTGCACTTTAAATTCTTTCCTCTCTCAACAGTCAGCTGTTATTCCTCTACTTAAACTACAATAAGTAGATCACATTCTCTTTAGGTTTTCTCTGTGTGCTGCAAACTCATTAAATGTAAACTCATTAGAAGCCTGAACCACCATCAGGCAAATAATTCTGGTCCGACCCGAAATATTGTTACCTGTCAAACCAGAGCTTCCTAACCAAGGTGTCCATAACTCTTCAACACGCTGTCAGCTCTCGGTCAGAAAGACGCATTTAGTTCAGTGTCCATGAGATGATATTCAGAAAGGATCTTTTATTTGATTGATTTTAGTTTCCTCTGCGATGAACTCTGCATAAAGTCTATCATGTCTCCATGTGCGCCAGTCAAAGGTGTTAATTATAACATGTCAAATGACAGAGGGGCTTAAAAATAACCAAATATGCAGTTTGGTTATTTTTTTAAATTATAGATAGATAGATAGATAGATAGATAGATAGATAGATAGATAGATAGATAGATAGATAGATAGATAGATAGATAGATAGATAGATAGATAGATAGATAGATAGATAGATAGATGGATAGATGGATGGATGGATGGATGGATGGATGGATGGATGGATGGATGGATGGATGGATGTACACACACATTTTAAATGTTGCCCCCCCAGAGGTAGTCCTGGCCCCCCCTTGGCCCCCCCAACTTTAAAAGTCTAGCTCCGCCACTGGTGGTAACACAACTAATATGATTACATTACTAAATCAGAATAGGCTACCGCAAAGTCCTTATTATTTATTATTAATTTTTCATTCTCTTAAGAATGTAGAGTTAATTAAATGATATAAACAATACTTTAAAGTGGTTCCAGTTTCTCTCAATGGCCAACCTGTTGAAACTGTGGCAAATTTTAAATACCTTTGGTCATTCCTGGACAGTCAGCTCAACTTTGCTAAAAACACTGACTATATTTTGAAGAACTGTTCTCAGAGATTCTACCTTTTAAGAAGACTTAGTGATCTTGGGATGATCGACTCTAGTTGGGTCACCCTTATGTCTTGAATTGGGGGGGGGATAATATTGTATTCATCACTACCTACAGAAGGGTTCAGTGAATGCGCATATGAAACTGGTGGGTTCGGTACCTCAAAAAAGGTTAAGAACCACTGACCTAAACAAATTACCGTATTTACCTTATATAGTAGGCTGCCCGAGTCATTGTTTCACTCACGGTGCGATATTGTGCCCAACTGCTTTCTGGATAACACCGACCAACCGACACGCTGCCGCCGCAGTCTCTGTCTCTCTTCCTCCGCCCCCCCTGACTTTAAATGCATTATCAAACTTTATTAACAAACCAGCGTTCTGACAACTATCCCAGCATGCACCATGCACTTCTTCTGCGGGGGGAAAATGAAGTTGGTGGCTGCTTACCGTAGTTGCTAGACCTGTTGTGGCTCAATAATGGTCCATAAATAAGGCGCATCGGGTTATAAGGCGCACTGTCGGCTTTTGAGGAAATTGAAGGTTTTTAGGTGTGCCCTATAGTGCGGAAAATATGGTAACCTTTCTTTGATATTTTTTTAGTTTATTAAAAAAGGGGAGAGGATGGTCATGCATTTTCAACACATAATGCACAATCAAGTAACTATCACTATCAAGTAACTACAAAATTAAGTTCGCATGGCAGTTCAGACCTTTGGGATGGACCAGATGGAGGCAAAGCTTTGTGTAATTAATTTAAAACAATTCACAGGAGAAATAAATGCATTGTGAAAACTGTTTAAAGTTTCAATATGCTCGTTGTTGTAATCATTATATTACACCTGCAGCTATGGAACATTTAGTAGTAATCAATAGGGTATTAATCACAATGCACTAATTCAAAAATGAGCAAATTGTGTTTTGATTCCACTCATCATAAAATAAGCAGGCTTCTGCCTTTAATTTTTTATTTTATTTTGTGAAATAATTCATTATTCATTTCCTTTTCTAGTTGAAAATATTGTTAAAAAGTTGTGAGTTTATCACCAACAAATCAATTAGGCTGTGCGATACCCGAGTCTCATTAACAGCAGCCTGTGGCAGATTTCCCAGCATGACTTGTGTCAAGGTGCTCCTTCAGTTCGAGGGATCGTATCACACTTTCTGATGAAATAGCCCTGCAACCGAGGATTATCTTTGTCAAAGCTAATTTATCTGAGTCCTTTCTTGTTTTACATTATAAAATAGACAGCAGTAGTGACAGAAGACCATTAAGACCATACCCTGGGGAAAAGCTGCCCTACTCGTCCGTCCTGCTGGTGACAAAAGTGGTGTCAGATAACTTTAAAGTTTACTTATATGATGAAATGTACAGCAACTCCACCCATCAGGCAGAGTGAAAACATAACCTTTCACCAGATTGTTTTGGCATGTGATGAATTCGCAATTCTGAGCACTTTATAAATACCATCCTAGAACAAAATTCAAACACATTCTTACTTATCTCTTTATCTGTGAATGATAAAGAGATAAGTAAATTAACCTTCGGTTTGAAGCAAAAAAATAAATACTTTCTCAAATCCTGCCGTTTTAAAATCAGCCATGATTCTTCAGTCCTGTACTCATTTCCCTCACTTTTCCTCCCTGCACCCCAACCCTCTCCCCTTCATTACTTCTCCATATGTAGATAGCCTCACATTATTACTTCCCTGCCTTATTTTGCTGACACAACGCTAGCCAAATGAAGTGAGATATACGGCGGAGCTTATTGGTGGAGATGGCCAATCCCTTCTGGCCAAAACCATTAACAGAATGGACCACACTTTGTCTCCTCGTAGTTTTCAAATTGTTGTGTGCTGAGGGAATGGGAGCTATTTTTAGAGCTTAATCAGATGTGAAAAATAAGAAATAAACAACAAATCAACTCTTTCAGCTGTCTGCAGGTTTCTGCTAAGGTGGTGTGTGAAAAATAATTACCATAACTGGATCCTATATGCAGCTTGTAATGTGCAGCAGTGAAAAAAAAACAAAACATTATATCGCCACAAAAAGCTGATGGGATTGTCAATTAAAATAAGAAGATGAAAATGTAAACAAGAAGTTGATAATAAATTAAAGTGGAACCCTCAGAATGAGTTGTTGCACGTGGCACTCTGTTATAATTGAATCTTTTTTTTTTTCTGGTGGGGTTAGCCAATGGCTCTACAGTGGCACTGTTGTCTTGTAGTAAAGAAGTCCTGGGTCCAAATTCCATTCCCCCTGTTCTGCATGGAGTTTGCATCATCCCCAAGTGTGTGCATGGGTTCATTTTGGGTTTTCTGGCTTCCTCTTACATTACAGAAACGCGACTTTAAGGGTTAATTGGTCTCTCTAAATTACTGTTAGCTACTAGCATGGTTGACTGTCCTTTGTGTCTCTGTTTTTCTTGTGACCCTGCAAGGAAAAGCAAGTATAGACCACGGATCTACGCATGGATGGTTTTATTCTGTCTTTTATAGTAGACTGCTGGAAAACATGTCTTCCAAAATGTACGTTTTAAACAGGACAGGTGGACAATCTCTATGTTTCAGTTCTCCAAGTTGAGTTCTAAGTTTTGCTTGAAGTTGAATTGAATCTTATAAAGGCGATTGGAACGGGATTTAATTTTGAATTTGACTGCAGTAAAGTGGATTTTAATTGGGCTGAAACAGAGTAGACTGCACAATGAAGCAGCTGGTTGCACTGTTGCAACAGTTTTCATGTTGTACCCATAAATACAGTTCTCTCCAAGTAACCTGGCTTCCTCCCAAGGTTTAAAACCACACATGGTCTCTCCAAGTAGCCCAGTGAGCATGTGCAGTGCATGGTTGTCTGTCTTGTGCGTCTGTATGTTGTATGGTAAACAGATGACCTGTCCAGGGTGCACCTGTCTCTTTCTGTAATGACATAAACATAGTTGATCTCTATTTAAATGACGTTTCATTAAAGCTGCAGTATGTAAACTTTTTAGAAAAAAATGTTTTTTACATGTTTGCTAAAAATGTTATGTCATGATAGCAAGAGACAAAAGAAAATCAAGCTCTTCTTCCTTCTTCCTGTAGTTCTACTGTCATGATCAGAAACAGCTAATCAGAGCCAGTCAGAGCCAGACAGTGAGAAATCTTGAGCAGTGGTACACTAGTGTGATTGACAGTGCTAAGACCGTCCTCCTGGTTCTGATTGGTTGTTTCTGCAGATGGCAATAGTAGCACTATCAGGAAGGCAGAGATCATCAATGTTTTCACAGATTATCTGTCTCATGCTATCTGGACATATAGTTCATTTAAATGTAAACATACTTTTAGCATTTGAGATGAAACAAGCGAAGCAAGTAAAAATAAAGTGAACAATTTGAAGGATGTTATCTAATTGCTTCCATTTCAACAGCATATGCAACATAAATAAATTGAATTGTGCTCAAATCATTTTCTAAAGTAACTCTGGGATATAAAAGCTATTTTAAGGTGAAAACTGGATCACTGTTAATGAAGCTACTCCTTTAAGAAATAAAACCAGAATATTATCTAGCACTGAAAACACCTTCAGAGTATTTGTGCAGGTTGGTGCTACAGTTCGGTCTGAGTGTGTGCGCTCATGCAGGTATGCTGTAATGTGTGTATACGTTTTGTGTGTGTGTGTGTGTGTGTGTGTGTGTGTGTGTGTGTGTGTGTGTGTGTGTGTGTGTGTGTGTGTGTGCGTGTGTGTGTGTGCGTGCGTGTGTGTGTGGAGGTGCGGGTGGGGAGGTGCGGGTGGGGAGGGGAGAGAAAGCCACAGCCAGTGTGGGTCTAGGTGTGGTGTGGCCGGCCCGGCTCATTTCACAGCTGTATAGGGATTAGGTGGTGGAGTGCGGTGGGGTAAGCTGTCTCTTTTATCTCATTCAAACATGTTGCTAATTCAGCAGAGAGCGGCTGCCGCGGGAGCCTGTGCCGCTAAGCGCTGTATCATTCTCCCTGCCGTGAATAAACTGCTAGTCCTAATCCCCAATCAGGCGCCGTGACACGGATTATCACCCGCGACAAGCACAGCGACCCGGCAGAGAAGAGGAGAGAGGAGAGGGACTGTCAGGATGGAGCAGGAAAGGAAAGAAGGAAAAGGAAAGGTTGAGGTTAAAACTAGGGAGGGGGGGTGATTGTGGCGGAGTTGGGAAAGGAGGATGCATTGAGCAAGAGACAAGACAATTTCATATTTAAGAAGTTACCTGAATGCCTCATGAGGAATTACCATGGTTTCAGTTTGTTGTTCTTGTTGTCCTGTCTGCGTTCCCACTTCTGTGTGTTTACGTCCTGTATCTGTAGATTAAATCCGGCCCAGAGGGCTACACGGCATGCATGTGGGACGAAGAGGTTCAAACAAGACCCCAGAGACAGTGGGGCCAGTTTTTTCTTCCAGTGCTCTGCGCCTTTCCTCCACCGTGTGTGTTTACTCCTCAGCTAATTGAGATCTAATTGCTGTAACACGGTGTAAAGCCCCAGCCTGGCCTGTCGCTGGGGAAATATCGCTAACAGCCAGTTTCTCCCGTGTGGGACTGTGGGTAGCAGAGATGTCACAACTACTTAATCTCAAAAGCAGATCTTTTAAAAACAAACACTTGTAACGTCAAATAAGAGAAAAATCCCGGTGATCTGCACTGAAACCGAAACTCCCATCTGCTGGCCTGCTTTGTGTTTGCCAACTTTATGTCCTGTGAATTCCGTACATATCTTCGGGAAGTGGAGTGCAAACTTTTCTATATACCATTACTGCTTTCTGGCATCCTGATGAGTCTGGTGTTAATAAAGCAAAGCAGCAGATTCCAATCAGGTATTGAAACGAGCCGAGGAAGTGCTTCGGTTTGCCTCCGAGGCGGATGTTGCCTCCAAGGAGACACAATTATCAATGGCATGAAAAAGAGATGAGGTATTGATATAGTTATGAAACCAATGTTTCAAAACATGCCATGTCATCAGCACAGCAAGATGAGATATTAAATATACATCTTCCTTTCAGTGTGATTATAGAATTACAGCTTAGAAGAGAAAGAGGCAGACAGAAACATCCAAAAGCATTAGATCATCTCTGTTGTTTATGGTTTTTTCTTCGATACACAATGCAAAAAAGTTCATAATAGTGAACTGTACACCTAATTTAATTTAGGGAGTTATATATATATTTTTTATCTAATTTTAATTTAAAAAGCAAGTGCAATTTTACAACTAATGTTTTATGTATTAAACTGTCTTTTTAAAATTAGACAATTTATTAAATTAATGTTACAAACGTGAACATAAAATATGTCAGCAAATTATGCAACAGCCATGTAAAATAAAACGTATAAAACAGAAGAACCGGGGAACTAATAGATTAAAAATGCATTTTTACTTTTTCTCTCTTACTTTTGACACTACAGAAATACATTCCCATTAAACTTTTTTTGTAAATCACAAAATATTTTCAGAACACCTCAGTAACCTCTTCTAAAAGGCCCAAAACTACCTAAACTTTTTTTTTCCACATAATCAGTTATGTGCATGTAATTGCAGAGAACTTTGAAGGAGAGAAGAATGACATTGTAGAAGAGACAAAATGCGAGTATAATGTTGCAAAACTACAAAATAACTTTCTTCTATGCTTTTATAAAATCATAATTCCAACCCAGTAGAAGTGGCCCAAAAGTAACCTTAGTAAAAGCCTCCCTGTCTACAACTGGGAAGGACTGATGTGTGAGGACATGTCCGCCTGTGAGTCTTTTGCACCTGCTCAGAAGAGTAGAGGATGCATTTCCATGTTAGATTATCCAAACTACTCCAGAAATGCCAGAACATTTAGTCAAAAAGTCAACAGTCTCTTTTATTTATTAATGAATTAAAAGACTATTTATTACTTAACCAGTGCAAGTATGTTCAGTTTGTGAGTTTGAAAACTAAATATACTTACAAAATCGCTAAGTTGGCAAAGCAGATTTTGTTTTTCTTTCTCAGATGCTTTATCTCTTTCTATCCTCCTTAACAAAGCCATTCTGTTCCTGTTTGTGCAGCGCCCCGTCACGGAGCACACTGTAACTTTTCCCCTCCGGTTCGCCTCCTTAGAGGCTTCCTTGACAGTTGCTCTCATTTCCATAAAGCGACAATGTTCTGCAGAAAGAGACATTTGAAAAGGTGAGTCACAGAGAGGGGGAAAAATGCAGAGGGAGAGAGATGGAGAGACAAAGGGGAAGAGAAATAGAGGGAGTAAAAGTTGGTGGTCAGCAACACAGTGGGCATCATAAATCAGATTTCCCACAATCCCCTGCGGAGGGGCCCTCCGCTCGGCCTTTTGCGGACACGCTCAGCGGGGCGCGGAGCATCGATTGGCGTCGCCATACCGATGCTGACTGTGCCGGGTTCGGAGGGCGAGAGAGGTGAAGAGGTGAGGCGGTGGAAGAGGGGTGTGCTAGATCCATGAGTGTGTGTGTGTGTGGGGTGGGGGGGTGGGGGGGGGGTGGAGCTGGGTGTGAAGAAATCTGCCTCAGCATCAAACTAAAACAGCAAACCAAACTCAGGAAAACATAGGTGTGTGTTTGTGGGGCAGAATGTGCAGACTCCGGGGTAATTTCCTCCCCTATCAGCACACTCTCACTCACTTCAACACTTGCCCTCTTCTCTTTCTTCTTCTTCTTCTTCTTCCCCGCTCATCACAATCTTCTGCCCACTCACCCCAGGGCAATCAAGGCTGCTGAGAGGCCAAGATCCAACGCACACAACCAGAGGGCAGGAAGGAAACACAAACTGACATCATCCAACATGTCAGCTTTATCTGTTGGGATGTTTGAATAAGCTGCATGTTTATCAAACTGTGGTTTTGCTTGAACAGAAATCAGCACCCATCTATTGTCCATCCCTGCTTATCCTCGCAGAGTCGGGATGGATGAGAGGACGGTGTGTTTTTCTTGCCTTCATTGGATGTAAGGTTGGGTACTGTCCATCACAGGGCAAGAAGGAGAAACAAAAAACAAACAACCATGTAAGAGCTCACTCCCATAGGCAGTTTTAGACATACCAATTATCCTAACCCTCATGTTTTGAGCGTTGTGTAGCAGCCAGAGTACCCAGGAAACGTACGCAAGTAGAACACATTTTTGTTTTGAACCTAAGATCCTGACTTATAATTTATCATGATGCGTAGCGGTGGCAATGAGTTGTTTAAAACTGGACCACAAGCGCTATCTTTGGATATGTCCAATTACATAATATACAAATAATAACATATTGTTAAATATATATAACTTGGCATTTTCAAGTCTCAGTGATGGGATTTTGATTGTTTTATTAATGTTTCATTTTGACGAGGCTGTATTTTATTAATTTTTTAATCCAGTCAATTCTTGCTCTTTTGAAAGGACTTGGCATGTAAAGCCAATTTTTCACTGGTTAATTTTTTTTCTCCCAAGTTTCATTCAACTTTTTTTAGTCATCAAGTCTGAGGCCATGGTTGTCAAATAAAAAAGATGGACTACTTTGTTACTATATTTGTCTGAAAATCAACTGTGTTGCAGTTTAGACTTGGTAAAATGTGCGTGCTACGTGGGACATCACCCTCATTTGTGAGTCAAAGAACAGAAGAAAGCTGCATAGTGGTTAAAATTGTTCTCTCAGAATATGAGAATGATCTTTGCAAGTTCTTAATGTTCATAATTTGACTTTTTTGGCACTGTGGCTTCCTCCAATGTTGCAAAGATACCCTGCACCTAGAAACGGCTTAACTGAGCCTCTGAGACCTTTTCTGGATGCTTTCCTTGTGTGTTTTTGTTTTTTTCAGGTACTCTGACTTCCTCTCAGAGTTCAAAAGCATGACTGTTAGGGTAATAATTAATCTCTGTGCAAGCTTGTTTGTTCTGTGTCCACTTTTTTTACACTTTGACATACCAAAACTTTTTGTGCCATATGGGAACTTTTTTTTTTTTTTTTTAACTCTTTCCATCAACTCCACGCAGAATACAGTAAACAAAATCTTCAGGAAAGTGGGCTGGCGTTTTCTGTTTCTCTCCACAGCTTGCATCTGTCCATCCTTTTCTCTCCCTTTTCTCTCCCTCTCTTTTATAAATTTCATTAACAGAGAAATCCCATTAGCTACCACTCTGGCCCTGCCTCTCAGGGTTAACAACTTTGCTTAGCCATGTAAATTCAGAGCTTAGTCAGGCCGATTCTCCGCAGCCGGCGCAGGATGCACGCCGTCCTCGGCACATTAAGCGCTATCTTTGGATACGTCCGTGTGTGTAAAAACCTGTTTGCATGCGTGTGTGTGCACCGAGCGAAGGCTGTGAGGTCTGCGTAAACCTCTTCTAGCAGATTATCTGGATCCTGAGTGTATGTGTGTGTATCTCCATATCATATACATACTGCACATATTCTCAGGGAGAGGTGTATGAGGTTGAAGAGGTAGGACACTTATCTCTCATGGGCAGGACCTAGGTGTCTTCCAGTGGCCCCCAGCTCAGCCAGCCTCCTCCTCACGCGTCCTCCATCCTCTTCCTTCCTTCTCTGAGGCTTTAACACACCAACCCAAGAAGATTTACTCCACGTTGGCACCACCATCAGCTCGCTGGCTCCCAAACAAAGTGAAGAAGCTTAAGGTGATATTTCACTCCAGAGTAGCAGTGCATATTCCCTGTTATAATACAGGTATGTGGAAGCCCTGTCAAAAGTGTTTCAACATCTTGGGTGTAATTCCAGTCTATAAATTTGGGATATAAACTAACAAATATTGTTAACATGAGGCAACTTTGGAGGAAGTTTTGCAAGTTTTACTTCCATTTGGCTTGTCTTACCCTTCTAAAGCCTGGAAAAAAAAGAAAATATGAGTCTGATTCAATCCCATCTTTTCCTGGAGAGATTTGCATTTTTCTTTTTTGATTTTTAAGAATATCTGCTGTCTGTAAACCATAAAAACCTGCAGAGTGAGGCTGTTGGGAATCTTCAAGTCTGCAGTTTCAGGTGAGGGCACAGAAAAAAGTTATTAAACTGATTAGATTTGCTAATGCAAATCTAATCAGCCTAGAAAATTATTGGAAATGTTTGTGAGTAGCGTATGCAGGAAGGAGACAGGTTCTGAATCTAAGATAAAAATGTTTTTGTACAGAATATGTTCACACAACCTAGATTTTAGTCAGAATATCTTGATGAGATGCTGTCTGAAGCTGGTAGGAGAAAGTCTTTATTTACTTGATTCATTTTTAGTGGCACAATAACGTCTCAATAATTATAAGTGTGATAACCGGTATGATGTGACAACAACTATGATAACAAACCAAGACAAAGCTGAAGAAAATTAAACTTTCTTTTCCTTTTTACAAAATCTTGCACTGTTTCCGCTGCATCTATAGCTGCTCATGCATGAAACAAAGAAACGTTTGATGAAACACAACTCTGAGGCTGACTTCTTGCCTTTACAGATCAGAGCGGGGACAAACAGTTTTCATCTGTGACTCCACGTTGACCCTGTTCTCTGCTCGCTCTCAGGTATTTTCCACTCTATTTTTAGAGCCGGGCTGTTCAATGCTTTCCTGATTGATTGTGATCTTGATCAATGGCTGGCAACGACTGGACTCCTGTCCCAATACTGGATCTATAGCGCGTCCCTTCCTCCACTAGCCTGGACTGCTTCCTTCCTTTGTCTGGGACCCAAGGAGGTTTTATCAATGAAGTTCAGCTACAACTTCTCTGTCTTCAGTCATTTCCTGACCCAGTCAATGTCCTGTCTGTGTCCTGGTGCTCAGACACACATTTAGCATGAAACTGGAGGTTTACAAAGTTACTGCTGAGTGACTTTTATGCCGGGGTTCAATCTCAAAACTTTGAAGGGGGTTTAAATTATAACTAATGTCACTTGATGTCAGTTTTACTTAAGAATTTATTTCAGACTTTTAATAGAGTCCAACAAGAATAAACATTTGTGAGTTGAACTAACGCTGCTCTCCATTTACTACCAGAACTTTGACCTTGGATTGATGTCAAACCCAGGTTAACTGTTTTTAAGTTTCAAGTTGGAAAATCATTGTTGTTTGTTAATTGTTGTGAATAGAAACTATGTCAACTAATATTAAGAAGCCAACACTGATATATTTCTCTGTAAATACATTTTGGTTACATTTTATGACATTGTTAAGGCATTTAGATTGTTGTTCTGAAATAAAACCTAAAAAAAAAAAAAAGAAATCACTAGGCATTAAAAATAAATTGCAGGATGATGCCGTTCCCTCAATAAAAGTCTTCATGTTTTACTAAACATGAGTTTTGAAAGAAAAATTTCATAAAAAGAAATATAGAAATGTAGGAGCCGATTGAGAGCATTTCATGGGCCAGGAAAACATGCAAACGCTCTTATAAAATCTCATCTTATTCATCACATGTCAAGAAAAATTAACTTATTCAGCAAATTAAAAAAAAAAAAATCAAGTGAACACATTATTTCACCCACACTTACCCACAGCTGCTCTTCGAAAGAGGGGTTGTTTATTCACACAGTCCTAAAGCACTTTGGACATCCCTGGAAAAAGGAAGAAGTCTAAAATCCGTTCTGTCGGATGTGCAGCTCTCCTCTTTAGGATCAGTCCTGGATGAGCGCTGGCTGCAGAGACCCAAAGCTGAGAGATTCAGGCCAAGCGACGGCCAGGCGAGCGCCGCTGTCAGTCAGTCGGATAGGACAAACAGCTTCCAGAGGATCAAGAAGAAACTCCTCAGAGCTTAGAAGAGACAAAGACCGAAGGGGAAAGAAAAGGACATGAAGTTAGTGTGAAGTCCAGAATCAGAACTCAGCCTTCAGAGCTGAGGAGAAAGAACAAAAGAAGTTATTTAGATAAAAATGACTGCTTTCTGCTCAGTGTTTCACTATTATTTGTACCAAAGCAGATCAGAGTATGTGGTAACAAGCAGTGATCAAATATTGAGAGTGCACTTCAAGGGGAAATTTACTTTCATAGTTCTTATTTGGATTTAAAGAGGCATTTACATCTCACTTTGTTTCTGCTAAACAGTATTCAACGCTATACTCAATCTTCTGATCAGATGTTTACCTGCCACAAATATCCAGATAAGACAAAATCTGCAATGCTGCACTTGTGAAAGTAAAAATAATGGACTTCTCTGTTGCAATCAGAAAACAACTCTGACTACTAAACTGCAGGACAGGACACATTAAAAAATACATACATAAATAAAATAAAAAATTCTGAAACCCAACTGTTTGCTTTGAGCTGGATTTAGGCTTATTGTCCTGTTTGAAGGACAGCGTTGTCCAAACCTCAGCTTCCTTGCAGATGTAACAGTTTGTTCGTTTTTTTCCAAGATTTTGTGATACTTGATATAGTCCATCTTTCCAAGTGTGCTAGTTGGTTGTTATGTGTGAATATGTTACTAAAACATGTTTTGCAATATTGTTCCTTATATAACTGTAATAACAAATACAAGATGGAAACCCCAGCAGCTTAACATCTGACATCATTCTTAGTAAAGTGAGGCCACACAGAAAAAATGAGAACATGAGGAAGAGGAGGAGGAGGGGGTGAAGAGACGGAGTTTAATTTTTCAAAAGGTCTGTCAAGGACACAAAGGTTGGTTCAGATTCACAGACTTCAAAATTGTTTGGGGACCAAAGAGAGGTTAATATGAGCATTTCTTTTGTTTTTTTTCTGAGTAAATTTGGGTAAAAGTTCTTAGGAATATTAGATTTGTTTTTTTAAATAAATGAAGGGAGGCTAGTAGTATGTTTATTTATTCAGTTTTATCTACTCAGAAGAAGGCATTTGAAATGGCAAACACACACACACATGCACACACACACCCTGACTGTGCCATTCCTCCCTAGGTAGCTGTTAGCAGTGTTTCACATGTGTGGAGAAGCTCCCAGCAGAGAAGATTCAAGGTTCTGCCACTTACATCAGGGATCACCATGGTGAAAAATTTATATCACTGACACTCCCTGCATCCCCTTCGCCCCCACATGTGTGTGTGTATGGGGGGTAAAACAGAGGAGAGCACTTTAGTTCTTACATGCTGTAGCAGAGAGCTACATGTGTTACTGCACATGTACAGTAACATTACAACTGTCATGGAAAAGTCATGCAAATTACCAATCAGATGCATTCATCAGAGAAGTTTTACCACCTAAAACCGCTCAGCTTGAGATCCATCCACTCACTTATCTGCCTCCACAGGTGTAGGAAAGTAAACTACACCCTCTTATTTCAGAGCTTGAAATATCAGGATATAGTAAAGCTGATATTGTCTTTACCAGGTTCTAAAATAATGTAAATTCTGCCTCCAGTGTACAAAAATCCACAACAAATTCAGCACTGCCCTTATTTATTAAAATACAGTGAAACTAAAATGGGAAAGGTATGTTTGGGGAAAAAGCTGTGTACAATAAAACGATTTAGTCTGTTAGACAATTAAAAGTTTTTAAATCAATATGAAGATATTTTGTTAAATGTTCCACTGCATATTTGTGTTCAATGTTACTCTTTTGTAGAAACTATGTATACTGTATTCTAGCAGAAAATATATATATATTTTATGTATTTATATTCAAAATATTTTCAGTGAGTATTTGGTGTCTTCAGAATATTGTTGACTTAGTCTCCATTTTTTTTCAGTAGAAGTAGATAAATATTTTTGATCTGAGATAAATTTAACACTATATATATATATATATACCATCAGTCCCATAATTCATTGATTTCTTTATAATTAAAACTTTATTTGACTTACTAAATAATGTACTATTCATCCATTATTGTCCATTTAACTAAACCTATCAATTTATTTATGTATTTGTTATTTTAGGTGTTTTTCTTGCCCTCTTTGTACAGCTCAATAAATATCATTCAATTAATTCACCAATCAATATGATTTATTGTTAATAATTCTATCAGAGCATCCCTATTTGCACTTCAGGACTGAGTGCACATTTCAACTTTCCTCAAGTTGCCTCAAACAGTTAAATTTCATTGCAAACTTTCTTGTTTTATCTGAAACTGTGGAAGAATATTTAATGAAAGTTGTTTTAAAGAGACCATGTGAGCCCAACATTTTCTCACATGCAGCCCCGTCAGAGCAGATTAGGATTAGACGGAAGGAAACAGCATGTCACTCTGTGTTAATCTCTCATAAACTCAGTTTAGGTCTAGTGCAGCTGACAGCTGAGGTCCATTTGGCCTGAGAGACGGCTGGTCGCTGCTGCCATTACCAGCGTCCCATCACACACACATTCATTCGGTGAGGCCTGGAGGAAATGCGGGAGAAAGGCGGCAGCCACCTGAGAGAGCTGATCCACGCAAGTGCCTCGGTCAGCAGCTTCCTCTGGGCTTTTTAGCCACTTTCCTCCTCTAATTCAGCTCACAGGTTCACGGGTTCTGCTCAAGACACGTTTCGGGTTGGCTTGACGTCCGCGAGTTCTGCAGTGGAACATTCCCAATGTGTTTCTCCAGGTGTGAGTAGAGCTGCCCCTTAAATCACATATTTCTCCATCCTTTTTTTTTTTTTTTACCTCCTTCACTACTTCTTGATGCTCCATCTCTGATCCATCAGTACCTAAAGCGCCCAATGACAAAAAGGTCCCAGCTGATGGACAGGCGGCTCATCAGGAGGGACGTGTTCAGCCTATTGAAATCTACTTATTATCAATTATTCACGGACACACCGCGTTCTCCCTCTGATTCCTCCCACAGAGCGACTGGTGGAGGCAGAAAGTAAATCTCCTGGCCAACAAACAAAACCAAAAACACAACCAGAGACGAGGACACGTTTGAACCAAGCAGACGCTGCTTGATGAAAAATGCTTTTAGAAAAGTCAGAGACCAAATCACAGGCCTGAACAGGAAAAGAGTGTCGTCTTCATCAGAGCTCTGACACTAAAGTGGTCTATTATAAATACACTGAGATGTTTAATAGCAGAAAATAATTTATGCAGTTAAATTCCTGCTTTCAGTCTCTAAAATATCATTAAGTATTATAAAGGTGTAAAAATAACAATACAATAAACAAAATAATTATAAGACTTTAGTTATCCAGTTTTGTTTCGGCTCCGTTTTCATTAGACAATAAGTTTAGCCTCCAGAAAAAAAAAGAAGCAATGGAACAATGAATTTTGCTCCAAACTTTGACTAAGCCAAGGATCTATGGCTATGGCACCTCAATTGTCGCTCTCATGCAACCAAATAAGTCATATTTTTAATTATAAAGGCAGTTAGAAATAGTTGTTCTACCAGTTCCTCTATGTTTAAATGCTCTATCTGTATAGAATATCTACAACAGAAGGGCAGAAATGGTACAAAACTTCTAAAGTAGTGTAAAGTTGTTCAGCTTCAAATTATGTTTTTCAAATTATTTTTTTTAAATAGGCTGCATATCTTTTGTTGTTTTCCATGGTTATGAAAAGGACTCATTCAGAAACCTCGTGCTACAAAATAATTTAAAAAATAATAATAGAAATATATTTTAGTTAAATTTTATTAACTTTCATAATAAAAAAAGTAATTTTGTTCATTTTCAAAATCTTTTTGTGCGGCTCTAGACACATTTTATTTAGCAGGACCAAGAGCAAAGATGGTCCTTTGATTAAAAAAGTTACTGGTTATGTCTACTCAGTAAAAGGCTTATGGTGTGAAAGAATTTGTTAAAGTTCAAATATTAAAATAGTTTTCAAGGCACTTTTACTTCTGATAGAAACAGGAAAATCAGCTTGTATTTTTGCTAAATGTTAAATTAAATATTGTATATATAATTCTAACTAAGCAAAAGTAGCTGCAGGAATTGAAGTTGTTCTCTTTTTAGATATCAAGTCAGTCTCACTTTTAGGAGATAAACGCAGCAAATCTATCCTCCTCCTCGTTACAGCCGGAGCTGCAAAAGGATTTCCAGCTGTGTGTAAAGTGGCGGCCGTCCCCTGTTCCCTCTGACTCTCCTATTGAACATTTCTTGTTTTTCAAGGTGAGGCAAACCTTTTTCTACTACTCCTCCTCCTCTTCTATTTCGAACTTCTTAGCTTCCCATTAACCCTTCCAAACCGGATCCCGGTCCGCCCAAATCCAGGCTCAGGAGGAGACCGGCCAGAATGAATAACAGGGGCCGAGGAGGGTCAGCTGAAAGGCATGATGGGACTTATCATGGAGCACATATGGGAATTGTGGGGGATTTGAGCGGGAGCGTGGCGGACACAGGAATGGATCAGCCTGTGACATCATTAACCGTCCGCTTGGATTTCTGGGATTTCCGTAAGCCAGGCGGTGAAGGGTTGGGTGAGTCGATTTGTTCTGTTGGGGGGGAATATGAGCGATTGAGGGACCCAAAGTGGGCGATTGGCCTAGAAGCTGATATTGTGGTTTAATTTAAATTTTATTTATTTATTTATTTTTTTAGAAATAAGAGCTGAGAAATTCAGTGAGAAACTCTTCCTGCTCACATTTCCTCTGATTTCTACAGATGAAATAAGATGCATTAAAACACACACGCACACACACACACACACAAATCTGCTCTGTCTGTTCTGCTTCCTGAGTGGGTGAGCTCTGGAGGCTGAGTTTGGGAGCATCAGGAGACGGGTTTGTCTCCGTCAGCAGCTCTGGTTGCTTGATGGTCGGACTTTGTCGAGGTGTTGTTTTTCCTCCCTTCGTTAGGCTCGGCGTTAATTACTAATCTCACGGTCCAGCGCAGGACACTTGTGCTAACGTTGACTCTCTCACACTAATGAGGGAGAACGCAGACAAACAGAGCGGGATTTACGGCACAACACATGAGCATTATTTCATTGTCTCACACACATCAAGAGACACAAAAAACAATCAGCAAAACTGGAGAAGGAAGCTTCCAGAGTGTTTGGTTTGTACACACACATGAACGGAAGGTTGGCCGGTAAAAGCGAGGCTGATTTAAGTCAGTCACAACTTCTTTTGTGGAGAGAATACCTTCACAAGTAAATGCATGTGAGAGTGAAATTCAAACATTGGCTTATGAAAAATATGCAGTCCACAAATGTGCCATCTGTACATACATGCACACACAAGTAAAGCAGCAGCATGCTAAAGTGCCAAACCAGCAAATGTCCACCTCACACCAGATGCAGCATCGTGACCCCGTAACCTCTTCGCACACGCATGGAAAAGGAAAAAATGTTTGCATTTCTGTGGTGCTTATAGGACCATCTTAATGCAGAACCCACTTCACTGTTAATGTTAACTCCAACCAACTTTATAAACTTTTCAATGCTATTTATTTATGAAGATATCTCCAATTACTGCCTTTCAGGACATAACCTGCTTTATTTGTAGTCTGAGGTTTTTAAAGGTATTCTTAATTTGGATGTGTTCTGAATAGCTGCGTTTTAAAGAGGAAGGCCCAAATAGGGCTTAAAGAAGGTCTTTAATTTAAAAACCGCTTACAGCCTGTCTTCCATCATGCTTTTCATTGGAAACCTAGAGCTCTTTGGACAAATCTTATAATTCTTGTAAACTCAGGAAACTGATCTTGAGAGAAAGAAATGAATCATGATTCTCACATGTTTTTGTTCTGACATGTCCCTTCAAATTGTGCTTTGCTTTAAACTGTCTGTGTTCACTTCAAGAGGCTCCCTCCACACTACACAGAGACCAACCAGGGCCCAGTGACCAAGCCACATCAGTGTATGCAGATCCCTCTGAATGAAGATGCTGCCACCATATATTATTTAGTTTTTCAGAAACATATTCAATCCAGTCTGACAGAACTAGAGCTATTTTGGAGAAATGGTAAATATAGAATAAAAACTTCCAGTTGTACTGTAATTTCTCAAAAATATTGACTCAAAAAGGCAGAATACAAAGACCTCACCAGGTGTTTTAGCTGAGAAAAGTGTATGCCCCCTCACGCAGTAATAAACTGCTTGTGTTGGCCTTTCATATCACCAATCGAAGAATAGTGTTGTAATGTGACAAGATCTGGAAAAGAAAATAAGTGCATGAATACTTTTGATAGACTTTTTCTGTCTCAGTATGCTTCATATCTGCGAGCGATTCTCTTCCATCTTTTAACATTTCTCATTTCCTAACATTGTCCTCCAAACATCCTACGTTTAGTGATAGATTCCCAGGATCTTGTACTGGTCCTCGCAAAGATGATAATAATAGTAAAAAAAAAAACCACAAGAAAACATTTTCTCAACAAGAACACTACCTCGCCTGCCCCCCTGAGGGACAAAACAATGAATGACCCCAATGATGACCGTATCAGTGCTGCTGGGGCAGGTGGCATCCTCTGGGGTGCAACATGACCGTGGATGTGTGTGTGTGTGTGTGTGTGTGTGTGTGTGTGTGCGCGTGCGTGCGTGTGTGTGTGTGAGGGGGATCAGTGCATATGGAAGAGCTGAGTGAGGCACCTCTGGGCCCAGGTGATGCCATCGGTCGCTGCACATGTGTAAGTTTACTCTCGCATGTGTCTTCCACACTTTACCCTCTGGTTTCCAAGCGCCAGGTGACGGGTGTATATCGACGGGCCGAGTGTGTGTGTGTTTTTCTTTCTTTTTTTTGCTGAGATGTGAGCAGGCGTATGTGTGTGTTGGAGGCAGACGCAGCATTTTAAAGCTCGTACTTCAGCACAAAGGGAGCTGTGCTAGCTAACCATCAGCGCTTTACCGCCAGCGTCCAGCTCTGAGGGGAGGTGTCGAACCTCCTGCACACCCACCTCCCATCCACCCCCAACCCCCTGTGGCCCCGGTAGGGTGATGAAGGAGAAACCGTCAATAAGACGAGAGGCCACGCAGAGGTTCAAACAAACTGCTGTTAGAGACACAAACCAACACGCCTCAGGCCAAGGCCTCCTCTTCTCTGTTCTTCTTCTGTGGTCTTCACTGTCGGCGTTTCGGCTGCTCAAAGAGCCCTTTTATCATGCACGTCACTGAATCCACCCTCTTCAGCACTTTGCGCGTTTGATTACATCTGTTTATGTGCTGCTGTTGTTGTTTGCTCAGCCACTCTGTTGTGTGTGTGTGTTGGGGCGTGTGTGTGTGTGTGTGCGTGCGTCTGCGTGTGTGTGCGTTCTCCTAAACCAACCTGCTGACAGAAGGTCTGTCCAGTTTACACAACCAGCTCTGAGGGCATTTCTGAACTTGAAACGATGTCTTCAAAGTTTACTCTGACAAAAGCGGCTGCGTGTACACATTCCCTCTGTGTGTGTTTTAGCTGCCGGCTGGACTTCAGCTGCGCATCAGGGTTAAATCTGGATCTTTGCACACACACATTAAAGTCAGGACCTGTGAGTGAAGTTTTGCACCAGTTAGGCTAGACTTTTGATCCTAACTGATGTAAAGTGAAAGTGCAGAAACAGAAATCTGAGATTTTATGCTGCTTCAGCATGCCTTATATCTGTTTAATCTGATTAGATAGCAGGGTTTTAGATGCAACTGCACACCTGTGACGCTGCTCAAATATCTACACCAAATCATAATCTCCCCTATTTCCTCAAATGCATTAAACTATACTTTTTAATTATAATATGAATTTTTCAAAGTTTTGAACATATACAAAACAAGACTTAAAGACTGGTGTCCAAAGTCAATCCTCAACCCTCTGAATTGCATGTTTTCATGTCCTGAATGACATGAAAACTTAATTAGCAGGTCAGATATAGATAATATCCTTAGGAGGTAATTCAGACATTTGATTCGCTGCATTGAAGAAAGGACACATCTAAAACCTGGAAGGCACCG
Source organism: Poecilia reticulata (assembly GCF_904066995.2). NCBI lineage: Eukaryota > Metazoa > Chordata > Actinopteri > Cyprinodontiformes > Poeciliidae > Poecilia > Poecilia reticulata. Next base: position 11,679,543 of record NC_088833.1, on the reverse strand, counting down.
GCCTTTCAGAGACTGGAGTTTAAAGAAAAATTAATTATGGCTTCCAGAAGCGTTGTTGCAGCAAATTTCCTTTCTTTTACTGGTGAGTTTATTCAGTCTGATTGAAAGCTCCAACTTTCATTCACTGAAATACAATGGTATTCTAAAGGCACACTACACACTTGAAGAAATAGTTGAAAAAAGTACAACAGTAATGAAAGACTTCTACTTTAGCCAGACACATTGATGAAAGCTGTAAGGCTTCCTGCGCACACACACACACACACACACACACACACACACACACACACACACACACACACACACACACACACACACACACACACACACACACACACACACACACGCACACGCGCACACACGCACACACACACACACACACACACGCACACGCACACACACACACGCACACACACACCTCACACACACACCAGTAGTGTTCACACAACTGGTGTTGGAGTGACCTGTGGAAAGATAAGTTGCTGAGTGTCCTGTCCGGTGTGTTGTCATGCAGGCCTGCGTGTCCTCTGACCTCAGATGATGCCCATGATTAGTTTTTATGAGTCTCTAATGAATGCTTATGCAGCTTCTGACCAACTCTGATTAATATTGATGAGACGCTGGAATCGCTGACTTGCAGCTTTCCAGAAAGACTTGATTATGACCCTCACATGTTAAAACACAAATCCGTGTCAAGAGGGACGAAAGGGAGACCGGTGGCACCAAAATATAGCATCACACAAAGGATGGAAATGTTATTGCGGTAAGAGAAAGACATTTGCATTACAAAGCTGAAAAAAGGCATTTAACAAATGTAAGTTTTGAATTCAACACCAGTTATTTGTAGCTCGTGAGCTGCAATATTAAAGATGCAGTAATTTATCACTGAATCAACTTAAAGTATTAGCCTAAAATAAATGTGGGTTTTCAGAAATGATCATCAGTGGGTGTGTTTTAATATTATTGAATTCAAAACTAGCAACACAATTTAATTTTGGAGGATCATAAAAACTGTTAATATAGGGGTCGAGGTAAAAGAACTTCACACGTTTTACAGAGAAAATTTCTCAATTATCCTAAAGATTCAAGCCATTAGCTTTTACTTTACTTTTGTTTTAACCAGTTTGAATAATAAACTGAACTTAACTGCATTGTTTAACCATTAAAACTGAATTGAAACGTATGTAATAGACTTTGAATCTCCACATTTGGATTAAATTGACTTGTTTTTGTAAAGTGCCTTGAGACGAAGCCAGTAGGAGCTTTATGAATTGAATTGGTCCAGTTAACCTGAAGGAGGAATGCAAACAGGCCACCCAGAAAACCAAAAAGAGAAAGTGACCCATTTAAAACAATTTTTTTTTAAGTTTTAAAGACAAAGGATGCACTAACACAATATTCAAGGAAAGTTTGATACAACTTTTTTTGACACAAAAAAATATCAAAAAGTATCACATATGTGTGTGCGTGCATGTGTGTGTGTGTGTGTGTGTGTAAATGGCCCTATACATTTAGCAATCTAATGCATTTCATTTCATTTACACTGCACTTATAACCACTATTGCACCAACAGTGCTTCACTCAAATGCCAAATATCAGAGTGCATGGTTGTGCAGTTTTAGCAGCGAATTACATATAACCGGGGCAATGCTTTTTATTGGCCTAATGTAATATTCCAGTCTTGAATGTTGTGTGTTTATCAGCTGCAAGCAAAACAAAAAAATCACAATAAATATAAATAACGGCTTGAAAATATACAGTATATTTATATAATGTGTTTCACTTAATGAGTTTGCTGAAATATGAATATTTCAATCACATTTTAATTTAGTGCGTAAGTGTGAAGTTGCTGATATTCATGAAGTAACAGTTGCAACAAGATTTAAATAAAATTTGTGTGTTTATTAGGGGCGTTTCTCTTCCTGGCTGGAGTGAGAACTATCTCCTTGGTAACCCATCACCTTCCCACCCCAATATGAAGCTGACCTCCCGCTGGGTGAAATGACACCCCCTTCCCCTCACATCTCATCAGTTTACACACATGCACACACACACTGAGCTGCATGTTTCATTAATATGTAATCAGAACTGTTTCTATGACATATCACACCAGATTTCGAGCATCACAGAGGTTCTGGTAGGAGGTGGATGAGGAAACCATCAATACAAAAGTGTCACATCCATTCTGGGACACACACATGCACATCTTCCATGCACCGATTAAAAAAAATCAAAAAGTAAATATGTACAGTGCATTATAATCAGAAGGGAATCATTGATAGAGAGTGAAATCAGTACCGATGCTTCTGACTGCAAAATATTAATGCATCATTTTACAGCGAATGAAACAAACAAGTGTAGTGAAAGTCAAAGTCACTGAGTGTAGTCAAAATCTCTGATTAAAACCATAATCCTTTAAGTTTTAAATTGGGTTAGGCTGAGTAATTATGAGCAGTCAGTGTCTTCCTTGCATCAAGCTACAAAGTGATACCACTGACTTATCAAAGTCCAAACGCAAAAGCAGGTACTGAGTCTCCCTAACCAACATCTATTCCTCTATATTACATTACATTAAACTATGAATTAGCTGTCAGAGCACTTACTGCTTACATAAAACAAAGATTTTACATGAATTAAACCTCAATAGTCAAAGTTCCACATGAGGCCTCATGTGTTCATGTCACAACTCCTGTAATCCCCATAAATCTGGATCCAGGAGTAAAACCACAGCACAAGTCCTGTGTTTACTGTCGGTTCTCTGAGTTGCCCTCACTGTGGGGTGAGAATGTCTGTGGGTTCCCCCGAAGAGCGTCGGCTGCATTATTTATTTACATGTTTTCCTCTAACAGGTTTTACTTTTCCTTACTTGAATTGTTCAGTTCATATGCTGCATTAAAGGCTGAAGGCATTTAGAATTTTTTTTTTATTGTGATTGATTTGTTATATGCATTTTTTGGTTTGTTCATGGTTGTTAAAATCAACTCTCTCCATTATGAATCTAATGGTTGATATTTTTACAATCTGCTACCTGATAAATTACATCTTGATTTAATTGGTTGAGATTGTTTTTGCAAAGTGCTGCAGAGCCTTGACCGTCAATGCACTTTTGTCATTTTGAAAACCATAGAGCTAAAAGAGCATGCCCACTGTTTATTGACTATATTAAACAAATTGTCTTTAATAAGTCTATAAGCATATAAATTAATATATAGATTGTTTATAGGAAGAAATTATAAATATTTTTATGCCTTGGGATATGTCTTTCCTTATTTCTCAACAAAAATATAAAAGGAGATTACTATTATTTTTCTTTCCTCATTTTTGTTGAGTCATGCTTTGTGAAAGTTTGATGTTGACATGTTTGTGATGTAACTGGACCGGTTTGGCGTAGCAGATTTTTTAAAAAAAAAATTATTTTCCATCTTTCAGCGTGAAGTTTCATTTTTCCTCTACTACTTAGAAGCGTTAGATAGATTTTAAATTATGGAAAGATAAGATGTTTTGCTTAAATTATTGCTTCTATAGTCAGTTTAGCTGAAGCTGTGGAAAAAAGAGGCCGAGGACTGGGCACGCTTACATATCAGAAACACTAATTTGGCCCAGAACAAAGATTTATCATCACAGTTTGGAGACAAAAGCTTTGAAACATTGTGAGTCTGCAGATGCTTGAAGCTGACTCAGTTAAACTAAATGTGAAGGGTCAGTGCTGGAAAGGAACTACCATTTTTCTGTTTGAGCAAAATTACTTAATAACTTCCCCTTCTGGCTCAATCCAAGAAGTGAAAGCAAGGAAGTACAAGGAAATTTTAATAATTTTATCTCATTTCCAAATATTTTCTGCTGTGTAACATGTATTTGAGACCCCCACCTCCACCCAGTGTTATGGTCCTGCCTCAGCAAAGTTTTGCTTTTTTTAAAACCGAACATCCTTTCAGCTCTGACGGTGCAGATCTGTTAATAACATCCCACAAACAAGCAGAAATGTGACATATAACAGAACTTTGCATTTCGCTGAAAGGGAGCAGAAGCACAACACAAAATTCGTCCTTAAATCTTAATAAAGGTCATGCAATTTTAATTGAGATAAACAGGCCTGGTCGAGCGGACTGCAGAGAATGACTTATTCATGGAGGCCTACCTGACCCACACCTGCAGGCGGATGAAGGAGGACTGCCAACATGTGTCCAGCTGCTGCTCACACTGATGCCTTGCTGCTAATCCAATTCAAGCAGGACAGGAGAGGTTGTGGTGTCGATGTGAACATATACAGTAGGTGATGTAGAAAGGGAGAAAGATGAGCAGATGCCCCTTCACAGTTAATAAAACTCCTGGTAACAATGTACAAAATAAATAACCAAATCTTCTTCTGAAGTTGCAAAATCTCAGATTAAAAATTTTCTGTCATTTTATTCAGTGTGGGTTTTTTTTTCTTTTATAAATACGCTGCTGGTGCTCTGTTCTTGATACTTTGTACAGTACAATTTGCCAATAGGAGAACATGTAGTTCTCAATTAGTTAATCCTTATTTCTCCAAGTCCTTTTGTCATTATGAATGAAGAAATGTGTGTAAATAACAAAAATCATCACAGTAAAACATAACCCATCAATAAATATTTAAAGAGGAAAAAAAACACTTGAAAATGTATTAGAATAGTATGTTTGGTTAGATTCTTCTTGCTGTCATTACAGTCCTGTTTAAGAGACTTTGTGTTTTTGCTGTTTTAGGCAACTGATCATAAATTTCTCCCACAGTTATTTTGTGAAAGTTTGGGAACTAGTGATCTATGGTATAAATGCAAATAATCATGTTCTTTAGATATTATGTTTGTAATGTTTTAGCACATCTCATGTGACTGGATTTCAATTTTCTGAATAACTTTTGACTCCCGAGTCTCAGGTCAGGTTTCAGTATCTTTAAAAATGTTATTTCTTGCCATGTTAAAAAACAAAAGACTTTACATCCATCAGCTCTTTAGACGTTATGTCTAAGCTCCCTATTTTTTTTTATTATTGAAAAAGTAGAACAGTAGCTTTCAGAAACTCTGGATGAGAAAACGTTTTGATCATTTTGATGGTATGAAGCTGAAGAGACAGCTGTCCTCAGAGTCTTCAATGTTTGCTAAGGGATGCGAGACAATTTGTAGGGTAACTCCAGTCCTTGAGGGTTGGAGCTAAGTGATATTATTTCCTCAACGTTAGGGATCCTCACCTGTGCGGTTATCATCTGTTCTAAAGGAAAGTTAGATAAACTTTATGAATGATGTTTTCAAGTCAAAGACTTGTTTGTTTTTAATTTGTGGCATAATACTTGAATTGTAGAGAATTTAAACTGCCATACTAGTACATTTACGATGTGTTAGGTTTTTTTGTAAATTTAACTGTTTTATCTTTATTCTCATGGACATTTTTGTTTAATTTTGAGTTGTTTTGTAAATGCCTTGCAGAGTTTTATCAGTGATGATTTTATTGCTAATTTTATTATTTGAGTGTCTCGCTTTGTTCAATTTAATATGCATCTGAGTCATTGCTTCATATCTCTCTAGAGAGTTGTACATAAGAAACATGTTTTAGAAGTAAACATTCTCTCTGCGCTTACTTTGGTTATCCAGCTTCAAAAACATGAATGCTAGATCAGTCAGAGGTTGGAAACCCTACGGTGGTGCCTGGCCATGTTGTCCTGGTAGCTCGCGCCTCCTGCTGAGATAGAGCAGGTGCAAAGAATGAATAATTACAGTACAGCCTGAAGTTTTACGTCAGTCAGAACAGGTCGTATATCCAGGAGCAGGTCTTCATGGCGGGTCTTGAAACAAAATGCCATATGAAAAGTCACAACAATTCTCAGGAGAACATTTAATAGTAAAAACCTTTTCAAACAACTGCGTTGAAAGTGCTTAATCAGGAAAAAGAAAACGCTCCTTACTGTGAGCAAGTGAACACCACGCGCTATGATCTGAGACAAACTCCAACTGGAAGAGAATCCGAGCTAAAACTCTCACTTGAGTGAAACTGTGAACCAACAGTGAACACGAACGATGCGTCTCTTAAAAACAGCAGCGGCGACCGCATCAATAGCAGCAAAGGTAGAAGGATTCTCAGTCAGGAACAGCACAGCTGGCCCCAAACTGCCAACATCTTTCACCACAAAAAATAGCTCTAAATAAAAAGGCAACATGTCAGACAAGAAGCTTCTCTTTTCTGCTAACTTCCTTTACTTTTTCTCCATTTTTGCCTCCTGTTCTCGTACTGTGACGGCTCTGTCACCCAACGGGGGCTGCCATGACAGTTTGGGCGCTCCGTCTCCTCCGTATGCCGTTGGCACCGCTGACTCTGCACTCCTTCACCGCAGTCACTTCTTCATTCTCTTTACTACTTCCCTTCCTCGTATTCCTGCATAACTCCTGTGCGCCGTATTAAACAGGCTAAATGAGGACGAGCGTTTAAAAGGCAAAAGCTTTGAATGTACCCCAGTTTAAGTAACAAGAAACAAGCAAGACAACGTTGTACTGCTGCTTTGTGTTTCACTGGCAGTCACAGCGTGTTTTCTCCCGCTCTAATATTCTTATTCTTTATTTCTTTGAGGAAAACTTTTGGCAAACTTTAACTACAACATTTCACGCATGGTAGATGTTGAAGTTGTCCATATTTAGAGTCTTCTGCTGTTTTTCCTGGCACCTGTTTTCCCAACTGAACTTTCCAGCTACTTCAAAAAGAGGTTGCATGAATTTAAAAGGAGAACTAGCCACCAGATTCTGCCCATCAATACACTTGATCAGTTATACATAGATGGTGTGACCACCTCAATTAGAGCAGGAGTTTTAGCACTTTGCTGTTGTGTTGCATGTAGTAGTGTGTCGGCACGTCAAGACAGAAAGACAAGAACCCACTGTTGGGGCCCATTAACCTGAGAATGGTTGTAAGAATATTTCTAATCAACTTCAAGTCCATCATTCTAAATAAAAAATGTTTCTCACAATGTATTTCAGGACACTTCCAAACTTATCAGGAACCAAATTTATTTGCAGCAAACCAGCAAAATTCACCCCGAGATCAGGCTATGCAGAGCTCAGAGACATAGCAAAAATGCCAAGGACTTTCCTGCTCTAGAGACCTCAGTTAGTATGTTAAATGTTGAAGATAAAGACTGCTCAATTAGAAAAAGACTCACTGACTCTGGGTTGAAAATCTCTTTTTTCTAAAGAAGACATGACGGCATGAGTTTCTTGAGGTTCCATCCTATTGAAACACAGGAAGCCTGGAGGAATGTCCTTGTTTATGCTGCAAAAGAACTGTTAAGCATGGTAGTGGAGTGATGATCATTTGGACTTGATTTTCAGTTATATGCCATCTGGCAACTTACAGTCACTGAGTGGACCGTGAACTCCTCTTTATCTCAAAGTATTCTAGTCACATATGAGCTGTCTGTCCAGCAGCTGAGGATGACCTCAAACTGGGACATCAACAGGACAATGGTCTCAAGCACAGCAGCAAATCTACCAAAGAATATCTGGAAAAGAACCAAAGTCTAGTACCAAAGTCACATAAGTCCTGAGGGTAAGAAAAAAATAGATTAGACTTCCTGAGTTTAAAAGTACTTTACCTTTTAAGGAACTTAACAAAATGATATTTATTTTATGCCATAAAATAAATATGGCATATTATTCTGTTCTATAGCCTGAACAGTATAACGTCTTCAGGCTATAGATTTGAGTTTGAAACTAAATACCAGCAATAAAACTTATGGAGTATGCCCCACAAAAAAAAACATCATTTCCAACATAAGTTCTTCTAATAAAGTTTTATTTATTATACCACAGAAAACATCAACCGAATGAGATAAGCAACTTTAAATGAAACCAAAGTTTCACTACTTTAAGTGAAAGTAAATGTGTAATGCATACTTTCCAATAAATAAACACACAATTAAAACCCCACAATTCACTGAATTGGTTTGTTTTCCATTTGCATCCTTTGGCTGAGTCTTTATTAAGGAAGTTTTGATGTCAACAACACACTTAAGATCCTTCTGTGAGCGGTAAAATGTATTTAAAAGTTAAATGTGCCAATAAGCAACTTTACCGTTTCTTCCATTCCTGAATACTCAGATTAACTTCTTGGAGGTGAAGATGTCAGTGTTGGATCTAAAAGGAGGAATTGGATATTATCGCAATTAATTAAAGACATGTTATTTCCTAACAAAATAACATTTACTTATGAATTTAATTTTGATTAAATTCATAAGTAAACAAGAAGACTGTTTTAGCAAATTGCAAATGTTGGTCAATTATTTGGCTGATTTTTCAGAAATTTGGTTTCTGTTAGATATAATATTTGGTCTTGCTTGCGATATCAGAAAAGAACAGACTCAGCCAAATCCTTATCTCCTTATCTCTACATTCAGTAGACGTAAAGTTGCTCTTTTTATTTCCACGTCTTCACAAACTTGACTGTGTGTCCTTTCAGCAAGACAAACGTGACAGAACCCAGTTAGCAATCAGTACACAGACACTCCAAGCTGGTCAGTACAGACAGTGTGTGTCTGCCTCCAGGCCTGTGTCCTCACTGTGTGTGTCAGGCTCAGTGACACCTCAGTCACTTCAGTTTGCAGCTGCGGTGTGTTTGCCACATGACTGCCTGCCCAGTCCTTTATGTGTGTGGACATGACGCACGACAGGAAGTGGTGTTGGGTTTTGTTTTGTTTTTCACTGAGACCTGACTGTTTAACTGGCCGTAAGGGATGCTTTGCTATGGGGTGGGGTTGTATAGAGTAGTTCTTGGTAGTGAGCATTTTACATATGTATAACCAAATGTATTTCTGCTTGGGGAAACATGGTGAAATTGTCACAAAATGTCAAACCAAAAGCTAATCAAAGCAGGAATTTGTTTAGTTTTAGCACCATCTAAAGCAGGGGTCCCCAAACCATGGCCCACGGGTTGGATCCGGCCCGCCTCCACATTTGGTTGGCCCCCTGAACAATACCAGAGAGCATTCTGATTTTTTTTCATTTACCGTATTTTCCGGACTATAAGCCGTTTATATGTGGATTTTTCTTCAACCACCAGGGGGCTCTTTAGCAGGAAGTGAATCATTGGAAGTCTGGTTACTTGCGAGCCAACATTGAGCCCACAAGCAGCAAAATGAGTAAGAAACAGATCAGATGTTTCTTTGCAAAGGGGAAAAGGCCCAGAGAAGAGACAGGAGAATGGATTTATCCCGGAGCGGTAGGTGAGTCCCACATTACAAGCCCGCTCTACGTAATGAGGCAATGAAGTTTCAAGCTGCTTTGCCACATAGAGACCAAGCAGGCTGTGGATATAAGCAACACTTCAGGCGTTATTGTCTCTTGTCACTCCCAGATGGGACCGTCTCGTTGCAGAGAAACAAGCTCACGGCTCCCGTTAGTCATTATCGTGAGTAAACATTTTCACGAAAGTAAAATGTTCATTTTTGTGGTGCTTCTGTTATTTTTGAAGGGATATATATAAACGTTACCATAGCGACCAGAGTCGTTTGGGCAGTGGTCGAGAGGAGATGAGTAGAGCTTGTGAGTTTTAAGTCTGGTTTAGACGGAAAGATCTAAGAATTGTCGGCCGATTCTCCAAACCTCTGTGACCACAGAGCTGAAAAGTACAACAGGTTCGATCGGTTCGTGTGTCCAAGGCAGGAGCGACACGAACTGATTCCAGTCACGAACATCCCGATTTCAGAGGATAATCCAGTAAAAAACTCCAACATAGCGGGAATTTAGAATAACCAAACACGGATGACGATGTAGAAGCAATAGTGATAGTTTGTGGAGTCATTTTAAGAGATAAAATATGTAACAAAAAGAAAAGATGGTGGATAAAAGGACGGGAGCAGCCGCTCTATTTGCTGCACTATGATTTGGAGGTGAATATGTTTTTTCATAGTTAACATTTTTAACTGAATAAACATAATAATGACCTTTAGATTTAATTAACATTTCCACATATCATCTCCGATATCTACCGACTCTCAGTTGCGCGATATGTCAGCTGTTTGGGATTCCCCTCCGTTCTTACGTCACCGCGCTTTTTGATTTTCTACCTGTCACATTCAACAGGTTGTATTCTCGTCCCAAGTCAGGGAAAACGGCTGCGATAAAAGGGCCAAGACAACCCAAATAGGGCATATTCAGTATTTAGTGGGAACACCAACATGCAGAAGCCTTATCTGACTGTTCATCCTCTTCCCCCGCTCACTCCCGGGCCGCAACAAAATTTTCAAGACTTGACCGGTCCGCGGTAATAAACAGGTTGGGGACCACTGATTTAGCACATGCTATAGCAACACGAAGGATCAGCACTTTTACTGTTACAGTTACAGTTCGGAAACTACTGTAATCGGTTCTGTTACATCTAATCTTGGCAACTTTTTCTTTCTCAACCCTAATAAATGTGATATTCAATTGACCTGTTATGACTCAAATTTTGGCTGTCCGCCCCCCTCTGCTGCTGCTGCTGAATCGTTGTGGAAAACCTGGAGCGGAGAGATATCTGCGGCTTATATGTGTATGTTTGCTGGTTTAAAAAAAACAAAAAAACTTTGGGGTTGTGGCTTATAGTCCTGTGCATCTCATAATTGGGAAAATACGGACTATAATCCTTCCTGGAATTTTTCTGTGAAGAACCCAGAGAGGGTTATTTGGTTATTATTTATTTCATTAATAGTGTTATTATTTATTTCCTGACTTGTTCTGTGAAGAACCCAGAGAATGTTATTTGATTGTGCTTTCTGGAAAACAATACATTTTTACATTTAGGCACTCCTGCAATCGTTACACTTTTTCTGTTACAAACTGACTCCCGCCCCCCACCAGAGAAGGGAGAAGTTATGTGGCCCTCACAGAAAAAAGTTTGGGGACCCCTGATCTAAAGCAAATGGTAGCTGAAACCTTTCCCTCAGATTCATTAAGCAATACAAGTATTTTTCTAACACATTTTTCAGTCATCATTTCATTCAGTTACACCAGTTCCATAAGGAGAAATGGAGCAGAATTGGAGCAGACTACTATGAGAAGTATGTGGAAAGTTGAACATGAATGGAATGAGATAAGCAAGCAAGTTTATCTTAGGAAAAGAAAAACAAGAAAAACTTGATGTTCACAGATGCACTTAGTCCAATGTGACTCGGCTTGAGCTATTTGCAAATGAATAATGGGTACAAATGAATCTGAAATCACTGTTGAACTTAGCTTCTCCATGCAGGTTCATGGATAAGCTCATATCCATCTGAAGTGGTCAAAAGACAAAAGGAAAAAGACAACTTGGACAGACTATCAACCTTCCTCAGATTTATTTCTGTTTTCAAAGACAGAAACCTGTCAAAATGTATATTTTTCAAATGGATTTTGACTTTTATAGGTAAGAGATTGAGTCTGAAATGTAGCCATCTAAAGACAGACATAGTAGCTAAAGTGATGATCAGAATGAGCTTTTTTTCCCTTTGGTTTGTACACACAAAGAATTTTATTTCAGTTCCAATTTGTTTTAACATTAAGACATTTCAAATATACAGTATTTCAATAAAAAGGGACAAAATGAAAGTGTACAGTGTAATTCATGTAACTAATGAATTTTTGACTGCAAACTAAAAAATGTCTGGTTAAGAGATTAAATCTCAGACGTCCTCCTGCTTTTACAGGGAGACCACATCAGTTGTATGACAAGAACTGTTCTCCCATGGGGGCTAAAATAAAAACGAGAAAGTTAAATGTGCCGTTTAACTTATACAGATGTTCGGTTCCACATACGAGGCTAAGACACACCGTAAGCACTTTCCCCTGGCATTTATAGTTAATACTTACAATCTGGACTGAAAAGTGCCTTTCTGAGCTTCCTTCCAAGATGGCTTCCTCATTACATTAAACCTGTGGGTTCTGTGGGCTATGTGTCCAGTCAAGACTGAGTGGATGTGAGTAGAGTGTCTTGCACTGTGTGTATGTGGTCTCAGTGCAGGAAGCCAGTCTGTGGTGTGGCTGCAGGCCAGACCGAGTGGAATAATTGATTGCCGATTGACCCTCCACTGCCACTGCGGACAGTCTTCTCCACTGCATTACTGCACAGACTGACCAACAGCAGCTTCATGAGAATATGAATTATTCAACTGAGTGAAAAACATCAATTGAAAAAAAGAAACATTAGTATGTCAGTATGTATTTCCTACAGGCTCTTTGAATGCTATAAATTAGAACAACAAATAATAGTGCTACATAAAGGATACAGAGACTCCAAAAAAGCTCTTAATGTGAAACATTCAAGTATTTCTTTATTGATAAAGTGGGAAAAAAAAATTCAATAAAAGTTAGGATTGGTGCCTAATCGTTACAGGGATATCTCCCTAGCTGGCCTTCTTAATCCAAATCCACAAAAGATTTACTTCACCACATTAAACTAAGATCTCAATTACAGAATCATAACTTTATTTTGGGAGAGTGGTACTGCATTAACATTAAATTTTTATGTTGGCTACCTAAATTATTTTATGTGAACAGCAGGTAAGCTGGATAAATGTTACATAGAGATTCCAGTAACTCGGGCAGGAGCCTGAATGTCTCCAAAACATTTACTTTAAAAAAGACCTTGTGCCTTCTCCGGGTCAGGGGGGTCGTCCTGCCTCAAGTGGAGGAGTTTAAGTATCTGGGGATCTTGTTCACGAATGAGGGAAGAAGGGAGCGGGAGATCGACAGGCGGATTGGGGCAGCGTCTGCCGTGAAGAGGGCGCTGTACTGGTCTGTACATCGACCGATCGACCGGTAAATCGAAGCTCTCGATTTACCGGTCGATCTACGTTCCCACCCTCATCTATTGTCATGAGCTTTGGGTCATGACCGAAAGAACGAGATCACGGATACAAGCGGCCGAAATGGGTTTCCTCCGCGGGGTGGCTGGGCTCTCCCTTAGAGATAGGGTGAGAAGCTCGGTCATCTGGGAGGGACTCGGAGTAGAGCCACAACAGGAGGAGCCAGTTGAGGTGGCTCGGGCATCTGGTAAGGATGCCTCCTGGACGCCTCCCTGGTGAGGTGTTTCGGGCACGTCCCACCGGGAGGAGGCCTTGGGGAAGACCCAGGACACGCTGGAGGGACTATGTCTCTCGGCTGGCCTGGGAACGCCTTGGGATTGGATGGATGGACCTTTGCTTTGCAGCTTAGCATTTTCCAACCAAGAAACCAGTGAAACTCCCTCACTACAGCAGATAAAACCTGCATCTATGTCCATGAAATGGCAGTCAAGGGCATAACAGAGGTAGGTGGACTTTAACCCCCTCATTTCACAAAATACATAAAAGCAGCAAAATTGTATCCTGATCCCACTTTGAAATATTTCATTATGGATTCTTCTGATTTCAAGACAAAGGACCTCCAAACAATGGACAGTTTTTACTCAAAATCCCGCACCAAGACTATATGGCAAGAAGAAGGATGGAGGATGAGAACAACTGAGCAGCAGCTCCACCATCAAGAATAACATAGTAATGATCCTGGAGGACTTTAGGAAGAAGGCTCCCTACAAGAACTATTAAATTATTATCTTAGAGAGCAGAAAACACAAAGCTAAAAGTAGAAATGGGAGGAACCAACATGGAAAGCTAAATCTAGGCTAGCTGAGTACCACCACCAGAGTTAAATGGTGAGTGGATGATACATGAGAGCAATAGAAGAAATCATCAGAATCAAACTAAGTACCTTCATTGTGGTTTGAGTAAACTTTTGGTAAATTTTACAGCTAATCCTTTTTGTGTAAAGCAATTCACATTATGTTCCTAACCCATGTAAAAATTGGGCTGCTAGATATATCTTTGCAGCTAATCAGCAGTGACTTACATATTTTTACTACTTATTTAATATAATTGAAGAACTGACATCAGAGAGATCAAAATATTATGTTTTTATGGTTCTGAAAAGTTACATAATGAAGAGTTTCTATGTTTTGCTGAAGCAGAACTTGCTGAACTGCAGAGAAGTGCTACTTAACCCATCACATGTTCTGTTTATTTAACAAAATAAAGCTCTAATGTTTGAGTCAAAAACAAACAAAAAGATAATTTTCAATCACAACAAATACTTTATATTCATCTCTGTTAACACAAAAACAACCTGGAGAAAAGGGACTTCCACTACATGACCCCCTCAGAGAGCATTCAAGAGAGGTCAGCGCTTTCTGGTGCCTCTAGGTCACTCAAGAAGTAAAACATTTGGTTGTTGATATCAGTGTTGTGGCCGATTTGCATGTATGGCTCACAATTCTACTAAACCACAGCCGTAACCACTGGTGAAACAAAAAGGCCTGAGTGGCCTTTTTTTTTTTTTTTGATCCAGTGAAACTGAATGAGAAACAATGAGTGGCTGATTGCTGAATCACTGGCGCTCACACAAACACACAGAGAGAGGAAGTGAAACATGAAGGGAAGTGATAGTGGCAGATTGAAGGAATCAGCAGGAACTGGACCCCTCCTTAAAAGCTTGACTAAGTAAATCTGCTGGTGCTCAAATGAAAATAATATAAGGCAAGCACAATTATCTTTGAGGGAATTATTGGAAGCAAATTAAGACCAGAAAACAGAGGCATCAAAAACATAAATCGTCGCCGAAAGTGATGCTAGTTTTTCTCGTTAAACTCCTAAGCTTGGCGATCTGGAGGCGACTCCTCCTTTGAGGCATTGTTTAAACGCTTAATTTACCACTTTTAGGTAACAAGTATGCCATTTCCTTTGATTTACACTCCTCCTCTACCTCATTGTTTTCAGCACATCATCCCTCCGGTCTCATTTGTTTGTTTGTTTGTTGGTTTTTTTACTGTATTTTCAAAGCATGGGACAAGGTTAGATTTGCTGTTTGGGCATATTTTCTCCTGTGATAGCATGTTTGAATTTGTCCACTCAGCATGCAGCATGTCAGTGTGTCTGAATGTGTGTGTGTGCTCGGTGTGGAGGCAGGGTACGCAGCTCAGTCAGGGGGTCGCAGCGCCAATGGTGCCAAATTGCTTTTCCCCGGTGTGTCGGGTAGGGACCGCTGTGGTGAACCTCCACCGCCCTCCCCCTCTTAAGTGAAGGTGGAGCTTCAGGCCCCTGGGTCACTAACTCCATCACCAGATCAAGAGTAATAATTATTAATACCCCGTTGAGTGTTAACAGCACGCAGGTGATTTATCAAAAATGTCGATTACGTTTTGCGCGGGGTGACAACTTTTCAAAGCTGAGCACGTCCCACAGGAGCCGCTCTAAATGGAGCCAGCGGCTGCAAGACGGCACTCACAGGTTTCTGCTAAATAAAATAAAAAATCTCAACACAAACAGATTGGAATCGCTGCTGTCAGAGAACAAAAAACGGAAGATGACCAAATAAAACATCCAAAAAATAAAGAAATAAATAAAAATTTAACTCTAAACCCACAACAAACAGTAATAGCTGAAGTTAAAATGTTCAAGATGCAGGTTAAAAAAATACTCTTAATGAATAAAGAAAGTAAGCAAAAGTTACATATGTCAGACATGACTTTGTTGAAATAGCTGCTAACTTTATATTGTCTGTATGTGCTGTGTAGTTAGTAAAAAAAAATGAAAATCTCTTTTTTTTAAAATTTGAATTGGAACCGACAAGATTGGATGAGAAACCCAGTCAAGGCTGTTAGAAAACAGAGAGGACGGCCTCGGTGTCAGCAAGTCTCATAATAATCATTATATCTAGAGATGAGCCAAAAACTATTCATATTCCTGGTAGATATAAGTTTAAGCTCATCTTTTAAATTTACCAATATGTTTCTTCTGACCAGAAATAATTAATTTTTAAAAGTGACTCAGCTTGAGTGCTGATTGTTATGTGATAGAGAATCTGTGGAGAAAGGCAAAAAGGTTAGGGTGATGGAAAGGAGGTCTTTCAACATGGAAGCCAAAACTAAAGTGGAAATATGTAGGAAGTTGCTCAGCAACTACAAGAAAAGGGCAGTGATTATGCCAAACAATGTTCTTCCACAGATATTTGAGAATAGAATGAAAACATTTTGACATGTCATCTTTTTAAAACAAAATATAAATACGAACTCTTTTTTGTTTTTTTCAAAATTGATACTCAAATCTCTATTGGATCCGCGTTCCAAACCTTATCTATGGTCAACAGCTCTACTGAAGAGCCTGAAGAGACTACTGCATAAAATGAGTTTCTGGGTGAGACACAGAGCAGAGTGGCTGATCCTAAATATGGAGAGGAGCTGGTTGAGGTGGCTCAGGTGTCTGGTCAGGATGTGTCCTGCATGCGTCCTGCTGATGTGTTCCTGGGATGCCCCATTGAGAGGAGACCCAGTACAGGAACACGCTGGGATTTCCCCAGAGGGCTCAAGGTCCAGAGAAATAATCAAAGCAGGAAACTACAAAAAATTTAACTCTGTAAATTCTGTAGCAGATGTGGCTTCAGCTATGAGTTATGTTGAAAAGTTACGGAGTTATAAACTATCGGAATGAGATCATTCACTTTCACAGGTTTGTATAAACCTGGTGGCATCAGGAGAGTTGCAGATTCTGATCATCTCTGTTCTATAAAAATGAAAAGTTTAGCTAAAACTAAAGTCCTGATGAAGGATGTTTCCAGAAATCTTCTCAGCTGAGTAGATGGTAGATGGTGATGGTGAAGTCAGATTATTGAAGGGCTTTAATACAAGCTATATGAGCAAACACAAAATAAGAGCTCAGTTAAACGTGTGAAAAAAGAAATTGGTCATGAGGGTAAAAACATCCAGAAGTGACAAAAGAATTAAAATGTTAAGATGGTAAAAAATTGCATAAAATAATTAATACACAAATACAGGCAAAACACTTTTTTATGATCTGAAAAAAAAAACCCTTAGACTGATTAAAGAGTTGGACCATCTTACTGTCAAAGTTGATTTTTTTTCAAAACACCATAAAAGACAAAGAGAGGTTTTCCCAAATTCTGAGAGCATCCTGGGAGCATTTGACAGAATCTTGGTGGATCCAGTATCACAGCCAATAACATGATACGGCTTATGCCTCAGACAGAAAAAGAGAGAGAGAGAGAGAAAAAAAAACAGTTTCAGGGCTTGCGAAACCATCAAGCAAACTTTGTGCTGAAAACAAATTCACAGAACCAACAAACATCCCCCACAGCTTCCATCCGGAGAAACTCGTGCAGCAGCAGTGAAACGACGAAGGGAAGCAGGTCATTATCAGTTTGATTAAAAGGATGTGAATCCATCAGCTGCTGTTTGTCTGCACTCTGTTTATGATGTGCGTGTGTGTATGTGTGTGTGTGTGTAGGTATACTGTAGGTAAGCCGAGCCGAAGAGACGCTGACTGTGTCGAATCTCAGCAGCAGCAGACGCCAGAGACGCACCGCAGCCCCCCCTCCGCTTCCATCTCTGTTTCTCTCCATCCCTCCTCACTCGCTTTGTTTGAGCTCAGATGGACTCTGCCCTGATTTATAGAAAGAAAAGCCCTCAGAGTAGTCACAGTGATATCTCTCTTTTCCACACGCACACACACACACACACACGCACACACACATACAGAGAGAGCCACTGCATACCACCACATCCTGCTCCAGGTACACACACACACACACACACACACACACACACACACACACACACACACACACACACACACACACACACACACACACACACACAGTCCCCCGTCTGTGTGCGAGGTGACGGCTGTCACACAGCTCAACGTTTCCTCTGAGTCAGCAAAAGCAGCAGGAGGAGCAGAGTGATGGAGAGGCTGGAGAGGAGAGAAAGAGAGAAAGGAGGGAGCAGGAGAAGAGATATTAGGAGAAAATTAAGATTTCAACTCAAAGCTGAACGTTCAGCCCATAAAGAGACTCAGCAAATTATTTAATTTGGAGAGTTAAAGTGCAGAGATGAGAAAGATGCATGCACTCATATGAGCCAAAAACATTCATCTTTCTCATCGCTCCATGGGCGATAAGTGGAAACTGACTGATTTTAAACTAAGAAATGGCAGCTTTTTTTAAATTTGAAGCAATCAGCTATAAGACATTATTAAAGTGGTTGGCATATGATGCATTCAAAAATATTAACTGGAAATTATGTTTCATCAAATTAAAAGTGTAGAAGCTTGCACAGCAAGTAAACAAAAAGAGCGATTTGTATACATCAGGAGCAGACTGAAGATCATCTCTAAATCCACAGATTTCCTCAGACTGAGACGTTTTTACTGACTGTTTTAACTTACCGAGTTTGGTTTTACTGGGGATTTACTTGATTGCTGGTCCGAACGTGGATGCCACATACATTACTTCTGATTGAACGGAGTTAGGTTAAATATTTCATTTTTAACAGTTTGTTTTAATGTGAAGTAGCCTATTTACTGTGATTTCAATCATGATAAAAACACATTTCAGTTTGGCAGGGTGACAAAGGCTGACGGCACTCACACATATCTTAAGAGTGGATATTTACAAACATAAAACGGCAGATAAATCAGTATCAACAACAATCTAGCCTCAAACTGCCAATAATTATTAATGATGATGAACTTCTGACTAAAAAAAGCCACATCACAGCTTTGACCAGCGAAGCAACGCAAGATATAGCTGCTGTAGCGGATCACTGACCTGTACCCACCCAGTGGTCTCAGCACACTCACGTATAGAGACACACACACACACACACACATACCCATCATTTCTCAATCACACACTCCTTCACGGCGGTTTAAGATCCGTGTTTGAAGTGAGCCACAAGCCGCCGGGTCTGACGGCGGAGTCACATCAGCACCAACCCGGGCTGGCACTCGTCTCAAGCTGCGCTGTGCGCCATCCAGCGCCAACAAACAGCTTCATTTAGCTCTGGCACAGGCACGAGAGCGAGTGTGTGCGTGCGTGCGTCCCACGCCACGCGCGGACCACTAAGGTGTCATACAAAGTTACCCCCGTGGAACACGTGTTCACTGGTTCAGAGGAAGCAGGCGGGCAGAGAGTAATGAACCAGCGGGGCTTCCAACATCGATCACCGACTTTCGAGGTGCGCGGAGGCCGGTAAATAAGCGGCCGGAACCGCGACAGAGGAGTGGGCGCTTTTTGTATGGTCCCGTCCTTCACACACACAAACACACACACTTGCATATCTGAAAATCATGGCCATGTTGCAGGAGCATCTGCTGCCCCAACATCCTGCAGTCTGCGGCGGGGCGGCAGAGTCAGCGCGGCCCGCGGAGAGAAGCTCCATCACCGGCTACGAGTACAGCCGCAGCCTCTGAAAAACTAAAATGAAACGAAAAAATGTGTAGAAAAAAAAGGAAGACTAAAAAAAAAAAATCTTTGAATAATAATAAAAATAATAATAATAATAGCTTTTTATGCGCGGAATTTTTGTTATTCATATTTTTATTAATATCCTTCCTTTCAACAATCGTTTAAAAATATATTTAAATAAAAATGCAATCCGCTGTGATATAAAACTGTCCAGAACGAATGTTTTAAGTTGCGCTTACAGCTGCAAATGACATTTATTTTCTGTTCATGAGAAGTAAATAATATTTTAAAATGTTCAATTTTTCGTTTCGTTTAATTGTTTCGAAACCAAATAGTTTCGATGTCGCTCCTTGCCTTAAAAAGTCCCCTCCGTCAGCAGGAGGGGTTCAGAAACTTAACATTTCGTAAGTTTCAGAAATATGAATTTCTGAAACTTCAACTCATTTAAGTGCCACTTGTGTAATTGTTTTTCAGTTAGTTTAGATCTTTGGACAAAACATTTCGCTGTAACAACGACAGACAGCAGCCGCGCCACAGATTTGGGACAGAACTTTTTATTAAACATTACGAAAACATGAGTTTCTCAACAAACTTTTTTCCACTTTGCAGATTTTTCCACTTGTTGACACGTCAGGACAGGTCCGTCAGATAAGTATAGAAATCATATGTACAGATATACACCCACAGCACTGTGCAGAAGTCTGAGTCTAGAGACAGATCAAATCACCATTAATCAAATTCTACTCATTTAATATTTTATTTTTATTTTTTAATTGGCCGAGATTTTTGGCGGGAACATGAATCCTCGGTTTCGTTTTTTTCCACAAACACCAGAGCGCTTCTGCACAATATTGCACATATATCTTAGGCAGCAGATAACACACGAACTTCTTCTGTTGACAGAGTAATGATCAGCTGTGTACCACCAAGCAAAAAAAAAAAAAAAAAAAAAGTCCCGTTTTTTCCTAACAATCAAGCATCCTCCCCTTCAGCTCGCTTTAAGACGTCGGGGCTGCAGGGGGAAACCCCACAGGCCCCCTCCCCCCCGCAACATTTTTCATTATTTACCATAAAAATAAAAAAGAGAGAAAATAAATCATTAAGTCTTTTTAATCTTCAGATTGGTGCATAGAGTTTTAGCAGCAGTCCTTTTCCATCCTTTAAATCAAATTTACATCCAGGTTAAAAACAGAAACATTTCTCCAGTTTGCTCTTTAGTGCAGGTTCAACATGTTCAGCAAGAGGAGGAGGATACCACAGACAATTTGCATGCTGTAACATACAAACATTTTTGGATTAAGACATTTCGAAGAATCCAAGCAACAAAAGCCTTAAAAAGAGAGAAGGTAAATTAACACAGATCACTGCTTGTTTTTTTTTTTTTTGTTTGTTTGTTTGTTTGTTTGTTTTGTTTGTTTTTTCTCTACACATTATGTACAGGTGGAAATAAATACAGTCTAAAATCTGGCTCAGGTAATCTCTTTTTTTGTCGTTTTTCTTTTCTTTTTTAAAACAATAGAAAAAACTGATTGAAAACAGCAGGTAAAGACGCATCCATGTGTTTCGCAGTGAAGCAGATTGTTTTTGCATTTCAGTCCGCAGTTCTTTGCACCTCTCATGGGGGGGGGGGTTTCTGCATACCCAGGCCTTACTGATGGCTGAGGAGTGGAAGGATGGCTGGGGAGAACCCATGGGTCATGCTTTCCATACATATGTGGATGGGGTTTTGGCCGGAGGTTACCATACATGTCCTGCATGCAGGGTTGCAAAAGGATGAGAGATGGGGGTGGAGGGGGGAGAGAAACTATTACACTTGCATTACTGAGAGTCTCTGCACCACAGCGCATTCTCCTCCTGCAGTCTGTGCTGCTGCTGCTTCTGCCTGGTTCTAACACAAACCCGGCGCTCTCTCTGGATTAAGACAGTCATTAGTTCATAAGACTTCTGACAGGAGAGGAGTCTGCAGCCTGAAAGTGATCCCATGTGCCGACCTGACTTGTTTGTTGTGGACTTACAGAAGTTTAACATCTTTAAGACTCACAGACGTGACGCTTGTGCGCACCTAACCTTTATTTGTTAAGAAGATGAGATTTAAAGTCTTTGTTGTTGTTGTTGTTGAGGAATAACTGTAAACACAAATCAGAAAAGATCGATTAGAGTCAGAAGAGTGTGGAGGTGAGCGCGGTAATGTCTCTCTCACATGAAGAACTCGTTGCTGGCCTGTTTCCCGGACGGATCTCTCGTGTTCGCGGGCCCGCCGGAGTTGTAGGTCCGGCTGGCCAGCTTCTCGTACTTCTCCTTGTACAGATCCCGCTCCTTGACAAGGCGCGCCACGTCCTGCTTCAGCTGCTCCACCTGGCTCTGCAGGGTGCACTTCTCCGTCTCCAGCATGTGCCGCTGCTGGACGCGCTTGAAGCGGCAGGACTGCGCGTAGCCGCGGTTCTTCAGGGTGCGCCGCTTCTGCTTCAGGCGGATCACCTCCTCCTTGCTGAAGCCCCGCAGCTGCCGGTTCAGCTCCCGCACCGTCATGCTCACCAGCTGCTCGTCCGAGAAGCGGTCCTCCAAGCGGGTGTGGTGGCCGTGGTGGTGGTGATGGTGGTGGTGGTGGGCCTGATGGTGGTGCACAGCCGAGGCCGCGGACAGGTCCTCTCCGACGTACTGCTGCCCGCGGAAGCCATCGTAGGCCTGGTGGTGATGGTGGTGATGGTGCGCGTTGCCGATCAGGGCCTCGACCGCGTCCTCCGGGGTCAGGTTGAGCGCCTCCGGGTTGATGTGATGCTGGTAGCTGGGGATCCAGTACAGGTCCTCCAGCTGAGGCTTGCCCGCGTTGCTGTGATTGTTGTTGCCGCTGCTGTTGTTGCTGTTGCTGCTGACGTTGACGCCGCCGGGGAGGCCCTGGTTGGGCTGCGCGCCCGGACTCGGGGCGCAGAAGCTGGGCGAGGAAGGCACGGAGGAGCAGGGTGTGCTGATCGGGGTGGAGGACAGTGAGCCGGACGGCAGGCGGTGACAGAAGCGGTCGGCCTCCAGCGGCTCCTTTTTCACCTCGAACTTCATCAGGTCGAAGTCGTTGACGTACTCGATGGCCAGAGGGCTGTTAGGCAGCTCTGCGCTCATGGCGAGGTCGGTGGCCATGTCAGTCCATGCGACGACTCCCGGCCTCACAGCCAAACCGACAGCGGGCAAATTGCAGAGGGAATTAAAAGCCTGTATGGTGTATATATAGGTACACGCACACGCCTGGTGCGTGGAACTGCTGCAGGCCCGCTGGGTGGGAGGAGAAACTTCTTAAGGCTGCTAGTTCCACAGGCCACTTCTATATATAGCGGAGTGAATATACGTCTGCATGTAAATGAACTTGTACACCTGCCAGTTCGCCTCCGCTCGCAGCTCTTGTTGACAACTTATCCCAGGTCAGATGAAGGCTTTAATAGCAGGAGCCTCCGGAGCGGCTGAAACTGGAGCCCGCTGAATTTGGAGACACCAGCTTGTGTTGTCCTCGCTTCACCTCTGCAGAGTGCTCCCCCCCCCACCCCCTGATTTATTGCCCTCTGTTGTTCTGTTTTTGTTAGTCAGAATTAGTTTCCAACCATCGGCCGTCTCCTCCTGCAGTCCTAGTCACCGCAGCATGGCCCAGCTTCAAAAGTTTCGCACTCGGTCACATCGAGCGGTGGGCGGGCGTGCGTAAAAGTGTGTCAACAGTCCCAGGAATCCAAACTCTGCTCTGCAGGCACGCCTGTTCTCAAAGTTCACAAAAGTCTGAGATGAAGCATGAAAGTTGGAGGTCTTACTTGGAGACAGAAGATGCTCCTTGTTGATGTCCTCAGTCCATATTTCTACTTGAAGCTGGCATCGTCCCCCTCGCCGGGTCGCGCTCCTGACCTTAACGTGTTGATTGTGTGTAAAATTGTGCGCAAGAGGTGAGAAATTCCACTTTGCTTTGTTTCTAATTGCCTTCTAAATGCACCCCAAAGCTTCCCAGTGAGAACCACGCAGTATCAGCGAGGCGCTGGGAGGCAGCCTCTTATAAACGGTGCGTCCCGCCCGCCCCTCACTGCCGACCCTCCCACACGGAGAGGCGACAGGCCAATGGGAGGACACCGCTGGCGCGTGGTTTAACTGAAGCCGCTTGCTCCGTCCGAGGATAGCCGAACGAAACCGAAGAAGGCGAGAGAAGCGGAGCGCGCATGCATGCATGCATGCAGGGAAAACAGGTGCAGCAGATCCCCCCCTCTAGTGACCGAGCAGGCGCTACTGCACGGTGGAGCGCGGGCCAGACAGACAGCAGGGAGAACCTCTGGAAGAAAAATAACTTCACTCTGAACAAAAAAGCATTTTAGGCGCAGTAAAACAGAGCATTGGATAAATAGAGGCTAAATCAGCATTCAGTACAAAAGTAAACGTAAATTAGTGAATTTATGCACACCTGGATGAGTAAAGTTACTGAGCTCAGAAAAGTTGAACTTTGAGATTTGGAGGAAATGTGAAAATAAATTGTATAAATACTTAAAACCTTTGAAATTACAATCTTGGGCTTTAGTATTGATGTGTTGTGGTATTATGCAAATTGGAAATATGTTAATTTGCTTCGTGATTGTGGATGCATTTACTGATGATACATTACCAGAATAAAACAATGGCTTTGGACTTCGTGGGAACTTCACATTGAACCTGAAGCAACTTGGATTTTGTGTTTTTTCTTGTTTTTGTTCACTCTTCCTCTAGACTTTAGATCGCAGAGTCC
Organism: Poecilia reticulata; assembly: GCF_904066995.2. NCBI lineage: Eukaryota > Metazoa > Chordata > Actinopteri > Cyprinodontiformes > Poeciliidae > Poecilia > Poecilia reticulata. Next base: position 11,655,555 of record NC_088833.1, on the reverse strand, counting down.
TATTTCTAATTACCATTGAAAATATGATTAGAATGTTTCTGGTCAAAGGATATTGTAACAAGAACTAACTGATGTAGTGAATGTCACAGATTTGAGGCACTAACTCGGCACATATCCACACTTTTTCCTTCCACTCGACTTTCTAGTAATATACTTGGGTACAGTAGTCTATGACCAGTGAGCTTGCCAAGCAATAGCATTTTGTGTCTTGTCATCCTTCTGGAAAATGTAAATGATGCTGATTCAGCAATCTTCCCCATAGCGTAGGAAAAAAAACATTTATTTTAGAAAATATTTTTAATGGTCTTTATATTCAGATTTTATAACAAACTAGATTTTGGGTCAGTCAGTGAAACTATATGATTTACACGTAAATAAACTGACTTTTCAATTATATTTTAATTTACTGCGACATTATCCCTAATCTTTATTAGATCGGAAGTGCGTCAAAATGCACATATAGACCAATGTCTGGTGATGTTAGTTTTGGTTATTTTATTATTCAGATAATAAACTGTCACATTTTGCAGCATAGGCTAGTTGATCTTCAGATTACCGATCAAAACTGGATGAAGAAAAAAATATTATTAGATTTGTGCATCTCAAAGGTAAACTTCCCAATTTTAAAGCAGTGATCTATAGAGTATTCCCACTTTTGTTCTCTAGCTGTATAAACCGTTGCTTTTTATATCCACTTATCTCCTTTAGGGCCTCTGATACCACAAACCAGCAAATCTATCAATCACTGATCGATCTGCGGCCCTCTGCCAGAGGAATAAAAAAAATCAATCTGCATTTCCGCAAGTCTGCGTGGAGCCGTGGCTGCGCGTGGGTTAAGTATGATTGGACAGTCCCAGCAGGTTTTCATTCCCAATTAACCACAGATCGCATCCCCCACCCCCCCCCCTCATCTCTGCGGATCGACGGATAATTAAGCTGCACCGCTGCCCGGTTCTATCCCGGACACATCTGTCTCTCTCTCTCTGTGTTTTTTTTATTTCTGGGTCCTGGCAGCTTCCAGGTGATGGGGTGGAGGGGCAGGATGTCGATACCGCTGATAAGCATCGTGGGAGCAGGACTTAAACAGGGACGTCGCTGCGCCTGACCCGTTTAGCCTTTTCAGCAGCGCCCCAGGGGCCCCGGGGGACACATACTCAGCGGGCGATATATCCGAGGAATAAAGTGCCGATCGGTGTAAAAAAAAAAAAAAAAAAAACAGGTGGCAGTAAGTTTAACTTGGTCAGATGTGGAGAGGAAAGCCTTGCGCAGCTGCTGAGCTTAATTTCCAGTCCGAAGCGGTCATGAAATATACTCCCCTCCTCCCCCTTCCCCTGCTTCAAATCTGCTGGCAGGGACGAAAAGGAGGATATGAGATGAAGAGACGGAAATCATATCAAAGTATTTCAAGTTTAGGTGCGCAGAGTCATTAGAAGAGGCTTTTTGGAGCTGGCCATCAAACGGCCAGCTAAGCAGTCTGCATTGAAATGGCGCAGTTAAGGAGATCTGCGGTGGTCCATTCATTGTGAGGGGAAGGGGAGTGTCTGCGGCCGCAGCTTGGGACAGAAATATTTGAAGTCAGGATTTTCCTTTGTGCCTTTACATATTAGGACTTCGCTGCAAATGCACTTCTGGCGACTTAAGTGAAACGGACATCAGCAAGGTGGGGGATCGCTGCTGGGCTTTAGAGCCAAGGTGGCCCCGCATCGCAGCTCCTGGAAGGGGCTCAGGGTTATCACAGGCCGGGGTGGAGGGGGTTCTGTCACTAATGCTACAGCGCAGGAATCAGCTTTAATTTAAAGTTAAGGGTCATTTCTCTTTACAGAGTAGAGTTAAGGTATAGCTTAATGTTTGTCCCTCCGAACTGTAAAAATGTTTGTGGTCTCAAAGATAGAGAAACTGCGAGTCTAAACACTGATTTGCATCATGTAATAACTTTGTAGGCTCCTCACCAAAGCAAAATTTGAGGAGCTTGACTCAATTCAGGGACAGACCTGCTGAAACCAAATGAGGCGATTTGTTCGACATGCACAGATTTGAATAATTTTCCAGTCAGAATGATGCATAGAGCAGCGATAAGGAAAAGCAGGTCAATTCAAACTAACATCTATCCATCCATTATCTACATCAACTTGTCTTTGCAGGGTCACAGGGGGTCTGGTGAAAGTTTCCAGCGGTCAATGTGGAAGAGGCAGGGTACACCCTGGACAGTTTGCCAATCCATCACAGGACAACAAAGAGACACAGAAGGACAAACATCCAATCACACTCACTCATACAAAATGACAATTTAGAGAGTCCAATAAACCTAAAAGTCATGTTTTTTAGTGTGGGAAGAAGATAGAGTACTCTGAGAGAACAGCAGGTCCTGGGCTGGAATCCAGGCAAAGACCTTTGTGTGTTAAGTTTGCATGTTCTCCCTGTGCAGCTATGGGTTCTCTCTGGGTACTCCAGCTTCTTTGGACAGTCCAAAAACATGACCGACCGTCCGTCCGTCCATCCATCCATTTTCTTCCGCTTATCTGGGGTCGGGTCACGGGGGCAGCAGCTTCAGAAGGGAGGCCCAGACTTCCCTCTCCCCAGCCACTTCTTCCAGCTCCTCCGGGGGAATCCCAAGGCGTTCCCAGGCCAGCCGAGAGACATAGTCCCTCCAGCGTGTCCTGGGTCTTCCCCGAGGCCTCCTCCCGGTGGGACGTGCCCAGTACACCTCACCAGGGAGGCGTCCAGGAGGCATCCTTACCAGATGCCCGAGCCACCTCAACTGGCTCCTCTCTCAAGGAGACTGGTTCCAGAACCAGAGCCATGTGTCGAGATGAGGCCGACTATTTCTAGCCGGAACCTCTCAGCCTCGCACACTAGCTCCGGTTCCTTCCCCACTAGAGAGGTGACGTTCCACGTCCCAAGAGCCAGCTTCTGCAGCCAAGGATCAGACCGCCAGGGTCCCCTCCATCGGCCGCTGCCCATAGCACAATGCACCTGACCCCTTTGGCCCCTCTGACAGGTGGTGAGCCCATTGGAAGGGTGACCTATGTCTCTTCTTCGGGCTGAGCCCGGCCGGGCTCCGTGGGTAAAAGCCCGGCCACCAGGCGCTCGCCATCATGCCCCACCTCCAGGCCTGGCTCCAGAGTGGGGCCCCGGTGACCCGCGTCCGGGCGAGGGAAAACCAAGTCCAAAGTTTGTGTCCATCATAAGGGGTCTTCGGGCTGCGCTTTGTCTGGTTCCTCACCTAGGATCTGTCTGCCTTGGGTGACCCTACCAGGGGCATAAAGCCCCAGACAGCATAGCTCCTAGGATCATTGGGACACTCAAACCCCTCCACCACTTTAAGGTGACAGCCCAAGGAGAGGCAACATGACTGTTGTCAGGTTAATTGGCTTCTCTAAATTGCCCATAGCTATAAATATGTGCATGGTTGTCAGTAGAGGTGTGCCGATCGATCGGCCACCGATCATAATCGGCCGATTTTTGTGAAAAAGTGTATGATTGGTGATCGGCGATCATGGTCTCTTGTTGCCGATCACACAAACGGATCACCTGCATCTTATTTCCCAGCGTGGCTGTGCAGCTGGTCTCATCTTTCCTTCACTCTGCGCAAACGCGCAGCAACAAATCCTAAGCAATGGGCAACTATAACGCACTGAGTGAATGGGGGCGTTTGCGTGTTGCAGCGGAAAATTGAAGCACGTGGGTTGAAGCACGTCAAAATGCATCTACACAACGAAGCTAATACGACATAAAAACAATGCCAAACTTGACGGAGTTTGGCTACATCGAGCCTCACTGCAGTAAAAAAGACATACGGAGGATCAGATAGCAGGCAAAGCAGCGCACAGCTACAAACACTCACCCGGATTAGCATGACGGTCAGAAAGCTCAACAAATAACCCACAAAATGATTTAAGTTTTCGAGCTGCGATGTAAGACGCTGGTTCTGCTCTTGCTGCTGAACCGCTGCTACGCGCTACAGGTAGTAATATTTGACAGACGGAGCTTCGCTTCTGCTCCACCTGGTAGTGACTCTCACACCAAACCTCTGCTTAAAGCTGCAGCATCTAATCTAAAAAAAAATAAATAAAAAAAAATTTACATACGTATTAAAACTTTTGATGTCCTAACATGAGACAGATAATCTCTAAAAAAAAAAAATCAATCTCCTCCCTGTTCTGCATAATTACTACGCTCAGTCAGAAACAGTCACTCAGAACTAGCACTAATCAGCTAGCCGCCATGCTATCAGAAAGTTTTCATTCAGTAACTCTGGATTGTTTATTGTAATGGATCCTGTATTCGCCTTTGAATGTTAAGTTTTATACTTGAATTTTTTTGGCAATGTTGGGAGGTTTTATTTTGACTCTTATTATTATTCAACCTCTTCAGAGCCTTCATATGTTATCAGTCTGTTAAAGACAGTATTACCGATACAATGCCTGTTTTGTTTAGGTATTGGAAAAAGTTATTAAAAACAAGTTTTTGTCTAAATTAAGGTGAATTCATGGTTCCTTTTTCCACATAATGTAACCGATAGTGCTTATGATAAAAAAAATAAAAAATAATAATAATTATGTGATCGGTATTGGTGATCGGCCCTCATGGGTGATCGGTATTGGTATCGGAAGGAAAAAACCTGATCGGCACATCTCTAGTTGTTAGTTCTGTCTCTGTGTTGCCTTGTGACATCTATCAACCAAGGTATAATCACCAATAAATAATCATGAGGCTCCTACAACCCTTCAGAGAGACAACCCAGTAGGCATAGAGAAAGTCAGCTGAACCCTCCAGGTTTAGCTGACAAGTCTGTTTGTTCTATTGTAAGTTTTGGTTTTTACTTGCCTTAAAGATCCTGACTACAGTGGAGAAAAATAAAATAAACAAACAAACAAACAAACAAACAAACAAACAAACAAATAAATAAATAAATAAATAAATAAATAAATAAATAAATAAATAAATAAATAAATAAATAAATAAATAAATGTTCTGGAGATCCTGTAGGGTAGTACGCTGGTATCTGTGAAGGCCCAAGCCAAGTATAATCAGAAGTAAAAACACTGTAAAGAACCACCGAAAATAAAGCCTGAACTACAAGATGCTGAAACACCAAAGCCACTCTCCAAGTTCTTAGAAGTTCTGTTAAGTACAGGGGAAACTCTTCAGCTGAACAGCTCAACAGCTGAAACTTGGACATAACCAGGTGTAACAGGGAATTGATCCCAAACACACAATGATACAAGCTTCTGGAATAATCTCACCTTCAACCTTTTTGAAAACTCCTGGACTTTTTTGTAAACCTTTGATCAAAACTATAGTCTTTGAATCCATCCATTCCTAATGAGGTGCAAAATAAACCATAAGTGGGTAAAGATAAGTAGAAGAAATTGTAAAGAATCCACAGAAGTATTTGAACACGTAAATCACACACCTTCTGCCAAACCGCCTGTCCAAGACACACACTCTCACACACCATGAAGGATCACGGTTGACCTTTCTTTTTGTCTTTCCGACTCTGGGCGGGCTGATGATTCCTCTCCAGCCGACTCCTCTCTATCTCGTGCGCTTTTACTAAAAATTGAAATATTGATCTTAATTAGAGTTTGCCGAGCTCAGCAGCTCGCGTTGAGGGTTTTAGACACGAGGCAGCAGACATCTGTCTAAGGCACTTACATCTTCAGCGCAGGAGCGGAGCCACGTGGGTGAGGGGGAGGAGGAAGGGGAGAGAAACGGGTGGCGAGGAAAGAAGAGTGATGGCTCCCTGTCTCCTGCCTTTTCTAAGGAACATGTCGAGCTCTCCATCTCTGCTTGCTGCTGTCGATACATCTGAGAAAGACACGAGCTAAAAGTGACACACATATACAAAGACAGGCATACACGACTCCATCCTGTCAGAAGGGATTCAACGTGGTTTAAAAGTGTATGACAACCGGTTCAAGAACAAAAGTTTTCCCAGTCAGCTGTCTTAAAGATGGCAATCCAGATTTTACCTGGCTCAGTGCTTGCCGCAGCCTTGCATCATTCTTAAACAGCCTAAAACGACAAGCCAAAAAAGAGCATTTGTGCTGTTAAGCTGGTCATTGTCACACTGAACTGTGAAATTACCACAAATGCGATAAGTTTTCAGCTACAAAAATGCTTGGGAGTGCATTGTTTAGGTTATTGATAACCTTTTAAGTCCCAGACCTGGCATCTAGGACGGTATGCTGACTCAAATTCACAAAGTGGAAGGGGGAAAAAAAATCTTAATATCTGTCTAAGTAGCAAAGGATTAGCACCACAAACGACTTGTGGAGTCATTCTAAACAGACGCTGGGAGTTTATCAAGAAAAAGTTCCTTCTAAGACTCTACAGACCACATTTAGCATTTAGCATGTTAAATATTAAAATCCATGAAAGCATAGTCACAAATACACTCAACAAATATGTTTTGCTTAAAATAACTGAAGAATAAGTTCTCTAACATCGCAGAATGATGCAGGCTTATTAAGATGCATGTGCTTGTTAAGACCTCATCCCAACTGTCAAACATGGTGGAGGGTGAGGGGTGATGATTTGGGCTTATTTCACAGACACATGACCTGGGTACCTTGCTGCCATTGAGAGGTCCATGAAATCCTCTTGGAAATTAATCTACAGTCTAATGTGAGGTAGTTTTTCTGACAGGTGAAGCTTACTCAAACTGGATCATCACCAGGACAATGACCCCAAATACAGCAGTAAGTCTCCAACACATTTTTTTTTTTGCCAAATGTTAGATAAACAACATGCAATTCAAATTCTCGCGATAATGAGTCTACACTTTGATTTTAAGTCAACAAATTGTATTTCTTTTTATTTAAAGAAATCATCTGTGATTCTGATCATATCATATCCGAACAGGCATTTGGCGACCCACTTCTTCCAAAACAGCTGAAGTACCAAACAAACAGGATTACAGTAGCAAACAGCAACTTGGTTCTTCTCAGTATTGATGCCAAAAAGCATCATAAAATCTTTTCTTCTGAACTGCTAAAAGATATCTCTGAAAAAAACAACCCTAGAATATGCTTGTTCTGCCCATCAGCTCCAAAGGGCCAAATTAAGATGTAATAATGTTTCATGTATTCACATTTTGACATCTATGAAAGTTTTCATGTAGATGTTTTACTAACATGTAGTTTTTTTCTAAGACAGAAGGCAAAGTCGGATTTTTAATTACACCTTGCACAAAGGAATTCAAACTTTAGTATCTTCATAAAGTTAATTCTAGCATGCTTTATGTTTCTTTTGTAACTGTAGAACAAGCCAACGCCATTCTTTGCTATTTGGGAACATGTTAACCACCAGTTTTAGAGCATCTGTTTAATTTCGTAATGTTTAAGATGCTGCGTGGAGTGTGATATGTTAATCCAGGCTGAATGGGGCTTCGGCGTTGATGGAAATGTGCGACTGCTGCGCATGTCTGGAATATAACTGTAATTTTAACACATGAGGCAGAAGAGAGACGGATTCCAGTCTGCAGCGAGTCCCTCCTGCAGCCGGCCGAGGGTGAAGTCACTCTGCGCTCATGTGTCTCCTCTGTGCCGGCTGCTTCTGTCACCACCTCGCCGACGAAAGTTTTCACAAACACGCTCGGATCATGTGACGCTCACAGCAGAAACCCACGGAGCACCAACCATTAACACTACCGCAGAGACATCTAGGAAGGAGCATGAGGCTGAAGTTCAATGCTTTATTTCCCTTTATTTAAAACATACACCGAGGGGCAAAAAACGTCGACTACAAACATTCATTAATGAAAAAATATGTTTACACAAAGAAGATAAAATTTTGGGGCCCTGAGCAAAAAGGGACTGGGGCTCAAAAAATCCCAGATCAGTCAGATATTTCCAGCTTCAGTCTCTCTGGTCTCTCAGTCGAGGTTTGATCTGCAGCTTTCTCTCTGTGGAGGAAAAGTAGTGACAGGAAACAGAAATGAGAGAAGGAGCTTTCGTAAAAATGAAATGCTGTATTGTGTAACCGCCTCTAATCTAGTTCGCGTTAGGTCCTGCTGAAACATTGAGCGATGATGTCTCAACTGATGAGTAAATGAAGAAGAGAGCGGGACAGCGGCGGTGGACGGGGGAGCGTGCAGCGATACATCACGCCTGAGCTCGTTTATGCAAAGTGAAGAGCAGCTTGGTTGGCCAAGTTCCACCTTTAATGAGGCTCTGGGTGGTGCAGTGTGTTACTCAGGGAGCACACAGTCATTAGTAATACTTAAGAGCTTAAAGCAGCTGGACTGCAGGAATGGAGGGATAAGCAGGAAAATTGCTGTTCTCTGTGTCTGCAATGATCCTCAACTACTGTGTTTAAAAACAGGGGGCTAACAGAAACCTGATACTCTAAACCCATGATAAGAACTGGAGTCCTTTTAGATGAGAAAAAAAGAGAGAGAAGTTCAGTTTCCCTTATGCACTTACAGATGTCATGTCCCAGGTGATGGATCTACACCGATCAGAAGATAAATTAACTTTTATAATTGATAAGTTAACCCTCCCGACCCCACTAAGGGACAAGGGTGCAAGAAAATGGATGGATGGAATCGATAAATTTGCTTTGGTTTGTATATGCTTCATACCCCTCCTTTGGTCAGATGAGATCAAAAACAAGCTCATAGTCAAAAAGTCAACCCAGCATGTTTAGAAGAAGAGAAATATCCCCACAGTTAAGCACAGAGGTGAAAGCATCAAGCGTTTTTCTGATAATGAACAAGGTAACTTGACCACAACCCTCCTGTTGTTCTCATTTTCTGTGTATAGGGAAAACACATACAAATCTCGGTCATTTTGACCCGAGGACAACAGGAGGGTTTTAAGAGGCTGATGGACACTAATATGCATCAAAAGTGTTGGAGAAGAGCCTCCCTCCATCAGTACCATTAGGATGAAAAGACCTGAGTTTTTCATAATGATAGTGACTCAAAGCATACAGAGGAGGGAACAAAGTAGTGGCTAAAAAGAAGGGAAAAGAGTGGACAGCAGGAAAAAAGTTATGGCAGGAGTAAAAACTTTGAGGTTCCAACCAGCAGCCAAGAAACGTAAAAGATTTGGACTACAGTAACTGCTAAAACATGACATATTGTTTTAAATCCAACAAGTCTTTTGAAACATCAACATTTTCACATAATTTTTTTTTGTTAATTGCTTTTGGCAAGAAGAGAGAAAAATGAGACCAGCTGCAATTTATTTAAAAAAAACATCTAAACATATTTTCCTGAGTTTTGATTAAACAAAGAAAATTATACAATCGTCTTTTATTTAAAGTTGTGTTCCAGATATGCAAAAGCCATAGATTTTTTTTTCTAAATGAAAACATCTGTCCACATTTGCGTCATGCTCTTTTATTTTTTCAATTTTCAATCAACTGGTATAATTGATCAACTTCTATGATATAATCAGTTTAATTTTGCTGTATCATAATGAATTAAACTGAAAGGTATTTTCTTGGATCTGACTTGGACTTTAACTTTGCTTTGCATTGGAATGTATATTGAATTTTGGATTAATTTTGCTGGTCATGAATTGGACCTGTGTCTCTTGTAAAGTGCTGTATGGTGGCATTTGTTGAAATGTGTAACCTGGACTGAACTGGGATTAAAGCTATACATTGTATCATGAGAACAACGCCCAACATGTATGTGTTTTTAAAATGATCTGACAGGGTAAACGTTGGCTCTGTTCCTATTTAAAACCTTGTTAAAATAAGTAAGATATCAGTAGAGTTGAGAAGTAAAGCGAGTCCGACCAGGCCGGTCACAGCTGGACGTTATCTTCATGTATGTGTTGGTTTCTTCTGAGTTCCTCTCATGTTGCAAGCATTCATGTGTTTATTAAATCAAAGTAATAAAGTATTAGCTCCTCTCAGACTAAACTGCATGTACATGTGGGTGTGTGCCTTCAGCAGGTGGACGGTTGGATCCTGGTGAAAGAGGGGGAAGGGGGGCGAGAGTGATTGGGCAGAAGAGGCCTCTACCCTAATCCTCTATCTGTCAAATCTGTCAACAGAGAACTGAGCCGAGCCTCGGTCAAGTCTGAAAGCTAAATATTATTACCTCCATCTCACTCTGTTATCTGACTCTGATCATCATTATCTGTTTGCAGCTCAATCACATAACCACTTCCTCCATTGCATAAAATAACAGGATGATTTGGATTTGCAGGATTCCTCCAGTGTCACGATGTGAAAGTCAAGGCTGCAGTGTCCGATACACGTGACATTTCTTATAAAACATCACATATAAAACTGTTGAGGACGGCGACTCTTGTATGCAAGCACTTAGCAGAAATGAGTGAATGTTGAGATTTCGATTTAAAACCTCCAAATTTGTCAGTGTCCAGTTCTGCTTTAGCTTTAATGTTTCTCCCAAACGGTCATAACTGTTTCTCAAACAACCTCTGATACCCAGCTTAACTCTGACGGTGAACTTAAAATGGATATTAAATATCCTGGTGTAAATAGCTGTTGAAGTTATTTAAGGTTTTTTATGACCATTCTGTGTGACTGTTTTTCTGCACCTTTTAAGAAGTTGCGAGGGTTAATACCTTTGACTTGTGTTGTGTCAGCCTGAGGTGAATCCGGTGCATCTGCCTCCTCTGGGGAGCTGGACAGAGAGATGAAGGATGGTAGAGCCAGAGGACCCGCAATAGGTGTTCCTGGAGCTGCCTGAGTGTTCTCCGGCATGACGACGGAGAGATGAGGCCTACAAGAAAGAAAAGTAGATTTGCAGAGGCCAGAATAAAGAGTACAATGATTGTGAAGGGTTAGGTATAAGATGCCTTTCTAACCTCTTCGTAGGCTCTTTAGAGCGACTGTTCTTGACTGGAATGGTGGAAGTGCTGCTGGCGCTGCGCTTGACCCGCTGGCGGTGCTGCAGCTTGCAGCGAGAGCCTCGTGGACAGGAGCCGGTCTTAGAGAAGTCTGGACACACCAGAGTGTGTTTCTTCTTACACTAATGATCAAAAATACACTCAAAGTTAGGGATTTTCTTTGCTCTCAGAAACATTCAATTGTTTATTTTTTGGAACCTAGCATAGCTAGTTTAAATTCGTAACATAAAGGAGGGTTACTTTGTTTTTACATTGACTGCTGTAGCTATGATGAAACTCTCCAGTGGTTGCAAAGGGAGTGCCTTTGGACAACACCTGGCTTGCAAACGCAAAAGATAAAACTCTTGTAACATCAAATTTGTTTTCCTATGTAAGCTTCACGTGCAAGTTGTTTATTTTAAAAAAATATTTTGCCTAATTTAAAATGAAGTTAAAATAATTTGGGTGTAATATCAGTCACAATTCAGCAACATGCCACCTTCCCACACAGTCACTTTTATTTAGCATCATGTCAAACGATATATGACTTTGCTGCAAAACATGATCAGTGTATCTGAACCTCATGAATAAAAAAAGTATGCATTGGCAGACTTATTTTAAACGTTCTTCCTACTGACCAGGTTCAATGTAGGGAAATGAACACATCTTCTCACATCAACACTGAACTTCATTTAGTAAGAGACAGAGCATTGAAAAGTGTTTAGTTTTTGGCAGGGTTGGCCCAAGGTTGTATAGGGTCTAAAGCAGCATCTGATTTTGGGAGCATCTTCCTATTAAGAACATTAGCAACACTAACAGCAATTTAATACAGATCTGGAGGAATCTGGGAGAGGAGGCCAAGTTAAATTGGCTGAGCTAAAAAACAATCATGGATAATGGGTCAGTATTTGATGAGATGTATTTGTGAACAAACCAAGCTGAAACACACAGAAAATATTAAACTCATGGCAGACTGTAACTATGTGAAAATTAAAAAAAAAACACAGGTTTGCACTTTTACAGTGTAAACATGCCAATTCCTTTAAATCCTGAAACTAAATTTTAAACAATTAAAAATAATCATCGTCAACTAACAAATAAAATGTTTTTAGTTTTTTTAACTATGATAAAATGCAAGCGAGTCCCTTGATAATTTGGATGCTCTAAACAGCATCTTAGTTTGCTTATCCCTTAGGCTGGCTGTTGTTTTTGGAGAAACTTCCTGGAATGAACCGCATATTTTTTTCGTGACTTAGAAGGATCTGTTGTTAAAAGGCCACACTGTAGAAGCATGAGACAGGAAGACAACGTGACAAATGATACAAATTTAAAAATTACTAAATGAATCAATGGCTTGAATAGTTCAGTGTGTCTACAGTGCAGTGTGGGTCCAACAAAAAACAAGCTTCAAATCAATTTAAGTTTAAATCTGAAACTGCTTTTTCTTCATATTAATCAACAATTTGTGTTCTTCAAAAATTAATCAGGTCCTTCTTGTAAAATTATTTGGATGTCAAATATTCAAATCCATTGACACTAAAACAGCATCTCTTAACCTTTTTTGAGGTACCGAACCCACCAGTTTCATATGCGCATTCACTGAACCCTTCTGCAGTGATAAATAAAATATGATTTCCCCCCCCCAAAAAATTCAAGACATAAGGGTGACCCAACTAGAGTCTAGATCACCCCAAGATCACTAAGTCTTCTTAAAAGGTAGAATATCTGAGAACAGTTCTTCAAAATATAGTCAGTGTTTTCGGCAAAGTTGAGCTGACTGTCCAGGAATGACCCAAGGTACTTAAAATTTGCCACAGTTTCAACAGGTTGGCCATCAAGAGAAACTGGAACCACTTTAAGATCTTGTTTAGATCATTTAATTAGCTCTGCATTCTTAAGAGACTGAAAAATTAATAAATAATAAAGACTTTGCGGTATTCTGATTTAGTCATGTAATTATATAAGTTGTGTTACCACCCCCACGCCACTAGAGGCAGTAGCAACCCCGAAAAGACGTGACTAAGGAGCATATATAGAAGTACACCGAAAGCTACAGAATTTGGTAAAAACTGTGAGCTTTGCTGAAATAATTAGACAAGTTCAAATCCATGCTGAGAGTGGAGCTCCTTCAATCGGTGCTCCTCCGCAGCACTGATTGGCTCCGCAATGTAACGTGATCCTCTGCAGCAAGTGATGGCAAAGCGGGGAGCGTCATCACGACTTAAGTCAACTCAAAGACAAGTGTGTCTTTACCTCCGCGGCAAAGGCTCCGCCGAACCCCTGAGACCGACTCATCGAACCCCTGGGGTTCGATCGAACCCCAGGTTAAGACCCACTGCACTAAATTTAATTGGTAGTTAACTGGTTTACCGTCACGCTATCTTTAAAAGTAGAAAAAAAAATGTTTTCATTTAATACCATTCAGAGAAGGACTGTGCATGGGAGTGTGAGCGTTCACACACATGTTTGCAACCGAGTGTGTCCGAGTGTGTAATACGGGTGTAAATTGGTAGCTTCATTCTCCACGAGATCTGATCCCTCCCACCTGTCAGAGAAGCTAATTATATTCACTTCGGAGTGCAGGCTCCACAGTGTGTGCGTGTGTGTGTATGGGAGAGATCGATTTTCCAGGAACATTGTGGACTCTGGGTCCACTCCCTCTGGAGAGTTTGGGGCCCCCCCAGACTGCCATCAGAGCCCCTCTCACCACCCTCACACCCATGTTTCTGGCCCCTGTGGGAGACAGGGCGGCCGCGGATCAGTTCGCTGTCAAATGTTTCTCCGGATCATCTTATATGCCTGTGGTTTTGACGCAACATTTCACTAAACAAATCATTGCTGCTGCAGGTGTCAGAGATGATAATCGTGCTCTGTCTGGTTCAGACGTCACTACTGAACCCACCGAAGGCTCAGATGTTGCGAATCATTTTATGGCTTTGGCTAAAGACTTTTCTAAAAATAATTTTAAAAACGTACCGGTGATATTGTAGTAGACCTAACGGAAGAGGTATATGGTTGCAGACTTCTCAGCCAATCGCAGATCTGTGCAACCAAATCTTGAAATGAGCATCAGCTGCTGAAACATTGTAGCTGCAGGACTCGTATGTCATGCCACAAAGAGTTTTTTTATGTGAAGATCTGAGGATCTAAGCTATGTTAATTTTTGGTAGGCTAAAAAAACTACTACAATTCTACCCACATACACTAAAACATAAAATACATTTCAAAATCTTTATTTTTTTTTTATGTAAGTTTGAATTACAAACATGTAATCAGATCTATTGTGTGGCTCTCATTATGAAATATTAACAGCAGCAATCTCGATGGTGCAGATTTTTGTTGAAAGCTTATTTTTCTTTTGTAGTCATCAATGTTGTGATAACTGCCATTAACTTGACATTATTATTTTTTTTTGCTTTCTTCCCACATACTCCTGGGGGAGCTGCTGTGTTTTATTTGTGTCTTTTTCCTGCCATCTCAACCTCTGAATAGCCACCTGTCTCCACCGACTGAGAGTTGAGATGGGAGAAAGGAGATACAGACAAAACACATTAGCTCTCCCAGGAATCTATTGGAAAAAAAAAAAAAAAAAAAGGTTTCAACAAAAACCTGCACCATTGTGATTAACCTCCCGTAGAACCTGGCTTGATATTTATTTTGTTAGCTAAAACCTTCATTTCACCAGCAAAAAGAAGAAAAACAAACAAACAAAAAAGAAAGAAAAGCGTTAAGAACAATGTTTTACTTACAAAGTTGACTTGAAAGTGCTAAAACAGTCATATGTTCTCCAGAGGTACTTAACCTTTACAAAGCTGTTAAATCGCATCATTCTGCTCCTAAAGTTGACGCATGTGTTTCTGATTAAAATCACAATTACGCGCAGCCACAAGTGTAGTTCTCTGAGAGCAGACGGCATGTCTGCCGGTCCACTGTGGTGGTTGAAACGTTATTGAAGTTTGCAGTCACGTAAATCACTGACCAAACAACAAATCCAGTCTCCTGTCAATCAAATCCGCTACGTGCAATGGCACGACTACGCTATGCCTGAAGTGAATACGAAAAATGGAAAGATGTGCTAATGGAGACGAGTCTGACTGGGGCAGAAGCGGTTAAAGCCGCTCCAGAGGAGAAGCAGCTTTAATAAGAAGGATGCCAACAAGTGAGGCACTGTTGCTGTTGTTGTAATAGTTATTTTTAAATGTGGAATTATTATCAAGGTTTCACATGCCTAAAAAAAAAAAAAATTTTGTGTGTGGGACTGTGATGGGTTAAACCTGAAGCAGCATGACAAACGGAAAGTGTCTTAGTCCACTATCCACAGCTCCATACATCTTCATTTTCATAAAAAGACAGAGCAGGAGGGATGGAGAAAATGGGAGGAAAAAAGCTAAAGTGAACAGAACATCTTTATTCCACACCAAGTTAACAATTTTCCACTTGATTTAAGGAATGCTGGGATGTCTCTGGGGCCTATTAGAGGGCTCTCTGTTGGGCCAAAACCAGGAGGAGTCAGCACATTCGCTAAAGAAAAGAGAGAGGGAGTGAAAGACGCAGGGCAGAAAACGAGAAGGAGGGAGGTTGAGAGAGGCGAAGACAGTAAAATAAAAAAGGGACCTCACATGCATTTACAACTCAGGCATTTAGCCAACACTCATTGAGGGCTGTTCACCCAGAGTGGCTGGAACAATAAATGAGCGCAGATTGATACATTATCACATCTACAAGAGTGAAACACACAGAAAAATGGGGGTTCATTGTGTCACTGCACCGCAGGCTGTGATCAGAGTCAAATTAGCATCGTCTAAATTCATTGAAATAAATCCATGTTTGATGTAGTCGACGTGTCAGAGCAGAGAACGAAAAGAAAAACTGTTGTGCAGTACTGCTGCCAAAAGTGAAACTCAGCTTCGGTTTTACTGCACTTTCAAAGGATATCAAACACTGGGCAGCACACGGTTTAATTTAGTATTCTTAATGGATTTAGCTGCCAATTAGTAAATGCTCCCTTTAAACTCAGTAAAAATAACGTTGCTACAATAACAAGCTCATTAGAACTTCCACCACTTCTGAGCGTGATGACATCTTAGGGTTGATCCATTGCTGTCCTGTATTTATGAAAGTAGTGGAATATGGAGTATTGTCAAGAGTAACAAGACAGCAGACGAGCTGAAAGCCGCTTTCAGAGCAACCTGGCCTTCTCTCACATACCAGCAGAGCCACTGACTGGCTGCAGTAATGTAGTAATTCATGAAAAAAAAGCCCTGACCAAGTACCGAGTGCATATTCAGTACAGTACATGTACATACCTTTTAGTAGGTAAATATTTCTGTGTTAAAAATCTCTTTTTTATTAAGATCATGCAAAATTCAAATTTTCTGGGAAAACAAATATTGAATTCAACTAAAAATTGTCTGCAATATATATACTATTATTGTATGTAATATATATACTATTGTCTGCAATATACATACTATTATTATTTTTACAAATTATGTAAACAGATGAACCTTTATATGATATTCTTCTATGTTATTAAAGAGGGGCTGGGAAGTGTGTTTTACAGGCACACAGTGCCATTTTATAACACAATCAAGTACCTGTGTTACCTTCAGTTGCCATAAAAACGATGCATATATCAAACGTGACATAAAACTAATGTGACTTTACATCATAGCCGTATCCTTTAAACGGGTCTCTGTCTCTTTAAAAAATTTGTGCCCCTTCATGACACTTCTCCTTCAGCACCTCATCACAACAATGCTTCTGTATGCTGTCCACTGATGAGCTATACAGCCCTTCCCAAAAATCAAAGTAAGACTACAGTTATATGTTTGATGAGGGAATAACTTTAAAACATGATCAAAAAAGTTGATTTTCCATAATACCTAGCCTTTAAGATGTGTCTTCAGAACATTTATATGCAAATATAAAAGCCTGATAAATATAAAAGTACTTTTTATTGCTTATTGAGCAGAACATTACACCTTCTTGCCATTCTGTTCTTCAGAGAAGAACACAAATGTGACAAGCTGGTTAATTAGTCACACTTGCTGCTTGGGTACAGCCTGCAGTCAGCTGCTTACCAGAAACACTTCATGTAGTCACTCAATCATAAAGGCCTGATTGATGAAGTGGATTAAATGGCCAACCCTCTGGACTGGTTTCCCACTTCCTTTACTTTGAAGCTCTGCCTTAGTGACATTTGACTTCATGATCATTTCTCTGACCAAGGCTCTTCTTCCCCAAGTACTCAGCCTGATTGGGCAGCCAGATCAACGGATAATTTCCAAACTTCTTACATTTCCAAATAATGGAGACTACAGGGATTTATTGGCACCCAGAGCATAATTACGCTTTGAAACAATCAAGTCTCAAATCTCTACAGATAATTGCTTAGACTTCATTGTTTTACTTCTACTCTAATATAGACTCTGAGACCTTGTACAGCCAAATTAGTTCTGCATTTAGCAGACATTTACTCCAACCAAGTGGCAGAAATATCTGAATGATGATCAGTGAAAACAAGCTCGAGCGGTGCTCGATTTTGAGTGTTATGATTGTTTTTTTTTGTGTGTAAATACTTATGAACTAGTTACTTTTCATGTTTATGCAAAACATAAAGCCTAAAACACACCGTTTCACTTTCTCACCACGGACTATTTTGCTTAGATTTATTCTGAAACTCAAATTAGTTTCAGAAAAAGTGAAAACCAACAAAATCTGAAAAAGAGTGGAGCACTGTATGCTTTCAGGCTGCACTGTACCTAGAAATTTAATTCTAAACTTTTTTACTCATTTTACTCTGCTTGGAGGAAAAGTACAAAAAACATTATTCTGCTGACTCCTTACTCTAAAAAACAGGTCAGAAATCTCTGTTAAAGACCATTAAACGATTTATATCAATTGTTTAAAATCAAATATAAATTAAACACCCTGAGAGTGGTGAGTGACACTTGACCTGATGTAATCAATAACTCCTGTTTCCAACCATCTTAACAGAAAGACATTTGGCAAAACAAAACTGGAATTAAGGGGACCACATGAGAAAAACCCAGAAACTGTAAAGTAAAAGTAAAATCATTGCAGAAGAGAGTTTAGAGAGATCTGGTCACGATACAGGATGAGACAAAGCCGGAATGAGGCAGGATGAAAGAGACGGAGGGGGAGAAGGAATGAAGTCGAAGAGCAGACTTAACCCCTGAGCTGCTGCAGTGTCTGCCTGCCCGGCTCAGAGTGCCATCCTCAGCAGTTTTCCCATCTATAATTACTGCCTGCTATCCATCATGCAGCCGCCAGTGGCTCACAGCGAAGCGCTCCGTAAACACACACACAGAAGCACTCAGGCACAAACACACACAGGGGAAAATCACAGAGCTAAGCACTTCAGCTAATAGAATAAATATTAATATCCCTTTTGTTTTCTATACCCTCATTTCCCCACGCACCATTTAAATGAGGCCTGACAGTGTGAAAAAGCATCTGTTTCACACTCAAAGATGAGCAGTGAGGGAAGACAGAAGAGGGAGACAAAGTGAGGTAAAAGCTCAGGAGGGGGAGGAGCAGAGGGGATGTTTGAGGAGGACGTGGGGGATGCTGTGTGTGTGCGTGGGTATGAGAGAGTGTGTGTGAGGGATGGCATGAGCATCTCGAGTTATGTGTAAGTGGCTTTCTGTTACCCATCAGGCCCTCAATATGTCACTCAGACACTACAGTCATGCCATTATGGACCAGGACCCCTGCAGCTGTTGCTGCCAGTGTGTCTGCATGTACTTGTACGTGTGTGTGTGTGTGAGCGTGTGTGCGTGTGTGTGTGCTGGGAGCGTGTTGGTTACCAAACCACTTGTTTACCTAAGCCTCAGTTTAACTTCAGTGGAACCTTATACATGTTACACAATAAACCTGCATGTTCATGTGAAGAGCACAGCTTAAAGGAAGAACTCTGAAGTAACGCGATATCATGCAGTCGGATGTCAAGAAAATCTGAATATGCAACAAACTTCACCACTTAATTCGACATGACTTGGGAAAAAAACAACAGCAATGTTTGCACCAGCATCACGTGATGAAAACAAAAATTCAAACAAAAATATAAAAATGAATAAAATGTGTATGCAAGAATATTTCTATGAAGCTATGGATATTTTTATAATCAGTCTTCTAAACTAGTTCAGATCTTATTTGGCACACCAGGACTACTTTGTGTCATGTGTCAATAAATCTGGGCAAGAAAGGTCACAACATTTTTGTCAAAGTCATTATCAAGAACCTGTGACATTTTTGTCAATATAAACAGTTTATTACCTTTTCTCCTTCTGGACAGTAGCCTTTGACAAAGTCATCACACACTTCAGCTTTACGAGACACATAAACGTGGCTGTAGGGACAGTCGCTGTTGTTACAGATGCCCTTCAGGAAGTAGGAACACACCGGCATCTGAGGAGATCGGAGATCTGGAGTCAGCAAACTCAGAGACAGGGTGAGAAAAAATACCACAAAATTTAAAATTATTTAATCTTGTTTTGCAAAAGTATTTATACCCTTTCAACGTTTTCTTTTTAGACATTTTGTCATGTTACGTCATCTCTGCCAGCTTTACAAAACAGGAGCTGCCTATTTTTTCTTGAAAACTAGTTTCACCTCATTTAGGCTGGACAAGACTTTTTAAGTCATCAAAAGGATTTAGATCTGGACTTTTACTAGGCAATTCTAACACAAGAACAGCTCTGTAGCTCTGGCTGTATGTTTAAGACATTGTCCAGCTGGAAGATGAGCCTCAAGTTTTTTTTCTGCCTCTATCCGGTTTTATTCCCCAATTACAGTTTATTAAGCTCCATTCATTTTCTCATTGACTCATTTATTTTACTTGGCTTTCAACACCAGCGGGATCTAGTTTTAAATTGTATGTTTTTGTTTTTAAACTAAGAGTTTTTTTTATTTTTTTTTTTAGTTCTTTTTTAATTTTTTTATTGTTATGTTGTGTTTTATTGTACAGCACTTTGTATCAGCTGTGGTTGTTTTAAAGTGCTTTATAAATAAAGTTGGATTGGATTGGACTCAGTTCAACTTTCCTGTCATTTTATAAAGAAAAAAACAAACAAAACATCTGCAAAGCATGGTACTGTCGCCCTTGATTTAAAGGTAGTTTGCAGTGCCAGTTTTAATCCACAAATAACACTTTACACATATGCAACACACACACACACACACACAAAACAAAAAACAAAAAAAAAAAGAAAAACCCTGTAAATTATTATCTGACTTTCTTCTGGTCACTCTACCCCTTTGTAGAGTGCACAAGTATTAAATGTTCTCCCACATGAGCTAAGTATTTCTGCAGCTCCTCCAAAGATACCATGGTCCTTCTGGCTTGTTACGGCCCCTGACCTCTTGAGGCTGTGCAGGCTCCCTTTTTGTTATGCAGGTTCAGCTGTGAGAGCACACCTTCCTGATTGGCTGACTGCTGTGATTTGCTAAATAATTTTAATGAAGATGGAAGAGGAGTACTGACACGGAGACTGAGAAACCAGAGCCTTCGAGGATGAGATTAAATGACTCTGTAAACATACATGCTGTTTTGAAGCCATGCCACTGTCCGGTTCTCTTCAGAGGAATCCGGCGCACCAGCCGATCTGTCACACTGAGCAGCTAAATGACCTTAATTGCAGCTGACAGAAGCAGTGGGAAAGTGGATGTGCATCTTGACAGCATGTGTGTCTGTGTGCAGAGAGATGCCCTGTTTGACATAGAGGGGGGGAGCCTGCTCTAAATTTACCACAGAGAGATTTCAGTAGAGAGAGAGATGGGAGTGAGAGAGGCTCCACCTCTCTGAGATGGGATCTCTTCTGCCTAATTAACTGCTACAGAAATATTTATCCAGGCTGCAGCTCGACCATCTCTCATGATGTGTTTATGTGCCCTGGATGTGAGCGCAACCCAGGGCCAGGGGTGGCGTTCCCGGCTATCGGGGTGCCAGGGGAGTTGGCCGCCGTGTCTCTGGTTTCCAAGTATTTGTGGTAGCTGGAATGGCGGTGGGCAGGATTCGGGATACGGGCTTGTATATCCACACTAGTGCCTGGATCAAGTTTGGAGAGGCAGAGGATGCATCACCCTAGAGCCCCCCCCACCTCACTCCTCTTACCCCTTTAAACGTGTTCGGCCCAACTTAGGGGCTCTGCATGAAATAGGAGCAGGTGTATCCCCTGGAGGGAGGGAACCGGCTTTTGGAGGTGAGGGGGTATTGCAAACAGACAGCTGGGCTCTCAGCATGTACCGACAGCGGGCTGATGACCAGCACAGGTGTGGAGCATTGTGGGACTGTGTGTGAGAGGGGTGAGGCAACAAAGCACCTGTTGTAGGCTTGTTTGTCAATACAAAGAAAGCTTTTACTCTTTTTGAGTTTCTACACAAAGACATGTAAAAACACTCATGCTGCTATAAATCAGCAGATTCAGTTGTCTGGTACACTCTCAGTTGGGTTGTTGTATGCGTGTGTGTGTGTGTGTGTATATATATATATATATATATATATATATATATATATATATACCATCAGTCCCATAATTCATTGATTTCTTTTGTAGTTACTTGATAGTGATAGTTACTTGATTGCATTATGTGTTGAAAATGCATGACCATCCTCTCCCCTTTTTAATAAACTAAAAGAATATCAAAGAAAGGTTACCATATTTTTCGCACTATAAGGCACACCTAAAAACCTTCAATTTCCTCAAAAGCCAACAGTGCGCCTTATAATCCGGTGCGCCTTATATATGAACCAATATTGAGCCACAACAGGTCTAACAACTACGGTAAGCAGCCGCCGACTTCATTTTGCCCGTAGAAGAAGGAGGAGCGCGCGGTGCATGCTGGCATAGTTGTCAGAATGCTGGTTTGTTAATAAAGTTTGACTGACCTATTTACCTACAAACCTGATAATCAGGTTGTCTGAGAGAGACAGAGACTGCGGCGGCAGCGTGTCGATTGGTCTGTGTTACCCAGAAAGCAGTTAGGCACAATATCGCAACACCAACACCGTGAGTGAAACAGTGACTGGGGCAGACTACTATATAAAGTACTCGGGGACCAATTCTTTATTGTTACACATCCACATTTGTACGGGACGGGTGGCAACCCTAACTGTAGCGTCTATTCTATGTGCCTTATAATGCGGTGAGCCTTATATATGAAAAAAGTTTTAAAATAGGCCATTCATTGAAGGTGAGCCTTATAATCCGATGCGCCCTACAGTGCGGAAAAAAAATAAAGGGAACACTTCAGTGTTCACTTAAATGTTAAAGTGTTCCCTTTATTTTTTTGAGCAGTGTACAAATCATAATCTTTGGAAAACAGACTGATCATAAGGTGCAACTAAACCAGAAGTGTGCGAAAAGATAAATCAAATTCAGTTATTAAAACTCTAATTTTTAAGCAATAAGTACAAGTGATGTTCTTGTAAAGAACCTTTCCAGTCTCCAAAGTCGCTGTGGAAGAACTTTAGATTGCTGTCCTTTCCAATGTTGTTTCGGTTTATTGATGTATGCAGACCTTTGTTTCTGCACTTGACTCTTACAACCAACCACAGCTTTTCAGTCAGGTTGAAGTCTGGACCTTGACAGTACTCCTGCAACAGATGATTATTTTCTTTTTTCATCTTTTTTCATACATTTGCTGCTGTGTTTAGGAACATTTTCTTTTTGACGACCCAGTTTGGGCGAAGCTTCAGCTGTCGGACATATGGCCTAACATCTGACTTCAGAACACATCAGTATGCAGAGGAATGAGTTCATAGTCGACTCAGTGGCTGCAGGGTGTCCAGGTTTGTTGGCAGTAAAGCACACTCCACTAGGCAGATCAAATAAGGTGTTTATGCTTTTATGGTTTGTTTGTTTCTCTCTAAACATGGCAGTGTACATTTTGTCTTATCAAGTCTACTCCTGTCTCATCTATCTAAAAGAACATTAGGTAACACTTTATTTGAAAGGGGGTGAATAAGACTGACATGACACTGTCATAAACACCTGTCATGAACATGAATAAGTCTTCATGAATATTTATGACTTTTGTCATAAAGTGTCATTCGGTAAATTGACTCTTTTAATACAAAGCTGACATTATTCAAAATGTCTGTTATGACAACTTGACATTAACCAAGAAATTGTTACTGATATAAATTTGGTATAAAAGTATTACTGATTGCACTTTAAAAATTAGGTAACTTTATGTTATTAAAGGTACAGTTTAAACAGTAATGATGTTGCCGCTGCGACAGGCACCAACTGCCTTGCGGCAGCAGCTCCGATAAGCCACCTCGGCAATGGAGGCACGGAACATGGTCCACTCAGACTCAATGTCCCCCACGTCCCCCGGAATGTGTTCGTAGTTCTGCCGGAGATGGGAGTTAAAGCTCCGTCTCACAGGGGACTCCGCCAGACGTTCCCAGCAGACCCTCACTACACGTTTGGGCTTGCCAGGTTTGACCGGCTGGCCCAAACGTGGAGATGCAACTTTAAAATCCTAATTCATGATGTCATTTTCTTTTTCAACCTTTACTAAAGGTCATACTTATTCAGTGTTTATCATAAGTTTAATATGTTAAATGCCAACTAAGTCTTGTGGAGTCCGAGTCTGAACTCTGGGTTTTTTTTTTATTTACTGATCTTGGGGTTAAATTTATGAACCTAATGAGAAGACAGTTGGCTGGCCTAGATGTTCTACACTTTTTTCCCTATTTTTTCATTTTTCATTATTTTTTAAAAATAATGAAAAATGACTGTTTGGACATGACTTTATAGTACTGTACAGACTAATTGGCAGCAACAAATGCTGTGATTACAGCTCTGATGTAAAGATTGTTCACCGTGTAACAATGTATTATATTAAAGAAAAAAATAAAAGTATGTCTACAAGTAAAAACTGATCTGATAACACGTTGCTCAGATGGACAAAAGATGTTCTCAGCTCATCTAACATAAGCAGCTCCAGCCCACCACTAGGTCATGTCTTCCTAACTCCACTCCATCCATGGGAACAGGAGCCGTGCCAAGACAACATGATCCACAACGACTTTTTCCAGCAGCTTGTCATCTTATATCGTCACAGCGTTTCAAAGCCTGGCCTTCGCCATGAAAAGCTATAAAACACTAAGCTGTGGAGGGGCGTTTCCGGAGTAAGATGGAGTAGAGACGGATATTTCAGAGCTCCTGCAGGTTTACTAACATATTCGTTCTAAATTCCACAATTGCTACTAATTGCAACCTTAATTGGGTTATCAAAGGTTCTGGACCATAAAGAGCTCTGTTTCAGTGGACATTTCTTGATAAATGGCGGATAAACTTCGTAAATTCAAGTACGACGGTAATACGGCGAAGCTAACTGCTAACACCAGAGCCACGAGGCAGCGTGCACCTGAGGACGAAGACCCACAACCCAAGAGCTCTAGCATGAGTGAGGAGATGAGAGCCGATATCCTATCCTCTATTCGCGGGGAAATCTCTAAAATCATAAGGGAGGAAATGAGGAGTGTGCTGTCTGAAGAGTTCACTACTCTCAGAGCTGACATACAAGCTGTGAGGGCCGAGATAGCTAGCAATGCCGCTGCTATCCGCGCAGACATTACCTCAATTGAAACGGACATGGAAGATGTGAAAGGCGGATTGTCTACATGGTCTGATGAGGTAAACACGTTGCAATCCACCGTTATTGAACTTCAGAGCGAGCTGGTTAAGATGCGGGACAAATGTGAGGACATGGAGGGGAGGATGAGGCGCGGAAATATCCGTATAGTTGGCGTTGCGGAGCAGCCTAACTCCGCCGATCCTAAAGAGGTTTCTAAAATTATTAAAGAGGTGCTCCAGATGGACCGGGAGGTAAAAGTCGATCGTTCACACCGGACAGCTGCTTTGACGAAACCGGGAGGTGGAGAAAGACCTCGTGTGATCATCGCCAAGCTGCACTATGATGGAGACGCCGCTGATATCCTGAGGAGAGCCAGAGACAAAGCCCCGCTGATCTACCAGGGTAAAAGAATCGCCATCTTCCCGGATTACACCACCAGTGTGGCCAAGGCGCGCGCGGCCTTCTCCGAGGTACGGAAAGCTTTACGGGGACGGAGCGATGTCCGCTTCGGATTACTTTACCCAGCAAGACTCAAAATCACATACAAAGAGGACAGCAAGGAGTTTCGGGATCCTGTGAAGGCCATGGACTACATACGGAAGACCATCCCGGCTACAATATCTGGGTCTGAATAGTAAGGAAAATGTTAAATGCTAAATTGGCACGACTAGTTCCAGTAGTCTTCAATTTCGAAATAATGTGCCTTTAGTTGCTTAAGCCCTAAATGTGATTTTGTTAAGCAATGTTACCTCTCCAAACTGGCAGGTATATGTTAGTACGTGACTGTTACTTCTAACCTTGTTAAATCACTACGACATAATTTGCCTTGATTAGGTTGTATTATTATCATTAGCAGATTCTTTGTTACATTGTGGTTACTGTACATATACTTATGTTCTCCTGCGGGAGCCTGAGCTTCCATACTTTTATCTTCTCTTTCTGTCGATTTTTTGTTATATTTTTTATTATTATTTTTATTTAGTTTTTTTTTTTTTGTACACATCCAGTTCTCTTCTGGTTGTGTTTGTTGCTGCTTTTATAGTGGCTAGGGACTTAAACCCACTTCCTTGCATTATATTAGCAATGCAAACTTTTATTTGTGTTTTTTGCGTTTTGATCCTTCTGTTCCCGGAGGATCTTATTGCAACTAAAAAAGCAGAGCATCTGAATCTTAGTTTTGTAAATAGTGTACAGCAAAGCCTTACTTCCTCTCTGTTCTTTTCTACTTATCGGTTCTTACATTGTCTTGTGATCAGCATGCATGTTACTCAAATGTTTGGATCCATCCATCATTCGGCCGTCACTGCCTCCAATACAATGTTACCATATATATTTTAAATTAAAATAGTTATGAGTACTCTAACTGTAACAAGTTATAATGTCAGGGGCTTGCATAGTCCTATTAAAAGAAAGAAAATTTTACTGCAACTCAGACAATCAAAATGTCAGGTAGCACTACTACAAGAAACGCACTTATCTGATTTGGAACATTCAAAATTAAATAAGTCTTGGGCTGATAAAGTTTACTACTCGTCACATTGTTCTGGTAGGAAAAGGGGGGTGGCTGTACTGATCCATAGGCAGACCAATTTCACGGAAACGTTAGTATATAAGGACAAGGAGGGTAGGTTTATACTGGTAAACGGGATAATTGATGGAACAGCAGTTTCCTTTGTAAACGTATATGCTCCTAATGAAGATGTTCCAGGATTTATTAAGTCAGTCTTCAATATGATTGCTGAATACAGCTCTGGGCTACTGATTGTGGGAGGTGATTTTAATTGTGTGATGTCTAACATAGACAGGCAACCAACCTCTCAGTCTCGCATATCTAAGATGGGCAAAATACTTAAAACTCTATCGGTGGAGGCTGGATTGGTGGATGTTTGGCGGTCCAAATTCCCAAAGGAGAGAGATTTTACATTCTATTCAAGCCGTCATGCCTCTTACTCACGAATAGATTATTTCTTTACTGCGAAGGCCGAATTACACAGGATTGAGGATATTAGGATATTGCCCATTACAATTTCTGATCATGCACCTGTTACTGTCAAGTGGAATATAGGTCTGACACCATCGTTTAAACAATGGAGACTTAATGCCTCTCTCCTTAATGACAAGGAATTTGTTGCATTTGTCAAATCAGACCTTAAAACTTATTTAGACATAAACAACACGCCGGAAACATCGCCTATAATGTTGTGGGACTGTGCAAAGGCCTATCTAAGAGGCAGCATCATCTCCTACACGACTGCAAAAAAAAGACAAAAGGCAGCCAAACAGAAATATTTAGAAGATAGAATCCAGGAACTGGAACTTCAACATAAAAAGTCTAGGGCATCCAGAACTCTGAATGATTTGAATATAACACGCAGGGAACTCCAAGATTTATTGTTAGAAAAGATAGAAGGTAACGTTCGTTTTGCCAAACAACGGTACTATGAAAATGGAAATAGAGCGAGCAGACTTTTGGCCTTCCGACTTAAAAAACAACAGTCCTCAAATGTTATTCAGAAGCTGAAATCGGGCCATAAATCAATTTCAAAACCAAAAGATATTGCTGAAACATTTGCAGAATTTTACAAGGTCCTATACCAGGACTCTGACACTTGCTCTGATGAGAGTAAGATAGCAGACTATTTACAAAACATAAATATTTCTGAGTTATCTGAGACTGTAGCTAAACAATTAGATATGCCAATTCAAGAAGACGAAATCAAAAACGTGGTCTCATCCCTTAAAAATAATAAGTCTCCAGGCCCCGATGGTTTCATAAATGAATTTTATAGTTGTTTCATAGACGAAGTTAGCCCTCTTTTATTGGATGCATACCGCTTTTCTTTAGAAAATAAGAAAATGGCGCCTTCTTGGTCTGATGCCACAATAGTTGTGTTACATAAAGAAGGTAAGGATCCCACTGACTGTGGGTCATATAGACCATTATCGATGCTTAACGGAGATGTTCGCATTCTAACTAGTATTCTGGCAAAACGTTTAAATGTCATAGTAACTCAAATCATACATCCAGATCAAACTGGGTTTATTGTCGGGAGGCATTATGGAAATAATCTGCGGCGCTTATTGAATATCTTGTCACACCGAAAAGAACATAAAGATATGACAGCTGTGATTTCTTTAGATGCCCAAAAGGCTTTTGATCGCGTGTCATGGAAATACCTTACTCAAGCCTTAAAGAGGTTTAAATTTGGGCCCAAGTTTATAGATTGGATCCATACAATATATTCATCCCCACAGGCTGCGGTTAGAGTTAATGGTTTTAGATCGGCAAGTTTCAAGCTGGAGCGCGGATGCAGGCAAGGCTGCCCTCTGTCACCTCTTTTGTTTGCAATTAGCATTGAACCGCTGGCCCAGCTTCTCAGGGACAGCGATGACATCCAAGGGATTTTGATTGGTTCCGAGGAACATAAAATATCTCTGTACGCTGATGATGTCCTCCTGTATCTATCTGATCCTGCTTCATCAATACCCCGTCTGAGAGAAATGATCTCTGTTTATGGTCATTTTTCTGGCTATAAAATAAATGTTGATAAGACTGAGGCAATGGATGTCAATGGTAAGATTCCACTAAGGGTTAAACAATTGAGTGGCTTTAGGTGGCCAAGATCAGGCATTAGATATCTAGGCATCAACATTCCCCTCTCTTTAAATGATTTGTATCATGCTAATTATAGCAAAACTCTGGATATAATTAAAAAAGACCTAGAGCGATGGTCAGCATTACCTTTATCTCTCCTTGGCCGCGTTGAAACCATTCGGATGAATGTATTACCCAGATTATTGTATTTGTTCCAAATGGTACCAATTGCTATACCTAAACCCACATTCGTTGAACTGGATAAAATTATATCAAAATTTATATGGCAAGGCAAGCGTCCTCGTATAAAATATAAAACACTTCAAAAAAGTAAGACAGATGGGGGTCTTAATCTTCCTGATTTAAAATATTATTATTGGGCAGCTCAGTTAAGACCTTTGATTTCATGGATTCAACAGGACTCCCAAACAAGATGGTTGAGTATAGAGCAAGCACAGTGCTCAGTACCATTGAGGGTATTGCCTTTTTTAGATATTCCAGTTAAGGATCTGCCACTGTGGACTAAAGTCACTCTTAACATTTGGATCAAGGTGCGTATCTCGTTCAAGCTTCCAAGAGGTTTATCAATATTAACAAGCATAGGACATATTAAATCCTTTACACCTAATTCCTTGGACAAAAATTTTGCTAAGTGGACTGAAAAGGGGCTCACATTTCTTCATCAATTGATCGACAGAAACAACCTCTTATCGTTTGAAGAATTAAGTAGGAAATTCCTTCTCCAGAAAAGTGATTTCTTTCGATATTTACAGTTGCGCTCTTTTTTGTTTGCACACAAAGACTGGGAAAGAGTAATAAATCCCACACCAATAGAAAATCTTATAGTCCATTTCCAGAAAGGGGGAGAGGACAAAAAATTGATAGCCAAATTATATAGGGTATTTTTGTCGATGAACATTAACAAGCCCTCCTGGACAAAACAAAGATGGGAGGCAGAGATGGCCAAATAATTTCGGACAAAACATGGGAGGATATCTGCTCTGAGGCTCACCGAGTTACTAACTCAAATACATGGAGGGAATTTAAATGGAAAATTATTAGCAGATATTTCAGGACCCCTGATGTAGTTGCTAAAATGGATCCTAAGGTCCCTAGCTTGTGTTGGAGAAATTGTGGTTCAAGGATCCCCAACCACACACACGTTTTTTGGGCCTGCCCCAAACTCAAAAACTTTTGGGATGAGGTGTATAGAGCTATAAACCGTATCTTTTCTGGGGTCATCCCAAGGGATGTTACTGTTGCCTTACTCGGTATTATTCCTGATGGTTTGCAAGGGCGGGCCAAAATGTATTTGTTAAATGTTCTTTTTACAGCAGCCCTGAAATGCATTACAATTAGGTGGATGCAATTGGAGCCGCCTTCTTACGACTTATGGGTTCAAAAAGTAAAGGAATTGCATACAATGGAAAAGATAACCTACTCACTCAGACTTCAAAAATCCAAGTATGACCTGCGCTGGGGACCTGCAAAGGCCCTGTTGATTTAGTTAAACCTAATGGATTTGTCTTTTGCCTTATGTCGTTTGGTTTTCTCTTCCAGAGTCCATTCTTATTTAAATGGTGTACAGTGATGAGTCTATAAACATGCTGTAGCTGTAAATTGTTATTCCAAGATGTTTATTGTATGGAAAACATCATATTGTCAACATTTGTATTATGTACCACTGAAGTATGATTGTACTTTGCTCTGCTGGAAAAAAATTATTAAAAATCTAAGTTAAAAAAAAAAAACACTAAGCTGTCCGACATGTAGGCTGTGATGCAGGTGTATACATTACCTTCTCTTTGGCAACCTTATGGGAGAATGGGCAGGTGCCATCTGCCTGCTTGCATGTCCCTCTGAGAAATCTGTAAGGAAAAAATAACTAAAAGTTTTTAAAAAGAAAAGCTAGGATGTAATGAGGCAGAAGGAGCTGACTTTTTAAAAATATTTTAGCCAAGATGACTCATTATTTTCTTTATCATGAAAAAACTATTACACTTTATATTTTCTCCAGTAATCCAATGCCAGTCGTTGGTCTAGAAAAAAAGCCCGACATTTCAAATGTCAGATGTGATGAAACACATTCACATTTAGAAATTTAACTGGGTGCATTGAGTCAAATAATTACGGCAAAGTATGTCTTAATTATTTAACTCAGTTGAGAAAATTTCACTTCAATTGAGAAAATGTAGACCTTACGTTGTGTATTTTATTGTTCAGGGAAGTTCTCCTTCCATTTCTATTTGTCTTCGATAGTCACCCATTTTTTTTGTTTGTTTGCAGTTGATAAAATAATTCAAATGGACTTAAGTGCAAGTTTTAAAAGGTAAATTTGTAATTGGAATCCCTCGTTTGTGTCTGTTTAGTTGTTCTTATACATGAATGTTACCTTGTGCAGACAGCCACTTTGTCCGGATCATGTATGAAGGGACAGCTTGTGCCACGGTTACACTTGCCGAAGCGGTTGTAATACATGCAGTACTGCTTTTGTTGCTTTTTCTGACGAGCGTGTCTGATGATGGCAATGCTCCGCTGGACTGCACGACTGGAGATGGACAAAGCACAACAATCCACAATAAACATTAGGTCTGAGGAAGACAGGAAACTTTTCAGAACAGTTTCTGTTTCAGCTCCGGACGATTTGAGTGTTTCTGGGTAAAGGTGCTCTCCATATACTAATTTTAAAGGATTACTTCTGGACTCGTAGTCCTGAGCTGATGGCGATGAAAGGCACTTAATACTGTGGGAGAGTGAGGAGGATCAAATGCAAACATGCTGGCTGGATTTAGTTTCATGAAGGTGCTGTCATTTTAAGAGCGCTAGCAAGATGACCCATATTTAACTGTAGATCATTTAGAACTTTGATAAACTTTTTAAACCTGGCACTGCAAGAGTAATTAAAATGATCCTACAGTGGCTGGTAAGAGGATATAAACTGTTACCTGGCTAAATGACGGGCCAGGGCCGGAGACGTGTACGCACTGGAGGACTTTCCTGGGGAGGAAGGAGGGAAAGACATGAATAATTAAAATCTTATGTTTCCGGTTTCAGACAAAACACAAAAAAATCTCACTAATGAGTTCTGGCACTATTAGCAGAAGCACAAGAAATATGCAGATTTGTGCTATTGTTACACTTTTCAGAGATTAGACAGATGAGCATAACATGTTTTTTTTATTTGCCAACACAGTGACTTAGATATAGAGCTGTTTTTCACCTAACTAATATTACTACATATAGTCTCAAGAGTAAAAACAACAAAGTAATAATTCTATTCAATACACATATTAAAAAAAGATCTTATTTTTTTAAGCAACCAGTTTATCTCAATGTGTGTGGTGCTAGAATTCCATAATGTCAATACATGTCTTCATTTTAGGAAATATGTATACTGGAAAAAGAAAAATATACTTTACGTTCCAAAAAGTGTTTTTTTTTTAATCTCCAGATAAAATCTTTAGGTTTTTAGCAGTAATCAGAAAAGTACCGTATTTTCCGCACTACAAAGCACACCTAAAAACCTTCAATTTCCTCAAAAGCCAATAGTGCGCCTTATATTTGGACAAATATTGAGCCACAACAGGTCTAGCGACTACAGTAAGCAGCCACCGACTTAATTTTCGCCCGCAGAAGAAGAAGCGCGCGGTGCATGCTGGGATAGTTGTCAGAACGCTAGTTTGTAATCTATTAATAAAGTTTGACTGACCTATCTACCTTCTAGAATCAGGTCGTCTGCATTCTAGACGACCTGAACATGGTGCTTTTTGTGGAGCACCATGTTCTCCACAAAAATGCTGTGCGCGAACAGAGAAGGGTGACCATCGTCCGGCCACGCCCAGGCCCAGTCGCGGAAGGCTCTCCTCGCCGACCGGAGTCGGATTGTTTTGTTGACATTTCCTTTAGTCCATCTAGTGGATGCATAACGTAACTCCAGCCTCTACTGTAGCGTCTATTCTATGCGCCTTATAATACGGTGTGCCTTATATATGAAAAAAGTTTTAAAATAGGCCATTTATTGAAGGTGCACCTTATATTCCGGTGCGCCTTATAGTGCAGAAAATATGGTAGTCAAATTTTACCTTCACTAATACCTTTGTACAGTGAGGTTATTTCTGATACGTTTAAGCTCTGTGAAATCTGTTATTTACCTAAAGCATCCAGAAGTTAAAAACTTGCAAAGACAACTGAGCTTTGTTTGAAGTTAAAAGAGTTTCAACAAAGGTATCCTTACCTATGCAACCAGGTTATCTAACCTTTTTTTATTGTTTACCCCAATGCAGTTTGTTGTCTGAGAGCTGAATTACGAAAATTATGTCACAAAGTTCCAGCAAATTTAAAAACAAAAACAGAATTAAAGTTCTCAAACAGGCAAAAAAAAAAAAAAAAAAAAAGCTCAAGACCAAGAGCCAACCCATAACCAGGACCATTTCAAAGACCATTACTACGGTTGTAACAACGTTGCTGTAGCAACAAGCGTTTCAAGAAAATCTGAGCTTACAGAGCTTTTAAACCTAAAAATGTTGCATTTGAATCTAGCATCTAGCCAGAAGCTTCACAAAAAGTTAGAGCAAAAGAAAGGCTACATCTATAGTTGAAAAAAAATCCTCCAAAGACTGATTTAAATGTAACCAAGACTGAGAGAAGAGTGCGGTCTCAAGACGAGACTGCAGTACAATAACACCAGTTTAACATCATCTATGGAGAAGATGGTGTTAAATCAGTGCAGTTAAGTGTATTCTATAGAATGCATGGAGATACTTTTCAGTAGACAAATATTTTTGTCTTTTATAATAAATCTTTTATAATATTCCAGTTTTCTGGGAAACACATTTTGGAGTTTTCAATGTCCATCAGTGATAATTACAAAGTGAAATAAAAGCTTGAAATGTATGATTTTCTGTCAGTTTTTCAATTGAATTATTGAAACTTTTCAATGATATTCTAGTTTAACGTGAAGTAGAATTATTTTTTCAGCAGCAACATGATGCAAATTGAATGATGTAGAATGTGCTATCACAATAAATACAAAAAAATGCTATCTGATTTACTAACAACCCTGAGAATTCAGCATGTGACCAGTTAAAGCATGAACAGTCAGTATAAACCTGATCCAGAATTTACAACTTGTCAGTCACCCTGGTGCACATTCATGAACTCCTTCAAATTGAAATATGCTGTGAAATGTTAGCACGATATTACAAGCAAGTACATCCACATGGTGATAAAAGCATGGCTGCATATTTGAATGAGCCCAAAAGAAGTTAAAAAGTTTTTATCCATTAGTTATCCCCATGCAGCTTTCTTGTGTTTTAGGTTCAATCTGAAAGATAAGAACTACACTCCAATCACACCAGATGTGAAAAAAATGAAGCCTCCACTGTTTGCGTGTGTGCGCGCGCGTGTGTGTGTGTGTGTGTGTGTGGACACATGCAATAAGAACCTGAGAGGTGACGGGATATTTATACTGTGGTGGATTGACACATTGGAGCCAAGACAAATCGTGACGTCCCTTTTTGGACCGAGGACATCATAAATAGTCAGCGGATGAAAAGGTGTGTCAGAGTTGGAGGAGGTTATGAGAGGGTAAGGATGTTAAGGCTGCAGTTTATCTTGATCGTGATGCTAAATTTGGAACTTTCTGGCTCACAATGCTCTCCTCAAGGATCAGTGCCTTGGCGTTGCTCAAAGCAGAGGGCCGAGAGCTTTTCAAGATGTGAAATCACAGCTCCTGCTGGACAGAAACCTGACGCATGTTTCTGGAGGTTGCAGAAACAGCGTGAAAAAGCATGTTGAGATGCCAGTCACGAGTTGAACAGAACACAGCTCTTCAATTTCACCTGAAGGTTTAGTTGCACAGGAATGTGTGAAAGAGAGGCAGGGAAGGGAAGTGGGGAGAGGCCGATCGGGGCTTTAATCTGCGCCATCCACTTCTCCAGGCCCTCCCCCTTGCCGCTCTGACAGATGACAACTTTATTATTTCAGATGGCAAATCCAGCCTGCTCCCCTAAGTCTATTAGGAAGTGTGTGGACGGAGCTCCAGCCACAAACATGAATAAACACGGCTGTATCGCCGCAGGATGTACACACACTTACAGTCACGGACCACTGGCAGCAGTCCTCAACAGAGCTGGCTGTAAAACCCAAAGAGGCTGTAATTTTAATACCAACTGAAATGTGTCCACATCGCTGAATGAAAAAAGCTAAAAACCAAACAGAAGCCTGAACAGCAGGTAAGATTTGTGGTCCAATTCACTTATTCTTTCCTCAGATTGCTCCTGATTGGGAGCCAAAATCTTAAGTTAAAACCGCAGTAGTCGTTAATGTATAAGGTGATGTATTACTTTGTTGGTATCATTTAAGGTCCTCTTTGTTAACTACAAAGCTTTATAATGACCTATTTCAAATAACTGTTTTCTGGGATGTAGTTTCTAATCAAGGCACAATTTTAAAGAGTTTATAAAACAAGAACTGGGTGAAGAAATTTTACCATTAGGACTGTTTTTTTTTTACTCTGATTCACATTTTCTCCTTCAGAATCACTATCAGCTATATTTACCAAGATTTTGCACACAAGAAATGTGACTGTAGTTTTACTGTTAAGTGATCATCAGGGATGATCAACCTAAGGGTAAATGTCTACACAGTTTGTGTCCAGGATGTGTGGGGTCACAAGAGATGTTATCAGCCTATTTCCGGACTCTAGGCCTGTACCAGGACAGACTGAATAATGGCAGTGTCTCTTACATCAGTTTCTGATGTAAGCAAAGAAGAAAAACTGAATTATCATGAGCTGGAACGCCTCATTACAGCTCAGGAAGTTGGTGGAATCCATGCAAGACAGATGTGAAGCAGTTGTCAGAAGTAGTAGTGAGTTCAGTGCGTCACAAAAAAAGGCTACATCTTCAATTAATTTACAGTTTTGTACAAGAAATGTTTGAGTTTATATTGGAATAAAATGCTAATACTGACTTATTTAGCAGTTGTTATTAATTTTTTTCTCTCCATTTCTGTGGTATGGTAACACATTTGAGAACTCGTTTCCTCATCTTTTGATTTGGAATAGATTTTCCATCAAAAGACATTAAAGAATTTTGAGCTTTACCCAGTTCTTTAAACACGCTATTATTTTAGCCACAATTCATGTGTGAGACTCCTGACCACCTGTACCTCTCCGGTCGATCGACGTTTGTAATGCCACTGTGCGGGACAGCTTATTGGCAGACACCCGGTACAGCGAGCCTCGGATCCAGCACATCTCCATCCCCATCCAGCGCCGGCTGGATGGTTGGTGCCTGTCGTGAGGAGATCGTAGGCGGTTCTGAAGGAAAGTCCTGAGAGAAAGGGAGATGAGGTCAGATTTGAAGTGAGGCTTTTATATAACAGTGATCAGTTTAGTTTGAGTTAAACTGTTTAAAGTGTTCAGATCTGACTGTTTGAATCAGAATATTATCAGCTCATCCCTCTGTTAATTCCACACCTCTTCCACCCTCCAGTTCTTCCACAATACCTCCCCTATTCACTTTATGTTTCCCATCCTGTAGTCGCCCCCTCCCCTCCTCTTCCTCCCATGTCACAGCACTCTGTTAAATTGCTCCTCTAATGGAAAGGACGGCAGTGTGGAAATGGAGAGAATTGAAAAGAGGAGAGGAGGAAATCAATGAGATAATAGGCAGGGCAGGGGGCCAGAGCAGCGAGGTTGGCCCCTACACTGGAGTGTACAGACCATACACACAGACACACACTCCTGCTACAATATGTACAATGCACACAATCACAGCTCTCTGCATCCAGGATCCAGTCAGTGGGCTGCTGTATGTGTGCGGCGGTTGGACATGGAGGCTGCTGGGTGGTGGTGGGGCGGTGCAGGGGTTATGGCGATAAATTGCGCTGTCCTGTCACTTCTATTTGGGGTGGATTGGGGCTGGTGTGCAGGGCGCCGCTGGTGGTAATTTGCTGCCGTATTTCAGATGGGCTGGAAATGGGTTTAGAGCGAGAGTTCACGCCTCCCATTACACAGAAAAGAGAGGGTTACCCCGAACGCACGGCCCGCACAAAACAACCTGCATGGACGTTTGACGCGCGCAGGGCTGCTGCACTGTTGCAAATAACAGGGGAAAAAGTAAATATCAACTCTCAGCTGCGTTCACGTCCATGAAGCACCTGAGCGTGAGCCATAACTCAGCAGCACAGACACTCGGCTTCACTGCTACAAGATCAGTGGCTGCCCTACACGGGGCAAATGCAGCCAGGGGAGCCGTAATGGGGGCTAATGTTGAAGCTCTGACTGCCACCCAGGGAGGCTTAAACAAGAACAGGGTGGCCTCCACAACCACAATGGAGGTTAATGGGCATATGACATGAGTAGTTAACACAGACAGCAGTTAACCCTGACACAGGGCTACAGTCTGAGGGGGGCTCTGGGAGGGTTAATGCTCTCTGTGTTAGAATGTTTATTCACTGACTTTGAATGTCAGAGTGACAGAAATACTGAGCTCATTGCAGTTTGTGGTGTATTTATGCGCCATCAGGTTTCAGACCGAGCATAGATGATCCCACACACAATCCTGTTTGAATGTTCTCTGACTGAGGCACATTCTGAAAACAAGAATGTCATGTTGGGACAACTCTCCTCCGCGTCCTTTTTCCGTCACACAAGCAGTTCCCCTGATCACCAGCTGTTTATTGTTACAGTTCATCGAAACTGCAGTGACTGTGTGAGAGCAGATGTTGAAGTGGGGAAATCTAGGACGGACGGACGGTCAGATCTCTAATCTCCTTCCATCCAGTTTTCAGAGACCTCGTTGGAAAGAGACACTCGTGTTGTGGTGCATTCACGATGCATTGCTGCATACATAACGCTGTTGCACTCAGAAAGCCAATCATGATCCAGAACATTTTCAGGTCAGCTTTAGATATTCATAGTCATGGCTGAAAACTGCTGAGGTAGAAATATGTATAATTATAATAGAATATAATAATTCAGTTATACTAATGTAATAGAATCAAGTACGGAATTTGTTCTTTGAACAGACACATAAAATTGATTAGGAAATAAATGACAACGCATAAAAGGAGAAGTACTTGCAACTCAGAGTTATAGCTTAACTAAAAAGAAAAATGTCTGTCAAGGCACCCAGCGCAATGGCATAATTTCAAAAGCATGCGCAGTAAATTTTTCCCCAGGGGGTAGAAGGACTTTAGCACTACACTTCCCACAATTCAGTGCAACAATAACAGCTTATTAAAGTGCAAATGAGATTAACACTTTCAACAAAATATTTTTTGTTGTTTCAGTAATAAGAGAACAAATTACAAAAGTATCAACAGTGCATATACCAACTCAGTTTTCTATCTTTTACACGCTAGAAAATTCATGCAAAAAGGATGAACTTACAAGGTAAAAGGAAATCAGCGTGAATGTTAAGGAAGTTAGGATGTAGTTTTCTGTTTCATTGCATTTGACAAAATTACCAGATAAACATGTGGAATAAAAAGTTGTATTCTAAATTTAATGTGACAAGTAAAAAGTGTCATCAAGTTTTGTTTTAGCTGGGTTTTGTATATGTTTTACAGTGACTGCTCTATAAAACAACACTATATAACTCTACTCCTAATAGAAATAAGGGCAATCGATCATGGAAGAAAAAAACTGAACAAATACACTGAATGGCCCCCCAAAAAATTAAAAAGACCTATCAGAAAAAGATTGCACTCGGTGGACTGCCTTCAGTTTTGATTGACACAGGTTGACGCATTTTGTTTGATAAGCTTCTGCAATGTTACAAGATTTACATCCATCCAATGTCGCATTTATTTTTCACCAAGATTATGTATTGATGATAGGAGAGTCTGGCTGCTGTGTGAAGCCTTCTCAAGACCATCAAAGAGATTGTGTTAGGTCTGGACCATGGAGGTCGAGTCGTGAACAAATGATGTCCCAGACTCGCTGAACTACTCTCACACAACATGAGGCCAATGAATCCTGACATTGTCATGGGAATATGTCTGTGACATTAGGAAATAAATCCATTGATGGAATAAGCAGATCATTCCGAATATTCTTAATGATTAAGAATTAAGAATCAGTCTGGGCAGATAATGTTGCTGAACCTATGCCTGACCAATTACAACTGATAAAAGCGCTGCCCCTGTAGGCTTGGAGTAGACAGTAGCAATAATGTGTGCATTAGTTCATCTGCCTCTCTTCTTACCCTGATGCACCCATCACTCTGGAAGAGGGTAAACCTAGATTCATCAGATCACATGATCTTCTTTCATCACTCAAAGGTCAAATCTTCATACTTCTTGGCAAATTGTAGCCTTTTTCTCCAGTTAGCTTCATTGGTTGCCGTTTTTCTTATAGCTACATATCTGTTCATTCCCAATCCCCCGATTTCCCTATGCATTGAGTATGTGGAGATGATCCTAGACAAAACAGCCCGTTTAAATAGTTCTACTGTTTATCTTTAATATGATTTCACCAAGCACTTGAGTGATTGCAGATCATGATCATTCAGGATTTTATTCCCTACCACATGACTTCCTCAGAGACAGTGGTTCCTCACTATCTCTGAGGTTTTTAATAATGCACTGCACAGTTCTCAACACAATTATAGTTGTTTCTGCTATCTCCTTAGATGTTTTCTCTGCTTGATGCAGACTAACATATTTTCCTCACCCACAAGATGTCTCTCGAAATGGTTGTTTAAGAAATAAGAAGCAGATTATTGCATCAGCTGTGGTTAAATAACTTGTTTCCAGCTGTAAGATAATTGCTCACACAATAATTATCCAATATTCTATTTGCTTAGTAAAATTTGGGTATCAACATTTTTTGGCTAAGTGGTGTATTTTGACTGGTGCTCTTAAACCTCTCTTTGTAAAACAGTTGATCCGAAAGTGATCATTCAGACTGTCGTCGGGTCAGACCTTACAAAAACAGAGATTGGAAATCGTAAATAAAATTCTGATCAGAGCTTCATATCTGTATTGTTTATTATATCAGTTTATTACATGATTAAACCATTAGTAAAAGTTTGCATTTACTTTTTGAGTAAGGATATACTTCAAACGTCGAAAAATAGAAACAAATCAGCATATATTATCTGTTATTACCTGACGACTCAAGAATGTTTTTAAAGGCCTGTAGGTGAGGTGTGTAATTTTGCATACCTTGCCACCTTTAGGTGTGATAAAAAAAATAAAAAAATAAAAAAATAAAACTGGAAGATGATGTCTGGAGGTCAAAGCAAAGAACTTAAACTCATCAAAAACGA
This sequence comes from Poecilia reticulata, assembly GCF_904066995.2. NCBI lineage: Eukaryota > Metazoa > Chordata > Actinopteri > Cyprinodontiformes > Poeciliidae > Poecilia > Poecilia reticulata. Next base: position 11,616,253 of record NC_088833.1, on the reverse strand, counting down.
ACAGTGAAAAATACAGAGGGAAAAGGGAAGAAATGGAGGACGGAAAGAAGGGCAAAAAGAAGCTCCCCTGAGACGAGTGTGTGTGTGTGGGCAGGTGTGCGTGTGAGTGTGCGGTCAGCTCGGACTGCGCGATGCACAGATAAAGGAGAGCGCAATTCAGCACTACGGGTTGATGAATGATCTGACTTTTGTTTTAGTGACAGGGAAGAATTTGGAGGGTCGCGCGACTGCTCAGAATAATGCTGCCCTTGTCTATTTGTCTGCAACCCAAGCATTAGTGAGCTCATATTGGGAAACAGTTACCCTTGAAAGAAAGCACAGCAAAAACAGTCACCTGGATAACTCCGAAGGCAAGGACTGCTGCTCTTCTCCAGGTGCCTAACGGACACCAAGAAAGCAGAGTAAGACTTACCAGCCGTAGAGTGTGGTAAAAGGACCCGCCGGGGGAAAAAAACCATGGGACTGTAAGCGACAGACAAATGACTAATGTGATAAGTAATGAGTAAATGAGTGAAGTGGGGGATAAAAGAGGATGTACAGGACTGGGAATGCGGGAAAAGGAGGAGAGAAGTGAAGAAGAGGGAGCGCTGCTTCACTTTATTGCCCAGTCTCTTACATCCTGTGCTGATCGATACAGAAGCACTAAAGAAGATGAGCGTTCGGACCAGGAGTGTGTGTGTATGTTTGTGTGTCCACAGATATACAGCATACACAGTCTCGAAGAAACTATACTTATGGAATCATTGTCATGTTGCAAACTTTGACATGAATGCAAGAAATAACGTGGAAAACGAGTGATAGAAAATCCTTAAAAGGAGAAAAAAACAGAGATATAACGCAAACAAAACGATGGAGCATTAAAGACTGCATAAGAGGGGCGAATCAGGGGGTTGTGAGAGCGATGAAGAAAAGCCCAGCTTGTAATTTATCCTCTAGAGTGCATGCTTTACGGCTTTCTTAATTCAACTCCTGATACTATTAATGGAGTTAATGTTGAGATTATATCTATTTTCTGGTGGTGGGGCCTGAAATACTGCAGTTAAGCCCACCCCCCTCCACTCTCCTCTTTCAGACTGCCACCCAGCAGTAAATCACCCCCCTGGCTCCACCATCTTCTAAAACTGGGTAAGAGCATGGTGTACTGGGTAGAGGGGCTCACTTCTGGAAGTACTTAGGAATTTCAGAGGTTTTATTCACAGAAGAGTTTGGACTGTTCAATTCTTTTCCAAACTTTTTGTAAGACAGCAGTAAGGCATTTAGAAATCCAAATTATGCTCATAAAACCATGACTTCACCCATCTCAGACAGGCCGATGCATTTCAAAAAGTTAAATCTTTATCAGCTAAAAAAAATTCCAGTATTCATTTGAGTTTAATTCCATGTAATAAATTGTTAGTTTAAATAATAGTTCGACAATTGATTCTTTTATTAGCCAGATGAAAAAAAGCCATATGGTGAATTTGACGACGGTTATGTTTTTATTATATGCATTTTTTGTTGAGTGTACAATTTAGCTTCCCTTAAAAAAGAGATTTCTTTGGCTCTTTATTACTGGTAGGTGCTCACAAAAAGAAAGATGTTCTCGTTTCCTGGCCTCAATATATAATAATTTCATAACAGTTTAATAGAAAATAAAAAATGGCTTTCATTCTAATAAGATCATTCCTAAAGAGAGTGCTCCTACATACTTTTATGTAAAGAGAGAGAAAGAAAGAAAGACAAACAAAGAAAGGAAAGATATTTGATAGCTGATGTGCTATCCTTCATAAAAAAAATCCCTTTGATAAGGAGGGTCTGTTTAATTGTTTTCCCTATACAGAACATTGCAGACAGAATAGGCAAACTAAAGGTATAATGCAAAAGATTTTTAGACTTGTATGCATAATGATAACTCTATCTTCACTTGTAAACTATTTTCTATCAATGTTTTTAAATTGCCAACAATGAGATTGCAATTATATTGCAGATGGATGTCAAACTATACATCTAGTTGATTTTAGGCTCCTTTCACACACAAATCAGTTTGGGTCAATAAAACATAACAAGTAGCTTGTTTGGTCTGCTGTTAATTTGCAAGTTAATGGAGTTCCAAAGTGGTGTTATAGAAACCCGTTGCTGCAGAAGTTAAAAGTCTCATTAATTTTTCCCATAGTCGATGTGATTTGGCTTTGAGTTGCCATATATTTCCTGAGAGGTTGATCAGCAGCAGACTAAGATACTTGCCTATCAGCCCAAATGATTCATAACTGCGCCTGAAAACATTTGGTCGACTAATTAAACACAGTGGCATGATATCAATGCAGACATTAAAGATAACTCTGGACCTGCATTTGGCAAGTAAGCTGGCAAGACCTTACTTTTAAAATCTGCAACAACAGTGCTGCATTTTACCTGACTTGACTACATCCATGGTCTGGGGGATGTTGTTGCATGCTGACACTGGAACATGGATGGTGTCAGAAAAAGTTTGATTTAAAAGTTGTGGCCAAAGACGCAGTGATGGCAGAGGGGAAAGCATGGATAGAGGACTCAGTCCAGGTCAGCAGTCACAGGTTTGAATCCTGGCCTGTTGATCGTTGCCAACTGCCAACAACCCACTTCCAGGCCACTATAGCCAAGAAAATCCTTTAAAAAAAATTGGCCAAATCTAAAGATTGATGTTTTTAAACTGAAACAGCCATTCAGCCGTTGGAATTGCTTCCTGCTTGTTGTTTATATAACATGTAACGCTCACAAGAGGTTTTTGGACTAATTAGCAGTGTTACAGCCCGGCTCAGATAACCACAACAAAAAACTGGGAGGGCACGACCTTTCAGAGGCATTTATTATTAAAATTATGTTTAGGGGTAGTGGGCGGCGGCCCAGGAACCACTGCACCGATCTTTGGACATGAACCAGCTGGCCCTCACAGGTCTCAGCATCTGCTCCCAGGTCTGGTCAAGCAACAACTCCATATTTGGTCCATTCGAACCACAAACTGGTTCCCACACAGTGTCAAGCGTCTGACATGCCCCACACTGTCTGGCTCCGGCTGTGCCTCCACCTTTGGAGCGCTCGTTCCATTTATGTCAATGATTGATGTCATGTATAGATGACCTACAAGTCAGCATAGGTGGTGCTCTTCATCCAGCTCAAAAGGAGACAGACCTCCAAAACACACTCCATACAAAGAAACCCCCAAATGATTTTCTATAAACTTTGCATTAGAAAGTATAGATAAAATCTCAAGTTTTTTTCTAACTAAAATCTTTATTGTGAACAGGAGGTTTAAACATACCATAAACATATGTTTGAGAAAAAGGACCTTAGAGGAAAAACAACTCTATTTGATTTGTTTGGGGATTGTTCTGTGCTATGCAATAGTTACAGCTTATTAAGACACTGAAAACAATGTTGTCCTTAATCGAATCCTTAAAACATCTATGATTTCTACAGATTTACGGTTGCAGTAAAGAATATCAGTTTCTTTGAATGACAAAATCAGATGTAAATCAAATTCAATATTTAACTGACAAAATAAAAAGTCCAGAGTCTCCAGTAAGGTCAAAACTATTTAGACCTTGTGTTAAGTTGCTGGTTAAGGCTGTAGTTTTTAGAGCAGTATGAGGTTCAGCGATGAGCATGAACAGAGATAAGAGCTGAAGACCTATGTGAACCAGGATGTGTAGGTGTGATAGGCCAAAGATAAAGAGCAGCACTCAGTAGTTAAGAGCAAAGAATATGAGCTCATGCACCACTCAATAGCATCAAACTGATAAAAGGAGCTGCTGGCCTTTGGAGTTCAACTGATAGATAAGCTTGAGACATGAACGAGTAAGAGGACCCCATCCCAGAGGACCTGACCTGTCCCCCTCTCTTCCTATCTCTCTCCTCAATTGTACACACATGGTGATATTTCACAGCATGTCAACGGGCTCAAATTGAAAATCCCTTGATGAATCAATATTTACTGCAGCAGCTAAATGAATAGTAATAAGTCACCAGAGGCTGCGGCCAGCCACGCTCCAGGCCTCTCTGTCTCACCAAATCTGGATTATACAAAATAATGACCCCTCCCCCACTTCCTCAACTCCCTCACCCCTTCAAAAACATGGTTGGACAGAATAAAAAACTAATAAAAGTTAGTGAAAATGTACCATTATAAACTTTTTTAAACAAACAAAAAAAAATATCCACAAGTTCTTATTTGGGTATATAACCTTTTCAAAAGACATGAGCTGGAGAGAAGTTTCGCTTAAAACATCAATTTGCAAGAACTTGGGAATATATTAAAAGTCAATAAAAACAGTAAGAAAATAAGTTTATGTGAAATATCGCAACATTATCTTTACCGTTGGACCAAGAAGTAAAAATTACATTATAACCCTTTTGAGATTTGACTTGCCCTTTTCTTGTTCCTCTTTATAATACATGACGCCATGGTCTTTCTTCCACACAGTGTGACAAGAAAACCTCCTTCAAGGTCTGGTGTGCCCCACTTTTTACTCTATGGTTGTTCAAAAATAATTATACGGTGCAATTTGTATTGTGTACCAGATACTGAACTGAGAGAAACAAACTGTGAAACATGGAGCTGGAAGTCTCATGGTTTGAGGATGTGTTGCCTCAGCAGGACCTGCTCGGTTGCAATTATGCAATCCAATAGGAAGTCTACTACTTATCAAAGTAAAATGTGAGACTGCCTGTAAAAAATAAGGACACTGAAACAGGAGATTTTGAGATTTTGCTTGCCTGAGGTCATGCAAGTATACTCAGGTATACAGATCTGTGTGACTAAACGCACATCTGTAAATCTGCCAAAAATGGACTCAGAATGAAGAAATGGAAAATCCTGGGACAAGTCAAAGCCTAAACTTTGATCTCATTTAGATATTGTGAAAATTGTTACAGACAACTGTAGTGGTATATCTGAAAGACTACCAAGCAAAAACATACATAACTCGCTTTTGGAAAAGAGTTGGAGTTTAACAAATGGAGAGATTTACATCAAGAAGGATGGCATAAGAGATAAAAGCTCCACTAATTGTTAAAGAAAAGTGGTGCTGTACAGAGGAAAAGCCAGTCATTGTGGGTGGAGTTTACTGATGTCAACATTTTATTCTCTAATAATTTCCTTCCCTTTCATTGCTTCCTGCTGATGCTTGTGATAAAAAACCCCAAATGTTATCATATATTACCTGGCTGACTGGATCTTCCTGGCTCGCCAGGAGAGCGCTGTGTTGTAGTGCGGGGTGTGTGCAGGACTTGTACCCGGACGGGTCACCATTTTGTAGCGGGTCCTAAACACCCGCTTGGAGGCAGGGCTTAGATGGGATGTGGAGACGGCATCTGTGGACAGCAGTAATTAAGAATGGATGAGTCTGACCACACACAAAACAGAGGCCATGGTAAATCTATCCAGTCAGCATATCAACAAATGCATATTCACATCACTTCAAACACGCACACACACACGCACACACACGCACACACACACACACACACACACACACAGATACACACAAGTTTGAAGACTCTGGCAGGTGTGCTCTTTAATAAGCTTCACATATAAAAATGAAAGGGAATAACAGAGGCAGAATTTTTATGAGTCTAATAAATCATGTGCTCTGTCTCTCTGTGCTGTGCCTTCATCCCTCCTGCCCAGCCTCCCTCCTTCCTTCTCACTTTAAGTCTCATTCGTTATATCTTTTTACAAATCCATCAGAGAAGACGCACAAGACTAGAGCGATTGGAATGGGGAAAAAAGAGGGGCGCTTGTGTTTTTATTTATTTATTTGTCTGCATATCCATCATGTTGTTTTATGAAGGCCTGGCCTGGATGACACTCCCACACAAAGAACTGAATTTACATTGTGGATAATCGGATGTCCTGTTCACATCAGTTTACCAAGACAGAAGGAGTCGCAGGAGCAGAGTGCGTCTACTCAAGTCTGAAATCAAAAGTTGATAAGGTTTTGTTCTTTGCAGTTGCCAAAGCTGCTCGCTGCATGCTTCATACAAAACCCTGAGCAGTGGCCAACAACTTTTATTAACTCTTCAGGCAACAGAAGATGCTGAGCTGTGTTCAAATAAAACAACAGGGTTAGGATTCAATTTGTTTTATCTTTAAGTTACTTAAACTTTTAAGCAACTTAAAGTAAGTAGAGTTAACACCCCACTGACACTCCTTGAATTATGTATTTAAAGCAAAGAGAAGAGAGAAGAACTCATCAGCATGAGCACATCTAAATTGTTAAAAAATTGAATGTTTTCAATTGGTCATGTCAAAGTCATACTTAAATCCAGTCAAGATGATGTTGGATGACGTTAAAAAGGACAATTGTGAAGAGAACTTTTATGGCTGAATTAAAACAATACTGCAAAGAAGATTGTAAAGTCTCCGTGGTAGTTATCACAAACACTTGATGATGGGGCAGTGGTAGCCATGAAGCATGCCACAACCATTAATCAGGAGACAATTGCTTATTCCCACAGAGCCAGGCTGGTTTAACTGAAGAAAATATGAAATCCCTTTGTGGTATTAATATAAGATTTTAAGTGGTATGAGTATATCACTAGCACCACATTTTTATTAGAATAATCATACTGCCCAAAATGTCATCATGTGCACTTCTTCTCCCTGCCTCTATGGCAGAGACAGCACTCAGTCTTCCTAATGAGCGAAGCCCACAGAGCAGTCGGAGGAGTGAGAGAGGGATGACAGATGAGTTTATGTATCTGATGACAAGCTCACTTTGTATCATCTTTTTCGCACAAGTCTTTAATAACCCACACCATTTTAATTAGTGTCCAATAGCAAAGCATGAACTACAAAGCTGTGGTAGCAAACAATACACTGATTTCCACTTTCACACCATCTGCCTCCCCTCCCAGGTGTTGGTTTCATTTGTCAGCCGCGTTGCAGCTCTGGATCAGCAGGAGAATCCATCTCGGGCAAACATTTAGCTCAGAACAAATCAGAGTTAGGAGAGCTGCTGAGACATCCGCTGAAAAAAAAAAAGCGAAGGCTCACACGTGAGCACATATGAAGCCTTTAAATTAGCTTGTGCAAATATAACATAATGAAACCACTGTGAAGCAGTTAGTAGTAACATAACACCGAGTCTTAAGCAGATGAAATAAAAACCTGTTCTGAATTATAAAAGCCCAATACTGAGAAAGTAGAGATTGCAGATACACCTTTACAGCCATACAAAATAAGTAATAAATAGTTCTTACATTCACTTTTATCGTTATCACAGCACTACCAAAAAATTTTCAGATAAAACTTTAATCACCCACTCCTGCTGCAAACGTTTATTATTTTTTCCAATATTCAAACTTTTATAGACTGTAGGGACCCTGTAGTAAATTTCCTTCTACAGATTGTAAGTGTTAAAGGTTGAGTGCTGCGTTATCAAAGAAGAACACAGCAAAGGAAAGGACAGCGAAGAGAGCAAGCACAGTGCTGCTGGTTTTTAGAGAAGTAGCTGCCCAGCTTGAAGTTACTTTTCTCCCACATCTGTATTGCAGTCAGTGTGATTTGCTCACCCAGTCAGATGACAAATAGGGCTTGTCAAAGGTGTTGCCATGATTCCCACCCCACAACCTCGTACACGCCCGCCGTCGCTTCCCTAACCTGGACCTTAATCCGTCTCTAAATCCTTGCTGCCAACAGCATGATGGTCACCATGTTCGGGATGCTGACACACAGCTGTTCCACCACGGCTGCTGCTTAATAGCACCTGGTGGTAGTGTTTGTCCTTTGATATATATTTGAGTGTGTGCATGTGTGTGTGTTTGTGTGTTTGTATGGGAACATGGATGGATGGACGGTGCTGCGCTGATTGTAAACCAATGTAGGTTGTGTTGGTTGAGTGGCTCTGGGAGCACTAGGGTCTCAATCTTCCAGTGAAGGACCATGACCAATGAGCATGTGAACACACTCACACACACACCTGGGGTCTCAATCTTTCCTTAATAGACCTTTGACAGTGGACTGCCTTGCAAGTGGCGCTCGGCTCTAGGAAGACGCATGCAGCTCGCACGGCGCCCATCCATCTCTCCCTGACGCACCGCAGTGAATCCACAGATAATCTACTCTCGCTGCCTCACCATGCACTCATCGCTCTGTCTGCAGCCAGTCTCCCATCTCGCTCACATAAACGGTAGGTTTAAAACGTTTTCAAACTAATCCCTTTACGGGAGGTTTTGTGGCAAATTCTCAGTGAAAAGTTAAAGTTTCTACAGTGGAGATATTTTTTTTTTTTTAGATTTACAAGTAGGTTGTTATTAACAAACACACTCTGAGACTATACTGGTTTCCATGTTTTCATCTTGTCACTGTAATTTCTGAAGATTTATACTTTTTACTGAACATGGCTGCATCTACAGTAAAAATGTAGAGGCAGCATTCTGGTTTATTTAAAATAAAACAACCACAACCTGCAAAAACTCTGTCGTGTCTCGTCTATGATTACAGGCCTGATCCGCTTCCATTAAACTAGCTTAAAATCTGGTCAAAACTCTTAAAAAAATAATCACTCACTTAAATGCCGTTTTGTCAGCATAAAACCACAGATGGGGCATCACACGAATAGATCTGAATGTGATGAACAACGTAGACCCCTTCGCTAAGATGACTGAGCCTCGACTAAATGGTGTTTGAGAAAAGTTCTGCCTCTTGATCCTTCAGCCCTCTGACTGAGGCAGCTGACAGGTCACAACACAGAACATCCAAACCTCCATCCTCTTATAAATCTACCCAAAGTCTGTTCCTCCATACCTGACGGCTGCTTCCAGCGAACAGCGGTCTCTGCATGCCCCCTCCCTGGGACAAGCTGATGGATAATAAATCTTATTATTGACAGTGTCTGTTCCTGCTGCCGTTCCATGCTCCCCTCCCCTGGGGCTCATCTTCTGACTCCCACAGCTCCAGCGCTCTCACAGAAGACAGCCGTGTCATGCTAACATCAGATTTAACAAGGGAGTTACCACGATTTAATAACTCGGTGTGAGCCAGCACAGGGATGATAACATGATCTCTGCGTGTTTGACACTCAGTGATGCTTTTTGACACACTATCTGGAAGTGCCAGGACAGTTTAATGCCAAACCATACCGACATAGAACTTCATCCCTTGTTCTTAAAAAGCCTACTTCCCCTTACTCATGTTGCATTCAATGCTTGAGCTATTGCTCATTCTTAAATTGGAGCAGGATATCTGAATTGGTGCTTAAGCTTGTGTTTTTACACAAAGAATGTATTTAGCCACCTTTTGTCAATACTTTGTAGCAACATTTTTGCTGAAATGACAGTTATCCAAAATTGTGTAGCACTTTCTCAAGGTTGAGGACTCCAAAGAGCTTTACACTATTCAGTCAATAACCCACTCATGCAATTTCCTCAGATTGCAAAGTTCCCTAAAAGCAAAATATAATTATTAGAAAAATATGATGCTTTAAGGGGTCAGGGATTTCTAAAACTAAATGCTCATGTGAATTCATACTTTACATGAGCTTAATTTAGTCCTGAATACTAAAAACATGATTCAGACACCCTGTGTAACGCTGTAAATGCGATAACTACCAGATAGTTCAGCTTCTCTTTGCGTCATGACTACATTAACACATGACTGCAAGTTAGCCAACATGAAAAAACAACTAAATTACGACTAAAAAAACAAAAACATTTTGCCAGTCTTCTGAATCTGGTTCAGGATTTTAGAGGAATACTTGAGAGCTCTACAACCATGTCTGCATGAAGAAATGAGTTGGCACAAACTGTTGGGTCAATGAGGCCACCCACAGAAATTGTATACCTCTGGCGTTTGCTGTGAGCAGATGATGCCAGCCAGCAGGGTGGTTGTGATGTCATGTCACCTCCCTTCACAGGGGCGTGTTTAAAAGCAGGGGTGATGGTTGGGGGTGAAAATTCATGTGTGTGTGGGAGGGCTATTCGCTTGTGCCTCGTCTATCATCATAGCGGAGTCATAAGCTGTAAACGACACCAGCTGACCTGGAAAACTTCAGCATGACCAGGGAAAGGAGGGCAGGAGGAACCCTCTACTCAAATTAACAGCAATTAGCAATTAGCTGCACAAAACAAAATTTATAGAAACTAGGAAGAGAGACGATCAGAGTCTTTGTGTGTTTAATATAAGTTTTGAGTTAGTCAGTTGGGGTACTGACACGTTTTTGGCATAAAATTATCAAAGCAAGAATATAAAATGTGTTACTCACAACAAGTTTTATACATTTTGAAGGGGACCTATTATACAAAATTCCCATTTTGCATATTTCTATATATCCATTTGGATCACAGCTGAATCTTAAAACAGCCCAACTCGTCAAGTTATTGAAAACAAATTACACATGTTCCTAAGAAATACAAATACTTTACATTCAACAAATTGAATCTAAACTAACACAAAATACATAATAAAATACAAAATCTTGCACACTTTTGTAAGTTATTTTGTAAAAGATTATAGTAATTAAATATTAAATTTTAGATATTAGTAGGGTAAGTTATAAAGTCAACATTTGCCAAACAATCATAAAAAAACTATATTTAAGGTTTATTAATAAATATAATCTGCTTTAAAAGAAGTAACTTTTTCTTTTATGGCCTCTTCCTGTGGAAAAAGTTGTTTGACCTGGATTTAGAGAAATTGTACAAAGACAGATTGTCAATGCTCTCTCTCTCTGTATGCTTCAACCTTGCTGAATGTAACATGAGAAGACTAAGTGCCATCCTATAGCCAAAATAAGGTTGTACTAAGTGTAAACAGGAGTGGTGTCAATAACTGAGGAGACAAGTTAAACCTGACAAAAAAGCAATTGATAAAAAGCTTTTGAGGGATTAGAAGAGAAGAGTTTATGTTTCTTCATTGTAGTAAATATGTAATCTTTAAAAATTATAAATTGATTTTAAGTTCAATCAGTTATAATTGGAATTAAAGTGTAAACTCTTTTACTACCAATGTCTCTAAACATTAAAAACACAATCAAAGTGTTTTTTCCCTCATGTTGAGGAATATGCGATGAGACAATATCCTTGATGAATAATTAAGTAATAGCTTCTATATATGCTTTTCCAGAGCAATTGAATGTTCCTGCAGCCATAAAGAACATCAATAATGTAAATAAGACATGATGAAAACATGTTTTCCCTGTGAACTAAACCTTGACCTCGACCTGATCCCGAGAGCTGCCAAGATCTTTAACCTTGATCAACATTCCCTCACTTTATGATCCTGTCGAGCACATCCAGTTGTGTCCCATGATGTTTGTGTCGCACATGTAAACGTCTTGCCTGCTCAAAAAGATGACGCTGGCTGTCAATCAGCAGATCCCATTACACATATCAGGAAGAAGAGCCCAATGCTTTGTCCACTTAGGCACAATCATTATTACATAAGTTACAAGTGCATCTATTTGTGAGCACACTGAGTGTGCATGTAGGTATTTGTGAATGGAAGGATAAGTGTGGATTATAAAGTGTTTATGTCTGAGAGGTTGGGCCACTTGGAGGTTAAGTGAGAGAATCTCTAAAGGACAAGACAATATTCCACAAGGGACGTGAACTTCTGCCCTGAGAGAAATATGGCAAGACCTTTAAGCTAATAAACAACCCTGACAGGGGCAGCAGTGACCACCGACATGCTCCACTGACAGAGAGACAGCCAAACGGACTGATCTTCTTTTTTCACGTTTCAAAACGTGAGATTCAGAGAACTTAAAATATTGTAAATATTTTTATTTGAACAAAGAAATTTCAGCATTTTAACTCAATTCTTACATTGGTTTGGAAAATAGTAAAATCAAATTTCTGATTTTTGAAGACAGTTTGGGAATTCTTGATTAATTCTATTTTATTATTTGTTAAATTGCTCTTGCATCCTATATAAAAAGAAACTTTTTGGCGACTGAACTTTTCATAAGGTATGGATGCCAACAGCCTTTTGTCAAAAAATATTAGCTATTCTTCACAAGCAAGTAAAAATTAGGTACGTAAATCAAGTAAGGATCTGGAAATAGTCCGAGCAGTTGATTGCCTATAGATTTTCCATTTTTAAATGATTTACGTTCTCTCCAGCGCAAAGTTACAACCACATGGATCAAATTAAAAAGACATGCATCTAAATGCAGTCAGTTTCTCCCTTGCAAAATTGTTGCTATCTGGTCAACAAAGTAATACGATTCCAGGTAAAACACTCAGGATTAAGTTCTCTCCTGGCTGTCCAGAGACACTGTGTGATTTCTTTGTTGAAATTTTTGTTGCTACAAACAAAAAATGACTTTTGCTTGGACATGCTGGCTGACGAGACCGTTGCAGTGAAATGAAGCAACACTGAGAAAGAAAGGATGTTGGTTTGACTCCATCATACTGAGTGATGGGTTGAAGACACATGCTGTATCCTGCAGTTTGTCAGTCACCACACACACAGAGAGAGCAGAGGTGGATCGCCGGTGTAGATTTAAAGCAGAACTGAGCTCCTGGTAGCAGACGCCAGAATGGTGCACATCCATCATGCTGCTGATTCTTTTGGGTTAGTGAGTGATGAGCCCCAGTCAGCCGGTCGGACACCGAGTCTCAACTTCTGTTTCAGCCACAGAGTGAGAGACAAGGACGTGATGTACAAGGCCAACGGGAGACACTCTGGCATCATGAATGTGTCAAAGTGTTAAGAGAGAAAGGAGACACCAGAGGATGCTACTGCGCTAAAAGTATTTACAGAGTGTTCCCTCCAGGACTGTAACTGAAAGAAGATTAAAACTCCCAAAATAATCTGAACTAATAGATTTTACTTCAAACAAAAAGCAAAAAAAGTAACAATTATTTCTACTGCCACTAAAAAAGTCCATATTTTTATTATTATACTTTGAATATTACCTGTACCTATCTACAGTTATATTTATTTTCTGAAGACAGACTTAAGCAAAAATCAAAAATTAATAGTAACTACGTTACTAGCTTCCACATTTTGAATGTCTCCTAGCTGTTCTGCTCTTCATGGAGTTACACTATTAATACCATATTAATTATTATTTAGCTGAACCATCTGCCTGCCGGCTATTATCCCCATCTGGATGATTGTTGCAAATTCACCACAATCTGCTCCTGGTCTCATTCAATACAGCCATAACAATATGTCTACCGCATTAACATGAGTTGATTCTTATGCTGTCTAATGCCTAATTTGTCTCATTGGAAAGCTAAATACATTTCAGGTAATAAGAGGATAAACATGCAATCTGCACTTTACTACCGTTGTAAGACAGTGTTGAGTTAACTGGAGCTATAAGTGATGCTAATAACATTTCTGTACCACAAGTATTCACGTTTTCATGACTATATCAAAATAGACAAATTTGTCTTTCCAATAACCAAGTGAAAGTTGTAGGGGGCTTTTTGGCCAGCTGACCAGCAGCAAGCAGTAGCATGAGCATCGCTGAAAATGAGATGCAGTCACACCTTCAATGTTGAGGGACCATTAGGGGGGTTCTACCTCTAGTTCTAACCATGTGTGAACTAAGACTATGTGGCCTCCATGTGTTAATGTAAAGGTTTGCATGTCAAATAGTTCAAAGAGTGTAGATTTCCAGATGATCAAGGTCAATGAGACTGATATTCGACCTCGGAGTCTCTGTGTAATGAAAAGAACTAGCTTGAATAACTAAAGAACTGATGGTTCACTTTGGCCCTTAGCCTTGATCAGATCTATGAGAGGAGGTCAGGCTCCTGACATTACAGAGGTGAAAAGTGAGGGTTCACAGGTTAAAGATCAATAGGGAAAAAAGGTGGGGAAGACTCTGGTCAGTCAGGGTGCTAATTTGGTAAGGGTGTTAAGGTCAAAGCGCTTTCACTCCCCCCACCCCTCTGATTCTGTGGAAGAGCAGTAAGCAGGACGGCCCAATAATAAACAGGCTACTTTTAGACTTTTTCTTACCAACTAATTTTCTCTCCAGGAATTTACTTTTCTCTTCACCAACTTTAGCTGTAATAGTAAGCCTTTATGGCATTAACTCTAGGTCGTTACCTTGTATGTCTACATATGTGTCCTTAGCACTTTTTGCCCTTCTCTTGTGTAGCATCCTCACCCATTCATGGCCCCCTCTTTTCACAGTGGCACTCTGGGTGCAGCTGCCAGGGCCTAATTGGTCCCTTTGGGCCCAGAGGGAGCTGGCAGCGGTCTGCTAAAGTGCTGATCACAACCAAGAGGAGTGGGCATCTGCTAGGAAGAAACACTACTGCTGAACCACTGGCATGACTACCGAACGCGTGCACACATTTATATACACATGTACATAGCCCTATACATAGAGAAAGGTCTTTCAAAGTCACAGCAGGCTACAGTATAGCACTGTATATAGCACAGATATGTTAAAATAAAAAAAATTAAAAAATCTTATGATGCCTAGCAGAAAATTACAGCGAGATTCATAGATGTTTTTCTTCTCATGATATTTTAAAGCTACATGAATCACCACATAAGGTCATAAAAAGGATGACCTTAGAAGAATCTACTACAACTGTCACAATATCTAATGAATGTTCTCTGTTTTATTTTTCTGGTCAGGATTAGCAAGGTCACTTTCTTAAAAACGACGAAAAACTTTTGAAACAGATAAGATCCAACAAACAGTTTTCCATCATCTATATAATCCATTTTTATCTTTACTATCCTCCAATTGATGACTGTTCTTCCTCATGTTTAAACAGTAATCTATTAACTCAGTTTGTCTGAAAAACACTGAACACTGCTAAGGAGGGTTGCATTCCATAAATGTCCACTTTTCAAAGAAACAATATAAGAAATGCAAGATATTATGTGGTTGACACATAATATCTGAGCAAGATTTTATTGAATCTTGCTCATCAATTATGATGCTCATTGACTTTTAATACATGCCAGGTACGAGTATCTGCATTTACATCTAGTAACTTGGTGTATTTGTTCTTCATTGGTTTCTAGACAATGTTTTATTTCAGTTGTTACATGTCCGAGGAGGATTGTTAACAAGGTGAAACAAACAGAAACACCTGATGTGTCTACACTATATTTTGTCCAATGGCTCACAGCTTAACAAACAATTTGATTTTCTTGTATTCCCATGTTTAAACACTAAGTTTAATTTTCTTTCTCTAAATTGGAGTTTACATTATTAATGACGGCCGTTTGGATAATGAGTCCAGCATTACCGCCATCGAACAAGATGATCAATAATATCTGCTTGTGTCTCTGCAGAGACAGAGTGAAGTATTTAACAACTAAGGCCCCCCCCAATGACACGACACAAACTACCCACACACACATCACAGGTCCATGCACACACAGACATAGGAGAACTGTGGACAGGAGACAAATTAACCACTTTCAAGAGAGCAAATCACAAAGGAGCAAAGGACAATAAATGGTCAATGATCAATACTGCCTGCTTCAGGAGAGAGCCCACACAATATCAACATTTAACACAAGTACATGGGAAAACACACAAACGTGTATCCCACATAAAGTGTGAGTTTTTTTTTGTGATGGAGTAGGTATTTACTGATGATACGCTGAACATTGAAAGATATGTGACATTCTCTTCCCAATTCTTCTGTTTTTAAACACCTTTTTAACACTGAAGCTACAATGACAGGAGACAAAGTAGCCATTTCCCCCAGAGCAACTCACCACCAACAGCAGAAAATGAACTACCCCAGATCAATACTGCACTCTCTCATAGAGTCGCTGCCGTCTTCTCCAAGGCTGCACAGTTAAACAAGGCCCACTACAAAAAATATAACAGGTTTTGTCTCAGTTATAAAATGAGGATGCATCTGTTTGGTTTAACTATCATTTAAAACTCTAACTCGACTTTTACTTTTACCCATAGAGTGATGTGATTGATTAAGTTTATCAATCACATCACATGGTTAGGATTACTTAAGAAGTAAACCTATATTGCTTTCTTTAGCCAACAATATAAGTGTTGAATACAGGACTCCTGTCAAAGCAATAAAGAAATTACCAATCACATATGGAGTTTTTAATATCCTCATTACTATTGTTCTTAATTTTAGATTTTTAATTTTAGATTTTCAAACCAACTCAAGCCTCCAAGAGACTTTGTTTTCATTGGTAAGTTAAACAGAACAACCGTAGTTAGAAGGTTTCATTAGAACAGATGGTTGGGACCACAGTACCTCAGGTAGCTGAGATAGATAAAAAAAAATCTCCAGCAGAGAAAAATGGAGAAAAGTCCATTGAGACATGTTATGGATCTGGAAATTGTTGGGATGTTGTGGTCTGGGACAATACCAGGCCACACCATAGTCTGCAAAGGGGCGGACAGATATGGCTTACTCTTATTATTGTTCCAACTATCAAGGGAACAGACCTTGGTAGTTGGGACAATAACTATCGAGGTCTGTCTCTGGCATGGGAATTTGGTTGTTCAAACTGGGAACAACCAAGATCTTTAGTCACAATTTTCTTCCTGAAAAACTTTCACAATCCTTACCATCATTTTAGCTGACAGATTTTTTGTTAGTGTAATGATTCCTGTAGATCAGCTTAGTGCAACAGATAATAAAGGTCTGTAAGCTCTTTTTAATAACAATAATAATACATTTTCTTTATAAATCCCTGTATGTCTCCAATTGAAATCTCAAAGGGTTCATTCACACGCTAATGGTGGCAAGTTACTAGATTTCACTTCATGTTGATTTCCCTATGTGAGTTGAACAAGTATTTCTCACAGAAATGCACATTTAATGTGTTTCATATTTTTATGAAAATATGAAGATGAGATGGCCACAGCTACAGTGAACACCTACATCATTGCCTCAGACATCTCCTGGTTTAAGCATGTGGCGTGTTTCTCAAAGAAAAGTAATTATATTAGCATAATTTTATGTTTTACATTAAAAAAATTGTCTCATAGAATTAGCATGAAATCACATTTTAAATTTTTAATGAGACATCAAAGACATACTACAACTATTACACACAATCTCATGTGTTGACAAATTATTTTTTTTAAGTAATAAAGAAAACAAATTAGGCATTGGTTTTCTTCATTACATTAGGCTGCCACATTGGATAAAAAAAAAAAGCTCATGCTAAATTAAGATCAGTTTTAATTTCACAAGACAAGCTATTGTTCTACTTGAAGCAAAAGACAAAAGTTCATCACCATAAAGTTGCTGATCCAGCAGAAACAATGCTCAGAGACCCCTCTGCCGCCTCTTTGGCAGAGATCCGAAAGGCAGTTTCTGCTGGTGTATGTGGATATGTACACTGAGTATATGAATCTTGGACCTGGCTGTATTTCCTGATCTACTCAAAGGTGAGAACTAACAGCATAGACCAGACCTCCTGACTTTCCTGCAACAGAATCCTCAGCGCTCCTCTTCTGTAACTGATAAGTGCTTCCGGCTGAATTTTTATTAACAGCTAACAGCTAAACTGGAGTTAACAACCTGCCAGGTTTTCAAGTAAAACTTGTCGGCCTTTGTTCTCCTATCTGTAACTGTAAAATCTGTTTAAATTTACTCCACTTATGTCATGTGGAATAACATAAAACGAGACACAGTTGTGTCTGTGTGGCTCTTGAATGCACAAACTTCAGTTCCAGATTTAGTTTTTTAGCCACATGCAAGTATGGTGTTTAGAGAGATTTTATAAGCATACATTGAGATTGATAAATATACACGATGGCTTTAAACAGAACTGACTGATATGTTGCCAAACTGTTCCTAATAAAGACAACTGTTGATATCAAATAGCAGAAAGGCGAGCAAAGATATTTTATCTAGTTATGTCTTGTTATAGCTCTTAACGGAAGAAGGGGGTGTAAGGGAGATTATGCAAAATAAACTTTTTTGAGTTTTTATCATTTATATCAAAGACATCTAGAGTGTTGCTTTGATTCTTTTATGCATGTTTTAGGAATTTTTTAATCTCCTGTGGCGGCCATTTCAGGGGTCGCTACATATTTGCTTATGCAATTTGCCGCATATTTACCCAACCAAGATTCTGCCCCAGGCGTCGACACTTCCTCGCAACTCCCCCAATTACCAATTAGCAAACTCCTGGCGGAACTGCGAGTCAGATGAGCCAACTACTTTTCCGTCCAAAAACCAAGAAAGATTGTACACAAGATAATGCAGGAGCATTGTGATGACCTGCTGAAGGCAGGGTGTCAGAAAGAGTCAGATTTTCTTGAACAGGTTTACCAAAACCAGAGATTAGCTACAGAATTCTGGTCGTCTCTCTATTGTTAAAGAGGATCAGACCAAGGAGGGGGAAAACCTTGACAACCTCTAGCTAGAAACACTCTCTAGCTCTTTGCTTGGGTTTCCAAGTTGTTCCTGGTAAGAAGGAACATTAACTCACTTCAGTTAGCCCTGAGTCTTGCACAGGCTTTCCTCTGTTGCAATGAACAACATATGTTGAGACCATCATCCTGGTCACTTTACACTTGGCTGCAAACAGATGAACAGGATGTTCAGTTAGTTAAGTGACCTATTAAGTCATAATAAAAATTTATTTTTATCTCAAGTTCCAGAACTATTTAAGCAAGATAAACATATCAAATCATTATTTAAAGAGGGAAGACCGCAAAACAGGATGAATATACTCCGCATACTTTTACAGAAGCATTGTTTAAAATTATAATTAAGAAAAAAAGATTGTTTTAGTTGTAATATTTCAGTTCTAAGTTGATGTGTAATGCAATGCAGGGTCATCATATCAGAAGATAAAAGAAGTCACTGTAGCAAAGGTTCAATCTAAATGGCATAAATGCAACAGTGTTGTGTTTAGCTGTTTAAGCAGATCACAAATGTTTTATTGTTCTGGCCCGTGGTAGCTGTTAATATGACATCTGCAGCTCTCAGCTCGGCTCTCCAGCGGGAAACTTCAGTATCCAGCGCTGCAAGTGGTAGTAGAGTGGTTATTCTACTACCACAAATGCCACCAGTGCTAATGCCAACTCACTGACAGCCATGTCAGAGAGTAGGAGTAAATCTTAGGAGCAGCATTCAGCAGGGGAGTGAGCTACTTCTCTGTGCATTCAACAGTCACAAAAAAAGAGCAGTAGACTCAATTACTCTGCTTCTGTTTAGAGCAAATCTAACTAATTAAATAGGCGGAACATTAATTATTCAACCAGAGAAAGGGAAGAACTTCCGACAAGAGGAGCAGGCACTGAAGGTGCTTGGAAGCGGAATGATTGGAATGATCCTCTGCTCCTATCTGGCTATAAAACAATCTGCACCCAGCATGGTTAATCAATAAAGCCTCGCAGGAATTAGCAGCTGCCTTAAAGTGTTTTGACTGACAAACGCAAACAATCATCCATTATTAAATAAGTACCACAAACAAATCTAACATGGGCCCTGAAGGGAGGAGCAGACTACTACAGGTTAAATGGAGAGACAAACAAAAAAAAACTTAACTGTGCTGATGGAATAGAGAAGAGTAAACCAGATTTACATTTCTCCATTACCCAATGATTAAAGGCAAGGGCAATCACATCTAAAACTCAATCACTTCAATGTTACTGCACTGGAATTTAAAGAGACTTATGTCAGATATCCTTTTAAAAAGATCCTACAGGAACCAAAGGAAGAACAAGAACATAATTAATTTCTGGTGCATTGCAAATATTGATAGTTACCTGTTTTTTCACACTTGCAATAAGAAACCTGTGGGTTTTGTTAGAATTTCATGTGACAGACCAACAGGTGCTGGGAATGGGTAATTATAATAACGCTTGTCGTTTTAAGAGATTATATGATGAGTTATGATTTTTTGTGACTAATTCTAACTGAAGACCCCCATTAACTGAAAGACTGAAAATATGGATTGATGTTTAATGTTCGTTTTGCCCAGGCTTTTAGTTTAGGTGGATACACATGTCAATGGTAAATTTGAAGTTGTCAGCAATATGTACATAAATGATGTGCTCTTAAAGCTGCAGCATGTAACTTTTATAAAAAATGTTTTTGTTTTTTTTGTTTTTTACATATTTGTTCCCCACATCATGCTCCAAAGTGTTTTTGTGTTTGATTTAATAAAGTGTCCAAACTTACCTGGCTCAAATTAAAATGTAGTAGAATCTACTTATTTATTATTATCTGTAATATTACTGAATATAACATAATTTGTTTTTGGCATGTAAATCCAGGTCATGGAAAAGCAAATCAAGAGAGTTTGGGAAGACATTGACTGTTCAGTTTTGTCTGGCTTAATTACCTGTTGCTTAGGTCTAATATTACTGTCTCTAATGGTTCCAGCTGGAGGGCTTCTGAAGGAAGGTTATGGTTGGCTTTGGAAGGCAATCAGTCTGCTTGTAAACAAAAAGGTCATACATGTAGAGGCGAGCTGGAGAATCAAATTTAGGAGGTTCAAATGCCAATAAAGGTTGGAGGGACTACTCAAATACAGAAGTGGCTTCCAAAGACACAAACACCCAACTTTCCTCAAGAGAAGGAAAACTACATAAACTGATAAAAAAAAAAACATAACAAGCGGTAACCAGTGTTACTAAGATACTTGGAAGGATGGGACCAGAGCACTGATAGGAAAGCAGTCAGTGGGGTTCAGGGAATAACTGACCACGACCGGAATAGCAGTGGTAGGGGAGCAAAGGGGGTTCAGATGTCCAGGCCAGCATGACAGAAATGGAAAGTTGGAAAGGCTGGGGAAAAAAAAGCTCAAGATGATGAAGCATCAGGTTTCTTTGCAGGCTGGGGGCATGACCCACAGCCTGGCTCTGTGGCTTGAGTGGAGAGCCAGGCGGAGACGGAGAGTTATTGGAGGACATGCAACTAAATCAGGGTCACAAAAGAAGTTATGAAATAGTAAGGTTAAGGTGGGTCTGTACCTCATCTATACTTCATTAGCTGAGAGTCTGGACAATCAGCTAAAATAACACATATTGTTGTAGAGTGGCTGTATTGTGACCACATCATCTTATCAGAGAATATGTGATGAAAAGATCTGCATAATTCAACATGTTACTAATATGTTACTAATAATTACAACCTTTTTAACATACTGAGCGGTAGAATAGCCAAAGATGCTCCACTGATGTATTCTGCTGTCAAACAAGAATCGTATCTGAATAAAACTTGAAGCTGTTTAAATTCTGTTGTATTTAGGGCCACTGAAGTGAAATGAAACCCAGTTATGCAACATTACACACACTCCTTGCCCTTTTTGTTCCTGTAAAGTTGTTAACAAGTCATCAGCTGCAAGCTACAGTTAAGACCTGCTACAATTTCAAGGCGCAGTTTCTGGAATAATTTCAATACATAACATGATCAGGTAACTAGAAGACTCCTGTTAATTTGCCTGGAGGTTGACGCGTTGTTGTTTATAACCAGGCAGTGCTGATCATAGTTTGGTTCTACAGTACCTACACAGGAGTTGGCTCCAACGCATGCAGCGTACGTATTGTTGGCATTAGTTTTGAAATTGTATACAGTTTGTGTATCCTGTTAAAAACTTCACTCATTAGTTTAAAGAGCAATTTTTATGCCTGAATTGTATTGTGAACAAACAGTAACCTTGGTCACACAGCTCAAGATAGCTGCGATGATCCAGTTAGAGAGACTATTATAATAAGTGAGACTGAATTAGATGTATAAAACTTTACAGTTCAGTGCATTACAGTACGGCTGCATTGCAGTTTTTTTGTTTTTAGTTTTATTAGAATTTGTTACAATTTTAATTCCATTTAGCTTTACTTGTTATTGCAGGCAGATCAGCTGCAACTTGAATATTATAAAAACACCCCCGTTTTATTATAATGTGCAAATAACTTTAACCCAGAGGCAAGTTTTAGTTTGTTTTTTCAATTTCTTAAGCACTTTACTCTCAATTGTAAAGATTAATTGAGCAGCTTTTTTCTAGAGGGTTTCCTCAAAAGTATATGAACTTACTGATCTTGAATCACGTTGTGAGTGCTTATAAGCACTTGATGTGTGGAACAAGAATAAAATGCCAGGAGCTCTTTAGACTGTCTTCCCACGTAAACGTCCACCCCCCCTTCCAGATGATTATTATGGAAACACGTCAGTGTGTGAAGACATATGGAGGAGGGCTTGCTCAGATTGGGTTACTGTTACAGGGTCACAGGGATAGGGCCCGGGCACTGATACCAGCAGGCCCTCCAGCTGACAAAAGGTAGAGATTTATGAAGCAGCAACTAATGGCCTCTGACTTTCCCCTCCCCATTACCAGAACAAACACACGCACCTTCATGTAATAAGTACCACCTACACAGAAGTTCTGAATAGTAAATGATTTCATAATCCACCATTTATTTTTTGAATTTATAAAACTATTAACTAGTTTCATATTTTGTGTCTAATCAGTCTGTTTTTGTTTGCAACAACTGGGGATGGGTGACCTTACCAATCTCTTAGTGTCTGCGCATGTCTGCATTTACTATTAACATTAAAATTGTAAAATGAACAAAGTGTACAAACGATCTTGAGGTATTATTCTATATAATGTATATAGAATAAGATTTGACCACTAGATTAGCAAAAATAAACAAAAATATGACACAGAAATTGCAGTAATGGGTCACATCACAAGGGGAAGAAAGCTCAGAGGTAAAATACAACAGCAAAGTGGATCAAGTTCTTAATTGAATGCTTTAGTTTACTAAATTAAGCACTTAATTAATGAATCGCAGGATGCAGACAGAAGATGTTCAGTGATGACAATTTTGAGGAATTGTAGATCCACCAGTCCAGTTATGGGAAGTTCTTGGCAGCTGAGCCATTTACCAATAAGCGACACATGTTGCCTGCCATGTGTTCTCAAATAATTAGAGGCCTCTGCCTGAGCCCTGTTAGGTTTCTGATTTATTCGGACAGCTTGACTCGTGGGCCACTCCTCTGGATACCAAGAAAACATTTACCTCCTTAAGTGGGAACGAGTCACTATCATCTCAGGGTCAAGTTTCTGTACTCAATAGTATTGATTACACATTTCAACACATGCTGGCCACCCCCCTCAACAGGCATGATCTTTCCCCTCTTGAAGACACATGAGATGATCGGGGAGTTCAGTCAAAAAAACACGGATTAAGTGGTGAAATAAAAACTATGGATGCCAAACGACAGATATTTTTTGAGAAAATTATTCAAGTTAAGAACTTCACCCCAGTGCAACAGAGTTGGTGCACAGTGGAAGAACAGCGTGTTGAGCTCAAATGAGTCAAATTTTAATTATGGCCAGCTGACAGTTTGATAGCCGCTCAGAGGAGGCAGAGAGACCTCAGACACAGTTGAGAAGGTGCAGTGTTCGGATCACTGGCATGCATGGCCCCTTGAGTCTTGAGAGGTTAATCAAAATGCCAAATGTTACAGTGCACCAGCGCAGAGAGCTATACTAAGCCCATCCAGCACAACACATCATCTTACATGAGAAACAGAATCATTCATGCAACATAAGAGCCTCCAGGATTAATGCATGCAGAAGTTCGTGCTCCGTTACGCATCCACAGTAATGTGTGAAAGTTAAAAATGTAAAGAGACCAAAAAAAAAAAAAGTTTGCACATCCTCTGTCTGCAAAGACAACTGCTGTTCCTCCTTAAATCATTACGGCAATGTTACCAAACTGAATATGTGGTTTGTCGCGTGTGTGGGGGCGCACATGTCATGTGGAGCATGTGCGAGAGAGACAAATGGTGACAAACACAAAGAGAAAGGAAGTGGGCGACGGCCGTGGCCAGAAAGAGAAGGCAGACCTCCACCTGTTTGACACAGAGAGCCTGAGAAAGTGAGCAGGAATGAGCAGAATGTGTGCGAGTGTTTTCGACCAACCGATAATACGACCAGGAATGGCATTTAGAGAACCGCATGCCAAAAAACAGCTGATGGAACCATCATTCACACAAATGATCAAAATCAAACGACTTATGCAGGTCTGATACAATACAGCGATGCTTTAAGCATGCACACAGCAACTGGAGTCGTGTGCAACTGGTTCAACAGAGCTGTATTAGTCCTCTGTAGACTGGCTCAGTCTGTGTGTGGGAATGTGCACGGACATGCACGGGAGTGTAAATGTGGGACAGTGAGTCAGTGAAACCAGACTACGGGACAAGTGGTCGCAGTGTGAAGGAAAAGTGGGAGAAACTGGATCAAGTGTGAACCAGAGAGTGATGCAAATAAACAAGCAAAAATAAACAAATGGCTGCTGAGCCAAGACAAAGTCAAAAAAGGAAACAGTGAGGAGATGCACAAGTCACAGACTTAGAACACACTGGCTGCAAGGATTTTTTTTTAAATAATCAGTCAGCAGGGACATGTAATAGCTGCTGCTGTACAAACTCCTTTAATCCCTTCATGTTTAAGCTACTCCTTTATTTATAAAGTTTGTGAAACAGGTATGAGAAAACAGAAGTGACATCAGGGAAGGTGGGAGACTCACAGGTTCATATCATGTTTAAAATAAAAGTGCAATCATAAGGTTTTTAGAGGCCAATCCAGGTTACATTATTCTTTGACATAAAGGAGAACATTTTTTGTATAGATGTAGAAGATTAGAAAAGAAAAGAAAGAAATTGCAAGATGCTTCCCATTTATGCATCAGAGCATAAATTGATCTTATTATGCATAAAAGTATGCATGCAACAGGGGAAATCAAGATTTTGCCCCTTTGAATTTCAATGCACATATAAACTATTTTTCAGACAGCTTCAACATCAAATCAAGTTTTATCAAGACTGATGGGAATAAAATTTTAAGTCTTCAACTTCATGTCACAATAAAAAAAAAAAGAAACCTTGAAGTAGCTGCTATAAACATCCTGACACATCATCACGGGGACATCCTGATTATATCACTTCACGATAGAAAAAACAACACTAACAAAAATCTACTGGTTGATCACATGCTGAGTTTGAGATAAACTTGTTCATCATGGAGTTTTAAAGCACAACAAGACAACACACTGTGGCCGCAGACATCACCCCAACATGTCTGCATGTATCTGACATACAGCAGAATGCATGGATACATCACAGAGGAGAGCGGAAAATGTCAAAGAGATGGGCCTCCTTGCAAAGCAGCTCTCATGATTTATGAGAAAAATAAATGGGATCGCTGCAGGCACGGCAACAGGATCCGTGAAGGAAAGAGAGGCGGTGGTGAGGAGCGAAGATTCTTTTGTGGTGGTAATCGGCTCCATGGTGTCATGTTGGAGCGGGCAGCGTGTTCATAAGCTAAAGCTGAAAGCGTCACAGAGTCAGCCAAACACAGTCAAACATCTGAAAAGGATGTCTTCTAGATGCCTCTCTTTGAAGGTTTTCCAGACTTCCAAAAAAAAAAAAAAAAGACCTGTAAAGTGCTATTGGTGAAAGATGTCTGAGGGTGTCTTCCACCTGTAGTTTGCTCACTGTGGTTTGAATTACATTAAAAGTATCTTATTTGCAGAAAAATTATCTGAGAAGTTTAGCAAATGATTTTGAGAAGATATCTTTAAAATTGCAAAGGGCATTAATGCTAAAAAAAGAAACATAGCTATCGCTCCCACAATGCAACGCATACCTGGAGCGTGCACGTGGCCGCTGCATCAGATCAATGTTGGATCATAATTCACACCCTAAACAAATAGTTAAGGAGTTAATTTGGAAGTGTACTGAGACAGTCTGAAGGAGGTGCATGGTTGTTTTGGTCAGCACTCATCCAGTTGCACACCAAGAAGACTAATCCTGCTGATGAGCTGATCGTCTTTCAACAATACAACATCCGGCTGTAAAAGTCAGGCACAGCATCTTTTAAAGGCATTCACATCCTTGAATTTTTTCAAATTTTCTCTACCTGCTTTACAGATCGAGAGTCTAAAATGTTTGCTCAGCCCAACATACTCCGCACATACTCCTATAAACTCTGACTAGCTGTTGCGGAAGAAAAGCACTCCAAAGACATGATGCCTCCACTGTCATGTGTTACGGTGGAGATGGTGTGATCAATGTGTAAGTTGTCCACACATAGTTTTCTGCATGGGCTTCAATGTTGGCCTCAGTTGACCAGAGGACCCTCTTCCACATGTTTGCTGTGTCCCGTTTTGCTTGAGGTAAACTACAAAGAAGACTTCCTCTGACGTTCTTTCAACAATGGATTTCTTCTTGCGACTCTTCCACTCAGACCAGATTTATGGGTTGCACAACTAATAACTGTCCAGAAATATAAATCTGAAAGCCTGATTAGCTTTAATGTCGTAAAAAAGGTGGCAATGTGAAAAGTGATATTCAGAAGTAGGCTTAATGGTTATTATCAGCACAGCAAAGACAGCAACAGTGAGTAGAGAGACGTGCTGTGTGACGGAAAGAGTTCAGATAGAGAGCTAAAACGCTACAGAAAGCTGTCACATGGGGCCTGAAGCCGCACGGCTCAGCACTCTTCTTCACTGACTTCTGTCCGTTCCTGACATTTATCTGCTTTATTTGATTATCTGGGCCCCATGGATGCCTCTGAGTACATGGTAACACAGACACACACGCGCATACACACACCTCGATTCATTACGGTCCCAACTGCTTTCTTGGGTTTATGCCCTCTTTAAATTAAACCAGAGATAACCAAGCACCTCAGAACGCCACCTCCCCCGTTAACGTGGCCAAGAAGGCTCAAACTAGTAATTGAGGAGGAAATTAAGAAACATTGTTTGTGAGTGTATTATCATGCATGTGTGAGTGGTCATAAGGTTGTTTTTAACGGGCTCATCTATAGGGACTCTGCTTCCCATCATTAGTAATTCAATTTGCTCTTTATTAGCGGCTCTTATCAGAGGTGCAGACGGCTACGCGCAGCTTCCCTCGCTCCATCTTCCTTTTCACTCACCCCTGCTCCACCTTTCCTTCTTTCGAGTCTTAACACCCATCTTTAATTAGAGATGCACATGTACCAACTGCATGCCATTTAGGTTGTTTGTAAGGCATAAAAAAAATCAGGCAGAAAAAATGAAGGGTGAGAGAAGGAAAACAGGAGGAGTCTGAAAGAATGCAGGCAGCGTTAAGAGAGTCAGGCTGATCGACAAAGAGCCGTGAGGAGGAATAAAGCCTAATGTTAATAGTGATGGCTTTTCTAATGTCTTTTGACTTCACTGAGAATTGGAGATTACACCAAGATGGGCATGAGGCGTGCAGGGTGCGCACAGAACGACCAGAGGGTTGGAGGGGCCAGCGGAGGGAGAGACCGAGGGAGGAGGGGGGGGCTGTAAAAACAATGATTGCTTTCCATCAGGTTAGGCCTATATTCTACAGTTCGTTAAAACAATCCAATTTGCAAAAGGATAATTATGCATTAGCTCCTTTTTATCTGCTGAAGGGAGAGTGGTGCCAGGGCTTGATAGCAGCGGCGCCGCTCGCCTCCACCTCTGCAAATTACCCGCTATCGGCACTTGTTCGCCATCACGGCTGAATTGGGCAATCAATTAACACCCCCCCTTCTCCCCCCCTCACACTCCACCCCCTGCTCCTCTTACACGCTGTCTGTAAGCCTCTTCTGTGACAGCAGGCCCTGCAAAGCCTTCACAAACAGCATGTGGATGCGGTTTGCTGCCCTCTACTGGAGTAGGCTCAAAATATGGTTCTCAAAACATAGCGTATTTATCCTAAAATAAGAATACACTAAAAAACAAAAAGCAAAAAATACAAAAAAAAAAAAAAAAAGAACGACGAAAGAAACTGGCATGTAGGGAAACAAACAAAAAAAGGAGAGGGGATGATGGATATCAATATCTGTAACACATATTAATCTTTAGAAAATATTTGAATTCCAGAAATAATGGCAACATAACCCTTTCGCTTCAGCCATCTCTTCTCACTGATCACAACACTACAGGTTCAACCCGTTTTCCATGTTCTGCTTTATCTTTGTAAAATAAGGATTACACAATTCCTAAAATCTACCGAGAATACAGTTGTTGAAAGACTTCATACTAACGACACTAAAGTGTTTTCTTCTTTGATCGCTGAATCACAAGGTGAACTGCACTAAAAGTAAATAAAAAAACATTTAAAACACACATACAGCTCATTTACTAGATAAAAAGCCAGTCGGTTAGAACAAAATAAAACAGGAATGATTGGTCATATTCAATGGTCATCTTAGTTACTCCAGTCAGAGGACACCAACACACCAAGGAGTCAATCCTTTCTGCACCAAATCAGCCCTAAAACATGATGCTGCCATCCCCATATGTCACAGTTTGTTAGCCTGGTGTCCTCAGGGTCATATATGTCCCTGTTTTTCCTCCAAATGTCATTATGACCAAACAGTTCCACTTTAGTTTAATCAGAAGACAGGACATGAGTCCAAAATGAAGGTTTTTGTCTCTGTGTGCATGTGCAACCTGAAATCTGGCTTTTTCATGTTTTTATTTTTTGGAATAGTGACTTCCTCCATCCTAAGTGGCCTTTCAGTTCATGTTGGTACAAGACACATTTCACTGTGGATAAGGACACTGTCTTACCAGCTTTAGCCAGCATCCAAATGTCTCCATTTAACTAAAATAAGTCAGTTAACCTATCAGAGGTTTCTAAATCCATGAAATCATCATCTGGGCTTCCCCTGGTCGTTTAAAAAGACAGTAATCACTGTGTATGTAGACCTCTGATTTTCAAGACAAAATAAATAAACCTTTTACATATTACTTCTGTCATTTTTTGTAGAATTTAACAAAAATAAATAATTCTGGTCATTCTAAAGGGAATAAAAAAAATAAGTTTGGTCTGAATTAACTTCTGTCAGCGAGAAACAAAAAAACAAAATGTGTACGTTTCTTTTTATTTGGTTTATGTATAAATGGTGGCATTTCAAAATTTATTGAATCTCTATTGTAATTGCAATATGCACAGATACTGAGATCGCAAAGCACTCCAAATGGGATAGCCCTTTACCCTTTACCTTAGCTCTACCTTGGAAATTGCAAGTGAAATATAAATCTATCACCATTAAATTGTTGCCATGTATGGGCTTTAATTGTGCTTCCAAATAGTTTGTCCCATTTTCATCACAATTATCTGCACTAGGAAGGCAGAAAATGGCATAATGTTCTAATCGACACTTGGATAACTAACTTGAACTACAGGAGAAAGTGTTTAACACTGAACAAAACCATTATGTGGAACCAAGCATGGAGCAAGTATGAGAAACACAGACGTGACAAACTGTTGTGCTAGAAAACATCAGCCACAGTCCCTAACCAAAACATTTGGAAGGAAATTAATGGTGCACCTCTCAGCATGTACACAACACTAAAATTAAAACAGAAATCAGTCAAATGACAGTTGTGTTTGACTGAAAAATTAATAAGACTTTTACAATACACTGTGCATAACTGTGTCAGCTGGATGAAGACAAATGAGCCACAAAATCCTAGTTGGCAGGACTGAACCACCAGTAAAAGCAGAGAGTCTGTGAGAATTATTGATTGATTCAAACAATTTCTTAAATTTTTCGCAGCTCTATCCTGAGCAGACCCGGTGCTGTCAGAAGTGGTTCAACAAATAAACTTAAACACCATCTTATACTAATTGTCACCAATTGTATGCAGGACACAGAAGCAAGTAAAAGTCTCTTCTTATTTTTATGACAGAAAATTAGGACCATTTTAAATAAAAAAATAAAAAAACAATAGACATAGGAGGAATAAATAATTGTCAAAAACTTACAAACATTTAAATAATTTCATGTATTTTCAAGAAAATGTTTTTTTTTAGATTTTCTCTCATGTCAGAAAGTCATCAACTTGTGAGAAAGAATATAAAATTCTACATAATTAAAGGCGTACATTTATGATATTAAATTTAGGGAATTCTCCGACATTGCAAAGTCAGGAATTAGTTTTGACATATAGTTCTGATACAGGAAAAGAGCCAGGATGTAGCACTTACACTTTGGAAAACATTCAGATGTGCATCTCCTAAATTTACCAGAGGACTTCTGTCACTTTTTGTCACAGATGTCTGAGTTCATAATTTCAGAAAACTTCAGTTTTTCCTCTTACAAATTTCTAATTTTATCATATCAGAAAAAAATCCTAGTTTTACTATCAGAAATATAAAGCATTAATCATCACAAATTTATGTAAATTTATTACTTTTTCTTGATAATTTACAAATTTTTTTGGCAGAAATATATCTCACCGACGGCCATGGTGTCGGTGAGATATATGCAGATTTTTCTTTAATCTGCATTGGCCCTGATAATCTGTTACAACAGACCACATTTTAAAACATTTGGGAAACAACAAGTGGAAGAAAAAAAAATGCAGATTTAAAAATGTAAAATAATTGCTAGACATTAATTAGCAGTTCTGAAGCTACTTTAGCCAGCAGCAAAGGACAACAACCAAACTATGAAAACCCAACACACTCTTATCAATGTCCATTAATTATTTTGCAGATAACTGATCAATAACTACAACTCAATTCATCCTTTAAGCACTGATGTGGGTTTCTTACTTGTTTTTGACGAGGTCGGGGAGAGACGCCTCAACTTGTGTCTGCCAAAGCAGACCAGTTCCCTGGAAGGCGTCCTCCGAACTCCAGCAGGACTCCTGGTGAAGGAGTACATTCGACTACGCAGGGGAAACTTTCCTGTAGCTGGACTGCTCGCCTTCTCTGACACAGCGACACTGAGGACAGAGTAAGAAAGCATTAGAGAACAAAGCTTTAAGGTGAAGAAGAGAACAAAGAAAAAACAGAACTGGTGAACATAAAGAGCAGCAAAATAATACAAGTATGCCTTAGTAATACAGAATGATAGACATATTTAATTCGTTTATTTCTGTACATTTGTAAAATTATGTTTTCAAATAATTGAAAAAAAAATCAAAATCCAGCTTCATGGAAAATTTGAACATTATATAAAACCAATTACATGACATTTTGTACAGAAATGTCTTCTGCTGAGGTTTTCAGGAAGACTGATGGCAGCCTTCAGCTCATCTGCATAGTTGGCTCTGGTGTCTCTCATCTTCCTCTTTTTAATACTCTGGATTCTCTGTGAGGTTTAGGTCAGAAGTGCTTGCTGTCCAATCAGGCGCGGTGATAAAATGGACACCATCAGGTACGGATACTTTTGTCAGTGTGTGCAGGTGCCAAGCCTTATTGGAAAGGAAATCTGCATCTACATAAAGCTTGTCAGCATGTTTTCGCTTTTAATGGTGTTATATGAGATTATATTTCTGAAAACTGAATATTTCAGCAGCTCAAAGCCACGCCATCTAAATGATTACAAATAAATTCTTACGCCACCATCTATTAAATATATTAGCTATTTAAATTGTAATACTGATATGCATTTATTTTCTACTTAATTGAGATGCATCTTTAAAACTCTTTGCTGCCACCTTCTGGTAAAAAAAAATGCAGAAAGCTTAACTGGTAAAAATCTGATCAGTAATAACTGGGTGAATCAATGTGTGTAAATGTACCTGCTGGACTTCCTGATAATTTTCATTCTGCTGCGGAGCTTAAACCCAGCAGGGGAGGAAGAGCGAAGGTACGCCCTCTGAGGGACAGTTGGAGAAGAATGTCCCGTTTTCAGCCCTTTGCTGCTTTTCTCCGCTGTCCAGTGGAAGGCGGACCTACGACGAGCCACCGGTGTAGTTCCTGTCACCGACCCGGCTGCAGTCTGACTTCCGGCCTTCCAACGGTAACGGCTCATGTGTGTTGAGCTGGCAGAAGAAGCTGTGATTCCCCTCTTCGGCTTTCCAGAGGGCGTGGAGGCTGGTTTGAGTTTCTTGGCAACATCTCTCTGAGGATTAATCAGGGCTTTGGGAGACAAAGGCTTGCGCTGGTTCTTAGTTTGGACTCCTGAGGAAGAAACCCATCTGTACTTTGAAGTCTTGGGGGCGACGGTGACAGGACTGAGCTTTCGAGGAAACTTCCTGGGAGGCGTTTTCTTACTTGATCCACCTGATAACGGACTCCCAGCAGTTGCTGCAGCTTTGAGGACAGACGTCTGAGAAGCTGTGACTCTGCTCATCGGTACGGAAACAGAGCCGGCTGCTTTGGGCTCCAAGCTCACACTCTGACTCTTCACCCAGGTGAACTTGGATTTTTTTAGAAATGGTGCATTAACCTGGCCATGGAGGGTCTGTGGTGAATGTTTTGATTCTTTGGAAAGAGAAGGTAAGGTTGGAGAATTAGTAGTCTTGCAAGTTTCTGGGCCGGTTTTCTTGTTCAGGGAAAGTTTGTTCTGTATTTGAATCTTGCTCTGAGAACTTGTTAACTTGTTGGCATTAACAGAAGCGGGAGCCTTGAATGAAGCTTCAGTTTTCTGTGCTGGCAGAATGACGAGCCTGTTTTCAGCCTTTTGTGCATCTGGCTGGATATTGGTGCTACCTGAACTTGAACCGTGCCATTCAGAAAGTGTGTTCAATCGTTCTGCTGCTGCTCCACTCACTCCAGTTTTCCTGACTGTCATTCCCGCTTTCTTCTGCGTAAGATTCCCTGACAAAGAAGTAGCAGCTTTGGAGTTAGATTCACGCCCTGTGCTGCTGATTGTTGCAGAGATGCTGCTAGTTCCATACTGGGAGGTAACTGGATGAAGGGAAGTGGAGGGAACGGCTGAGGGTACTGGTATTGTCGACTGGGGGCAGTTGTTCCTCAGAGAGTATGTCTTCCTCCAACTTCCACGGCTCTGAGGAGTGTACGGCCTCCCTCTGGAGATGTGAGGATGGACAGCAGACGTGCTGAAACCTCTGGCTGTTGCAGAAACCTCAGGCTGCCTCCGCTCTGCTGCAGCAACAGGTGCATCTCCATGGACGCTCTTATGCTTATTGATAAGATCTGAGGATTTTAAAAAATTGTTCTGATTTAGTTATAAAACTCATTAGATGCTTAAAATAAAATAAAATAAAAACACAATAACAGAGGAAAATAACTGACACAAACAGCCTTTTTGAAGACAAAGCTAAAATCTTGAATGGTAAAGTAACAAACAAGATACAGAAACAGGTCCTCCTACTTCAAAAATCTGTATATTTGGTCTGAAATGTAAAGTTCTCCAAATTTCAATATGGGTTTGGAAACAGTTAATGGAGCCATCCATGAATGATAGAACTGGAGTGCAAATGTGTTTGGCGACAAGAACATTTGTGAAGGAGTCATTATTTTGCCAACATACAGTCATTGTAAAAACAAAGCACACCTTCTTTCTATTCCACAGTTTACCATATCGGCATCATAGAAGTGATCTGGTCTTTATCAAGTTAGATATTTTTAATCTAACATGAAATATATAAAATTTAGTAATGTTGGATTTGTTATTTTTGTCCTCTTGATGAGTCAGTGCTGTTTGAGCCTGAGCTCTCAGACAGTTGGCCTCATATTTGATTCTAGATTACTTGACAGCAAAACAAGCCCAGGTCATCACACTAACAAATTTGACAGTTTAAATCAAGGTGAAGATGAACATGGTGGTCTCTCCCATCAAAATGAAATTGCTCAAGAACTATTTTGTGTATTCAGAAGAAACGTTGTAAACCCAAGTCATTATGTTATCTTCTTTAATGAAAGAAAGAGCTTTCTTCTTCATCCCTTCTAAACAAGTTTTACTCTGTTTTTTTATAGTCTTATGACGTTTAACATTTAACTTACTAAGACCAATTGACTCTCAGGGAGTTGGCTGGGACATCCCAGTCCACCATGCCACTAAATGTTCCATCTGATTCAACTTCCTGACATACCTGAAAACTGCAGTCATTTCAGTACTTTTGCAGATAACAGGACTGTTACATGTACTGAAAGTCTGAGGTGTAAAGAATGAAAAGAAACCATACAAGTACAGTCCCCTGATGTGCCCCTATGCTGCTGACCACCTGGTCACAGGTTGTTTGTAAATTCTAATCTAAGTAATCAAAGTAATTATAGAGGCAGCCATCCATGTCCCTGATCCCAGGATCCTAGCAGTGCTCTATGCTTTGCCCAGATGATGTGGCTTTTTAAAAAGCAGATCCAAGCTTGTCACACAGGTACAATCTTATCTTGCGTCAATAATGATGAATTTTCTCCTTTTTATCGTGGTAATATATACCGCTCAGCTGCAAAGCAATAAGCAATCAAAACCCCTGCTCGTACACAGGTGATCACATTGATTATGATTATTCCAGTACATTTGACTTTTAATTACCTCTGAGCAGGAAGTATTAATTTGGCTTTTATTTTTGTTTTTTGTTGTAAAAAAATAATAGAGGAACCTGCTTTGATTTAAACAATGTTAAAACCTTCGAAGGCGCCATTTTTTTTTATTATGTCCTGATGTCAAACCGTAATACTGAAAGAAAATGTAATTTCTACCAGTTGGTTTTAATGTTTTGGTGTAACGTCTGCTTAAAATGTCATCATTCTCCTGAAGAAAATGCCTTGGTTGTTTCATGAACACATCAAATCAACTTAGAAGTATTTAAAAAGACGTTTACCTTAACAATTTACGTTAATTGAATATATATATTTTTTTTTCCTGCACTTGATTTCATTGACATTAAAGTTCTAAAGCTTAACACAAACATAAAGCTAACGGTTAACGTTTGCCTCTAAATTATCCGAAAAAAAAGGTTTTCAACCCTACATACGGCTGGTTAAGGAAAATGCAGAAGAGCAAAAAGGTTTTCTCCCTCGCTGGTGTAGCACAGAATAGTTGACATTGATAAAAACAGAGAAACACCTTGTAGAAGTTCAATCTGCCTCTTCAGCGCTTCTCTTTCCTCCATGTTTACGTCCGATGCACCTCAACGTCAGATCCTTACTGATGACGTACATTGTCCTGGCCAATCAGAGTCCAAAGTCTACTGAGCTCTTTTGCTCTCATTTTTGACTTGCAGGCGTCAATGTCGTTTTGGGGAAAAGAGGCTGACGCAGAAATGTTATTTTTAAAAAACCTAGGTAATTTCCATGAAGTAGGTACTTTTGAAAAAAAATGCTTGTTCTTGTTTTCACACTTATTTTTTCTCTCTACAGTTCCAAACATATGTCAAAATAATAAATGTGCGAACATTTAAATTATTAAAAAGAAATTATATATGACTTTCAATTGTATGAAGAGCAACAAACTTGTGCTAAATAAAGAAGTTGCTTTGCAATTGTATACTAGTAAGACTGCTTTACTTGCAGCAACATAATTATCAAACAGATTTATGCCAAACACTTTAAGTTCAATCACCTTCAGAAAATAAGAAAGTTAGTTTTTAAGGATGATCATTCAAAGGCTTGTTTTTTTTAATTACAAAATTAAATAATCAGAGATTTATCATAATATTTTCAGTGAATGAGATATTTTGAACTTTGTAAAATAATTTAATCCTTTAAATGAGATTTTAAATTATAGCTCGTATTCTTTTTTTATCAAACAGTGACCAATTTGTATCTTAAAAACAGATGCAGGCACACTATTTATTAGCCAATTATTAGTTTGTATTGCAAACTAATAAGTGGCTAATTTGCCAACAACTGGTCAGGCCTAAACAAAAGTAGTTAAGAGAAGCAGTGGAAAGGATAACAAAACTCCTGAAAGTAGAAAAAGAACAAGTCAATAACATGGTTGTTCTCAGTCAACATAGAGGAGGAAGCAAAAATGGACCCACACACAAAATTGGTCCGAAGCAACCATGGAAAATCCCCTCAGAAGTAATCAGGGCCTTGTTGTTGTTTCTTGCCTGTAAGACTTTACCGAGGGCTTCACTTTCAACTCTCGCTGAGCGTCAACAGATTGTAAAACAACAATGTCACTCTCTAAATATTACGGTTTTTACGCAGTTTAACAGCAAATAACGCTAGACGAACAAGTCATCGGTGTACAGGGAGCTGTTTAGAAGATATATTAAACGTTTCCACAAAGTGTCATGTCCGTGGGACCTCCGTGAAAGCTGCGCTGTAGAGAAAGTGAAACGAAAGGACGAAAGGGGAAGTGAAACTTTACGTAGGAGCTGGGACGTTTAGCTAAAAGTGCGACGAAGCAGCAGAAGTTAAACTCCAAAGTTGTCAAGGTAAACTTAACCAAATGCCGTTATTATTAATAAACAGTCACTGGTGTCTTTTTCCAGTGTTTAATTTTAAGTTATTTATTTTGACATTAGCTGGCAGTTTCAGGTATTGTAATTAATGGTTCAGCTTGCTATTGACTTAGCTTCAGTGTTGCCATACAAATCAATAACTTAAAACTTACCATTGTTTGTTCTGTGTCCCTGTTCAGAACCTTGCTGTATATCCAGACTAGGACAACATGAATCCAACAGACTACGTTTATTTTATCATAACCAAAAAACCCGAATACCTCCATATCAACCTTGGAAGTATTTGTTACATCCGTGAGTACGTGTATAATAATAATGTTTCCCAGCCTGGTCGTCGCACAAAGTTATCAGTCACGTTCTTCAAATCGGCGAGCAGTTTGCCTTATGATATTGACCTGACCTGCATGGAGAAACTGAGTCTAGAGGAGGCCGAACTTCTGTTAGCCTGTGAGCCTGAAGATGAGAGGCTGAACTGGTTCAGAGACAAAGATGCTGTCCAGACAGCCCTGGGACTCACCGTGGGAACTAATGTGACGGTGGAAGAAGAAGATGAGATGCTGATAGGCGTCATTCGCTATGTTGGACCGGTGGTGGAACCAATTTATTTTAGTCCCATTAGGGGAAGATTCTTTGGAATTGAACTACAGGTATGACCATCAGTTAAACCAATTAATAAAACAGATTTTCTCTTTTCACGTGAGCACATAAAAAATACAAGCACTGGTGTTACAAATACTTAATACTACATAAATATAATAGAAAATTAACAGAAAGACAACTTCAGACTAACATCTTATATGTAACATTTTGCTGGTGTTGAGCAAGGATGAACCCCAAAAGGCTTTGATTGCTTATGAAGTTGCTTTCTGTCAGACTCTTTTTGTAGGAAATTTACTAGGAGCTCTTTAAAATGTCCTCAGATTCGTAACACAATAATTTCCTCTATAAAATTAGTTTGAAAATGACCTTCCAAGGATGAGAGGCGTCACTTGCTTCTTTACAATCATTTTTGTAATTCCATCGTGGCGTGGTTTGCTTCAACACTCACCTCTATGTTTCAGAGCTGCAAGCTAACAAACGTTTGCATCTTTGGACACAAGGACGGTGACAATGATCTTGCCTTGCAGTACTTTTTTATTCGTATTAAGTGCAAAAATATTTTAGTTTTTGTGTTAAGTACTTAATTGTTTTTTATAAGTATTATCAGAGAAATATAATTTGGGGTCCATACGGACCAAAAGATTTGATCTGAATGAAATTGTACATGCTGTTTATAGTTAAGTTTATTCAGCTTTCAATTTCCTACAAGTAATCAGGCTCAGTGGCACTGACAGGACATATATTCACTTTAAAATTGAAAATACTTATTTGTAACTGCGCTTGCAGATTAGGGGTTTCAACTGAAAGCAGATTTTCCTTACATGATTTATGCAATTTACTGAAATACAGTTTGTGTCATGTTTGACAGGAAATGCTTGTTCTATGTGCCTCAATTTCTGACACATGAACATAAGCAGTAAAGAAAAACATTACTCATTTTCTCCATTACTTAGTCAACTTGCCCTTTAGTGGCTAAAAGCTGAGAACAGAGCTTATTTTATGTAGATGTCTCCTCATCTGGCAGCTTGTTTCAGCTACTAAGTACTCAAATTTCAGAATAAATATTATGCCCAGTGTTGGTGTGTTAATATTTTCTGCTCCAGCTGTGCTTGATATATGTATATATTTATATTTTTTACCTACAATTTTCTGAGATCTGAGCAACATGAAATTCCAACAAACCTAAAGTTGAACTGCCTTAAAATGATATTTATGTTGAGAAATTTTTTGTGACTAGACAATGTTCTTGTATATTTATCTCTGTGTATCTCATTTCTGCCGTCTTTTCTCTCAAGAAACCAGACAAAGGGAAGGGAAAAACCGATGGAACCTTTGGATATAAGACATTTTTCCAATGTGAGAAAAACTGTGGTGTTTTTGCCCCATTCTTCAGAGTGAAGCCTTTAGTTTCTACCCCTTTGTCGCCTTCCATGGCAAAGCTCCACACTCAACAGCAAGATATATTTCCTGGAGACAACGTATATTTCTTCATTGATGGCAAATATCGCTATGGGATAGTACTAGACATTCAGGAAGAGGAAGGACAACCTATTGTGCAGATCTCCACAGTAAGTATATAATTTGAAAGACGTGTATTCACATAAACCCGAGGCACATGCAAAATAAGACCTAGAGTTCAAAGGAGACAAACTTTCATTTCACTATGAGTGTAAATGTTGAAAGTAGTCCTTTGACCTTTTATGGAAAACTCTGGCTCCACCTGCAATTTATATGATTGACTTTGAATCTATGGGATCTAGAGGGTGTAATTTTCTGCATCTAAATTACATCGGATAGTTTTGTAAAGTTCCTTCTGACAATATCAGTTTTGATTTTGCCTCGCAATACATAAACTAACCCAAAATAAATTGAATAGTTAAATCTATTCAAATAGAGATTTAATAATATCAGTATAGTTAAATCTATAGTTAAAGGTATGTGTGGTTTAACTTTAGACAAGCAATGATCATATACAGTTCAAGTTTCTTAGCTAAAACATAGAAACAGATTCATAATGTTGACCTTGAACCAACTCCCTGGTGATTTAGGACAATTTTCCTCACAAGTCTGACGTTGTTTACACTGTCATCAGCAGATGAGGACACCCTCTGACTATGCATGCAGAAAATCAAAACAAAACTTTAGTGGCATAATTGACTTTTCACTCCAGACAGTCCTTAAATTGCCACTGCTTGCTAAACCCGCTGCTTTAGAGTTTACAATAAATTTGCAACCTTTTTTATTATTGAAGCTATTTACAAGATATTGATGTTGTGTTTTCTGTGTTTTTAGGACAAGGATGCGAATGGAAAAAGAGGGGGAGAAATTAAGCTTCCATTCTACATGGTTAACAAAGGAGAATTTCCTTCAGGTTTGAGCTGTGTCTTTGTATTTCTATATCTGTTTTCTCCACTTTCGTTCAATCTGATTACGATATTTTCTACACACTGTAGGGTCTGAAAGCATGGACGTCGATATTCCCCCTGTGGAAGCTCCCACTGATCTGAGCATAAGTCTAAACTCTGTGGTTGAGGTGACTTTAGGTAAAGGGAACTCGTATGGAATTATCCGCTGGTTCGGCAGACTACCCGGCCGTGAGGATGCGATGGTTGGACTTGAGCTGGTAAATCTATTTGCTGATGTGTTGAGGTTTAGATTAAACTGTGAACAAGGCCAGTGATGGCTGTAATTTCAATCTAACATGGAACATGGCTTAAACCTGTAAAATGTGAAATATCCGAGCATATTTGTGTAAAAACAGAAAAACTAAAGTTTTTCAAACTTTGCTGGAGTTACTGTTTTTATTATCTAGAACAAATTATGTTTTAGGGATTTCTTTGGTGTTTAAGGATATACCAATAAAACATTTATCAGGGAAGCTTAGATACAATTTGGGCCGATAGTATATTCTATATATTATATATATTTTGCTACCCTTTTGACATTTAGCATCATTGTCATTCTCACATTCCCAAACATATTAATAGTGACCCAGTTTTTCTGATCGGACAGATAAGTGTTAAAAAATGACTAACATTGTTCGATGTTGATGTTCATCCATTGTGCATCTCTAATAATAATTGTTAGTATTTTACCCTGAAGTGATTTGATTTCTTTGAAACTGTCTGCAGGAGGAACCCTGTGGCGTCAGCGATGGAACCATTTATGGAAAGCGTTATTTCGACTGTCCTCCAAAGAGAGCTTTGTTTGTGAAACTGACATCCTGCCGTCCCGATTCACGCTTCCAGAACATATCAGCCCAAAACAACATGATGCCTGAACTGGATAAAAATGGTAAGTTCAGAGTTGCAGGATGCATTTATCAGGATGTATAACATAGTCATTTTAACCTTTTAATGATTTATATAAATAGGTTTGTTCTAAAAAAAAACACAAGTTTAATGAGTTGTGGAATTAAAAAACTGTGCCCAAATTGATTTTCTATTTTCTATTCATCATGTTTTATGTTGCGGGCTGCACAGTGGCACAGTTGGTAGAGTTTTTGCCTTGCAGCAAGAAGGTTCTGGGTTCGATTCCCGGCCCCGGTCTTTCTGCATGGAGTTTGCATGTTCTCCCTGTGCATGCGTGGGTTTTCTCAGGGTACTCCGGTTTCCTCCCACAGTCCAAAAACATGACTGTCAGGTTAATTGGTTTCTCTAAATTTCCCCTAGGTGTGAGTGTGGTTGTTTGTCCTGTGTGTCTCTGTGTTGCCCTGCGACAGACTGGTGACCTGTCCAGGGTGTACCCTGCCTCTCGCCCGGAACGTCAGCTGGAGATAGGCACCAGCAACCCTCCCGACCCCACTGAGGGGCAAGGGTGTAAGAAAATGGATGTTTTATGTTTCAGACTGAGTCACAACACATACAGCTGAAACCTGTTTCTTATTTCGAGACTTCCTATTTTGAGAATTCTCAAAATAACTATAACATTTTTTATTAGTTTGACTCCAAAGGTGGCTATGTTTCGAAGACCTTTTTTTCTGTTGTGTTCACCCCTGTCAAGTTGCCATTTCATAAACTAAAATTGAAGATATTTATATTACCTTTTACATTTATCTGAAATAAATCCATATAGGAAAACCTGCATGGAGATATATCGATCTGAACATCTGTTGTATCTTATAATTTGTGGATATTTGATGAATATGACATCATGTTATTCTTTGTAAACAGAGGAAGATGGAAATCATGACAAAGGGAAGCTGGAGACTGTTCCTCCAATCAGCACAGAGCAGGTCGAAAAGCTTCTGATTGGACGAATGAAGGGAATCCAAGGACACTGCAACTCCTGCTACATGGACTCTGCCCTCTTTGGGTCAGAATCATACATTTATAATTATGAAATACATGATTAAAAATCTGCTATAGAACTGGATAAAGACTTATTTGTAGCAAAGTAAAAATAAAGGCTGCCTATAGTGTCTGGAAATATGTAAAAGTTGAAAATAGCTGAACTTTTCCTTTGATGCCTTCAGATTGTTTTCCTGCTCCTCTGTGTTGGACTCTATGTTGTTCAAAGCAACAAATCCTCAGGATGCTCCAATCCAGAGAATTTTGCTCCATAACATTGTCAACCCGCTCCGCAGGTGTGTGTGTGTGTATGTGTGTGTCTTCTTTTGCATCTTTTGTTTGTGTTGCTGTGGGAAGGCAGTGTATAATAATTCGTGTTCCATTTGCAGTAAGGGATTTGTTCAGGGGCGACACATCATGAGGTTTCGAGAGCAGCTGCAGAAACATGGCTACTGTCAGTCCTTCACCACGGATGAGAAGGGTCAGTCTGATCCTCAAGCTCCTAAAAGATCCAATTTGGTACTGAGATTAAAACTCAATGTGCGGATGTAACTTGTCTGTTTCAGATCCAGAGGAGTTCCTCATCATTGTGATGCACCACATTCTTGCCCTGGAGCCTCTGCTGAAGCTGTATTCCTTCACATTTTCCTTTCTATGATTTA
Organism: Poecilia reticulata; assembly: GCF_904066995.2. Classification (NCBI taxonomy): domain Eukaryota; kingdom Metazoa; phylum Chordata; class Actinopteri; order Cyprinodontiformes; family Poeciliidae; genus Poecilia; species Poecilia reticulata. The sequence goes on along the minus strand of NC_088833.1, from coordinate 11,574,676 downwards.
ACTGTACCAAACTTCAGATAGAACTATTTTCTTTTGTCCTTCTCTGTTTAGATCGGCTGCTGGCAAAGTGCAGGAGAGCTACTGCTATCAGATATTCCTGGACCAGAACCACAGCCTGGTTCTGCCAACAGTCCAACAGCTACTGGAACATTCCTTCCACAGTGAAGGACTCAAACTGGCAGAGGTGGGCTCTCTGTTTTCTTTAGTGGCGACTGTGGCGCTGAAGGTAGAGTAGTCGTCTTGTGATCGGAAGGTTATAGGTTCAATTCCAGCTTCCTCCTGCCACATGTCGATGTGCCCTTGGGCAAGGCACTTAACCCCAAATTGCCTACCGAGCTGCATATCGGTGTATAAATGTGTGAGCATTTGGGTGAATGTGACTCTAGTGTAAAGCACTTTGAGTGGTCAAAAATGATTGAATAAAGCGCTATATAAGTTCAGTCCATTTACCAATAAATGCTCAGATATTTTAATTTCAGCCTTTTCCGACCTGCTCCTTTTCCACCACTAGGTGCCTCAGTTAAACGTTTTACTCAGCACTCCTCTTTGCCTTTTTCTCTGTTCTTAAACTTCAGGTGCCGTCCTGCCTCATCCTTCAGATGCCGCGCTTTGGGAAGAAATTTAAGATGTTCAACAAAATTATTCCCTCCCTGGAGCTGGACATCACCGACCTCCTCTCTGAGGGTACAATTAAAACACATCTGATCAGACATGATGCAACACAGTAAGCAAAACTCATTGTCTGAGTGTGTTTCAGGTCCTCAGCAGTGCATTATGTGTGGACACATGGCAGTGGAAGAATGCACCGACTGTTTTAAAGACCCAGTTTTTAGCCAAACTGGATTTAAAGTCTTCTGCAAGACATGTTCCTCTCAGGTTGGTGGTTTTGCTGCAACATTTCTGTTCAAGTTAAAGTTTATTTATAAAACACTTGTCTTTTAAGATCCTATGTGAATGAAATGATAAAATACAACATACCTTGTAAGTCAACTAAGTAAAACATGAAGTGGTTTCTTTTTCAAGTGGCAGCGTGGAAAAGATACTAATGCCAGGAATCTGTAGGAACTTTATGATTTAATTTGATTCGCTGAAGGTGATTTACACTCTCACTACCTGCTCTTGTTTGGAACACACAATGTGATAGCAATGAGCATCAGCATAATACACTCTATAAATTTGTATTAAAGCTAGCTTTTTGACTTCATTTGATGGTCGCTGATGACTCACAGTAAAAGTTGCACTGAACTTTGTACTTAGCTGCGCCTTGTCTGAGTTAGTGGGAATCGTTGACATACAGTATCTGTGGTCTTGTAGTTCAAGAGCAACTGTACATCCATCTTTAGGTGGATGCACAACATATTTTCTCTTAGTTTTACACAACCTGCATGTGGTGTGACCTTGTCCAAGTCACTTTCTTTTTAGTGCTGAGGGTGCTTTTTGTGGTACGTGACAATATTATGTGTTTATGATGAACACTTACATGCTTCCCGGGTCCAATTTTAAGGGTTAAAATTACAAAGTCTAATTACAAGTTTCTTCTAAGTTATGTTTGCTATACAGTACACAGCATTTTCATAACAACTCAAGGTAACATACTTGGTGGTGCTATAAAATGTGTCTGGAAAAGACATGATACTGCCCCTTTAGAGAACCGCTCATGTCTGCATCTCATGTCCTGCAGAAAATGTCCTGAGGTAAAGATGAGACCTAAACTATTCTAGTTGAGTTTCTGTGAAGCATCAATGCTTCACCTAGAAGGTTAGAAAACTGAGGTACATTTTATTAGAGCTGTGAGGTTTTTAAGCAGCAGAATGGTGGTGTCCTGAATCAGTAGCTCATAAAAAAACATTAAAATTGTTTAAAAGAACAGTTTCTGTGATGTGAAGAGCTTTAAAACCAGAGTGAAACTTTTTGAGAATCTATAAATTATTGGCGCTACCCTAACACCACTCTTAATATTTTTAGAGTAAAATGGTTTAATATTGTTTTGTTGGTTTGTTTTGTATGTGCGCTTTTGTTGGCTTATTTTACAGCAGTCAACTTGAGGGTTATCTGCTGCAACTGAGTAGTTGGAGTTTTTACAGATTTTCCTCAGTTAGACTCTATCTTATAATGAGTGTTTCAGATTTAGATTTTTTTTCCATTAAAGTCTGTATTTCTCCCCAGGTGCACTCTCACCCTCAGCGCCTCTCCCATCGGCCTGCAGCCCTGGAAGTCCCCAAAGGCTACATCGACCGCGGCATCCCCCACTCGCTCACCAGAGACCGCCTGGAGCTCTTCGCTGTGCTCTGCATCGAGACAAGCCACTATGTGTCCTTTGTCAAACACGGACCAAACACACGTGACTGGATCTTCTTCGACAGCATGGCTGATAGAGAAGGTGGGCGTCGAGTTCTGGCCTAACATTTCTCCAAAAGGAGAGAAACCTTATTTGGTTTGTTCTTTGTTCTTAGGAGAGAGAGACGGATTCAACATCCCCGAGGTGCAAGCCTGTCCTGAGGTTGGAATGTACCTGGAAATGTCTCCAGCCGAGCTGGCCAATCAGGTGCCGCGGGACATGAAAGGTGTGGCCAAGCGTCTCTTCTGCGACGCCTACATGTACCTGTACCGGAGTACGAGCATGTGTCTCTATCGCTGAGGGGACACTTCACTGCTTCTGGAAAGCCAGTTGCTGTTTACTATTTCCTTTTGCTGCATAGCTTCAGTTTTACATGGCTCTGCGTAGAAACTTACACAAACTGTAAATTTGTTTTGTATATTTGCAAACGTAAAAGAATTCCCTTGAGCATTTTCACTCTTAATCCAAGGTAAATGTTTTCAAGCTTGAATAAGTTGTAGTAATACTGACTTTTGTTGTATGTATGAATGAAGGACAAACTGACAGGAATTACGGGTGCAATTTTGCACTAAAGGAGAAAAAAAGAAACAAAAAAAACAAATGACTTCTTAATATGGAATATTTGAATATAATATTTATCTGCTGGTGAAATTTTGTAGTATTCATGAGTGCACAGTATGATCAAAAAATTATTTCAGACCAAATTTTACCAAGGACACATAATTCACAATGTTTTTCAAATGCTGTAATACAACATATAGTACAGTAAATCTTGTTCATTTTCTTTCCAAAAGTGAACTATTTTTGTATAAACTACAAGAGTAAAAATTGTTTTCTTTTTGTTCTGATTTTCTGAGAAGTTCTATATTTTGGTGTAAATGTAATGTGGGATATACTATAAAGTTGAGGAAACTGCACTTAGAATAGCTGCTAAGACCTTTATGGTGAACTTTTTCTATTCATAATATATGTAAAACTCCTCTTATTGTTATATATTACATTGAATCTAGTTAAATAAATGTAGATTTCTGAAAGGATCAGTATTTGTCTTTTTTTACAAAGTGGAAAATGTGATGCTACGTGCTGCTTGAGGTTTTAATGTGAAGTTTTATCTCCTTTTGATGCAGAAGTGGATCCGCACTGCTTCAATGTTCCCCACCACGTAATGGAGATACTGACCCTAACTGTACAGCTAATTAATCAATATAAGTTGAACTGGTTGTTATCTCAGTCTTGTTTTGGTCATGATTTACGTGACCATAACTGGGGTTTGACATGCTGAAGAACCGGTAAATCCAGAACTTTCCGTTTCAGCTCAGCTGCTGCTTTGCTGCAACAAAGCGGAGCAACGCCCTCATTTCTGCAGGAAAACCCCTGATCCTGGAGATGGACACAGTACTGCAGATTGTGTCCAACACACAATCTACTCTGTCACAACATTTAAAAGAGAAACTACGTTGCCTTGCAAAAGTATTCACACCCTTTACACTTTCTCACATCACAACCACAAACTTCTGCATATTACATTGAGATTTCATGTCTTAGACTGACACAACGTGGAGCAGCGTTGTGTCAGTTAAAACACCCTGTCCAGTTAAAACACATGGTCTCAGATTTGAGGGCACTGACCCTCATCCCGGCTGCTGTACTGCTGTGAACTGCTCCATTGAAAGCAGGAGACCGCTACATCTGAAGAAGTTCTTAACATTTTTGGGGAACTGTTAAGTCTATTGTCAAAGAAGGAAATGGTATGGTACAATCACAGTTCTTCCAAGACATGGACTTCCATATAAAATGATACAACTAGAAAGGAAAAAGATGCACAGCTAAGGTAGAGGAGTCTGTTGATAGAGCAATTGTTAGCCATTCACTCCTCTAATCTGTCAAAAAAGAACATTGCTTTTTTTTTTTTTTTTGTCAAGTCAAACACACTCAAAGTGTAGAAGAAGGCAATTTGGTCAGGACAATCCTGAAAAACAAAGCTGTTACACAGATGTGATATGAGTGAAAGTTCACCTTCCAGTAGGACTCCAGCCCTTAACATAATTCCAGATCTAAACAGGAATCTGTAATGTTTTGTTTGGTAAACCATTCTACAAAGAAGAATATCGCCTGCATATCCAGTTTCTGGATGTGCAAAGTTGATAGTTGAATCAGCAGTAAAAGGTGATGATACTGAGTATGATCGGTGGGGCTGGGGGGCACTTCTGAGACAAAGTTCGAGCCGGTGTAGTCAGACTGAACTCACAACCAACTCAAAGATTAGTTTTTTCCCTTCAAATTGTTGTTAGTGCTGATTTCTTGCTCAGCCGTTTCCCTTGTTTCGTAGCAGCCTCCTGTCTCTGCATGAACTCACGCTGATAGCAAAATTGGCTCCACATTGAGTCTGAAGTCTAGTCTCCAATCAGGTGGGAAGGTTTTGCTGATTAAAAAACAAGTTGTCATGATGTGGTTTTGTATCTGAGTTTACTGCAGTAAAAAAAAAAAGGCATAAAGGAAGGGTTAGCACTTCTTCAATCATTTAGATTACCGCCGGGATGTAAAATATCTGCCACAATTATGGTACAACAAAATGTTGCTGTTTTGGCTTTGAAGTGTCAAATCTGCTACAACGCGACACGATTAGAATACAAAAAAAGCTTTTTCTCCCCCATTAAAGTGCGGAAACCGGTTGGCTCCGACTCCCTCTGCCTCATCTTTCTTTCAAACGCTGCCTGCCTGGATATTTGTCTTCGATCTGGATGCCTTTGATCCTGCTGTCTCCCTTTGTCTCGCTGTGATCAGGTCTCTGAGTGACCTCTAACACTAGTTAGGAGTGCTGAGCTGTGCTGTGCCGCCCTGATGAGTCGGGCTCTTTAATACACTCGAGGGCACGGACTGCAATGAAGGAAGCAGCCTTGAGTCGTGAAACGAAGCCCTGCAACTTTATAAAACAGCCATCCTTTCATCCAACACGCTCAGCATATTCACCCATATGCAAAAAAATTCACTGACCCTGCATCTGTGTGTTTACATAGGGGGGGGAGGGGGGGGAGAGTTGTGTTTGTCAAAGCAGTAAAGTTGGTCTAGTGCTGCGGTTGTTGAAAGAAGATAATGTCACAGTAATAAAAGCCACAAATCCCAAAAATCCACACCAAACAGCCTGATCCCTAACAAAGACTGGTAAAGAGTATGTAGCTCCAATGAATTTGCTGCAAATTTTTATTCTAATAAAATTCTGACCCCCCGACCCTTCATCTTTGAAGGGACACATCATCCCTTTAAAGATGGGATGTTAAAAGGGACACGTTGTGAAGCATTGTTGTGATGACAACGGTGAAGCATTGTCATCACAACAATGCTTCACCATTATGCTTCACCAATATAGGAGTATTGGACTGAGAAGTGGCTTCATATGATGAGCTCAGCAGACTCGTAGTTCCACCAGGTATTTGCTAACTGCTGCTGCTACTGCTGCTATTCTGAAGAAGCTGAGTGGGGGGAGGCGGGGATTGTAGCTAAGGAGTCCTAAAACATGCATGAAAGAATCAAAGCAACACTCTAGGTGTGCTTTTGATGAGGGAATGGCATAATAATATTACATAAGGCTAAAAAAAGATGAGTTTTTTCCTAATACCTCCCCTTTAAATGCAACAGCGTGGCAGGATGTTCATGTACAAAGGGAAAAATCTTTATTGCAGTCTTTTGTGTCGCAAGCAGCACTTGCCTTTTACAATCGTGTGTGTCTTGCTCTGGGTGTGATCTACAGAAATACACACAAATATGGTTAGATTATCATCTAATCCACCCACACACTCTTTGATGACTGTGCAGGACATCAGGACACTAAAACAGGGGTAAAGGCGCACATTGAAAGTTTTCATAGCATCCATGGCCTAACAGCATTTTGAATTACAATTTTAACATAACTGTAATATAAAGCCAACCTTGAGGACATTAAGGCCGGCTTTATATTCTTTTCACTTTTTCTTATCTTTTTAATGAAAATGTTTCATTTTATATTTTGTTATGTTTTCAAATTTCAAGTATACAATCCCAACGAGAACAATCAGCACTCTGAAGTGTGCTGAGAGAGCTATCTCCTCCTCCTGCTCAGTTAACATTCAAAGGAAAAAAAAAATGTTTTTCTTTCCTTTGAAGTTAAATGGTAAAGATCTTTTAGAATAAATTCAACCATGGCTGATTAGTAATCTTCTCTACTAGCTACAGCAGAGTAAATCCAAACAACCTGCATTGATCACCAGTAAATAAACCCTGGCTGTCTGTATATTATCTTTGTCATTTGATCTGAACACCTTGTTCCTCGCAGCGTTTCGTCACGAAGCTTCCAAGCAGGAAGGTCATCAAATATCATCAGCCTTCACCGACTGGAAGTCAGAGCGACGTCCGGCTGATGAGGCCTGTGGCGACAGATTCTGAGGAACGAGTGTGATAATTTCTGCCCTCAATTGTTTGACTTGCGATTTATGTCATTGTGAGTTTTTAAAGTCACCCCAGTTCATTTTTTTTTTCAGAAATTCGTGAAAATGTTTTCTTTCTGCCTCGTTGTAACTTTTCAGTTTTTTAATGGCAAAATTACAAACTTCAGTGTTTTTGTCAAGGATGTAACAGCAACATATTGCTGTAAATTAGGAGTGTGGTTTTCAAAACATTTTTTGTAAATAATGCATGTTCTACATTTGTATTTTCTTCAACTTTGGTCTTTTCTCACCAGAGTATTCTCTTCCATGTGTTTACTGTGTTCCCTACATAACCTGTGACAAACTTTAAGCAGGACTTCTCTCTGTAACATCAGCTTTCTACTTGACAAGTTTTCATTAAAGGCCATATTTGTGGATCACTGGATCACCAGTTGTCCTGTGGAAAACATATTGTCCTACATTAACTGAGGATCTCTGCCTCTCCTCCAGAGTTAGCACGTTCCTTTGTCTCCATGATGCTGTGACTTCTGACGGCAATCGACTGAGTTTTAAGGGTAACAATAAAAGCTGAATAGGTACACACACGCCAGCACACTCAAGGTTTTTTTCTTTTATCTTTTTCAAAAAAGATGTGAAAGCAATGTACCAGATTATACTTCATGGCATTTTTTGCATATAAATTCCCAGTAAAATACATTTGTACAAGTCTGTAATTCTAAAGTGACGACATTTGGAAATGTTCACAGGGTCTGAAGATTTTTGGAAAATTAAATGCAATAAAGTTTTTATGGGGATCGCTGTTAGTTTTGCTGCACTTTCCACCAAGTCAGTTTCACCAAAGCTTCCTCTTCTCCCACGAGAAGTGAGGTTTTTATTGGACCTTCCTCTCCACAAGAGTTATGACTTTCCCCTCCATATGGTCTTTCAGTTACTTAGCACCATTAGCAATCATAAACGTGTCATTAAAGCAGACATGTTGGCCTAATACAGCAGAGTTTAGGAGGGTTGCTATCGCTTATGTCCCCAGAAAGGGACATTAATTTGCAGCAGTAGATGTGATCTTTAGATATTAGTACGTCAGCACATGAGGGATCATAACCCACATCCATCATCAGCATGCAAACACTATTAGTTGGGCAGTGTTACAGCTGCATAATTAAGTGCTGGAAAGGTTATCGTTTTGTCATTTGCAGTTCCAGAAATTCACCCGGGGTGGTTTAAATGCCTCTGTTCTCCACACGTCAGGCGACACCCACGCCAGCAGGAACGTGACGAGAGTGAAGCTGGCTCATAAACGGAAAAGTATCAGATGTGACAAAGTAAAGACGTAGTGAAGGAAGTGAAGCACAATGATAAGAGATAATAATAAAAGCTGGGAATCTGTTTGCGCAGTGAGAAGCTGCTCAGGGACTCTGCTTCTGATTTATCCATTCCAATAACCAGAGAGATGAGTTTACCCTTAATGGGGCCTGGAGACGTGGTTGTTAGTGACAAATTGCGGATCAATTCCCTGCAGGATGCAGGTTTTCAGTGCAGCTGGTGGAGTTCTCTTAATCTCCTACTTAATGTGTTGTGTGGGGGGCTGCACTCGCTGATTTGCAACCTTAATACAGAAACTTTGATGGACCTACAGCTTCAGCCGCATTTCCAACGAAGAGTCATAGATACAATAAACTTCTCTCCAAATTAACTCTGAAATAAAAATGGCTCTCAGTTGTGACATCTTCCAACTGTTTCATTATCACATTGTGACGCAAACATTTCCAAAGAACTCCAAACACTCTGAGTGAGTTTGGCACAGATTTCAGGAAACTAGTTCAATAGAACTAATTTGGTTCTAATGACACAAATCAGAAGAACATATTATTTCATCCAACAGCATTAGGAAGAGTATTCATTTTTCATTAATTTCATCTGTACATCAGACCTGTTGTAAGAGTGGCATTTACCATTATGAGAATCCAACAAAAAGGATGCTAAAAAGTAAGTAATTAATTATATAAATTTCAATCTGTGAACGTGTTTTGTATTATTTTTGACTGCAATATTAAATGTCACTTAACTGTGTTTTAATCAGTTTTATTCCCCTGCATTTTATTCCACCACTGTCTGAATTGGAATTAAATGAAATTGCAAAGAGTTCAGTTTCATCCAATTATCAGATAATAAAATGCCAATTAGTAAATAAATAAATAAATAAATAAATAAATAAATACAAAAGCCTCCACATTTCTGGCTGGAATCCCCTTACCTGAGCAAACACATGTCTATAGTGGATGAAAAATACTTTTAGTATCAGCTCTCCTGTTGACAATTATTCTATTTATTTCCATGATGCCCACACCATGTATGCTTTTAAGACTCATCTTGAAGCTTTTGATAAAGTTCCCTGGTCTGTCCTGAAGAAATCATACCTTTAATTATGCTAGAGGATCAAACTCAAGGAGCATCTTTCATTCCTCTTTTATGTTTGTCCGTTATATTAGTTATTGTTACCAACCTTCATCTGTGTCTCTTTTGTCCTTTCAGCTCTCAGCAGGCCAACACAAAAGGAGGGGATCTGTTAGGCTCTGATTCTGATGTCAGAAAAAGTGTTTTCTGCTGGCAAAACAACAACTGCAACAACAACAACAACAACAACAAGATAAAATCCCTAGGCGACTGGTGCAATGGGTAGGAAATGTAGTTAACCGGGCCTCCAGTAGAGGCAGTTCAGGTTACATAATGATCTATGTTACTAGTTCTTGGTTGTTTTATATATTTTGGTTATTGACAAGCTTTATTTGGAAGTTATTAATTTTCTGACATTTTGTTTGTTTTGTTTTTTTGTTATTTGTCTTTGCATATGAGATAGAAAAAAACTGTGTGGCCATTTTCAAAGTATGGGGACCGGTATTAGACCAGCATGCACTGGGGCGGGGCTATGACTGTTTTACCCGAGTATGATATGCAGGTGGGCACAATAGAAAGATGGATCTATGTTTATTGCTTGATAATCTGGATAAATAAACCATAAAATGCAACCTTCAAGTTTTTGGACATAGGACTTTGTTTGCCTGTGTACAATATATCACCACATCGCAGCAGTGACTCAATCATTTTTGAACGTAGGATGTTTGGTTTGACAAACAATGGAGTCACCACTTTGAATTGCAATTTTGAGGCTTACCAGTTAACAGATATTAGACAATTTCTCACAACCACTCCGTGCTGTGTTGGCCAATTGTAGAAGCTGTTTTCTTTTATTAAAAAGCTGAAATTTTTCATTGTTATGCATCACTAAATTCCTCAAGAAATTAGTCTTACCCATAGTTAACAACATGTAGCCTACCCTTCCTCTATGTGACAGCTTAAACTGTAAAGATATATCCTGATATATCCTGTCCTTTTCTCTAATTGCTGAGGTTATGTATGCATTCGGTTTCATTTTACTTTACAACTTGTTTACCTCTTGTGGAGCACTGAAGCAAATCATGTCATCCTTGGAAATAAAATTGTGGATCTGGCTCTAAATCTGATCACTTCTTTAAACTCATCTGGTGCCTAAAAGTCCTGAATTGACTCCCATGGGAGTGGAAGAACAGCAGGTCTGCTCTGGGCTCATTACAGCTTCCTGAAGTTCTTAGTCAGAAGCCAAGTCCAAATCCCTGCAGCCTCCTGTAGAGAAAATCAATTCCAGCCACTTGGATTCATTCTTATTCTTTGAGTCATTATCCAAACTGCATGGATCTGCTCCATCTTTAATAGAAGTATAACTCAATGTAAGGCAGACCTCATCATCCAGTTCCCTTTCAACCTACAAACACTAAATTTCCCAGTTCCTCTATGAATAAAGATAAGCAACTTTATATTTCATACAAGGAACAACTTTGATGTTTGGGCTGATACCTATTCCACATGCATCACACTTGAATATAAACTGCTTACGGATAAGCTGGACATCCCTTTGTTGCATTGCTAAAAGAACAACATCATCAGCAAAGATTATCACCTTTCTAATCCCTGCACAATCTTCTTGGCTACACTTCCGTAGTTCTAATTGTAAAAAAAATGACAAACTGACATAGACAAAAAAAATCTTTATCGTTGTTTTTTTATTTACATTTTTCATGTTGCAGCCACAAGCCTGAATGTTTTATTACGATTTTATACAATACAATGTAGTGGAAGGAAAATGTTTGATTTTCAAAGGATTTGTCTCCTCCAGGATCTAAGCAACTACAGACTGAAACGATTGGCAGTTTTTCTTTGCAAATGAACTCAGGTCAGATTGGGTTGGAAGGGTATGTGGACATAAAATTACAGGCCACAAATTCTAACCTGGATTCACACACGTTATAATTTTAGGGTCCTTGTCCTCCTGGGGAGGTGAACCTGTGCATCCAGCTTTTTTTTTTTTTTTCTCAGGATTTCTCTGCATTCGGTTCCTTTTCATCATCTCTGAGCATTGTCTCTTCTTAAAAACACGGTTTCACCACCATATTTCAATGTGTGTATGGTGTGTTTAGTCATGAACCACTTTGTATGTGTGATGAAAGTTTAGTGTTGATCTCATTTGGTCAGATCTCCTCTTCTTAAATGGCTTGTTACAAATTACAGAGGGGACTTTTTTATTGAGTTGTGTTAACAGTGGCTTTCATTTCATCACTTTACCATGAAGGTCAGATTTGGCACTAGTCGTTTTCCAGTCAAGAAATACTCCTACCTGGAAGTTAATCTCTGCAGCTCATCCAGAGTTTCCATTAATATCTTACTGTAGCAACATCAGCGAATTGTACCCCACTGTTTTTATTTTAGATGATGGAGTACACATTTTCTCTATAAACGCAAACAAAAGCAACCGATTATTCATTTAATTTTAGTTAGAACGTCAACAAATTCAGTGTACACAAAATTTAGCTGAATTTTTATTGCATATGTGTTGCAATAATAAAGCCTTTCCAGTGTGTGATGCTTGAAAATGCCATGAAAAATTAAAATTAACCAGCAAGGACAGACAAGAGCTTTGTTCCATCTCATTGTCTAAATATTCTATCTACATATCCACGTTTGCTGAGAAATAATTGGAATCCACAGTATTTTCCTGTTGGAAATCTGGAATGAAAAGTGAAGGAGTAATTGTCGTCCATTGTAGTACTGACCCAGTTTAAATTTTTTACTTCAACATTTCTTAATGGTCTAGCTGCTACTGGGTCTGTTCTGGCACCTGGGGCTCACTGCCTCCAGGCTGGCCTCTGGGCTCATCTACATTTTGGAACTAGTTAATCCTCAATCTCATCCTATTCTCCAAATTTACAGTCAGACTCTGTCTTAATTCCTGAACTTCTTCCTCTGCATCACCATTAAGAGGCATTTTCTCTCAGGAAAATCAATTTAAATGTCTTCTAAGAAGACAATCTTTAGTCTTTCTTGGGGAGGATGAACCAGGATCATAATACCTTCAAGTTTGTGGTCAAAATAAGACAAAAAGTGACATTCAAGGCATATGAACACTTTTGTAAAGCCTTTGCTTTGGTCTTGTTAAGGTAATGATGATAAATATGAAGCCTTTAGAGTTCAAGTAGGAAAACACCATTAGACAGAGAGGAAATGCAAAGCAATATCTTTGAATTATCCAATTAAAGGAGCACTTCTGTAACCCTAGAATTTGCTCACACTGTTGAAAAAACTCCATTCTTGCAAGCAAACAAACACACTGTTTGTTTGCATTGGGTTGAAATATTTCAAGTCTTCTACATTTTTACTTGTATAGTTCTTGGGGCACACGCTCTGTTTCATTTCATTGGATCACAGTTTAAGAAAAGTCAGAACTTAATGTTAGCCAACATTAAGCAATCCACAACCAGTTTTGAAGTGAATTTTGGTTCATGCTCTTGTAGGAACATCCAGCTGTTTCTGTGTGTCTACAAAAAAATTAAAGCAGGCGGGCGGAAGATGGATGAATACTAAGATGGCATCCTCTGTTATGTTGAACATCATACAAATGTCCTACAGGAAGCAAACAAACATAACGTGCTGTAAAAACCCTGATTGTGATTATCGACTGTTGCTGCTACATGTTGGGTGAATACACCCTCAGACGCGTCTGCTCAGGCACAAATCTTGCTGCAAGTGGACCTGAACTCCCATTGACAGATGCAGCAGTTGATGGAAGCAGGTTGGAGCAGTAATTGCGACTGTTACCTTGGGATCAGTGCAGCTGTGAAGCATCACTGTATTACGGCTGAGCGTGGATGTGGCTGTGCAGTGAAGCTGCTCTGACTTTATCTGAGCTGCTGCTAGACTGATGCAATGTACGTAGCCTGGACAAAGGAAAGCATTTACAGTCACATGGCCACAGAGAAAACGTAGTGAGGCCCTCACTGTGCTGAGGGCCTCACTACGTTTTGCTTATAATAAGTGCAACAAACACTGAGAACATTAAACGTTTGCAAAAATTTTTTTAAATTGTTGCCTTATTAAATATATAAAAAAAGTAAGACCACATCAAAATCTCTATTTATAAAAAAACTTTGAATGTGAGCTGGTCATTTTATGTACACAGCTGCCTAATTTATTTACTTTCTTTGTTGAAGGTGTTTTTTGATAATATGTAGTGGAATGCAGTGATTTAATTTAAAAATTATAAGAAGCATGAATTTAACTTTAATTTTTTTCTCTAAAATAAAAAAAGAGTTGACAATATAATGCCTACTCTGACCTCAAAGAAAGTGTCTGCCTGTGTGCTTCTCATGAAAATGCTGAACTGCTTCTCACAGTTTATTCATATTTTTAGTCAGAACCAGCTTATGAAGCCGGAAAACATTTTTCTCAGTGTGACATCTGATGTCCAGACTCCTTTCATAATCATCAGATGAGCACATCCCCCGTGGATCATTTCCTGCAAATCTGCCTTTTGACCGGTTTACCAGTAGTACTGCCCACGACACCCATTAGTGTCCAGGTCAGATGAGAAAGCATGGAAAGATAGACGCTAGACACTTCTCTCGGCAACACAATTAAATCTGACCTTCAGAGGACTGCGTCCAGAATACAGAGACTCACATTTAAGTTGACCATCTTCGTTCGGCTTAGGACGAGCGCTACAGAGACCGTTACATGAATTCAAACGTCAGACGGATCTAAAAAGTGTCCTTCTGCTGTTAAAAATGCCAAAGTTTGGTGATGTAATAAATGGTTCCATGATTAATAATTTCATAATTTTTCCACTTTAAAAGTGGCAAATCTGCTTTACTATTCAAATGAAAAAAAAACATTATTTTTTTTAAATATAGGAATCTGTCAGAATTGCATTTTGATAATCATTGTTCCTTTTACCTCATCTTCAGTTTCAACTCAAATCAACAACTAGAGACTTAAAAAGGCAATGCAGAGAGGGTGATTCAAAGAGCTTCAACAAAGCAGCCTCCAACTCAAATATACAACTGCTTACATGTTGCCTATGAGGACATGTCAGGTGCATTTTCTGAAGCTGAAATGATGCATGTTCTGTGACACAAAAGGAAAGAAAGGGACGTCCTGAAAAGGTTTTGAACTCCATCTGCATTCTGCTGAGAAACAGAAGCTCTGGTGAATGTATTATGATGAATGTTGCAATTTACTCCAGCTTCCCTGAGCTCATGATTTGTTCAGAGGTGGTTCCAGACACGCCTTTGTCTCTGCAGAGAAAAACTTAAGAAACTGTATTTGACCAGATGACATATCTGTCATCAACAGGCTCAAACAATGATTTCTACAGTGAACGTACCTCAATTTCTCTCTGTGATTGGTATTTGGATCTAAATGTCATTGCTCTGCTGAAGATTGATTCATTTTTTTTTCATAAAGTTTCATAATAGCCAAAAATTACTTAAAATGATCCAATCTTTGGCATTCCAGACTATATATTTACTTCAGATAACCAGTTTAAAAAAAAAGGGTACTTTGTAATGTCATGCTTGTATAGTTTGAAATCTATGTGCTGAGATTATTAACTAAAAAGCATTATTGTTTTTTTCTTTATTATCTTGGGCAGAAACACATAAAATGTTTCTACAGCAACCGTTCTATGCTACAGCATTCATGGCCCAGTGAACCCTTCTCCGTTTTGTTATGTTACAACGACAAACTTCACTATATGGGTATTGGGATTTCAGTTTATAGACTAACACAAAACAGCACATAAATGTGAGTTCAAGTAAAATAGAACAGACTTTTCAACATTTTCTTTTATTTATGAAAAGTGTGTCAAATGTTGTGTTCAGCTATTAATTTCTGAAGACCCACAATTACTGAAATTGCATATCTGGTCTCATTTGTCATAAAATGGTGTTCGTAACTGGAAATGTCTATCTTTTACTGCTTTTTTAATTTATAACTTTAGATGTAATTTTCCAGAGGTAATTTTTTTGCTTTATTCCACAGTTATGCTCTCAAGATATGATAAAATTTGTAGATTTAATGTGGTAAAACGTGAAAAAGTTTAATGAATTATTTTTTGCAGTAAAATTACAACCCACAAAATTATTCTTCCATATGGAAGAATTGTTTAGTTTGACTTCCAGGTAATTAGGCAGATGGGAAAGTGCAGTATGATGACATGAAATCCAAGCAGTACTCTCTGTAAAATTAAGAAAACAATTTTTCTGTTTTTGCAGAATACTGTCATGCCTCAGTATTTCAGATCCAACAAATTGTAAGATTTGTGATTACTTGAGTAAACATAGCATTCACCTTCCAAATGATCATTTTATTTATTAAGGTGCTCTCCAAACCAACCAGATCCAGAGTCAAAAAGTAACATTTCACATTATTAAATCACAAATTAATTAGTCAAAGATTAACTGCAACCTTTAGTTAAATTCTACAACTCATTACTTCCAGCTTTGTACAATCAACTAATTGCCAAAAGTTAACTTGTTTGAAAACATGTAGTAGCCTCGAATATTCCTAAAAGCAAGATTTTATGTCTCAATGTATCACCTTTTTGAAAAGCACAAATTGGTATACATACAGAAATAAGATAAAATATCAAAATTCCAGTACCTAAAATAGAAAATAATAATGACAAATATTCATTTCAAATGTACTAAAAGGCTAAAATGTCAGTGGTTCCACATTTTGGACTTTGCATCTTGTATTTTTTTTTACTTTTAACGTCACAGCCAGCCTTTTTACTGGCAAAGTGACAGCAAGTAAATGATACGTGACAAATTGGCCTCAGACATTTCCTCTGCAGATTCAGATCATCTCTTGGAACAGTGCGTGGATGTGCAGCTGCAAACAGCAGGTGTCCAAAAATGACAAAAAGCAAACACACAGAGTAAGCTGGAATGTTGTTCAAGGCTCGGATCGACCAACCCAAAAAGAGCAAATCTGGATAAACAGAAAGGATGTGAACTGTAGGTTAAAAGTTAAGAGACTCACAAAATTCTGTAAATCTGCAGACATAACATCATCAGCAAGAGCTACATTTGGCTGATACAAAAGCTCCTAGCATCATTTTTTGAATACGTATGTACAGAGATGTTGCAAATATCATACATACAATTGTTGCTATTAAAAGAAATTAATTTGTAGTCAATAAATTAAAACATATTTATTTCAATAAACTTTAAATACAATTTTATCAATAATTTATTACTGAACTAATCAGTAGAATTTTTCTCTTTACAACTAAATGTTGTGACAGAAAACACAACATTTAGTTTTTTTAGAAGATTAAAATATTAGATCATACAAGAAAAATCAAAATTTTTTAATACAAATCTATTGGTTTAATGAGATGTGTATTTACTACTTGCTTAAAGGTTAGTTTTAAAAATTACTGGTACTTGAACTTGAAATGCATATTTCAAATTAAAGTACTTTTAAAAAAAATCATGTTTTTTTTTTAATGCATATTTCAAGTTCAAGTACTTGCTTATTATAACTTATTGAATATGACTGTATGTGCACCATATCTGTATTAGAATGTTTATTCTTTCACGCAATAAAGTATTTCTAACTAAATCTGCTAAAACATAATGTGCTACTGTGGTTTCTAAATATCTCAACACACCTAGAAAAGATGTGTAAAAACAATTAATTTTCTTTACAGCAGAAGAAACTAAAAATTTTGAAAAATTTCCTATTTTGTTTGAGTTTATTTATTTTGTGTAGAAAAAATAAAAACAATCTTACATTAAGAAATAATTGCTTTTAACAAAGTCATTAATGCCACACCTTGCACAGACAGTTATGTGATGCATGTATGTCAATTTTGATAAATAATTGTTAACTACCAGAGCTTGTGCATAGCTACAATCAGAGTAATAATGACAAAGCTAAAAACTGAAGCCAACCAGGATGGACAAAGACCCAAGTCAATGTTTCACCATGCAGATTAACCACTAAATGTCTATGTACAGATCAAACAACCTGCTGTTATGGAAATACCTACCGACCTAACGTGGGTCTCAAAGAATAAACTGCTTCCTACACTCCTGGAATAAAACGTATCTGCTGTCTTTAACAAAGCATGAAGTCATCCTGCAGCAACATTTTTGTAATCATACTACCTTTCTTGCTCTGATCATGGATAACGAACATGAACATAACTTCAAACAAAAGTGGATGCATGATTTTGAATCTCATTCCATCGCTGGGCTTTTGTGATGCAGTGTCCATGAATGCAGAAGAAACCCCAAGTCACTGTATAAAGTGCCTCCAAACCTCTTCTGCTTTCGGCAGGTGTTGTCTGTAGGATGTTCAGTGCCGGTGGTCCGGTGAATCTGCCAAAAGTGCAGCAAATCATCAATCATGCTTCCAACACACACACACACACACACGCACACGCACGCACGCACCCACACACACACACACACGCACCCCCACCCCCACACACACACACACACACACGCGCACACGCGCACGCACACACAGATACAGTGTTGCTCTGTGGGCAGCTGTCCACTGTTTAAGAATATTCTGTTTATTTAAACTGTCCTGAGCAGCAGAGCAATTCTCCAGATGAATGTACCCAATAGCACAACACAGACACATCAGGCATTGTCTGCTTTTATAAAATATAATCTTGCGTCCCAGCAGTAAAAAACATATATTACATAAACATATATCTTTTTCTACCAAAGAAGCTATTTCTTTGACAAAAGAAAAACTAAAAACTAAGAGCTACATTGTGGCTTTAGTTTTCAATATATTTTGATGATGAGGTAGGGGTGGTTTGTTTTAAATCAATTTTCTTGCATAAAAATACATAATGAACTTATTATGATGGTTACTGCAGAGGCATTTGTAGTGATTTTTTTTTCATTTCACAGTTTGATGCATTCTGGATAAATTCCAGATATCAAACAAAACTATTTTCCAAATTTCCTCATTTTCTGCCTTTCTTTTGGCAGTGTTTGGACTTTAAGTGTTCAAATCCATATATTATATTTGGTTTATTTGACTGTGAATCACTCCCTGACATTTGTCTGAAAGGTCCTTCATTGTTTTTTTATTTTTGATAATTTCTTTTCTGATTATGTTCAGGGTGGAATGGTTTCCCAGACTTCTCCATTGATCCTGTCTGAGTTTCTAGTCTGAACTCTAAAGTGTTGACATGACTTTGTCTTGTTTACCATTTTTTGTTTATTTTCCATCACTTATATCCTCTAGCATTACTTAAAGCAGAGCTTTAGCAACATTCCTGGTATACTCCCCATTTATCATGATTTGCTTATGTTTATTTATTTAAGAATGTTCTTTAAGTATGTTTTCCAGCCTCTGCATTGGGAACGTCACATCTCCCATCACATTTTCATCTTCCAAGGATTTGTTGCACTTCTTTCTGATAAAATAAAAATCTTTTGGACCCGTAATCTCAATATTCCTGTTATTCCTAAATAAGGGTTTGTGGTAATGATAACCAGATGAGTCCTTTATGTACCAGGAATTTAGTCTTGCACATAAAAGTTGAGAATTTGTTCAGGAAATAATAAAAAATTGTAAACAAGTTCTAATGGTTTAGTGGAAAGCAGAACTGAACTGATCTTCAGTCACGTACAATCTGACAAAATGATTTAAGTCTTCTTACATAGGACCAAAAAAAAAAAGAAATAGAGCCAAGAAATAATCTTCAGGAGATTACAATGTCCGGAAAGCATAATACCGGAAAATGGAAACTAACACAGAACAGGCATGAACCAGGATCTGAGAGATCATCATGTTTTGAGTTGAGGTATTCCAGTTGTTTAGAGAATATATTTATGGACTCACCTGGTTAGAGCTAAAATCAGATTTTCCTCTATCTGTCAAACTGTTATTTATGAGTAAACAGGATAACCAATGCACAAAGAACAGGACAGAGAGAAAAACAACAAAGATAAACACAAAGAAATCTGCTTATGGAACACCATTACTGACAAAAATACACAGTCCAAAATAATCCAACTATTAAACCAAGTGACAATCAAAAATTCAAATATTTATCATACATAAAAGCTTTGTGCAGCCAAGTTTAATAATTGTGCTCAAGTCTACTTAGATGAGCTACCAAATGTCACTGAAAAGTAACATTGTTACATTAAGACATATACTCTGTGTTGTACCAAACATTTTCTATTTCGGGAAAATTTTAGTTTACTGCATATGTGTAAATTATGGCAACACAAAATTATTCAGATGGCTAAAAATGAATATTTGGACTCCCCATGTACAGAACGTTGGGCTGTTACTTAGTGACTAGAGATTTATTAAAAATGATATTTATTTTTACTTAGCCTAGAATGACTCAGTAAAGCCTGCCTGACTAGAAATTAGTGTAAAACTAGCCAAAGTAAAAAAAAAAAGATCAGAACCTTCCTCAAGTCTGCAGTCTGAAGATGAAAAGCACTTTAAAAGCAAAATATAATAAGTACTTTGGGACTTTTGCGCAGTATACTCAACAGCTGAGATGCAACTCCTTCAGCTGAGTATCCTCCCATCCTCCATTACCTCCTCCTCCTTCGTCTCTGTTGCCGCCTTTGAGGAGGAGAGCAGCGGAGCTCAGCTCAGTGCAGCGGCGGTTCTCCTCCGCGCGTCATGCGGACATCCTCATCCTCACCCCTCGGACACCGTAGCGCCACCCGGACCTCCCACACACACCCCAGAGAACCGCTCACTTCTTGCTTGCCTCCAACACTTGCAGGGGAAACACATATTTGTGTTCATTCTTGAAGAATTATTTAAGTACAGATTTATTCATTAATTTGCTTCTTGAGACTACTTTGGGAAGCGTGATTCCTTTCCCGGGTCAGTTTGCTGCTTTTTGGACGCTCAAGGATGGACAGCTTCCTTCACCTGGTTCTGATTCTGCAGCTGGTGCTCTGGGAAACGGTGAGTAAAGGCGACAGTTTCCGATTTACTAACTCAGATTAGTTTATAGATATGCCGGTGGGTTTGCCTTAAAAAAAAAAAAAATAATAATAATAATTAATAATAATTAAAGTTAATTTCCATTACCAAATAAAATAAAGCACCAAGCTTTTACATAATAATTGACAGTTCAATATATTAGATCCCAATATATATTTATCAAGAAAGTTCTGTTTTTATTGTTGACCTTTGTAACATAAATAGTTAATTATCTACATTTATCTAAACTTTTTAGAGAACTCATGAATGAATTACTCATTAAAATCAATGTGAACTGATAATGAGTTAATTCAAAAAGTTTCCTGAACTCCTCTGACATTTATGTGAATTTATGACCTGATTTTACTCACCTGCTGTCCCTGCTGTTTGTTGTGTCAGCTGTGAATTAGTGTCATAATTCTCTCAATGGGCATCTCACTATATCTCTAGAGCTCTTACTTCCTCTGGGATATGAACACCCAATAAAAAAAGTTATGTTTTTGACCTATTTGACATGTTTTTTTGAACACTTGCATTATTTTTCCACAAACAAAAAGAATCAATCATTTCAAAAAGCCACACACTTTAAGAATATCTAATGTAATGGATTAAAGAAAAGAACGAACATCTCTTGTGACTCCATTAACGTCGGACACGCTGCAGACTGACAGCTACAAAGGGAAATCATGAATTTTTTTCCTCCACTCATGTGAAAGTACACATATTCTTGTTTGAATTTCAAACAATGCAGGTAATTCAAGGAAAAACATATTCCGCTCTTATTCAATTTCAACCTCATCTGAACTTCACAGCATTTCATCTCCACCAGCTGCGGCCACACTTGAGTGAGAAGGATTTCAGATGTCATATTTTATCTTTTTTTTTTTCCTTCACACACAAACATGAATTACCTTATTTTGACATTTATATATTTTTCTGGCAGTATGATTTACAAAAGTAATCAGATCTGTTGACATTTTGACAGTACCTAAACAGTTCAACACCGAACTGGATTTGTACTAAGGAATAGAAATTAAGCATAAATGAAAACAGCCAAAGTAAAAACAACTCAAACAAGAAATGAAACTGTTAATCTTTCACAAACTTAGTGAGGTTCCTCTTCTTATTTCCTGCAAGAAATTCTTCCAGACCTTTTGAGTCCTGACATCAAATTACCTACTGCCTCAGGCAAGTCTCTTCTTGCAGAACAAGTAGCAAAACCTTAAAATCAATTCTAAAGGCCACAGGTAGTTGGAGTATGGAGGCCAAAATGAGGAAACATGCTGTCATCTTTTTTTCCTCTGCATCCTGTCAGTCCCCTACCGATTGACAATGTGTTTTTCTTTCCCACATACAAGGAAATCAATAGATTTTTTTGGCCAGATAATGAATGCCAGCAGCCCACTTCTAGGAAACAGATGCAGGAAAGAATTTGGAGTTAGAAAAGAATAAAATGTTTAAAAAAAAAACCCAAACAAGTGCAGAGAGAGTTGGAGGGAAATGCAATGTGCTACATCTTTCCCCAAGGACATTCCAACATGGTGTTGACCCCCAAGGTCAGACTGTGCAAAACCCAAGAGTTCCATCTATGGCTCCACTGGTCTTCGTTATGTTAAATGGTAAAGTACCACACGAAACACGTGGAAAAAAATAAAATAAAAAAAAGGATGGTTTCTTTGGAAAAGTTGAAGAAGAAAGTATCTGCTCTGCTAAGTGGCTGAAAATTTAGTTTAGCAAAGTGTTATTGTCAGGATCCTTTAGACCTCTGGAATAATCTGTTTTGGACATGTGAGGGTGCAGTACAGATGCTTGGCCAAAGAACACATACCGAATGTTGAGCATGGAGGTGGAAAAATGGTAATTTGGGCTTGTGTGCAGCCACCCCACTTGGGCGCCTTGCAGTCGCTGATTGGATGCTGAACTCCTCTGTAAACTCCAGTTTTCTTGAGCCAAGGACAATAACACTCTCAGTCAGAGGGAGGCGCCAAACACACAGCACGTGATGAAAATGATAGGCCAGAACCTAACAAAATGTAAACAACAAAAATGCTTTTCAAAAGTGCAACAAAGAGAGATCTGCTGTTTTTTCAGAGTGCGTAATTTATCTCTCAGGGACAACAAGAATTGATGTTTTGGTAAGAAGTGACTTATTCTGTATTTTCTTCTTCTCTTCTTCAGAGCATTAACGCCTGGTAAGAGGAAACTGTATCTGAGTGGAGCATGGCTTTTCATATGAGTTAAGAATAGTATGAATAATAGTATAAATCAGCTTTTTTACATGGACATGAAGAGGTTTATCAAGCCCTTAAGAAAACAAACAAATGTGTGTAACCCCCAATCAACTGGTGCCACATTGGAAAGCAAATTCCTTCATGACATTGTGAATAAAGAAAGAACTACTAAATAAGTGCTGCTAATGTTTTTTTTATTACTTTTTTTCAGACTTTAATTATAGGATATTATTCTCTTGGTTTGTCAGGCTTCTGTGTTTGGTATTTAGTGGTTTGGAAGCTTAAACGTTTGGAAATTGCTGTTTTATTATTAGCAAAAATACAAAAAAGAAAGCAGTTCTCAGAAAGGGCAAATTAAAAAAAAATCACAAGGAAAAAAAACATGCACCATTCTCTCAGAGCGATTCTCTTTTAGATCAAATTATGAAGAGAAAACTCAATCTCTTTATATTTTATTCACAAATATATCTCAAAAGCTGTTTAAAGATAGGCTAGTAAATATTGTCGTAAATAATTTATGGTATTAAAACCAGCTCAGATTGTATTGTTTATGTGTCCATAAGAGCAAACACCAGTCTCTCACTTATTAAATACACAGTTAAAAGGGTCAGATTTATTTGTGTTTAATCACACATCGGTGTTACTGATATTCTGTTGATAAGTAATCTTGATTCAAATTTCACCTGTTTTATATCAACACGTATCTACCCAGAGTCAGAAACTCTGAGCTTCCTTACAGAGGAGGGGCCGCACAATATCAGAATTGTTTTTAATTGTGATCTTATTGCTGAATATTACAATTATGATATTGATTGTGATTAACTTACAATTTCCTGACTGCATCATTTGCAATAATGACAGTCAAACTATTTTTGAGAGTTTGAGCATCTTTTCCACTGTACATCCATTTTAGGCATAAAGGGCAGTGAAATTCTGTCCATCAGGCCAAACACATTATTGCAGAGCAGAATGAGCATCCATGGGACTTGTTCTGCATTTATACTAAATACGATCCAAATTGAAGCACTCAGACAGGAATATAGAAATTATGTTAAAACCAGACTAAATGAAAACACTTACCAAAATTGGAAGTGATTTAACATGGTGGTGTAAATTCACGCTACACATGTAGTCAAAATTAAACTGAATATAACAGGAAACCTGCTCCATCTTTAAATGTCAACTAAAATTATTCATGCCTCAGTCAGGACGTCCAATACCATACAATAATCTACCCTCTGCATCGCTGTGAAACTCTGAATGTAAATGATGGCGGCTCATTTAAGAATGGCCATAGGCATCGGGGGCCCTGCGATAATGACCTCATTACAACAATGATTGAATTTAAATGACGACGTTGGGAAACAGCTGCCATTTAGGATGAAAGGTAACAATAATTAAAGTTCACTCTCAGAGGACATTATTTAGTCTCTCGCACACAATCGGGTTTCTTTCACCTGCATCTGATGATTTCATGAAAACATCTGTCAGAGTCTGCTCCTCGTCATGCGAGGTGCTCCAGGTCCTATTCATAATGATGAACTGTAAAATGACTCGTTGTGTGGCCTCAGGAGGAAAAGTCTTCTGCCACCATCATGCTTGTATAAAGTAGATTTGTTCCATAAACTTACAGGAGAGATATGATAGGACTATGCTGTCACAATGAGACACTGCTTGTGCCTGTGACCTTTAAATAATCAGGGAGTATTTTTTAGACCACCGAAGTAAATTAGATTGTGGAAATATTTTACTTTTTATATAATATTTTACCCCGTATTGAGTTTTATGTTTGAAGGAAAGATCAGTGGAAAAAAACCCCCAAAACAAAACAATTTTCCTGACATGCTGTGTTTATTCATTATTTCTCAGCCATGTATTTTAAGTGCAACTGGATTTTTCTGCTCTTCAGATGGAGGCCATGCACCCAGACTGTGCTGTGGTGTTGCAGCACATGAAGGCTCAAGAAGAATGCTACGATATTCTTGAACAGGAGGAAAACAACTACTCATCCAAGACAGGTTGGTATGTTGTTATTCTGCTGTGGAGAAACTCAGTCTTCGCAAAAATAATTAATAGAAAACCATTCGAACCTTATTATTGTTTTTATTTTTTTTTTGTCAAGTGGTAGATAAGGAGTAAAGAAGTACTACCAGTTCTAAACTTGAAGAGAAAATGATACTAGTTTTTATTTTCATTTCATTCTCTGTTTTGTTTTTGAAAATAAAAACCTGAAAGAGCAGCCACCATTAGTATGCAGTGAATTAGTTTTCACGTGTTCCGAATTAAAATGTATTTCCTAGGGAAAACACTAGCCATACCGTCCTTAATTTTGGAATGGCTCATGCTTAGTTCCTCACCTTTCAAAGCCAAACAAATGTAAACTTTTTTATGTGCTCACCCACGTAGCTACCACAGTTTGAGTTAGTTATCCTCAAGCTAAATATGGTTTGCAGAGAGAATGGAAACCCAATATCTCAATGTGAGATGATGGGCTTCAGAAGATCTCAAGGATGACAAATTTAAACACTAATATAAAGATATGGTGGCAGAATTACAAAAAGAGTAGAAAGAGATGATCTATGTAATATGAGGGAAAGCATGGAGTTCATTTTCGTCAGTCAGGGCGAATGCATTGTAATTATGTCATTTGCTAATATCTGTTACAGTTTAAGCAGGTCTTGCAATTTTGATACTGCATACAGAGATATGAAATCAATGCTAGATTTCATATTGTAAAGCATCTATGCTAGAATTTGAAATTAAATCATCAAAATGAATCTTCTTCTTGATATCTGAGGTTTAAAACATTGTGTATATAACCTCTAGGTCTCTGGCTTTATAATAAAATGTATCATTCTATTTGCTTTTTCAACTGAATCCAAAGGTTATTACAACTCTTAGAAATGTGGTTTTAGACATGTGTGACTATTGCTTTGTGTTTTTGGAAATATTGCAACTATAGACTCAAAGCTTGTGTGTACCTCTAACTCATTTCTTAAATATGTAATTTTTTACATACTTTCTCTCCAGCAGACTTCCACTTTGTGTTAGCTATTTCAAATCCTTACTTCAGTTTTTTAATGTGCACAATTCAAACAATGACCAGTGTTGCATTTGTGAGGACAGTGAAAACCAGGAGCCGCAGCAAGAAACCCTGACACTTTCTCGTGTTTAGTGTAACGGTGCATGGTTGACTCTATCTTGTCATAGATATCTGACTCTGGTACTTACAGGCCTCTACTTACAGGCACTCAAGACTGCTTGGAAAATTAAAATAAACCACCATAATCTAAACATAGAAGTTTTGTGCATGCACAAAACTGCCTGGTATCTCTCACGCTCCATCTAGTGTAATGGAGTGTGAACTTAATTACTCCTGGGAACTTCTCCAAGAACCTTCACTCACCATTCACATTGACACTGGTTCGGTTTATGGCTTTGTTTGAATAGTTGGCATAGGAAGCATCAATCTCAAGTCTGTTTTCACAGACCACAGTCAAGACATTCTGGACAGGGAAGTCAAAGTTTGACCATCTGCCGTAAGGAGAACAGTTTCACAATGTCTTCTTCATATGTTGGAGCAGAATGAAATGAAAGACTGCCCAGAACTTGAGTGAGTGTCTGCAGGTCTGTCATTGCTGTGGAAAGGCTCCAATGAATGGGAATACAATGGGAATTAGCCAATCTGTGATTCTCCTATTGGTTGATAGGCCTCCCTATTTAACAGTTCAGGCTTTCCGATTAAAAATAAAGGCAGTCTATGTTTGTAGGGTTCTGATGCTTTTTTGAGTTCTCTAAAAGTTATTCAAAGGGGTCCTGATATGAGGAGGTCTCAGCTCACAGCTACAACTCCCAGACGAAATTGCATGTCGAGTCTGGAGTAAAAATATCTCTGTTTTCCCCAAAGAACCAGAAAACAAATTTATACAAGTCTGTGACGAGTGCTTCAGCTGTCTTTCAGCCTCATTGAACTTGTAAAAGAAAAGATGTGTAGAGGGAATAAGTTGAAACTTTGGGTAACTTTCTACACCAGTCAGTTTGTGTGGCGGGGTGTTTGTCAGACATTCTTGTCTGTCTGATGGATGTACAAAGTAGTCCAGCTGGATACCTTTCTGTAAATAATGATTGATTTTCTTTTACCAAATGAAAAGTATGTTTTCTTCATCCGGCTCGACAGACTACACTCAAAGGTAGAGAGAAATGCCTCTAACCTTTTTAAGGTTTGCTACCTACCTGAGTAAAAGGTGAACTATCTGAATCTGTTAAGATTCTTCTTTCATCCTTTTTTTCCACACCTCAAAACAAAACAAAACACTTGAACAGCTTGTGCAGGGTGGAGGGCTTCATTTTCCTTCTGTGATGTTGTCTGCAGCCAGGTTTATTACACCTGAAATGCTCTGTTTTGAAGTGTTTTCAGTTGTGTGACATGATCATTCCAAGCAGTTAAGCTTTGTTCTCGCTTGATGAGCGTCATCTGCTCACCAGTGGGGCTTCCAGTCTACACCTCAGCTTCTATTGCTCATAATTAATTGCATCATTTGCGTTCAAGCAAAGAGGAGATGTGACAATCAGACTCTGAGGTGGCAAAACAGAGGGTCTTTGTGTCTGAACAGATGAGCTACTGCAGTAGTCTGAGAAATAGTTTTATCTCTTTACGTGTGCAGAGATATTTGTCTGAGTTTGGAAAGAAGTGTTTCACAGGAAATTTAACACGCTAAACTATTGACTCAGATATAAACCACACAGTTCCTGTTTTAGTTTTTAGTTTTGACCTTTTGGACAGTTTCATGGTGCCAACCTTCTGGAAACAGTTTGGAAATGCCCCGTCATGTTCCAACTTAAAGAAAGCAAGAAAGCAATGTTTTTTTTATTATTATTATTATTTCCCCATCCTCATTATTACACTCACCCTGAACATCAGCCACCCATGTGAATGTTTGTGTGTTACTGCCAGCTTCCATGTGGCTGTCACTTTCTGCTGCTGGCCTTTTCACAGATCATTACACAGCTCGACCGCTCTGCCCTCTTCATATTCTCAGGTCAGTTGCTGCTGACATATTGACAATTAATTACTAGTGGAAAGTGTCACTGTTTACTGCAGCAGTCAAAGCAAATGATTTGACAGTAATATGGATGTTGGTATTTTTCAGTTTTCCTCCCTCGGCATGTAATGTTGGGTTTTATATAACATGTATCAACAAACTCAGAAATCAAAAGTTTTGTTCCAATACGTCTTTGGTTACTGATAAAGTCTGTTTTCCAAAAGTCACAACCATGGACCATAAAAACCAACATGATTTTTTAAATATTTTCAAATCACCGGCACTTTCCATGACAGTCAATAACACTTTTGGGACAAACAACATGTATGAAACATCAATGGCATGTGTGATTGCTGTGACTTTACATTGAACTTTTTTTTTTGCAGAACCCAATTTTTCCACAGCTCTCTTAAGGTCATACCACAGCACTTCAATTAGGTCATGACCTGGACTGTACCATTGTAACACCTTCATTTATTTCTTTTTCAGCTTTTCTGTTGTTGATTTATGCTTAAGATCATTGATCTGTTGATGATCCATTTTGGACTGAGCTTCAGCAGTAAGACAAATGGCCTCACATATAACTGTAAAATATACAGAGGACTTGAAATAATTTCAAGGTTCCCAGGCCCTGTGGCAGCAAACACACAAAAAATCAGTTCATTACTCCTCCACAATTTTGCTGGGCAGTTGGTTTGATGTGTTTGTGTTGAAGTGGGATGATCGGCAGCTTGTTTTCCTTTTTGTGAAAAATCTTTCTCAGTGTAGCATCCATCCATCCATCCATCCATCCATCCATCCATCCATCCATCCATCCATCCATCCATCCATCCATCCATCCATCCATCCATCCATCCATCCATCCATCCATCCATCCATCCATCCATCCATCCATCCATCCATCCATCCATCCATCCATCCATCCATCCATCCATCCTTGCAATTGTTCCCCATGATGTGCAGCAACTATTGCTGTCAAGGCCATTTCTGCTTTTTTCCACCTTTGCATTGGACCGACGCCTACATGCTGAAGAAACTCACAAACTTACACAACTTCTGCTCTTACAGAGGTAGTCACACTGGTAATGAGTAATTAATGAATTGGTTTTCTTTAATCAGATGGAAGTAGCAAAGTTGGACTGTATTGACAGCCATGGAAACTTTCTTTTCTCCAGGACTGTGCATTATACTTCCTAAGTACTGTATTTCTCAGGCATAATGCTGTAATTTTTTTCCCTTCACTTTTAAAGAGTAATGTACTGTTGACATTTTTTTTATCTGCTTAAAGTTGTGTCCTGTGGAATATTTTACTGCTTTCGTTTACTGCTTTGGTTTGTGGGGCAGGAAAAAATAGGAATTCAAGGGATAAAATTTAAAAACGTTTTTTCAGAACAAAACCTTAGAAGGCTTGTATTACGTATTCTCCAGGCACATGGTGTCATTTTATAGCACAAAAAGGTAACTATGTTAACTTCAGTTGTTACAAAAATAGTGTGTGCAGCAAAAATAACTTGAAAGAAATTTGACTTTGCAATTTGATGCTTTGAAATTGACATCTGTCTCTTTAAGAAGTTCCTATACTCTTTCTGATACTCTTGCATGTCACCGCAACAACGCCTCATTACCATTTCCAATCTCTCTTGGGGGTGATGGACTGAGAAGTAGTTCACATGCTGAGGCGGAGTCTCCTAGCTCTAGGAGGAGCTTTGTGAAAATAGGCAGCACTTTGTGAGAGCAAGAGCACAGACACCCTGTCATTACACAGTGGTCGAGCTGTGCAATGACAGCTTGACCGCTGTCATCTCCCCTGGCTGCCAGGGGAGATTCAAGGATTTCTCAAATATGCATGAAAGAATCAAAGAAATTCTCCAGATATGTGTTTGATGAAGGGATAACACGATAACATGGTGTAAAGCTCAAAAAGTAGATTTTATGCAATACTCCCCTCATAAAAATCTAACAGCTTGATTAAACAAGTGGCAAGCTACAGATTTTTTTCTTTAATATCTTCAGATTATCTCTTGATATAAAGTTCTTCTATCTGCATCTCATAACAAGGGCTATAAAGAGATTTCACAGTTTTATCCATCCCAGGGGTGTTACACTACTCTAATATTTGAAACACTATTACAGCCGTTAGTGTACCTGTGCTTTATTGAATCCGGAATAGACTGAGAAATGAAGCGACGAGGGATAAACTGGCCAGACCTTGAGGAGGAAATAAAGGCCTTCCATTTAGGCTGACATTTGATCGATATAATACTCCTTCCCCCTTCATGTCTGTCCTCGAGAATGACAAATCTTTCTTCATAAGTTGTTGCAGATGGGTTTTTTTTTCCTTCCTTTTTTTTTTAATCAGATACAGAAATGTCAGACAGGTGAATCCTTGAATGTCGCAGTAAAGCAGGTGAGACAGAGAAATTACTTTAATACTGTTCAGCCAGGTTTGACCTTTCACAGCCCTCAGCAAGAAAAACAAACCAGTAAGTCACTTTAGATGCCCTGTGGGCTTTAAATAGACAAGGATACATTTTGTTTTCTAATACTGCAGGTGGGCTGTTGCGTCTTTGCATGATCGCAAATTTTAATTTTACCAGCTTGTTTAGTTTTCTAATATTACATATCAAAATATATTTGTGGTTTGTTGTGTTACTGAGACTTATTGCATAATTTATTAGATCCACTTCCTCAACTGCTTATGAATGCAAAATATCAAATCAGACATTTAGTGTATTTGAGCATATGCTGATGATGACTTGTTTAAACCAAAAATCCAGATGAAAAATTTTAAATGGATTTGAACATGACATGGATGTTTGCGCCAAACAGGCTAGTCTGGGTAGTTCAGACACAATAAGAGCAACAGTTGTGTGGATGAAAATATCTTGTTTATCAGTGAAAAATTGAAAACCTTTTCTGAGATGATAGGAGGCAACAATAGCTCATTACAACTAAAGTATGGGGAATGTGGGGAATGCGCACTGTGCCTTGAAGAAAAGGGGCCACTGCAACCGAAGGGTCACGTCAGGCAGTTAAGACTCAGTAAAATGTGACCATGATCGATCGGAAAATTTTTCTGGTTCATTGAATCTGAACTTGGGGTAGAAAATGTGAACTTCTTGTCAACAGTTGAGAAATGTCCATCCTTTTATGACCACAGTGTGAAGGTCTTGTATTTCCAAAAGGAAAATGCAGCAGGTCACAAACCTCAGTTTGTCTCAAACTGGTTTCTTGAAAAAGAAAGTGAGTTCATTGTGCTCAAATGGGTCAAGTTCTCATGTTTCTATTTCTCATCCACAGACCACGGATCCTTCAGCATTTTGTCTCTGGCACTGATGTTTATTAGCGTTTCGCTCATGTTTGTTCATTGTGAACAAGACAAAAAGACAACCATGACTATATAATGAGATGCACAAGTCCATTTATCCATTGCTAAATCCCACTATAATGCTGTTTGCTTTGCTTCAGTGAGCATCTGAAGAAGGAACTGTTTCCCATCACCACTTGAAACCGTTGTTAAGCCATAACCACTGTGTCCATTTAAATAAAGTCCCAGTTTATAGGGGATATCTGTCAGTATTACAGTATTTAACAATATGAAGGTACTCCATCTTGAGTCAGTGCAGAACATAATAAATGAAGATGTCATCTGTATCTATGATGGAGTGGAAAATATAAATGAAAAACGAATTCAAAGCCTCGTTTATCCTGCGAGATGTCTTCTTCTTCGCAGCTTTGGCAGGAGAACCTGCAGCAGCAGCCAAATGCTGTGTTTCATTATGAATGAGTGCTGCTGCATCTCTCCGTGCGGCCGTTTTAATTGACGCAGGGCCGAGGAGCTTTGATGTATGAGACGATGAGATGGCGGATTGAGTCCGGCGCCTCATTACCACCGTCTCTTATCACAAACACACTCTCATCCAGAGCGCCAGGGTCCGCAGGGAGAGACTTCGTCGGCCATGTGATATGAGCGGCAGTGGAGAGGAAGCGTGGGCAGAGAGGAGGGCTGAGAACGTCACAAAATCAAACACCCTTTGCCTTTCCCAGACTGAGGGAAACCCCTTGAAAACTAACATCAGAGAACTAAGTTTCTGTTCCAGGAAAATGCTTAATTAGCTGGTTCTGCAGGATTAAGATGCATTCAAGGTCAAAAAAGTATGTTGCTTATAGAATGTTAAGTGTGTTTTATAAGAAAAGTTGATAACATTACCAGGTGCTGGCTTTTTACGGGACTAGAAGGAAGGTCAGGAAGGTGTAACAAACAGCATTTTTCAGCCAAACATGTTGTACCTAAAGCATTTTATTAATGGGAGAGTAAGTTTAAAGGCTTCGGTGTGTCATCCAATAAAGAAACCTTTACTATGAACAATATAATTAGACACATGCTGTTATTATGATCGTTTAATGTATGAAATTCTCTTTGTGCCATATGTTTAAGATGTGATGCTTCAGTTACTCTAAGCAAGTAAAGTAAAATGGTAAATTAATGAAATAATAATAATAATAATAATAATAATAATAATAATAATAATAATAATATTATTATTATTATTATTATTATTATTATTATTATTATTATTATTATTATTATTATTATTATTATTAAACAATTAAATTTAAGTAAGTTAAAGTAAGTATAAAAGTGCAAGTTGGAAAGTTTATAATAAAGTGCAAGTAAACATTTGCAAGTAAAATCAAGCAATTGCAATTTAGTGTTGCTAAGTATAGGTATGTAGAGGTACCAAAAGTGTATGTTTAAAAGAATAAGTATAAGTAAGTAACTGTACGTAAGTAGATAAAAGTAAAATAAGTGTAAGCAGCAGACGATAAGTGAGTTGGTAAAAGTATCAATAAAATTGTTGACAATTGTGAATTAAAACTTAGCAAAAGAAATAACATTTCTGATTGTGTTGCATCCATAGGTTTTTGTTTCATCACTTTCCCCAACAAGAACAATTTGAGAAATTAAGTAAAGAAGCTAAATCAGGACCTTAAAATTATTCAGATGTGCTTTAAGAAAGTAGTAGAAAAAAAAGACATAAATATATATTATATATAAATGAAGTCCCGTGAAATACATTCCTGATTAACATTATTAATACGTCAATAAAAATGCAGTCATGTGCAAAGTTTGATCTGGTCTCATGTTGCAGGAAAATTACTTGCTATTTTATCATTAAATATCTTTACATATTTCAGTACAACTATTTTGCTAACCCTTGCTTTTTAATTGTACTTTTAAAATTCACACCCTATTTGGGATTAAATTTATTCAATCAACTGTTTTAATTCTTAATGACAATAAAAGTCTAATTTTAAACCAGTATTATACAATTTTCTCCAATCCCACATTCCACAAGCCAATGTTTCTTATTTACAATGCAGTTTTTTAATTTGAGTACTTACACATTTTGAGACTTTTTTTGAAAGTAGAGATGAAGTAAGAGCTCTGACACATAAAATTCCCTTTTCCCTTGTTTGGCTTTTAAATGACAGCTGTGGCTTCAGATCAAAATGTCCTGCTCTTAAGGTCCAATTTATTTTGAGAAGAGAAACATTAACTCTTAGGTTAAGCAAACACATTCAAGAAAGTCAACAAACTATAGCTGTCTATTAATCTAATATTTGATTAATGTGTATTATTTTACTAAATGTGTTAACCCCGAACACATTGGTGCAGTCACTTTGGTAAATGTTTATTACATTCTGATTGTCTTCCCAGGTTGCCCAACAGATTGGGATGACATTTACTGCTGGCACCGGGCCAATGTGGGACAGGTGGTCAGGGTTTCATGTACAAACATCTCTCAGCTGTTTGTCGACAACCAAGGTAAATACATTTTTCAAAACACGGTCAGTGACATAAAAACCACAACTAAAACTCTGAGATGTGAGTGGGTGTTTTTTTTTTTTTTTGTGCTGTTGCATGTTGCATTGTAAGTGTTCCTGCTCTGAAGCAACTAATGTACTCTGAAATATATGCTAGTTGTTTATGTTTGTGATTTGAGTCCCGCAGAAATACTCTGGTCAGCAAGAAATTAATATTCCTGCCAGCAGCTGTGCTGACCTTTTCATCCTCTTTATTTTTTTCTCTCTTTGATTATTTTCAGTCCATAATTTTCTCTTAAAGCTACAATGATTTGACATTGTGAAGCTGAATTTCATTTTTTCTTTCTAAACAAAATAAAGAATCTTGTTTAAATGGTTTAAATCTAATACTATGATCAGTTCTGATCATCCATCATAGCACAGCCCAGAAAAATTACCATGTTATTTTGGAGGTCCCCTGGGACGGTGTTGTGTTTTTGTTGGGTGGTTTATGAAGAGTGTTTAGTTTTCTGTGTGCACTGCTGCCTGTCTGTGTGCACAGACTGTTTAGATTACCCCTCCTGTCTCTTCCAAACCCCTCTCAGATCCAGCTGGTCTTTTTTTTCTCATCAAAACAGTAAATGCAGACATGCAGGAAGGAATAAACAGCAAAAAAATAGATGAAATGATGGAAAAATTAATGAATGTAAGAGCAAATGAGGAAATTAATGCATTTAGAGCATCCATTTGCTCTTAATGGATGTCAGAGCAAATGAGGTTTCAAAAAGAAAGACAAAACTTAGTTGACAAAAATACTGCAAGCATTGATATAGATGTTCTTGTCAAATGAAACCAAACATTTTGGTCTACTCACAAAGTCCAAGAAACAAGGAGAGTTGGTCAAAGTTGATGATCATCACAGATAGAAGACCTGTTAGAGGTTGGAAATAGTTTGAGACTAGTACTAAGTTTGGTCTATGACTATGAAATTACAACCAGAGCAACAGTCGGATGATTTAGAGCGGTGGTCCCCAAGCTGCGGCCCGCGGGCCGGATCCGGCCCGCCCCCTGAACAATACCAGAGAGCATTCAGATTTTTTTCATATATTGTATTTTCCGGATTTTTCTTCAACCACCAGGGGGCTCTTTAGCAGGAGGTGTGTCCTGTAAACTGTGGGTGTTTGACTTTTATGTTATTTAATCAGTATGTTTGCTAGCAGTAGAGCAGATGAACACACGTGTTTGTTATGAACGTCGCATTCCAGGCTGAATTATTCGAAGCAATGCCTGTAAGTAGCAGCTTATACTTCAAAACGAGCCTTTATGTTACTTTCCCTCAATGGAATATATACTAGTCAGTCCCAGTGACCGTTTCACTAACGGTTTTTGCCCGTGCTTTCTGGGTAAAAATCAATCGAGAAACACGCACCCCCTCTCCCCAACAATTTCCGGCAGCGCAGGTGATAAACGTGTAACACATTTTCTGTTACAAACTTACTCCGGCCCCCCACCAGAGAAGGGAAAAGTTATGTGGCCCTCACAGGAAAAAGTTTGGGGACCACTGATTTAGAGCATATTCAAATGTAAAATTGTCACAATAAAAGTCTGTCAAAAACAGTTAGTGGTTTTAGCAATAGTGCAGCGTGTGCATAAACACATAGAAGAGTGTAAAATATAGCAGAAAACAAAAAAACTTTCTTAAAGCCTGATGACTTTTTGATTGAAGTATTGTGGGAAAGGTTGGCTGCTAGGATGAAAGATGCACAAGAATGTTGAATGACTTAAGACTTATGCACATCAACAATGTGCTTGGTTTTGCACCTTTTGATTGCACTGGAACAAACAAAGAAATTTATGTCATGTCACGTAATTGTTCTCAGCCAAACAAGCAACAGCAGAGTGGTTACACAGATTGTGGATGCTGATAATACACTTGCGTGTTTCCTGTAGTGAAGTTCTTAGTGCAAGAAAAAAAAATGATTATGAGTAAAAGTTAACTGAAAGCTTTGCTTGGATGCATCAGGAGACGAAGGTTGTTGTGAATGACTTCATAACTCAGTGTTAGTCATTCCCTGGACCTTGCTGGATTTCCTCCTCCACAGGTTGGTCCAGAGTTTCCAATGGGACTCTGCAAAAAAAATAAAAATAAAAAAATAAAAAAAATAATGAATTGGAAAATCAAACAGTTCAGTCAAGAGCCAGGAGCATGAGTTTGAAGCTGACACTGCTTGTTAAACGAGGCGATATGAGTTTTAGCATTGTCCCCAGAGCCGCAACCTTCAAACCTTAAATCGCATCCAACCATTTGTTGTAGCTGCAGGCTCTACATGCTACGGTGTTCTGCTGCTGGATATCAGTAAATCCACCCACGACTCAAACCCCCACACTCTGCTGTACCGAGAAACTGGATGGCAATTTCACTTCATGAAACCTAGCATTTCACTGTAAACTTTGTCACTTCTGCTGAAAGGGTGAATTCAGTCTTGGTATCTGAAAACCTCTTTATGCGTCATAAAACTTCAGGAACTCATGAGCTGAGCTCCTCCATTCTATCTCCAGGCCAGGTGGAAGAACAGAGAACAAAATTCAGCTCATTTAAATTGAGTTGAGCTGGTCAAGATGAACTTTAAAATTCAAGAATTTCTGTGCATATATTTTTATTTGATCTTGGACTCATATAGGAAGGATTTTTCCCCCCGAAGTATCAATTTACACAAAAATAAAGAAGCAAATAATGAGCATATAATTCATTCACTGAAACGTTGCTCTTCTTCATCACCAGACTTTCACTTTCTGTCTTTTGCTTTGATACTCATCAATACTCTTCACTTTGTGAAGCATAATGCAAAAGTGAATAAAAGGCACCATATAAAATTAATGCAATAATTTTTCAACATTGACACAGATGTCACTCATGCTGGAGTTCATAGATATGAATGGATTTTCTAGTCTATTCCAGGTTTACTAATTGTCACACTTGTACCTTGTTGACTAATCATCACAAAGGTTTCTTGTTTACGAACAATAAAAACTTGTTCCCTATTTACCTATTACTACATTTGCATAATTAATGTGAGTCCTCTTATTAATTTTGTAATTTAGTTTTAACTTTTGTAAATTGTTTTGCGACTCTATTTGAGAAAAGCGTCTTATGAATGAATAAATTTGTCATCACACCTGCTTCTCATTCCGTTTCAGATCTTCTTCATATGCTCTTCACTAATTGTCAGAATTGCACTTTGTTTAGTATCCACCTCCAACTCACTTTGGTCACCAATCATTCCGCCTATACTTTAGGAATTAATTATCACAGCTGCACATTGTTTTTTGCAATTAGATCCAGACACCTGGTTATAATTGTCTTTCCAAGCATAAAAAGAAGGACGACTATAGACATTAACTTCTGTAGTAGTGCTAAGATGGTTTTCACTACCCATGTATTTTAGGGTATTTGATGTGCAAACTGCTCCTATAGGCAGTCATTGGCATTTTTAGAAGGTGTCTGAAGCATTTGCTGATTTTAGCTACAAGTGGCTTTTCCTTAACCCTTGTGAATATCACATGGTCCACAATCAGACATATAGGCCCATTTCTTCCTTCTTTAAATGACTTTACATGTGATACTGGTTTTCCAACTATTGCACGTTGTTTGTCCTCAGCTTCTTTCTAGGGTATAAATACTCATTTGTTAGCTTTTTCTAGGTCAGAAAAATCAATTTCTGTCTTTGTAATTTTGTATACAGTGAAAGGGATTATTTGCTGTTTTTTTCTCTTTACAATAAAGTTGGCATTCATCATCATCATCATCATGTTTCTGCCTGGATTTGTTTTTGTTTTTTTTAACCCAACCACCATCTAGTTCTTTTATGACAAGCTTCTTTCTTGATATCTCAGGTACAAAAGAAAAAAAAAATAATAACAGCCTTTTTTGAGTAATTGGGCTAGCTATGTGTTGCCTTTTTCAGCTGGTATTTCAGTCTGCATGTGTGCTGCTTATATGGTGAATGAGAAAATTGCAAAGGAGTGCATACATACCATATTCTGAAGGTTTGCAGAGGTTAGTTTTTGAAAAATTTGACTTGAAAACACAACATTCAAGAAGTAATTTCTTATTTTTTCTAAGCACAGATTCTTCTTGCTCCCACAGTGACTTAAAGAACTGCATGAGACATCAATCTTTTTGATTTTGTTCCTCCAGACAACAGTATTCTCCTAATTGCTCTCTGTCTCTGAAAAAAACGTTCTTGTGATATTCTGGCTTTAATTCTCCTCATCAGTTGCTTTTAACGTCATTATGCTGAAAGAACAGTTAATCGCTCTTCCCTTTTCCATCCCCCACTGGCCGTAACTTTTGACAAGGATTTGGCTACTTCTGTTTGTCCATATATTTGTTTTTTGAAACAAGTTCACTAAATGTTTACCCATTGTCCAAATCCTATCCTTATGTCAAAAAATGTTGAAATGTGCAATGTGACAAGGCCCTCAATCCTGTCTTACATAATCATTTTATGCATTAAAATAAACACTGCTTTCTGATAATTTCGTTTTTTACATCACTCAAGTTTAACACATGAGATCACGTGTTCAACTTGAACTGAATGTGCTTTCAGAGCAGGAATTAAGGGGTACAGTTTCATAGCACACTGCATTAACTTGAGCATGAACTGTGGGACAAGTATGGGGGTTTTCCCCTAAATGTTTCCCCATGTAGATCCAGACACCTGTCCAAATCATTGTTCAATTCTTAACATCTGCATCAGGGTGTCTGATCTGAGAAACATATTTCTCAGGTCGGAAGAACACTGGGGGTTTATCCAGTGGTCTTTCTGCATCATTTATACAGTTTTATAAACATTTATTAATGATGAATTATTTATTACAGGGTGATATTCATAAGTGAGAAACTAGCAACAAAAACACCCTGAGTATCATTATGTGTCGTAGTGGTTGTAAGTTTATGTATTAAAGGGGCAGTATTATGCAAAATAGACTTTTTTGAAGCTTAACATCATATTGTAATGTGATGTGTATTCCCTCCAAAACATACCTGGGGTGTTGCTTTGATTCTTCCATACATTGTTTTGGATTCTTTGTAAGTGGTTAAAATTATTCTGTAAAAACCTTACAGCAGTTTGAGTGCAAACAAACAATAACCAGGACCAAGACTTAAGAGCCATCCCTCAGAGTTTGCCCTGAATTTGAGTCTTTCCGAACCCAGGGGAGCTTTGTGAAACCTTAGCGAGAGATTCGGAAGAGTTTCTGCAATTTGACTTTCTAGAGTCCATCTAGAACGTCCACTTAGTCCATTTCCAAACTCTTCAACTGCCGTAGTTTATATCAGAGATCAGAGTTGGTTTTAAGTGCTTCCTTTGCTACATCTCTAGCACATCTCCACTCTTTTCTGTCTTTATCTTTTTTTAGCATATGTTTCAAGGAATTGCACAGAAAAGGGCTGGTCTGAACTCCTGGACTACCATGAGACCTGTGTGTTTAAAGATGTTGAAGAGCAGGAGCCAGTGGTAAGACTTTATTATTATGTGAGTGTAGTTATAATACATTTTGAACTGATTATTGTGAATCTTTTTGTTTTATTGATTGTGCTGGGCCTCTACTCTCTGGGTCACATTTTTATTATTATTATTTTCTGTTGGGTTAGGTTTTGATTAAATGTTGCCCATTTTTATTTTTACATTTATTTTCACCTTTGAGACAAAACTGTTGTGTTGCTGTGGTATAGTGTGAACTTTTGGTTGACAGCACTTATACAACAAGAACCTACTATTACAGATTTAATTACTGGCTATAAACTTCTGCTCTTATTATGCTCATAATTATACAGAGTAGATGACAGATGTCAAAAATATAACATTCTTCTGCAGCAATATGAGTCCTGACAGAAAAAAGAGAAAATGTTACTGTTTTTATTACAGTAAATCCCCTGCGGTCAACTTTGTCGAACTTGGACATACAGAACAAAAAAACATGATAAGAGTTGGGAATATTTTCATCTGTACAGGTTAAGTTGTGTTTTAAAAGCACACAAATACTCAACTTAT
This sequence comes from Poecilia reticulata, assembly GCF_904066995.2. Classification (NCBI taxonomy): domain Eukaryota; kingdom Metazoa; phylum Chordata; class Actinopteri; order Cyprinodontiformes; family Poeciliidae; genus Poecilia; species Poecilia reticulata. The sequence goes on along the minus strand of NC_088833.1, from coordinate 11,535,424 downwards.
GGATTTCAGATGCGTACTGTTTAAAAGCAAGATTCTAATAATGATAGATAATAAAAAAAAACTTTCTTAGTGATATAAACTACACAAATTCACTGAATAACAAACAAATCAGGCAGGGAAAAAACAGGTGCAACAAGCTGGTTTCTTAAGTGTGGACCCTTCAACTGATACTTGCTGAAGCATCTTTTCATCCAACTTCATCTGTCAGCATGTACATATTCACTTGCTATTATCTGACCATTCTGTTTTGCAAAGTTCTTCAGCTCAGTAAGGACTTCTCTTATCCACAGCCCCCACAGATTTTGTGTTCCAACAGAGTTGAGTCAAATGGCTGAATTTACCAGGCAATTCAATTTTTTCTTTCAAGTGCATTAGAGCAGGGACACATTTCCAACTATTTAAAACTATTTAAAGCCACCTAAGGTTAATAGTAATCGTTAAGTAAGAATTGTTAAATCTCACTAAATTATCTAAGTTATTTATTCACTAAGTTTCAGCAAACTCAAAATGTTCTTTCTTTGATGATTGAACAACTTGTTGGAGAGCACTTTAATGAAATCTTCTAACTTTTTTTGTTTGTTTATCTCTTTCAGACAACATATTTCTCCAACTTTAAACAGGTGTACACTGCTGGCTATGCTACCTCACTCATCTCACTTATATCAGCTATTTTTGTCTTCACTGTTTTTAGGTAACAATTTCAAATCTTCTGCTACCTTTATTTATGCAAACACATACAGTGGGGAAACACAAGGTAATTCAAATATATTTGTTCTCTCTCTCTGCAGGAAATTTCACTGCACCAGGAACTACATCCACATAAACCTGTTCTTCTCCTTCATCCTGAGAGCCACTGCTGTCTTTGTCAAAGACCTGGTTCTTTTTTCTGATGCAGATCTGGACCACTGCTTCATATCAACTGTGAGTGCTGCCGTTTCATCACCAGATCACCAGTAGTAAGAATTTTGTAAAAGCAGAAATTGTTGTAGACCCAACATCCGAAAATGCTTCTGTGCCTCCTCTGAACAACTTGGACAGGTTTACATGAGCTGTTTTCTTGAAAGGAGGAGAGGTAGAAAAATAAAAATACAGGGGACGTCTCAGAGCATCAATGATGAGGTTTTCACTTCCTGCTTTTCTGCTGATAAAGCTGCTGTGAGAGGTGTGAGTGTCCCTATTGTTTGTTTGTGAGGCCTCAGCATAAGCACTTTCTGTGACTCATTTAGAAGGAAGGCTGAAATAGGAAGGATAAGAGTCGTACAGTTTTCCTCCGCTGTACTAACAAAACATGTACCATGACTGACATCTTTCCAAGTCTCAATATGAATGGAAATACAAAAAAGATGTAAGTAAAACGCTGGTGTTTTTGGATTTTTTTTTCTAGAAGATGTCTAGAAGATGACCATTTTACATTCTTAAATCTAGTTCATCAAACTATCAAAATGGAATAATACATTTTCGACAACAGTATTTGTATTTTTAAATTATAGACTGAGAATTAATGGATTATGAACATACATGGTGCTGTAGAAATGCCAATGATGGCTGCTGTCACCAACTAATGACGAGAATAATCATATGCCAACTCCTCTAAATTGGAAATAAAAAATAATTTTTGAAGCTTACTGTTAGAGAACTGTTCCAAAGACTGACATCTTGTTACCTCCAAATAACAACCATTAGATGCCATCTACACGCCAACTGATTGTATGGCAGGCCACCTTGTTGTGTTCTGCGTTTTCTGTGTAGTTATTTTTGAGGTTTTCTGTGTTTAGTCCTGTCCTAGTTCTGTCTTCAACGTTGATTGTTTCCCGGGTGTGTCTCATTCCTTGATTACCCTCATTGTGTATTTAAGTCCACCTGTTGTCTTTGTCTCTTGTCGGATCCTTGTCGGTGTTACCGGTGTGTTACCGGTCTTGTTTTCCGTCAGCCTGTTTTCCTGTGGACTTTATCATTAAAATAAATCATCTTCATCTTCATCCTGGCCTGCCTGTGTCTCATCTCACCTCACCAAAACCTCGAATCATGACACACCTAAGTAACAGCATTTTTGTGCAACTGTCACAAAGGTAGACATACAAAGTTAAACCAAGATTTTTGTTGTCAAAGAAAAAAAAACATATCAAATTCATGTGGGTTTGATTTGAAACAAAAATGAATATGTGGAAAAACAGCCTATGGCAGTGATTCTCAATTATCACTGCCACATTCAAATTATGTATTAATATCAGCACTTATTATCACTCTAGTGCTTGTCTGCAGTTCAAATTCATAAAACAGAAATTACCTTATCCAATAATATTAATAGACTTTGGTCATTAGGATATGTAGTTCAACATTAAATTTATTAATAGATGTAGGGAAAAAGCTGTTAAGAAATGTTAAAGTATCAGTTTTGATGGATCTATTTTTCCCCGAAGGCATCAATTCATCCAGGTGGTGGGCAGGATAGAGTGAGTGTGTCAGAATATTGTATGCTCTCTGCAGGCAACATCAGTTGATGAATTGTCCGGAGTAGGTAGCTGTTGGTCGATGATGTTCCTGGCAGTATTTATAAATCACTGCAGAGATTTCTATTTTTCTGCAGAGCCATACCACACCAAGATGCTGTGAAAGATGGAGTTATAGAAGGATGTTAAGTTGTGACAGGTTTACACGGTAGCACAACTTAGGTGTTTTCTAAGAAAATACAGCCACTGCTGTGCCTTCTCAGCCAGGACTGTGGTATTTGTTTGTCCATAACAAATCAGTGGGCACATGGCCTTCAGCTTAACATGGATGTTCTACTTCTCTGTACCTATCACAACAAACAAGCTGGATTTATTTATAACCTCAAGTCAGGCAGTGACCTCTGGGCAGTTCTTAATAAGCAGGATCTACACCAAGTCATTTATCATATAATTTATTGCCATATTCATTCATTGAGAAATCTTTCCTGTCCACCTTGAGATTAAGATTTTTTATAACTGCTGCTTAGTTCTGACCCTTCAGCTTCACGGGCCAGTGGCTGCAGCTGTTGTTGCCGTCCAGAAAACCAAGTCTTTTAGATGCTGGCACAGTGGTAGTTTTAAATATAAAGCAGGAAAACAGGGAAGCTGTCGATAACACAACTGGAGCAAACCACAGAGAAATCATGCCATTACCATGACAACTACACTGCTGTGAAAAAGTGTTTTTCCTCTTACAGACCTCTTCTGTTTTGGCCTTTTGTCACCCTGAAATGTATTTAGAACATCAAACTAAATTTAATATTAAATTGACTTGCGTAAATGCAATAAACAGTTTTCAAAATAATCCAAACCAACCTGGCCTTCTGGGATAAAGTAAATGTCCCCTAAACCTAATAGCTAGTTGCACGATCTGAGCAGCAACAACCCTCAAGAGTTTGCAATAACTGTTAGGTCAACATCATCAATTATGGCAAGCTTCTCAGGTCTTGAGGAAGCAAAGCAGTCCCGAAGACTCATGATAATGTTGGACTGTCAGCATGATGATCTGATTTGGAAATGTTGTGCTAATTTTGGAACAAATGTGAGATTATGCACAACTTCCAAATTTGTTCCACTTTTGTCTTGTCATTTCACAGAATACATTCCCAAAACTATCATCATCATAAACTTTATGATGATGATAATTATAAAGAATGTCTTGTCAAATGTGAGACAGGTTTTTATGTGCTTTGGGGTAAGCAGTTGTTCCTTGGATCTCTGCCAGAGAAGCCAATTTACCCTGTATTTGGCACGTTAGTATATATAGATCCCAAAGCACAGAAGGAGGCAGAGGTCTAGAGTATATCAGAGCTGTCATCCAAACTCCAAGAACACATTAAAAAGATGGACCCAAGGGATGAAGTGCTCAGTGAAAATCTCAGACAATGGCAACTGGAAGAGAAGGATCTGAAGGAACCATCATGGGTGGAAAAGAACATGCATTGGATGTACCACCGACAGTTAGCTGAAGTGGCTGATATGACCAAATCCTACCAATGGCTGATGGACAGTACAGAAGGTCAGGTCACTGCACCACATCAGCAGCCCTTGATTACCAGAGAACTAAAGGCACAGATGTACCACACCAGGCAAGGCCCCAGCTGCAACAGGGAGTAAGATACCAGCAGGAAAGGAATACGTAGAAGACCATAACCAAGGGGATGATATACAGAAACATCTGTACGGATTAAAAACTGGTGACCCTAGGATTACCTATCTGTCTATTTAGCTGCAAATTTAAAAAAAAAAAACTTTAAATTTGTAAATGTTTCAGTTCCACTTCAATAAAAAATGTAAATACCTCAAATTGAATAATTTCTATCACTACAGTAACTGTACACCCAAAGTTTCTGGTTTGTGAAGAAAATAAAAAAAAAGAAAAATAATTATTTCCATTCTCAGCAAGAACAAAAAGTCCATGAATAATGGTTGTTATAAACTTTGGTAATGTAATCTGCCAAGTTAAGTGAAGTTTACAATCTTGTCTGATGTTTGTCTTTGCCTTGTCCGGCAGACAGCCTGCAAGTCCGCTGTGGCCTTTTTCCAGTTTAGTATCCTGGCCAACTACTTCTGGCTACTGGTGGAGGGGATGTATCTACAGACGCTGCTAGCACTCACCTTCGTCTTTCAAAAGAAATACTTCTGGTGGTATATACTAATCGGTTGGGGTGGGTTTTTCTGTTACTTTCTCAAAGTTTCTTGTTAGAGCGGTAACAAGTTTATTTTGCGTAATGATTTTTTTTCTGTTTTTTTTTTTTTTACCTTTTTTCCCAGGTCTACCAACAATAATCATTGCAACCTGGATTCTCACTAGAAACTTCTACAATAATAAGGGGTGAGCAAATGCTGTGGCTGCTGGTGAAAGTCAGATTTGTTTTTTCTTGTAAGAATAAGCACACTCTGAAATAACCACATATTTATTTTAAACAACATTGCTCTCACCTATATGCTTCATGCTAAAAGAGACACAAACACATTTAACTAAGTGGGTGCTAAGGAATATAAGGGTTTTTTGGGGGGGTTTTTTTAGCTGAAGAACTAATTTTTTGAACATCAAATTTAGACTTAGGAACCATCTCTCAAGATTTCCTGCTTAGAGTTGTAATCTTGCATGTCAAACCAGTTTGTATCTCTGGAGGTGATAAGCTGCTTAGTACAGCAGAGGGACGAGGAAATTAGAAATTGAACAATGTGGCAAACTCTAAATATGGTTTCAGTTTGAACAGAAATAAAACTCCCTATCCAGAACTTATGCAAAATGTATTTGTTGACCTGTTAACAGTAAAAGAAGTTTAGATGCTATATAAGGCCCAGAATAAAGAGCAATGTGCTTGGATACGAGGGACCATGGAGCTCATAAAATCCTAAGCTGCTTAAACATACAGTAGTTTCTAAGTAAAAAAAAACAACCTGGTTTAGAGAGATGTCAATCAGAAGTAATACCTTTATTTCTGATTTCCAGTGTTTATAAAGCTTAAATGTATCTATATCTATTCCATCCCTTTCAGATCACTCTTTAACAGTAATAGTATATGAACACCTAGTAGAAGTGTTAAAAATAGATGTTGTAAATCCTTTTCCAAGGGAGTGAGTATTAGTTTTACCTATATTTTAAAACATAGATGATAGTTTAACTAGCTTGACCATTTGCAGGGTTAGCATGCCAAACAATGTTCTGCATTGTTGTTTCACCAAAAGCGTATTTTTCCAGATTGACTCAGCCAATAAACAGGCAATTCTGCAAAGACGTTAAATCTAATATGCTATGGTCCCTTTAGAAAATTGGTGAAATCATGATGGGAATGTGTTTCAGAGAAAGATTTACAGTTTAATTTCTAACATTCTGGCTCCAGAAAATGTTGCATATTTCATGATGAGACTTAAAAGTGTGTGGCCTCATATTGCTCAGTTTATTGCAAAGCTGGCTTTTATGCATCCCAGGTGCTGGGATGACACAGATGTGGCCTTCATCTGGTGGATCATTAAGGGTCCAATAACTGCCTCCCTACTGGTGAGTACACCGCAGATAAAGTGGGAGCTCTTGGTGGATCAAAAGTCTAGGATCTGTGCTGACGTTTGACTCTTATCTTGCTTTTATCTGATTGGCAACAATCCACAGTCATAAGAAAGCAACTTATTTCTTGAGGTTTGATCATATGATAGAGAAAAATAACTGAGTATGTTTGAGTGTCTTTATATTTGTTTTATAAAGTATCAGCTGTAGGTGGGATTTGACGTAGATCCCAAAAAAAGATCAAATTGCTAAATTAATCACAATACAAACACACAACAAACTCCACATTTCTTTAGTTCTTAAAGATTAAGTCTGAATGGAAAGGCTGTGTGTGAGAAACAATACCTTTCCTGTTACAAAGGAACTAAAAGGAGGAGTTGAAGCCAAGTACGTTTAAATAAAGGATTTGGTTAATTGATTATCGCCTGTGGGATCAGCTCTTTGTTAGCACAATGCCAGGGTGGAAAGGCATCAACAATCTGTAGAAAAGCAAACATTGCTCCCAGTCAATCTGGGAAGAGTTGCAAGGTCATTTTCAAACTATTTAAAGCCAATTATTCTACAGTGAGAAAAATTTTTTATAAGTGGAAAACATTTAAGGCAGTGTCCAGCAGTTCCGAGAATGTAGCACATTCCCCTCTGGGTCACTCTGGGCATTTCTCAGTGAAGGAACAAATCCCAAGAGCTCCATCTCAGACTCCACAGACCTTATCCATGTATCGTATTTTACATTAATAGTTACTATGAGAAATCTGTTTTTCTTTTTTTTAAGAAAGAATGGTAGCACAACTTAGGTGTGCAAAGCTCCATGTGAACAAAACTTGCTCTGGAACATTGTCTGAATGACGGACAAGACCAAAACAGAGAATTTTGGTCAGCGCCATGTTTTTAAAAAGCAAACATTGTAACTGTTGAGCATAGTAATGGAAAATTGTTGAATTAGGGTTGCTTTCCCAAGACAAGACCTGATCACCTCTCAGTCATTGCGTTGACCATGAAGTCCTCTTTATGGTTATGTTTTACAGAGTCAAAGTTCAGATTCTAACCTGTTTGAAATGATGAGAGGGAACCATAAAGAGGGCCTGTTGTCAATTACTTAGCGCCATTTTATATCGCAATCAAGTAATTATGTTTCCTTAAGTTGTGCAAATAATGTGTCAAACCTAAAATAATTTGGAATCCTAAAAATTGGCCTCTGTCTCTTTAAAAAGCTCCTACTCTTTCCAATGCTCCGCCTTTAGCACGTCATCACAACATTGGACTGAGAAGTAATTCATATAATAAGCTCACCAGACATTCAGCTCCACCAAGTGTTTGTTAATTGCTGCTAGAGGAGTTGAGGACCAAAACATTGAATAAACAATATAAAATTTTTCTTCTATGTAGGTGAACTTCATCATCTTTCTAAACGTGATCCGTATTCTGGTTCAGAAGCTGACGTCTCCTGGAGTCGGTGGCAACAATACAAGTCACTTTAAGTGAGAGAGCATAAATACTTCTCTATGAGCGTCCGTGCTGACACATGGCTGTATACCCATGTAATCCTTATGCCTCTGCTGTGTGTGTTTGCAGGCGACTGGCCAAATCCACACTGCTGCTCATCCCACTTTTTGGGATGCACTACATGGTGTTCGCCTTCCTACCGGAAAATACAGGAGCAGAAGCTCGGATCATCATCGAGGTTGGCATGGGATCCTTCCAGGTACGACTAGAAGCACATTTTTAAAAATACGGGAATATAAAGTTTCACAACTTTTATCACATGTTCATCTTTTAAAGGGATTTGTTGTAGCCTTGCTGTACTGTTTCCTAAATGGAGAGGTGAGTACATGTTATGCATATTCTCTCTTTTGATCTGTCCATTCAGATAACTGAATCTCAGATGGCCAATAAGTTCAAATAAATGTTGAAAATCTATTGTATGATGTCAGGACAAGTTTGATTATGTCATTGAATTGGTCATTACCACCATCTGGTGGATAAAATTGTTGATTTGTCTGGTATCTTTCTTCCTTTATTTAGTCTCACTTATTCAATTCTGGTAAAGGAGTTCAGATGTGTACTGTACATATAAATATTTAAATGATCTCTTTGTTCTTTATCTTTCCCTTCCCAGTTATCACATTTTCTTGCAATCTTTCAAAACAGAGTTGTCAAGGTTTTGTCAACATATTTCATAATTTGTAGGCTATTGGGATGGCTGCTTGTGCTGTCAAAAATATAAATGACTGCGAGCAAATGTTTGTGTAATCACTGGATACATAACAAAAATAAACTAAATCGAGGAACCTTAAGTGCTGGACCTTTTCATCAAAGCTGTGTTTGATTTTTAGGTGCAGGCTGAGCTGAAGAAGCGATTTTGGAAGTGGCAGACTGAGAGTTACCTGAGCTACAGTAAACGACGGCGTACGCTGTTCAACGAAAGCAGCACGGTCACACAGATATCTGTTCTGGATAAATCCAGTCCCAAAGAGCAGCAGAGCTCCGAATCACATGCCCTTACACCCAACAATGTGTCTGCAGTCTGAAAACCATGAGACGGGTCCAGCAGATGAGTTGTTTTTTTTGTATCGCACAGATCATGCTGTGCATAGACTACACCTCAGAGCCTGGTTGTTGGCGGGTGTGTTTATCCTGAACTGTGAGACCTCTGAACTTGCTGTGCAAGAAGTCGGCATCATCCCACACACGTTTTACAGCACATTCAGATTTTCCCCCCAGACACCAGAGTTTACAGTGTGGCTGGAAAACTACGTCATTTGCTTTCGGGCAACTCCTCCACATTTTACTTTCCAACACTGAACTCTTTCTGCTATTTAAAGAAGAGATAAGAAAAAAAAACACAAAAAAACAAACAAAAGATGAACAGGAGCCTTGTTCAAAACTGAAGTAAATCAAGGTGGAACATAAATGAAAAGAAGTACATTTTAATTCAACATAGTCCCAAAGCTTTTATTTACCAGTCTTTTTGATTAAGTTAGAATATTTTCACACTTAAATTTGTCACTAACAACTCAACTAAAAACAACAAAATACATTACTTCAGAAAATAAAAGATTTTGTAAAGGGAACAAAGAGTTTTCATTATGTCAAATGTTCACATTTTTCCAACAAACTAAAATGGCTTTGTGGCACTATAAGTACAAAATACTTTATAAGAGATTAAGATGTAAATTTTCTTTCTCAGTCGAAGCTGAACCTGCAACCGCAATACTGACCTGAATCCTGAACATAAGTAGCCATTTCTTTTGCCTGTACTCTGTGTCATTATGTGTAATAATTTTAATCTGGCGGATGCCTTTATGAGGAACTCTTGGGTGCAGTAAGAGGAAATCATACTTGTACACAAAGATTACCAATTCTCTTCATCAGTTACTACTCTGACAGTTGTAAAATTATATGACCGATAAATAAGATACTTTTCTTTTTCAGTAGGTAAGGCATATTTTACGATTAAACTTTTAGCCTGTAGCTGAATAACTGAAGGTTTCCTACAATCCCTTAGATGTCGTGCAACATGAACTCCCGATTTCACAACAATTCTGCTGGCTCTCAGGAAGAATTCAGAATCAAACATATTTATAAGCTTTTCTCACTCTTAATGTTTTACTTTAAAAGTCAAGGAATCCAAGGGGCTCCATGTTTGTTTTCATCTAAGCAGACTTCACAGCTGAGCCAGCGTTTTTTTTTTGGACCTATGACGTTAGATTGCAAAAGGAGATGTAACTAGAAGCCTCTTTCTCAAGGATGTCAACAACTTGTATGTTACCAGCATGGCATGGCCATGAAGAAGATATACTCCAGCCATGAGGCCGCTATAAGCAGACCTGTTTAAAATTCCTTGGTGACCATTGCACACAGATGTATACTCTATCATTTTTGCTACCAGACTCCACTCATGCTCCAACAAATTTTATCAGAACCAACAGAGACTGAAAAAGGTTTTCTGGGTGCCATGCCACACCTTATCAGCTTGACACCAACCGTTAACCCACTCATGTGCATTGTCCTTCATACTCTAATACGCATAGATGTACTTTTAATAATGACCAGAAGACCTTCCTGCAATTACTTCGAGAAACTATAAACCCAATAGTTACCTGGTATTATTGCTTGTTTGACACCAGTTTCTTTACGTTTGTCCAACAATCCATATAAAAAAAAAAAGCTGTGATACCTGTGATTTTGAGAGATCCAGCATCACCTTTTTTCTTTAAACTTTGGTCATTCTTGTGTTACATTACATGTCTATTTAGGAGATGAAAATTCATGATGCCATCTGTGGCTATGTCTGCAAAATGTTGCACAGTGCATTAGCGCACATCTGGAGCACTAGACTGTAAAAGCCTTTTGTTTTGTCTTTGTGAATGAACAGTGTTTTGTGACTGTTGCAGTTGACTCAAATGATTTATACACTGACCATACTGAATTTGTTAAATTTGTTTGGCTATAGAATCCTTACTGTATCAAGTTGGTGTTTGCAGGCAATATATATATGTGTATATATATATATATATATATTATTTTTTTTCTGTAAGACGTTTAATGACACAGCTCTTTTGTAAAACCATATAAGAAGACCATATTTTTGGCATAACATAGGTTGTCTTTAATAGCGACTGAATAGGCTGCGTTGACACTACTAATATTGTATCAGTGTAGTTTTTCCTCCTTCTTGACACTGTAGGTAATTTGCACAAATGTACAGCGATGTGTGTGTATGCATATATTAACAATGCCTGGGCAGAAAAAAAGTTGCCACCAAAACAAAGAGTGGTCACAGAATACAGTGACTTTGGTTTTAGCGCACATTTGTAGTTGCATTGTCACAAGATTTATTTCCATCCAGTGTCGAATTACTTTTTCACCAAGATCTTGTATTCATGATGGAGAGTCTGACGAGTGTGAAAAGCCTTCTCCCAAACATCACAAAGATTTTCAGTGAGGTTGAGGTCTGGACTCTCATGCTCCCTGAACGACTCGTTCACAATTTGAGCCCAATGAAGCTTGGCATTGTAAACTTTGAATATTTATTGATGGAATACAATGATTATTCAGTATATTCAGGTAGACAGCTGACCTCATAGTGATCATAAATCTGAGCAACTGCAGCTGCCACCACAGCTTGTACAGTAGGCATGATGGGTCCATCACTTCGTCTGCCTCTTTTCTTACCCTGATGTGTCCATCACCCTGGAAGAGGGTAAATCTGGACTCATCAGATCATATGACCTTCTTTCATCACTCCAGTGTCCAATCTATATGTTCCCTTGCAAATTGTATAATTTTCTCCAGTTAGGCTCACTAATTAATGGCTTTCTTATGGCTACACAACTGTTTAGCCACAATTGGCTGAGTTTGCTTCACATTTTGCATGTGGAACCACTTTTCCTTTCACTATTGAACATAGCAGATTTCTTCCATTTATCTTCAGTTTATTTCACCAAACACTTCAGTGATCACAGATCACGACGATTCACAGGTTATTCCCAAACACATTTCTCAAGACAGTTTTAGTAGTTTTTGCAATCTCAGTAGATGTTTTCTCTGCCTGATGCCAATGCATCCTTAAGCAGAGTAACATTTTTTCCACGACCACAGGATTTGTCGTGCAACGCGCTCAGTTATATTCAGGTGGCGACTTTTATTTTCACCAGGCAATGTATACATATAACGTGTTTATATACATGTATATTTAAATGTTTGTGTGAAGGAGATATAGGCATCAGCTACTGACCAATACCGTGCCTTTTTCCACACCGTTTTTCACAGTGTTTAACAGCGCGGGTGAGTTACATTTGTTGATTTTGTGCAACTGTACCTTATACATCATATACATATTTTTATGCTGAACAAATTTGCCTCTGTGTTCTTTTGTAATTTTAGAAAGGATGATTTAGTGTGATTAATATGAAGTTAAGATGCCCATGTCGAGTGTGCATACTCTCCTCTTACCGTATGATCATAAACGGAGCACATATGTAATAATTCATTGGTCAAATGTCGAGAAGTATTGAGCCTTGGTAAACTAATTTATGGACTTTTACGTAATTTGTCATGTTACAGCCAGAAACTTACTATATTTCATAGGCTTCTGTGTGGTGGACCAATACAAGGTATTGCATAATTGTTATGGGAAAATGATACATGGTTTTTAAGTGTTTTTTTTTTTTACAAATAAAATGCTAGAGATGTGGGTTGAGTTTCTCTTCTGTCCCTTTACTCCGATTACACCTAAATATAATTTAGTGAAGCCATTCATCTTGAGAAATCATCTAATTAGTAAAGAATCCAAAATTTTATTTATTTAGATTTTCTTTACAATTCTGAATGCATTACAAGAAAATAATTTTTAAGGTGTCACATATCTGTTTGGGTAAATGGATAAAGAAACAGATTTTTGTCACCTTTTTTTAAGAAAAGAAAAGTAGATTTTGCAGTATAAACATAGTTTTGGTCCATGTTTACATGATACTCTACACACTCTGGAATGAAGTCCAGATCAAATGCATTCAGGTTTATGGTTATAAAATTTTAATAAATTTACTGGTGTGAACATTTTGGGACAGCATGAAAAATTAGTGCCAACAAATGAACCAGCAAGTTAAACATTTATTTTTATACTTTTTTTTTCATAATATACGAAAACACTTGATATTCACAAAAAAAGATGATGTAATGAAAACAATTGAAAAGGAGCTATTAAAAAAGGCTCACATTATACATTCAGCAACCTAGAAACAAAATGCTAAGCCCAGTGTCGTCATTTCAGCAGATTCAATCAATATAGTTAGGCATATCATTTTAAAACAACCACTATAAAAAAAACAAACTAATAAAAAATCTGGCCATGCTTCACAGTAAAAACAAAAGGTCTTTCAGCTTTTATGGCACTGTACTTTCCCTCATGTCTGTTAACATTCAAAGGAAAAGCTTTTTACAGAGTGAGAACTAAGATCCACAAAACAGTTCACAGTTAACGCCCGCAAAACACACTTTTTAGCTTATTTGCTGCCTCGTGCAGTCATTACAGTAGTTTCGGCTCAAGAGAATACCCTCTCTTATAACCTTGTCTCACAAAAATGCATGCATCGGCCTTTCTGAGTACGGGGGGATTACGTGAGGCTTTATTTAATAACACAATCCCTATTTAAGAAAAATAATATTAAAAACATGAGAACAATTGGCATAAAATCTTTAGATGGCAGCTATTCACATAAAACTCCATTTACATTTACAAAGTACAACATTTGCAGCTTGTTTCTGTTTTGCACATTTAAACTGCAGTTTAAGTCACAACTGTTGGCTACAGAAGACTTCACCTAACTACTTCATACTTCAGAACAAGTTCAAAATAATAGATGCGGTATAATAATAGCAACTCCATTGTCTGACATCAACATAGTACTGGCAATATAAGGCTCCAACTCCTTTATTCAACAACCAAAAGGAAATAAAGCAGTTGAGATTGTCTTTAATGTTTGTGATGGATACTTAACTGAGCCAGAGGGGAGGTGATACGTGATTGTCCAGCCCTTTCCCCAGATTGAACAGGGCCCTCGTATGGCTGCAGCTGGATCTGCGCTGCTATTACTGCAGCTCAGGGTGAACGCACAGCACAGCAGGACGGTGCAGTTTCTGATCAGCCCTTCCCTCATTGCATGGGTGAGATGCGTGTGGGAATTACACTGATATGTGCTCAAAGTTGAATGTCTGGAATAGTCATTTCTGTGTAAGAAGGAATGGTTAAGGGATGTGATGAAGCTTAAACACATCAATTTTGGTCCATTTTGTCATTCTTAGGCTCCAAAGGAAAATGCTGTTTAGTCTGAAAATGAACCAAATTATGTATAATGAATACATAAAACAATACAATACTGTCATTATCTGGCATAAATAAATAATCGGTATTTAATGAAAATGTCACAATCTACATGTTTTTAAAAAAATACATGGAGTTCATTACAGCTTCTGAAAAGCATAAAACTTCACTGAAATGTGTACATATGATGTAGGGAACAGTGTGTTTGTGTAATTATAAGATAAAACACTGCTTTAGTGAAAACAAGTAGTCATGATTAAAGTACTCTCAAGGCTTCCATGTTTTAAGTACAGGATTTTTGCCACAAGCAAGGATAAACTGTGCATTAACCCCCTGTTTTACTTTGCAGTTTTGTTTTTAAAAGCAAAGAAAACTATTAAACAGAAGTCAGAATACTGGTTTTGTGCTTCAAGGCACTTCTGGAGACACAAAGCAGTGTGGAGCTTTGAGATTCAGAGGACAGAAGGACACATCTGCAAAAACAACCTCTTCAAAACAAAAACTAAGCGAGTAATCAAATATGTCATATTTGAAATGAGAGGATTACACCAAAGTAACATAAAAATCTTCTTCTGCCATCACTGTAAAATTAAAGTACACCCTATTTCATTTTGGAGAATTTTATGTATCAGGCAACAATAAACATGAACTTTTTTTAACCAGGTCGTAAAAAGTATTTTTGATCTAACATCAGGCGTTCAGACCACAACAGATTTACCTTACAGTTATTTCTCAAGATGGGAAAGTCAAGTAGACTGCGTTGCTAGTTTGACTACATAAGGTGGAATGTAGATGACAGGTTCTGCTTACTAAAAGATCTGATCAAGTGTGGCCACCTCTTTGAAAGCAGGATCTTTTCAGCTTGCTGGTGAACATTTAACAGATGAAAAGGTGGAAAGTCACCAGCAATAACCTTAGAGAAACAGCTGTTGTGGTTCGTCCATCTGGAAAAGACTGATGGGGTCATTTGCAAAGTAATCATATTAAAAGACTGAATAGATGTGGCTTCTGTGAAGTGAGTTTAAGGAAAAAACATGGCAGGTCAACTTGCAGTTGAACTATCAACTGTCACGTACGGTAGTGGAGGTTTGAAGGTTTAAAGGACGATGATAAAGGCAGCAGCCAATCTACAATGACTGAAAAAGCAAAAATAAATCAAATAAAGGTATTTAATGTCCTGTCCTAGTCAAAGTCTAGACATCAATCTGATTGAAAGTCTGTGAAAAAACAAATATCTGTAAAAGTTGATGGATTTAAGAATAGTTGGCTGATCCAGTCGAACAACAAGAAAATGACTATTTAGAGCTTCTGCTACTAAAATCTGTCCCATAAGTAGCTGATGTACGGTATGAGATGTATTCAGGTTTTCATACACAGCATCTTCATTTTTGCTTCATCTTCACTTCTTAAGTACTGTGGACTTGGTTATGCTCTTCTGACACTTGAAGGTAGGTCTAAATTATTTTACAACCTGGTAAAAGCCAGATCATTTTTTCACTGTGACATGTAAACAGTTAAAACAGGGTGTACTTTATTTTTTTTAAACCATACTTTATATAATCCTTCCTCTTGGGTTCTCAAGCAACAAGACACCAAATACCTCAAGAAACAGAAACTGGAAAGTGATTGAGGTTTCTGAGGATGTAGACCTTTCATTGAAGACCTTTACATTATCTCTGCTAGAGAGACAGTAGATGTGACAGAATAATTAATATTACAATGCTCTGTCTCCACAGCAGCCCATTCAACACTAAAATAAACCTTGCACCCAGTTAAAGCACTGACTTCTCAGAAAAAAGAGAGAGAGAAAGACAAAAACAACTGCATAACAACAGTTACTTCAACTTCATGCAAGTAAATCTAACTCACAATGTTTTCATTGACATTTTTTGTACTGGTGGCTGTCCTCTGAGCAGCGCTGAGGTTTTGAAAAGAGGTGTTTGTGGTCGTATCAGACAAACCTCAGCGTGTCTCAATCGAAACCCTGCGTCTGTTTTGGCTTTTCTCATGATGGTAGAAAACATTTCTTTCCGAAAACCACTGGTTATTTTTCTCCCTGACATTCTTCCGTCTGCTTGGATTCATCACACATGTTCGCTGTAGAGCAGTCACAGCTTGACAGTAAGGAATAATATTAATACATCATTTATAGTAACTTTATATCATATAGGCTGCAAACATTTGTCTAAATAATTATGTTGTAGGTGAAACCAGCCACAAACACCAGCAGGTTCTCTCTGGTTCTTTGTCCTTTAAAAGGTCACTACATGAAATTAGTCTTGCAGCTTTAAGTTGCTATAGACACCAGTGTTGGAAATCGGTGCAAGACAGGCAGATTTATCCTGAATGACGGCAAGGAATTTGGAGTAAGCTCTTTAAGCCACAGTTACATTTCGCTTGATGCAACGCAGATTATTGTTTTTACTCTCCACTAACGTTTCAGTCATCTTTGCGACAGGATTAATCCGATTCAAAATGTACAAGATATCCTGACAGTCACAACAGCAGCTCCTGCAAAGCCACCGAAGCTGTCACACAAGATTTTTTTGTTTTGCAGAGTAAATAAAACCCAATGTAAAATGAAAAGTAATCTCTCACTCTTCTAATATATTTACAGCTCTGTGATTAGTGTCTTTTTGCAGCTACGAGCTAAATAGGAATGCTGAGGAACATTTGGACGGACTGGAATCAACAGTTGGACGACGTCCCTAATTAATGGACTGGTCCCGTCACGTTGCTCAGCAGCACCAGACAACTTTTAAAACTATCACAACACATAGAGACAGATGGCGATGCTTCTTAATGTTTCAGCCAGGAAACAGCAGAGTGCAGTGACTTCTTATTTGGCACATTCATGTTCACACAAGAGGCTGTTTGGGGTCACTGGAGTTCAGCTGTGTCTCCATGGTGGATTCATCAGGGTCTGTGTTGAAGAACGGGTCAGTGAGGTTGGTCATTGGGACGATGGTGGGCGGGTTGGGGTCGTCGGTGGCGGCAGGACCGGTAGAGACATCCCCACAGGGGCCGCTCAGGTGGCCGGGGTCTCGGCCTGCAGGCTGGACATTCGGATCTGCGAGCTGCTCTTGCTGAGGATGGACAGCTGCGTCCCCCCGTTCACCCCACTGCTCGCCAGCGAAGGATGCCGGTGCTTCAGGTCCACAGCAAAGTACCTGTTCACCGTCCAGCTGCGCCATTTCCTCTTGATCTCCGATTGCACCTTGAGGAATATACTTCACAAGGTCATTATTAATGGACCGCGCTGGATAGAGACGAGCTCTCTGCCCTTCATTCTCTACAACTGACCTGAAGTAATCTGTGCTGAATCAAAATCAGCTTTTCCCTGCTGGAAAAATAGCTCCAAAAGCATCTGCATGTCAAAGAAATAAGCTAAAAAGCTTAAAATCTGAAGAAAAACATTAAATACTGCATGTAATTTCTACCAAAAGATTAAAAGAGAAAATACATTTACAAGATATTTTTCTTAATATTTTCTTAATGAGTCATCAGGTTCAGTATGCCACATAAAAAAAAACATTTTAAAAATTATTTTAAAAAGCATGTAATCAATTATTTCAATTATTTATTAACAAAAACTGACTAAGAGAAAATACAGAATCAAGAATACAAACATTTAAAAACTGCAACAAGAAAACAACATTTTGCTCGATTTGAGCAAATTTTGATCTAGAAAATATAAAATTACTTAATATTTCAATTTTAATAGATGACTTTAGGATTTCACTGTTAAGCGTTTTACTATTTTTGGTTATTTTTGTTTCATATACAACTTTTAATTAATAAACTGAGTTATTTTATTTTTTATTATTTTATGTTGTTTGTGTAAAGGTTTTTGATTTTTCTTTGTATTATTCTATTTTATTTTTGGTATTTCCTACATTTTAGATAAGTTCTTAGTGTCTTTTTCTTTGTCTCCATTATTATCTATTTACAGTCAAAAAAAGATTTTCTTATCCACCATACTTCTTTGTTACAAGTATTATTGCTCATCAATTTATATACTTCACTATTTTTTTTTATTAATTTCAATAACCTTTTTGTTTTTACAACCACATGTAAAAACACCACCATTATAAATTAATGGGTAAAATGTGTGGAGAAAAATGATTCTTGTTATTATTAACATATGCTATAAACTTAGCTTAGAATTCCTTTGCATTTTTGCTCTCTAGCTGCAAATGAAATACCTCTAAATAGTTTTTGCGTTCACATTATGAAGTCATTCTTTCTGCATAATGAGCTGTTTATTTATATCCAAACAAACTTCACAGATTTAATATAATATAAACTGCAATTCATTGTAAATTGGTTATTTACACATTTCAAAGAAATTCTAAGTAAAAAAAATATATATGTATTATTAACAATAAGCAACACATAACAATTATTAAGTAAAAATAAATGCAAGGAGTAAAATCATCCAAAAAAAAATCTAATCAGCCAATTTAGGTTTTGTAAGTTAAATATCTGGAATCCAGAGCTAATTTTTTCTTGAAACTTGTATTGATACACTTTCTTGAATGAGATAATTTGAAATGTTTAAGTTGAGACTTACCTCTCCGTTCAGGAAGCAGTAGAGAACGGCCACCACAAAGCCCTGGAGGAAAACAAAACACAACTAACATTGAACCACATCTGCTGCAGAACAACTTGATCAAGTTTGATTTCTGAAACACAGTCTGGAGTAGCTTAGTTATCTGAAAAAGCTTAAAGTTTTTCAGATAAACTTTAAGCTACTGCAATAAAAGTTGCAACACAAATGTCTTAGCAATATGAAACAGTAATTATGCAGAATGATGTTAAGTTCATTCTAAAAAGAGATGCAACCCTACATATGATATGCCAGATTGTACCACTGTTGCATAGTGATTCATTTAGAAACCAACTTACTGACCTGCAAAAGTAGTTAGCATTTGTAAAACTGTACAGAATTAGAACTGAGCGAAAATTAAATCCTAGTTTCCTAGTCAAGTTTGATTGACTAGGACTAGTTTCCTAGTTTGAGAGCATAAAGTCTTTTTGACTTCTCATCAAGACAAAATCTATTTTTGAAGTAGAGGCCATAATTATATTCAAGCATAAGCAGATATTTCAGTTTTGAAAAACGTTTAGTTTTGTAAGTATTTTCAGTTCTGATGTCTTATCTCGTCTCTTGCTTAACAGGTTTAAGCAATAATAAAGGAAAAAAAGAAGAATAAGATAAAGATAAATAAGAACAAAGTTTCTTTTGGTGCATTAGAAAATGGATTCCAACAGACATTAAATAATTACTCAGAAAGATGAACAAGTGAATGTGTATGTATTCTCTCAATCAGTGGGGGGGAAACCAAGGTAAACGCTGTTAAATGTTTCAGTCAAATTCGCCTAAATTTGTAGATTCGGTCTGACACAGACCAAGTCACACATTTCTCTATATAAGAGCTCTATGAGTAAATAAGCTAAACAGTTTATTTAGGAAGTGGACGGAGTCACCTGAAAGGATCCGAGACCAAGTTCAAAGACAAGACGTTCCCTCTTGCTGACGTTTTCCGGGGAGAAGGCGAACACGGTGTAGTGGATCCCAAACAGGGGGATCAGCAGCAGAGTGGAACGGGCCAGTCTCCTGCAACACAGCATGCAAATATTTGAGTGATTTAGCCATTGTTATATTACAATTGTTAATAACAGCAAACACAAGCACACTTATAGAAGCCAAAGCTTCACTTGCTGTTAGTCTGAAATGTTTTTGATACAGACATAAAATGTGAAGTAAGATTTACTCACAGGTAAATACTGGACTCGTTCCCACCGATGTCTGGGGACTGCAGCTTCTGAACGAGGATGACGATGATACCAATGAAGAGTACAAAATTGATCTGCAAGCACATACAGAAAAATTTCACTAATCTCTGTCAATAATAGAAAAACTGTGGCAGTACTTACATTAATATTCAAATTTACTTGATCTAACTGTGTAAAGGATCCGACGATAGAAAATCTTTCATCAAAGTAGTTTCACCAGTGACTTGTACCCATTTCTTTTTACCAGATTTTTACTTAGATATTCTAAAACAGATATGTTTCATTTTCTTTCGTTTACACAAAATCACCAAACATGACATTTGTAATATTTTTTGTTCATTTTAAAGCACATAAACATTTGAACATCATAAGTACACATCTATTCCTATTCCACTCAAAACAGCTCAGGTGTTTCTGCTTTACCCCAATCATCCTTGAAAACCTTCAGCAACTTGATTATGCTCAACTTGGGTAAAGTCAGTTGATTAAATACTATTTTGTATGTCACATATATACTACACCACCATTCAGGCATTAGTCCTTAAAGACACAAGAAAACCTCTTAATTTAAAGAAAACTGTACTCAAATTGGTTTTGGAAGAAATTTGTAATGGAACAAAATGTGGAAACCGTAAAACGGTATATATTGTCGAGACTATGTATGTAGTGTTTTTTTTATCAACGTTTCTCACCATAATTGAAGCCAGAACCGGTCCCTTTATCACCCACCAGATGGCAGCATTGTCATTCATGTCCCAACACCTGAGAGTGCAAAACATATTCACAACATGCACACACAAACCTCAGCAAAAAGATTTCTTTCATCATTTATTTAGAACCAACCCTATGTCATCGTAGTGCAGCCTCAGGACCGCCCAGATGGTCACACACACTGTTGGCGTTCCTGTTGAAAATCACAAGTACTGATGTAATCATTGCACCAAAGGTTTGACCACCTTCTTCAGGCTAGGTTTAAAGATCTTACCCCAGCCGATGACAATGTACCAGTAGAAGTATCTCTTCTCAGGGAAGAAAGTCTCCACCAGTAAAGTGAAGAGGTACAGACCCTCGATGAAGAGCCAGAAGTAGTTGGAGAGGACGCAGTAGTGGAAGAATATCATCACGGCTCGACACTCCAGCTTCAGGAAGGATGGAAAGCAGAGAGTCGAGAATCACCAAGAGGAAGAAAAGACATGTGTGTGCGCGTGTCTTTATGTAACTGACGGTGTGTATGAAGCAGTGGTCGCTGTCTTCCTCTGCGTAAAGCACGCTGTCTTTGATGAAGACAGAAATTGCTCTCAGGATGAACGACACAAAAAGGTTCATGTGGATGAAGTTCCTGGTGCAGTGCAGCTTCCTGTGAGGGAACCAAAGAAGAGCTTTGCATGCTGGAGATGCTCAAATTCAAGAATGTTCAAGTATTTATTTTGTCTGCTGATAAACATTATCAATTGTTAGTAAAAAGAAATATACATGCAATTGGTCAGAAAAAGCTTATATTGGGACTTAGTTCACAAACATAACACCTTTGTTTTAGGATGTTGTGAATGTTTTTACGTTTTTGAAAATTTGTTCCCTTGTACAAAGTATTCATAGCATACAAACCTTTTCACATTACAACCAAAAACCATAATGTATTTTTATTGTATATCATAGACCAGGGGTCACCAACTCCAGTCCTCGAGGGCTACCGTCCTGCAACTTTTAGATGTGTCTCTGCTCAAACACACCTGGATCAAATAAACTGCTCATTTCCAGCCTATTGCAGAGAGGAATGAATATTGGTGAGAAAATTCAGACATTTTGGAGCAGAGGTGAATCTAAAAGTTGCAGGATGCTAGCCGTTGAGGACTGGAGTTGGTGACCCCTATCATAGACCTACACAAAACGATGCATAATTAAGTGGAAATATATATATATATATTTTACATTTTTTAAAAAAGAACCCTACAAAATTTTTTATTTAATTATTATCAACTTACTAGCCACTTTATAAGCAGCTACTGAGAATCCTAATAAAACATAGTGCTGTCAGTGTCATCCATGCAAAAAAAACAACTTAGGAAATTGTTCTTAATGTTTTGCTTTAAGGTTTTTAAGCCTTAGACAGAACAGAGTTGATGAGAAACAGTCAGGTCCATGCTAAAGCCACTCTACCTGAACTGTTTGATCATCAAAGAAAATATGATGCAAAAATCATCAGGGGCAAAGAAACTGAACCAAAATGCTAATGAACTCATTTGCATGACTGACGTTTTTTGAAGCTGGTTTCCAACGACTTGTTCATCACCTGAATCCAGTCATCATAATGGATGTTAGCATATCTACTGTTTTGCTGTACAAAATAATGTTTCTTTTTATCCGAATGGCAGATTACTAATCTTCCACTTATTGGTTTTGCAGTAATTGTAGCATCATAATCATCATTTTAGCAGCATTTTCATTTTGCTGGGCAGCGTCCAGCACCCTGGGCAGCTGCTTCCTCACAAGGGCCACAAAAGTCCTGCAGGACCCCACACATCCCTGAATAACCGAACCACCTCTTCATAGCACTCCCCTCAGGCAGATTCAGACCCCAAACATCCATACAGACAGTTTGTGAAACTGTTTTTCCCCCCCGAGCCTTGCACACTCTGCAGTCACACCAACACGGATGATAGCACAGAATCAAATTTGACCTCAGACTCTTTAAGATGTGATTCTTGCTATCTTCAAGCAGCTACTGGATCACTCCTAACAGACCATTGTTGTGTATTGTGCAATGACACAAAAAAAACACATCGAGGTATCAAGTATTTTTCTTATCTTTTCTTTTTAACTTTTGATTAGATGGATGATTTTTAGTAGCTTTATTTGCATGGCTTTCTGACTTTCAATCTGACTTTTTTTTTAAGCTTTAGCCACATTAAACTACTTAAGTATTACTTTATGTTTTTATCTGTAACAAATGTGCAACATATCAATAACACAATTTTCCCTTCTTCTGAAAGTCTCACCTGAATCTGCACAGGATGACCATAGCTGTGGTGAGGGACACCAGGGAGGTGCTGTAGCCCACTGTGTACAGAGCCTTCACTGACACATAATACATATCCTGAAATAAGAAAAAAAAAAACATGAATACAATAAGAACTGAGTGCAGAGGATGCAATATGAAGGTGTGAACCTGACAGCCGGTGGTAAACTCACGGGGTGACTGCTGTTTCCTTCCTCATACAGGCAGGCTTCAATATAATGAGGAAAGAGCTCTGACCAGCCAAACTCTGTGCAGTTACGACTCACCTTCCCCAATTCTGTTGGCGCAGAAAAAAAAGACAGTTATTTCCTTAATGAAATAACTGTAGAGTATTTATACAGAGAATCAAATGAGCATGCATAAATGTAAAAAGTTTTGAATGAATCAGTAAAAAAAAACTCAATACATCCAAATAAACAAACAAAATGGAGATAAAACAACATAGCCAAACGTTACAAAGAAAATGATCCAGTTCAATGTTTTGAATAATGTTTTGAAATGTAAATACGTGAAACAAATGCTTTTATGCTACCAGAATGTGTAAATGGAGCTTTTAGTAAATATAATAATATAATAGGACTGACCGTAGTCTTCCTCGCTCATGAACTGAGAGAAGAGTTCTGGACAGTTCATCTGGACCACCTCCCCGACCTTGGCCGGCTGCCAACATGTAAGATTGTCCCAGAACCACGGACAGTCTGAGGACGCAGCGTGAACACAAACACCTGGTTTTAGTTTTAAAAAGGCACATTCACAAAAACACCAAAATACCACTTTATAAGTTCAGCGCCTGGTTGGTTGGGCATCAGCGAATTGTAGAATCACACATACATTTTCCTTATGAAATAAGAGATGTTTTCTACTAAACTAAATTACTGCCACATCTGGATCACTGGTATCTTAAAACATCTTGGCACATCTTTAAGTGCCAAGATGTTTTAAGCTGAGTTTCAAAACAACTAGTTACCTCCTTCACATCAAGGAAGGCCATACAAATATATTTAAAAACATAATTTTTTTTTTTTGTTTTTGTATTTATTTTTTATATATAGTGATACATATGACACTTTATTTTCCAGAAAAAACACACAGCAAGTAGACATTTGTTTATGTTTTTTTTTTTTTTTCCAGAGCAAGATAGGATGTTTGTAGCATAATCAACTAATATTAGATTGCGTCACTTGCTTTAATGCCTAAATCAACCAAAACATGAAAAAGGCTGAAACACTGTGCTTTTTATTTCTGACCAGGTAAATCAGAGAACATGGTGAAGAAAATCTGCTCAGTCTAATCTCCCCCTCATCCTGCATGCTTACTGCAGGAGAGATGCCCATCAGTCACTAATCCGATTGAATTTTCATCATCATCATCATCATCATCATCATCATCATCATGAGACAACTTTAAAGTCTCAAAACCATCAGGATCTCTGTATAAAAACTGGAGACACGGGCTGAAAAACAATGATTTCTGGTTGTATTCATGCAGCTAATAAGGCAGATTTACACACACAGAGGAGCAAAGAGAAACATTTTATCATCTCCCTGCAGACAAAGCAGGTCAGAGTTAACCACAGCTGGTAGAACTATCTACTGCTCATTAGTATGACGACCCTCAAGATGTTCTAATTATTAATCTCAGTGTTACTTTATTTTAATTAGGTCCTCATTGAAAACTGGTAGAAGAACAATTACTATGTCGGTGAGGAATTAAGAACCTACCAAATTCTGAGTCTGAATCTTCCAGAGCCATCATCTCCATACATTTCTCCTGCTCCCTCTTGATGACGCAGTTAGAGGGGACCTGTTGCCTTGAACCCTGGAAAATAGAATAGAAAAAAACCCACACACAAATAGCAGAGGTCATTGCTCGGGGAACTGGTTAAGCACAGTTAAATAAATCATTGCACAGCGGCTGGCAGCCATCCCAATGCGAATTGACCCTGGAATAACCGTATTAGTCTGGTGAAAACAATAGCTTTCAGGCATGCACTTTTTTCACACTGGTCCAGGCCAGGACTTGCTCCTAATCGCTAAAACGCTCAGACACGGACAGAAAGAGGTGTTTGCTGCAGTGACGTCTTCACAATCGGGGATAGAGATCATAAATACGATCACAGCTCTGAGATACGACCATGTACACCATTTTTACGGCCCCTCTGAGAGGTGACGACGGGAGCGAGGCAGGCTGAGCCTCGCTTAATTGGTCTTTTTATGTGAATTTTGTGTCTCAGTGCAGGCGCCGGTCAGGAATACGTCACATCAGAGCTATAGAGTGTGTCAGGAGAGCATTTAAACATTGAGTTTTAGCAGCGAAAAGAGATCAAGTCAAGTCAAAGCTTTATTTATAGGGCAATTTAAAAACAACTGAATGTCACCAAAGTGCCGAACAAGTCAAATGTGGTTATGAACAAAACAGCAAACTGACTCAAGCAGGCTGACATATTAATACACACAATTAAAACAATGGAAATATGGTGAGCTTAATAGGAAAAGAAAGGAAAATGCATAAAATATAGAACCTCTACATAGATAGTATATAAATAAAGAAATTAATTGTGTGAATCATGTTAAGATTCATACAGTTATGTTAAGACATTGGCAAAGATTGTGAATACTTAGTTTTATTAATTTTGCAAAAATGTCAAAATGTGTTTTTTTCATAAGGGGGTATTAATATATTGAACTTCAAGGGAAGAGATTAATTTAATACAATTTGAAATAAAACTGTAAACTGTAACTACTAAATAAAGTGTTATTTTGGACAAAAACCTGTAAAATTATGTCTGATCACTTTAATGTAGTCTTATTTTTCTGCCAGGTGTGAGGACTCATGCTCAGAGCTGCCCACTTGTAACTGAATCCTCCAACAGCAAAATCTAAACAAGGCCTTTTAGTGAAGTTACTGTATATGCAATCTTGAGGAGCTAAGGAAACCCAGCTGCACATTTAGAAACTGATTCATCCCAAAGAAGACAAAGGGCTCGTGATATCTCCAGTCCATAGTAGTAACACACAAGAAAAGCACAATTATGGACAGTTTTTATGACCGATCAGGAATGTTGAACTTTTAACAGTTAACAGCTCAGAATAACGCTGAACAAACACTGAATAAATGATGAGAGAAGATCTTTATCCATTGTTCCTGCCACATGCTGATCAATGAATTATTGATGCAGACACTCCATATGGTTACTTTAAGTGTGTGAAAATCAATCCTTGTTTGCTGAATTTATTCAGATGTCAACACCTGCAGCTGACTCAGTTGGTTTACTTTATTTTCCTACACTTAAACTGATGATTCACTTGTGCAGAAGACAGGCGGTGTCACAAACATCTGTCTGCATCATCCCAATAACTCCCATAAGAAGACAGGGAATTGGCATTACCAGTGCTTTGTCTCAGCATTCACTAGAAAATTCTGGAACATCAATGTTACTATCCACTGGAGTTAGTTTGTATCACCATACACTAAGTGGGTGCTGACCGCAAGAGAAGTCCTTGCTCTGAAATAAACAAACTGAGCATGAATGAAATGTGTAGTTTCGTTTATGCTGAGGATTCATGTGGGGATTTGTTCATGTGAGGAGCTACACATGTCATTCTTCGAGAGAGGAATTTTGTGGCTGGGCAAGAAACATTTTGAACCATTTGGCCACAATGTCTGTGGGAGTCACAGGGAGGCTTTCAATCCTGAGATGGTAGCATCACGCTGCATGAATGCCTTAGCACCAGCGGTTCTGCTGCCTCACACAGTGGAATAGGATTATTTCAAACACACCTCAAATTATTTACCAGATGGTTCAAACTTGTACACAGTTGGGTTGGATTGGTTTGAGCAATGCAATGATCCCAAATATAAATAATATATAGTTTTGCAATAAATTGAACAGGCTAGAATTTAGGCTCATGGAATTAGCCTCTGTATTGAAAATTTATGGAATAGGCATAAAAATTGTTTCAAAAATAGGATCTAGCCTTATTGCCAAGAGGAAAGATCACATTTCCATTCATAACCATTTGATTAGAGAAAATTCACAATACTTCTTAACTTGTCCATCCAATTATTGGTTGATATCTAAAACAAACAATTCATTTTTAAATTAACTTTATTATTCAAAAAGAAATACACAAGTTGAAATTAGAAAAAGCCTTCTCTATGAGCATAAACAGAGCGAAGCCCTGTTTTGATCCCACTACTTTGGTAATTTGCGAACTGTCAAACAGGATCCGAGTTAGATTCAGATCTTAAGCTGGCTTCTGATCATGATGATTTTACACTGTCAACTGAAACATGAATCACAAAAATGTAGAACTTACCGAAGGCAAAATTAGAAGAAGGGCGAGGGTCAGAAAGTTGATTTTAACAGCAAACATTTTGTTCTTCAGTAGTTTCCAGAGTTTCTGTAGCTATACAGACGCCACACAGCAGGATGTCAGTTCACCTCGGGATCTGAAACCAGTGTGGGAAAGAAAGATGTTACGTCCTTTCTCATCACTTGGCCCTTTTGCAACGCAACAACCTTCAAGCTGTATTTTAAAAGTGCACACCTGAATAAAAAAATCCACAAAACTCTATTAAACTAAGTTCAACTCTGAATCTCTTTCAATTCAGAGAAAATAATGGTGAGTGATTGTCTGTTGATGCTTTCTATGCAGAAATATAAAAAAATTTAAACATCCCTTCTCAGTTGCAAATGTATTTAAATGCATATTTTACTGACTGTGCAGTGTTATTTCTCTTGAGTTGTAAAATGTCCCTCACTGTATAGGTTCTTTATTTTTTTGCTGCTGGTTCAGCTGAATTTCCAGATAGTGGGGCAATAAAGGCTATTATGGTTGTATTTTATTCATGCTATTGCATATTATTATGCATTCTAACTCTTTTTTTAAAAAAGTCTTCTCACAAAACATGACTCGTCTCCTAATATAAGGTACAGATGGGTTTAGAGCAAAGAAAACAAAGTGTAACGCTTTTCAAAGACATTTATGCATATTTAAAACAGTTTCTACCAAAAGACACCGTCTCTGATTTTGTACATTAAAAAAATCAATATGATTAACCAATTATGTAAACTGTACTCTGTTTTTTTGTGCAGTTGATGCTTTCTGATGAAAATGGTCCAATTACAAGCTTGTGAATGTGAGTGTTTAATAGGCTTGGGTGCATGCAGCATGATGAGTCAAGCCAACAGGGTTTTGCTGAACAAAGCCAAGTAGCAGGACCAGGCGCTCGGGCCTCATCCCGCAGGGAGATCATGGCAGCTTGGCATTCCTACTCCACCAAACCCTGCCAGCAGCAAGCGTTGTCAGTGGCAACGACTGGGAGAGCTGCTGAGTTTGGATCTCAACTTAAGCACGTGGACCTGCAGCCTCCTCCTGCTTCTTCTTCTGCTCAACTGGAAATAGACTCTTGGATTTGACTGTTTCCTTTTATGGGAGCAACAGCAAATATTTCAAATTAAATGTAGAAAAACAAACCTGGGTTGAAAACATTCAGCTCAAATTGCTTGAGTTACCTAGTGTCACAAAATGAAGCAACAAGATTGCATACAATATAAACTTATTTAAACTGTGACATGCTGGGTAAGGAGAAGCTATACAGGAAGCTATAGAGGAACAGCAAATAGTCTGATGGTAAGTCTGGAGGAGTTGCAGAGATCCATAGCTCAGCTGGGAGACTCTGCTCATATACAGTAACAACAATCAATCATGTACTTTACAAATTTGGCTGCCAGAGTAGAGTAGTAAGAATAAATTCACAGGAAATCTTGTTTAAAGTTTGCTGCAACCACAACCTACAAGGAAATGACAAATTACCAACATGCATGATCCATGTTTGGTGGAAACCTAATTCACATGGTGAAACATGGCAGGATCATTCTGGGGGATTTCCTTTCTTGAGCAAGGTCTTAGACATATAGGCAGAGCTTTAATGGAAGGATTTAAAAGCACTTTTTGGATTTTTATTTGTGAAAATTACAACATCAAAAAAAATCTGTTCTCTTCTAGTTCCCACTGTGTTTTTTCAAACTTTTCAAACCATAACATAAAAAGGGATTCAGCGTTTATAGTGGTGATTTTTAAAGTTCCACTGCCTGTTCCTGCATACTCCCAAGATACAAATTACCATATTACTGCCCAAGGCCAATTTGAATATAACATGTTTCACTTAAACTCAAAGAGACACCAACACCATGTTGGAAACAGCTGTGTAAGCAACTCAACAAAACACACACAATGTTTAAAGTTGGTTAAAAATGGAAATCAGACTGTGTGGGCGGTTTTTTTTTTGTCCGTGACTGTGAGCTCACAGCTGCTCACGACCGTCCTCTCCGAGCTGTAATCAGTGGTTTAATGAGTCTCAGTAGCTTTCATGTTCGACTCAGTCAGCCTGAGTGTGTGTAATGTCTGAAACTCTGTTTAAAAAAGTACTTGATTAAAACAACACACAAACAGGCACGTCCATCCTCCAGATTAATTACAAGCGCATACTTCACACTGGGCTCCACTCGCGTGTGTGAGGAAAGCAGCGCCGAAAAGGAGGAGAAAAAAGTTTGAGAATGTGAGTGGGTGTTTGTCTTAGCCGTGATGAATCCTCTCAGGGAGAGGAGTTATTTCCCTCAGGAATAAACAGGAAACACAGTGATGATCAATCACCTGCATTGCTGCAACGCTCTCTGCAGAAACGCTTTGAAAATTCTGTGATGAAACGCGGCGTTGGATAGACAAGGATGATGGAAAGGAGAGAGCGGCGTAACCCACTTTTGTTTTAAGTGAGAGCAGTTTTGCCCTTCGGGACACGGTTTTGTCAGGATTTGAAAGCCACCCTGACTTCATCCTCTGAAATTCTTCTCTTTATCTGTCATTGAGAGAACTAAATTGACTCTCTGCTTCAGGATTTATCATCTAATGTGTTAATCCAGCTTCAGACGGTCTAATTCCCTCCGAATATCTCTGCAAGTCACTCAAGTCCATGTCGCTAAATTTAGCTCAAAGAATTATGAGAGGAATTAATACACCAAGACATGACTTGGTTAATTTGTGGGCCGAGAGGAATGGACAGAGGATGGATATGAAAACTGGCCTGGTTTCTCGCTCCCATTAGGTTCCGTCTTTCCCACAATTCATTTGGGAACTGGGCCACCACAAGTCTGAGGAGAAAACACTTCGAAGCAAAAAACCCCCAATAGGATCCATTAAAATAATATCACATCATCCTGAGACACGTAAACAGAGAGTGTCCCAAAACACCAAACCAGTAATTAAATACATTTTTGTTAAAAAAGTAAAGATCACATGACTTTTTTTGATTTTACATATTTTATATCTGTAATTTGTCATTGTTTGTTGATTTTTCCAGAATCTTTCCTTGATCTTATCTTAGAATGTTGGACTAAACCCCAGGTTTGTTTGGTAGATATTTTTTGGGATCTAGTGATGTGGGAGTCAAAGCTGCTCTCTTATTGGGATTATATAATTTCATTTTAGAGCTGGTATTTGTAACTCCAATCCTTGTGTGCCACTAGCTTCATTTCCACTACAAATCTTTGTCTCTATACTCCTAATGTTGAAAAAAAAAAATACAATTTCGAGTTGCTGTATTTTTATTAAATATGAATGAAATCATGGCAGAGACGGATGTAAACAGTTACATGAAATATATTCATAAATCAGCCTTGGTGCTAGCGCTCATCTATCAGCCATTACAGGAGACTTTGGCGTCTTATTCAGGCGTAGGAGCAGCAAGATCTGTAAAATCTGAAGCAACCATATATGCAGTGTTTTAGGGAAATTGCAGTCTGTGGTTTTAAAGAAGAGCTATGGATTCAACGCGTTCAAATGACACACAACGTTTTATGTACTGTGCAATGCCACGAGAGTTATATTGGATCCAGCTGCACATTTTCTGAAAAAAAAAAAAAAAAAGAAAAAACAAATGATCATCCTCCTACTTGTTTTCGCCAGTAGTAACATCCGGTTGTTGATCATGTGACTCGTGAAAAAATGTTTTGTGAAATACATCTAAGGGGAAATGTTGTTTTTAATTTTTTTTAAATGTGATTTTTTTTTTTTTTTTTTAGTTTTGACATGTTAGCATTAAAGGAATTTATTTTTGTAATTTCAATTTGCACAGTTCTGTGGAAACGCAGCTACTGTCTTGCAACTTTTAGACTCATCCCTGCTCCAACACACCTAAACAAAGAAATAAATAATCTCCTTGTCAGTAAGTTCTGTAAAGGCCTGGTCAATAATCATTCATTTGATTCAGTTGCACTGGGGATGCAGAATAAAGTTCATTTTCAATTTGTAAAATTCCAGCTTATGTATTTAGACCTCATTCAGCATCATTAGTGATTAATAGTTATTACAATAGGAGACTGTGCCTTGTTAAGAATTAGGGAAAGGGCAACACTGAAACAGAGACTGTCAGTGAACAGAGGCAAAGGTTATGGTGATAGAGGGAAAACACTTTGCAGCAGCCAAAATAAACTAAAGGAAGCGTTCCATTTTTTTGTTACTGCTGGTGAAGAGATGGAGGCAAAGTATGATAGTTTGCTTTAAAACTAGTTTTTATGGCTTTAGGTTGAAAGGCATCATTAGACCAACGTATCTAAGGTTTATACCCAGGGTATTTATTAAATACACCCAAATGGAGGCATACATGCAACTTAAAATTCATTTAATTAATAAACAAGGAAAGTTGTTTTCTGTAATTGCTTGACTCTGTGGACCCAAAATGACAATCACCACAGGAAATGCTTAAGAAGTTTATTAAAAGCAACGATTTTGGTGGGAGTACAGAACTGGCAGAGGAGAACTAATTAGCAGCTCAAAAGGATGACGCTGGTGCGCTGATCCAGATTATGGAGATCTGAGTGAGGCAACAATAACTTTTGGGGAAAGCCAGCATGCGATGGGAAATCCAAGACAGTGCACATAAAATCCACAAAACTGACAAAGCTAATCTAGCAAGACAGAGCTCGGTTAGGGGACCGGAAGGGGTTGTTATCAGAAATGCAGATTTTAGGATGACTAAAAAGGGAGCAGGAAAAAGCCGAGAGTCAGTGATCAAAATCAGAGTGGAAAACCAGGAAGTGCATGCCCAGAGGGGCAAGGTGAGAGGTCAAATCCAGAGAACGAAGGATAGACAGAAAATGAGGGAATCAAAATAGGCAACACCACTGGATATATTTTCACACACTATGGCTTTCGACATTCTGGCAGTGACTAAATGGCACAATGGAGTTTATACTAGAAAAAGAGCAGGTGGAACACATGGGGTTAATCCAGCGGCAGGTGAGTTGAATACACTACATTGTATGGAGTCTGTGGCACAGCAGGGAAACAAACTGATTATATCTAGATGATATGAATGAGTTTTGATTGCAGATTTGGGACATTAGACATGCATAATCATTATATTGTATTTCATACAATCACTTTGCTCTCTTCAAAAGAAGACGCTCCCAAAAAACAAGGAGCTACGCCACCTCAACTATTAACACATTCTGTGGACAATTTCATAGTAATTTGGCCCAGTGGTCATGTGCATTTAGGTTATATTATTACATAATACAACCTAAATGTATTATGTAATAATACATTTATTACATAATACAACCTCCATCGGGCTTCCTGAGACCGATGGAGAACAAGTTTCCTCCAGTTGCTGCAGTAACAGCTGAGCCACGCTGCTACCACCACTGGATTAGGTTGGATGTTTTTTATCCAGCTCAATCAAGGGGACCTGAAGCATGTCATTGTTTATGAAAACATTGAAAATGTATTTTATTGGAGCAGAGAAGTAAAGGAGAACATCAACAGAGGTTTCCTTCAAATTTTGGCTAATAACTATTTTTGAGTTGAGATAAGTCCTCGGTGTTTCATCATCCACCTCTCCACAGATTGTTGTGTTTTAAGTTTGTGGTTTAAATAATTTGCTCTCTATGGCCACTTTTCAAACTTCGAGCATGTGAACTTTAGAGTATTGCTGCTTTTTTTTTATTCAGGGCATCCTTAGAGTAATTCACTAAGTGTTCTCTTTCTTTGGGCTGCAAAGACTTTTTATCTTGTCCCATAAACTGATGCTTTGTCCCAGATTTTGACTAGCTCCAGTTTTCAAAACCCAACCCCAGAGGACGCAAAAGAAGTGTTCTAGTATGAGTACTCTCTGTTACCTTCACTCCCTTATATACACACATATTATTACTCTGTTTGGAATTACAGGACAGGAAAGTGAAAACAGAAGAGGAATACTACATCAAGCTGCTTTCGACAAGGTCAAAGGCACACTTTTAAGGTTTATTTTATATGTTGAAATTGTTTTGAAGTCACATTGTGGTGATTAAATTACATTTACATTTCTACAAGCTTAAGATAAGGATTAAATCCATTGACAAGGGAAGCTTGTGTTAAAATAATATATATCTCTTCTGATTACCGCCTACTTAGTCCACAGTCTCAGGTCATACTAAAATTGCTTTAAAATGACAAGGACTCACCATAAATTGTATCTGCATTCAACAAACTTAATAACAGGGGCAAGAGATGGTGACTGACTGCATAGAGGTCCAACTGTAAAGCTGGAGGATTTAAATACTATAAATAATCATTCAGAAAGTGACAGAAAGAAGGACTCTTAACCATTTACACCTTTAAATTTGGACATGGATAATGAGCGTATAAGAAATATTAGTGTTTTGTGAGCAGGTAATACACAATGTCAGGAATTTGACTTGCTTTACTGTAATACAAAACCTTAACCACCCTCTGTAAAAACTTAGCATTTCTCCCATTAAATATACACATCAGGCACAGGCATCGAGGGCAGACAGAAACCATCCACAGATCAAATATTTGTGTTGAGAACTTGAATATGTCACACTTAAAATATAACACCCAACCAAATATTGCTTTCAAGCAGTCCTTTGTGATTGCAATCTTGCAGACACTCATATTGTTATGAGGAATGTTTTTGATATATCATGCAGCCCCACACCAAATTTCCTCAAAGAGAAGACATAAAAAATGCTGCCTTCCATTTAAAAAATAAGGTTAAAGATAATTTGACACCAGCGTAAATATGTTGGTTTATATTAGATTTGGACAGTTTCAACTTAGTTTAATGAATTAATAAAGACATCGATTGGCCAACTGAAAAAAAAAATGTGTTAATGTTTAAAGCAAAAATCTTAATCTTAGGAGGCTGAAGTGTTCAGCCCAACACTGAGGCAAATTATTGCTTATTAGGAACAAAAATCCAAATTGGTAGTAAAGAATCAGCAGCATTCACAGGGACAGCATAACTAAAAGCTCCTTTCCAGAATGTCTTTATCCATAGACACTTCTGATTTTCCGCATGGCACACTGGGCAGTAAGACACGCCTGCATGGCTGCACCATAATACTCGACACTGGGAGCATCTTTACAGTCCCAGGTTCCAGCCTGCAGCACAAGTTAAAAATTCACTCTCTTTCAGGCTTATCAGTGTAAATTTCTCTAAATATCTGTCATCTCTTTCCGCACGGCCACGCTCAAACACTTTAGCTGCAAAAAGCATCTTCACAATCTCCCCATTTTCCAGACGGGTCACAATGGTTACCACAGTGATCAAATTTAATGTACAGTAAACGTCAGAAAATGAGATGTAATGATAAATAAAAACGAGGGTCTCTCCAACCTGTTAAAGATGATCTCATTATAAAAACAGGCGAGCATGAGCAGACATGGAAAAGGCCCCTGATCTTCACAGCTTTAGGGCCAAATGTTGGATCACTTTCAGCAATATCATGGTAAAAGCGCTTGCTTTGTTTGGTTAGCCACTTAACGCTGACCTTGAAATCAGAGCAACATTTTCACACCCATTGCATTTTCTCACGGCTGCACAGTGGTACGGTTGGTAGAGCTGTTGCCTTGCAGCAAGAAGGTTCTGGGTTTGATTCCCGGCCCCGGTCTTTCTGCATGGAGTTTGCATGTTCTCCCTGTGCATGCGTGGGTTTTCTCCAGGTACTCTGGTTTCCTCCCACAGTCCAAAAACATGACTGTCAGGTTAATTGGCCTCTCCAAATTGTCCCTAGGTGTGAGTGTGTGTGCATGGTTGTTTGTCCTGTCTGTCTCTTTTGTGTTGCTCTGCGACAGACTGGCGACCTGTCCAGGGTGAACCCTGCCTCTTGCCTGGAACGTTAGCTGGAGTTCGGCACCAGCAACCCTCCCTACTCCACTAAGGGACAAGGGTGTAAAGAAGATGGATGGATGCATTTTCTCACAATTTGCAACATTGCAACCACAGATGACAATGTATTTTATTGTGGTTTTATGTAATAAACCAAAATATGATGCATTATTCTGAAGTGGAAAGCAATTGATTCGAGTTTCAAATTTTCTTTTCCTAAGTAAAATCTGAAAAGTTATTCAAAGACGTATTCCGCCATTTTCAATCTGACACCCCCAAATAAAATCAAGTGCAAGCAATTGCTTTCATAAGTCATCTAATTAGGAATCAGGGTCTGCGTGTAATTTAATGTTAGCTCTTCTGTGTTAGAGGACACAAGTGGACAACCAGCATCATGAAGACCAAAACACACAGCAGAGAGAAGGATCATAAAGCGAAGTCCAAAGATTTAAACATTTGACAGAGCACGGTTCCATCCCTTACAAAGTAAGACTGGAAAAACCACAAACCTACAAAGTCATGATTTTCAACATAAACATAAAATTTGGGTAGAAGAAGCAATAATTAGAAAGTTATCCATGAAATCAATTGATATTCTGGGGTGATGTAGAGATTAGTTTGGGTGATCTGTCAACTGGACAACTTTACCCCTGCACAGATCTGATTTGTGTAGGAAGGTGGAAATGGCAAAGCAGTTGGTAAAAGAGAGTTAAAAGGAATCCTTGCAGTTGAGTGATGTAGGGTATTATTAAGAAAGGAAAAATTCTAGAACTTTAAAAACCTTTTGACTCGTTATATCCTCTCTATGCCTGGATTCAGAAAATGCTGTGCGTAAGAACTGAGAAAACGCAGAGTTAACAGCGTCACAATAATCAGCATTTATTCCAGACAGATGCATACTATCACCAGAAAAGCACATCACATAACATCAGAAACCTCAGAGCACAAACAACACATGATTTTACCTGAGAGAGAAAAAGACCAAAGATGGAAACGACAAACAAAAAGCAAAGACGTCTTTGGAGAAATTGCAAAGAGCAAAATCTAATTTGTTACTTCTGTGTGGAAAGTTTTTATAGTAAAGGAGTATTCTTATCTTTAATTTATTAAAATAAGGCATATCTTTGCTCATCCAACCAGAACCTGTCTCTGACCTTTTTAAAGTTAGAAACTCCCTGCAATTTGTTCACAAGATCAAACACCAGTTGTCACCATTGTCTAAAGAAGGTGAAAGCAGACTTTCCTGATTTTCTGCTGCTTCATGGCTTTCACAGATCAGCGTGAAAAGCTGGAACTTCCTACTGATTGCTACTGAGGGCAGATCAAAGATCTTGGCAAACAATCTGCTTTAACTACAGGTAAAATAAAGGTCAATAGGTCAGAATAAGTTATAAATTTTAAAACTATAATTAAGCTATTTCAATCAAAACATGTTAAGTTTTAAAACTACCATATTTTCCGCACTATAAGGCGCACCTAAAAACCTTCAATTTCCTCAAAACCAGACAGTGCGCCTTATAATCCGGTGCACCTTATATATGGACCAATATTGAGCCACAACAGGTCTAGCAACTACAGTAAGCAGCCACCGACTTCATTTTCCCCTGTAGAAGAAGAAGCGCGCAGTACATGCTGGGATAGTTGTCAAAAAACTGGTTTGTTAATAAAGTTTGACTGACCTATCTACCTACAGACAGGATAATCAGGTCGTCTGCAGGTCATGTAGCACCACGTTCTCCACAAACATGCTGTGCGCGAATGGAGAAGGGTGACCATCGGCCATGCCCCGGCCCAGTCGCGGAAGGCTCTCCTCGCCGACCCGAGTCAGACTGTTTTGTTGACATTCTTTATGTCAACAAAGTAGCTTTAGACATTCATCCGGGGTTACCAAGGGACCAGCCCCTATACATTTAAAGCCGGGGGGCGGGGAAGAGAGACAGAGACTGCGGCGGCAGCGCGTCGGCAGTGTTACCCAGAAAGCAGTTGGGCACAATTTCGCAACACCAACACCGTGAGTGAAACAATGACTGGGGCAGTCTACTATATAAAGTACTCGGGACCACTTCTTTATTAGTGAATGGAACAAATCGTGTCTCGCATAGGTTCAATACGGGACGGGTGGCAACCGTAACCATAGCGTCTATTCCATGCGCCTTATAATGCGGTGTGCCTTATATATGAAAAAAGTTTTAAAATAGGCCATTCATTGAAGGTGCACCTTATAATCCGGTGCGCCTTATAGTGCGGAAAATACGGTAGCTTATTTTAATTTTATTTTCTTAACAGTACACTGCACAGCAAAACATGGTGGAGTTGAACTGTGGTAATGGTTTTCTTCAGCGGAGACAAGAACAATAGCCAGATAAATTGGAAGATGGATGGATCTGAATACAAGGCAGTCCTAGAAGACAATCAGTGTCGGGATGCAGAATACTTCAGGTTGATGCGAAGGTTCACCTTTCAGAAAAACTACGGCCCAAATCAACCAGTGCAATAGTTCAGATTAAAGCATTTTTCCTCCTGGAAAACAAAAATATTATATGCAGCTGTAAACACTAAAGTTGCAACCTTATGTGTGCTGTGAACACTTTAAAATGAGAGACACTTTTGTTTTTGTTTTTGACTTTACATCAGTGTTGCTATTGATTTCCAGGAAAATGTGTGCAAAGCTCATCAATATGTTCCCTATTTAAATTCAGTCTTGCAACATTAAAGGTATTCTGTCAAGCCAGAGGCAACAATAGCCCTTAAAGAGGCTCATGCTTTATCTATTGCAGCTGTTTGCATCAGCATCCACTTCTTCTTGATCGCCAGAGACACTGTTTGTTCACACACTGATAAGCCTGGGTTCGGCATCCTTCTGTCCTCCACTCCTTCATTTTCTGTCTCTCTTTTGCACTGAAAGCCGGCCAACACCGGGCTAATTGGATGATTTAAATGTCAGCCTTTTTTCATTCGCGGCTGTGTCCTTATTCTCCAAATATTTTAACATCAGTGTCCAGGTTATGCATTTGGATGAATTTCTCTGCCATAATTTGAAGAAGAAAAAAAAAAAGAATCTAAACAAGACTCTGTGGTTTCTGGACCCAGATGTGAAGAGCATATTTAAACAAAGAGGAACTGCACATGCTGTGCTGGCTTTTGGGATAAACAATTAATCTGTTCAACATTTCTCACAAATGACTCCCTGCTGTTTGTCGTGTTGAGGGTTTGTATTTTGGACATAGGTGAACATGTAGCACCTGTTTGGCACCGAACAAGGATGCAGGGTGGACGTGGGACTCATTCATCACTCTTTATGAATGAGGCTCCAGCTGAACACTCAGTAATGTAAACAAATAGCTCAGCAATGTTTAATTTTTTTTTAAACTGTGTAACCAAACCAGACGGATGTGGGCCACTACAAACAAACTGGAATACACCCACACTCTTTGTCATTTTAACCAAGCAGTCGTTAAGGCACTGAAAGAAAGCAGACGGATGGAAGCAGCTCATAGGGAGGATATTTCATGTATATCCGCCCATGTTATCCATAGAAAAGAGAAAAACCTGCAACTGGATTTCAATGAAAGCATCGCAAGGTCACACACCACCTCTATAAGCAAAGAGCTTCGTTTCATACAATTAATATAGCCAGATATGTATGTGTGAATATCATTTATAAAATGATTCCTGCATGAATCTTGATCTGCATAAAAGGGATAAATACTGCACAAAATTTTTTGATGGAGTCTTCATTCCAATCCTGCTATTATTGGTTGCATTGGCTAACCAACTTGACCCAACTGGACCTCCATAATTGCTTCATGATCCCATGTACAGAGCTCTACCGCGCAAACTGCGCTCAGTATCCAGCCACTGATGGGAAACCTCCTTAGCTGCATGAGCCGACACATGCCGCAAGATCCCAGCAGAGCCATTTCATCAAACCCGTACGTGCACCACCTCATACCCCGCAGAACTGCCGTGTTCAGCTCTATGTGATGTAGCTCTAATTCATCATTTTCTGATATTGCTTACCATTTTCTCCACATCTTCCCAGTGCCAACTCCTGCGCGCTGGTGACGATTCCACCCTCTCCGGGCTGAGACTGAGAAGGATTCCTCGGTGCTTCAGGGCGACACAACTTACGGAGGGAAATAAAAAAATATATATAAATACTCGTTGCAGGCCGAGCAACAATGCAGCAATATATTTTTTTTTGTCTGTTTCTGCGACACAGATTTTAAAAAGCAGAAGCAGATCTGTGATTATTTGGAGCGATGCCGCTGCCCCGCCGATCGCTTCGCCCTCCACGCAAGAATGCGCTGCGCATTTCAACTAACCTCCGCGTCTTCTTCTCCCAGCTTCCCTCCCCCCATCCCTTCATCCTAACTCACACACAGACGCTCTCATACGTGCGGGCAAAAATGAAACACAGAGCAATACTGGGAGATGACGGTATGACTCAAACGGAGCGGGTTCAGCCATTTACTGTCACCCGATTTGACATAAAAAGACCATGTGGATGCGCGACAAAGTGGAGCAAACGGTCAGTGTGTGCGCGTGTGATCCTGGGGTGACCATGTAGGATCATGCAGTCCAAACAACAGACGCCGGGACCATGGACAGCCATCATAATTATTTAACGGATGCCCGGAAGGGAAAATTCAAAGCAAGGAGAAGACCTGATGTTTTAGAGGGCTGCTGCATTATCTGAATGCAACACGGCCAGATCC
Organism: Poecilia reticulata; assembly: GCF_904066995.2. NCBI lineage: Eukaryota > Metazoa > Chordata > Actinopteri > Cyprinodontiformes > Poeciliidae > Poecilia > Poecilia reticulata. The sequence goes on along the minus strand of NC_088833.1, from coordinate 11,495,892 downwards.
AGCTCAATAAACTCAAATATAGTCGAAAAGTTCATTATTGCCTGTGGGACAATTCAGAATCAAACTCATACGATTCACTGCAGACAGATAGATGTCAGCTTTCATGACTGACACGTAAAGTTTTAAATTTCAATTTAGTGATTTACTGGAAATCAGAAAGACTAACTTTAACCGTGAGTTTTCATCCAGAATTGTGATGCCCACTGTCCAACAGTTCCCACATCCACTACACACTGGCTGTTTACAGAGAGCAATGTTCATTCATATTAACGGAAAGTCGAGTGGAAGAAAAAAGTGTGGGAAAAAGTTGCAGAACATCCCATACTCACTTTGAAGTAGGGTAGAGGTTCTGTAATGGTGTTGGTTTGTTTGGCCTTAGGTACATTTACTAAAAGTTTGCTGACTTTTCACAGTAAACTGAAAATGGGCCATTATTGTGATCAACAGGCTTTTAATCCATGATAATTAACAAAACAATATAAAAATAATTTATAAGACAATAAATTAATCTTCTCCTATGGCAAATTCATCCCCAGACCTAAATCCTGGATGATCTGTGAGAGAAGAGAGCAGAAAACAACTCTGGATGATCTCAAGACACTATTTTTTTTCTATGCCAAATAAACATATTAAAATTTGATTTTAAAACTATTTTTAACATGACATTTTGCTTCTGTGCTGAATGATGAATTCATTTTCTCACATCTTTGAGGATAGAAATGTGTGGACCCCGTGCATTTAGGAGATTTCATGGTGGAGAATTTTACAGCTGAAAAATTAGTTCTAATATATTTGTTACATGTTTCAAATAAGGTATGAAGTTCAGATTTGTCATAGCCTCTGAGAATTTAGTGGAGGACCAATGTTTGGCAAGATATTCATCAATATTTACTTTGACAACCCAGTCAGTGTTCAGTCATGTGTTTGTTTCTGCAAGTGAACAAACAGGAGAAAGCCTGCAGATGCAGAACTTGAAATAACTCCCGACATCTTCCGTATTTGCTTTGACTGTTGGTGACCTCTGCTTTTTCTGCAGGAGGATGAAAAAAACCAAAAACAAAAAAAAAAACAAAAAAACAGGTGAAATGCCAGCAGATCAAGTTGTGTGAATCCAATTCCAACATTGACATGAAATTCATTTGAAAGCAGCACTCTGCACTGATGTGATGAAGCCTTTGTAACCTCATTGCTCCTTTTATGGTTGAAAAGAAGAGACTTCTTGTCAGCAGTGGAAGGTGCATTATTTTGCCAATTTATATATAGCAACAAGAAAAGTCTGCATTTTATGTGTAGCACCTTTGCTTTGAGATAGTTTGCGCTGTACCTAACTTTTCCACTTCCAGTTTCTCTGTGCTGATACCAAAAGAAAAACCAACATCTATTTTTTTTTCCTTTTTTTTTCCATTTTCATCCACAGTGAAAGCTGTGAATTTAATTCTACTTTTAATCCCCATCCTACAGCCATTCAGTCCTCCCACACAGCGTGGAGTGGTGACTCAAGCACCTCAGGTCTGCCTTTATCTCCCATCCTGAGCTGCAGAGAAAAAGAACAAATCTTCACTTTTAATTTTTTTTTTCCCAAACATGCAAACAAAGACAAACACACAGCTGCGACTGACTGCTTTTGATGCCATCGTGATCAGGATCTCAGCTTTTTGACGCAGTGACATCATCGCTAATTTATCCATGTTTGATGTCTGAAAGAGGAATAATATGCGGCTGTATGGGGTTGCCATGGCAACTGGCCCATTTCAGTGCAAGGGGATGTAGAGTGCTGCTTGAGGCTTGGGGTGATTGGGGATGCTGCGCTGTAAAAAAAACAAAAAAAACGAGGTAGTGGGTGTTACGATGTGTCTGTGTGTGCGTCCATGTTAAGGAGGAAGAGTGTTAGCTGGCCAACAGATAGGAAAAAAAAGAGAGTAAGAAACAGAACAATAGGAGCCATAAACACCCACACAGCAGCATTAATAAATGCAAAAACTTCTTCCGTTTGCATCATCCATGAAAATATAAAGATGAGAGGAACGCCAATCTGACGAAAAAACAAATCAGACATCTATAATGTTGACCAAAGTAGGATTTAAGCAACTAAGCTATTTAAATTTTGGTCAATCAGAACGGTTGTTGAAGCTATTGACAAGGTGCAAATACACTGATCCGTAACCACAGGAGGGTGGAGGGAGGCAAAAACACCAGGAAAAGAACAAGAAACCCAGTTGTAAAATAAGTTAATAACATAATGGTTTGTTATTTACAGAATTGATCATCTCAAAGAGAAGAAGGGCTGTTATGCTGAGCAAAAACAAATTTTAATAATTAATAGGACACACAAACAGCGGTTTTGGACTAAGTGATGAAAATAGTTCATGAAAATAGTTAAAATGCAACAGAATTGTAGACAAAGTGCCAAAGAAATGCATCGTTTTCATTTTCCTGACAATTTTACAGAATGGGATGAAATTGTCTCTTTCAATTAGTTGGATACACCGGATCCACTTTGGAATCCAATCAATGGAAAGTTGGCTCCGATGATGTTAGAACACATGAAACAATATTTATTTTTTCCCTGAAATCACAAAGTTTATGTGGTTGAAATATGTAACGTGGTCAGCAAGTGTCTGCTAGCCTTTTAAAAGTATAAGGGGATATTAAGTGAAAAAAGGAGCAAAAAACGTCCATCTGAGATTAACCTTAGTGTACTGTCCACCCAAGTGTACAACCTACTCTGAGCTTTTCTTTAAGTTTCATGTTGTTCATCAAGGCTGCAGTGATGGTGGTTAGCCAACCAGATCAAATCTGAGGGTACTGCAGAGGCTCATGACATTGCTGTAATGGACCTGTGCAGGTTGGATGAGCTTGGATTCTCAACAAACACACAGAAAGCTGGAGAACATTTATAAATCTTTCAATAAGACTCAATTTGCTTCAGCATTCACATGTAACATGCAATTTACTGAATTTTTTAAATATGTCTCTAGGACAACAGCTTGGACCTCTCTGCCAGAGTACCACTTAAAGCGTTCTGCACTTTTATTCCTTTAATTACTATGCAAGACTGCAAGACTCTCTGAAACTAATTTTTTACCAATGCGATGTCTTGATTTTATATATCAAAAAAAACAGTAGGACCAACTTTCTTTGCCTTTACAATAGACCAGCCATAACAGTCCATGTTGTAATCCTTGACAAAATGACAGCTGTGCAGCAGGAAATTCACACTGAGTCACAAGTTATCTAGCTATTTACCCTGGCTCATTCTCATCAGTCCTTACTGCACCACAAGGAGGAGACCACAGACACATTAGAGGGTGTTAATACGGTAGCTCCAATAAGCAACTAATGTGACTAATATGCAAATCCTTCATCCCACACTATTGATTACACGGTGTATAACACTGAATCATAGTGCATCTGGATATACATCCTGTCAGGGCAATAAAACCTGCCACAGATTTCCACAGGGAATATAAATATATCACATTTTTTCATTAAAACATGCTGTAGTAATCAGTAATTGAAAATATCGTGCACAACATGCAGCTTCTCTCTCTTTGAGACAAAAGCTGCAGAGATGCTGGAGAAAGTGTGAGACAATGCAAAATGATTTATGAAATATTTGCATCCTCTTGACAGATTAAAGTATGTGACTCATCAAAGGCCAGACTGACATTTAGAAATTACAGTTGCGAGTCACTTTTAAACACAGTTCCCATTTTTTGTCTGAGCATAATCACTTCACCAGTGACGTTGGCTAAGTTATTCCTAATATTTTCTTTAAATCTGGTTTCTTTTTTGTGCTTTATGAAAACCTTCAAAAAAATGTTTTTTTTACATTTGAAGCTACTGATAAAGTCCAAAACAAAGTCATAACTTTTCTAATTGTTACACTTATCTAACAGTAAAAAAGGGCCACAACATGACTTAAAAACTTAACTGCAGCTGAGCTAACCAGTAGCTGCTAGCAATGTTTATATTTAAACTGGACAGTGAAGGCAAATGAGACTTGACTCAGAAACAGGTCATTCAAAAAAACTGTGAAGTGTAATGTAAATGGTTCACACGCAGCATTGCTGATGAATTTAGGCAAACACCACTCAATTTTGGCAGTGATAACCCAATAAAAATGTAAAAATTCCTATTGACTTTTGAGTAGGAAAGTATCTGTTATCGGCTATATCCTTTTTATATCCTCATTTAACAGATTTTTTAAATATGACAACATGTATGACATAATAGAGAACAGTGTGCAAGCAACTTTGTATTGATGTTGGTGCTGTCATATTATTTAGTGCTATTTGCTTAGCGAATCAGAAGCCACAAAAAAGCATCTTGAAAAGATGCACAAAAAATGCTGCTAATTGCAGTACAGAATTACCAAATGGTTTTTCAGTCTGAAGAGAAAATTCTCCAATTTCGTGTTGGGTTTGCTGGTGAGAGTGATTTCAGTGCTTCTCTTTAAAAAGCTTGTGCCTCATATGTCCTCATGTTCTCACTTCTCTGTGTTCTTGTTTTCTCAGCCGAGTGAGTGAATCATCCTCTCCAGCTATGGTCTCGTCCAGATCAATGGAAATCTCCACATGGGTCCTCACAACACTCCTCGCTCTTGTGCGTTGCTTTGCCATTGCCATGGAGACTCGAGCTTGTGGCCTTGCTGCAACTTGTCATAGACACACGGAGGTTTGTACAGAAAACCCATGCAACAATACTGCCTCAGCTGTAAAAAAAAAACTGACTGTCCTCCTCGTGGGCTCACTGCCGTTCACCTTCTTCCAAATCAGCGCTCCTCAAAGCCAAACCATGGTATTCGTGCTGGGTAACAGGCTTCTAAGCAGATCACAAAGTGACAGTAAAAGTTCAGAGGCACAATGGGGTGATTGACCACAGACTCAGTGAGTGTGAACAAGGCTCGGGGCATGTAAAACAAGCAAAGTGAGTAATTCAAAGGCTTTGAGTAATTAATGTTAAATCATGTAATCAAGCATTTGTGAATTCTTATAATAAAACTGCAAAATATGCTAGTGAGTAAATATTAACCATGTTTTCAATAGGATTGAAGAAAGTGTTTTGGCAAGACCATTCCAGACTCTTATTGTTCGCCATGTTTATCTGTCCCAAAACTAGTTTGGAGGTGATTGGTATGCAGTTGCATCACCTACAGGACTGAAGTGGCTTGCTTTGTCAAAAATACTTCAACAACTCATCTAGGAGGTCACATATGAACACATAACAACTAAAGGGCTGCAATCAAGGCCAGGGTTCATGCTTCTGCAATAAAAAAGAGGCTGGGCAGAAATGGCATTCGTAGGAACAATGAAAACTACTGCTGGCCAAAAGCAACACAAAGACCTGTCTAACACTTGCCACAAACACCTTGATGACCTTCTAGGACCTTTGGGGAAATATTCTCTGGACTGACAGCACAAAAGGGGAATTTTTAGAAAGTGATTGTCCCATTACATCTGGTATAAACCTAACACTCTGTGTCAGAAAAAGAACATAATGGTAGTCAAGCGTTGGTGGTGTAATGGTTTGTGGCTTCTTTGCAGTTTAACACTGATGACATGCTGTAAGTGATGGAACAATGAATTCTTCCCTCAACCAGAAAATCAAAAGATGTCCAACCATCAGTTTGTGACCTTCTTCTTATGTTCACCTAGATGGTAATGACCCAAAGAACACCAGCAGGTCCACCTCCGAACGGCTCAGAACACAGACTTTAAATTGACCTGGTCTTAGCTCAGTTTGAAATCAAAGTGAGAGGTTGAGGCATGGCCTGTGTCTCTGAATTATAACCATTCTGCACAGCATTACATTCAACAATCAGAAAAAAACGTTAATGGACATAAAAGGAGGCATGAGCCAGACGATAAGTGTAGAAGAAGAAGAAAAAGAAAACATGAGAGAATTTTGTTGTCAAGTCCCACATCTATTGTGACAGTAGTTACTGGGAGCTCCTTCATGTATACAGACAGAACAAAGCAGTGCTAACTGGTGCATCTACATTATGTACAGAACATCTGCCCGACATGCTGCTCAGACATGATCCAACCTGAGAGAAAAAGCTTGAGGGCAAATAGCAATCACTGTGAAGAAGAAGTAGGTTTTTATACAGAGACAAGCGTAACATTAGCAGTGCTCACAGCATAAGCACCATTTCCACCACGATAAATAAAACATCCAGCATTTTCATTCAGGCTCATCAGCAGATGCTCGACAGCCCCGGATGAGAAATGAAGATCGGGAGAGCGAGTTTCTCTGTGACTGCATGCATTGTGTTTGTGTCAGCTTTTTCTTCCTGAAGGAAAGTAATTTAGTTATTCTCAGAGGATGGGGTCATGAACTCTTTTTAATGACAGTCACAAGCCTCTTGCAAATAAAATTGTGCTTTTTTTTTTTTCCCTATCATTGTTGAAGCCTCGAAGCGCTGCATACCAAATGTGTCAACTGTCACTCAGTCAGGATAAACTGCATGCGAAGATCCAGAGCACACTCCTAAAAATATAAATGGTTAAAGGAAATGAGAAGCTCCAGAGATTATTCAAGCCTATCAAGCTGTACTGTGTCCTTTTTTATTTAAATGCTTTAGATCTTAGATAGGAAATGTATCCTTGCAATGTGTTGAAATACACAAATGGCTGAGCATTTGTGCATGTTCAGCCATAACATAATAACTTCATTAATATTGTGTTGGCCACTTTCTGCCTCCAACACAGCTCTCAGTGGGCATGGACACTTGGCCTTTGTGGGTGTCCTGTGGTGTCTGCTTCAGAGACGCTGACCGTGCGTACTCTGTGTGGGTTTTAGAGGATCAAGTTTGCTCCAATGCTCAGCGGATGGTTAAACAGCCTGGGATCTGGGAGCGTTGGACCGAATCATGCCTTGGCCTCCTGGGGAAGATTGCTTTTCGTGCTTTTCACAATGTGGCCAACCTGTTCTTGTTCCCAGGGTGTCAAGTGCTGCTGTTGCTGAAATATGCAAAAGGTACCAGTTGGAGTGTTATCACACTTCATTAAACACAAGAGATGTCCTTTAAGGTCCCAAACAAGAAGTTCAAACCACCTTAGAACAGCTAGATTGTTCATTTTTTCCTTCACTTCTTTTGACTTAACTACATGTATGCTTCATTAAATGTAACATCTTTCACAACTTGATCAACACTGTCAGACGGCGTAAAAAATACATATTTTGTTGGATCTTGTTGGATTGGATCCTACTTAGTATTCGTCCGTAATATTTCAAAGTGTTGCATTATATAGGGAGATGGATCCTTCATCATTCATCTTTGCACAATCTCTCAAGGTCTTCCAGAGTCCCCGGGGTCTTGTTTATGCTCTCTAAAGGTTTTGGAAAGGTCTGTCTTGAAAGAGGAGTTTAATCAAAATAAGATATGTTTTTCTTTTTATCTGTAAAAATATCTTAAATAAATTGTTGGCTTGCATAAGTTGGAACTTGTCCTGGCCACAATTCAAGCAAGAACTGGCACAACTGTCAAGAAAAATCATTCATTGACAAATGAGTCACCATTTGGCACCTGTAGGCACCTTTTGCTGTACTTTATTGAATCAATTAATATTTATTAAACTTGTTTGACCTCTTTGCTTCTGCAAACAAGCCACTGATATTATTCCTATCACCAAACTGACTTACCTGATTTCCCATCATAACTACCTTCTCTGTAACAAATAAGAGAAAGTTGTGGTCTTTCTTGGAGTAGCTGGTCACCTCACCAAATAATCTGGGCTCTAAATCTTTCAAATTCATGTTTAAATGGATCAATAATTGTTAAGGTTTCTACCTGGAAATGGGTGCAGAACTGAATAGCTGGTCACAGCATGTCTCTCTGAGTAGAAACATGCCGCTACACAAAGACAGCTGGTGGTTGTGAAACACTCAAGTCTTTGCCTGACAAAACCCCCATCAGCTCCTGCCTACTGCAATGAAATTACTGCCTTTATCAGTGTGTAATCACTGGTATTGTGCAGTCTCCTCTTTCACTGTCACACAGCCAGGGGAAATGGCTGCAAGTCTATTTTCAGGCTCCCTGCAGATGGCAGCTAGCAGTTAGGTCCTTCTGTTGGATCAACTTTACATGTAACATGCCTCAGATATACATGCTAACTCAAAAAACTACACTGAGTGATTGTTGATATATGGAATTTCAACGATTGTTTTCCTTAAGGTTTTGGGGTCATAGTTTTAGCCATTTCCCACGGTAAACCGAATGGTTTATACACAGATGAAAAAAATAAATTCTCAGGCTGAATTTCCACTTTGGACAAATTCCCAAAAGCAGTAGCCTTAAAGTAGAAATTTTCATGCTTTCTTTACAGATTTGCCATTCATTAAGATTACTGTCCGCTCTTGAGCAGCAGAACCGTGAGTGATGAGTTCATTTTCAGAGCCAAGGGTTCTGTTGGGAAGGACGTGGCCCTCGGTTTATTTGAAATGTAGATTCTGAGCCGCGTCTGTTGCGCTTTCATCCTGTCCATGAAAAATGCATGCTGTGATCTCATTATCCTCCGCTCCTTTTGGAATGCTACATAAAATCAATCCAGGGCAGAGGAACGGTGAGAACCCTACAGATTCCTCTTCTCTTTTCACAATGCGTGAGAAGAGGCCCTTCAAGTAGGGGGATAAGTGTGTGGCTGCACTAAAGGGGTGGTTTGGCTTAATAAACATTAACTGCGAGCTTCTCCTTTCTATTTTACACTGTCTCACTGAAGACATGCATTATGCTGAAATGAACTAAATAAAAATTTTAGATGAATCTGGCCATTTTACACTGCATGAAAAGTGGGATTTTCGACAGCTATTGACACCTAGTTCTGCCGTGCGCATGGAGATTGAGGGCTGTTGACAAGAGGTTTTTGTCAGAGTGGAAAATTGTAGGGCACTGCCAAGAATGGTCAAAAACGCTGTGTGTCCATGTTCCCCTATCACCCCGCTCCCCTTGGGCCTAGCAGAGGTTTTTGTATTTAAATGAAGTTGCTGAGAGCCATGCAAATGCAAATCAACTGTTGAGCACCGGCCTTTGACTCTCATTCCTGTTGTAGCTAACCCATTTTACCTTCTGTTCACCTGTTTACTAGGTCCAGGACCAAAATCCCTCAGTGTTATTAATTGGGAAATAATGAGATTTCTAATATTACAAAGTCACACAAATGGAACAAATTTAGTGTGACATTCACCATCCAGCACTGAACACACTTAGCTTAATGTAGGGATGTAACCTTAACACTTAAGTGTGCATATCAAAGTACAATTTTCAAGGTAAATCTGATGATATGTTGTCAACACTGCATGTCTATCAAGCTCATCCAAGATTGTGTGGTGGAATGCAGACAGAGCCACCGCTGTACACATTTCCAAGAGAAGTGTTTCTGCCAACGTGAAAACACTGAGCTTTACATAAAGCATCAGTTGTGTCATCATGACACAATCATTCACAATCATGTTCCAATCATTTGCACATGTAAAATTTTGGTCATTATATTATCACAGGCAGATGTTCATGGCATACTAAGTTGTTGTTGACTCTTCTGAAATTCTCTCCTAATCTGGACTTTCACGTCAGAACACAGGGTCAAAAATCCCACTTTTCATGCAGTGTTAGATTGCGACTAAGCAGTACTGTAAATTAGACATATTGAGTCAAATTAGACTGTATATGATGTAGTTTGAACTGGATGTAGTTACTTGGTTAAAAGTGCCCTGGGAAAGACATTTGTTGCCAGTTAGGTATTGAGGTGGGCAGAAAGGTATGAACAAAAATCAACTGAAAAGCAGCTGGGTATTTGTCAGTTTGTTGCCAAGCAGAGAAAACTTTGCTCTAAAGGAGAACATGAACGACTGAAATTGGCTTTTGGATGAATCCTAGGAAGGAAATTATTTCATGCAGAAGTGAAAAAGTGAAATCCAAAGCGCACAGAAAAGAAATGGTTTGATTGGTGATTTGGGCTTTCTGGGATAAAAATGATTCACAAAAGAAAGACATAGCAATTTATTAGGAGATATAAAACTGGTGAGAAAATGTAACTTCATGGTTTCTACTTTGTCATGATGCTCCTGTTCCCGATACACCAGGGTCAGAAGATCGGACTTATTTTTTCAGCTTCAATGCAGGACCGATATGTAAATGCCAGATAAAAGTCCTTGTACCAGCCTGACTAATATTAAAGAAGAGAAAGGAAAACAAAGCAGCGGCCAAGAAGGATGCATATTCATAATATCCTCAGGGCCAAACAGGAGTTTGCTGCACCCACACACAGTGGCTGCTTCCAGGTATGTCTCGTGATGACTGGAAAGAAATCTGATAGGCTGTCTCTGAGTAAGTTTCACTGAGACGCATTAAAGAACCCCCCACACCCTTGAAGATTACTTGGTTTCATTTCTGTACTGCAAAACAAAGTTACAGACAAGAAAAGGCAGACTTTGTTCTCAAACAGATCAAGAGGTTACAAAAGTTCCTAATTTGCTAAAAGTCAAAATCCAAAGGATTTTCACTCCCAAAAAAATCATCATGGAATATGTTTCTTAAACATAAAAATTCAAATTCAGAAACTGCTTCTCTCAGAGACCGCCATTTTAAATACATTCTGATCTGGATATTTTTATTGGTAAATTTGCAACAGGTGGGGAGCAATATATGAAGCTGATGTTTAACCAATTATAGGGATGATGGTTGAGGGCTGAGTCTCATTTTCTACTGTAATGGGCTGAAATGAGCACACTTTACCAAACACTCAGCATACTGATGGTACACCTGAGAATAAGCCTTGTGCTTACGTGAGCACAGAGTAAGGGCTGAATGTATATTTGCATAAAGTGTTTTGAGGGGGATCCTTGTTCATTGTGACTGTGTATGAGTGAGCTTTGAACTTACAGATTAATTACCTGCTCAGTCTGCCTGCCTTGGATTAATATCTCTTTCTCATTAACACCCAGGGGTGAAAGTAAAGGGGTATGGCAGGGTACTGCGTACCCCTAAAAGACTTAGCGGGGGTACGCAGTACCTGCAACAGAGGGAGCTGCTGTAAAACATCAATGGGTTCACTGTGCAGCCGTGAGTGCGCCCACTAATCAGCCGTGACAGATTAGTTTTTCAAGAACAATCTAAAATACGACTTAAGTTAATAAATAACTTTTTTTCCATTTCATATTGTTTCTGAACTGTTCGTGCTTTGCTAGAGCAGCGGTGCAACATGTCGATCGCGGAAGGTTTTGAGTCGATCTCAGCATTAGGTGACAGACTGAACGTCGCCAGGAAGCTGAGACCAGCACATCTTCCTCTGGCTCACTTAAAATGTTCGTAACTTTATTAAAGAACAACAACAACAAAGTCATCAAAACGTGTTCAAATTAATGACACAACAAAAATAATAATCTCAATAATTATTGTTTCTACAAGGTGTTGCGCAATTCTGTGCGTTTCGGTTTCATTACCAAAATAACTAGCAGAGCAGGAGTTTAAAATGAACTAATCAACCACCTCTGTGTTCAAGGGGAGGTTTATTGATGATTGCAAAATAAATATCATCCCAGCAAACCTATCGGACTAAATGTTATATTTTTAACGTAATCTCTAGTCGGCTTGTGGAGCGCAGGAGGTTGCCATGGCAACGGGTGTGCTTAAATTACAGAGAGTAAAAAGGTGCGAGTGGTTTTGAGTTGATCACCTGTTCGGGTTGTTTACCTTTGTCTTGGCGCATCAGAGCCGCTGTAATTTCTGAACGTTCAATAAACGACAAAATCTAGACAAAAATTATCTCATTAGACTGTGAGTATACGTCATTTACAACTAACATCAAACACGGTAAATATGTTTCATTAAGTATTTAACAAACAAATGGTTTCTACCGACGCTAGCTGGAGATAGGCACCAGCAACCCTCCCGACCCAACTGAGGGACAAGGGTGTAAGAAAATGGATGGATGGATGGATGGATGGATGGATGGATGGATGGATGGATGGATGGATGGATGGATGGATGGATGGATGGATGGATGGATGGATGGATGGATGGATGGATGGATGGATGGATGGATGGATGGATGGATGGATGGATGGTTTCTACCGCGATAATTATGTGAAATTAAATTAATTGTCTATAATAAAAAATAGTTTGGTGCTGTCGAGCTCAGAGTCAGAGATTTTTCCTTTATCAAACAATTTTTATTTGCCTCTCATTTAGTGGAAATATTAATGTTGATGAGATTTTCTCCAAAATTATAACCTTTTTCAACCTTTATAGCTCCACTGTTTAAAATGAGGCTCTAACATTCACAAATGACAGTGAAATAAAATCCTCTGTGGTTATGAGAGTCAGGGTGAGGAGGCGCCATGTTAGGAAGAGAAGTGGAAGCGGCAGGATCTTCAGAACAAACAGGTCATGATGCTGGGCTACTGATTATCCCTCTGTCTGGACACAGGATCAATAGAACCAGTTTAAAAGGTAAAATGAATGGTTATATACCAGACATGGAAAACTGGGATGCCCTCCATGCCATGATGTTCAGAATTTAGGTCTCATGGCATCTCAAGGTGTCAACATTGCAGCCAGTGGGCTGAGGGAGGAAATACAGCTTTATTCAGTACAATGCAAAAGCTACCAGCTTTTATCGGTTCGCAAAAAAATTAATCAGCACAGAAACTCCAAAGCACACAAATAAGCTATATACTGTACACTGCTCAAAAAAATAAAGGGAACACTTAAACAACACAATATAACTCCAAGTAAATCAAACTTCTGTGAAATCAGATAAAAAGCTTTATGTAACCATCTTTACAAAGTGACTGATGAATTGGCACAAACAATTTGCTACTATACTGCCAGATGTGAACGACTTTCAATGGCTTCAAGAAAAAAAAAGAATACAGGCTAAAAAAATAAATGAAGGCGATGAAAAATCCAGCAAAGACCCATTTACTGTCATACTTCAGGTCAACACATTTAACACGTTTGTGGAAACTCACAACAGGATCCCTATCAAACTATGTTGCTCTGGCAACTCTGTGACAACACAATCCAACTGTTTATAACAGACTATTTCTTCTTTGTGCATCTTAATGCTCTCACTCACAGCAGAAAGTCTACAGAAACTTTTACATTTTCCAGCAAAGTCTTTTTCCACAAAATGGCAAGCAGCTCATAATGGGCTACATACCATCAGTTTGCTTAGTTGCTCAAGCTGTTTCGTATTGATTTAGTCTCTGCTGTAATCTCATTGGAATGATAGAATCAGAAGAAAATACTGAGTCTATTTTCAACATGAGACTTATTCAGTCATTCTTCCCTGGAACTCAGTTTGCAAAGATTTATTACCATTATTGTTAGGAGTCATTACAATTGAACATCCAAAAGCTGAACAAACTAATTCAAGAAAAGATGGAAGGCTTGTTTCGTAAAAACGCATTAATGAGCCTCAGAAAATTGAAATCTGGGTGATTGAAAGTTGTCTTCATGTGCAGGTGCAGGAAATTGTTCCAAATCCGACCTTTTCTCCTGATGTCAACAGAGGCTTCCTCCGAAAGCTGACACCACCGTCTTGCATTCAGACTACTGAGGTGACTGGTGGAAATGTCAAATGAAGTACTTTGATTGGCTGACATTTCAGTAGACAATAAGCTTAGCAGAATTTCAGCCCTTCATCTCCCACGGCCTAAAAACAGGATTTATGACACGCACCATTGCTAGGATGCAGGGCCGTGCAGAGACCACTACAGGGGCAGGTGCTCAACAATAAAAAAAGGGCACATCTAACCACATTCTAGGACAAAATATTAACAAAGCCACACAGCTTTCAGAGTTTAATAAACAATGATAAATTACAAAAATATCCATCCATCCATCCATCCATCCATCCATCCATCCATCCATCCATCCATCCATCCATCCATCCATCCATCCATCCATCCATCCATCCATCCATCCATCCATCCATCCATCCATCCATCCATCCATCCATCCATCCATCCATCCATCCATCCATCCATCCATCCATCCATCCATCCATCCATCCACCCACCCATCCATCCATCCATCCATCCATCCATCCATCCATCCATACAACTATGCATATGTAAGATATTTTATTAGTAATTTCTTTCTGCAGGTCTATTTTGTTATAGGAAAGTATTGCAATATTCAAACCCGCAATTTACATATTACCCACAATATGTAAATCAGAGCAAGACAACCAGACATATTTTGTCTTTACAGAATTACATTATTAAAAATATAAACAAGGGCACAATGCAACCTTTTAGTGGACTGTAATCTATAAAACAAAGAGCTGCCTGTTTGCTACACTTGCAGTGGAGATGAAGATGGTCCATTCAGGAAAGCAGAGCTGCATCAAACTTTAACGTGGAACTGCAGAAAAAAACTCATAACAAAAGCAAATATTTTATTGTTAATGTCACCATGAGAAAAGGCTACAGAGTTTTGCTTAAAAAAAACTTTAAAAAAATGTAAATCACACATTTTTGACTCATGAAGTTAACTTTCTTTTTTGCAAAACAAACTTATTTGAGCTTGTCAGAAAAATGTTCTTGCTATTCTAAGTTTGTTTGTGACTCAAAATGTTGCTTGTGATTCTCACATGATGTCGTGAGCAGGGCCTAAAATCACAAAAGATTTCTGATGTGTGCAAATAAATGTTTGTTTGGTAAAAATGAGTTATTTAATTTAAAATAAAGTCTTTTATACAAAACTTTTTCTTTTAAAGGAATCATTACAATTCCAAAAGTTTTGATTACAATTTTATTTTACTTAACTGAGGCTATTTTTTTTTCCATTGAATATTTGGGAAACAAATTTAACTTGACACTCTGCAAACCAGATCCTAAACTTAGTCTGGGTTGAGTTTTTTTCCCCTTCATTAATTACATACTTTTATTACATACATTATATCTATCATGGTAATTCAGGGTGAGTTATTTTTCATTCTAAATGAATATCCTTGGACTATTATTTAAGTGTTATTCTCCTTCAAGATACATTTACCTAACGCTAGAATAAATGAAATGTACATGATGCAGCAAAGGAAATTAGAAGATCGGACATATATCCATTATGGAGATGATAGGTTTTGGATGGGCGATGTGCCCTTATTGCATAAGCGATACTGAAGAATGACTGATATCATTAAAGATACAGGGAAGAAGCTTTTTAGTTATCTAGCTTTGCTAGCAAAATCGTTAGCTAGCAGCTAGCTAATAGCACAACAACAACAGCCTAATGTTTGTATGATAAAAATACTGAATCGATAGATAAGAACAGTTTTTCCTCACCTGGCTGTCTCCTCCCGCTCAGTAGTTCATCAGAGAAAGGCAGACGCATAGGCCGGTCAGTGTCTGTTGTATTTCATTACCTCTCTGCTTAAACCGGTAATCTGCGCTGAAGCAGAAACGATACTTCAACGTTTTCCGTCATCTGACAAGTAGCAAGTCTACTCCACTTTATTCACCAAAAGCGTTTTATTTTTTATTCACCAAAAACTGTTCTGTAATCTGGAACGTTCGCTACTTTGAGCTCCGCAGTTAGTCGCCTCATCTCACTGCGCAAGAGGCAATTGCATTATGCGTCATGGGCAAAAGGTCAAAGGTAACAAGGTGACCGGCTTGTTATGTTATAGAAAAAAGAAACAAAAAAAGCAAAGAATTTTAGCACGTTTTTATGTGTCAGAAGAGGGCTTAGGAAATAATAATACCAAAGTAAATAAATAAAAATAAATAAATAAATTGACCAAAAGGGCACTTGGGGGCAAGGAGAAAAAAGGGCAGGTGCTCAAGCGCCCCAGCTCCCCCCTCTGCACGTGCCTGCTAGGATGTAAAACAGACCAAAATACAAACTGGAAGAAACTCTCTTTCATAACTCTGTGAAACTAATAATAAGAGTAACAATGAAAGTGTTATCCAGCATAGACATATAATTACTATATAACTGGAAGCTTTAGAGCCAGGACGAGTATAATTATTAAATGAGAATGTATGAGCATGTTGTCTAGCCAGGAGAAGACAGTTTATGTTCAGCATGCAATCAAACAATCAATGGGAGCGGTTATAGAATATGACCTGGCAGTGAACCAGATTGGTCAGTAATATATGCAGTAATAATTGGCTTGGAGCGATCCATGTCTTTTAATTGTTTATTTAGTCTTGGGGATTTTTAAAAAATAATTATTTATTATAATATTCAGCTCTGGAAAAAATTAAGAGCCCACAGCACTGAACCCCATTGAAAACCTCATGGTTTTGTCATTTGACCATTTCTCATTTTCTGCAATTAAATACTAAACTTTTGCTTGGAATTTCAGAGACATGTCAGTAGTTCATAGAACAAAATAGCAATGTTCATTTTACTCTAACATACACCTATAAAAAGCAAAATGAGAGAAACTGATCATTGGTCTCTTAATTTTTTTTCCCAGAGCTGTATATATGGAGTTATTGAATCTTTGACTGCTGCTGCCTCTTCACAGCTTCTGTTACTGTATGTTATCTTCCAGGGGAAACTGTAGCAGCAGCAGAAACAAGAAATCCATTGAGACGCAGCTCAGTGAGATGATTTAATGTTATTTTCAACAGCTCTACATTTACACCTTCATGACTGTGCAGAGCTTGTCTCCCCTCAAGAATACAATGCAAAACATTTTACACCGTTAGTTATAACTATGCATAAATATTACCAGCAATGTTCAAATGTTTGGATTATAACAAAAGCAATTTGGATGTTGTTTCAGGTAAAGCTGAAAAGGCTTTTTATTCTTAGTATGAGAAGAATATTTTTTTGATAGGACTTTTTAAACACAGCAAAGACCTACATTTTTGCTGGCTGAGGAATACAAGGTGGGTAGAAGCAAACTGTGAAGGCTGAACACCATTTAATGAATTACAGTCACGGTTTTGGACCAAATTTTGAAAAATTTTGATGCTTAATTTGTGTTAAAAGGCTTTTCAATGTCAGCTATTGTGTTGTCACCAATCATCTTCATATACTTTACATATCCTTTATACGTTTTTATATTATATTGCTTGCTTGATACAGTTGGTTTTACTGAGATGCAAACATTTAGATTCGTTTTGCAAAGCTATCCACTGTTTCCTGGCGAACACCAGCATGAAACCCTCGGGAAATCTTAAACTGTCAGTCATCCTCTCCTTTTCCTCCGTCTGCTGATCTCCATTAATCTGATGAGGCGTGAAGATGGGCACCAGCTCCAGGGAGTTAATTTCTTCACTAAGCCTGAACATGTATTCAGAAATTATAAATGTAATTGTTTTAAGTTTTAGATCTTATTATCACTCACATCACGGCAGTCATGACTGGATTTGGTTAAAATGGATGTTAATATGGACATGGCGCAGCCGGAAGACCCAGCTGATAATTATGTCCTTCAGTACCAGAAGGAAGCAAAACACCAAACATTATTTGCAACCTGAGAAAACAGAAAAGATTCAATCTAAGAGTTCAAACGACAAAAATGGTGCGTTATATAATGGCGGCATGTCCTTGATGTTCAGACAAAAGTGATCTAGCTTTACTGCTTGTTGGGCTTGTTGATGTAACTGATTGGATGGGTGATTTTCCTGCCAGGGTCAGTCATAGGCCTGTTGGGAGAACAATGATACTGACCACCCTGGTGGAGGGAACCAGCAGAAGAATCCCTCGTAGTTTGGTTTCTACTGTCAGCTTCAACTAGGTTCTCATCTATTGGCTTCAGTTCATGCTGACGGTCTTTTCACAGCGGACTCTGATGATCTCGTAATCGAAGAGGTACCTGGAAGGATCTGTCTTGGTGACTCATTGTTTGATGAGAGTTTGCCTATTACAGTGAGTCTGTACAACCATGACTGGTTCTGGCTCTGCACTGAATCTACCTAATGAGATTTTCTTCCACCCAAATTTCAACGCTAAACTGATGCAAGTGCTTGTTTGGTACCAACTCTGAAACTTACAAGCTGATTCTTTCTTAGCACAAAGTCTGACTCAGAATAGAAAAAAAAAACAATACCACTTTCATCAGGAGCTGGGGACACCACCAAGTAACCATTTGTTCTCTGATGTGGGGCTAGCTCCTGAAACCCCTGAATTAAAATATAAAAGATATTTGAAACTACCAAGTTAGTTTCTGTTTTGATTTGCTAAGTTTGTCTGTTTTTTTTTTTTTTAAACCAGTCTTGACTATAAACCTGCTTTGGTGGAAAAACTATTTGTGCATCCTTCAACACCTCTAAATCAAAGTGCTTTTGGTTGCCATGGAGCTTGCGTTACTTTTCACACACATTCCTTATACAAAGAAAACCAACCAACTAACATGTAGTTCCTTTTCAGATAGATAAATATTCTAGCTGCCTTAATCAGATATTTTAAGCTACTCAATACAGAAAGCAAGTATTGGCTTTATAATAACCTACACTGTTGCTGTCTCTTTAAAAATGGGTCACATTTATGGAGAAACTCTCAACCTTGAAGAAATTTGCCTTTCAAATACATTCGGAAATATTACAACATCAGCCACAAAAAGACAAAAATGACCTGCTGGAATCTTTGATTAAAATACTTGGTTAAACATTCTGGGAGTAACAGCTCAAAATGTTGACGTTACCTTATTTAGACTCATTCTGAGTCTAAATAAGGTAACGTCTTATTTAGACTCATTCTGAGTCTAAATAAGAATGAGTCTAGATAAGACTATTGAGTCTTATCTAGGACTCAATAGCAGCTGAATTGTCTTCAGTAACTATACGGCAGTCCTGTGAGCTGCTCTTTTTCTTTTTAATACCTCCTAAACCAAAAGTGTTACCTGTGAATGAAGAAAAAGTACAGTACAAACTGGCCAGCCCATTTTATGAGCACACATTTCCAAAGCGATTGAGACTTAGCTTTGTTCCCATGACAGCGGGAGGGGGATGAGGTGGACCCGTCTGCTGTGAAACTCTTCTGAGGCTGATATGCACCAAATGTGCCACATGGCCCATTACATAACTACAGCGAGCATATGTGTGGTGCTAAAAAAAAACGTGGAATCTTGATTTATTTTCACGTTTATCTTGTCAAATTTATTTACAGGATTAGCTAAAATGGTTTTTAAATATTAATGTGACTGAATTACTATATTGCAGATGAAGTGGGTAGTGGGAGCTCTGGATGGGGGTCACTGGGAGAAAAATCCAGAAATCTGGGCGGTGACATCCCAGGAGTGAGTTTGTTAGACAGACAGTGGGTGTTAAAATTCAGATCACACACACAGTCCTGCAAGCCTTGGTGTTGACAGAGAGGGGAAGGGGGGAGAGACGAGGTGGATTAGGAGGAAAACGGGGGCATGAATGAGTAACAAACCAGAGATTCCTGATTCAAATGTCTTACTTAAGCTAAAAAGCTTGTGCAGAAAACAATGAAAATTCAACAGGAGTCACCTACAACTTCACAGCAAGAATAAGTTGTACAGTATAATATGTCATCTTTCTGGGGTTTGTAGCAGACTCTCCTGAAACTGAACAGGAGAAGATGTAGAGATGATGAAATCAACTTCCAGCTGATGACAGAACTGGGGTATTTCAACTTACATGTGAGAAGCTTTGTTTCGATTTCACAGCAGGAACTGTGTTGAATTTGTTAGAGCAAATTTGTCAAGGAATAGTATTAGAAACATTTGTAATATTTCATGTAAAAGTTGTTTTATTCCACCTGTTTAATTATAATATATATATTTTGTATTTTAAAGAAAAAGTTAAACATCACTTTGTCTATCCAGGCTTCAGATCGATCATCCAGTGATCGAGCTGTTCTTTCTTGACTTTATTTTTGTTGTGCAAAGATTAGTTTAGGTTTATGTGTGCTAGGTTTAATGAGCAACATTTTCGTTGTTTTATATATGAAATATATTTTTATGTGCCTACTCTTTTTTACTTAAGGTGTAAACTACCATTGAAGAGAAACGCTTCATTTCTATTTTGTTAGAACAAATATTTCTTGATGTGGAATTCAATTTTTAACCACTCTGATGATTTAGGTTTGTTTTATATGCATGTCTATGATGTCTAACACGTGCTGTGGCTCAAGTGAGAAATGATAAATAATAAATAAACCTGTTGCTGTTTTTTTTTTGTAAGACGAACAGAATTTTGAACATTGTTTTCTCTGCATCACCTAGAGTTCATGAATCACTATGGCAACTGAAAATCTTTCAGCTTCCTTTTATTTTGAATATCAATAATGCCACAGCATCACTTTGTCTCTGTCACATATACTCCTAAGAAAACGTCTTGCAGCATTCGGAATGGCCCACATATCCTGGTATTTGTGATGCGGTGTTTCTACTCCATGTCTGTCATCCAGCAAAGTGTTGCTATTCATAGAGGCAATCAATGCCAGCCAGCAGGAAGAGTGACAAAACAAAGCTCAGTGACGTCTGAGGCTTCTTTTGATAACATTTATATGTGCACAGCACACTGCAGCTCACCGGTGAGCCTTTCCTAAACAATTAAGGAGTGATCAGATAAAGGAAAGCTTCTTTAAAAGGATGGCTGTCTCTCCATGAACATCCTCCTGCAGTTTATTTATTGATTCCCGACAAACAACTGTGAGAGGTTAAATGAGCTGGATATGTTTATTTGTTATCCTTTTATTTTTTTTACATATTAACAATTGTTCAGTGACAACAAATCCCAGATAAAAATGCATTTGCATAAATATTTATTTGTTATTGCTTATTCAATAAGTGTTTGTGGTCTAGCTTTCACTCATCTAAAATCTCTGTTATAATGTAAAATGACCATGTAGTGCTTGTATTCTGCATTCGATTTCATCCCAGTCGTACTCATAGTACACACAGATTCTGAGGCAGCTTGGAGTTAAGTGCCTTGGACATTTACATGTGGTCAGAGGAAGTTGGAACAGAACCGTCTGATTTCCAATCGCAAGACCAGTAATCTTCCCACTGAGTCACTGTCGCCCACAGTAGATGATGCAAACCAAATAAAACAAACACAACCCTCCCCCTAGAGATGACCTCTTCCTCAGGTTACCGTTGCATATTCTGAGTGTGCCACAGCACCACTAGTTAACATTTTTAGAGATGTTTCTTCTGCTTACTCTTCTTCCTCTCCCTATTTTTCTAATTAAAATTACCAAAGCCTGGGATGCTAAATAAAAAAAGGTTAAGAGGAAGGTTAATTACTTCATTTTTTTTTCTTCTAAGCTATAAATTTTAATCAAAGATCTGTTTGCTTTGATGTAAAACTGTTTTAAGTTGTAATTGTGTACATTTTGTGGCTGGAAAAAATCTCCTGAACTAAATCTTATTCCAGCATGAAAAGTAAAGCTTTTCTTTCTATCCTTTGGGATTTTTACCACTTAAAATTTCTTGGTGGTTACAGGCTAATAAAGGTCTGTGTAGTGTGAGGAAAACTGCCACTGCAATCCCCTCGACAGTTCTTTCCCACAACCAATTAAATAAATACAGTAGGGAAATAATGGCTGCATGTTCTTCCAGTGCTACCCAGAAAAGACTGCTGACTTGATGAGTCAGTCGCTGTTCTGGATTTGTGGGGGTGTGTGTGTGTTTTTTTTTAGATGCAGCAGGTAAAAAGAACCATCTGCCAGCATCATTCTGGCTCTCTGAAGCTCTGTTCTCTGTGCAACTTATTTGAAACAGTCATGTTGTATTACTGCATTCATTCAAGATGTCATTTCCTAATCCTGTATAATATCGACACAACACATTTACACAGAACAGCAAAAACAGAGCCCAGAGGAGAATCATTTTGCAGCCAAACTCTCTCAACCCCACAGTGAGCAGTTAGTCAGTCTGTAGCCTCTGGGCTGCTAAGGTAATGAGGTGGAAATATATGAAGCCTAAAACATCCCAAGGGAGACATTAGGGGAAAGAGACACTATTTTAAATGAGGACAGAGGGCACACAGGCTGAGAAAAGCAACAATTAGACACAATAAACACAAGCTGGGAATTCAACTTGTACACAAATCATTTAAGGATTATTAGAGAAAAGACAAGTTTATTAAGCTTCAAGAGGTGATGCTGCACTTTACCATAATGTGGTCAAAATGTAGATGACTTGATGTACAAGGATCTGGCATGTCAAAAACTAGAAGGCATGAATGGTGTCTTCATGAGTTGGGAGATGTCACAGCCTGTCAAACAGACACTGAGGCAGCCTTTAGAAAACATTAGACAGCTTTAATAGCACTTTCCGGAGATTGATAGGGGTCAGGTTTTGGCCCTGCATGAAGCTGGGGGGATTATACGGTGCAATTGACCAGCATAAGGGGTGCACTCTTTACCTCTTTACAACAGAGCCCTGTCATTTCCAATATCGATCCACTTTGACTGTGTAGTTGCACCTGAATTCTACAGAGTTGACAGCGTTGACATACAAATATTCAAAAGTTTTAATCACACAAACCTTAACACCAGTGTGAAAAATCTAAATTAAATCCTTACTGATTTTTTTTCAAAACGATGTTGGAATCAATGAGCTCTGCAAAGGACTTCACTTCAGATTCTTTTTATTATTTCAGTCTTTGTTGCAGTCATTATCTAATGAGTTAGTTATTTTTTTATGGCTGTGTATTATATTGGGTCAAGAGGTGAAGGTTCAGGATGCAGGCTACGGTTGCTATGATTACATTAATTTTCACTCTGCTGTAGTGAGATGGGAACCTATAACAATTCAAAATATGCTTTAAATGTCTAAGATTGTAGGTACAAATTTACTTGCTATAACTTGTCGCTGTTGACAATTGTATTTATACAAACTGGATTTTTATAAATACCCATGTTTTCTTTTTCTGCTTTTGGTCGCATAACTACTTTCAAATTGGACAATTGCACATATGCAGATTGCACAAATTTAAACAAAATTTCAGAATATAACCTAAAAAGCAAGAAAGTAAAATCGGTTACAGCTACGAAAAGTCTTGCAACTTTATCTCCATTACTATTTATTTGGTTAAAACCAACCATCAGTTCTTTTGTTCTAGATGTTGGCATCCATTTTGGGTTGAAGGTCATTCAGGTCAGGCATTTTAAAGTAGCCCTTTGGAAAGCGTGTGACTGTAAATGTTTTATTCCAAATCTTTGCAGACATTGTGACTCAGATGGCCTGCAGTGCTTCATAGCTGTAACACTGTAGGCTCAAACCTCTGTGTTTCTCACTGTTGAGTCTTTTGTCATTTCTCTCTTTTAGTCTAATTCAACACAAATCCATTAAATGCACCTAAACTTCTACCTGCTAAACAAGTAATGCAATAGCAAATTTGATGTGGTGTACAAATCCACAGAAGAGGTTCCTAATATAATTGTACTTCATCGCTAGTCTTCTTTTTGTCAAGAGTTGCATTAAAATGTTTTGAAACCAAAATACTTGGCAGGTCAGGTTTGGGAAAGCACACAGGGATTGTTTTCTAGAAATATTCAAAAGTTGAAAACGCAAATGTTTCAGAAAGATGACTTGCAGAAGTTTTTCAGTAACCAGGTCATAGTTTCAAACCAAACAGAGGACTGTTACTGCTTACCGAGTCATCAGAGTATTTCCTGATGACTTTTATCCTCTGGCTTTTATAAAACATGGCTGAAGTTTTGATGACAATTACAGTTCTTCTTGATTGCTTATACACTTGTCAACTCAGGATCCTCATTTTCACAACAGTTCACACCCAGGCCTAAGCAGTGGCCCTCGTTGCCAAAATGACAGATTTTGTTTGTGAAAGGCACTAGCGATGCCAAAACATTTATAGTTTTTTGCCAGTCACATTTGTGCATTTCTCGAATCCTTCTTGACATTTGCAAAACTGTAAGTGCATTTCTCAAAACAATTTGGG
Source organism: Poecilia reticulata (assembly GCF_904066995.2). Classification (NCBI taxonomy): domain Eukaryota; kingdom Metazoa; phylum Chordata; class Actinopteri; order Cyprinodontiformes; family Poeciliidae; genus Poecilia; species Poecilia reticulata. The sequence goes on along the minus strand of NC_088833.1, from coordinate 11,472,048 downwards.
CAAACAGTGAAACAGAGTGGAGAAAACACTGCAAAAAAACAGTCTTTCTCAAAAATCCCATAATTTCCTTCTCTCTTTCTGCCCGTCTGTGACGTATGATTTGTCATGCGAGACATGCACACACAGTTTTTGGTAGAGGAGAAAGAAACACTTCTGAGTCAGTAAAAATGAAGTACTATGTTTATAAAGTTGGCCAACAATTATTTTTGGACCGTTTGTTTCTGCAAACACCGAAGCAATATCACAAGCAGAATTATCAGAGATTCATCAAAGTACACATGTTAACGCTTCAGTAAATTTTACTTAGTTAATTTATCCACTTATGTAATTTATAAAAATGACATTGGTAGACACTTCACAAGACAAACATCCAATAAACAGAAATATGAAATAAAATCCATCAAATATGTAGGACAGATTCAAATGAAATATAGTCTAATTTGATTATCGTAGTCCGGGGCAACAGAGATAAAGCAGACAAACACAGAAAAGGCACATACCCACTATTCCAGGAGTACTTTTTATTTTATAGAGAAATAGTTAATTGCAGCTGTAGCTCTTATGTTGACCTCATAGCTCTGAGACATCAGGACAATATTTAGGATAAAAAACAACAATGAACAGTAATATATGCTTCATGAAAGCAGCAGGAGCAAGATGAGAGTTTACAGAGGACTGTATCTATGTGTGTCAAGTGACAAGTTGACACACACATTTTAACAGAGTTAAACCCCCAGTTGCAGTGGCATATAAAAGCTGACCTGCAAAAACCTCTAAAGGCACAAAATATCTGTCGCTGTCAAGAAAACTGTTTACAAGAGACTGCAACATCCGGAACGTTAGTGGTGAGTCAGAGAAATCACTGAAACTTTGTGGGGGTTTTTACGGCATGTCAAAGTAACCCAAGTTTTGAAATATAATAGTACACCGTATATCACTCTGTGCTCATTAACCATCGAGTGATATATATCAAGCCCTTGTTTTCTGTAATTTTAATAATTATGACTATTCCATGGTTTTTCTGAGGTGAAACAGAAGCTCAGGTTGCTTTGACAGAATACTTCAGTTCATCTGCATTGTTGGGTTTGGCATTTCGCATATTCCTTTGGGCATGACTTAGATTCTGGGGTTCAGGTCAGGTTAGTTTGCTTCACAATAAAACACAGCAACACAGTAACGCGATGGTCGTTGGATCAGCTTTTGGTACCTTTGGCATTGTGATCAGGTACTAAGTCAACTTAGCAACAGTTCCTTCATCCAGGTAACTTGCTTCTGATACTCTCATGTCTGCACTCCTTGTGAAAGTCCTCCAAATTCATGAATTGATTTTGTTTGACAATCCTTGCAAGTCTGTGGCTCTGCTTGCTCTCAGTGAGCCTTTTCTTATCACACTCTTTCCTTCCACTCAATTTTATGAATATGCTTGTGAATAGTGAATAGTCATCTTCTTTGGCAATTATCTTTTGTGGCTTATCCTTCTTATGGAGGATTTTAATGACTGCCTTCTGGACATGATTGTGTAGGCCATATATAGCTCAAAGCATTTATATGATAAAAAAGGCTTTTTTCAAAATTGGTGTTATGCAATATTTTAATCTTCTGAGCTAACTAATTTTGGATTTTCATTGTCTGGAAACCATTATAATCAAAATTACACAAAATAAAGGACTGGGATATTTTTACTCTATTTGTAATCAATATATACAATACATTAGTTTAACTTTCTTAAATGGTTGAGAAAATCATTTACATTTTTCACAGTGCATTGATTTTATTAACTTTGCTGAAATATTACAATTTATGAATAAATTATGGCTTTAGGCTGCTGATTCAGACCAAAAAATAAGAAAAAGATCCATATTGGGACATTAAGTATAACATATATCAATATAGAACTGATTATGAATAAAATGTTCTTGTTTGTGTGTACTAGTTAAAAAGATATAAATCAAACTCTTTTAGTTAATTTATGAAAAACTTGAACCTCAAATAAGACCAGGGTTTGACTTTGCATCCACCTGAACATGTTTTCCTCTCTTTTCTGACAGTAATGAGACTACAGAGCCCTGCAGGCTTTGGGAACAGCATGCTAACTGTCCGACCCCTGACCCGGGCCTGCAACGTGCTCTTTTTTTTATTGTCGCTCATCCCAGGGGAGGCCACCGGGGGCAGCTGTACCTGCCAAAGCTCCACCAATTCCCCTGCTGCCCTTCAGCCGGCTCTACTCACCCCCACCCCCCACCCCACCCTCACCCACCCCAACCCCCCATCCCCCCCAGCATCACCTGCTGGCTCTCGGGAGCTAAAGGAAACAAGTTTACAGCCTACAGAGCCGAGCCTGATCCACATGGAAAACAGACACACACAGCAAGCCTCGTAGAAATGGGTGTCTGCTGAGGTCTCTTATTGGGAAAAAAAAAAAACTTGCTGTAGAACAGGAAGAGATTGGAGAAAAGAACGCAGGGTGGGCATCCATGGCAACGCTTATTGTCAAGCATCACTTCTGAGAAGCAGTGCACGACACTCGGCTGAACCGGAGTGACAGCTCTGCAGTTCTGTGGCATTTCAAAGCTTCCCCCGTCATCTGTCCTCAACGTGAATCCATAAAGAGCCAATTATGTCTCAGAGAGATATTAACAAACAACACAGAATGACTCACGTTGCTGCTGCTGATGGATCTTCTTTGGCCTCAGAGCCGCGCTGATGTTTCCTGCTCATCATCCTGGTGGTATTAAATTATAGATTGTGCAACAGAAAGCCACATAAAGAGTTGATTAGTGCAGTGGTTTGTGAGGAATAGTTTAATGATCCTGCTGCAGAGTCACTGAGTCGGAGAGAAAAAGGCAGAGAAAGGTCAAGTTTGGTCAATCTTGAATCAAGATCTCTTATTCTTTCTTTCTTGCCAAGTTCATGTTTTGTTCCCCCCTGTTTTGCAAATCTTAAATTCTCAATTTCTTTATTTCTGATCCTTCATCCACTGCTCTGCTCCATGGATTGTCTGTGATTTCATCCTGTGACAAACTGTTTGTAGAATCTGCTCTTGTCATGTCACATTTTGACATTAACCAGCCTGGTGCTGGTTCTATCCAAGCACTATTTCCTGCACTGTTTCTATCTCTTATATGTAAAGTGTTTTTATTGTGTTTACACTAACTACTTCATCATGGTCATCATACAGCATTCAAATGGAAATTTTTTGTGAACTTTGTCATTAAAATATTTTTGGTTTTATATTGCTCTGAAGATGGTTAATTTCTGACCTGCACCGCTTTGTGGCAACAAACGCTGGAAATCTGTCTGGACGTGGTGAAGTGATACGGACAATGGGTGATCCTTCCTTGCATCCGTCTGTCCACCATGCAGTTAACAAGACCTGGAGGGAAACACAAACATCCCTCTCCCTAGCAACACTCATTCTGGGGGATCCCAAGGCATTTCTGACCCACAAGCAACATGTCGTCTTTCCAATACATTCTGTGTGTGCCCGAGGGTAAATGCCTTATAAACAGGTGAGGGTTGGATAGCGAATGATCCATTAAATAGAGAGCTTTTTGGCTGAGCTCCTTCATCACCACGACAGACCGGTGTAACACTCGCATTACCTTCATCTACTCTAGATCCTAATCCAGCTGTTCATCTCACTCTTTATCCTACATAAGCACTTTCACCAACTCATTTATTCATTATTGGTTATTTGCATAGGAACAAGTGTGAAGTACAGACAAACACTGTTGCCTGTGAAGGGAGGATAATTGTTACTCAGAGCAAGGAGCTACTGGTTTGTAAAACCTGAGCAAATGTTTGTGTGTAATCTGTTAAGTGTGGAGGTGCTAAGATGGACTGACTCACCTGTCTTTTCTGTGTCCTCTCCAGGGTGTTTGGACAAATACTTTCCTCGGGCTTCGGACACTATTTATATAGGTTCTGGCAGAAGTCATGGAAAAGTGTGTGGGGGGAAAATTGTTCATGGGTTGTTTTTGTTTCATTTTTTGTGACGTTTCATTATGGTGTAAGGATAAAACAAAAATATTTATAAAAAATAAATGCAAATGTGCTTGTATTTGGTAAAAGGTATTTTATTTATATAAGCGGAAATAGTCAATTGAGACCCTCTGTGATTTAAAAGTGGTTTGGTCCTTCACAGCTGGAACTTTTTAAGGCTGCAGTTACACTTGCGGTTTTGTTCCTAATGCTTTGTTTGAAGAATAAACCTTTGCTGTTTCCACCTTACTCTGCCTCAACTTTCATCCTCACTGTAAATCCAGCTTTGTTAGTCACCTGCAGGACAACTTTTACCGTTTTTTTTGTTTTCTTGTCTTTCTGCTTCAAATTGTGATTGAATGGGTGCAAATCTATGACACTAAGAATCAAAACTCCTTTCATCTGTCTGCTCTTGTGAGATTGATTTTAAAAAATTTCTCTTGCAAGGGAAAATAGAAAACAAGCAGTTCATTCTGCTGGGTATCCTCGGTGAACATCCTGACAGCTTGTGTGCTGCCTGCAGGACAAAAACATGTCCCCGATTTAAGTCTGATCCTCGTCACCTTCAGCACATCATGTTTACATTAAGGTGTACAATAAGAACTGTAGTACATGAATGCCTCCCTGCTGTGGAAATAAAAGCAGTTTGATTAGCAGGCAGATGGCCAAATAAACAGGCAGGCAGTTGTGATGGAGATTGGATTAGCATGAGGATCGAATTGCATTTATGAAACCAGACGAAGCACATAAGGCAAAATTAAGTGGGATCCAAATGATGGTTGTTTCATAGCAACAATGGTACACAAAGAAGAAGTCTGCAACAACCTATCAGTCTCTTTTGGACGCTGGCTCTAAAACACAATAATTACAAAAGATAAAATATGAGTAAAACTGATAATCATTTCCATCATTGATCATTGCTATTCTTTTTGAATGGTTGTGCAAAATTGATGCTGTCAGGCTCCTTCATTTTCATTGTTTCATTTCCTGTCTGAGATCTATTCTGTTCGGTGTTCCTCTTCATGTCAGGCTCAAAGAAACACAGATGTTCTTGTATCAAGCCAAATTACCCCGGTGTCTCCATGCTGCTAATTGTTACCTCAGTCTGGGTTTCCTCTGTGCGCCTAAAGACTGTCCAAATGCAATTAAATGCTAAGTGAAAGTCATCTCTGCTTTGCAGTTTTAATAGTTTTGTATACTTACTCTTGAAGATTTTGAGATTGCTCCATTAATATTAAATGCTGCCACATTTGACCGCACTTGCCACTTATTTATTATTTATGTTTATTATTTTTATCCACAGAGCCTTTGTTAATAATTGTGCTTCTGAGAGGAGATAAGCAGTTTTCATTTCTTCTTTATGGATTTGAGAAAAGCTGATTTTGTCATCTGATGAAAACGTTAACTGAATTTCTGACATATTCTTTTATTATCATGGCACTTAGCACATAGAAATAACTTTGGTAATTCTAACTATACAGAAAGGAGAGTTTGGTCTGATTTAAAGAAAGAAAGAAAAACGTGTGTCTTTTTGTTCAGAGTATGTAAACTTCTGGTTACAATTGTAAATCATCAGTCAGGATGGCTGCTTATCTCTGTCTTATTTTTTAAATTTCTGTAGTCCTGGTTATGGACTTCATGGTGGTGAAGTTGATAGCACTGTTTCCTAGTGACAGAAAGTTGCAAGTTCAAATCCCAGCCTGAGTCTTTTTGCATGAAGTTTGCATGTTGTCTCTTTCCATGCATCAGGTTTCTCCCATACTCCATAAACATCAGGGTTTGGTTAAATGGCTTCTCCAAGTTGCTCTTAGGTTCAAGTGTGAGCTCGTTTTTAATCATGTGCGTCTTTCCTGTGTGTCTCTGTGTTACCCTGGGATGTACTGGTGAGCTGCCCAGCATGTACCTGGCTTTTTGCCCAAAGACTGCTTTAGATGGAACCCCCTATGTTATTGCAGAAAGCTCAATGAGACGGTGAAAAGGGCTCTTAGCCCGAGATTGAAGTGTTTTGTGAAAGAGCCTAATGATTTAATGACAGAAGTGCAGACATTTATTAAACTCAATTTATTCACATTAACAGCTCTCTGCAACGAGAAGATATGGAAATTTAAGCTGTTTATTTAGTACCTTGTTTTGTCTGTTGGGTAAATCTGCTGATTGTGCGTTCATGTAGAGCCTCTGAGGTTTTGCTGTGGTTTCCTTCTGACTCGTCTGTGGCTGCCTGAGCTCAGGCGGTGTGGAAAAAGGTGGGGGAAGTGGGAATTGTTGGGCTCTGCTTTTGAGGAATGATTACCCCTCTCACTCATTTTCCCAGAGCTACTGGAGTGGAATAATTAGGTAGCTTTTGCAAATCTGAACTCCATTCACGGTGAGAGGATAGCGATGAATGATAAAGAGGAGCAAGAGAAAGAATGGACCCTACTTCCTGTGGACGGCCCTGAGCTCTGCACAGCAGCGATCACATTATTTACAGCTGAGGATTTAATGCATCGTTCAGTAATGAGCAAGGAGCCGATGGCCTGTGATCTGAAATTCACTCATTCACTCACTGGGCTGGGCTCCAGGACTCCAGACCCTCCGGATTGAAACAAAGCCAACTCCGCCTTCTAATTCAGTCACTTTAGCCTTTTGCATTGTTGAGCGTTGCATGCATGCTTAGTAATTAAAACATATAATTCAAAAATACATGCATTTGATATTTTTAACACAACAAAGTCTTATGAACTTGTATAATAAAACGCCCTGTTTCGTGGATGGACATGAAGTAGACACACAAATCTGGTTTTATGATGCCTCATTAGCAGTGGCGGAGCTAGACTTTTAAAGTTGGGGGGGCCAAGGGGGGGCCAGGACTACCTCTTGGGGGGCAACATTTAAAATGTCCGTCCGTCCGTCCGTCCGTCCGTCCGTCCGTCCGTCCGTCCGTCCGTCCGTCCGTCCGTCCGTCCGTCCGTCCGTCCATCCATCCATCCATCCATCCATCCATCCATCCATCGTCCTGCAACTTTTACATGTGTCTCTGCTCAAACACACCTGGATCAAATAAGCTGCTCATTTCCAGCCTATTGCAGAGATGAATGAATGCTGGTGAGGAAATTCAGACATTTTGGAGCAGAGGTGAATCTAAAGGTTGCAGGATGGTAGGTAGCCCTTGAGGACTGGAGTTGGTGACCCCTGGCCTACTGGATCATTTAAGTGGAGATTTCAGACTGTGGCAGGAAGCCGGAGTGCCCGGAGAGAAACCTGTCAAATCTTTTTACATTTTGTCCCATAAATTTAAATCAGACACATGTTTGGTCCCAGTCAGATTTCTCCAGCTCAAAATGATTACTAATTAGATCTTCTAGGATTCTTTTCTTCTTCCGATGTTAATATTTGTAGCTCCTTTCCAAAGGGCCCTTTGTCTTCTTCCAGAGGAGGGGCTGGAGAAACTAACCTCTGGTGTCTGATCACTTCTTTTCGTAAATGTAAATGAAACCGTTGTTGATCATGTCTTCACTGCAGTCGCTGTCTGCAGTGAAGACATGCTCGTTGTCTGCCTTCACGGTTCGTTCTCCCTTCATTAAGTAACAGTAAATGTCTGTCTGCTTTGGATCCCCACAGATGACGGAGGACAGGTGGTACGTCTCCGTCCCACATTCTGCAGGCACATCGATGGTCTGAGTGGCTTTTGTTCGGTATTCCCTGGTAAACCTATGCAGAAAAAACACCAGGACCTTGTTATCGGTCAGACAGTGTTTCTTCTGCCAGGGTGACCCGCAGCCTGAACAACGGCGTTTGCACGCCAAATCCAACCAGTATTCAAGCAGTATAGAAATACTGGTTGAAAATAATACTGGTGGAAGTGAAATGAGGGCGCCGTCGTTCAGGAGCCTGAGGGAAGTGGCTCCACAGTTAGAGCAGGAGTCGTTGTCATACAACTCTCTATCTGTGTCGCCACCAAACGAATCCAGCCAGACCAGCACAGACTCCAGCAAACTTTTTGTGTCGAAATCCTTTCCCCCGCCTGATGGCAGCTTCTTCTCCCTCAGCTCCATCAGAACTGGGGAAAGGTCTTCCTGACTAAAATGCTTGCCGGGCTGGCGGACAGCTGAGAGGAGGAGACTCCCACAGCAGGGGATGGACGATGCCTCCAGAAAAACCCTTTCCTGAGCGAGACACCGCTTGGTGACGCTCAAGTTTAGGACGCTCTGGAAGGCAGCGTTCACCCAGCTGTTCTGGAGCTCATTGGAGAACTTGAAGTTCTCCTCCTCTTGTCCTGGTCCTGCAGATGTCGTCCCTACATCTGGCAGATCTGAGCCAACGACATCCACTGCATTAACGTCAGGGGAACAGGAAACCTCGACAGCAACAGAGACATTTACATTTAGAGCTGGTTTTTCGGACAAACAAGCAACTCTGTTGTGTTCTGAAATACAACGATCCCCGTCCGGGAAACGTTGTATTTCAAAGGACCCTGAGAAAGTGGCCTTCAGAGGACTACTATCCTGTAAGGATGGGACCAGCGAAACCAAAGCTTTGGCTGTCACTTCAGCCACAGCTTTGGCTGCGAGATCAGCCGCAGACCAATCTTCCCCAGCCGGGTTAGATTTTTCTGCGACTGCAGTCTCACCCTCACGTTGTACCATCGTTTCTGAACAAACCTCCCCAGCCGGGTCGGTTTGTCCAGAGACAGTACCATCGTCCTCTGTACTGTCTCGTTCAGAGGACGAGATGGAGTCCGAGGTCCCAACATCCAGCGAACAAACCTCCCCAGCCGGGTCGGTTCGTTCTTTGGAATTGGATGGAAATCCATTCCAAAACAGATCGTCCTCTTCATTCTGATCGTTTTCTTCGTTGCCATCCTTACCTGGAAAAAAACGATCGCACACTTTCTTCATCCCAGTCGTCACGGCATATCCGATGCCCCAACCAACCGGGAATATCAGGGGAACAAGCGCTGTCGCAAAACTGAACATTGTTGCTTTACACAATTGTGAAACTCCAAGAAATGTAGAAATGTCTGGATCCTGACTGATGCTTAGAGATTCCAGCATTCAAGCATTAGAACTTCTTTGATCTACTGTGATGTACATAATGTCACCTATGACCTCATCAGTGAGCTCACTGGACTTCTGGTGCAACGCCTTGCTTCTGATCGTTGCTATGGAAATGATCAGCTCAGCTCTGCATGACTCAAGCTGGCATAAATATTTAAATAAAACATTATAATTTTTATTTTACATGAAGAGATTAAAGGATTTGTATATGATTTAATTTTTGCTTTTGTGGTTTTCCATACCTGCTGTGGTATAAATGTTCTGAAGCCTTTTTCCACTATAATTTTTAATTACAATTACGGAAATTTATTAGGATTATTAATGTATTAATAATTGCACAGTGCTAGGAACAGTCTGTGACTTATTATATTTATTTGTATACATTTTCGCAGACAATTTAATGCTGTGACTATTTTACGAAACATAAGAAACAACAGGATCCAGCCCTGCACTTATACATCATTTTATTGAGGTCCAAAACTTAGAAGTTCTTGTCTTGCGTCATTCAGGAGTCTTGGGTATAAAAGGGCTTCATGATTGTATTTCAAAGGCAGATTTCAAGAACAACTCGGGCAAGAGTTTGGGTCAGACTGTGCTATTCCGGGATGTTGAGGTGTGCAGGAATCTTCACTATATATATATATATATTATAAGTCCCTATGTTACGGAGAGAAAGCTTCTTCAATCAAGACAGGGCTCGGATGTCTTTTACTGAACATTTCTGTTCAGTTTTTATTGAGGAGAAAACGGCCCATGCTGATAACGGCAACAGCTGTTCGTTACCTAGCAACTAAAATCAACAGAAGCAAGACAGTGACAAAAGACAGAACCAGATCCTGTTAAGCATCCTTCAAAATAAAAGACTTCCTCTATCCAAATAAATCACACTTAAATATGTTTCACTTCACCTTTTGTAATTATATACAATCATGTTCAATTCAATTAATAATAATCATCATGTAAATTTTGGTTGACATATAATTGTAAATCAGCCACTTATCATGCAAATTATACTTAACATATAAGTGTAAAGACCAGTGGCGGAGCTAGACTTTTAAAGTTGGGGGGGCCAAGGGGGGGCCAGGACTACCTCTGGGGGGGCAACATTTAAAATGTGTGTGTACATCTATCTATCTATCTATCTATCTATCTATCTATCTATCTATCTATCTATCTATCTATCTATCTATCTATCTATCTATCTATAATTTAAAAAAATAACCAAACTGAATATTTGGTTATTTTTAAGCCCCTCTGTCATTTGACATGTTATAATTAACACCTTTGACTGGCGCACATGGAGACATGATAGACTTTATGCAGAGTTCATCGCAGAGGAAACTAAAATCAATCAAATAAAAGATCCTTTCTGAATATCATCTCATGGACACTGAACTAAATGCGTCTTTCTGACCGAGAGCTGACAGCGTGTTGAAGAGTTATGGACACCTTGGTTAGGAAGCTCTGGTTTGACAGGTAACAATATTTCGGGTCGGACCAGAATTATTTGCCTGATGGTGGTTCGGGCTTCTAATGAGTTTACATTTAATGAGTTTGCAGCACACAGAGAAAACCTAAAGAGAATGTGATCTACTTATTGTAGTTTAAGTAGAGGAATAACAGCTGACTGTTGAGAGAGGAAATAATTTAAAGTGCAGATCCGTTAGGCAGAAACAAGCGCAGAGCGCTGGGCAATAAATGCGCGTAAATGCTCCACCGTTACGCTCCAACTAATCACACATGAGATGACAAACGCCAAATATACAATATATAGTTACACTGCTTAGTTAATGGTGTTTTAAAAACAAAACCAGTAAAAACTAGTTAATATGTCAGATTCCCTCCTCAGCCTCGTCTTGATAAGAACAGAGAGCAGTCCGCTGGTTTCTGTCCAGACTGTGGTCAGCTGACCACTTGGTGCGCAGACAGTTTCAACTTTACGCACAAAGAACATCGTGGAGCTCATTATTAATCATACTAAGAACAATATCAGTCAGAGAATCATCTCTGATCTGGACGCTTTAACGGACCAGAGACTTTGGAGCTTCTAGCTCAGCTGATCCGCTTCTGCGGAGTTTTTCTCCCGCTGAGGGAAATGATGCGGGATCAGGAAACGATCAGAGTTCTGTCGTCTGCTAATCACGTCATTTCGTGAATTGTTATCTGATTTCAAAAACGTTCTAACAGAGAAATAATAAATGTTTCGTTTGATGACTACAAATTGGAAATAAAATTATTTTTTTCTTTGACGGACAACGAAAAAACTCTAGCGCCACCTCTCCTCCAAACTACGAACATCGTCGGCCCCTCTTCGGTTTTTTCTTTTTTTTGCGGAGGATCAATAAATAACTTATTGGTGTTTTACAACCACCAGGTATGAAGTGCTTTAGCCTTTGAGTTGCACCACAGCGCAGCACAACTGAAACACCCAGGACAAGAATTTCAGCTTGTTTTTATGAGTACAAAGGAGGCTGGTATCGCGCCTGATCTAAATCTATTTATTTATGTCACATGATATATTTCTTTTGATATATTTATTATTGTTTTTCTTCTTTAGATATTAGGTTGACTTAGAATGATTCCAAATAATGTACAGGAATAACCTGGTGCTGTTACATGTCAATCATCTGGGGGGGCCACTGGGGGGGGCAATCAGATGACAGGGGGGGCACTGGCCCCCCTGGCCTCCCCTCTGGCTCCGCCACTGCTCATTAGTAAAACTCAGCTTCTGAAATCTGCTTGGCGAAAGTCCAAATTTACAGTGACATCTGGTGGTGAATACGACACATAACACCACATTCAATTTCTAGTCTTGAGACTGAAACCTTTACAATTTTTGCTCTTATAGTTAAACCTAATAAAACGTGTTTAGAGCTGTAAAAGTTACACAACCTTTCCAGAAAAAAAAGACAGCTCTACACATAATGAATATCTCCATATGTTTTGTGGTGGAAATCCAATGCATGTATTCCATGAAAAACAGAGCTTATTATTTTAAGAGTCATTGTAGAAGATCCATTGAGCTTATGGGCTGCAGACCCCTGTTCTAGGCCATTTTGTCAGCTCAGTTCAAATGGGTTTAGCTTAAATTATGCTTCCAGTAGTGAAGGTTCTCTCTATTTGCCAAAGCCTTTCTTAACTAAGAAACTTTTTTCTGCTACTTTACAGGTCCTGGTGAACTGTGGCAATCAGCCTGAATGGGAGTAGCTGACCAATCTTCCCAGAAGTGACCTGAATCGTTAGAGCTGGGGGAAACCTGCTGCAGTAAAAACACCCACTGAGAGCAAGAGAAAAGCTCTTTGGAGCTGGAAACATTTTTGTTAAGTGCCCAAATCCTTTCAACAGACTTTTCAGTGCTGAGGAGCAAGTGACTCTCCTTTGAGGTTCACCCACACGATGGTGCCCTGATGGAGGGCTCCAGTATACCATAAGGGGTCACTGTGGTCAGTGGACCTTCATTTGATTTATTACTTCTTTTTTTTTTGTTTTTGCTTTCTAACCTGATAACTTTTTTAGCTTTTTATGCATGAAGTCATTATCTGCAGAGATGTTCTGTCTAACCAACAATTCACTGTTTTCTCCTGATGACACTCTGGGGCTCATCCTGGGTGACCTTGAGATGTTTCCAAGGGACAAGGGATAAAATGTTCCTCAAGCGTAAGCAGGACTTGCCCTGGAGTCTCCTCCCAGAGGAGAACAATAGGTTGTTGTTATTTATTTTGCATTTACATTCAGCGTTTTTAAAATAAAACGATTATACGTTTCTACAATTTAAAATTGAAGTTGTGTTTATTTATTGTCTAAAAGTAAATCTAAGCGGACAATTTTATTTGTCCCCCAAGACAAATGCCTCAGCAGTGACAAAAGTGCTGATTTTATTCTATGAGATAATTACCTCATCATCATAATATGTGCATCTGAAAATATTGATAGCAGGGTTTCCATGATTTCCATAGTTTTGGAAACCTTTTTTCACAAAAGTTTTAAAATATTTTTTTTTTTCTTTGTATCCTTCATATTTCATCAGTCAGGTCTGTTGAGGGGCTGCACAGTGGCGCAGTTGGTAGAGCTGTTGCCTTGCAGCAAGAAGGTTCTGGGTTCGATTCCCGGCCTGGGGTCTTTCTGCATGGAGTTTGCATGTTCTCCCTGTGCATGCGTGGGTTTTCTCCGGGTACTCCGGTTTCCTCCCACAGTCCAAAAACATGACTGTCAGGTTAATTGGCCTCTCCAAATTGCCCCTAGGTATGAGTGTGTGTGTGCATGGTTGTGTGTCCTGTGTGTCTCTGTGTTGCCCTGCGACAGACTGGCGACCTGTCCAGGGTGTACCCCGCCTCTCGCCCGAAACGTTGGCTGGATATGGGCACCAGCACCCCTCCCGACCCCACTGAGGGAAAAAGGGTGCAAGAAAATGGATGGATGGATGGAGGTCTGTTGAGGAGACGATGGTGAAAAGAACAAAGACGTGTCAGGACATCCTCCAGGACAGCAGGAGGCGCTAAAGCACAAAGCCTGAGAGGAAAAACAAATTGAGACATTTAGAAATGAGAGGAGCAAACTACTTTAGTCATGTCTGACTGATTAGTAATCAAAAGAACAAAAACAAATTACACGTTTAAATTTTACCTCTTCCATTAAAATGTATCACAACAGAAATTTGTCAATAAAATATTTATAAAGTATGCAATGTTTGTAATATATGCACAAACAATAGATTTCTATGTCTCCTTACCTGATGTGAACATTTTCATCATTGTGTCCATTTTCACTGCCAGGCCCCAAACAAATACCTTCTTCCTCCAGTTAGCTCCGACAGTACAGAACATCTGCTGACAGTCGTAACATCTGAAATATATCAGGACACATTTTTAAAATCCCAATATAATGCAATATAATGGGTACATCATAGACTGTTTTGAAGTGCATTTTTCACATTTCAAAGACTACTTAAATCGACACCTCTTTTAATAGAAATGCCCCTTGTTTCTTTAAAACTGTCATAAAAAGCATCATATTTCGTGTAAATTATGACGAAACAGAGTGTATCTATAGTCCAGACTCCAGAGATAATGGCTGTCATGCTCACTTTTCCATTGTGGCTGTCGATATTGAGTGGAATGACGCCATCTCCACTGTCTCTGAGCAGGAAACTCCCATCTCAAGCAGGACCTTTTTATATGAGAGAAACTCTTTGTCCTGTCCAAACACACTGTCCTGGTAAACCTAAAATGGTGCAACAAGTCAGAAAGAAAGGACGAATTTTAAATAATCACATAATAATCACAGAAATTTGACTAGCAAAACAAGTCGCTCCGATGCTGCGAAGTGAATCATTTTTTTCTATTGTTTCTGTTTTGCACATGACCTGTCAAAACAATGAAAGACATTTACTTGGTCTTTATTGACAGATTAGGTTTCTACCAACAAATCAAGATTCTGATTTTAGATTGCCTCAACTTGTTTGACTACGTGTCAGTCTTATTTTAAATAAAAGACACGCTTTATAATGTTACATAATTTAGTTCAGAGTTATAATTTAACCAAAAGAAACACTTGAATATAAGAAACATATTAAATATTATGCATCCAATGACTGAACCAAAAGCAGTAAATAGAACCAACAAATAGAACCTGGTGGAGCCTCTCTTGAAGGACTTTTTATTTTGAATGTAGAAGTTTTAGGTTTTTCTGTGGATAATGTCTACATTTCTAATTTCTGCAAATTTACACATCGCACTTTACAGTCTTTAATTTTTTTAAACAAAGGCCTTAGCAGTTCTATTAATTTTACTGTCACTACAGTATATATGTGTTATGCACCTGTTGGGTTTCCCGGGTTACTGACGTAAATGGCTCTGGGATCACACTGCCTCCTAGCGGTCATTAGGGCGCGGTGCAGCTCTTCCAGGTCTAAGGCCCATCCTCGCTCCTCCGTCAGCCTGTAGGGCACCAGTTTCACCCGCACTTCATCCAGCAGCATGGGTAATGTGTGTGGACATGGCAGGGGGGCCAACACACCAGTGTAAGTCTGTCCACTGGTGTGTTTGCTGATATGTGACAGCAAACATATCATCATCTAATTAAGACACTTTCCCAACTCAAACTGCCAGGTTAAAATATTTGTAAATTTTTTTTGTAATATACAAATGCTTAACAATAACTGATACCAATTTATTTACAAAAGTTCTTATAAAATGAGTTCACTCTGAAGGTCAAATCAAGGCTTTTCACTTTTTTTTTTTACAATTTGTCAAATCCAAGACATTCAGGTTAAGATTAAAATAATAAACTCGAGAAAACGAGAGATTTAGTGAGTTTGGGTGTTGCATAGACTCCCAGCCCCCTATTCTGTTCAATTACAGGGCAACAGTAGGGAGGAACAACTCTCTGTTAACATAATGAAACATCCTGTAGATGTATTATGATGTTGCATGAGCAGCTGTCTGCTGACGGTGTCTGAGAGAGACAGGAAAGAGAGAAAGACAAACACTGAAGCAGTGAGCTTTAGCTGCGGGGCCTGCAGCGCAGCATGCTTTAATTAAAATTAGGTTTTTCTCCACTCTGGTCAAGTATTGATTATCAGGTTTAAAATTCAAAGCAATTTTAGGATGTTTTTTTGTTTAGGTGTTTTTTTTCTATGCCAAGTTTGTATCCTTTGGATCTCTGTCAGTGATGTCTGTCCTGGATCCGCAGGTGAAAAGACCGAAGACGTTTCAGGACGTCCTCCAGGACTGCAGCGGGAGCTGAAATGCAGAGTCTACAAAACAAACAGAAAAAATATTTAGAAAATGTTAGTTTTACATCAGATAGATAAACTCCACATGACTGAAATCTATATTATTACATGTTCATTAGTTAAAAATAGAACTTAAAAGAAAAATACACCTTGGAAGATCATAAACCAGATTTAACAAGGTCTTTGAAAACTAGAGTTAATTAATAATACAAGTCATTTAAGTCTAACATAAACATGCTAATCATCTGAAATATTCAGTCCTCACCTAATGTGGTACTTTTCATTGTCATGTCCGTTCTCAGAGCCTGGACCCAAACAAACACCTTCCTCCTCCAGTAGCTTCTTACAGTACAGAACATCAGCCTGCAGCCCTGATCTCTGTCATATAACAGACTTATCAATTATTGACGTTTTACTAAAAAAAATAAAAATGTATGAAAGGCTCGGTCTATTGAGTTTTTGGTAACATATTTAACTTTTTTTGTTTTGTTTGAAGCTGACCTTAGCCTCTTGTATGATTTCAGCAGGTAAATGCAGACGAGGATAAAGGAAGACTCCGCCCATCGCCGGCTGGCAGCTCATCCCTGGAACGCCATTTAGAAACTCACATGCTCGTTGAGCGTTTTGGGTGAGAGTTTCCACTTTCTGAAGAATTTCCTTTAATGAATAAAGCAAAGACGTTAAGAAACAAAGATACAATAGAAGAGAAAGCACACCTATATTTTAGGCATATTCCATTAATTTCTCAGTAGCCTATATATAGATGATGTTGAGTCCACTCAATCTATTCCAAATCTAGCTGTGATGAATGAGATTGCTATTCAACCTGAACATCTTATATGTCTTATGCGTCCAAACAGTGCATACCCTCAGAAATATGCATTTTGCAAATATGCACTTAAAAAGTGTTCTCCTTACCCGAGTAAATACTTTATATGAAGCATCACCAGGTGATGGTGGACTGACCATGATTTCCAGTGCCAACTGTGGTAAAACTGGAGGGCTGGAAGGACCCTGCATGCTCGTTAAAAAGTTTTTGACCAGCAGGTCCATGTTGATGACCTCCATATAGCCTCCTCTCAAACCACACCTAAACAGAGAAATTACAAGTCAGAAAAGGTCCACCTAAATAAGATAAGACAGATATATTATATTAATAGCCATAAATATAATTTACTAAACAACTAACCATGAAAAAGAAGAGGAAAAAACAAACAAACTCAAGTTTCACGTCCGGGGCACAGGGCATCATAGACAGGCATACAGGACCATACATAGACATTTAGATGTTTTAAAGTTATTTTTCATTCCAGAATCCCAATTTTGACACTTCAAAAAAACCTCATTATTTCTCCATACAAAAGTTGACTCATTAGTTATCAAACTGGAACTTTACAGACTAATCAACTAAAAAAAACGAAAAACACAACATAGGAGAACGCCTGGAGTGTAAGTATCCGATTAAAGGAAAAAGTTTCTCAATAACCATAAAGTCACTTAAGCAAAAATGCATTCGTGTTGCTGTTGAACCACTGGTCACACTCACTCTCCCATTGTGCCTGCCGATATTGAATGGAACGACACCATCTCCACACTCTCTGAGAAGGATGCTCCCATCTCAAACAGGACTTTTTTGTATGAAAGAAACTTTTTGTCCTGTCCAAACACACTGTCCTGATACACCTACGATAATGTGAGAAGGTGAACGAAAAGAGCCAAATTTTTATTAGTAAGACAAACAATTAGCCTGTTCAGGGTGTACTTACCTCTTCCACTAACAGAACGAGCCGCTCTGATGCAGCGAAACGAATCACTTCTTCTATGGTTTTTAGGTCTTGTACATGACCTAACAGAACAAAACACTTTTCATTTGCTTCAATGAAATAAAATTTGGGAAAAAAGTTAATTACAAATGTTAAAGTGAATCTCCCAGCAGGATGAATAACTTTGGTTCTAAAGTGCCTGGTGGTGGTGGTGGGACTCTGAGACGTCTACCTGTGGGGTTTCCTGGGTTACTGATGTAAATAGCTCTGGGCTCACAGTGCCTCCTGGCGGCCTTCAGGGCTCGGTGCAGCTCCTCCAGGTCTAAGGCCCAACCTCGCTCTTCCAGCAGTAGGTATGGCACCAATTTGACCCTCACCTCGTCCAGCAGCATTGGCAGGGTGTGTGGACACGGGAGGGGGGTCAGCAAACCTGTCTGAGTGGACCCCTGTCCACTGGACAGCAAGTGCAGAACCAGCTAAACGCAGCCGTAGATAACAGAATAAAACATTTAAAGTTGCATCATGAGGTATCTTGCCTATATTTCAGTTCCAACTGTCATACCTTTAAGGTCCTCTGGGAGCCGCTGGAGAAGATGATGTCCTCTGGATCTGAAGCCACACCACCGTCTCTCCTTGTGATGAACTCGGCTACAGATTTCTGTATTTGGGGTATCCCACAGGAGGAGGCAGAGTAGGAGCCTGCCATGGTCAAATCGATCAGGTTTTAAAGCAGAAACTGCTAGAAATAAATCACACGAGATAAATATATTTTACCCTACCAACACTGCCTCCATTACAGGCACCCAGCAGCTTCTCTGCCCTCTGACGAACATCCACAGGAAAGCTGCTTTCCTTCAGGAGCTCGGGGTACAAGCAGACTGCCAAGACCTGAGAAAGCAAGCAGAAGGTGACAGGCTGTAAAGACAAACTCAGGGAAACTGTTTGTCTTAAAAAACTAAATGAAAAACTAAATGCTTAGTACCAACCTGGCGAGCAAACGAAAGGGGCGGCATCCCGGCCCTGTGGGGATCCCCACAGCTGACATCGATTACCCTCTGAAAAGGTTTCTGCTCACCCTGAGAGGAGAGGAAACATGCCAAAACTTTCACAAACTCTGTGACAGTGTATGTTGCTCCCTACTGGAGCCTAACCAACTCCATGTGATTAAGCTGGATCAAATCAAAATAGAACATGCAGGTAGAAAGCATCTAGGTTAAATATGAAGGAAAGAAATCAAGTTGCACAACTCATCAAACATCACAATCAGTCACATCTCATGTGCATTTATTCCACCTGTCTGAACTCTGATAATATTATGGTTTTGTATCAGACCATAAACTAACAAGACTCATATCTTAATTGCTGTCCTTGAAGGATTATGACCAAGCAGACTTTAATGCTCTCTGTGTTTTGAAAGGACTTCAAATGCTAGGCTAATGAAAGCTTCTACATTTACAATTTTCTGAAGCCTGAACCACACAAGGAGGAACCTGAAATTAAAGACTTAAAACAGTTAGGAATACATTTCAAAATGGAGACTCCTATTATTCAGTAGTATGTAGGTTAATCTCAGTTAACTCCATTAACTATCTACAGAGCAAGTTAAATGAGCCATTTAAAATGTGTACAGATAAAAATCTATGAAGATCTGAGCTTACAAAATAACACTGGCTGATATGGTTTCCTTCAAAGAAAAAATAAACCCTGCATTATGAAGAAAAGTGTAACTGCATAAACAGCTGAGTATGCTTTTGTCCTCTAAAAAGTGTTGATGTTAAGCATGAACCTTCAAGATTGTGGTTTGATTAAAGTTTAACCATGAAGCTATCAGACAAAGAGCCTTTTCAAACAGTTATGGCTCCAGTTTAACTTTCACCTCTCTATAAACTTTGGTCAATGAATGAAGCAACCTACATATTCAGCTTTTACCTCATACGCCTACAGCTGTTATACATTTCTTCTACACTGTTCAATATTTTATTCTGTTGTACACTGTAAAAAAAAAAGTCAGTAAATTAACGATAAAAGACCAACAGTTTTTGACCGTCATATCCAAAAACATTTCATTACCGTAGAAGTTACATGGAACTACCGTAAGTCAAAACTGGTCAACAGGTCTCCAACAGGTCTTGGATATTTATCTCGTCAATTATTGACGCGAAGGGGGCACCCGATGCGTCAACATGTGACGCTGAGGGTACCTGCCCAAGCGTCAACATGTGACGAGTTGGGAGTGAGAATGTGTTGCCTGTTGGAGTTGCTAATAACTCACCTGTGCGATCTGCTCAGTGATCCGTGCAGCCAGGCTCTGCAGGCTCACAGGGTCTCTGATCCCAAGGACCCTCGGGTTCACATCCTTCATGGAGCTCATCTCGGTTCATCTGACTGAGGAACAGGGCGACACGCCAAGCGGGACGGGAAGGAGGCGTGTGTTCAGGAAGGCAGAACCTCTTGTTGTTTATCCAGACCAATATGTTTTTGGCTTTGTAAAACCAATTGGAAGAATTTTATTTAATTGCATATTTTAATACAATTTCATAAAACTGATTTTTATAAAGCTTATGTAAAACATAAAAGTTTTATTTCTTTGTTGAATTTTTTTAATCAGTTGTCTGCTTTGTCACAAATTTGACAGATTCATACAGAGGCTCCAATCAAATCCTATAGTTCTGCACACTGGCTCTTTCATGTCTTGCAGTTTCTCCTCAACAAAAGACAAAGAATCTTCAATTTTGCAATGAATTCCTTTTACTGTATCACACAGTGTGAATCCAAATGTTGTTTTTAACTCTTTGCTGATGTTTCAGTCATTTATCAGATATGCGTTAGATATATTTCAGCCACTTTGTTCAACATGTGTCCAAAAATAATTACCATAACTTTTGTCTTTTTGTAGTATGAGACAATAAAAGGACAAGATTAATACATTTAAAAGTATTAAAATAATTTATTTAAAATAAATAAAAGCTGTAAGCCCATTATTTTCATGTGTTTATTTTTTTAATCCTTACAGGATAAGTTTGAGAACAAATTCTGATTTTTAAGCTGTTTAGAAAACATCAGTGCATCATACAACAGAATATTTAGGTGGATGTCAGGAGAATGGAATCAACATTTTGAAAATGAGAAAAACAACCAACTACCAAATTTACTTATCAGGTGAATAGAAAGTTTAGGGTCAGCAAAGAACTACATAAATATTTGCATTTTCTTCTATTGTGTATTTATTCACATAAGCATTATTTTATAACAGTCAAATTCTTAAAACAGCTACTCTTGTTCATATATTTTCATGGTTTTCTTATCACAATCCAAGCAAGTCTGAAAAGCAGTTCACATATGCATTGTGTTTTGACATGGAAGCGAAACCTAACAGTAATTTTAAAAAGGATCCAGACTTTTCTGACTAATAAAAAGGTAAATACGTTTCTCCTTCAATAAAAGCTTTTTCTAACATTATTCTAAAAATGTCAGGAAAGAAAACAAATATCATTTAAATATGATCTTTCTGCTTGTCTGATGTGGCTTTGGTGTATTTCCTCTACTGGTGACAGCTGGTTGCTTCTCCGCTTTGTCCTACACAATTCTGTTAAGTTTTCTGTCAGAGAGGCGAAGGTGGAAGGAGGAAAGGCGAGACAGAACCTCCTCCAGCGTGTCAGGTGGAACCAGAATACATAATCTAAAGCAAACAAAAGAGATTATGAACCATAGTATTTTGCACATATTGTCTGGCTCCAGCTCAGCTGGGTTTTGTCTCATCTTGTTTCCTACCTGAGATAATGGCTGCCACTTGTTCCATCGTCTCCTGCACCTACGATCAAATCCTCCTCCTCCAGTAACATCTGGCAGTACAACACATTTGCTTCCAGTCCCAGCGTCTGAAAACAAGGCCATGTGAAAGATTACAACAAAAAAAATAAAAGTTTCCAACACAAGACCAAGACAGCAGCTACAAGGAAAACCACAGCATGTTTTTAAAATGTTCAACTAAAGTGTATGCAGTCAATTTATTTATGCCCATTTTTGTGAAATACTGTTTACTCTTACTCTTCTGTGTTGTCGTTTTATATCAGTTACAAATTCTACACCTTATTTTCTCTTTATAAATGGGATTAGCGAAAATGTAATGAAATTAAATGTCATTAAATTAAATTAACAACATTGGCTTGCTCCTTGATCTCAGCTGGTAGATCCAGATGTGGGTAGAGGTAGATTCCCCCCATCGCCGGGCGGCAGCTCATTCCCGGTAGATCGTTCAGCAGCTTCAGAGCCCGCTGAGAATTTTGGGCCAGAGTGGCTCGAGCCACGAGAGTCTCCTTCCAAGAAAACATCATCCAATAGAAGAATATTAGAAAAGGAAAAACATTAGTTGCTGTTGAGGCTTTGGTTTTGCTTTTACATGAACAAATGTGTTATATGAAGGGTCGCCCGGACTGAGTGGGCTGAGCATGAGATCCAGTGCAAGCTGTCCTGTGACTGGTGCATTGATGTCAGTGCAGAGCATGGTGTCGACGAAATGCATCACCCCTGGGTCCATGTTGACCGCCTCCATGTATCCTGCTCTGAGGCCACACCTACACACAGGTCACCAGGGGGATGAGTAATGGAAATTAGAGCTCAGAAAACATGAAAATCCTGTGGGAACTTATTTAATTCTCAACATGTGAACACAAAAAAAACTGTCACATTATCAATTTCTAAAATGAAATTAAATCAGCGTGAACTTGTGATGTCTTAGCCATTCAAGGTAGAATTGTTAAACAAAAACAGCTTTCAAAACTATACTGCTCAAAAAAATAAAGGGAACACTTAAACAACACAATATAACTCCAAGTAAATCAAACTTCTGTGAAATCAAACTGTCCACTTAGGAAGCAACACTGATTGACCCGACTAGGGTCCCCGTTGTCAATCAGTGTTGCTTCCTAAGTGGACAGTTTGATTTCACAGAAGTTTGATTTACTTGGAGTTATATTGTGTTGTTTAAGTGTTCCCTTTATTTTTTTGAGCAGTGTATTTTAATGGACTATTTTGAAAGCTGTTTTCATTCTCATTATCAAATTATAAAATATTGAATTTCATTTCATTTCAATTTAATGTCATTACCGCTTATTTCTCATGTACCCTCTAAAAGAAAAGAAATCAACCGAAATAGCATTGTTTGAAGACTATACGATTATTTTCCATTACCAGTGTTAAAACAATATACAATTCTCAAAACCATTAAACATAAAAAACAAATCATAAAAAATTGTAACAAAACAACTACAACTATTATTTCTCAAGATTTAAAAGATATAATTAAAGTATAAATTAAAACACGGTGACATTATAAGATTTGAATAAAGCATTTGTCCATTCTGAGACAGGATGCATCATTTTAACTGAAAATAAGAATCAAAGTAAATATTAAAGTTAATGAATAAAAATAACTCATTTTAAAAATGAAACTATTTTCAATCATCTATACAAAAATAAAAATTAAATGAATTACAATTAAACAGTGATAATCATGTTATTCCACTTAGCACATTTTTATATATTTTTTTATTTTTAAATTGTGGCGTCTGTACTTATAAAACTGCATTATGCATGATATTTTTCATTTTGTCACCAATATTAATATTTTTAAAGGAGAAATATTGAAAATGTATCTTCAGATTTGAAAAAGAAAAATCATTTATATTATTTTTCATAATAATAATAATACATAAATTACTATGCTTTGTCACAATACTTATTTATTAATATATTTTTCATTCAATCCCATAAACTAAAGATTTTAAAAATAACTAAGATTCAAATATTGAAATAAAACAAAACATTTATGTAAAAAGAAAGTTGAATTGAGTTTGTCTCAAAACTCCAAGCCAGTTTTTAAGTCAATAGTATGGAAATCATTCCCCATATTTTACTGAGATTCTCTGAGATCTGACTTCAACTAATGAGGAAGGGAAGAGAAACTCACTCTGCTACACAGGCGCAGGATAAAGAGTGAAAGGAGACCAGCTCCACAGTGTCTCTCAGATGTTCGTCCATCTCAAACAGAACCTTCTTATATGAAATAAACTCTTTGTCTGGTGCATAAACACTGTCTTGGTAGACCTAGAAGGAAAAGCAGAACAGCTCAAAATATTCTCCTGATTCTGAGGAGACATTTTATCATCACCTCATCAACCAGCAGAAGGAGTCTCTCCGCTGCTACGAACTCAATCACTTCCTCTATGGACTTCCTGTCCTGCAAATGTCCTGAAAACAGAAAACAGCAGCTTCCTCAGGGTTGATAACGAGCTGAATTTGGCTTGCATACAGTGAAGTGTGCAGGCCGCCTGCCTGTAGGGTTTCCTGGGTTGCTTATGTAGATTGCTCTGGGCTCGCAGCGCCCTCTGGAGGTCGTTAGAGCTCTTTCCAGCTCACTCAAGTCGACAGCCCAGTTTTCCTCCTCTATCAGCCGGTAAGGCACCGCCATCATCCCGGCCTCGTCTAGTAGAGGAAGCAGTCCGTGCGGACAGGGCTGAGGGATCAACACGCCAGTCTGAAGTCGCCCTTCCCCTCCAGACAGCAGCTTTAATATTACCTTAAAACACAATGACAAACTTTATTCTCCCATCGGAATTTAGGCAATAATCTAACCAATTTTGTTACTTCGATTTTAATAACTCAGGATTGGTCAGGTGCTTTTAATGTCCTTCATAGAGAAGCAGAAGTTTCTGACTTGGGAATAGGAAATTTTGACAGATATATATTATAGCCTGATCTTTTTACTTTTCTTTTTCTTGATAATGATTACATTTCTTTTGAGGTAGTTCCTGTTGCTCATTTCTGGAACCACACTAGAATTTGCAAATGTGCCATTTTTCAGATGTGGGCAAACATTAATAAAATTGCAGAAGCTCTGCTCTTCTTTACGTCAGGTCATCCACAAGCGTTTTGTTGTTACAATATCCTTTTAAAGTTCTTCATAAACAAATCTTTGTCTTACCATCACGGCTCTCTGAGCTCCAGAGGATATAAAAATGTTTTTAGCATAAGCAGGAACACCTTCATCTCTTTTCATGATGAATTCGGCGATAGTTTGTCTGATGTGAGGCAGTCCAGAGGAGGCAGTGTAGGAACCTAAAGATCAGAATAAACAATCAGTTAACTCATTAAACCGAGTATTAGAGAAATATTTAAAACTGTATCCATATTCTGAGCTATAATTAGAAGATGGCTGAGATGGATGATACCGTAAGCAGTTTTTTCGGGGATATTGTTTGTTTTGTTGTTTTATATATGTACAATTTATTTACGTGTGTACTACTTATGCTGTGTGTGACAGTATGACATTTTTTATTGTTCGGTTGTTGCATCTGATCATGTACTAGAAGTTGCAAGATGGTGAAAATAAAACTCATTTTTATTTGGTCTCTCTTTCAGCTGAGAGAGATGACGACACAAAGACTATCAAAAGCAACAAAAGAAATTGGCCTTTATAAACTTGCTGGATTGAATTTCTTTTTTCTTAACCTCTAGTTTAAGTAGTTTTCTTTATTTTTCTGTGTTTTAACTTTTGCATATTTAGTTGCAGCACTTTGAGCTTTTAAAGCCTGCTTTAGTTAGTTACTGTAAATGATGGGCAAATCAGTTTTATGTCGACAGCACAAGGAAGAAAGCTCAGTAAAATTTGGGTTTAATAAACGGTTTTGTTCATGTTTTGTTTTTCAAATCCTCACCCACACTTTCACCATCACAAGCCTCCAGGAGCCTCAGGGCTCTTAGCCTGACGTCCAGAGGAAGATGTTCATCACTCAGCAGTTCAGGGCACAAACACACCGCCAGCACCTAGAAAATGGCATCAAATTCAAAGAGGAATTGAAGCAGGAAAATATGACATATGCATGATGTTGATGATTGTTTAAAAAAATTATTCTTTCCTGATTGTCACACATTACATTATTCACAATTAGGAAAACCAAAATTATTTTTGTTTGATTAATACCAGAATAAGATTATTTTCCAAACAATATTTTGTTTCTTTCATCAAAGTCAAGAATAAAGCATTTTCTTTTTTCCTTTTACACTACATTACTGTGGTCAGGTGAAGCTTCTCATGTTTGCTGGAGTTTTGGTCCATTCCTCTTGACAAACTGTTATGACTGAGTCAGCTTGTCTTACTCAAACGCACCTTTCCAGCTGTGCCCACTAAATCTCTAGGACTGATATCAGGGTTTGTTGTGGCCAAATAATATTTACCATTAGAGCTCCTAGATTTGATGAATCCATTGGTGTTGATGAACTCATTGACAAGATATCTGCTTTTGGGATCGTTCACATTAGGAGTAAATTAAAAAAGGATTTTTGTCTGAATCAATTTAAGGAATATAAAAAAACTCACCTGGCGAACAAATGAGATGGGTTTCATTCCTGCTCTCTGGGGATCACCTGAACTGACGTCAATCAGCTCCTTGAAGGATTGTGGCGCCCCCTATATGCGAACATGATATAAGGCGGCACATCAGTTTTAAAATACATCTCCTTTTCACAATCCATTATAGGCTTAAGTGCATTTAGAGGGATTTTCATATTCAGGTTTTCACTTCTACTGCACTTGGAAGCAAATATTAGATTGAAAAACACATTATTGTTGATTACATTTGTTCCACTCTTCTTTACGATGTGCCTCAGTTAAATTTGCAGACATGACTTTCTGCTCAGGACTCTCTTCGGTTTCAACCACAATGCTTTATTCAGGTTAAGTCTGGACTTTAACTAGACCATTGCAATACATTAATTATTTTTTTGTTTTCAGAGACTCTTTTTAGGATTTGATGCAATTATTTTATATTTGTGTTTTCTTTTTGTGGCAAATTTTCAGTTGTTGGACACACTTTTTTTTGTCTCATTATTTATTGGCCATATGATATGAGATTTTTTTTACTTTGTCTTGACATATTAAGCCTTTGGCTGGAAAAAAAAATGGTTTACTGTATTTACCATACCTATCAGTAATTCTTACTAAATGAAAAAAGATGGTTGGGCTTACCTTGATGATGTCTCTGGTGATGTTCTCAGTCAGACTATGCAGCCCACTTTGAGATGAGAGTCTGATCCCTCTCACTCTGGGATTCACTTCTTGCAGGGACGTCATCAGCTTTTGCATCAGATTGTCAACACTTCTAAGATAAACAGCCTTTGTTTCTTTCAAGGTTTGAAGTCTTTGCCGTAACTGATCTAAATTACATTTAACAAGAGCTAAATGTAATAGCTCTAAATGTTTAGCTCATTCCCAGATTCATCCTTTTAATGTTTGTTTAATAAACTGCGTTTCTGTTTGTTCAGCCAAAAAAAGCATACATCTAACCAGGTTTGATTTAAACAGGGACATCCGATAGTTGGCTAAAACTTATCAAACTTAACAGCTGTTAAGCTCACTTTATACTATGGGAAGTTGTTAAAGTAAGCCAACTTAAATGCAAAAACAAAAAACTTGAGTGCCAGAATTATAAAAAAGAAAAACATGCAACTAAACTTCTGCAGGTTATTTGTTTAAATATACATTGTTGTCAATAATGATGGATTATATTTTTTAAACTAATCTAATGAAATTTATATAACGACTTATTCTTGATGAAAAAAAAAAGTCTAAAGGTTTTACTGATTGATCTCAAAACATTGACAACTTTAAATCTAATTTTAATGAACCATGTGGGTCTTGAATTTAAATAACATAAAAAATTTATTTATATATATTTTTTTAAATACTTAAACTTAACTTACTGAGATTTCCAGAAACTGCTTTCTTTACTCGATGTATTTTGTCTGACAGCTGCTATTGAGTTCTTGGTGAAGGTCTCTGGACTGCTGTTCTCAGAACATTGGATGAATGTTTAGCTGATATATAGTTATATATTTATCTGCTCTCTAACTTGTTTGATGTATAATCTTCTCAATTATTTCAGTTGGACTTACAACTGAACTCTGAGCTGGACTTTAGACAATGTTTTGTCTGGTTTGTTTTCACCCTTTTGGAGGCCAACAGTTCTGCTTTATACAGCAGGGACATATTGAGGTAGCAAAATTTACCCAAATTACAAACAGAAAAGCATCAGATGTGAACATCTCTTAGTTTTTCATATTGACAAGAAATTAAGAGTCAAAATTTTAGCTGCTAATAACATTTAGGAGAACTGGAGTTAAAGATTAAACATGATCTGATCCCTTTGCCAGACCATTTGCAGCATCTAAAGCCCATTTTTCTGACTTGATGGGTTGGAGGTGAAATGTTATCAATTGTTTACAGCAGCAGAAATGTATGTGGTTTTAATAAATCACTCAGCTGCTTTACATCCATCGTATGTTTGTAAGTATTACCTTAAAGCTCCGGCGCAGTCTTCTGACAGGTAAACAGGTAGGGATGTGTAAACACTCATATTTCCATCTGTGTGATGAAATCTCCAGACCACATAATCAAATAATTAAGCAAATTTCTTAAATCAATACTTGGCTCGATAAATAATCATCCTCCCTTTATTTCATAGCTGTAATTGTTTTACCAAATAAAGGCTCTGTCTTCTTTCTGGATTTAATTTATTCAGCTTTGTCTTTATTTGGCATCGTTAGTTTTTTTAACTTGTCCAAAGCTTATTTAGGAGTCAGACTGTTGTCATATACAAGTCATTCTCACCTCCAAAATGACATATGGTCCACATTATGACCTCTGTGAGTTGAGACACATATGGGCCCCATAGGTAAACGTTGGTGAAAATCTGTTCACTTTCACACAGGCAGATAGGTAGTTATTTTCTCTTTCAGACACAAACTCGCTGTAGAAATATACATAAAGAGCTTTATTAACTGGAAACTTGCACATAATTTGTAATACGGAGTATTAATACTGGACAGTAAGCATAGGTACAGGGAGAGAAAACACAACTGGAGTCAGGTTTTCTAAAACACAAAGGCTGTAGGCCGAGAAGATGACTTTTGCATAGAAGTCCCAGCACAGTACAGCGTACTGCAGGGAGGAAAGAGAGGATTTTATCTAAGAAAACATTTTTTTAAAGGGAGCTCCAGTTACACAATATTAATTTTACCATAAAGTTACAGAGAGCATCCTTCTTGTAATATGTTCTTTCACCTAAAATAAGTTATGTACACAATGATCAGTTAGTCAAGGGTAAAGTAGCTCCTGATGGGTGGGTCAGACAGGAAGCCATGCAGTAATCAAACCTGCTTTTTGCAGATCCAGGACCAGCTCATCCACATCTGTTGATTAGAGGCAGATGATGGAGGCTGATCCCAACCGGGTTTATTAGATGTGTTGCGAAAAACGGGGAAAAAACCCCCAATAACAAATCAAAAACAAGTGCTCTACTAGTTTTCTGTCATAGCCCTTATTTGACTTGTGTGTAATGGTTGACATCCAGGGGGTGCCCTTTCTTTGAAGGTAGTATGAATTAGTATAGAGCCCTTACATGTACTAGAAGACGACCTTCTTCTTATGTGTTTTGGTGAGGATTTGTTTGACATTTTGTGCTCTTCTGAGGGCCTTGTTCATGTTATTGCCCCAAAACGACTCGATAAGGAGACTTCAGTCTTTAGATCCCTTCCTGATTAGTGGTCTGAGCCAAAAGAGTGCATTCCTTCTCCAGTTTTTTTTATGTTTCCCATAAAGGAAAAATTTCCAGTTCTACCTAAAAGCAGTTCTTTGTCTTTCTAGCCAACTTTACAAAGTTTGACAACAAGGCACATACAGGATATTTCCTCTTTGCTACATGTGCCCACAGCTCCCTTTGTACATCCAGATATCAACATTTTATTCACTTTTTGTGTGTAACCTGAGTTTTCTTCTCTCTTTCATCTGGTTTTAAATTGTAAACTCTGATACACAGTAAGAGCAAATGTAATATTTAATTTTCACTTAGTTGAAAACTAAAACCTTTTATGCGAGTCAAACTCTTCTAAAATCATTATATGTTCAGTTTTAGAAATTTTCCACAGCAACGAAAAGCACTTCTATCCGTTTATTACCTTACCGTTTCAGCTGTTTTCATCAAACCTTTAGAAGTAGCTCCCACAGTTTGCTCTTAATATGTTTCAGCTTAAATCCTGACTGTTTTATAGCTTAGTTTTATGTCTTTAGTCCATGAGATGTTTCTGTTTGTAATCTTTTCACTCTAAGTGCTTTAATATGTCCCACTTTGCTTTTCTCTTCTTGTTTCAGATTGCATGTCGCTTCTGTAGAGGCAGCTGCTACACAGCGTGCCAGGCACTGTGTTTGTAGGCTAGCGCTCTCTGGTGGTCGGAGTGGTTAACTGCGCTTGGCTGCAAACTGCTGCCTCAGTTTCTCCCTCCTCTTCTTCTCCATCAACCTGGAAAACAAGGAGAAATTTAGGATATAGACAAGTTAGAATTCAAAACATTTACTCAAACAAGAAGGTAAATATAAAAAAATAATAAGAAGAAAAAAAGGTGACGTGGACAGAATAAAAATGAATCCTTGGTTTCTTTTTTCAAACCACTTTTGAGTTATGAGTTCTATTTATCTGAACATCACAACTAAAAACGGTAACAATAGAGAAGCAGCGTTAAAAACCTTTGCTTTCTTATAACAGCAACAGATCATTTGTATGAACTTATTAGCTCCATATATCATTTTAGAGAATTTTTTATGATGTTGCTTCAGTTCATTAAAGTTTCACTCTAGTGGAGTCATTGCAACACTTTGATTTTTTTCTTTCGCGTGTTTGTGCTCAGAGGCAAACACAGATGCTCATTTTTCTAAAATAAAATTGGCATTTTATTTTAATCCTGCAAAACAAGTCATTATTGTTCAGTCTGTTATATCTATATTTAATTGTCCTGTGATCTGCTTTAACATTGCTAACTGAGGGCAATGTAAAAGCATTTCCCTCAGTTGCAGCTCCAGACTGATACAGAGCTTGTTGTTTGGTAATTTTTTTAAGAGCTTCATGGTCTCAGGTTAACTAAAAATGATGCTATTGAAACATACATCTTATGGTTTTGCCTGCTCCGCCAAGCCTTCAGAACTCAGTAATTGTGGACAAGATGACCGTTCTGACAACAGATGGTTTGCGGCTGCTCTCCATCACGGGGGCATTGTGATTTAACAGGTTTGCAAGTTCAAACATCTTGTTTTCCTGATGACACACAGAATGTTGTGCCAACAGAGAGCATCAAAATCTCAGTGCTACTTTGGCATTTTAAGGAAGTGAAGTTTTCAATATTTACATGTCATGCAATTTATATTTTACTCACATTTTCAAAGTATTTCTGCATTCCACTCGATTACATTTTTCATGACATTAGAGCTACAAAAAGGGAATTGCAGTTTTTGTCCTGTTTTTCATGTTGTCTAAAAAGTAATCTGATTTTATGCCGATGTCAGGAATGAACATTCATTATTTCTGTATGTTTCTGTCCCTTCTGATGGTGCGCCATCCGTTACCGGTGGTTACGAGCCTCCACTAGCTCACTCAGCTGGTCCTGAGTGGCCCTGAGCTCCTCCACACTCTGCTGGTAGCTCAGATCTGCGGATCCCGACCTCTCCAGGAGAGAAACCCTGGTGGACAACTCACTCGTCCGATCCCTCAGCCGCTCGATGGATGTGTACATGTTTTCATCGTCTTCTTCCTGCAGTCGCAGGCAGGGCAAGGAGAGCAGAACATGAGAGGTCATGTAAGGTCAGTGTCATGTAAGGTCACAGCAGCGAGGAGATACTGATAGATATTTCTATAGTTGGCAAGCTTTAAATTTGAAACCTGAAATAACAATGAACACCACTCTCAGTGGTAATTAAGCCAAAAGTGTACCAAAGTATATATATTTTACCTTTAAATAAAACAATCTCTGTCTATAACAATGTTCTACACCGAACTCCTTAAGTGGCTTAGCTTTAAACCATTTTTTACAGAATTGTTTTAAAATTCTGTAAAAAAAAATAAAATCTATTGAAAACCTTTTGCTATCCAATTCTTAATTGCTTATCCAACAAAATAATCAACAGATCTGCTCTACACAGTACTGATGTTAAGTCAAGCAGAAAAGGCCGAGCTTTAAATAAATGATTAAGTGTGGAAGTGTACACAAAATAAATGCTCATTATTGTACTTTCTTTATTAATATAATTATATGTTTATTTGTGTCATTTAAAGTCTCTCTATATGTGCATAAAAAGGCTTAAGTAGTGAAATGAAAAAATGGCAGAACCTACCAATGTCTTTATCTGATTATGAATTAACAATTATTAAAATAATTATTGACACAAGAAAGAAGGGAGACATAGCAAAAGGAAAAAAAACAAAGGAAGGGAGGATAGAAATAGGGAAGAACAGCATGAAAGGAAGAGAGGAAGGACACAGTGAGGAAACGCAAGTTAGGAAAGGGAGAAAGAAGGAGGGAAAGATGGGAGGTATTACACAAGACATGAAGAAAGAACATAAAGGAGTATACAAGGACACAACATTTCAACAACAGGAGAGGAAATAAAGGCTGGGAACACAAAAAACATTTCAACAATCTTCTTTTTCAAACTTGCGTAGCGATGCAAAATACTCAAATAACCTTTAATACCTTTCCAGGCTGTGGAGGAAATCTGTCAGATACAATCCCCAAAGATAAAAAAGTGACCTTAAATAACTAAAATTTGCATTTTCATACATTGTGTCTGTAAAAGCTTTAAAGAAGCATTTGTTGCATTTGAGGGGCAGAGGAGCAGCACAAAATGAAGGGAACCTCAAGAATGAACCGATAACATGTTGTGTCACTTATGACAGAGGTATGCTTTTGTCTCAAATGAAGTAGGCAAGAGAGAATTCTTGCGCAAATATTTAATTCTTTCAATCATTTAACAAAAATACCGCTGCTGGAGTGATGTTGTTGGTTTACATCCAGCATGAAACCTCACCCAGGTAAAAACCTGCACCTACCTTTGCATTGTAGATCTCTATGTGAACCAGAAGTGAGGCCAGCTCCAGCTCCTCACTGTAGCTGTTCTTCAGAGGAACACTCCTGTAGCCTAGGAGACGGAAACATAACATGGAGCGGGACGTTAATTAAAAACACAATTTTCATCTGATGCGTCGAGGGGGGGGGGGGGGGGGCAGCGGCTCACCTGTCCGCAGCAGACGGACCGGATATGTGGCCTGTGCCAAGAAGTTGGGATCACTGAACATGTCCTCTTCAAAAACGGTGAAGCGCAGGAAGGAGAAGGTGGGGTTGTGGATGTCGAACACAAACTGCCTCTGCACCCACACAGGATTCAGACCGTTATCAGCTGGGAGGGCCGAGAGGAGGAGACGGTTAACGTGTCGAGTCAGAGCACCGAGACAAAACGCTTCAGACGCAACGCAGCAGCCGCCTCACCTACGACGTCAGTCTTGCATTTAAAGCCGTCGTAGTCGGCTCCACAGATCTCCACCTCCACGAAGGGACAAACGATGCTGCGGCCATTTTTCGGCAGATGGCGTGCTCCCAGAACCTGATTGAGACAAAAGTTGAAATGTTAGGAGATTTTCAGGTTTTTCTTGTTCTGCTTCTCATCAAACATCTTCTTGAATGGCTCCAACTACAAGTCAGGCTGACCTGTAGCTGGAGGGTGATTGGCTCAACATGCAGTGTGTCCTTGTCAAAAGGATCAAAGGTATCGTCTCTCATGATGTCAGGTTGGGGGACGAAGCCACTGCTGCCTCCAAGCAGGAACAAAGCCTGGTTCAGCTGCATGGGTTTATCTGCAAACAAGCATTTTGAAGAACTCTCTGTTTTCTGATTGACTTAATGTGAGATTTGCTCCTGAAGCAAAAGAAGACGCCGACCTGGAGTTTGGAAATTGAGAGCAACCAGCTGGGAGCCGCAGAGCCACATGGGCAGCGGGTCGTAGTTGGAGGAGTCCAGTCTCTGGCCTCTGGGATAAACTCTGGACAGCTGCCGGCGGTTGTACTGCAGGAAGCGCTTTCCTCTGGCGCGAGTCGCAAACTTCTCCGCTTTTGTCTCCGGGAAGGAAGACATGTCCCTGTAACAGGCACGCTCAGTCCCGATTTCTGCAAACGGATAGATCACAGAGAAACTTAAACATAGAACATTTAACTATTTTATTTTTTTAAGTAATGATGTTAATTTTGAAGCTCACTGTCTTCATTGAACGGTACCGGCCGGCAGTAAACCACAAGATCAGACAGTTCAACAGCAATCTTCTTCCTTCTCTCCATTTGTTTCTCCTCCTGCATCTGTTGCCGTAGAGATCAAACAAATTTAACATCTTCTCATGACTTGTGAAATGTAGATTTTGAACCATGTATCGTTTTCTTTCCATTAGTCAAGTCCCTAAATGACTTGACCAATGAAACAAACACTGAGGTTTGTGATTGTAATGTGACAAGACTTCATGAGGCATCAACAGCAAAGCACTGATAGTTGCACAGAAACATCAGTGTGGATGGTGTTTGTAGGTGTTTTCTGTGTTGCTGTGCAGCGTTGCACTGACCCGTGCATCAGCATTCTGTGCAGCTTCTCTGATTTTGCCGACCCAGCAGTTGAGATCTTCCAGACTCTCCGCTGCCACGTCCAGACTCTGGACCGGGTGAGAGCTCAGGTGCTGCGAGTGGATGGTAAACACAAAGGGCCGGGAGTTCTTCCCGTCTTTATGCACGGCTGGAGGGAAGGAGAGAAACAGGAGGAGGATGGAAAGGCATTCGGTGGGTTTCATGTTGAGAAATTGTTTTTGGAGAGAATCTGGGAGCTAAAACACTGACATAAGAAAATCATCTGCAAGGTGCTACTGTAACAGTAAATTGAAGGTGTGGGATATTTGCAAAAAGTAATGCTGGGAGCCTCTTTAATATAGTTTAAGATAAGCTTTAAATATTACTGTTTTTGCTGAACTAAAAGAAATACATAATTCTAACAAAGATTTACTCACCAACATTGCAGGTGGGTACATCGATGAAGCCTTTCAGGAGATTACCCAGAGGACTGTTCTCTGTAGACTGACAACAAAAAATAGGAAAAATGTGTTTTATTTCCAATAGTTAAATGACGGCACGAAGATCTTCGGATGTCAAGTTCAAATCTCGACTCACTGCTTCATCCACTTCTGTGGTAGGAGAGCTGGACACCTCCTCCACGTAGTTTGCAGGAAACCACAGCTGCTTCTTTCCTCCGTAGTCGCCTCTCCACCTGAATGCAGCACACAGCACGTCGACGTTGACGGACTTTTATATAAAAACAAGTGACCTAGAGGAAGCTGCATAGCTGAGCACTCACCAGCCGCCCTCCTGCTTGTCCACGTTCAAGATAAGCGCTTGTTTGGGGAAACAAAGCTCATCTTCTCTCTGCGCTCGGTAGTCATACAGAGCTTTGACTGTGCACTGAAATGTAAGGTAAAAAGAAATGTTTGCAGTTAGACTATGAGCAGAACATGCCTCTACAAAACAACGGCCCTTCTTTTCTCTTTATATGTCTTTTGGGATTTTTACAGATGTTTTGATGAAGCTATTGAGTGGCTTCAGAGATGAGTGTTATAGTGTGTATGATCATCTTTTCCTGGTAATAGAAACTGTCATACTTTTAGCATTTGCAAATAATTATTTTACCAAAGACACAAACTACTACAACTACCAATCCTGGTTCTCCAGGGTCACTGTTTTACTTGTTTACTTGCTGCTGTACCTAAAACATGCAGTACTGTAGGCGCTACAGAGTCAGTGTAGAGGATTAATGCTCCAGCTCACCCGCGCTGTGGGCATCTTGTTGGCCTCGACATAAAAATGAGGAGTTCTGGCCTCATACAGTGCTCCATAGTCAAGCTCCTGAGAAGACAAATTAAACAGATTTTAGCACATCCTCTAAACATGTGGGGCTCTGGCCTACCAGTGTTCCAGTTTGGTGTTTATATGTTTTTTCCTCTTTAAAGAAGCAGATTGACATTTCTGAGAGTTTTACTCCGCTTTGATTCAGAAATGTGATTTTACTCGTAGATTCCTGCCAAGCTGAAAAGTCTTAGTAAAAAAAAAAAAAAAAAAAAATGCTGAATCTAATAGGACTGAATTAATCCAATAGCTAGACAGCATTTCTCATCTCTAAGACTCTAAATAATATGACAGGATGTTGTGGTTGACTAAATGTTTTGATTCAAACATTTTTAACTGAATATATCATAAAAAATAGGTCTCAAATTTTAAAAATTTAAATATTGATGACAAATTAATGTTTCATTTTTCATTTTGAGCAATGTCTTACCACGGTGCCCATTCGGTCCAAAGTGTCTTCATTTATTGGGTAGCGGAGCTTCATCTTACGGTACAGAGGATGTTTCTCATAATAACAGACTAGATCCACCAAACTCTCAAACTCTGCCGAACCCCCCAACATGAAGAGACGACCATCCTGCTGGATGCGACAGTGTTTGATCTTACCCTCCGCCCTGCAAGCCAATAGAGAGTTAACTTGTAAAAAAAAAAAAAAAAAAACACACACACACACACACACAGAATAACTCAAGAGAATTTCATGAGCAGTACTGTCCATGAGACTATTGAGTTCAAATGTGGGGCTATGTTGATCAGTTACCTAAAGGAGATGGCGTAGGAGTTGTGCTCGCTGCGTTTTCGCACCAAGAAAGCTCCGTCTCGGGGAACGCGCATCAACATGTGCTCAGCTTGAACACGGGACAGGTTGGAGTGGTACCACCTGGACAACAAGAGAGGCTATTATTTTCAAGCTATTCTGTATTTCCACTTGTCTACCATTTAGTTTGTTTTAAAAAGGGAATTGTTTGAATTGGTTAAAATGTTGAGAATGTCCTATCAATCAATCATGTTTATTTGTATAGCACAATTCAGCAGAACATCACTCTTTGTTTTTTATTATTATTATTTTTAGTCTAACAAGGAAAAAGTAAAGTATTGTTTACTTTTTTTTATAAATAGGAAGAAACATGGTGTCAAATGTGACTGAATTTAAATGCTTGGTTCCACCTTAAACTCAGATGTTATGCATTACATTTATAAACTATATTGCTTCATGAAGTCAGTTACTATATATTAACAGTCTTGAAATAATGACTAATTTTAATGAACAAATTTGGGGAGGGAGAGAGCGAGATTAAAAATAAAATATATTTTATGCAACTTTTCTATAGAAAAATCTCCTCCTACATTATACAATGCAAAGAAGACAATGTATGTATTTTAAGGATGTACTAAGTAGGACAATACACATATTTTCTCCAGTGGCGAAGTTTCCTGGTCTGAGTCACTCACTCTCTGCTCTCGTGTGCATTGGGTTGCGGCACGGGATTTTCCAGCCTCATTTCAAACTCATTGCAGCGCAGCGGCACCTCTCTGTAGTGGCAGATGAGATGGTAGAGGCTGTCAAACACAAGGTTGTCTGTCAGGTAGAATCGGGTGGAGCCAGACTCCTGACGCGAGTGGATCCTGCAGTGCTGCACCCGACCAGAACGCCTGGAGGAGGAGGAAAAGTAGATTTCCTGCTGTGATTGGCTGGATGAGAATCCGATAGCTGTAATCTTAACCTAACGTGCACCGCTTTAGTTGCCATTGTACCAAGTTAAAAGAGAAATGACTAACCAGAAGGACAGGGTGTAGTCTCCGACAAACGTCTCGCTCTCTCGCACCAGGAAGGTGCCGTCTTTACCCCCGCCTTCACAGTACTCCTGGAGCAGCTTCTCTGCCACCTGCCGACCGTCGCGACCTCCTCCCAGCTTCCCATGAAACCAGCGCTCTGCACAGTGCTGCTCGTTGTTGTTACACTCCTGACAAAGCCCAGAAGGGGGGAGACATTAACATTAAAGATGTCAAAAACAATATAGACTTTTTACTGGATTAGTAAAACCAGATTATCTCCTTACCTCCTTTAACATATCTTCCTCTTCTTCATCAGCTGTTTGGTAGCAAGATGTCTCCTCTGAGTAGTAAATCTTATTGCTGGTCAAGACGAAATAATGTGGTGTCCAGGTCTGGAAAGTACGCAAAAATATTTCAGCAAACATAAGTTCAAGTATAAGCAGGTTTTTAGGAATGACTGCAGTGTCAAAAGGAAAATATTAATACTGAAAAATTGTAAAAGGCCTTTTGTATTTTTTTTTTCCCCAAGAAATTTTCTTTGAAATATAATGCCATATTCATTCGAACTGTATTTTTGTGTCATATTTTTTAATCTTGTATTTCATACTAGCTTTCTATTCGCTCTGAGCCAATCAGGCGAAGGCCACAGCGAGCTTCTGCCTCTTTTGTGATAAAAGCCTGTTGAGGTTTTACCACCTGCTGCTGTCCTTGCTTTCACCATTAAATGTTTTCTTATCCCATGTAAGGTGAGAAATTTCAAGAACAAGAATAGCAATAAATGGGAAGATATTAAGACGAATGAAATTGCCCTAAATTTAAAAGGCATGCTACGTTTTGTCATATGACTTTTTTTTCTCATTAAAATGGATTTCGTTTTTATACTTTTGTATTTCAAAAGTTATTCAGTTTTCAGTATATTTTCTTACATTTGTTATTTATTTTTTGCTGCTTCAATCGTTGTGGTAACTTGAGTGTTTCTTGAATAAAAACAGAAGTGCTCACATGGTCGATGGGGTCCTCGAGGTACAGGATGCCGTTCCTCAGTGAGTTGCTGATGTCGTTTTCAGAGTAGCTAGCTGAAGTCACCTCTTCATACAGGGTTCCTTCCACCAGCTTTTTGTGCTGCAATGAAATAATTAAAAAAGAGACTCAGTAAGCAGATTTCCTCTTTTCTGCTTAGAA
The DNA here is from genome assembly GCF_904066995.2 of Poecilia reticulata. Taxonomy (NCBI): domain Eukaryota; kingdom Metazoa; phylum Chordata; class Actinopteri; order Cyprinodontiformes; family Poeciliidae; genus Poecilia; species Poecilia reticulata. The sequence goes on along the minus strand of NC_088833.1, from coordinate 11,433,770 downwards.
ATTTCAAGGAATAAGATTCTTCACCATAAAGAATTCATGCAAAATTAACAGGCTCGTTACAGATTTAAAAAAAAAAGTCTTGTGAATATGGAGAGTTCCATTTGACTCGTGGTCAGATTTTTAACATTTAAAGACGTTTTTGGTCTCAAATAGGCATCAAGAAGTCACCTTGATGAGGATCTTCCTGCGGAGCTGGTAGGGTGAAGGAAGCTCGTCCGCGTTATTGTCAACCGGCTTTGTGAGCAGCAGCTCTCCAAACACCTTCTTGAAGTGCGTTGCCATGTTCCTCTGCTGGACCACGCTGCAGTGGTCCTCAATGGATAAGATCACAGGATACCTGCACAGGTATAACAACGGGAAGGTGAACTGAGCTGTTGGAGAGGGTCTTTGTTTGAAAATGTTGTTTCGCTCATATTTCGAAGGTGATTTTAGCAAACATAAGGGCTGAAGAAGGTCAGCCGAACTCACTCGGATGTGACAAAGGCGTGTTCTTTGATGGTGTACAGCACATCCAGGAATTTGATCTTGGAGGTTAAAGTGTGGCCGTGGTAGATGATTGGCAGATCATCTGGTCCATCCCAGCAGTCCACTGAGAGCACAAAGCAGAGAATCAACATCGGCTCTCAAAGACAGAATCAATCTCCCAACCCCAACAATTACTAGCAGCTTTAAAATGTCTTCCTTACGTTCAATGCAGCGGCAGCCCATCCTAAGGCAACGAGCGTAGGCTTCGAGAGACGACTCACTGGAAAACTGATCACCTGTCAGGTACCTGAAAGACCAGGTAACAGATGCTCATACAATGTGTACAGGGATAAAACTGAACAGAAAAAAATACCAGTAAAAATATAAATTATTGTCTTAAGATCTCAAAGTAAAGCAGCTTCTTCAGAAACAATGGTAATTGGTAGTTTTAGCTTAATGCACATAATATTTTCCTTGAAAATAATTTAATTTTAAATATATGATTACTAAGAAAGTTTTTTTTTTCTATTATTGTAACCGATTTTAAACTGTATGTTGCCAAACTAAACAAAATAAGCCGAATGTTGCAAATTTAAAAACATTTTTGGTTGAACAATCAAAGCTAAAATCCCTTTTGGAAAACCTTGAGAATTGGGGCCACATTAAAAGATGAGAAATAAATAAATCTGAATCTAAATAAATCTGAAAGCAACTCTTCACAATGAGAATACAACTGTATAAGTTAATGAAAACTTTCCCATAGTATTAATCTAAAGGTTATTTTGTTATTTTACTTTTGGTAGTTCATTCTTTCAGATTTTGAATAAACTGAGTTTAATCTACTCAGAAGATTAAGAGATCTTCTGAGTAGATCTCTATTACATAGAAATTAGCCATAAAAATATGTAACCTTATCCATTTTCTTTTACTTTTCATTTCCTTTTGAGTTATGGGCCTGGTTATCTTACGTGTTGTGTGAAGAGGAGATCCAGTACTGTGACAGAGGCCTTTTCATGTCGTCAGGGACAACTGGTGAAAGTCGAGGGTCTGCCAAAGTGTTTTCTTTTGAGAACAGGAAGGTAAGGAACTAAAAAACACAAATAAATGTACAGTAAGATGGTACAGTCCTTCAAATATATCTTGTGTCTCAGAGGGTTTGTCACCTCATTCAGCTGCAGCATTGGTTCAGGCTGAGGTCCTTCTCTCATGTAGGTCATCAGAAATTCCCTGACTCGACTCAAATCTGATGCCCAGGACTCCTGAAATAAAGACAAAGAAGAAAGCTGAGGCAAAGCAGGCTTTACGGATTTTTGTTTGTGTGATTGTGTCTTGTGCTGATGTGCACTCCGTACCCTCTGGTCCATCTGCAGAAACTTCTGGAAGTCGTAGAGGGAGATCTGACAGAGCTCTGGTCGATCCACATTTCTACGAGTACACCAAACTTAAGATGTTAAACCACAGATGTGTGAAAGCTGAACAAGAGTAAAGGTCAGCTTTCAGAGAAAAGAGATGTGATACATTAGCAGACTTTTTCCTTTGGTTGGGCCAAATCTAATTACACCACTTTCAAGGTAATGCCTCTTAACATTAGGAAAATGTTTCTCGTGCACCAAGCAGAAACAGAAACAGTTTAGTGCCATTAAGACAGCACAAACACATGGAAACATTTTCTGAAATACAAGACTGCTGTAATAAAGACGGACTGGACAAGTACACTGGGAACACTGGGGTGTGAAGGAGGAGAAAACGGAGGTGAAGGTGGAGGAACTCACCGCAGGGGAAAGGAGAGATCCAGCTGCTCAATAATCTGAGGAGGTAGAGGGAAGGACCCAGGTGAAAGGCAGGTGTGTGGGGGTCAGGTGAGTCATAAACACCAGAGGACAAAATGAGTGCAGAGGTGGGAATTGTCAAAGTATCAGTGTAAAACTCACTAAAGAGGGATTCAGAACCTGTTAACCTATTTGTTTCACTTTACGTCATAATTTAGTCTTTGAAAATTCGTGCTTTTCGTGCAACTTTTGTCTAAAACTGTCTGCCAGGCTTTTTATGAAATGTGACTATTAAAGCAAAACTGCTTCCGGATTAGACCGAGACTTACACTCCTCTGAGCGTCAAACATAAGCGTCCTGTAGAGCTGTGCAAAGTTGAAGTACAACAGTTCATTCTTTGCCTCCACCTCCTGGAGAAACACAGAAAACAGGAGTTACGACACAAACTGGAGCTCGGCTCAGTTTCAAAGAGATCAGAAACAAAAAAATCATGAAGCATCTGGCCTGCAGTTTGTCTTTGAGAAAGCGCATGTTGGGGACTCTGTAGTTGATCTGAGGCAGAAGAGCTTTGACATCTTTCAATGTGATGCTGCAGAGGAAAGAAAAGATAAGTGTCAGTCATACTATCACACCGTCATTAATGAGTCACCAAGAACAATTTAAAAGACAACAGACTTTTGCTGTAGACTTTTACAGTAAATATCCTTAACAGCTGCTTTAGGTGTGACTTTATTTGCCTCTAACGCTGCATTTTGATCAAATCTTATTTTTAATGGTGCTTCAGGTCATCGAGAGTCACAAAGATTTTGTTCTGATCAGCTTCTTTATGCTTCTATCAAAGCATATCGATCAGGTCGAGGTGTTGACCATGTCTTAATGGAGGATGCCAGTAGGTGCATATGCTTCAGTTAGTCACACATTTTGTTTTATTGAAAGAACAGCACATGGATAATCATTTGGTAATTAAGTAAACACATGGTACAGTCAGAACCAGAAAGAGGAAGGACGTTCATAAAGCAGGTGGAGGGAAAAAAAGTCAGTTCAGTCCTCTGAACCAAAGAGGGTTTTTCAAGGTCATCGACCTGGATCTCCGCTCACTTTGAGTCAGGTCGCCTCCCAGGGCTCCAACTGGCTACTGTTTCTATTTTCACAGAGGACAGGAAGTTGCCCTCACCCTATTCTTTCATCACATCCTGCTTCTTATCAAGCCGTGACAGGCTGTTTGTCCTGGAGAGGCCGACACCAAAACAGAAGCATGAAGTCCTAACATGTTCTCTGATGACACCCAGATCTGGTTTTACCTTCACTTTTGCCAACTGTTGCAAAGCTGCAGCATTCCTCACTGGCTGCTGTTAAAACTGAGATTGGGTGTTGACATGCTTTGCGGTGTCACTCACCAGCCCTCGTGGTTCCTGTCCATGACTTCAAACTGCTTCCTCAACCACCTGCAGAGACGGAGGAAAAGGATGCTGACTGAAAACTGATCTGAGCTAAAATGTTTATAGGAAAGTAAGCAGTACCGAAAAAGAAAAACAATCAGACTTGCAGCTAGTTTTTAATGCACTTTTTGTTTTCTGTCTGACTCAATGGCGGAAGAGAAAGAATATTTGATTAATGCTAAATAAAACTAACAAGTTTCACCTTCACAGTACAACTTACAACTCACAGTAACATATGTTGAGTGTTAATTGCATGTATTATTTATGAGTTTGTCTGGTTACATTTTTGCTTTTGGATGTTTTAAGCACAATTAATTGTACGTAGAATCGCAATAAAACTGTAATCAGTTGTAAAGCTGATACGGTCGCCACAATAATAACAGCCGGGCAACAAGTTAATGAATCAACCATAGGCCCAGATTACTGGCAGACAGGTGACATGTCTTGCATCATTCAGCAGCTTGAAAAAAAAACTTTAAATGTCTTTATCTCTCCTACCGGCTCATCAGCTGCCCTTTTGTGTTTTTGCTAGCAAGGCTCAACATGCATGGGGCCTGTTGTCCTTTAAACAACTCAACCTAAAGATGATCCGAATGAAATCCGTTAAACATCATTAAAATCAGCTGATGGACCCTTCCTAAAAACAACTTCAGAAAAACAGACAAAATTAGCCTTTTCATTTGTCTGCTGTTTGTCTGCTTCACAGCCTCGTGGTGTTTTCCTGCTTTCACCCCTGACGCCAAAAACAGCCTCTGAACATTCACCAGTAATAAATATTTTTTATCTCCAACTAAATATTTGTCTTCTCTGAGTCCATGTCCAGGCTGCCTCTTCCCTGCTGCAGCCAGACGACACTAAATGCATCCAGGGTGGGGAGCACTGATAAGTACTTTAATGACTTCAGAAACATGTAATTTTATTACACTGCAAAACCTACCAGTCTGTCAGCTCCTGACTGGAAGGTTTATTTAGCTCATTAATGCCAGCACCCTCCATATTTATTGGTGCCTCTGCAAAAGATGTGCCTAAAATGTAATTAATCATAATTAATCCAGGTTTTAGGAAAATTCAGTCTTTAAGTGGGGATGTATTTTATTATTGCTTAGGCATGGAGAGTCCAATACTAATGTTTCTATTATAGATAACTACTGGTCTTAAAGTTAAAAATAAACAACAGCACAAAGCTTCATCAAGTAGTTTTCACAGAAACTGCTATGGCATATTTTTGAAAATCGAATGGTTTACAGACCTTTCTATTTGCTGTGGTGCTGGTGCTCTCTGGGTATCGACCATCAGCCAGTTCAGACCAGCGATCCACATGTTGACTTCCTCTTCACTGTAGGCTGACATCACACAGAAATAAATATAGAATAAATCAGTAGTATCCATTAGCAAATCTTTTGGGACAAAATATTAGCATCATTGACCAGCTAAGCAAATCATAACTGCCTTTACATGTTACAAAATAAACTAGTTTGGCCCCAATAGAAAACCATGTGACACCTCACAGGCCATCATCAATAAATCTCAATTCTCATTACTTGGCTGTGCAGAAATAGTTTCTAAGATAAGTGTGTATTACAACCCAAAACCTTTATTTTTCTACATTTGGTAGAAAGAAAAGACTGTTGTCATTTTTGATGAGCCAAAGTTCAACATCAGAGGAAATACTCAATCTTTGGTAAAGAAACAAACACAGACAAAAATGTATACACAAAAACACATTAGATATTAAGTAGCTTTTGAAAATCACTTGATTAGTGTGTGATTTGTTTTTACTTAAAGATTCAATCAAGATACCCCTATGCTTATGGAAATTGCAGAACTGAAACATAAAACCATGTGAACAACTGTTAAGTGTCAAACCTTTGCTATCTTTGTCTAACACCAGTGAAGTCATTAATAATAAATTCTCATTAGATTTCAGGATACAAGCAGGGAGAGGGTTTATTGAGCCAAAGCATTAAAGTGGGAAACTTAAGTCATACTCTTGGCTTTAGACCAAACCAAATATACAGACTCTGGAGCACACCTGATTTTTAAAGATTTCTTAGGTCAAGAAATAAATCTACAAAATAAAAGCAGCAAGTTTTGGGACCTTTAATCTATCCAAATTTATGCTGACCTGCCAGGCTGAGCGTCCGCAGGCGAAACTCGAGGCCATACAACACGATGAAGCAGTGGGCCGAGTCCAGTTTACGAGCCTCCTCCGGGTACCGCTCAAAGTCACGTGAGCCTTTCCCCAACCGCAGCTCCCGGATCTCCCGTATGTCAACTGGGGGAGGAAGAAGAGGAGGAGGAGGAGGAGAGAGGAAGGATAGAGTTGCATGAACACAAATATGTTCAACCATTAATCACACTTTGGCACGTTGTTCGTTTCCGTGCCAAACACACAGAAACCTGTTGCTGGAAAGCTGCACAAATGGTCACTTTGTGAGCAGGAGACCAGAAACAGATACACAAACGTCTCAACCGTGGGCTGCAGGAAGCGTAAAATATCTGCAGACATTTTTAACTGCACGAATACTTTTCAGACTCACGAAAAGACCTGAAGTTTTTATTGTACTGGTACTGTACTGACCGGTAAAAGCTGTGTCAGTGGGAGGGATAGGTTTTTTGTTGGGTTGTTTTTTGTTTTCAAAGTAATGATGCAAGTTGCTGCAAAATAAAACAATTTTCTATATTACTTGTTTAAATTTATTAGAAAACTATAAAATGTTCATTTAAGGACCTTAAGGACATTTTAATAAGAAAATATTCCTAAAGCAAAAAGATGAAATCAATTTTAAGTTTGGCAAACATCTTGATTTGTTCATGTTAATGTATCTTTATGAAACAATCCTACGAAGTATCACATTGTTTGGTTCTTTGACCAATAGATGGATACATGGATATCATCAGCATACACAAGTAGTATGCTGATGATACTCCTTTAAGCCTGATAAATACAAATCATTTGCTTAGGCTACAGAACTGAATTGCTTAATAACAAAGGAAGGCTTCTATGTCTTTATGTATTAAAGACATTAGAGTCTGATTAACTTAGTCTTCAGCTCTTAAACTGAGATTGTAATGTTTGCACCAGAGCGTCTGAAAAACAAACTGCTTATTGTCAGTTGATAACTCTGGATTGTGTCCTTGATCTCATCTTTGGTGTCAAATTTGAGCAGGACAAGCCATTTAAATCCCAAAATAAACATATTGAAACATTTGAATTTTGAAGCTGCACACAGATAGATTGTGCCAAATTGTGGTATCTGTGTGGGCCAAGCAACAACCTTGGGTATATCCTGTGTCAGCAGTGTGGGTTTGCTCTTAGCCAGATATAAATGTCTATGTCTAAATCAGCTTTCATAAGATAGGAGTCTATATTATATATATATATATATATATATATATATATATATATATATATATATATTTTTTTTTTGTTTTACCAAAATATATTATGTGTTGTATTTTTGTATTTTAAGTCAAATAACCTTATAATGTGTCCATTGTCAAAGAGTCAAAGTCTGACAGTGTGTTAGCAGTGAGTGAAGCTGACTCTGAAGGGTTAAGGTTCAGGAAGCAACCGCAGAATGTGATGTAAACTCTGGACTCTACTTTCACACTTGCAGCAGTTGACACACCCACAAAAAAAACCTCCAGCTTATTGACATAGCAGATGTCCAGTGCAAACACACATAAACACACTCTCATAGACACTCAGCACATTCACACACGGCTGAACGGCTTTACAAAAGTCCCTGAAAACAATTTTCCACAAGTGGAACTTCTTCTACGTAAAATCAGCGACTTTATACCTTTTGGCCACTGAAAAACACGTCTTTACAACTTAAGTTGTTTATTCAGCAGATAGCAGACAAGAAACAAATCATGTTCAAATCAATGTGGGTTGCCTTCAGGAGGTTGTAAATAATCCTGAATCAAAGAGACAAGAGTAGATCTGGTTCTGATCTGAATGGTCTCCATGTGCAGACAGAAGGGAGAATGTTTGGCATGAGATTAACTGAGAGCATCATCTTCTTCACATGGTGGCTGGATTTTAGTTGATCGTTTTAAGAGATCATTCTTTGATCTCCATTCAAGTGTTCAAAAGCAGAAATATAATTTCATATTCAAAAAGGTAAAAAAAAAATAATGTATCACTTTGTTAAAGATAAACATTGACATGCACTGTAAAAACTATTTTTATGTTAAAGAGGCAGTGTTGAAATATTTAAAGCAGTTAAAACAACAATTGATGTTTTCCAATTAATTCTGGCTTGTATTTCTCTATGAAAAAGTTTTCAAATTTATTCAAACTGCACAAAGGTTTCCGTTGTCTGTCCTCACTTCCTGTCTAGTTTAATAACTAATCGTCTCTCTTGTGACGGCACCAAAGACAGATTGTATTGCTCCATACATGGGCATAAAACAGGTAGAAGCAGTTGGGTAGACTATTATTGCTTCAACTACAAAGAGAAGAATAACAGTGCAGGAACCATGGATGGTTAACATGAGGAATAAAAAAAGGGGAAGATTCTTGCAGGTCAGGATACAATGTTCATGTTTAGAGGGCCTGAGTCAAAACATGCATACTTCTGTAGCATCATCAATTTATTTAACCTTTTGACAAATTTGGTACTGTACTAGAAAGCATACAGTGTTGTGCTATGAAACTCTCTCACTATTAAAAGTAATATAGGAAGAAATACCTATATTACCTTATATTCAAGATTTAGTTCTGAAAAACATAAATTAATTTAGTTTCCTACCAGATTAAAACTAACCTAAACTCATGCATTGCAACTGAGCAGCAGTTTGATGGCTATCAACTGTCTTCCTCAGAGTAGAGTCAACTGTAAAGTCTGGTAATGTAAAGCATGCGGTCATCTGCATACAGGTGCACTTGTAGGTCCCTGAAGTGGACCTACAACTACTGCAGGGACCAAAACTGTCCCTGAAGTTGTAGGTCTTTTTTTGCATTCCCTTTATCATTTCCTGCCACTGAGTTTGGGCGTTGGACATTGAGGAAAACAGGCTCTCAGCTCACAACTCCTCCACTTCACAAAAACACACCACAACCTTTTAATCCTGGCCTTTGCAGTAAACATGGCTGTGATAAGGACACAGCACTGCTTCAGCTTCCAGGCAGACATCACCTCTAATGAGCATGAAGGGTCAGAACATGAGAAACATACAGATGACTCAGATCCGATGTTCTACACTAGAATGTTTCCTTATCAGAGCTGCTTCATCGGCAGCTGTCTCTCCCTTCTCAGTTAGCTCTCAGTGCTAGCGTGAAATACAGCTTACGAAAACAGCTGCATGTTCTGTTGACCTGAAATTGCCAGCTGCTCATAATTGCAGAGTATTTCCAGTGAAGTAAACTTGTTCGTGATACAGTTGGCCACATCGTTCCCTGCCAGATGGCACCCCGAGTTTAGACGAAGTCCAAGAAATTCAATCAAACTAAAGAATTACAGAGGTTCTGGTGGAAGTGAACCCTTCAAAAAGTGTCCAATGATGGACTTACATTTGAAATACAATTCTTACATCTTTTATGCTTATATTTTGGAATAACCACAGCAATCTTCACAACTATTGTCCCCTCCCGGGACAAAAAAAAATTGCAAAGAGCATTAAAAGAAATTAAGCTTTTACTTCAGCAACAGAATGTCAGTTCTATTATCATGTGGACAAAAACTTCTTTGGGTCATAGTCCATATGGCTTGGGGCAGAACAGCCTGGTAAATCAAGTGCTTTGCTTATTGGCTTTGCTTTTTCACCATAACAGACTGGAGCAAGGTCCTAATTACTGCAGCCGAGGCCCCTGTCTGTCTATTCATCTCCCACTCTATCCCACAAAACACCAAGCTACTTGAAGTTCTCTGTTTGAGGGAGATAACACTGATTTTATTCAAATTGCCATGTAAATGCATTATCAGCATTTCTTTAATCTAGAGAGCTTATTCACAAACTGATAATATACTGTATCCTGTGAGAATAATTTGATGACATATGAATAACCAGAAGTGGAAAAAAAGCATTGTGTTACTGGAGCCATGAAGTATAGTTGAATATGCAGCAGCGATATTGGATTTTGTACAGAGGGTTGCTAAAAGACGCTCCAACTTTTCATGTCAAAAATCTCATATCAGGAGTGTTCCAGTTCCTTTGTCAAATGTACAACGCAGAAATTTTAAATTCCAGAAACAAGTGTAACACAATAAATCATCAGCATATTTTTTACAGCTTACAACACATGAACTAACCATCAAAGGAGTCATGCGTTGCACTTTTACAAGGCATATAAAGCTCTGTTACTGTTAATATCTGTCTTCAAGCTGATTTAGAATAACAAGAAATGTTTCCATGAGCATGAGGACACAACAATCTTGGACTACCACAAAATACACTGAGTAAGTCAAAAACTGGATTTCAAGGTTGTTTTCCAATGTGCAAAATAAAGTATTTAGCTAAATTTCACTGATGTTAGTTTAGCTTCTGTTTGTAAGGACTTAACTTTAAATTTCATATGAACAAAGAGCTAACATTAACTGTGTCCAAAAGTACTCATTGCACGAGTCAAACCACTCGTAGTACCAGAGGCGCCTCAGTTGTGTTCCATGTCCCTCCTTCCTGCAGAAGATTCAGAGCTTTTGTTTTCAGTCCTTCAATCTGAGACGGGAAGGGAGACACTCCCTGATAACCCAACACTTCCTGTGCCTCAGGATTTTATGCATCCACCGCATGGCAAGGCACTCATCTAAAAGCAAAACACAGAACCAGAGTCTGTGTTCTTGTTTTTTTTTTTTTTTTTCATTTCTTTTTAGCTTATTTTAGCATTTTTCCTGGTGTAGTACCCAACTCTACTGAAGCTAAATCCTACTGAAACTCATAGGTCCTGGTTGGAGCTGAAGTGAGAGTCAATCCAAGTTTGGAAAAAAAAAAAAGATATCTGCAGAGATTTGTGTGTGGTAGGATAAAGCAAATATTAAAGCAAACCACAGGAAAAAGAAAAACAAAGAGCTGGCAGAGGTGATGAGTTAGGAGGTCAAACAGATCAATGTGAATAACGACCTCAAAACGCAAAAGAAAAGTGAAAGAAAACAGAGTGCGGCGAGCATATCTGAAAACAAGCAGGGTGTTTAAGTAAACGTGTGGGGGCCGGAAATTTGGAAATTATAGCTGGGAGGAAAAGAATGGAGAGATGAGAGCAGGAGGAAGCAAAGAGGTAGAACTGTAGGAGATAAAGTGAACGAGAGACCCGCTGAGTTCCTGGAATCTGCTGGAGGTTTCGTCCGGTGGGAGGTTGTTTGTAAAGGGCCGATTTGGGGTTACGAAAACGTGTGTGTGTGTGTGTGTGTGTGTGTGTGTGTGTGTGTGTGTGTGTGTGTGTGTGTGTGTGTGTGTGTGTGTGTGTGTGTGTGTGTGTGTGTGTGTGTGTGTAAAAGGAACATTTTCATTACTCTGCATGAGAATGTGTGGATGAATAAACCTGATTGGGAAATATAGTGGGGTTTAAAAACAAAGACAGAATCCTGAAAATGTTTAATTAGAGGAGAAACCAGAAATGAGACAGGAATCTTAGGAAAACCACAACTTCATAATATAAGCAGACAAAAATATTAATCTTTCAAATGAGGAGATGTGTGCAGTGGGTCTGATCAGTCAATGTGCTACATGCAGATTCTGATCAGATTCACTACAGCTGCTGACAATTCTGAACACAAGAAGAGTGAACGAACAAAAGGAACCAAAGGCTGCTCAAAGACAATCTGGAAGAAGTTTTGAATTTGTTTTCTCTGTTTTTGCTTCAGGAAAAGCTTCTAATTTAAAAAATGGGAGCGGACACTTTTCATATCCACTCTATATTCAGACGAAATGCTGGTGTATTCATGTTACGCCTGTTCATACTTTTACTATTCGTTCCTTGTCTTGAGTTACCTACATCTGTCTGATGTGAAACATATCCGACCTGTTCTTCTGAGGCCGAGGGATTATTTTCTTTACAGAGCTCTGCCATAAAGTTAGAAAGACACATGGCAGACAGAAGGAAACTCTATCATGCCAGTTGAGAATGCTTTAAGTCTTTTATTTTTATTTTTTTACTTCTGCGCCAACTTTAACTGCAACAAATCCGTCTTCAGACCACAAAATCCGGGTTGCAGACAATAGCCTCCACGCCCTAGACGGGGCGGATGGACCGCGCGACAAGCGTCTGCTGCTTGGGCCCACATCCAGCCAGGAAGCCTGAGGCCAGTCGAGGATCCGTGCGGCAGCAGCACGCCGCCGTGCCTGGAGAGTTACTGAGAGGTCGAAGTGGAGGAAGCAGAGGTCACAGGGCTGTGCTCAGTCTGTCAGCTGAAGAGGCCGTGACAGCGCGTCAGCTGAGCAGGGACTCGACCGGCCTTTCCACAACAGAATGTCACATTTTGACACGAGGAGGGGGAAGGGACAACTCTGGAAATGTGTGGCTTTGGAAGGTTTAGATACTAAAGACTGAATGGAAATCATTATTTGTTATTTTAAGTTATTTCCTACATCAGCAATTAAAAAGTCTATGACCTGGAGGAAGAAAAACCATCTGAGTGTTGTATTAAGTTCTCTTGTCTATGTGTGTGTATTTTAAGGGGCCGGTTTAGCCAAGCATAGAAAGCTAAAATTGTGAAAGAATTTTTGCTTTTCTGCTTGTTTAAATAAAGGTTAAGGACAGCAGCTCTCTAAAACAACTCAAAAGCAGCAGAGAAGATTTCTGACGCAGCAGCAACCTGCAGGACGACTCTCGTCTCTGCTACGTTTGGCTGACAAAATACACCGGCAGGTCATCAACGCCCGATATGAGACGAACACAAACCAAGCTCCTTCCAGAAAGAATGCAGCAGGAGGAAACAGTTACTGGTGTTGAGTTTCTGTCTCCATCAGCACGATTTCTGACACGTTTGAGTCAACATGACCTGGGGAAAATCTAAACGATGCACAGGAGCTTTGTGATATGCAGTGGCTGGGACGTTTATGGATTCTTGAGAACTGATATGGAAAGCATCCAACCTCCCTGACACAGGAACAGAACGCCTCGTCTCTACTGATATACTGCTGCGCTTCAGTCTGTAGCATCATCTTGTTTGCACAGCCTGGGCCTCCTCGTTGGCTGTCTGACCTGGAAATTGATCTTAGCAAAACTATTTTACAGGATGTATCGTTCCTAAGAGAGAAGGCCTGCGGGAGGAGTTACTAATGAGAAGACTAAAGCAGATTTAGGCCGTATACATTTTTGGTTGTTTAATTTCGTTGTCATGCCACTGTCCAGCCCAACTCTGAGTCCCTCAAAGCCTAAAACTAACAAGCATCCTCGCTGAGTTACAAGTGAACAGACGTCAGCGTGAAGATTCACAATCCATGCTGTGTGATCAGCCAACATCGGTCTGATGTCAACAGATTCTCCAACCTGAGCCGCTGACCTGCGCAGCTCCTCCCATGTCTGTGTTTCCATTGACCATATAACTGGCCAAATTAGAATTACAAAAAATAAAACGCTTGGAACACAGCAATAAAAAAATAAAAATAATTTTCTGATAAGTTTTTGCGCAAGAATGTATTTCACAAAACTGCGATGGAAACACTTTTTTTTCACATCACACGAATAACATAATCAACAAACGGATGTTACCACAGGTGGGAAAGACAAAGAAGAAGACAGGGAGTGGTAGGAGGAGATGATGGCGCAGCATGTTTTTCAATTACTTATAGCATGAATAAACTTATGCATGTGTGATTTTAGTTGTGTTTCTTCCGTAATGGAAACACTGAAATTGCAAAATTGGGATTTTTTGAAAAAAGCGGAATATCGAAAAAGTTTTGAGCACATTTGTGAAGGACAAGCAGCTCCTGACTGATGTTCTCCTTGCCTGCTTTATGATTTTAGGTTGCCTGCTATTGCTTGATAGGTTTGCAGCTGTAGCAAACTCCTTCCAGATCACCAAACAATACCGTGAGGGAGGCGGGCTACAAACTGGACAGGTTGCCAGTCTATCCAGCCATGCAAACACACACGCATACAACTTATGAATCTAATTAACCTAACAGATGTATTTTTAGACTGTGGGAGGAAGCTGGAGTACCTGGAGAGAACCTATGCATGCATAGGGAGAACATGCAAACAAACCCAGACTGGGATTCAGATCCAGGTCCTTCTTCCTGCATGACATCAGTGCTACAAACTGTGCCACTGTTTTCCCCCCCTTTCCCATAATAATGTGCTACCAACCCAAATTAAATATGTTTGTGTGTGTATGTGTATATGAAAAAAATTTGGCTCATAAACTATATGTTTATAAGCCACATGTTGAGTTAATTTTGGTTTTGCAGCCAATTCATTTGCACCATCTTCTTAGATAAAATCATTTTCTTACTGTTTTCTGTCTGTTTTTTGTGTTTTGCTGCTTCATTGTAGTCACTCTGCCGTTTCATACACATCTGGATTTGGACTGAACCTATTTTCTGCCACATGCACTCTGACAGTCCTCATTGCACACCGCACAGTTCAATGCCTGCGATTCAAATTGCTTCCTAGTTAAAACATGCATGGTCGCCCTTAGTGACATTCTAAAAGATTAAAAGGGCGAAGCAGGTCCAGAAGTGCACTCCTCTGAGCTGCCAACACTCACCTTCTCCTTCCATCTTATCCGGACTCCTGCCCCACACTATCTGCCTGGTGACCTGCCTGATCTGGAACGTCTTCCTCTCGGGCCTCTGGGACTTTTTCTGGTGGAAGATGGTCATCACTGTGCCCATCTCCAGGCTTTCGAGGATGCGGGGCCCGACCTCGGTCCAGTCCAGCATCCTGGAGGCCATGGCCGGAGCGACGGCACCGCAGGCGGCCTCCTCTGCGCAGCCATTGAGGCAGCCGCTGAACCTGGCTGCGCACATCCTCACTGCATAGCTGGGATCAGGATCACTGATCTGCTGAGGGGGGCTTTAATTATGAGCAGGATCCCGGTCCTTCAGCCAATGCGCAGAGGAGCACCGCTATCTTGCATATCCAAACCCACTGGTGCCAGGAGGGAATCTGGGAATCTCAGGACAGCCAGCGTGATTACAACGACAATTTCTTAGGGAAAAAACAAGCTGGAAGACATCCCTCAGCAGCAGCCGCAGAGCTGACACGCCAAAATGTCTGAGATGTGAATTATGCTCTGGTCCTCCAGAGGGGGAGTGGATCCCTGTGTTATCCTTTCCAGATGCTTCTGGCAGCACACCAGTGAAATCCACTCAGGGTTAGTTCTCATCACCGCTGGGCTCAGGTTTCCACCCAGTTCGCGTTTTCCTTCTGGTCCTCCCCGAGTCCTCGACAGCAGAGAAAGGAGCAGCGCAGTCCGGCTGTAAATCCTCACTGGCACCGCCGCCGCCGCCGCCTGTCGCCGCCGCTGGGGTGATAGACAGAAATGTCCCACTGCTGGGTTCAGGAGATCCGAGTCAGAACGAGGTGACAGAAACACAGACTTATGTAATGAAGGGTCTACAAACACGCCGAGGCGGGAGCAGCAGCTTGGAGTAACCGTGACTGGTTTAAAGTCCCCGGCTCCTCCTCGTCCGGGACTCGATCCTGCGCCTCCCTCAGCTCCAGCAGCAGAGGGCTGAAAGGAAACCGGGGCAGGCAGACCGGAAAGGCTCGATCAGATTTTTTTTTTTTTTTTCTCCCCTCCTTTTTGTTGCTGCTGGAAGGATCAGAGGGAGTGTGGGGGGCGAGGGGAGTGGGGTGAAAGTAGAGCTGAGAGAGAAGGAGGGGAGGCAGAGAGGAGAGCGACCTCTGCAGGACAGCAAGAGATCTGCAGCTTGGAGGCAGGGAGGATTTTCTCTCCCGTTAATGGGTCAAATCTCCTTAAACTCAGTAGGTCAAAAATGGTTCAAATAACAGGGGTTGCTCACATGTATCCTGTATGTCACATGGGAATGTTTTTCCCCTTCAACTAGACTAGATTTGTTGTCAGGATCCTGAAACATTTGACAGACATTATTTTTTAGATTTATAGATATATAGATATAGAAATCTGAACAACTCCCAACTTTTATCTAGGGGTTTTCAATAAATGTGAATTAATTCAGGTTAAAGCACAATCCTTGCACTTGGTTGCTGGCCATAAGGCCACTTTCTGCATATTTTATCCCAGTTTAGAAACTTTTAAACCGTTTAACCATTGTTTTTATAATGTCTGTTATCATTTAGTCAGATGTTATGCTGGACTCAAAATGTGGGCTTGTATTATTTTTTTATTGTTTATCTATTCATTGCTCACTCTTTCTTTGTAAGTTCACCTATATGACCTATGAGTTATTCACCTACAAAGTTCATAATCAACTGAAGTGTAAAGAACGTTGTGTGCTCAGCATGACACAAAAAAAGCACCACATAATTTCTGACCATTTACACATCTCTAAGAGTGATTATTATTTATTTTTTTCCCCCAATTTAATCTACAAAAATAATCCTTATTTAATAAAACCCTTCATATTTGAAGTTAACTGGATTAGGTTACTCTTGTGTCCTCACTGTTCAGTTTACTTGTATTAGGACTTAAAGTCAATGTAATCACCATTAGAAGTAAATTAGAGGTTACCTTCCTCAAAATAACTGGATAAAGCAATGACTCACAGCAAGAACTGGAAGCTTACATTGTAAATTCCTGGCTAAAGCAGTGAGTTATGCATATATCCATTAGAATTTGACATTTACACGATGCATTTTTGTCCCTCCACCACAATTAGTTTATGACTATAAAGCCACTTTCTTCCATTACTGGTACTTAACTTTAAAATGGATATGTCACCCAGCATCTCTCGCAATTGTAAGAAGGCTGTAAAACAGCACACATGCGAAGTATGTGAGTGCCAACTGATCCACCTCAGGGGGACGAGTCGGTCATGGATGATATCACGTCCTCTCCATGTCTAATAGGCACCATATGTCCACTGGGTGTATCTGGGCTCGTACTGCTGCTGGACAAGAAGGCGACCAATCAGAATCGAAACAAACTTTCTTTTACAAAGAGGAAGCAGGGGGGTGGAGAACCTATGCAGGAGTCTAGAGAGATGATGGACCTTCAATCTTGGAAGCCTGATTCAAGGACACGTAAGAGTACAGTTCTCATATTTATAACACATTTCAAATAACAGTATTTTTCTGCTACCAATAGAGGGCAACAAAGTCCACAAACTGGAGGAAGGAGGGATGATTTGGGCAAAAGAGAAAACCTTTGAAGCTGTAACTGAATTTATTAGACAAAATGGAAACATATTAAAATAAGCAATACTGTCATGTCTACTTGACATAAGCTTAAAAACATGGTTTTAGAGTTTGGAGGTACTGATGCTAGACTTAATCAAAATCCCCACATGGTCTTAATTTACATTCCTCAGCAGATTTAGATCAATGGAGCTTTAACTGAAAGAGCTCATATGTTTTGCCGTCTTGTGTCCTTCAGCGGAGCATTTTGAGGACGCAGTTGATCTAAAAAGTTGTAGAAGTCTACACCAAACTCGCATATTTGCAGGTTCTTCATGAAAAATGTTTGAAAGCTTTCTCTAAAGATGTCACCCAAAAAAACCCTACATCTTTCTGCCTCTCATTTTCTAAGTTGGTTCAGTTAGAAACAGGATTTGATGCCAACTCTGCAAAGAGATGGTTTATATGACGCATGAAGTTACTTATGATGAACATAAACATACTGCGTTTAAACAACACCAGGTTGCATGGCAGGATGGCGCATGTAAGCTGCAAAACATTCCTCTGAGTCACAACACTCCGTCAGAGTTCATCTTAATGTTTGTTTTTTTTTACCTTCTTTTCTATAAATTATCAGCTTTTACATTTGGGAAGGAAATATTTTATCTTCCATTTCTAAAACTGCAAGAACTACTTTACTTTCACTTGAAAAGAAACTTCTATGTTTACATGAGAATTTGAAGAAAAAAACGGTGTTGGACAGGTACTAATATCCAAAATTAACATTATGTGATATTCTAATCTTAAAAGCTGTGCTTTCATTAGCCGTACGTAAAAAAAATTTCATAACAAAAAAAATAAAGGCTTGAAAAAAAAAACATTTTTTTTTTTCCTTGTGTATTTACTGAAAAAAATGGTTTTCAATAATATTCAGACTTATGGAATATGTCTGAATTATAGCCTTATAGCACTTAAAGCTATAAGTCTTTAAATTAGACTCAGGCTAATTTCATATGTGCTCCTAAGCCGCCTGTCTGATCTTATTTAAATTACCAGGTTCTCAGATTTTGCACCGGGGCAGGTGGGAAGTGACACGATCAAAATTAAACAACAAACCAAACAAGACTGGTAGATGTGACAGATGCTCCATTTAGTTTACACGGTCCTGTCAAAGTATTTAGAAACATTACAGCAGAAAGTCATGGATTTTATCAGCTCGGATTGCAGAAATGCTCCAGAGCATTTTACACACATGATGACCTATATTTCCTTTTGCAAACACAGCGTGTTGTATGTAATGTCATGTCTCGTGCGCACGCAGATCAATTCAGGACCACAAACGTTTTATACTGGAGTGAAAGTCAGGTGGTCCGCATTAATAATCAAAACAACGCTCCCACCAAAAAAATGTGAACGTTAAAACCTGCAATATGAGCGTAACCCAAGTTACACCGCCCACTTTGCATTTACCAGATTTTTATAAAACATTCTAACAGCTAGCAAAAACATATGCTGAGTACCATTTACTGAAGTGATTTGTTTATCCCCACAAGCCCTGATGCCCCCCTCCCCACCCCATCCCCCCTTCCTACTCTGTTCAATCGAGCTTGAGATAATCAGTGCTAGAGACCGAAGTCAACTTCAGCTTGTACACATTTGACTGCGAGGCACTTTGGAAACAAACAAAAACATTCTTAGTTGGCTAACAGAAAGTTGCTGTCGCTGTTGCTGCCTTTTTGGAGCTCTGTAACCAAGTTGCGGAGTTTCACTGAGAGCGCCACCTGGTGGGAAAGAAAACCATCTGCTTAAAGTTCTTCGAATGAAGAAAGTCTAATGCAGTATTTTTATTTTTCTGTTAAGTGAGACTGAGGAAATCTAAGTAGGTTTGCATAGGATGCAGACCAGATTTAAACTCACTGTGTAAGAGTCAGGCTCCTGCAGCCTCTTATGTCGAGGGTGCAGGGTCTGCAGGGAGCTCTGGACCTTTGCTCTAGTTTCTGCAGCACTGCACAGCGGCTCTGTGACCTAGAAAAAATGGGACACAGTTTAAGTAAGACAAAAAGTCCCTTCTCAGTCTAGATTTGTAAAAAAAAAAAAAAGATCTTGTTTTGTCCTGATTAATGGTGTTCAGAAGACGGAAGACTGAATAACTTGAATATTAAGACAAGATGTTAAGATGCCATGTCGGTTTTTGTATGAACCGACATGGCAACGACACGGTTAACTAACAGTGTTAATTAACACTGTTAGTTAACAGTGTTAATGAAATGATAGTTATATCAAAGTTCCTCAAGGAATTTCCTTTGTATATTGTGACAAAAAACTCAAACTTAAACTCTACATCTAATAATTAAATGAAAAGCACCAAAAAACCAATTTGGATAATTAAGTCTCATTGCTTACAAAAAAAAACCCTGTTGTAATAACATATTGTTTGGTTTGCATGTGCAGACAATAAAACCAGGGTTGCACGATGGACGAAGAGGACAGGGTGCGGCTTCAGAGAACACCTGAAATGTTTCATCTCTTTCTCAGTGCATGAACTGATTTTAAGTGTTTGGGGAAAATAGTTTTAAAAGCTTGATGTAGAGACTAACCTGGCCTTTTAGGAAGACTTCCTTTCGCAGACAGGTCACCTGAGCCGGAGTGA
Source organism: Poecilia reticulata (assembly GCF_904066995.2). NCBI lineage: Eukaryota > Metazoa > Chordata > Actinopteri > Cyprinodontiformes > Poeciliidae > Poecilia > Poecilia reticulata. The sequence goes on along the minus strand of NC_088833.1, from coordinate 11,414,237 downwards.
CTGAAACAGATGAGTTATCGCCCCCTAGAGGATAACAAGTCAATGTACACCCAGCCTCAGGAGGAGGCTCGACCATCAGACACAACAAGTCCAGGAAGCAATGACCTGCAGGGGGAAACAAACAGGAAGTTATGTTTGCAGCAAGATCAGGAGCAGCACCTGGTTCCACAAAACAAAAATACGGAGCTACACCAGGAGAGCAGGGTGAGTATGCCCACAGGTGAAAAGTGGAGTAAACATGCTGAATCTCACCGTCAGCATCCAACAGTCGATAGATGGCTTTCCTCCCTGCAACAGTGCTTTTCTGTGGGTCCTCGCTGATCTTCATCCTTGGTCTTCCTCTCACCTCCACCAGCTTGGAGCACAAACATCACAACACAGAGCTCAACACGATGGAGCCATCTGAGCGTGGTCACCGGTGGTTGAGATATTACCTTATAGACGCAGCCCAGAGACGGCTGCTTGGTGCAGGTCACCAGATGCGTTCCGACGCCAATCACATTGATCTCATTCTCCTGAAGCAAAACATAGAAAAAAAAATTTAATTTGAAACTTTCAATAAAAGCTGATGTTAATAATAATACTTCAGTCACCTTCTTGTTGAGTTCAGCCATGCTTTCCTCTGAGATGTTGTTGGTCCCTACGATGATCAGAGAGTTAAATGTTGATACGGAGAACCTGCAGATGAGAGAGGCAATAGATTCTCCAAAATAGCCAAGACAAACTTAAGAAAACCTACACGCATATGCATCATGCACCTGACTCACTGCTCGCCGCAGAGTCGAAACACCCGACGGACTTCAATGGACTGCCTGCAGAGGTCTCCGCTGTCCAGGCGGACCCCCACAGGCTTGTAACCCAGTTCACACAACGCCAAGGCCACGGCGCAGAAGTTCAACAGTCCACTACTACAACACATAAAAGGAAATACTTTATTAACCAGGTCTCATTACATATTCTCAGACACACAAACTGCTACTAGTGAACATCAATAAGGAAGGAGATGTTTTGGGTGGGTAATTAAGGAAGTCAGTAAGTAAGTAAGGTTCCTTTTGGTATCAGTATTTTTTGCATTGAAAAATATTTTTATTTTGGAAATATTCAACACTTGTTGTCAGTTGAGCAAATGTTTTCCATATTCTAGATTTTCCGCGTGGTGTATAGGAACCCTGTTTGACCTGGGTTAATCAAATCCTCAAGGAAGTGACCACTATAGGTCTTAGGTACGTTTTTTGATTCTATTGAGTGAGAGTGAGGGGCTGAGGGAGTTGATGACATCAAATCACCCAGTAACTCCAAAACAACAGAATAAAACCCCAGATAAGAGTGTCAGGAGTTACCATCCCACGCTGTAGCTGTCAATCACAGGCAGGAAGTTCTGAGGGTAGGCGACGGCATAGGAGAGGAAAGCTGCCAGCTCGCCCTCACGGATTTTCCCAGGCTCCGCTCCCATCAGCTCACAGACTCTCCTCAACCAGCCTTTAGTCAGAGAAATGATGTCGACTGGATTGGGGTCTCCATTCGCTGTCACAAGTGTCTGAGAGGGAACAAATGCGGCAAGTTCACAAAACAGTCCTGAGGTCTAAATCAGACCTCAGGATGCTAAGGAACTCTGTTACTCAAATCACAGAACGCTCTTCTGACAAGTATCTGATTTAAGTTTTATGCCCCAAATTCTTTTTAATGTTGAGAAAGTAGTTAAAGAAACAAGAAGTTGTTACTTTGACTTAAACGTTTCTAATTGTTTAACATGTCAGACAAGTACTTCACACAACTCAGACAAGCTAGACTTCAAAACTTGTCTAATTTGTTTTAGCTTTTTGCCTTGCTTTTTGAAGCTAGGCAAAAAGCCTAGTACATTATTACATTGCTAAAGCTCTAGCTCTAGCTTTAGCAATGTACTATTATTGTACTGATCCTGGTATCAACAAAGAATGTCAATAATTTGTCAAAGAATTTGTAAAATAAGGTACAATCACAGCATTACTCCCACTTCCAATTCAAAATTACTGTTTGGACAATCAGTCCTGATACTTTAAAGCTAAAAACTGCCAACATGAGGCCACTGACAAGGTGTTACCTGTGGCCAGACCTCCTCCAAGGAGTTGAAGGAAGTGACATAAGAGTGTGCTATTGTCCCCGCAACAGGAATCCCAAACAGAAAACCAGCCTGAACGTTACTGGTGAGATCAAACCCTGGAAGACAGATTGCTGGTGAGTCTCTGAAGGTGTTGGTTTTGGAAGGACCAGGCTTGTCCACTCACCTCCGATGTGTGTGTATCGCGAGGCGGTCAGCCCTCCGTCTGGCCCCTGTGCCCGTCGGAGGCCCATCTCCAGCAGCCTCCTCTGGTGTCCGGCCGCCAGGCGGAAACGAGCTGCGTTACTGCAGACCAGACTGAGAGGAGGAAAAAAACAGAACATGGGAGACTGAAATCAGGGCAAATTCAAGGAAATTAAACAGGAAGCAGAGGCTAAATTATCCTGTGCATAAACTATTTTGGCAGAAAAATAAAAAAGTTAAACCTTTGTTTGCATGTGTAAGCTAAAAAATGTTTTGCTGTTCCTGCTTACTTCCTGCTTAATGATAGGTTTCATAAAATAGATTGCAACAAATATTATGTTAACATACTGAAGCAACATTTGAAGTCATCAGAGAGGAAGCAAAAGCTTTTGAATCAACAATCATCCTAATAGCTCACTTCCACTGAGCCGTACGAAACAGGTCAGTTCAATCAAATATTTGATCTGGCTAGACTAGATGATTTTAGATGCAAGTAAAAGCAGTTCCTTTATCCGCCGACCCAAATCTGAAGCTTTTACCTCGCGTAATTGACCAAACACAGTAAACTGGTCTCCAGCAGCTGAACCACAGCCAGCGGACCCTCTACCTCCATTAGAGGCACCTGTAGGTGTGAGAAACCTGTCAGTTTGTTATACACTGCTCAAAAAAATAAAGGGAACACTTAAACAACACAATATAACTCCAAGTAAATCAAACTTCTGTGAAATCAAACTGTCCACTTAGGAAGCAACACTGATTGACAACAGGGACCCTCGTCGGGTCAATCAGTGTTGCTTCCTAAGTGGACAGTTTGATTTCACAGAAGTTTGATTTACTTGGAGTTATATTGTGTTGTTTAAGTGTTCCCTTTATTTTTTTGAGCAGTATATTTCCTCCACCATGACTGCAGCAGTGACGGGGCAGAAACTCACCCTGGCGAACACCACAGAACCTTCCGGGAGGGAGCGTATCGTCACGGCCGAACAGTCGAGGCCTCGCAGGAAGTCGAAAAAGGCAGGGTCGGTGTTGGGAGGCAGGACGGAGCGCAGGAACTGCACATCTGTATCCACAAACACAGCTGGAGCTTGACCATAATACTTTTTATTAGGAGTCATGTGCTCTAATACGCAACATGGATGACCCGTAAGGTCATAGAACTGAATCTAATGAGCAGCTAATCCAAATCAGCAGACATCAGCGGTGTGACTTGAATCCACCTGTCAGCAGCTGCAGTAAGCCATTTTTAAAAAAATGTTCATCCCCTTTGATTGTTCTCACACAAGCATAAACTTCATTGCATTTAATTAGGATCTGATGTAACACACCAACACAACATAGTGCATGCATCATATTGCAAAGTCAAATTTCTTTTGATGCATATATTTTTATTAAACAACTGAAGGCAACAGTTACTTCATGTGCTATACAATGGCACTGTGTCTGGAAAACACAGCACCCCTTTAAATCAAGCTAACACCCACTTGGTTTGGAGTTGATTGGTATTCCAACTTTTCATTTTTCTTTATTTTGCAACTAAAATACAAATATTTTTGTTCAATTCAAAGCGCAAAATACTTTGAATTGTCTTGTTAAAATGAGCTTTACAAATTAGCGTATTACAGTTTAAGACATTTTCTAAAAGCCTCCATTAGTAGCTTTCATGCGCGCAGTATGATCCGTCTCTTTAGGGTACCAATTACTTCATCCGTTGTTTGTGTCCCGTTTCTTCTTTTCTTCATGTGGGCCTCTTAATCTGTGCAACACACAGTAGTCTGTAGATTGTTCTTGGTGTTCGTGTAAAAGGACAGAGCTAAAGGTCAAAATCTGCAGAAATGCTGTACTGGAGCTCACGTCTTCTCACGCTGGGTGAGTTGCACAACCAACTCGGTGTGTGTCAACAAGAGTGTAAAAGAAAAGTCCCACTTCCTGATCCGTAACCATAATGTAGCTGGTTCCGTGGGGTTTTTAAGGATTATGATGACAAGCGCGACGGCAACACTAGAAGGTAAAAGGCTGAACGCTCACCTTGATCAGTGAGGCGAAAGCTCCGGAGGAACAGCAGGCAGTCATTCAGCCCAGCGAACAGCGAGAAGCCGCCGCCGAACGGGTTGTCCCTGAAGAACATCTCGAACACGGCGGGCTCCTGGTGCCGGCCGGCCCGCCAGTACGCGTAGGCCATGGTGAACTGGTACAGGTCGGTGAGCAGAGGCGGGACCCGCTCCCGGACCGAGCGCTCCATGAGCCCGCATGTGTCTGTGGACGGAGCTGCCATGTTCCCCGGGCTGAGGCTGAGCACAGGATCCTCGTTTCTGATGCTGCTTGGATCTCTGGGACTTGCAGTTCCACAAACATCCACACGAGTCCAGCACCGACTGTGGTGAGGAACAGTTCTCCCTGTAAAAATAACGGGATGCTGCACAGCTTGTTTTGCCATCAAATTTGATAAATCCACAAGCTTGACGCAGGACGTCCTACTGAAATGTACATTTAAAATATAATAAACCTCTGATAACACTCAAAAATATTCTTGTTATTTTCATGTCATTTTTTTTGATCAACTGCTTTCTAGTTATTTTATTTTGTTGTTGTTTTTCGGTCTAGCCAACAATGACTTATGAATCCTTCAAACATGAATAATTTCTAAATCCCAAAGATGCTTTCAACACATTCTATTAAAAAGAATCAGTTTTAGGTATTCAGTTCTTTAGGCTCTCAGGAACCAGCAGTCTGATAAAGATATAAATGGTTTGAAACATAACACACAGTTTAAAGACCCACAGATGAAAACATCCAGCAGATGATATACTAAACTATCCATATCTTAGGTGCTGGATTAGAATGTTATTTTCTATTCACATGATCTTTGTTGGTTTTGTTTAGTTGTGAGCCTGGCTAACTGTGATACTACACCTGAACATAAAGCAATGATAAAGTCAGTCACAAGTAACCTTTACATTCCTGACTTTGTTTTTTCTTTCATTTCCATCATTGCAATGACTATTAGTTTTTTTTTTCATCTCAGCTACTACATTTAGCATCACATTCTGCAAGCATCTGGAAAGATGGATGATTGGCATGTAGACTGAATGCAAGATATTTGAAGTATAACATCCAACACACCACTGCATCAAAGCTACCCAATGCCTGAAACATCTTCTCATCCATTCTAGTTTTGTAGACTCATGCTAAATGAAGGTACGTTGACACAAGGAAACATCAAGAAGTTGCAGGACATCAGCCTCCGGAGGTTTGGAGTTTTGCACCTATGTTCTAAAGTCAGCGAATTTCTACAAAGATGGACATTGATTTGCGCTGATGTTATATGTTTACATTTCTGTAAAGGATCTGTGGCAGCTACATTTCAGGGAGGTGGACCTTGTCCTCAAATATATAAGAAATCCCACCTGCTTGATATGAACCAACACTTCAAAATCCATCCCCCTTTGGAGTTTTTTTCTACATCTTTACAGAAGTCTTACAAGATTTTTAAAAGAGGTAAAGGATTTTTCAAATGAATGCATCTGGCAACAAATTTATTGTCCCAGTCTTTCACCAACATAGCCATATTTTGTTCAAATAAGTTATTAAATGTAACAGTAATTAATATGCTACTTGAATCTTTTTTTGTTTTACTCTAGTCTACACTTCGGCGACCTTTGCGTCATAAAGCAGTAATTTTGTTGTATTACAACAATGTGAGGACATAAAATAAGCAAGATAAAAGAGAAAATACAACCTTCATTTTTTCAAATTTTCACATGGCGATTGTTATTGATTAAAATCAAACTCCAAGCAGAACGATGCAACATGAGATGCAATCTCATCAGACTGTACTGTTCTCCCACATGAACACATAGAGTTGAACTACAGCAGCAGTTTTTAGCTTGTCAGAGTTGAAAACTGATACTTTAGATTTTATAAACTGTTCTGAAGATCATCTCAGATTCCCCTGTTGTCCACTACCATCCTCTACTGCTGGGAAGCATCCTGCCAGTTCATTGGTCAGTCTGTGCTCCAGTCCTTTCCACAGAAAGTGTGTGGGCTGTCCAGACTGGCCACTCTCTGGTGGATAAACAAAGCTGGGACTCAGCTCTATGGCCAGGGACGACCTGACCAGTCCGACCCCGCCCGAGCGCTCTAGTCCAGGATGATAAACCCGCCCGCTGACTGGATGCATGTACAGCGCCTCTGGTTGGAAAGGAACGGAGAGCTTCTCTGCGCCGCCACAATACGAGAGCAGCTCCTGGTCTCCTGCTGGGTTCGGCAGCAGGTGGGTGAAAACCACCGGCCTGTCGTCGCAGCGCAGGAAGTTCCTCTCTCTGCCGCACAGAGACAGGAAAGGAAAATCCTCCTCGTAACGCCCGCTCTGATTTATCCGCAGGCGACTGAAGAAGAAAACCAAGAACTGTTTATCTGGAAAAATGAGACAAATGCATCAGATGCTAAAAATCTGAACAAAAATGGTATTTAAAGCTGTAGCAGAGAGCTTAGTGTTAAACTGTGCTTAAAATAATAAACAAATAAAATAAAATTGCACTAAAAGATCATCTTCAGAAACACTTCATGGAGACCGGTTCAAAGGGTGCTGGTTGTTGGAAGTTTTGTTATCTTCCACCATTTCTGAGAAAAATGAGCTGCCTGAGAGAGTCCTCCACATTTAAACCTGATGCCATCTACTCTACATCTCTCTGACAGGTGACTCAAGTTTTCTTTTTGTACCCACTTTGATAGACAATTATCTTATAGGCTTTGTACTCTCTGCTCATAGTGTATTTTAATGTAATCTGGTTATCTCAGTTTAAGTATTCACCAACAGTCGGGCACCCAGAACAATCTTGTTGTAATCGAGAGTCATTAGACCTATAGAGGTTCAAGTAGAAACTCCGAGACTGAAACTGTGAGATTTAACGCCCTTACATTAAGATATTTAAAATACGCTTAAATCTCAAGCATGGTCAAAAGCAAATAAGGCAACCCTGAAGTCTCTCAGAAGGGCATCATCACAGTAATATACATGTCTAACATATAATGCGTTTCAAAAATTATGCAAGGTTTATATGGTCTACCTCTAGGGGGCAGTAATCTTCAAGACAAATCACTCAAAATTGGTTCAGCAAACCTGACACTGCAGAGTAACTATTAATTTAGATTTTATTAATTCACAATACAAAATTTAGATCTCCCAGTTGTTTATTGTCTGTCTGCTCTTAACTCTGACATTACATTTGTTTTGTTATCTGCTACTGGGACTGCACAAAGCTGTAATCTGGTGCATCAAATATTTATTCTCTGGGATGAAGGTTTTCTGTAGAGGATTCTACATAATTATATATTAAAAAAACCAAAGGTAAATTCGAGTAGATCAAGGCAAAAATGGTTTCGCCAAAACATTAAATGGCAAATAAACTGTTCAATTTATTCAGATTAACTGTCACTGGCTGCAAACGGTAGAGAGTTTTGAGTCTGAACATAATGTTTAATTATGTTTCACATTAATGAACATATAATATTGAAGATATTCACGTTGGTTTCAGTGTCGTTTGGGATAGACATAAACACACACATACACTTCTTACTCTGGAAAAACAACTAAAGCATCACTGCATTAATATATTTACTTTTATTTTAAATAAAACAGATTCCCAAACAAAAAAAAAACAACAACAACAACATATTTAAACATCACTTTCTCAGCAGACAAAATAAAACATGCAGTCATATTAATGGAGCACTGAGTGATACTGGTAAACGCTCCAAATATTTCTACAATTTAGTCCATCCCTCAGCTTTAGTAGTACTTAAATAAGAAATTCTAACCTTTAAAGCAGGTGACAAAGTTCTTCACTTTAGTGTCATCGAGAAAAAGCTGCAAACGTCACAGAAAACATAGTAAACAACTGGAATACAGTTTGTTTGAAATGTTTTGTTTTTGGCTTAGACAGATGCTCACCTGTCCTTGATGGTCAATGTAGTAAAAATACTCCCTGATGCGGGGTTCGGGACTCTGGCCCTGGATGTATGAAGCGGTGCTTCTGCAAGTAATGAAGCCGCCAGGCGGACAACGAAGATCGGTCAGAGTTCTGCAGCTTCGAACCGCTAACCGAAGGAATGACATGACCGGTTTGACAGGCTTCAAATGTCCTGGGTTAAAAAGCAGACAATATAAGGCACAGCATTCAAATTACGACTGGTTTGTTTTTGTCTTCAGGGAAGGTTATGACGCTAAACTTGTGTCCTCATGGTTTTGTTTATAAGAGTTCATGTACCGGCCGACCGGAAGCGCTCATATTTTGAGTCGCTGCCCCCTGCTGGAGAAAATGCTTTATAGATTTCGGTAAAACAAGCTGCCCCCTACTGGAAGGAGTGTTTATTACAGTCAAAATCCGCGGATAACAGGTCATAAATAATATAAAGAAAATGAAATGGTGTTAAATATAATATGTTAAATGCTTGTTTTTTGTTGTCCAAAATTGAATCAAACACCAAGATTATTTCAAAATAAATCAAACTATTAAAATGTTTAGACAAACCATTAACTTCAGTGCAGTTTAGTTTATTTTGAAGAGTTTTTTTTAGTTTGTATTTTTCTTGTTGGATGATTTGTAAATCCCAACAGTACAGGCTGTACAGAATCTAAATATATCCACCAGAGCTATTTAGGTTTTAAAAAAGATTTTCTACATTTAGCCTTTATTATCATATTTTCTTGACTCTTGTATTACCCATAAAACATTGGATGTAAGAATTTCCTTTATATGTAAACTTTGATGTAGAGGAGATTATGTTGGGGCACATATTTTTCAGGAGTTAGCCTTCATTCCCTAGTCCCACTTAAAGGAACTTTTGTTTTAGCACTCCAAGGCATTTTGGTTACTTGAACGCACCAACATTCAGAGGACAGCTTAAGGATGACCCTTGATATTCAAAGAAGACTGAACACAAACGTAAGCAAATTTTGCTTCAATACTTTTACATAAACTGGGAAAGAGGGGGAAAAAACCCCATCATCTATGCATGCCAATGAAATAGGATTAAAATGATTTTGCTCCCAACATGCTAATGAGAATAAATCTGAAAGCTATGTACACTTGCAATACATTACAATCACCATTATTTCAGCTGACAGCAGTGTCACAAGAAGCTGTCTGAGGAAGCTAACAGCGCAAGTTCACACTGCATGCAGTCCCACTGTACTAGAAAATTTAAATTACATTGGTTTAAGCAGGATATAGCAATCATTTTGAGTGGCAAATACACATAATTAATCAGATGGAGAAATGTAAATATATAAGCAGATTTGTGGTAGCTTTGAAGTTGATTGCTAACAGCTTCACTCCAACCTTCTGCATATGGCTTGGGGGGTCATCACACCCAAACTCTGGTCTAAACAGGCAAGATAAAGCCACATGCAAAAGTCAAGTTCAGAATTTAAGGTGAAACATGTCAAAAGTCACTCATCCACCATAACATTACTAGAGCAAACTGATCAGCTCAATCCTTATGCCTTTTGTGATGTCACCAACCAAAATTTAGAGCATAATTAGGTGTTTCATGCACTTTTTAAACTTTGTATTTTGTGAAATTCAGTAGTTGAACTCCATAATGTGTTTTCATTTTCAGTCTACACTGACAAATGAAAAATAAATAAATAAACCAGTATCTTTAAGAAAACTACGACGTGGTGTGGAGAAAAAAAAGCAGAGGAGGGAGATTTCAATCACATAAACAACAAGATGGCTGAGACTCTGAGAGACAGTGCTGCTGCTGTTCAAAGGTCAACTCCTCCAGAGGCTTCTTTTGGCTTCACAACAAGGACTTGACAGCACAGAAACAAAGCAGCTGATTCATTAAATGTTCAGAACTTCATCCAGAAGGCTCTCAGTCTGTGCTGAAGCTCCAGCTGAAACCGACCTGACCTGAACACCTGCAGTCCTTCCTCTTCCTCCTTCTCCTCCTCTTCCAGGTTAGGGTGGAGCTGTCTCTACGTGAAACTCTTGACAACACAGTAGGTGTCAGAAATAACACAAGAGTTGGATTAAAAACGGCATCTGTCAACCTCACAGTAAGTTAAAATGCAATAAATCAAAGTTGGTCCGAACGATCCGCTGAACTTTTGAAGCTAACGCCAAAAAAAAAAATATCTGATAATATGAACAAACGTAAAACGCTACTAAATTTTAGAAATCAAAAGTGTGTTTAGTTTACGATTACAAGATTAGTTTCGGGTGTTGTATGTAGTCACTGGTTTTAAGACTATATCGTCTCTTAAATAGTTGCACTATCTACCTTGTTAACGTTTAAACCTGACACTGAAGTTGGCTTCCGATTCGGTGCTATTCCTGTACTTTCAGGCTAAACTCTGTTTTTACTCCCGGTATTAGACTAAAGGCTCGACAAATCACAAAGTCTGCTCTTATTGTTGTTACATAAGTGCAGAAATATTCAGTCTATGTTTGACTAGTCGCATTTTAAAATTAACTGCATCTCAGATAATGCTTGAAAAACATTGATAATGTTTTTATTTTAATAAAATAATAAATTAAAATAAATCACTTAAAAAATATAGCTATATATTCTTTAATCAGGACCTTGTCTAAAGTGGTTTTAATGTCTAAATTAAGTGTTACCATTTCTTTTTTTTAAAAATGACAAATAAATGAAAGGCTTCTGGCCAAACTGACTGTGATGATATCCTGTATGCACGCAAAATAAGTTAATTGTCAAAAACTTGAAAGTTGCATTTCACAGTTTATTTATCCTGTTTGAGAAAACAAAAACCAACATTCTAGGGTTTCCCGTGCCTTCTCCCACTCTTGTTAAAAAAAAAAAAAAAGCCAAAGGCCCACCCCAGTTGGTGCTGACCCCATACTTGTAGAAATTGTTCCACAATTCTGACTTATAAAGGCAAAAAAACAAATAATTCTAATAAATGATTGTTGTCACTGTTATTATAATGAAACCATGTTAGTAATTCAAAAATATATGGTAACCCAAAATCTAAATTTACCAAAATAAATAGCCCCGAGTTTAATTTGTCTTCCTAAATTATCATGAGTGAGTTTTGGATGGTTAGAGATGGGCACCAGACCTGATGAGACCGTTCTCCAATAAACGGGCAAAGAAGATGGATGGATGTTTTCACAAAGCAGAATTATGTGACACATTTCTTTTTGTTGTTGTTTGTATTTATACTAACAGAACTTTGTGGTTTTACAAAACACAAAGTACATTTTAAAGATTAAATTAGTCTTCAATAACTTAGACCTGATGTGACCAGTCTTAAGTTCCATCGTTTTTCAAGAAGTCCCAATATAAAGTCGTCCTAATGCCTGAAAAAGCATTGATTGTCCAGTTTAAAACTAAAGTAAAAATATTCACTTAGTTGTTGTAGGATCTATAAACAGTGTCAAATAATTCAGTCAAGGTCAGATCATTCTAAGTATTTTGCATTTTGAAATAAATCTGTTCAAAACTCGTGAAGATTCTTTAAAATAGGGGAAATATTCCTTTTGTAGTCTCAATCAAGAGCTACGAATCAGATGCGAGCTTCAGCGTGGTTTACGTCAACCTTGAGGTTATTTCCGTCAACGGCTGAGGAAATATTTTGGAATTTAAATGATTAAAAAACAAAGACAATTTTCTAAAGCGCATTTAACATAAAAATGTTACTTTTACAAGTATGCAGAGTAATTTTCTTGTCATTTAAAGGTCTTTTGTGTGTAATTTACACTCGACAGCTATGAAACAACCGCCCCATTCCAACCGGGGACACCGGGAGAGGAACGGAGAGCAGAGGCGGCCCCGGGAAAACAGGCAGTCCACTCCGGACAGGTGGGACAGTAGCACTGCTATGAGCAATGGAGGTTGTCCCTCTCTCTGGGCTTGGTTTTTAACAACTTTTGCCTTTATGGGATCTTATGAAGTAAACATTTTTGTAACTTTTTGGATGACTGAAATTCACGTTTACGTTTTTGGGTCAAATCTTTAAAGAGACAGTTATCCCTGATACTGACCTGATACTGTACTTTTGAATTTGGGAAAGTTACCAAAGATTTTCGAAAAAAAAAAAAAAAAAAGATTTCTTGCCAGGTTTTCTGGCATTTAGCAAATAGACATAATTTTTGGAATTCTAACTAAGCTAAACCACAAAACGTTTGGTCTGACTTAACATTAGACAGTAATAAAACGTGTCTTTTTATTTAGTGTGTTTAAATATCTGGTTTCAAATGTATATTGACGTAATCACGCCCTTAATTTCAACTGATAAAAACTGACCATTTGTGCTTTGTTTGCCCCATATTACGCGGGTCCTACGGGGCTGCATGATATTAAAAATGATATTAAAAATAATCTTACAAGTTTTTTTTTTATCTATTACCTTTATTTAATGACTTTCTTGAATAGTCATTTAAGAATGGCTACTTCATAAATGCCACAGTCTACAGAATGTGAAGCTTAATCAGCAACAAGTTGTATAACGCAATAATTCTGATTTATCTAATGTCAAACATCCAAGTGAAATGAATTCTACAGCCACACTAGCAGCAAAACTGATTAAATTAGCTTTTAATTTTACAGTGTCTTCACTGTATGGTGTGAAGTAATTTCTCTTAGGGTCCTGAATGATCTACTAGCATCACTTATGCCAACTCAAATTTGCAAATATGTATTTTTATTTTACTTTAGTTTACAAAAAAAAACCAATTAAATAATTTTGTAAGATGGCCTTATAGTTTTAGATTGTTGCAACAGTTGTAGTATGTTGGCAATGTTTTTCAGGAAAACATGTCTTATTAGTCAAACAATAGTGGGTTTTATGTTTTAGCAAATGACAGAAATTATTTTAATGTTTTGCTCAGCAAAAATATATTGAATATTTAACCTGACTTCACATAGTCTAAACAGAAGACTATTACGTCCTTACAGGTTTTACTTCAGTAAAGGGGAGGTGTCTGAAAGAATAGTGTCATGTTTAATTTTCTACGATCTTCTAACCTGACTACATATTATCTTGTGGTATTAATCTGACATTTATGTTTGATCAGCACTGTCCCTTTTAAAGGCTATTATTGTCTTGATCAGAATTATGTGGTGTTCTCAACGGATTAAAACAAGAAAAAACACTTGTATCCACCAAGACAAACTGTATGGAAAAGTAATCAGTATATTATATGTGTTCCAGCTCTTACACTGCCCCCCGTTACAGCCCCCGAGAATCCGAGCCCCCTTCCAGGTATTCGAGGGACGCTCCCCGGGTGGAGCACCAGGACTCCAAATGTACCAACATCTGTTCCCGGAGAGGTATGCAGACTCTCAGAAGAAATATGTGGGTCAAAAAAACCCGAAAGCTTCTCTGAAGGCAGCTGCAGCGTAAGAGTGCAGACTTTGGTTTCATCAAGCTTCATTATTTCCTCCTGTGAATACCGGTCCGACCGGTTTGCTGCTGCGCTCTGTTCTCAGAGTTTCAGCAGACAAAGCTTGTTGCTGATTCTGGGAAGAAGCCGAGCTACTCTGAGACTTGGAGTTTTTTTTTTTTCCCCTAATCAATTTACAATGCTGTGAGAGTTTGTTTTTTATTTTTCTTCCTTTTTGTTATGAAACTAATTGTATTAACAAGATACAATAATAAACACAAGTTGCTTTTCAAGTTACGACGTTGTGAAGTTAGAACAAGTATCCAGACTAACTTTGATACTCTTAAACCTAACAAGTGGTTGTACAGACCTTAGCAGCAACAAGTATATTAGGAAATTTTGCCCCATTTTTCTTTGCCTAACTCTTCTAATTCAGCCACAATGGCAGATTTCCAGCCTGTTTGAGGTCAAGTCATAGTTTTTTATTCAACTTTAAGCCCAGACTTTGACCAGGTCACTTTAATTTAGCCATCCAGAGTTGGATCTCCAAGTTTCTTTATACTTAATTGTTTTTACTTTAACAATGGAACCAATTTCCCCTCATCTTTCTTGTCCTGGCCAGGCATCGTGCTGATCTGCTCCGTCCTGACCAACGCCCTCGTCCTGATCTGCGTGGTCTCGGCCCAGCTGGTGATGTCAGGCTTGTCATCGATGGGCGGCGTGGGCGGCATCAGCATCGACAGCAGCTTCAACTTACAGGGCACCGAGCTGCAGGAGGTGCGACGGCTGGACATGGAGTACAGCCAGATGAGGGCGCCCTGTATCTACGGCGGCATAGCCTTCAGCCTGACCTTCGGGGTCGTCTCACTGGTGTTCGTGGTCGCCGGGAACAAACGCGCCCACCACTTGAATCAGAAGCTGTTGGTGGGGGCGTTGGCTTTCCAGGCAGTGGGTGCCGTGGGCTACGTGGTCGCCGTGGGCCTCTACCTGCACTTTGTCATCCAGGTCAACTCCACAGACGTGTGCAAGCGGCGACAGATTATATACTCGCGGAACGGCTACACCTGGATGAATTGCGACGTGAGCGGGGCTGACGCAGCCGTGGCGCTGTTCGGGCTGATCACCGCCATCCTGTACACCGCTGGGACCGTGCTCACGGTCCAGACAATCAGGGGAGTGAAGCGCTACCAACGGGAGAAGAAGAGGCGACATGCGGAGAAACAGGAGGGTCAGGGGAACCACAGCAGAGCCCCGCTGAGGGCAGACACGACGTCAGTGTGAGGCTGAAGGTGTTCAACCAGCTGGGTTCAGATCGGAGCCGATCCGGAGAGGAGGACCGGTTTATAACGAAAGCTTAAGCTGATCACCAAAAATTGACTCCTGACACGGATGTGTTCACAGTAAGATGACGTAGTTCATCATCCGGCAGAAACCGATGAGTCACACATTACTGACATTCAACCCAACACTGATCAAAGTTGCAGTCGACTCCTCTTTCTGTTTAAGGAATCCAGTCGTTCAGGACAAGTGTCTAATTTTAAGATTACCAACACCATCAGAGTTTTCAGCTTATTTGACTGCATAGAATCAGCTGCAGAATGACTTCCTGTTTTTTCTACCAATCACAGTAAAGGAAGTATGGATGTAATGTAAACTCTTGGAGCCATGTGATTTACAACAAATACAAAGAACAAGCAGGAATCAATCGTGAAGCGAAATAGGACGTTTACTTTAACTGCTTGTTTTTCCACCCGTTGCCACTTTTAACTTTCAGATTCTTTATTAAACTCAGGAAATAGTGTAGATAAGTTTTTATATTCTGTAAATACCTCTAGTAATTGTAAATCATGTTTCTTATTTTGTTTGTTTCTCAGTGCTTGAAATTCTTGCAGTTGTGGTGTTTGACATTTTTTATCACTTTACCCAGATAATGATCTTACGGATCACTGGCCTTGTTTTTAATGTGATGGCAGTTAAATAATTTGTTTTTACATCACAGATTTATCCTTTTGTGCTTCTCTGTAGTTTTTCCGTAAACTAAAACTATCAGTTGAAATTAAAATTGACTTGATTTAAAGACTTGTGATGTTTGCTGTAATCTCTCCTGCAGGGGGCGTCATGACTACCACAAACAGGACAGTGAAGCAACTGTTCAAAGGCTCGATTACAAACAAAACAAACCCCCACTTCAGAGGATTTTAGAAAACAGAGCAGGGTTTGTCACAGCAGAGAAAATACCAGCTATTGTGTCTTGCAGAAGTATTCACACCTCTTAAATTAGCGGTTCTCAACGTGGGCGGTACCGCCCCCAGGGGGCGTTCAGTGGACGGCAGGGGGCGCTAGCGGACATTTTTACCAAAGGGGGGCGCTGGGATGCCTTTGGGGGCGTTTGGTCGAAGGTAAACTTTACACCTTAAATCCACAACAATACCAGTTTAGACTTTGAGCAACTTGGTAAAACTGTATTGTGTAACATTAAACCATGCTTGGCTGCAACTGTATCGATGGCAGCTGCTCTTCTATTCAGTGTTTGTTAGCTTCTTGGCGCAGCTCCGTTCTCCTGCTACTGGTAGCTAAAATCACGATACCCTCTGAAAAATGAACCAATTTAAATAAAGAAATCCAGAAATCCCTCCATGGGTGATAGAGAGCGTTCATTTTATAGCGTTAACACCAGGGGTGAAAGTAAGGGGGTACGCAGGGTACTGCGTACTCCTAAAAGATTTAGTACGTCCAGCCCCTCTCCTTGAGAGGGGCTGGACGTACTTCCACCCTGGAGTTGCCCACGGTGAGAGGCGCCGGGCTGGAGTGGGCATACTTGTTGCCCCCCATCTGGGTGCCTGTACGTTGGGGATCACCCCGGTGAATGAGAGGGTAGCCTCCCTCTGCCTACAGGTGGGGGGACAGGTTCTGACTGTTGTTTGTGCTTACGGGCCAAACAGCAGTTCAGATTACCCACCCTTCTTGGAGTCCTTAGAGGGGGTACTGGAGAGTTCCCCTCCTGGGGACTCCCTTGTTCTACTGGGGGACTTCAACGCTCACGTGGACAATGACAGTGAGACCTGGAGAGGCGTGGTTGGGAGGAACGGCCCCCCCAATCTGAACTCGAGTGGTGTTCTGTTGTTGGACTTTTGTGCTCATCACGGATTGTCCATCACGAACACCATGTTCAGGCATAAGGGCGTCCATATGTGCACTTGGCACCAGGACTCCCTAGGCCGCAGTTCGATGATTGACTTTGTCATCGTCTCATCAGATTTGTGGCCGTATGTCTTGGACACTCGGGTGAAGAGAGGTGCGGAGCTGTCCACAGACCACTACCTGGTGGTGAGTTGGTTCCGGTGGTGGGGGAGGAAGCCGGTCAGACCTGGCAGGCCCAAACGTGTAGTGAGGGTCTGCTGGGAACGTCTGGCAGAGTCCCCTGTGAGACGGAGTTTCAACTCTCATCTCTGGCAGAACTTCGAACATGTTCCGGGGGAGGTGGGGGACATTGAGTCTGAGTGGACCATGTTCCGCACCTCCATTGCCGAGGCGGCCTATAGGAGCTGCGGCCGCAAGGATGTTGGTGCCTGTCGCGGCGGCAACCCTCGAACCCGTTGGTGGACACCTTCGGTGAGAGATGCTGTCAAGCTGGAGAAGGAGTCCTATTGGGCCTTTTTGGCCTGTTGGACTCCAGAAGCAGCTGATGGGTACCGGCGGGCGAAACGGCATGCGGCTCGGGTTGTCGCTGAGGCAAAAACTCGGGCGTGGGAGGAGTTTGGAGAGGCCATGGAGACAGACTACCGAACGGCTTCGAGGCGATTCTGGTCCACCATCCGGCATCTCAGGAGGGGGAAGCAGTGCAGGACCAACACTGTTTATAGTGGGGATGGTGTGCTGCTGACCTCAACTCGGGACATTGTGGGCCGGTGGGCGGAATACTTTGAAGACCTCCTCAATCCCACCAACATGCCTTCTGTTGAGGAAGCTGAGCCTGGGTACTCTGGGTTGGGCTCTCCAATCTCTGGGGACGAGGTCGCCGAGGTGGTCAAAAAGCTCCTCGGTGGCAAGGCCCCAGGGGTGGATGAGATCCGCCCGAAGTTCCTTAAGGCTCTGGATGTTGCAGGGTTGTGTTGGCTCACGCGACTCTGCAATATCGCCTGGACATCGGGGGCAGTTCCCCTGGATTGGCAGACTGGGGTGGTGGTCCCCCTGTTTAAAAAGGGGGAACGGAGGGTTCCCCCTTGGAGTCTGACCCCAATTACAGAGGGGTCACACTCTTAAGCCTCCCTGGTAAGGTCTATTCAGGGGTCCTGGAGAGGAGGGTCCGTCGGATAGTCGAACCTCGGATTCAGGAAGAGCAGTGTGGTTTTCATCCTGGTCGTGGAACACTGGACCAGCTCTACACCTTCAGCAGGGTCCTGGAGGGTGCATGGGAGTTCGCCCAACCAGTCTACATGTGTTTTGTGGACTTGGAGAAGGCGTTCGACCGTGTCCCTCGGGAGGCCCTGTGGGGGGTACTCCGGGAGTATGGGGTACCGGGCCTTTTGATACGGGCTGTCAGGTCCCTGTAAGACCGGTGTCAAAGCCCGCCTGCCCAAATTTGCATCCCCTGTCGCGGGAGCGCGCATCGCTCTAAACTCTCGCATATTGACGAGGAAACGGATAAAAATATGACCGAAGAGAACATTTTAAAGATAATTGTAACATTATCACGTTTCTCAACCGTGTAATCCCTAATACGGTGGGTTTTATTTCGCAAATTATTTGAAATAAATACGGTTTTTACACTTTTATTGACACATGTGAGTTGAACTTTTTTTTCAGTCCGTGTCTGTTGTAAACGTTCTCCGCAAATGGTTTGAAATTCTCTACTTTGTCTTTTGATACCATAATAGCTCAAAAGCATTGCAACAGAGACCCATTATGTAGAACATTTTATATCATGCTTCACTTCTAGTCTGTTAATGTAGGAGGAAATGCAACTTAATTTATGAGCCTGAAAATATTTGCATCCGTCTTGTTGATATGAAACTTATAGCATTAGCTCAGAGAACAAGTGTCATTACGTAGAAGAGATTAAATCATTTCAGCTCTTTATTTCCCCCAATTAGCACAGAGATGCATGTTTTGGCAATATAGATTTTGAGCCTGCCACAATATGCATCCCTACTCTATTCCCCTCAAATATTATCCTATCGATATAAAACATATACCAGCAGTTCTTGGAACTACTCAGATTATGTAGAAAAAGTTATTTCACTATTAACTCTTGAATTCTTTAAATTAGCACAGGGATTCGTTTTTGGGCAAAATTTCCAGCCTGCCAAAATATGCATCCCATATCTATTCCCCTCAAATATTATCCTATTGATTTAAAACTTATACCAGCAGTTCTTGGAGCTACTCTCATTATGTAGAAATAGTTATTTTACTTTTAACTCTTTATTTCTCAAAGTTAGCACAGGGATGCATTTTTGGGCAATATGGATTTCCAGCCTGCCAAAATATGCATCCCATATCTATTCCCCTTAAATGTTATCCTATTGATTTAAAACTTATAACAGCAGTTCATGGAGCTACTCTCATTATGTAGAAAAAGTTATTTCATTCTTAACTCTTTAATTCTTCAAATTAGCACAGGGATGCGTTTTTGGGCAATATGGATTTCCAGCCTGCCAAAATACGCATCCCCTGTCTATTCTCCTTAAATATTATTATAGTGATTTAAAACTTATACCATCAGTTCTTGGAGCTACTCTCATTATGTAGAAAAAGTTATTTCACTCTTAACTCTCTAATTATTAAAATTAGCACAGGGATGCATTTTTGGGCAATATGGATGGCTGCCAAAATATGCATCCCCTCTCTATTCCCCTCAAATGTTATCCTATTGATTTAAAACTTATAACAGCAGTTCTTGGAGCTACTCTCATTATGTAAAAATAGTTATTTTACTTTTAACTCTTTATTTCTCAGTTAGCACATCTAGTACTGAGAATAAATATATCTTACAGACCATAACAGTAAATAACTTATCACTTATTTATGTTTTTAATTAGATTTGACATATTTATTTCTTCAATATTATTTTTCATGTCAATATTAATGTCATGAGGCTGATGACTCCATGACACTTTCAATTTACTCATTAGGATTTGATTAAAACCAGATTTGTTCTTTGTAATCTCTGTCCAGTAAAACTATTAATCATAAATCAATAGACAGGTCTACATAAAGATATAATCCATGTTTCTGTCTCATATTTGTATGGCATTAAAAGGATCTGGAACTTTTGTTTTTCCACTGAAAGCTCTGATTTGCACAATAAATGCCATGAGGGTGAAGTTTTATGGATGATACTCTGATGTCCCATTCTCCTGAAGGCAGCACAGAGCTGAACCGAAGAGAAGAAGAGCTATGATTGATGTAGTTACAGTTCTATCCATGTTTTAATGTTGCAGAGCTCAGTCGTTTTGCTAATAGTTCAAAGTTTAAACTGACATTGCTGTACATCTTTTATCTGGTCATTTTGTGCAATATTTAACAACTAGGAAATGGCACAGAATAAGAATATTTTTCCACTCTGGCTGCTGTTAGGCCTACCGATTTTAACTTGAATGTTCATTGCATTTTTCGTAGACGCCTGTGAAAATAATTTCTATTCCCATGACTTTTTTGTTCCCTGGGAAATTATTTTTGATGATAAATACAGAAACAAGCATAAAAATCAAAACATCTACAATAGTGGTAGTAATATTAATGATAAAATAATAATCAGTGCAAAGTAGCCTGCAAATTCTTTGGTGGGGGGCGGTGAGGGACCTGGATAAAGGCTAGGGGGGCGCTGGCCCAAAAAAGGTTGAGAAACACTGTCTTAAATGTAACATTCTCATGTTACAACCACAAACTTATATTTTACATGATGGACCAACTCAAATTAGTCCAGTGCATGGAAATGCTTTTAAAGTCAATCAACAAATAAAAATCTGAAAATTGCCACACGAACATGGATCAATCACGTCTCCTTATTGAGTTGAGCTTTTAGAAGTTTTTAGCTGTGCAGTCACAAAAAAATCATTTAAAAGTTGTGTCCTGTTTACATTTTTGCCACAAGCCAGAAAACACCAAGCCTGTGGAAGAAGTGTCTGGTTAGAAAAGGACAGAACTGGACTTTTTGTCTTGCATGCCAAATGTTTGTGTAGGAAAACCAACAGCCTCTCTTCTGCTGGGAAGATGTACAAACCCATACATGCTATAAATAGCAACAAAAAGGTGGCTGTATGCAAAAGGTATGCTGCACTTAAGACTTTTCTTTTTAGCAAAAAATCTCAACTATATCCCATTTTTGCTTCACAAATATGCAGCAACTTTGTTGATCTGCCACATAAAATCTAAACAAAATGCCATAATGTTTGTGGTTGTAACGTGACCAGATAAGGAAAAGTGTTGCTGGTTCTTGTGAAATTCTTCAGGTCATTGCTGAAACTAAAAATTGCTGGATGATTTAACTTCAGAGAAAGAAGGCACAAAGTAAACATGTTGCAGTTATCTGAAAACTTTATTGTTTAGCAAAAGTAGGTCTCTTCTTGTGCTGTTTGCTGCAACGCTACTCTGAGCTGTTAGTAACTAGAAACGTTGCAGTGCCACCTACAGAACACGGACCTGGAACGTCGTCAGCCTTCAGGAATAATCATCTTTTCTCTCAGAGAATATTAGTTAAGCCTCAGTGACTAAATAAAGTATTAAACTCCTAGGAGTTAGTTAAACAGTTCCTAACTCCGACACCTGTAAGGCCATGAGCTGCGATCCGAACGCTGGTCCGGTTCTTAAAGTACCGTTTAATGTAGAACTGATCTGAAAAGCTACTACAACACAAAGTGCTTCTTCATATCATAGATATGGTAATAATCATTTACATGTGAAGATTTAAATCAACAAAGTTACAAAAATTGCATCGTGTTTCAGGGTTTGTTAACAGTACAAAATAAAGTGGGTCAGGAAACCTCAAAAAGAGTTTCTGGTCCACTAAATCAGAGACTCCTCCCTCAGTGATGCTGGATGATGATGATGATGATGATGGTGGTGATGATTCGGACTGCAGCAGTCAGAGCGGCGTGACAAAATAGTCTGCAGGTCTCTGATAGGCGTGTGTCTGCATCTGTTCCTGCTGCTGCTGGATGATCTGCCGGACCTCCTCCTCCAGCTCCGGCGGGATGATCAGCTGGTCGTCCGGGTCGGGCTGGGCGGGGGCATTGAAGTAGCCTCCCTGTTTCCTGATGGGGGCGTCTGCCGCTTCCTCAATCAGATCCTGGCTGCGGCCCTGGCAGGCGACGGAGCCGTTGGCCCGCGCCCGCCGGCCCAGCGTGGCTGAGCGAGCCTCCTGGTTCGGAGAGGGTGGAGGGACAGGTGAGGGAGACGGGGATGTAAGGTTAGGAGGCAAGAGTTCGTTACCGGGGGTGATGGGTTTGTATGTGCTTGTGGTGTTTGAGTGAGTGGAGCCGTGCCAGAGCAGGCAGTGGACATCTGCCTCCACCTCCACCCGGCTGCCGTTTGAGAACACGCCGGCGATGGGCTCCTCGTCCTCACTGTCCAGCCCGTTGTCCGACAGCGCTCCGGAGAACTGCCTCTGAAAGCCGCCGCCCCCAGCAGCAGGTCGCCGCGCACCCATCCGGCCCTGAGCGTTCAGATGGGAGCTCAGCTCCGTGGGCGGTGCTGGCGGCTCCTCGGAGGACGCCGTGGACCCCACCTCGCTGCTCATCTCAGAGGTGCTGAACTCGCTGCTCAACTCGCTCACAGTTCCAGAGGAGGTGGGCGGCAATGGAATCCCCCCGTCGCTGCTGGAGAAGGGATGCAGAGCGGGCTGGGCAGCGGGCCCAGGGCTGGGCGGCGGAGGGGGCGGCTCGCAGAAGCAGCAGCAGTCCTCTGTGATGTTGAGCTGGACGACCACAGCGCTGAGGCTGTCGGAGCAGCCGTAGCTCTGGGCCAACGTCGCCAACTTCTTAGCCGCGGCAAGAGCGTCTGGAACGTTCCGCACAGCCTCGATCGCCTCGTTGGGACACAACAAGTCCCACAATCCTCGGCTGCCCAGGAGGAAGAACTCATCCTGAGGAGTGAGCGTCACAGTGGAGATGTGTGGGCGGGGCGTCACAGAGGGACTGAGGAAGGAGTATCCCATCATCCTGGTAGAGTCGGTCACACCGCTGACCTTGTTATCCTGCAGAGATGGAAACAGACATGATAAAAACTCAGCGTCTGAACACACGTAATAAGAATAATTATTATTATTGTAAACTATGTCTAATGTAGTAATAAGGACTCAATGTTTGAGCAGTGGAAGAAAAATGACTTGGATGGAAGCAAAATGATGGAGTTGAACTAATTTAACCTGGAAAACTTGAACTCTATAAATACTGTATATTTAGAAACATTTTAATGATTTTGAATATTTTTGTAGACGTTTCTAATAATGACGTAGTTTAGGAAACCAAGTTTCAAAAGTTCACAAATAATTATGTTTTTCTCCGTCCCTCACTCCCCAACACTTAAGTCATTTGGTTTACAACAAAACGCTATGAGCTTTGATTTTGAAAGTCTATAAGGACATCCTTAAATGAGAGATGGTAACTTCCACCTGTCTGTCTAATCTCTGACTGATTCAGTGTTAAAATAAGGTCTAATTAATGTCATTCAGCATCCATACAGAGATTTACATCACTTTTAGATTAGGGAAAAACTATAAACTACCTTAGATTTCAACCAAGAGTTGAAGAACAAATCATGAATGCTTTTCTCGTTACCTCTGTGATGACGGCATTGTGCTGCCGGACCCTCTCATACTCCGTCTCCTCTCGGACGGTGTGGACGTTGGACAGCAGCAGCGCTCTCCCTCCTCGGCACAGCACGGCCTGGCAGCGGCCCACGTTGGCCGCCTTCAGGGTGAAGCAGCTGCCGGGTTCGCCGGGTGCCACCGGGTCGTGTCTGATGTGACATAATGCTGCCGAGCCACCCATCCTCTGACCGGCTGTCCCGAGCTTCCTAAAGACGCCACAAAAAAAACAACAAAAAAAACAGCATTAACAAGCAGCTGTCTTCCTCTTTAATGAGGAGTCTGGTGAGGTGAGCATTTACCGCTGCATGGTGAGGAAAGTATTGGTCATGTAGTCTTCCTGCCTCGGCCCTCGGTGCAGCTCCTCGGCCAGAACGTCTCCCATAGTGCACTGCAGCAGGTAAGGCACCTCGACGTTCTTGTCTCCATCAAAGACGCCATAAAGAGCTTCTCGCATCCCGCAGAAGGTGTCCTGGGCCAGAGCGGCCACACACAGTCTGAGGATGACAACGGCTCATCAACAGAGATAACACTTCTAATTCTAGACATTCTAAACAAACGCGTGTAAAATAGAACCAGTAATTAAAGACTGACTTGTTTTTGACTCCGGAAGCCTCTGTAAAGCCGTGGCTCCACACCGCAGGGACGCCGTGGCTTTCGCTCGCGGCAGAAGCAGATGGAGATGGATCCACCCGGAAACAGCGGATGTTGCTGCAAGAAGGAGAACAATTGTTTTAAAGACAGTTCTGTGTCTGAAGGTTTCTGCTGAAGATTGTATGTCCATACTTGAGGAGTTCCAGGCTCTTGTGGTCGAGGTTGAGTCGAGGGTTTCCGGTGAGGTCGAGCTCCAGGAGTTTTGGGGGAAGAACCTCAGGCAACGTAACCTCCGTCAGCTCGTTGCAGCTCAGATCGACGCACTGAGAACGGCACAGAGAGAGCTCAACATGACCGTGCTTCTTCAAAGATTCTCCGATTTTAAATTCCTGCCTTTGTTTGGATGTTTAAGGACATGGACAACAGCCTAACTACAGCAGTCAGCTGCCTTGATTTCATCCAAAAGCATATAAAACATTTGAAAACAAAAACATTCAGGATTTAATGTTTCTGTAGATTTCATTGCTAAATCAAAGTTATTTTATGGATATAAAAATTAAGATTTTCAGCATTTTTGAAGCACTTTGGATCGATGCCGGGATTCCTCTGACGAACCTTAATTTCGGGCAGCTGGAGCACCTCTGGGAAGGTGTTGATGCAGTTGGAGTGGGCGGACAGCGTGTGCAGCCTCCGGCAGCTGAGGATGGTGGTGGGCACGGCTCTCAGTCGGTTGCCGCTCAGGTCCAGCTCCTCCAGCAGCTCCAGCCGAGCCAGTTTACTGCAGAAGGAGGAGAAAACACAGAAACTCAACCTCAAAGATTAGCCTGCATGATGACTGACCTGCTGAAACTCTAAATTAATAATTTGATATATTTACAGAGATATTTATTGCGGATATTTATTGCGTTGTACCTGGCAGTAAAGGTTTGCAGCTGGTTGTAAGCGAGGTGCAACACCCTGAGGCGGCCGTGTCCCGTCAGCAGAGGGATGCATTTGTCTGTCAGGCTGTTATTGGTCACATACAGCTCCTCCAGGCTGCTGCAGGAATCATCTGACAAGCTAGCTGGTGGCAGATCCTCCAGCTTATTGGCCGATGCATTTAGGTAGCGCAAGCTGGGATGAAATCCGGAACACAGAGTAAGTACTACTATGTAAAAATTGAACAAAACGACAAAGAAAGCCAGAGAAATGTGAGGAGAATAGATCCACCTCTGGGCTTTGATGAACAGGCTGTGGGGGAGCTCCGTCAGGTGGTTGTGTTGGAGGTCCAGGACCTCCAGCTGGGAACTCTCCAGCCTATCAGGGAGCATGCACACGTCATTCCAGCCTGCCAGCAGCTTCCTCAGACTCCCACTAGAGAGCAGCCTGTAACACAAACACAGGAGGATCAGGCCATGGACTGTAAAGCTGTGAGTGGAACTCCAGTTTGTTGCTAAAGTTCAATGAGTTTAAACACTCAAGAGGACCAGCAGAGAACAGAGACACGTTCAACACAGCTGGATCCAGATTCATGTTTCCGTGTCTATATGGAAACTGAAATGAATCATGTAGATTGTGGCCAAACGGACAAACTGTAAGACTGTTTCCCTGCAGAAAGGAGAAAGTTAAGAGTTTTTTTCTTCAGCTGTTTAGTGGTGTGGTTGGCTACATAGAACATAAACAATGATGTTGCACTATTATTAAATGAAAATAGGGAAGGAAACGTTGTTTAAAAAAGTCAAACATAATGGCTTATTCAAAATGGTCTACAGCTGAAACATTGCATAGCTTCTAATGAGCTCGACCAGATGGAACAGAAAAAGATGCAGTTCCATATTAAAGAAAACATATATATGATATGGGAGTTTTATTTGATTGTATTTATGGATTTATCAGTTTAGATAAGTGAACCTCATCTTTTTCTTTTATACAATCTTTGTCTTTTTGCATCTGCTTGTACGCATTAATGTCATTTTAATCTGGGACTTTACTTACAGTTTAGTTATTCTTTTTCTAGGACAGAACAAAGGCATAACTCTGCTGATTTTTGACGAGAAGGTAAACTTGAATTTATTGTGGACTTTTCCTCATCTACACAAACATACAGAATAAAATATACACAATAGTGCTAAATTCCTTAACTATAGTTCAAATCAGTAGCTAGATGGTTGAAACTTGGACACCAACAGGACAATGTCTTTAAACAACACATTGGTTTAATGGTTTGTCTAAAAACCAATCCATTCAAAATGAACTCAACCAGTTCAGCCATAAAGTTTGGTCAAATGTTCAGCCAGAAGCTCGTTCAATGTTACAAAGTGTGCAAGTTCCAACTAAGAGACACTAAGCAAACATTAGTGAGGATTTATGTTTCTATTTCAGTCTGGACGCATAATTTTAATCCTGAGTGGATTAAAGAGAAAAAAACAAGTAGTTTCTGCAAAGAGATCATTTAGGTTTTTTTTCTCGACAGCTGAAAGTTTTCCAGGAACCACTACGGTTTTAGGAATCTTTAACTCAACCTTTCGTCATATTTCGTTCATTAGACCTTCTTCGGTGGCTGTGTGTGGGGTGTGTTTTTGTGCCGCTCACCAAATGGGCAGCTCGGTGACGCAGTTATGGTTAATGTCCAACACCTCCAGTCTGCTGCTCTGACACAGCCAGTCTGGGACACCTCCCAGCTTGTTCCTTTAGAAAAACAAACCCAGTCAGCGCGCAGGTTTTGCACACCGTGCGCAAGAAAGCGAGGTGCCGACATTTTCCCTACCTGCAAAGATCCAGAACTGTCAGATTCTCTGGCACAGGCTGCACCTCCAGCTGCATCAGCTCTGTAAACACAGGCACAGCAGTGTGTGAAGGCGATGCGTCAGGCCTCGTCAGTTTAAGGTCTCGTGGTGATATAAGTGTCGGTACCGTTATGACTGGCGTGCAAGCTCTTGAGGGCGTGGCCACTGACTCTGAGAAGGGAGAGGGAGTTTCTGTCGCAGCGCAGCAGCTCCAGCTTCCCTAAGCAGCTGACGTCCAACTCCTGTAGACCAGCATCCCGCACGTCCAGCTGGATGATGTGCAGCAGCTGCTCCCAATCAGCCACTGTCACTTTGTCAAGCCTGTTCAGCCTGAATTACAGCCACAGGGAGAAGACATTATACTCTTCAATTAGATTTTTTTTAAGGATATATCAATTTAAAGAAAGCTAAGATGTCAGAAGTCATGAGACTCAGGGTTCATATATTTTATCATAGCAAAATTCAAGCATTTTCAAGGTATGGTTTCAAACTTTACCAGCACCACACTTTGAATACAAATGGACTAAAAAAAGACAGTTTCAATACATTATTATATGATATAATTCATTACTGTACATAATGTCTTGTGACAGTATTCTACATTCAACAGCAGGGACAAGGTAAAGTTAAATCTGACAAAAATTACATGTGTTGAACAGCTTCACACACACACACACACACACACACACACACACACACACACACACACACACACACACACACACACACACACACACACACACACACACACACACACACACACACACACACACACACACACACACACCTGAATGGTGTAAGAACAATAATTTAACAAAATATTTTAAAATGCCCAATTATTATAACCTTTAATACAGAAAATATAAGATAACCTTTATTTCAATTCCATTGATCTATAAGCCATTGAGAAATTAGGAATAGGTGTTTATTACACTGAAACATGGTGTTAAAGTAAATTACCTTCCTGCTCAAACTGAATGATTAAACACAACACAGAAAGTTACAAAAAATATCTAACAGCAAAAAAAAATTCACTGTTTTCTGGAATTTAGCAAACATAAATAAACTTGGTAATTCTAACTCATCTAGAAGAAGAAAAATGACTTCAGAGAGCTGGGGAAAAAAAGCGTGCCTTTTTATTAGGTCTGTGACAATATCCGATTTCAGCTATAAACGTTTTCCAAATGTAGGCTTTTAATTAAAATTTAGATAGCACTTTATTACAAAACTGTACAGTTGGAAGGTCAAACACTTTTAAAAACTTCATACAGAAATCAGGCACTTTGGAAACCTTGACAACACCTAATTGACAGGATTTCTGGTATCATAAAAAGTAATTATTAAGATTGTCATATTTTCTTTTACATGCTAAGTAAGGATTCCTCATCTTCCAAACACTGTTTTAGACGGTGATTGATCTTCTTACCTGACATCTACATATCGAGTGTGCAGCCACTGCAGCCCGGCCACGTCCAGGACGGACAGCCGGTTTCCTGCCAGGCAGAGCTTTTCCAAGCCTCGGAGCTTCTCCAGGACAGGAGGGACACTGCTGAAACAGTTGAAGGACAAGCCGAGGTAGGTGAGGCCCTCCAGAGAGCCCAGCTCTGCAGGCAGCGAGCTTACAATGTTCCCGTCCAGGAGGAGAGTCTGCAAGCTGGCCAGAGGAGGAGAGGTAACGGTTAACACAGAGAGCACTGAAGACCCAGATCAAAACAGTCAGGACTCGTTTTCCTATCAAATCCAAATATATTATGATGAGCTTAGAACAAATATGGCTGACATAATGTCTCACTTCAGCCTGATTCACGATGATGGAAGCAAAAGTTGATTCATTGCAGCACTGATAATGATAAATCTAACTGTCAGCTCCAACTCTTTGCGCATAAAGAATCTGAGAGCATGTTATTAGTTTTGGACAAATTGAAAACTTAATCTTTAAAAAAATGTCAAAAATAAAACTTCTCCAAAATAGGGTCCAGTTACAGAGCAGTTTCTCCCTGTGCCTCACAGGAAATTTAAAAACAAAGTCAAATTTCCCATGTTATGGAACCCAGCCATCTGTACAAATAAAATCTAAAGAGGATTGCAGCACATTTCCTTTACAAGACAAGTTACAGCTTCTTTTTTTCTCTCCGTTTTCCACCTCTTAAAACATATACATAATAAGATCTTTTTTTTCCTACTTGATCCATTCAAAGTAAAATAATGGTGTTCAATGTAATAACAAAGGGAAAGAGTCTGATCTACTGTTGGCTACAATGTTTATTTCATAACTGAAGTAATCTATCGTAATTATAAGGGAGTCTTTCTGTAATCGGTCATGTTTTACACATAAGGAGCAGAGGCATTAGACTCATTCTTCAAATGAGATTCCAGGAAGGCTTCATATATTTCTTGATCTGGCATAAAGCATCATGTTCCAACATGGATGTAACTGGACCCAGTGACCCAAAGGGACTAAAAGGAGCAGCTGTGCCATAATCTAACAGCATCTTCTTTACTCAGTAAGAACTTCCATACCAAAGAGTGTGGTTACCTTAACTTGGTGTAAAGTGTGGCACATTCCCTGACAGAAGAAAAGTTCTGAAATTTGCATTCTGGCAGAGTGATAGTTGATCGGGACTGTCGGCCATAAAATCCTTCCCGATCAGTTTTTTGTTTTTACATTTGTGATGTAACACCATGTTTGTCCCGGTCATGCAAGTGTGTTTGTGCAGACGAACATTTTTTTCATTTATCATATCACATATTAACTTATTAAAATCTAAGACTTTAAAATTTAAAACTACTTGCAATAAAACAAACTCCACTGTGACAGTCGTGGTGTTTTCATGTTCCGCCGTCCCGACCTTGGTGTGTTGTTAAACATTAACTCTTCTGAGAATATCTACAATGCCTGACAAGCGGGTCTCTGGAGATCCAGTTGGTTACATTCCTGATGCAGCGACAGAATCAGCATGACTCTGCACTGAAGCTGGAATCTCTGCACTGTCAGGACACATGTTTGGTTTTCAGCCAAATGCTCCTCTAATGCACAGAGGGATTATTCTGGACTGATGCCTCAGCATCAAAGTCTCTGTCAGCCGCATGCAGGTCAGTGAGGAAACATTCCGCGCATGTGCAACACGGCGCTTCAGTGCTCACTGCGGCCCTCACTTACTTGTTCATGGTCGCGACTTCTGCAGGCAGACAGGAGAGACGGTTTCCAGACAGGTTGAGCTCTGAGAGCGAAGTGATGTCGCAGAGGGCCAGAGGAAATTCAGACAGAGCGTTATTTGACAGACTCAGGCTTCTCAGTTTACAGAACCTAGAGAGCAAAAGAGAAAGAGACACCGAATGAAAGAGGGAGGGGAAAAACAGACACAGAGTTACACAGATATTCATCTTTGCTATAATAAGACTCTGACCTTCTTCTAAATTAGGTAATAAAAAGATGTTTTTTCTAATTTAATAATTATAATTTCATTAAATCTCTTTGATAAACAAATTCACAATGTATTTTGGCTTAAACTTGATTGGCTCAAACAATCAACTTGAAAAATATTAAGAATTTCTAATTGTTTCAAATGTTTTTTCATTATATATCCATATCAAAGTATTTTGATGGAAATCGCCTAATTTCTTTCAGTTTATTCTTGTGTTGGTTCTTTTATTCCATGCAAACTGTGCCTCCCTTATAGGCCTAAACTAAACCAGCTTTATGGTCAGACTGAGGCTGAAAGACCTTCAAAGGGGAAAGTTACTAGCAATCCATAGTTAAAAAAAAACAAAACAATGGAAAACCCTTCCTGGGAAGTTTGTATTTATCCAGAAACAATAGTGGTGTACATGTAAAATTCCATCAAGTAAATGTCAGCCTTCAGTGTTAGCTTGCTCGACATTAAGTTATAATAAAGAGAGGTGGAATCTGAGCACTGATTGGAAAATATCTGTTTCCAGCAACGTTTTACCAAAATTACGATACTGGCTGTGGATAAGCTAGCTGTTAACAGATTTACTGTGGTTACTTTCCTCCCTGTGAAAACATCTGAGAACACACACACACACACGCGCACACACACACACACACACACACACACACACACACACACACACACACACACACACACACACACGAGTATAGATCTGTAAAAATGTCTTCGGCCGAGTTGTTTTTATTCAAAACAAGTAGTCAGCTTCCCCACCTGACCAAATCTACAGCTGTGTACACAAACTGTAAGATGAGCCCCGAAGCTCATCTGAGGAAGAACATCTTTGATGGAATCCAACTGACACGCTGCTTTCAGCACTCGCATGGTGGATGACAACGTCTGGAAACACTGTATTATTTAGAGCAGGCTGGGGACGTTTCTTACATTACGTTTATACTTTTTGTTCAAGTTTCAGTTTCTATTCTGACCAAAAGCGAACAATCAACTTGTGGTTTGAAGAGGGAATTTTCCAAGAGTGCCAGGTTCAGTTTTACCAAGTGTTTATGTAACTTCCCCAAAAGTAAGATTTTTCACGGAAAAAAATGAAGATCTAGGTTTTGAAATTAATTTTTTTTTTCAGCTTATATTTTAGGGTTAAAGGGCAAAAGGATTCCTAAACCTCACAGGAGCTGAACATCGGTAACTAATTCAGAATGTTGACCTAAATACAAAGAGACGTCCCCAGCCCAAAGAGGTCACATGATGTCATGTCTGTCATCTCCACTGCAGCTCATTCAGAACCACAAGAGCATCAGCTGTAATTTCAGCAAAACTGCTTCCTCTTTCCAGCATGTGGCATATCCCCAGAAAAGAAACAGAAAACTGCGAACAGTCTCGTTAAGAGTGTTGTGCGTGAGCTGAACAGTCTCACCTGGTGAGTGCAGGAACACCTTTATGTAGGGACATGAAGTTGTTCTTGAGGTTAAGGTGCGTTAGGTCCTGGCTGTAGAAGAGCTGACCGGGCAATTCCTCCAGGCTGCAGCAGGACAGGTCCACAGAGTTCACCCTCTGGGAGGCGATCTGGGTAGAAACGGGACGAGAAAGGCGACTTAAAGGCCATGAGAGAAGCTTGTGACAGCCAGCTTAAAGACCAATCTTTAAAAATTAAAGCCAGATTTTGTGAGCAGAGAACAGAAAATTGTTGCTTTAAGATGATCCCGAAACATTATGAGGGAAGTTTGACAAAAATGTAAACATTTAAAATTGTGAAGCAGTTCAATGTTTGGAGTTTGTACCTTGGAGGCCATCCTGTGCCAGCGCAGGTGCTCGGCGTACGAGTCGTAGCTGACGTAGTAGATCTGACTCTGGGGACCGGCAGAGCTGAAGGCCAGACAGTGGCTGTGCCTCTTCACCTCTTCCACCTGAAACAAAGGACGCATTTCAGTTCCCACCGTCTACAAGAAACGCAACTCTCCACCTGATCAAGGGATGAAACAGGGCTGTTTATGTACACAAGCTGTCTTGATGCTTAAAGGCAACCAAAGTCCAAAGAAACAATAATATTTGTTGAGAAAATATTGACAGCTGTTACTCAAGAATTTGAACGATTAGAAAAAAAATTCTAACTTTAGAAGGAAAAATATGTAAAACCCCCTCCCAAAAAAAACAAAAGGTGGATTATGTTGACAAACTAAAAGGGAAAGTGGGTGAAAAGCATCTAGGCAAATCTAATTAAACAAAAGGTGCATTCACACCAGCCCTGTTTATTCCACTGGAATGCTTATGTGGATGCATTCAAAGTTGCGCTCAGAATGTTCTTCTGAGGTTTTAGTGTCATTTTCGTCTTTTTTGTGCAGCCCCACCACACAGGCGAAGAGGAGCAACAAGCTTTTCAAAGAGTTTATTTTATTTGGCACACTGCAGTGCACATTCATGTCACAGGATAGATGTTCCTGATTAAAAATGAGCAGAAAACATCTCACCTTTCCTCCGATGAGGGGCAGGATGTGCATCTTGCCCGTGTGGGCGTGTTTCACCGACGACACTATGAGGCAGGTTCCACTCAGTGTGACCTGACGCTTTGACCAGCGGTTCACCGGCAGCGCCAGCTTCCCTTTTCGCACATTGAACACCCCGGAGAGCTGCACGCGCTCAGAACCCCCCACGCTGCGAGGCTTACCTGTTAGGACAGAGACAGGAGGGTTAAATGACACCGAACAGGATCATTAATGATCAGATTTACCAGCAGTTGAGAGCTTTTATTTATTTATTTATTTATTTTTCGCTCTTTGGGATGTTGTGAATCATCTCCCTCTCTGTGGGTATCTCTTTCAGAAAAGGAGACTTGTTATGCAAGCGAACTAAAGCTCAATAGGCTGCCACAGTGAGCAGTCACTCAGATGAGATTTGTTGGGTTTTTAAGCATTCACAAACAAAACCAGAGTGCAACAAACTTTGAGGCTAGCAACAGTTCCTGCAGTCCATTTTACCCCGCGCGTTCAAATTTCTCTGCACTCACAGCCACTATGTACCCTCTACTAAAACTGTCAGATGAAATCCACCAGGGAACAAGAGAAAGTGAGACCCATGAAAGGGCCTGAACCACAAAGAGGCCTGAAATCAGATTAGCTTGTTACGCAACGTCTTACAACAGCGGAACCTCCGTTCTCCTGGCTGCTCCGTCCAGCGACGGAGACACCAGCCCTGCCTCTGCACAGGGGGAGGGCAGCGACAAGAAGGATCCCGCTCAATGAGCTGCACTTCCTTTTCTTTAGTGAAAATCGTGTGAAGCGTGAGTATTTCAGGGTGCTGAGTCAGAGGCAGAAAGCAGAGGCAACAGTAAACACGAGTTCATGTGTCAAAGTACTTTTTCAGATTTTTTTTTTTTTTGCCCATTGCAAAAAACATTGACATTTGAAACATTGAGCAACAACTTAGGTGGAGCTATATATGGAGATATATTTACACACAATGTAAATATCTCTCCCCCTTCTTTTTAGCCACACATAAAGGTTTAGATCGTGGATAAGGACATAAAGAAAATTAAAGAGGGTACATGAAAAAAACATATTGAGCCAAAAAGTCCATTCAGGGAACACTGACTATGACGCACAATCAAACAACTTGCTTTGTCATAAACCATTGTTGTAAAAATTAATACAAAAATTTTTTATGTTTGTATACATGATTTATTTGGAGCATTTTTAAAATAAAATCTTGCTTTCCACCTAAAAGCAAGATTTTATTGAATTTGAATTAATGTTCAGATTTTCAGAAATCTAAGGACACACACATTCACCGTTTATCGTAAGCCGTCAGTGTTGCAGGGTGGGTACACACAGGAACAGAAACACTCTAACCTCTTCTGATGCAAGACAACTTTTGAAACATTTTGCTTCAAATAGACAAAGCCTGATGGTTGAGTCCAGAAAACCTAAAAGATGTGCTTCTACTGCATATTTCAAAGCATAATGGGGTTAAAAGTATCTACTTTCTTTCAGATGAACATTTGAGGTTTATTCTATTGTGATTGACAGGGGTATTCTAGCTGCTGTCATCCTGTTTCTATTTGAACAATAGAGTGAATTATGTGTTGTGTGGATCCACCCTTCCCTGGGCGGTGTACACATGATATGTTTTGTTGTTACATGCCCTTTCCTTCCTTCTATTTCTCTGTTTAGAGGAAATCCTGCCTCTCATCAAGCAATTACTCATTTTTCAACTGAACCTTTATTCCAATTCCACCAAGTATCCAAACGTCCTTCTTCCCTTTTGCGACGGAACAACCAGCAACAACTTTGCCAACGATTACCGTCGAACTCAGAGTTCAGACCGATTGAGGAATCAGTCTTTAACCTTGTGGATTAAAGCAGCGTCCTTTGGATGGATGAGGTCTCGCCTCCAGCTGTCTCAGAGAGATCTGAAACACTGAGGAGGTGAAATCCGAGTTCCCCTAAGGTCACTTTTCTCTTACTGTCAGCACACTGCAAGTCGGTATGACAGAAAGAGATGTGTGCACATGGCACTTTGCTGGTGGAATTTGTGCTGTATCAAAATCCCTTAGTCAGAAGTCAACAACCCAGAATGTGCCAAACCACACTTACCAACAGTACACAAAAATTAGAATCTTCCAAAGAACTTTACTTCCTAGTTCTTCCCAAAAACAAAAGAGGTATAAATTACTCAAGAAGCTGGATGGATGCCAGTGAATCATTGTCACCTGACATCATCTCTTAGCTGCTTATCATGTCAGTCACACATATTGACCTCTCCCGGTTGCCTCATAGCTCAACTGCTGCCATCTGTAGGGTTCCAACAGCAAACGCTTAATTCAGGTTACTGCAGATGTCCCAGACTGTTGCGAGAAGCTGGCTTCAAAGTCTGATAACTGTTTAAATCACTGATGAAACCAAAACAGAAGACCCCCGGTATAGCTTTTTAGAGACCCCCTCTAAAAATGCTTATAACTGCCTGTCTTAATAATTCAAACACCTCATAATATGCCTCAATATCCACAGTGGAAACCATGATGGCACTAACTCAGAAGCTAACGTTCACAATGTTTCTTGTCTTCGTTCTTGGGCGTACGGCCAATCAGTGCCAAGGCAAATGAATGGTGCACCTGGATTGGCTGCTTTCCATACAGCAACTAATAAAGTGTTAAGTAGCATTATGTCTATGTTAGATGATTATGATTTTGAGAGATAAGCATGCATATATAATGAGTGAGATAATCTAGGAGAATGTTGGCAAAAAAATTGGTTTAAAATAAGAATTATAAGTTTAATATACTCACTAGAATGCATATATAAAAAAATGAAGTCAACATGATCCTTACATTTCTAACTGTAAAAATATTTACTAAATCTGACCAAGTAAAATATGTATTGTATTTAATTATTCACCAAAGCTACTGTCCCTAATTTAATTTTAACATGAACACAATGTAAAAAAAACATTTATGCAATAACTTTAGCTGTCAAAATAAATGTACATTTTTTAAATCCAAAACTATTATTTTGATAACTGCCTTTTAATGCTCTTCATATCAGAAAATTGCCATATTTGCAGTAGAAAGGAAGATATTTTCTAAAGACAGATCAGTGTTACCTGCTTTATTTATTGAAATCTCTGTGTGGAAAACAAGATAATATTAGCTGCAATCAGGCGCTCAGCTCCTGATTCTATAGCTCCCTGTTCTTTGTTGATGGTGTAGAAAACAAGGTCAAAAAAACAGTATCCAGTTGTGCTAATCCCAAAGGAGATCATGGATGTTTTTCCTATCCTCTTACCCGGATTATCTGCAAAACAGGTTCGTTATCAATAACAAAAACAACAGAGGGGCTTTAAGAAGAGAAGCCTGCCGTGAAAAGACTGAACATCAGTCTTCAGCGAGCTGAGGGACGACACCTGTTACTTTCTGATGTGTCATCTTACTGGGCAGCAGCCAGAGGGGCTGGAGCTGCTTTAAAGGCACACCACTGGGTATTGTGCGGGCAGGACAATTGCATACACTCATTTCACAGTTTCAATGACCAAACACAAAGACGGTACTCACAGTACACTGAGAATGGATAAACAATAACTGAGTAGAGACAAACCAAGCACTGCTGAAGTGGTCTGCAACAGCTTGGGTCTCTCACTGCTTAACTTGCAAAGATCGAATCAGCCCTTCAGTTACTGCAACAGATTGCAATCAACCCGTTTCTGTGATACACAAAACCTTTCTCACCAAAGTAGAAGCGTATAAGGCAGCCGACTTCAGGATTCATCCCCTCCTCCTGCACCCTCCACTCGTCTTCGAATCCCAGATTGGTGAGGTACTGGTTGAGGATCTGCAGAGGCCGTTCATCATCCGCCAGCCGCCGCACGACTCCCCCATGCAGCTGGATGAAGAGGGTCGGGGTCGGACAGGTACTGAGGGGCTCGGGCCAGTCTCCGCCGCCCACAGGGATCTCCTGGTCAGGCCTGACAGATGGTTGGCTGGTGAGAGGCCGAGTCAGAGAGCTGCTGGAGCATTTGGAGGGAGCTTTGATTAATTCGGGGGTATCTACAGTGTCACTTTTAGTATCATCGTCCTGGTTATGGGCTTCTGAGGGCAGCTGGTCTGCTGCAGAATTGTCCGTCGAGTGTGTTGGGGAGGAGGTGAGCTCCAGCTCATCCGAGGAGCTCTCAAACGGGTCAGGTCCCTCTGTGGCACTGTCACAGTTGGGACTCGGCACTGAGGAGTCGACACCCACACCCAGGCTCTCACTGAGGGAGTCTTGGTGCTCTGTGCTCCTGGGGCCACCTGGGCTGAAGTCCTCACAGGTGCTGCTCTCCATATCTGAACCAGAGTATGCCCCAAAACAGTCTGCAGCACTCTGGCTCAAATCAATGCCAATGTCATTCAAGCAGATCTCAGATGAAGAGTTACTGTCAGTTTTGTCATCAATAAAAAAATTTGAGGGCATTTTAGATTCAGGGCAATTTTTCGTGTTTTCGTTCTCCTCAAATTTAGGAGTTTTCACATCCACGGTCTCCATATGTCCATTACTATCTTTACAAAGATCATTTAGGTCAGAAGATACAGCAGCGGGTTTGCAGTTTATTCTCAGGACAGCCCCAGATTTACTTCCCTCCAGCTTAATGGCCACCTCGTTCGCTGTGGTGTCCACGGTGCAGAGCACTGGGCGCGGAATGGAGGGCGTGAGCCAGTCGTGGACGTGGATACAGCCTCGCCGGAGGTCCGATCTCACCCATGACTTGTCAGAGGCCTGGAGCTGTTTCGACTGCTTCTGCCGGAGGAAAGTCTTCCTGTCCAGGCTGAGAGTGCTCAGCGGAGAGGCTGAGGGAGCGGGGTTGGGTGCCTCGACTGAGGACGCCCCAGGCGGAGCCCCCAGAGACAAATTCCTCTTGTGTCTGTGTCGCCGCCTGTTCAGCAGCGAGTTTACCGAAGTGCTGCTGTTCACCGACGTCAAGCTGTACATGTTGGCGGCTTTCACGACGGGAATGTTGCTACCTTTTCCCGTAGCGTTGGCAACTTGGTTCTGGTAGATCCCGTTTCTTATCGCAATCTGCAGAAGGGAGGTGGCTGCAAGTCCCTTCCCAAAGAGTTTTGCTTCGGCGCCCCCACCCTCATCCTCCACGATGGAGGGTCTCTTTCCAGGGGGGAGAGAAGATAATCCGCTCGGCTTTACGAAGTCCCCTCCATTCTCTAGTGTCCCCTGTAGTGCTGGTGAAGCCGAAAGCATTCCAGAGTCGTTGTCCTTCACACTTTCCATTCTGTTAGCAAACCACGGCAGTGGCAGACGAACAGCCCGCAGGTGAACGCTAGTGTGGGTTAGCTTCCAGCAGCTGGCTCGGTCTACTTACTGGCTTTGCGTTAGCTTAGCATGCTAAGGTACTGCGTAGTTGTTCCAGAGAGTTATCCTGCTACATCATCCCATTTCATCAGGCGGCCGTTAGCTCTCCAACCGGAGCTAACGGACTGGTGCGGAGAGCAAAACTGGTCTCTAGCTGTTTGACATTAGAGCTACGGCGACTAAAAGAAGCAGCAGTTACTGATAGAACCCGGGAGATTGACGGTCAGCGGCTGAGCGTGGACAGGGCGGGGTCTCATTGGATATGAATTATGACGCATTCAAGTACGACCATAAGGCTCGGGAATTTCACACACACATAGGCACATGACCCCCGTACACTGTGGGAAGTACCTCAGAGTGTTTATTATAATTTAGTGAAACTACCAAGTTCCCCAACTTGTCAAGAAATTGCACTTAGCATACAAACAAACTAAATGTAATTATAAAATATGGTCGACCTCTTATATTTCACAGTATATCATAAAGTTAAAATTATGTTAATTACTCAAATCTCTTTCCATCTCTTTATGTTGAAATAATATTCTGACAAAAAAAATATATGTATGACTGACAACTGCAGTAACCATAATTCTTTGCCATTTCTTTACATAAGATCATAACACTAACTTTACGGAACTTTCCACGGAATTAATTATTTTTGCAACTGAAATAAGACAGTGATGGCACCATAGCTTGAAGTTACAGTGGTTTGTCAAATAATAATATCTAAAGTGATATGAAGAGGGGAAAAAATATTCGACAAAACAAGTACACAAACTCTTTATTTCACAGTCACGTTTATTAAGACACTTGTATGGAGTTAGATTTGAATACTACTTTTTTGTTTGACATGATTTTTTTTTTAATTGAATAATTGTGAAACAAATCTAACTCCATACACTTGTCCTTGTCTTTAGAAAGTCGCATATTTTAACGCCATCTAGTGGAATAAATGTTGAATTATCACATAACAGTTTTATTGTTTTCAATAAACAATAAAACTGTTTATTGAAAACAGTTTTATTTCACTGTTTTCAATAAAACAGTGAAATAAGTACTGTTTTATTGAAAAATGATCACAGTAATTTTCTCTTTTTTTCCCTTTCTACCTACAATTGTTGTAGGTATTGTAACTTATACAGTAAAATTGTATAATATTTTATTGTTTTTAATTTTATATATTTAACACTGTTTTTATACTTTTAAGTATTATTATTATGATGATGATGATGATGATGATGATGATTATTATTATTATTATTATTATTATTATTATTATTATTATTATTATTATTATTATTATTATTAGTAGTAGTAGTAGTAGTAGTAGTAGTGTAGTAGTAGAAGTTTATAAAATATATGTATCACAGTTGTTAAAACATGTTAGTAGCCATTTCAGATGACAAACTGGTTTCATTGTGTGACCTCCTCTATCATTTCGAAAGGATTTTGTTTTGAAATTTGTCTGTAAATAAAGTTTGACACACATTCATATAATGAACACGAATTTTTAAGACTGCAAGTTCCAAAACATCATGACATTGATAATTAAAATATGCTTTCACAAATCATAACACCATAAAAAGGCGTGGTTAGTTTGACAGCTCCTTTTCCACTCTAAGATGATCAAAAGTTGTTTGAGTGTCGTTTTTAAATTTTAATGTCTTCATATGTCACCCCAGACAACACGGAGATAAAACTGTTTAATCAGCTCCTGTTTGTTTTCAGAGAGGTGTTGCTGGATTGCTATGGGAGTCCATGCAGACGTGAGTGAACTGCTGTCACACAGCAGTCCAACAGAGGGCAAAGTGCAAGCAGAGCTGTCACAGTATACTTTATCAAGCTCTTTTTCCTCTTCCTTCCTCCTCCCACCTACTGTCAAGTCTCCACCTCGTCTCTTTTTAATGCCATTCACTCAGACATCTTGCAGTGTTGTGCTGTGAATATAACACATTGTTTGTTGCAGCAAAGGTAAGCCTTTTTTTGTTTGTTTGTTTGTTTTCTGACAGGTTAAAAGTTTGAACTAGTGCTGACCTGCTCTTTGTTCCATGAAGTTTGTCTTTCCCCTGCATGTAAATGGCCACTGAAGGTGAGAGCATGTGATGACTGGCAAATCTCACTGAAGAATGGTTCTACTGTAAATGCAAAGGTTTATTTACTGAAACATTAAGGCAGAGAGTATACACAGATGTGTTTGCTGTGGGATTCAGATGTTGCTTAATATCTGGCTCCATGTTAAAGGACTTGGAAGGAGTGAAATCCCTGCCAGTAGGAGTGCTATAATTCAGCTGATCAACATAACATAACCTTAATATATAATTTCTGAAATGAATTCTACTTTGATCACTAAGGAAGACTGGAGGTTAATTTGGAAACCCTTAAAAAGTGCTAGAGGAAATGAAAAGCGTTTGACTAAAACAGAATGAAATTTGCAGTCATAAGATGCTGCTGTTAATTTCATTTCTGCTTTTTTTTTCAGTTTCAAATGATCTCTTTGTTTAGGTGACAATCAAACTCTGCATCGAGCAAAGCAATAGTGTTCTTTTGTAAGATCGTAAGTCAAACACAAAATAAACAAAGGTGGGTGATCCACTTGGGAATTCCATTCTATAAAAATGGGAAATAGAAACTGTAATTATATGTGGCCCACTTAGTACTCAAGGACTTTTCAGGGTAGCATGAGCGTGGTTGAGACATACACTTCTTGTTTTGGTTTTCCAGGCGGAGCACTGACAAATTTAGATGTGCAGCAGTAAAAAATGTTGGAAAAACATCCCAGAAATATATCTTTGCAGAGAAGTCACTCATTAAGATTTGTTTGCCCAGCCCTGTTAGCTGCTACTGCATGGATTCTCTAGAAAGAAGGGATGCAGCAGAGAATGGGAAGTGAGGAAACAGACCAGGTCTGAAAAGTCACGTTTTTCACACAAAGAATTAAAATTTAAAGCCACAGATTTGGGAGGAAAAGCACGACACGGGTGAAAATTCCCCAAATACTTTGAAACAGAGGATGCCTTGATTATTTTCTTGCAGTCATTCATCGAATAATTTTTCACTTTTTTTGTGTTCCCTTCAAATTATTTAGTAAGCTACCTCATACTTATTGGTGTTTGTATTGCTTTTATTTTGTCGTAAGCATGTTTCTGAATGTGAATTCACTTTATTTGTTCTTAAAGTGTGCTATCTAGTCCCCACTGAATTAGGAGGAATTTCTCAAAAATCTTTCCGAAAATGTGAATTTTGTTTGACACGTTTTGTAGACATGACATGAACATTTTCCCATTGTGCAGTTTTAATTCTTATGATAAGACATATCTGGAGGTTATTATTGTGTGCAGCTGGTGAAAAGGGTTGCATCACTGTTTACTCTGCTGTGGTCACAAGGCTTGGGTGAACACGAGTTTAAGCACAGCTCTTTGTGTTTTCCTTGCAGCCCAGATGTGTGTCAATCTCACTCCCAAACCAGATCTCTTTTTGTTTTGTTTTTTTTCCAAATACTGACATGTAGCCCAGTGGATGGGTTACTCAGGAATGAGGGAGGAAATTGCACTCCTTAGAATGCGTTTTTATTCTGATAAAACAATTTGAAAATAACACTTGACATATTAAGAAAGACAAAAACTGATGCCAGATTGAAGACCCTTCTGTTAAACACTGTCAGAGTGCATGTGTTGATCATTTCAGAATGGGTTAATAGTCATGTCGACTTTATAAAATTTTAATTTACAAGCACATATACACTTGTACAGATTGAGAATACATCAATTTTGTAATTCTATAGAATTCTGATCAGTTGAAGAATGTCCTCCTGTCAGCTGTTACATTTCTGTTTGCCATTATTCTCAGTTTCAGTTTGAGAGCAATTTAAATTATTTGTAAATAGCAGCAATGCTTAGTGATTTTACAGGTTTTCTTCTGCCATTCTATGCACGTCAAATACAGAATAGATGAAACTAACTGTAGTGAGATGGAAAATCAAATGCCGTAAAACTGTTTAAAAAGAGAGTTGGTGAAACTGAGTAAAATTAGACTGTTGCTGTTATTGAAAATAAAGAAGATTTTTTAAGACAAAGTAAATCTTCTTTGTCTCTGTTAATTGTTTTAAATTTGTAATCTGCTGAGTACTATGTTCATGAACTCTCGTTTTTTTGCTCATGTGCTTTTTTTCCCAAGTCTCAATGTCAGGGAGAGTTTAAGGTGACTAAGCATTTGCTCGGTCATAACCCTACTTTGTGAAGCAACATGTTCAAAAAAGGAGTGCATAAAACTGATGAAATCAGAAATTTGTTGAGTGAAATCCCAATGTGGCTCACGTGGTCAATGAACTCGTGGCAAAACCTTGATAAATGCTGCGTTCACCGCTTCAAAATCTCACTTCCCCAAATTTTTAATAGCTTTCTTTTTATATATGTCCTGCATCACTTCCTAAATGTTTTCAGAGGCCAATGTAACTAAAAGCTGTCATGGAAGAACTACGACAAATTGATCTGACATACATCACAGAGTGCATCATCAGCATCATCTGCCCTTCTACGTGTCCAGAGGATCTCTACCTGCAGAATCTGAGAAAGATTATCCCAATGCTGGAGTCTAAGCATGGGCACAACTATATGGTGAGAAAATATTGTTTTTAAACAGCTATTTTCTTTCCATGATTATTTTTACTCATGTATAAATCCAAAGAACTACTTTGAAGGTCTTTCTTAAGGACAGTAACTATTAACATTAACCAAGACTACATTAAAATATTTTTGAAAATGCTACTTTTTATAAGCAAAATATGAATAGAAACAGCTAATCCCCTAACTAATCGTAATTAATTGGGGAAAATCTAAAATTTTTGAAAAGCCAATTCAATTTCACTCATAGTACAAGGGTGTAGTTAAAAGAGGATCTGCAGAATTAAGAAATTATTTAAATATACCTCTTACTACAGCAAGATTAAACAGAAAATAATAGAACAAATCTGTTTAATCCGATTGTGATAATTATGCTAATAATTGTTATTATTAAAATCATTTTAATTTTAATTAGCTTCATAAATAACATAATTATCTATGTTAATTATGATGATTTTCCACTTACGGGTAATGAAAACATGACATTTAAAATTAGAATAAAAACAATATTTTTAAAAGACAAAATGTGAACTTCTTAAGGGTTATTATTTTCCATCTAACAAACGGCCCTGATCTGAGTGCTTATTCTGATTTATTGAATATGACTGTAATTTCTGAACGTTCACTTTTCTGTTCAAATACAGCTCATTAACCTCTCCCAGAAGCATGACGTTCTTACAAAAATGACCCACAAGGTAATTAAGCACTAATAGGTATTTGGCTTCAAGGTTTCAGTTTTGTGTGAATGTGACATACCCTTTTCGGTTTCCTGTCAGAGTTTCAACACAGGTTGGCTGAATCTCTTAGCTCCCAGTTTGGATCAAATCTTTAATGTGTGCACAGCAATGGAGAACTGGCTACAAGGTTCTCAAAAACACGTCCTGGTGTTACACTGCAGGGTAAGCATGGGGGGGGCACTGCCCACTCACAGTAACATTAAGTTGTGTTTGAGGTGATCTGTGTGCCACATGGGGGGACATAATATTTACACTTAAATCTGTGAACGTCTTCAACAGGGAGATATGGGAAGGCTTGGAGTTCTCTTGGCATCATACATCCACTTCAGCAACATGTCTGCCAGGTAACACGTTTAAGAACTAATTTTTCTTAAAATAGAGTTGAACTGGAGTACATCAGTGAATAAACTTTTGAAGACAGTAGGAAACAAGCTTGTTCTTCACCCTTTACATCAAACTAAGCCTACACCATCACACTATGCAGCCAGAAGATGGATGGTCTTTGGAGGGTCTTGGAGACATTTTGACATCTAATATACATTAACGATGGAGTGTACTTTAAGTTACGCTTAACAAGATTACCCCACGTGTTTGAGAGTCCGTAAATCTTCCATGTTGAGAGCATGTTGTTTCATTATCATTGGTGGAGCATAAGTGGAATGCTGTGTAGGTGAGCTTCCTGGCAGCAATGGGAACTAATCAATGAAGTGTCGCCTGCATAGACTGGCTTGGCTTTGT
Source organism: Poecilia reticulata (assembly GCF_904066995.2). NCBI lineage: Eukaryota > Metazoa > Chordata > Actinopteri > Cyprinodontiformes > Poeciliidae > Poecilia > Poecilia reticulata. The sequence goes on along the minus strand of NC_088833.1, from coordinate 11,370,087 downwards.
TATCAGAGAATTTCAACCTGGCTACAATGTGATTAAACAACCACTGCCCTTTAGTGACCATGCAATTTATTGTAAGGCTCTTTTGTGCTGCAAACAGCCTTACAATAAAAGCTGCTACATCCATCAGGTTGCACCACTCCTCCAAACAAGCAATTGAAACAAACTATTCAAGCTCTGAAAGGCAGTGGATACAGTGCAATGATCAGATCCTGTACAAAGGAATCAGACTTTGCTGTGCTACCTAGTGAACTGGGGCTTGTAGCCTGAGAGTTGGATATGTCTCTAAATTGTGTGGGTTGTTAGCGAAGAAGCTGAAGGAAGTTCTGAGCTTTGAAGCTGAAATGCAAAATGGTTGTCAAGGTCTTAAAAAGAAGTCTGGTATTATATTTAATGATGATAAAAAAGAGGAAAAGTAAAAACAGTGCTGTATGGTGTTTCTGATTCCATGGCTCAGGAATCGCAGCATGATTAATACATCTTTAAGCTTCTGGACTTTGGGGTTGTGTGCTCACGGCAGTGCAAAACATGCACATTATGGATGTAGACTGCAGGATTGCTCGTGTCGGTAATTATGGCACTGCAGCAGATGCTTGTCTAAAAACTTCATTAATGTTTACTAAATTTGCTGCGATCCAGGCACTGATTAAGCTAATACAGGATTTCAGCACCGTCCTTATCTCCTTTCTTTTGATAAACAGGAACTGTCCAGTTAGATCAAAGCATTTAAACACCACATCATCAAAAAATTAGTAGAAACAATGTAGTGTTTGTAGAATGTTAACTTTGTTTTTGTGGAGTAGATATAAGAAGTGTTCTACGAGAACACTTTAGATTGCATGGTTTTTAGATTTTAACCATGTAATGTTCTGAGAGAAATCCCGTAAAGTAGGGGGCTTCTTGAGAGAATTTTAAGGTTGCTATTTTAAAGTTTTGCTTTAAAGAGTTTCCTGTTGAAAAGATCTATATAGACATTTTCAGCATGCGGCACTGAACGTTTTTTGATTTTGTCAAATCTTGAAGAGCTTTTCTGGGTGGTTGTTAAGATCAAAGAGCAATTGACACAACAAAACACAGAGGCTGAGCTCTTGACAAGCCAAAGGACAGCTTGGATGATTAAAGAGACTTTAAACTCAGAGTTGTTTGATTTTTAGCTCAAGATCCTGTTGTTGTGCATGTAGGCAAATCACAATGGTGCAAATAATATAGCTTTTACCGAGCACATCTTCTATTTTTAACAAGGAAGTCATATTAGGAATATTAGTTTAGGTTGAGTTAATCTTCAGATGTCAGAAAAGTTCAGCTGGATTCTAATCAAATTCCTGCTCTCAGCACGTGTGCATCGACATGCTGATCATGGCTGAACAGTTGGGAAATATCTGATTGTGACCATTGTCACTGTGTGCACAATCCATGAGCTTCTGATCGCAGACATGCTACGACTTGTGAAAGACGCCTGGTTTCTGCAGGGAGCAGAGCCTAAAATACATCAATAATTTTGTGAGAAAAAGACAGTCAAGAGAGTAAAGGCGTTCAGTTACTTTATGTGCAAATCAAATCAGATAGATCTAAGCAGGCTTTGAGACAGAAATCTCTGCAGGATACCAAAATGTTTCAAGCCATCTGCAGCTCAGCTGGCAGCTGCAACTTTATCTGAACATGTGCATTTCTCTCAGTGCAGACCTCTCTCTGGACCACTTTGCCATGAGGAAATTCTACAACGACAAGCTATCTGCTCTGATGATCCCCTCACAGAAACGGTAACAGCCCCCTGGTCAAGAAAGTCAAATGACTCATATTCAGCCTTCATCTGTCAAGATCTGACTTATCCATAGATTGTCATTCGGTGGTATTTTTATCAGTACGCTTGCCAGAAACATACTCGCTGTGTCTTCTCAGGTATGTTTGGATGGTGGGCAGCATGTTAAAAGGAGGATTGAGGATGAACCCTTCTCCGTCTTTTCTGCTCTGTGTAGTTCTTTACGGTCTTCCCAAAACAAGACCAGATGAAGGTAAGCATCAAAAGAAAAACGGCAGCTACACATTTGTAAAGGGGCTCTGCAAATTGGAGTTGGCACACTTACAACAGCACATTCAACACATCTGAAACAGTTCCACAGGGAGTGGTGAGTGGTGGCATGAAACGTTGAGAGAGGTTCACAGGTTGTACCACGTTCATTTGAAAAAAACAGGTGAAGATTGTCAGACAGAAGACACCTCATAGTCAGCTTTAACAGCATCACCTGCACTTCACTGAGTTTGATGAGAATCTCACTTTGAGAGTTTCAAACATGGCTTTCTGGGTGTTTTGCCATTTTGTGCTCTTGCTGTTTCCCTGAATTTTTAAGAATAAAAGGCTCAAAAAGGAGCTATGTACCATGGGAAATTTCATGCTGAGTCATATTTGCATGGTGTACTGTACTGCATCTTCAGACAATTTTGTAAAAAGACTCCTAAAAACTGCCTTTATGTCTAATGATTTGAAGTTATTTTCTATGATCTACTCATAATCAGTCACTATGTAGCTAGATCATATTACTCAAATAAACTCAGTGTTATTTTGGTTTGATCAATGAGCCTAATGTCATCTCATTTGATTTCCAAATGAAATGCAGAAATAAGGCCATATTTTTATCACAGAGCAATGATCCAACTAAATTTCTTCTTAGCCCATTAAGGTGTCTGAAAGTTGTGGCCGGTATTATGGACACAGATGTACAAACATAGACTAGAATATTATTTAAGTGTCATATTTGTTTCAGCAACTCAATTCAAGTAAAACACAATACATAGATCAGTTGCACACAGGCTGATGTTTTCTATCCTTCATTTTGTTAGCTAAGATGACTTTATGCTTGCAGCTTATGAAAACTATTGTGTGTTCTTTAAATCCCACAGGATGCTACCTTTTCCTTAGAGTGTATCAAAGTCTGCAAGCAGTTTGCACATCACCAGTCTAGTAAGGCTCATCAGTTAGTCACTCTAAACACAGTAGATAGAGGACAGTGACTAATATGTGTTTGCCTTCACTTCAGTCACGTTAATGCTGCTCAGACAGATCGGCTGTACATCGTGCTTCAGCCAGCTCAGCTCCTCAAAGGGGACATCATGGTGAGAAAGTCATACTATTTCTTTATGTGTTTGTTTTCCGCATAACACATTTCTTTCATCAGTTGGCAAAATAACATGGATAGAGTTCCTATTATTTGACTATCAAGTCAATTGCAATAAGACACTTCTACCCATTTAGGATGAATTTTTTTTGTGTTTTTTTTTTTAAACTAAAGTCATCAGATTCCCTTCAAACAGACATTGGGAAGCAATTGGGGTAAACTGAACTAGATGCATTGTCACCCAAATGTTCCTCATTTTTAGGTGGTGTGTTATGAAAAAAACCTTCAATCAGCGAGTCGCCAAGTCGTTTTCCGCCTCCAGTTTCACACGGGTCTGGTGTTCGGACACTCCCTCTCTTTCTGCAAGGCGGACCTTGACTGTGCTGCTGAAGGTATTTATAACCTGCTTTGTTCCAGCTCCGCTCAGGGGCTCTGCCATGCTTTAATCTGTAACTGATAAAACTTTTGGCTCTCTGCACACCTGAACTAACGCTGGCACCTTGAAGGACAAATGGAAACACATGCAGCTGTCTCATTTTGGCTCTCGATATTCCAGATTCCCGTTTCCCAGATGATGGAAAAGTGGAGCTGCTGTTCTCAGAGAGCCCAGAAAAGATCGCAGGTAGAATTACTCTGCAGAACATTCATGTTGTGGGAACAAAATAAGCTTTTACTGTGTTTTATCAGAATGCATGGCAAGTCAACTAATTTTTAAAATGATTTTCTCTGCAAATTAAGAAAAAAAAAAAACATTTAATTGCGTTGATATTGGTCTCCAGAGACATAAAAATCAGTTTTTGTTGTTTCTTTTTTAACAAATATTTTTACTTAGTAAAAAGACATCTTGCAAACACTTAATTCCATGAATGAATGTTATGCCATCCTGAATGCACCACATTCATAATAGTTTTTTTTTTTGCAAAAAAAATAAAGCCTAAAACAATGACCTCATAGACTGAAACGCTTCTAGAATTTGTTAGATAGCTAAATTTGTAAAGCATATGTATGCTTTGTTGCACCTCTTTTGGCTCTGGTATCAGTATCATAATTGATCAGCAGTTCTGCAAAATAATTTGATTGATTTGCTTTTCTAAACAATCTTAACACCCAATTCATTGTCAGAATGTGCAAGAGCTAAATTCCACTCCTGAGCCTGAGCAAAGCAAGCACATAAAATGTTCACCACTCAGTGTTCTCAAATAAATCAACTTTAAATAAATCAGTAAAAAATTGTAATGGAGCTCAAAACAGTCCTCTTAGTACATGTAAGGTTCCTACTTTATCAACTGTAATAAAAATGACTCTTGCTTTAAAAGACAGTTTAGTAAAGTCTGTAAACGCAGGGCGGGGTCATATGGGACAGAAAAGCAAAGAGAGTACACATAATGTAGTTATTGGCAACAATATTTATGTCAATGGTGGCTTTGTCCACAAAAGAAACAGTGTAGTAAAATATTAGGAGCACTTTCTTTTATCAAATATGTGCAAGAAACTAAGAAGACATGGGAAAGAACAACAAAGAGCACAGGGAGGGCTCTGTCTCCGATTCCATTCGGGAAAAGACACAGCTAAACGCAAACTCGGTGGGTCAAGTGTACCTTCTACAAGAGAAAAGAAATGGAGCATGGCAAGTTAATGTCTTACTGCACCCTAAGGTTATAACGACACAACTATGATACCTTAGGATAATTTAAGTGGAAATTTGTCATGTCTATGATGTAGTTTCACTTAAAAATAAGCATCACGTGATAAATAAGATAAAGATTTAAATTAACTATTAGTCTAACATTTTTGACCCCTCATTTCTGTCAAGTAACTTTTAAAAAGGAGGATAATCATTAATTTTCATTTGTGAAAGAAAACGTTTTGCATCCAGAAGGGGGCAGTGTTGGACAGCAAGCCAAAAACCCAACAACATCCCGCTCAGTAGTAGCAACCAGGCTCTTCATTTCTCAACAGGAAGCAATGTGAGGGATTTATCGGACACGCATATCAGTGAGGAATTTAAATCAGTAGATACTAACACAGGAGGAAAAACAAAGACAAACAAAATGGGAGGATATCAAAATGTAACATCTCACGTTTTGATTTTTATGAGGAATCGAAGGAGGGGATGAGTTTTATTCCCTGAGTGACTGGTGTTTGTTATTTTTTATGTCTAGGTAGAGAGCAGTGGTTGAATGGGCGCTGTGTGACGGTGGACTATGACACGATGGACCCATTAGTCAGACGAGATTCTTTCCAGGACTCGCCTCGCCATGAAAGAAGTAAAGTAACTTTTAATCTTATTTATCCTCCCCTGATTTGTCATTTTGTCTGGATTAGGATGGAATCCGCTAATATTGTGTTATGTGAGGGGAACATTTAAAAACATGGAAATTATACTGCTGTGACTTATTAAAAACAACAAAAAACAACATAAAACAAATAGACATTATGAAAGTAGAGAAACATTTCACCGTATAAAACAAAAATAAAACTAGACTGTATCAACAACAACAAGGGTATTTTAAATGTACATATAAAAATGATTTCATTAAATGAGAGAAAAAGAGCAACATGTTGGACAAAATTATCTCCTCAGCTGTGTTGTTCATGATTTGTTGGACATAATTTTAATAACTGCTTAGTTTTATATATTTACTACTTAAAAACGTCACAGACTTTTTGCAATTAGTTTACATTTATTAATGTTTTTATGTTTTTTTCTAGTTTATGTTTATTTTTTGCTTTTACTTCTATCTTGTTAAATCTCAAAGAAATATGGGCCAACAATGTCCAACAGGCCTTGAAATATGGGCCACCAACGGGTCTTCATGTGACAATTTGCACACAATTCTAGTTTTGATTAGATTCCCTCTTTTTTCAGTATCGGTTAAAAAAACGGGTGTATATGTTTAAGAAATAATTTGTTGATGAAAGAGAGTCTTTCTCTGGTGGAGTACGAACTGGAACGAAAGAGGAGGGATTTCAACACTCTCACACAATTTATTTCAAAAGAAACAATCAAATTTCCAGCTTTCTTTGGATTGCTTTGCTGTGGTTTCTTTCTTGGCCACCTACAAAATATCTCATAATTGTGGACGATTAGTGATAAAGACTTTCCTCTTAATGTTTCTGGGAATTCTCGTGAAAGCAACCGAGACAGCGAACAGACTGGAAGCTGCAGATTTCCCCCCCCCCCAAGAATTTTCCAGCTCCTCGGAATAAAAACACCAACACAAAATCACAAAATCCCACAGCAGACAGCTGAAACAATGGCTTTAAGCTGTGGCTGAGGTTTCAGCTCCAGCTGTTTTATGCCATGGCTAAATCTGCCCCCGCCAGCCGTGTAATTTAGATTTAAAGACTTGTGAAAAAGTGGCACGTAAACACGGAAAACACACACAGGAGTGCAAACAGGAATGTGGAACTCAGCTGCTCCTCTTGTTTTGGAGCTCAGGTTGTTCTACTTGAACGTCTTAACATTTCTCTCCTGTGCTGCTTCTATCACTCCATCCCCTCATCTGCCTTCCCTTTCTATCTGCACTGCTCTCAGGTTCAAGTTGCAGGTTGCAATTTGTCCAGTAAATTCCCTTCCCCCTTCTCCCCCGGAGTCCGCCTCCATGTTTACATTCTCCTCACCAAATTTGGGCAGCTCAAGGTCCTTGTGGAGGTTTTTTTTTTTTCCTTGAAAGTGCATTATGTGTATAGGACACACTTCCACCTATGTGTGTGTGTGTGTGTGTGTGTGTGTGTGTGTGTGTGAGGTTAGTGAATGATCCACCCTTTAGTTTCCTTCCTTTCCTGAGATGAAAACGCATGAGTGCACCCTCAGCTACCTGTGTTGGCTGGAACAGGATGCAGGGGGGTGGGGGGGAGGGACAGAAACATAGAAAAAAAAACTAAAGGGTTGAAGGCGGGGATTTGAAGTGCAGCAACATGAGAGAGGGAAAGGAGAGAGTAGAGGAGGGGGCACACCAGAGAGCTGTTAGCACCTTAGGAGAAAGAATGTACTTCACATGTCTTCCTGCTGCTGAGAAGACGGAAAAACAGGAGCAGAATCAGGAGCTGCTCTGAAACTTTTCAGTCTGCTTTTACTGTCATCCTTCTCTTTCCTTTTCTGCCTGTCATCCGTTTCGCCTCCTCTTTCCCTGAGTCCGGAGGGAGGCTTCGGCAAAGTATTTCCATCCTGTTTCCAGTCAGCAGAGCGGACAGTGAAAGTTTCCTGCTGGCTGCGGGTAACGTAAGCTTTCTTACCTTTATTTCTGTTTGGGCTGATTGAAGCTTTGCTCTTTTGGATCTCTGTTTATCAGTTTGTGAACATCAGTGTGGGGAAAACCTCTTAGAACCACTGGGAAGTTTTTACCATGCATCTCTGGCACTTCAGTTTTATTGCCTCGCTGCACTCAAGAGGCTGAGGCTTATACAGCTGTGGCATTCATTGCGTGTTATCCAGTAGTTACTGTACATTGTTTTTCACTTTATCAAAATTAAACAAGCTTAACATTGAACATATCTTATATTTATATTATTTCTGCCCAAATCTATATACTTTAAGGTGTTGACCACAAATTAGAAGACACTAAACAAGCTTATATGTGTAAAGTTTTATATATATATATATAAATGAGAACATCAACACCTTAATAGTAATTCAGTTAAAGAAGTGACACTCTTGTATTTTACTGATCATTTATTCAAAGTGACATATTGCAAACATTTATTTGCGATAATTTGAATGATTGTGGCTTACAGTAAATGAAAATCCAAAATTCACTGTTAGAAAATGTGAATATTCCTCCAGACTAACACATATAATTTTTTATTATGATAACCAAATCAGTCGTCTACCACTCAGTTTTGGAACGCTTCACGTTTTCTTCTGCTGACAAGTTTTGTGGAGAAGCTGGTTTGATTTTTCAGTGAGACCAGAACCAATTTGGTCCTACTAGCTAGAAGAGCTGTTAATCAGATCTCTTGCTATTCAAACTATATGTGAGTCAACACACTCACCTTTGTCTGACCCCAGGTAGACGACTGTGATGGACACGTGCTTTTTCTCGTGACATGCCGACTCACGCATGGTCCTGTCAGCCTACACAAAAAAAATTATTGTGTTTTCTACACCAAGTGTGTCTGAAGTCATGATTCATGGGTCGTGGTGATGCAGGTGCACACTCCACTGTATACAGTCAGACAAGTTTTGACTGTAAATTGGAGTTTTCCAGTAGAATTTAAGTGATTCAGAGACAAATTGCACGAGTCAGTAAACAACAATCAGAAAACATAATTACAGCAAATTGCTAGTCTGTTGTTGTTTCTCTTATTTAAATGTATGTATTTACCATTAAATCTCAGAGCTATAGATTATTGTCATGAGAAACAGTTTACAAGTGGACCTGGGGAAAAAAAAGAACAAATTACTTAGTAAGCAATAATTTTAGAAAAAAAAACAGTGAAACATTCACTCAAAGGGAGAACTGTCAGTGGAAGCAATCAAATAGATTATGAAAATCATATAAAAGATAGATCAACACAGAGTATTTAAAAAAATACATTGGCTATTTTGTTCAGCTCATAGCAAATACAAATAAAATGTTCCAAAGAAATGCAGACAGATCTGAGATAACAAAAGCATCAGCACAGAGAACTCATAGTAATTTCTGTATCTTCATCATCATCAAAATATCAAAACATAAGTAATGTTGATCATTCCCCGTCAGATCCAGTCATCTGCTATGATCGGCATCACTTCCTCTAGTCACAACATCCTTTTCTCCCCTTCAGTTACAAACCTCAGAGTTAAAATCAACTCCCGCCTCACCTTTGAATGTCATGTAGACCAACTCTGAAAGATCTACTTCCATTAACTTTTTAACATTACCAAACTTTGCTCCTCTCTCACTCCACCAGATTCAGGAAAACGGATCTATGCCATTGTCTCCTCCAGCCTGGATCGATGTAAAGCTGTACTCCTTGCACTTTGTATTGCCTTATTGCTAAAAATGTGCTATATAAATAAAATTACCTTTACCTTGGGGTATCTTGCAGGAGGCTTCAGAGGCTCCAGCTAGGATCCTGACGAGAGCGCAACAATATGAACACATTACACTTATTCTTTATTCGTTTCACTAGCTTCCCATCCCACAATGCAGTGGGATAACTTACAAAATCCCCCTCCTCACTCATCAACACATGAATGGAAATTAACTTTCTTAACTCAAAGAACTTCTCACCTCTTCAAAACATGCTTAATATTTTAGCTTTTTTTATTGTTGTTTTTAAGTCATTTCTGTTAACATTTTGAGATTTTGATAATGTAAAGTGTAGTACAAATAAAATTTATTGTTATTATTATTTTCATGATCAGAAAAGAAATGACAAAAGAAGAACCATGATTAACACATAAGCACAAAAAAGCAAGACTGAGAGAAAAGTGTATGGAGGACATGATGCTAGAGCATTTGTTGATGTGGACCTGCATGTTGGGTAATAGAGATACATCAATCTCAGTCATTATTTTGAAGGAATTGCATTAATTCAAAGCAAGTTTGCTGTTGATGAAGTCTTGATGATGAAGCAAAGTCTTCAAAGTATTAAAGTCTAGAGAAAAACTAGAAGAATCGCAACAAAGTACTGATTATAGGGTTTTTCATCTTGTCATCACATTAATTTTATTTCTGCCTGATCTGGGAGAAATATTTTACTCATGTTTTTGAGATTTTTGCAAAGCCAGAGTGTCTGTGTTTTAGCTAAAATGCATCCTGTCGCCTAGTTCAAGTTTAGTAAAAACGGCAAAAGAATCTTCCAAAAGCGGTGACTCTCTATTTTTTTAAAACCAGGTTTTAAATTGACCGGAGTGATTTCTGTCTCCTTCCAGGCCCCCCTCATGTGTTTGAATCTGGAAATAGAGATTTGTACTCCAAAGTGAGGAAGAAGAGCACTGAGGAAGGAGCTCTGTACCCTCTGCCGTCTATCAGCCCGAGCTGCAGCGACAGAGCGCCGTCAGCCAGCAGTGACTCGGGCCTCTCCGTTGCCTCACAGGGGCGGACCAGAGTCGGACCCAGAAGAGGAGCCACGCAGGACACCTGTAGCCAGGCTGAGAAGCTGATTTTTGGGGCTGAGTCAGAACCAATCCAGGCTCTTCTGGAGGTCATGACTGAACTGGGTTCTTCTTGTGCTGGTGATGGAAAAGTGACTGGAGATGAGTCCGGACTGGGAGCCACCATCAATGGCGACGTTTCATCGAGCGAGAGGGAGACGGATATTCTTGATGATGAGGACGACGGTTCTCCTTCACAGGCTCCAGACTCGAGCAGCGTTTTCTCACTTCCTTCTGAAAATGTACCTGCAACTCAGAGACAAGCCCAAACAGAGTACTCCACTCACTCCTGGGTTCGACAGCAGCAGATGGTGGATCTCATCCCTGAGCAGGGAGCCAGCAGGTCGAAGAAAGAGAGACCAGCACCTCTGGAGCTTCCTGAAACACCAACACGAGGACTAAGCAGCAGGGAAGCAGTGAAGAGAGGCCTGTTAGACCAGGACAACAGACAGCCTGAAAATACTACTTCATCCTGCCAGGAAGATGAGCTGGCCTCCTTAAATACAGACATCGACGAGTCCATTGAGCAGCTGAACAAGCTGATTCTGGACTTAGACCCCACTTTTGTTCCGGTTCCCACTAGATGTTCTCCTCTGTCCCGCTCGGCCTCTCTGCACACCAACGGCCTAAGCCACAAAGGACAAACCCATCAGTCAGGTAACATTAAACAAAATGCTTGATGTAAAATGTATGAGAGCTGTTAGAAAATTGTCCTACCAAAACCCATGAAAAATCACAGAAGCGTCATTTTATAGTTTTGCAGAAGGGTTATGTGCCAGTTAGGGCGGAAAAACGTATCACAATAAACATTTTGCTCCAGTCAAAATCGATAATTACCGATAGTTTTTTGATTTACGAATCTGAAATGCCGCCAAATCGGTGGTGTGTGACATTTCCTTTATTAACCACAGTTTTTCCTCGTGTCATTGTCTATCTTAAAGCAGTTATGAGGCAAACAGTGATGAAACATGAAACTGCTGTTGCCCAAGTTACTCAAAAGGTCGAGTGAGTGAGTTAGTTGATGCCACCAACCTTGGCAGTGAGAACAGCTGAAGCTTTTCCTCTGTCTTCATCTGGATACATTCTTAATTGGAGTTCAATTGATATTTTATATATTGAAAATTCAGTTCTATATAAGATGTATTATTTATTCATACTGATTGTGTGTCTGTCATGATATATACATTGTATATATCGTGACAGATATATACACAATATATACATTTATTGATTTATTATCCAGCCCAACTGCTAATGAAACATAAAGAACATCTTTTATTGAGCAGTTTCTTGTTCTATTGTGTTTGGACTTGCAGCTTACAATTTCTATTTCCAAAATTCAGAAAAGACCTGAAAAAAAAGTGTGAAATAAACAAGTCACTGGCTTGAAAATTAGTTCATACCATGATTATTTCTGTGATTATTTGCTCAGAGAGTTGTAGGAAGTGACAAGAAATGTTTCAGAGGCCATGGTCTTTATTAAAAAAGCAAACAAACAAACAAACAAACAAACAAACAAACAAACAAACAAACAAACAAACAAACAAACAAACAAACAAACAAACAAACAAACAAACAAACAAACAAACAAACAAACAAACAAACAAACAAACAAACAAACAAACAAACAAACAGTTTAAAAAAAAGTAGCTAGATGAGCATTTAAATTTCTGCCCCAGTTCTGGCTACTACTGCTGTATGTTATTATACAAATATTATACTTCGTTTTTGCAGTGCAGCTGTTGTAATTGTAGCTGAAAATCTCATAATTTTAGTATATTTTTTAATTATGAGTGGTGATTCAGCACATTTTGAGAAAGATCAAGCTTTGTCATGCCTACAAAGTATGTCTGTTGCTTTTGTTATACCACTCTTGTATAGTTGTGTCACATTATGTTTTTGTCAGTACATGGCGCACAACAAAATGTCAGCATAATTTTTTTAATTATACATTTTGTGCACATCTTGTGAGCATCTCCACATTGTTTAATTATAATTTAGATAATAATAGCAATTTAATCACTGGCTTTATTCTGATAGGGAATCTGTGAAGAGAGCTGAAGATTAAAGCAGTGACGAGAAAGTATCCTAACGAAAGACTTGGAATCATCAATACATTTTTAAAATACTAGTGGAAACCTGCAAAAAGCTGCTTGGCAACTAAAAAGAGACTTTTTAGTGATTATTGTGAAATTAATAATTTTTTTAATGCAATTTTAAATAAAATGTAAAACATTTTTTAATGATCCTGCTCTCATTTTTACACAAACATCTTGGTTGGATGAAACTATTTTTAAAATCTAAATCTGCCAGATATGTACACAGAGTTGTAGCACTCATGCTGTGAAATGTGTTGATATGTCCAAAAAAATCAGACTGCTGCCTATTTTTTTAGCATGCAATCATATTGCATATGATAGCAATATCATATGTTCTGCATGTTTAAGGAATGCATCTTCCTCCATCGTTGACAGGCACGTACAGTTGAAAAAGGAAGTATACATTCAAATTCAATTAAAAATTACTAATACTTTCAATTAATGAGTTACAACAACATTTAACTTCCCTTTCGGATCAATAAAGTATATCAAGAAACTTCACAGCAGGAGTGCGTGCTACAACTCTAAAATTCCTTTTATTGTCATTGTGCCAAAATAAAGCACAACAAAATTTCTTTCAGGAGTTTCCAAAGAGATTATATTAAAAGTTCCAAATTGTTTAAATACAGAGTAATCTTAGTGTATTTAAACTTTTGACTTTGAATGTAATAAAAAATGCCTTCAAAATGTTCTCATTAGTCTGGCATTTAGCAAATTTGGAAATCCTAACTGACCCAAAACAGGAAGAGTTTATTCTGATTTCACAAAATAAAAAAATATAGATGTGTCTTTTTATATAGTGCATATTTTCAACTGTGCATATTTTCAACTGTATGCACTACTGTTTCCTCAATGATCTGGTTGACTCCAATAAAGCTATCTCTGATAGCCTTGGCATGGACCTAGCTATTATTGAACCGAGACAGGGTTTTGTTTCAGGCGACAATAAATCTGTCAAATTCCTGTTCATGTTTCTTGCATTACAGGATTATTGGAGAAATGAAAAGTGCTCCCTTTGTCCCTCTCTTTGTGGTCAACAGTCCATTTGCATTTGATATATTCTCGTAAGAATTGTTTTATTTCAGTTAAGTTTCAAACTCCTTGTTTTACAGTTGTGGCTCCAAAACACTCTTGGTGTGGCAAAAAAAAAGTATATTTTGAAATTAAATTATTTGGTTTTATAGGCGATGAAAACACAAACTTTATTAATATATTTTCAAGCTTAAAGCATTGCCTAGGCTTAAGACATTTTCCCTTTAAATGTTTAGTAGGCCAAACTTTAGGAGACAGAAACTCTTCTTACGATGAGAAGCTTTAAAGATTTTTATGGTTTTCAATGTCTGCCTGTCTGTCTCAAATATGTCACTTGTGTCAATCCTTGAGGTTCCTTAGAGCCCAAACTTGAGCAGACAATTGCACAAAAACATGGCAGGTATTGTGTCAAGATTTGCTATGCAGACAGTGAAACTATGGAAAAACCATAAGTTACTTTTAAATAAAGCCCAATTGCGACAATTCTGCTTGTAAAAATAAGGCTCCACTTACTCCTATTCAAAATAAATATCACATCAAACATTATCAGACTGAGAAAATTGTGATAAGACAAGTACAATTTATTACTGTTAAACTGTAGTGGCACTGCACAGAAGTCCAATCCCAGATGTTATCTAGAATATTTTTAAAAGAATTGCCCATTATGCTGAAAACACTTATGCTGCCTCACTTTCTAAAATGCACAATTTCCAGCATGTTCAGGTGAATGAAGATCTTAAGACTGAATTTCATGGTTTTGTTTTGCTGATTCAAACTATTTGTTTTTTCAATTAATCAATCAGTCAAGTTTATTTGTATAGCACATTTCAGCAGCAAGGCAGTTGAAAGTATACTTTAAATAACAAAAACACACAATTACAAAGTTTTAAAGAAAATACCATACAGTTAACAATTGAACAAACATTATATTTTGATGAGTGCCATCACCAAAATCAAAAAATCAAATATGTTGATCAATGTTTCATCAGTTATGGTTCAAAATCAGTTCTAAACAGGTGGCTTTTAATTCTTGATTTAAAGGAACTCAGTGTTTCTTGCAGTTTTCTGGAAGTTTGTTCCAGATTTGTGGTGTGTCGAAGCTGAATGCTGCTTCTCCATGTTTGGTTCTGGTTTTGGGAATGCAGAGCTCTGGAAAGTTGATAGCACAACAACAGATCTTTAATGTACAGTGGTGCCAAGCCGTTCAGTGATTTGTAAACTACCAACAGTATTTTAACGTTTATTCTCTGAGCCAGTGTAAGGACTTTGATGTGCTCTATCTTCCTGGTTTTTTTCCAGGTACAAATCACCACCAATTGGTGGAAATCTCCACTTAAGACAGAAGTATGTATGTTTGTTGTAGGACGGAGGTTTGTAAACGTGGGTTTTGCTGAAGTTTGGGAGAATTTAGTCGAACAGATAGTGGAGGACTCTGGTGTGCACGCAGTGATAACCAAAGCCTCTCTGTATGTGACACACAATGACGTGTTTACTCTACTGCTTGCCTTGTTGTCACTGGAAATACACAGATCCTGAGGTTACATTATGCAACCACACATAACGTGAGGTGGGTAAAGTGACTAAAAAAGATGCAATGATTATGGGTACAAATCACAGATGAAGGCAGATTAGCCCTAACCTGAACTTTTGTGTGTTCACACCAAGAGATGAGAGGGATTTCTGTGATACAAGGGAGAAAAAAAAAACTAAAATAAATTAAAAAAATACACCACCAGAGAACTAAGCAAAACTGGAAAATCTAAAAGCAAATAGTGCTGAATGTTTATTTTGGATATTTTCTTGATCTCATTTATTGTTCCTTAATAAGGGGAAGAAATAACAGGTGTTTATGTTTCCTGCTGGTGTGACGTGTGTATACATAACCTCTGAGAGTATTTTGGCATCATGATGGTTTACATGCAAGGAATGAGAAATATCTCATGGTGAATTGGCTTCTGAAAGGATTGTCCCACTTCAAAGTGAAACAGTTTAAATTGAGCATGGATGTAGGAATATGACTGACTCTTGGGAACCATTTGTACATTGAATGCTGAAGCCTTCCTCTGCTCCTGTAATGCTTTTAACAGTATATGCCCCATGTGGGCATATTTATGACATATTGATTTAACATACTTGGTTATTTTGCAATGCAGTCCAAAATGTGATTGGATCTGGACAAAGATTGTGATTCAAGCAAATCGACGAGCCACCATTTAGCTCCAGTTAACTCTGCATGGCAATGTAGTGTGTGTGGAAAGCTTTAATTAAATTTTTGTAAATTAATTTCTGGAAAAATCATTAATATTTTAGAAATTCTAAAAAATGTAATGTGTGAATTTGTAATTTTATCCTTGAATCTTAAAGTTCAAGGACTGCTAGCCTGCTGTAACAACCTTTTTCAAAAAGTTATTGCTCAAAAATGAAATTTAATATATTTTTTACCAGCAAAGATGCAACGATATGACGGAATATAAAAGTACTGCATTTCAGAAAGCAAGAGAAACTCAACAAATCATTAATGTTGCTTTTTTGGAAACTCCTTTAACTCTCCATATTGTCTCTCCTTGCCTGGTTCTCCACAACCTGACGGTACATGCTGTATGGTGAATTCATTACGTCATATCCACTGGGACAGCGCCCGGAAGAACAGTAAATCTTATTCTGTGACCTCTGTGATGCCATCTGCTTGAGAAACAGTCCAAACTGAGCTCAGAACAGTGAGAATTTGGTTTATCCGGGACGAACAGGAATATCCTTTTCAGCAACTCAGACGACTCTTGTTAGTGTCTTTGCTTCAACATCTACCGCTCATCCTTTACTTATTGGTTTTGGCTGCAACCTAGAATTCGTGTGGCGGAAACGGGGTCTGAGTGTTTGTACATCAGCAGATTGACATGTCAAAGCATTGGAAGCTGATATTTCCTCCCAGGCGCATTTTAAGCTGTAACTAACACTTGTCTTGGTTCATTATTATAGTGAGTGTTTTCAGGGAACAGTTTGAAGGAGGAACTTGTAAGCATTCTGGAATGCTTTTGAAGTTTTGACATAATGCCTTCACCCTCTCATCTTCCTGAAAAGACTACAGTCCTGTAACAAATGTGGTGGACATTAGGTGATACTTGAGACTTCCATGGAAGCTTTTTTGGCCGGCCTGCTGTAGGGACAGTAGCTGGATTAGTTGCAGTGGCTCTTTCCAGCTTTTCTTTTATGAGACGTTTTGGGTGGCTAAAATTGAGTCCTTAAAATTTTAGCCTATTCCCAGGTTTGGACCCTCTAAATACCAGCAGCAGAGACTTTAAAGCCAAGTATAACAGGTTGAAGTGTCTGAAAATCAGTGGTGCATCATTAAAATGACAAACCCAACAGCCTCTGCGGTCTTCAAAGAACAACTACTTTTTAGAAATCCTGTGAGCACTGCTTGTATTTCGCTCCCTTCTCTCCCTTCCTCTTGATTGCTACATTTAGTGTCAGTATTTTGACAGTGTCACTGATGCTTTTATTATTCGAACTGGAGAATGACAAAGACTCAGAATTTCTTCTGTGTTAGTTAATGAAATCAGCCTATTTACAATTTGGTTTGTCAAAATAATTTATTTCAGCTTGGAAGCATGCATATCCTCCTGACTGCCAGGAAAAAAAGATATTGTCCAATCACCATATTTTTTTAAATCCCACAGTCTTTGTAAGGTAATAAAAGGTTTTATGAACTTACTTTGTCTCTACCCATAAAATGTGTTATTACTGATAAATGCCATTTTTAATAATTAGTAAAAGGTACGTACAAAAGTCTCACCCCTTCACATGTGGTATCATTGAAAAGCCCTAAATGTCCTCTCCAGATACCAAAAAGAATTAATTCAGTAGAATGAATTAATTCTACTAGGGTGGGAGATATTCAAGTTTAGGAATCTCCTCTACAGAGGACAAAAATGAACTGCTGGTAGTCAGGAGGATATTTAGAACAAACTTCAGCGTAATTCTGAACTCAGAGGTCACTATTGTATCAATAAGAAAAAGAAAAAAATTGTTATAGCAGATGTTTTTCAGGCGAGACACGGCAATGTTCCACCATCTGTTTATGGTGCAGACTCTCTTAGTCACACTAGCTGTACCTCCACTGATAAAACACATGGAGAGAAGCTTTTGTTGAACGCAAACACGGCAAACACTAATTACTGTCATCACCCTTTATTGGCAAGTCGGCATGTGTTTACAACAAAGTGTCGATTTAGTTTAACGTCATACTTTTTTAAAAACATAACTAGACTGTTTGTGTGTGTAAATGTGTGTAGCAACAGAAGACATGACTGAGTTTGATTCTCAAACGGATTGCGTGTCAGATTATAATCTGTTTTACTGTCTGACTCCCTCCCTCCTCTGCCTCTTTATTCGCCTGATCAGGGTGGAAACAGCAGAAACATGTCAGCGATGTGGTGGACTATGGTGGCCCTCAGAGTCCAGGATGGAAAAGAGGCGGAGCTCAGAGCTATAAAGGCTCCCCAGCCAACAGCCCCTCCTTCTCAAGCTCCCAGGTAAACTCAGTTTCAACTCAGCTGACTTACTGGCAGGTAGAAAGAAAGGGTGGATGATTAAATCATTTTGGATTTAGAGCTTTTGTGCTGCGTTGAATAAACAATAAAATGTGTTTGCTGACATTTTCGATGTCTTTTTGCTGCCGTTACACATACAAAGGTATACAAATTATTTTATCAGGTAACATTTGGAGCTCATGAGTAAATTAGACTTTATTTTAAAAGCACCTGAAGCAATAGGTTTATGCAAAGAGCATAAACCTAAAACATTTTAGTAACAATAAAACCGCGAACAAGAAAAGTACCTGCAGCTTCAAAATGTTGAAGAAAAGTGAAGAATGTTTTTGAAGAGATCTCCACCTGCTTTTGGCATTTCAAAATATGTAGAATTTTCTGAGAATAGGTCCAACATCTCAGCGCTGTGATATTTTAGCTTCTTCATAATCTCTTTTATGGCATGACAAAATGCTCCATCCCGCCAGAAAATAAATCACCACCAAATTTTTCCGAGATCGTTGGATAAAGTTGCCGCTGCACAATGTTTTGATCCCAGTCTTTAATCATTTCAGTGCTCTTGGGTCGGTATTGTAGGCGAAGCATCCTGACACCTGTATTGTATCAGGATGCTCAACTGTTGGCGCCACACAGAGCTCAGGGAAGCTCTTACCTTTTCTTCTCGAGATGTTAGGCACATATGAACTTCTTGCTGAGTTTTGATGTGTCCTTCAATTTTTTTACTCATTGGACTGGATTAACTCTGTTACTTTCCTTCGTGTCCAATTGTCTTTACTTCATTGTGCACACATTTGCTCTCACACCCACCTGATGCCAGTGATGAGCAATTCTACACTTGTGACAATCTGATCTTAGTTTTACCGTTTTTGAAGGAGGAGACAGTTATACAGCTTGCTGGACTCTCAGGGATGTCTTGGATTTTTTTCCACCTTGACAAACCAGCAAAACTTCAGAAGTAAAAATATTAGCAATAGTTTTTAGCATGTGAGCCTATTTGCTTTTTCTTAAAACTGATTGGCACAAGATTACTTAAAGAGCTTCTGTCATTCTTTTATTATTATATTAACAGAGTGATTTTTAGAAAGAATTCTGATTGAAATAAAGTTAATCGATCATTTTGGGAAAATACAGTAGAAAATTTGTTTTTGTCAAAAACGTTTTTAAGTTATCAAGAGCTTGAATAAATGTGAAGCAGATTCATTGGAGAGCAGTCTTAAAACTATCTTAACAGTCACCATAAAAACCTAACGAAGCAAATCATTTATGCACTTCCAAAACATTAAGGTGTCACTTTGGCTTTTTTGTTTTGGAAAATCTGGACTTTTCTTTTCTTTCCCCCAGCCTTTTGCCCGTGTTGCATGAATGGCCTGAGTGTTTACACCAAAACACACATTGCAGCCACACACAGATCACAAGACTGATGTCTGCTGCTGTGTGTTTATGTGTGTGAGGGGGGAGGTTGTCACCTCTTAGCACTTCATAAAAAACATTTCCAATGTTCTCTTGGTTTTCTCCTCACCTCATTCTCCTTGCTGGTCTTTTTAAAGCATGGTCATCTCTACAAAACTAACAGTGTGGATTACCGCGGACAAATGGACAACTCTGACTTCATCCCAGCGACTCCGGCATTCCCAGTGTCTCCTCCAACGCCATATGGTAAGAGATGATGTCAAAAAATTGCGCCCCTGTGGCTGTGGGTGTGTCTGCATTTGGAAATTTTATCAGTTTTGTTCCCCTTTTCTTTTTAGTGAAACATTTCTCTGAGTTTTCCCAACTCGGTGCTGGCAGACAGTGGGACCAACACAGCTGGACACAAGGTAGTTTTTTCCCCCCTAAAGTGAATACTTGGCCAGATGCAGCACTTTGCAAAAAAGGAACCATATTCCCTGAACTTTTTCACTTTGTTGCGGTTTTGATACCATCTTCCTCAAATTTGCATGTCTATGTGCCTTTGGCTTTTTATGTAAAGTTACCAACCGATCTGCTTTCCATCCATCCATGGAACAGACTCTGCAGTAAATATGACACAATTACCCCCAAATAACATGAGTTGTCATCATGCTGAAAACGTGACTTGTCACCTATGTAACGCCACTCACCATGACACAAGAAAAAAGCAAATATACATTTTTACAAAGGAAAGAGTCAAAAATTGTTAGGCACAATGACTTGGATGCATTATTTTAATCTGATTACTGGTTTGGAAATAGTAACCCATTAAGTAGAAAGTGGTCATATTAGAGTAACGTGATACTGTCATCACTGTTGTGTCCCTTTCATGTAATGTGACACTTTTAACGTGGGATAGCAACCATGTGTTTCTTCTTGCTGCTCATCTGTAAAGTTCAGATTTATAGTGCGTGATAAGAAGCTGACGTCACGTGCAAACAGATTCTCCCACTTTTTTCCCCACCTGATAACGATGCGCCACTTTGTCTTGGTCTATCACATTCAAACCAAATAAAATACATTATAGCTTGTTCATTTAATGGGACAAAAAAAGAGAGAAAAGTTCATGAATACTTCTGCAAAGCATCGTATATGAGGATATGTGTCTGATTAAGAGTTAATTTCTTGATTTCAGATGAACAAGGATCAGGAGAGGGTTGGAATGTCCTTATGGCTTAATACACTAAAAACACACACCTTGTCTGGAGTTTGTGTTTGTTGGCTGGACATGTGAACATGAAGTTTTGTTTTTGGTGATTCAAAGGCAGACTTATTTTTAATCAATTAGGATTAGACATTTCAATAATTTCAGAGATGGGATTGGAGAGCCCGTTAAGGCCCTGTGGGATAAGCTGAGGCTGGATTCCTGCTAATAATAGCTAACAGAGGAAAGGAGCTCTGCTGACAGGATGTCCACTCGTGTCCTGTTCAGGGAGGGTACAGGAGAAGAGGGGAGGGTCTGTTGTTGTTTGAACATCCTGCCTGAGCAGATATTCAGCTCACAGCTGCAGCAGGAATTTTCTGTAGTGTCAAAAACACGATTGTCTTTCAGAGGCCGGAGCTTATATCTGATTTGGGACACTGTTGTTCTGCACTAAAGTTAGGTTGAATGTTTTGCTGATATTAATGGTCATGCTATTGCTAATGCCCTTTTTCTGTGTGTTTTGAACAGTTTGCCCCCTTGAAGGGCAGTTCTGCTTTGTTGTAAGCATGTTTGGCGGAGCAGGGGGCGATAGGATGGAGGGAGAGTTGTTGAAAGACAGAACAGAAAAGCACCTGATTTTCTCTCCCTGCGAAACAGAAAAGGGCACAAAATATCTTTTGGTTGCTGACATTTTGTGACTCAGACAACAGTTTCCTGTTTCCCACATTAAATGCAAACAGCTGTCTGGGAAATAATTTGCTGTGTCTCGCCAGGAGCAGTAAGATTATCCATTTAAATAATTGTCATTTTATTTTAAGTCATTATAAATTGTGCCAAGGCTGCAAGTCTATGAACTAAAGACAAAGAGCTCTTTTATTTGAGCTTAAAGTTAACCTTTTCTTTGAGTTTTGCTCAATCTAAGCCATACACTGAAAAACATTATTCTTGAACAAAGGTTAAAGCTACAACATTTCAGTTGTATAAGCCGAAAATATTTTAACTATTGCAATAACTGTTAACGCAGCTAATGATGCTATTAAGCGCTTTGGTTTCTTTTTTGCTGACATATAGAGATGAGCAGATTAGTGTAATGTTTTGCGTTTCTGGTAGTAGTTAGAGGGCAGTTCAGTCGGTCAGGCCTGAATTTCACACGATTTAAAATGTATAAACATTTTCAGTCCTATTATATAGATTACAGTTAGGAATGTGCATTTCAACAAAATCCAGCCATATGATATGAATCAAAAATAAGGAAACAAAAGTGAAAAAAAGTGTAAGTTAATTACACTGTTAAACTACCATTTATGAACGAATACACTGAAAGAAATTATTCTTGTCATACCGTAATATAATGTAGTAATGTAACATATTGTAATATAAACAACACAACAATAAAATGTTTAACTTGTACCATGCTGAAGAAAAGCAGCTATTTTTAAATTTTAACTCTTTATTATATCATTTCAAAGTGGTTTATTTGGTCTGGATTGAACTTATATCAATTTCAGAAGTTGATAGAGGTCCCTACTTTAGCTAAAACCATCTTCATTACAAATTAGATTTTTTTCATAGCTTTATAGTATAATTTTTTTTTAAACAGATAGTGATGCCATTAAAGGCAAATGTTGCAGACAGTTTAATTAGCACATTTTTTTCTTTCTTTTGTTTGTAATGTTTTGTTTTGCATTTTTGCTTGAAGTTGGAAGGTTGTTTTGTGAGCTAAGGTTAAAGTGGAAAATTAAATGTTAAATACGATTTATATTATATCTATTACCTCTAAATGTTAGCCTTCATACGCAGCTGTTGCTTTGCAGCAAGACTCAGGATCTGAATCCTGGTCTGGGGTCTTTCTGAATGGAGTTTGCATGTTCTCCCTGTGGAGATGTGGGTTCTCTCTGGGTACTACGGTCTTAAAGCATGACTACCAGATCAATTGACCTCTCTAATTGTCCTTAGTTATAGAGTGTGTGTGCATGGTTGTTTGTCCTGTGTGCCTCACAGGACAAACAACCTGCTCTATGGTGGACTGACGACCTGTTCAGATTGAACCTCGCCTCTCGCCCAATGACCGCTGGAGATATAAAAATTTACAGCTGACACGTTCACAGTACCATCAAATGTGAATCAAACCAAAACCCTGCTTCACTTGTGTACTTCCCTGTGTACATGACAGCACAAATGGAACTCTGAACCATTACACAACTTAATTTCCATTGTGTACTTATGGTCACATCAAAATAAAGAGTGATATGCAGAAGTGGTCAGCCAGAGGAAGCAGAGTGCAGTGGAAGGAATGTAGATGAGGTCTAGCAAAAGGCAAATGGCTCTCTCAGGCAAATACTTGACTGTCTGAACTTAACTGGTCAAAGGTCAGGTGAAAGTCTCAGCACAGACTTCTTCAGATGGTTTGAATTGTTGTCTGTAATGAATGAGAGGTAGCTCAAGGGCCCTAAGAGCTTCAAGTGCCAATCTGTAGGGATGTTTTATGTTGCAGTAATTGTGCCACCCCTGTGAGATCCATATGTCAATCAAAGATGCTTTTTCCTGAGATTAAAAAGGCATAACACACAATAAATAATAATAATAATAATAATAATGTTAACTCAATAAATTGTAATGTTAACCCAGAAAATACTCTGCTGCCAAGTTATCTTTTAAACAGTTATGATGGATTAGTAGCTGGAGGTAAAAGATTGTTCTGGATGATGGATTCTTTTACATGGAAAGCAAAACTAGGAAAGAAACATTATTTCTGTATTTGTTGCCTTCAACCATATGTAAACGAAGTCCTAACATATAATATATAACAGTAAAACACTCTAAAATCATGCAGTTGCTGCTAGTTGATTGCTGTTTTACTATAACGCCATGACGACAGAAGTAGTTCTACAGATGACTTGAATGTCCTGAATTTAAAGGTTTTCTTAGATGAAAAAATATATATTATTTTTTATTATGTATCCATATTATTTGTTCATCCAATAGCTTCTTTTGGCTGAATGATTGAGACTTAAAGAAAGCCGCTCTTGAAGTTTTAAGGTCTTTCAGGTGCACTTTGTATTTGCTTACATATATATTTATAATCAGCTGAGTTATGAGGTTATGTTGGTAAATTTGTCCCTCGAGGAGGAGCAAATTCACCAAAAAGCTAGGAATAAAATTAAATAGCCCATTCATCCAGTGTCTTTCACCTCTTTTTGGTTAGAGTGCAAAGAAAACAAACATATCAAAGAGGGACACCCCTCTGTCCAACTATACTCTTCAGTTCAGTCTTGGAAATTCCTATGACAGTAGGGTTATTTAATCTCTCCAGCATGTGCTTTGTCTGTCTTAGGGTCTTCTTTAAGTGGGGCATGCCTGGAAAGCTTTATACCCTATCTTTAAGGGTCCCAGGGTACTTAGATACATCATCTCTTCTACTGGAAACAAAGC
This sequence comes from Poecilia reticulata, assembly GCF_904066995.2. Classification (NCBI taxonomy): domain Eukaryota; kingdom Metazoa; phylum Chordata; class Actinopteri; order Cyprinodontiformes; family Poeciliidae; genus Poecilia; species Poecilia reticulata. Next base: position 11,346,190 of record NC_088833.1, on the reverse strand, counting down.
CTGAATGACAAGAGTTCCAGCAAAGATGGAGGATTAAAAATATTAATTCTTTGAGTCATAATCTGGTACCAGGGAGCCAAAAAATAAAAACTTTATGGTTCCTTTCTATGTTCATAGCTTGGCATGTCTTGGTAGGTATAGCTCCCAGGTTGAGTAGAGAAAAGGGAAGGTGGTAGGGCAATCTTAATAATGCAAGAATCTTCTCTGAATTGTTATGGGAAAATTAATTGATCATAAATAAAAGCATTCCAGAACTTGTCCTCTTACAGCTAATCATTTTGCTCTTTAAATGTCATTCGAACTTTTTATTTTCTTAATTTCCTGACAGAATAAAGTAGCTAATTCTGCTTGTAAACTGGATTTGAGCGTCACAGGGTAAGCAAAAACATTAAAGGTAACCTCCAGAAACATATTTAGGCTACTGCTGCTCTATTTCTCCAACTTCCAGTGTGTTTTCCAACTGATTTCAGCTTTTCTCCAGAAATGTAAACATACTGGTGTCTATTTTTATAACTTTAGGAACAGATTCAAAATGTTGACATCCATGTCAGCTTGTTTCCTGTGACACCAAGGTTAAAAGGAGGCACATGCTTTCACTAAAAACTAAACTAAACACAACGTAACTCAATTCATCGCCAGCTCCTCTCTTTAATTTATGACATGCGAAGACAAGACGCATGGCAGGAGTCAGTGTCAAAGTGTCTGCATGCCTTTGTCCTCCGTGTCTGTGGCGAGCAGATGGTGGGAGTGGACACACATGCCTGGACAGAGGGGCCTTTTTGAAGCCCTACGAACCCCACCACCTCCTGTCGCTGTCGCTGCTCCATAAAAGGCCACATGTCACCCCTGACCCCGCTGGAATCCGCTCTGATTGGGGGAAAACTCTCGCAGTGACCCAGCAGGAACAATGCTCAGTGGTCAGCAAAACAGAGGGAGGGATGGAGGAAGAGAGGAGGAAGAAATTCCATACACCTCCTCCCCGCCTCCCTCTTTCTGTCCCTCCCTCCATACAAACCCAGAAGTCCAGTGGCGTCACAACACGGCAAGAACAAATGGGGGGCTTATTTTTCCATCTGGGGGATGAAAGGAGTTGTGGATGGGAGAAAAAAACTATCCCGGCTTCAAAAACTTAAGATCTCTTCTGCGAGTGGAGCTCAGGCTGGCTTTTAAAAGGCAGTGCTGAGTAAGGAGGAGGACGTTCGGGGTAAAAAAGGAAGAATTCATTCCCAGCGGGTGGTAGCAGAAAAAGCAACAGGAAGGTGAGAGACCCTGGAAGTTTTGAAATAACCGGCCAGTAACGGGATAACTTCTGGGGCTGTCACCATCATGACTGCATCTCTTGGTATGTACACGCCCACATGAGTGGCAAAAAGCTTAAAAGTTTATTGGGCTGCCTGTTAAAGCTATGATTTCTCAGTGAAATTGGTATTTTTAGACATTTATCTGCTTATTGTATTTATTTTTCTGTGCTGTACTGTTTGTCCTTGAGAAACTGCATGGAGAAGTAGGCACACAAGCCTCTGGCATCTTCAAACAACTATAATTTTTCACCTTTTCCTAGCATTTTACTATATTTTTAAGAACCTGTTTTTTCTTTTTACATCTGTTCTGTGCACATAAAAAAAACAAAAAAAAAAAAAACAAAACACTTACCTCAATCTGCATTCTCCCGGATAGCACCGTCTGCAGCCTGTCTGACATCTCATATTTGCTGGTGGGATGAGGTGGTTTGTTCCACTGCTGCGTTCATGATCTCATCCTGTTAAGGGCTTATTTTGGCCTCCATCGTGTGCTGATGTATTAGTGGTTAACAAAGAGGGGCCGTTTCCCCCCTTTTTTATTTCTGCTCTACTGACCTTGATTGCTTTGAGAAAGCCTTTCTTGTTTTCATTGGGGTGCTTACTGTGGTGACGGTTACCGACAGAGATGTCACAGCCAATCAAAGGCACAACGTTTTCATGCAGATATTCATAGTTTAGCTGTTCTTACAGAATAAGTAAAAACACATCTTGCTTTAATTTTTGGGTTTAATGTCTTGTGCTACTTTTAAATAATCAGAGCCATTTATAATGAGGAATGCAGGTCAACAGAAATGTCTTTTTCCGATGAATCAGTGCAATCAATGCCCAATATTCCAAGTTGGTTATTTTTATATGGCAAATGTTTTTCCCAGCTGCAATTTTGAGACCTGGAATCAGGTTTTCATTTTCTTTAGGCATGAGCATCTAGTCTCTTTAGCTGAAGTGGTCCAGCTGAAGCAGCTTCTTTCTCCTTTTGTGCCTCTATACATCTGGCGGTGGAGAGATTTCAGGTGACTCGGATAACTTGCAGATCTTCCTTCCTTCCTTCCTTCCTTCCTTCCTTCCTTCCTTCCTTCCTTCCTTCCTTCCTTCCTTCCTTCCTTCCTTCCTTCCTTCCTTCCTTCCTTCCTTCCTTCCTTCCTTCCTTCCTTCCTTCCTTCCTTCCTTCCTTCCTTCCTTCCTTCCTTCCTTCCTTCCTTCCTTCCTTCCTTCCTTCCTTCCTTCCTTCCTTCCTTCCTTCCTTCCTTCCTTCCTTCCTTCAATCCTGCATTATAGATGGAGTTCATCTAGATTCTTCAGTCTTAAAAAAATGCAATAACAACTCAGGTCAACTTCTTAATGGAGAAAATCCACAAATCAAAGCTCTCAAAAGCAGGTAGGCTTGACGTGTTGCTGATAAATAAAAGGGTCACTCACAGGTGGTTCAGAATGTGGTAAAAGTTAGAGCAGAAACAGAGCAGCTGCTTTATCTCTGTGAGATCACGCAGAGTACAGCATTGGTCTCGGCACATCCATTTAATGGCTTAATGGGTGAAGACCTTAAGCCAGACTGAGGGGACTGAGCTGGAGGAAGAAGGGGATCCTTCAGACGTATATATGGGGAGAGTTTCCAGAGAAAGAGGATCTGGGAAACCTATTTCCTGTTTTTGGTAGAAAGACATGGGCAACAACAGAATTGAATGTATTACAATTGTATGAATGTACAACAGACAAAATGACGTCTTTGTGTTTTTGAATCTTAACAGCACTACAGAAATTATTATGTTCTCTTTTTAGAGAACATAACTTTTTTTTTCTTATCTGAAGCTGCTTTTCCTGCTTATACTTCTCTGATAAGTCTTTTTTTTTCTGGAGAAGAATAAAACACCCCGCTATTGAATGACTGGAATTCCTGAATAAATCAGGAATGTGTAGGAGAGTTGTGGAAATTCAACACTTTGGTCTGTTTGTTAAACAATAAATTATGAACTACAAGCAGTCCTGTCCTTTTCAGGACAGACTATTCAAAACCAGCAGATAAATTGATATTTGGTTCTTAACTTACCAACTTACTCCTCTCTCTAAACACACAGTTTCCTTTATGTCTTCATTATATTGAATGTATTATGCAACTCTCAGTGTTGCTGTTGTTTGCTCCCTCTTTTAGTGGATAAACCTCCCATTATGTACATCACAGAGCTTATAGCTAACATTAAATAGACACCAGTAAAACCACCTTGTCCTTCTAAATCACACCTTATTCAGATGGTTGAAGTGTGCCCTCAACATGCCTCCATGTCCTGCAGGTGCTTACTAATATTCATTTTAAATCATCCCTTCAGGTCTGGAACTGCTCACCCTGGCCTCAGATCTTATGTCATGGACATTTTTTTCACTTCTAAGCAGCTTTTGCAAAAACCCACTTGTTTTTTTTTGGTAAGGACAGAAGTTTAGATATAGCACAAGTGTGTTTGGGAAGCAGTAGCTGATTTCCCCCTCTTTTGATTCTCTTCTTTAAACATTCACTTTTTTAACGTGACAGATATAAACAGCTGTAAGATGGTCATGCGGGCTCAGTTTTAGCCTCAGTGCGAGTGCAAGTGCTTGTACCCACATTCCTGTGGTCTGTGGGCTGTTTGCCCAGCATAGCTGCTCATGTATTATTGGCTTATTGTATACCATTATTTAATTCTCTTCTTTTTGTTCAACAAGAAGTGTGATCAGACGCGAAGATCCCCAGATGACCTTCTCTTTTGATAAATAGTAACTATTTTCTTGGCAAGCGTGAAGGTATGCCCCCTTTTGTAGTCAGAGCCACGGTACGATCACTCTGTGATGCAGAAAGTATGTGCATGTGTTGTGGGCTGGGGCTGTTGCTGCTGGTGGTTGGCAGACGAGCCCACATGGGTCAGTGTCATCTGGAAAAGGTTTTTCATAAGTTGACCGTAAACTGAAGAGAGGCTTTGTGCTCACTCAAAGCGAAGAGAAATCTGTGCAGTTTCAATACTGGGGTTCTTGTTGTGGTGGTGAAACGGTCTTAATTCTGAACATTGCAATGCATTTACTGTGAAGTTAAAATGACTAAATCAGATGATTTAGACGAAATAGGACTTTTGCAAATTTTTCAGCTTACTCCATTAAAAAAAAAAAGTAAATGTAGAATCGCTTGCAAAAGCTTTCATTCAGTAAGAAACTTGTCTTATATTTTATGTGATCAACCAACATAAAGTATTGCATAATTGTCGAGTGGACTAAAAACAATGCTTTATTTTTAACAAAAAAGACTAAAAAGTTTGGAATCCATATATAGTATGTATTCAGAGCCCCAAAGCTGCTGCTCAGCTGCAAGTGTTTGAGGCCATACTCTAGATTGATCACATTGGAGAGTTTCCGTGTGCATCAAATCTGAAGTCGTTCTACAGATTACATTTAGAAAAAGAAAATAATACATGGTCTATGCTGCAAGATGGCACTGACACCTTGTCTTATGAGTTATTTGCTCATCACTGAGGCAGCAGGTTTGGTAGAAATGTCATTTGGCAGAATAAGCAGCAGATGTGACAAAAACCATGAGGAAAATGATCCATGGGAACTCAGAGAGAAGAAGCTCAGCTGCTTTCCAGGAGCAATCCCAAGAGGGAAAAAAGTGACAGAGACTGTGGGAATGTTTGAGGAATTGTGGTGCTCTCCTCCCCTTTGGTTTAATGTGTTTCCTACAAGCATCAACATCAACAACTTTCCAAGCTGCATACATGCCATAAGACATGTGATGTATCCAGGGATTTATATAAAATCCATTCTTTATTGTAATTTACACTATTCTAATGAATAATAAAAGACTAATTAGTCATAAATTAAATAATTCATGTATTTATTCATTTGTTAAAGTATCTTTTATTTCACTTAAACTAGGTCATCAATTTGAAGGCATAGCTGAGTTGCAATTTGTGGTTAGATCATTTACAAGTAGAAAAATCAAACACAAAATGTAGCTAAATGTAGTTTCAAAAAATCATAAAAATGCAATGAACTGCTAAAACAGGCAGTTTATGCAAATAATCTCAAAATGCTTCGCTTGAATGTTAACACAGTTAACACAGCTGGCAGCGAGCTAACTCCTGCACCTCCTGCACTGCAACAGAGATACGGAGCAGAAGTCGGGAGGGAGGAGGGGCTGAAGTGAGGAGGCTCAGCAGGCCAAACAACGAGCCCTTTATAATGAGTGACTGTTTTCCCCGTGACTCATGGTGCTTCACGATCCTGTTCTTTAGCTTGAGGAGGCTCGTCTGTGTGTTTGCGGAGTGACACAATCAGGACGTCATGTCTGCATGTATGTCCTGACAGCCGCGCACCAGTTCAGCTTCTGCTTCGTACAAAAGCACATCTTGCAACGCAGGATCTGCTGAATTCAACGGCAGATCTGAAAAATGAAGCTGTTCGTTCCTGCTTATATCCCTTATGAGCGAGAAGTTTGTACTGTAAAGCATGACAAATGTGTTTCTATTCTCTCCAACTATAATCCAAAAGTAAACTAGTTTTTTGTTTAGATGTCTAATTGATTCTGCTTTCTCTTTGTCCTTTTGCTCAGAACCCAGAGGTTTCCTGGATGGCATGAACCACTCTGGTGGTTCCGCAGACGGAGATCTGTTCCGATCGGACGTGCCTGTCGCACAGAGGATCTTTGGCTCCTTGAGCTCAGTGTCAACTAGCAGCCCCCTCCAACACACAGACAGGTGAAGGTCTTCAAAATAAGAAGACGTTTCTGAGTCATAAAGTGAACATTTATTTTGTGATTTATCCAGAAAGAAGATGCAGACCGATAAGGGTTGGAAAATAGTAAACAATCCAGAATGTGATTATGCATATACACCGTTGTAGCGTTCGCATGCACCGAGGACTAGAATTTAAAACAGGGATAGTCAAATTTTGACAGTAGCCTCTTGCAACAATGGTGATCTTATGGTGCTTAGATGCACCCTGACTAGATAGATTGAGAAAAAAACAAAAAAACAAGTATAAGAAGGAAAAAAATAAAATGCATGAATGGTTGACAAAGAGAGATATAGTCAGTTTTAAGGACTGCTTATAAATGTAACTTTTTAGTCTTTGTTAATCATGTAGTAGTTTATTTAGCAACAATGATTGTCATTGCATTATTTACTAAAACACTTTCCTCTCTCTTCTCTGTGTCATCATGATGTTCTCACCGCTCTCTGTTAGCTTTAGCATCTAAGTCAGTAAAATTTACATCAAGCATGGGCATAGAGTTCAGGCAGAGTTCATCTGACTGAGCAAATATGTTACTGGCATGCACAGATCCAATCCATGACATGATGTAAATGCATTTGAAATATAATAGCTTACCAAATATTTTGTTCCTTTACAATTGGAGTTCAGCACCCTCTGATGCAGCGATGACCTTTGTGCTTTGATATCTTTCGCATTGATATTTGATTGTTACTCTCGCATACCTCAAGGTAGAACCCGGCTCAAACAAAAGCCGGATTCTTTCAGCTGCTTCAACGGCTATTCAAATATGTCTTTTTATCTCAGCAAAAATACACAAATATAGGAGTGTTAGTTACCCCCACGTTGCAAAATAAAACCATGACTTACGGTTATAAACAGGCTTCACCCTTCCTGGACCAGCAGTAGTCCAGGTTGTTGACACAGAGCTCGTTGGCCCCGTTGATTCATGCAGCTGATTATGATCTGTAGCTTCAACAGAAATTCAAAATCATCAAGCGAGTTTTCAGCTGCGTCTGTGAACCTTTGGCCTCTGCAGCTTCACAAGTCTCACCTGAGACAAAGCGGTTGTTTCCATGTATGGGTCATTCAACTCAAACGGGTTTGACACAATACTTTTATGCTGTGCACAGTCATAAGAGGAGGCTGAAAATATAAAATAAAGTCCTGACATTAAAAACAGCTTAATTATCATCAGAATCTTTTACTGACAATACAGACTATGCCTGTAGCACTTCTGCATGCATGGATTATTTGTATGTGTGTTTTAAATTCATATCACCTAAAGCCTGAATATTTGTGTTGGAGAACTGCACCCACAACCCAGCTCCGTTTGTTTTCTTCTACAGCCCTCCTAAACAGGGAATCTGTGTCAAGGGTTTCTCCAATTTTAGATAGCTTCTTAAATTATTATGTGAAAAAAATATTTCGAACCATGTTGTATCTTTATCTTTACTTGCAGCTCCACTCCGCCTCCTGTGTGGCACAACCGGACACCAAACTCCTTGAACTCGCCGCATCCTCCCCAATCTACACCCCCGCTACTTCTCAGCTCTCCTAATGCGCACAGTTCCCCACGGGGCGCTCAGAGGGGCCGGGGAGGGAGCTCGGGGGACCGCAGTGGAACCGACAGCACAGACTTGTCCTCGTTGTTGTTATTGGGAAACGGCGGCCTGGAGCACAGCCTGCTGGAAGCCGTGGAGGGACTCGGGAATCTGAATCTTGGGGGAGATGCAGGGATCGCTCCCCTACTGCCGGAGAAGAGAAGAACAGGTGAGGTGGGAGAGCTGGGCTCACGATCCCCCTCTCTGAGCGGGTTCTCCAGCCCGCGCAGCGGCAGCAGCCTCAGTATCCCCCTGTCGTCGTCCCTGGCCTCAGATCCATTCAGAGGACTCAGTGGGGCCTCGTCACCCGGAGCAGGTACTCTTAAGTCTTATTTGGTCTCAATTCGGCATCACGCTTGATTTGTTTTCTTCTGATCTGTGTTTATTAAACCCAAATTATATTAAAACTTTACTTAAGGTCCTATACCTATGTTCTCCAAACATATGATGCCATGTACTTGTAGGTAAAACTTTTAGCAACTTAAGTTTTCCAGTAAAGTATGTAAGGTGAACAAAGCGCAATAAGTTAGGGGAAGAGATTGTCCTGCCACTTCTTTTCTTGTCTTTTACTTGTCTAAGAGATAAGTTGTACACCTTTATCCCCTAGTTTTGCTGACCTGTTCAATCCTTTAAATCTTACCTAAAAAAATTCTGTCTGTTTCGCGTTATCTGACTGTAATCTTCAGCTTTCACTGGAGCAGTTCACAGCTGAGCGTGAAGGGGCTGGGATTAGGCTCAGTCCCTCCAAATCCAAGACCACGGTCTTCAGCCAGAAGTAGAAGTGTTTTAAGTATCCTGGGATCTTGTTCACGAATAAGGGAAAAATGGAGAGGGAGATCAGTTGTTGGATTGGTGCAGCATTTGCAGTGATGAAAGCTCTGTCCCAATCTGTTGCGGTGAAGAGAGAGCTGAGCAGAAAGGCGACAGGCTTTTCTTTTACCGGTCGATTTGAGTTCCTACCTTCGTCTGTGGTCCCAAACTTTGGGTAGTGACCGAAAGAACGAGATCACAGATTCACGTAACTGAATGAGATGCCTCCCTAGAGTGTTTAGGCTATTGATTATTGGGTTTTGGTTGTTGATTATTTCGAAGACAAGTATTTTGGCAGCTGTTTAAAATGTAATTTTTAAACAGCTGGGTATTGGCTTGGTTTTGATTTGGACTCTTCAGTAAAAATGCATATTAATCAAAACAAAAACTTCTATAAATGAGTTGTAAAATTGCAGACAAATGAGGCAAAATAGCTTGATAAGAAATCCTTGTATCTATTTAATAATAAATTACTTTTTTGAAAAGTGCCAAAATTAATTTGATTTGATTCAGAGCGGGACACAAATATCCAGAAACCTCCAGAAACCATGGTTTTCTTACAGTAGAGATGAACCTGATTTTATTTTCAGTGGTCAAAAGACTAGAAAACCCACAACTTCATTAATCTTTTTTTTTTTTTTTAAGAAGAATGTCCCAGATAAAAAGTTTTAGTGCACTTCCTCAGATAAAAGACAGTGAAACTTAAAGTCAAGTGAAATAAAACAAAAGAAGAAGAATAAAGTCTGTCCAGATAGAGCAAAGCTTCATAAAAAATATATTTTCTTTAAATATCAAAAGGGTGTCAATGACACCGAATGCCGTCAATTTAACATGTTTGATCATTTGTGCCAAACTTAAAATGACCTCAGTTCACCACCTGTCCAGACTTTGAGAATCTGTCTGATCTTTGCTCCTCATTTTTACCCATCATCACCATCCTGAAAGTTAACGCCAAGCTCTGATTCGTGCCCTACAGACTCTGGCAGTAAGCAGGACACTGTGAAGTTTGTTCAGGACACGTCCAAGTTCTGGTACAAGCCCGACATTTCCAGAGACCAAGGTAAATATTGGCCTTGGAGCAGAAAGCCAGGCGGCCTCCAGTGAGCGTATAATACACCTCTGTGTAAAGTTTTTTTTTTTTTTCTTCCTCTTCAGTATGAATGTGATTTTAACTGTAGCCTTTCACTGCTTCCTCCCTATGTTGACCTTCTGATTAGCCATCGCGGTGCTGAAGGACAAAGAGCCCGGTTCGTTCATCGTCAGAGACAGCCATTCATTTCGCGGGGCGTACGGACTGGCCATGAAGGTGGCCACGCCTCCTCCCTCAGTGGTACACCACAGTAAAAAAGGTGATTGGATTACCTTAGAACTAATGCATGGTTTTGTAATTTTATAGCGGATCTGGGATGTGAAAAATCATAATGAGGAACCATTTAAAATCTTTTTTCACTTTTAATATGATTCATGTCCTTGTATGACTAACATCTCTTCAGGGGGAAACATATTTAAAAAAATGCTGCTGCATTATCAACACCTTATCTAGCTCTTTGTTGAAGCATCTTTTGATTACATTTTTGCATTCAGCCAACAGTTTGTGATCTTGATTTGCCAACATTTACCCACTCTCAGTTTGAAACTCCATCATATTGGGAGGAAATCTCTTTTTTTAAATGGTGCAGAAGATTTTCTCTAAGGCCTAGTTCTGGACTCTGGCTTGGATTTTCTTCTGGTTTGTTTTTTTCTATAACTTTTATAACTTAAATCCATCTTTCACTTCGGCTTGTTAGACAACAGCTTCTGCATTTGGAATAAAACTTGTTCATATTTGAAACTGTTTGTGATTTCATCCTTCTTGACAAAAAGAAAAACAACAAAAACACTGTCCTGTCTAATGGAAATCCGCAGCATGACGCTGCCTCCTCCATGTTTGAGTGTGGCTATAGTTATCTTTTGTGTTTGTATGAGGCACAAGTGGAAATTGTGACCCAAACATTAAAGTTTGTCTTCATCAGACTATGACTCATCTTTCTACTCAAGTTTTGCTTGAAAACATAAAAAATACTCCAGAAATATGGCAAGTAAAGAAAACTCATCCCGGAAATTCCAGGATGCTTCTTAGTGAAATGAGAATCTTTATTTTAAACATTGAAAAAATATATTCTAAGATATCAAATTTAATATAACAATTTCACTTGTAAATGTAGTTCTCTTTTTCTTCTTAAATTCTTTTGTTTTTGTTTTCAGTGGGAGATCTGTCCAGCGAGCTGGTGAGGCACTTCCTGATTGAGTGTACACCTAAAGGAGTTCGTCTTAAAGGCTGCCCCAATGAGCCGTACTTTGGTGAAAATAATTTTCTAAGATTTTTTTTTTCACTATATACTTGTATATATACTTGTATGTAGTCTGGTTTTCGTGCTCACCACCGCACAGAGACGGCCCTTGTAAAAGTGTTCAATGATATCCATATAAATACAGACTGGGAGAACCACAGTGCTGGTTCTGTTGGACCTCAGTGCAGCTTTCGACACTGTTGACCACGACATTTTACTGAATCAACTGGAGAGTTGGGTCGGACTCTCCGGTCCAGTGCTCAACTGGTTTGAATCTTACATAAAGAACAGGGATTTCTTTGTTTCAATCGGAAACTTCTCATCAGAGAGGTCAAAGGTCACATGTGGGGTACCCCAAGGTTCAGTCCTAGGACCCCTTCTTTTCAATATTTATATGCTCCCACTGGCAAAGATTATAACAGGACATAGGATTAGCTACCACAATTATGCGGATGATACACAGCTCTACATCACAATGTCACCAGGTGACTCTGAACCCATCCAATCACTAAATAGATGCTTAGAACAGATCAATGAGTGGATGTGCCAAAACTTTCTCCAGCTGAACAGAAACAAAACTGAAGTTATCTTTGGACCTAAAGAGGAGCGAACCCGAATCAACGGACGGCTTCAGTTATTACAACTAAAAACCAGCGATCAGGCCCGAAACCTGGGATTAGTGATGGACTCTGACCTGAACATTCAGAGCCACATTAAGACAGTCACAAAGTCGGCCTTCTATCACCTGAAGAACATCTCCAGGGTTAGAGGACTGATGTCTCAGCACGATCTAGAGAAACTCATCCATGCGTTTATCTTTAGCCGCATTGATTATTGCAACAGCGCCTTCACAGGTCTGACTAATAAATCAATCAAACAGCTGCAGCTGATCCAGAATGCTGCTGCTCGGGTTCTCACTAAAACCAGGAAGATAGAGCACATAACACCAGTTTTAAAGTCCCTACACTGGCTCCCTGTAGCTCAGAGAATAGACTTTAAAATACTGATATTAGTTTATAAATCACTGAACGGTTTAGCACCACAATACATTAAAGATCTGTTATTACTGTACCAACCGTCTAGACCCCTCAGATCTTCTGGTTCTGGTCTGCTCTGCATCCCCAGAACCAGAACCAGACGAGGAGAAGCCGCATTCAGTTTCTATGCACCACAGATTTGCAACAAACTTCCAGAAAACTGTAAAACAGCTGAAACACCGGGTGCTTTTAAATCTCAACTTAAAACCCACCTGTTTAGAGTTGCTTATGGTTAAATTAGGGTTAGAGTGTCGGTTTTGATGTCTTCCATGTTTTCATGTCTTTAATGTTTTTAATTTCTTTTTCTTTCTTTTTGACGTTTTAATGTTTTATTATTATTTTATTATTATTTTTTTATCTCTTTCTCACTGTTTATTTCTGTTTTTATTTTAATTATGTAAAGCACTTTGAAATGCCTTGCTGCTGAAATGTGCTATACAAATAACATTTGATTTGATTTGATTTTTGTATAGATTAAAATTTTTTTTTTAATAAATAAATTTAAAAACCAACTACAGATTAAACCCAATATTTTGAAATGGTTTTCTGCCCCCCTCTGCTGGCGGTAAAGACAAATTGCAGCTGTCCTTATATGTTTTAATAACATTGAATTTTTCGCTCCTGTGACAGGAAGCCTCACAGCTCTGGTGAGTCAGCACTCCATCACCCCGCTGGCTCTGCCCTGTAAACTCATCCTGCCTGATAGAGGTAAACATCCACAATTTATCCTGGAGGCAGAGCTGAGAGTTTACCTTCTCTGTCTCAGTCAAAATCTTACATTACATTTTAGTCTGGGTTGTTATTGCAGAGTGCTTCCTTTTTTTTTTAAATTTAACAATAACTTCTGTGCTCTACTTTTATTTTTAACACATTTTAACAAACATACTAAAGATTTGTTTGCTTACAGAAACCAGAAATCATTTTAGTAATTCTATCACACGTTAAACATGTTAGATTTCCTGCCAGGCTGGAAAATTTCTTGAGACACTTTTCAGAATAAAATGAATCAGTTTCCATGATGTTTATTTTATTTCTTCTTGCTTTATTGTGACCCCTGTGTGACATCATTGCTGTTTGTGTCCAATAGATCCTTTGGAGGAGCTGAACGACGCGTCGACACAGACAGCAACAAACTCAGCAGCTGAACTTCTCAAACAGGGTGCAGGTAAAACATTTACTGATAATAAAATAGTATTTTGAAGTAACAGACAACTGTGCCTATTTTTGGTGAAATACTCATTTAATGCGTTCTTGGGAGTTAGCGTGCAACGTGTGGTTCCTGGGTTCTGTGGAGCTGGAGTCTCTGACGGGTCAGCAAGCGGTCCAGAAGGCGACCACACTGACACTCTCCATGGACCCTCCACCTCCCTCCACTGTGGTCCACTTCAAAGTGTCGGCGCAGGGAATAACGCTCACAGACAACCAGAGGAAGTGAGCGTTTGATTGGCAACAGCTTGACAACAGAATTGTCACAGTTAGGAATAAGTAAATGGCTTGGTTGCTGAAAGGTTTTGCCATGTTTTGTTCCAAAGTTAACTATTTTTTGATTTTATTTTATGATTTACAGCTTTTATTTGAATCTTTCAGTTGTCTTCCATAAGATTGGATATTCACTCAGTATTCATTCATATTGAATGGCACATAATTGTAAATATGGGTAAAAATCAGAGCAAATTAAATAGTTGAAAATGCTAATTCTGAATGGTTTATTTATGTATTAATAATTTTTTGCTAAGTAAGACTGCAATGTTTAAAATATATATAGTATAGTATAATATGGTATACTTTATAGTGATGTGTTATGTGATAACATATCCATTGTTTTTACAGTTGTACTTTATTTTAATAGTTTTGGGTTTTCGTAAAGGATGCACAGAAACTCAGATTAAGGTAACTGCAAATCAAATCTGATGTGTTGCTGTGTTTGACTCTGCAGGCTGTTCTTCAGGAGACACTACACTGTGAACACTGTTATATTCTGTTCTCTGGACCCACAGGGAAGGAAGTGAGTAATTTCACCAGTCTGACAGCAGCCATGACCTCCAAATGATAACTAAAATCTGCACCAGTTAGTTAAGTTACAGTCACTGATAATTAATAAATATCTGCAAATCAATTCAGTGATTTGAAACAAACGTGGCTAAAAAAAAAAAAAACAACAACAAAGAAATGATTTGAAGCTGTGCCGTCATGTTGAACATACATTACTTTGCTTTTTTACATCCTCCATGAAGTAAGATTTTTTTCTCTATTGTCAGAAACTGTTGATAGTATTTGTTGCCTCAAAATTTGCCTAAAGGAGATATTATGTTCAGGTGGCAGTTATATTCTCACATAAGGCCAGACTGGGTTAGTTATCTTTCTACCATTAATCAATCATCATATAAAAAGATGCATTAATTTGTCAGATATTAAAATTTGCAAATACAGAACTTTTAGAGGGACACGTTGTTTTTTATGGCACAGTAAGCTTGTTTGGATTTTAATGACAGCCTACTTGCTAGACTACTTGTAACAGAGCTACGCATACACAAATACATCATTATCCCAACAAATATGTAACAGCTTTTTATTCTGGTGTGAAGGAATTTTAAGGGTTCAACTCTGACATGTAAATAATCTTACAAAAATATTTTATTACAGAAATGATGCTATAACTGATAGAGAATAAAATAAATTCTTGTTCATAAAATGCATTTCCCTCCCACAATATTTACCATGACAGAGTTCATGCTGCAATTTATTTTAACCTGACTTGGTAAAGACTTCAATAAATGTAACAATTTAGTTATTTAAATAGCACACAATGCTAGATGATGAATTTCATTGTAATCCATCTCTATGATTCCTGATGTCAGTTGTGGTTTCTGTCCTAAATAGGTGGACAAGAGACAGCGTTTCCACAGCCAAGTAAGTTCATTCTTGACAAGTCTTTGTGAGGAGCATGTGCCATGTTGTTTGTTTTTTGCCCTCATACTGAGTTTTCTTATTTCTCATTTTTGAGCTTCGTGTACTTTAACCACTCTTAAATGATTTGAATTTATTATACCAGGAATTAATCTTTAAGACAGAGATAAATGCAATAATTTAAATAAAAGCGAAGGTTCATTTTCAGTAGCCAATGGTTCCTTAAACGGTATGATTCAGTCCCAGTATTTGACACCAGTATTTGTTGGTTTATAACTAAGGCAGACATTTAGAAATACGATTCCTAATGTGATTTGACACACAAATTATTTTGATTTTTCTTTTGTTTTGAATTTTGCAAACATTGCAGGCTCATTTATCTCATACTGTACACTGCTGAAACATCAAAACAACAAAAATAAAACGTAATCCCTTTTTTTTAAGTTAATCATTTGTTTTCCTCCTTCCAGGATTTTTGGATTTGTTGCTAGAAAATCTCAAAGTGAAACTGAAAATGTATGCCATCTGTTTGCTGAGCATGATCCTGAGCAGCCGGCAAGTGCCATCGTCAACTTTGTGTCAAAAGTCATGATTGGATCTCACAAAAAGTGATGGAACAAGGAGATGATCTGCTGCATAAAGAGAACCTGTGGCAAGGATCAAATTCCAGTTGTTGAGTCATTTCACAATTATGGCTAAGTTGCAAAGCCAAAAAAAAAACTTTTATCCCTGACACTCCACGCTGGATTCTGTTGGTTCTTTCTGCAAAATGATTTGTGCCTGCACTGCGGGATTCTTCCAGAGGAGGGAGCCAAGACTCTGCTATCATTGTTCTTACATTGTCGGATAGACGCTTTGCAAGCGTTGACGTGCCTTCCAGCTTTGAAAAAACACTGAATATGAAAGTATAGGCAAGATTTTCCAGACTTTTAAACTATTTTATAATTTAAAGGAATAAAAATATATTTCTTAAAACTAACTTACTAAAATTATACTAGTTTTTACATTAATGGCATAATAAAAGTGGGGTGTCGTCTTCAAGTTGTCACTTTTTGCCTCATCTTATTCACCAGATCCTCGGTTTTACATTTTCTGCCGTATTTTATATTTTTTCTACAATTTCACAAAAAATCTTTTGCTTCCTCCAAAGATTTGCAATTCCTAGCTACACATATCTGAAATTTTTATTGTGTTCAAAACATATTTTTTCAGCCACTCAGGCAAAACAAAAACGAAAAAAAACAGATGTGAACTACCTTTTATTTTATTATACCTGAAATAAATGTTTGTTTTATCAATAATAATAATCCTCCATATATATATATATATATATATATATATATATATATATATATATATATATATATATATATATATATATATAGTTCTAGCAATATAATTTTCATATTTGTACAGTATAATTTATTGTGTTAGTCCGTGTAAAATTTGCTAAAAAGTGATATAACTATATATATTGTTATAACATGATGGTAAAAACATGAAACTAAGTAATAGCTCCATGTTTCTTTTATCTGAGTGGCAGCGCCACACTTTTGTCCAAATTAGCAGCGAATATTTAGACAACAATGACATAAAATATCCAAGATGAAAAAATTTTATCTGAATTTGAATTGTCAAGTTTCTTTGTTGAGCGTTTGTAAAATTTAAAAACAAAGGTTTTTTAACCAAAATGTATTTTTTATAACATTAATTCTATACAGTAGTAAAAAACATTAAAACATAATTTGTACCTCAGTTTGAGTTTTTGGCACATAAACAGATCTAACCACAGCTTCCTGGTAACCACAGGACAATTCATGTCAGTCAAAATGAATAACAACCAACATCAACGGTGTGGTTGTACTTAAGATGTTATTGTGTATTATAACACTCATCCTTCATTAAAGATGTTTAAAAATCTTTGTGCCATGCTATTTTGTGTATTAACACATACTGTACATTAGGATTTCATATAACGGTCACTTTTTAAAAATTGTTCTACTATATGTTTGTACTATATGTTCCTAATATCTAAATACAGGTTTGTTTTATTCCCTTTTCTAGTCTGATTCTCTTTTTTTTTTATTAATTTAGATTTGTGTTGAACTACACACTTATCATCTGCAGCATTATTTATAGCAACATTGTTGAGTTTGTGGGCTGTGCAAAAGATCTTCGCAAATTTATCCTGCCAATTCCAAACTGCTTTTGGTGGAGGCAGTGTCATGGTGTGGGACAGCATCTCTCCTAATGGAAATATAAGGCCAGTCATCAATGGGGCTTTGATCTCAATGTAGAAAAATATTGAGGCTGTATTCTGCCACCAGTGACAACCTCAGATCTCTACTCTTCAGCGCCAAACTCTGTCTTTCAAGTTAGCGATGCTCACCTCGACAGAATAACATTTAGCAGAAACTATGCCCTCACAACTTGGGAGTGAAGTGGACACAATGCACTGCCAGCCATCCTCAACACAACCCCACTGAACACTTGTGGTTTTAGCCTGCGTTTGTGCTTCATGCCAAAGGGACCAACACAGCCACATTGGTAGGCTTGTGTGACAAATGTTGGTTGAGGAATGTTGCTCCATTCCACAGAAATGTGTGACCAAGCTGATGACCAGCATTGGGAGGAGGTGCCAGGCTGTGATGAACCCCATGATCGGGGGTAGGGATTCGTCACCGGTTCGAACCCCCACTCTGATCTTCTCAGTCATTGTGTCCTTGGCAGCGTTTTCTTCTGTCTGCTTGCTCTATTCAGTGTGTGAATGTCTGTGTGAGTTATATGACTGCGGTGTATAGTGCTTTAGAGTCCTTGGATTTGATAAAGCACTGTACAAGTGCAGGCCATTTACATGGTTTTCATATGTGGTCCTCCTATAAACCAAGGACGACCAATGAATTATTCAATCCAATAAATGATGCTGAATGAGCCAGTTGTCATTAGCAGGGAATATTTGACAGGTTTATCTTAGAGTTTTATGGTTTAATGTCATGATAAATTCAAAAGAAAAAGTGTAAATCTTCTCAGGGCTAAAGGAGCATACTAATTTAAACTATCAGAGAACAAAAATCAAGGAAAATCCTTAGATTTGAGTCCAAAAAAAGCATGGGATCTTGGAGAGGAAAATGTGCCGAAACCATAAAATATGGATATGATTTTTTTTTAATAGAAATAAAATGTCTTGAAATTGCTGTTTGGTTAGTTTTGTGTGAACTCTTTCTTATTAGAGCGCTGTAATTTACAATTTTACCAATAGATGGCAGTCAGAAGCCACTATTTGCATATACTAAAACAGCTATAATGTATTTAACTTTTTTCCTGGTTTGTAGTTTGCAGCCTCTATGGATTCATAGCAAGGACCAGCAGGAGGAGAATCAGGACGAACCTGCTCATGCGTAGAGAACCACAGGCTTCCTAAGCAAAAGCAGAAAGATTGTTCCCATGTTTGTGTGTGTGAGTGATAACGAGAATGTTCTGGAGTGCACATGACAGATGATGGGGGTTGGGAGTTTAATGCCTGACGCATCCTGCAGGTGCCTTGTGGACTGAGTGATGGGACGTCTGCCCCAAATCAGTAGATAGCGGTTCTGAATGAGGCTTTTTTCTTTTCCAGGATCCTGGTCTCTGCAGGGAGCCCCGGGGATCTGGAAGTGGGACAGAGATGTGGGGATGTATTGGTATCCTCCAGTCCTGCCTGGCCTTCGGGGGACAGCGTGGACAAGGGGGGTGTGCAGTGATGGTGTATGCCTGTGTGTGTGTGCGAGTGTGTGTGTGCGTGTGTGTGTGTGTGTGTGTGTGTGTGTGTGTGTGTGCGAATGAGGGGTGGGGGTAGCTTTCGTTGGTGGATGACCTCACCATTACGGGAAACTTTCCCACAGCCTGAACACAAAGAAGGCCGTCAAAAGGTAAAAAGAATGAGAAAGAATAGAAATTTAACACAGTGTGTAAAAGAAGGAAGAGCAGTTAGAGGATGGGAAAGAGGTTATTTCGGAGGGGGAGTCGTGTTGCCTTTACAGGGTCCAGAGATTCTCGGGGTTGATAGAGGTTCTGCCTTCTCCCCCTCACACAGCCTGAGTCTGTGCTCAATCTGCTGAGTCACCTATCGCCATTTTCTGCCCCTCCATTTGCACTTCCTGCTGCACTTCCTGTCAGACAGCACACCAGCACCTGGTGGCAAGGTGGTTTTCACAGCCGCCGGCCAGAGCTTCTGGACAACATCACATTCCTGGCATTACTTGCTGCGAATGGTGTTTGGAAATCCAAAGGCCGGCTTCCGTTTGGGAATGCCTCCCTCACAGAGTCCCTCTCAGCCTCTGATCCCTGGTCTCCTCTCATTTTATTTGAGTTAGCTATTTAAAGCCCGTGCTAAGTACGCTGCTGGCTGTAAGGGGGTTGGGGGAGCAAACACACACACACTCCGTCTCACACGCTAAAACCACAACGACCCACAAATAATCCCACTCCTATTTTTAAGTTAGTGGGCTGAGGGGGAATAGTGCCTGCAGGGCTGCCTGAAGAAAATTACAGATTTTCCTTTAGTTTTCATGTTATGCTTAAAATAAATGCTGATCAGAGCAAAACTAAAGCAGCATTACTAAATAATTACTTTTGGGCAGTTCTAAAGTGAATCAATGATTAAAAAAAATCTTCAGAGTGACTGCTTCATTTATCAGCTTGAAGAGGAGCAGTGATGATTTAATAAGCTTTTGACACTTAAAACAGTTGCCAATTTTTACACACAGTAATTTCTGAAAGTATTTGACAAAGAAGCACAGTTTCAATGTAAGTTTATTGAAAAGCGCATTTTTTACTGCACAAACTTTTTTTTTTAGGAACAAGAGTAGTTTTCCAGAACCTTTTAATTACCTTGGCTGGTTTTAAATGCATTTCCATTCGGGGGTACGAAACAGAGCCATTTAGCCATAATACTAAAGGCATCACCAAAACAAATTATTAACAGACTCGAAATGTAATCGTATAATCATCTACACACAATTAGCCACTATATCTATTAAATGGGCAGTATTGTGTTACACAAAAATACACAACTTATGTATTTTCCAGGCATATAGGGGCATTTATGGCACTTTTTGCATAACATTTTTCTCAGATAATGAAATTTAACCTGCTCAGTTCTGCTTGTTTTTTGTTTTGAGCCTCTTTCAGACTGAGCAGTTTCAGAGCCTCTTGTCACTTTAAATCCAAACAAGCTGCTGCTGCTGGTCACCCCCCCCCCAAAAAAAACTTTTACACTGGAATTTATATCCGTGAAAATGGCTGCAGACAGATGCACAATTGTACAATGGTCCATCTTCGAAAACTGAGTGAGACCCAGAAGCAGAAAAAATGGAGTCTCCTGCACAACAATCAAGGATCCAGGTGCAGTTTCTGAATGGTAAGTAAAAAAAACAAAATACTTGTCTTTTCCAGCAGCCATTGTACACATTGTACAATGCATACAACAATAAAAGCAGCTGACCAAAAGTGCTTGACCTCCGCTTGGGTTGCTAAGTGAGTTGGACTTTGTTTGCTAGGTAACAGTGCAGTTTCCAACGATTGGAAGTTGTCAAAACAACTTGCTTACAAAAAGACAACTTACATATTGCCATAAAACAACAAAAATGCTTTTACTTAGCACTTTGATTGTTTCTAGAAACGGTAGCGTTCCAAATGAAAGAACCCAAACACGAAAAAAATGAATTTTCTATAATAGGTCCCCTTTAAGGTTTGCAATAGCACCAGATCTTTATAAAATAAAACCCGCATGATGTGCCATTTTGGAAGAATAACTTCACACTCTTGCTGCAGCAGTGTTTTTGCACCATACCAACTTAAAATCTTTGAAAGAACAACAATAGCGGGCAGTTGTGGTTCTTTTAATCTGTATTTCAGAACATAAATAATTAAAAAATATCTTAACTTTGCTGGTTACATTTTGTTGTAAAAGCTGAGATAAAAACTCTACCCTCTGTGTGTCCAACGTCATGGCGCTGAGAAAGCGGAAATCTGTATTTTCCTTCATAAAATGTTTCCACAAACATTGGTGTATTTTATAAAAGTCTTTGTATGCAAACCATGTAAAAGACTGTGATTTGAAGCATGGTCGGTTAGGTCTAATTGTTTTGTTTGCAAACAAGAATAAAGAACCTCTCTTGTATAATTTATAGTTAACAGAAACTATGAATAGCAGAGGATTATATAAACTGGTGACAAGCAAAATGCTGGGGGGTTTCTGCACAGCAACCACGTACAAGTAAGCTCCACTTTAGGTTCAGCATCTATCCAAATTGTCCTATGCACTATGTTTCCTAGGGTAAATTTCCAGTTTTCTAATTTGATTCTGGTTCCTGTGGTGGAAATGACAGAAAGAACCTAGAGAAAATCACCCCAAGGAAAGTTCATGCAGTTTTTCCCACCCCATCCTTTTTGTTCTTTCAACGTGTTTCATAAAAAGCTTTTTTTTTTCTTTTTTTTCAAACATGGTTAGTCTTGTTTCCACTAGTATCAACAAATCATGACAGTTTTATAAACTTCTTTGAGGCTGAAGGTTAATCTAGCTCTAACAAAAAGCTAAAACAACCATGCAGGCTGCAGCCTATCCCAGCTGTCATTGGGAGAGGGGTGGGGTACACACTTGGACCTGTCGCCAGTCCTTAACAGGAACAACACACACATACACACTCACTTCAATGGAAATCACCAATTAACTTAAAATGGATGATTCTGGTCGCAGTTGGGGGGAGGAAAAAAAAATTTATCTGTTGAGGTGGAATTTTTTTTCTTTGAGGCAACTATCTACCTGATCTTGCAGTTTATTTAATTAGCTGAAGATGCTTTACGTCAGATTATGTACCCACAAAAACATAAACTGAGTTCTAAGTTTACCTGTACCGGCAGGAACTCGGAGTTACTCAATCTCACAAAGACCATCTTAGATTTATGTGCTGAACAAGAACAGCTAAGACAAATACGGCTCCAGTGCACAGAGGCATCAAAAACTCAGATTAAGTAAGTAAGCATGTCATGCTTTTACGGATATGCTTCACCTCTCTCTCTCACACACACAAAGACATGTTGATGCACACACCTCCACTTGTCAGTCAAGATTTGAGGCCTACGTGAGCTCAGGCACATGCCTGAGAAAACTGCTCCTTTATTGCCTCTGCTCTGCATTGCCTCAGCTACAGCTGACTGACAACACACTGTTTCGCTCACACACAAAGGCTCTGAGTACTTTGGTATCAACGTCAGTCTTAATGAACCTGTCTCCAGGGGGCGGGGCCAGGGTAATGTCCCACACAAAGAATCCCCCACTGGGCCACAGAGCCAACCAGAGGCCAACAGATTAACTTGCATTACATCAGCATCTCCACAATACACCTAATGAGGGGGGATTATGTCCGTGTGTGTGTGGATCTGTGTGTTTGTGTGGCTCTCAAGGCATTGCATCACTAATAAAATGCCCTGATTCACTTTTGCTGAATCAGTTTGCACTCAGCTGACAAAACCCCCAACATTTTGTTAGAAATTGAACTCTATAGATATATAATTACATTAGACTGGTAATTATTATTGTGAGAAATAAAATTGTAGCATCCAGTCTTTTTAATTACTTTTGAGATTTTAGCTCACAAACTATTTTTTGGTTAAAAAAAAAAGTTTACCAATGCTTTCCACCTGCCTGATCTGGGAATAAAATAAAATTTTTTAGGATCCAAAAAATACATCCATGGTAAGAAGCTGAATCACAAGCCTAGACTAAATACCTCCTTAGTGCAACAACTTGATGTCCACAGAAAACTAATTAGAAAATCAAGTGATTTTGTGAAAGATATAAGCAAATGTATGAGTTACTAAAATTGCATTGTTCAAATAGCTTTTTGCCGTCTCACCACAGGCAGCAGCTAAGCTAAGTAATGATCAGTTTAACAGTCCAGCTTGTCAGCTTGTCTTTTTTTCCAGACACTCAATCTCTCAATGAATAAAAAAATATTTTATTGTTCTTCTTTAACCAAGCTGCAGAAAAAAAAAGAAAAAAAAAGCTGAAGGTGTGGCCACAGAGATTATGCGATTTTAAGGCGATGTAGAAAACAAGCACTTCCATCTTTTTTTCAATGCTTAGTTAATCCTTCCAGGATCATGTGGGCGGAGCTTGGTGTATAACCAGGACTGGTCCCCAGTTAGGTCCATCACCAGAAAGCCCAAATGCACACAAGCAAATGAGCCTGGACACAGAAATGTATGTTTAAAAAGGCCAGCACATCTAACTTGAATGTTTTTAAGCGGTGAAGGAAAACAGGAATACAGGAAGAAAACCCATGCAAGCATAGGAAGAGTATGCAAACTCTGGGTGAAAAGGCCCCTCTTAGGATTCAAACACAGGACCTTCTTTGGTGTTATCTTTGAGGCAAAGCCTGTTCACTCTAAGGAAGTTTATTTCAGCTGCGTGGGTGGAGAGTCTTAGTTTTGCGCTAGATCTATATCTCATGACCATAAAGCAGATAAGGAACACTCCAACTGTAAATTAACATGGACATGAGTCGGCTGCTGCCTTTGTCTGCCACCCAACTTGCTCTGATATGATGATGTAAGCAGAACCAAATGTAGGGAGGACACGGGAGGCAGGTAGGTAAAAATAATGCGTAATTAGCTAGTGTAAATCCAACAAAATACAGCACAAGAAAACAGACTGGTGGTTTTAACAGGGACTGATTAAGTGAGAGATATTTAAGCTGGAGAGTTGATTACTGAATAGAGGAGGTGGTTAATTAGAAACTGGGTGCAGCTGTGAAGGAAGTCAAGCCCAGCCATTCAGTTCAATTCATTCATACCTTTTTAATTCTAAAAGGAAATTAAATGTTTTTGTAACTCAACGAATCCAAGTTTCTTTAAAGAGTTGCTGTAGATACCGGTGGCTGTGGGCAGGAAGCAGAATCACAATGGTACTGAGAGTTGTTCCAGAGCAGTCCTTAAAAAAAACAACCTTCCTTATCACCTTGTTTAGCAATTCACTGGCTCTGATGCTGCTACCCCAACAACTGGTGGTGGAAGAGATTGCACTCTCCACAACAGATTTATGGAAGATATGAGCTATCTTGCTGCCAACACTAACAGACCTGAGCCTTCTCAAGATGTAAAGTCCACAAACAAGAAGATTAACCCAAACCTAGGAGGGCAAAGTACCAGACAAAATAAGTTGTGAAATAGGGAAATGCACTTCCCTATTTAAGAATTTAACTGAGTAATGAAGGTTTCGTTACACATTTTATTAATGATTTATTTGATTTATCTATGCGACAGTTTTGGATTTGTGTCACATTTTACCTTGTAAAGAAGCCTTTTAGGAGGAAATGTGGGTGTAAAAAACCCTGAATGACCGTGATCGGTGATCACCTAAACGTTTGGTGAAATCCAATTACACAGTAGAACTCAGGGTTACATTAAAAAGTGAACGTAAGAGCAATTCCACAAACATAATGTGAAGGAAATTCCACAAATTGCGACTGAGCAGGTGGGTAGCCATGAGAAAAGGGAGGTACTATGGTCTGGGGTTGCTGCAGTTGGTCAGTTTTAGGTTCAGCAACATTATGAGGTCAGCTGAGGTCTGCCTAAATATACTGAATCATCATCATCATCCATTATAGATTGTTTCTTCCCTGATGAGATGGGAATATTCCAAGATGACAATGCCAAGTCTCATCAGGTTACAATTGCGAAAGTCTGGTTTAGGGGAACATGAGACATCATTTTCACACTTGGATCGACCTTAACCCCATTGATCTTTACCATATTGAGAAACTTAGTAATGATCTTAAAAAAAAATTGCACAGTGGTAAGATTCTCCCATCATCAATTCAAAATCTTCATGAAAGTATTTTGTAACACTGGATGGAAATAAATCTTTTGACCCTGCAGAATCTCATCTACACAACGTCACAGCAAATGTGTGCTGTAATCAAAGTTAAAGGCAGTCCAACAAAATACTAGTGTGTAACAGCACATATGCTCAGTTGTGCATAAGTGCCTCTAGACTCCATCATTTGGGTGAACACCACTCACATGTATGTGAGCTGTTTCAAATATGAGGATGTACAGGACTAGCCGGAGCGATAGAACAAGCCCCCTCCCAACAGCACTAGAGCATGCACCTCTGTTGGGAGATGCTTTTAGTGAGAAAAGAAACAGCAAGTATAACCCAAGTGGAATGGTTCAGCTTGAATCCGGGCTATGTGGCATCTCAATGTAAAGTCAATTCTGATATTTTACTTAGCTCAAACTCAGATTTGGGAGTTCTATAATATGTGCCACTTTGATACAGAGCAAACTAGCAGACTTGGCCAACTGTGTTGGATTTGAAAGAGGTTAGAAACAATTAAAGAAACACAAACTTGGACTTGAACTTTATAGTTTTATTTTATTACCTCCATGTCCTGTTTTCCATATGTCTTTCCTAAATATTTAGCAATTGTTGTTAGTAGAAATAAGGCTCAAACTTAGAGTATGAACTGCCAAAAACAGTAACTTTATCTCATCACTTCAGAAAACAGTTTGTTGTCTCAGTTTACTTTTTGTGAAAACACCATGTGTATGGGGTCTCATTGTTAGCATATTCTGCTTCTGTCCACAGTGTTTTATTGGAGCTGACATACCTCTGGTTCAAGTTTCAACTGTTTTTTTCCATCTTCAGTTTCAGGCACTGTCTCTTCTCTTTTTTATTTCCTGCCCGTGTAGGAACTTTACAGAATGTGGGGACAAAGTGGTGAGTGTATGCCAGTCTCCTGCAGAGAAAGACCCAAGCTGCCAGTGCTATTTGGCTCTCTTCATCAATCTTTCCCTTCCTCTTCCTTCCTTTCTTTTGTATTTGGCTCTATCAGCATTCTCATTTGGCACTTTAACCTCATGTGTTCTTTGGGCAGCCATGACCCAGATTTTTCTCTTTCACAAAAAGAAAAAAAAATAAAGCAGAAGCAAAATAAGAAAAGGAGGTCAGCATCGAAAATCTAATCACCAATTAGCAATCAATGAACTAATTAATTGGAGTAAGTTAGCGAGAAGAATAAATAAGCAGCTCTGAGTGGAGCGATTGATTATGAGGGTGACGGATGAAAAAAGAAAAATGGGCAAAAATAGAAATAGGGTCTATAGGGATCGGTTCACAACGGGCTGCAGTGTGAAGACACTCCAGTGTCTGTCCCACATCGTTTCCCCACACTAACTTGGCCCCAGGGTCATATGGGGTAAACGTGACAACAAAGGGACGGAGGGCATCCAGCGCTACTGTCTGCTCATTACACAACCCAGGAGCACTCATGTGGCTGTAATTCGTGAACAATGTTCCTCCACTCACTCTGTTGCAGAAGTTATGATGTGATTGGACCAACCGACATAAACCTGATAATCACATTGAGTCGCAATCAAGACCCATCAGTCACACAGCTACCATAAGGAGAGAAAAGGAAAATTGTAATATTTTTCTATTATAAAAATTCATTGTGCATGTATTCTATGAAGTTGTCTTTCTGAAAGGCTCAGGGTCTCTGTATTAAAAATGGGATATTAAATCATGTATTTTCACTCACAAACCAGCTGTTTTTTTTTCCGAACATTAACTCACCATTAGTGTAGAAGCCATGCATTGTTACATTTTCATAATTCTAAAGTATTTAGAGTTTGTCTATCACATCCAAGCTCAATAAAACTTCTTAATAGTTTGTGGCTGATGTTTTCTTTTTTTCTTTTTTAAGTACTGCCCTACCTACTGACAGGGCAGAGGGTTGAAATTCTGCTGGAAAGCTTAGTTTGCAGAGGCCCTTTACTTGATTGCACAATGGCATAATAAAACAATGGAACTTTATGTGCCGCATAAAAAAACATTTTTTTTCAACAATCAAAACCACTGTGTGTGTATGTATTTAATGACAAAATGAAGACTAAAAATCAGTCAATTAAAGTTTATTAATCAAAGAGGTGATAAAAAACAAAGCAAAAATGCAACAAAACAAACTCCAAAACTATACATACCTATTACATCATGAAGAAAAACGACTACATTTTTGACTGATGTCAAAAAGCCGAGGTTTGGATCACAAGGAATCCACGATCATTTGTAATAATAGACTTTTTTTGTAAAACATTTATTTCAGCTGGAAAAATAACACAGTAAAGGTACTAAAGGCTGTTTAGTTTTTATAGATTTAAATAAAATATTGTTACATAGTCATGTTGTTTCCACTGCAATGCATCATGGGTATATGACATATGCAAAGTGCCGTGAAGCTATGTCAGTCAAGCCAAAGCAGTAATTTTTGTGCAGCAAGTAGCATTCAGCCCTTTCAATTTGAACCAGAGTGTATTAAAATGGAAGACAATGCAGAAATGACAAGGCGAAATGAAAACGAGGAGTGCGTTGCCCAAAAAAAGCTAGTGTTTGTGCCACTTGGGAATACTGACCAGAAAATGCTAGAGGCCAGAGACCAAGAGGCTCCTGTTTCAAATACAAGCGGTAAACATCAGAATCAAAGCATTTTCTCAAATGTATTAGAATTTTAGTGTTAAAAGCTTTAAAGATGCTTCACTGCTCTTTTAAATAGTCTGTCATTTTCTTCCAATTGGTTTTGGCTTCGTATTTGTCCATATTATTAACTCTAGCTAATATAGAAAACAAAAGATCACAATCTGATCATGTTTATTTCAACCGACACCTCGTGCACAGGAAATCTTTGAGGCAGTTTGCCTCAATCCAGAAGTTTTTTGGGCTGCTCTGGCATTATCCTGTCTCACTTTTACAACTCCTCCACCACAGGAGACACAGTCGTTGTCTGCTACTTAACAGCGACAATGATAAACTTTATAGCAGTTTTCCAAAGAATGAATAGTGTTAGAACACAAATACAATATAAAAACCAACTGTAAAAAAGCTCTAAACAAATTTCTAACTTTATTTGTATTTTTCTTGAGCTGGTAAAAAATGCAAACAAGCAAAATAAACTTTATATTGATGAATAGACAGAATAGGACAAACAGATGTATAGTCTGAATTTTCAGATGTCTTTTTTATGCTGAACACAGACTTTCTGCTAAAAATATTTTCTTTAGCAATAACAAAATGCCTTTTCTGGTCACTTAGTATGAATTGATTGTAATTGATCAAGCAGATCAATTTTTTATGCGGCTTTGGTGAAACGTTGCTGATTGGCTGCCTGTAGTGTCCTGTGTGCCCTGGACATATCCAAAAACACAAACACGTTAGATGCCAAGTCTCGGATAATATGATTGAGCCATTTAGGCTAACCTGGTGTACTTCTGCTGCTTCCTTGTCACTGACCTTGGCCTCTCTAGCACAGAAAATATCTCATAATTTACCACCTGTGGCTACACCCTGTACTAACTCTTTCATTTTTTTCCTCCCTGAAGTTTTCTTCAGCCATCTCTTTCTCTATGTTTGGTATGTTGGCTGATTTAAACTGCTCCCCTTCTTTCCTGTCTTTGCTTTTTCAAATTGGGCTCTTGTGTCTCCCCTTATCCAAACTTTCAGACTGACCCAGTCTGACGTGTCACTGAACATTTGTGGAGGCGAGGGTGGCAGAAATGCTGCACATCAAGGAGTCAAAAAAATATATATATATATACATATGACCACCAGCTGGTTCATTGTGGAACAGACTGACTGTTTGGGAAACCTCCAGAATCTCCTGATGACCAACCTGACCCATTCTACCGATAACACTTAAGCTCCAAAGATGCAAACTTTTGATTTGACTGAGACAAAAATCATTATTAGGTGCTTGAAAAACAGAATCTCAAAAGGGTAAAATCTCTTCTCCGCAAAAAGGTAAAGAGCATTATGTCTTAAAATAGATTTTACAATTGACTATCAAGAAAAAAATACCAGGAATTGAGGAGTGGCTCAATGCTTTTGGACAGTTCAGGTGAGGCAGATCTTGCAGTGTCAAGGCTCAAGCTAATCTTGAAGTTTCTCCTGCCGTGTCGTGTTAATTCCTTCTACCAGGGTCACAGGAAGTCGGTCACTAAAACAGTCTAAAGATAATCAAATTAGTGGCTTGCTTATCCGTCTTTCTGGCTTTTAGAGCTACCTTTCAGACTGCAACTTTTCTCACAAATGTAGTATTACTGAAATATCTGGATAACTTGCATGTGTTACTTATTTCGTAAAAATAGCTCCTCTGGATTTGACTCTGGCTGATTAAATATCCAAGTCTTGCAAGACAGGCCCACGGCATACCTAAGATCAAAGAAAACAAGCTACAAGGGTGAGCATGTCCTTTATCTCCTGTCAGCTGCTCTGGAGCAACCGGATGTCTGATGTTTTTGTGATAATTACCAGATGTTTTCCTGAAGAGGTTAATTTGTGTAACAAAGTTCTACACAGGCCGCTTGAATTAGAGCTGATTTCTCTCTCATCGGCACTCCTAGCATCTGCATTTTCAGATAGAACTGACAAAATCTGACAAAATAGTCATCACGCTCATCTCATTACTGCACAGTCATGCTGATCTCAAGCCGAGTCAGCTGTCAGAGGCACCAGACTCCCTCGCTGCGTGATGTCATGCAGCACTGGGGCTGTGTGCAGGGTGTTGCGGGGTGGGGTGCGGGATAACAGTTAAGCCTGAACCCTCGACCTCATGTTATGAACTTCCAAAATAGAGTCACCAGTCTGAAGGAGCTTCTTCATTGAAGGGTCCAAGAGAGGGTAACAGCTGGCTCTCAGCATTAGCATGGGCTAATGAGCCCCGCAGTCTTGACCTGTAGGTCAGAGGGTCGAGGGAACACCCTGAGCCGACACCTTCTTTTCTGTGTGCTCACATATCTGCATACAACGGCCATCTACTGGCGTTCCACCCAAAAATCCAGCAGAAAAAAAAAAAAACAAGGAAATAACAGGTAACCTGATGCACATTCATGCACTCTTTCAGCCATCAATGCAGGAGCGGATGCATGCACACACAATCCCATAAAGGTAGGGTTACCTCCAACATAAACATCTACACCCAAAGAAAACAACACTCCCCCTTGGGGACGCAGGGCTGTATCCTGAACCCTCCCGCTGATAAGCGTCATGTGTGACTGGGACACTCTAGGTTGAGCTCGGGCTAATTCAGCACCTGGGAACCCCTCCACACTCTTCGTCCAGCCCCGTCTAACTCACTCTTTGGGAACAAACCCACCCTTGTACGATTCCCAACAATGTCAGTGACACTCTACACTGCCCCATTGCCACTAATTGTTAGTTCACAATGCTTCCTGGTATTGTGTTCAACAATGACCACTCTGAATGGAGAGTCTAACCTACTTGTATTGTCACTAATTGGTTTCTTGAGAGGAGTAGAAAATGGGGAGAGAAAGGGAGAGAGGAGATGTTGGTAATGGACTGCAGTTTCATTGGAGTCATCAGTAAATAGAGTTCACAAAAGGCTTTGTGGGGTCGAGGGCTGAGGGTCGGAGGTGAAAAAGAAGAGGCGCACCTGCACTCTCCACAGTCCGACAATGAGCTTATTCAGCTGGTCTGCCCAGCAGGACGATGGAGGACGGAGGCAGTGGCTGTCCCAGACACACACCAAGCCCCAGTTAAACAGTCAGGAGGTGAAATAAAAGCCAGAATGAGGGACATGGGGGAGGACTGGTCCTGGTGTTTATGGAAGGAATACACTTACAGATTCACTGTTATGTACAAGAACATTTATAGATTAAAGTCCACATTTTTCTTTTCATGCACAATTTAGAATTTTATATGTAGGTTTACTCTAAAAACTGGTGACATTAATTTGGCATCTTAATCAGGAAAATGTGATCTTGAGCTGTTCAAATTTAAGAGTAGCAGTGATTCAGCCACAAGCTGGGTTTCCTTTGACCATATAGTTGTGCAAATTGAGATTATAAAAATAAATCCACTTAATGGAAGCTTAAATCTTGAGGTTTTTGCACTAGGATGAGGTGGGTTTTTTCCAGCTGTATCATACTTAGTGTATTTTGCAAAATTACATTAGAAACCCTTTTTTTGGGGGTGACGCAAGTCATGTGACCACCAACGGATGTCACTACTGGAGAAAAAGACAACGAAGACGACAGAAAGTGGTATGAGGATCATGGTGCAGAATGTTTTTTTAAATATTGCATGAACAAACTTATTCACACATGATTTTAGTTGGATGTCTTATGTAATGGCAACACTGCTATTGTAAAATTGAGTTTTTTCGACATTAGTGGAATATCATGGAAAAACGGTTAAAATCCGGCAAAGGAACAATTAAATCTCTGATAAGCCATACTGTAGGCGAATAATTATGTTGCTTGTGCAGTTTTAGTTGGGAAATTGATTAACTCTGCATTGGATTGATACCAATATACAGTTCAATCATTCAAGAAAATGATAAGTGCGGGACGTTTTTAACAAAACCCATTGTTTTATACAGTATCTGTATCAGTATCTGCATTTGTCTTGTTGTTAAATCTGTTCAATAACGGAAGTTTGGCCCAAACTGGACAAAAATCCCCAAAACAGCATAATCTTCAACAGAATGTCTAAAAAAGAAAAGAAAGAAACTGCTGTAATCACCCACTCAAAGTTTATGAGTTCCAAGGTTATGGGGTCTGTGGTGTCTTTAAAAAGTTAGAGTGGGGCTTAAAAATTGTTACAACTTTGTACTAAATTATACAATATCATTCACCAAACCAATAGTCCTGTGATTTTTATTTACTTTGTATACACATCTGTTCAAAAGTTCCAAAAGACAATTCAAGTTTTCATAAGCTTTTTCAACATACTAACT
Organism: Poecilia reticulata; assembly: GCF_904066995.2. Taxonomy (NCBI): domain Eukaryota; kingdom Metazoa; phylum Chordata; class Actinopteri; order Cyprinodontiformes; family Poeciliidae; genus Poecilia; species Poecilia reticulata. The sequence continues at coordinate 11,314,686 of NC_088833.1, read as the reverse complement.
GCACCTTTCACAGGTCTGAGCTTGTATGAGAAAATGTGCAGAAATACATTCCTAAATATTTATGCTGTTGAGTTGGTTCCACCTGAAGCAACAGTGATTTATACTGCACCAATATAAACTAAGATTAAATAGATAAATTCTTGCGCCGGGAGGAAGTGCTTTCATTCCTTTCACACCAACTATAAATATGTAATCCAAACATATATGTAAAGTTAAATACACATCTCAAATGCAACTCTGGTTCATATAAACTGAAATAAAACAAGTTCAGTGCAGCTGGTGGACCACGCTCTCAATTTTGCAATTTTGAATAAACTGCTACAATCATAAAATTTTACAGCACACACTTAAAAAACATTCCTCACTGCTTACATAAACATTTAGTTCTGGAGACACAAGAAAATTCAAGATATTTGGAGTGTTTTCAATCGCTTCCAGCAATATAGACACACATTAAGGATGATAGTCTACTCTTGAGGGAAAAATGCTATCAAAACCACCCAGGCCCTATGTGAAAAAGTAATTTTCAGTAATTATTGGTTGATCCACCGTTGGCAACAACGACTGCCATCAAACATTTACAATGGATAATGAGTCTTTTGCAAAGGCTTAACGGGGGTAATTTTATTCAGCAACACTGGAGACTTTTTATGCAAGAACAGTATGTTTAAGATCATGCTACAAAATATCACCTTAATTTAAGTTCAGACTTTGAGTCTTCATTTTTGTTTACCATTTAGAGGTGGACTTGCTTGTATGCTTCATGTCAAGTCACAGTCCTGAGGAAACCCAATGAAGCTTTGGCTTGTGGTTATGAACTGATGGTTGGACATTCTCATGAGGATTTCCTGTTAATGGTTAGAGTTGCCCTGTGATAGTGATGATGTATTCTGCCTCTTGTCCAGTGACCGCTGGAGATGGGCACCAGCACCCCTGCATCCCTGAGGTATAGCTAATGGATGAATGGATGGCGCAAAGCTCAACACACTGAAGCAGCAAGTGAGCCCAATCCTCCATATCACCAAAATCTTGTTTTAATGTCAGGATGCTGTGATAGTTTTATACCAAATGTCACAAGAACACACACACCTCCCAACCAGAAATAGTGCTCTAGTAAGGATAGTGTTACTAATTAACATGACTCAAGTCCAGTGACATGCGGTGAGGTTCATAGCTGGTGATGCACCGACTTAATTATAATCGGATTTACAAATCTAGACCCCTGCATGTTATTGTTTACATAAGGAAATTTTGCGCATGCGTACAATGCTGGAGGACAAAAAGACTATTCTTTAACGTGATGCTTAGCCGCGCCGCTGCCGCAGAATGATTCCGTTATCTCAATCAAACTTAGACATGTAGATATTATTAATTTTGTGCTGTGCTTAACAGCAAAGGGAGAAACCATTAAAGTACAACTCAAAACCACGTCTTTCTAGCTCTGTGTATCAGCGCAGCTACTGTATGGCTAACTCTCTGTTCACAAGAAGAAAAATGGGATTTTCGACAGCTATTGACACCTTGTTCTGCCGTGCGCATGGAGATTGAGGGCTTTCGGCAAGAAGTTTTTGTCAGAGTCGAACACTGCCACTCGAACGCTGTGTGTCTGTGTTCCCCTATCACTCCCTCGCCTTGTGCCTAGCAGAGGTTTTTGTATTGAAATGAAGTTGCTGAGTGCCATGCAAATGCAAATCAACTGTTGAGCACCGCCTTTTGACTCTGATTCATTTTGTAGCTAACCCTTTTTACCTTCTGTTCACCAAAAAGAAGTATGTTTGGAGAAAGAATATTAAAACAATCTATCTTATACATTAAAATATACACTGCTCAAAGTGTATATTGAGTGTATATTGAGCAGGTCAATCAGTGTTGCTTCCTAAGTGGACAATTTGATTTCACAGAAGTTTGATTTACTTGGAGTTATATTCTGTTGTTTAAGTGTTCCCTTTATTTTTTTGAGCAGTATATATTACATGTGTGTTAGGAGCACTGAAAAACTTAGTTTTGGTTGAATTAATGATATAAAAGAAGAATATGTGTGATTACATACAATAGACTTTTGCGAAACGTGATCTTACTTTGACATTCCTCCTATCTGAAGATTTATCTTGTGATGGGAGGAATTGCACAACTTAATCAAAAATAATAATAAAAAACATGTTCCAGAGTGGTTCATTGTACATAAAGTATTTTTGTGAATAATATTCAAACTAATGTTAATGTTCGCTGATTGCTTTAAAGACCCAGAGTCATGCTATGTTGGAGTGGTAGTGGTCATTCCACATCACAATACAGGATGGTGAAACTACTGATTTTTCAGTATTCAGTTGCTTAACTCAAGTTTTAATTGAAGAACAAAATGGTTGAAAGTATGTGATACCTTCTGATAGAGTATAAACATTTGTATTCTTTTTTTTAAGTTTTGTTAGTTAAGCTCTAAATACAACTCATGGATTATGAATCATATTTTGTTTAAACTAAAAAGGAGACAGCTCAAAGTAGAATTGAGTAAATAAACATATATACATCTAAAAACATTTGAGCAATTAATTATAATAAAAATAAAATATACTGTCACATAACTTTTGAAAAAATAACTTTTAGAATGTATTTTCTTCTGACAACTTTCATTTAACACTCCAGTCCAGTTGGTGGCAGTAATGCGCTTTCATAGTCGGTCAAGCAGCCGCCATTAAACTCCAGAGGAAGATTTGGACTGGTGGTAACGAGCGCTAACTGCCTACACCCAACATGAACGAAAATACCCGTGCGTTGTGTGAAATGGTGGAAAAAGTCCTATTTCACGGAGTTACCTTTTCAGTATCGTTTTGATATTAAGCAATGTTCCGGCGGAAAACAACAGATGACACCGCAGCGGTCCAACAAGACCGAACTCACGGTAAGAAAGCTTTATAAATAGCGAGCAGTGGAGCGAGGCCAGTTGCTTTGTTTGTTTCCTACAGAAAGCGTTGTCGTTTTTTTAAAACCGAAACAAGTGTAGGGTGAGATTTTGTATTGTAATCTCTATTACATGTGATGTTCTGAACTCTTAAAAATACTCTCGTCTTCTTTGATTTTTTCAGACCAGAAAAATGGCCAAGCCGTACCAGCCAGACCTTAGACCATGTTGCCAAGGAGCTCTTACGGAGTCCACCAGGATGAAGAGAAATTCAGTAAGTTATGATTTCACATTTAGTGAATAGTGAACACTCGCATATTTGTAAGGAAAACTGATCTTCCCGTTATTTTATTTATTTTGTTATAACGCAGTGCAGCAAGGCAGAGTGTGGAAAGCAGTAGAGATCTACAAAATGGCGGACGGAGGATGGATATGAGGACGAAGTCATGAAGCCGGTATGTATAATCACTGCGTTGATTCCCGACTGTATAATGGTTGGTTGAGAATAATTTTAACTTATTTACTTATGTATTTTTGAGAAAGCGATATATTTGCTACAATATTTTTTAATTTTACATTTATTTCCACAGACTCCACAGAATGGGAGTCACATTTGTGTCAATCAGACTCTTCAGGAACGTTCTGATGTCCGTGATGAGGACAGAGATGCAACTGTCTGTGAGTATCTACTATTTTAGAATGTTGATGATATTTTATGCTTCAATATTGTTTATGTACATAATGTAATTATGCTATGTATTGACAATGCACAAAAATGTTTTCCAGCTGCATCCAGGACCAACTGCCAGTCATCCAGATGTAGCTCAAGAAAGAAGCAGGTAAGATTTATTACTAATCTAGAAATGTCATGATTAAAATCCATCAAAGCAAATTATCTGCCTCAGAGTTTGTTGAACTATGTTTTACTATTTATTACCAACTTCTTTTAATTCTTTTTTTCTTCCAATTGTTTCCAAGTGTTTTCTTTTTTTCATTAAAGTTTTTATTTTTTGTAAGAATGTATTAATGTGTTTTTTTTGTTTGTTTGTTTGTTTGTTTGTTTGTTTGTTTGTTTGTTTGTTTGTTTGTTTTAATGTCTTATGTCAGCATACTAAGCTGGAAGTTGCCAAACAATTTCACTGTAGTTTCATAATGACTAAAAGATGCTTGTAGCTCATTATGATTCTGTTCTGTATTAGCAGCTGATGGAGGAAGGCAGACAGTACTGGCAGCAGAGGAGGTGGCATTCTGGGAGGATGGCAGCTACGAGGCGGTGTCAGGATGGACCCCAAGTTCCTCCAACCAGGAGCTCAGTGACATCAGGACTACGTTACAGGAGAGACCTCAGGTCTACGCTACAGGAGAGATGTTGGGCCTGTCCTGAACGCAGCATAATGTTTGATCATGTTTGGACTGCCATATGGTCCAGAAATGGACAAGCATTTATGTCTTATTTTGTGTGCAAGCAGTAAAAAAAAAAAATGAAATAAAGAAAAAAAAAACTTTTGTCTCTTTTATGTTCCTCATATATGAACATGTTGCATATATCAAATGAATATATTTTAATACAGCATTTATTTTTATATAGAATTTTTAAAATACAGCATTCAAAATGTTAATGATTGGGGTGGGGTTTATTTATAAAGTCATAAGTTCTGTCTAATGGGCACACATCAACCAACCAATCACATGTCAATGATGAATTCTGATGTCATTGTTTTTTATCCAATGACTGAATCCACATGGGTCTGCTGAAGCGCCTTTGCATATGCTAGGCTATTCGTATGCTAAGTAGAGTCGTTAACACCTCCTGCCCGCACCGCCACTCCCCCCTCCAAGTATTCCACAATCGACAGATTTCGACTCCTGTGAGTGAAAATGTAGACTGTCGATATCTGTCGCTGACGAGCTGAGTTCGCGTCAGAATACAGGGTCAAAAATCCCACTTTTCATCCAGTGGTTACTGTGTCTTACTCTGCAGTTGTGGAGTCACAATCTCTGGATTCATGAGCGCCCCCAGCGATGAGGCACGAGAACTGCCTGCCTCACCTCGAATCTGTTCTCTGCCGTTTATGATCGCTCCTCAGCACACGGAACACATTACACACACAGTTGGTGACAAAAACACAGTACATTAAATACATAAGCTAAATTATGGAAAATCTGTTCATACATTAAATGATTTTAACCATTTTATTGGCGACGTACAGACAGGACGAACATGCTCTCATAGAATGGCAACCGGTGTAGTTAGCAGGAGGTTGAGCAATCCCAGGTGAGGCTCAGCTCGCTGCTGTATTGTGGCAAAATTGCTTCCAGACCTATGAATGCCATTGACCTTGTTATCTGTTCTTAAATTCCTTTAGATCAGATCAGGGCAATAAAGGTTGTCTTTTGAAACCTTTTACCCCTCTTTGTGTTGCCTGATCGGTTCTATTTATATAGTTATTTGGTATTAATTGGGCGTTCCTAGTGAAATTGAACTAAAACAGGCTGGACTATCATGATTTAGAATTTATTTTGATTCTGGATTAAGTCTACACCTAGTTAGAAGAAGTGACTTCCTTCTTTTAAGTGGAGTCTAATTCTGTTAAGTTTTTGGGAGCAAACAGCATCTAGAAAGAAGGTCTACAATATGAAACTGGCCTGACTGTGTCTACAGTACATGAGCACCTTCCCTCTTTAGCTTTGTGGAGCGTATCATGCATTTCAAATAATAAAACTTGTTTTGGAGGTTTTTTTTTTTAAGTGTGATGTTTTATGAAATTCGTGACTAAAGCTGAATGGTGAATGTGAAATAAAAAGCTGATAAACCTGTACGTTGTCTACTACCATCCACGCTATACCTTATAAGGACACAGTGCTTGAATGCCTTTGTTGAAACAAACAGTTGATGAATGGGTGAGATTATTAGGTGTATCTTAAATAAATATTAAAAACCCCAGAGGACTTTCAATAGACCAATATGTATCAATCATTCTCTGATGGTTTATGTTGTTATAACTTTTCTTTTTTAGTGATCACCTCACCTCTAATTTTCCCTCTCGTTTTTTTTGTCCATTTATGGCATCTGCTTTTATTCCCTCTCCCCATTTTCTCTCAAATTAATCAGTTTATCTTTTACATGTAACAGATAAGTCTTAATACTTTTATGTAGATTCTCTCCCTTATCACAGACATACTCCTTTGCACATATGCATGCAGTGAAGGCAAGCACGAATCAGGACACTCTCCTGTGCATGTTATATATTGCTATGAAGTCCCAAGGCCATGTTTTTGTTTCCATTGTAAATATAATAGGGCAAGTTCAGCCACTGCTGACAGAGGAGTCTAGGCTATGGAGACACTCCCTGAATGTAAAGCCTGTAGGATTACATGGTTACACTGAGAATGGTGTGTGTTACAGTTCCAATGATATATCTATATCCTTGTGTGTGTGTGCATGAACTGTTTGTGTGCGATGTAAATGATTACTCTTTCATGTAGGAAAGTAAACTATCAAAAACCCATAATAATTTCTTCTTTGCAAGAAATGCTGAAAGATGTGACTACATTATGTTCAAAATAATTTCCAGTTTTAATGTGATGACATCTATAGAATTTAAATAAAAAATCTATTGACAACCTGAAAAGTTGTGATAAACTGGTTGTAGAAGTGTGGATTAGCATTTTAAAATATGCTACAACATATTTAAAAAGTCCTTATAGGTTTGGAAACTTGAACTTTGAGGCCAATATTCCAAAAGCTATATCGAGTCCCAAACTGTCCATAGCTATACCTACCACGAGTAAGACAAGGCGACAGCACTATGATCTGGAGCTACTTTTGGTCCAGAATGGAAGTTTTTGATTGCATAAGAGATATTATGAATGGTTTAGACCCGATCCTTTGAGGTTTAAGCTGAAGATGAACAAAGGGATCAATGTGGATGCAGTGATACACCGATAATCTAGAATTGGGTATGATAGAAAATATGTCTGGTCACAAGAAGAGAGCTGTGGACAAGAAATGCCCTAAAAATAGATTTTTATAAAGTAGAGTGATTTAAAAATTCACATGTCAAGATTTGGCATGTTGAAAAACTCCAGCAAAACATACTCCAACAAAGTGGTCCACACACTTAAACAATCAATTTATTACACAGTTTCTCTTTTTTTTATAGCATAACAATGTTCAATCTAATTTGATGCCACTTTACAAGTGCAAAAAGTTTTCAAATGTTCCACTTTGGTCTTATTATTTTACATCATAAAGTCAGTTAACAATAAGCTGACACGTTTTAGATGGTGGTGAAGTCAGCATTTTCATCCTCATCGGAGCATAATTTAACAAAATTTGAACTCTAATTGCAAACATTTCAGTCTCCTGTTCATAAACTTCACATGTGACATATCATCGTTTTTCTTAAAAAAACTGATCCCAGACAAATTCTGACAACAAACACTCCCAGGACACACCGGAGTTCATTGAGTGCAATTATTTGAACAACAACCATCATGTTACATCTTGTGTTCTGTGTAATTATTAGCAACCTTACAGTTACAAAGAAGGAAATAAATTTTTTATGATGCTGTCAGATCCAAAAAATACATACCTCTAAGGAAGAACTTTGGAGGGCTTGTTGATGCAAGCACATATGAGGAAATTTCAACGAAGATGACGGAAGATCTCAGGGACCCAGTTGGCTCAGGGACAAGGAAACAGATTAGCTGCCAGTGTTGCCAGCAACAGCAACAGCCTAAGAGAGCTGTGGCTGCCTTCGAGCCAGTGCATGCTCAGAGCCTGGGGGTAGAAGCTCCAAGAAAGAAAAAAAAAAAAGCTTATAAATCTTTACATTTTAGTGACAGGGCTACTTTGTTACCAAGATGAATCACAATTCTGAGGATTACAACAACCCTATTAATTTCGATTTTCCAGTTTGGAAAATCAAGAATGGTGGCAGGGACCACAGACAACTATTTCCTCTCATTATGTTGGATAATATATCTAGTTATCCCCAAAGCATCCACTGTTACCATACATTTAGTGCCTGTGTGTACAGCCAATTAGCTGTACAGTCTTTTCTGGGTCATTATTGACTTTAGAAAAGGCTTTATTGAAAAGAGGGATCTTAAAATAATTTTAATTTTGGCAGTTGACATAGTAATGGTAAACAACAGCTGTAACAGCTTGAGTACTTCTGAAAGTTGCCTTATTGTCACAGATATTAAACTTACGTATGATGCTGCATATCATGACAGGCAGAAATCTGAATATTCTCCAGAATAACTACAGTGTTATGATCAGTCTTTCTCAAAGGGACAACAAAGAGGCAAAGTTGCCTTCATTGGTTGAACATGTGTTCATTATTTAGTCACTAACATAATAGATTTTGAATAGCTGATGTTACATTTCTTAACATGATGTAAGTAAGTTTACTTCTGTCTCTTTAATTGTGCTCATATGTAACTAAAGCAGGCAAAAATGTGCAGTAAAGGTAAAATGTTAGAAGGATTTATAGATCTCTAAATATTTTTAAATCAAACATTTCATTCTATGAGAAATAGTATATAAGTGGAGATAACTCAAAACAGTTGCCAACATTACCAGTACTGTCTGTTCAAGAACGTTTACCCTTGGAAGAGACTGCAAAATGCCAAAAGACTTCTCCAACATTCTTGCTACTGTTTATATGCATGTGCAAACTTCATAGGGGTGTGAAAGGAGGAAGCCTTTATCTCTCTAAGAAAATTAAGAAAGGTCAGAGACAGCATGGTCAAAAAGCAAGACCTCTGGCGTAATATCCTTTGAAACAAATTAGTCCACAATTGAATAATTTGGACACCAGAACAGAAGACATATTTGACTGTCATCTTGAAATTAACCTGTTCTTAGAAGTTTGTATGATAAATTCAGCAGACATGTGGATCCACTAACTTTGTGGTGCTGACTCTAGTCTGGTGGAGCTGGATGGAGACTGCAGTTCCAAACAGAAGCTTTGTAGAAATAGGTGGTGCTTTGTCTGAGCAAGCAATTAGGCACCCTGCAAATGGCTGCCACTGGAGTTTCAAGGATCCCTCAAACATACATTAACTAATCAAAAAGAGTTTCATTTCCATATAATGTACATTTATCGGCTTTGCTTCCACATTATAAATCTAATCATGTTCTTCAAATAGATTAGCTACGTCCGACCACTGAGGGAAAACAGAAAAATTCAGACAGTTTGTAACCACTCTCTCACAAAGTCCCTGTCTAAGAAGCTGTTTATCCCGGGTTTAAAAAAGATGTAGAGTCAAGGACTACTTGGACATTTATGGAACTGACTTTTCCAACTTTCGATACTTAAAATAGTTAGCAACCAGTAAGAATATATTGTGACAAGAAAATATCGACAGAGGCATTAAAACTGGAAATGTGTGTAAAAGCAGAAGGGCAGAGGGAAAAAAGGCAGAGTGAAAATGAAGGGATTTATGAAGGGAGCACAGAGAGCGATATAGTCTGTTTGGGTTTGGGGGGGTGTTGTGAGGTCGCAAGTGAAGCAGTGCATTAGATAGCAAAAAAGCGAAGGAGTGGAAAAAAGCAAGAGAGAGAGAGCAAGAGAGGGGAGGGGGTAACTTTTAAAATAGCCTACATGGAACACCAAATCCCCTCAGCAGAACAAATCAGCTGACTAACCACCACTTGCCAAGGAGTAGGTGTTGGAGGGGGAGCAGTGCTTATAACTCTCCTCACTGACACATTCACCCTGCAAAGACTCGTACAACAGCTTTATCCATGTTGGCCCAAGAGAACTCTATCCCCGTCTCTATCCCGTCTAAACATAGACTGTGCATTGAGATGAGACGGAAGAGAACGGCGTGGATAGAAAGGACAAGGAAATGTGGGCTATCTTTCTATCCAGCCATACTTTATTTATTCCCACGTTCAGGGTTTTTTCGGGGTGCACCTTATAACTTTTATAAGGGCTGTATTATTATGAATACTTTTTGTTGTTAAAAATTCTCTTAGTTCAGATACATGAGCTATCTCTTAAACCACTAGTACAAAACAACAAATTGTCCAAGATTTTAAAACATTTGGTCATCATAAACTTATGGACACAAACTCCCTTTTTTACTTCTTACTAATAGTTTTCAGACAAATTTTGGCCAAGGGAAACTTTTCCATCCATTTGGAGTAATTTGTATGAGAAAGTGTTCATTACTGCCAATACAGTTATAAAAACATTAGGTTTACTTAATGATTCAACATTGGCAGCAGTTCCTCTCAGTAGTCATTTTCTGTTTGACTTCATCAGACTCTCCAATCACTGGAAGAATTTTGGCCAATGATTCTTGCTAATGGTTAGTCAGACATTTTGTTTCTGCAAAGCTCTCTTTTGATCCCACCCCAGTATTTCATCGAGGCTAAGGACTGGACATCGACCGAGTAATTGCAACATCTTGATTTTTGTTTCTTTTTCAACCTTTCTCTCATGAACTGATCAACTTTTCTTACCCATTGATGGCTGAAGATAGGCAATAGCCATCTTTCGACCATCCAAGGATTAAGTTGGTATAAAAAAATGGACAAACATTTGTTGCTATGTTTGGGATCATTGTCCTGCTGGTGTCTCACTTTGAGCCAAGCATTCGATGTCAGACCAATGACCTCACATCTGAGTCCAGAACACTTGGGAATACAGAAAACTTCCTGACCAACTCAGAGCTGAATATAAAAAAAAATAAAATAAAAAAAAGCTCAGGCCTTATAACAGTTGGTGTAAGTTGTTTTGAGGTGCTTTGTTTGGTTTTCTTCAAATATGGTCAAACATCTTTAATCAAAGGCAGACTTATGTTCTTGTAATAATTGTTGCTTATACTCCCTAAAGATCTAAAATTCATCAAAGTCTGCTGAACAGGTTTTATAAGGTTCTATAAATGTTGGTGCAGAATACAACAAACTTTTTTTTTATTATTGTTATTATTAGATTAACCTTAGGGAACATGAAATCTACACAATTAGGATGGGTCATCTAACACACCTGTTACTTCCAATAAGCCCATTATATCAGATAGTCACATAAAAAACCATAATTAGACCCCTTTCAAATAGTATCAAGCAGCTGTACTACTGTCTCATGCATTTATGATGCATTCTTTCAGCCTGGTGAACTTAGCATTGTACTGACTGTTGGATGTTGACGCCATTCTTATTTGAGATGTCACAGCTCCTTAGAAATTATAATTATTGTTTCTTCATATTGACCAAATAACAAATATGATATAATACTTTGTGGGTGCTTTTTTCCCCCACAACATTTTCTGTAACTGCTGTAGCCAAGTGTAATGCAAGTAGTGAATAATTATTTAATTAACTGATGGTACAAAGCCAATGTTTAAGTCATGCATGAATCTCATACTCACAAATCAATAAAAGTAACAGTTACGTGGCATTTTTCAGATATTGAGATATTGAGCCTCAACTGTGTTATTTTAATGTCTTAGTAAATAATTGTGAGCAAAGTTGCCTTCCAGGGCACAAGACACCTATAAATTGAACACAATAGAAAAATGTACCCTAATTTGCTGAATTCAGAGCTGTAATCTCCCTTTCTATACTGGTACCACCCAAGTTTTGCCATTTTATGTCCTTTTTCCTATTCTGGGTGTCTTCTCATTGGTTGAATGACTAACTTCTTGGAAGATGAGGATGGAAAATATGCCTAATGTTTCCTAATGAATATCAGATATGGGTGTGTCATGCGTTTCTGATTCATATCCACTGTTATCTCAAAAGCCCCATAAGTCCAAGCACTATTTCCACACAGGACAAAGAAGAATAGGAGAAAAATGATCTGAGCTTTGGCCAAAACTTTAGCTTTTAGTTGGACTGATCTGAGCAAAAACAGATTCAGCTTATACAATGTCAAACTGATTCCGTCTTGTTGCAAATCAGAAAATTAATTTCATCTGGCCTGATTTAAAACCGACCACATGTGGTCTTTCATACCAATGCTTTTACACATTATAGCCAATATATTGACATTATGGTTTTTAATTGAAATTAAGCATTTTTTGTACTGCTTTCAAGTTACTTTTTTCAACTTTTGCTAATGGTTTACATTTTACAGTGTAAGTCGTGGTTGCGGACATTGTATCTTCAGGGTGTAACTCCACAGCTGGCAAAACACCCAGGATCTAAAATCTGTTGCCAGAGACCAATAAAATAAACATGACATGAAGTAAAAAAGAATGCTGTGAATTATTTTTCATAATAAAATATTACATCTTCCAGCACATAAAAACTAGTTACATTTAAAAGCTATAAATTTTATGATTTAAAAAAAAAAATGCAATTTCTCAGTGTCCACTGACAGCATAATAATTTACTCTTGTTGGCTGGCCATTTAAAAAGAATTGGAAATGTTCCTTCAGGTGTTTGAACTAAAAAGAGAGCCTGTATATTTTTCCATTGGTTTCAGCAGTTCAGCAAAGTATAACAAAGTCTGCAGAAGTGAATGCTAGATTTTCTTTGTCGAATTAAGGTATCGCATGTAACAAATTATGACGTTTTACCCCAGATAGATCATGCAGCAAAACTGACAGTTAATGAATTGCTAGGTTCTTTAATCACAGCTTATTTTGTCAGTGATTAAATGTTTCCATAAAAGTCTGTGAATCTCAGAAAAAGTATCTTAAATGGGAAACAATTCCTGACTAAGTGTGCACTGCCAACTAGCTTAAATGCAAGCCAAATACAGCAGCAACTCTAGCCAGAAACCCATTTAGTAAATTCGAGAGAACATTAGAGTAACCATTCTATCTTGTAACTTTTTATATTAAACAAGAGAAACAATCTTCCACTGCCATGTACACGGTCCCCACCACTTTATTAGGTATTTTAACTGTCCGGTTTCTTGTTATCAAGAACTGAATGTATTTAAGACAAGTTGATCAGCTTGTCACAGTCTGAGGCCATGATTATCAACCAGAAAAACAGAGGATACTGAACCCAAGGCCAGGGATCATGTCGGTAAAAACTGAGAGCGGGATAGACACATTGGGTCTTCATTTGCAGAAGGAACAATTAGACTGTCATGATGAAGAAAGAGCTGAGCCAAATAGCAAAGCTCTCAGTTTCACAGTCTTCCCAAACCAGGACGTTTGGACATGCTTGCACATTCCTCCAAATATGACAGACGACAGTCCAGACAGTCTCTCTCCCTTAAACATTTTCAAGAGCAAGACGGCATGCAGTAAAGCTATACAACAAATGAGAGGAATGTGCACACACTCATCAGAGACTCACTCGAATCTCTCAGAAGGCATGCATGACAAATACAGTAAGTGAGTGGAATGACGTGTGAGTCTTGTGTCCCTGCTGTGACACACAATAAAAAGCACTTTGATTACATTCTTCTGTGAGCAGTTATATCCTACTTTCCAATCTCACTGCCGCCAGCTAGTGTTTTATGCCCAGATGCCTTGTTTTCATGATGCAGAGCAGTGATCTGGATCCTGTGGGGGGGTGACTCAGCCATTATGCATCCTTTTGATTTCCTCGGCTTTAGACTTCCCTATGCTTTATGTTGCAGATAAATAAGTAGTGGGAGTGGAAAGAGGTACTAAAGAGGTACTAAAACTATGACAAAGACTGTGGTACGGCTCAAATTCAGACCTACGTTTAAATTACCTCAATTACAATTGTGACGATTTGTTTAATATACTTGTAACTATAACATTTTAGTAATCTAAACAATTTTAAAGGAAATAGAGTTTAAATAAAATTTCTGTTTTGATCCATGGCCTCATGCTTTCCTTGTAGCAAAAATGCATAGCAGCTAGATGCTGCTTCTCCATGTTTGGTACTGGTTCTGGGGTTGCAGAGCAGACCAGAACCAGAAGACCTGAGAGCTCTGGAAGGTTGATGCAACAACAGCAGCTCTTTAATGCATTGTGGTGCTAAGCTGTTCAGTGATTTATAAACTAACAACAGTATTTTAAAATATATTCTCTGAGTTTCAAGGCGCCAGTGTAGGGACTTTAAAACTGCCGTGATGAGCTCTAACTTCCTGGTTTTAGTGAGAACGCGAGCAGCAGCGTTCTGGATCAGCTGCAGCTGTCTGACTGATTTTTTAAATCAGACCTGTGAAGACACTGTTGCAGTAGTGATTGCAGGTTGACTTTGTAACTGGCTTTATGTGTTTATGTGAAAGTAGCTGCTGTCCTCAACCAGCGTATATCTACAATCAGAGCAGCAATTCAAAACTTAAGCTGTGACCAACAAGGCTAGATGAGAACCCAAGTTTATATAGCACCATGCACAGTGGTGAAAAGATGAAAAGTAGAAAGTATGTCAAGGTTCACCTGTGAGGCTTCAGCAAAGAAAAGCATCCTGTTAGTCACCAAGGAAAACCTGTTAGTATCTTTGGGATGTTTGAGTTTGTTTTAGCTTTGTTATTTGTGTTCCTTAGGTTCTTATCTCTATTTATTCTGCCTTATTTTCTAATTAGGCTCGACTCTATTCCAGTTTGAGAATTCTGTGTTCATCAGTCTTTATTAGGTCAGCCTCGTTTCTCTTTTGCTTCTGTTTTGTTTCTATTCAGTTCTTCTTAGCATTTCTAGTCATGTTTACTTTCTTTGTTCCAGTTATCATGTTTCTTTACTGTAGTTATTCTTTAGTGTTAGAACTATTTCCTGTTCCCTGTGTACTCTTCTCTCCCCTGTGCCTCAGTCTGCCTCCTACTCTCTCCACTCACACCTGCAGTCAGTTAGCTCATCAACCTTGACCTTTTGTTCAGCATTCAATCTCTCCGGTACTTAAGCCTCTCTTTCTCACTCACTAGCTACTTGCTGGATCTTCTCGTCAACTCCTGTGACTTTCCTGTCTTTTCATCGCGTTTCTCTGCTGGTGTCATCCCATGGATCTTTGGTTTTGTGTTTTTGCCCTGCACAAGCAGGGCTCTGTAGACTGCATGGCATCATGCAGTCTTAAACATGGACATTCTAAAGTAAGATGTTATTTTCTTGAAAAAACGGCTCATTGTTTGCTCAAATATCTGAAAAAAATAAGCTAACAGCTAATAGCCATATCAACAGAAATATGGTTCAGTGGTTCAACAGAAAAAATCTACTTTCTCCCTAATCCATTTTAGTTACTAATCCAAAATCCTGAACAACAAAAAAAAGAAAACACACACACACATACATTGGGCTCAACTGGAAAATGGAGAAGGCCTCGTACTCTGGATGATCTGAAAAGATTATAGAAAGCAAAATGATCAACAATTCATCTTTCTTTAAGCCCATGATTTATAAAATGTTAGTAGTATTCAAACCATTACTTTTCTCACTGAGTAAATGTACTCTATGTACTCTATTGAAGGCTGGATTATTTTAAGGACGATGAAGCCATATAAGAAAATACGTGTTTTAGCGGTTTTTACATTTTACCGGTTAATATTTTATGTCCAACCAAAAAAGTAGCCATGTTAAGAACTGACAAACTAGTCTAGAGTTATGTTTTTTCTTTTGCACTGGCATATTTAAAAATGACCTGTGGCAAAAGAATAATACAAACTTTCAATCTGCAACATGAAACGCTGTACTTACAGTTTGTGTGTTGTCTGATACTAAAGCGACTGTCAGCTCACTGAGTAATTTCTGATTGAGGTCCTCACATTGTGAACGTTGCGTTTGATCCTCCACTTGTGGGGAAATAGGGGATTTCTGATGACTGGAGTTAAGATTAGAGAGCCAAAAGAAGCTGAGTCATTTTTATCCAGATGGCAAGTTCTTTCTCATAAACAAGAAACTCCTATTGCATGTAGACCACAAAGGTTTTTTATCATTTTAAACTCTCTCCTTCCTTACATTGTTTTATGTTCCTTTGTGCAACTAAAAGTCACTGTTGAAAGCTGTACTGAAAAATGTCTAGCATGTTTCATTGTAACGTAGAATTGTCGTTAAGCAAAATTCCTCCAAGCTGTCCAGTTCGGATAACAGAAGATGAGATTCTACTGGCTGTTCTTATTGAAGAAGTTTCTATGGCTTTCCACTGATTCGACTGAAAGTAGAAGAACAAAAACAGTCTGAACCTACACTGACCAGAAGGCAAGAAAATGGAGTAATCTGGAGGCAAGTAAACTAAGAAACTACATTTGCTTGAACTCCCAGTGGTTTTGACAAATTGGCTTGAAATTTGGTGAGTTTTCTCATAAGGAATGATGGTTCAAAAGTTATCATAATCCTGGTACTACATGCATGTTAAAGATGTATTCACATGCTGCAACACTTCACCAAAACTGTGCATTTCTTTTTAAGGTCCCACCACAGCATTTCAAACAAATCTGAGTTTTGACTTGGTGATTATAATATACTTTTCTTCTTTTTCAGCCATTCTGCTTTAGATGTATTGCTACATTAAAGATTATTGTCTTGTTGATAATTAAATTTGGCCCAGTCTCCAGCTTGATAGACAGATTGCCTCACATTTTACGGTCAAATTAACCCCTTTCCAGAATGTCGTCTAATCTTCAAAATGAAAGCAATTGCCCAACAGAAATGAACAAATATGTAACCTCTATGTGGTAAGCTATGTTAAGAATAATATTGGAAATGTCTAAAAAGCCTCTCATGTGAAAAAAAAAATAAAGGATGGAAGTGTCTGTGCTCAAATGATTCAATCAAATGAATGTCTAGTTAACCCTTTAACTGAGCCGCTTGGGGGGGAAGATCCTTACGTCTGCATTGGCACAAGCGATTGGTTGAGAGAAGATGACTGACAGGGCCGGCTTCCGGATCTGATAGGCTGCTGAAACCTCCTGATCTGTTTCCACCAGTCCTTGCCAATCAGGTGACATGGCTTTGTAAAATCAATGTGATCAATCTGTCTCCACAATCAGCAGGAGCAGCTCTAACAAAAAAACTGTAATTTATCAATTCACCTCTTTTTATTTTTCCTTCAGGAAAACACATAGTTTTGTCTGCATTGGATGGTTTCTTGTTTAAAGCAAACATATTGTATTATGTACATAAAACCAGAAATTTCTATATACCGTATAATACAACACATACCAGCTTTTTCTTGCTGTCAGAACAGTTATTGGTTTTTGTTTTAAAGTGTAATCCCATGTATTTCTTTCTTGCTGAATGCCAAATTAATAGAATTGCCTATATGTTAGTTGTATTTGGTGATAAGAAAACTACAGGGGGCCCTGATTTAAGCTTGTTTGCTTACTGAGGGGGGCCAACAGGAGTCTCTCCATGCAGGTATGCATCCATGAATTCATGCAGGGTCAAGGTCAGTTTTCATACACATTTCTCCTAGTATTTCTTTGATTATGGACTGATGTAAAAATTGGAGTATTTTTTACAACTGCATAGTTTCCATCAATGCTGACATACACATTTACTTTTTCTGTTTTAACACAAAAATCCAATCCATCTTGCAAAAAGGAGGACAGAAACAAAGAAAACGACATCCTATTCACTTTTGGTTCCAGAATCAAGACATGTTGAGATAAAACCCCCTGTTTTGGTTAATTATTTGGGTATAAAAAGTTCCCTAAATTTGATGGATGGGTAAGTGGAGGAATACATATTCAGATCTGAAAATTACATTATTTATAAGTAGTGTTATATGGTGTAAAATTGGATCTTTAGTAACTACCTCTTATTTTTAATTTTCTTTTTTTTTTTTTGCAGTCTGTTTAATGCTGCCATGAGCAGGTACAAAAACTTAACTGCACATTCAGAAAGCAATGGAGAAGCCAAAGGACAAGTCCCATAAAACATTCAAAAACTTTTAGAACTTTAAAATAAATCAAGAGAGAGACCTGTGAAGGAAAGTTTTTTTTTTTCTTTTTCTTCCTTAGCCATCTTTCAGTTCTTCAAAGGACCACAAATGAAGTGTGAAGCAGTTTAATTTGTCAGCTCCAGTGTACAACGTGCATGATAAAACAGTTACAACACGGCTATGGAGCTAAGAGCAGTTCGCTTACTTTAGCTTTGTCTTGTTGTTTATGGAAAAATAAATGGTGATGTGATGAAAAAAACTGAAACCACACAAAACACGCAAACCCTCAGCAACATCATCAGTCATTCAGTGGTGAGCACCAAGTAGACCAAGAAGCTTCAGAGACACCACAAAAAAAACGTTTATTGTCTTTGGCAGGACAACATGAAACAACAGCTCTCCCAACTACTTAAAGGCTGCAATTCTTGTTTTGAGGGAAATATTTCCATACACAAAACAAATGCGGGGGAATGTAAGCATGCTTCACACATGTGCAGTAGTAAACAAACAGGCAAGTAGTGTGTACTGTGCGTTTGCAATGTAGCCAGCAGCACAATGAAAGTTGTGTGGAGACTGGACGGACAGAGAGACCAGTGAACATCTGTTATCCAAAAGCTGTAAAACAGATTATAAGTAGAGGGAATTGAAGTGCTTCCTGAGGTAATTTTATTGTCTGCAAAACACAATCTTGGGATTTAAGGCGTTTCATGTGTAAAAATTTTGATTACAATGACTATCAAGCAATTAGGAGGGTGAACATCCAAAGAAATTGGAGAAGGGCAAGCTTATTGTTGTCATGGTTTGTGGGTTTTGTCGTTTTTTTTGGATTTAATTTTTGCTCCTTGTTTTTTTTTTTTCTTTTTTTTTTAACATAATGGGTGTTCCAGCTATAGTCAGTTGGTTTCCATCTATTATTTCTGGGAAGGTCACATTTAGTTTGTAGAGTTCATTTCACAATCGAACTGTGTAGTTCTGAAAGTTCCGTCTTTTCTAGAATGTTTCTTGGTTATCTGCTGTATTAACTTTTTTCTTTCCTTTTTTTTTTAAAGTTATTATACATGTGCATTTTGAGTTGCAGAAATTGTTACACGTGAAGGGCTATTTTCATGTTGAAATTTATGCCTAAGTAGATCATTGTGAAAGTTGCAGAGGTATTTAAATGGGCTTTAACATTAGATCAGTTTTGTTTTTTTATACATATCAATATTCAGTGCCAAATAATCTTCATTTTGAATTAAAATAAAGAAACATCACTTTTTAGTATCTAGTTTAATAAATGTTTCCAAGTTATAGTTATATTTTGACAGCTGTGTTCTGTGTTTTTAACAAAAACAAATGTTTTTTTTTAATCCTTTGCAGGTTTTTTATGTTTCTTAACACTTTGAAGAAGTGGCCCTTTTAAAGACATCAGCAGTTGTACATCAGGCTAAAGCAAAACAAAAAAAATCTGTAAGTATATCATTTGCTCTTCTTCATGACTTGTAGTTCTCTCTGACAAGCAGGAAACCAACCCATGGTCTGGTCCAGATTCTCACTGATGGAGACACTTAATTGTTTTAATGGTGCTTGGAGTCAATCCCAGATTCTTGGCTTCTGTTTCTCCACCCTCTTTCTGAGAACTGACCACAAGATCTCAATGGGTTTAAGGTCTGTGGATTTTCTTGACCAAAATGTTCTATGTTCTCAACTTTGACTCACTTCATTGTCATTTTTGCCTTATGACAGTGCTTCATCATGCTACAAAATACAGAGGTCACCAAACCGCCTATGATTTGTTTGAAGCAGTTGACTGTAGTGAATTCTTCAAATTCTTCATTCATTGCCAGAGTTTTTGAACATGAAAACGTTGAAGTCTACTTGCTTAGATAAAAAGCAGCTCACACAATAATTTTATCACAATACACAGAAGCCATGGTCGCCCTATTTCTTGGTGGTTTTCTTTGACAAAATTTGCTACTATGCTGTACTTCTCAAAACTTCTTCATGCGCTCACACCAAGTTACTACCAGAATTTATATTTTGTAGTTTGAGTTTTCTTTTTTTTATGAGTATTTCTCTTAGTAATTGAGTTTTACTAGCTTAGTAAATGTATTGAATTCTCTAAAAGTTAAAGTATTTTCTTTCAAAATATAAATTCTTATATTTAGAAGAGAAGTTATCTGTTTTTTTTTATTTTCGTATACGTTGCTGTTTGAGAAAGCCAGTGCACAAATTTACTTATCAATTATTGTTTTGCAAAATTTGGGGCTGAAAACATCTTGATTATTATTCTCTTTGTCCCAACTTGGTAATTTGAATGTAAATTACTATTTTTGCTGTATTGTATAGGGGTGCATCGATTTATAGGCACCAATTTCCTTAACTTTGGGAGCTTGGTGATCGGACGATACTTGCACGTAAAGTCAATCTTATTCACCGATCTTATCTACCTCAGCAAAGGTCTAAAAATACCTCCCACTGTCCTTTTCTGCTCGCCTGTGAGGGAGGTTTGACTGACAGACTGGCCCGCTGGGTCATGTCTGCACATTTGCAGTTAACAATATCATCACCTCTCTATTGACTTTCTTCCTATATTTAGCAACATTTCAGACAAAAATTGGTGTCGGCCAAAATCAGAATAGGTAATCAACAATCGGCCAGAAGACTGCAATAGGTGCACCGCTAGTACTGTATGTTGTCATGTTGGGAAGCTGCATTGTTAGGGGTCCTACATACTCTGGCTTACTGTGTGTATTTTGTGAGCCACAGACTCTGCACGTACCAACGGCAGATGATTATTCCATAGTCAAGTGTACCAATTTTCTACATTTCTCATGACAAATTCCCTCATTTCTGACAATTCCACTCACCATGCCTCACCCCTACACAGGGTCTGAGCTATTTAACTTCCACCTATTCTTGTTCTCTGAAAGTCCTTATATTCCCTCATTAACTGCTTTTTGCCAAACATGCTAACTTCAGCTGTGAAAGCTAAATAATTAGCAATGTTCTGTTTGTCCAACTGCATTCTCAGTTCTATTCTAAGGCAATTTGACCTGCAGTTCAGACAGAGAATTGATTGCAGGCCAATGGGACAAAGCACATTATTGGACCTGTAGGCAAAAATCAGAAATATTCTTCAGATGATCTTTTATGTTGATTAGCAGTGAAGCACAGTTTTTTTAAGCCCCCTACTTCAACCCCACCGAATGCATGCAGACGATTCCCACCGCTCTGATTTGATGCTGGACTTGCAGCTCTGCCTCTCACTGAAGCAACATGTACTTTTGTGGCAAAGAACGGCACTTTTAACTTAATGAGGCCATGTACCGCCTGATTCATTTACTCCAAAATACATGTTGTGTGGACAAGAGCAGTATGTCATTAGAAATCACTTGACGGGGACCCAAAACAGTAACAGAGGAGGGAAAGACATGGCAAACAAAGGCAAAAGAAACGGGAACAAGAGGAGTTAGGAGGAGGACCATGAATGGGTGTGAGGAAAAGTGTGAACTCCTGCTCCTTTGTGACCTGTTAAAATGACTCGATGAGCATTAAGGGTCATTCAGGACGGAGGAGGGAGGCGAATCCTCTCTTTTTCTGCTCCGCAGGGAACAGCTCATGCTTGACTAAATCTTTGGATCCCCATCAAACCAATCTATATGCGCTTTCTTCTTCCCTTGTGTCTGATTCTGAAAGTGTGTCAATGCCAATCACTGTGTTTGTTTCAGATATCACTGACCTCTGTGTTTGGAAGGGAACCCTCGAGGCATTTTTCTCATGCACTAACTGTTCAGCATCACAGCCAAACCACACAACAGAGGCTCTCTGGTAAGGACTGCGACTCTGTCAAATGCTTTTTGCAATGCATGCTGCTCCAGAGGTCTAATTATGCTTGGTTTTAAAGTACAGACACCCCCATGTCAAAGACAGACTCTATAAATTACACACAGTCATTAGTGGGTGAAATATGCCTTAAACTCTATTCTTTTGAGTGCTTGGCAATACTACATAAAGCCTTAACAAATAAAAGCAATAAACTATTTATTGTTTCAGGGTTAGAATTGGTTGCATCTCTCCACACAGTCAGGAATGGCATTTACGTAAACGAATTGGCTGTAAACGCTTTTTATTTGAAACCCAGGATATAATTAGAAACTTGTGGCTGGAATACGTATGGATGTGCATGTGTGTGTATGACTTGGTGGTTGCGTGTGTTTTTCTTTTTCCCACATTAACTTTCTCCTTTTCATTATGTCAAGTAGCTCTCAAATATTTTGTGTCAGAAACAAAGTTTGTATGAGGAATTTCACAGTCAGCTGTTGCAAAAATACATTAGACTATATGGCCAGAAAATATTAAACTGACAAGCTTGCTTGCACTGAAGACAAATGCAATAATGGGAAAATAAACATAACTTGCGTTGCAGTATTAATGGAAAGATTTACTTTTGGTCCTTAAGAAATTTTAACGCTTCTTGAAGCAGTTTATATATTTCAAGGTCATGTTCATTTCCATTTTACTTACAATTATGGCAGCAAAATCTGAGCCAGTGCAATTGACTTTCAGAAGACAATGTTCTGTTGATTCCATGAGCTTTGATTTTTTTCACTGTACAAACCCAAAGCTGTCAGAATGAAGTCTACATATAACGACCATGGAGTTAATTAGAATGGACAGGACTGTATCTGACTCCCCCCGGCATTTAGTGGGGGATGCTGTAGGAATATGGGGCTCTGGGGTAAACTTCCATAGTCGACCGGGTCCCTGTATCACCAACGCGAGAGTTGTGTCCAAATTGTGGGCATAAACTCGACGTTTTGCCAAGTGCAGGTTGGGCTACACAAGAACTGTTTCACGTTTTTCACATTCATGAACAGGATCTTTTGTCAAAATATCTGGGTTTCATTTTTTCTTTTGTGGTTGCAATAATTCTACTCAAGACTGGAATTAAAGTCATGTTCTCTAAGCCTCATGCCATGGTTAAACCCTGGTTAAACTCTGCAGGTCACAGAAAGTCTTTGTCTCAAGCTTAGAAATTAACTAAGTGTCGGAGATGGATAGATTGAAATCTTACCTACAGTAATGAGAGTGCTGCTCCACTTTGCTGTGCTGTAAATAGTAAATAAGCAAATCTGTAAATTAACCTCTCCATCTGTCTTTAATCTTGTGTTGATGACTATTGTATTTTAACTGATATCTAGTTTTTTTGTTAACTAGATTTTATGCGTAGAAGTCTCCTCCAGAGTTATTAAAACTTCTCTAAAAGATCCCACCACTCGTTTTCTGTTTTTTCTCCTATGACAAAACCCACCAGTACTACACATATAGGTCAAAAAAACAAGCCTTAAGCATGACAAAAGATGGGGTAAGGAATATGAGATATCTAGTGCAGCTCAGAGTAGAGTTACTCTTTCTCTCTAACAAAGAGAATAACTTCAGTTTGTTCACATAGTCAATCAGAGTAACTCATAGATTTGTCTGTTGGGAATATTTCAGGCATAACTTGTTATAAGATAACTGAAAAACAGTTTGGATGTGGAACATTTATTTATGGTTAAATGAGGATTTTACATTCAAATTTAAACTTTACAACCGGACTAAAACTAGGTCATTTATGTTGTATTACCCTAAAACTGAGAGTCAACTTGCTTTTTATACTGACTATATTCCTAGACCAATTCCCGCTCCTATCTTTCATGCTACAGTCTGTATTATGGGTCTAAATGCAGCCAACATATTTGTCTCATTACTGCTTGGAGTTGGTCCCAGTCTATTGGCTTCTGTTTTTCTTTCGTGCTTTTTGAAAACTGACCACAGGATCTTAAAGCAGTTAAGGTCTTGGAGGTTTTTCTTACCACAAGTTCAGCATGTCAGTGTTCTGACCTTTGAGTTTCTTCATTGTCTCTGTTGCCTTGTGAGACAGTTCTCCATTTTGCAGGAATACTCTTAGACCATCACAAAATTGTTCCTTAATTACTTGAAGAATTTGCTCTTGTGTAACCTTTGATCCCACTCTTTGTTTATTGCCAAAGTTCTTGGACAGCATTGGGAGGAAGACTACTCGCCTGGGACAAAGCAAATCAACACCTGGATTATAGAAAGACTCTTTAATGTTGCCACTCGGCACCACAACAAACTCTCTTCTCCAATTGTCCTAAACAATCAGAAGGTGAATGCCACAGACTTTGGAACCTCACCTCTTCTGTCCATTGGTATACTTTCTGCAGAACCACAGTCGGTCTTTGGTTTTCTTGGACAGACTTGGGTTTTATGTTTTCCTTCTTGTCCACAAATCTTCATTTCTTTGTGCATACTAATGGAAACAAAACTAATGCTTCCAGGTGGCAGGGTGTTTATTTTGCTCACTTCTTTTTTCTCTCCATCAACTGGGAGATCCAGTTATTCACACCCCTAGCAGTTTTAGACCTAAAGTTATGCGGTTCTAATGAAACCAATAGGTTTTTCTCTGAATGGCACAAATATAACTGACCTTCTATTTTTTCATATTCTAAGAACCACCACCATACCTGCAATCCAAGAGTGACTCAAACTAAGTCTGAGAGCTTAGATCAAACTTCATTACAAAATCCATAACAAACTTGCAAAATATGGATTGGATCATGAGACCTAAGCAACAGTTTCAGTTTCAGAACCACATATACAATACTCAAACACAAGGGTCTGGATGACAACATCCATTCATTCATCCATTATCTAACATATTTATCCTTGTGAGGTTGCAGGGGGGACTGGTGCCTATCTCCAGCGGTCAACAGGCAAAAGACGGGTCCACCCTGGTCAGGTCGAATGTCCATCACATGGCAACACAGACAGACAACCTTGCACACATGCACACTTACACCTAAGGAGAATTTAGAGAGACCACATAAACAAAGTAAACTTATTAGAGAAACTGCTTTTAGACATGCCGGTCTAAAATATCAGGTCATCTTGCTGCTTTCAGCAGAAGGTCTCAATGACAATTTAACACCAAATCAGCAAGCTGTTGAATTTATGTATTTGTTTTATCAAGTTATTGTCATTTGTCAGTAAGAATAAATATAGCCTATAATGACAGTAGTGTTTAGACAACCCTGTCAGAAGCTCTGCAGTCTTTTAATACCACATATGTGGCATGAAAGCTCCAGAAGGCTGCTGACAGCGATACTATTTTCACTCCTACCATCTTTGTTGTTCCTCACCCCCCATGGAAATCAGATGATATGATGCACACATCAAGTCTGTTCTGACTCCCAGCACAATGAGCATAGTGAGCAGCATGTGACCATGCATGGGTTGCACAAGATTTATCCATGGTTTGATGGGGAGCATACTCAATGTTTCCCAAAGAAGACAGATTTAAAAGGCAACAGTGGGATTACATTTTCATTCTTTTCTCTTTTTCCACTGCTGACATAGCAGCATAGCCTATTTACTTTACCAGCCTTTTACTGCCACTCTGCCTCCCCACCTCATTGCCACTCCACACAACTGCCTCACCATGCATGTATGCTAAGCGATAAGCTGAGGGCAGTCATTAATTTCTGCACCCAGCACACTCAGTCTTTCCATTCACTTAAGCAATCTGAGAGCTCAACATCTTTACAGAAGCACTGAAGTGAGGAGCACAGTTTTGTGTCTGACAGTCTGTTACCATAGAAATCACACAAACAAACACAAAAATGTTCTGTAAACTTCTGTTCGCTGTGATGTATGACAATGAAAAAGCTTCTTTAGAACAGAAGAAGTCAAACGATATTGAAGGCCACAGTAGTTTTCAGCAATTCTAAGATCTGTCTTTGTCTTTACATTTGGGGAAAGTCTGTTGGATGATTTACATCTGGAAAGATGAGAAACTGTATGAAATGTTTCCCACTTGTCAAGTCAATAATCTTTCCCAACATAGACTAAAGGACTTCAGATACTTTGAAAATGCCCATATAACCTTTCCCTGTTTGACAGGCAGCAATTGTGGCTTCTTTGAGGTTATTGATAATTTACTTAATCCACAACTACTTTTTATACAGATGATTCAACTTCTTGATGAAAGTAAACAAGTATTAATTTCATTTGATAGGTACCAATAGGTTTTCACCAAGCGTCTTCCACATTTTTTTTAACATAAATATGTTCACCAGGATTATTCTGAAAACTGTTTTAGAACTTTATTGTGACATTAAAACATACTCCTTCTCAGCAGGATTTTGAAAGCTGCACATACATAATTATGCCATGTAGATCCCTGTAAAGCTTCTCTTGGCTTAGATCATTTTCTTTTACTGCTTAGATCAAATAATAAGCTTAAGCCTTTCAGCTATGCAAGGTTTTGCTAATGGTATGTTTACTTAAAGAGTTTTTTTTCCCCTTTCAAAGCTCAGCTCAGTGCACTGTTTTTTGCTTTAATCTCAGTTGAGTGTTATGTATTAAAAGTCACTTAAATCTAAAGCTCAGATCCTTGTTATTATGTCTAGAGTTATGGCTAAGAATTTACCCCTAATGCATTTTGTGACTACCTGGCAAGTATCATGTCCAACATTTTCTCTCATTTAAGCTTTGTTTTTATTGACTGTTCAGTAATATACTTGCAGGAAATGTTTGGTGTTTCAGCTAATAATCTGTGTTAACTAGTACTTCATTGTGTTTGTGGGCGCTTGAGACAATGTGGTATAATGGTACTTTATTATGAGCCATTTTGCTGAAACAATTGCTTGCTTTAGTGTTAAAACAACAGGGACAGAGCATTGCAAACAGTGAACTACTAAATATGCATAAATATTTGAGAGTATGAAATAAATCATGCAAAAATTAGACATGTAACATTATTACAAAATACAGCAAATACATTTCTAAAACTTAAACATTTATGTTTGAAAGGAGGAAGCTATTGTTTGGAACGTACAAGTTATCATGTGGAGCATAAATGTTTCTTTCTGGTGGAAACACTTATTTTACAAGACACACATATAAAAGTGCATCTAAAGTCAGTGTTGCGTGATGTGGCTGCGACTCTGAACTGAACAAATTAAGAGTGTTGTTTGTTTGTGGGAAGTAACATGACATTTGTAAATGTTACTGTGAATGATGTCTACGGGTGTAGTTATTGTGAAATCCTGACTTCTAAACAGGCACGTTGTTACCTTTGGTCTGACCTTAAACCCAGCTCCCAGTTATGAGGCAACTTGAACACAGCATTATAGTATATTGTTCCTTAACTTACAGGTTATTTTTTTATTTAGAGGTGAGTAAAGGTAAGACCAAAAGGTACCCTGTAATGCTAAGGAACATATTTCTGGAACATAAACATCATTTATGTTCCAGAAATATAGAAATCACCTGATTTAAAAAAAAAAAATCACCTCTGAGTTCTAGAATATGTTCTGTGTAAATATATTAAATAAACCTGAACATTTCTGAAAGTAACCTCTATAAAAACGTACTCAAGTAAATGTAACTGAGGAAATGTAACTAGTCACCACCCACCTCAGGTCTGAGACATACTTCAACTACCTCTGTGTGTTTGCCTGCTGTTCTTTCTCTAGTCCAATCACAAAAGATCTATAGAGAATTCTATTCAGCTTGTCAGTAACCTGTTTGAATCATCCTATGAGTAAGTTGTACGTGCTTCCATGCAGGTCCATGCAACTGGTCACGGTTTCACTCCAAGAGTTAAAGTTAAGATCACAATCCTCTTAGTGACGACTTTGTATTTCCAGTGTCACATGGTGTGATCCCATTTCTGCTGCAGGAAAGCCTTTTTTCACAAAGTGAGAAAGTTTATTTTAGGTTATAAGCAGCGGGACTAAATACAACTGAGTGGGTCTAGCTGGGTAACTGTGTCAGGCTGGAATGGGAAACTGATCCTCTTAGAAGGCTAGAATTGGCCTACTCTTAGAAAAGACCCGTTTGATTTGGTCAGTCTGAAAATACCAGGAGTCTCCTTCTTCCATCTTCTTCTCATCTTAAGTCTGGTTTGCTGCACATATAGAATATTTCAGCGCCTCACATGTAGTTTAAGTACATGTACTACTCCTTGTAGTCTGAAGAAGGGTTCCCTTGTTCTATTGAAAATGATCAAAAAATGTTGGAGTCAATTTCCTTGTTTAATCGGCAGCTTAATATTCAATCTACCTGGTGGCAAAGTGGATAGTGCTGTTGTCTTCCAGGAAGAAGATATGGTTTGAAAACCAGATTGGGGTTTTTCTGCATGGAGTTTGCATATTGTTCTAGTCCATGCTTGTCCTCTGCAGGGACACCATCATCCCCCTACGTCCAAAATATATATAAAGGACGGCTAATCTCTTCAGGGTGGACCTGGCTTCTCACCCAGTGACCACTGGAGCTTAAACATTCATGAGTCCAACTGTAGTTCAGCACATCTTTACTTAACTAAATGTGCCTCACTGGCCCCGCTGCTCAGATCGTCACGCCTTCCTTACATTATCATCAGCTACTCTGTAATCCCCTTTTACTCAATTAGACCACAAGTCCAATACAAAATTTGCTGGCACAGCTGAGAAGGCATGAAAAATTAAGACCTTATCCAGTCACACCAGTTTGTCTGAAGGAATGGATCAAAATTCTGGCATATTCTGAGAGGCTTGTGCAAAGATACCCCAAATGTTTGAGGTATCAGACATTTTAAAAGATAACAATCCAGAAACATATAAGAACTTCTGATTTTCAAGAAAGTATAATGAAATTATTCAATTTGTTTTGCATTGGTGAAAAATAAAAAAGGAAATCCTGAAACACCATTACAGGAAAATGTTCAGAAGATGTTGTGCCTTATGTAACAGTGTATGTGAACATCTGGTTTTTACTGTATGTCTGAACCCTAATGTCTGTCTTTGCTCCCACATGCAGTTACCTTTATTAGCATACCCTACAAACTTGTTGCCGTGTATTCGGTCCCATATTCACCTCTGTAGCTGTGCACATTCCTCAGCTCGTCTTTCCTCTCTTGTCTCCAGATGTTTCTCTAACCATGTCATGCAGACAGTGTTGGAGTGCAACGAGACCATTCCATTAACTTATTGAAAACAGATACAAGAGGAACAGTTCATTCCCGAGCAGCAACACCCCTATTACAACAATCAATAAAAATTGCCTTGTTTTAAAAACATGTGTGGCATTTATTACATTTCAATAAACTCTCCAAGCATTGTCCCTGGAAAAAGAGGGGTATTGTTTTACAGCAGTAAAACCTGCGTCATAAAACTCAAAAAGTTAATGTCTGTTAAAATAAAATCTGTTCCTTGCTTTAAGGAATAGACAAAGTATAAAGAAGACATAACTATATATTGATGTCAACAAATAAATGCATTGTTGCAAATACAAGAAACTCATGCTGACTTACACTCCATCGCACAACCTACGGTCTCTAACTTTCTGTAAAACCATTCAACTGTTGCTTCTAACCTCAGAACAGCCAAATTAATAGGGTCTGAGGATGGTGGTTAACAAAGGCAGATGTCTGCCACCCAAGTTGGCATTCTACTATGAAAATATCCCTTCTTTTTTGCTCTCCTGAAATTAAAAGAGGGTTAAACACACTAAGTGGTGATGTTAGATGTCGAGTCTGATTATGATCAAAATTACAAGTCCCATGTATTTGGTGCTTTAAACCTCACTTTTTTTTTTAGGTTTATCAAACTTTCTATATCCTGTAGAGTATTTTGTTACTTAAGGGCCCAAAAGACAAGCTAGGCACCATTATCTCCCTGTAAAAATATACCAGTCTTTATTATGCGATCTTATTTCCTCCTTGATGTATGAGGCCTGTCTTTGCTGTCAGCATGCCGACTGAGTTAAAGAGCACCATCTGATTTTCCTCTGTGGGATGCTGGCAATGCATATTATTTATGTTTTTTTTTTGCTTGCAAGCCACAGTCAACATCATTCAGCAAAATTATGTGTTAATCATTTTGCTGATGGGAAAGCAAAGAAAAAAGTTGGGACCGAAGGCAGTTGAGCTGCACAGTGTAAGCCAGCAACACTACAGACAATCTTAAAATATTTGGGCTGCCCCATGTGGTTGTTTATGAGTTTGGAAGAGATTCCCATTTGATAAGAAAGATTTCCTGAAGGAATAATCGATCTCAGTCCAGATATCCCCATTGGAATTCGCTGAATGCTATCAAAAATGTTGGGAACTAATTTGCCTGTGATGAAGAGTCTATTGCAAAATAAAGGGTTTGGTTGGATTTTTGTGGCTTGTAATGTTTTTCTCTGAGAATAAGATGATTTAACAAAGTCAAACATTTTTGGGACGTCGATTTCATTTCTGGTTTGTTGCAGTTTTCATCGTTTTTTCAGTATTAATCAATTCGGTTAGTAATGTGAAAATTACATCAGTTTTGGCAATAATAAAGCACATATTTGCACTCACTCATTTCTATAATGAAATTGGGGAGTTGTTTGAAAGTTCCTGTTTATAGTACGGTGAATTATGTTATACAATTTTAGATTGCTTTTTGTCTTGATCAGAGCTGATGACATGGTGGAGCAGGGGACAGACAAATTGTGGTTTTGTCTGCAAAAATGTGGCTTTTTTTTCCTTCTTGAATAAGTTCCAGAGCTTCTCATGAAATAAAAAAGAATGAAATCTTGATTCCAGGCTGCTAAAATAAACTCACTGTCATAGAAGAACTGGGTTGTGTCTAGTTCAATATGGTAAGGCACTATGTCACCATCATTAGAACACTGTGGTTAAAACCTAGCACAAACCCCTTGAACTTACATGAGAGTACTTGATCAGTTTCCTACAAAAATACCCTTTTTTAAGTTTTCTGACAGACTCCATGATGTCATTAGTTGAGGGTGCCCAAGTCCAGGATAGATTACAACATTTAAATTTCTCTCTCTTCCAACACACCTGAATCAAATGGCTGAATTCCTTCATTGGGATGCTACTCATTTTTGAAGAGGCTTGGTAAGAAGCCATTAATTTGATTCAGGTGTGTTGGAAAAGGGACATATGTAAAGGCTGCATGGTGGTAGGTCTTACGTACTGTATATAGGGCACCCCTGCTTAAAGGATAGTAATGTCCACAAGGTCTTAGTTAAGCAATGTCAAGTTTATTTGTATAGCCCTATAACCAATTATGAAACAAGCAACAAACATTACATAATCCAATGCCATCATCAACATCATCAAAAATAATTATCATCAACTATACATCAAATATATGAATCAGTGTTCCAGTTATTATTAATGCAAGGCAGCTCTAAACTAGATTTCTAACCTTGATTTAAAGGAGCTCAATGTTTCAGCTGTTTTGTAATATTGTGGAGGTTTGGTTCATATTTGTGGTGCATAAACACTGCTGTTTCTCCATGTTTGGTTCTGACTCTGGGGATGCAGAGTAGACTTAGACCTGAGAGGTCTGGAAAGTTCATACGACAGCAAACCTTTAGTGTATTTTGGTGCAAAGCTATTGAGTGATTTATAAGCTAAAATAAGTAATTTACAATTTATTCTCTGCGTTACAGTGAGACAGGCATCCAGATTTTGGGCCTTCTCACTAGTTTCTAGCTGTAATAACTGAATCTACATGACTCTTGATCGTTCCTCTTTAGGTAAAAAGATACATTCAGTTTTATTTCTGTTCAGCTGGAGAAGGTTTTGACACATCCACACATTGATTTGCTCTAAGCATCTGTTCAGTGCTTGGATGGGTTTGGAATCACCTGGTGACATTGTAATGTAGAGCTGTGTATCATCTGCGTAGTGGGTGCCCCAGGGTTAAATTTCGGGGTACTTATGCTCACCCCCATGAAAAGTTACCTACTGACACAAAAAAGTCCCTGTCCTTTAGGTAAGATTTGAACCAGTCATGTACTGGACCAGAAAGTCCAATCCAGCTCTCCAGTTTCTTTAATAATATGTCATGGTCAACAGTGTCAAATGCTGCACTGTGGTCCAACAGAACCAGCACTGTGGTTCTTTCATAGTCTGTATTTATGTGGATGTCATTGAACACTTTGACAAGGACAGTCTCAGTACTGTGGTGAGCTCGGAAACCGGACAGAAAGACGTCTAAGTACTTGGTCATTGTCAAGAAGCCTTTAAAGTGTTGAAAGACAGTATTTGGACTCCACAGACTGGCATATAATTCTGCAGTAGTGACTTGTCCAGACTGTTCAGCAGTTTGAGAACTTGACATTTCAAGTCATTCATTGGTACAATTATTCTTCCAGCTTTTATAGGGCCTGCCCTCATTAACTACAGCAGCCTGTGAGGTACATACAAAAAACATTACAAAGTTTGAATATTAAACAAAACAAAATAAAAACCACCAACAGTGCTAATCAAAACAGACAAACATCTATAAACAATCTGCAACATGCTTTATTTAGAAAATTCACTTTGAATCATTTACTTTAAATAGTCTACAAATTTAAATAATTCTGACAATTTATTTTAAATAGTTCACTATTCCTTTGCAAAAACCTTGAATTTTAACTGTAACAAAGTTGGCAAATTCATTGCAGGCCCTAGAGTAGCGTTCTCAACGTGGGCGGTACCGCCCCCCAGAGGACCTTGAGAGGACAGCAGGGGGCGCTGGTGGAAATTTCTACAAAGGGGGGCGCTGGGATTCCTTTGGGGGGCGTTTGGTCGAAGGTAAACTTTACACCTTAAATGCACAACAATGCCAGTTTAGATTTTGAGCAACTTGGTAAAACTGCATTGTGTAACATTAAATCATGCTTGGCTGCAACGATATAGATGGCAGCTCTTCTATTCGCTGTTTGTTAAGTTCTGTTAGCTTTTTGGCGCAGCTCCGTTCTCCTGCTAGTAGCTTCACCGCATTAGTTCAGCTTTACACCGGCTGATGACGTTGCTGAGGTTCACTTTGTCTGGTATTTTTGTACATATGTTTTGGCAGTTCTGTGATCATGTTAAGCAGCAACTTATATTAAAAAGTGTTTTATTTTCGTTTGAAAGATACCACAGCACTTTTAAATTTCAATAATCAGAATACTGAAATTGTTTCCGTTGTTTTAAAAGGTTTATATCAGTCTGCCTTTTCCCCATCGATACGCTTCCCAACCGCCCTGCACCTTAAGGGTAAAAAAAAAGACGCGCACATTGCACAAAACTCTGAAACAGGAGAAGCGGCACATAAAACGGAGTGATGAACTAGATGTGAATTATGGTATTAAAAACAGAGAATCCGACGCTGAACAATAAAATATCAACACATGACGTGAAACATATGATGATTAGGCGCAGCAGGTGATGAGTGAAGATTACTGTAGGTAAATAAACGATAAAATAAAACTAGCAACATAAAAGAAACTAAAGTGGACATAGCAATAAACCAAGAGAGGATAATACTAGTCAAAGAAAAGTAAATGGAAATGAATGAAGAACAAAATACAAGAATAAACTAAGAAACTAACCTAAATACAGAGGAATAAATTTGTATGGTGAGACATTTCGAGCAATACTTAATACAGAGGACTGTATGGCAAGAATAAACACATTATTTCAAGATAAAAGGTAAAATAATATTGTTGAAGTGCCATGGGTTTGTTGAGACCACATCTAGTACTGAGAATAAATATATCTTACAGACCATAACAGTAAAGAACTGATCACTTATTTATGTTTTTAATTAGATTTGATATATTTATTTCTTCAATATTATTTTTCATGTCAGTGTTAATGTCATGAGGCTGATGACTCCATGACACTTTCAATTTGACTCATTAGGATTTGATTAAGAACCAGATTTGTTCTTTGTAATTTCTGTCCATTAAAACTATTAATATATAAATCAATAGACAGGTCTATATAAAGATTTAATCCATGTTTCTGTCTCATATTTGTATGGCATTAAAAGGATCTGGAACTTTTGTTTTTTCACTGAAAGCTCTGGTTTGCACAATAAATGCCATGTGGGTGAAATTTTTTGGATGATACTCTGATGTCCCATTCTCCTGAAGGCAGCACAAAGCTGCGCCACCAGAAACCATAGAAACACTGAAGAGAAGAAGAGCTATGATTAATGTAGTTAAAGTTCAATCCATGTTTTAATGTTGCAGAGGACTGTCATTTGGCAAATAGATCAAAGTTTAAAGGGGTATGTTGTACATCTTTTATCTGCTCATCTTGTGGAATATTTAACAACTAGAAAATGGCAAAGAATAAGAATTTTGTTTCCACTCTGACTGGCTGCTGTTAGGCCTACCAATTTTAAGTTGAATGTTTATTGCATTTTTCGTAGACGCCTGTGAAAATAATTTCTATTCCCATGGCTTTTTTTTTTCTCTGGGAAATTATTTTTTGATGATAAATACAGAAACAAGCATAACAATCAAAACATTTACAATAGTGACAGTAATATTAATGATAAAATAATGGTCAGTGCAAAGTAGCCTACAAATTCTTATATGGGGGGCGGTGAGGGACCTGGATAAATGCTAGGGGGGCGCTGGCCCAAAGAAGGTTGAGAAACACTGCCCTAGAGTTTAATTTAGATGTTACAACCTCAGAAACGTTTCTCAATCAGTCAACTGTGGCAAACATGACACAACGGCTGTTGGTCTTTTTGTCAATGAAAGAATGTTTCCCTTGCGTATTTGTTGTTAAATAATATCTTCGATCTTGCCTCATACCTTGCTTCATACCTCTTGTTGATGTTTGAAGTTGAGGTTTCCCTCGTAAATTCCTTTTGAAGTGCAGCACACTTGTTTTTCAGTTGAATTGTAGTTTCATAGATGATGGGGTTTGTTTTGGCTGCAGTTCACTGTTTTGTTCTCAGTGCCGGGGTCGAAGAGGGGACATCTCAGCTGCTTGTCAAGGTGTTGTCTGTCAGTCTCTTTATCATTTTGAATCGTTGTATAATTGCAAAAACCCAATGTTGACATCTACCTGTAGTCGATGTATCTTCATTTCTATTGCTTCAGTTCTCTGGAGAATCTTGTCAAAGTCCTCTGTCGTTCAGCTTGTAGGTAATTAAAGAAAGTAAAAATCTCAGTCCTTCAATTTGGAATTATCTATTTATTAGGGTAGAATGTGTAAGAGTAACCACACTTCATTATGTCAAAAAATGAAGGATGTGAAACCAGGAGAAGCTGCTTTTCCTTCAATAGCCAGTACCACTCACAAAAAACAAACGGTATCAACATTTCCCTAAAGAATTAACAGTAAGCACTGAAGTACTGTTCCACAAATTAATCCTGTGTTTCACCCCAGGCACACCAGGGGTATTTACTTCTGAAAAGCTAAATCTTAATCTCATCAGATCAAATGATGCTGTTCCAGTTCAAGTTCCCAGAGGGTTCAGACGACATCTAATATTTATGTCTGTGAGGGTAGGGATGTTTTTTCTTGACATGCCTCCCTGACAACTGCTTGCCCATGTAGAAAGAGTTTAACTGGTGTTTGGCATGAGGACTATGGATATTTGGTCAAGTCAGTTATTGATCTTACTTTTATATTATAAATCTAGATAAGTAGTCATTTATTTTGTCACCACTTCTTGTCCTACTTAAATCGCATACACGTACACAAGTAAGGCTCCCACATTCTCTGACATATTGTGCATTTTGTGATAACTGGTTGAACATGGTTGAGATTTCATAGTCAAGTTTGCATAGATTTCTCCTGACAAATTATTTCATTTTCCACTATCAAATAGATGACAGCAAGTTTGATGAGTTTGTTATGGACCTAGCTCCATTTTTTTTTATCTAGTTCAACCATTACACCCTTTTAATGCAGCACAGAGTGGCAGTCAAGCTAGAAGCTGCGTGTTTGTGGAAGGATACCCAAAGTGAAACCAAATCAAACTGTTTTTAGTTCATTATATCAAATACGCAGTAAAGGAATGCAAACTTCTCAAGTTGAAAAGGTTAAAAATGTCAACAAAAAAAAGGTTCTCATTCGGCATTCTGGTATTTAAAAAATAGAAATGTGTGTTAAAAACAGAATAGGTCCAGCTTCATTTAACGTCAGTCATGGTGAAGAAATGAAAAGTTGTTTATTTTTCCTGTGTATATCAATGTCTGTCTGTCATTGTACATTGGCCATGATGCTGTTATTTAATGGTAGGGGAGCAGATTTCATATCAGAGGAAATGTCAGAGGAACATCTTCAAGTTGTTTAGACAAGGATGTGAAGGTTCAACTTTGAGAAAGAATGTTAAGTAAGAAAAGGAAAATGTATTCCTGTGGTTTTCCTGCTGCTTATTAATTGTCATAAAGTTGTAAGAGGGCAAAACATTGGTATCATACTTCCCTCACCATCCAAACATTATTTACTCAATGCTCAAACAGCATGCATTACATTTTCTTCTGAATTAGTTAAACCTCCCAGACTGTTCAAGTAATCTAGACTCTGGCTGAAGTGCAGACAATAAACAAGCCAAACGTGAGACTCTAAATACTCAAGAAACTAAAATATCCAGAAACAGAAAAAAAAATCATACTAAGAAAACTAAGCATAGAGTTTTCTCATTTTTCTTGGGGTGTTTCCTTAATCTCTGCTTGCTTTTTTGTAATGTAGTCTTAACACTTTTTCTGCTTCTGTGGTAGAAATCATACAATGGTCAGTACTGATTGCTTTATTTTCTCAGCATGTACCCCCCTCTCGTGTTTGTTATTGCAGCACGGGGGGATATATCAGACTGGAAGGGGCATGCAGTGCTTAGCCTGCACAATCTACGCATTTTTCTGTTCAAAAATTTGGAATCATGTTGGGTCAGTTATGTTGTAGAAGGTGAAAGGGTGGAGGTCTGGACGCTTTGAGCTGCACGGTATGTGGTGGCAGTCAGGATGAGGGAAAGTGCCAGATCACCAGGTCTGCTCAGGATATATGAACTGAGCAGACTGAATCAGATATGCAGACTGGTTATGGCTGGTGTTCTGACTGATGTTATCATTTGAACTCTGAGGCTTTCATTGACCAAGAGGAAAACAACATTTCTTTCGTTGTAGACATGACTGGTGCCTTGTAAACTGATCATTTGCAAAACTATTTCACTTTTTCCGTTATGTCACATAACAGCCACAGAGTTCAACCAGACTGAGATTTTAATCTGGTAGACCAGCAGCACATGATTCACTATTGTGAAGTGGAAGAAAAAGTGTACATGGTTTCTCAAATAGATCTACAAATAAAAGAAAATATTTCATCATGCAAATTTAAAAATATGCATGCTTGTTTACCCTCCCGGAGTAGAAACACGTTTCACTGTAATTACAGTTGCAAGTTCTTTGGATCAGATAACATGATTATTTATTTTTTTTTTTTTCAAAATAGCTCAAAACTGTGAAGATCAATTTGTAAGAAAGAAACATTGTTTAGTTTCCCTGGACTGTATGAAAATGCTGTACATTCGCGCCTGAGAAAATGTACTGTTTGCGCAGCGCTCTCCAGAGTCTGAACGTAGCGGCTCTTCATGTAGGGGCTCTCCGCTTACATTATTCATACGGAGGAGGGTGTGACTTGCTGGCTCTTTTTCCGCCTGTATAAAGCGAGAAGTTTGCGCAAAAGAAAACACAGATGGAGAAGGCCAGTCGGCTCGCTGTGTCACAGAGAGTCACCTTAAGCCCGTGTGACAACTCCCATTCTGTCCCTTTGTGACAAGCTTAATCACTATAATGCCCGGTCTCTGCGCGCTTTGTCTCGCCGTCGCGCTGGCTGCGCTCGCCCGGCTCACCGGCTCTGTGGGGCCGGTGGTCCGATGTGAGCCGTGCGACGCCAGCGCGCTGCAGCAATGCAAACCGCTGCCGAAGGACTGCGCGGAGAGCGTGAGGGAGCCTGGCTGCGGCTGCTGCATGACGTGCGCCCTCGGCGAAGGACAGGCTTGTGGAGTGTACACTGCGCGCTGCGGCTCCGGCTTGACCTGCAAGCATCAGCCCGGGGAGAACCGTCCTTTGCAAGCTCTGTTGGAGGGACGAGGGGTATGCACCAGCGCAACAAAAAAACTCATCAGCTATCTTAAGCCGGCGCAAAAACAAGGTAGAATGTGGTGCTTTCCATTTGCGCATTTCATGGTTACTTTATTCCCAGTTTGTCTGTTTGGGTAATTCTGACAGGCGCCCTCTCCATGAGGCGCTGCTGTGACCGGGGCTGGGAGCTCCCTCTTTATGCAAACAGATTAAGTGCGTATAAGGTTGAGACTGATCTTCTTATAGGGTAAATGGCACAAGTAAACATGCGCAAAGGTGCTACGTTTGGCAACTATTGGTTGCATCAAGAAAACATTTTGAAAAAAACCGAGAGAGTCCCTGTTTAGACAATAAGAAGAAGTTTGTGTCGCTCTCCATGTGCGCATTTGTCGCAAATTATGAAATTTAAAATAATATACAAAACACCTTGGTTTGCGAGATTTTTCTTATTATAAAGCAACCAGTGCTCGTTTAAAGATGCTATCTTATTGTAATCTATTCATTTATTGCCCTAAAATTTGACACTGATAACACAGGTATGCCTTTACACTGAAAAATTTCACAAAATATTAAGTATGCAAAAAGTGGACTGAATAATAATAATAATAATAATAATAATAATAATAATAATAATAATAAAAGCTAACTCTACTTTATGTGTATTTGAGTCGATGTTATCACTGGATGCATCAAAATGAAGATGGTCCACTGCAATCAACTTTAGACAAGTACAGGGGCCTGAAGCTTTCAAGTCCTTTTCCAATTGGGCAGGATTCTGAAATAACTTAAACATATTTTGTTGTTGGCCCACATAACACCTTTGTAAGACAAATTTAATCAAATAAATCAGGAAACATCCTCAAGATTAAATGAACCTACTGCAAGTAACTCTAATCATTTGCTTAATGTCTGACATGATGTCATTGGAGGCAGGTGTGCTTAGACTCTTTTTCTGGGAGGATATATTTAATATAAAATGGTGCCATAATTTAGAAAACTGACCAGGGCACATTGTTCTATAGATGATAGACTATATATAATGAGTTAAACTGACTTCATGGAAATGTCTGACTTGTAGTATTTACGTTGTATCCACACATATGCATGCATGAAGATGACCTGGCTATTTCACCCCACCACCTAGTGGAGTATAACCCAACATTTAGGACTTTTCCTCTTTAATGCCCTAACTTATCTTCAACTCTTGAATTCTTGTGCACTGCTTGGACAAGAATGCAGCAGCTTCCCTTAGTCCAGGATGGGGGCCAGTGTAGTTCAGGTGTCTAGCAGTGAGTAGAATGACATGGGGGTTGGTTGGCCTATATAAACAAGCAACGCACACTCAAAAATCACAGCCCATTATCAATGAACTGTTTGCAAGCCTGCACAACACTGGGGGTGGGATCCTGTGCATGATGATTAGTGTGGATGCTGCTCAGACTGGTGAAATGGCACACATGCCACCTTCATGTGAAAACACACACTTGTGTGTTTAGGCACCTAGGTGCCCCTGTGTGTGCTTTCTGCTTGTGTATTTGGTTTGAACACGCAAACACTTGTAGAACTGTGTTGTACTTGAATTTTTTCTCTCTATTTTTTTAACCATTCTCAGCCTCAGTTTTAAAGAATTTCGAAATTCTTACATGAAAGGATATTATGCATAATGATGGCATTACAGTGTCTCCAAAGATGGAAATGGAGTTTTTTTTTTTTTAAAAAGATGTAGGTGGTCTTAAGCGCCCCTGTTGGTCAGATTATGCCATTGCAGCTTAGTGGTTTCCACCCCCATTGGTTCCCATTTCCAGAGCAGCTTCTCCTCCCAGACATTAAGAAGCTCCCCTGACCACAGTTTGTGCTGTTTACTCCTGTGCCAGTATACAAACAAATTGCGTAATGTGTTTATCCAAAATGCAAAAAGCTATAAAAGGTGATTTATTTTGATCATAAAAAAAATTATTCTGACTGGAGTCCTAAATTCTGTCCACATTATTGGCCATTGAAATTTTTTTTTTTTTTTTTTTCAGGGAAGTTGTTGTTGACATGTCATTTAGTTATTCCCAGTTCTTTTGACTGGAGCACCACTGCCTCGCAAATTGATCAGGTAGCCACAGAAAAAATGGAAGGGTGGATTGCCAGCCTGGCTGCCCACACGAGCTACACGCCCACATGCTTGTCCACCGCCCTCACCACAGCTCGCGCACACTAAATCTGCTTTGAGTTAGAAACAGTCTTCAGGGTTCTGGTGTGCTTTTCCATTGCCCACTTTACTGTGTGATGATGTGGTTGATCGGGGGGGCAGATCGTGGGTAGATTGGTGCACCCCACTTTTGGGAGGAGTACTTGAAGCCCCGTTTTTTATTTTACTCATCTTTAACATTTTAAAATGAAACCATCCCAGCCCAGTTACTTTTGATGTTCTCCCTCACTTTTCATCTTACATTTTTCCAATCTTCTCACACATGCTTTTTAATGTTTTCTTTCAATTTTTTTTGCTGTCTGTGCCCAGAAATTCTCAGATTTCTTTTTCCAGTTCCTCCTGTATCTCTTGCTCTTCATTATATGTAAATTTGTGAATACCATTTGTAATTCTGACAGACCCAAAAGGCACAAATCTAACTTTATTTTGTTTGATTCTAACAAGCCTTTATTACACAGCCAACAGTTCTCAGTTGGATTGGGAAGCTTAGCAGTAATATTTCCGTATTTGTGTAATTTACAGGATACAATCATAAAAGTTTGGCTTTGGTTAGGAGGTAAATGCAAAAAATGTTTTGGGGAAAATAAATTATTATAATTGGCTGCCTGATTTTCATTTTGAAACCACATGAGATGGAGCAAAATCTGGTCCAAATATGGCAAGTTTTTAAACACGCTTGAGCTTTGTAATAAATCACATAACTCTTTCCATATATCTGTATACTGTGCCAAAAGAGAGAACTGGCACCAATTTCACAGCTCTAATTTAAATTCGTCTTTGCAGAAAATGCAGGAAATCAGGTGGACGATGGCGCCAATGTGACCGTGACCGTGACGGTCGTGCCTGCTGAGGCAACTGTGAACTGCGGGCACAGCCCAGGGTCAATGAACACTAGGCCTCCTCTGCACAACACACTTATCCAGAAGGCTGAAAATAGGAAGACGCAGAGCTACAAGGTGGAACCTGTGTCAGGAGGAGTCAGTAAGGACATGCACAACTTCTCCCTGGAGAACAAGAGGGAGACTGAGTATGTAAGTCACACCCAGAGGCAATGAGACTTTCTGTGGTAAAATCTGTGTTTGGGATGATAGAAACATAGACAGAAGTAATTAAAAATTAGCTCTGTGGTAAATGTGGGTTCGGCACAGCTCATTAGACAACACATCACATTGTAACGCACACCTACAAAACGTTACCTCACTGTTTAAGTGTGCTTCACGTGCCTTTTCAGATGAATACCTACTTTCAAGACGAATGCAGATTAACATCAAGAAAAGCAAATTATGGCCCAATTTGGACTTCATTCTGTTGACCAGAGATGGCTATCTAGATTATTTGATTTCCAAAATGATGCCATGTCTTTTTTTTAAAGCATTTTCAAAAACATTGTTAGTTTTCATTTCGCAGTGGTTTTGTAAAAAGGTCCATCAAGTTCTTACTAAATATTGCAAATATTTGATGTTCTCAGATGTTTTCCTGCCAATTTGAATGAGTTCTTTTGTCTACAAGAAAATACAGCAAAAAAACAAGAACAAAAAATCATTTTCCAGATGTGTAGAGTCAGGAGTTTAAGGAGTCAGCAAATCTTTTTAGGCTACAAACAAGGTTTAGACAGGGCACTATATTGAACTGCATTCTACAATTTTCAGATTTGTCTTGGTTAAAAAAAAAACAACAATAACGAAAAAAATCTGCTGGAGCATATGTCAAGTGAAGTGATGATCATCTTATGCTTCCTGATGATTTCCCGGGTTTTTAGTAAGACGACATAGAAAAGACCTATTTAATAGAAACAATTTTAGCATCGATCAGAAAGGTCAACCAACAATATCTTCTAGTATTTCTGCATAAACTACATTTGGGCAAAACATATAGACAGGAAGGGTTTTTTTATGGTTTTCCTCTAAATTGAAACAAAGACAAAGATGTCCAGTACATGGAAGTCTTTTTTTTTTGATGATCTGACAGCTACTTTACTGCTGTTCAAGTTGCCCTGAACCTCTAATGCCATGCATTTCTCCTGGTTTGCCGTAATGCTTTGGTTTTTGTAACAAAGGCATTGCCATAACTTCATAGACTTTAATAACATATTAAAGCTAATATGTTATTGTATGTGTGGACATCTTTCCATTTGTTGGTGTTTTGGTCATCTTTTGTATATCCTGACTGTGTCTCAGTTTTTGTCTGTTTACTTATCAGAAAAATGATCACAGTCTCAGGGATCTGGATGAGGTGGTCTGTGTAAGCCTCTTTGATGTCCATGGAGCATGGAAATTTACTGCCCATAGACTAGAGAGCTGCAAACTGTCTTCAGGCGCTCCCGGTGTTGTATTTAATAGAGCAAAGCTTCTTTGTTGAAAACCCCTATCACTATGCATGTATTTATTTACAGCTAAGTTTTTTCCACAGTTGCACAAGTAGAAAAGCTTAAAGACATCTGGGGACAAAAATGTGTTGCAGATTAATTTTACAGAAGAACTGATGTTTTATGAATGAACAAAGTAAAAGAGGGTCACTGTGATACCTTGGCCATTTGCAATAGGAGACAATTTGTGCCACTGTCAACACGTAGGTGGTATGCATGGAGAACTTGATGCATGTGCTGTAAAAAACAAAAACATACAAACAATGCCAAACAATGCCAAACACTGCGGCGCTCTGCAATTTGTGGATGAAAGTCCACAGACTAACTTTATGTTCTTTACTGATGTTTAGGTACAATTACGTTTGATTACAAATATTTTGAAGCTGTAGGTACCACTTTTTTTCAAAGCTGGTATCTCATTTTGGGGCATGACCTCTTTAACCCGGACCCACCAGAAAGTTCATTTCTGCAAGACAATGAGTACCTACACAGACTTCCCAGTTCAAACTAAGAAATTAGGATGTTTTATGCATGAAAGAACAGGACCAGGATTAAGCCATAGACATAGGTCAATTTTCATTGTTTATTGCTCAACACAAACTCTCAAATTTGTGAAAGTATTCCCAATATTCTCTGTGCCTCCAACCTCTTTGCAATCTCTTTATGATGGCGTGTTTGCTGCGTTGTTAGGGGCCGTGCCGACGGGAGATAGACAGCATCATGAACAGCCTGAAGATCAACAACGTGCTCAACCCTAGAGGCTTCCGCCTTCCTAACTGTGACAAAAAGGGCTTCTACAAGAAAAAACAGGTGAGTGGCTCTCCCTGCTGTTTCATCTACGCTTTTTCTGTTACACACCAAACTCTCTCGTGCATGCACACACACACTCTGACACACACCTGCGGACATGCAAATAAACCCACCACATGCCTGAACACTTCCAAAGAATCTTCAAAGACTCATCCCAACCACCCACACATGCACAATCCCCCCTTTTTTTGCTGCTCAGGTTGCCTTGACAGCCACATCAACACTATATTATCAGAATGGCTAATAACCATGTATTACTCCGGTAAATGCACTGCAGCCGTCTGACTCATGCCTCACAGGAAATGAAGTCGGTCAGGTGTGTTTGTGGGTGTGTGTTGTGGGAGCGTGTGGGGGGTAGGGATGTAAGAATGTGGTCTGGGTGTGTGTGTGTGGCGCGGTGGATGTGGCAGCAGGGGAGTGTATGTATGGCGCTTGTTTGATGGCGGTAGTTTTTGGTGGGGGTGCCGTTGGTGAGGTAAAGAAAACAAACAGGCCGTCACTGGTTTAGATTTTCTTGTCTGTGGAGCAGCAAACCGAGGCCACCCATGGCCAGCTCATTTAAAAGACGAGAGAAAAAAAAAAATCAAACGAGAGAAAGAAGCAAGAATGCGAAATTTTGTTGGAGGACAATTGACTGAAACTCCTTGAGGAAATGTGGTGCATGAAGGCAGGTGGGGCAAATAAATACCAACATCTAATTTTATGAGGATGCATTCCACAGAGCCCATTCCAACAAACACATGAGTCACCAAAAACACGCATTATAACTCAGAGTTCAACTCAAGATGTGACAAAGTTCTAAATAACACCCTGGATCCTAACCCCAGTCCTCGCGGCTCCAAACCAGTGGTTTTAATCAAGCAGTCAAACTTCTGTTTGATTATCTAGTTTTCTAATACTCATCAAAAGATTTCATTGGAGATCTTTGGAGGAAGATATCCAATGAAACATTTAATGACTAGCCAAAGCAGATAGACATTTTGGTTAACCACAAGGTTTTCTTCCTGTCCAAAACCAGCGTTTTGGATATCTGAGATTATTGGAAAGACAAGTGGTTGGCTCTTTTCCCAGTCATGTACTCAGCTTTGAGTTCTAGAACTTCACAGGGAAATGTTCCTCCTAATAAAAACAAACATTGATCATACTTGGGGCAGATTTAGGTCTAAATCTGGTTCTGGTCTGCTCTGCATCCCCAGAACCAGAACCAGACGAGGAGAAGCAGCATTCAGTTTCTACGCACCACAGATTTGGAACAAACTTCCAGAAAACTGTAAAACAGCTGAAACACTGGGTGCCTTTAAATCTCAACTT
The DNA here is from genome assembly GCF_904066995.2 of Poecilia reticulata. Classification (NCBI taxonomy): domain Eukaryota; kingdom Metazoa; phylum Chordata; class Actinopteri; order Cyprinodontiformes; family Poeciliidae; genus Poecilia; species Poecilia reticulata. The sequence goes on along the minus strand of NC_088833.1, from coordinate 11,270,459 downwards.
AAAACCCACCTGTTTAGAGTTGCTTATGGCTAAATTAGGGTTAGAGTGCGGGTTTTGATGTCTTCCATGTTTTTATGTCTTTAATGTTTTTAATTTTTTTTTTTTTTTTTTTTTTTTTTTTTTTTTTTTTTTTTTTTTTTTTTTTTCTTCTTTCTTTTATGTATGGGGAAGAAAGTGAAAAATGAGGGTGGAAAACGATGAAAATTAAAGTGGAATGGAAATGGAATGGAACCAGTTAAAGTCCGCGGGAGGGCAGACTCCTCTAACTATAAGTTAGTTAAATTCTGTGTGGGACGGCGGCGTCCTCTGGTAAGGGAGTTTTTTTTTTATTTTTTTATTTTTATTTGTTTTTTAATTTTCTCTCTTTCTCACTGTTTATTTCTGTTTTTGTTTTGGTTGTGTAAAGCGCTTTGAGATGCCTTGCTGCTGAAATGTGCTATACAAATAAAATTTGATTGATTGATTGATTGATTAAAGTAATTTTAACATTCTGGAGCCAATTTGAATCTGTGATGGCAAAGAAACCCTCCTGACTCCTCACCAAAAACAAATTGTCAACATATGAGTGGAAGTGTCCAACATAGTTAGTCAGAATTATAAGGTCTGATTAGTTTACTACTAATAGGATTTTTTTATTGATTACTGAGAAAGGTAGAAATAAAATCATGCATATGCTGATGAAAAACCATCAGTATGCTTTCTAAGGATGAGGGATACTGCAAAGTCAGTGGCTCATTAGCAACAGCGGAGTTTCCTTGTATAGATGTTTTAACACTTTTTTTAAACCAATATCATCAACTCTCTTTCACTGTATGATACTATAATGATATAGGATCCAGAAATTGCTTGTTGCTCTAATTCTACAGATTGATAATGTTCATTATGCTGATGTCAGATAACTTTTCAGTAAGCTTTGTCCTTTGTGACCCTTTGCTGATTCGTTTGCTTTCTTTTGGCTCACAAAAATAGATTCGTAAAGATCTAGAAAAGATTTTCCCCACTAAAAAAATGTTAATGTTTCTTTTTTTTTTTTTTGTAGTTTGGACAAATGGCAGTCTTCACATCTGATTGTGAATAGAAAGATTGAAAATCGAGATCTATTTTGACAATTCAGGACAATTTAAATGTCTTACAGAAAGCCATTACTATGTATTTTTCTGATTGTGGTGCAAATTTCACCAGTAAAAGTGTCGGTTCTGCTGTAAGGGTGTGTTAGGCTGAGGACAGTAGTGTGCCTGGTCTCATCGTCCTTTTGTCAGAGGAGCAGGCGTGTGTTGTGTTGAATCCATCCGAGGGGATGTGCCTTCACGGTGTGTTGCAGAGATTTATGACCGGAAACTTAGTGAAGAGGAGACCGTGTGAACGTCTAGGGTGACAATGCTGTGAAAAGAAGGGAGCAGGAGAGTTGGGGGTGGGGATGAGTGCGAGATTGAACACATGATTTACAGTACCATTTCTCCCTCTGTAACCTACAATCTTTTAAAAGAATTAAGTCCCAGTATGGCTGCTGAAAGGTGTCTGGTTTCATCTTTCATTTCTTCTGAGAACTAGATGGCGATCTGACTACTTCCAGGAAAAATGAATCACCAGGAGCCAAAAAGCATAACCCCCAGTCGACTTAGGCTCCCATTTGTTTTTACTGCTTCTAATTATATTCAGGGATCAGGCACTATTGTGTGTAGGCCTTTCATTTCTGTAGTATAGGACAACACTGGTACCATTGGAAAATAATCCTCCATTTTAATGGATTTCTCACCGTACTCATAATTTTATTACCAGATAAGCCAGTCTTCCACAAATTGTTTAAACAGGTTGGAAATGTCCTCTGCAAGGGCACTACAGCTTTCACATAGTATTTTTTTTTTCCACTCAAGTATTGTAGAAACGACCCAATGAGGACATTACTTGATCTCATAGTACGCTATTTAGACACTAGACTCGCCTTGACATGCTGGATCTTGAAAATTAAAGAAAAACTAATGGCATAATTTCCTATTTGATTAATTCACCAAATAAGGACTTGACCACTTGGGGGAATGCAAATGATTCACAGGTAATTCCCAAATTGCCAGTCAATGTTTTAATATCATAAAAAAAAATCAACAAGCAGTTTGGAAAGATTACTAACTTAGTCATAATGGAAAATGCCTCACTGTTAGTCCCAGTATGACAAGCACATTAAAAGCCACACACACACAGAAGTTGATGTTCCACAAAAATACACTCAATTTCCTCCCATTTATTCCAATTGAAACGTATTTTTCCAATGTGCAAGCTGGCATGGCAAGATAGTAGTCAGTTTGACAATATCAGTTATTTACAGTCCTAGTAGAGATGTGTAATTCGCCATGTTTTTTAATGGAATAAATATGATGTGACACAGAAGTCTACTCTTGGGGAAATAAAGAGCTCATGCCATGGAATTAAGCCAAATAGGTATTGACCTTCCCAACTGAGAAAATGTCTAAAAAAACATATCTATTCACTTACACTTGTGGCACTAGTAATTTTGTTTAAAACACACATCTCCCAATAATTGCTATAAACAGCTAGAAATAACAAAGAGGTGGCTTTATTACATCCCTTGGTTGACTTAGTAAAGCTGGATTCCCGTTGCTCTTATTATACATTTCAATCTGGAAATTTCTTCTAATTCACATAAAATTAGAAAATCTTCCAAAAAATAGTCAAAACCATGATTGTTAGATGAAGAAGCAACCCCACTCATGAAGTCTCAATCTTTGCTTATTAGTTATGTAAAGATCAGACATGAGAAAGTTGCAGACATGTAAGCGAGGTTTTCTGTTAGCTGGTAATATGAGTGGCCTGTAAGAAAAGAAGTCAAGCAGCGCAGACCGTCTCTCAGCTACAACACATAGAAACCTATTTTTAGCTGCAGTTATATGAATTGGCTCCATATCCCAGCTCAGGCCCTACATGAACCAACACTGACCCACTCATTACACCCCTCAAAGCCTCACTCTCTCTTTCTCTTATTCATCATTCCACACACACCCATCATTACCCCCCTTTGTGCCTTGCCTACAGTCATGCACCAGCCTTTTGTTCTTCCTGCTGGCTCCATCATTCCGTCCATCCTGCCCTTCCGCCCACCTGGCTTTTCCTTCCTTGTTTGGCCAAGAATCACCCTGCCGAGGGTTGTGAATGGGACGGCAGTGTCTGCGTGTACTCTGCTAGAGTTAAGTGTGTGTGTCTGAGAGGAAGAGGAGGAGAAGGAGGAGGCGGTGGGTTAAGGATGTGAGCCAGGTGCCAGTGTACTCTTCTGCTTCTTCCTTCACTGGGTGCTGGCAGTGCCAGGCCCATAAGGGTTGACTTATTGAGCGTGACTCAGAAGGATCTGTATAAACGTACTCACTGACCACAATGGCTTTATAATAACTGACCAACTTTCAGAGACCCAGACATCTATTTTCACTCTGTCTCTCTGCTTGGTTCTGTTCCCTTCCCAAATTTCAAATCCAGATCTTCTTCCGACTCCTCCTAAACAAAGTCTGTTTTCCTCAAGTCAATGTTGCATAATGTACAAAGCAGATTTGAGGGTTTTTTTTGCAGCCTGCGTGATATACATTTGTGAAGATGTCAGTATTATTCTCTACAATATGAATCTAAACTTAGTTATCCTAATGAACATCAAATCCAAAAAAAACTATTCTCAGTATCACAAAAGATAATAATATACAATGGGAGGAAGCGCTTAAGCCAGATCACAGTCATTTCGTTACACTTTACGAGAACATAATGTGGCATCAATGTAGCACAGCTGTCATTTATACCAGCTGCTTGTGACGTGTAACACTCACTGTGGTTCCCCCTCCTAAACAATAACTGTCACTGCTGAAAGATCAAGTACTGCCACTCTTAAAATACTGCGTGAGTGAAAGGCACACAACAAATACACTGATATGCTCATGCAGGCTCAGCTCAGTTAATACATCTACCAATTTGTACCCAAATTCATACCCACATGTTGCCTCTTGGTCTCTTTCTATTTCCATTTTGACCCTGTAAACAGATCATTTTGTAGTTATTTGATGCTTCTATTTTTATTTCTTAGCATTCTTTAATAATAATGGAGAAAGAAAATCATGAAAATTCTCAAATATTGTGTAAACGATCAGAGTATATTATTTTGTGCTTTTCTTTCAATTGATTGCACTGCTTACACTGTTCAAATCAGTCGTCTCCGATTAAGCATGACAGAATATGACCCCCAGTCAAGCCTAAACCAATTTGCTAAATGTTTTAATAATCACAGAAAACGTTTCTTACTTTATTCAAATTCAAAAGTTTACCTAAAGTAAGAGTTTTACTTTTAAACAATTTGGGAAAGCATAGATAATAATAGTATATTATTAGCCTATAAGCTTCTTGAAGGATAATAACATTTGAGTTAAGTGTAGGCACATCCACCTCAAACCTGCTGCTTCCTGTGACCTTATCGAAAAGGTCATCAAACATAATGAAAAGGAGCTAAGATATCAAGAAGATAACTGTGGTCTCCACAAATTTGGTTCTTCCTTTGGTTTAACTTTTCCAAACCTGAAATGCCACATTCATCTGTTTAAACAGTTACATGCAAATATTACCAGCTTGGGATTGTCCCGTCTCCATAAAGTTCAGAAAACAATTTGTTCCATTCTAGAGATACATAAATTATTGGGTTAAATGTGTTTTAATCCAAAGCAGAAGACTTGGTGAAGATGCTGGTGGAGGATGGTTAGAAAGTGTATTAAGGTGAAGACTCCAGCAACAATTGAAGTACAAAGAAACAACTTTATTTGTTGACTAACGTGTTTTGGCTTGTGGCGTTCATCAGGGTCATTCAAGGAAGGCCAAAAGCACGCCCATGCATGCACCTAAAAAAAGAGTTTATAGTATGAAGATTTGTAAATGGTAGTTTGTGTTTAAGAAAGGGAACCAGTTGCATGGTTCTTACTTGTGTCACGTCCACATACTCATTCAGTAATACAGATATGAGTGCAGTTTTTTTTTCTCTTTTTGAATCATAAAATCGTTCAATTGTTCTACAAAGCGACATAACGTACATTGTTTACCGTGCAACCCTTTTTTTTTCCTGCAAGTGCTGAGTAGCGTTACTCTTGCTAAGCAATTTGCAATGTGTCATTATCTGTAGATAAGTTTGGCCAGAATACAAAGAAGCACAAAAGTGTTATGGGGAAGGTATTGAATTGGAAAAAAAAGCTAAACTTAGTCAGGGGGTTAAAAAAAAAGAACGGACTAGAAAATCAGTTGAATGAGTAGAACAGGGATAATTGGCAAGGATATGACTACAGACAGTATTTAAATCCAGCACAGCTGATTATTGGAACCAGAATCAGATGAGTGTAATAAGTTGAACAGCTGCATAGGGAGATGAACTGGGGAGCTTATTGAAAAGTGAACATTAGAAAACATAATAAATACTCAGATCAAAACCAAACTGAAAGTCCAAGGATAATGACAGTAGATTTAATCATAGCATCCAATTTGGAAATTTAATTTAATTATGTCGTTTGATATGTCAAAAACTAATTACTTGAGTTTTTAAATAATTTTACCCATGAAATAACAAGAATGTAAAATAATTACAAGGGAACACTGAAATAAATATAAAACTTTTACTGGATTGTTATTTTCACTTCTTCCTGCAAGTAGCCACAAAGAGTCATTATGTCCCCTCAAGACAAAACCCTGTTTGGAAACGCTGTGGGTATTTATGCTGGTAAATGAGAAGCATCCTATGCATACTTACTGTCTTCATTCAGCTTGAGAAAAATCTATCAACACCATCAAACTCTAAGCACATATGACTATTCTGATCTGGTTACTCATTTAATGCCTCAGAGGTGATTTTTTTTGTCACATCCTCCTTATCACATTTGTTTTGCGCCATACAAACTCTAGCAAGTAATATGTAGTCTCTGTTTTAACATTTATGTACATTATGTGTTTGCTTAAAAAAAAGAATCCTGGACTTCATGTCTTTCAGATTTTTTTTTTTTTTTTTTTTAGAAAAAGCAATATCCCGCAGCTACTGCCAATGCATTTCCAAACACATGCACAGATGCACCTTCTTTTACACAAATACACACGCCCCTATGCCTACAAACACACACCTTGCAGTTTATGAGCTTGTGTTTATCCTGTGGTCGAACCAGGCTCTTTTTAATGTCCGTGAAGCCCAGCGGCGCTGCCATTAGTTATAAAGACCGGCGTCACAAGAGCACGCTTTCATACGCACAACACATGCATACACGTCTCATAAAGGCAGCATTATGAATGAGCAGCATGTATGTTTTTTTTTCTAGTGACAGCCATGTTGGACCACGCAGCACCAGGAGCGTGAGGAGTACAGAGCACAAGGGTTTAACCTACCCTCGGTTTGGACTCTGTGGTGGAGTGTGCTGAGATCATAGGATAAATGGGTGTTCGTCCCCCCAAAATCTTATTGACTATCAGTTTTCATTTAAAATTATGGAAAAAAAGCTGCCTTTCTATTGCATTGTAAGTCTCCACAAATTATGCCTTGGTTGATATTTATGCTGATCAACAAAACTTAAAATTGCTTGAAACAATTCGAACAAAATGTGTTAACATGCTTTTGTGCGTTTTAAAGTCTCTGTGACTCACTTTTTTCTTAATGCAAGATCAAACAGCTGACTTTACTATAGTAAGGTTTCTGATTTAAATGTTTGAGGCATATTTAAATAATCACAGTGATAAAAGATTGTAGAGACCTCTCAAATGTTTGAAAAAGTAAAACTGAGAGCTTCATTTGTTCCCTAAATTGGCACATGAAGCACTTGACCATTCCTCGGAAAGTTAAGAATGAAACTTTATCAAAGCGGTCCATGGAAGAAGGTTCTGGGTTCTAATATAAGTTGAATGGAGCTTAAATTTTCTTACATACACAGTTTTTTCCTCAAAGTACTCTGGTTTTCTCTTTGCACCCTGAAAACATACATTAGTGTGCCCGTTTCTTGTAGTTGACAAGAAATAATTAGCAACAAAGCAGAAAATTGATAGAAATGCCATCAAATTTTACTTTGGAGAGTGATGAACCCGTGAAGCCATTTCAAAGAATTTTCTATTGTATTTCAGTTTATTTCAGTGTATTCAGTTCATATTTTAATTAAACACACTTTGCTGGTGTAGTTTACCTGTAAAAGCTGTTGTTTTAAAATCTGTGCAGATATTTCCAGTTGGCTAATATAACAGACTGCATTTCAGTTTGAGATTACACTGATGTGTTGGTTAAACTGGCTGGTATTGGACTGGTTCAATCCACAGCTTCTCAGCAATGTTTTCTCCACTTGTTGCTTGGTCAGAAAATTGTAGTCAAAAAGTTTTCAGTCTCAGTTTTCTTATACCAGTCTGATAAGGCTTAGAAGTTAGAGATATGAGGCAGGTAGCTACAGTTTGGGTGCTTTTGCTGGAGTCAGGAGTCATGGATTATCACAGTAAAATCAAATAATATGGACACTTACATTGAATATAGTTTCAAAAGACTATTTAATTTTATTTAGACTTATTTAGAAATCTAATGTTCATTGTGGATTAGTATTATTATTCAGATCAGGATTTTGATCATATTATTTCAATTTTTATTTTTATTTCATGAATTTATGTTATGGTGGATGTGTTTCAACCTGAAATATTTTGTTTTTGGTCATAACCGATCTTTATTTTCATTTTGTGACTTTAACGCTTCCTTGATTTTAAATGGCTCCGTTAATGTTTGCGGATAATTAGCACTTACTTTGGATAATGAGGAATAACATAGTTAGTCTCATTATTAGCATAGCAGCATAACTTTTAATCCAGGTGCATGCTGCCACATTGATATGATTTTGAAGACATTTTCTTTAAACTTAAATCAGTTGGAAGAACACATTGTATTTTTCCAAAATATAAAAATACACCTCAGAAATTTAATAATTACACAGTACATTAGTATTAATTTGTTTGTGTGTGTGTGTAATAAAGCAGTAAATAAAGAATTGCTTGAGATGACTGCTAATACCTCACCAATTAAAGAAAGACTGAGCAGAAATTCAAAGGTAGCCAAGCAACAGGGGAATGCACACGTGCACATTTTGCTCTTCCACTCCCTTCCACCTTTCTCTTGGCTTTTCAACCCTTTTGTGCACACACACACACCCACACACACACACACGCACGCATACACAACACAACACAACACAGACACACACATACTCTCCCTCCATGCTCATGAAGGAGTCTATCATCATTTACCAGAGCACAGGAACACAATGTTAAGCTTGTCTCTCCAGTCTCGTCTGCTGGGTCAAGGCTAAAATAGAAGCTGTCTACAGAATTAGACGATGGCACAGTGAGAGGGAGGAGTGCAGAGCAAGAAAAGGCAGAAAAAGTGAGAATAAGACAGTTAAAGAGGAGGGCAATTGTTAGGAAGAGAAAAGTTTTCTGTAAAAACAAATAATAATAATCTGCTGAAGATGCTGGTGTGTAAGAAGGCACCATTTTGAGAGGCGTACTTGCTCCCCAGACTGCTGCAGTAGTTCTTGGTGAGGTATTTTAATAGGCCTGTGTCTCTATAAAGCTGCCTTTGATCATGCACTTAGGCTGCACTGAACGCCGGAAACAGACACCTGGTCACACTCTAAAGCTCGTCTGTCTGCCTGCCTGAAAGTACGAGGAGACTTTGTGCCAATTCATGACTCAAATTTAGGGGCGTTTTCATATGGACCAAACAAACATACATGTAGAAAAGTTTCTTGTTGATGGAATCTTGTCATTTCTTCACATGTGGCGCCATTACTCATAACTCATTACTCAAAACAAATAGACTACTCATCCTTAATAGCTGTTTAATTTCCACATACTTTAAAGGCCACTCATCATGTAAAGGGCAATTTGCTATACAAAGCTTCTTATTTGTCCCTAAAATCTAAATGCCAATATAATCTCTAACATGAAAATGACACCATTAAGCTATAACAGTCAGTAGACGGTTAGATGGGTCCACTGCTTTTCCAAATGAACTCATATTTTCTTTTTCTTTTTGTACATCTGGCTTGTTTCTGTTGCTTCACCTTCATATTGAAGCCAGAAGTTCAGTTGACCGTATGTGCTATCAATACTTATTAAGATGCATTTAATTTTTTTTTCCGTGTAACACTGTGGCGTTAGAGAGTTTCCACTCAGTTTTGATTGTTTTAAGATCCATTTTATGTTTGTTAAAGATATTGGAATATGACACAGCTGTGTAAGCTTGTTTAGGAAGACTGACGCCTCTTTTAATTTTAAATCCATCCATATATCCATCAATCTATCCACCTATATACATTCATCCATGAAAAGAGTTTTGATTTTTGCATTTTTGCAGGTTTGCTATTTCAAGCCTGACCCATGTATGAGGATCCATTTTGAATTCATCGTGAACACTGGTGTTTATTTGCTAAATAAAAAATAGCAAAACCTACATTGAGAGTTGCAGAATCATGCATCATATTTTGATATAAAAGTGTAGGATATTTTGGAAGGACATTTTTCTGTGGCTGATTCTGCTGGGGATTAATTTTTCTACCAAAACTGTCCTGAATTACACATACACCCAGTCTCAGCTGAATAGTACTGCCTTTTATCGAATACTGTTACTAGTTCCTGATAAAACTCCGTGCTGGCTGGTCTCCTTCCCGTACAGTAGGAGATTGCAAGAGGAATAAAGTGAGTCAAGGTTTACCCTGACTTGACTGATCGAGTCACTTCAAGTGCAACGCAAATGGATCTCATAAAGTTGCCACCCTACAAAGCTTGGCCCCCTGTGGGACATCTGATATTACTGCATACATGTGTGTGAGCAGGTGGGAGGTATGTCTGCGCGCAGTCCACAGAAATCATGTTTGTGTGCAGCCTACATGTTTGCTGGTGCATGTTTATGTGAGCCCACGTGTACACGCAGGGAATAATCAGCTCCAGATGAGATTTGAGTATCTGCCAGCTTCCCAGAATAGCAGCGCTGCCTTCCCTGCAGCCCTCCGACTGGCCTTGACAAATATTTTAGCAACTTCATGTTTACCTTCACACTCGAGGGTTCTCACCCCCTCACTCCCAGACCCTCTCGATCAGAATTAATCTGCTCTCCACCGAGTAAACTCCTCAGCAGAGCCTAAGTCGGACAAACTCTGCAGTGCGCCGGCCTCATATAGATGCCTGAGTGAAGCTCCCCCGCTCTCTGCTCCAAAAAATTCATTCCCGTATCTATCAGCAAGCACGCAGCTGCATCGCCTGTGCTGTTTATCTCTAAAAGTTCCCGCACATAAAAATTCACAGACAGTCACAGGCAGCAAGGCATTCCACTCACCGTGATCGATGGGATGTTTGCCTTTTTGGAGCTCTGGCGAGGCGTGACAGCTGAAAAGCGTCATAAAAAAGAAGGGAGTCTGAATTAATATAAAACATTTCTGCACATATCTAACAATTTCTCACTGTGCCTGAGAGAGAGAGGAAAGTATATTTCTCCAATTTTCACAGTGCCTTACGAAAGTGTACATACCACTTGACATTTTTCACATTTTGCCAACTACCAGCACAAACTTTAATGTGCTTTTATGAGATGGAACACAAAGCAGTGAGTTATTGAGGATGCGGGGAAAGAATGGATGCGACTGATTTTGTGCAAAATACAAATATGAAAGGTGTCGAGTGCATTTAAGATTGTCTCTGAAATCCAGTGCAACCAACTGCAAACAGTCCATCTATGCAATTTAATCCCAGTGTAAATGCAGCTGCTCTGTGAGGGCCTTAAAAGGTTTGCTAGAGAAAATCCCACACTTCAAATTTCTAAGAGTGCTGTACAATAAAGTACAACATAAAGTTAAAGACGTTTGGCCAAACCTAAGCATTACAAGCATTAGAACCGGCGCATCATTACTCAGAGGGGTTGCGAAGAGACATGTAGTACCTCTGGAGGAGCTGCATAGCTCCACAGCTTGGTGTTATTACAGTTATTAGCTGTACTCTCCAGATCCTGACATTAATGAGTGAGTGGCAAGATGAAAACCATAAGAAGACACATTTAAAGCTTGCCACAAGCTATCTAAGGGACACAGCAAACATGTGGAAGAAGGTGTTCTGGTCATATGAGACCAATATTGAACTTTTTGACCTACATGCAAACACTATGTGTGGTGGAAGTCTAAGTCTGAATATCCCACTGAACCCACTATTCCAATGGAGAAACACGCTGGTGGCACCATCCTACAGCAGATGTTTTTTTCTTCAGCAGGAACAGGCGAACATTAATGGGGAACTGGATAGAGTTGAACACCAACCAATTTAGGAAGAAAACCCTGTTGAAATATGGGCAAATACTCAGCCAGAGCTCCAGCTGAATCATTGGGTCAAAGCATATCCATGTGTTAAAAGAGCCCAGTCAAAGTCTAGACCAAGGATCCCCACTGAGGCCTGGATTTTAGGAATCTTGGTCTAGATCATGGAAAACTGAAATTAGTGGCAATATTTTTCGAAAGTTATTTATTTGTTCAAGGACACTTTCCATTTGCAAAGAGAAATGGGCAAAACTTTAAGCTTAAAATTCTAATAAAATCTGCTGAAGCTTCTGGTAATGTGACAAAACGTAAAACAGAAGTTGAGCTTCTGTGAATGCTTTTGCAAAGTACAGTAACTTGTCACTATGAGGTAAAAATAACTGTCTTCTCATCTGGTTTTGTGAGAACAACCAAACAGTTTGATAACATTTCTAATTTTCCCATGTTTGTTTTTCTTTCTTTTTTTTTTTCTTTTTTTCAGTGTCGTCCATCCAAAGGCAGGAACCGGGGCTTCTGTTGGTGCGTGGACAAATACGGGCAGCCTCTCCCAGGCTACGATGACAAGCAGGGCAAGACAAAGTGCTATCACCTGGAGAGTAAATGAGGGAAGGACAGATGAGACAACCCATGGATGGAGAGAAAGAGGGGACAGAGAGAGAGAGGAAAACAGCACAAAAAAGTCGAAAAAAAAATGGAACGAAAGAAATAAGGGAAAGGGAACGAGGACCTGTTTTTGCTCTTGCATGTAGATTGATGTAAACATTTGAAGGAACTTTGGACCTTTTGTTTTAGGTCCCATTTCAGGGGTGGGGGGAGTACAAGGATTAGGGAGAGGGTAGGGGGTGGAGCACGGTCTCCTGTCCTTTACAGCTACCTGTCCTATACTTAGGGAACCTCCATCCTTTCTTTAAAATATGTATAAAAAAACAGTTAAGCTGAGACAGAATGGGAGGAAAGAATAAATCCTATCATCTGCACTATTTTTAAAGGGGGAGAGGAAGGAGGGACTTTCCCACTTACTTTAAAGAGGACTTGTTTATGACTGTGACCCTGCGCCCCCCTCTAAGAAAGTCACACCAACGCCGATCTATCATGTGTGTGTTTGTTGTAAGTGTGTAACCGCGAGGTTTGTTTGTCTTTTAATCCGTGAGCGCCTGCATAACTTACGTTTTCACAGCTGCCTGTCTGTGCAAGATGGTGTGTGAGAGCATGCTTTCCCAAAACAGCTTCCCTTCCTTCGACCCTGCTCCATCAAGCAATGCAGAAAAAGACAACACCTTCTGGCTCAGGGTCCATTTAGTAGTGCAAGGTGTATGGAATGGCAGAGGTTTTTTTTTTTTTTTATTTAGCACGTTGACCTCCTTTCTTTGCTGCCTTTTTGCTGTTTGTCACTGATGTGCAGGGTAGATGGATTGAAAGCAAACTGCAGTTAAAGTGCCTTAAAATCTTTAACACCTCCTTTGTCCTTCTTAATTGAAAGAGACAAGTTATGTTTCAAATGTTAAGACTTGAGAAGTCTTGAGAAGACTTGAGAGCATCCAATGCACAATACATTTCTAGATTTTGATCATCGTTTTAGAGCAAATGGGTAAATCAGCATAACTTCTTGCAGAGATCCAAGGCACCACATTCTCTATTTAACCAGATTTTGAAGAAAGGTTTTTAAAAATACCACCCCAGCCTGACTGATGGATGTTTGCTGAATTGAAAAGCCGTCCAAGCTAACCTCATAGGTTCTCATGAGTGCATTTAAAAGCTAGTTTGCTCACTTGAAATTTTCTGGAACATCTGATTTGAGGTGGTTTTCTAGTAGAAGCAGTGCAATCTACTTAAAATCTGCTTGCATGTTTACAAACACGACATTAATTTTTCACCCCCGCGTTCTCCCATGTTCCGTGTTCATCCTTCTCTCACATCGTTCTTGCAGCTCTGAGGTTCTCTAGTCCTTAATCACATGCCATTGTCCTCAGCTTGCCCTCTTTCTGTGTATGTGCCTGATCCTGATCCCTTTTACCACACCTCTTCCTCTCTTAGTGGTGCAACATGGTGTTTGCTTGTTTCAGTTTTTTTTTTTCTTTACGGGTCAAGTCAGGTGTGACCGTTTTGCTCTGCCACAGGTGCCAGCTGCCCCCTATGCTTCAAGCACAAGCACTTATAGCACTTTAGCTGCCCCGCTGCTACGCAGCTCTAGACAATTGGACCTATCTGCGTCTGCGTACCTTTCCATGGCGGTAATGCCAAATTTAACAGCGTGTTATAAGAAAACAATAATATTCCATTGAGACAAAGAAATGAAAGTAAATTTATACAATTCAGCTCCATTTCTGTGCAAAAGCTTTACATCATATCTTTTTTTTAATTTAACTTGCAGGCTGTCAGACTTTCATGTAATCTTTTAAAGTGTGTTTGATCAGCAGTTCTGGTGGCTTTGTAAGACCTTTCTCATGGCTTTTAAAAACATTTTCTTTGAAATTCAACTCAACTGTCCAGTCCTTTTACCTCACCTTGACAGTATACTGTGCATCTTATTTTGGGAAATAGTTACTACTAGTTAGTACTAACTAGTAGTGACCTGTACTGGTTAGTTATAACCTGTACTGTTTTAACACCAGAGGACCATTAAAGGTATTTAAGGACCCTTTTGCATTTGATCCATTCTTAAGCAGTTTTCATTTTAATATTAGAATTATGAAAGATCAGTAAAGTTACATGAATGCTTCCCAGCCCACATGTGTGATTTTATGAATAACACATAAAACATGCTGAAAAGAATTGCTAAAAGTCTATTTTGGTCATCAATTCATAAAATTTGCAAGAAAGATTTTTCTGCTCTTTTTGTAGCTCAGAATTAAACTGAGTTTTGGTTCAGTGAAATGGATACACCTCTGTTTGAGAAGTGTCTCTGTGGACAAAGTCCAAAGAAAATCTGTCTAAATGCCGCTCACTGTCTTTTACAGTCAACATAACCCAATCATAACTCTCTAACTTGCAATATGACCAAATTAGCCTACGGAAAAACCTTCAGATACATTTAGAAAGCCTTGAGAAATTAATCTAAGCCACTTTAGCAGCATTGCAAGAAAGTCTTTCTGCTTGGAAGTAAACTATGAAGTAAAGAATGGTTGTTTAAAACTTTTGGACTGTAGTGGAAACCAGGTCTACTGGCAACAAACATAAACAACCCCATTGGAGTTTTTCCATTCAGTGCATCTATTTTTTTTTTTCTCCTTTGTTTTTATTGTTGACGCTTTTGTTTCTTTGAGAAAATGCTCGTGTGATCGCATGCCAAGAAATCTCCACAAGGTGGACACAGCACCAAAAATGCATTCACACACATGGCAGGGGGTCTTACAGAGGCAGTGCGGTCCTCTCCGTGGGGCTTCCTGCCCCATGCTCTCCCATATCCTGTGCACAGACTTGAAATGTGGAGAGACGGCCGAAGAGAGCCTGCCCAGTAGCTCTGTAGCACCACATCAACTTAACACACTCAGATGGCGGCAACTTACAACCAGCCTATTGGTGCTAAATCCCATCTATTCAAAGACTTGATTTAAGGGGAGGAACAAACAGAACACATTTAAGCTATTCCCTCCCTAATATTTGTACGTGTGTCTTTTTATATATTATTATTTTTATTGTTATTTTTAGTAATATTTCCTGGCCAGCTACATGTCTGACTGGACATCATGTACAGTACGTAAAAATAAAAATTATTTATCTATGAAAGAATTATAAGCTGATCCAAAATTGGTTTTCTTATGAAGAATTCAGTGACTCACCGATTGCACAGCACAGTCTATATGATTCAGTGTATTTTTGGGGACTATAATCACTAATGAATGTTTTCTTCTTAAAGAACCATTTCCTTCTTCTGTTGCTAACCTCCACTCCCTCTCAGTGTGGCATTCAGGCCATCCATGTTCACCAGCCCTTAAGGACAGTGAACCTCTCACAACATCACTTCCCTCCATGCACACCCAGCCATCCCGCCTCCGCCAGTCAGCGCAGAACCAGGGTCACATTTCTGTTCTGTCACATTTTATTCAGTTTTCAAATCAGCTTCTTAAAGCTGAAGCTCTCTCTGTTCACGGGTATTGTAATGTTTTATTCAAGCTTCTCGTGGTACAAGCTAAAAATCACAAAGCTATTTTTTTTTCCAAGAGAGGAAATGATTTTGAATCAAAATATACTTTGTATTTAATGTCATTTTTTAAATAAAAAATGAACACATTTTAAAAAGTTTGACTATGATGTTTTGCTTTGTCTCTTTTGTGACGTGCACCGATGATCGTCTAAGCACCACCCACATGCAATAACATCCCAGGTGAAAATGTGTAAAAACCCGAAAGTAGATCAGAATTATATAGTAGTACTATAATCTCACACCAAAATCATTTAAAAATTGGGATACATTTATTTATTTGACCCCCCCAAAAAATGTTAGATGCCAATAGTAAGTTTGTAAGTTTGTTTGGAAGTTTGTATGTTAATATGTTTGGAAATATGACATATTCAAATTCAGAGATGTTTCAAGGTGATTGAAATGTACTTTTGTATGACTAGCCACTGGCTGAAAAGCTAAAAGCTTAAAGCTTTTTTTTTTACTGCAGGGTACTGCAGGGTACTGCAGGGTAACAAGGTACTGTTTGCTCAGAAGCCATTACTGGAACAACAATTCTGAAAAATGTGAACTATTCCTTTAATTAATGCAGGGAATCAGGACAAAAATTTGCTCCGGGGAAGCAATCAAGCTTCCTTCTGGGGTGGAATGTGTCAATACAGATGAAGCAAAGGTTGAATTTGTAAAGAACAAAAATAAATCTGGTGGTGCCAGGCAGGCTGGCAGTGGGCATGAGAGGTTGAGGCAAATTCCTGTGCCCAACCAAGGCAAACAGAGCGGGTCAAAAGGCAGTGCTGAGCCGGCTAAAGTTAGACAAGCACCTCCACTTTAGATCTCTGTGATAACAAAACAGACTACAGACAGGGTAACGTGATCTTGGAAAGCATTAAGCCATGAATGTTAGAGCTTTTGTGATTATTTCCACAATTATAGTACCTTGGAAAACTATTCATCCAATTTGAACTCACACATTTTTCCAGATTATAGACAAAAACTTAAATGTAATTTTTAAAAATTATTTTTACAAATAATTGTCAGAAAAGTTCACAGCTACATTTATTCTGGGGTATGTCTCTATCAACTTTCACATCCAGAGACTGCCATGCAAAAAGCCTGAAATTCAAAAACTACTGGCCCTTTTCTAAGATTTCTTTTTTTTAGATTTCAGTCATTCATTCATATGTTCACACAGTGATGAAAGTAAACTACTACAATGCAGCCACAGCTGCCATGCACCAGTCCCTATGACCACCACCAGCAGGCAATGCAGATAAGTGTCTTGCCTATGGACTAAACTGAGATTAAGGCAAGGATTCAAATCGACAACCCACCGATTACTCCTACCACTGTCACCACTATTGCCCCAAGGAGAAAAATAGAAGATATTTGGTGAGTTACAGCCTCAACGGCTTTCTTCAGTACTTCTCCAAGCTTTTCTAGCATCTAGTGATATCCTGTCAGGAGATTTGAGGGCATCAACTCCCTTGCAAACCATTGATCATAGTATTTTGGTTAACAAACTTCAGATATGGCTCTTAACTGGTTTCACTATTATTTTTTTGATAAGATAATTCAGTGATACTGCAAACCAAATCATGTCAGATTCTAGTAATGTCTTGTGTGAGGTACCGCAGTATTCAGTACCAAAATCTATCCTCTTTCTATTTTATGTTTTAACCAAAGGCCTATTCACTGGATAGTTTGCTGACAGGTTCCATAATTTCTGCACTGTTAGAATGTAATAAAATATAATAAAGCTTGTGGTTAAAATGTGGAAAAGATGACAGGAGTGCAACTGAGATTAATGTTTTTATTAAATATATCACCTTTTTTCTTTTATTACATGTCAGTAACAAAAGTGTACATAGAGTTAGTCACTTTGGAATAGATCCACATAAAATACAATTCTCTCTCCAACAGCAGCATGTATACAGAGCCGAGTCAAGCGGCTCACTCTTTGTGGTCATGTGGTCAAAGAGGACAGAAACATCAACAAAAAAAAAATGACAGCAGACACGTAAATATTGGAGGTAGGTTAATGTAGAGATACCCGTTTGAGAGGAGGCTCGGGAGAATTGCCACCCATCACGCTATCTGCAGACCCATGGGATCATGGGAAATGATTTCTGAGAGTGTAGAGGATTCCCAACTGAGAGCTTTTGCATTAACTTACAGAAACTGATGTATAATTTCATTAAATAATAAAAAAAAAAAAAAAAAACAATATAAAAATAATAATAAAAAAAGACATGAAGTGAAAAGGAATAAGAAGATCATTTAGAAAAACTTCTAAATGAGATTTGGTCACTCAGTGCTTTTGTTCTTGCTTGGTTTTTTTCTCAAACCAAACCTCCAGACAGCTCCTTAAGGGTAGAGCGAGCTCAACTCAGCTGTGGAGCTGTGGGGGCCAAGATACATATATACACTTTATACACTCATAAAAATAATAAGATAATAACAATAAGGCAAAAAAGATATAAATACTCATGAATAATTACAAATAACAAATAAAAAGCAATAAAATAAATAAGGCTATAGAGCATAATGTAAATGCATTAACATTAAAATCTCCTTTACAGAAAAACAAAAATAGATTTTCTTTGTGTCTTTGGGATGGGAGTTTGTAGAGGAAGGGGGGTTTGGGGTTCAGGGTGGTTGGGACCTATAGCCCCGTAATGACAGTGTACCTGAATTAAACACCACCATGGACAAGGTCAATAAATAACAGCTACCCAAAAAAAAAAGGAAAAATAGTGGCTTGCTTCTTCGTTTCTTTTTTTCTCTCTTTCACTGTGAGATCGGACCAATCTCTTTAAGGACACTCGGCATCTGCAGGCAGGTCGCTGGAACTTAAAAGCTTGCCATTCCAGGTGTTCACGCACCAACATCGCCCCTTTTGTCCGTCCAGAGATGATTCACACTGTCGGGGAAACAGAAACAGAAAGCCTTCTTATTTCAACTGCTTTCATTTTCACAGATCACGAGGCACGTATCAGCTTTAAAATGAAACTTGGTGCATATCAAGTTACACGTGGTTTTAAAGAACACTCAAATGCATTTCTGTACTATTACCATGGTTAAATTCCTGTACAGAGTGTCAACAAAAGTGTTAGCTCTGAGAGTTTTCTGTGTCAGACTCCCTCTCCCCAACCTATTGCTGCACACTGCTACTCAGCTGGCTCGATAAGGCTACTGTAGTTTTCCCTTGCCTACCAAAAAGACACTTTTGAAAAAACATGAACAGTCATGGTGTGGAAACTGAAAGAATACAACCCAACATTTTTTTATTAGTGTAGTGTTCCTGTTTTAAAGCTACAGCTGGGAAGCAATGAGTGGGATGTATGAACAGCTTCCAAGTGCAGCCGCTACCTAAGCAGATAGCCTGACTAATTACCCAACTAATAGCTTGTAAACTTGCTAAGCAGAACACATGTAGACTATATGGAATTAAATAATTTTGTTTGGCTTTACATATCAATAACAGAATAACACATGCCAACATTAACATAAGAGTTTTAAAGAATATATGAGAGTGATTTTGTTGCATTACCAATCCCCGGATGCTTTCCATATGTGTCTCATATAGGTAAGAAATTAGATAAGTAATGGGCCCCAGATGGATGGTCTACAGCTTACATAATGGCTCCGTGTTAATCACCTCTACAGGCTGGATGCAGAATAACTGTGTAAAGAGGAATCCCATATGGGTCCAAGATGTACTTAAACTGATTTTATTAAGGCCAATTTGAGACCCAGTAAGACCTGCTGGTGTTTAGTCAACCAAAGTAGATCTCCTATGAGAAGCCTGAGAAAAATCTGCTTGAAACTCACATACACAAGTTTGCTGAGAATGCTTGCAACAAATCAAATATCATGTGTCATATTTATGTATTAATTGATTTGAAAATACCAACAAAAAAAAAAAACCTGTCTTATTATAACTTGTGTAATCATGCTATGCAAATCTTAGCCTCACCAATGCCTAAAATCTATGTTCATCATCCTCAAAAGACACCAACCTGCTTGGGTTTGTAAAGGCCACGCTTGTCACAGTTGGGGAGGTAGAATTTGGTGAACTTCTCTCCTTGTTTCTCTTGGGATTTGGTAATCTTGTCCAAAGCAGTCACCAATTCCAGATGACAAGGACCCTAAATGGAAAAAGCAGCGGCGAACGGATTAATCAAAACATCATTATCACTTTTTCTCAAGCAGCAAGCACGGGGAGTTCCGATATCAAACTACAAATAAAACTTGAGGAAACATGAGTCTCGTTGCATCCCTCTAATTTCAAACAGCGCACCAGCTCCCCCTGGTGGTCACCGGTCATCTTTAAAAACCTCCAAAAAACTTTCATCCTCTCAAAAATCTACATTTTCACGCTAGCAACGTTTGTCTCACCTGCTCCACCAGTTTCCTGCGAATGGCGATGAGTTTGGCTTTCATGCTCTCCTGAGCCTCAGTCACAGCCCGCGGGTCAAAGGGGAGACCGGGGAGGTAGCTGGAGCCGGTGATGGCTGAGTTGTCCATCTCAGCGTCTGGCTCTCCCTGGTCTGGTGGAGGAAACAAGCAAATGAATGAATGAATGAATGAATGCATGCATGAATGAGAAAAGAGTCTGACTGGCTGGACTTAAATCACATATATGAGGAACTCGTCTGATTCCAGCGGTGCGGCTGCTGGATGTGTGACCGTGGACGTGGGAGGCCTACCTTGAGTCTGGGGCTCCGGGGTGGGCGCCGGCGCAGCGCTCTCCGTGCATACGGCCTGTCCGCGGGTGAGGGAATGCAGTGGCCGGGTGTCGCCGGGTCTCGGGGTGCATCTCAATCCGGAGCCGCACGGCGCCGTGTAGATCCCGCAGAGCTCCCCCGCCTTCAGGGCGCAGGCGAGGCAGCATCCGCAGCCGGGCTCCCGCAGCACCTCGGCACAGCCGGGCGCCACCGCCGGACACTGGCTCAGCCGTTCCGGGGTACACGGGGCGCATCGGATCGGTTCTGACCCCACCACCGGGGACCCCAGCGTCACCGTAACGAGAAGCGAGCACACAGCCACTGCCACAGCTACGTGCCTCAATCCACGCATAGCCAACATGTTCTGAGTATCAAATTGGAATTTGTAATAAAGAGCAGTTCAGAGAAAATTTGCAGATGAAAAGGCGCCGGACCTAATTCCCTCGATTGCTACTCTGTGCCTTTCGTGTGATTTTTGGAAGATGTCTAACTGTGCGTTGCGCGCAGCCGTATTTATAGCCGGTCGCTCTGTGAGTGTTTGACGCATCGGCGTTATGAATGATTTCTGAAAAGGTGTAATGATACGATGAGCTCTGATTGGCCCGTCCGTGTCCGGTCATGCCGCTCATTTGAATACAACAATCACGTCAATATTTATTTTGGAACAGGCGGTACTTGGCACGTATTGCTGACGACACCAGTGTTTGATGTTGCAATCAAGGACCCCCTCTTCCTCCCCACCCCCCATTCTCACGCGGGTGCTACCCCCAAACCGCCGCATTTTAAGAACAACATACAGGCATTAAAGTCAGTTTCAGCTTATTTCCATCACTTGAAAGGGGAATGTGTTGTAACTCTGGAGCTGAGCTGGTGATTACTTTAGTGCCTGATTTCTGCTCTCACACAAACGAGCCTCTATTTGTGACATTATTGTCTATTCATGCGAGTGTTTCTCCATTAATTGTCCTCAAAATAACGCCTTACACAACTTTGGGAAAAACTAATAGCCTAATGAGCTCAAATTACGCACGCCCACGCTGCGCGCAAAGAGCGTGGGTGCGCTGAGAACGAACTGGCCGCTCCAGTTTGACATGAGAAAGCATCCCGAGCACTGCGGTGGGACAATAAAGCCACGTTTCAGAAATAGCAGCGCGAATAAGGGTCGCGGTTTTTGCCAAGGGACGGGGCGACTCGGGACTTCGGTATGCGCGCACAAAAAAGTCGGGCTTTGGAGTTCTTCCAGGAGATGTCCCGCTGTAATTACCATTTTCCTGGGGTTAATAATAGACCGGAGCTCAGAATCGGGGCAGTCTGACATGACCACACACACGTCCCTCGCGTCGGCTTCCTCTGGTGGGGGCTGTGAGGGTCCCACGCTGGACAAACCTGACCTGCACGTTTTCACGGCTTGCTGCAAAGACGGCTTATGCACTGTCACTCCTGCCCAGAATGTGACAACGTTCCCCCCAGCCCCCATTTACAATCACCCTTCCATGGCATGCACGCTTCCGCTGCTTCACGCCCTCACCTGGGCCTCATGGCACATTTCAATTGACAGCCATCGTCTCACTTTCTGATGCAATGCAACGGAGTCCTCCTCTACATGCAACTGCCTAATGGGGTTGCATCATCTGACTGCTGGGGTTAACCGTCACTCTCACCGATGCCCAGATTCCGACCTCGCTGAGTCTCCGACTAAACGAGGCTTGAATATAATCTGGTGTTGCTAAGAACATTTTCTACCACCCATCCCATGACACATCCAGGGCTGGGTGGTTGAGAAGATGAGGTGTAATTTTATTTAATTGAATCATATTCTTTTATCAAGGTGACATGCGACAAAACTGCTGAATTTTAAGCTAAATATCGAGTCAACTCATCGATTTAATGACTAAAAGGTTTAAATATTAAAGGCAGTTCTGAGGTAAATGTGGGATCATAACCTGGATGTACTTACTAAGTTCTCCCGTGATGTATAGTACAAATTATAAAGCAGATATTGACTATACTCAAAACAATAATTACTCATAAATGTTATCTGTATTTTTTTGTTTTTTTTTTATTATACCTTTTAGTGAAGTAAGGGAGTTTCTAAAGGTAGTTGTAAAAAAAAATACAAGCTCTTTAATGAATATGTCTACTCTAGAAAAAACAAAAACTCAGGTATCATGCTAAACTGTCTTTTTAGAGATTTGTATCATGTCATAATGTTATTCGCTCATCAAAACCATACCTGAAGCGTTGCTTTAATGTTTTTATCATGCATGTTTGACAAATTCTTGAATTTCCATTGGCAGTCATTCAGGGTGCCTAAATGTTTGCTCTCACAAAGCCCCACCATTTTCCACATACCTCTTCCTTGGAACTGTGGTCTCCAGCAGGGCTTCGACCTCACAGAGCTCCCCTCCCCATGCGCCTTACCCACTAAGCTCCTTCAGACTAGTGGCAGCAGCAGTTAGCAAACACCTGGTGGAGCTGCACTCCTGCTGAGCTTATCAGACAAACTACTTCTCAGTCCAACACGCCTAAGAAGAGTTGTAAATGGCATAGCGGAGGAGCATTGTTGTGATAACATGAAAGAGTAGGAGCTTCTTAAAGAGACAGAGGCTATTTTAAAGGCTCAAATTATGAAGTTAAATAACTTATGTCATGTTAGATACAGCATTTTTTTTAAGGATTGGAGCTGGCATACTTATTTGGCACATAGTAAATTATAGAAGTTCACTATGTGCCTGGAAACTATGTAATTACATCCCTTTAAAAATGGCCTATTAAATTAATTATAAACAGTGTCTGCACTATTTGGAAGTCTGAGTGACAAAAATAGTCATAAATTTGGTCTCACACAAGAAACGCTTTAATCATTTATAATTTAAAAATGTCTATATTTTGTGCAGTCAAATTTCCACATAATCTTTTAAGTAGTCTATTATAGCTGTTCCCCAACAGTTTTTTAGGGGCATAGCAGCCTTTTTACAGATATTTATCAGGCTAATGGTATTTTGTGAAGTGTGTGTTTAGAAAATAAAGAGCGGGAAATGGAATAAAAATGAAGAAAAACAAGGGATTAGCATGTTTAGTTGATCAAAGTAATATTTTTCAGAAACAAGCTACATGCGCCTAAGACCTGAGAGAAGACGTGGGAGATGAATTTTCCTTCGGTTGGTCATCTCCTTTATACAATCCAATACCTTTTAGAGAATTACCATTTTAAGGCTAAAGTATGATTTTTTTGTTTTGTTTTGTTTGTCAGTCTAGACATTTTAATTAATATGCCCTCGTGATTCATGGATGATTTAAGCTGTTAGCGCTGCTGTTTCATATGCCATTGGTTTGAATACTGAACGGAAGGTTGCATGTTCAAAAGCTGCCCTTGGATGAGGGATTTCATTTATGCTTGGGTTTACTGTAATGTCTTGATGCTGCTCCATGACGACCCTGCTAATAGTGCTTATGTGAGGGTCATTGCTCATTGACTACACAGGTATGGTGTAAAGTTAATTGAATGTTTATATGTGGTTTTGAAACTAATTGAAAGTAATGTCTTGGAAGTAAAGCAGAAGATGACTAATAAATTTGAACTTGTTATTCAGATTTCCTGTTACATTTCAGCAAAACAACAGAAGTTTGATACTGATCAAACTGTGTTTAGTTTTTGTTTTCTTTCAGAAGCAACACATCCTGTGTTATTTCATCACAGAGGCAAATAATTCTGACATTATGTAACCTATCTTACTGATTAAATATTTTCTTTGCATTCTTTTCTTTGATGTTAAGTATAATAATTTGTTGCATACAAAAAATATTCACTTTGACCAAGTAAGTTTAAAACAAATCTGAAAAAAAAAACCCTTTAGTAAGTCAAGGAAAGCTTTGATCAAATTCTCTGTACTACATTACAAGAAACGGTTGCTGCTTGAAAGGAAGATTCAATTTGCAAAATGCAGGCCACACCTAAATAGTGAAGACAAAATGGAAAAGGTGGAAACGTTGACGATATTTGGCTGGAGTTCAAGACAGGTTTTCAGCTAAGTAGAACAAGTCTGAACCCCCTTTGGCAAGGTAAAAAAAAAAAAAAGAAAAGAATATTTGGAGGTGAAAAGGTAGTAAAGAAGGTGTGAGGATCCCATGAAGCTGTTGAATGAGATGCTTTAAAAACAGAGGCTGAAGTGGGAGGAGTTCAGGTATGATCTTTATCCCAAAACTGTATTATTTTACAAACGAATAAAGGTGACTGAAGTCAACAACAGCTCCATTATCACTTTTGGAGAGATCAAAGCTGAAAACTTGGGCTCTTTTGAAATGTCCTTACATCTTAAACATTTCTAGAAAAGTGGAAGACTCGTTTTAAAAACAAATAAAAAAAAAAAACAAAACCAAGAAGTACATTAAATGTACTGAAACAGTGCATGATGACAAGACTGCTCTCGTTGTTGCAACGCATTAAAGGACTTCCTGTTGGCTGAGAGTGAGTAAAAACAAACCACACTTGGACATCCTGTAGAACAAATTGTATAAGCTGTACATGAAAACACGTCACATGTTTAAATGGAGAATAGCTTTTCTTTTTTTTTTTCTTTTTCTTTTTTTTGGAGTTGTCACATCTCACTAAGCCAGAGCAGAGTCAAAGCTGCAGAGATTTATTTTTAAAAATTTGAGGAGAATGTGCAAAGTAAAGAGACAGAAGATGATAGATAACGTTTCTGTAAAGTAGTTTTAAACCATGCAAGTATAACAAGATAACGCACAGTAAATGATCATGTTAGTTAACATAAAACAAGGTGAACTTTTGTAGCTTTATAGACAAAAAAAAATTACATCTAATACAGTTTTTCAATTTTTCTCATATTTGTAAGCTATGTCCTTTCACCTATTGGTGCATGATGATCTTATTTATGAAAAGTCAGTCTGATTTGAAAAACAAAGTGATGAGCCATGAAGTTTTATATATGTATATATCAGTAACGTGCGGTGAGGTTCATTGCTGGTGAGGCACTGACTTATGACTTAGACACCATGCATGTTATTGGACCAACGGAAATTTCGCGCATGCATACAACGCTGGGGGCCAAAAAGACTAATCTTTTACATGTAATCCATAGCCGCGTTAACTCAGTGAAACCTAAAAATGTAGGTATTAATTTCGTGCTATGATCCACAGCAAAGTGATCTGTATTCACCAAGCTACGCAGACTCGTTGCCATAGCAACTGACAACAATGCCACTTCATGTTTTAGGATTTAACACCAAAAAACATTCAAGAATTTTGCACACAGAACAGAACATTTAGTCTGCTGTTGTGGTACGTTTTAGGCTTAATATTTTATGAATAAATAATTGCTATGGTAGATTAGCTACCGCTTCTACTTTACTGAATTATTTAAACATAAACCGTAGCCCACAAAACGCACATTTCATTAAAAAACTAAACAAAAACATCTTATTGCTGTCTTACCTTTACGTATCAATTAAATCCATGCACCGCTAATTCTGCACAAAAATATCCGTTCATCCAAAGCCAAGTCTATCCTCGGCATGTCTTTTTTACTCCGTTTGAGAATCATCAAACTGTCTCGAAGCAAAACTTTCAGCTCCGGTGTTGGTCTAACTTTAGTTATCATCTCCTAGTTCAATTTAGAAAACTGTTTAAGTGTAGAAAGGTAGTCTTTCATGTTGACGTCGGAAGAGATGAGAAAACAAATATATCGCTGTACTTTACTTATTTACTGTGTGGCTAGCTCCATGGCTAGCTCACTGTGTCTTACTCTGCAGTTGTGCAGTCACAATATCTGGGATCATGAGCGCCCCCAGCGGTGAGGCAAGAGAACTGCCTGCCTCACCTCGAGTGTTCTCTGCCGTCTCTGATCGCTTCTCCGCACACAAAACACGATACACATACAGTTAGTGACAAAAAACACTGTACATTATATACATAAACGAAATTATGGAAAATCAGTTCATATATTAAATGTTTCTTAGCCATTTTATTGCCGGTGTACAGACAGGAGGAGCATGCTCCCATAGAAATCAGCCAGTGCAATTAGCGAGAGGTTGCGCAATCCCAGGTGAGGTTCAGCTCGCTGCTGCCTCACCGGCTTCACTTCTCAGCAGCGGCGCAACTACACATCATTCAGGTGGATTCGAAAACGGAGATTGCGATCCAGCGATTTTGAAGAAAAAATAATCAGAATTGGTTAAGCTAAGTAAAAAAATAGATACTTTATAGTACAAACCACAGGGTGAAAATAGTAATATAAATGATTTTATTATTATTTTTCCATGATGTAGGCTCTGCCTCACCTGCCTCCCCTGACCGACTCTTTTGTGACTTTGAGTGAGGAAGCTTTGTATTTGGTTTCATGTCAATGAATCAAAAATATGTAAGAATGCTTTAAATGCATAAAGGCAGTTTGCATAAGATGAAATAATGACTTATCAGTTCAATCAATGGAGCTAGCCATACAGTAAACACTTATCAGTGTTGATTCAAATAAAATAAAGGTTGTACTAAATTGCAGTTATTACAAGCAGTCGTTCTCAAATACAGTTTCCGATTTGCTAATTTATGATAAATTGACGTTACTTTTAAAATGAAATATATATAATTTTTTGTTTCACTCCTGTAACAATACCCTCACCTGCTTTAAAGTTAGAGTAAAACCTTAAGCAATCTGCCTGTTGCAAAAAGCCTCTTTAAAAATAGGATGTATTTTTCCTCTGGCAGTGTTAATAATACATAGAAAAAAATAGGTGGAAACGACAAATTAATATTTGTTTTACATGCCCTTTAAGAATGAAAAACAGTAGCAAATCTTGATTTGTACGTGTATGGTGTGCAGCATTTGAATTTACCTGAAAATGTTTTGATGGATGCAGAACATATTTCTGCAGCAGTCACACTACACAATAATTAATACGCTTAGGTTTAGATTTTTAAAATGAATGTGTCAGCTATTAAAAAAATAAATATTATTGATTAAAATGATGGTTTTTAAAATCTATGTCATGCAAAAAAAAAAAAAAAAAAAAAGTTTGCTTTTGAAGCCACAAAGTAACACAACTGCATGTGTGTGGAAGGTCACATGCTTTGTTTTTTTCCACCTGGCTTTACTAGAGCTGGCTCTCCTGTTAAAAGGTTTCAGAATTTTGGTCTGAAAGTCAAAGGTTTTCCTCAACATGTTTCCCGATCCAAGCGCACCTTGTGTCCCCAGCTGAACTGTGATGTAAAGATGATGTGGTGGAGTGGTGGCTCGAGGTCAGATGATCATCTGCAGTCCTGCAGCTCTTCCAACCTAAATCCCTTAAAAATAACTTTTAAAGTCATCTGCTGCCGCGTAAAGTCAGCTTTGTGGTATGGCTGTGCCTGGCATGGCTGGAAAAACACAGCATGGGATCGTGTTTAATTAGCAGGTTGATGCAAAGAGGGAGAGACATGCAGCATTAAAACATGTGAAGTATTCACAGTGAAGGGCCACATGTCAGATTCTAGAGGCGGAGTGGTCAAATAAAGCCGAGTCATCCGAGGTCACGGACAGACCCACTTTCTCAAAAACATGTCCACACAGCGGGCTTCATCGCTACAAGCCGCCGCCGCTGGGTTTGTGTTTTTGGAAAAGCGTTGAAGGAGAGGGCCGCTCTCTCTCTCACCTCTTTCAGGTGTCACATGATAAGGAGATCAAACGGCGCTTGGCATTGAACGTCCCGGGAGTGGAATGTTTGTCTTTGACGTGAGCAGCAGGGAAAAACAGTCGCTGTTGTTTCAAGGGGTTCTCACACACGCAGTCAAATACAAATGGAGGTCTCCAGGATCCACGTGTGATGAGTCAAAGCTTCCCCTCGTCTTCAGGGTGTGAAGAGCCGGTAGCCGCGACAGGTGATCGGAGGAAAACAGAGTTGTTTTGAACATCCCCTCAGAACAGAATCTGCATCCGTGTGAAACCATGTTTGTTGTGTGAGCAGCACGGTAACGCGGCTCTGCAGGCCGTTTTCATTCTTTAAATCTCTTGTCTGATTGTTGAAATTCTCCCTGCAGTTACAAGGATGGACTGTTTTCCGCTGAAGGAATCTGTCACTTTTGAACATGACAGGAGCCACTGTAATGTTCAAAACATATTTGACATATTTATGTCATCATTTTAGAAGTTTTCAAGGTTCTGATAGTACAGTGCTTTGGGGAAATATTGTAATTTATTAGGCATTTTTGTGGTAGACCAACACAGCACATATGTGTGAAACAGAAGAAAATGATGGCTTTCCAACTTTATTTTATAAATACTTTGTACAATTCAAAAGTTTTAGATACAGTTACAGTTCCAAACCACTGGTTTGTTTTTCAATCAACGTGGCACTGAAATCTATGTCTATTCATCTTTTGAGCATGTCTCAAGGTCAGTTGGACTTGAAGTACTTAAGTCTGGACTTTGACTAGGTCGTTCAACTGTGACGAGCATCTCTGTGTCTGCTGAAGAAAAGCATCCCCACAATATGATTCTGTCCCCGCCTTATTTCACCATTGTTTCCACAAATGACTTTCTTCTACACAAAATATACAGGGCCCTCAACTTGACCTATGGAAAGTGAACTTATTGTTGCTTCTTTCTTGATGTTCTTCCATAAAAATCAGAATTGTAGCAAGTATGAATAGTAATTATTCTGACAATAGATTCTCCCACCTGAGCTGTAGATCTTTACAGCTCCTCTGAAGCAACCATTCTCAGCTCGACTCTTTTTTCTAGTTAATGTTCTCCATGTCCAGCCTTCAGATAAGTTTAGATAATATTACAGTTGTGCCATACTTCCTTTTTTAAGACATGAGCTGAACACTGCTCTGTGAATATTAACTTATAATTTAATCTGCTTTAAACTTCTCTTTATGGTTCTGTTTGCTTGCTAAAGTTCCTCTGAGTTCTTCACAGAGAGGCCATATTTAAAAAGATTAAGGAACAGACTATTGGACTCTTTATAAAGGGTCGCCGGTGCCTATCTCCAGCTAACGTTCTGGGTGAGAGGTGGGGTTGCCAGTCTGTCGCAGGGCAACACAGAGACACACAGGACACACAATCATGCACACACACTCACACCTAGGGGCAATTTAGACAGGCCAATTAACCTGACAGTCATGTTTTTGGACTGTGGGGGGAAGCTGGAGTACCTGGAGAAAACCCACGCATGCACAGGGAGAACATGCAAACTCCATGCAGAAAGACTGGGGTCGGGAATTGAACCCAGAACCTTCTTGCTGAAAGGCAACAACTCTACCAACTGCGCCACTGTGCAGCCCCAAATGCATCATACTTTTCTGAATTTTATTTGCAAAACAAGAACCCTCTTTTCACTTTCTCTCTAGTTTACTTCCCTGCAGGTCCTATTCTGTAGGTCTGTCACATGAAATCCCAATTGCTCAGAGGTTTGTGGTTTTAAGGAACAATATGGAAAAAAATGTAGTTACGACTAGTTTGCAATATCCCGGATCAGTCCTTTTTATACTTCACATAGGAAGAGAACAAAGAATAACTAAAGCCATAACCATTTAGCTCTTAACAATAAGAAATTAAATAAAACCAATGAAATACAAGCATTGTGCTGCTAAAATAGATTTTAGAAAATGTTTTTAGTTTGTGTCTATCTACACATCAATCAGGGGTTCGACAAAGCAACTTATAATTTCCTTTGCTCTTAAAATAATCTTAGTAGATCTCCTGCACTTTATTGATTTTCTTCTTTGTTTATTGAAATCCAGAGAGATAGAGCACTAAGCTGTTAAATACAGGAATAGTTAGACTTTTTTTAAGCTAGTTTCTGCAAAGTAACTATTAGTTTTCAATGTTAGTAACTATAGTTGACGTAGGCCCACCCTTTTTTTTATTCAATCTTAATAATTTTTCAGTTAAAAACATTTTTTTGTCCATGTTACTTTCTGGAGATGTGATTAGACAGTAAAAGACTATCTGTTCAGCTACAGCTGTTGAGTCTGAGTTTTAGATGTTATTATTTTAAATACATTTTTAAAAATGTGGAAAAATGTTGTATTTAGAAGTGCATAAATCATCCCTATCTTGGGCAACACTCTAAGGAAAATCTCCAACACTTGCTGGACGGACCCAAAAGTTGTGTATTTATCATACTTCAGAGGTATGTTATCTCCACCTCCAGGTCATATATTTTCGATGAAATTTACTCAGTAAATGTCACTTTCACTCTTCTTCCTGTTAAACTTCAGTGATGCAGCCCATTATTTTAATGTTTCATAGTTTTCTTGAATTGAATTGAGCTGAATTAAGTGATCAAATAAAAAAATAAAGAAAACTGGCTGGTTGCATGATTTTGCAAAGAAAAAAAATAATGACAATGGATAATTTGTGTATATACTTGTAGAGCCGGTCATATGAGCTAAGAAATCTCCATTGCAAAGTGAGTGAGTGACAGTTTTCACAGTTTTGTAACAGTTTTGTAATTTTAACTCATCAAGATTTTTTTTTTATGTAGTCACTTTATTCTTTATGCTGTGTTATGCATTGTTTTCAGTGAGTTCATTGGTGTTATGCAGCTCAGCTCGACTGTACACAGTGGTCCCACGTGGCCTTGTCTCCAGTTCAGAGAAGTGGCACAGAGCAGATTTGTTTTTGGACGACATGTATTATTTGGATCTCAACCCAGCGAACAACCCGTCAATGGGACCGGTTGGGTTGTTTTCACTATCTGACCCTTTCTCTCTCTCTCTCTTTATTGGTGCAAATCTGGTTTTTGGGATTGGACCACTCTGTTCTGGGACATGTCTGTGGCGGGGCCTGTTTAATCGGCGTCCTCTCCCATGGCTGAGAATCAGCAGTCAGGAATGTGATCTGAGTGGGCACAATGACGCTTATCCTCCCCAACAAAGTTTTTTTTTTCTTCTTCTCCTCCTCACAAGATTTCCTTAATCGGATAATTCCTGTCTTATTGAACAAGGAGCGCAGATCATGGGCCGAGCTCTGGGAGAAAAACACTGGAGGAGAACTGAGGTCATTTATGACGGAGGAGTCTTGGACTGCTCTCACAGCTTTACAGTTCTGAATGGAGGGAGAGGTTTATTCATTAGGACCCCAAAAATCTTGGCATGCTGCAGGATGGTCCACGTGTGTGAGTGTTTTTCCGTGTGTTTCCAAATGAGTGTGTATGTTTGCAAGTTTGTGATTGTACATTTGTGTGTGGGAAACCCAGGAAATCCAGTCTCCCATGCGCCAGCATCCATTGTGTTTGGTTTCCTCCTCTCTCTGTCCTTCTGAGTGACTGTGTGTGTGTGTGTGTGTTTAGCTGCAGAGCTTTCCTCTCTCGCTGCGGCTCTAATGAGACAGAGGAGGAAGTCCAAGCAGGAGGATTGCACTTGGCAGTGTTAACTCGAAACACTCTCATGAATGGGTCAGAGGATCTGTGTTGGTAGGATTATTATGTTCTAGAAGAAAATAAAAAAAAAAAAATGGTGCTTTCATCCAAACCGTTTCTTCAGACACGCTTCTCCCTCCCCCTCTCCCTCCATCCGTTTGCAGATCCTTTCTTCATTCACAACAGAACAATCTGTCCAGAACACGCACATCAAAGAATCCAGCACAGTAAATAAAGACTGGGAGATCATATGCAGAGAGGGAGAGCCGTGGAATAAACCCAGACGCCACCCTTTGTGATGTTGACTGGATTGACTCGCTGTGGTTCCACTTCGCCTCACTTTCAACTTTATTGTTTTCCGGGAGGAACGGATAAATATGCACAGCATGCTGCAGTAGGTTTCACAAAGTAAAATTTTAAATATGTCTCAAACACAACACTGTGCAAACATCTTGACTTGTTACATTTTACTGGATTTCTACAGGCTTCCGCACTGTTTAGCAAAAATAAGTGCGTACATTTTATGTAGGTTGCCCTTTTGACATTAAAAATATCTCAAAGTGCTTCACAATGTAGTATAAAATAAAATGAAACAGAGGTGAGCACAAGATGGCATGAACAAAATGAAGAAGAAAAAAAACAACTGAAGAGGTAAGAAAAGTGGATGTAATGTTGGATGGCTAAAAATACCGCAATGAAAATAAACTACAGAGTAACAACTTAGTGCCATGACCATTATGGGAAGGCCGGTTTGAAAGGATCCCTTTTAAACTGCTTTTAAAAAGACACCACAAAGTAATCTGATGTCACTGAGTTTCCCAAAAACCACAAGAAACTTGCAAACGAAGTGACCTTTCTGTAACAGCTGCAGAGATACAGAAGCAACTTTATGCCAGGGAAAATCCCTGATGGATGCCTCTAGGCTTCAAGGCAAGTGTGCATATTCCTGAGTCATCCGGTCGGAGTCAGAGACGTTGACTAAAATTGCTTCTTACCTCATATATGCAAAACTACAAGTCATTCGTGTTGTCACTAGTTTTCATTTTAACTGCCAGATTTTTTCAGGCTCTTTCAAGATATTTCAAGTTTTTCTTTAGGCTTTAATTGTTTTCAAAATTTTAACCATCAGTTAATTTGAACCAACTTGGAACCTATTATCTTTTATAATTAAAAGATAATAGGTTTCAAGAGGAAACGTATTGTCCTGATAGAGAAGAGAGCACATTCTGACCCCAAAAGCATAGAAAAAGAAGCCCAGAAATAAATGTGTCAAGCACATGCAACAAAGACCTTAATAATGTGCGCGATGAAGGATTTCTCTTCATGATCAGGAAGTTATGTGACATCATGTAATAAAACACAAACATAACGGACACATCTTTTGGAAACACATACTTTCTTTTCATGTTTGTACAGTCCTTGATGAGGTTATTTGTACAATTATGAGTCCGAGGATTAACATTTTTGTTTCACAACTCTGTTTTCCCACAGGATTTGTCAGCTTTCCACAGGTCATTGTGATCCATTGTCTTTCCAGGTTATTGTGACATTTGCTGCATGTTTTAAGGTGTTTTCCGCCAGCGCTTCATATTCCATTACAGTGATCAGAGGAGACCAAACAAGCGGTAGCAGCACAGTTTAGGTTCGAGAAGGTCACTACAGCTCTTACACAACACGGAGTTCACTGACCTGCTGTGTATCTGCACAGTCTGTCGTGTGGAAAACATTCGCATTTGAGAACAACATACTTGCGGTGGGGAAATTCTTGATGAGAAACAGTCAGGATGGAGGATGTTGTTTTCCCCTCTTTTTAATCACAAATGAGCAGGTGGGCTTTGTGCTGGACGGGAACAACTTTGTGAGAAAAAAAAAACTTTGTTGAAAGAACTTTTCAAATTGCATAGTGAAGAGCTGGCCTACAATGTGTTTAAAGCTAATGTTCTCTTATGTGATAAAATAATTTCTTCACTTTCAGCCATTTTCTATACAGCATGCCTCAGCAATTTTTTTCTGGGATTGCACTTATTGTCACAAAACTCAATTTTATATCACAGCTGAGGAAACAATAGATACAGAAATGTCGTATATTACAATACTCCCTTTAAGAACTTGGAAGAAATGCCTCATAGCTTCACTAGTGATCAGAATGTCAAAGTTTTATTTTTCTGGGACCAATACAAATAGTTTACCAGAACTATCCAGAGTATAACAGGATATCTTGTTGTTGCTGTTATTTTGTTTAGTTAAATAACTAAAAAGGAGATTGATGGTAGAATAGGGAGAAAAGTTTTGAAAATCTTGCTATTCATAAACTTTGTCTCTGTTTTAAAAGTGTCAGGTTTAATAGATTCTAAGTGAGTGACAAGATGAAATGAAACTGTTTGCAAATTCAATAAAAATGGAAAAACCTCTGCATCTAAGCTGTGCCACAAAAGTTGCCACTTTATATATATATATACTACAGTCTGATTTACTTTAGTAATGACTTACAAAACAGATCACAAAGCAATATTACAGTTTTTTACCGTTTTAAAGATTCAAAGAACTGGGCCATATTCATGATTTTCATGAGCAAAATATTGTTGTGCTTGTGCTGCTAATGCAACACGTATTAATGCTGAGGAACTTCTCTGACGTAAATCACTTGAAAATACATTCCAGCTGATCTGGACAAACAAAAATACAAGAAAATGGAACATTTACATTTCACCAGATGCTTTCGGGGGGAAGGGTTGTGTTTGTCCTCCCACGCTGTAGTTTCCTAGCAGAGTTTACAGTAAGGGATGACACACAGGGGCATTGAGCAAGCATTCAGAAGAGGGTCGTTAATCCTGCAAAGCGCACTGGCCTACTGCTATCCTCTCTCTCTGCAGCGTGATGCAGGTGGCTGTTCCGCTGCACCACAGCTGCAGAAGAGGCCCGAAAAGGCCCATTTCCTCCTCTTATCTCAGAGTGTGCGAATGTTTACGCTGGCACGTCTGAGTCAGACATGCTTGATTGTATCTAACAGTCCAGCAAGTGGTAAACACTCGCATGCGTGCGCACATACACACACACATTTTTTATTTATTTTTTTTCAGATATCAGCAAATGGACTTTTGACATCCTCTGTGGTGATTGCACACAATCACCGCAGAATCACAAAGCTAAAAGACGAAAGAGCGAGGAGGAAGGGTTCACTGGTTTATCATTTGCCAGCTGGAAAACACAACCTTGATGTTTACATGTTGGGGCATAAACTTGTTTTGTTGCCATGACAACTGTCATTCAGGATGCTGAGCATGCCACACCAGAGGCCAAGTACGCACACACACTTTTTACACTGCTGATGAATGTTTGGAGGTCAGTTCTTCCTGCAGAAGGACTTGAAACATCCTTTTGCTCTCAGAAATGGACATGAGGATAAGACCCCAATGTTGTTTTGTTTTTCTCTGTCCCCTAACAAGGAAAACAAGGCATGAGAACCGGGAGAAAAAGAAACTCCCCTGAACATGATCCATCGAGGCCCTGGACTCTTTCAGAAGATAGGAATGTGAAAAATTCCCCCTCAGGACAATCTTAAAAATAATTACTGCATATTTCAACCTTCGAAATACGTCACAGAGATACGTTAGTTTCAAAACATAAAAACACAACACACGCCTACAGGTAAGTCTATTATCTCCAGAATGAAACGTAAAAAATGGATAGCAACGAGGCGTTATTGTAAATTTGGACCGTTTGTAGAACTATCATTCTGCAGCGATTATTTCTAGTTACTTTCTCTGTCACTGTAGAAATCTCTCACATTGCTAGAGAGATAAATGATCTCCTGTATTTTTTCTTACACTTCTTCTAATAACTTGGGTTTTCAAACATTTGTTTCTGCAAAGTTCTCTGAAGTTCCTAACATAGTATTCAAATAAAGTTGAAGTCTTGACTTTGACTGGGTCGCTGAAGAATTTTTATTCTTTTCTCTTTCAGACATTATTTTACAGGTTTCCGCTGTCAGACAGATGCCCTCACATTTGGCTCTATAAGCTGAATGGCAAATATTCATCTGTTGTACAAAGCATACCAAAGTCCTGGCAGAAAAGCACAAGGCACTACCTCTCCGCCACTGTACTCGACACTTGGAATGCATTGTTATAGGGCATTAAATTGAAATAAATACACAGAGACCGTTATTGTGGGTCTCTTTGCTTCTGCATTAGTTTTCACCTTCTATGCTCTGGCAGTGTCTTCGCAGGTTTGCAGTTGTGCCGTTCCCTTTGAATTTTACGTGATGGACTGAGCAGTGATCTATAAGATATTCAATGCTTGGTTTGTTGTTTTCTAGCCAAGAACTGCTTAAACCTCTCCTCCAGGCCTGCCTGCTATGTTTATTCACTAATGTCCACTTACAAACGTCTGGGTTTTTCACAGAACAGCTGTTTTTAAACTGAGATCAAAATACACAATGGTGGACTGTATTTACTAACAATATGACTTCATAAGAAAAATAGGGCTGATGCACCCACACTTGAATTTTTATTACTCATATAACATTTCAAAAAACCTTTATGCCTTTCATTTCAGCGTAACAAAATGTTGCAAGTTCAGAGGTTGTGAATTTTTATTTTTTTTTACAATAATACCATCCATTCATGCCAGCCAGTCATTATATTTGCATTATCACTGTGAAAGCAACATCGAGCGGACACTGACCTCCGTGTTTACCTTACATCGGCTACTTGTTTTTTTTCTGACTTTACGTAAGGCTGAACAATGTTCGATAGCCTCTCTGTGGGTAAAAATGAGCACAGGTGTGTTCGTACTGCAGGAGACAACAACCCTGCTGGCTTTATTTTTATAATACGTCAATAATCTCGCAGTGCAAACACTTAGTATAAAATATCATCTTTAACAAAATGTACATTCACATAAAACATTTCCATAAATACATCTTCAACAAAAGGAACCTGACAAATATCAAATAATTTAGAATATATCTCAGAAATAGACAATATCAGCAGGTAATACCTACATATAACAACTAAAACCCGTATCATACAGTATGAAAATATCCAATTTACAGGAAAAATATTATGCACACATAATTTCCAATAACTTTCCATCAACATTTTTAAAGCAACTTTATAAAAATCCTCATTTCAAAGCTCAAAGAAAGCATCTGAGATACTAGATATTTAATCTATGTTAAAGATAAGTACAACACCTTTGTCATTTAAATGCTCCAAAATTGACACTTGCCATTGTTTTTAGTTTAAAAAAAAACTGTCCAGGAACATTAAAAATAGTAAAAATACAGGCATTCAACACAAAAAAAAAAGATCCCACGAGAACCGTAGCCACACGCATTCAGTTGTGCTACAGCTCGACACGAAAAGTTTGATATGTTTATGAAAATAGGTTGGCACGTTTGAAAGAAACAGCTACCTGTTTTAAAACAGCAAAAGCAGGGAGGAGGTTCAGAAGGAGGAGGAACCCCCTCGTTCCCCCCGCCATTCAAAACCGATCTGCTTCGGCCCTGGTGTCCATCTATCCTGAAATAGATCCTCATTAAGATTCACACACCAAGCTTATAAAGAAGAAGTGTCAAAAAAGCACCTTACATTCAAGAGGAACCGCTACTGTTAGCGCATGCATGAGGACGACATTAAAAAAAGAGCCTCCGCGTGTGTGCTGCTTGGCCTGCATCCGTGTTTCATCAAAGCATGCATGTATGAGCCGCAGGCTTGCAGGCATTGCATGCAAAAACTGATTACAGGAGAGTTAATGGCTGTGGTAAGCCGTACTGTGAGTGCTATACTATAAAATAAATCATCTGGGTTTGCATGACGAAGCCAGAACCAGAGGTTTGGGTGTCTCCTCATAAACGCACACATTTTCTTTTCTCAACCGAGACGGTTTTGAGTTGAATAAAAATAGCAGAATAGAACATTTTAACAGGAGTATAAATGTCTTCATAAACAGAAAAAAAGGTTTTCTTTAAAAAAATTTTTTAAAAAAAGAAAAAATTCAGAGAGAAAGAGGGAATCACACCAAACTGAAACAAAAGTTCTCTAAGTCATGCTTCAACTCCACAGAGATAAAGACCAGTGTGGCTAGCTATGCACACTCTATTAGCTACAAACACTATCAGGTCAACTTAGGACCCAGCAGGCTACAGCATGCAAAGAGTGAACGCGCTGAGATAAGAGACAAACTGCTTTATTGCTACACTTTGACGAGGAAGAGTCTGGAAGTCAAGCATCACAGGGAAACGGACGGCAAACGCGACTGAAATGCAGCAGTGGCATCATGCACTTAGAGAAATTTTCTTTAAAAAAAAAAGTTACGTGTGCCGTCAGAGGGTTTTAGTAAGGTGAACGGCATCCCCGACCCGTAACTGCCTTAAGGCAATGCCTTGTCTTGTTTTTTGTTAGTTTATTTATTTATTTTTTTTGGCAAGATTATTCCATTACCTGCCTGCACTGATCAAACATTTGGCTTTAAAAATACTCTGACAGCAATAACCCTGTTAACAATTCATCTTCACTCAGCTTCAAAAACCCAGAAATCAACTAAAAGGCAACAAAAACGAGCCATAGACATTTGTAAGAACTGACTGCTAAGGCAACAGCACTGATGTCTTATGTACACTCTAATAAAATGGTCAGTTTAAAGGAATTCCCAGGTGTTGGTTGTTGTGAGAGGCTTGCATGCTACACCGTCAGTTGTGGTAAAAGGTTTTGGCAGATCCCAGAGACTTCCTTGGCCTTGGGTTGATGATGAAGCAACGTGGCTAAAGCATCCCCCCACATCCTGATTGAGACAACCTGCTTGAACGGGGAGGGGAGAGTCCAATCGAGGCGTCAGACCGTCCCACGGAAAAACCAGACTTGAGTCCAGGCCTCCTGCTGAAGAATCAGCATCCGTTGCCTTCCTGTGCTCCAGAAACACAACAACAAAGAGCGGAGACGAGCTTTTCTCTGCTACAGCGATTCTTTAACCCACCTCCATTCTTATTTTTTTTTTGTTTCCCAAATTCTCTGTGGGAGTGCATGCATCACACCATTGCTGCAGAAGCAGATGGCAGGTATCTGGTGGTGCTGGTGGAGGTGGTTGGTTTGGGCACGCCCGGGCTCGGGGTCCTGCTGTTGGAGTAGCTGGTCACTGTGGGTGCGGGGCTTAGCCTGGTGCAAACACTGCCATGGGTGAAGGCGCTCGACCGGCGCTCGCTGTTAATGTGCTGCAGGCTCTGAGAGGGCCTGCTCCCTTTCCTGCGGCCCTCCAAAAAGTATGTCAGCATCTGGCCCTTGCCCTTCACACTGACCTGACCACGACACACAAAGTTGTAGTAGTCGGTAATGAGGCGGTAGACGTCCTCTGTCACCTGGAGGGACAAAAAAGAGGACTAATATTAGTTGGAACCAGCATTTTAAATAGTTAAATGTTCATCTACATTGCCTATTAAATACACGGTAACATAACATTATTACTACCTGCCTAATACTGTGTTGTCCTCCTTTTGTCATCAGAACAGCCCTGATCGGAGGACCCATAGATGAGACTGGATCCATTAATAATGTTTTTTTAAGTGTCTTATCCAGCCATGTATATATGTATGTAATCACATAAACGTAATGCTATTTCAGATTTTTTACAATTTTTATTACAATAAACATTCTTTTCATTTTACTCTATGCCCAAAACCATGAGACTTTGGCATATAAGCCTTACAAATGAGTTGATGTTAATGGCTCTATTCTGAAAGTGTCCTCAAGAAAGTCATTTGTGCTTTAAAAAAAAAACAACAAGAAAATGGGACAAAAGCTTTTTTCCAAAATGTACTTATTTTTGTTGATCTTTTCAGTTAGCTGATTTTATACAAACCCACATTTATTTATTTAAAAAGTTTTTAAGGGGCCTAATGGAATATTCTAAATTTAAATGTTATGTTTTCATTAGACGTAAATGGAAAATTATTATAATTAACAGAAATAAAGGCTTTCAGACATTCATCTGTGCATACTTAACCTGCATATTTCACTTAGTGATAAAGTTCCTACCATAAATTGGATTTTCAATGATAATCAAATTATTTTAATGTGCCTATATATGTATATATTATATACATTCAGTGGCAGACTGTCAGGGCTGCAAAAACAGGCCCTGTGCAAAAACACATTATTTTTCAAAAATTCATATTTCATATATAATGAAATAAGAAATAAAGTCTCAAAACTAAAACATTTTCTATACATTGTTTTCAGTTTTTGACAATTATAAAGACTGTTAAAAATGCACAAATCAAATTCTGCCCATCCTGTTCAAGGTCAACAATCTGAAAAACTGTCCAAAGCATGAACAGAATGGATACATTTAGTTTAATAAAGCCTTCAGAAAACTATTGATAAAAAACAAGCCATTTAAAGGATTACAAGAAAGTCTGGCTG
Source organism: Poecilia reticulata (assembly GCF_904066995.2). Taxonomy (NCBI): domain Eukaryota; kingdom Metazoa; phylum Chordata; class Actinopteri; order Cyprinodontiformes; family Poeciliidae; genus Poecilia; species Poecilia reticulata. The sequence continues at coordinate 11,230,498 of NC_088833.1, read as the reverse complement.
CTTAGAAACAAAATATAGGTTTGTGTATGAAACTGCACCAATATTTTATGTCAACACTGAAAATAATACATACCAAAACAATTATCTCGAAAATTCCACCAAAACACCAAACAAACACTACACAGAAGGTTCACTAGTTAATAACAACTTTCCTAGAGCTACGGCTGGTCGCTAAAGCAAAAGCATGACTACTGCTTCTTAAAAAAACACTTAAGATTAGGTGAAAACATCACAGGGTGCATGCGGGAATTAGCAACACAACAGAGGCCCTTTTCAGAAATCCACTTGTTTTTACAAATCTGATGACGTCTGTGTGACTACTAAGAAAGCTGCATGGTGCTCTGCCTAAACAATCTCAACAACATGTTTAATGAGGGAAAACAAACTGTTTACATCTACACTTTGCCATTGCAGACAGAGTAGCTGTTGCTTGTAGAGTGATACTTGTTTTTTTGGACAGCTCCAACAGGTTATACAAATAGAGGCCTTGCAGGTCTTTGTTTGCAGAGATGAAAGAAAATCCTTCACAGGAAACAGTAAATCTCTATGATTTTTGTAATAATCTTAAGCACAGAGAAGAGAAATGTTTATATCCTGTCCAAGATTCATGTGTGTTATGTAACAGCAATGCTTTAAAACCAGTAAATTATTATTAATAAACTTATTAATTCCGCACAATGAATCATTTTTTCACTCCCTCTTACATGGTTTCTTTTATCGGAAATGTATCACTATGCAGGTGTGGAACAACCTAGTAAAATTCTTCAGTTTGTCTTCCATTGTTGCACAGTCTTAGACCATTTATAAACTACAAATAAGTACAATTTCTGGTTTGTTCATGCTGATGTTGGCTCTATCTGAGTTGTTTGTGCAATTCATACTAAATTAAATGTGTTGGGACGATTTGTTGAAGTGCTCATCATCAGTGACCTCAGAATTATCTCATGTTTAGAGGAAAGATAAATAAAGATAACAGAGGGCAATTATTAGCCAGTTATAAAGAGGTCATTTTGAGTTTTAGTGAAACTTAAAACACACTAAATCAGAAGTGCTTGCATGCGATATTTGGTTGGTTACTACATCTCACATCTGCTGCATAGCAATGACAGATTTGTCCAGTTGGATGGCCTCAACATTCCTCACTGCACACACCTGATGGATGTTTTTAGTGACCGAGATGCAAAAACTGCTGGAAGAAAATCGTAGAAACGTTGTGTAACAGTAAAGAAAGAAAAGCACCTGATGAATTTGTATTAAGGTAAGGTAATTTTATTTATATAGCACATTTTCAGCAAAAAAGGCAATTCAAAGTGCTTTACATGAGCTAACTATAATCAATATCATTGTTGTATTTTGCCTGTTTACTGATAGGGTGCATTTACCATCTTAAACCACCTTTGATAAAAAAAAAAGGCCTGGTGGTGTGATTTTTTTGTGTGCTAAAATATAAATATAAAAACATATATAATTTTTTTATTTAAAAGTTTTAAAGCTTAGGCTGCACAGTGGCGCAGTTGGTAGAGCTGTTGCCTTGCAGCAAGAAGGTTCTGGGTTCGATTCCCGGCCCCGGTCTTTCTGCATGGAGTTTGCATGTTCTCCCTGTGCATGCGTGGGTTTTCTCCAGGTACTCCGGCTTCCTCCCACAGTCCAAAAACATGACTGTTAGGTTAATTGGCCTCTCCAAATTGCCCCTAGGTGTGAGTGTGTGTGCATGGTTGTTTGTCCTGTGTGTCTCTGTGTTGCCCTGCGACAGACTGGCAACCTGTCCAGGGTGACCCCGCCTCTCGCCCGGTACGCTAGCTGGAGATAGGCACCAGCAACCCTCTCGACCCCACTAAGGGACAAGGGTGTAAGAAAATGAATGGATGGATGGATGGAGTTTTAAAGCTTTATATGATAAACAACTTTTGTCATAGAAAAATCAATTAAAAATCATGGATTCATCTCTGATGCTTATCTTTTTTAGGAAAGCATCAAGTTAGTCCAAGTAATTTTCTGCAGGCCCAGTGTAGCATGTTGCAGTTAAAATGCTGCAGCAGTAGTTTAAGTCTCATACCTGTATTTTTCCTTGGACTCCCGTACTGTCCATCCTGCTGGCTACGTTGACTGTGTTTCCCCAGATGTCGTACTGAGGCCTCCGGGCTCCAATAACTCCTGCCACCACAGGGCCAACGTTGATTCCTGGTGTAGACATAGTGAACAAAGCCCCCATAATCACATACAAACTTAATGTTATTTCAGTTTTTTTTTTTTTTTTTACCATGTGACTTTGATGTATAAGCCTTATAAATGAGTTGATCTTAATGGATCTACAGTTCTGGAAATGCCCTCCAAGAAAATAATCTGTGCTTATTTTTTTAAAAGAAAATCTGACAAAAGTTTTTCCAAAATTAACTTTTTTTTTTTTTTACTTATACAATTAAAAATAATAAATGTTCCCCCTGTAATCAGTACCTGGAAGTTAAGTGAAATTTACAGCAGGTTGCAAATCTAATTTATTGAAAGTCCAACATTAAGGCACCACCTCTAGTAAGCAAAATCAACACACACAAAATCAACTTTTTTCCATGGCCACCCCAGTCCCAAGACCAGAAGCCAATATAAAACCTGTAGAGTAAGGTAAAGGGAAGAGAGCATATGAGGCTGATACTGCCACAATGGTTAAATACCCAAGTCCTTGTACACTCCAACTTTAGGAAATATGACACAGAAATAAGAGTAGCTTGAAGGTAAACTGTGTTTTTTTTTCTTCAAAGTTTTAACAGCAGAGGTGTCAGTAACAACCAAATTAGCAAAAACATGTGGCAGCTTTAATTCACAATCAATAAATGTGATAGAAAAGATCCGGCTTTTCTAGATCTTTCACAGAGAGATTATGCATCTTTACCACAGGTGTCGGTGAGTGTGGAGGGAGCTGTATGTAGAGAAAGGGGTCTCACACTGCATTCCTCCGTTAATGAGCTAACAATGGAGCCAGATGTGCTGCAGCAGAGCAACACCTATTAGTTACAGGACTCTGGCCTTCAAAGAATGCAGATTGAGACCACTAGTCTAGAGTGAGTAAATGTTAAAATCCCATGAGTTGTCAAAGTATCCTCTTGAAAAGCCACCTCCTGATTTTTAATTAAAGGCCGCTTACCCTCAGAAGAAACAACTTTTTTTTTTTTTATAAATGTGGTATCACTTAAAACAAAAGCTCAAAGGTGATGCTAGTTTGTTCCAAAAGAGTCATGGATGAAAACTTTCCAATCTGACATTTAGTAGTGCTTCATAAAAGTCTTCCTCCCTAATGGACCCAGTAAAGGTACACGCCATGATCCACTCTATTTACAGTTTTCGGATGGAAAGCATGAAATATGTTTCTTCCAACTAGAACACTGTGGTGTCATGTCGTAACAAATGAAGGGAAGTGTTTTTTCTTGGTTCATGTTAATGCCAGAAACATGAAGTTTGTTCAACTGCCAACTAAACTAAGCAAATAAAACAGCCTGACTCGGCAGACAGGATAGCTCTATGTACACCAGCGTATACTGGGATTAAACAAAACTCTCCACAGGATACGGAACACAATGGACCCAAGAACTTCAGCTGACAGGCTTCCTGGAGGTGATGCTCTGTTTTGTGATGTATTTTCCTGGCAAATTTACTGGAATGGGCCTCCCCCAAGGTTAAAAGGTCTTTAATGTTTGGACCACTCAGAGAGAGAGTCTGGCTCTTTACTCACCTACTCTCAGGACAAAGTCATTGTAGGACTGGTAGTTGATGGCATCCAGAACATCAAACATCTCAATGGCAAAGTCTGACACTGTGCATAAGTGTGAGGTGATGGACTTTTTAGTCTAAAACAAACAAACAAACAAGCAAAAAAACACAAGTGAAAAGGACAAATTAGTGTGAAACATGAAAAGAAAATACATAAAAAAAGTCTATGTTCAGCAGAACTTGTCTTTAAAAATAACCAAACAGACTTAAAGAATCTGACAGAAGAGTCATCTTTCAGCTGGTACTATAAGTGAAATATTACGTCTAACTTTTATTCACTGATTTTGTAAAGCCTGAAACTGATTTTAGCTGATTGAGATTTCTGCTTAAGAACATAACAACTGAGCAAAATAAATAAAATGAGATGTTATCTCAGTATTGGATTTTGCTGTACAACTGCATTAAGAATGTATATCAACCTCCTTTTATGTAATACTAACTGGATTAGTTGTGTAAAAATTCAGAAATGCTACAACAGAGCACCCTCCAAACAGCAACTATAGCTTGAGATTCCTTTAATCTCTGCAGGCATTTCAGAAAGGTCTCCTTTGTCTGTCATCTTTAGCTTAGGTTAAGAAAGCTACAGGAATGAGGAATGTACTAATGCCACAGAGATCAGCAATCCCTCACTTTTTACGTGCTGGTGCTATTAACAAACAAGGCACCTGAAACACATTGGATCTCTACATAATGAAGTCAGATACTGTGCTAACATTCACAGACACAAAATCTAATCCTGATCTAAATACAAATACCACGAGTACCTTGGAAGCAGTCGTAGGAACCAGCCCCACGGCAGCCATGTATGTGCTGCCAATAGTCTTGATTTTCTCAATATCCCTGTAGCACTCTTTGTCCATGAGCTGCAAAAGGTATTAAAAATGGTAAGAAACACTCCCATAAAACTTTTTCTTTTTTAATTTGCAAATTATCAGTGCATTTATGTACTGCAGCTAGAATATCTGGAGCATGTTTTGTAAATGAGTGCTTCGTGTTGCTGATTACAGATCCAACCAGGCCAAAAGTCATCTGCAAGTAATTTGTTACATTGAAGAACTTTCCCAACCATAACCAAAGCTCGGCATATTACATCAGTAAACATGGTATTTCTATAAACCTCACTCCAGCCCACAATCTCATTTTTAAAAGATGACGCTCTATATGTCACCCTGCAGCAAGAAGGGGACTCGTGGACCTGAGATCTGCAATGTGGAAAAAACATCTAAAAACAGATGATTTATAGTACAGATGGGCGAATGGAACGAATCGTTCTACCAACCTCGTCGAAGTCCGCAATGATCTCATTGAGCAGCCTCAAACACTCGACTCCCATGTTGTTCCCATCCAGCTCGATGTAGAAGTCATTGAAGTTGGCAATAGAGGCAAACAGAACACCAACTTGAGCGTAGGACTGATAGTAAAGATCCTAAAGGGGTGATAGAGAAATGCTGTATTTGTATATATATATATATTTTTAATTCATTATATTTCATAAAGTTGTTTGTGTATTTGTGTGTTTGTGATACAATATGACTTAGTGTATCAGTGACACTAAGTCACAGATAGTATAAGGAAAGCTTTGAAATTTTCTTATAAAATAGTTTTTTCCTTTTACCTGTTTGTTCTTAAAGTTCAAAAAGTACCTACCAGTATTTCTTTACTGCTAGTTTATTTGCCACATACAATCTCTTTTGACTGTATGTGGCAGGTGCTCTTTATAAAAAGAGCACCCTAGTGCTCTTTTTATAAAGCTTCTTCAGACCACCTGGATGTATTGCATGGTGCATGATATGTAATCTGAGTTTCTCTTTCAGCTGCTCAAAAAGAAATATGAAATTATGCAAAAATGGAGCAAAATCGCCAAATGGAAGTAGAACCCTCATCAGGGCTGACGATGACAATGCCGAAATGTCCGCAGGCAGAAGCAGAAGCGTCACACAGTGAGAATACTTTCTGTAACCACACTGTTAGTGGCCTGGAACCTTAAGTCCCACAGTGCCGTGCCGTCGATGGCTGAACTTTAGCCTAGAGGAAACAGAGGAAGTCTTTCTGAACGCTGCATCTCTGTGGGGGTCAGCTGGAAACAAACTTCCTTGCTGATCCACATCGTCTGATGCATTACCCCGCTGATTGTTGGAAGGATAAACTACTGTTTTGTTCCTATTTTTGCTTGTGAATTCCAAAACCCATAAATGTGAATGTGCTGTTTCCAAAAGCTGTTACAAATAACTATTTAAATGCATGAGTAATATTCCCTTACAGATGCTAAAAATATCCCCATGTGGATTTTTGTGCTGTTTAGAACTCTGCAGGCATGACGTGGATGCATTGATTTTTTTCACTGCTTTGTGCAGATTTCAAAAACTAAATAACTAAAGGTGAATCTTTATCTTGAGTCACTTCAAGTCTTTTATGCACTTAAAATGTCTGGCTGTGGGTTGTGTCTGGGAAAAGAATGTAGATGTACTGACTTTTTATTTCTATTAAGTCTTTGTAGTTCCCATTAGCTCTTTTTAAAAATCAGAATGTAGTAGTTATTCTGCTTTACTGCACATCATTTCCCTGCTGTTTCCTCTGATTTATTTTAGTAATTGCTAAAGGCCCAAGATGAACATGTCCAAAAGCTCAATTTTCTTTAATGCATTTACTACTTTCATGACTTAAGCTTTTTAATTTAAACACCACATATAAATTCAGCTCACGCTCTGTTACTTGTTAAAACGATGAGGAGATAATTAAGAAATAGCAGACACCTGTCCACTTTTTTCAGTTGCTGCGAAACAGAACTGCATACTAAATACCTTTAGGTATTTTTTTTCTTTAAATTCCACATAAAATAACCTTAAATAAGTTTAGCTTAAAGTTTATACTTAATAACCCTTGTGCGTGCAAGGACAGAGACAAACATAAAGGACTGTGGCAAATGTTACAAGTTTCACATGTGTGGCTTCGGTTGGACCCCATTTCTAGACACAAGGCTTAAATGTTTCAGATTAAGTTTTTAAATGAGACAAATATAACAAAGGTGAACACAAAATGCAGATTTCAAAGTATTATTTTGTTCAAGTTTTCCCTCATCAGTCCACATAATGTTTTCCTAAATGTGTTGCAAAAAGCATCAAGATACTTTTTTTTGTTTGTTTGTTTTTTGCTTTTTTGGGGGGTTGAGCTGTAGTTTTGTCCTTAGAACTCTCCCAAAAGTGTCACTTTTTATTTTTCTCTTTCTTATCGTTGAATCATAAACACTGACTTTAACTGAGGCATGTCAGGCCTGCGGTGCCTTACTGTTTAGTAACCCTCTTAGATTAGTTTTTGATGTTCTCTTGGAGTAACTTTGGTATTCACTCCTGGGCAGTGGTGGGAAGTAACGAAGTACAAGTACTTCGTTACTGTACTTAAGTACAATTTTCGTGTATCTGTACTTTACTTAAGTAGATTTAATAATGGATACTTTCTACTTTTACTCCACTACATTTTACAGTAAGTATCTGTACTTTCTACTTTACTACATTTCTACAAAAGTGTCGCGTTACTCGTTACATCCAAGTCGCATTGCTCTTTTTTTACGTTAAAAAGAAAGGTGGCGCCGTAAAATCCGAGCAATAATGTGACTTAGTGTCTGTTGTCACCCATCGCCTCCACCTTTACTCGCACGCGGAGCTCCAAGACATGCGCAGTGGTTTCCTCTGAGCGGGAGGCGATGTCTGTCTAATCGTCAGTAATATAATAGCGCTGCATAAATCGATATGGCGACACGTAAAATCAGCAGCGCTTCGTTTTCACAGACGGTGGGACTTCGTCCAACTTTTAGCGTCACTTGGAAGGAAAGTTTAAAGAAAGGTAAGCTCCGTGGACGTGTTGCTAGCAAAGCTAGCTGTACTGAGACACATGTTGCATCTGCATGAAAAAAAAGTTGTCACTCATGCGCTGAATTATTGTGTGGAGGTATTGACTGAGGTGTCACATATATGGGACAACGCTGGTACCAAAGTGCAATATAGTGGTACGATATTCAGGAATGATCCGATTCTTCTGGACTGATCTTTACTGATGAAATTAATTTCAGCTCTAAGTATTTAATATCTAGTTTTTTTTATAGGAATGTGGATCTTTCAGATCAATTTGAGAAGCAATTTTGATAGGTAAAAGTTTTTTTTTGTGTGTCACGTAGGGTGCTGGTCTTGACTTGGTCTTGGGTAGGTGGTCTTGACTACAACACTGCTACTGGCTCCTTGGTTTCCTGTCCTCTCCCACCCACCTTCTTTCCATCCCCTTTATGTTGGATTTCTTTAAAAATAAATGCCACTAGTAGCAAAAAAAGTTAAGTTCATGCTATGTTAGGACAGGAGACAAGATGTTTCCATCCCTGAAATTATGATGCATAGAATCACATATCTAAGTCTAAACTATGTTACAGAGTAAACTCAATTAAAACATGCTTTATCTGTGGCATTGTTCATTAAAATGGCACATTTCTAATGTAATAAATTTAAATACGATCGGTTCACTTAATGATATTAGCGATTAGGTAATCCATTCAGCAAGTACTTTTACTTTTAATACTTAAGTATTTTTAAAAGCCAGTACTTTTTTACTTTTGCTTAAGTACAAATGTTAATGTGATAGTTTTACTTTTACTTGAGTACATTTTTGTCTGTGTATTTGTACTTCTACTTTTATTTTTTGAGTACTTTCTCCACCACTGCTCCTGGGGAAGTTAACTACTCTCAGATATTTTCTGCATTTAGAGGTAATGTGTCTCACTGTGGTTCAGGATCTATTAACCTACTTCATGATGCAGAGAATGAGCTTATCTGCAAAATATTACTGCACTTTTGGTAGAGAAAGCTACATTTTTACATTTTTGTGGCATGGTTTATTAATTTTAATTATATTATTTATTGTTCCTGTAAAACACATTTTTATTGTTTTAGATGAACAAATATATTGAACGTTTTTGCTGTTTATTTAGGATATGCATGTGTTTTTGCTAAATGGGTGGAGGTCCTTATAAGGACAACATCCTAAACCACGGGGTGGTTGAGACAGAAACCTTTAAAGAAATCCTGCAGTTTCAAAAGCCAATAGAACATGGGTTTTATTGACTGGTAACATTATGATTCAGAACAACAGCTGAGGGCCAGCCTATTTTTGTAAACTCTACTCCGGTGCACAAACTTTATCAGGGCCTGTAACAGGATTAAACATGGCTCCGTTCGTCATCTCAGGGAAACATAAACGGGAGGAAATACCATTATTGACTATTTTCACACATTCATTGTAGAAAAAAAAGGCCACAGAGCAGCTGCTGAACCACAGTTTATAGCTGAAATGTAAGAATGTCACCTATTCTCACCTATTTTCTTTTTTTTTCTTTTTTACCTCGAAGCCACTGGGGTGAAATTCAGCTTTTTGCAAATTGTTATCATTTTTTCACTCTTTTATGTACAGAGAAAAATTCAGCTTTGGGGAATGCTGAATAGATTTAGGTTTCCTTTCTGCATTTATCATACTTTTTGTAGGGTTGTTGCTTCATTTCTTTTTACTGTAACCTTACAGATTCCTCACCATGTTCCTGGGGTTTGACATTAGGAAATGTTGAGCCACATGAGCCGGCAGCAAGTTGAACAGGATCCTCTTATTATCCAGCTTCACCTTCTCCATGTCATCCCTCTCCTCCTCTGCCTGGAATCATAACAACAGAGGAGAAGGACAGTTTTCTTCACACCGGAAATGACACTAATGGTTAAATGGTGGGGTGCTCTACATGGAATTGTAATGGCAAGTCCTTATCACTAGAGGGAGATAATGATTTGCAAACAAGACAGAGATAGAGCTTTTCTTAAAATAGCAACAGTCAGGCTTTTGTTCCACAGACAGAACACAAGAAAACTGCAGCTTTTAGGGGAATACTTACTGTGAAAAACAATCAATTGTAAGAACAATCCAAAATTGAGAAAAGTATAATGCTTTTATGAATTTGTTTTGTTTATTAATACAAATACTGCACTAGCTTTCTCATAAAGTAATCCACATTACAAAATAATCATTATCAACGAAGATATTTATGTTCCATTTTAATGTCCATTTAACTACGTCATGGTCTCTGCTGGGCTTCCTTATATAAAAAAATTTCAAACTACTTATATATAATAACAGCTTACCACACAGAAAATTAGGATCAATTGTAACATACATGCCTCAATTTAAATGATTTTTTTGTAAAATACCTTGAGATGGCATTTGTTGTTCACTTTAATGTATTTAAATATATTAAAGTGAATTTAATTTATTTATTTGAGGTGGTTTTGTCATATTTGTGTTTGGAGCGACATTGAGAAAAATTGTTCTCCTTTACGTCATTCCTGTCCTGTTCAGCTTCTTACTCTAACATTTTCTAGATTAATTCTGTTTTATATAAATCACCAGTCAGTGTAGATAGTACTCATATAGATAGAACTGAATGACAAAATCACTAAAATGTTTTCATTTTTAATGTGACCTTTCAAGAATTTCTTCTTTCTTTCTCACTTGACTTTGGGAGCCTTAAAACAACAGTGTTCAAAGTGTGGCATGATTTTTGGCCTGGGATCCAACCAAGAGTCACTGGGAGGATGCACAACCTACGATTTAATACATTTCTACCTCCAAATTTTCACAACAAGAGATGGTTTCTAAATGCCTGCATGCACTCTCACCTGAGTTGCCCAAAGATAGTCGAGCCGCAGCTTCAGATCCAGCTGCCTGGAATGAAGAGCCAGAGCTCCAGAAAACAGCAGAACAGCCAACACGGGATCATAGCCTCGGGTGTGCAGAAAGCCACCACTAAATGATGATGTAAAAACAAAAATGTCATCCACACAAAGTAAAAAATTTGACTAATTTAGAAATTGTCTAAGAAATTGCTACAGATGAGGTATTCAGGACTCTACTTAAGTGAAAATCCAGCTCATAAGAGCATTAGCTATCACATGAACTCCTGTTTGAGTTATAGTCAAACAGATATTTTACAGGAATTTAAAAAAAAATTGTTTGGATAAAATTGACATTTTGTAAACCAGCTCCAAGCTAAAGCTAGAAGGTCTAACCCCACAGCCTGGCGGTAGCCGCTGCTTTCCATGACCGCCGTGTAGGTAACAGAGAGCAGGAGGAGCAGGATGAGCTTAGGGAGCGATGAAACGCGGAGGTAAGGGACCACAGTGAGGGTCCCGGCCACACAGGACAGCAGGGCGTACGCCATGCTGGGACCAGTCTTGTCCACTGCGGTGCTGTTGGCAGGTCCGACCCCGAGGGCGTCCGCAGCGATGTCCTCCACGAAACGGGTAGAGTTCGTCTCAACTTTACCCCACGGTACACATCCCGCCTGGAAGAGATCAAACATGACCATGCAACAGCAACGTCCCAATCAGGATTCATAGGATATGAGTGCAGGTTAGTTTGAGTGATCTGAAAAGTAATCCATTACCTCATGATCATGAAGAAATGGCATGAATCGGTTCACAGTGGATCAAAATAATGTGTTTGTTTTACTGCGGTAAAACTTCCTTGTTCTCAGGTGTGTTGGGGATCAAATCCTTGTTGAAAACTTCAATGAAGGCTAAAATCAGGAAATTGAATCCATAATTGAATGGATTGAATCCCATCAGAATACATAGATCTATAATTCCCTCCAAAAACTAATGAGACAAGACGAAATCCTTCATTCTTGTGTTTCATTTTTACTATAAAAAGACAATCCAATTAGCAAAATAATATTACATAAAAGAAAACAGAAAACTGTGAGTCAAGCAAGGTTACTTTTCTAATGACTTAAGGATTGAAGTAAGCTTTTTGCAGCATTTTAAATAAATGAACACAGTAAATGCAGCAGAAAAACAAGAAGCCCCTGCTGTAGCAACACCTTAAAAGAAGGCATCCTCGGCATTTAATTGAGTGAGGAGCTGCTCTACTTTACAGTAATGGGAAAAAAAGACATCCATTCAGTTTATATATAGGGACATAATACAAATGTCTGGTTCTATCATTTATTTTCTAAACATTGTTCCCTTCATAACAGACTGAGAGGGCCATGGAACAATTTTTCCATTTCCCATTAAAAGGAACTATTTTGCCCATTTTAAATTCTTTATTAAAGTCCAGTAGATATTTATTATAAAACTAATTGTATTTCAAAAAGCTCAAAATGCCATTAACCCAGCAAGGTTCCCGGGGGCTTTTGGAACACAAATCAGGCTCAAATAACCACAGATTTTACACTGTACTTTAGACTGAGGATGATTTTGATTTGGTCAGATCCATCTGGAGTGTTTGATGCATAAAAGTTTCATTCTTAGTCCCAGATGACCAGGTGACATCCCACCTGGCCACCTACATGTGGAGGTAGTTAGTGCAGTCTAACTACCTCATTTTACAATATTTCCCTTTATGTTTGTGAATGTAAGACAAAAGACAAAAAAAAAATATTTTTAAGTACAAAACATAAAGGCCCCTCAAGTCTTCAGAGACCTGCTTACTTAATGTTTCCAGGAACATGACTGAACAAGGTGAGGCAGCATAATGGGGGCAAATAATTACAAGTATCTACTGGTGTCCAGCACACTGACTTACCACACAGGCCTGAGTAACAGAGTAGGTGAGCAGAACCAAGAAGATGCAGAGGACTGTTCGAATCTGGATGGTCAGACAGCCTGGTTGGCACTACAATCAAAGAAAAAATCTGATGGATTGACAGTAAAAACAGTCAGCAGACAAAGTACCTCTTAGTGTATTTCCATAGTATATTGGACTCACTATTTTATCTTAAAAGAAGTTAGAATATTTAGTGGAGTGGCTTATGATATGCTATATATATATTTTCATACAACAAACAATGAAACTGTAAAAGACATGAGGCCACCTCAGAATGATGATAAGCATACCACATTAAACAAAGTGCAATTAAAACAGATCGGAAGAGCGAACAGGAGGTCTTACCTGAACTCTGGTGAGATGTAGGTACATCACACAGGCCACGTGGAAACACACACACAGCACCAGCAGCAGCAACACCAAGACCCCCCTGGAAAATAAAAATAAGGATCTAAAACACATCCTAAAGTTTTCACTTAGATAAACAAAGAATATGTCAGAGTAAGTGTGTTAGGGATGTTCGTACTGTGGGATCATTAGCAGATAGATAAGGCCAAACAGGGCACCCAGGATCAGAGAGAGAACCACCGCACTGATGAAATGGTCATCATACACCTGGTTATACTGGGGAAACATAGAGACTGTAAGAAGTTGAAGATGTAAGAGCAGTATGTCACACTCCCCTCATGACAAAGAAAATACATATATGCAAGAATAAATTGGGCCAGGACTTTGACATAAGTGAGATATGCAAGTGAGCTTGCATCTATTGCAAAGAAAATGTAAAATGCTGACTGCTCATAAGTGCTTTACACAACCCCAGCTGAAAAAACAAACTTCTGCTGAAATCGTCCATTAACATTACAGAGGTTCAGTAGCACAGATTGATTGTGGTGGCTATCCCAAAGCTGACAGCTGCGACTGGTCAGTTCCACCGTCCTGTGGAACTGACCAGTAAACTTTACTGACCAGTAAACTTTACTTTACTGGTAAAGTTCAATTTTACCAGTAAATCACAAACTCAAAAGAACCTTGAAAAATTATTTCTTTTTAAAACTTATAAAGGAAACTCTAAATCAAAGTATATGTGTGTTTCCTATAGATATTGGATTTCAAATGTTTCAATCTGGCTCTGAACTTACTTTAATTAGCCGTATTTCAGTTCATTTTTAAAGCTCTGATGTTGTTAGATCTAAATTTGCCCAGCAGTGATGAAGTCCTGAGCTCTGTAAAAGAAAATGTGTTGTGTGGGAGTGAACAAAAATCATTACACTAATTTGTGTCTTTCTGTTTTCCCTGCTTAATTTATTTCATGAAGGATAACTTTTTTTTTTCAGTTCAGTTTTAATTTTGATCTACCTGAACATTTTAATTCCTCTAACCAGTTTCACAAACCGACAAGCCGGCCTGCGTCTCCTTTATAACACTACCCACACACACACACACATATGAGAAGAATGTCACGTGTGTCGCTCAGACGTTCCCAAATCATTATCTGAAACCCCTCCTGAGAGGGTGGGTGGATTCTTCATACACACACACACGCACACAAACACACACACACACAGACAACAAGCGTGGGAGAAACAGAATTATAAACTGTGTAGGGCATGATGTGCGGGAATGAGACAGAGGGAGGCAGATCATGCAGTCACGAAGCAGTTTTCCTCATGTGTAATAAGGAAAAGTTCATATTTGATGTATGAGTGTGTGCTGCTGCAAATGTAAAGCAAATGTTTCCCTGCAGGTGTGTGCATAGCCTCACCCTGCGCTCCCTGTCTCTGCTACTGTAAAACAGGGTGAAGTGGTTCAGATCCGATGTCCCAGACTCGGTCTGCCGCGCTTCGATGAGCCGGCCGATGTAGCGATTGACTCGTGTGGCCGGGGAGTGCTGCACAGCTGTGGCCGAGAAGGATGTCCGACTCTTCAGCTTCTCCGATGCGGTCCGCAAGGCTCGCCGCTGTCAGACAGGAAAAGACAGCGCCATCACTCAATGCACAGGTGGGCTTCAAATTGAAAGTCAGGCACACAGATTTAGAGCTTGGTCAGCAAGAGTCAAATATTGTTCTCTAAAGGTAGGGATTTTTTTTTACATTGCTTACCAAATTGTCCAAGAATAAGGTAACTTAGGATAATTGAGTCCTTCAACAAAATTTGTAATGTAATGTAAAAAAAACCCCTAAAGTAACTCAAATAGACATTGCCTTAGTAACATGCCTCAGTTTGCATGTTACATGTTGACGTCTATGTCAGGACAGTTGGAAAAAGAATGAATAAATCTAGGTTGAAGGAGAAAACCTTTTCTCTCTAAATAGAAATGGCAGCAGGGCTTCATTTTACAAAGTTGCATCTGAATAAAACACAATACTTCAGAAATACTGTTCTTGGGACAGATCAGACTCAATAGATATGCTTCACTGCAATTCAGACCACTATGTCGACAGAAAATCAAACGTTATATCAGTGCAAACACCTCATACTAACTGCCAAGCACGGTGCCAAATGATGGGGTCATTTGAAGTTTTTCAGCTACAGGATCAAAGTGTTTTTCAGTCATTGAGTGGACCATGAACTTCTCTGTATACAGAAGTCTTTTTGAGTGAAATATGTATATGTATATGTATTTGTATATGTTTTATATGACTAACAACTAAATCCTCGTCAAAAGTGGTCCAAATTCTGGAGCACAACACGTCTAAAACAACCAGGACAATAAGGTTAAGTTTTCAAAAATATTGCATATTTTTGAAAACTTAAAAATATGCAATATTTTTTAACAATGCCCTGTTGAAAAAAATAAATTTTTCAACAACAAACCAACAACAAAAAATTATTTAAAAACTTCTAGAAGAAGTCAGAATAGTTATATTTTAACAAGTCACTGAAATTAATATTTTTTAACTCGAAACGTCACTTAAGACGACACTTTGTTTCAATCTCAACACATCCCAGTGTTATAATTCTATGCTAAGCTCTTCAGTGTCACAATGCCAGGATTTTGTCTACTTGGATAATCATGTAACAATGTGCGTAATGCTATTAGAGGAGATGATACCAGACTGTGGGTGATTACCAGCACACATAATGCAACGTCATCAGAATCGAGAGGTACTAATAATCTGGCCGAGCTCACGCAGCTGGACGGATTAAAGGTACTGGGCTATTTCTGACGACCAGACATTGTGATGCAAAGACCCCGACTGACCGACCCACAGAGGAACAAGCCATCAAACTGAGTTACTGCCGTGTTAAGAATCCAGATGACTTTTCTAAAAGCAAACTTAATTCAGTAACAAATGCAAAGCACATAATAAGATGCACACTTTCCAAAAAGGTCCACTTTTCTTGCATGGGTCCATAAAATATTCTCCCAAAAATCTTCAACATTTGGTGTATAAAGTCATACTCTAGTCATATTCTAATTGCTTCAAATATTACCTATAAGTGCTATACTTTGGATGCTATGAATGAGACAGGATTTGAGTGCTGCAGTGTGTGAGCCATTTGTTTATTCAAGACATTGTTTGTTTACATCATATCTCAGTACTTGCTGCCTTTGTCTGGGGTACTGATGTGTGTGTTCGTTCTACACAACTCTCTCATGGATGAATTTTTGCCTCTTCCCTTTTGTTGTTTATATTGCTGAAAAACTAGTCATATCTGAGGGAAGTAATATTTGTACTACTTCAGATATTGATATTGGTTGCTTTGTGATAAAACATTGATGCATTTTGGTGTAATTATGGCAGGCAGGCCACTCCTGTGAAGCTTATGATATGTGTTGTTTCCCAATCACTTGATAAACTGCTCAATATTTATAAACCTAAGGCAAAAATGCCTTAGAATTACGTTTATTTTTTTATTTTATTTATTCATGTCTTTATTGGAACATTAACCAATATCATGTCTTCTTGAAACTGTGCAGACCTACTTCATAACTAGTGTTGCCATGGTTACCTTCATATTATCATTGCTAATTTAACTTAGTAATACTAAAATAATTTTTAAAATTACACAACAAATTAAATGAGATTGTTGCAGAAAACATGTCTTTTACGCAAATATTATTTGGTAAAAACATTCATTTCTGCAGAGCGAAAGTGATGTGAATAAAGACATCTTGTTTCATCCTGTCCAATGTAATGTAGCGATGCAGTATGTATAATGTAAAAATATTCATTAATCTTAATCATAATGTTTAATCAGCCTGTGTGTACATTTGAAGGGCTAGAAAATGGAGAGATGTCGAGTCAGGCTGAGCAAGTCACATACCTTGTCGTCGTCCTCGCAGGTCATGACGTTAGAGAAGGGGATCTCAGCCTTAAACATCTTCCTACAGTGCATGAGCTGCACCAGCAGGTAGCACACTGTCTTGAACTTCATCCTCTTGGCTGGTTTGATGTCCGACAGGATAATCCCAGGAAAAATCTGAAAGTTGAGACAACAGGTGTGTTAGCAATAATAGTAAACTGGACCTATTTTAACTCCCATCTTTCCAGGTTCTAATATGAATATATTTGGAGTCAAAAAAACTATTTATATGTCGTCTCTCTGCCTGGAAGCAAAACGATGTTTGCAGAGTTGTTTAAATTTAAAAATCATGATGTGTTTTATCTTCTTTTTCTGAATCAGAAGACTCAAATTTTACAAATCAGGAACCAAGTTTAAAATCACAAACAATATAAAATTGCTGTTTATATATATATATATATATAAAAACAAGCAAACTAAGGCTACAAAACCTCAACATCTCAAGCTTTTGCTTGTGTATTTTTGATGATTTAAAACACTATGACACGCACGCGCGCACACACACGCACATACACTGTCGGTGCACATGTGCAGTGTGTGAGAGACAGTTTTACTACCCATGTGTACGCCAGCTTAGCACATGCTCTGTCTCTCCCTCTGCATGAGAGGATTATTCTTACTGTACGACACTGACAGCTGTGGCACTTCTCAAGTTTTTGTTGGTGGATAAAAAGGAGCATGAAAGAGGCGTTGAACCGTACTTTACGTCTGTGCGAAGGCACGATGAAGAATGTCTCGATATGGTGCTTCTGCAGGAAGGCGTGCCTCTCGTGGCCAAAGCCTGGTTCCACCTCATAGTCTCCGTTCAAACACTCCAGGGTGGTCCTCGTGATGTGCACTTTACTGAGAGCAAAATGAAAGTAGTTAGTGTTAAAAGTAGCCGCTGAGGTTTTAAATCATTTCCTTCCTCATTATTTTTATCAGGCTAATAGTCCCTCAGTTTGCTCAAAACTCTTCACAGCAAGAACATTTTCATCCTAATGACTCATTTAGTCTTATGTGGAGAGGTAAAATCTTGTTACTCAACATTGGACCAAACTGGGCCAAAGAGTTGACCTCATTTCACAGTGTTTTTAATGCAAATCTGCTTGTTACTGTACATGGGTTTTTGTAAACTGAAATTTATTACCAACGCTCAGCCCTGTTTCTGGTTCTCGACGCTGTATTTTTAGAGGAAAAATCCCACAAAGGCTTTAAATAATTTCAGAACATTATGAATAATGTGACTTCAGAAGGAATAAGACGTTTTATTCATATCTTTGGACATGTAGCTACACCAGTTGATTTAATATAGTCTCTTTGATTATTTCCCAAAGACAAAAAGGGGCTCAGAACTCGTTCCTGAGGTAACTCCTGTCCCACCTTGAACCAGTCGGTAGCATCTGTAGAATTCTGGTCATTTATTTAGCAATATTTCTCAATGAAAAAGATCCCTTAAATAAACAGAAACATATTGCCAGTATCATCAAAAGATACCTAATTAGTAAGTAATCAATCTATGGCCTCAGAGATTTTTTAGAGAACATAAGGGAACAAACAGCATCATAATCAGGTCAGGGATTAAGTTGAGGAGAACGTCAGACCAAAGTTGGTCTGTTTGACATGTATGTTTGAACAAAAAAATAAAATAAAAAAAACTCCACATCATTCTGACCGCCTAGAATGAGACTTGGTGCCAGCAGCATCATGCTGTGGGGCAGCTTTGCCTCTGCAGTGACAGAGAATATTTTCAGAGTTGATGAAAACTGATAAAAACAGAAAAAAAAAAACCCATTGGAGCAAAGCTTGATCCTGTAGAGCCGGTTACACTGATGGTGATCAGTTAATCCAGTGCGTTTGATTAGCAGCACCTGGCTGCTAATTTCCCTTTCAAATTGAGTTGTAGCCGCAAGGGCGCAGTTATTCCTTTTTTCATACACAGCTTTTTGTTTTCCTAATTAGGAAATCCAGCTGCAGTCAGCAGTGTTTGAAGTACATCGACATCTGGCTAATCTCATTCATTTCTGACTTTCCGTAATTCTTTATATGGAGCACAACTTAAATGTAATTGAAACATTTAGAACACAGTTTTTTTTTTTCCTTTCTTTTCTCTGTGAGTGCTGCTTCATTTCAGTCTGACAGGTTCTGACAGGCGGTACTGACCCAGGCAGCCCACCAGCCTCCATCACATTTGCCAGTGTGACATCGTTTGACCAGACATCGTACTGCCACTTCCTCAGGCCCAACACACCACACAGAACCCGTCCTGTATGCAGCCCAACACGCATGTTCAGATCCACTTCGGTTGCTTCCACCACTGACCTGTTGGACGACAGAAAACGTTGCAAATTACGCAAAATAAATGGAAATGATCATTGCTAACTCCGAAAAATTCTGATCACACACTCCTTCGCAGATTTGTAAAGGATTTGTTCATTTCAAGTATCACTTTTTAAAACTAAAATGTAATTTGGGATTATTTTAACGCTTTAATGAAACTAAAAAGATAAAATAGAAATAATGGCTACATTTTTCTCCCACCCTCCTTCACTATGGCTTGGTTCAGCCTTAGTTAACGACTGCATCACTGTTTAATTTGGAAATAAAAGTCACTTCATCTCAGCGTGATTTTCTAGAACCGTTTTTAACTGTTTTAACAGTGCTGCATCGCTCTCTGCTTCTGCAGCTGTTCACAGAGTACACTACTTTGCATGGTGTAGACTGATCCAACCCCAATCAAGTACCCATTCACAGAAGCAGCATCCCATGGACTGCTTTTTTAGCTAAACCTAACAGTAAAATCTTTGGACATACTTTTCAAATCAGCATTCATCCCAGACAGGGTGAATAAACAACAAAAAATAATAATAAAGGGGACCAAAATCAGGATCAAAACATAGCAGTCTGCCCTTGTACGCCACAAATTTGCACATTAGTATTGTTAATAGTGACTTCTAACCATATATTTATAAATATATACATATGTAACCATCACTTTTAACTTTACATTGCAGTTCTTTTACAGTAGGCCTATAGCACTCTTATTGCCGAAACCTTTCCTCTCCAGTGAACCACCTCAGCATTTCATCGATATCTGTCACTTTCACGTGACGTGGAGCTGAAGAAGAAATTTGAGAGCAGCAAAGGCTTTACAAATGATGGGTTTGTGTGTTTATACAAAAGGAATGAAAAAGTAAAAGTGCCAGCCAAGTTAAAGGAGGGATGTGTCTCTCTCTCTCTCATCCACACACACACGCAAATGGGTGAGTATTCACAGCAGAAGTCTGCCCTCTGAGATAAAGCATCCCTTCAGCTGCATCCCTCCACTCTGACACAGCAGCAGGGGACAAACAGGTAAAGGTGCCATTCATTTGTGTCAACGTGTTTGAAAGAGAATGTGTGCTGGTGTCCGTTTTTTTTGTTTTTTTTTTCAAGGTGTTTTTGGTTTTTCTGTAGTTTGGGACATCTTTAAAATTACTACAGAGACCAAAAATCTTTCAGGTAATCTGTCATACAGAGACACTCCCCTTTGTCCTTCAGCTGGCTTCAGCTGCCAGTCAGCTGTATACGACGCTGAGGAAGAGGAAATCCCTGGTAAAAAAGGGAAATGTTTTCAAACACCACATATGAATGTTTTCACTTTGAATCAGTTAGTTTGGTTTGGTCTGTGGCCATATTTGTCATATTTTATCCGAATCCATGGGAACAAATAAAGATCAGAATTAATGGAAATGGTACAAACAATATAATGCATTTGAATTAAATTACACTGTGCAGTCATTTGTGAAAGACAACAATAAACCAAAGAGCAAGAAGATGGCAACTATGACACCCTACTTAAAAATAGCATTTTACATAATTTGTACATATGTTTTTCAAAACTCCTCCAATAAGTGTAGTATTTTATATGTTAGTTTTTGTAAATTTGGGGTCAGATTTAAATATCATATAGAATAATTTTATTTTACAATTATTGCAAATAAACCGTTTTGTTTATTTGTTCTTCCCTGAGACTAAGCAAGGTAACGGTAGATCTAACTCAAACTTTTTATTCACGGTACTCTTATTTTTATTTTCTCTTCTTATTTTCATGTCTGCTGACAAAATCAGTTTTATACTTTGATGAACCAGCAAACAGTTGGCTTTGTCACTGAAAACAGTATAATTTTCTTTATCTAAAAAAGATTTAGATTTAGCTTTCAGAAACTCGTCAAACACTTGTAGAAACTTGGTTTCTATCTGAGATTATGTACAATAAAACATTTTAATTTCCAGAAATCCCAGTGAACTTTGTCGTATTTCTCTCTTGGGTAGATAAACCTAGAAGAACATCTAAAAACTGAAATTAAAGGAACTGATTCAGTTGAGACAATTTATTTAAAAGAAAAGTCAAAGTGAAACGTTCAATTCATTATTTTCCTTCAAAGAAGAATTAATCAGTTTCCCTTAAGTAACACCTTCTGTGATGCCACGCGGGCCTGTCGGGGATGAATTTGTTTTCACTGTGGGTATTCGTTACTTACGCAATTGTATCAATCATATCCAATCCCATCTCCACACAGCAATGGGCATGGTCTGCCTTGGGTTGTGTAAGTCCTGACACACAATAGTAACAGTCCCCCAATATTTTTATGCGTCTGCAGTGATTCTCCTGCAAAGACATGAAGAAGAGTGCAAGGGAAGACTTAAAACATGAAGCACTTAGTTCAGTTCTTTGGAGAGACCGATTTATCCAAATTTTAAAACATGCAATATCCTTTAAATTGAAGTGGCTTCATAACTAATGAAGAACGTGTTGTTCATAATTGACATGATGTCAATGAGCAAAATTGCTGTGCAGCAAACATTTGGCTATTGCAAAATTATTGCCATTTTTACAAATAAGAATTCACTTGCAACTTTTAGATGAAGGTGCTTAGATGTGTTGTGCACACATCTAAGTCAAATAATGATGTAATTAGCAGGCAATTGCAGAGCTTGACAATACACAAAATGGTGCCAATATTTTCAATATTTTAGATTGGTGAATATTTAGCCAAAGCCATACCATTCAACTTCCAACTAAGGTTGGACGTAGCTTAATATACAAGCATCACCACCAAATGAAAACAGAATGACAATGACAACTCAACCACATCAGCTGAAAAAATACTTTTTCCCACTCATAAATACCGTTTTTTTATCTTTTCTGTGCCATTATCATTTCTCTATATATTTTGAATTCTAAAAAATATCATAAAACCCCAATTTTTTTTAATAAGTCCCAGTTCCAACCTTAAGAACCAATAACTAAATCAGAAATGTCATATCAATAGATGTCGTTTCACCTCAACAACTCAATAGTTCATTGACTCACATCCAAAAATGTACGTTTCAAAATTGATTCTCTTGGTTCAGTTGAAATCAAGGAAGAGGCAACTTAAAAAAACAAAAGAAAAAAAAAAACACTTGGGACAAAATTAAAATGCTTCTACATTTGTCAGCTAAATCTTCAACATCAACGAACATCAACTCCTTCCACCTGACACATGACTGACGCAGTCTACGAGCTGCAGCTGCGCCCCTGATCATGTAAATCAGAAATGGTGGTTGTGAAACAATTTGTGCGTTTGTTGTTGGGGCCAACTCTAATTGCTCCGACATGCTCTTGAAGTAGAATCCCGCCCACACGTTCCCCCGACAGATCCTTCTATTTGTCACAGAGCACATTGTGCGCAGAGCTGTGGAAGTCAGACCACGTACAAAAATAAGCTCACACCTTAGCAGCACATTACCAGTCAAGAAAACACAAAACAGCCGCATTCTTACATGTGAACACCCTGTACTACACTGTACTTCAATTTGGTTTCATGCACAGGGTTCCCTGTCTCACTCGGTTATCAGACATAATGATGGCAAACCCTACAAAGCTTCCCCTGCAGGCAGCCTGTGAGTGACAAACACACATACGTGCACGCGAAACACCCACGTGCACACAGATATAGGGAGGATTCATGGCGACTGCAGGGTGAGAGGCAGAGATGAGAAGAGAGAAGACGGGGTGCTCTGGTTTTTTTTGCTCACGGGAGCAGAAAGATGTTGGCGTGGGAGGATATGAGAATTCGGAACGTGGATGATTATCCCTGCCCAAGGATCAGAAAAGTGTGTTTGTGCGTGCGTATTTGTGCATCTGCGTGAGAAGAAACGAGAGAGGAGTCGTCAACTGACGGAAAGATACGTCTCAGGAGAACAGGAGCACTGTTTGCTTTCCGGGAAAAAAATAAATAAAAAATTGAGAGTTTAAACCTGCTGACTGAGAGGCCAGGGTGATGCACGCCTGCCTTCACCTGTCACCTGGTGGAAGGTTTTGTTTAGGTTTGTATCCATGGTGGTTAAGTTTAGTTTAAACCCTGAGGGAACAAATGTGTCGTGTAGCGTACAACAGTCAAGCTCAGCAGCTGTGACAGAGCTGGTTTCAAAGCAAATTTCTCTCTGGCTAACGCGACAGGGTATAAATCTCAATTAGGATGCAGCTGCTGCACACATGCATGCAATATATCCTCATCACAAGATGTCCATAATGTGGGTTTGCAGAGCATTAGTTCAGTGCTAGTGAGTCACATATCGCCTTATATCTTGCTCTCTCTGCCCCTTCAGTCAATCTCCCTACGTTAAGCCCTGACTGATTGCGGCAATGGAGAATTAACTCAACGGGGATTATCCTGCAGATCATGTGACTTTGCCCGGTGTGCATGTGCATGGTTGTTGTAAAATAGGAGTAAACCATCTGATGAGATCTTCTGGCCTTGAGGCAGGAGAGGTTAGGAGAAAGTTCTCAGTGAACATTTATTCTTATGATTTGTCTGGACCTGTATAAAAACAGCATTATATCTGCACAGCACAATTAAAATAAATAATTACGCCAAGCAGTGATAGGTCAAACCAGTAAATTATATGGACAGGGGCCAGCTGAGGTGACATCTGGTTAGCATGCCTCCTGGACGCTTCTCTGCTGAAGTGTTTCAACCATGTCCCACTGGGAGGAGACCCAGAGGAAAACAAAGTACGCACTGAAAGGACTGTTCTTCTCGGCTGACCTGGGAATGCCTTGGGATTCCCCCGAAAGGAGCTAACCCAATAGACTGGAGAGAGGGAAGTCCGATTCTCTTTGCTTAGGCTGCTGATCCTGTGACTCTCCCCCGGAGTAAGCAGAAGAGGGAGGGAGGATGGACGGACGGATGTCAGATAAGATTTTTTTGCCAACTACTCATTTTCACTCAGAACTTTTGTTTATATCAACATGTGGCATGTTCATTTTAAACTGTAAATGAATGAAATAGACAAATAAAGAGGACATAGAGTCAAACAGAAATGCTCGTCTGAAAGGATTTGAATGTGGTTTTAAATAATGGAAATGACATTTGGTAGAGAGCCAAGTGGAGAGAATGGAAAGTAGTGCATCTTAAGGCTTTCAAGCTTGTTTTTGTTCTTATATATCACTCAGTGTAAAGCTTTCTCGAGCGTAGGCATTTTCTCAACCAAGTTCAGTCGTCCTTATAAACGGAGGAGGCTTTTCATTTCACTGCCACTTCAGATGCACGGCTTTTAATGAAGTTCTATAAAAAAGTGAACGTCACGACAGAGAAAATATCCTTCTGTTCAACAAGTAGGAGCAGAATAGACCTCCTGTTTAGCAAGTTACAGACTTTACTGCTCATAGCAACAAGATGAACGTGGCGCACACAACGAAGCGGCTTGCACAAAAATAAAGCTTTTGAGGTTATTTGACCAATCTGGACTATGTTAGTTATTACAGGTCAAAAATCATGATTGCTTTTTGTTTGGCACCACTTTTTGAGTTTTAATCACGGTTTTATGAAAATATATTCATAAACCTATGTGGACTATGTGTAGGCTCACATAGTCCACACAGTCACAAGAATGTTGACCAGTCAAAGGGTGACTCATAGGATCTTCTTAGACTGTTCCAGAAGATAGGGTTTAATACAAACCTCACAGCAACACATTTTCTTATAAAGACAGAAGCAAACCCACAGAAAAATGTGTTACACATCAATTTATAAAAGAATAATGTGAATACTTGCTTTAGGATACCAGTAACTTGTAAGGGACTGGCAACCTGTCTAGAGAGTTATCCGCCTCCCGCTGTATCGCAGCAGGAATACCCTCCTCCCTGCAGCTACAACCAAGACGAGACTTCTTTAGAAAATATGTGGATAGATGGAAACAGCGAAGGCGATGTTGTGAGGTTTTAATTTATGTAAGTCGATGAAATGTCCTCTGAGGTGACCGAAAGGGGAACGTGTGTTTGGCTGTGTGTGGCTCATGCAGTTTTAATATGATTATAGCGGTCTGCCGGCAGATAACCTATCTCTCACCTAATCTCCTTTCCTGGAGAACAACACTGCGTTGGCTTACTGGTGCACAGTGTGTGCTTCTGTGCACGTTAACAGTAGTCTCGGTTGGGCCGCGTCACACACACATCACACACATGTTCACGCACTCGCACTTAAAACAATCCTCCTCCTCAGCCCTCATCTCTCCTCTGTGAAAATCAGCCTTCTCATATCCACTTCTTGACCTTCTTCAACTCCTCTTCCTCCTCCTCAGTGTCAGTCAGTATCTCCAGCCTTACTTTCACAATTTGGATCAATACATGCGTATATGGCTTGGTATAATAAATGAGTTCCAGGACTCAATAATACATTCAGTTTTCTTGGAGACGAACAGCTCACTGAAACACGAATTCACTAGCTGCCTCCATGGCTGTGGGCTGAGTAGGATGGCTCGGTGACATTACTTCGTAACAAAAGTTATAGAAGAAAGTTTTCAATATTTATTGTCAGCTAAAGTGCACAAATAAAAAAAAATCTGCACCCCGAGTACAGACAGTACAAATAAAACTTCAGCTCTTGCAACAGCCCCAGAATTACCTGAATAAAATAAAATGGAAAGAATTGTTTGGATTTGGAATGTGTGGACAGTTTTAAACTACATTCTTATTGTCAGCAGACAAAATCAGTATGAAAAGCTCTTTAGAAAGCGATGATAGAACTATGCACATTTCAGATGGTATGTTCCAATATCATATTACATTTGTTTAGCTAATTGGAAAAGAAACTACTAAAGCAGACCAAAGAGTAGCAGATAGTACAGAAAGTCCTGTTGGTTTGCCAAAAATGCATTTAGCAAGTAAGTTGGGTAGAACACAACAGTTTTCAAAGTTGCTGAGTTTTCAAAAAAATACACAGGGTTTATGAAAAGTGTTAACATTAACAACTTATTGCATTTTGTCAGATTACAAAAGCAAAGCTTAATGACGGAAAAATGTCAGTTTTTAGTATTTCTTTACAGACGAAGATCTGAAACATGCTGTGTATATGGTCTTGTCTTAGAAAATAAAACTTTGTCTTGTTTACTGGGAAGAATGAACTGATAATAAAGGTTCCTGAGTAGGTGGTTTTATTATGGAACTGGTAACGTAGGTTTCAGAGGAGATGTTTTTCTTCTCCTTTCCACAGAAACTCCTTTGAACCGGATTTGATTTAGGGACAGAGGTAGAAATTAAACAGAGATGGGTTAATAACTACCTACAGGAAGGAGGTGGAAGGCTCTGTGACTGAAAAGATATAAAAGAAGAATTACTTGTGTTAAGGTTCACTTCTTCTTCCTTCTTCTTCCTCTTTCTTCTTTACCTCTTTCTAGCCTGATCTCTGATTTTTCAAAATAAAATATTTAAAGACAAATGTGCATTTCTCTGATAGACTCAGTGTTTCACTAATTAGAAAAGAATATTTAATTATAGTCTCAACCCATTTTATCTTAATTCTGTGAAATCCATTCAAGCCTAACTTCAAAAGTTTCCTGTTTGCAGTCTGTATAAATACAGTTGTTCTGTGAAGGAGAGAAAAGAGAACATCGACCATTTTTGAGTAAAATGTTAGAGAAACTTCTTCTGGATCACTTAAACTCATTTAACCTTGCAGAATTCCAAAACAAAAAAAACACATTCTGGGATAAGAGCTCATCATATCAAAGGAAATGCACTAATAAAGATTGCATATGCCTTCAGACTCATCAGATTAAACAGAACTTTAGCTGCTTTTTTGATTCTTTTAACCACAGCACCCTATAAGACAGAGGTTCCCAAACTGTAGGGCGTGCCCCCTAGGGGGGGGGGCGCCTTGCCATTGCAGGGGTGGGGTGGTGTGGGGAGGGGGTCGCGGGAAGCCGTCTGGATGAAAAAAAGAAAACATGAAGTTGTATGTGCTGGGTTTTTTCCTCAGAGTGGCCAACTCTCTGTTATTTTTATGTAAATTTGATACAGTAGGGGCTTCCAAACTTCCCATATATGTGTCCCCTGTCACTTTTATCAGCAGCTAAAACTTTTTAATCCGTTGTTAACATGTGGTAACCTGTTTTTCCGAGCTGCATTTAAACGCAACATGAGCGCTACGCGCACCTGCTGCTGCTGCGCAGAGCTGTGTTAGAATCATGGCAGCAAACCAGCAAAAGCAAAACACTTTTCACAGTATTTCCCCCAAACTAACCGACTGTTGAGTAAAGCTGTTGGATGCAGGTAAAGTTAGCTAAAAGATGACTAGCTAATATCAATACATCACCTTAAACTTGTTAACAAGTAGCTTGTAGGCTACTGGTGTTGTTGTCTACGTACATTCATTTTGCCCCCAAAAAAGTCGACCCCCACTTCCCCCCTTTCTTGCAGAATGGGAGTCTCAGAATCATCTTTCTCACACGCCTCGTTCAGCAAGACAGCAATTTGTAAGCCATAGGGGGGCTCAGAAAATGTTTGGAAACAACTGGGGGGGGCGCAGGAGAAAAAGTTTGGGAACCACTGCTGTAAGACATACTTAGACATTGAATATCCTGCAATTGTCAGCTACTTTTTTTCCCCAACAATAGAAAATAATAAGGGAAATTGTTCAACTGATCTGTGAAATGATATTTTCATATCAAACATTTTTACATTTTCATCAGGCTGACAAAAACTTGACTGGGACTCTTATAGCTCCATCTGTTCCATCTCTTGTTTAAATTTCTTTATGTTGTCATTGTCATTTGAAGCCAGATGGGATAATCAAGGCAACTTACCGTTGCCAGTTCGTCAAACTTCCCAAAGAGTTCATTCAGCAGCTTGACCAGTTCCTGAGCAGTGCACTGAGAAGCTAAGCTGGTGAATCCCACAATGTCTGCGAACAGGATGCTGGAGGAAAGAACAAGAAGACATTTTAATCTGCATTTTATTCCTCCCTAGACTAACTAAAGCACTTGCTGTTTTAATACAAAAATGTCAAAAGAGAATGTGGATAGAGCGTTGTGCTACTGTGCTGTGTTTCCCATCCTTGCAGCTAAACACACAGATCACTTTGAAGCAAGAGTAATTGGCTAACAGTGATCAGCAATGAAGCAAACAGCAAGTACTATAATCCAATCCCTGATAAGTGAAGGCGTCTTTTAGGCCAGCCGCTAAATCAATTACGGAGCTGAATTGCCTGCTGCTGGCTAACTGAAGTAGTGCACGAAGTAGGTGTTGAAAACCACTTAGCCCCTCATTCATTTGCTCAGAGGCAGCCCAGATGGCAGCAAAACAAGGTGTTATGGATCTTATTGACTCGGTGGAAACTCACTGCTCTCAGTGGAGCATGCATCAAAGCTTGAGTGGGATTTAGCTTAATCATGATAATTGACTCTCGAGTTCTGAGACACCTCATCCAGAAAAAAATACAGGAAAGTACTCTGTCTGCATCATCCGTGTAAGGTTAACATGCTGGCTCGGCTCTGCATATTTCCTTTGTGTTCTTTATGCGGAACAGATTTCAGGTGGTGGAGCAGATTTGGGGTCCTGGTGCCTATTTGGACACTAGTCTCAACTGAATAATTGTATATAACTAACCTTTTTATCAATGTGTACATGTTTATGAAGTAACCTATTAGAAACAAAAAGCGCTGAAAAATATTAATGTTCAATGGCATAGTTCTGTGTTTTGTAATAAATAATTTCAACCAAGTTCTGGTTTTGTTGCACATGTGATAATATACTGTATTCACCGCATGTGTAGACTAAGGAGTAGGGTTTGGTTAAAACCTTGCAGAAGAGTGTGCTCTGGATTATATCATATTGATTCATAAAAATCCGGCTTTTTATGATCCATTGTTAAAGCCCCACTTTTGTTAGAGTTGTTAATAGGATGGTTTTGAGAAACTTTCTCGTCCAAACACATCAGAGTGAAGCACGATTTCAGATCCATCCAGATAAATGGTGCCAAACTCTTCTCATTCTTCCTCAGAGATTACAGTTATTGCTGCATTTTCATGTAGAAGACTTTGTTTTTTTTTTTTCTTTTTCCCCTTCCTGCATCGTGACTATGTCAACCAAGCTCTTTTTGCTGCTTGGAGCAGTTGCTTTGGAGCCTGATGTTTGCAAAGCTGGGATCACGACCGTCGCTCAGCTGAAGAGCTCTGTTGTATAATATTTCAATGAATGGTTCCGTGCTACAGGTCATACTGATGTGTGGATGGTGAGGCGAGAGCAGCAGGGTTGGCCAAGTGCATGTGTGATTAAATGTTCTCAGGGAAACATCAAAGGGACCCTGATCGTGGGTGTAACCCCCCGCACAGCTACATAAAGAATATTTTTCCTACTTTTTTTTTCCTTTTCCTAAGCCCTGTTCTGATGCGTGTGCTTGCAGCAGAGCCCTGGAGGCGAGCAGGAGCTAGCTTGCTGGAAGAAATAACAGGATATTTGGCGGCGTGCCAGTGTGGTGGCGAGGCTGCTCGCTCCCATGTTGTGATCGCAGAGGAGATGTGCACTCAGAGCTAAAATGATACAGGCAGACAGACAAGAGTTGAGGACTCCCTCTTGACAGAAGTGCTGTTGATATGCTACCTAACACTCGACTCCTACACTAAGCAGCACTAATGCACCTCTCCTTTTCTCTTTACCGCCTCACTGGAATGAAATCAGCTCAGAGTCGGGTCAGGTTCTCACACTCTATGTCAACTGTGAAGTAGAGGGAGCACCAAAAAAAAGCTAATTAAAAATACAGGGAAAGACCAGTGTTTATTGTATGCCTCAGGTAATGCTCTTTTTACGTTCTCTGGTCATTTGCTCAATTATGACAGACAGGCGGTTAAAATAAAGTCAACTGTTTGCACAAATGTAGCTTTTTTGGACATTTGCCTGTATTTAAAGATAAAAATGAAATAAGAAAATCTGATCCATCTGTCCGTCCATCCATCCATCCATAATTTAACCTATAATTTTTTTTACAGGTTTCTTATTGAAACCATAAATTATGTACCTTGAATTAAATAAACCTTTTGATTTGTTTCAGTTTTTTTTTATATCGTTCCAGTTTAATGTTACTTAATCAATATACAGAAAAGCTTAAGTAAATTGTTAAAAGCCCAGAATTCTGATAGCTTTCATGCCCCGGAAGAGTGGATGTGAGATTCTAACTGACTCAAATGCTACATGCTAATGCTTCGAAATGATGAAGTTTATGCATATTTCTAAAAGCCGCCATAGTTTAATAACACTCCTTCAATCTTTAAAGACAATTGTTTTGTTCCCTTTGAGGGAAAACAAACTTCTTTCTCTGCAGCTCATGTTTGTTTTGGTAACTGAACACGTAGTCTGTTATTCTCTAACTTTTTTGCTCTGGTTCTGAACTCAGACCCCTCAGGGGAAACATCTGCTTATATCTTTACCAGTTAGTCTCTAACTGTTCCTGCCTGCTGGTGGTTGCTTAGCTCAATGATTCTTACATTGCACTGAGATGCAACACAAAAATCAGCTTTGGCATTATGTTTGACAGCCAGGAAGATGAAGCAGAAACTGAAACAGGAAGAAGTGTCAGAAATTTCAAATTTAAGAGACATGACTACTCTTCTTAACAACTGTTGTTAAGTAAGTCTATGTAAATGCTTGGTCTGATTTCCTCTCTGATTGGTAAACCGCAATGTGACACCTGAAATGAAAACACTCCCTGTGCACACCTCCTGAGTTGTCATGACATCCCCATACCTGACATTGTCATGGCGCTGGATGTAGATCTTGTGAAAAATTCTCTCTGGTGGCTTCAGGAAGTCCTCCTTCATCTCCATGGCAACATTTCTGGGCAGCAGGCTCATTAGTAGACGCTCCTGAGGAGGGAGGAGGCGAAGGCAGAAAGAAGGCAGTGTTAGGACTTCTAACTGTATTAAACAAAGTCACCAAGAGTTGTCTCTTTCTCGCTGAAGATGTGAGGATTTTATTTTTAGAAATGTAGAGGAAAAAAATTGTTAAACACTGAACTCTTGAGGAATAGTTTCAGCATATTTGCCTTATACAATGTAATCCCCATCTGTGACTGTTTTCATTTGTCAGTGAATTTACTTTAAAATTTTTGATTAAGAAACTTAATGGTTTTTTTTTTCTAAATATGCATTATCTATATAAAATTACTACATAACGTAGCTGGGACATTTTTTTTCTATAAAAATAACGATGAAACAATTATATTCTGTGCTTGTTTAAGCAGAATAAATGAAATAGAAAATAAAAATATATAGAAGTAATATAATCACAAATTCTGCAAATGGTAAGAAGTCCAAAACCATGCCCTGAAAGCAGACAACTAAATAAGGTATAACACAAAACAAGATCAAGATATGACATAGGGCAACTAATAATGTACTTAAGAGACAGTGAGCAGTGAAAGCAGTTGTGGCATTTGGGATCTTCAGCTGGAGATGTCAGAGTTAAACAAAGATCCTCTCCATAATAACAGGGATATTTTGCAAAATGCACAATTCACGTGCAAACATCAAACTTCATAAAGTAACTTGGTGGTGCTAAATGAGTGCAAATCTGACTTTATGCATTCTTTTCATTTTAAAACTCAACACAGTGGCACATTTACTCATAAGGCAAATAATAAGGCAACACAGCAAATGCAATCTCTCTCTGCTGACACAGTTTGTCCACATTTAAGTAATTCATTATGCATGCATGCCAGGGAATGCCCAACAGTATTTATGTGTTGTTATGTAAATTACACCCAGAACAAATAGCTTCAAGTTCTCGGAGATGAGAGGTGCTTTAATTAAACGAACTGTGCAAAAAACAAAAATTATATAAATATATAAATAATTAAGACGGGTGGTTATTTAGGAGCAGAAGAAAAGTTTTTTAAAAAATCTACTGTGGTGTTTGCTCAGGGATTATGTTTTTGCAAGTAATTTTTATCAACATTTCTGAATTGTGTTTAAAATCATGGTGTTCTCTCTA
The DNA here is from genome assembly GCF_904066995.2 of Poecilia reticulata. NCBI lineage: Eukaryota > Metazoa > Chordata > Actinopteri > Cyprinodontiformes > Poeciliidae > Poecilia > Poecilia reticulata. The sequence goes on along the minus strand of NC_088833.1, from coordinate 11,198,526 downwards.
TAAGTTAACAATGCAGAATATGACTGTGGAACATTGTAACCCTGCCTTACATGTTGTGGCTAATTCTGTAAAGGGATCCACGCGCATTATCAAATTTAGAGGCACACCCACAAGTTGGGGGGAGCAAACCAGAGAATTAAAGATTAAAAAAAATGTATTCGGCAATTTAATGAAAACACTTGTTTATGTTTACATGTTACATTTTTTAATTTGTATTTTTTAGAAAGGCTGCTGGAGTGCTCAGGGAGAACTTACACATACATGGGGAGAACATGTGTGCGTTGGTACAAAGTTAACAACTAAAAACATATTTTTATGTATTTATTTGATCTTTTCACAACATCTGCTGGAGGACACCTGCGACCACCTGTTAAAAAATTTTACTGATTCCCAGAGGGATACAGTTGAACACTTTCTCCAAGCTCACAAAACACATGTAAACTGGTTGGGCGAAGTCCCATGCACCTTCCACATCCCTGCTGACGATGTGGGGGCTGTTCCAGTGTTTTACAACCAGGACCAAAAGCATTCTGTCCTTCCTGAATCCAAGGCATTGTTACCAATGGATAAAATTACAAGGATTCTAATTGCTGCTGTACTAAATCAAATATAGCTACCTTATTTCTATCTGCAGCACGTTGCTCATTATGTACTCAGCACATTGTTTCCACCTTTTTTAAAGGTGGAGATTAAAAAGCTAAGACATTTCACAGGAACAAATTATAGGAGCCGATGACATTCTGCAACACAGACAAACCAACATGTCATGAAGAGACAGAAGTGTTTTTATGAGCAGAGTAGATTGTGCGAGCTATCGTGTAACTTTGTATTTTGAAGGATTAAAGAACGTCATGGTTTCCCACCATTTGTCAGTGGTTTAAAGCAGTGTTTGTGCCACTTATTGGTGCATGTTTTCCATCGGTTGACTGCGTAGGGGTGTGCTTACTGTCTCAGCTCAAGACGCCCATTGGCCTATTCAACAGCCAAGTTACAATGATTTTCACAGTTTAAACCAGACCCTTGCGCACATTCCACCAGTTCAATACGTCTGATAAGTTCTCCACAAGTTATACAGCTAAACCAGACTTCTGAAGAGTAAATACATCAAGCTAAAGGTTAACTGACTTAATATTAGCTGAAGACAGAGACGTGAAGAAGACAGGTGGAGGCCAAAGAGTTTATTGACACAAGGATCTGTCTTTTTGTGTGTTGTACAGACCAAAAAAACGTCTGTATGTTTGGAGTTCTCTCCTCTTCGCTCAATCTTTCAACCTTGATGGTAATCGGCACAGAGGCAACACTAACTTTTTCAAAGTAAAAAATCCTTTAAAAATTGTAGTAATGTCTGTTTATTTTTTTCTGAAATTGCAAAATAAACAGATATAAATCCAGTTGTTTTCTTGAGGAAAAAAAGACCGAATCCCAGACACAGAATCGACTAAAAATGTCAAGATATCTCAAAGACCTTGAACATTTGTTCTTGAGAACAAAGTTGATTTTGGAGACAACACTCCTGCAGCCTGCAATTAAGCTCCCATCTGCTGTTCTTAACAGGTATCTTTTACATGTATTTAGTGAAATCTGCTTTGTAAATCTGGTGGAAAAATAAAGTTTTTTTTTTTTCCCTTATAAGTTTTTAAACAGGCGTTTCTTTTAAAACCTTACAGTCATGTTAAATAAATTAGAATTTGTAATCCAATTAGACTTATTTGTCACATTAAAATTATTTTTTGAAAAGTAAAACCATAAGCAAATATTGAAAGTACTTTTCATTAAGCCCACATTTAGCCATTTTTGGAATTAAATCTTTGAGCATACGGTGGGGGAGGAATCATTTTTAGTTAAATCTTCCACTACTCTTTGCACCAGCATAAGTGAGTGTATTTGCTTCTAAAAAGGGATAAAAATAAAAAAAAATTGAATCTTGCATGCTTGTTTAGGAAGTACAGTAACCTCTGCTGCCAGTGGAGTCAGAGTTTATGGGTAGGTTCTTCTGTTTTACTTCAAGTTACAAAGTAAAGAGATTAATTTAGAGACAACATTGACTAATTCTGAGAGAAGGAGCCAAGAATACACTCAGTCCTCAGCGACTGGCTCTTTTTTTATTTCCAAAAGATCTGAGTTGCAGCACCACGAAGCATACTTCAAATTCTCAGAGGATGTCAAATGACTGTAAACGCACTATGAATCATCTCGCAGCCGTGCTGAATAGCTTTGGAGAGGGAAGGCCATATTTCCATTCACAAAAAAAGTAAGCAAGAGCTGTAAAGTAGCAGCCGTCAAACCTGCTGAAGATAAAACCAGTTTCGCTTATATTGCAGGTATTTCATTGAGTGTGGAAATTATGAACGCAGAAACGTAAAGCCGTGACCATTTGCATAAAATATTAAGTCATTTGTTTTATTAATCTCTTCCACTTTTATTGTCTGACACTTTTATAATTGCCTGTTAATATTTAAAAAATCCCTCATCTCTTTCCACTTTATTTCACTAAGACTGTGTGAGACGGGAATTATTATTGAACTAAAATCATCACACAATTTTTTTTTTCCATAGGTTTGTATGTATGAATGTTCATCTAATCGTTGCTTCTAAAATCACTGAAGTTGTTTGTTGTGTAACCTATATGCAATACACAATAAACAACTGAAAGGTTTAAATAAACCATAAAAAGCCCAACTTAAATATATGCCATCTGTGCCAACTGGGCGTCATTGTAGCTCTTCTATTTATTGTAACAAATTTGTGGTAACACTCTTTTTGAGAGGTTCACTAGAATTATTTTTTTTCTTTCTAGGAAGTATAAACGAAATAGAAAACACAGAAAGTTGAAGCCAGAAATAAAACTAAGGACAAAAATGCAAGCTGAAAACCACAACAGGGTAATGCATGAAATCACAAACTGTTGTCAGAAGTGGAGTTTGGTTTGCTCTACTCTGCATGGTGGCTTGGTGAAATTAATGCCTGCATGAATAACTTTTTAAAATGTCAGCCAAAAGTCCTCAGGCTAGTCCAATGAGCTGTGGTCATGTTTGTTTTCATGCAGAACTGAAATCAGTCATGCTAATTGATTTGCAGCCAGTCGAATAATGAAACTAAATTAGATTACCCCCCCTTATATCTGATTCTGAACTGTGTGCTGAAGCAGCAGTGCAACCAAACCCAAAGGCAGAGAGTGATCCCAGGATCATGTTACAAAAATGATGCTTTGGATGAATTTTCCACAAACTATTAGTGCTTTACAACTACCTAATTGCTATGAAATGGCTAAAATATATATTTTTTCTTGCTTAGGACAGACTAAGCTGTTAACTCACATCCCCTGTGACCATATTCAACTGAAATATGGTCAGTTGAATATGGTCAACTGACCATATTCAGTTGAATATGGTCAGTTATTTAACTGACCATATTGTTGGTCAGTTGCAAGAGCAGCTGCAAGAGCAGAACACTGCAAGAGTTCTGCTCTTGCAGTGTTTCAAACAAACAGTGCCTGACAAAATTATCCACCAAAACTATCATTATCCTTTGAACTCTTACACACAATGTGATATCAGCAAATCTCTATGTATTTTATGCGATAGATAGCATAAAGTAGTGCCTAACTATATGATGAAGGAAGAAAGTGAGAGAGGTGGCTCAAAAGTTTTAATAAATAAAATAAAACACTGCCTTTCCGTTTGTTTTCAGCATCCTTTACACATGTACCCCTAAATAAAACCAAGTACAAACAAGTTTCTTCAGAAGTAGCCAATAATAAAATCCATCTTTGTGTATGTTCATCTCAGTATAAATACAGTACAACTTCTCTTTGAAGTCCTCAGAGGTTATTTAAAGTACATTAGTGAACATCAGCGGCATCATGAAAGTCAAAGGATTTAGAGACCATATTCAGTCCTCTGAATATTTCCCAGCTCACTGCTGAAAAGCAGGCATCATAAACATACGGGTCAGACAGAGAGAATTTAACAGGAGCAGCCAAGAGGCCGGTGATGCCTCCTCACAGATCAGATGGGAGTATTTGTTTAGAAGACAATTATTTGTCACGCATTAATAAATCTGAATTCTAGGGAAGTGAGATTGAAAGGCATTGTTAAAGGAAGACACAAAAGTATCTTTTTTGTAGAAGAAGGTTATCTACTCAAATACAAATGTATTTCTTGAGGATGCTTAGGTTGCTGCGGTAATATTGCAGAGCTATGTTGAGCATCTTCAACAAGTCTGCAGTCTAGAAGGCAAATATCTTCTGCAGTCCACGGCTTATATACGGGCTTACAAAGAAACTTGGCTCTGTTCTGGAAATTGCTCTGGAGCTCAGTATGGAAAGAAGGATGTTTGTTTCATGAACGAAAACATTCCAGACAACCCTGAGTATCCTCTTCCCAACATAAAACTTCAACGAAAGAGATTTGAGGTCAAGGGAATACTCAAATCAACTGCACTACATGAAATTCTCCCACCCAAAGCTAATTATTTATAGTGACTAATGAGAGCTCCAACACAATGTCTAATGTTGTCATTCCTTGGTTCTTGACTGTTGGCTGTCACTTTGATTTTCTATGTCAACTGTTTTGACACTTATGGTGTTTCATACATGATTTACTTACTAATGTTTTGTGGTTCTCAGTGCTTAGTGCATTCTTTTCTTTGTTTAGATTTTTGTTTTTGGGGATGTTTTTTACCTTATGCCTTAGTGAGATCCGTTGTTTACTGTATATGTCTAACTTTGATCCAGTTGCTCTCTCCTGATTAGTGTCACCTGGTTCACATCGACTCAGCAGTTAACAGCCACACGGTTTCATTTCATCCTTGTCAGATCCTTCTATTTTCTCTGTATTCTCTGCTGTTTCACATGTGATTGTGTATCTGTTGCTTGATTTTTCCCTCTCATAAGTGCACTCAGGTTGGATTTCTATATTTTAAGTCCTTTCAATAAATATTCATATGTCAACTACATGTATGTTGCAACCATACATGTAGACAATTTTCTTTGGGATTAATAACAGATTGGTGATTGAAATTAAACTGAAATGTAAATGGGATGGGACTGTAACAGAACTTTTTGGCTCATTTCCATATCTGGAAAATCCATACTGAAGGCATTTTTTAAGCCACTTATCATTTGATTGTATAGTGTCAAAATGTTCAAGTGGGTGTGAATACTTTTGGCAGATGAAAAATTTACTCACTGTCACCTCTGTTGTTTCTGAGAAACATCTGCACAAATCTTGAATTAAAAGAAAAAATGGAAACAAACAGAATTTCTAGCAGTGTCACTCCAAGCTGCATTCACAGAATAATCCATCGATCCATCCATCCATCCATCCATTTTCTTTACAACCTTGTCCCTTAGTGGGGTCGGGAGGGCTGCTGGTGCCGATCTCCAGCTAACGTTCCGGGCGAGAGGCAGGGTACACCCTGGACAGGTTGCCAGTCTGTCACAGGGCAACACAGAGACCATTCACAGAATAATCCAATTTATATTTGTCTTAATGAATTTTTCCTAAATTCAGAGACGAGAAGAAAAAGATCGAGAATTTCCATTTCAGATCAGTCATTCTCAGAAATGGAGAACCTTTTATTCAGATAATCTCCTTTCAATCAGACTGCCTTTGTTGGAAAGGCAATGAAAAGTCACAGATTCCTCCTTTCTTGATTTAATGAATGAAGAGGAAGTTTTGAATCGCTTCCCATTTCTGAAAATTGAGCAGGAGAGCCGGTTTACCCCACAGGCGTACCGAATATAGCCCCTTCTTGTTCGGGAATCAATAAGAACTGTGGATCCTGTTCAAACACACACCCTGAGTGACAAACATAGACGTGTTTCACGCCGCTTGATGGGCGATCATCAACTCTGAGACCTGTGCTCATGGACACCACAGCAGAGGTTTGCTGGCAGATCCTGATCAGAGGTCTGTGTGTTTCTCTTTCCTAAATAAACCATGACCTTTACTAGAGTAGGGAGGCCATGGAAGCAATCTGCTTGTATAATTGCCTGTCAGAAGGGAGCCTGTTACTGCTGGGGAAAAACACAGCATATCTTCTCGTAATCTACAAAGAACAGGTGCGAAGTGTGCAAGCGTTGTGTCAAACGAAGGAAGGATGTGCGTTCAGGCGTATTGAACACATTAAATAATTAATTTTCTCTTGAACAAGTACAGGATGAGATGGGTGCGGCTCAGAAAAAGAGACTTTCTGCGGGTTAAAGTTGCCTGATTGTTGCTTAGTTAAATCCCTCCATGTAGGTGTGCGTGGAGGGGGAGGAACGTGTGGCACTGCAGCTTGTGCCTCAGTAATTGTTCTTTCCTTAAATAGCTGCTGTCATAGTTACTGCATGCCTGTGGGCAGGTTGTTGGAATATGCTGGCACCTGAACGCTTTAAAAAAAGAAAAGAAAAAAAAAAAACTTCTGAAGAAACTGTGAAGTTTGAAGTTCACTCCTCACCTGCTTCTCGTTTTCGTCCTCCAGCCTCAAACGCTCCTCGATGCAGTTGCGCGCCTGCAGGAAGACCTTCCTCTGGGTGCGCTCGGTCAGAATCCTCACAAACACCCCCGACAGGTTCACACTGGTGAAGAGCACGGCATTAGCCGCCAGCTGCAGACAAACAAGAGCAGACATGCCTAATGAAGCTGCACACATCTGCACATGTAAGCCTCTGTGTGCAGCCGGCAGTCCCCAGTAGAACAATGTAGAGATGGACAGAGAGCAGGGTTACACCACTGAAGACCAAAAACTGTACAGACGAAAGGCGAAAAGGCAAAATGCATCTCTAATCAACACCTAATGTGTTACTTTGTATATTTAATTCTGAACAAAATAGATTTTAGAGATTAAAGAAATGTAGTAATACAAAAGACTTACAAAAGATGCATTCGAATAAATCTGAATATATCATGGAAGTTATTTTTCAATAAATAGTTTCAAAAAGTATAGTTACTGACATAGTGACACATTTTTGACAAGAGACAGAGACATTTTGTCTTGGCAGAGTGCAAAAAAAAAAAGACTGCATTGTTGCTCAGTGGTACAAAGTCCTCCTTTTAGATGAAAATTCATTTTAGCCTTCAGTTGTGGATAAAAGTTTCAGAATGGAGAGGCACAGATTCCAAGTAGTTTGTAGTGTGAAGTCTCCGCAGTCTGATGACTTGGGTGTCCATGTCATCTGCTGGTGTCGGTTCACTATGTTTATCAAGGTCAGAGTTCACACAGCTGTCAAACGGGATCATTCGAAGCATTTTATGCATTCATCTGCTGACAAACTTTAGGGTAGAACTGCCAAAATTAACAATATCGCCTTTTCCAACAATAGTGTCACCTTGCTTGTCTCTCTAGCAAATTGGCCGGACCTAAACCACAACAGATGCTCAAAAGAAATAAACGAATACATTTTGTTATTACACAATGTTGTAAATTTGGGTTTTCATCACCTACAAACCATAACTGTTCAAGTTAACAGCAATGAATGCTTAAGAAATGTCACTGCAATATTACTCTGTGAAGTTAATTCATTCAAAAATACCAATTTCACTCTTTGAATTGAAACTCTGAAAAGATACAACTTTTCAAAGATATTGAAATTTATTGAGATGCACCTGGAATAACATAATAAAAAAATTGATATATTCAAATTTGGGTAAAAATAAAAACCCTACTTAGTTTCCTAAATCTTCAAATTATGGACCCAATGTCATCCTAGTTGGTAGCATAGTGTGCCTAACTCCAGCTCAAACAACTGCTGCTCTTTTAAAGTGGTCTTAATGAATAGTTTTCCAGGCTTCCTGAAAAAGCTTTGGCTGATTTTTCACTTATTTCCTCCTATCAGAGCATGGCAGCTTATTATGCAGTGCGTTCTTAGAAAGCAAGACATGCAGTGAAAAGGCAGTCAAAGTCTGAAAGAGGTTCATTAGCATTGGAAAACTGTTAAAAAAGACTTCTTTAAAATAGTTACAAGGCAAAAAAAAGACTACTTGGAAGATAAATATAGAAAATTAGACAGACTTTTGGGCAGTACTGTCAGTATCCATTATCACCAATGAAGAGGGGTGATGGATAATGTACATTTCAAGTGCAGGATGTGAAATGTATGGTTGTATCATGCTTTTGTTTTTCAAGCTTTCCTCCAGTGACAAAAACATGCAGTTGTATTGTAGCACAGAGGCATATATGCTGGGAACAACCTGTACTATAATGAACACAGATACGTGGAAGAAAAGGATCAGTCCTTTCTTAGAATTTATTTATTTATTTTACATAAGGTATAGGAGATCTATTTTTTTTATCAAGGTGAAATCATGTTTCAATTATTTTCTGGGTTTCTCAAAGACTACAAAAAAAAAAAAACTACAGAGATTAATTTGAGATAATTAGCTAGCTTTAGATACATTTTATGTTGGCAGAAATGATTAAGGTCAAATGTCTTCAATGTTTATAGTTACCAACCATAAACAGATGTATCCAGTATATGATTGTTTTATTGCGGGTGTTCAAGCATCCCTGAGACGAAGTCAACATCAAGCTACTTGGGCTTCTCATATGAATGGGAATATTCCATTTCATTTGGAAATCAAGGTCCTAGAGTCATGATTCATGTTCTTTGTCATGTTCATGCCGTGTTTAGCCACTCATTCAGCTCACCTGTCTCACCTGGGTCCCGCCCTACTTAAACACCTCTCATCTTCTGCCCCCTTGCCAGATTATCGACCGCCCCCGAGCCAGTAGAGATCCAATGTTTTCTTCCAAGCCTTCGGTGTATTTTCTGCCCACCCCTTCTGCCAAGCTCTTTACGGATCCCATCTGTTTCGGATTTCTGGACCCCGACCCAAGCTGTGCCTCGCGACCACCGAGTATTGCCTGCCCTTCCTGCTAAGTTTTGCTCTCTCTGTCCTCCTGTGTGTGATCTCAGTTTGATCATCGTCAAAGTCCCTCGATGTTGCTTTTTTGGGACCTCTCTGTGGAGCTCTTCTTTGATTCGTCGCACTCACAGAAGCCTGTTCAATCTGGTTACCTGCACCTCCCTGCCATCAAAGCCTCGGTTCTTCTGCTCCACCCGTCCACTGCTCTACAGGTCAGTGAAGCCGAACATTTCAAACATACATCTGCTTTATCTGTGCATCGCCAGCCTTCTCCCCTGTCTGCTCAGAGCTGTGTTTGTTGACCTCATCCCTAGTAGCAACCAGAATTTGAAACTAAAATTAAACTTGTTTGTTCCTGTTGAGTACTCCTGCGTGTGGTTGAATTTCCGGGTCCCCACTGAGTGTTCTTACACCTAGAGTCTGAAGACAGAGTGGGGAGGCACAGAATCCAAATTTCTTGAGATCCAGGGTGACGTTTTCACAGTCTCTGATGTTATGGAAAACCATGGCATAAAGGCCAAAGTAAATGCAGCCATTTCCCAGGAAAGTCTTGGCACCATGTGTGTGCACGTATGTGTGTGTGTGTGTGTGTGTACAGCTGATGTGATCATTTCCTCTTTCTGCAGTACCTACTGACTTCAAACTTCCTTCTTAAATGGCCATTGTATCACCATGCTTGATTCACCAGCAGACTCACTGAACCAAAACCCTAAAGAGAACAGTTGGATATCATGGCGTGGAAAATGACAACCCTCAGAACAGCGTGGAAGAGCTGGAAACGCAAAATAAATAGACTGATCACTGGTATGCCTCAATGTACTGGCGCAAAAATAAGCTCTGATAAAATAGTACGTGCATCACAAAGTATTTTAAGCATGTTACGAGTTTCACTTCCTTAATGCAATTACTGGAAAACAAAGTTTTTAATTACGTTCTAATTACATGGATGCAGCTGTAGATTTCAAAGCTCACAAAAGCAAACGGTGCTACATGACCGCAGCAATGTGCATCTCAGAAATAAAGCTCAGCAGCTCTGTCTGAATCCCGATTCAGCACCGAGAGCCGGACAGCTCCTCGTCCGCTTCATCTGCTGCGGAAAAAACCGACACGTCTTCTCGTCCTGGGGCGAAAATCGATGCCGAGTGTTTTATTAACCTTTGCTTCTCCGGGGAAAGTTGGATGCGTAAACATGCTGCCTCTTAACTATCAGAGCGAAGCAAAGTAAATCCCTCCCACAGGTCAGAGATACTTTGAGTGAAGTTGAACAGTGAAACTTGGACTCAGAGCTCTCTATATGTTATCCCGCATCAGATTAGTTTCAGATTACCCAAACTGTGGGGTGTGGGTGCATTCTGGTGCAGGTGCAGCACTCACCGGTCTCCACAGTTTCGGCTTCATCCCCGTCACGGACGTCGCTATTACTATGAAGTGGGATGCAGACAGCATCACCCCGAACAGCACCGCCAGCAGCGTCCGTACGGGAAGCAGCACGTAAGCCACCAGGGTGACCAGCATGAGCTGCCACACGCCTTGCTCCGGGGTGGCGGCGCTCATCGTTTCCGGCGTGCCGAGCGCCAGCGGGAACGGACAGCAGAGCAGCGCGAAGGTGAAGCTGAACAGCAGGGCCAGCTTGGCGATCTGCTGCAGCTGCGTCACCTGCAGGTACTTGACGTTGGTGACGATGAAGAGCGACAGGAACACCACGCAGTGCACCGGGTAGGAGCCCTTGGACAAGGTGAGCCGGGGGCTGGACAGCAGCTCCACCAGAGACAGCGACGACGCGGCCACGATGAGCACCGCCAGAGCCTTGAGGGTGGCGGTCTGCTCCAGCTTCAGGTTGTAGTTCTGGAAGAGAGCCTCCAGCTCCTGGCTGTTGAACTCGTCCTCGCAGGCGATGGCTCCCAGCGGCGCGCCGGGTGGGCAGCGACCCTTTCTCCGCCGCGTCTTAACTCTTTCGAACGGCATCTCCTCCATGGTCCTGCCATTCATGAAGCTGAGGTGGGAGGGAGGAGGAGAAGGGGGGTTGGCGCACGACCCCTCAACTTTTAGGCTGCTCCCCCCCCTCTGGAGAATGAAGCTGGCACCCTCTCCCGGGTCATGGATGATGGATGTCGGGCTCGGAGTCAGAGGAGGAGAGGGTGGCTATGGCGCATCGCGCGCGCTCTATCCACAGGTTGATGGTTGTTGGTGTGCAACCCGACCACTGTGCCTCTCTCTCTCTCTCTCTCTCTCTCTCTCTCTCTCTCTCTCTCTCTCTCTCTCTCTATTTCTCTCGGCGCGCGCAGACCACCTGCCTTGCCTCAGATGGGGGTCACCTGCGCTCCAAGTTAACTTAAAATCCGGTTTAATTACCAAAACACATCTCCAAGAAAAAGCAAAGCAAAACATCCTCCTCCACAAAAATCGTTTAAAAAGCACATTTTATTATCTTCCTCCTTTAAAGCATAATATTTCAGAGCCTCCCTTGTTGCTGTTTGATTTGCTTCAGTGAAGGGTCAGTGGTTGGTTGGATGAAGACAGCAGCAGCAGCAGCGCTGGTGATTTCCCCTCTCAGTGTCTGCAGTCATAGCTGATGTAGTCCCCGGCTAAAAATAGACCAGCTGCACCGGTGGATGGTCCAATATAGCAACAATTTGGTCTTTCCCACATCTCTGTAGCCCCCCTTCTCCACAAACACAGTCAGACATTTCACTGCAGAGTAAAATCCTTCTAGCAAGTAAAGAATTAACGGGAATAAACCCAGCGGAGGTTGCGCCCAGAGGGAGGTTTGAATAACAATAATAATGATAAATAAATAAATAAACAGCGCATGTATGAATGATGACGTGCATCCCAAAATGTGCTGCTCCGTTATGGTGGAGGGTATGTTTTGCATATTTGAAATTATGCAACCCTGCTCTCAGTATTTCACTGTAGTGTGCACCGTTGATATGTGAGAGTTAGATTAATTTCCCCCGTCATAGATAAATGCGGTAAAATCTGAACCAAAGTGTGAAGTGAAGGTAAAATAACTGATACTGACACATAGTTAAAACATATTTCGAGATTGATGAGTAACTCTTACTCCCTACCCAAAGAGTAAAGGAGTAAAATTACTCCTTACACAGGCATTTATTGATCCATATATTTATCTGTGCTCCCACCTCCTGACCGATCAGCCACATTCTCCAGCATACACAAAGCTTTATTGATTTGTGCTTATGCTCCTTTTTATCACCATATTAGACTTTGGAGCTTATGTCAGGTCAGATTCTGTAGTATTTAGTTCAAGGTTGTTCTCAAACAGTTCACAATTACCATTAAAAACATCAATCATCCTGCATGAATGTCTATTCCCTTTGTCAATCAGAAACTATATATATATATATATATATATATATATATATATATATATATATATATATATATATATATATATCAGAAACTATCAATCAGAAACTATATATATATATATATATATATATATATATATATATATATATATATATATATATATATATATATATATAGTTTCTGATTGACAAAGGGTCAATATATATATATATATGTCCTTTTGTAGCCTTTGCACCATAAAGATGCAGCATAGTCCTCCATCAGCACATACTTTCATGTGTGTCTTCAACCATCAGATCAGACAAAAAGACAATCAAAGCTTTTGAAAATCAATGAACCCTTCATCTCTAGAAGACAGATGCAGTTTCGATGGTCACATATTGACCTTGTTTACCTTTCAACATGTGGTTTAGATTGCTTGGATGTCTGAAGAAATCAATGAGCCACCTCATCGATGCTTCAAGTCAGTCGATGTGAGGCACTCTGGGACTGTTGAAACGAAATATCTCTTCATGCACATGCTCAATTACTATCTGGTCAGTATCCGATATGTTTTTCCTCACCTTCAATCATTATGAAGTGGACTTAAAAAAATCAATAGATCAGAGACAATTTGACATCTAACTGAATGGAGCTAATTACATTTAACTACTCATTTTGAACTAATATGAAATGTATGAAAAAGTCCAAATTTGACCACAAATACATAGTATTTTCAGTTTTGCTGACTCAATTGCTACATAATAAACCTTTTTATGTCCAACAGCCTCAGCTGTAAAAGTTGGAACAAATGTTCACAGTAAAACATTTTACTGCCAAGTAATACATTTTACACTGAAGGTAAGTACACAAAGCCAGAATCCTACTAATGCTAAAAGGCTAATTAAACTGGGAGGAAACTATAAATCAATCAAATAATTAAGACATTTAGTTGAAGAAATTGAAATGAGGCTGCAGACTTTGTTTTACACCTCAACACATCATCATGAAGAATTAACTAATGAAGTTTCATGCAACAAATTTAACAAAGTACTGCCTAGTGCCTAGCATTGATGATGTAGATTCCAGAGTAGTTTTTTCACTAAAACGGGTCCATAATTACAAAAGAAAAAGCACAAGGCTTCTTGCTTTATTCATCGGCATTCTGGATAGCATCTGGGAAAGTCGGAAACCGTTGGCAACAGAAAACCCGAAAACCCAAAAAGTTCCATTCTTGATGACTGATTCTCATCTTCCTTCGATACTCCATCTTGGATTTACCTATTGAACTCGATTTGTCTGATTGGACTTCAACTAGTCAGCGAACAAAAGGAAAAGTTGAGAACGATGACTATGATTTTCTGCACTATTTTTGTAACGGTAGTCTGCCTGAAGTTTTAGCAATGATAGCAGAGGAAATGAATGAAGCCATTTAGTCTGTATTGGCCAAGCATTCAAATATTGAATTAACATTGACAGCCATCTCATTCAGCTTGGCACTTCTCTCTTCATGGTGGGGGGCGTTTGTTTACAGCGCAGGCAATTACTGGTGAGCTTCATAGCATTGAACTGGTGCATTACCTAGTCATACATCCTGTTTTCATAGAAAAATAGTTCAGAAGAAAAAAACATCAAAGACAAACAAAATACAACCAGACATTCTTTTGACAAGCTGCTGAGACCTTCCGTGATCTTTAATATGTTTGGGTTGTTTTCAGATAACTTTTCTCCACATCCCCTTCAAAGCGTCCTCCCTACCTGTGTAGGTGACTATGCCTCGGACAGGTTTCTCTTTAAGTTTTAGATTGGCTTCATTTCTGTGACTACAAAAGTGACAGATGCATATTTTTTGGAGCACCCCTCCCTTCAGGATCCCTGACAATCCCCCCATTGCCATGGCAACAGAGGCAGTAAGTTGTGGCTGATACGCTGCTGAGGTGTTTCCCAATCTGACAGCCCAGCTCTCAGTCTTTGTTGGTATCTCTTTACTTTCGCCTCTCTCTCTCTCTGTCTCACACACATACACACGCATACACACTCTCCTCTTTCGCATGTCAGGTGGATTTTTTTTTTTCTTTTTTGGAGATGATGAGTGTCTGTATCCCTCTTTGGTGCCACAGTGACACAGGCGCCCTGCCCAGCCCTGCTCCCTCATTGTGCTCACTGACATTTTCTCCAAATTGAGGCTCTGACATGACACAAGGGGAAGTGAAGATGACGCTTCAGAGGTGACCAGACCACACAGACCCCTGGCACCTTCACGCAGCAGGTGGGCTCCTACAACAAGATTGGACTTGTCTTGTTCACTCACTTACCATGCACAACAAATAACTCTTTTATTGTTTTTTTTCCTTTGTTTTGTTTTCTTTTTTAAATACACAGCAGTGTAGCTGTACAGTGGCACAATTGGAAGCACTGTTGCCTTGCAGGAAAAAGGTCCTGGATTCAAATTATACAGGACAGGGTACTTGTCAGGTACCTCATCAAGACATCTGTTGTGAATTGATGCTACACCAATAAGCTGAGCTGAATTGTTCTGAATATAGGAGCATTTTTTCTACTTTCCTGTTTTTTTGTTTTGTGTGTGTGTGTGTATTTTGAACAAAATGGATAAAAACAAGCTAAACAGAAGAAAATCTCAAACACAATTACATCTGATGAAATGTAAAACATGCGATTGACATAACCGGTTGTCTCAAGCAATGCGATATGATGACTGTGCCTCTGATTAATCAGCAGAGTTATAACAGTCAGGTGGATTCCTTCACACAGACAGTGTAACTTGGATTTTGTGTGCAGTGTGAGCCAGTTGGCAGGAAGAGAAATGGGAACTGGTCTCTTTAGTGCATTCATGAATAGACGCTCTCCAACAGAGCTAAGGAAGCTACTGTCGCAGCCATGGTGTTGTTTGCATTCATGAATAAACCTGCTTCCTGTCATTCATGCAAACACAATTAGCTCCATGCTTCACCTGTGAGGAACTGAAACAGATGAACACAGAAACCTCCTCTTATATGCATAAATGCTAATGAAACCGCTGCAAACCTCATTAACTATTGTGATCATAATTGTGCTGATACACAAAATCCATTTATCAACTGTATATGTGGAGACAAGTAGAGTTTAAATAAAACTGAGGAATAAAAGTTTGTCATAAAAATAATCTGGCAAAATATATCTTTCATGGTTTTTTGGGGGGGTTTCTTTAAGCATCACATCTTCTGAAAGATTGCATGCTTATTCTGATGCATAGGGTGGGGATTAAAAAGCACAGAAAGAAAATGCATTCAGAAGCAGAATCAAAGTATGTCGTGTGTGTGTGTGTGTGTGTGTGTGTGTGTGTGTGTGTGTGTGTGTGTGTGTGTGTGTGTGTGTGTGTGTGTGTGCGTGTGTGTGTGTGTGTGTGTGCGTGCGCGTGTGTGTGGTTTGGGGCTCTTGCGTTGCAGTGTGCGCGTGGGAGTGTTATTGAGAGATATTTTTAATTCTATATGTCATTGACTCTCGTCTCCCTTCGCAAGAGACATCAGAGGGAAGCTTGAAACATTTCCAATACTGCTATTTAAATTCACACACATCTACTTGTGTGCAGGCGTACACATTTGTGCACATTTGTACAGTTTCAAGAGCCTTTCATATGGAAGCAGTTGCATCTTTTGACGATTGAAAAAAGCCTCCCGGATTGTCTGTGGTTTTTGTGTTGTTTTTTCCAAGTGCTTGTGAGGGATGTTCTACATTCGAATGTGATCCTAGGGTGATGTAATTACAGATCAATTCATCTTTTTTTTTTTTTTTTTTTTTTTACAAAAATCTGTTCACCAAGGTACACCAAAATCCAAAACAATCTGTTCTTCTCCATGCTGAGTAAAATAGAGACTCTTTAGCTCCAGTGACACCACCAAGTCACATTGACCAAATTATACCTAACCTCAAGTTAGAGAATGACAATATTAATTCCCTGTGGAGTAACTGCTGTCGATCTAATGACTTTCTATTATCCTGTTGCTTTTAGGAGTCTGCAAAGTCACTGTGGACTGCAAAGCAGGATTAGGTTTTCTCTCAAGTGGCAGGTAAATTGATTTTGCTCTCACTCGTCTTCACGGTGCAGCCTGTGAAAAGCACAAATGTCTCAATCACATCCCACAGCACATGTATAATGACTTTATGTACCTCCACCCTCAAGTCGAAGATGTGACAATCCTGACAGAGTATATAATTTGCAAAAACATGTTGCTGCTGAAGTACAAGAGATTACAAATGTTCTTGGCCTTCATATTGATGAAAATAAAACAGCTGATGTCTCTTTAGACTCTCTTAACTCTTGCAAGGGAGTAAGGGGAGCTTATGTCAACTTTTTGAGGTTTATTGCTTCTTCAAAAACATACCTGGAATGTTTCTTCAATTTTTTTTTCATGCATGTTTGAGGAATCCTTTATTTGGCTACTTATCTACAGGATGGTCTGAGAAAACAGCTACAACTTCTCTGTTCATCTTTGTCATATCTTCTGGTCACAAACAAAACAAAAAAAATCTGGTATGCACAAAAGGAAAACATAATTCAGTTTAATATGTGGGTCAGAGGTTTTTAGTTATGCTTTTTCTAATATAATAATATATAAGTTTGGAAAGGAGTCTGTACACTTCATATAAATATATAAATTTCATGAAGGTACTTTCCAGAAAGTATTCTGTGGAAGAGCTGGTACTTTGCAGTAAAGGAAATATTCAGCATTGTGTTGGTTGTGTTGTGAAACAGTTTCAGTCCAAAAGGATTAGATTAATGAACAAAATTACAAATAGCCACTACTAGCAGGAGCTTCCTGTGCATTGGCCTAAAGATTGGCTCATATACTTCACTGTCTGTAGCTCCACTCATCAAATATTAAAGAGGTGGTGTGAATTATTGATCCCAATCAATGGCTGCAGATCAGAGCTCACAGTAGAGGAACTAATGTGTGGGCGAACATGGTGCTCCAGATAAACTGCAACTGTACAGTGTGGGCAAAGCACATAACTCTGATCACAATGAAATTAAGCAGATATTTTTATGCTTACATATGTCAGATTATATATATTTATATAAATCAATTTGCACATAAAGTTACATAAAAATCTACAACTTTCTGTCATTTCAGATGCAGTCACAAAACAAATTGGATTAGCAGTGAATATTGAGAAAATGGGTAAAGCCTTACTTTTAATTAAAGCAACTTCTTCAGAATTTTTTTTCCAGAAAGCAATCTATAAATTTAAGCTAAACAATATACAATTAATTTATATTCATTTTAAAGGCAGAATAATATTGAAATAAATAAACTGAGCTCTGTGCTGTGAGCTTCCCTCATTAATAAGATCTATGTGAATCCTAATCATCCTAATCAAAGTTATTCTTAATCTCAGCTCAATCTGAAGATTAAAGGGTTTATTTCAAATATCATATGCTGATGGGGGTTTTTTCCCGTCCCACATGTGCACAGGCAGACAGAGAAAGGCTCACAGGTAGAGCAGCTGTGAACACCACATCTGATTATGTTATTGACACCGGGCAGGAAGCACAAGTGGAAACGTGCCTCAGCTGAGAGCAAAAATACACAGAGGACAAGACTGCTCCATCACGTTCAATGGCATTACCAGTTTACATCGTTGCTGCTTTACTACACTCTAAAAATAAAGCTATTCAGAAACGTGGATCATCCCAATTCGTAAATCACTTTGTTTATTAGAATTGTTAATTCTGCTCGCTGCTTTGCTTTGCCAGCCTTGGTCATGTCTGAGCGCCTCCAAAGCCCCAGGGTCTGTGCTACAACTAATGATTAGCATTTACATAATGAGCTAAATGTTAGCTGCTGCCTCAAAGTGCTGCTCCTCAGCTGAAGGGGGCAAGCTGACCTCCACAGGAGGGAAAAAAAGAAAGAAAAAAAACACATGCGCTAGAAGAAGCAAATACATAATGTACAACATAATGTTCAGGTTTAAGCTGCAGCATTTCCTTTGGGGTATTTTATTTTTAGCTTCATCTTTTGAGGGGATATTTAAAATTGATTTAACAGGACCATGAACAAATCTGAACAAATTCCAAACACGCAAGACCTGATATCGTGCAACAAGGAACAGACTATCCGTTTCTAATTTTTGTACTTAGAATACACCGTCACAACCCATAAAAATAGCACACCATCGGATTTTAAAATACACTAATCGGTGGGTTTTTTTCACTTACATATTTGAATTTGTCAATGCATTTGCTTCTAAACCTACTAGTGAATGTTTCAGAATATCACATAATTATATCAGATATTGTGAAACAGTTAAAACTGCCTAGCATACTCTCGTTCTGTTAAAACATTTGAGCATTGATGTTGTATTCTAGATTATCCACTGAAAGTAACAAGTTACTCTCTCAGAAATATATGGAACTTTTCGGATTTTTAAAGATTTTTTCAGAGAACTTGCGAGTTACTTTTATAGAACGTTAAGCTGACATTGCGCAGCTTTGTCAGGAATTGAATTTTTGCATGTTAATGAAAAAAAAACCATCTGATGCAAAAGCTCTGTGGTTTAATAAAAAGGTTTGTGACATTGCCCAAAATTGATTAGATTTTAAGTTGTTATGATGAAATATGTTTTTCAATTTCATATTTTAGTATTTGAGCTCTGCTAATCACCTGCTATAGATCAGTTATATTTTTAACTCTTGAGGAACTCTGGAGAAAGTAAAAAAAATGTATAAACAATATTCCTGAGGCCGTTTTTTTTACCAAGACGAGATTAAACAGGAATCATTTGAAACCTACAGAACATCAGCCCATGTGAAACGCTGAGTTGGGGACAACTAGTTCTTGCTAGTTTAAACTATAACCTTCTGTGGAAAAAAATTAATGGAACATCAACTTTTCAGTCACTTGGGGATGGGGGGAAAAGAGAAATCTGGATCTTACTAAACCTGTTTTTCAACAATTCATTCATTTTCTACACCCCTTTTCTCATGCAAACGATTTTTCTGTTAGAATTTGTCTTCTGATAGAGACAGCTTGCCTGACTGCCTGGAATACTCATTCGAATCTGCTTGTCACTTCACATCTTTCTTGTCTTTGTCTTTCCTCCACTTTCTTTCACTTTCACTTACCTCTATCCATTCACCTCTTCCTACACATGAAATCACCATATTCGTCATTCTTTACATATCTGGAGATATCTTTTTTATATTCTTTTTCTGAAAAACCAGAGGATAAGTAGGAGTGAGGGGAGGGGAGGAAGGGGCTGAGGTCTAAACCTAAAGACTGGGGTTCTAAATGTAAACAGTGGAACGCAGAGCAGCTTAAGAGGGCTATAAATAGAGCGATGGAGCATGAGAGGAAGCAAGCGAGCAAGAGAGAGAGATAGAGATGGAGAGCGAAAGCTTTGCTTACGGAATAAAAATTGCTCCCGACAGTCGGGGATTAGTGCTTCCCTGGAGGATTTTCACTCCAAAAACCCAATCTGGGGCGATTGGGAAGAGCACCAGCCTCAGTCATCTTAATTCAGTTAAACCCTGCCGAGCACACAGAAATAGCATATATCTATATATGCTTGCACGCAGATATATTCAGCAGGTATAAACACACGCACCATGGCAGAAGGTACAAGAATATTAATAGAAATAGGAATGAAAAAGACAGCACAAACACGCCACTGAGAGCCTGATTACCAGCATATTACTCAGCACCAATCAGTAAAACGCCTGCTGTGTTGTGAATCTTAAAACATGGCTGAAGATGTGCAAATCTTCAATCTTCCTGTTGCTGATGCTGTTTTGTTCAGCAAACAGAAATCAGGGGACAACAGCATTCCTCTGCCAGGGGCGTCAGCTCCAATGTCTAGCCATAGTTTGCTCTTCTCAACTTCTTATCCTCAAACAGTTGGATACTTTGATACTAACAAGCTCTTTGCCTTTTTTTTGTGTCAGGTTATAATTTCTATGTACTATTCTTCACCAAAAACAAGCACCAAAAGTACAAAAGTCACTGAAAGAAGTAGAAAAATGTTTTTTACTGTCAGCTAGCTGAAATATTCAGCTAGCTAAAATATTCTACAATCATGAGATTTGAATTTGAAAAATCTTGCTCTGAGAAAGCTAATTATTAGTTAAACTGAAAATCTCATTTGTAACATCTCAACAGTTTTCTGATGAACTTTTGTGCAACTAGTCCTGAAAGACAGTGGACATATTAGGATTTCTTAAACAATGACAGAATAAAGAATTTTAGAAATGCCTATGCTCACACACGCTAACACATGCTGCTCGTTATTAATGTCGTGGACTGAGTCAAAAATAGGACTAATCTTGACAGTGCAGAAAATGACTTGTGAATGAATTGTAATGTCTAAATTTGATAAATACATGAACAAGGATGCTGCAAAAGAATTCTCAAGCAATACCCAATCCAAGGGGGTCCCAATGCAAAAATTTGAAATGAAATTGACTTTTTTACTTTTTTGGCTCTGTAAATTCACCAAATGCAATGCAAATCATGAGTTGGTCGATTATGCTGTAAAGATGCAGTTTTTATTCTATTTTTTTGCTTTCTGTTCACTCAATTAGAAATCACAGAAAAGTGACTGGTCTGAAAGTTTTCTTCTGTTGTACAAGACCTGCTGGCCTCCTGTGAAAACAATGACAGACATGCTTGCAACAATAAAGTGCTTCCCTGGACTCACGTGTGTTTTGAAAATATTTATTTGAACACAGTTAATTAGGGTGCATAGCAAGTTTTAAGCCAAAACTGCTCCATGAATGCAGACTTGGTAATCATGGTTGATTTTCCCTGACAGGAACAACGCAGTCTGAAGTGACCTGTCAACAGCGGTCACTGACTCCTTGGAAGTGAAGAAAGCATGTGAACTAGAAGCATAAGGAAAGAAATGTCGAGTTGAGAGAAAAAGCACACGGATTCTTAAAGACACAATCACAGTTCGTTCATTTAATCTGAATGTAACTCCATGTTGACGTAATGTCTGACTGAAGACCCTGGAGCATTTCTGGCAATCGTACTTGTTGACTTCAGTCTGAACTTCTGCAGTCACAACACACAGTGTTTTGGAGTCTTATTCAGCGGGCATCTCACAGATTGTGTCATTAAGAAGCAATACTGCCCTAAATTTGCCTAAATTTGTCTTTCCTTTATTTGTATCTGAATGTTTTTTTAACTCAGATATGCATCAAATAAAGTTTTTATTGCAAGATTCCCACTGAAAATGTAGGAAGAACATATGACCCCTTAGGTAAAGGGAAGAAAAACTGAAGCGTGGATTAATTTGGTGATTCAACTTCAGATACCTTACCTGCAGAAGTGAAAGTTTCAAGAAATTGGGAAAGAAAATCTGAATTGACTTAGCGATGTGAGATACTGAAAATTTTGGTATTTATCCAATACCAAGTAAATGCAAAGGTAGTGTCGCTGATACCTATACATTTTAAAATGTCATTGTTGTGGAATAATTTAGTGATGGACTTCAGTTAGTTCATTATGATTATAAAAAAAATAGGTCAATAATTTTAGGCAAATGCATGTTTTTATTAACCAACTATTTTAGAACATAATGCAGCAGTAAATAACACAATTTCCTTATTACCTTCTACTACATACAATTGTTTAAAAAGATAAGAGTCTGGAACTGTAATCTGCAGAAAGCATGGGAAGAAATACAGTTTTTGTTCAATTGCTGACATGATACGGCTATTATATTCAGGCATACTCATATGTCAAGTTTGAAGTATATGTGTTTACATAAATGTATATTTTTGAGTTCCAGTGAAACTTTTTTTTTCCAACTTTCTGAATAGATAATAATAATCAGTGAGATAAAATTGCATCTCTGATGACAAAGTGAAAACCATTCATTTGTAATAGAGAGTACGTTGATATCCTTGATTTCTGCCTGAAAAGCATCTACCAGAGATCTCTGATCTCTGTCACAGCATCACAAATCATAAGGTAACTTTCCACTAACTCATCCTTTGTCTCATGCCAGACCCAGCGACAGCTCATTTACCGAAGCACACCAGTTCAAATGGAACTGAGCTAACTCTGCATGCTTATTTCTTTCTTTCTTTGTTTGATAGTAGGACAGAAAATACTTACCGTAATTTCCGTACTACGTTTCGGAAATGACGTAGTCAGGAACGTAATTTCGGACTGTGCATTTAATCTTCGTCCTTTGAGATACTTTGAACACGGCGTTTTGAAAACGGGTTTCGAATGGCTGGGCTGCTGCATGATGAAGAGGACAGCACAAGTTTAAGAGTGAGACTAAAACGTTATTGAGAGCGACAAACGAAAGAGAGAGAGGGGGGAGGCAATGCGTGAGGCCAGGGACGCATGCGGGAAAGCCATCATCGCACCTGACCCACACGAACACAACAAATTCCCCAATGCCCATCATGCGCGTGGCGCACAAAATTAGCACAAGACACACCTGATCCACAGAAATGCAGATAACATGCGGAAGATGCACATGGCACACAGAAACAGTAACGCTGCACGACACACCTGACACAAGGCCTCGTGCGGGAGTGTGTGTGTGTGTGTGTGTGTGTGTGTGTGTGCGCGCGCAAAGCGCGCGCGCGTACACGCCTACGTAGCCTATTTGTTACAGATTACACTGAATGATAAAACAAAGGAAAACAAAGTCTACTTATTTAAAGTGAACTCTCCTCCTGCCAGTTCACAGGCTCAGGTCCTGTTTCGGTGACATCTAGAGAAGGAGTAGTGAAGTGACAGCATGTGCTTACAAGTATGGTTGACAGTTTTAACAAATGTGTAAGAAAACATGTTCATATGAGGTTAACTCTGACTGGAATAAAATATGTGGTTGTGATTGTTGTGATTTAAACTAACAGAAGAGTAAGGGGACGTGATCAAGTTTATCATGATTAAATGCAACACTTAAGGTGCATAGAATTATTCCCCTTTATGACTTGACTCATTTTTAACAAGATCTTTATAGACATATCCTGGAAACAACTCCTCCTTTGTGAACACTTGTATTGAATAAATACTGCACAGTAAAACCACAGAAGGTCTTGCTTTCGTTTTATTTTCTCCACAGAATGAATGAAGTATACATTTTTTTCTGGGTGTGAATGAAAAATCGATGGCGCTGAAAGCAGCAGGTATATTTGCTGAACATGGGGCGGCCCGTTTGGACTCCAGGCTCAAAGTAAATTCACTTTCACAGTTTGCCAAATGACTAAATAAAACATGATGCTCCAGTTTGCAGGGAAAATATTCTCTAATTGGAATTTCTGTTGGCTTGCAGAGAATTTACACGGAGACAAATTATTCATACGCACACTCATGGACACTGTGCATTTAATCTAGTTAGTCTATTCGGTTAACCTGAGGTGTTTGCATTAGCTTCGTCCTTTGGGACGCTAGAAAATCAGGATCTGCACTGATCAAAATAGCACAAAAAATCCTTGTAGAGTTATTTGCTTTAATAATTGTGTTTTATATCTCTGCAACCTCATTCTTGGTCTATAATTAGTGTGCATCCTATTTTTTCTCCTTTTAATTACCATTTCATCGACAGGAATACAGGAAGTCAAACATGTGTTTCCCGGTGCTAATCCTAAACAAATAGTTATTTATTACTTGCAAATGTTTGTGCAAAATGAAGTATACAAACCTCAGGGAAAACAGATAAACTGTTTCCTTATTTTAAGACCCACAGCCACCCAGAAATACATAAGCCCGTCTCCATTAGAGGTAACATGTGGGCACCCAGCTCATAAAACTGAATTCGAAGAGGGGCTACAGTAGGAAGAAATATAAACATACTGGAGCCGTGGTTGGTGACACAGTGACACTGACGTAGACATTTACCGCAACCTTGATCCGGCCTTGGCCCAGGAGGACAGGATGCTGTAACTCTTCTTTTCACTGCCACACTTGGTCAGCTCCGAGCGATTTTAACCTCTATCTCTGACTGCTTGAAGAACATAGATACAATATTGTGTGATGTCAATTTATTTGGTTTAAAAAATCTAGTTTTTTGGTTAGAATTTAAAGCAGTCTTAGGCATTTTTTTTCTCCAGGCTTTCTTAAAGTCTTTTATAGTTTCTGTGACAAAGCGCATTATTTTGGTTACATGACACCATTTTTTTTTTGGGCTTCATATGAAACACTAAGTGGTCCTTGAGAACATCGGCATCCTGCATGTTTTAGTTCTCCGCCTGGTCTAACCCACTTGGGTGAAATGATGGCTCATTAGAAGGCCTGAGAAGATCATTGATATGCTGAGAAAGGTGTTGCTACCTCCAGGGAGAGAACTAAAACATGCAGGATGCTGGTCCTCGAGGACAGACTTTGGGCACCACTTCACTAATACAATCCTCCTGAAAAACACCACCTCCATAGTGAAACAGGAATTTGGCAGCATCAAGCTATAGGAAGATATTATGTAAATACCTAGTAGATAACTGAGCAAAGTGCCAATTAAAAACAGTGTTGCCTGTTGTTGGGGAAGCTCAATTCCCAAACAAAATTTAAAAAGCGCAGTATGACATATGGTTGCAACTCATTTTAAAGATAACACTTTTCAGATACTGCTGATCTGCTGTAGACAGTTTTTGTTTAGGCTTGGCTCAACCTTTGTCCTCCCCTTGGACTCCTTCTACAGTGTTTTATGCAAGGAGTACACAATGTACTCTGACCATCAGTTGGAAAGACAGTAGGTCAAGAGTTAAACTGGCCCTTAATACCATAAAAACAAAATTACAACCTAAACACACACACACACGCACACACACGTGCAGAGTTAAAAATGGGCTCCAAAGATCAGCCCAACACTTGGCATTACAGTCATTAATGCTCCACACTTTGTTCCAACAACTTATTTGCTAAATCAATTTGACTGTCTAAAACCTTTTTTTTTCCTTCTCGTGGAAACAAGGCCTCAAGACAAAACTTCAAAAATATTCCTTAATCCAGATTTTAAAATGCGCTTGCTTTACAGCAAACCCATAGAAGCGCTTTTGCCTGTTTCCCATGTCCTAAATCAAATTTACCTTGCAGAACTGTTCTTCCAAGTCTAGTTTGTACAAATACACATCTAAGCTGAGCTTTAAATGTAGTGACAGTGCAATTAAACTGGAATTAGAAGTAGCACAACAGAACAGACAAGTACACCCTATGGCTCTTTCAGTTCAGCCACACTTACTTGCACTATGTTGCAAAATTGGGTCAACTTTGCATTATGATGTGAAAGCCTCCCAACCCGACGGTGCTAGCAGCAGTGGCACAAGTGAAATGATAGGAAAATGCATGTGGGTGAAGTTGGAGTTTAAAAGTTCATCCATTTTCTTGCACCCTTGTCCCTCGGTGGGGTCAGGAGGGATGCTGGTGCCTATCTCCAGCTAGCGTACCGGGCGAGAGGCAGGGTACACCCTGGACAGGTCGCCAGTCTGTCGCAGGGCAACACAGAGACACACAAGAATGCACACACACACTCTCACACTTAGGGACAATTTGAAGAGGCCAATTAACCTGACAGTCATGTTTTTGGACTGTGGGAGGAAACCGGAGTACCCAGAGAAAAACCCACGCATGCACAGGGAGAACATGCAAACTCCATGCAGAAAGACCAGGGCCGGGAATTGAACCCAGAATCTTCTTGCTGCAAGGCAGCAGCTCTACCAACTGCGCCACTGTGCAGCCTGAGTTTAAAAGTTGCTCTACAAAATTCATAAACATTTTGCTACATTTACTGCTGCAAACAAGGGCATCTCTTCAAAAATAGTCCACATTAATTTGTAAAGACTCTATGCACACCTGCTTTCTTAATTTGAGATACCAAGCAATATTTTCTAACACCAATGTGGTTTGTTCCCCTCAAGCTGAAGTCAAACAAACCACTTCAGCTTTAACCAGCATCAGGGAAGGGTCTTTAGCAGGTTCAGCAAACTAGTGAACTGTCTTATTCTAAGGATATAGAATAAGCATTTCTATTAAGATGTCCACAAATGAAGACTGAGCTCCAAAATTGCTCAAGTGAGACTTACATCCTTGATTCAGCTCAGCAGTTCACCGCCAAGAGCCTGTCAGCAGAGGTGTTGGAAATTTAATAGCAAGGCGTCTTTTCAACTTTTTAAAATTTTCCAAGTTCAAAAGGACAATTTAAAAAAATGCAAACTCATCTTATTAAGACAAAATCTCATTTCCATATGAAGGTTCAAATGGGGCCTGCTCAACAGAAACTTTTACTGTTTTGCATGTGAAAATGGCTCAGTCACCAGTGCAAATTAGTTTGCTGGACAAACATTCTAAACTGTCTAGGAGTTTGCAAACAAACCATGCAAGGACAGGGAACCTTTGTTACATTTGGAGGAAAAAATGGGGAATCTTGCAACATAGGAATATCTTCTCAGTTATGTTGTTCAGAAGTGACAGTATCATGCTGTGGGGAGGGACTGAAGGAGAGACTGGTGTTCTTTACACAATAGATGACATTAAGAAGATTGAACAATGTTTGGAATTACTGAATCAACATCTCAAGACAACCACCAGAAAGTTCAAGCTTGGGTCACATAGGTCTTCCATGTGAACTATGACCCTAAAAATACAATCAAATTGTGGACAAAAAAAACAATGTTTTGTAGGCAGTACTTAAAAGGTTTGTGCAACAAGGCGGCCTACCAGCTCTGTCAGCAGGAATGACCCAAGATTCCAACTATTATGAGAGATTTGTGGAAGAATACCAAAACATGTCATCCATTTCATAGTTTGAAATGTATGACATCTAAAAATATATATGTAAGCTTCTGAATTTGAAGAAAGTTGAAAAATAAAATTCTGAAGACATTGACCTGAACTGATCTAAAAAGGGAGACGTTAAGTCTGATTTAATGTCAGAGATGAAAACAAGACTCTGTCTTTTTAATCCAAGGTACAGTATTGGTTCATTGTGTTCGGAAGGAGGGATTTTAAAATGTTGGAATGTGAATTATTAAATGCTGTGCAATGATTGATGGAAATGTACTAACAAAGGCAATGTGTTAATAGAAGTAAGACTTTGTTTGTGTATGACCAATGTTATTGTCTGCCTTGCTTTCTTTACTTTTGCACCCTTTTTTTTTTGTCTACGAAAGGCCGTGCTGGGCAGTACATCTCAGATTGGTGTGAAATCGCCGCCTAACAGGCGGGAAATTGGCTCTGTTATTTTTGGAGCGGAGTCATGGGGGACCATCGGACCATCATCCTCTATCTAATGAGCAGGTGATGGAGGCGTAACTTGGGAGGGAGGGAAGGATGATTGGTGTCTAAGACACAGCACTCTGGCAGATGTACAGATGAGACGCAACACAGCACTGAGAGAGGTGGGCAAGTAAAAGCAGAGAAAAAGAAACTAGTGCGAGTTCTAGACGCTACCTTGAGTATCACAATAATGATGAGACAGATCTGGATAACGTCTGTTGTCAGAGCTGGACTCAGCCTGAATTTAGCTTGTGCTCATGTTCATATTGTGAAACTGGAAGTGAACTCTGCGGCATGGTTTGTGCCCACGCACACAAGTGTCACAAATAATCAGATTTTTACTTAGAAACCAAGAATCTGTCTAATACACTCCCCTCAGCACAAATTCAACTCTCGGCAGTAAAATGGAATCATTTCTCGTGGAAGACGTTCAGTTTGCTTAGTCACAAAATACATGCTAATGAAATAAAACGCCACAATTAGTACTTTTGCATCAATTTCACTAATGATAAACAGCGTAGTTTATTAATGAGGTTCCAGCATCCTCATTTTGCAGATGACAGATCAGCTCTGTGGGATGGATCATTTTTGTAAAAATATTTTCCACTATAATTTTCCAGCTGGATTCAGATCCAGAATGCTTGCTAGCTAGGTCACGGAGTTCATCTGCTTCTCTCCATCATCAGCAAAAACATCTTGAAACAGCAATTAAGATGAATCACAACACAAGAACAAAAATGTTTTATGCAATGTACCCTCCTAGCTGCAATAGGTTGTTGTAATATGAACATTGAGCTGTATTTGATATATATCTGTGGAATATATTGCACAATGGTGCATCTTGACTTGGCCACTGTAGAGCTCATGCTCAGATAAAACAAGTTAAAGTAAAGGGAGAGGATCATGGTTAAGTTTTAGCTTGTACTGAAGCATTAAACCTATAGATACTTCTTTTTCAGCTGCTGGTTTACACACGTACACACACGCACACATTGAGTTCAGCAGTTTTTATTAAATATTATTTCTCCTGCCCACCTCAAAATAAAATAAAATAAAATAAAATAAACACAAGAGACATCGTAATCCAAATTTATACACCCATAGCTCGGTCTCTTGTCATCCCAGTCAGCAGTCGCACAACCTCTGGAAGTTAGCAGCAGCTAAACACTGACACCTGCTGTCACAACAGTAGAAGTAACTTCTCTTTTTAATTGCCATTCATTAAAAAAATATCCATTTCACAAGTCAGGCCCCACAGCACAGATACTGAAATCACCGTATTAAAACCCTGCTCAATCGTGAAGATCACTGTACAGTGTGCATACTGTTAACAAGTCTCCCTTTTGTCCTCTTCTCCACGTCCTTCACATCACCGGCACAAGTCTCGCTATTTTGACAAATCACAGCTGTGCTTTCAGTGCGCCTCGCTCTCGTGGCGTGCCAGCGCAGGGGGTAAGGTGTTCCCGCAAGGGCCGTGGAAGTGGAACCTGTAACCAGAAGGAAACATTACCAACAAGACAGGTGTCACTGTGACCGATGTACATGAATGAACATAAAGCGCGAGATTTGTGTCAAGGTCAAAATAAAAACTTGCTTGAAGCGCTCAGTAGCTGGAGTGTTCTCCAAGTTGAATTCAGCGACAGGGACACCTCTGGCTGCCACCTGAGGAGCGAACATGGCTGCTGGATACACGACTGACGAGGTGCCAACCTGCAGGAACAATTAACAGAATGGGCATATGAAAAAAGACTTTTTGGACAACTTTTAAATAGCCTCACAATTTCTTTATTAAGTGGGACCTAAGCATAAAAGATGCATAAAAAGTTTTTTAAATTATGAAAAATATTAGCATTTTTTTTTAATTTTCAAGCTCATTTGCATTTTAAGAAATAGACTATAGATTCATAATTATATTTTGTACTTATTCCATAAAATTGTCTAAGAAGCACTGATAACTCTGGGAACTGAATCTGAAGAAGTATCACAAGAGTAGATGTGAAGAATCCAATTAATTCCGAACAAAATCCAACTTCTCGGAAATATAGTATGTCTAGTCAATTTTATTTGTGTCTCAGTTTCACAATGTGTAAATCTTTTTTTTTTTTTTTTACTTAAGTAAAATTTCACAATTAGGATATTCTCGGGTTTCCAGAAGTAAAATTCCTAACTTTCTAAACCTCTCCACAGGTGATAATATTTAGATGACATTAAAATGCTGAAATTATGCCAGATCTAACAGTAATTTACCAACATTCAATAAACATTAACTAAACTAACATCATGGGTTTTTTTTCCTGGTGATTCAATAATTTGTTGTTTTTGTTGACTTCTTAGTTTCTTTCAGTCTGATTTTTCAATCTCGGATTCGGCAAAAGTGCAAGTGAACATTAAGTAATTGTAAAGCTCTAGAAATGGACTCTGGAGTTTAACATATACTCCAATGTTACACCAGTCCCTTTACGGTTTCCTTAACAACACACAAAAAAATGATGTTGTGCTAAAACTGAGGCTGAATAAGATTTTTTTTTTCTCACTTTAGAAGAGAAGGCTATAAAATGATGTAAAAATGTTTATCAGAAATTATTTAAATGACAAAACATCCCAAACACTTACTATAAGACACAGGTCACAGCTGTCCAAGACTTTCTCTGCCTCAGAGAGAATGTCTGCATCCAGGGTCTCACCAAACCAAACCACAGCCGGTCTCAGAAGGCCGTTACAGCCCCTGCACTCACATCTAAAACAAACACAATTTATATCAAAACTCAGTTGGGAAACTATAGCTGAGGTGCAAGTGTCTGAGTGTGTTGTACCGAGGAAGTTCCTCAACAGGAATCTGGGCGTCGTGAGCATCAGGGTCAGGGGCTCTGAGGAGACAGGTACATGCTACTCAGAATGAGGCTTCATTATGACATTGCGAAAAATCCACATTTAATCATACAAATAAATTATATTACTTATATAATTTAACCATTTTAGACAATATGTAACCAGTTTTCTTCTCCTTTTTAAACTTTTGTCTTCATCACATCTCTACATTAGGCTAATCTGTCAAGGCCAGCGCAGGGGGTAAGGTGTTCCCTTATGGGAACACCTTACAATGTTCTAGAACATTGTTCATTGAACATGAACATTGAACAATGAACAATGAGAACATTGTTCATTGAACATGAACATTGAACAATGAACAATGTTCTAGAACATTGTTCTAGAACAATGTTCTTTGGAACATTGTTCTAGAAGTCTTGTGCTCGACTCAGACTGAGTTTTCTAAAAACTCATGCTGCCGTTTTCTGCTTAACAAAAATAAACTTCCTTCTTCAGCTCTTGTGAACAAGCCAGACTTGTTCACTCGTTCATTCAGTCACGGGTTTTAACATTCAACATGCCAATTTAAGCCTGTGTTGGGGCTCAGACTCCACAGCTACAAAAAGGACCTAAAATAAGTCAACTCTTGTATGAACGGTGGCATCAAAGTTTAATTTTGCAGGTGAGCTGAAACCTTAACAATAAGAAATTGGCTTTCAATCACAGGCATCCATTTTAAATGTCAGATAAGAGACAAAGTGGCTTTTCAGAGTGAGATTTGTTTTGAGTCAAATTTCTCCTTTTCAGTGTGTCATCGGGTGTTATTTAGCTCGCTGACATTCGACCGACTGAGACGGCCTCGTTTTCTCTGGCATTTCAAGCTCAAATGACTGCGATCGATATCTTTTAAAAACACATTTTCACACCGCTTGGGAAAATAGCCGAGATTACCAAACCAGACCAGAATGAGCACTTACCCTCTGCCCTCCAGAGCGGAACAAATGGGGCTCTTGTAATTGGCCTCCTCGTGACCACACATCATGCAGCGTGTTTTAAACAAGTTGCCTGCATTTACGCACAGAGAATAAAAGACTAATTAAAACCGGGAAAACAACAGTAAAGCTTCAGGTCACCTATTCAAAGATTTGCAGGAGTCAGCTTGAATTAACCCAGTGTTAACGAGGGCATACATGTGCCTATTAAAACAAACACAGTGGTTAAAAAAAACCCAACAACAATAAAAGACCTCACACCATGGATTTCCAGCAGGTTTTTTGTTCCAGCACGGCGGTGCAGTTCGTCGATGTTCTGCGTGATGACGGTAACTTTTCGGCCCTGTTTGCCAAGACGTTCCTCACACTCCGCTATGGCCTGGTGGGCAGGGTTGGGGTTCTTGGTAAGCATAACTTCTCGACGGTAGTGGTAGAACTCCCAAACTCGAGAGGGATTGTGGGCGAAGGCCGTTGGAGTGGCCAATTCCTGAAATTTGGCCAAAAAAACAACAGTGCAGTTCTTTAAATGGCCTTAGATTAAAACCGAACACTATCAAACTTCTGAGTTAAACAATTACAGTTCCCCTCAAAATAGATCTAATAAGTTAATATATTTCTGAACCACTGGAAATGTATTGATTTCATAACATACACATTCATTTTTTATCATTATTATTATTCTAAGCACACCGACATGGTTAAATGAGAACTAGGACTACAAATAAAAAAACTGAAAGACCTTCAAAAAGCCTGGAAAGCTATTGATTGAAAAAAGCTGATGACAAGTCAAAAAACATAGGACAGATGATCATCCAACACTCCTAAAACTAAATAATCCAGAATAAAGAGTTAAAAGTCACCCCTTGATTTAGGGCTCTAGAAGTAGAAGTTGTCTGTCCTAGACAAAACCAGTAGATGCACACCTGTGCTTGCCATTTTCTCCAGTACCCTCCTGCTCCTCTGAATGTTGGAACTCCACTCTCAGCACTCACTCCTGCTCCTGTGATGACGGCAATGTTGTTGGATTTGGAGAAAATCTCCCTGAACGCTGCCAGGTCTGAACATAGACAGAAGACGACACACTATATTAAAAAAAAAGAGAGATAGATACTTCAAATAAAAATAATAAAATATATTCCACTGGGTTTACCTGAACTGGGTCTTGCCATGACCTGGATTCCCCACGTCTTTCTCAGCTGGGCATACAGGTGAGTGTTTATGGCTCCACAGGTGAAACGGTGTACAATCATCAGGTTTCAGAACTAGTTGGAAAGAAACACAATACAATATTCACTGCCTAAGTATGACGGTCCTGTGCTCATTCCACACTCGGGGTCTTTTTGTGTGGAATATGACCCCCACATTCGTAAAAGCCTTAAGAGTAGCAGTCCCAACTGTTTCTCTGGGGTTTAAGAAGGGCTAAGAGAAATGATTTTGTAGCACATAAAAACTAACATTTAAAGGGACACAATTAGCAACAAAAGGGCCAGCATGGCGCTTGTTAATGCCGACAAATGTAAATATTTTATCAGTTAACATATTTTGAACAGCCTAAAAACATATTACTCCAATTCAAAAAATCTAATTGCATTCCAAATAGAGTAGATTTCTTTGCTAACCCGCCATACTTAGCACTGCATTTTTTTTTTCTTTTTAATCAAAAAATATATTTTTAAAATGTATGCTGGAATCTGTTGTAGGCTTGATTACATTTCATAAAAGCGCATATTAAAAAGTGCATTATTTATCAGTAGAGAACATGTCACAGAGGGATAGGGGAAACCCAGAAGCAGAAACCAGCTTAAATTCTACTTCTGGAATGTGCTTGTTCCACAGGAAGATTGTTGGACAATCGTCTTTTTTTCCTTTTGTGTGCCAAAAGAGGAACAAAAGAAATGTTCCTCTTTTGGATAAATACAATCTAAATCCATGTACCGTCATGGCAAAATGTCTGTCAATTGTTTATTAGTAAAAAGGTAATGAGTTCGAAAGAAACTTTGTGATCAGAATCTTGAAACGAGAAAGAAAAAAAATCTAGGTAAACATCTCCAGAAGTACAAAATAATAATTTGAAACGTCTTAACCCGAATGATAGCCTCTTATGACACTTTTAGATCCCATACATTAAGGTAAAAATAATGTCAATTATTTCTGTTTGATTTTCATGGTTACAATGCTTTCTTCTGTCCGTCTTTGATATGTTTATTAAAATAAACATATAATTTCCGATGAAGAGTTGTTCATCATCTCGGAAATGCATTTTTTTCCCCTAACACACAACAGCAATATATTCAAAATTGTTGCGATTCCGAGTGTAATACTTCTATTTTCTAACTACTAAATGCAACACAGACCTGTGCTAGCTAAGCTAACAACCTTGGAGTTGCACGAGAACAAACATCCGTAACCAAGGAAACCACTAGCAGTCAAACTTTTACCGTAGGAAAGCGGGCTGAATCTAGGCTTTTGGTGATAAAATATGTCTTTTTATCTGACGTGGATTTTACAGTTACTGACCTACCTCTCAGACCAAAACCAGGACAACCAGTCGTTTCAAACAGGAAGTCGATGCTTTTTTTCCTTAGACATAATATAAGAGTAGAACCCGCTCTGGCTGCTCCGGCGCAGGAAATACGGCGGCCATCTTGGAGCGGTCGTCCCTCCTATTTTGCACAACCAAAACAGCAGAAGATGCTTCAGCACTGTGTGTTATTGTTGATCGACGGTCTATTGACGGCTCAAACTGCACCATAATCATTAAATAAAACTACAGAACGACTCGGAAGAAACACCAAAACGGTTACACGTAGCACTCAATTATGAGCTGAACCAAGACCAGATAGTCACAGTCAGGTAAATTTAAAACCCTGTTTTTGAGCAGGTGAGAGTTTTAGAATTACAAATGAATGGAACCCAATACAAAGCAAAGAAACATAAAATGAATAAATGTGATCAATAAGGCATGAGCATAATGCTGATATGTCTAAACGTGAAGCCTTTAACAAATTACCTGTAGCATTAGAGAAATAAATAATAAAAAGAAAACAAGAAAAACGTTTTAACCATTCAGTCGTGAATGTTTAAAGTATATTCAATATACTTGTGACAATGTTTTAATAAAGAAGCAATGAATTACATAATTTGATTTCCAACATTATTCTGAGTGCCGAGAACAGGCAGGCATCTTTGATTTAATGTTTATTTCAGCCTCTTCAATAAACTTAAAGTAATAGTACACTTATTTATATTAAAATAAGCCCAAAAAAATTGTTTTATACTTTTAAAAAATATATGCAAAATTGATCTATTTGGGTCAGGGATTTAACGAGTTGGTTTCAATTAATTAATTACGTTTAACCTGGTAATTTTAACACTATTAATTGCTTTTTTTAAAAAACAAAAAACATAATCAAGCTCGACTAGAATGCTGTAGTACCCCGCACTAGTACAGGATACTAAAATAACTGGAGAACTTTTGAAACTATAGATTAGGAGGTTCTAGATGCTTCCCACAATAAATAGAAATAAATCCCACATTTATTTAAGTGTTTAACATATTATTGAACTGTTTAATAATGATACATTAATGTATTTCCAATTTTATTTAAAATATCAGCTAACTCAATATTTATTTCGCGTCTTATTCATGCATTAATTTGTGGCACTTCTGTCCATAGACATGAATATGTTACACTAAATCAACTAGAAGGACATGAATGACCAGCAGATGGTACTATTGCTCTACTTACTCAATGAGCAATTTGAGTCCGTAGTCATCATGTAGGGAAGTAAAACCATAGACATTAATACGAGTGAAACCATAAAACCACACAATTTCATTAACTTCTCGGTAGTGATCACTTTGTAGTTTCTTTTTGCCAAAACAAGAATATGTTTAAAAGCATTGACCAATAGAGAAACTCAGTAAAAATTATAAGGAGCAGATTTGTGTTAGGAAATGTCATATTTGACTGAAAGATTATCTTTGTGGTGGATAGACGTAGCTCTGGATCACGTGGTATTGGTAGTGATTGTAGATCACCTGTTGCTCACCTGGTGACTTCAGTGAGTGCACCATGGATGATGGGGGAAGTCTACTTTTTGCTGACCGCTTTAAGCTTGAATGATTTTCGTCTTTGATCACTGTTGAAACCTGCGGATCCGTTTTTATGCTGCCTTTTGGACACAGATGTCTGTTATTCTCTGCCTTGGATTTTGACAATATTGATGAAAATGAAACCATCTTAAATGCAGCTTGGATTTACGATTTTACAAATCTGCCACGTCAACCCATTCAGCTGCTTGGCGACTTATTGTTTGACAGTTGCTAATCACAACTTTCACTGTTGTGCTTTGCAACAAAATTACCACCAATACATTTATCAGCATTTGGGCTTTCATATGAGTTTATGCATTCTATTTTTAGGCCTACATACCTAAAACCATCCCATAAGAAGTTTGACCGTTGGGTTATTTTAGATGGTGATGATATTTTAGATGATGAAGATGACATTTAGGGTTGTCCATAATTTTCTTGATTTTATGTAAACTCCTTCTTTGCATTATCTTGTCAAGAGGTTCTGTTCAGGTTCTGTCAGGTTATTGTGCGTTTTTAGGTCCATGGCTCTGTTGCAGCCACAGATGATGACATCCTCAACAACAAACTTATAGAAGGTCTGTAGCATCTTTCTACAAACCTTGGAGGGTCTTTACTTCCTCAAGAAGCAAAGATCTTGTAGACAGCTTCACTGTTGACTCTCCAGTCCAATCTGTTGTCCAGACAAACACTGAGTTATATTCCCCAACCAGCTCCACTTCTTCTCCAATGATGGAAATAGGGTTTAATCTAACCCTATTTTTCATAAAATCTAAAATGAACTCGTTTGTTTTGTTCACATTCAGGATGAGATGATTGTTTCCACACCATGTCATATTGAATGTGAACAAAACAAAGGAGTTGATTATCAATTTTCACTGTAGTGAACATAAACACAAGTTACTTAGCCGCGTCACATGTAAGCACAGGGTCATGGCATCATGAATTGTATAAGTCTTCCGAGTCAAAATTGTCAATCGGTTCTTACAATATGGTTTCCGACATGGTTTAAATTTGATTGTAATTAATTATAAGACTGATCTTAGATTTGTTTATTACTAAATACTTCATCTTTGGTTTAACTCTCTAAATCAAACCATCTCTAGTAATAATTCAATTCCTATACCGGTGTTCTATAAATGTTGCATCATTTGCAAATAAAGTCAATTGTAGACTATTTGACACCTTACATGTATAATTTATGTATATCCTTAAAAAAGCTCCCTTGTTGTCATAGAGCTGGATGTGTTTGGTTTAAACTTCTGCTGATAAAATCTTCATGATTTCTTCTAGTAATTTAAAGCAATTTAAATCGTCAATCTTCCTGAAATGGTCCAGATTTCCAAAATACAGCTAAACAGACCTTAACATCTATACATTTCAGGAAGCACAATTGTTCATATTATTATTATTATTATTATTATTATTATTATTATTATTATTAGTAGTAGTAGTAGTAGTAGTAGTAGTAGTAGTAGTAGTAGTAGTAGTAGTACTACTACTACTAATAGTAGTAGCAGTAGTGGCAGTAGTAGTAGTAGTAGTAGTAGTAGTAGTAGTAGTAGTAGTAGTAGTAGTAGTAGTACTACTACTACTACTAATAGTAGTAGTAGTAGTGGTAGTAGTAGTAGTAGTAGTAGTAGTAGTAGTAGTAGTAGCAGTAGTGGCAGTAGTAGTAGTAGTAGTAGTAGTAGTAGTAGTAGTAGTAGTAGTAGTAGTAGTAGTAGTAGTAGTAGTAGTACTACTACTACTAATAGTAGTAGTAGTAGTGGCAGTAGTAGTAGTAGTAGTAGTAGTAGTAGTAGTAGTAGTAGTAGTAGTAGTAGTAGTAGTAGTAGTAGTAGTAGTAGTAGTAGTAGTAGTAGTAGTAGTAGTAGTGGCAGTAGTAGTAGTAGTAGTAGTAAGAAGAGGAACAGGAAGAGGATCTAAAACATCTAATACATAAATTCAGGAGGATGATAGGATCTGATAACTAAAATAAGACCACTTAGGCTGTTTAGTTTATTGTTTTAATCTAACTGCCACTTAACAATTACTCTAAGTGTAATGATTTTGTCAGTAAATTATAGTGTTACGTTGTACGATTTCGACAATGAATTACGTAAATGAATTGGTATTTTTGTTCCTCTGTAAATCTTTATAGAGTTTCTATTTATTTTATTTTTTTATCATATTGCCTTTTAAACATTTTTATTACGTCCCAGATTAATTCCTTCACTTTAAGATTTACACGACTACATGCCAGTTACAGTAATGTGTGGTGATTTGTTGGAACCTGAGCTGAACTGCAGGGATAGAAATATCCCATCAAGCCTCTCATTTATTCCTCTTCATCTCTATCCCCTCTTTACGCCCCCTCCCACGCCGTCTCTCCGGGCGAACGCACTGCTCACTGCTGCTGCTGCTGCTGCTGCTGCGGCGCCGACCCTCTCCCTCTCTCCTTCTCTCAGTCCCGCCGGTCGCCTGTGGACGCTGCCCGGCTTGGCCGAACATGGCGGCGGCGCCGGAGGAGGAGGTAGACCGCAGACCGATCCGGAGGGTCCGGTCCAAGAGCGACACGCCTTACATCAACGAGGCGCGGATCTCCCTGCACCTGGAGACAGGTAGGCAGCCTCCGTGCCCAGGCATCCACGGCTTTGGGCGGTTTTACCAGCTTAGTACTTCGGTTCTGAAGGGAGATGAATTGCTTCATTGGTTCGTGGCGAGTCCCGCGGACACAGCGTGACTTTGGGTTTTGTGCAGGGTGGACTGTACCCACGGTGCAGCTGCACACAGTAGCTCACGCATCGCGCTGTCATTCTGACAGTAGTCCACTACATGTGATGTGCAGGGAAGCCAATTGTCCGTGGAGGACGATGGATTGTTTCTGCTGCCAGCATGACTCCGCCTTGATCGTTAGCTGCAGTGAAATGTTGGTGAACTTGGCTGCCACGGGTTGTTCATTTTTCAAATCGCGCCTTTAATTTATGCCGGAATTCGGCGAAAACAGAGGATTTAGCCTTTGTGTGGTTGTTTCCTTTGTTACCATGGTCACTATAAGGTGCGCCTGTTTTCTTCTGCGTCTCCATACTGGTTTCTGCTCATCCTCTTCCTCATGTGAAAGCACGCATGGCTGAGGGAGGCGGCCGTAATGTCACAAACACAGCAGAGCGGAGCTGTCCACTGCCCCACGGTGCTGAAAATGCCACGAACAGAGCGAGCGGCCGCCGCATCTCGGGAACTGATCATCATCAACAATACATATATTGCTATTTTTCTCCAGCTGCACCACAGTATTTTTGGGTTCAACACTCCCTTCCCCCCAAAACTGGCTGCTGATGAGACGATTCTCAGTCACATGGTGTGTAAAGCCCAGTCCATACTTTCCATTTCAGTCCAAACTCTGTAAATGTCCCTGCTCCTGGCTGTTGACTGAGACATGCGCTTCCACTCCAACGTACGCAGATTTTAAGCAAAAGAGTTAAGAGGAGTATTTAAAGTAATCCCAACAAAATTATACATTTCTTGTTCTGTTCCCTTTTGGTTTTCGCCTTATGTTCATGCATCCGTACCCATGATCATTTTCGATTGTCCTCTCTTTGGCCTTTAACCTCCTCTGCTCTATTTTGTGCCCTATTAAAAAAAGCACCTCCTCTCAGGCAGAATAGCCAAGCCTCTACAATATAAATAACGCCGTATTTCTTTCCGCCTGTGTCAGGCGTTCCACAGGCTTGAATATGCCCTGAACAAGCAGGGGGAAGCCTGCCCTGTCTCCTCCTCTCTTCATGCCTGCCCCATGGAGCATTCCTTTTTATTTCTTTCTCAAATATTCTTCGACTCTAATCATATTTGTTTTCTGTTATCACTTAAGCCAACTGCACACCCACTCCCATGATTTCCAGTTATGTTTTTTGGCTGCTGCTGTGCATAAATCCAACCCAGTTCTCTCTTTGATGTGTGTCACCCTTCACATGTGATGAATTTTCGTCTTTGTTTGCACACTTGTCTTGTGTGTAGGAGGATGGGTGTATATCTCTGAGTAATTCAGTGTAGTAAATAACAGTTTATCACCAGATGGCTTGTTGTTGTTGTTGTTGTTGCTCCCTTAAGTTCAACCGTCTTCTGCTTCATCTGGCTTCTTCTTTTTTAAATTTTTTTATTTTTTACCGGATTTGTTTATTAAAGGAAGATTTTTGACATCAGGTTGCTTTTTACAGTTTGAACTCAAAATGGACATTAATCAACATATTGTGCTGCTATTCCAATAAATGTTCTATTTAAGAGCATTGTTCCTTTAAAATTATTCACAATAAAAACAATGTGTTTTGCATTTTTTTCATGTATGTGTTTGGGATTTTATCTGATATTCTAACACAAATTAGTTCATAAATGTGAAGTGTTTTGACAATAATACAACTTTTTTTTTTGTACACAACAACAACAACAACAAAAAAAAACCATTCAGACCATTGTAATATGTTGAGCAGAATAAAATCTATCCAAACTAGTTTTGTGGAGGAAACTGCTCAGCCCTGCTGTTACTGCAGCAACATGAGAAAACTTTTTCTCGTCCTCAGACACATTTTTCTGATTGACAAAAAAAAAAAATACACTAACCACATAACTACCAGCGCAGCACAACCAGCAGCTGCATATGTGCCTACTTGTGCTGCTGTGTTTACCTGTTTTTAATAAGCTTGTTTTTTTCTAGATATTTAGGGACTTAATGCAGGTTTTTAATAGATATGCATTTTTAAATTTCCTCAGTTATGGAGAGCTTCTTGTGACTGACCCTCTTGTGACTGAATTTTTAAATCTGTCCAGCCTCCATTACCTCTCAGAACTGTTTTTACCTGACTTCTGTGTCATATGAACATGTTTCTATA
Source organism: Poecilia reticulata (assembly GCF_904066995.2). NCBI lineage: Eukaryota > Metazoa > Chordata > Actinopteri > Cyprinodontiformes > Poeciliidae > Poecilia > Poecilia reticulata. Next base: position 11,158,371 of record NC_088833.1, on the reverse strand, counting down.
CTCCGTTCCTGCTGTCACTTGTTACAGTAGCAAACACTCTCATACCCAATTCCTCCCACCTAGGTCATCAATATTTAGTTAAAACGTTATACAGAAGATTTTTCTGGTTGATCAAACATTGATCAAACAATTACATTCTGCACCGGTATAGGGTCTCTATATTTTAAATATGGTGTTTTAGGATTTCAGCTCATTTCAGTCACATTAGGTCACTACGGATCGTACATAAAAAGAACCCATGGGAATTCAGGGCATTTCAGTTTGAGCTCAAAAAGAGATGCTGGCATTATTCTGCTCTCACTCAAACACAAAGAGTGCTAATACCATCCTGAATGAGGAGCTGAGACAGAGAGTCTTTAAATAAGAGGAGGTAGAAGAGTGGGAGAGGCTTTGAGGATGAGAACAAGATGAAGCCTTTCATGCTGTTAAACCCTGAATACCAACAGACTGAAAGCAAGAGGAACCAAGCTGACTGGCATCCATAGAACGCTGTGTGAACAGGGTTTGTATCTTCTATTGTTAGCTGTCTATGAACATCAGTCAGTCCTGGAGTGAGACAGAGCTACACATGCCTAAGCAAAAATAAAAATAAAAATCAAACAAGAAGTCTGTGAGCTTTGAAATCAATGCAGTGTCTCCTAGCAAATAGACAAACCTTCCCTCTCTTCCTCTGAGTCTGTCCATTCAGCTCACACAGGCCGGCCTTTCTGCTGAGTGAGAAATCCTGAGCCGAGGAAGGCAAATGAGTCAGAGCTGAGTTCTTACTGAAGACAGTGGGAATTATGTCTCCCTGCTGGATGATGTCAGAGTGCAAGAACAAGAATGAGGTGTGTCATGACAGAAAATACCCTGGAGTAATACCCAGTCAGTGCTGCTATGCTCAACAGTATTTCAGTGATAGGGCATGATTCTTTCTCCAGACTGGGTTATCTTTCATTCAAGCTTATTCCAGCCGGGAATAGTGTGATGATGTGATAGTTTGGAACCTGGAACTTACAATCCTTTTAAATAACTTAGAGTTCATGTGGTGTTAAATAGGGCCGCTGAATAAATGTCACAAAGTAGGGAGAAAAATAATGTTTCCAAAATCTTATTTGCAGGCAGCTACTTGTTTTCAGTGATCCTCATGGATTTCAGCATGTCAGCATGTACATTTATCTAATGGCGTTCATGACTTACTCTTATTTTTCCTTTATCTTATAGTTCCTCATAAATAATTAATGTTTAGACTCGTTATATTTTCGAGTGGGTACAAATTTTTTATAAATCCCCCATAAACAATTAATGGGCTCAACTGTTCACTTGGCATCAGTAAGTGTCATTCAGGTTGCAGTTTATGCAATAATTATTAGCTGCATATGATCCACTTCATCTGAATTTAAAAATAAGCTTGATGTCAGTAGATAAAATAAGTATTTTATCCTCTCGTGATTTTGCAACATTTGTTCACTGAGTTGAAAAGAAACAGTAAAACAGAGTACTTTTTGGTAGTTTTATTTTGTTGTGTAGAGGCAGAAAAACTTGTCAATTATCCAGATTAAAATGTATTACAGAACTAACTAAAATGCATATTCAATCTATTAGAACTTGATGGGAGAATATAGTGACAATTTTTTCGGTAGTTGCTCATGAGGTTGGCACCCATCAGAAGCGTGTGCCGACCTTTGCTCTGTAGACTTTTGACAGGTCTTCAGTATTGATATGTATGGATGGATGTATGGATGGATGGATGGATGGATGGATGGATGGATGGATGGATGGATGGATGGATGGATGGAGTAGTATTGCCATGCCCATTGGTAAAAAACGCCCTTGTTTGTTTTTTTTTTTAGAAATATTGTAATACTAAATGTACTACATGTTTATACTAAATATTTTGTATACGTTTTTATAATCAACTTATATTTAGCCACACTTTACATAATTTATACTGCACATAATTTTAGTGCCAGGTGTGATTTAAAGGATTGTTTTAGTCTCCCATCACCCGACCGCAATCCTGGACAAAAGTCTGTTATTTTTAGAGGAATGAGAGCATGGCGTTCCTTTCTTTCTCTATTTTTAAATGTAACAAATGCTTGTACTTTTAAAAGAGCCCCATTTAATAATTTTATTGTATAAAATGTTGCAATTGTGCATCTTTGAATCCATTAATATTTTATATTACTAATGCTATATTAAGTGTGTGTAGCTGTTTTTGTTATGAATGTGGTTTTTATGATGTGGACTTGTTATGAAGAGTAGCAATTGTCACGGCAATGGCAAATGGGGATCCTAATAAACTAACGTTTACAGAAGACTATGGCAGAAATATCAGATATTTTAAACAGAATCCTGGTAGTGTAGTCAATATCCAGATGTGTCATGAATTCAGACAGGTCAGTTGTGGGTCTTCAACCTGCATTGCCTGCCTGCTGCGTTGAACTCCTCCTGTTCTACAACCTCTCTGTACGGTGCTCTTTCATATCTCCGCCCCCTGTAGCAGACAGAAGTGCAGCCCTACTGAACTACTGCAAGAAAAACACTCATCCAACGGTTTTTTTTTTTTTTAGTCTATTTTCATGAAGGCCACCAATCATACAGGAGACAAAGAGGATGAAGAAGGGGATGACTCATACCTCTGCGATATGCCAAGTTGTCACACATTTACAGTGATATTCACACATAAGCAGACAAGCGCACACACTCTCCTAGAGGCCCTGCCGAACTGTCACTTTGTATTAGGTCAGAGCAGAGAGGGGAGGAGGGGTGTTTAGAGCTGTTGAGCGGTGAATGGCAGCGAGAGAGAAGATGAAGGAAATGTAAAACCAAAAGGAAACAATGAACTTTGGGTTGCCTTTGAACTTGCAAACTTCTTTTGTTCTTCTCTTTCACATCCCGCCTTCTGTAAGACTCTTCCCGCTGTTTGCTGCCTGCATGTTTGTACTAGCAGAGACTAAATCAGAAGCAAGAAAAACACTGCAGTTTTACTGTTTCAAACCGATCCCTGAATGGAGTTAACCTAAAATATTTTAACAAATCAACCAATCTGACAGTTTAATTTGTTCTTTTTTCAGTTTAGTCTATTATATGCTAGTCCACACCAAATGTCCCACATCTGTACTTTTTCTAGCTATCCCAAGTATAATTTTCTAAGAGAGTTATATTATAATTCTCCCACAGAATTAAGATTTAATTTAAAAGAACAGTTAAAAACAGACTTTTCTAGCCTTTAAGTCAACTGTCTTCAACTACTGTTAACGTATTAGGGAGTGTGCAACATTCCAACATGCATTGAAAAGACCATTGCTGTCTTTACCCTCATATCACTGCTAGGTTGTGTAGGGGCTTGTCTTTCACCTGCAGTCATTGGTTGGGAAATCCACACTGGATGGATCTCTAGTCCATCACAGAGCAACACAGAGACATAGATTCTGACTGGAGATGACCCATTCTTGTGTGATTGGGGCCTTCCCATAGCAATGCATAGGGAGAGCAGTGATTGACTTGCAAAGCAAGGGATTATGGTTTTTTTGTCAGGGTCCTTCAGACCGACGCTGAGTGTCTCAAGTATAGAATGACTCCAGCAAACTGTCAGACTGAGAGCCAGCCCAGGTCCAGATTATTAATTACCATAGCAACAGGTCCCAGAGAGGCAGTGAGTAGTCTCACAAATGGGCTCAGAGAGAGGTGTCACAATGCATTGACAGACAACATGCTCTCATTTTAGTTTATGCAACATACTAAATGGTACGAGTACAGCTTAGTGAACATGCTTCTGACTCCCCGCAGGTTATTGACTACATTGCAGCTTTCTTTAGCATTATTGCTCATTTTTGCATCAGAACGCTATATTAAAAATCCGACTGGCACACTTTGGCAGGCCCCGTAAAATTTCTGCAGGAATTTTCTAGTAGTTCTTTTATTTTTCTTCCGTTACCGTTAATGCAGCCCGAACCGCTGGGTGCACCCCCCACAAAATGTTCAGCTTGATCCCGAGAAGGGAGCTATTGCTTTTAGTGGGATTTTGAGTTAAAATGACGACATAAATTGATAAAAACGAGAAAAATCGAGGCTGAGTGTCTCACAGAATCAGTAAACTTTCTCTCTGAAACACACTAACAGCACAGAGGATTTCTGACTCCAAAACTCTTTTAACTCCCCCTCACAGGCACACATATCGCCCTGTTGGTCTAAAAGTCTGTCATGACATAGATACACATGCCTGCTCCCGTAAAATGTTTTCAAAATTTTGCTAGGGTTTATGGTTTTTTGTCAGGGTCCTTCAGACCGACGCTGAGTGTCTCAAGTATAGAATGACTCCAGCAAACTGTCAGACTGAGAGCCAGCCCAGGTCCAGATTATTAATTACCATAGCAACAGGTCCCAGAGAGGCAGTGAGTAGTCTCACAAATGGGCTCAGAGAGAGGTGTCACAATGCATTGACAGACAACATGCTCTCATTTTAGTTTATGCAACATACTAAATGGTACGAGTACAGCTTAGTGAACATGCTTCTGACTCCCCGCAGGTTATTGACTACATTGCAGCTTTCTTTAGCATTATTGCTCATTTTTGCATCAGAACGCTATATTAAAAATCCGACTGGCACACTTTGGCAGGCCCGTAAAATTTCTGCAGGAATTTTCTAGTAGTTCTTTTATTTTTCTTCCGTTACCGTTAATGCAGCCCGAACCGCTGGGTGCACCCCCCACAAAATGTTCAGCTTGATCCCGAGAAGGGAGCTATTGCTTTTAGTGGGATTTTGAGTTAAAATGACGACATAAATTGATAAAAACGAGAAAAATCGAGGCTGAGTGTCTCACAGAATCAGTAAACTTTCTCTCTGAAACACACTAACAGCACAGAGGATTTCTGACTCCAAAACTCTTTTAACTCCCCCTCACAGGCACACATATCGCCCTGTTGGTCTAAAAGTCTGTCATGACATAGATACACATGCCTGCTCCCGTAAAATGTTTTCAAAATTTTGCTAGGGTTTATGGTTTTTTGTCAGGGTCCTTGATACCGTCGCTGGGTGTCTCTCAAGTATAGAAACTCTGTCTCCAGCATACTGTCTGACAGAGAGAGCCAGCCCAGGTGCAGATAATTAATTACCATAGCAACGGGGCACAGAGAGAGGCAGTGAGTAGTTTCACAAACAGGCGTAGTGACAGGTCTCATAATGCATTGTGGAAAGAATACACATTTCCTGTGACTATTCATAGTTTGCTTACATAAAATTATTATTTCTCTGAATTTTTGAGTGTGAATTAAAATCCTTAGTATGAAGGTTGAAAAATTTCGAGACATAAACAATTACCCACTGACTTTATTTTTATTTTTTTATTTCGGACCGTGAGTAAGAACCACATGTGCGAAGCTTATAGACGTCAGTTTTATTGTACATCAGGTTTAGCAATTGTGTTGTAGTGAACCGGGTCAGTCATAAAACTATGGTGATGGACCTGGTAAAATCTTCAGTTGCTGCTCTTTGGTGATGAACCATATCAGCATGGAAGTATTGCACATGTTCTCCTGGGTAAGTCCAACTGTGCAATCTATAGCTAGAATGCACTTTTTCTGTGTAAACTTTCAACATTTTCAACCCCAAAACATGACAGGCCACTGGATGGATGAGCCTAGTGCCCAACTACCAGGCTTGGCAACTTTTCTAGGGGGAATCTTAAATTTATAATTTTTCGGAATTGGGCCCTGCCATGGCAGTGCATAGGCAGGCACCTATTGTTCTACATCTCAAAGTAACTGCCTCTTCCTAATACCGTTAATGCGGCTCGTACCGCTGCGTGTCCCCTTCACAATATATACATCAAAATGTGTGGCTCGATCCCATGAGGGGAGCAATTGCTTTTGTTGGCATTTCGAGTAACTGTGGCGACATAGTTAACACAAAAAGAGCCAAATTCAACTCAAAACAAAAGTCTGACACAAAACAGTGCCACTCAAAATAGACGTAGACTTTTGTCTGCCCCTCAGAGCTGCTCTTTAGAACTACAGACATGGTGGAACACTCCGTTACTAGACCTTTTCCTTTTGTGTTTTATTTACCGTTATCATAGCAACTGAACCATCGGGCCCTGGGAGGAAAAAGAGCGACGGCGGTTCTAGTTAGCTGAGGTATAAACCTATTGTGCAGGAGCTGAATTGCGATCTGTTTATATGTACAGATTGCTTAATACACCGTCAGTTATCAGCTTTGAAATAAAATGGTTCTGGAAGTTTTTGGAAAGTATTATTGACATGTTTAGATTGTTTTTTCTTTACATGAGTCGAATCTGTTTAGCTATATTGTGTCTTTCTGTGAAAATGTTGGTGTACAGGGAACCCCCCCTCCACCCCCCAATATATATTGCATATTTTTTATGCAGTAGCAGATGGGGGTTATTCTGAGACTTAAGTGTGTGACATAAGCTGTACCTTTGTATTAAAGGATCTAAAACTGGGGCTGCACAGTGGCGCAGTTGGTAGAGCTGTTGCCTTGCAGCAAGAAGGCTCTGGGTTCGATTCCCGGCCCCAGTCTTTCTGCATGGAGTTTGCATGTTCTCCCTGTGCATGTGTGGGTTTTCTCCAGGTACTCCGGTTTCCTCCCACAGTCTAAAAACATGACTGTCAGGTTAATTGGCCTTTCCAAATTGCCCCTAGGTGTGAGTGTGTGTGTGTGCATGGTTGTGTGTCCTGTGTCTCTGTGTTGCCCTGCGACAGACTGGCGACCTGTCCAGGGTGTATCCTGCCTCTCGCCCGGCACGCCAGCTGGAGATGGGCACCAGCACCCCCCCCCGAGGGACAAGGGTGCAAGAAAATGGATGGATGGATCTAAAACTGTTTATTACAGGAATAAGTATATTTTCTAGAATGACAAAGAAAATAACGTGGATACAATGATTATTTTGAAGAAAGATCAGATATGGTGGTGTTTGGAAATCTTAAATATTTAACCAGAACAGATTCCAGGAGGATTAGTGAAGCACAGATTTGTTTCTGCCTCATCACTCCTACCTGTTCTAGACTTTTTACAGGAAAATCAACATCTGTTGCACCAACACCAGCCCTGATGTGTGTAACACATGCTGCAATCTTTAATATGTTTTCTGGAGAAGTTGGCATCAGGGCTGCTGCTATAAACTCATTGGATCTCTGAATAGTGCTGTTTAGGTTATATCATCTAGTGATGGAAAAAGAAACAAAAAAAACTATTATGCTTTGTACTTAAGATGGAATATATGCACGTATATTCATGACATGCTTTGATTAAAGTAATTTATCCTCGGTGCAATTCCAGTACCGAAAAATTAACTTTATACCAGGTGAGTCTTTCACCTGAGAATGTGAACCTACTCGGCTGATTCTATGCCTTCAAATAATTTTAATGCTCCTGTAGAAGATTCATAACTTAAAAGTTACAGGAACCTACAAGTTAACTTATAAGGAACAGGTCTGAAAAAACAGTCTGTGTGATACACTCAAGAGAGAGATTCATTTGATGCATCACTGACATCACTGACGTCAGTGATCACTGTCATCACTGATGATGTCAGTGATTACATCATCAGTGATGTCATCACTGATGATGTCATTGTTACCATAGGAACCAGTGGCGCAACTACACATTATTCAGATGGATCCGAAAACATAAATCGGCGGCCCCCCCCCCCAGACGGGGTTTTGATGCCCCCTCTGGTGCAGCGCCCCTATGCATTGCATGCGTTGCATACCCACTTTTTGCGCCACTGATAGGAACTAAACATTCTAATGGTGCATTCACACCAAACACGTTTTGAGCGTCAGGCAAGTCTGCTTTATATTCAAAGTCTATGTGAAGTATTGGATGCGCTGGACGTGTCAAATGCTCCGAACGGTTCAAATGGCGCCGCGCTAGACGCTCGAAGAGCACCACAACTGCCCTCGACGCACCTCCACATAGAGATTGAATGTAAACTAGATGCGCCTGACGGTCAAAATGTGTTTGGTGTGAACGCACCATTATATATGTCCAGTGTCATATTAGGTCCACCATATTAGGACCAAGGTCAGGGGTAATGTTTAGAGGTAAGATGTGAATTAAGGTTTAGTTAATGTTAGGAATAGACTAGTATTGGTTTGGGTTAGGGAAAATGTCTGGGTTAGGCAAAACCGCAGCTACTAAAATGAAAGGAAATCAATGCAAAGTTCTAATTTGGGTCGAAATAGTTTTGACTAGCCTGTATAGAATTTTGTTTTCTAAATCATTCTATAAATAATGATGATATAATGTTAGGTTGTTTTTCTGCCAATTGCATAGCTGCAGTACACTAGTAGTCTAATGTGCTGAATATGCTGAGACACATTCAACACATTAGAAACCAATCAGAACCAAAAGTTTGTCTTTTGGTTCTGATTGGTTGTTTCTGGACAGTAGCAGAGGCAAATGAATTTTCACAAATTCTCTGTTTCGTATTTTATTGTCAACTGTTTAACAAATATTAATCCATCATCTAACGTACATAAGTACGTTAGATGATGGATGAATAAGGAACTTGTTAAAGAGTTAAAATGATGATGATGAATGTTAAATAGTTTGAGGCTTTGCCATATTTGTGCAAAGCCTCAAATTTTAATAATGCAAAGTGTTAGCAAAACCTGGGCTTGGATAATGACCTAGGTTAGTGCCACGTGGGTGTGGGTCTCTTTAAAGGCCGAGCAGGGCATAGCTTCTTGGCCTTCCTGCCAACGCCAACATGAATACCCTCCATGCAACCAGTTGAGGTTGATTGCATGGATGTCTGTCTTTCCTCGGACCTCCATGTTTGTGCGGAGGTTTGGCTTTCCGTGGACTCCTCTGTTTGCAACCTGAGTGTGGATCGGTGCAAAGGCTGAGCCAGGCTATGCATGGAGACCCCTCGTTGATTCAAGGTCTGTCTTTCTTCGGACCTCCCTGGTTGATTGGAGGTCCATGTTTCTTCGGACCTCCCTGGTTGATTGGAGGTCCATCTTTCCTCGGACCTCCCTGGTTGATTGGAGGTCCGTCTTTCCTCGGACCATCTTTCCTCGGACCTCCCTGGTTGATTGGAGGTCCGTCTTTCTTCGGACCTCCCTGGTTGATTGGAGGTCCATCTTTCTTCGGACCTCCCTGGTTGATTGGAGGTCTGTCTATCCTTGGTCTCCTCTGTTTGTAGGGAGCCTTCTCTTTGCAGGGGGACCTGTGGTCTGGTGGAGACTCTAGGAATGTTGTTTTCTAAAGCAAGTTTCAACTCCACCTTCAGGTCCGCAACCTGACCCTGCAGAGCTTTCACCAACTCCTCCTGAGCCTTAAATTTGGAAGCTTGCTCAGAGTGACTTTTGAGCTGCTCCTCATATTTGAGTCTCACTTGGTATTCTTCCATCATTACTTCAATCAGACCTTTATTGTGGGAGGCGTATTTTACAGCCTCCCACTTGAAGTATTCCAGCTGTTGAAGAACGTTCTTGTCAGTTGTAACTTTGGGAGAGCAAGAAACTTGTTCACGTTTGACTTGCAGGTGACGTTCTTTTTCCAACTGTTTTTGCAGTCTTTGAATCTCCTCCTGCTGGGATTTGACATCAGCCTGACATGCAATCCTTCTGTCTCTTTCCTCGTGGAGTTCAGAATTCTTTCTCTGCAGTTCTGTTTTAAGATCATCTACCTGCTTTGTCAAAGCTTTGACGTGTTGGCTAGTCTCTGCCACGTCTTCCATTGAGGGGGTAATCTTGAAGCCAGCAGAGGGTGTTGTTTCCTGCTTGACTTCCAAAGATGTTGGACTCTCAAAGTTGCCGGAAGGACTTGATTCCCCCTGGATCTCTGATTCAACTTCCGGCTCAATGGGGCTGTCATCTTCAACAGGGAAAATGACAGCGTCGTAGTCGACTTGGATGTTGAGGTCTACCATGTCGACCCATGAAAGCTTAGCTGGAAAAGCTTCATGCTCGCAAACAATCTGTTGTTGCTTCATATCTGTATTCTAGTAACTTCTTGCTTCTCTGAACGTCGAACGTACTCTGAAGGGTGATCTGTCGCGATGAACTGTGGAGCAAATCAGAGAAAATCCTGTCTGCCAGCTACATTCAAGAGAGAGATTCCCTTGTGATATCATAGAGTGATGACATCACTGATGTTGTCATTGATACCATTGGAACTTAACATTCTATCCACCTTCATGAGAGGCTAACTTGGGAAATGATTATGGGTCTTACTTCTGGCGGCTTTTAAAAGTAGCAGTATTTCATTGTAATTTATAGGGTTTTTGGCTAATCTATATTCATGATAGAAGTTACATCGCTTTTGTCGGTTAATACACTGTGCAGCAAGGCAGTGTATTAACATTAGCACAAGCATTAGCCTTTTCCCTAAAAATAGCTTTTATCTATTTTTCTTATTTATTATTCACATTTAGTATACTGAATGGAGGAAGAAAATGTAAAACAGCATGCTAGTGACAGCATTTAGGCTAATGTTAGCAATTTGGCTCATTTTAACTTGTAAACTAATGTTCACATACAGAATGGAGTAAGTCCATGTTACTGAACATGTTTGTGACTCTCCGCATGCTATTGAGTACATTGCAGCTTACTTTAGCATTTATGCTAATTTGTAGCATCAGACAGGCACACTTTGGCAGGCCCCATTTAAATTTCTGCAGAAATGTTCTAGTTATAAGTTGGAGTTGATTCTAGTTTTATGTCTTGTGTTTGCCCACCTACTTTTTGAAAACTGACCACAGAATCTAAATGGATTACACGAGAATAAAGCTGTGAAGTTTAGCCAAGCAGTATAGAGCAGCTATCCTGCTGTGCAGCCAATTATCTGCAAAACACATTAAGCTCCTTCTATCATCTACGATCGAGGGGCTTTCTTACAGAGCACACCCACAGTGTTGTGTTCATGTGTGTTTTAACAAGGCAGCACTTCAGCAGTCCTGCAGCCAGCAAACATCTTAATCAGGGATGGAACTGCTGGTGAGAGGGAGAGTGATGCAGATTAAAGCCAGAAGGACTGTACCTCACAGTCATCTGGGGCACAGCAGCACATTAATCTTGCTTACAGGATCTTAGTCTCAGATTGAAACCCAAAATTAGAAGTAGTACCATCAAAAGCTGCAGGATGATTCATTTCTTTTGCCTGATGGAGAGAGATGCTCTGTTGGTTCAACTCAGAGATATTTAGGGTAATCATCAGGAGAAATTATTTTCCAGGGTCATGTCCGGAAAATAACACTAAAAGTTTTGATGTTGCATTGTCAGGAAAACTCATGATTGTCATAAGTACAAACTCCATCGTGACTAGGCCTGTCACAATAACACATTTTGCTGGACGATTAATTGTCTAAAAAATTATTGCGATAAACGATAATATTGTTTCAAGACCTTTTGACACTGATTTAATGGAAATGACAAATAATGCATGCCATTTCCTGCCATAGATACTTTATTTTCAAAAGAACACATAACACTGGAACTGATAAACTAAATCAGTTCCAGTATTAATGGATTCTCAGTCTCCATTAACAAAAAACATACTTGAATAAAAAGTAAACAACATAAAGCCAAAGTGGAAATAAATACTGCATTCAACCAAAAGAGTGCAGATTATGAAGTCTGTATACTATATTGCTCTTCAGTAATCACTAGATTTAAATAAAGAAGACGGGCTCATCCGACTACCAAATGCAATAGTTCATACTACACGATTTTTTTGCCCCTATTTTCCCCTTACGATAATCTTAGATCGTTGGCCCATCTAAGATGGTCGCTGGTGATTTCGTAACCGATCATCCTGTAGTGTGATTTAGATCGTCGTGGCCGCTCCGATCGAAATCAGGGGGTTTCCCCGACTGGGAGCTTAACGCTGAATGTGACAGGTAGCCAATCAGAAAGCGCGGATTCTCCTTCGTGCTTTCTGAGGGGAAATAACGAGGGGAATCCCAAACAGCTGACACGGCGGCGCAACACGAAGTCCAGCGGACATTGGAGATGATATGTGAAAACAACATTAATATTTATTTAACATTTAGTGCAAAGAATATAGAAATGACAAGGAGAGGAGTTGGAGCCAAATTGCTACCACCGTTGATAAACCCGGTAAGTTTTCAGCTGTTCTTCGTTAAAGTGACATAAATAGGTTATAATGATTTTCAGTCAGGACTTTACGCTGACTATAGCCACATACATTGCAGGTAGGATTCTAGCAAAGCATTGATTAATGCCTGATTTTAAAATTACTTTATTTTAAAATCAGGCATTATTTTGTGCCCAGGTGACTGGACAGCACACAGCACGATCGAACCCGATTAAACCCGTTATACCTAAGATTTCTGTCGGCTAAGGTGTGGTCTGTCAGGTTTTGAAAATGGGCCGACAACTTGTGTAGTGTAAGCTGGACATTACACTAAGGAAATAGGAAGGGAGGGTAAGTGGAGAGCACCGGAGTTGAGGCTTTTTCATTCGGTGTCATCAACAGCAAGAAAAACAGGCAGGAAGAGACGATAAATCCGATAATTAAAACGAGGTCGATAGGTTTAATTTATCGTGCGATTAATTGATTTATCGTTTATGGCGACAGGCCTAATCGTGACAATAATGAACAAAGTTTTAAAAAATCCAACTTCAGTGTAAAAAAAGAGCAGGAATCCACTGAAGTTGTTGTCTGTGCAAATACTTCAAACATGAGTCAAATTTCCACTATTTCTGTGCATTACGTATTTATAGAAATGCAGCTGTACATTTATTTTGCATTTTCTATAAATTGTATTCAGTTTGGTGAAGCTGCCAATCGCTAATGACTAACTTAGCTGTAGTACTTGATGTAGTTTTTTTCTGTTAAGCAACTTTAGTGTTTATCAATCTTTGTGAGCCAGTGTATTCTAAATAGACACATTTGGAGTGGTGTTGCAGTAACTTCTTATTACCTAAATTGTCCAGATGTCTATGTAAGTCAGACAGACAATTGGTCTTGCAGAATCTTGCTAACAGCTGTTGTTGTTGTTTTTTTTGCTTTTTGTTTTTGCAAATATTTCTTTGCAAATGTCTTGAGCTGTAAAGCCAAATCAAGGGATGAATGAATCTGAGTGTATTTTGTGAAACATGATGCAAGTATCTCAACAGTAATGATGTGTAAAAAATTATCTGCACCTGAATTTCAGTAAAAATAAGTTGAATTAAACTCTTTGGAAGTTGGCAGCATTTACTTTAAAAGCCTCGGTTAAACCATCTGACCCGAAAGCATTTAGGGTCACAGTGAGTGTGATTGGTAACAGTGCTGCTATTGATCGGGACAATTTCATTTGGCTTTTAGTGCATTGCTTGTCACAGCCAGACATGTGCTTTCTCATCAATAACTGCTTTGATTGTTTTCCTTTTAAAACACACTTTCCATTAAATGTCTCCAAGGTTTTTCCATTGCAGCATAAAACTACCCTTGAACCTCAACCTTTTTCCCCAAAGACTCCGTGCTTTTCTTCTTGGTCATAAGAGTGAAATGCATTTGTGTAATTGTGTATATGCAAAAAGTCATACTTCTGAGGTGGCATAACTCTCTTATAATTCTTGTTTTAATTTCATAACCAATGAAACTCTCTGAGTTGTGACATACGTACAGAGAGTGGTAGTCATTGAATGTGTAGCAAACCAACTAGATTTATAGTAAGAGGACGGTTTATGAAACAAAGTGAAATCAAGACTAGAAACTGGAAGAAAAAGTAAAGTAAGTGCTTTCCGGATGTTTGACTCATGTCTTTTCACAGCAGAGGGATGTTGACAGAATCGGTTCAAACATGACAAAACCTAGAAAGAAAAATCTAGAAACAACACTGAGATAACAAAAACTCAGAGATCAATTATTCTTGGCAGCATAATTAAAAACAAAACCCACATACAAATTCTTATATGTCAACAGCTTGTCAGTGACAGTGACGACAAGACATTCTTTGAGCTATTTTTACACCCTTTCTGTTCTCAGATCTCGTTAAAAGGCCTTGATCTCCGAGTCTCGTTGGAGTCGTCAAGGCTGACAGAGCTCCATGGAGATCGTAGTTCAGACAGGTCAAGGTGAGATTGATCTGGCTAATGTGGATCTGGCTAATGCAGTACAGAGATGTGAGCAGTTCCAGAGGGGAGATTAAGTATGCTGTCTGCTGGTAAAGTTAGAAAACCTTTTCTGGGCTGAAATAGATGCTGTTGGACGGGATGGTTTACAACCTGACAGATGTGACAAGCTCAGTGTCTTACAGACGGCAAGTTAACTGACAGCTCTGTTTTGACAGGAACACCTTCGGTCTGAGAGCTTAGACTTAATGGTTCTGAGAACCTGTTAAATATCAGAAAGCTCTTCATGTGACCGTGAGTGTCTGCAGCATATTGAAACGTAACCTGCCAAATATTTGAGTCCCCTCTGATTTTTGCCCTGTTAGAGGCTTCGAGCAGATTTACAACACCTACACAATTTTATGCTGCAGCTCAGCTTTCCCAAAATGGACAAAAACTGGATGTACCAAGAGGATTATAAAAAGAATAGAAGACATGGATAAAAATAAGAAATCATTCCGCTAACATAACACAGAAGGCACTTTAATTATTCAGCGGCGTTGTAGCTGGAATATTTCTCTCAGGATGCACATCAACAAACAGTTGCCACACTTCACATTGCAGGAGTACAACCTAATTAGAGCTACTTATTTACAGCTGCTGCTTACTTAAAGTACGTTGACAATGGATTATTTATCTTTACAACGTGAATGAGAAATACTTCTCTATTTAACAGGTTTACACAAAAATATTTTTGCCCAGGTGAAAAAAAAAGTACACTTTAGTATACTAAATTTTAACATATTTTAGTATACTTTTATCAATGTACTTAAACTGTACTATTTTGGAACAACTAATTTTGTGCCTAGTATACTTTAGTAGTATTTAAATAGTATTAAATTACAACTAATAGTATATTTTAGTATACTATATGTACGTTTTTGGAACAACTTCAAGTGTACTTATACTTTTTAAATATAATATTTCAGAGCTTTATTATTATATTTTGATATAATTATATTTTGAGTGTAATAATTCTGTCTCAGAATTATATTAAAAATATATATTTCATATACTTCAAATATATTTAAAATATACTATTAATATATTAGTAATGTATTTAAATTACACTTAATTTTTATTTTTGATTTCCTGCTATTGATAATAATCTAATTTTAATTACTTGTCTTTATTCCTACGTACCTATTTTGTAAATGACATGCATAACTACACTACAGTACTTACATTGTTTTAAGCTACAATTATATGGAAAGATTAATTACACAAGATGCCCAAGGTAATTCAAATATTTTGTTTTATTACCGACATTTTAAAATTGTCCAATTTTACTCACAACTTTCTGAACTTTACATAAATTATCCGTTTACACATCAAAAGTGAACACATGAACATGGAAATTTAAGTGTCACAATAAAACATGAAAGTGAGGATCAATGACAGAACATTCCCGTTCACTGCACCTTACAGGAACCTACAAAAAAGAACAATAGAGCAATTAAACAGAGAAAGCATTTGTATTTAAAGAGAACAGAAAAATGGCAAATAAAAAAATAATACTTACAATTTTAAGGCGTTGTGGACGCGCCATGTCTTTGACATCATCAGAACTGATGATGATTGGGACCGGATGTCTCGGGTGGAAAAACATTTCTGGGTGTCTTCTTTGCCTGTTTATGTTAGAAGTAGAAAAAAAATAGTCAGCAATGTCATAGAATCAGTTGATGCTGGCATTAACTATGAAGCCGTTTTAAGTGTGGACTTAAGGAGACAAACTACCTTAAAATATTTCCATTCATGATCTGAACACACTGATCCTTGCAGGGTGGTGAGGGGGGCTGGTGTTGCCCATCTCCAGCAGCCATCAGATGACAGGCAGGGTTCACCCTGGACAGGTCACCAGTCCATCACAGGGCCCTGAAAGCCAACAACAAATAAAAAAATTGAAAGATAAATGTTAGATTAACAAGAAGAGAAAAATTCTTTCCAGTTACCTTTAAATCAAATCATGTTTATTAAGCACTTAAGTGTTGGTAACACAGCAGTTTTTGTTGTTGAAAATGCAGCTAGCTCCTCATTAAAAAAACAAACTTACATCGTGAAGAAAATGTGGAGGTTCATCCATAGAGCTGGTTGGTGATCTGGTGGAGTCAGAGCTTCTTCTGAGACAGAAAGTCTTTAAGTTTTCTAACATCCGATTTCTCTGGCTTCCTCTTTCATCTTCATTTGCTTAGTTAGACTGCAAACATATGTTGAAGATAAAATCATTGATGAATGAGTTAGAACAATAACCACCTCACAATATCAAAGTCTCTTTGTCTTATGGAGCTTAATTAAAACCAGGTTAGTTTATGAATTAAAGTATAAGTCGCAACTAACAACCTCCATGCAGTTATAACATGAAGCTGAATGATTGCTATAGTAATAATCATACAAGTCACAATAAAATTGATAATTATTTAAGAAACCAACGTAAGTTATATATCTTTACTGCACTGTATATAATTAAATGAAGATAATTAATAAGCAAACTTACCACCAGCTAGCAACACTTAGCAGCATTCGTCCCCTCGGGCTCCTTTTGTGACACACATTTCATTTCCATCGGTTGTTGTCCCGTTGTGTTGTCGTCTAACTTGGATTAGGAAGTCACCAGCTTGAATTTACCAAAATTAGTAATTATTGTCAAGGCCCTCTCTACTTTTAAGGCATTATGCGAGTAAAAAATGGGCGAATTTGAACAGCGTCTGTTATCTTCCCTGCTCCAAGTTTTTTCTTCTTTTTGTGGCGTTTTTTTAAATAAATGAAAATGTGCAATACCGCCACCATCTGGTCTGGAGTATGAACTGGAGCTGATGCCGTTGATTATAAGGTTTTACATCACTATCTGAAAATTGATTGGATAATTTCTTAAAAATTACATCATTATTAAATTTTTTTATTGTATGCAATTTTAATAAATAGTAAAAGATTATAAAGGCACTTAAAAATTTAGACATATTCATTCATATTTTGTTCACTTAAAGTATACTTTTATTTAATATATTAAAAGTGTATTTTGGTACAATTATGTTTAAGTGTGTTTAAAGTTCTAATTTCGAAATTGGTACAAGCGTATTTTTAGTATACTTCAGATATACTTATAGGTAGTACACTTAATATTTAGTATACTTAAAGTATACTTTCACAAATTTAAGTATGTTTGAAGTATACTAAAGTATACTTTTTTTCTCCTGGGTGTATTATATATTTGCATTTAATTAGTAACAGAAAAACTATGACTTGTTTTACAAGTAATTGGGGTTACTAGCTCTTGCCTTAATTGAGAGTAATTTCTATTCCTATGCAGAAAAAAAATCAACAAAAAAACAGCTAGATGAAGCTGAAGAAAAAAATATGCTTTGCCTCTACAGTTTTAACTAAGCAACCAGTTTAATGTTTGCCCTTATTTTAGACCGACATTAAAAAATATATTATCTTTTACATAATTATGTCCTTAACTGGCTATGCAAAGAATGTCCACTGTGTTTACTGGGACCTCAGATAAAATTGTGTAAAATCACAAAATCAACCTTCTTCCATGGCCGTCTCGGTGCCTAGCCCTAAGCCTTGTTAAAATTGTGTAGTGTCAGCTAAAAACAAGAGAGCATAAAGGATCATTTTGAAAATGCAACGAGTTAAAGAAAAACATAGGGAAACAGGTATAATTTGTAAATTGCCTAATCAGTTACTACTTGCCGACTACAAAATATAGGCTTTGTAAGTTAAAGGAGACCTAAATTAAAGCAATGTCGCAGGATCCCTCCTCTGGAGAATTGCTAGCTTTATGTGGCAGTATAAGTTTGAATACCTCTATAAAAATGGAAGAATTGATCTCAAAGCGGGAATCATACAAGAGTGATTTAAGGATCAATGAACCAAGACCACAGTGATAGGCAGACCTGACCGGGAGAAGAAAGTAGAGCCAGAAAACAGTAGACAACTTCCAAAAGACTGGATGTCAGCCTTTCTCTCAAAGGTATCCAGTCTCCTGTGCTGGGTCAATGGCAGGATGTAGCAGGAGATGGATAGATTGATTAGGACCTAAGCCAAAGTTATGTGGACGCTGCACTGGTCTGTTGTGGGGAAGAAAGCTCTGAACTAACAGGACCTGTGAACATACCAGCCTATCTACATTCAGACTCTCACCAATGATCAAAACATGGATCATACCTAAAACAAAATGTTTCCAGAGGAAATGGATAAAATTAGTTTCCCTCCATGGCAGTGGGCACCCTTCAGGGTAGATAGAGGGGTTGTGTAATCCAGGGGTAGTTGGCATTAAAACCACTGCTGTTTTGCATCAAAGTGATTTCTTTCAGTTTTTCATGTAATCATGAAAATAAAGTAAAAAAAAACGAACCTAACCTTAAGTTTGAAGATAACAGGCAAATCTTTGATTTGAGCACAGTCACTCTAAACCTTTCTGTGCCAGGAAAGACTTTTAACAGTACTCAGCTAAAGGGAGGACAAGGTCTGATTTGATGGAGAACAAGGACCAAATACAAGGAACCATAATGGCTCCTTATCTCTAAGAGTCTCTCAAGTCTCTTCAGATACTCTGATGACTTGCCTGATTTATTTCCAGCAGCTCTAATGTAGCTCTTACACAGGTGTGATTCTCACGAGATACAGTAGTGTCAGTCTTTCCTTGCAGAATGTATAGACCTGCTGGTGAGCGGGTGAGACCAAGGCTTTATTGATCAAGCTCATAAGATATGTTGCTCTGGTTTACAATCTCCTTTTGACTGGAGGAGCTGCATTTTGCTTCTAAATGAGACCTTCGAATAAGCAGTCAACCAATTGCTCTTTGTTTCTTATGAATTCAGACCACATTCACTTCACTCAAGCACTCTGAAGTGTCTTTCTCCCTTAGAAATCTCCTCCTGCTGCATTTCTATCTTTCCCTTAATGGTTGAGATTGTTGCAACTTTTAGCTGTCTTCTTTTGTACACACTGCAATACATTGTATGGTTTTCCTTTTTTAATATGAAAAGCGTACTGTGCGAGCTTTCAAAGAAAATAACAATCAGCACGAAGTAGCCACAAAACAATATCACTAATACACGTGATGTGTGTTTTTCATGTACACCACAGCTTGTGTTTGAGAGATGAAAGGTATAGGAAATGATTGGAGGTTGTCTGCAGTCTGCACCCTGCAGCTCGGTCTGACAGACAAATCAATTAGTTTCTCCTACTTACTTTAACTAAGCTCCACCTGCTGGCAGAAAATTGTAACTATGTCTAACAGACCTTTACTCCTCATTTAGTTTGTTTTGATCATTTTTGGCATATTTATATCCTATCCACATCCTAGACACTAATTCCAGTTTTATGCAGCAATAACTACAACCAAAGTACAGAAGGACAATCTAGAAGACAGAACCTGCTTCCAGTAGAAAGAAAGAAAGAAGTTTACTGTAAGAAACTTTTCCCTGTATCTCTTAAATATTTGCAGCTGTTTTTGTCTCTCTGTGGCTATGCATATTTTTGAAAATTATATCCTCACACATCTTAAACCTTTCCTTTAATAGTATTTAGAATAGAATAAAAACAGCTTTATTGTCCAGCAAAGGGAAGACTAACAGCATCACCACATATGAAGTTAAAAAGTTCCTTAAGTGTTAAAACAATAAAGCAAGATTAATAACAACAGCAACAAAAATAATACACAGTGCTAAACTAAGATTAAAAAATATTGTGCTGTTATTAGAAATAGGAATATAAGACTCAAATCCAAGGCATGTCCTTATAAGCCAGATTAATTTTCTAAAAATGTACATAAAATGCACATTATTTTTAGCTTTTCAACAGATTTTGTTTTTTAAACTTCATTAATATTCAGATGCTCAAAAATTATTGGCTAAAGTTACTTGACCTGTACTAATAACTGCTCTGCGATTGGTTCATGGAGTTGGGGTCGGTGCTGGCCACATTGTCAGAGTTTTAATTTGTTTTGTTTATCGGTGGTTGTGTTTGTATTGTGTTGTTGTAGTCCGCTACCGGCTCTTTTACTTTGTATTACAACTAACCGGAAATGACAGTTTATGGTTGTTAACTTGTTACTATTGGAGGAAGCTGCAGACCGTTTGAAATCCCTTCCCAGTCCTCTCGGCTGTTCGGGCTGCGAGGGCCTCGTGATGCCTTTGTGGTCCCGACTCGGTTCGCAGATTGACACTTCATGCTCGGCGAATCCCTGTGATGAAACGCAAAAGCCGGGGAAGAGGATGGGGACATTCTGCCTGGACAAAATGAAGCCCCGCAGGCTTTGCGGGGACCGGACTGAAGCTGCTGTAAACAACAACATCTCTTCGTTTATGATCCGATGCCAGATCGGTAAAGAAATTAAACATATCTGCAGCAACTGTAGAGGAGCCGAGCCCGTGGATGGTGAGGAAAAAATACCGCTTTTAACTTCCTGTGAGGCGTTTGAATCAGTATGGTTTTATTCTTTAGAGTTCACCCTCCGCTCCCACCCCAATCTTTCTCCTCTGTTTATCTTTAATTACAATAAAACCTAGTCAAATATTCTGGTTTTGTGTTGAGTTTTGCTTCCCACTTTCTGTTCCCTGATCCACCTGTGAAAGCAGAACAGCGTATGAATCTTTATTACATCTAGACCTGCTGCACTTCTGTTTAATGTTGGGACTTATTAGTCAGTTGTCCACTGACCTGTGGGAGATTTTCTGCTAGACAAATTATAGATGCTATTACTTTATCAAAGATGCAAACATTTATGTTGCAGATAGAAGTTAGTTAGGATTTTAGTTGGTTTACTTAGTTTACTTTATTCCATTAGATTTGATTTCATTCCCATATCCAATTTCCAACTTTAGATGGAAGAGGAAGACAAACGACCAACACTTGTTCTCTCATCCAGTTCAGTTCACTTTTTTCTTTATATCTCTCGTCTTTTGATAAGCGAGCATCTCATTTTTGAGATACACAGAAAGCAGTCAAACGCATTGCCAGATTTAATGTTCAACATGCTCAAAATATTGTTACATATTAAAGTAATTCAGATCCAGGATTTTCCAGAAATCCTGGCTTATGTTGGTAAACGGTGCACTTGGTATATTGAAAGAAAGCAATTGTAGATCAGCTAAAGAGGAATTCAGGGATTATCTGATGATGTAAAATATTATTTTAACATTTATTTATTAGTGATGCTTCAATCAAGCTTCTACTGACAGATGCTGATTAATGTTATTCTTTATGGTTGGAGCTTTACATGTATTATTAAGCTTTTTAAGCATTATCTGAGTTGTGGTAAACTCAAAACAGTGAGCACCAAAGCAGCATGCTGATGCATTTTACAGACAGAAAAAAGTGGGAATTTTCATTTTGATTCTTTTAATGAGCAAAGTAAAAGGCCATGATTTTTGTATTTGACCTGCTTATCTCTTCTCAGACAGATCGAGGGAACATTGGACCATTTTAATCACAATATTCAGGACATTAGTGTTATTTTCAACAAAAGAAATGTTATAAATTGAGCCTTTTCTGACTAATGGTACCAATGTTGTGCCCTAGAGATCCTGTTGGATTTGAGACTTTTCACTCCTGAATGATTCATTGCTCAAAGTTCTCTTGTAGATGTTTGCTACGTCGCTCCAGAACCAGATCTGAATTAACGTCCCTCTTGCTTCAAGTTCGCCTCGGGGTTTGCCTTCTCTGCAGCTGCTTACTGGCTTACAGTCACTTTGTTTTTCCATCATCCACACCGTGTTCAGATTGTAGTTGCTGTTCTGCCGCGTAGAGCCAGAAAACAGTATAGAAGCTCAGGATTCAAGAAGCATCTCAAAAAATGTTTGATCAGAGCATTTAAATTCTGCTCTTGTTGTTTCCCAGTTATTGATTATTTTAAAAATCAGATGTACAACCTAGAGTGATGTTTGAGTGATTGTTGCCTGACAGCCGGCAGCAGGAATAATCCAACTGCAAACAATTCAGTGGATCTTAGCACAACCCCGGAGGGAGTTATCCGATTCCAGTCCACAGCTAAAAGCAATAATTATTCTGCTTGGGGTGGAAATATCAATTTGAATTTCATTTGTCTCTGATGAATGGTCAGGGTCACTGTAGAAAGATGGATCAGAATCAACATATAAACTGTCAGGAGTTTATTTGTGTGTGCATCTTTGTGTGCTGACATCCACTCTCGCCTCTCAAACGTTCCTCTGCCATCCATCGCTCCCAGCTCCCCGGGTCGTGTCCTTTCTCTGCAGAGGCTGTTGTATCTAATGGGAAATGTGTCGTTTCAAATGCCTGCTGTGTGCAAGTTCTTTCCCAGAGGAGCTGAGGGATTTCAGCTAACTGAGACTTCCTCTGATGACCCTTTTCCTTCTTACAAATAGTTTCTGCTGATGAAGACCATGTCCGCCGACACCTGGGATTATCTGGTTTTCCAAATTATGCATTTAAAATGGTCATTGTTAGAAGAAGCAGCCAAAGGAATGTTTTATTTCATGTTTGGAATGAAAACAAAAAGCGAAGTGATTACGTATAACTCCCCTGTAGATAACCTGAGTTTACTGAGATTTATAAAAGCAGATGAAGACCTTAATGGTGTGTGAGTTGTCTTAAAGCAGGAAACTAAAACTCTGAGATTTTGAAGGCTGATCAACTGATTCTGTTTTTATATGGCTGGTGTTTAGTTTTATTTTCTGACTTTTGGGAGGAACATTAGAAAGAAAAATGTTAACTTCTGGAATTAGAAAAGCCGTCTACATAAAGTTTTTATTTTATGTTTGGAAAAAGTTTACACAAACACAAATTATTTTACCTGCCTTTGAGGAAACCTTCCTTTTCTCAAATCTTTCCACCTTCTTCTTTTGACTAAATTTTTTCTTCTTTCTTTTCTTCCTCCCTCTCATCTTTCCTGCTTTAGTTTAATCAACAGATATTGTCCAACTGCTTGTTTTTGACTTTATCTTTTCATTTCGCTGTTCCAGCAGAGGACGTGGAGCGACTAGCATCGATGCGCTCTGATTCTCTGGTACCAGGAACCCACACGCCTCCCATTCGCCGCCGGAGCAAGTTTGCCACTCTGGGACGCCTGTTTAAACCCTGGAAATGGAGGAAGAAGAAGAGTGAGAAGTTCAAGCAGACCTCTGCAGGTCAGAGCTGAAGCAGAATGAACCTTAAATGCCTTATTTTCCCCTCTGTATATTAACAAATGATGAATATCTTCATGTTGCTAATAGCAACAGACCCACAGAGCTCTGTGGAGTCGTTTTTGAGGTCAGTGCTGT
The DNA here is from genome assembly GCF_904066995.2 of Poecilia reticulata. NCBI lineage: Eukaryota > Metazoa > Chordata > Actinopteri > Cyprinodontiformes > Poeciliidae > Poecilia > Poecilia reticulata. The sequence continues at coordinate 11,135,050 of NC_088833.1, read as the reverse complement.
AGAGGAACTCTGCTGATGTGTCATGGTGGTTGTGTAAACTGTCAAAAGCACAAAGGTCAGGTCAGGTTTCGATTGTCAGCACCTGATTTAACCAGCAAACCATCACTGAGTTCTGGCAGCCTTTGAAAGTTTGTGAAGTTTTGAAAAATGTTTATGTTCTGCTGTCCTATTTCTTAAGACTCGTCAAAAAAGTCTAACCTTGCACAGATCTCACAGTTTGAAAAATGAAATACTGTAACACAATTGACTGTAAATTGAAAGGGTAAAACAACCAAGCCCATGTCATCACTCCTCCATCACTGTGCTACACAGCAGGGATGAGGTGAATGCTCTGATATTTGGAAATCTCCAAACAAATCCGGAAAACATCCTAGGAAATGACTCACATGTGCTGCAATATTCACCCTGAGAAACAAAAAGGTTGATTTGCTTTCAGGAACAGCCGCTGTTGCTGCTTCTCAGCTGGATAAATAGCTTTACATCCTGTTCTCACTGAGAGAAACAAACATATGGCAGTCAAGCTGCTCCCCCAGCTGTCGCTGCAGATCTGTTTTCATCTATCATCTACCTGCTCCTCTGCATCCAAACACAGAATGTGCATCTAATTAAACACATATCTGTAGACACAGGTCGCTGCATGCTGTGTCCACCGTGTGCTTTGTCTGGATTAATGCATTTTAATTTGTTGCAGTATACAGTAAAAACACATCATAATTTAAGTTTTTGGGTTTTTTTTTTCCTTCTGACATTGAATAAAAGTTACTACATGAAAATTTCTTGTCTGAATATTACGATATGGAAAGTGTAGATTAAAATAATACTAAAGTAATACATGTGTTCACCTGTGTGGCACATTACTGTTCCAAATTACTATGCTGTGGATGTAGATTATTTTTGAGCAGAAGATAAAACTAAAGGACAATAGTTGTTCAACGGTTCAGTTTCAGACAGTTTACAACAACTGGGCAATATTCATATCACACACACCGATTGCTATATGAATATTGATACAATAATGGACTGCTTGGAGTGTGATAATTGCTGGCTAATATAGCGAATGTTAACGGCTTGCATTTTTCATGCTAACGTAATATTTAGCCAGTTGGACAGAGTCTCACAGCAGCAGATGTTCACACCCGACACAAGCAGCATTGCCCCAAAATGCTAAGAGTCCACAGACTGATGGGAGTAAACATGAGAAAGAGATGGAAAAAAGATAACAGGCACATTTCGCCACTGGAAGCTTTCTGATTGGGGTGTTTCTTCCTTGAGCAAGGGATGGGAGCTCTGTCCGTGTCTTTGTAAGAATTGATGGTGAGATGAAGAATGTATGACTTTCAGAGGGCAATATCTGCAGTAAATCCCTTCTGATTTACTATTTTACTATTGATGATTTGCTGCTACAATCATCAATAGTATCACTTTCAGCTGTAGTTTGATTGTTTTTTTTTTTGACATGATGGTTTGTTTTGTTTCCTCAGTGTTGGAGAGGAAAATGTCTACTCGCCAAAGCAGAGAGGAGCTCATCAAGAAAGGACTCCTGAAGGAGGTTTATGAGAAAGGTGAGAATGTGAAACTTTTTCTAGGTGTTTTAGATCTGACACTTTTTTTAAATACAGTTTATATGATTTCTATTTTCTGTCTTTCCCTCTGTAGATGGGACATCCTCTCCAGTTCTCAGGGAGGAGATGAAGATGGAGAACGGTCGCTCCCCAGCGCTCAGCTCTATCCCACCTGAACCTGAAGGTCCTGAGCTGATGGAAGGAGCGACAGCCGCTGTAGGTAGGAAGCAAAACCTCAACCGCCGTCATCTGTTTGTTTTTGTTTTTGCCAAACGTAGCGCCCTCTGACCGCTCGCTGTTGCTATTTCACAGCCGGATGTTTGGAGTTTCAAATGCAAAGTGAGGGTACATGTCAACCAGACCAGGCCCAGAACTCCAGCCCGACTCCACCCGCAAAGGCCTTGGCAGCGTTTCTTGCTGACGGATCAGAATCCCCCCGCTCAAGACCTCCTACGTTACACAAACAGCCGCCTGCTCTTCCACCCAAACCTTTCAGCAGACTCCCCAATCACATCACAGGTGAGCTCTTCTCTGTGCCTGAATCGGTGTCCATGTTTCTCTTTCTGCTATTTCCTCCTCCTCTCGCAGACGGCACCCCTGTGAAGTTGCCGTGCATGTCAGCCAAGCTGTCTCCTCCTCTACCTCCGAAGAAGCTCCTGATCTCCGTTCCCGCGGGGGGCATGGAGCCCTCTCCTCTTGCCTTCCAGAAGTGCCCCGGCCCACCCAGCCACACTGGCATGGGCGGACACTCGCTGCAGTATGGGGCGCTGCCGGTACCCCTGCACCCGCCCAGCAGGATCATAGAGGAACTCAACAAGACGCTTGCCCTCACCATGCAGAGGTTTGAGAGGTGAGGACGTGGTAGCCATGAAGAAAAATCTGTATGTGTTCAACTGCATAAAAATGTTCTCTCCTTCAAGACTTTCCTATATCAGTTTGATAAACTTTGTCTCACAAATATTAAATCCACACATGAGCTTCTTGTGCTTGTATCCAAATTTATTTTGTTCTTTTTAATTCAAAACTCTGTTGTAACTTTTGCTCCGGTTTAAGCCGGGTGAAACTTCCTGCTGTATTTTCTGTTGAACTCATTGAAGAAAATACTTTATAGTCTGAACGTTGTCTGTAGTCTCCGACTGAGCTGTTGTCACATTATTACTTAAGCATTTATTTGCTTGGCTGACCTCTGACCTCTGACCCGCTCACTTTACCGCAGTTCCATGATGCACACTGTTCCTGCCATGATGATCGAGTGCGATGACGATAAAGAAAATCTCCCAAATGAGGCTGACTATGAAGAGCTGCCTGGCATGTACAGGGACGAGGAAGAAGAAGAAGAAGAAGAGGAGGAGGAGGAGGAGGACGATGATGATGATGAAGAAGAGGAAGAAGATGATGAAGATGAAGAGGAAGAAGATGACGATACACTGCTTACAAGTAAGCTGCTTTCCTTTTTATAAATAGAGATTTGTGTGCTGTGCTGATAATTAGCATTTAATGTAATATACTAGATTACTAAAAGTCAATAAATTACTGGAAAGTACCCAAAGGAAGAACTCTCAAAGGGAAAATAAAAAATATAAAGGACAAATTTGGAATGTTCTTTGAAAACCTTCCACAGTGTTTGCCTAAGCAGGAAAAGTAAACTGAGCATCCAGCATCTTGCATCTTAGTCCTAAATACCCTGTAATATTAACAATGGAGCAAAAAAAAAAAAAAAAGCCTAGTCTGACCCTGCAATCTGAAATGACATTCTTACTTTTTTCTGCTGAAGGTACGCTGGCCATGAAGGTTTTACGGAAAGACTCTCTGGCCATCAAGCTCAGTAACCGTCCATCAAAGAGAGAGCTGCAAGAGAAGAACATCCTGCCGATGCAGTCGGACCAGGAGCGTCTGGAATACCGGCAACAAACCGCCACCAAACTGACCAGGTGAGGCTCCGACTCGGAGTTTAATCAGTGTTTACTGAAAGACGAGAGAGAGAGTAGAGGTGAAGATTCAAATTGATAACATAGAAAGTGAACATCAGTGTGCAGGGTTGGGAGAAAAAAGGTGAGTCAGTGCGGAGTTAGAGGTTCAGTGTGTTGCCGTTACTGACATCTAGTGGTCCAGTTGGAGGTTGCAACATCACTAAATGATCCCACATTTTCTAAACAAGGGAAAAATAAATATACCCATAGATAAACTGCTAAAAAAAAAATGATTCAGCAACTATTTCCTTTTTGGTAGGCAATACCAATTTTTATTTTTTTCTCTGCTTTCACTATATTCAACAAAAACGTGTCTGTTCTTTGCTTGACATAACATCTCATTGTTTAAAGTAAAATCCGACACTCTGCACTGTGTGCTTTCATTTTATTTCCAACGTTCATGCAGTTGAGCACAATTTATGCCAATTACAGATTTATATTCTAACTATTTCCATTTAAGAAGTTGGTTTCTTAAGAAACAAACAAATAACAGAACCACTAAGGGGTGTTATATTTGAAATGAATATTTTTTTCTGAGTTTCTCTACTTCTTAGCAAAAATATTGCATGCCAAAAATGTATTTATACACTTTTTTTATTAATCAGTGGAAAATTCATTTTTGCAAACAAATTATTTTCATACGTTTTTATATTTTATGTAATAGGACATCTGTCTATGTATTAGTCCTTTTTTTATATAGAACTGATCTTACATCCTGATACTTCAAAGCTACAGTGATGGCACAGTGTGTACTTCACTAACAACTAATCTGTTCTTGCTTCTTTCATCTCTGCTGATGTTTCATGGTGATCTGCAGTTTAAGCTGTGATGTAAATGTTCTGTTTGATCAAAGAACATAATAGAAGCGTTTATTAATAATCTATTTTCCATTTCTTTTTTATCCATCCCCTATCGTATATAATATTCTTTCTGAAATCGGAACAGCTTGTGGTTCTGATATTGCAAAACAGCATGTGAAAATTAAAGTGTAGACTTTTTCTTCCTTTTCAGGCGGTTGAGCCAGAGGCCGACAGCAGAGGAGCTGGAACAGAGAAACATTCTGAAACGTAAGTGGCTTTGCGATTTCAGTGACAGGTTATTATTCATCGCTCGTGTTTTGACGTGTTTGTTTTGTGTTGCTTTCAGCTCGAAATGATCTGGAGGAGCAGGAAGAGAAAAGAGAGATCAAGAGACATTTATCCAAAAAGGTAAGACAGGCAGAAAAACTACTATTGGTAATCTACAGACCTGATTAGATGAACCTGGTTTAACCTATGCTGTTTTTTTGGGGGGTTTTTTGGGCCGTGTAGATATTCTGAAGTAGATTTTAGATTTTCAAAGGCTGACTTGTTTAAAGTGGAAAAATATGAATATTTTATGATTCAATACTTTAGGACTTAATATTTAAGAAGTGGACATTTTTGTAAAAGGTTAGTAATAAAAAACGGTGGAGTTCAGTAAACGGACTAGACTTAAAATAATAAAAATACATTTGGTATCTCAAGCTGAAATAGTTTTAAGACTGAGATTTTTAAAGTAGAATATCTGTACATAATATTTTAATATCAGTTTTTGAGAAGCCAGCATTGTTAGCTGGTAGAGACAAATTCATTAGGATTTTAAAGAACAACCTTAACAATCAAACACAGTCGGAGGTCCATCAACTCTTGTGTATCTATTATAGCTGTTGGTCCAATTTAGACCAAAATACTGTTCAGTTAAATTATTGTACTATTTAATGAGAATTTAGACTATTTATTTCCACTCAGAATAAAAGCCAATCTGTTAACATATTTAAATTTTGAGATGATTGACCATCCAAACTTCGCACATTCAACCCCAAACATCTAGAATCAACAAAAGCTACATTAGTTACCTGAATTTCGTAAGAGCTCCCTGGACTCAGGTGTTGGAAAACATACTGATAAACTGGTTCTTCCCTTTTCGTTAGACAGGGACAGAATGGACAAAGACAGATTACAAATTGAAGAATGCTAGGATCTGATGAAAGAAATGCAGCGCTGGCTGAGGCAACTCATCCATCCATCCATTTTCCTGCACCAGAGGAAAAAACCTTAGTGGGGTCGGGAGGGGTGCTGGTGCCCATCTCCAGCTGGCGTGCCGGGCGAGAGGCGGGGTACACCCTGGACAGGTCGCCAGTCTGTCGCAGGGCAACACAGACACACAGGACAAACAACCATGCACACACACACTCACACCTAGGGGCAATTTGGAGAGGCCAATTAACCTAACAGTCATGTTTTTGGACTGTGGGAGGAAACCGGAGTACCCGGAGAGAACCCACGCATGCACAGGGAGAACATGCAAACTCCATGCAGAAAGACCGGGGCCGGGAATCGAACCCAGAACCTTCTTGCTGCAAGGCAACAGCTCTACCAACTGCGCCACTGTGCAGCCCGCTGAGGCAACTCAAATTTAGTATTTTCTTGACAGTGTAGTTCCTGTTGCTTTCAAAAACATGCAACTTCAGCACAATAAGCAGCAGATTGAAAAGCTTTAGAGAGAAGCCGACACACAACGTGAATCTAAACTGCTTCTTTTAACTTGGTGGCTTCCTTTCACTTGAAATGTGTGCGAAGTTGTGGAACTTCATTTCATGCAAAATATTTCGTCATCTGTTTTTTTCTTCCACTGTCCAGCTCAGCAACAGGCCCACAGTGGAGGAGCTGAGGGAGGCCAAGATCCTCATCCGATTCAGCGACTACGTGGAAGTCGCTGAGGCTCAGGACTACGACAGGAGAGCAGACAAGCCATGGACTCGGTTAACAGCAGCCGATAAGGTCCGGTTAAAGCACAAAATCAAAACAGAACTGAAGCACACAGTACTGTAAAAAAGTATTCGTTTGTCATTCGGCAGCTCCAGACTTCAGACTTTGAGTAGGCCACTTCATAACCTTAATTTGGGTTTCTTTAAGCCATTGAGAAGTGGGCATGCTATAGTGTGTTTTGTTGGAGTTGTTGTTGCATTACCAAAGCACACTTTGAGTTTATTTTCACAAACTGATGAATTACTAAAAAGTAATTTTGGTAGTTTGGTTCCTTGGATAACTGCTCCATTTTTTCCTCTATTTGTTGTTAATGACTGTGAATTTCTGGAGACACAAAGACTTAGAAATTGTAATTCTTTAAAGAAATAAACCTCTCTTTGCGTCTAACCAATTTATGTTTGTCTGCAGTAAAATGAGTTTTAATTGAACCTTTAAAGTGCAACAAAAAAAAAAAAGCTGAAGAAATCTGAGGGGAAAAATATTTCACTTCACTTTTTAAAAATAAAATCTGGATTTAATCGAGTTGTGTTTATTTCTGTTTGTCCTCAGGCTGCCATCAGAAAAGAGCTGAATGAGTTTAAAAGCACAGAGATGGAGGTGCACGAGTCGAGCCGCCATCTGACCAGGTTTGTGAAAAAACTCTGTTGAGAAGTGGACATTAAGAAGTAGTCGGTGAAAGTCCTGCTGTTCTACACGACCCACAACTATTATCAGTTTGAGTTCCACTTGGTCAGCCTCAAGCTGCTGACTCTGTACCTAATTGTTAAATCATAATTAAAGGCAGCCAAGCATGAACGTTCCAATCATCTTCCAAACTGGAAGGTCCTATCAGGAAACTTCTGAGACCGAAATTACTTTTTGCTGCCAGACTGGAGCAGCAGAGACGCCACTGCTTTACTGTTTGATCATAACCCAGCAACACAAATGAGGCTGCAGGAAAAGTACAAGGTTTAAGAGGAATGGCTGTGGAAATGCGACGCTCATGGTAGCAGCATGTTGGAGTTTCTTTGTTATGTTCTGTTTTTTATGTAAACTTTTGATCATTTTCCTTGGTTTAGATGTTGCAAAGTCGCATTTGATAATTATTCCTTTTTGTGTGGCTGTGCACATAGAATTTTTGTTCCTTACCAGGAAATATTGTGTCTTTACATATTTCATTAACAGATTGAGAATTTATTTTAATCTTTCCCCTCTGCAGGTTTCATCGGCCGTAGTCTGCAATCCTGCTGCCACTTTTTTAAGACCTTAATCTTAAAAAAAAGTAACTGCTGATCGGCATCAACCTGTTTGAGTCAGGAAGTAGGAGCAAAAACTTTCAGATGTTGGAGGGTTATGGGGCTGAAAAAGAAACAAACTCAGAACTGTTCTTTTCCCTCAATGGGAATTTTGATGACTTCTTGATATTCAAAAGCTTTTAACTGTCATTTTTATGATGAAGAGGAAATATTTAATTTTGCCACACTTCTGATGTTGGGGAATCTGTGCCAAGTTTGTGGAAGGGAACAGTGTTTTTTTTTTTATTAATTTTTTTATTATTTTATAATCCTGTTCATTGGTGTTTGGAGGGGACACATTAGTCTAAAACTTGAGCCAACTTGTCCTGAAATCAGAATCAAAAACCAAATCGACTCCCAGAAATTTGACATTTTAACTCACCAGAGTTCGGTAATCTGCTGCGTCACTGTGCCTACAGTAGTGTTTACAATAATTTTTGAATTGCCAAATGACTATTTAAAATTGAATACTAGTTATTGACGCAGCGAAGTGACTGAACTGTCTGGGATCCGCCTTGTTAAAATAAAACATGAGAAACCTGCCACCTCACAGCTCAAACTGCATCCACAAATTTGTACTTCTGACTGTGTTACTGAGGATTTATTTAACTGTGTGTGTGTGTGTGTGTGTGTGTTTGTGTGTGAATAAGAGTCAGTGTTCCTGCTGCCTCTTGTATGTTTGAAATTGTTTTGGGAGAAAAAATATTCTCAGTCTTCTAAGAGGATGTACATAAACCGAAAGGATTTTCAAATGTTCTTTTTGTAAACGGAGAACTGCATGTTGATATTAATTTATTGTGAGTATTCGATGATGTATGGCATTTCTTAAACAAAAAAAGAAACTTATAAAAAAAAAATGTACGTTAGTGTTTGTGATTTTAATTAGAAAGAAATCCACATCCATAATTGGTAGTTCTTCAGTCTTTATCGCAACTTCATTCATTATAGTTTGTAGTGTTCTCAGTTGGGAGATGACATCCAGAAAAAATGTTTTGGAATCCTCATCAAAAGAGGTTCCTGATGAGTTTTGGGTTAAGCTCAGCAGAAATGATCCCATCAGAGAGAACGCTGTGGTCTCCTGGTAGGAGGAGGCAGGATTCCTGCTGCAGTCCTGAGTCCGCATGGCTACACGGCGTGGTTCGGATTGCCGCAGTATTTCTGCCACAAATCAATGGCTTTAGTGACGATAGCATCTGTGTTTTCCTGAGGTATCTGGAAGAGAAAGATTAAGATCTTAAACAGAGGCAAGTTATATATTTATTTATTTATTTATTTTTTCTCTCTTTCTTACATTACACAGGAACTTAACCACGCCCTCTGGCCGGGTGTTGCCCATTAAAATGATCTTATAGCTGAGCAGTATCTCCAGGGCGACAAAAACCAGGATCTTACAGGAGCCACTGATCACTTTGTCCCACACTCTGTAAAAAAAAAACAACAACACTTAAAGGTCTCAGAAATAGTAACAGGATAGTATGAGCCACAACGAATTATTCTTGCTCTTTTCAAGTGATGCAGTAAAGAAAAATGAAACCTTTTCTAATAAGTTAATCCCAAGCAACTGCATTTCCTGTTGTTTCTTAGTTTGCAGCAAAACCACTTTGAACATTTTGTTAAACAACCTGTGAATAGATTGTTGTGACTGTCTAGGTTTGGTAGGATTAGGGTGATGGCTGTAAACTGACCTCTGCAGGCTGGATTCAGGCAGGCAGCCGGCGAAGCAGCGCTTGAACCACAGGCTGTACGGCAGCTGAGGCAGCGCCCCGATGCTCCTCAGGTGGTTCAGCAGCCGAGGTTCCTCCTGACTCAGATAATGCTCCAGACTCTTTGGCTACAACAGAGCAACAGAGCAAACCCCAAAAATAAGAAGAAAACTTAGCACTGATTCAAACTTTTACAGAGCTTAACTTTATGGCCTCATTTATACAAAATAGTGTAGATTCAAGAGTAGTTAATACTTGTTAGACAATTTTCTACTGGATGGGCGATACAGACAAAATCCCCAGTGGAAAACTCCTACATTGTACGTCTTGTAATTTACAAATAAGGAATAAAAAAGGTAAGGAAGGGTTACTGCTGAGCTTTTATGCATTTATTGCATCTAAAATGAAGCAGGTGGATCCAGCCGTAAAATGACCTATTTCATGTTTTACAAACAAATAAAAAAATGTTTAATTGAGCTTGAAAACATGCTAGTTTTTCTCAGAGCCAGAAGTAACACTTACGAGGTGAGGAAGCGAGTCTCCAAACTTAATGTGGAACTGATTTATGAAACACTTGATCAGCCAATAGCAGTCGATGGAATCATCAACAATCTCCTCCATGGCTCTGCTGATGGCCAGGAAGTCTTCGTTCTCGTCATTCTGGAAACGAAACACAGCAATATTTAACAAAACAAACCTTTGCACGTGCTGGAGTTTCCAGTATTGCAGTGTGAATTCACTATTAAGTCGGACTAAATTTTTCCCATTTTACATATGTTATTATTACCAAGATTATTTCTATCTGCTTAATGCCAAAATAATGTGAGAAATTAAGAGAATTTTACAAATTCGAGACTTTCCAGACATTTCTTTAGTATTTGCCTTTCAGCTTTTTTCCACAAATTTTTGGAAAAAGGCTTTTTTAATGGTCACATCAAACTACTGAATTTATTGTTCTAAAGACACTTTACCAAGGTTCATTTTCACACAATTCACATGTTTTCACCTCATGACGGCATCTATTTTGTAAAATGCACCAGTCCCTCCTGCAGTAAAACATCCTCACAACATGAAGGGTTGCTGTTCTCAGGTATGTAAGAATGTCTTTTCTTTCCCCTCCAAATACAACAGTGCAATTTATTGACATCAGAGCACGGAATCAAACATTTTAATTTTGCACCTGAATACATTTGCAAATTGCAATCTGGCATTTTATGTTGGTTTTGGAGTGGTTCTTTCTTCCTCATTCAGTAGTTTTTCAGAACTCGGTTTACTGGATATGATCTCTCACTAGCTTCATAAAGCTTCTTTGCAAGGTCTGTTTGCTTTTGCTCTGGGACTGATATGTACACTTTACCTCTGAGACACAGACCCTGTCTTCATCCTAAACCCTATTATGGCACAACATTCTCAAATGTTTATTCTTGTGGATAAATGTTAAAACAGAAGAACATTGCATCTGATATTTGCACCAAAGAATGAATCCGCCTTGTGGAGGTTCACTGTTCTCTTCCTGATTATCTTTGCAGATTTTTTATATTATTTTCACCATGATATCATACAAACCTGTTTGAGGTGTTGCCTCAAACCCTTCAGCAGTTCTAGCTTGTCGCTCGGGAAGAGTGAGGCAAGAGGTTTGCCGTTTCAAACACATTTTGGTTTGCTGCAATAAAATCAGGAGTGACAAGCTGGGGGATATAAAACCTCACTCCCATGACAAACCCAAGAATGTGGGGTTTGCTTCTGCAATTACTGGCACCAATGCTTTTAATTTAGTTGGTTAATTATGTCTTGATGGCTTTCACAAACAAATCTTTGAGATATCTGGTTTTAGCTGGCTATAACTCAGTATGTTGCTAATAAAAAATAAAAAAAGCTTCAAATTCCAAGTATGATGGAGCTCAGCTTTAATTATGTAAAATCTGGACCACAACCAAGCCATTATTCAATGAATCATGTCCTGAAGATGAGAGTTTATGCAGCTTCAGTTCGGCCCTGATCCACAGGATGTTACATCTCACCGGCGGTAAGGTCTCGGAGCATCGCGGGAGCACCTGGCTTTCCAGCTGGAACATCCGTAGGTAGATGTGGGTGGAGGGCGTAGATGAGTTGATGTATCTCATCACCTCCAAGGCTTCCACAATGTCCTGGTACTGCTCCTTCCTGTAGCCTCCAACCAAAGAGTGAGAGTCGCTGTGTGGAGGGAGGATACCTGCAGGAATAGTGACAGTCAGAGACTGAGATGATGGAAGGTGAGATGTTGTCAGCTTATAACCCCTCTACACAACTACACTTCAAGAAGATAATTAAAGATAATCAGCTATGAGAAAAAGTAAGTACACCCCATGATTTGACAGCTTGTAGAATGATTTTAAGCAGCAATAACTCATATTCGGTGTTTTGTGACTGGCTTTATCAGTCTCTCACGTCATTATGGAGGAAGTTTGGAACACATCAGTTTGCCGACATCTGCAAAGCTTTCTTAATGTATCACACAGCACTTATCCATCAGGATGAAACCTGGACTTGGACTGGACCATTGCAATCACTGTCCTGTTTCTACAGAAGACACCATCGTCGACTCCACGACAGAGTCACCGTGATCATCATTCCTCCACCACCAGTCGATGCTCTACACTCTGGCCAAACATCTCCACTTTGAGTTTTTTGTAATTTCCACAACATTACTAGTAGAGGTTGTAAATGTTTACACTTGTAAAAGACTTTCCCTGAAGAATTGATCGACGTTGGATGGTTTGGAGATGGACTTTTATCCTTTCCTAAACACATGTGCAGTAACAGAGGCATCCGGCAGCTACTTCCTTCTTAAATACTTTTCCCATGTCTGATTTCATGAAAAAATAAGTGTTGGTAAGTGGTTAAATTATTCTGATATAAAATTGACTAGAATATTTAGCAAATAAGATAAAGCCAAGTAATGTACTATGTCACACGGCTTTAACAGTAGGATGGTAAATGGACTATAGCGCTTCATTTTTAACACTCAAAGAGCTTTACACTAGAGTCACATTCACCCATTCGCACTCACAAACGCTCACACATTTATACACCGATACGCAGATCGGTAGGCAATTTGGGGTTAAGTGCCATGGGGCACATCGACATGTGGCAGGAGGAAGCTGGAATTGAACCTACAACCTTCCGATTGCAAGACGACAACTCTACCCAGAGAGCCACAATCGCCCAGGATGATGACATTGAGAGCACAGAGTTGCCATACAGAATGATTAACCAGTAGGGAAACGTTTCAAATTCAAATTTCACAAGTGATTGCTGTGTGTTTTAAATGATTTCTGTTTATTTTTCTTAAATTTTATAAGGAAGTATTAGTCTAAAAAAAAAAAATAGCCACAAGCAGATATTTTGGTGAATGTGCGTGTGTGTGTGTGTGTGTGTGTGCGTGTGCGTGTGTGTGCGTGTGTGTGGTTTCTTACCCAGCAGCACCTTCCAAACATGAATCCTATACATGGATGGGAGAGGGAACCTCTGACTGAAGGTGTTCAGTTTTTCTAGATCTGCAGGACGGTAAAATTATTCAGGTGTGTTGATTACTTAATAATCTCTAACCAATACAACATATATCATTATTGTATTTTGTTTTCAGTTCTGCTACAGACAAACTTCATAATAAAAAAACTTCAAGTTTTCATCAGTTTTATATACCCACTCATTTAAGCAGCATTTCAACAATAAGGTTTAATTGACGCTGTAACTGCGGTTCACATGTCAATAAATACGATCTTTTTCAGCAAATCATTGCTTTAAAGTAACACTGTCTCAAGAAGATGCAGCATAAGCTAAATGTATCACATATATTTTAGGTCAACACAAAAAAAATTAATACAATTTTTAATTGGATATTTACTCCAACAGTATGCCACAGCTTCTTTATTCCCATTTACCAAATGTTCATACTTTTGAATACTCAGCTCTCTAGTTTTATATTTCCATCAGTTTTTATGACATTATCGATATATGCATACAAGATGCTGCTGAATCTGCTCGCAAATCAGAAAAAAGTTTTAATAATTGTTATTTGGACAAACATAGACCATTTAAAATCTTTAAAAACTAGGAAACAGGACAGGATTAGCCTAGATTAAATACAGATCCTTTAAATCACAGTTTGCAACCAGCAAAACATTCATTTCACAAAATCTGAAAAGGAATTTAAATAACTTGTTTAGCATCTAAATCCAATCTGGTTAAAACCAAAATATTTATGAGCTGTGTCATCTGTTGTGAAGTGGCAAAGCAGAGGGCAAGGCCTTCATAGAAATCTTTAGAAAAACCCTGAATTGTTTTTTAAATTCATATTTTTTTTCTCCCTTTCGTTTAATTGGAGAAGAAGTAAAACTGCAAAACCTTTTATTTTCTTCATACCCATCTAACTTTGCCACACTTGGGAAAATACAAAACTAATCTCATATTTTTCAGGGCTGTTTCAGTAATGTTCCAAAGAACCCCCATCTAGCATGTGTGTTTCTGACATGTTTTTGTTTTAAAAGTGTTGCCTACCCAGTGGATTGTCCTTGAGAAGTATTTCCAGTGATTTTTTCTCCTCCACTCCTCTGAAACCCACTTTTTCATAATACGCAGAACGAAAGTTCCTCTGAGGATCATCAGCCATGATGTAACCTGTACAATCAGATCCAAAAGCAGACATCTTTAGTGGTTCTGTAAATTTACAGTGACGACAATTCACGGTTTTTAGATTATTGTGCAGAGTAAGAATACATATGAGTGGTTCATTGGCAAGAGCATTAGTAAAGTAAAAACTAAAATCACTTTTGCTATATTTTTGCTTTAACATAAAATAGTTATCAAACTTCCTTTCATTTCAAAATCAATCAGCAAAGGATCAGAATCTGCCAATATTTCCTTGACTCTAATATTTTATCAGCTCATTACTAAAAAAAATAATTTCTCCCCCTATTGTTTCATTACATAAAAATAAATAAGTCCTACCTCTCTTGGTTAACAAACACATACTTTAATACACATACTTTAATTTAACTAGGAATTTACTAAAATTCAAATAAAGATCAGGGACATTTGATTTGATGAGTAAATAGGTACAATCTTGCAATTCTTTAATTTTCAATTGGCTTTTATTGCAAAGAAACCTGGGCCACATTGTTTCTCTTTTATGACTTGGTGCGTCTGCATAGTCATATCATTTCATCAAACTAACTATCCAACTGGTAAATAAATAAATAAACGAGACAGATGATGTTGAAATCCTCTTTCGTTAGCTGTGGTTCTAACCAGACACAAGCGTGCATCAGAACGTCTTCTGAAAAAATAAACCGCTGCTATGAATATTACAGCTGAAATAACAGTGTTCTGTATCATATAGCACGTCAGGGTGGGAGGCTTGGTTGGAGTGAAGAAAGGCTTTGGGATGTCAAGAGTCCAGAAAGCACAAACACTGTATACTACTGTACAATAGTGTTAAAAATTGGGTCAACACTGGGACCCAGTTTTCAAGTGGGTGTATCTATATGATTAAAAACAAAATTAATAGACTTTCAAAAGAAACAGTCAAACAATATTAGATGATAATCTGTGGTTTTTCCAACAGAAAACGTTGAACCTGTGGTCAGTAAACTCCCCAGATCTGAAACTTACGGAAATACTGTCAATAAGATAATGAGGAAAAGATTTATGAATCTCTTGATGTGCAGGGGCAACGAGAAACAATATGTAAAACTACGTGACTTGACAACATAATCGTCTCACCTTGGCGTACTTCACGGCGTCCCCAGTTTGTTGTTATCCTCAAACCTACATTCGTTGTTTCTGGTTGTGGGAACCGAAAGCTTGAACACGTCACTTTTAAAGCTCAAAATATTAAATGTCTTGATTTCACTCTTTGATGTTTACATTATCTGTTAGGCTACTGAATTAGATTCAACTGGAAGTTGTTGCACTAGATGCTACACAAAAAATTACCACAAGCCGCTGACGTACAGAATACAACTTCCGGGTACTACTATCAAAATAAAATCCTTAAGTGAATTATTTATATTTAATCAATATCGCTTTATTTCTATTTTATATTAAAAGACACGTAAAATATAAATATATCATAAATTTTATCCAGCCGGCGAGCTAAAGCTAGCTTTTATCTTTTTTTAAATTTCACAAATAGCTCTTATTTAGAAGGTCTGTGACGAAATTGAAGAGGCAGGTCTCGGTTAGATATGATGCGTTTAATTTGTCTCGGATATTCAAAATCTGGGGTAGAAAATATTTAGCCACTTCGTGTCGGCTTTCGTGTGTTCCAAGACAATTTTACCTGGTGACAGTAAAATTATCTACTTTCACTAACTAGATAATTATTTTAATAGATGTTCCTACTTTATATAAAAAACAATTTGTGCACAGTTCGGTAACTTTTTTTTTCTTCCTTCTTCCTTTCAAACAAAAAAAGGGCTAATTTGATTATGTTCTACTCTATTTGAGTATGCCCAAGAGTTTTCTGAAATGTAAAAATTAGTAGGGCAAGGAAGATATCTTCAGGTAAGGGGCCCAGTAAAGTTATCTAATAACATTCACACTGCATCATTTAACGACATCCTGAGGGGGTGCAACTTCTTCAACCAGGTATGCATGCAGCTGTCTCTGTCTTTCTATGCAGGAGCAAGCAAGTACACATTTTGAACACGGATCCATGCAGTCAGTGGACTGTGATTTTATTTTAGACTACTGTTAAATTAAATTTAAGACAGAGAGGTCAAGTTTAGATCTGAGTGCATTGTGAGTTAAAGTGGGTAGAATGGCGTACTACTGTATTTTGCTGTTTATTTAAATTTGTGGTTTAAAATGGACTAGTGATGCAATGGTGGCTTCTCCAGGATGTATCCCATTTCTTGCAACTGAGGCATGCATAAAACGTGTGTTGGAAAATACACAATTATCATAACTAACTTTATAGCAGGTCAAATAGAGTAGAACTAATTATTACTTTTAATGAATATGTTGAATGATGTTTCAGAACTTGTAATGTCCTCACAGCTAATTTACAACTGTCTGCGCCAAAATATGCATAGTGTATATAGTTGCAAGTAACAAGGCTTGCATGAAATGTCATATGCTGTACACGGATGTAACAAAGGTTCAAAATTAAATAATACAAAATAAAAGGGACTATGTCTCTCGGCTGGCCTGGGAACGCCTTGGGATTCCTCCGGAGGAGCTGGAAGAAGTGGCTGGGGAGAGGGAAGTCTGGGCCTCCCTTCTGAAGCTGCTGCCCCCGCGACCCGACCCCGGATAAGCGGAAGAAAATGGATGGATGGATGGATGGATGGATGGATGGATGGATGGATGGAAAATAAAACCACATTTAGGCCACTCAGCAAAACATCTGCAAGAAAGCTAACATTGCAAGATGGCTATTAATTTGGATGCAATATGAAATTGTCCTAGTTCAGTCATGTTTGCTTTGTCACAATGGGTTGTTTGTTTTTTGTTCCTGTTGGACATCCAGCCATGAAGGACTGAAAGAGACTTTTAAAGGCGGTATGAGCATCGATTCAACATGTACTCTGTGTTAATTCTGTTTCTAATAGCAGGAGGAGGAGGAGCTTCAGAAGAAAATTCTGTGATGTCATGGTTTGAAATGTAAAATGTATTATTTAGTACTGCCCCAGGCTCACCTACCTGTCCAGGTACCCACCGCTGAACAAACATGACCTTTGAACTCTCTTCCTGTCCACAGGAACCAGTGACTTTTATTGTTCCAGATCACATGGCAAAGGATGTGTACCGGTACTTTCTCATAGCTTCAAAGACTGTGTACTCACTGCATCACATTCTTCAAAACGAAAGGAAGGATATTTTGGACATTCAGCCATGACGAACTGAAATGGACTTAAAGCTGGTAAGACTATTGATTCAACATACTCAATGCAGAAAGTGATAAATAGATTAAGAATTCATCTTTAAGAAAGATTGATTCCTATTTCAGTCAGAATTTATCAAGACATTCCTTCCTTGGAAATATGTTTTATTTTTGCATTGTGACATGGTGTTTGGAATACATAACAAGTTTAACAATTCATCTAAAATAATTGTGAAATTTGTTTAGAGCTTATTGACCTGACAAAACTTTTCAATACAATTTGTGGTCTTTAAGCACTTCTCACATTTCTCCTGTTGCTGTATGAAGAATAAACCACATATTTTGTTGTAAACAAAATCTAAATTTGTTAAAACTAATTAACACACTCCAATTTCCTCATGAAATTAATATGGATTCTCTATATTCAAAAGGCATACAGAACTATGATATCACTTTGTTCTAGTTTTCCCTCAAGTAGTTTTAGCTTAATCCGTTTATCTTTTTCTGTCGTGTTGGTTGTGTGTGTTACTTGCTTAGTGAGTTGGTTGAATAAAATGTTTTAACTGTGAAGTTGAAATATTTTTTTTAATAAACACTTGTATAATTGAGAGAAGTTGTCTATGTTTAGTCCATATCCATGTGACATCCTGCTGCACAGATAACGTCAGTTCTAGACTTATGTCTTCATCTATTCTTATTTTAAAAACATAGGCCTTAATGATAAAATGCTAAATTAAGTAAAAATGATAAATAATAACTAAGACTGAACTCTTTGACTATATATTTAAATTTTTTTTTCTCTATAAAGAGAAATGCTGCTTGGATTAAGTAATTTTTTATTCAATTAATAGTTTTATTACTAGTTACCATAAGCAGCTTTAATAATTATTCACAGCCAAAGTTGTCTCTTTCTGAAGTGCAACATTCTTTTTCTGATATTTGCTTAAGGCCATTTGGTTGGGTTTAAATTTTTTACTTTAATGAAAAGTTTTGAATATGCCAATAAAACTGAGGAACAAGTAGTAAATTACACATAAAATAAGAGGATAAATATGTCTTCAATGTGTTGAATTATTGTTTAAGAAGAACCACGCACAAAGATGGTTTCAAATCCACACGAGTACAAACTCTTCTTTAATAAATGATGGTAACAAATTAAACAGCGTATATATCGTACTAATCAGAAAACAGATTCCTTTAAAAAAATTGCTCAGTAAAATAAAACCATTAAACCAATAATGTCAACAAACTTATACCCCAGAAAACAAACATACATCATATTTCAATGATTCATGAAACAAAAGCTGATTATAGTAATTATTCAAATTGAGAGGATAGTCCATGAAAGAGCCATATTGAGAGCCATATTCCATGAAACTTTGGAAAATAATATTTTTGAAACAGAGCATGCAAAAACAAATATGGCAATAATTAAGATTTTTTTTAAGGATACCAATGATAATCATAACACATGTATTTCCTCTCCAAATACCTTAAGGTGGCTGTTAATAATACTTTTCTTGATTGTCATAAATCTGTTCTGTAAGTGTTCTTCATATCTTTTACTTGAAGCGCCAAAAACAAAGTAAAACCAAATGCAAAAAAAAAGAACGAAAAACATTTCTACTGCACAGAAAGAAAATATTTAGTAAATCCCCACACACTGACAGTATTGTAAGAACGATTACTTAATTTGCAAGAAAAGTGGATAAATGTAAAAGCCTTTGCATTTTATGGATTTATCTGGTAGAGGAAAAGCTGGTAAAGCTAGTAAGATTATGTTGTGTTAATGATGAACCCAGATCCAAACTGCTTCTGCGGGAGCCCCTTTGTGAACCGCTTCTGGATCCTGTCTTGGATCCCGGGGCTGAAGCAACATTGTATGGACTGCTGATACCTCTAGAGGATACAGATGATGCCTGAAGCATTTTCACCCCAGTGCCCTCTTCAACTAGACAGTTATCAAGGATTTCTTTGTAAGAAATTCGAAGTTTGCTTTTGGGACATGTCAAATTTTTTGTATGTTTTTTGACATCCTGGAGCTTTTGTGCCGTTCTTTGATCCACCCAATCCATTTTCAAAGCATCCTCAATGCTTCTTCTACAGCCCTTTTCTGGGTCATAAAGCCCACCTGTTGCAATCTGGAACTCCAGAAATCTCTGCCCTGCCTCATATGGTAGCCACATTTCCTTTATGGCCAGAGCAGCTGACAACTTCTTTTTGGATTTTAAATCCTCAAAACCAAAATAGGCTTTCTGGGCAGGTTTTAGTTTAGTGACCATGTCATTAGCTATTAAACCCATTTGAGAAGCCTCTTGTACGCTGACCCTCTTGCCATCTGTGGGATTCACAATTCCTCCAGTGCAAGCTTGGGCCTCAAGCAATCTCTGGGCTGTGATAGAATCTACTAGACCTCGATTTAAAGCCTCTGTGATAGAAATCTTCTCTAGTGCCTCTGTGTCAAAAATGGCTCCTACAGGCTCCACCTCGCCAACTGGTTCAAGAGGAGGGGACAGAGTGATCGATACATGGGATCCCTGCTCCAGGGAGTCTGAACATTTTTCAGCGACAACGCTGGATGATGAGCGTTTCTCTATGATTGTGGTAGTTTTTGTCGTAGTTGTTTTGGTGACTGTAGGAGATAACGGCCTCGATACAACAGTTGATGAAGAAGAGGATGAGGAAGATGATGTAATCGATGGAACAGGGACTACTGATGTTTTTGAGGTTGATGATGTTACTGAAGATGAGCTTAAAGAAGCTGAAGTTCCTGAAGTGGATATCATTGATGAAAAAGAGGATGAGGAAGATGATGCAATCGATGAAACAGGGACTACTGATGTTTTTGAGGTTGATGATGTTACTGAAGATGAGCTTAAAGAACCTGAAGTTCCTGAAGTGGGTATCATTGATGAAAAAGAGGATGAGGAAGATGATGTTATCGATGAAACAGGGACTACTGATGTTTTTGAGGTTGATGATGTTACTGAAGATGAGCTTAAAGAACCTGAAGTTCCTGAAGTGGATATCATTGATGAAAAAGAGGATGAGGAAGATGATGTAATCGATGGAACAGGGACTACTGATGTTTTTGAGGTTGATGGTGTTACTGAAGATGAGCTTAAAGAAGCTGAAGTTCCTGAAGTGGATAGCATTGATGACGATGATGATGTAACTGATGATCTTCCTGATGGTTCTGGGATGAAGTTTAATGATGATCCAGTTGATGATGATGAAGATGATGACTTGTGTGTAGCCCGATTACTGATGATATGTGCAAATTGAGTGATGGTGATAGCTTGTGAGCGATACTGCTCTACAACAGACTGATCAATGACTCGCTTTTCTAGCAGGTCATTGATGTCATATTGTCTTCCAGTTGACCTGTCATTGATAACAAACCGCATGGAGCCATCTGGAGCGGTGATGGTAATCTCTTCCCACTCACATTCCTGCTCTGACAGCTCCAGGTAGGTGTTATAGTCAATATAGTCTTTGTTGTATGCTTCACGTACTGTCATCTCTTTACCAGTCTCTGGATCCACAATTATCACTCTCCTCTTTCTTACTGTGTTCTTTTTGCTTGACTCCTGCTTCTTCTTGTCTATGATTGGCAACAGAATAAGCCCAGTGTTCTCATCTGAGATACAACGTTTTTTAAGTTCCAGATAGGTCAGGTTTTCCTCTGTGTTGGGATCAAAGAAACCTTTAGTGTCATCACTTTCGTCAGTCAGGATCTTATTCATTTCTTCATTAAAATAGCCTCTTTTATATGCAATATTCACATCAATACGGTGGCTGTGTTGGGGATCAATGATGCCTCCGCTGGCAATCTGTGCCTCCAGCAGACGAATGCCATGACCCTTCTCCACTAGAGAATTCTCTATGGCCTGAAAGAGGGAGATTATCTCACCTGTTACAGGCATTTTGTAACCGGTAACAGCCTTTTCTGCTGAAAGCAGTTTTTCCTTAAATTCTGGCCCAAAAAGCCTTTTATTGTAGGCTTCAGCAACAGTCAGAAAGAGATTATTGACAGGATCAATCATAAAACCTGATGCAGCTTGGGCTTCAAGTAGTTCTAGAGTGGTGCCAGGTCGCAGAAGTCCATTTTTCATAGCTTGATAGATTGATAGGACTTTCTTACTGGCTTCATCATAAACTCCTGCTATGCAAGTGGAACCTCGCAAGTATGACCTAAGGCGATCCTCAATGTCTTGGGTTGTAAGTTTGCCTGCGTTCAGCTGGTCCACATCTGATTTGCTTAACAGCTTTGCTTCAACCAGCTCTATGACAGACACCTCGTTTCGAAGTCCCCTTATAGTTGATTGTTTAGGTTTGGGGAGAAGCAAAAGTCCAGTGCTGGGATCAGATTTACATTTTGTCTTCAGTGATGCATATGTAGTTGGTTGTTGAGTATCTGGGTCTAGATAGCACTTGGGAGACTTATTCAGTGCCTGATAGAGGTCCTCATCAATAAGACCTCGTTTCTTTGCAATATCTTTGGGTAGGAAAACACTGACACTGGGGTCCAAAATTCCACCAACCGAGTCCTGAGCCTGAAGGAGCTGTAGTGCAGTGTCTTTGTTAATTATTCCCTTTCTCATGGCTTGGCCAGCTGACAGAAATTTGGCAGTATCTGGATCTTGATACCCGATAGCAGCAGTTTCAGCTGAAAACAATATTGATTCATTTTCTTTGTCTACTAGTCCTCTGGCACATGCTTCTTTTACTGTATGTTTCTTATTTGTCCTGGGGTCAATGATGTAACCTGTAGCTGCCTGGGCAAGAAGAAGTTTGTTAGCACTGTCAGATGACATGATTTTCTGTTTTTTTGCTTCTGTGAAGGACATTTGTCCAAGAGGCCCAGCAGCTACACCAGCAATTAATCCTGTCCCTTTTAAAAACATTTTAATATCTACAGAAACCTCTGAAACAGTTCTCTTCCCTTTTGTTAGTTGGTCAAATGTTTGTTTGTCCAGAACTCCACAATCTAGTAGCTGCTGTGCTGTGACTGTCTTGTGGACACCATCAAAAAATAATTTGGAGGGGTCAAGCTTCCCTGACATTGGCAAAATATGTAAACCAGTGTGAGTGTTTGTATTACATTTTGCCTTGAGAGCCCCATAGCTGACATTCTGTTCAGTTTCTGGGTCAAGATAACAAGGAGGATTCTGTTTAAGAGCATGAATTAGTTTTTCATCTAACAGGTTTCGCTTTAAAGCTACATCTTTAGGTAGAAATACACTAAGATTGGGGTCTAAAATTCCTCCAACTGAATCTTGGGCTTGTAAAAGATTTAGGCCAGTTGTCTCACCAATTAAACCTTTTTTCATGGCCTCAAACAATGACATTAACTTTCCTGAACTGGGATCTTTAAAGCCAATAGCAGCACTTTCAGCTGCTAACAGCCTACTTTGGTCTTTAAAATCTGCCACTCCTCTGATACATGCCACCTCTACAGTCAATTTCTGCTCTGTTTTAGGGTCAATGATGTGTCCTGTGGCAGCCTGGGCCTCTAACAGTAAATTTGCACTGTCTTCTGATATGATCTTCAGTTTCTTAGCTTCTGAAAATGAAATATTGCCTTGAGTGCTACTAATTACACCAGCAATGGAACCAGTCCCTTTAAGATTAACCTTCTTATCTGCAGATACCTCTGGGATAGTTTTCTCTCCTTTGATCAACATGTTAAAAGTTGATTGGTCAAGAACACCACAATCCAACAACTGCTGTGCTGAAACTGGCTTGCGTAAGCCATCAAACATCAGTTTGGAGGGATCTTTCTTTTCAGCAAGAGAAAGAAGCATCAAACCAGTTCGAGGCTCTGTTGGGCATTTTTTCTTTAAAGACCCATAGCTTGCACCATGCTCTGTTTCTGGGTCAATGTAACATTCAGGATTCTGTTTAAGTGAAAGAACAAGGTCTTCATCCAAAAGGTTGCGTTTCAGAGCAATTTCAATAGGGAGGAAAATACTGAGATTTGGATCAAGAATGCCCCCGGCAGATTCCTGGGCTTGTAGCAAACGCACTGCTGTTTTTTTGTCAATTATTGCCTTCTTCATCGCCTCAAATGCTGATAGAGATTTTCCAGTGTGAGGATCCTTGAATCCAACAGCAGCAGATTCTGCTGCTAAGAGTTTGTCTCGAATACTTCTGTCCACCACTCCCCTTGCACAAGCCTCTTCTACTGTCAATTTCTGATTGGTTATTGGATCAATGATGTGACCTGTGGCAGCCTGGGCTTCCAGCAGCAAATCTGCACTTTCTGGAAGCATTAGCATCTTTTTCTTGGCCTCTGAAATGGACATTTTTCCTAAAGATCCAACTTTGACACCAGCAATAGACTCTGTTCCTTTTAGAAATAGTTTTTTGTCTACAGAAACCTCTGGGACAGTTTTCTCCCCTTTGATCAACTTCTCAAATGTTGGTTTGTCAAGAACACCACAATCCAACAACTGCTGCGCAGAGACTGGCTTGCGAACGCCATCAAACATGAGTTTGGAAGGATCTTTCTTCTGAGCAACAGGAAGAAGCACCAGCCCAGTTCGAGGTTCTATTGGGCATTTTTTCTTTAAAGCACTGTAGCTAACACCATGCTCTGTGTCTGGGTCAATATAACACTGAGGGTTCTGAGTGAGTGCATGAACAAGGTCTTGGTCCAAAAGACTGCATTTCACAGCAGTTTCTTTTGATAGGAAAACACTGAGATTTGGATCAAGAATACCCCCTGCAGATTCCTGGGCCTGCAGCAAACGCACTCCTGTCTTTTTGTCGATTAATGCTTTCTTCATTGCCTCAAACACTGATAGAGATTTTCCAGTGTGAGGATCCTTGAATCCAATAGCAGCAGCTTCTGCTGCTAAGAGTTTATCTCGAATACTTCTGTCCACCACTCCCCTTGCACAAGCCTCTTCTACTGTCAATTTCTGATTAGTCATTGGGTCAATGATGTGGCCTGTGGCTGCCTGGGCTTCCAGAAGCAAATCTGCACTCTCTGGTGGCATTAGCATCTGTTTCTTTGCCTCTGAAATGGACATTTTAGCTGAAGATCCAACTTTGACACCAGCAATGGATCCTGTTCCTTTTAGAAATATCTTTTTATCTACGGAAAGTTCTAGGACAGTTTTCTCACCTTTGATCAACTTGTTAAATGTTGGTTTGTCAAGGACACCACATTCTAATAATTGCTGTGCAGAGACTGGCTTGCGAACGCCATCAAACATCAGTTTGGAGGGATCTTTCCTCTCAGTAAGTGGCAGAATCAGCAGATTAGTTTGCGGCTCTGTTTTACATTTTGTCTTTAAATCACTGTAAGTAGCATCTCGCTCTGTGTCTGGATCAATGTAATGCTTGGGATTCTGGCTAAGGGCACGACAGAGCTCTTCATCCAAAAGGTTGCTCGTCTTGGCTGTGTCTTTTGGCAGGAAAACACTGAGATTCGGATCAAGAATACCCCCTGCAGATTCCTGGGCCTGCAACAAACGCACTCCTGTCTTTTTGTCTATTAATGCCTTCTTCATCGCCTCAAACACTGATAGGGATTTTCCAGTGTGAGGATCCTTGAATCCAACAGCAGCAGCTTCTGCTGCTAAGAGTTTATCTCGAATACTTCTGTCCACCACTCCCCTGGCACAAGCCTCTTCTACTGTCAATTTCTGATTAGTCATTGGGTCAATGATGTGGCCTGTGGCAGCCTGGGCTTCCAGAAGCAAATCTGCACTCTCTGGTGGCATTAGCATCTGTTTCTTTGCCTCTGAAATGGACATTTTAGCTGAAGATCCAACTTTGACACCAGCAATGGATCCTGTTCCTTTTAGAAATATCTTTTTATCTACGGAAAGTTCTAGGACAGTTTTCTCACCTTTGATCAACTTGTTAAATGTTGGTTTGTCAAGGACACCACATTCTAATAATTGCTGTGCAGAGACTGGCTTGCAAACGCCATCAAACATCAGTTTGGAGGGATCTTTCCTCTCAGTAAGTGGCAGAATCAGCAGACCAGTTTGTGGCTCTGTTTTACATTTTGTCTTTAAATCACTGTAAGTAGCATCTCGCTCTATGTCTGGATCAATGTAATGCTTGGGATTCTGGTTAAGGGCACGGCAGAGCTCTTCATCCAAAAGGTTGCGCGTCTTGGCTGTGTCTTTTGGCAGGAAAACACTGAGATTTGGATCAAGAATACCCCCTGCAGATTCCTGGGCCTGCAACAAACGCACTCCTGTCTTTTTGTCTATTAATGCCTTCTTCATCGCCTCAAACACTGATAGGGATTTTCCAGTGTGAGGATCCTTGAATCCAACAGCAGCAGCTTCTGCTGCTAAGAGTTTATCTCGAATACTTCTGTCCACCACTCCCCTTGCACAAGCCTCTTCAACTGTCAATTTCTGATTTGTCATTGGGTCAATGATGTGACCTGTGGCAGCCTGGGCTTCCAGAAGCAAATCTGCACTCTCTGGGGTCATTAGCATCTGTTTCTTTGCCTCTGAAATGGACATTTTTTCTGAAGATCCAACTTTGACACCAGCAATGGATCCTGTTCCTTTTAGAGATATCTTTTTATCTACAGAAACTTCTGGGACAGTTTTATCTCCTTTCATCAACTTGTTAAATGTTGGTTTGTCAAGAACACCACATTCCAACAATTCTCGAGCAGAGACTGGTTTGCGAACGCCATCAAACATCAGTTTTGAGGGATCTTTCCTCTCAGTAAGTGGCAGAAGCAGCAGACCAGTTTGTGGTTCTGTTTTACATTTTGTCTTTAAATCACTGTAAGTAGCATCCCGCTCTGTGTCTGGATCAATGTAATGCCTGGGATTCTGGTTAAGGGCACGGCAGAGCTCTTCGTCCAAAAGGTCTCGCGTCTTTGCAGCGTCTTTTGGCAGGAAAACACTGAGATTTGGATCAAGAATACCCCCTGCAGATTCCTGGGCCTGCAACAAACGCACTCCTGTCTTTTTGTCTATTAATGCCTTCTTCATCGCCTCAAACACTGATAGGGATTTTCCAGTGTGAGGATCCTTGAATCCAACAGCAGCAGCTTCTGCTGCTAAGAGTTTATCTCGAATACTTCTGTCCACCACTCCCCTTGCACAAGCCTCTTCAACTGTCAATTTCTGATTTGTCATTGGGTCAATGATGTGACCTGTGGCAGCCTGGGCTTCCAGAAGCAAATCTGCACTCTCTGGGGTCATTAGCATCTGTTTCTTTGCCTCTGAAATGGACATTTTTTCTGAAGATCCAACTTTGACACCAGCAATGGATCCTGTTCCTTTTAGAGATATCTTTTTATCTACGGAAACTTCTGGGACAGTTTTATCTCCTTTCATCAACTTGTTAAATGTTGGTTTGTCAAGAACACCACATTCCAACAATTCTCGAGCAGAGACTGGTTTGCGAACGCCATCAAACATCAGTTTTGAGGGATCTTTCCTCTCAGTAAGTGGCAGAAGCAGCAGACCAGTTTGTGGTTCTGTTTTACATTTTGTCTTTAAATCACTGTAAGTAGCATCCCGCTCTGTGTCTGGATCAATGTAATGCCTGGGATTCTGGCTAAGGGCACGACAGAGCTCTTCATCCAAAAGGTTGCGCGTCTTGGCTGTGTCTTTTGGCAGGAAAACACTAAGATTTGGATCAAGAATACCCCCTGCAGATTCCTGGGCCTGCAACAAACGCACTCCTGTCATTCTGTCAATTATTCCTTTCTTCATCGCCTCAAATACTGATAGAGATTTTCCAGTGTGAGGATCCTTGAATCCAACAGCTGCAGCTTCTGCTGCTAAGAGTTTATCTTGATCACATTTGTCCACCACTCCTCTTGCACAAGCCTCTTCTACTGTCAATTTCTGATTTGTCATTGGGTCAATGATGTGACCTGTGGCAGCTTGAGCTTCAAGAAGCAAATCTGCACTCTCTGGGGGCACGATCATCTGTTTCTTTGCCTCTGAAATAGACATTTTTTCTGAAGATCCAACTTTGACACCAGCAATGGATCCTGTTCCTTTTAGAGATATCTTTTTATCTAAGGAAACTTCTGGGACAGTTTTCTCTCTTTTGATCAACTTGTTAAATGTTGGTTTGTCAAGAACACCACATTCCAACAATTCTCGAGCAGAGACTGGTTTGCGAACGCCTTCAAACATCAGTTTGGAGGGATCTTTCTTCTCAGTAAGTGGCAGAAGCAGCAGACCAGTTTGTGGTTCTGTTTTACATTTTGTCTTTAAATCACTGTAAGTAGCATCCCGCTCTGTGTCTGGATCAATGTAATGCTTGGGATTCTGGTTAAGGGCACGGCAGAGCTCTTCGTCCAAAAGATCTCGCGTCTTGGCTGCGTCTTTTGGCAGGAAAACACTGAGATTTGGATCAAGAATACCCCCTGCAGATTCCTGGGCCTGCAACAAACGCACTCCAGTCAATCTGTCAATTATTCCTTTCTTCATCGCCTCATATACTGATAGGGATTTTCCAGTGTGAGGATCCTTGAATCCAACAGCAGCAGATTCTGCTGCTAAGAGTTTATCTTGAATACGTCTGTCCACCACTCCCCTTGCACAAGCCTCTTCTACTGTCAATTTCTGATTGGTCTTTGGGTCAATGATGTGACCTGTGGCAGCCTGGGCTTCCAGAAGCAAATCTGCACTCTCTGGGGTCATTAGCATCTGTTTCTTTGCCTCTGAAATGGACATTTTAGCTGAAGATCCAACTTTGACACCAGCAATGGATCCTGTTCCTTTCAGAGATATCTTTTTATCTACGGAAACTTCTGGGACAGTTATATCTCCTTTCATCAACTTGTTATATGTTGGTTTGTCAAGAACACCACATTCCAACAATTCTCGAGCAGAGACTGGTTTGCGAACGCCATCAAACATCAGTTTGGAGGGATCTTTCCTCTCACTAAGTGGCAGAAGCAGCAGACCAGTTTGTGGCTCTGTTTTACATTTTGTCTTTAAATCACTGTAAGTAGCATCTCGGTCTGTGTCTGGATCAATGTAATGCTTGGGATTCAGGTTAAGTGCACGACAGAGCTCTTCATCCAAAAGGTTGCGCGTCTTGGCTGTGTCTTTTGGCAGGAAAACACTGAGATTTGGATCAAGAATACCTCCTGCAGATTCCTGGGCTTGCAACAAACGCACTCCTGTCTTTTTGTCAATTAATGACTTTTTCATCGCCTCAAATACTGATAGGGATTTTCCAGTGTGAGGATCCTTGAATCCAACAGCAGCAGCTTCTGCTGCTAAGAGTTTATCTCGAATACTTCTGTCCACCACTCCCCTGGCACAAGCCTCTTCTACTGTCAATTTCTGATTGGTCATTGGGTCAATGATGTGACCTGTGGCAGCCTGGGCTTCCAGAAGCAAATCTGCACTCTCTGGGGGCATTAACATCTGTTTCTTTGCCTCTGAAATTGACATTTTTTCTGAAGATCCAACTTTGACACCAGCAATGGATCCTGTTCCTTTTAGAGATATCTTTTTATCTACGGAAACTTCTGGGACAGTTTTCTCTCCTTTGATCAACTTGTTAAATGTTGGTTTGTCAAGAACACCGCATTCCAACAATTCTCGAGCAGAGACTGGTTTGCGAACGCCATCAAACATCAGTTTGGAGGGATCTTTCCTCTCACTAAGTGGCAGAAGCAGCAGACCAGTTTGTGGCTCTGTTTTACATTTTGTCTTTAAATCACTGTAAGTAGCATCACGCTCTGTGTCTGGATCAATGTAATGCTTGGGATTCTGGTTAAGTGCACGACAGAGCTCTTCATCCAAAAGGTTGCGCGTCTTGGCTGTGTCTTTTGGCAGGAAAACACTGAGATTTGGATCAAGAATACCTCCTGCAGATTCCTGGGCTTGCAAAAAACGCACTCCTGTCTTTTTGTCAATTAATGACTTTTTCATCGCCTCAAATACTGATAGGGATTTTCCAGTGTGAGGATCCTTGAATCCAACAGCAGCAGCTTCTGCTGCTAAGAGTTTATCTCGAATACTTCTGTCCACCACTCCCCTGGCACAAGCCTCTTCTACTGTCAATTTCTGATTGGTCATTGGGTCAATGATGTGACCTGTGGCAGCCTGGGCTTCCAGAAGCAAATCTGCACTCTCTGGGGGCATTAACATCTGTTTCTTTGCCTCTGAAATTGACATTTTTTCTGAAGATCCAACTTTGACACCAGCAATGGATCCTGTTCCTTTTAGAGATATCTTTTTATCTACGGTAACGTCTGGGACAGTTTTCTCTCCTTTGATCAATTTGTTAAATGTTGGTTTGTCAAGAACACCACATTCCAACAATTCTCGAGCAGAGACTGGTTTGCGAACGCCATCAAACATCAGTTTGGAGGGATCTTTCCTCTCACTAAGTGGCAGAAGCAGCAGACCAGTCTGTGGCTCTATTTTACATTTTGTCTTTAAATCACTGTAAGTAGCATCACGCTCTGTGTCTGGATCAATGTAATGTTTGGGATTCTGGTTAAGGGCACGACAGAGCTCTTCATCCAAAAGGTTGCGCTTTATGGCTGTGTCTTTTGGCAGGAAAACACTGAGATTTGGATCAAGAATACCCCCTGCAGATTCCTGGGCCTGCAACAAACGCACTCCAGTCATTCTGTCAATTATTCCTTTCTTCATCGCCTCAAATACTGATAGAGATTTTCCAGTGTAAGGATCCCTGAATCCAACAGCTGCAGCCTCTGCTGCTAAGAGTTTGTCTTGATCACGTCTGTCCACCACTCCCCTGGCACAAGCCTCTTCTACTGTCAATTTCTCATTGGTCATTGGGTCAATGATGTGACCTGTGGCAGCCTGGGCTTCCAGAAGCAAATCTGCACTCTCTGGGGTCATTATCATCTGTTTCTTTGCCTCTGAAATGGACATTTTTTCTGAAGATCCAACTTTGACACCAGCAATGGATCCTGTTCCTTTTAAAGATATATTTTTATCTACAGAAACCTCTGAGACAGTTTTCTCCCCTTTGATCAACTTGTTAAATGTTGGTTTGTCAAGGACACCACATTCCAACAATTGTCGAGCAGAGACTGGCTTGCGAACGCCATCAAACATCAGTTTGGAGGGATCTTTCCTCTCAGTAAGTGGCAGAAGCAGCAGATTAGTTTGGGGCTCTGTTTTACATTTTGTCTTTAAATCACTGTAAGTAGCATCTCGGTCTGTGTCTGGATCAATGTAATGCTTGGGATTCTGGCTAAGGGCACGACAGAGCTCTTCATCCAAAAGGTTGCGCGTCTTGGCTGTGTCTTTTGGCAGGAAAACACTGAGATTTGGATCAAGAATACCCCCTGCAGATTCCTGGGCTTGCAACAAACGCAATCCTGTCTTTTTGTCAATTAATGCCTTCTTCATCGCCTCAAACACTGATAGGGATTTTCCAGTGTGAGAATCCTTGAATCCAACAGCTGCAGCTTCTGCTGCTAAGAGTTTGTCTTGATCACATTTGTCCACCACTCCCCTTGCACAAGCCTCTTCTACTGTCAATTTCTGATTGGTCATTGGGTCAATGATGTGACCTGTGGCAGCCTGGGCTTCCAGAAGCAAATCTGCACTCTCTGGGGACATAAGCATCTGCTTCTTTACCTCTGAAATATTCATTTTTCCTAAAGACCCAATTGTGACACCAGCAATGGATCCTGTTCCTTTTAGGGGTATCTTTTTTTCTGCAGATACTTCTGGAACAGTTTTGTCTCCCTTCATTAGTTCGTTCAAAGTTGGTTTGTCCAGTACCCCACAATCAAATAACTGCTTTGCTGTTACAGGCTTTCTTACACCATCAAAGATCAGTTTTGAAGGATCTAACTTTTCAGGGATAGGTAAAAGTAACAAACCTGTATGTGGTTCTATCTTGCAACCTTCTTTCAGTGCTTGATAGCTGACATGTTGCTCTGTTTTAGGGTCAACATAATATTCAGGCTTCTCGTTTAGAGCTTGACAGAGATTTTTATCTAAAAGATTGCGTTTAATTGCTGTATCTCTTGGTAGGAATACACTAAAATCAGGATCTAGGATTCCTCCAACTGACTCTTGAGCCTGCAGAAGTCGTATTCCAGTCTTTTCCTCTATAAGTCCCTTTTTCATGAGCTGAAAAACTGAAATAGGTTTGGGTTTATTAGGATCCTTATAACCAATTGCTGCAGCTTCTGATGCCAATAATCTGTCCAGGTCATTAATGTCCACTACTCCCTTTGAACAAGCCTCTTCAACAGTCAACTTTTTGTTAGCCTTTGGGTCAATTATGTGACCAGTAGCAGCCTGTGCGTCAAGTAGCAAATCCGCGCATTCATCGGACAGTAGCATTTGTTTTTTTGCTTCAGTTAGAGACATTTTACGCTGACCGCTTACTATAACACCTGCTATTGGCCCAGTGCCCTTTAAATTAACAGTTTTGTCTTCAGAAACCTCAGGTATTGTTTTCTTTCCATTTTTAAGAGCTTTAAATGTTGGCTTGTCAAGAACATGACAATCAAACAGATGCTTGGCAGTAACAGGTTTCCGAACGCCATCAAATACAAGGTTAGAAGGATCCACTTTCTCAGGAATCGGGAGAAGCCAAAGACCTGTATGTGGCTCTATTTTACATCTTCTTTTCATTGCCATATAGGTCACACCTTCTTCAGTTTCTGGGTCTAGATAGAGCTCTGGGCTCTGATTCAGAGCATTACACATGCTTTCATCAATAAGGTTACGCTCAGTGGCAACGTCTCTAGGGAGGAACACACTAAGTATAGGATCCAAAATGCCCCCAACAGACTCCTGGGCTTGTAACAGACGCAGTGCTGTATTTTTGTCAATAACTCCCTGTTTCATTGCCTGAAACACTGATAGTGGTTTGTTTTTGCCAGGCCCAGCGTATCCAACAGCTGCCGCTTCTGCTGCAAGTAACCTCTCTTTGTCCTCATCATCAATAACTCCTTGATTATATGCTTCTGTCACTGTTAACTTCTGATTGGTTCTTGGGTCAATGATGTGCCCTGTAGCAGCTTGTGCATCGAGAAGTAAGTCAATGCTATCTGATGGAAGAAGATTTTCTTTCTTGGCTTCAGTAAATGTCAGTTTGCAAAGTGGCTTATTGCTAGACCCTGGACCTTTTGGACTTTCAATTATCACTCCAGCTATTGGCCCTGTGCCTTTAAGAGGAACTTTTTTCTCAGTAGACACTTCTGGAACTGTCTTATGTCCTTTCAGAAGCTGGTTATATGTTGATTTGTCTAAAACTCCTGAGTCAAGTAATTGCTTTGCAGTGACTGGCTTGCGGACTCCATCAAAAACCACAGAGGAGGCATCTGGGGTTGGAGGCTCTCTAGTTTGCTTTAGCTCAGTCTCCATGGTCTGTCTAACAATTGTCCCATCTTGCAGTTGTTTTTGGAGGACTGATAGTCTACTCTTATATTTCTCCTCAAGTTCCCTGTGTTCTTTCATCAACCTCTCTATCTCACTTTTAAAGGATTTCTTATCCCTCTCGAGAATATCCTTGTCAGTGTCATACTGCCTTATCAAACTTTGTTTGCTTTCACATTGATCCTTCCAAAAATTCAAATCTCTCTTCCCCCTCTCGATGTCCTCTTGTAGACGTTGCTTGTTGCGAAGCTCTAACTCGTGGGAATGTTTCATGTGGTTCACTTCTTCTTGTAGTCTTAGCATTTGCTCTTTGTCAAATTCAAACCGTTGCAATTTCAGTGACAAAGAATCTTTTTCACTTACAATCTCACTGTACTTGGACTGAAGGGACTGTAACGATGTGTGTGTCTGCAGAAAATAAAAAGAAGAAACAATAACAAATCATTAGTTACTTTATAAATTTTACATTAGATTAAATACATTGTTCATTTTGGTCATTGACTCGGTGACATTTATATATTGACAAATATCACACATACGCTTTTCATCTATGGAAAAAGAAAACTAGAGTTATACATTTTTACAAGTAGCCTGACTTTCCTGTCCTGTAAGGTTATTTTTTTATTTATTTTTTTAATTTAGCAACTTTTTACTTAGTTTTAGTCCTGTACCTGGCCATTTTAAGATGAACGTGTTACATTTTTAGATTAGTTCAACAAATAAAAGGCTATTAAAGGCTTCTAAGCATATGGGATACTGAACTGCTGTGACAGTCCAAAACGCTTGCAGTACTATGTAAAGCCCTTGTCTAAGCAAAACATTTTTACACATATTACCAATATCATAGCAGCCAGATTTCTTAGGAAAATGAAAGAAATTAAACCTATTACCCCCACTTTAAAGGCTTTTCATTAACAGGCACTAAACTTTTATTATAATTATTTAAAATTTTATTGATGTCTTTTCAAGATGGCTCTAGACTTGAATGACAATACACACACATTTACACCATAAATTTGTTGTTGTAGCCTGAGTTCCTCAGCTAAAGCTATAATGGTCATATCACAACTTAAGTTTAGAAAACAAGGGGATCCATTTTTTTTAGTTAGGCAACAATTGCATTGGAGTAATTTGCTAGAGGAGATAAAATTTAATAAATAATAAATAATTAATTTCACTGTAAATATTTTTTTTTTGTGGCTGCAATTTAGAACTTAAAAAAGTCAAAGTCGACGATAATGCAATAAATGTAAAAAGCAAATAAATGTGTGATATGCAATTTTTAGCTGTCTTCCTAAGATGACAAAATAAAAAAAGCAATACTACAAATTACTCTGCTAAAATAAGAAACCACATTTAAATCACTCACTCCCACACTGACTATTTTAAAGAGAATGAAGAAACAATACTGAATCTGCAACATGAAGCAAGCTCAACTATAGAAAATGTGAATACTACTCTGTGAATTTGCAAACCAGCATTGATATATAAAACTAGTAGATTGGTGTCATCCAAGACAATGTGTCTGAAATAGTTTAATAGCATTTACATGTTAAATGCATGTCATTGCTGTTTTGCAGGTTTGGAAAGATTTTTAGGCAGATGAGATCACATGACAAAATCAACAATAATCAAGCTGAAGCAAAGCAGAGAATTACAATGGCAATGTGACATAATTGATCATTCTGGGAAAGCAGAATTGAAGACCACAAGCATACATGTTTGCAAACTGTGGAGAGTGACAAGATGATATCAGCAGAGATTGTTTGCATGCAAATAAATGACATGCAAGATATTTAAACACACACTGAAGTATGTGTTCAAATCAGTTGGCATCTGACGGGAACTAATGGATTTTGCATGCAAGCAAAAGCTAAGGCTACTTAGAGCTTGCTAAGTAGATATTCCAAACACACAACAAAGAAATATCTATTCTCATCCTGGAAAGATGAGACTAATCCACGATGAAGAGGCAAGCTTCCATGTACCTCTGCGACCTGCTTTTGAATTTTCTCAGCCTCCAGCTTCAGTTTCTCACGTTCAGAGGACAGCTCTGACACCAGGTTGCGGTGTTCGGCATTGCTGCACTCACTGGCTTGCAGCTGTAGTTCCAAGGCAGTAATTTGTGAAGAGAGTTCATCGTCAATCCCCTTTTTGGATTTCAAGAGTTCTTCTTTATCCTGTCGTACTGCCCTCAGCTCCTCTTTCATCCTCAACTCTTCTTTGGTCTGTGTTTCTATCAACTCTTTAAGTCTTTTTAGCTCAGACGAGTTCTCACTGAGAGCCTTATTCTTCTCCTCAATAGTTTTGTAAAGACTCTCGTTTGTCAGGTTTGCCTCCTTTGCCCGGGACTGTTCCTGCAGAAGTTGCTGCTGTATGGTTTTCAGCTCAGCACCTAGCTGAGTATTTTGGTCTAAGAAGCTCTGGTTTAGTCTCAAGGTTTTCTCAAGCTTTTCTTTTAGCTGAATGCACTCCTTTTCACCTCTACTTTCTGATATGCTGGCTTGTTCTTGGCTCTGGTGCAGTACAGTGATGGTGTTTGTGTACTCAGTCATAGTCAGAGTGGTCTTTTCTAATTCTGCTTCTACCTGCCTTCTCTTGCCTAACTCTTCTTGAAGTGTTTTCCTCAGATTCTCCACCTGACTTTCAAGGCTATCTCTCACACCCTGCAGGTCTTTGATGCGTCCCTGTAACCTGCTCATATTTTGCTCCATCCTACATCGCTCCTTTTTCTCTCTTTCCAGTTGGAAGCGTGTCTGAAGAAGCTGCTCCTCGCACTCCCTCAGCTGCGTTGCAGCCTCTGAAAAACTGTTCAACTCCATTTGTAGCTGAGCTAAAGACTGCTCAAGAACCGCCTGTGCCTCCTCTGATGTCTTCCTCCTACGAGTCTCCTCTTCCAAACTGTGAGTAACATAATCCAGTTGGCTATTCTTCTCCTGTAGGGTCTTTAGGATTTCAGCCAACTCCTCTCTGTATTGGTTCCTTTCTTCATCTCTCTGCCTCATTAGCAACTCCATTTGACTTTCTAACTCTCTCCTCCTGTGCCCGTCCTCTATCAGCATAGCACGCTGATTACACGATTCCTCCTCTGCCTTCTTCTTCTGCTCTTCAGTCTGACTGATAAAAGTTCTAAGCCTTCTGAGTTCATCTTCCAGATTTCTCCTCTCTGTCTCCATTCTTTCATATTGCATCTGTAGTTCAGCTGTATTCTCATCCCTCTGGGCAGAAAGCCTCTGGATGTCTGTGCGACTAATTTGGATCTGGGATTCATAGCTGAGCTTTAAGCTGTTGATCTCCATACTGAAATTGCTCCTTACCTTTGACATCTCTTTTTGAAGATCCATCAACCTTGTTGATTCATTAGCCAGCTTCTGGAGCAGCTGCTGAATCTCATGCTCCTTATTTGCTAAACTGTCTTCCACATCCTTCTTGGACCTGCAGACCGTGTCCAGCTCTTTCTGCCTCTGGTTCAGTACAGACTCCCACTCGTTTTTCTGTCTGTCGTAGCCCTCCTCAGCCAGCTTTGCCTTCCTTCTCTCGTCATCAAGTTTGTACTCGAGGCGTTGAACCTCACTTTTGAGCTTAGCCAGCTCGCCCTGAGTGGAATCTAAGCTGTCCTTGGTGGCACTGCACTGCATCACAGTTTTTTGCTTTATCTCTTCCACTGACAGCAACTGCTCTTGCGATTGAGACAGCTGCAGCTTGAACTGAGCAACAGCCTCTTCCAGTGATTTGTTTTTGGCATTGCATGCTTCCATTTCTTCTCTCAGAGAGCCAAGTTGATCTCCAAGCATATTTATCTGGGTGTTTCGCATCTGGAAATATGACAAAGCAAGAATTACACATTAAACATTTAAATGGGAACTTTTGGTAATATTTTTTATAATTTCAATGCACTAGCAACTAGTACAATGAGGCCACAATACCTTAAGCTCCTCCATGTTTTTTTCCAACTGTCCCAGGAATTTGTAGTAGTCACCAGACAGAATAAGCAGCTCCGTGTAACGAGTTTGAAGATGTATTGCCTGGAACCAATGAAAAAAAGTAGAAGTGACATCTCTATTCACCATTGAGCGAAACCTTATGAGAATAAATGACTACCTCTTTGTTAAGATCCATCGATGGTGACTGAAGCATTGTCCTCTTGATGGGGACGTTGAGCAATGTTTCCAACCCAGAGGTGTAAGAGGCGAGGTCTGTTTCATAGTCCTGCAAGAAACTCATACATAAGACCAGAAAGCAGACGTCTTTCATGATAGGATGCAGGCACGTGTAGCTTACCTTGACCGTATTCACACATGTGTGTATGTTTTGCAGTACACTGTCTAGTGTCTCACGCTTTGCCTTAATTTCTGTGTTCAGGACCTTGAAAAACCAACAAAATATAGATATCGCAGTTACAAAATAAGATGAAAATGGGCCCTAATTGCAAGAAAACATGTCCATTCAAAGCAGCAAAGGCATGAACAAAGGACCTTTTGGTTGGTAATGTGGTCTTTTACTGCTTGAACGTTCTCTATCTTGGTTGCCTGTAGTGCGTCCTGTTTTTTACGCGTGGCCTCTATCCACTCAGTGAAAGAAGTGTAGACTTGCTGGTAGTGCTGTAATTGAGGCAGATACAGCTGCAAATCCTGCAGCCTGAGCAAAGAGAATGAAACAAAACTTAATTGTTAACATGTACATATGAAATGCCAGATCTTTTTAGTCAAAAGTATTTTGTTATACTTTGAACAAACTGAAGGAAACGAGCTCTACCTGATGTCAATCTGTTTCTGGATCCGTCTCCAGCGGTCGGAGAGCAAGCCCACCTGCTCGGTGAACTTTGACAGCATCAGGTCACACCTGTGGAAGGAGCCGCCCATCTGACTGTTCCAGTGGCTCGCCTTAGACAGCTCTGACTCCATAGAGGTCAGAACATCTTGTTTCTGCATCAGCTCTGCTTTCATATTCTACATGACAATATAACAGGACAAGTCAAAAATTGCTGCGCTATCCTTGGTTGCATTGGCTGAAGAAATATTTCTAACGACTAACTTGAAAGAATTAAACAACAAAGTAGCATTACACAACACAGCTACTTTATTACTTTACTGGGAACTTAGAGATTCCCTGTAAAGGAACCGGTTTACTGGTTCCTTTAGCAGTGTTGCTTTCTGACTCACTGGTCTCATCTCTTCCTGAGCTGGACTCTGTAGACTGAGACGCCTTCTTTGTGTTCTCAGAACTTTCCTGACTTTAACAAGTATTTTCATTAATTCCCCTGGTGCACACTCAGAGATATTACTGAAGTACTTTTATAAGACAGACAGAGTCGAGGCTGCTATCCACCAGGTTCTCTGACCACAACCAGCAGGCAAAGTGTGTGAAGTGTCTTGCCCAAGATTGCAGGACGAACTCCTACCCCCATCACCAACATCGCCCAAAACAGTACAAACTGTATTGTATAGAACAAAAAAAAAAGTGTATTACTCTAAGTCTATGGATATATAGCATTGGCAAGAATACCTTCAGGGCCTCTATGTATGCACCAACTTCAGCTGGAGATAGAGAAGTGGTCTCTTTTTCTGTTAGTCTTGCTTCATGAACTTTGACAATGTCCTCAGCTCGTGCTACGCTCTCCAGCATGACCCTTAGAGCCTGCAGCCTGAAAAATGGTAGAGAGCCATATAACAAGAATGAGGTACCATAAATTTAAAATCCTGTTTAAAAGTTATCTATATGGGAGGTAGCCTGTATCTAATATAAACCAATATTTCTATTGCTTTTAATTTATTTTCATACATTTATATTTGTGTTTTATATATATATATATATATGTATGTTTAAAATTCATGTAAGTTATTATAATTTCTAATTTCAACACAATAGTATGATTTAATGTCACAACTAAAGCGCCTTTAGTTATAGTAGTAATATAAATAAATCACATAGCTAGAACAGTCCGGCTTTGCGTCTTACAATAAAATGATAAAAATTAATCCATCTAACTAAATGCCTTTCATGAGTTTGCTCTATCTTATTGTGGTGTTAGGTGTCCGTATTTGGTCCCTTGATATTTTATTTGAATATGCAGCAAAAATAGTTTTCCTCAAAATAAAATGGCAACATCTTATACTTAATTTCAATACTAACTGAGTTTTTCAGACTTAAAAGCAGACCCCAAATAACTGCTTGATTAAATTCAGGAAATATATACAGGCAATTGAACCAGAAATGTTAAGTTAATCGCAATCGTTGTCTTCTGCTAAACAGAAAACATGGATTCAGTACATACCTGATCCTCAATAACTAGAAAACCTCATAAATACTTATTATAAATATTTTCATTTTTAAAAGATTATCTAACTGTGTTTGACTAGGTTTATTAAATATTAATATAAAATGGTTGATATTCTCATGAAATGTAATTACTTTAAACATTATTTGTTGAGCATAAAGTTAATAAACCCAAGTAATGTTTAAGGTGTCCCACTAAAATCACTGTGGAGTTCTGGATGTAAATAATTTTCTCTCCATTTGAACCTTAATAGTGTGTTCAAGTCAGTGACTATTTTATGTGTTCTGATTTACGACAAACTGAATGTCTCTGATACAGAAGTGACTGCAAAAAAAAAAGAATCCTTTTTAAAATGTAAATTTTAACCAGAACTGTATCTATAATATTCTCCCTGCTATCAATTCACTTTAGATGATTTCTAATAAATCAATGTATGAAAATTATTTTTCTAAATATAAGTTTCAAACTTATATTTAGAAAAGTCAAAATATTGTTTAAGTACCTGGAACCTGATATATATATATATTTTTCATAACTTTTCTAAGATGTTGCACTCAAGTCAGTTATCGGCCCCTTAATATTTCAATGTTCAAAATATATATTGCCAACTGAGGTCAACCTGTGTTTTTAGGCTTTTTACAATTTCCTATATGTTTTCTTAGAAATGTCAACAGTTAAAGCAGTCCATCAATAACCAGGTTATGAATAGTGCATAATGTCATGAATTATGTATGAAAAAGAAGCTGATTTGGTTGTCTAACACATAAATGTTTCATTTATAAACATCTTTATAAGAATCTTACGGCCTCCTGTCTCACCTAATAAGCTTTGGTAAGATGTTTGGGGTGTGTTTGTGTTGGGTACCTTAGTACATAAGCAGATGAGCTGCTCTCCAGATTGCCCAGTTTCTGGCTCATCACTGCGATCTCATTGCGGAGGAACTGTGCTTTATCTAAATCGTTAGTGGTTTCCATCTCCTTCAAGATGCGCTCTCTTAAATGTGTATACTCTTCACGCATTGAGGAGACATCGTCCTGTATTGACTAAAACAAAAGCAAAAATTTTGACATCTGAGGAAACTCAAATATTTTTTAAAATATATATAGGATTACTTTATGCTTCCAAATTCCTACATCTGTATATTTACCTCAAGCTGAGTGATCTTTGCACCACAGTCTGCAGCCCCGTCATCTCCAAAACAAATATGAACATACTGACTGAGTGAGCCCTCAGCAGTGTCCATCCTCAGTCTGAGGCCATGCAGCTCGGATAAAAGACGAGATCCCGAGGAGAATGCAGAAGAGGAGGAGGAGGAAACTTTTCTCCTTTGCTCCATTTTTGCTACTTTCACCACTTCCTTCTTGATCACTTGCTCCTTCTCTGCCGCTTCTTTCTTTGCCTGCCTTTTAAGCTCTGCTTGACGTCTTTCTTCCTCCAGCCTTCTGGCCTCCTCCTCTGCTGCGGCTTGTTGCTGTTGTTTTTGCAGTAGTAGTTGTTGCTGTTTTTCTCGCTCCTGTTGCTGCAGTAGTAGTTGTTGCTGTTTTTCTCGCTCCTGTTGCTGCAGTAGTAGTTGTTGCTGTTTTTCTTGCTGCTGCTGTAGTAGAAGTAGTTGCTGTTGTTTTTCTTGCTGCTGTTGTAGCAGAAGTACTTGTTGCTGTCGCTGCTGTTCCTGTTGTTGAAGTAGTAGTAGTTGACGTTGTTGGGGTTGTTGTTGTTGTATTATGATCAGCTGTGGCTGAGCAACCTGAATTTGTTGCTCAGGTATTTGCTGTACTTCTATTTGTTCCTGATGTCCAGCTGTAGGGAAACAGAACATTTATTTTGTTTTGCCTTTTGGAATAAAAAGCTAAATTGATTTGAACATTTTAAGATATTATACCTGGTCAAAGTTAAAGTCATTTAGTCTTCTTGCCATTAGAAATGCAATAATGAATAGACTCCACAGCACATTTTTTTAAGATACTCACTGAATGTGGGCAGCTCTACCACTAGCTTGTCATAGTGGGCCTGAGCCACAGTAACCTGGCTCTCAATGCTCTTCTTGTCTTCATCAACAAACATCTCCGAGCCATGGCTGCTAATTTTGAACTCCTCATAGAAGGTCTCCAGCTTCTTCATGATTTGACGGTACTCCTCAGGACGCATCTCGGACAACTAAACAACAAACACCAGGGACGATGGGTAACTTAGACATGTGTTGCGAATTAAACTTAATTTTAAAAGTTTAATATTTTATAACCTCCAAAATCATGCAAACTTTCAACTTTTAAAACACTATGGAAATGAAGTAGAGACAAAAATCGTCCAGTTTCTTAACCCTCCCACGGTTTTACGAGACAAGGTCATTTGAACCCCACAAACTTTTCACTCTGTTGTTTGTAACAACTTGTATTTGGAATGACATATGAATGACACAAAACTGAAACTGTAAGCACAAATGTGTTGAGATGTTCATTTAACATTAAAAACACATGGTTATATCAGTACATAAATCTAATGAATATAAGTTCTCTTTACATTATTTACTATTTACAGTTCTTGTTTACATTTAGTTCAATATCTTAGGTTATGTCATATTAGAGAATGAAAATGTCTTCATATTTTATTGTCTAATATTCTTATATTCCTTACCATAGAGATGGTGAGGGAGTTGACATAATTGATTTCTCTGAGACAGTAGTGCCAGGAGATGAGACTCTTGACGTTGATGTACAGCTGATTCCAGATGGACATGATGGAATCGAAATACTGCTCGTTCCTTTACGTAACATAGAAACGAAAGTAAACATGTTGAACATTTCTTTCACAGTCTTTATAAATGTTGTAAAAGAGCAAACCATTTCTGTTTCTTACTTGTTGGCGAGGCTGATGCTCAGTGGATTAGGTGGTGGTACAATCAGGCACACGGAGGGAATCAACATGTCGATCCCTCCTGGGCCGGTTACCAGCCATTTACTGCGCTGACTGTTGTCTTTCAGAATGGCCTCGTTGTCTTTAAGGATAGCTTTCTGCAAGGAAGAACAAAAATATATTTCTTATGGTGAAATAAGATATATGTATATTTCACCAAAAATACTATTTTTTGTGTGCAAATTAAACAAATAAAATACAATATCACATCTTTTTGTAAAGTCTTGACATGAAACTCCCTGGTTTTTATATGTTACACTTGTATACTATCAAATCAAGCATCATAAAAGTGACCTGGTCTTCTCTGAAGTCAGTCAGAGCCTTAACGATGATGCCACTGCTGTTCCTCTCCTCTGGGTTTCGGGGTTTCAACCTCACAATACTTTTTGACTTGGCGGTCAAGTGTTTCACCTGCCGCTTGTTGTCCATGATGTTTTCCCTCTCCATCTGTAATAAATAAGTAATTATAAATCAATAGTAGAATGAAAAACAGTTGCATTTCCGTTTTTACAATCACGTGATTTCTCTCATCTCCTTCTTGAAGACTACAAATCCTCTAAATTGAATTGCGCAACTGTGCGACGCGACTTTAAATATAGCTTCATACGCAGTAGAAAATAAACGTACCTCCAGGCCTTTAAGGAGCTCCTGAAGGTCTTCCAGCGGGGTGTTCTTGTCACAAGTGAACATCTTTCGGATGTTCTCATGTTCCTTTTGCAAATTCTTGTATGTGTCATTTGCCTCTTTGAAGAACTTTTAAAAAACATGATACTGGATAAGCATCAGGAAAGCGCAATCTAATCACAATCTGTGATAAAACCAATAGTGGAGTTTGTCATCATCACCCCTGAGCCATCAAGGAGCCAAGTGTAAAGTTGGTGAGGTTGAGGCCAACATTTCATAATAACCAAGATAGCTACTGTCACCAGTTTTAAAATGACTTCACTTTTCTAAACTTTAATTATCACACGCCACAATTAGATAGGTGGAAGCTAAGGAGTTTCCAAGGTATTTGAAGTTCTATCAACTTTAAAATCCTTAAAAAAAAAAAAAATTTGGTTCATAAGCATTTGTGTCTTCTAGCCTTTAGATACTGAAAGTTTAATTGCAGTAGTTGAACTTCTTTACAAGATATTATATTCCAGTATTCATGCTGTTTAATGAACACTGATTATAGATGAAAGTGTTGAACAAAACTGTTAACTTTTAGACTATAAAGACATGATATTGAGCTTAAAGATGCAGTTAATTGTTAGTCAGGGCATGTCTGAGTCACCTGGCTATATGCTGCATTCTCCTTCAGATGGGTATCAATGCATTTTGTTATTTGAAGAAGCCAGCTCCACTGAGTCTGCAAAGTGTCCATGTAAGCCTGACAAAAAAGAAAAAAAACATAATAAAAACAACATATTAAAAACTGCATCAATGTAAAAAAAAAAAAAAAAAAAACTCAGGAGAAAAAAAATCATTTAGTGATTTCTCTATGAGGGTCACTGTTTCCAGACCTCTATCTTGTCAGATCCTGGGTGGTTGTTGTTCAGAAGCGTTTTCACTTTAGCCTTAAGTTTATGCAGCTCCTTGTCTTTTGCCTCCAAGGCACTCATCAGTTTCTGTTACATAAGGAGAAGTTTTAACACCATAAAGCACACAGGAAAAACACCAAGATGCAGTTAGGGGAAAAGCTCTGTGGTTGTTGCTCAAGTGAAGGATGAGTGATGGCAACTGACAAAATCTGATCTGCTGGAGATGATTGCTTCCTTATGAAGAGCAAATTAAACTCATAAAAGACACCAGGAGCTGTTTAGGCTCATAGAATTTGCCAAGAATGTTAATCTCGTAATTTGAGGTTTTTTAGCACAGAAACAAAAATATTGATGTTGATGGTTTCACTAACCGAGTAGCTCTCCTGCTTCTTGGGGATGTACTGTTCTACATTTTTGTCTCCCCAGTCAAACATCAGCTCCTCTTCCTCTTTACTGTTCACCCATATGATCTCATTGGTTATCTGCTGAAGTATTTGGATCAGCTCTTGCAGCTGCCCAGTCCACAAATTTGACATTTTCTAAGACAGAAGAAGAGAGTAAGTATATACATATATAAAAAAACACAAAATGTTCCCAAAAAATAAAAATCATGCATCATAGTTAATAATGAGTTTTTTAGATTCTTTCACCTGTAAATTCTCCCACTCCTGCTCAAGGGCATGCTGGTTGGGTTTGTCTCGACACTTCATCTACGAGATGACAATAAATCATTTAAGATTCATTAACATAACACCTCTCAAAACATAAAATCCTTTCCTCACAAAAGCTTTTTCCAACAAATAGAACTTAAAAAGTATACAAGCATACAATATTCTGTGAGTGTGTGCATAAAATTGTATAGCAACTATAAAGGTCATTACAACGACATCAATAATAATAATTAATAATACAAACTCTTTTTTTTATTTTTTATCTGAGCCCCATCTGAGTGATTGAATGAGAGAACGGAACTCACCAGGTCTTCTCGGGCTCGGATCATCTCGGGAGACCCCTGCAGGGAAGCGTGAAACCTCTGGTGGTGAATGAGCTGCTGTTCAATGGATGGAGGGTCGTCAGCCAAAGCAGTTGTTTCAATCAAACGCTGAAACATAAAAGAATATATTTTAGTGTGACCTTAGAGTGAAAATCAAACATGTTCACGGGTCTCAAAAAATCTTTAAAAGCATAAAGCAGTTTGAACGTCTGAACCTACACTTATTTATCTGAATGTTTCCAAGTATGTGATGGGCAGAGAAATCGGTAATCTATTAGGGAAATTATCATCTAATTTGGAACAAATCATTTCCAGGGAATAAAAAGCTATTGTATAAAGAAACCCTTTTAAATGTTACTTAAACTATCAAAATATTGTTTCATCAATTGACTAAATTAAACAAATTTTGATTAATAGATTAATGTATGTGTATCCATTAATCTGTTATTAAATTAAAGTTTTGACTAACTAATTTATTTGATAGTTAAATCTAAACAACTAGATTTTCAGTCAATGAAATGAATTATTTATCATATTACAAAGAAATCCAACCTTTATTCATGGATTAAGCTGAGTGACATTTTTTACATTCATTTCTTAAAATAATAAGCATGTATGCAGTGTGAGGGTAATGAGGGATTGTTGAATGAATGTGGCACAAGGACACTACAAAGGAAAGAGTTTCAGAAGCAGCAGAGTCTG
Source organism: Poecilia reticulata (assembly GCF_904066995.2). Lineage (NCBI taxonomy): Eukaryota > Metazoa > Chordata > Actinopteri > Cyprinodontiformes > Poeciliidae > Poecilia > Poecilia reticulata. The sequence goes on along the minus strand of NC_088833.1, from coordinate 11,090,138 downwards.
ACAGGAGTCTGTCGAATCTGAGAAATGTCTTGCTCAGAAGAATTCAATACAGATAATGTAAGAACAGTGCAAAAAAATAAAAAACAACTTTGCATTTGCAGCATTGAATGGACTATGTTTAACTACACAAAGAGGTTTTAGTTGCTTTAAAAAATTCCACATTGCATTCTTCTCACTGTTTTGTCATCAGTATGTTTGATGCTCATGCATATCACCAAAAAGCCCCTTACCATCACTAAAATTGTAGTACTCCCAGACTTCAGTCTCTCTCTGTCTCTGAATCTTTAACAACCATTTTGTAAATGCTTACAGCCCAGCTGCAGAAGCACATACCGGTACTTTAGTTAACAAGTCTGTTTAAAGTACAGTTATGTACATCTGATTAGATGACTTGCAGAGAAGATTTTCTTGGATAAGTCTCTTTAAGCTTCAACTTTAACCAATCCTGCTCACAAAGACATTTGTAAGCGAGGTGAAGGTTATGTTTTTGCCTTTTACCTATTTTCTTTTCTGTGTGAAAACCCTTTTTTTCCCCATTTTTTCCCTCAGTGGAAGCATTGCAGTATTGGTTTAGCACCAATACTGCAAACAACAGCATCTGTAAGATTTTAATAGTTTATGTATTTGAATAGTTGTGCATATTCCTGAAGGAGAAATCAAATTAAAGCTTTCTGTAAACAACTTAAATCCTTCTCAGGCGCTGGAGACTTTGGTTTGGTTTGAGGCTTTTGGTTTTGGCTCAGTTGTCAAGCTTTATGTGTGTCTGAGTTTGTTCCTGCCTTTTGCTGATGGATCCAAGCAACAGCATCTTGGTAGCTCCTTCCAGCCTCTTCCCAGCCTCCAGAGCTCTTTCTGGTGCTCCTCCTCCTCAGCGCGGTGCCGGATATGGCCATGTGGACCCCTCTCAGCTGGTCTTGATAGTGCTCCACGCTGCAAAACGAGAAGAAAGCAGCGATGCATTTGGATGGAGCTATGGGCCGAACATCCCAGACGTGTTTAAAGGTGAAATAGTTTTACCTCCTGACTACATTGTCAGTGGGTTGTCCCATTTGACTCATCTCCATTGCAAAGGATTTCAACCTCTCAATGGATTCTTTTGCCATCATCATGTATTCCTCTGCATCACCAGAGCCCTTTATGAAAGGTAAAAAAAATATATATGCTCAACGTCACAGTTCGTCACATGAAAAAACTGTTTTCTTTTTCTGAAACAAAGCCAAAAATATTTCATGGAGTCAAGCTTTAGTAAGCAACCAGTTTGAGAATTTGAGAATTGAGAGCAAAGAAAAGCGCTTTCATTCCCTGCATAGTTTGAGCATCCATCGACTCCACTTTACACCACAAAACATTTCTGTCATTTTTTTAAAGCCAACAGAAGACATGCTGCAACAATACACTCTCTTCTTTCATAAACTAAGTCTCAAAAAGATCTGAAACTATATATACAATTTTTTTGTCCCTACCGAAGCAGGAAAAGAACAAGTAAAGAGCAGAAAATCACCACTCACGGTCTGAATGGCGTAGTCGGCCTTCTGCAGGTACTCCTTGCAGAGAGTCTGCAGCTGTGCGGCTCTCGACGGGTTGGGCATGAAGCCACTGCAGAGGAAATTCATAAAGATCATCTATGCAATCAGCTTCAGATGCATTACAAGCAGATTTCGGCAAAAATACTTAAACTTCCTCTGATAGAACTGGTCAGCTTATAATCCCCTGACATGTTTAAAAACTTTTATTAGCACGAAATACTTAAACTGTTCAGTTTTAAGTTTATTTTATTATTTGTATCTATATAATCTCAACTTGTTTTTGTTATTGATCAGTTAGACGTTGGCTATGGCCCTCTGAAGCTGCATTTAGCCACTCTTTACTATTTTCTGTGTTAGATATTTCTAATAGTTTACAGCTCGAGACAAATAAAATAATGTGGGTTAATTATAGGCTAACCCACACATAAAACCAACACTTTTGATGGCAAGGAGGCCTTCCAACGTCAAACACGAGGAGCTCATCACCAAAAATAGATCATTAAAATACTAGTGAAAACATGCAAGAAGCTGGTAGACATTTGTAAATAATTACTATATAATATACTCTTTTTAAATAAAGGATTAATGTAAGCATTTTTTCTCAATTTTATGATTATTTATTTACTTGTTTTTTTTTACAATATTAATTCAATTTGAATGACAATATTTTAATATGTAAATTTTCCAGGGTCATCAATGATTTTAGCCTTAGCTGTTTTCCTTGTATGTATGATTTATTTATCCCTTGTTCACAAGTTGCTTCTTGGTCAACTTGTGAAAGTCGATTAATCAAGTCGATTAATCGACTTTATCGATTAATGCAATTTTTGATTGTTGAAGATTTTAATTTTTGAAAAAAGTCTGGATTTTTATTGGAAGTCTTTTTCCACCTATGTAATCCTTGGGTTTCAGCCATCTTGTTTGCAAAGTGTTATTTACAACTTCTGTTTATTTGGACTTTCAATTTTTATTGAAAGTCACACTTTCTTGTAACATTTTGAAGTAGTTTTGTTTGACATTTCTCTGGGTTTTCTTTAAACCATAGAAGCTTTTTCACTTATTTTCAGTTCCTGGTAATTTTCAGATATTTTTTTTATCTGTTTGTTAATATATTTTAATTTTAACAAATATCTTTTAAGACAGTTTTGGGTCAATTCTTCTTCAGTCTGTAACACCATTTTTTTCATCCGCATGTCACATCAGTATATTTCCTTTGGTACGGGAGTATTTTGAACATTTAACAAATTGTAAATATAATTTAATTTAAATGTTATACAAGTTTTACATAAGTCCTATTTAAATCTGTTAAGTCTACGGAGCATCTTGCTGGTAGATGTGGTTAATTGGAGTCACATAAACTTTCCTCTAAATGCTTTTAGCTACAGCAGCAGAGATGTCTTGAAAATAAAAAATCAACAAATACCTGAAGTAAGATCAGAAAGATCCAGCATCAACAAATGTTTATCTGCCAAATAAATATTGGATTATTTTTTATTTTATTGTTTTTAAGGAGCGGTATGAGGTGAATGACAGGTTGCATTAAATGTCGCTAAACAACCAGAAGAACTACTGATCAACTCCACTTTTTCACAGCACGATATTGATATAAAATAAAACTTCAGCCATCATAAGACTAAAGACCAACCAGCACATTCAGGTCACGAACATTAATAAATGCATTTGCATTTTTCATGCAAACCATTCGGGACAGATAAAAAGTTTGAACAAACATGACATCATATACTGCAACTAAGTTTCTTTTTTTTTTTCTTTTTTTTTTAAACCCATTGAAAAGTCCTCAGTTTTACACAAACAGCTTCTGAAGAACTCTTAAAAAAACCTCCAGCCTTTCTTTTTATGGGTGTATCCAAACAGTTGCTGGATGTCAGTAAATACTGGTAGAAAAGTTATTAAAATTAAATAAATGTTCATATAAACAAACATTTCCAAGAAAAATCTTATGAAGACGGTCCCTTAAGCAGATGACTTATGCTACAGATACATTGTTTATTACATAGTCTGCTGTCACATCAGTTACGTTTCATAATTGTATATGCAAAGGAGATTTGAATATTTATATCTCCCACAAAACAATGTGAATTATACACATTTCAACTGCCTGCCCTTAATACAGTGCAATGCTGTTTATTCGCTAGCTAGTTTGAAAATTGCAAACCAGCAAAAAACCTCAATTCATTTCTTTTGTAAAGCTGTCTTCCATTAAAAGTCACAACCCGTCTTTTTGTAAAGCAGAGCAGTGGCAGATTTACTCTGAGGGTTTTTGGAGGCTGTGAAACTGAACGTGTCTGGAATGAAGAATGTTGAAGATGTTGCAATTGAGTGAGCTCAAAAGTTCAGTGCAGACCATAAATCAAGTGTCCCTGGAGCCAAGAGGGAGCTGTTATGCAAAGAAGAAAACTTAGAAGTGACAGTAGATCACGGTTGAGAGGGATGAAGTGTTTATGGCAGCAGGTTTGTTTCATTATCAGGGTGAGGGATTAATTATGAGAACTTTTTGTTACGTTTTGCTCACATTTGAAATACTTGGACCTGTACTCTTACAGAACCAATATACGAATTGCTCACATTAGAACCAAGGCATAAAAAAAAATTACATTGAATTATAAAATATTTAGAATTCAAATTTGTCAGTAATTATTACTGACACATTTTTAGTTTTGTTCGGCCCAGGGTTTGCAGTTGGTAGACAATAAGACCTTTAATAGTTAATGCCTACTACGGTCTCACACTGAGTAATGAGAGAAGTTAAGTGCGCAACAGGGGCAACCAGGAAGCAATCAATAAATAAATAAAGCAAATGTTGGCACCTCATTCCACCCATCGTGGCGCTCCCCATGGTGTTGCTCATCATCCTGCTACCCTTCGACATCGTCGCCCTCGAAAACGTCGCCGATCTATTAAATCCTTCCAGTACGGGCTCGACTCCCGTACCGCCTCCTTGCGCCACATCGCTCCGCGCGTAATGGTAGGTCATCCCGCCGGCGAGGTTGCTCCTCGAGCTGGCCCTCCGGCCCGAGTAGAGCGCCTGGTTTGACCCGTAGTGGCTCATTGTGATCTGGAAACGGCGGCCAGTGAGCCGGACACAGCGCACAGCAGAACCGTGCCTTCTCCACCTGTCCTCCTCCGGTCCCTCTGCTGCACACTGCGAGCGGCGCGCTGCGGAGGTGCGTTTTAGGGGGCGGAGGACCACACCTCTGAGTCTCCAATGTCCTCAAAAGTTTTCATGTCCCCGTTGCCACGCCCTTCAGAACTGAGCTGAAGGCAGAAAATGTGTGTGTTGTTGCGTTCCTAGTTTTATGAGGACCACTTTGACTCTCAGAATGTGTAATATTTTAAGTTTAGATGTTCAGAAAAGTGGATTTTAACCGCTAAGTGGTGAATGGAGAAATGCTTTAACAGCAAGGATTTGTTTTCCAAACGTAGTTAAAGAAGTTAATTTAAAAAAAAAATCTTATAGAAGTTTTTACAAACTTAAGGTGCCTTGTTTATTCATCATTTTTATTTCTGTATTCGCAGGATTGTCAACTTATACTCACGGAGTAGGGTATAAACTATAACAAACTACGTGAAAAAACTGATACGTAATTTTATATTTCAAAAGACTAACGATGCAAACTGGTGGAACTCATTGCACTTCATTCAGATGGATTTTTCTCCACAGACCATTAAAATGCAGGTTTGCTTTCACTGATTAATTAGTCTTATATTTCTAATAAATTATTATTGAAGTCCAAACAAAAACTGTTAAAAAAAACTAAATTTTTGCTATGATTGAAGTGTCAGATACACATCAGTGTGAGTGGAGGAGAATGGAAAAACCTGACATGCATTGCAGAGGGTGTGTGCAGTAGCTTGCTTTTTTTTCAGGAGCATCAACATTTGTGCAGATGTGCAGAAATCAGTACAGCCCAGTTGGTAGATTCTTAGATTTTCAGGGAAAAACTTTAGGCTGTTTTGCTGCAGGAAATTTAAGCCAAGCTCTCTGTGGTTCCCATTTAAAGTCTACAGCTCAGATTTCTCCTTACCTATTATAGATTTTAAACAGCATCTATAAAGACATAAGGATGTAAATCTTCCTATCGAAGTGATATCCTAAGGCTTTTGAACCATTTACAGTCTGTTAGAATGTCTTCAGGAATTCAGTTTTCTCTCCTCAGTTGAGCAAATCTTCATAAATGTTTGAATTCCTTGCATAAACATGTTGTCACTGCTGAGCAACTGAAACTTAATAAGTCAATGGGTTTTCCAGAGAACCATTAGTTTTATTAGCTTTGTGTGCAGAGCAGCAACATTTCTGCAGGAGGAGGAGTGAGATACCAATTTAAATGACAACACTCAAAACAAACAACTCCAGGGCCTCTGAGGGTTCAGGGTAGGACAGCGGAAACACAATTTTTTTTTTAAACCTTTTAGAAATACGACTAAAGATGTTATATTTATTTTCCTCTCGTGGCTCTTAAGGACTTTGCAATTAGTTATCAGTGTACCTAAAGATATGAATCTTGAAAAATGCATAGCCCTTGAAACAAAAATATTAATTAGATGGCAATATATCATGCAATTTGATCCAAACTGTACATCCTTGCTGCACTACAACAGAGAAGCTCCTGTTTGTGCAAGCTTCTGAAAATCTGGACTCTCGTTGTAAACTGAAACAGAATCGCTCTGATTAACTGCAGAAGTGCTTGCAGAGCTTCAAGGCAAACTGCTGAAAGGACGTGTGATAAATGTACTCACTAACGCCTGCAGCCAATTGGAGGAACTCACAGAAAAACAAGTTTGACAGCCAATTACAAATGACAGCTCTGTTTTCTTTTGCCAAAATGCTCTAAATCATGTGGTTTGACCTCAGAGAACTATCTCTTTCTCTTGTGGACAGACTTAGGCTGCTGTTTTCCCTCCCATGCTCCTCTGAACTGGACTTGTTTTTTTGGCTATGCACAAACTCACTTTCATCAGGCGAACATTTTAAATAGTTTCAGAAAAAGACAAAGTGTCTTTTTTTTTGTTGGCTAACTTCATTATTGGGTGTACAGTAGAGTCTTTGTATGCCTGCAGGTGGTCCAACCCTCCTACAAAGGCTGAAATGCACCGACATAATAGAGACTTTCTGGGAAGCACATTGCTGAAACATTACTCAGGTTTAACAGCAGACTCCAGAGTCACGGGGAATGTGTGTTAAAGGAGTTCACACACTAATTCAAGTCCATGGATCACAGAACAGAAAGAGTCAGACTGACCAGAACGAGACAGGAAACTACAAGTGAGAAAATTAGAAACTAAAAACCACAACTTTGAATGTAAAAAATCTTAAGCACACAAGAAAAACACAAAGTTCAACAAATTACAGGAGATTAAAGCAGGAGATAAATAGCCCATCGGGTATTTAAAAATCTTCTGAGAATTAAGGATCCCACTGAGCACATCTGAAAATGGGAAAAGCATATCAAAGCTACAAACTGAGCAAAACATTACAGTCGGGTCCACCTAACCTAATAGACAGACTGAAACAATGGGCCCATAGTAACATTGAATGAGTTACAGAGATTTACAGGTGTGGGAATCAGTTGATGGGAAAATGGATGCACTGCAATGGTCATAAATATATAGTCACTGTTAAAAGAAAGTTACTAAAAGCCTCATTGGCAGGTTTGCCAAGAGTTATTTAGGACAAGGAAGGGGATAAAAGAGCTCTGACTAGATGACAACAAGATCAAACATTTCAGCGTAGATGCAAAACGAACACGACCCTGAACTCTCCACCCCTACAGTGAAACAAGGTGGTGGAAGCATAATGGTATGGGTTGAGGTTTTTTTGTTTGTTTGTTTTTTCAGCAAGGAGAATGAAGCTGGTTGTAAATGTAGTCAGTGGAAAAAGCATGACACTTTGTTTTCACAGATCTGCAATGAAATTAGTCTGAATTTGAGGTGTTTTACAAAGAAGAGAAGGCAAAAATGCAAGTCTGTAGATGTGGATTAAGCATTCCACCAAAGACTTGCAGCTGTAATTGATAACTCGAAAGCCTCGCCTTTTGGCTCAGCAATCTCTCCTCTACGGTAAATGGGCACAGAGCCATCATCGCTGCAGATGCAGCAGCAACCCTCCTATCGAGACATGGGAACTTCTGTTTTGGAATGTGACAAACTGTGAAAATGAAAATGTTCATGGAGGAGAAAGAGCTTTTAACACAATGAACAGAGCTCTGGAGAAATTGCTGAAAAAAGAACTGAAACACCTTCAGATGCTGTCTTTATTGTAAAAACAGAAATAGGATACTATTATTGAATTGCACAACTAAAAGATCTAAAAATACTTAGAAAATCCAGGGGTTCAAATTCAAGAGTTTTTAATTATTTCAAAATCAGACAGAAACCATTTAAAGACATCATATTTGTCTGAACGTGATCCTTATTTTCTCCACTGACCATTGCTTACATGCTTGCCTGCACCTCGGTTTTATTAAAATCTGCAGCAAATGAGGAATGTGGCATGGGTGTGTTTGTGAGTGTGTGTGTGATGTTTGAACTCGTGCAAGGGAGATAGTTTAAGAAGCACAAATGGAAACCTACAGATAACTGAATGTCTTTTTTAATTATTTTGATTTACTTCAAACTTCTGTTTTTTCCTGTGTTTAGGTCTAATTAGAGACTATGGAGATGACTTACTGCAGAAGATTTTTTATTATTTTTTTGTGGTATGGCAACAAAGGTGGCTGTTTGAACTTTTGGAGCTTGCAGGAGTCCAAGTTTCTGTGGGTGATTCATAAAGGTAATTAACAGCTCCAGCATTTTCCTCTGTGAGAAGAAGAAAGTAAGTCTCACATAACCATCATGTTATTCCCCCCGGCATGTCGTTCAGGAGCACGCCTTTGCCTGCACATCGACTGACATACTTTCGTTAGGGCAGGATTCCAGCAACGGATTTTCTGTTTTAAAATTGCTTCAATGTTCAGACCTGAAAGCTCAGCTGCGTGTTAGTTACTGGTGATAAGACTTGAACCGGAAATCCAAATCTGTATCGGTGTGTTTTTATCTTCAACATATCCTTTGGAAAAAAATGTTTTTAATCTCTATATTTTGACTTTTTCTTTTTTTTTTTTTTTTACAAAATGACATGAAGTGTTTAAATGAATATAATTTCCCACCTATAAAGAATTAGATCAGTCCAATGAGTATTTCTAAGGTGAAAAAGCTTTGAATCTTCCCACCCTCCTTTATTAACGTTTGTTCTGCAGACAGGACTCGGCTTGCAAACTTGGATTGACTTCAAAGATTTCTAGAGTATTGTGGGCCATTAGAATTCTATTTTAGTTGTGACATGATATCCGTTAGAGCATTGAAATTAAATAAACAAATAATAATAATTAAAAAACTCAGAAATAATGGTAATAATGGTATCTAAGCACAGGTGAACTAATTAAATCTTCACTCATTGATTATTGCATTAACCATGACATGTTATAACCTTCTCCTGACTGATACCTTTGTACAATAAAATTATTTTGATACCTTTGCACAATAAGATTATTTAGATAATTTGTGACTTTTCTGCCAATCATAGGAAATATCTAAACGCTAAGACACTTGAACGTAATATGAGTTTTATTAGAGTCTCTATGATTGAAATCCACATGCTGGCACTGAATCAACAACCATTTGCGTCCTTATGTGAATGTGGCAAATGTTTTGAAATTATTTATCATAGTCTTATTATTTTACCTCACAAAACAAATTGGATTTCAACAAGGTTGTGTCAATTTTCCAGATCTACTCTGTCTCAGCTTGACATCATTATGAGCAACAAAAAGCTTGGAGTCTGCTGAGGTCAGTCTCCTGAAACTTGCTGCTAAATAAGCAAGTTGCTCATTTCTTGCTTGTAAATTGACTTTGTAATTTACAAAGTCAATTACAAATTTACCTTGTAATTGAGTAAACGAGTCCTCAGCCCCTTTGAGGTGTAATCATTTAGATCAACCTTAATAATACTAAAACACTCCGTGACTATTTCCATCCTGGCATTGTCCCACAGGTGAACTGTGGGAAGATCCTAAAGGAACTCGTCCTCCACACCCGGGACAACACCCAGTCACACACATGCAGAATCAGCTCTTACTTTTCACACACTGCAATGATTCAGGACACATCAACGTGTTCAGGCAGCATATTCTGTGAGATGGCGGGGGGGGGGGGCATTTTTAATAATTTTCTCCTGAATATTTTTTTTTTTACTGTGTGATGGCGCTGTCTCATCTTGTCAGATCTTCTGCGTTTGCATCTATGCATGTCCTCATCTGTGTGCACTTGAAAGTGATCGAGTGTGTGCCAAGGGAAGCGTTTTATACATTAAAAGAAAGGATTAAAAACTCAGATGAGTGACGGTGATAGATGCTGATACTTGGGGTGTGTCTGCTTGCTTGACATTGTTCTCAGAAGTTATTACTGAGACAAAAAATGTTAGTAAAGCTGCTTTTATGAATGAATTTCATTGCTTAGCTGATGATAGCTGCCTGAACATCTAAACTGATGGATATCCTAGGTTTCTATAACCTAGGATATCGTGCAGTGCTTTTCAGGTCCATCTGAGCAGCAGAAATCTAAAATTGAAAGACATGCACACTTTAGCACTCTCAAATAGAACCGAGCCACCTAATAAAATGACAGCAGTTTCTTCCTCGGTGTTCGTCTTTCTGAGGCGTGGTCCTGCAGTGTCTCTCCACCCTGAAGGCACATAGCATGCCAAGCTAACATCCCTGTCTGCACCTGCAAAAGCAGGTGGTGCAGGGCGGAGATACGTAAGTGTGACAGTAAAGTGAAGGGAACAAAGAACACAAGGTTGTTATCTCATGTGTGCCCAGAAGATATTTGCGTGCAATGTACAAACCGCTTCAGGAAAAGTGTCTAAGCAATGGATAATGACCAAAAAAAGCTTTAATCATTTTTTTTTCTTACTTCCAAAAGGAAAACAAAGAACTGGACAACCAAAAATGACCTCTTTGATTAGAATTACCAAAAAGACAAATCATTCTTTACAAAACCAAGTAAAATACCATCTAAAAAATATATATATATTTTTTTTCATTAAGGTTTTAAAGATAATGGAAGAAATGTGTAGTGTTACACAACAAGCAAAATAAATGATGGTGGGGATCTGAAACCTGGAGAAAGGAGACAGACTACAGCTTAGGAGAAAGGAGTAGTGAAATCTAAAACTCTGGGAGGAGCCTGAATACCTGGAAATGCAGCCACACAAGCACCTGGAGAGCAAACTACATATTGAAACGCCCAACCTTGAACTAGTTTAGATTCATTCTCTTTATTTCATATTATGTAATTTTGTTAATTTTTTTATTCACTTACTTTAGTTTTGCCAATCCTGTATTTTATTTTTGCACAACTCTGCATATCAGAACTAACTTAATTTAATTTTAATTCAATAAAATTATTTCATTAAGCTTATTATATTTTTGCTTTATTTTAATTTAGATTATTTTGGATTTTTCTCTTACAGTATTATTTATTCCAGCTTCGATTAATCTGTTTTAGTTCATTTCATCTTATCTTTTTATCTTGGTTAAGTTAGGCTAGTTAGCTTAGTGTAACATTAATTGCCCTATTTTATGTTGGTTATTTTGTTCATTTCGAATTTACTTTTTTTTTTTACTGTTTTAATAAGGCTTTTTGTTTTGTTTGTTTTTTTCACTTGGCTTATGTTATTGTAGCTAAGTTAACATCAATTTGTTTTATCTTGAACTTAATTTTGTTCCTCATGACTTAATTTGACTTTTTTAATTTAGTTTTTTTTTTATTATTGTGGATACTGTAGCATGGGTGAACTTAATATGCCATATATTAGTAAGATTTTTGTGTAAAAAAACTGCAGCTTTACTAACTCTAAACCAGGACATATTTGAATGTACAATACAGACCATAAATCTTTACACAAGCTTTACTTATGATGATATGATGGGATCTGATTCTCCAATTTCTGGAAAGTGTTGGAGAAAGCAAGTTAAAAAAGTTGAGAATATTCTTCATTTGAAGCTTCATTTAGAGATTAATTTAGTGTTAAAAATAGTCAAATGAATGTACCACACAAAACAAAGTAATGGATACCAAAACCAAATCGTAAAAGAGACTACTCATATGGCTTGTTATTACAACAGTTACTGTTTTTGATTAGTATCTTTTCACAGTCATTACTATTCATATTATCACCATTGTGTTTGTGCTTTGTAATGATCTTGTAATTTGTTTATGTATAGGCCAAGTTTGCACACCCTTTGAATATCCTGACAGAGATTCTATGGAGGAGTTTTGGGTGGAGCAGCAGCCACAAACCAAAAAAATTCACAGACACACGTCGATGCAGGGAACGACCCGGTTTCATTTTAAAGACACTGCCGAAGCTTTTACAAGATACCGAAGCATGAACAAAAACAGACTTTGGAGAGATTTAAAATAGCAAGCTTTTAATCCATACATTTGTTGTCAGAGGGAGTTTGAATCACTCTATTCTAGTTTAAAGTGAAATGTGATGCAGTTTTAAAGATTTTGCAGGCGTAAGCACTCCGTTATGTGTCTGTCTATTACAAAACAGTATAAAACTCCATACGGAAAACCTGCAAGCTGTTGCACCGTGTGATCCTGTGACAAAGGTGTGTCTGTGCTGTGGGTGACATTGATATGCCTCCAGGGGTATAGAAGCAGAGCCAGAGAGCAGGAAGTGAATGGGAAGGAGTGGCCAGCCAGCTCTGATACCTGACCCTATCTGGGTTGCTGGTCACAGGATGATGCTCCTGAAACACTGAAACTCTTTCACTACTGCTATCAATATCATTTTGACTAAAAGTCTTAAAGAAACAGATCTTTGTTTTTATGAATTTCAGCAAATCTAACAAAGATTTATGTTTGTGTTACATAAATGTTTTCTAAAGACCCTAATCTAATCAAAATGTGCTTGTTCTATAACACCAAACATTTAGCGTTTAATCCTCAGTTTCTTTGTTTTCGTTAAAAGTTGAGTCGCTTCAGCTTCTCTCCTTGTTGGACCGGTGAGCTTTTGTTTGCAGTTCATCCGCTGGTGGTCAGATACCTCCAAATAGTTGCTGGGAGCCACTGGCTCCCTCTGGTGTCTGCTAGCTGTTAGCTTCTGGACCTCTTCTAACTTCCAACGAGAATTAGCTTGATATGTTTTCATCTCCAACACTAAGTTTTCTTGTCCAACCAATATTTCTTTGATCCTCACCGCTATGTGTTTGTGCTTCTTCAAAAGAGTTTAAACAGAACATCTTGAAACTTCAGTCTGTCTTGAAATAATTATCTAAAGAGTGACCTTGTTGATGGCATAAAATACCTTGTGTCTTGTTGCGGTGCTCACTCATGCTATCGTCTTTGACCTTTGACACAAACCTATCTTCCACAGCCTCTCCGGTAGAGTTTGGCTGTTGCTCATCCAGTTTCAGACTCACTCCACAGTAGGTTCTGTTTTATTACATGGCTGAATGTCAGCCTTCATGTGAAAGTGATTGATTAGTAGCTGCTTGCTACAGTGGACCCCCGCCTCTTTGTGACTCACTAATCATACATTGCAAAATATTCTGTACAGCAAAACATTCTGCACACTCCATATTATGCTTGAGAGATTTGCCTATTCTTGTTTTTTTTTCACAGTGCATATCTAAAATATTAATATTTTTTAAATATATCTAAGCTCAACCATCACTTGTGTACAATTGAAACAGAGCTATTTGCTGGAACCCGTCTCCATATGTGGCAGCCTGCAGCTCTGGAATTTTTCCGCACCTTTTTATTTTAATTTTGCCACATTTCATTGCAACTGCAGGTTTGGATGTGATTACCTGAGGTTACATAAGGTGTTTTGGTATGTCCTTTACGATGGGTGTGGTTGGCACAGCTTAACATCAACAGCAAACAATGTTCACAGTTTATGAGTCTCCTCCTCTCCACCAAGGCAGGAGGAGAAAACAGGAGACAGAAGTCAGATGAGCAGGCTGTCGCCTCTCTGCTGAACCTTGAGGCGTTCAGCAGAGAGGAATCAGCTCGGTGTTGCTCATAGAGGACTAGGCTGTTTTCTAATAGATCCACTCTCTCTAACACAAATTTTCTCACATTCCTCTGAACTGTGACCTCTCAGAAAGTGCTGAAGTTAGTATCCGATTCAAAACTTGACTGAATGGTGGTTCCACTGCTGAAAAAATTAATCTGGACTACTTTTAGTTTGTACTAATTCAACACCTAATATACGTAGAAAGACCCAATTTGTTTTTCAGTTGAGTCTCCCTGTCGTCCCGGCTCCCTTTGATTGTCCCCAGCTGTTTCCCCTGATCGTCTTCCCTGTATCTGTACCCACCAGGAGTCTCTTGCTTCCTGTCAGGTCCTCGTCTATTGTCGTCCTCTGACATTTGTCTTATGTCAGTTGCTGATATTATTTTCCAGGTGCTGCCAGATTCGGAGCTTTGCTGCTGCTTTTCTGTGCTGCCTGGATTTTTGTGTACCGTTTGTTCATTTGCATCCTAACCTGGGTCCAACCCCACCTTATGACAGTGGGGAAATTTTTCACTTCAATCTAAAGCTTAGTCTCAGCTAAACACAACGTTTATCAATTCTTAAAACCTTTAAATCTCGTTTTCATATTTCATAATCTAATGTAAAAATAGGGACTAATTCTACATTTTTTGTAGGGCAAGTTAGTGCAAAAATTCTAAGTGTGATGATCTGTCGCCCTCTGGTGGTTCACAGGCAGTACAGCATCCAGAAAACAGCCATCCTTCTATTGTCTCCCCAAACCACTTACTAATCTATTTATATGAAGGTTATGAAAGGAGCGTATGACGCATTTCTGAATCCGTGGGATGCAGCAGGAGAACCGATCTAAAAGAACATACAAGCAAGAAAGAAAAACCACCTGGAGCAGAGGTTGTGTGAGTACTTTAAATCATCCCGCTTCGTTGGGAAGCATGAATGACTGAGTGATCCTAACAGGCTTAATACTCATAGGCGGCACAAAGGGCTCTATTGTTGCCTGCAGATGCCCATCAGTGGTGCAGTCGCTCTTTGAAGCCCCTCCAATCGCTGCGAATAGCGCCACCGACGGAGGGCGGGGTTTGTCCCCCCCCCCCACCCCCCCTCCGTATTTGCTCTGGCACAACGTTCCATTGATTTACACGGAGAGGAGCCGAGCGGCGGGTTTCAAGGATCTCGCTGTGGATCGGTTGGATATCTGGGAACCTGAATGATGCGCAGCTGCAGGAGGGCACGGTTCGGACAGGTGTGAGACCTGTGGCGCTCAGAGATGAAGGTCACGCTGATGTTTTAACCACGCTGTCATACGTCCCCCCCGCCCCCCAACCCAGGCCTGGCACGGTGGAGCCCCACATGGATGAATCCTGGTGTAGGAGCTGTACTCATGGAATACAAAGCCTGGCTGAGTCCGCCCCTCTCCGGAAGCCTCCCCGCAGCCCTCTCCTCCTGACACAGCCTCTCCTGGTCCCTCTCGACATGAGGGTCTCTGCTCGGTGATTCGGTGGACCCTGCGTTTATCGGGCTCTTGCTCTTGTACGTAACTCACAGGATTTGTCTGCGCTCTGGGATTCCTTTGTGTCAAAGGGTTTAGCGCAAAGGGCGGCGGAGTGGCGGAGCGGGGGACTTCGTTTGCGCACAGCTGCTGTGTTTTTGTGGCCGGGTCGTGATGGCGGGTAGCCGGCCGGAGGCACAGGACCACCCGCCCGAGAACGGCTTCACCCCGCTGGAGCGCCCGGCGCCCCGGCTGCTACCGCACATCGACGGGTGTGTGCTGCCATCTCTGGGGGGCTTCGGGAGACACCAGAAGCAGCTAGTGGTCCTGACATGGATACCCGCGCTTTTCATCGGCTTCAGCCAGTTCTCGGATCACTTCTTGCTGGCGCAGCCTAACGGGACGTGCGTGTCGCCCGCGGGTAACCACAGCAACTGGACCGGGCCACCTCTGCTTGCCAGCGGCGCGCCCGCGCTGCAGCTTCGGGCCAACGGCACCGCGGAGGAACCCGGGGACAGCGCCGGGCTGCTGTGCGCCTGCGAGGAGCGGAGGCTGGAGCTGCAAACAGGACTCCTTCAGAATGTGGTTACCAAGGTAACAGATAGATCTACGGTACAGCAGATACCCTCTGTTCCCCATCATCACTCTCACCATCAGAGAGCATGGAACAAACAGCTGACTGGCAGCTTACCCACTGACCTCAATACGAGACTCAGCAGCTGAAGGTTAAGAATGTTAGTCAGGGACTTTAGCACTTAAGCAGCACGATTAATGAAATAAATATTTCAGATTGGTAAAAAAAATAATGACCAAATCCAAACTAATGAGCCATTACTTTGAATGATATCAAGCATTAGTTCTGGAAATGTGAAGAACTTTGTTTTCTTTCCATCTTGTTCCACAAAGTTCACCATGTTTTACTTTTTTTCTATGAGAAATCAACGCAAAGCAACACACAGTTATGAAGTGGAATGGAAACAATAAATGCTTTTAAAGTTTTTTCATAGATAAAATTTAAAAAGTGAGGCATGTTTAACACCCTTCACTCTAATACCACTAAATAAAATCCAGTTCCCCCTATTGTAAATCCACCTTTTTCAGAGATGCTGTTCTGTAAAATCCTCCAAGCTCTAGTGAACATTTGTTAAGCGACACACCAAACAAGCCAGGGCTGAATTTGTGAAGAAAACAATATCCTGAGCTTTCAACATCTCAGAGAACTCTGATCAAGGAATCATAAGAAAACAAAAAGAGCATAACTCAAATGAAAAACTACTAAAATATGGTGGTCCACCTAAACTGGCAGGCCAGGCAAGGAGTACATTATTCAGAGAAACATACAGGAGGCCATGGTAACTCTGGAGGAACTGCAGGAAACCTCTGCTCATGTGGAGTATCTGTTGACATGACAACTATTAGTCATACATGCCTTTACCGAATAGTGAGAATAAGCAAGCTCTTTTTGAATGAAATTTATAAGAAACACAATATGATGTTAGCCACAATCAGCAGGAAGAAGGTGCTCTGATCAGATGGGACAAAAAAATGAACTTTTCAACCTAAACGGAAAAGTGGGAAACTAACGCAGCGCATCACCCCAGCATGTGGCTGAGGGGATTCTGCTTTTTTCAGGAGGGAATTTGAAGTTCATCGTGTTAATGGGATGGCAACTATTTGCGCTGAATTTTGTTTTGTGGCATCAGAGTAAAAGGGGGCAGGGGGAAATGTACGCCACGGTTTTCAGATGTAAAAGATGTTGGAAACCATCACATCTGTTCCTTCCACTTTATAACGACATGCTACTTTATAGAAATAAAATATTGCTTTTCATTTGTATACAGTTTTGCTAACTACAGTGTAATTACAGTTTAGAAAAACCTACAGTTAGTGAAAAGAATAAGGAATTGTTTGATTCCTAACATATGCTTGTTTTATTTACAACGAATGTAACTTATTTCTGACTTGCATGTACAACATAGATTTCCTCTGACATTATTAGAACTGGCAACTATAGCAAAACACATGTTGGAGGTGTTCTCCATATCTGCACCACAGGCTTTCCCATCGCTAAAATAATTATGCAAAGCCACTAATTGCCCCCCCCTCCCCCCCTTGCACAGGGTTTCTGCTCAGCAAGTAGTTTTCTGAATTATTGTTAAACACTTTCCACACACAGCCCAATCTGACTGCAGAGTTGCTGATTTCAGAGTTGTACGCAGATAAAGAACAAGCTGTGCCTCCTCATTTGAGTCCTTGGCTGTGTTTCAGATACGGAGAGCTGCAGTGGTGTGTTCACTGACCCATGAGAGGAAAACTATTGATTTCTGTCAGTGACGACACGCTCACACTTTCCCATGTGTTAGGTTTTTGTTTGTTTGTTTGTTTTTTTTCATTCACACACACGTGTTTGTGTTTTCTCATGATTTGATAGACTTTTCTCATGATTTATGTATTTCAGAATCGCAGAAGAATTTGATAAGGGAGGACGGTTTTGGTTCACACTCGAAGTGTTGCGTGTTCTGATGTTTACTTCCCTTTTCCTGGAGGATTTCAAACTGACTAAAGCTGCTCCTCTCTGTCGTCTGTCTGTGTTTCAGTGGCACCTGGTGTGCGACTCGGCCTGGAAGGTTCACATAGCCAAGTTTTCCTTGCTGGTGGGCTCAATATTTGGCTACCTGGTGATGGGTGTGATGGCTGACTGGTATGCTCCATCTTCTCAGTTTAATGAAGAAATCTTTGTCAATAAGATCAATGTCTTGATTTTCAGGACCCCTTTCCTTTTTTAAAATTATTTTATTTTTAGTCATAAACAAAAAGGTAAACTTAAAAAATATATTTTTTTCTTCAGGTAACCAGGTTCATTTTCTCCAAATTTCTCAAGTTGTTTCTAGTCCTGAAACAACCTTGTTTTTACAGCACTGATGCTTCTGTACAAAAATAGGTTTCAATGCATAATAAAACTCGGGGAGCTGGTTTTCTAAAACAAGCTGCAACACCTGATTTCATTTCATTCTGTTTTCCTGCTCACAGGTTGGCGGTGATTCAATTTACACTTGGTTTCAAGATGCATCTCCGCATTAATTAATTTGAACAACTCTGTAAAAGGAAGACATATAGATAAGGTTGCAAAAAGTCAGACGAAAGCAACAATCAGAACAGCAGCAGACCATCCAATTTTGTTTAAAAAATAAATACATTTTTCACAATCTGAAATGAACTGAAACTGAACATTTTGTGTTAGGATTACCAAAATTATCTTTTGGTAATCCCATTCTTAATATTCTGCCATTTGTTAAATGGCAGAATATTATGAGACATATATTTTTGTCACTTTAGTCAAACTCAGTTTTGATGCAACCAGGTGATTACACCGGGAACATTTCAAAATGCCAGCTAATTTTACTCAAAACCTTCAGGTGTCTGCTAGAAAGCGGGGAGGATAAAGAGATAATCACAGTCAGTCCAAACATACGTCAAAGTCAACAACAGAAGACTAATGGAGACGAATTTTCAAACTTTAGAATGCCCTAGTCAAAGTTCAGATGTAAATCTGTTAGAAAATTCATGGAGTATCTCGACTGAACCACCAGCTTACATCACAATGAACTTTTCTCATTTTGTTTGTGGAAAACATAAAATCTCCAGCAACAGTGAAGCACAAACCAGGTGCATCCTGTATCTCAGAGAGATTCCTGATTCATTGGACCTGAGCATGTCGGCTCCTGCAAGATATCTGCTTTAAAGTGCCTGGATTTAACGTTGGCTGTGCACACTGGAGTATACTTAAAGATTTGTTTAAAAAATGCTCACACAGCTGGAAGATTACAGATGTGTTTTCCTTTAGTCAGCAGAAACAGAGCTCTGTAATACCATGTGCATGTGGTCATATGTAGATATGACCACATGCACATGGATACTGGTACAGATGGAAGCAGGCCTATAATCATGAGCTCATGATCACAGAAACAAAACACAGCTATTTTTTTTTTTAGCTTTAACTCAATGCTTTGGATAAATTAAAGATATTTGACTGAAACGACTACAGAGTTAGTTTTAATTTCACAATGAACTCATAGGAACTAACCTTGAAGCAAAGTGTGAGTTCACTGTTCTTAGGCCCTCTTCCAGAAGCTTCCCGTAATCCTCACATAACTTACTTGGAACAATTTAAAGTGAGGACAAACTCCGAAGAAAAGCTAAACCAGCATTTTTTCTCTGAGTTACCAGCAGATCTCCGAGTTTCACACTGACCTTGTTGTGCTGGTTCAGGTCTGCAGCCTCAGGGAGAACCTAATCTGGACCGTGGGAGGACATCAGTAACAATGAAAACAATGCAGCAGCTCTGACCTGCTGCCCTAATGACCTCACGCCCCTTTTTGAACCAGCGCACACAGTGATCTCTTTCACCTGATTTCTCTGCGGTCTCACTCACATTTTAAACTCTTTGCTGCTCCTCTGTCTCTGTTTCCAAGGTTTGGCCGACACCCGGTGTTGATTCTCTCGGCGCTTTTCATGCTGGTGTTCGGCCTGTCTGTCGCCTTCTCTGTAAATGTCACCATGTTCAGCACCTTGCGCTTCTTTGAGGGTTTCTGCTTGGCGGGCCTCGCTCTCTCCCTCTACGTGCTCAGTAAGTACAAGCTTTCGCCTTCTGATTGTTGTCTGCCTGTTGTCCTGCTGCGGTTTGTCTGTCCCGGTTTATGCTTTGGTTAGCTATGAAACCGTGAAGGAGACAAAGGGGGAGGAAAGCTTTAGGAAAGAGACTAAAACCTCTTCTTTATACATCAATAGTTTGTATCCAATCTAGTTTAACAGTGGAACTTCAGTGATGAATGATCCCCTGTGTGAACACAGCAGACCCAAGAAACACCTGTTAGGTTTTTGCAGCCTTTGCTTTTCTCTTTTTCCGACACTGTAGATGAAGGAGGAAAAGAAAATGAGTGAAAGGTGCAAGAGGGCTGGAAAATAAATCAATAACAATATAAATTGCATGATCAATATCTCTGATAGGATATTCAATAATTTCCCTGAACTCTAATCCAGCACCGTACAGCATTCTGGGAGATGTAGGCAGAAGAAAGACTTTCACGGCACAGCTAAGCTAGGGGAGCGGCATCAACTAATTCACTTACTCTGTGGTTACCTAGCAACAACTTGCTGGGTAATTTGTGCAGCAGCAGTTTAAGGTTTCACCACCGTCCCTCATAACTGCTTAAAAATATAGCGTAGAGTGAAAACTGTGGATAAAACAGGAAATGTCACGCCACCATTGTGGCAGAATTGTGTATATTTAAAACGAAAAAGTGACCAATAATTATGGATTATCGGCTGATATGAAATGCTTAGGTCGTGATACATTTGTCAGCCATCTTGTCCAACCCCAAGGTACATTTAATTTAAAGATTTTGGGTAGTTGGGCAGAAAATCTTTTGAACCACAACAAATGAAACATTTACCAACATATTCGATATACGACTTTGGTGATGGCACTCATCAAAATATAATGTCTGCTCAATTGTTGACTGCATAGCATTTTCTTTATAACTTTGTAATTTTCTGCTTTTATTACGTAAAGCACTTTGAACCGTCTTGCTGCTTAAATGTGCTTTACAAATAAACTTGAATGATTGATTGAAACTCTGTAATTCCCACAATTAGCATCTGTGATGAGAGCTGCTGAAATTTTTTGAAAACAGGAGTTTCAGTCCCTTCATTTTTGTTCTGGATCTTTACACTTTCATGGCCATGCATGTCCTTGTCCATCACTTACTGAATTCATGAGGTTTTCCAACATATGCCAGGAAAAAACAAAGTTAAGAAAAATATTATTTCCTGTTTCCTATGTGTTTCCTTTTTCTTTTAAATGTTTTGTAAAAGGCACTCCTCAGGGCATCAAGCTGACACCAAACTGGTGGATGACGTTTTTTTTCCCAGACATTGTCCCCTGCATTCCCTGCCTCCCCCGTCTCACCCTCTGTGGGCCTCTTCTCTCTTTTCAGGCCACTGTGAGATTAGTCACACATGATGCGGGAAGCTCAGCCAGGCTCGAGCTCGGGCAGCGGGGTGTTGTTTTGTCCTCCCTCAGCGGGGTTCCCTGATAAATTTCAAATGACCCCCTTGTACCTAGCAAACAAAATGAGCCGTCTGCAGAGAAACCTGTGAGGACTGGGATTTAATCTGTGATGTAAACATCAGCGAATGAAGCTCGGATATCAGCGGTGTGTGGTATTTAGAGGGAGTCCACAGATAAAGGCTTGTGGGACTTGGAAAGGATCAGTGAGATAAATAAGACGGATTATAAAATAGAAACATTTCCAGTGATGATTAACCATGAAAATGTGGGGCAGAAACTGAATATTTGTCACCTATGTTCTCAGAGCTATTTAGATAAGCATCTGAGTTTGCTTTACGTTTGCGGGTTGAATGCGAGACGTGAATGCAATTTAAAGCGCAACAAAAAGGTGTTTGTGTGAGATGCTGTTGGTAGACTGTGTGAGGTGTACATGCA
The DNA here is from genome assembly GCF_904066995.2 of Poecilia reticulata. Lineage (NCBI taxonomy): Eukaryota > Metazoa > Chordata > Actinopteri > Cyprinodontiformes > Poeciliidae > Poecilia > Poecilia reticulata. The sequence continues at coordinate 11,068,552 of NC_088833.1, read as the reverse complement.
TACAGAAGGAGGAACAAAAACAAGCTCTGTTTACACATTATTCATAATATAAAAATAAGATATTTCTCCAACTGTCACACCCCAATTTTACTGTCATTTTAACAGAGTGAGCAAATCAGAACCAGAAAGAAAATATTATTTAATATGTGGATATTTCTGAGTACATTTTCTGCAAACATGTTAGAATTACTTAAACATCTACAATAATTATAGCTATAAATAAATTAAATATTGTTATTTTAATAGTTCAGATATCTTTACATGATGGAACAGTGGCACACAAACATCTTGTGTAATTTTTTTTGTCTTAAGTTTGTTGCACAAGTTTGAATCTATTACAATCTTGGCGTGAACACAGATTTTCAGCACAGGAAACACACTTTTAGTTAGCCACTTTAGGAGCTTTAAAATACGCTTCAAAACCAAGCTGCCAGGTGAGTTTGGGACGATTGTCCTGTTGGAACATCCAGATTTGTCAACGTTTCAACCGTCAAGTAATTTGTTCCAAAATTAGTGAAACATTTCTTCTTCATTTCCTACCCACAGTCTCGCATCATAATGCTGCCACGACCATGCAAAAAAGTAATTTTGACACCCTCAAACATTTGTCCAAACAGCTCAATCTTTGTCTCATTTTAGTATAAAACCTTCCTTTAGAATATATATATATATGTTTTTTTGTTCTTATAAGCAAGTGAAAATTTTTAGACAATCCTAAAATTTGCAAGTTCCATATTTTGTGGTCTTTCTGCAGCCGTGATGTATTTTTTTTTCCGTGACATTTTGGGTCAGATGTGGACACTGCTTAATGTCCCAGTACCATAATGATCCCAACTGCACATAAAATCTAGTTTTGCAGTGGACAAATTTGAGAATATTATGCTTCTATTAAGATTTTTTTTTTTACCTCAAGGCCATTAAATTCACTTAATTTAATGACTTAATATATCATCACTAATGATCAATTAGTTGTTTTTTGAACATTTCAGTTGTTTTTGTTTGCTTTGATTTTTATCTTCAACGAATGACGTTTGTTCCGCCTGAGCAAACAAACCGTTTGTAGATTCATGTTGTTATCATGATGATGGTCCGCAGCAGAACGACCTGAGTGAATTAAAAAAAAAAAGTACCAAATCTATAAAGCCTCTTAAGATGAAAAAATTCCCCATATTAAAGCTTAAACTCTGTATTTAATCCCCCAAAATAGTGTTTAATTTAAATCTCACTGAGCTGCTGATTTAAAAGAAAACCGCCTCACTGTCATGAAGCTGCACTGTAGCAGAGCACAACAGGGGCACATAAAGCCTGTTATACTGCTGAGCAACAAATACGGAAAGAGGTCACACAGAAAAATATAGAAATAAACATGTAGGATGGATTTACTGTATTATAGATGAAGGAGGAGTATTTATGTTGCAGAAATAGCTGCTCGCCTCGCGCGCTCTTTTCACCCACTGCTGCCGCTGTAAATTGGGCGCAGAACTTCTGTTTCTAAATCTCCTCTGCTCTCCATTAACCCCCTTCCTCTTCCTCATCCTGTACCAATTTATTACCCCCCACCCCACGTCTCACTCATATTAAATCTCAATGTTTGGTTATCTCTCTGCAGCACACGCTGCATAATAAACTCCACTGAAGCAGTCAGACGGACCCTCAGTTTACTCTATTAAATAATGTGTGCTTGTGGTACATTTGCTTGTTGAACCATTCCTGCACAGATGGAATAGTTGCAATGTTGCGACATTGCAACTATTCCATCAGGATTTTTGCTGCAACCTTCTCCTTGTTCTTTCTCTCTTTTAGCATGTACAGCAACGTTCTACATTCTTACCTTTAACTTCACAATTTGTTTAGTTTGTTGGCTGAAAATTTGGTGCGTCTTGAATTTGTTTGTGCCATTTTAATATTCTCGGAAAGAGTTCTAAGATTCAAGGCAGATGGAGTTGATTCCAAAAGTCACATGCTTAGAAAATGTAAAAAATATGATCCCGAAAATTTGAGGTTGAATCTGAAAGATTGTTGTTTTCAGGAACCTGCTTGTGGGTGAAACATATTGGTTTACAATAGAAAAATTATTAGGAATACCGCGAAACCACTGATCTGTTCAATAAAATGTGGGTATTTTCTGCAGAAAGACGAAGCTTTATTGCCTCACTGATTCTGCATTTTATAACATTAGGGTGAAAGGCAACAAAGCATGTGATGGAAAAACTAAAAACTAACAAAACAAAAAACTAAACTCAGGCTACAAACAAATATAGATCTGACTTGTACCTTTTTCTTAAAAAATGTTCAGAAAGAATAATTCTTTAAAGTATTCAGAGCAGTTCTGGTTCGCACACAACAGAGGGAATAATTAATCCGCATGAGGCATCTCCAGAGACCCTTTTACGCATAAAATGGGTCAACATCCTGTAAATCAAAAGTACAGTTCTAACTCAAAGAAATTATAGGAAGCGCTTCTGAGGGTGACAAATTTCAACACTGAATCGTAGCATACATCTACAATGAGGGTTTACGTCCTGAAATCAAGAATTGTCCCTCTGCTCTCTCTGTCCTTGCCTTGCCTTGTCCTTGAATGTTGCAGCTTATGACAAAGGCAAGGAAAGTAGAGCATGTACTAAGGTTGTGTTTCACTGAACTGAGGCGTGTGACTTCTGCTGACTCAGCTGGGTTTTAACGCTGCTGTCATGCTGTGCCCTTGTCGAATTGTCAAACGTTTCCCATCCATTCCTCTCCCTAAAGTCCCTGTTGAGACTTCAGAAGAGAGTTTCTCCTTATACTGTTCTATCTTATATAAAAGGTTACTTATATTAAGTGTCACTATTCTCTCTATAAAGCGTGAATAGAACTAAATTCTCTCACATTAAATTTCTCAAATCAGAGGTTTTGTTCGGCAGTGACTCTTGAAGAAATGATTTTGGGTCCTTTGCTTGAAACCTCAGAGTGATCTTGGACAAGGTCCAGATCATCTACTGCATCGCACACAGGTGAAATGGTGGATACCTCCCTCCCCATTACATAGCATTCCCTGCCCGTAGTTCTATTTTGGGCGTGCCGAACAAGGAACTTTATGTAACTGTGCACCTAGAGTTCCTCCCAAAGCTGCAGAGTAAAAAATGAATTTTGAGATTATTGTTTTTCATTTTTGACCTATTGCCCGATTAAACTGAGCATCCCAACAGCACATCTAGGTGCACGTTTCTGTGTGACTGAGCTGTTCTGCATTAAGACAAAAATAAACCACACAGTGGTTTTCATGAGAACTCATGCTGACAGAAAGCCAATGGTCCCTTCACTTTGTTATCAGGCCTCGGGCGAGGTTAGGGAGGCAGCAGCAAAACAACACAACGTGGCTCTGTGGTAAAGCTCTCAGCTGTTTGCCTTGAAAGACAAGTCTGGTCATTAGGTCTTTGGTTTTCGTTGTCTTCTCTTTGCCTCGCGTTTTTTCACTCTGGGTTTTTTGTTCTGCAAAGCGTCTGCAAGTTTCAGATGTAAAGTCAGAGGAGAAGCTGCTTGGTGAAAGGAGGAGGATGGCGATGGGGGATGGTAGATTTTTTTTTTTTTTTAAGCGTGTGAGAGCCACTTCAGAGCGGCAGAGGAGAGGGAGGAAGGGGGGAGGGAGGGAGGATCGGCTCCTGGGGGAGTGGTGAGATAATCAGCATAAGAAGAACGGTTCTCACAGTCAGCTTCAACAAAAATAAAGACTCTGACCTGTGCGTGTTTGTGTGTGTCTGTGAATAGGTGGGATTCGACACCTCCTCAGAGAACTGGGGAGCATCCTTTGTTTTGCTGCTTTTCCACCCATTAGAAGTGATGGTTCTCATTGTTTTGCCAGTACGGCTCTGTTTAAACTTGGCTTTATTCTGCGTCCTGGTTTATTCAGATACAATTGAATAGATCTCCATATGGCCATTTACAGCTGACATTCAAATTCTGTTTTCATTCATCAGATTTGTTACCTGGTTTATATGCAAATAGACATGGAGCCACGTTGGCTTTCAACAATGCCTGAATAGGTCTGCTGATGTCTTTGTAAGATTGCAAACACTTCAAGTCAACCTCACCGAATTATTATTCAGATGTTATGTGGTTAGAGTTATTTGATGCATAAGTTTAGGTAAACTTTCTAATTGTTAATCTGATGTAGTTTTACAAACTTGACATGTGTAAAGGAGAATAATGTCATCTTGTTCTTTTGTTTATTTTTATATGAGATCATCAAACAAATTGTAATATCAAACAACCTGAGTGAATAAAAAATGCAGTTTTCAAAGGATTATTTTACTGAATAAGAGAAAAATATACATCTAAACCATCCTGCCCCTGTGAGAAGATAATGATAAATCATCCCTAGATAAATCATGAATTAACTGGGGTTATCCAAATTTCTTCAGTTCCGTTTTACCAGCAACACCCAGGTGTGACAACTGTCAGACCTGCAGACTCAAGAAATTACTTGTATTCACATCATGAACTAATCTAAATTCAAGAAGAGAAGAGACACAAAGTTATTGAAACCATTAGTATTGAAATAATTGCAAAGCAATTTCTCTTTCCTGAGTTTATATTTGTCTGACATGGTTTTTGAAACGTGACAAAAGATTAGGAAATTTGAAATGCATAGTTTTTCTTAGAACTGCAAATGTGACTTCACAGACCTTAGCTAACAAGATGTACATCATTTTACATGTTTGCTAACAATCATAGTTTGTACATGCCTTACAGTTGATCAAATAGAGGTTTCTCATCACACCTCACATCTGTTTCTTGACTCTTCTGTCTGAATAGATTCTGTAGGCGTCGTTCTGCCCCTGGGTATAATTAAGCTGGATTTGACATCATTTTAAGATTCAGGTCCCATCTTCTGAGCCAAATGGAGGTTTGACCTTTAAGCTTTATGTGATAGAGATATAGAAGATAGAAGATTTAAAAAAAAAGTTATTAGCCCATGTTAAGCCTTTAGTTTTTCAGTATTGGATTAAAAAAAAATGCACCAATCAGTCAACCAACAATCAAAGCTTGCTATTGATCAGAGTTTTACCCCTAACCAGCAATGTTGGGGAAAAAAATCTGATGTTTCTAACATATTCATCAAATGCATCAAAACTTACATTTCTGACACTTTTTCTGACATCAACAAGCAGTTTGTTCTTTGGTGCACTCCCTTCTTATTTTAGTAACAATCTGAAAAAGGTTGGAGACATTTGCACAACTACTACCTCAAGGTGAGATAACAGGGAAACGAATTTGCCTTCTGCTCTTACTAATTGTATTACTTATTAACATTCCGCCCTCCTTTGCTTCCCTCCCATTTTTCAATCATATTTTCAATAACAATCAAAGACAGCACATGTTACTCAGCGTCCCTCCTTCCTCTGTCCTCACACACCCACAATGGTCACCTTGAGAAACGACGTCACCATATGGACCCAGCCATCTGGAGTGTAAGACGCTGCCGGCAGTAAGAATGGGAACTTGAGCCTCTTCTGGGGAAATGGGAATACTGAAAAGCTAAGATTTCTAAAAAGCTTTCACTTTGGTATTAAATTGTCAAATAATTTAGAGGACACACTTAAGACCAGCTCACTGCTAGACAAAGACTAATCTTAAACCACTGAAATCCTCTGCTTTTAGTGACATATCCTCAATCGCATCCCATTCATACCTGATTAACTTTCCTCTGTGGCTGCCACAAAATAATGCGTCTAAATATTCAGAGATAAAATCTTCCTTTCTTTCTGCTCTGCCTCTTTATTTAGGAATCGAGCTTTGCTTGCCAGGCTGGCGCTTTTCCATGACCATGGTGGCCAGTTTTCTGAAGGTGGGCGGGCAGCTACTGATGCCAGGGGTGGCCACTCTGTGCCGCCATTGGCCGAATGGGGATGACTGGCAGGTGCTGCAGATCGTGATCATCAGCCCTTTTGTTCTGATGCTGCCATACGTCTGGTGAGTCCCACCCTCTGAAGACATCCATCCAGGGTTTCTCACACTGAGCCAGGCAACGGCTTGTACAGTACACACACTACACAGTACGGAGCAGTCAACACCCAAACAAAGCTGTCTTTCTTCTGCTGTTTTCTTCTTCATTCTTTCTGTCTTGCTCTTACAGCACAGTCTGTTCTCCTCTTCTGTCTTTCTGAGGGTGCAAATGCCAAAGCACTGGAGGACATTTATAACTGTTTGGAGCACATATAAATCACTCTTTCATTCCTGTTCAGCACTGGTCCAAAGACGGCAACAAAACACATGGCTTAATCAGAAATGGAGTGATGAGTTTTGGTATAAAGCATTTACAAAATTAACACAAAAAAAAAAAAAAAAAAATATATATATATATATATATATATATATATAACTTCCATAGAGCTCAGCTGTATTCTGGTAAAGGAGCACTGTTTTGCCAATAGCCTTTCATTATTTGCATTTTAATGTAAAAATTGTTCCCCATGAAAAAAACCAAAAATTTTACTTTATTTAGCAGGTTTTACTTTCTGCTGTTATTTTTGGTCAAATCATTTCCTAATTCCTGAAGAGAAGAAAGTTAGGTAGCATCAAACTTTTTTCTAAAGTTTTCTCAGAATTCTTGTCCCTGCTTTTTTTCCTCATTAAAAAACATTTTCTGTTGGATTCTTTATGTCTGTTGCAATTTCTAGTGAGCTTTTCATCCCACAGCTTTAGAAATGTCATTAGAAATGGCAGAATAAGTCATACTTAAAAGTAGCAACATCAGTTAAACTCCAGGAGACACAACATTTCCAACTCAAATTTTTAGGGTTGTTTTGGTTGTGGCTTGTTTTCTTTCTTCTGATTTAAGAAGTTGTTCTGTGAGCTTCTATTCAGCCACTGGGCTGAATAGAAAACCACAGAAAAGGTTTTTTTAATTGCACAGCTGCTTCTACTTTCTTTCATAGTCCCGGACTTAAATAAATTCCAAAAGAATGAGCATAAAAGGATAAATTCATTTTTGGTGTTCAGGCAGGAGCTGCATCAACGCCTTTCAAAGAGTCTAAGTTTACTCGGCATCTTCTAATCTGCAGGATTTTCCCCGAATCGCTACGCTGGTTGCTGGCCACCCAGCACTACAAGCGGTCCAAAGCCATGATGCTGCGCATCGCCAGGAAAAACCAGGTTGACATGACAACAGAGCCCAGTGGAGTTCTTGCAGGTGAAGACAAATTTAGCAGATGAAAGCTCTCAAATCCATTTAACTGCCAAATGTTCTTCCGGTTGCCTCACTCAAATCTTTATACAAGTTATTTTACATTATCTCCTTCAGCTTGTGATGCTGCTCTCACTAATAGATGTACATTTGTTTCCAGATAGTCAAGATTTGTAAGTTTATACTGCCGGTAACAATTCATTTCACAATTTCTGACAAAGTGTCTTGATTTTTTCCAAGTAATATGATGAAAAACAATCTTTTTCCTTGAACAGACACACATTCATCTCTTGTATGAGTGTAATTTTTTCTCAGTGACCAAGAAGATAGATCAAGACACCGTGGCATGTTAGCTTCTCTATGCTTAAAAGGACCCTTAGCAAAAGATCCCTTATTGCAGCCTGAAAGGAAATAAAGATCTCAAGCTGTACATTTCATGTTTCCTACCAGAGCTGGAACAGGAGCTACACAAGAAACCCCAGAGGAGCTGCATTGTCAAGATGATGAGCACCAGGAACCTGTGGAAAAACATTGTGGTGCTATGTGTGAACTCGTAAGTGTGTTGTGGTTGCCTTTGAACACTTCTTTTGCTCATCATAGCCAGCATCCGTTGCGTTGACAGCATGAGTTACTTCATCCACAGGCAGACTCAAAGAATGTTGGGTCTAAATCCTCTCAGGCCCTGTGGCAGACGCATGTCTACCGTCTACGGCTGCACTCTCACTTTGTATTTGTGCAGTCTGACAGGTTATGGGATCCACCACTGCTTCGCCCGCAGTATGATGGACCCGGAGGCCCAGCCCACGGCTTTGTGCCACACAGACTACTACACCATGGCTGGCATCGCTGTGGCCACATGCCTGGCTCTTTGCCCTGCAGTGGGACTGATGGGTCGGCGTGGAGGACTGCTCACCTTCATGATCATAACGGCTCTAGCATCACTACTGCAGCTGGGTCTGCTCAACTGTGAGTACACACTTACCCCCAGGCATGGCACTTTGAAGTTGCTTTGGAAACTTTGCTGTGGGCATTGACTTGTTTTGTAGATAAAAGGCAGAACCAGCTGTAATGTGATCAAATCTGATTTCATCAATCAACAAGTGCACGTTTTGTCTGGGAATGAAGATATGCTTTGTAGCATATCCTCTATTTTTACCAATTTAAATGTCAAAGTCTGATTGATGCTCAATAGAAAATGAATCTTGGTGTGGACTTTTAACAAGAGCAGCACCAACTGCCTGTTATTCCTACATTTACCTTCTGTTGCCCAACAGCTGAGGACTTGAAGTACCATAAATCTGTTAAATCTGCGACCAAATTCAAGTTGCACTGGCTATATTTAAAGGGGAAATTTCCATTGAGCTTAAAATAATTATTGCTTTTAAAAGTTTTATCCAGAACTCATTTGGTGTTAAAAATCTCATTTGGCAGAACGTACACGTTACTTTTTGAATTGACTAAGGTACCTTGATGGAAGTGCAGGTTACTTCACAGAACCTACAAGTCAAAGTACAGCATTCTGCTGGTACTTACAAGTTACGTTTCAGGGAGTTGCAGGTCACTTCATATGCAAGTTACATCCTGGAATGTGCAAGTTACACTGCCACAATACATGAGTTACTTTGCTGGACGTCACAGACTAGTTTCCAAGAATGAGAATAAGTTACAAGTTGCTTTCTGTGAACTTACATGTATCTTAATGATAGTTACAAAGTGATTTGTAATAAAGGTTAGATTTGAAAGTACAATAAAAGTTTTGGAAAATACCTTGTAGTTTCTGGGAAATAATTGTGGGATTCAAGTGGCTCTATTTTGTATTCCTATCGAAGAATATGTTTATGATCAGTGCAGCTAGTAAAAATCCTCCAGGTGTTACCCCCCCCAACAACTTTTTTCTTTTAATAATATGCTGTATGTTGTCCATTTTATTTCATTATTTTGTAGTGCAAGCAAAATCAAATTTGAAATTAAGCTAGTTAGCCGGACATGCTGACATTTACACCTCTAAACTGATCCTTCATAAGTTCCTTTTTTTGTTGTTTGAACAGGCAATTTTTAGTAGATATTGTATTTCTAGATCACTTGAACACACATGGATAAAATTATGCTTATATATTTTTAATAATAAATATTATTATAGTAGTATTGAATCTTACGTTGGGCAGACAGTTGGTTATTCAGCACACCTTGCAGGTGGTTCCTGAGTCATTGAAACAGCACAGACTGCAGTTTAACCATCATTCTGCATTTCTGACCTACATGTGCAGTAGTCATTATTTATTGGTCCTGTTCAGAGTTCTCCTAAGGGCTTTTGTTTTTTTTTTTTTTGCTTGTTTTGAGTCAGCACTGTTCTACCATTTGTGCTTACTAATGAATTGCTCTCCTTTCTTTTCCATTCTTCAATGCTCACTAATGGACTCCAGTAATTGGAAAGTACAGCCTCCGCCATGACACAGGTACAGCTGCTGCTTCAGTTTAATTTTGACCTAGAATGCTTTTTTATTTTGCTGACATCATCTTACCTTTTTCTTTTTTTTTTTTTTGGACAGTTCTACGAGACACACTGAACAGAAAATTCTCAGTGGCCTTCTCCATCATCGGCATGTTCTCTTCTCATGCCGTCAGCACTCTCAGTATTTTCTTTTGTGCTGAAATCACTCCCACTGTCATCAGGTGAGTCCTAACAGAGATGTTTTTTTTTTTTTGCTGTTATAGTTTAAACCAACAACATGAATTAATTGCAAGTGATATAACAGTAAAATTGCATTACATTCTCCTGATCACAGTACATTTTATGAAGAGCAACAGCTCTCTCTTGTGGTCACAAGATGCAAGTAATCTTTGGTAATCTCAAGATATGTTATTTATGAGGCTTAAAAACACCTTGCAAGGATATTGACCTCAGCATGCAGTTTTACTTTGTAGGTAAAATTAGCAAACGTGAAAAATGTGAACATCTGACATGCTTAAGAAAACAAGAGAGTTTTCAAATGAATTGGAGTTTTTTTTTCCCCCCAGTAAATAATTGTGTTGCATAAACAAAATAGATTACAAATGTTCAGTGCTTGCTTGTCAGGTTGAGATCTGAATAATTTTCTATGATTTCAAAAAACAATTCTCATCTCAGAGCCATATTTTATGGTCATCACAGGAGCCCATTAAGGTGTTAAAGTACTTTGTAGGAATAAAAATACCAGTTCAATGGTATCATGCTATTTATTTAACCCTTTTAAATAAGACTGTGGAACATAATCTAGTTGCTTTTACAAAAAAGGGTTTGGAGATGAACTTCTACACTATTTTGTAAAGTAAATGCTAATGTCAAGTCCACCTCATTTTACTAAGAGTGTTGGATGCTGCTACTTTAATATGCACATTGTGACCATCATAACAGATTATTATTATTATTATTATTATTATTATTATTATTATTAGAAATATGTCAACTATGTTTGTGTGAATATAAATTTTGACTGCTGTTGTATAAGAACATGAGTAGGCCAAGTGAGTTTGATTTTCGCTTTGTACAGGGGTGGAGGTCTGGGCCTCGTCCTGGCTAGTGCAGGCTTCGGGATGCTAACCGCCCCAATCATGGAGCTGCACAACCAAAAGGGCTACTTCCTGCATCACGTGATCTTCGCCTGCTGCACGCTGCTGTGCATCATCTGCCTGCTGCTGCTGCCAGAGCCGCGGGGTCAGCCGCTGCCAGAGAGCCTCGCCGACGGAGAGACCTTCACCCGTCAGATCCTGCTCCATCCTGGGGAGCAGCATCTCCTCCTCGTCAAGTACGAAAGGGACTACTCGCGTGTTCACGACACTCCGTTACATCTCACAGCCACAGGGGGCGCTACGGCGGCAGTAGCCACCGCTCTGGCAGCGGTACCTGCTTCCTATGCTCTCGCAACCGGTGGTGAGGTGATTGGTAACTGTGCCATAGCCAACGGGGTATGAACATCACAGCAATAGTCTTCTACTGTGCAAATAACTGATGCAGCGATAACCAGATCCAAGATGTGATCAAATGTTTTAGGAGAAAAGGAGCAAAAGTGTTCGGACAAACCAGATGAACTGCTGTTAAGCTGTAGTGAGGTTTGAGATGATGACAATGACAGCAAGCCTGTGTAACGTTTAGTGACAATGATTCATTCAGGAGTTGCCAAAAAATATTGTATGGACCTGGTTTATCTGAAGTCAGAATGTGACGATGGTGATTTTTCTGCACTGCTTAAAGTAACGAACGCAGGGAAGTAAACCAATGGCAGATTAACTTTGTGACTTTTGTGTTTGTAGATTTGACTTGTTGAAACAGGCTAATTGTGGATCATTTGAGTGGGCCCGAATAGTTCTTGGTGTGGAAAACTATATGGTTCAACTTCTGGGTTTGGTTTTTGGTGAACTTAAATGTTTAAAGATAACCTAAGCAAATACAAAAAAGGTGGTTTTCATGTAATAATTTCATTTAGCAAGTGAAAAAAAGGTAAATCAACCCAACTTGAAAAACCCAACTCGGTGTTGCCCTGCGACAGACTGGCGACCTGTCCAGGGTGAACCCCGCCTCTCGCCCGAAACGTTCGCTGGAGATAGGCACCGGCACCCCTCCCAACCTCAGTAGGGACAAGGGTGTACATAAAATGGATGGATGTAACATATGTTGGTGTGGAGGAATTTTGGTCCACATTTCTCTGCAGAATAGCTTCGGTTCATCCAAACCGGATAGTTTTTGATCTTGAGAGGCCTATTTAAAGTCATACCACTGAATCTCAGGCAGATCCCAATCTAGATTTTGAACAGGCCAGTAGAACGCCTTAATTTGTGTTGGCTGAACATCTGCTGCTGACATTAAATTTCAGTATTCATGATCCCATCAATTCAGTCTTGTGGGATAGTCAAGATGTTTTATTTTGGGAATATGGGATGGGATTTTGAGGTATTTTTGCTCACCAGTGGGAACTCTTCCATTGGTGTCTCTTTTACCCAGCCTCCTTTTAAATGTTGCATGATGAACACAAAGGTCTGCAGTGCTTTCAGATGTTCTGGGTTCTTTTGTGACCTGGTTGAGCTGCTCTGTGTGATTCTGGTTCACTGATGTTCATTGTTCTCTCCATTTGTGGACAAAATGGTAATTTGGTGTCCTGAAGCCTTAGAAATGGTTTCATCACCCATTCCAAACCCATAGGTGTCAATCTGATCAGAAATTTCTGTAGATCAGTTCAATGTGTGTGTTTTTTAGATCATTTAACATTTTTCATGCTTTTAAACTTCCCCTAAAGGAATTTCTTGGTTCTACTGGTCTGAAGCTAATCAGGCTTGGTGAAATTGAATTCAACTTTCAGAAAACGTAATTGATCAGAGCGAAGTCATTATCTAAAAAGAAGAAAGGGACTGGTGCTCCCTAAATATATGAAATAATTTGAAAAGTGTGTTTTACTCAGGTTATCTTTGACATAACTCTTGTTTTATGGTTTTAGTATAACAAGTGTGACAAACAAAAGCAAAAACAGAAGAAATCTGTAAGGGGGCAAAGAGTTTCTCACATTATTTTGCACTAAATGTCAAAGACACAATCAAGTGTTTGTGAATTTTTAGCCAATATGTTGGAAATACAGGCTTAATCCACTATAATTTTTTGTATTTTTTATTTAAATTTTTTTGCATGAAAGGGCACATGTATGTTTTCTCCCCTTCTCATTCGTGTCCACTAATTGAAGTCCATTTGTGGCACTTTATCCTCAGAGATGCGGTCAGCGTAGACGCCGATCTTTAAATAAAGACTAACACTGTCAGGGGGACATATGATGGTTGTCGGACGTTACAAACAGCCGGAGACCACGGCAGACTTTTACGTGTAGCCTTTTGAGACTTGATGACGAGACAAATCTGAGAGCTGAACGGATATTAGGGCGGTGTACTGCTGTATGTCTAAATGATGTATCTCAGCATTTCAATGGCTTTATCTCATTGGCTCTGTGTTTTTTTTTTTTTTTTTGTTTTTTACAGATTTAAGATGAGATGTAACTGAAGAAATCCAGTATTTATTTTCTAATGATGCCAAGGGCAAACTTGTTGCTTGAATTACCTCCTTCATTAGCAAATATTTCCGCTCCAATTGTCACTGTTTGTTCTCTGTATTTTAGTACTGTTATAATCTTGCCGTTTCTATGTTTAACATTAGTCAGAAAGCACAATAAAATACTGTTGTTTTTTTTTTTTAATAAACACGTGTGAAGATTAGAGTACAGCAGTGTAGAGCTGGCCTAGTTGTAACTGTGAACATTTATACTATGTGAATACTGAGTAGGATTTGTACATGTGCCATTCATTCATAATGTATGGATCTTGATCTTCACATGTTTAGAAGCACATCAACTAGATGAACCAGCCTACTAATCCAAACAATGATTCCAACCATATTAGTGTTGTATGGGTTTACTGGTTTGTATGTTTAACAGGTAAAGCAATGAAAAACAGAAAGAAAAAAAAAAACTCAGTCTCTAATGCTGTTTTCTAAGTGTTATTTTTTTAATAAGATGCATTTGTACAAAAAGCCATAGGCCTACATGTTTTGATAATAAACCACTTAATTTATTATGTCAATAAAAGAACAGTGGATGTGATTGCTTCCGTGTCTGTTTTGTTTTGGGAGTTTGGTTGCAGGACAATGAAAAGAATAATCAGGTGTTAATGTAAGGAAAGTAAATGTCTTAAAGGGGTGACGTGCTTCTAAAAGTTCTCAGGGTGAAGCTCCAGCTCCTTTTTGATCCGGTTTTCCACCAACAAACTCAGGCTGGAGTCTGCCATCGGAAGACTGTAACTCACAAAAACTTGCTTTTTGGTCCTCTTTGCTGTGAAGAAAAAACAGAAAGATATTTGTTCACTTGGTTCATGAGACAAACTCACTGGCTTAATGTTCAAAAGTAATACATGAACTGTGTATGTGAGGGAAGAAAGAATTTGGAAGTTAGAGGGTTTTTTTAAGCGACTTATGTTTAGAGTTGTGCCAATTAAAAACATGACTGGTGGGAATTTAACCTGATGAATCTGAGCCAGTAAGGTATACTCTATAAAATTATTGACATACAAAAAATTTATCCAAATAAAGACAAGGGATTTTTGAGTATTTCTTTGTTGCAATATTGCTTCTATTGCAATTAATCTTAAACATTTGGAATGTATCCGAATTGCACAAAAAAGCTTGCTAGAGATATTGAAGTTTAAAGGGAAAAAAAATGTAATTCATCAATTCAACAAGCAAGGGTTTGGAAATTTCTTTCAGCGTCTTGCTGTCTGCTTTCAGGGTGAAATTGATTGGACAACCAGACCTGGGGTATGCTGGCAGTTGTTTTGAATTTTCCTCCACTTTAAGACTATTTTGCATATAACTGAATTAATGATCTAAAAGTCTTTTGAAACCTCATAGGCTGTTGCAATCTTTTTTCTGAAGGCCTCAGACAGCTCTTATGATCTGTCTGGCTTCAACAGACAGATCATAGTAGTTTAAATAAACTAGTTGGTCAAAAATGGTAAGTAACGTCAACATGTGCACCCGATTTGATGCTTGTGTGCAATTTTTGCAATATAAAGAGAACAGTGGGTCCTTACTATATCACTAATCAGAAATTGCAGTGTTTTTGTTATGCTTTATGCATTTGTTAGTTCATACTATTTACCTGTATTACTTAGATGTCTTAGTGTTAAATTTGATATTTGTTATCTATATGTAATATATGGTGGAAATGCAAAAGGTACTATCACTGCTGTTATACAACAGTTTGCCTGTTATATAGGTTGCATCAGTATCAATGTCAATATCACTTTCAGTTTCGAAAGAACTTAAAACATCAAATGCTGTTAAGTTTAATTTCTACAATTTTCAAAGCGCAGTAAAAAGCATCATTATCAAAATCTGTGCATCCAGCCAAAAATAGCTGAGAAATACAAAATCATCAGTGCAGATGAAGATCTCGTTTAACCTAATACAAACTTTAACTCTCAGACTTATTATACCAGAGCACAGAAACACTGTGATAAAACATTAAATTAATACTATACATTACCTAGCCTCTGTGCCAAAGAGTTTGCTGCAGTATTTGACGGATCTCCCATCACCAATGTAGATAACGGCATCGAATCCTGAAAAACCATGAGAAAAAAAAAACATGGTGAACTTAGAAAACATCAATGAGAAGCGGAAACACAAATGCTGAGTTAACCCATTTACTCACATATTTGCTGTTTATTGAAACCGCTAGGTTTGATAGAGCAGGAGCCGAACCGACCCAGAGGAAAAAGCCTTCGTTCAACTTCATCACGTGGAAGTGGACGACCTGCTCCAGAATCTTCTCGGAGAAATTATGCACCGAAATTCCCCCGAAGTCCGAACCGTTCAGCATTTCGGTCATTTTGACGCACTTCGTAACGCTAACATTGGAAAATGACGACCCGTGTGAAACAACAGGAGCTACTTCCTGGTTACAGTGGGGAAATGGCAGACCAAACCAATCGATTTCAGATGCAACGGGCTGGTATTCGATCTGTTATCCATTAATCCGCCCTGCCTTGGGAACATCCGATGAGGTAGCGCAGATAGCCAGAACACCGGCACAAACTGCAACAAATTAAATAATTACTTCTTGAAAATATTACAATGAAATGTTTACCAAATGTTGAACGTGCATACATTGCACATTTCGGCAATTAGGAAAAAAATATTAGTTATTTAATTTATGGTCCTTAATTTATCCTAAAGGTCTCGTTTGCTATTGTAGGACATGTTTTTTTATTTCAAAAACAGCAACAGACCAACCTTTAGGCAAAAAAAGAAAGAAAGGTTTTGCTTTCTTCTTGAAGAAAGTTATATTCCAAAAGTAATGACATAATTATTTCCTTTTTAAAGGTTTTGTTGGCTCTAGTGGCCTTTATTTGAAAGTAGTTAGACAGGAAAGAGAAGAAAGACATGCGGCAAATGTCACCAGGCCAGGAATCAAACCTGCAACCGCCGCCACAAGGATCATGGCATCAATCTACGGGTCGTGCTTTGCCCCTGCGCCACCACAGCATCCCTAATTGTTTTCCTAAATATCACATCAAGATAGGAAAGCATGTGCTGATTTCATAGTTCTATGACAATTGTTTCCACATATAAAAATGTATTCTTTTTTGGTCACATTTAAATGTTTCAGATAATTAAACTAGTTTTATCATCAAACTAAGATAAGTTTTTAGATTTTACTAATGTAACATAGCTGTCCAGCCTGCTCAAATCTCAAAAGGGCTCCCAATCATAACAGTTGCTTTTGTGACCATTATTAATATGGTGAAGGTCACTCTTCTTTGAAGCAATGAGCCTTCTCTTTTCACCATGTTGTTGCTGTATGATTGACAAAATCTCATTGTTGAGTTTGCAGTCAACAACTAGCACTCATGAGAATCCAAGCTGTGGACTCGAGACTTAATCATTTTTGTATTTGTAAAAAAAATAAAAATAAAATATTGAGAAAATTAAACAAACGGGTCCAAGATGAAGATTTTCTTCGCTATGATTGTTTGCAGGCTAAAAAACAAATGATGATCTGCCTCAGTCTTTCAGGAAGTCTTCAACTAGTTTGTTGAATTCCTCCGAATACTTCAGATGGAGGTTATGCTTTCCTTCTGGCATTAGATGCAACCTAGGTTTAGGGGGGAAAAAATGTTTTAGCTCATTGTTACAATAAATCTAATGCACTGAAAGTTATTGGTTGGAACATGGTCTCACCGTGATGCTTTGATGTTTTTGTGAAGGTAATGAGGGTGGAAGCTGGGGACCATAGGGTCTTTCTCTCCGTGTATGATCAGGGTTGGACAACTGATAAGAGGTAGAAGTTCCATGCAGATATTTCCTAAACATGAAATGCAAAAATAATCATTTCAGCCTAAAATACTAAATAAGACATCAAAATATTTCTTTCATGCATTTGTTTTTTTTTAAATAGGCAACAAAAGGGCTTATTTTAGTTTCATTTCAGTTGTTATGCCTCTGTAACAACATGGTTTTCCTCACCTTCTGGTCTCTTTGCAAATTGAGCAATGCCATCCACCCAGTTCTCCCATATTTTAGCAAATGCTTCCACTCCGTACACTTCCTCCATGGGCTGCCTCATTCTTGCACTCCACTTGGAGACATCACGGACCACTGGATATTCCCAGAAACAAGGAATATACAATCAATACTTAAGAAACAGTGTCTATTTTTGCACTATTTTTTTATTTTTGACAATAAAAACTGGAGTACTGTTGTAAAGCTTGAGGTCATCCTGAGTAACGAAGACATTAGATCCCCAGACGACCATCTTATTTATCAGATCAGGGTTCCTTGCAGCTGCAATCATAGCAGTGATTCCCCCGTCGCTCCAACCCAGCAAAGAGAATTTCTTAAAACCTAGAGTCTGTTAAAAAAAATGAACAAAATATCAATGAAGGAATATTTTTTTACAAATATTTCCATAATAACCTTTAAAAAAATAGTATACATTTTTGTGATACTCGCATAAGTGATTATATAGTTTTATGTATACTTTAAGACAGATGAGACATCTCACTTTTTAAACAAGAATTACAATGTTGACAAGCTCTAGAAAGGGATTTTGACCTAATGTTGCAAGTGTACAGGATGAGGGGCGTTTTAATACTTAAAACAGTTAAAGTCTTCCTCATTTTGCTCAGACACTGAGGAAAAATGAGCCACTGTTATAGCTAACATATCATAGATAAAATGATACAGAGACAATGTCTGGAAAGAACAACTAATTTAAAGAAGTGATACGTGGACATCAGCAGAAATTTTATACTGGCAAAAAGAAGGCACTGAAAGCAAAGATTTTATTTAGATTGTTAGCCACTAACGTACAAATGTACGCTATTTGTTGCCTCTTAACCTTGTTGTTTTCCTTCCCTTTAAGACATGTTTTTGACCATGTTTCATAATTCTGTGGAAAGAAGTAATCAGAACATGAACTGTTTTATGTAGAGTGTTTTTTTTTTTGTTTGTTTTCTTTTGATGTATTTATAGGAAGAGGATTGAAACGCACAGAAAATGGTTCTGTACAGTTAAGTGTGGTCATAAGTCACCTTCATCAGATCTACTCCATCCTTTGCATCCCTCTCAAAGAAGTCAGAAGGGAAGTCTCGATCTGGAGGACGGGATTGCCCATATCCACGGGGATCCCACCCCACCACAGTGAAACGCTCTTTGTTCAGAGACTTCAGCTGCGGACCGAAATCTGTCTTTGTGCTTCCTGTGGTAAAAAAGGCAGATCTGTTGTAAACAAGGTATTAAAGCTTATCCTCATATCGGTGGGTCTGTGTTTACCCAGAGCACCAGGAAAGAGAAGAACAGCATGTTTCCCTTGTCCTGTTTGCTCGTAGTACAGATCAACGCCGTTAACACGCCGCTTGCCCGAGGAAGCTGAAGAGCTGCAGAGAAACAAAACAGCGTCTGAGCAAACACGAGAAGAGACGCTTAAAAACGTGTTTGGATCTGAAGGATGCGTGACTGCACGGAGTAGTGTGAATATTTTGTGAAGTAGAGGAAAAAAAGGTAACATAATAATCTCAGGGTAAGAATGTCAAGTTTTTTTTACAAGTTTCATAAATTAGCTTCTTAATGCAATACAATACAATGTAAACATTTTAAGCCATTGCTCCTTTTTATTGGAAACCGTCTTCCAGACTGTAGCCAAACTATTGGCTAAGTCATTACCACAGAGTTCTTCATGAAACACTGGGACTTAAAAAAAGAGTCATTATAATGAAATTCCTTGACCTGACAATATTATTTTTGTAATAGCTTGGCTCCACACGAGTGCTTAAAATCTTTGATAAGGAAATCAAGCTATTCCAATCGGCTCTAATTCTCTTTACAACCTACTGTTACTGTTAGCACGTTTTCTCTAATTAAGTGTTCTCACGTATGTCTCAAACAAAAAAAAAATATATATCTAAATTAATTTACAATGATTGCTATATGCTTTCATGTGATGTCATCAGAGACATCACATATTTCTCCTTTTTGGGAAGAAATATTTTATCTTATTTAAATAATGCTTTACAACAAAATAACTAAACAAGCTAGAAGTTTTTCTAAAATTGATAATTTTTAATGATTTTAGGATAAACTCTAGCAGACTGTTTTAAGGAGTAAAAATGTGTGCTTTCCACAATATGAGCGACATAAATTAAAAGTAGAACTTACCATGTAGTTCCTAAACAGAAATTAAAGCACTAACCTCAAAAAACAAACAAAAAAACAACCGATAACTTAATTAGAAAATACACATGAATCCCCTATGAAATAATTGCAAGTTAAACGCGAAAGGAGTTTTGGGTGTTTTCTTGGTGATTTTGGCAACTTTCATCATTCTTTGTGCATCTAAAGAAATTGCGCCATCTAGTGGATGTAAAAAAACAAAACAATCATTGAAGTAAAAACAGTAGCACCTAGCACCAAAGCTAGACCTGTCCGAACGAACTTCTCATCTGTTTCTGAGTCAATTTTAAGAACTTTGAACATTAAACGTTCTCCTACTGAATGCGGTGCAATGCAAACAGTTACCAGTACAGCTGCGACGCCTCCATGATCTTCCCGACGTCTCTGCTGCATTTAAACAAACGTCCTCCAAACAAAAGCAAGGCCATTTAGTCAATAAGCGTTGCAGCCACTCGGTCAGCTACTACAGGTTGGATTAAAGCGGGTTAAGATAGTTCAAAGTCCTCTCAGTCATGAGCTGCATGTAGGTGTTTTCAAAGGAAGTCCGGGCAGCAGCAGCGAGTGAGTGAGTGAGGTTTGGGAGTGTTTACGTCAGGGAAATTTAAAGCGAAAGTACGGGAAGGAGCAAGAACGTTTAATTTACTTTATTCCAATCCAGAAAAATATGTTTTGCTTTGATTTAAGTGCATTACTTGAAAAGTTTAATTTCTTAAGTTTGGCTTTGTACAGTAATCACTCTAAGAAATTACATATTTAAATGTGTATTTTCTTTTGTGTGGGGTGAGTTCAATATGCTTTATTAAATGGAATAATGATTTATAAATCATAATTTTATGGCACTTTCCAGGTATGCAGTTGCACCCACAATTGTATCCTCAGGAGATTCTAGTTTAGAGTAATTTATCTTTACTGATACATACTTTATTGGCCAATTTAATGTTTTTGAGTGGCCCACCGATATTGGGCCAAAACATAAGTCTGATTGGGAATCTGAGAGTTGAAGATTAATGGCAAGAGAATTAAACCTCTGTTTTATTTCAAGCCACAATGAACCTTCCGTGTTGAATGAAACTACATTAAAAAATTTACCTAGCAGTGGTACAAAAAAACATAAATTAAAAATAGATAATGAACTGTGTAAAAAATGATTCCTCAGTTGGAAGGAACTACTTCCTTTTAATAGGGAAAACCCCAACAGAACCAGGCTCAGCATGAGCAGCCATCTGCCGTGATTGAGCAGAAGCTGAGAAGGCAGGACAACAACTAAAACCACACAGAAAACCAACGTGCCAGGTTTACTTTCAAAGAAAAACAGAGTATACAAAGTTAATGACAGCCATAATTGCAAATAATACATCAATGGTGGGCAGAGAGCATAAATACGGCAGAGATGGGCAAAGTGGTCAACCCAAGATCAAATGTAGAGAAACTACATTCGATCTAATGATGTTGCATTCAGCTGTATGTTGAGCTTTGCACAAATACATAATTCAGTTGCTGAACTACAATATTAAATATTTGAATCACAGCATGTTGTACTATTTAGATATGGAACACTACAATTTGTTTTTTTTATATACCTTTGTGACACATTTGCCAAAGCTACCATGACATCCTCTTCTTACTACTTGAAATATGTGCAGAAAATTAAACTTAGCTCCTTAAAATGTCCAGTCATTTCTATTAGGCAGGGCTTTTTCTGTCCATCTAGCTGTTATTCTGCAGCAGCAGTCCTATTAAGTCCTTTTTAGTTTTCTTTGACATGCCTGAGGTTAATCTTTAATAAGTGCAATATTTATTTTAATTGATTTGTGGATTACTCTCCCATCTCACCCCTTTGAAAAAGAAAAGTAACAATACTTTCTTATGCAACAGTTTCGCAAAACACAACTCACGGTTTGAGATAAAACTCCAAAGCATAAATGGAAAAACTGACATTCTTATCTTTTGTAACACTGATCTTCTACAGAGATTGTGTCCTTGGTTTGCTAAACTCACACTGCCGCCTTTAAAGGCCTATGTAGCTTTAAAGCATTGATTGTGAGTTAAATACTCTAATTATGTGAACATTTAATTCAATATTTGACAAACTGTACCAACCACAATGTGTAGCAGATAAAAATTCACCTTTAGGACCAGGTTGGAAAATATGTTTTTCCAGCAATATTTGATGTTAACATTTAACGCTATAATTTCAAGGAAATCTCATCTGGAAAAAAAAAGAAAAATAAGAAACAAACATAAATGTCTGTTAAAGACTACAATAAATCAATTACATATTTTTTAGAATATCTGTGTGTACCAAAGCTTACAAAGACCTAGCATAAGGTATGTAGAGGGTTGTATTTCTGATTTTCTTGTTTAATTATTACTTATGTCTTTAAAAATGTTCTCCTTAAACTTCAGGAGTTAGTGGCCTTTACATAGTTGGAGAAAAGTCTTAATAAAAGAGGTACAGCCAAAGAACTTTTAAGTAGGTAGTAAAAAGAATCAAGCAAAAAGAAAGTATTTCCTGTAATGAACTTATGAAAGACTTTTTTAATATAAACCTCAACAAAGGCCGGTTTGTTTATGTCTGACTCGTCAGCCCTGATGAGCTGTTTGAGGCCTCTCCGGTTTTTGTAAACGCCTCCGCACTCCTGTGCTTGTTAATGAGTGTGAGCAGTGCCATGTACTGAACCGCATACAGGAACACAAGACAAAAACCGGGCTAAAAATACCCTGGTTGGCTATGAGCGATGAATTGAAGGTGTCACCAGATTTACTGGAAATGCAAAACTTGAAGTGTGTTCAATGAAATAGAGAGCAAGAAATTAAAGTTAAGCGGGGTAATTCTTAATGTCAAGAAAAAACCAGACCCCGTAATCAGGCTCAGTGAAGTGATTTTACTTAATTTTCTGTAATAAATTGAATATGTTAGGGCTTTTAGTTCATCATATCTACTGGATGAACTGGTCCAACCTCCGATTGTATGGACCTTTATAGAGAATATAATTGATTTGAAAGTAATTTTTACAAATAATCAGATGAAAAACTGTCACAGTTCTTGGGAAATGGGGTTTTACGTTTTCTTAGTCAAGCAAAACCAGTAAAAAATTTGGTTTGATTTACACATTGTATTTTGAGTCTGATTGAGAAGTGCTCCTTGTATGGCAGAACAGCTCAGCACATGGTGACAACCAGACGTCACCCCGCTCTAGATGTGTTCTCCTGTTTCTCCTGGCACTCGACCATCTTTGTCTGGCTGGTATGTATCTATGCACGATCCCGTGACCCAGCTCGGTCTAAATATAAACACCCAAGCAGTGTGCTTCACTACTAAGGTGACATTACGTAATTCTAATCAACATGCTCTTAGTGAAAGATCTCTCTGTACATGAGCTGTGGACGTGTCAAAGATTTTGTGATATTTTGGTTGACCCCAAAGAAGTTATCAAGGATGGTTGGAGGACGGTGAGACGGAGCTTGTCAGTTGAGAGCAATGCTGCTGTAGAGCATCAGGATTTCATCCCCAAAGCCTGAATTGGAAGACAAGGACCATATAGTTGTCTTAGATTTGAACTTACTTGCATAAGACATTCTGTCAAAGATGGGTAATGGAATAAGTAAGGTAAAGTATCACAAAGAATCGGTTTAAATCTTCAAAATCTCTTTTTGCATTGTCCGTTCAGCTCCGTTTCCTTGCTGTTTTTAGATCCTACCAGATTTGTACCTTGGTAACATTAAAGGTAAGCCTTCATGTCAGTGAAGAAATTATTCCTTTTTTTTTATCATTTTCAGGACAGCGTAGTAGAACACGTTTCAGTTCCTCATATGAAGGAGCATGTGGTGAACTGCTACACTGAGCCTGGTTTCTATAGAGTAGAGAGGTCACAGTGTGAAGCTGAACGACTGGAGTACTGCACTTTGACAAAAAAAAAAAAACTTACAGTACTGTTTTTATCTTTTCTGAAGTTTTTCCTTTGAGGTGTGCAGCTGCTGCCGGGGAACATAAATCTTATGTTGTGAATATGATGAGCGTTGGCGTGGGAGGGGATGCCCCGTGCTGTGGGGGTGTCCCTGATGTAAGATGCATTCCAAATGTTTCCACAAAACAGCAAACCAAAGCATGAGGTTGCTCTTTTTATATCTAATTCACACAGTGAACCATAAACACGTAGGCAATAGCATAAATATGTGGAAGACGTTTTTTTGTAAACGTGACCTGTTCTGAAAAATGCTGTCAAATAGGAAACATAATACCTTTCATCTTAGCAACACCTTTTATGTTTTTTCCTTTATGCTTCCCACCGTGCCTATTTAAAGACATTTGTGTACAACAAAGGAAATAATAATGTCTGGTGTTATGAGGCTGCCTCTCATGTTATATATACACCAAACTGTGGATATCACATTGTTTTTGTCTTAGTTTGAATTAACCAAAAAATGGACTTTTTAATGTCCATAAAAAAGTTATGGACTTTAAAACTTTTAAAGTTTTAAAGTCCATAAGTTCATATTGCTTTATGAGTTTTACAACTAAACCTTTGAGGTTTCCATTTCTGATTTAAATTATTTCAAACACATTCAGATGAGATTCAAGTTTATTCAGCTAAAACTGAATTTGAAACATAATGCACTCAGGTTTAACAATAGTATTTAGATAAATTCACTTGATGAAGCTCGTAGAAAAAATGGAGTCTTGATTTGGATACCTGCTATACGTTTCTAGATGTCTACATGCTGTACTAAAGGCTCAGAAATTGGGAATTCCCCTAAAAGACCAAATTTACTGGGCCAGTAACTGGTGGATTTCCATAGTAGCTGAACCCTAATCAAGTGTGTAAATCTAACCAAGTAGTTCTAATACCAAAATCTAGTTAAGGTGTAAAATCCAAGGGCAAGCCAACCTCTAAAAAGCAGTACAATGCTAAATTAACTAAGACGCCCTACACAGACAAACTGTAAAATTAGACTGTCAATAAATTTGGATGTTATGAAAGTTGCAGTCCACCATGAGGCCAGAAGCCCATAGTCACTTCCAAACTGGATCTGTCATTTATGTACTTTGTCTGAGTAAACAGAAAAAATGAAAGTTGCATCAAATAAATCAAATCCATTGATAATGTTCTATATTTCACAGCATTTCTGCAAAATTGGCCTATTCTGAAATTGGGATTTGATATCTAATATCTTAATACCACAAAACCATATATTGAATCTGCTTCTACACATAAATAATGTTTAAATTGTCAGTGCATAATATAACAACATAACAAAGTTATCAAAGTATGCAACTAATCTCAGTCATATTCAGTCAATTAGAATATTGCAGAAAAGTTTATATTTTCAATATATAAGCTTAATAACTGAAGGGATAATTAGAAACACTTCTAGTTTCCTTTATTTGTGAAGGCTTGTCACCTACTATCTTTGTCCTTCAAAACAGATTTTACATTTCTTTGAACACTGTCCATTGGACAAATGCCTTGATGGGTTGCAGATAAAAATAGAGATGTGAAAGGCTGCTCATACTTTGCTCTACTGAGCAAAGCAAGCAATCAGTCTTTTGCATTGAGTCCTTTTAGTCCTTTATCATTTGCCAATTAGGAATGCGGTGGGTCTAGCTGAATTTTAAAGGCAATGCAATATTTCTTGCAGTCCCTCTCAGCTTCAAACTAATCAGAGAACGGATTAGTGTACGGATTCCATCTGCTGTCAACAACTATGACAGCAGATGTTCTATGTTCTATGTTAAGCTAGCTACTTAAGGTGCTTCGCTAACGCTAAGTTAGCTTATCTACATCTAAATCTGAAGAAATAAACTGATTTCTAACAAAACCCTTCTAAATAAAGGTATACATTGTTTTAGAAGATATTATTATGTTAATTAAGTGACTTTCTGTCTTATACACAACATTGTGCCAGCTAGTCTTGATTTCAGTTTAGCCAGGTAAAAAAAAAAATCAGTCCCAATCATACATGCATAACTAGTTATCAAACTATAGGAGATACAGAGGCCAACATTACAAATATGAGTCTTGATAAAAGCATGTTTTCACATTGACGAATCACATATTGTATCTTTGGATAATTTAAATTATAATTTTAATAACTTTTGGTCTTAAATGTCAAATATTGGCAAAAAATATGAAAAATAAAAGTTATCTTTTGCTTTATGAACCTTAGGGGAGTTACTAGCCTTCCCTCAATTTATGATTTATGTTGCATAAACTATACCCTGGGAACATATAGATAGTGACTCAGGATTGCACTTCTCTCGGAAATACTTTGATAATTAAAAATGGTTGTGTTGTTTTACATTATGTTGCAAAAATTAAATATTTTTGCAACATAATGTCTGCAGTTTATGGTTGCTTACTTGCATTGTAGCAGGGCTTAGTGAAGGCTTCTCTAGGCATTTTTGGGGTGGCATTAGCAGCATCCTGCACATTTGCAAAGCATGAGAAAAAAATGCTTAAAGCACATCTGTCCATCGTAGAAAACATTTGGCTTCCTTTTAAAGAACAAAATTTGATTAAAACAATTACTGTTTCTTGCTTTTGGGCCAAGCTGTTGGACTGTTTTAGAAACACTGGTTTTCCGGTTTTTCTTTCAGTTCAAAAGAAGAGCAAAACTTTAAAACCATACGGCCATATTTGCTTGGAAGACATTAAGGGAGGGGGGTTGTTGTCGGGCAGAAAATGCTTTATTTAGGTTGCAGCTTTCATGCTGACATTTGTCATTGGATGCAGAAATAATTTCAAATTTCTCAATTTTCTGTGATTCTCAGATGCACAGGACCAGGAGCTACTGGCAAAGCACAACATCACCCACATCCTCTCAATCCATGACACAGCTGCACCTGTCCTGGAGGTGAGGCAGCTTCAAACTGCTACATGAGCCTTTGCGACCCCATGACCCGAACCTTCATCCAACTACAGAGTACTTAATGTCCTCTGAACTCAGACACCTACCCGTCAGTGTCCCAACTGATCAGTACTCATTGTGAAAGTGTGAAATCTCTGCGGAGCTGCTATGTCTCTTCAGAGTTAAATATCTCCCTACAGCTGTGTGTGAGTACTTTTGTGTGACAAAGGCATGTAGGGAATTTATTTCAAATAGTTTATAACTACATGATATATATCATCCTTTAGGTTTATCTATTTTATGTTTTCAACCTATTGAAGAATCACTTCCTGAAACATATTTTCATTACCTAAGATCATTAGTGAGATAAGAGTATTCAATGAAATCGTTATCAAAGGCAGCTGAAGTATACAGATGTTCATATTTTCAATTGTGTGACAGTCATAAGACATGGAATCCACCAGGTTTCAGAAACACAGCTTTTTCTGAGGCCTCAGTATTGTTAGAACATGAAATTTCAGTCCATGTGTGAAAATCTGTGTCAGCTGATGCAGCTGCTGTTTGTTGCTATATTTTCTTCACAAGAAGCTTTTAGTTCTGCACATTGAGGTCCAAAAACTTTTGAAAGAAGGAGTGGACAAAAAAAAAAAAACAGTTTTTACTGCAGCACTTAGATGTGCCGGTAAGCGGAGGAATGTTTTTATTATTATTATTATTATTTTTTTTTTTTATCATATTGGATTGAACATGAGGAACAAGGTGAACAAAAAAAAAAGGAAATGTGTTTGAAAACAATCGATTGGACTCATTTTTGAAAATCTGTCTGATATCCCCAGTGTCCGCTTTCACAACTTTCATCTTTTCCTTGCTGAAAGCGATCATGAAAAGTGCTCAGAGTTTTCTGTACACTTTCTCCCATCCATGCCAGAATGTTTCATTGAACATTGAAGAGAAACAGCAACTTGTATTACACAGTATCACTACCTAAACTGGTCAACCACCAAAACTTTTCAAAAGTTTTGGCCCACACATACAGTACTTCACACACTTTTGCTCATTTCTAATACAACACATAATCTGATAATTTTTTTCTGTAAAAAAACTGCATGACACAGCTTTTTTTTTTTTTTTTTTTTAAAGTCTGTAACTAAAGATGACTCAGGTCGAGTTTAGACAGAGTGGCCAGATGGGACAGTTTATTTGCATACTCAACAGTCAAACTGCTGACTGATTGATTTCTTGGAAGACGACGTGATGGTTCCTGAGAGAGGATGGTAAAATTTGCAACCACTAAGTCTCTGAGGTCAGATGTGACATTTACATTGAAAAGATGCGGTCGTGATTACCATATTGCAGAATAGAGTGAAGCAGTAATTTCTACTTGATCAAATCTGTTAAACTTTTCTTTACAAGAATGGAATTTAGTTATGAGCATGCATAGGAATACAGTTTCACTGTCAGGGTTTGATTTGATTAAATAATAGTGATGAACTTGTGCAAAGACATGAGGTCCTTTCCAGAGAGTCAGAATTTGTCTGTGGATATATTTTTACTAATTCTTACGAAAAGTGTCTGGAGCACTTCCAGAGTTTGCGCTGTCCCTGAGGACTCAGGGGTTTTTGCACGAGTGCAGTCATAGCACGATGAGGTGGTTTCTGTCCAGTTAATGTACCATCAGCTGCCAGGTGCAACGAAGAGTAAACACACACACTCACACGCACGCACAAAACTCACACCCTCACTCCGTTATGTCGCAATCTACATCGCTCACAGGGCAAGGACTGCAAGGTTTCGGGGCACGTATCACGAAAAACAGGAAGGGTGCAATAGCCACCGCATTTGCATCTAAATGACCTCGAAATACAAAGAGCGATTAATATACTTAATATTATTGTTTTTGCAAGTGTAAAGGAACTTCTGTTTACAAAATACTGCACCGAATTTTATTTAACATCTCTAATTTAAGCTGTTTCCTCTTCTGTGCAGGACATGACTTATCTCTGTATATCTGCTTCTGACCACTCAAAGCAAAACTTGTGAGTACTGAAAAAGATCCGATTTTGGTGCTGCAATTTGTTACATTTTTCTTTCAACTGAAATAGGAGCATTTGATCTGTAACTAACCATACCATAGATACATACCTCTCTATATTTAGATTGTTATGTTTAATGATAAGCTGCTTGATGTGATGCTTTCTCCAGGATTCAGTACTTCAGAGAGAGCATCATGTTTATCCATGAGAGCCGCCTGAAAGGAGAGGGCTGCCTCATACACTGGTGAGGACCAGTTCTTAGACCAGTTCTTAGACTCAATCTCTTGTATATTTTTGCAGCCCTTATAAAAAAAGAAGAACAAAAACTAAAAAAGGTTGGGAAAGATTTAGGACTAAGGTGGAGGTTCGCCTTCAAGAAGGTCGATAACCACACAGCCAGACCTGCAATGGAATGGTTTAAATAGGAGTCATTGATGTGTTAAAATGACATAGTCAAATTTCTGGACATACAAAGAATTTTTCAACAAACCGTCTCCATCCAATCTTACGGCGCTTAATCCATTTTTAACAACAATCGGCAACACATGTCTTGTCTTTAGATGTGGAAAGCTTGTGGTAACATATCCAAGAAAACAGAAATTCATGCCACACTTTTTAGATTTGCGTTTGTAAAAATTGTTTAAACCCACATATCCACAACTTTGTGTTTGTCACATAAAAATCTTGACAAAATACATTGATGTTTGTGGCTGTGATGAGACAGAAAAAAGATGATAAAGTGAAAAGAGAATGGAAACATGAAGTGATGACTTATTGGAGATTCATTATTATTTTTGTATCCTTGGTTTAATCTTATAAAACAACTTTGTGCAGTACCAATCTGAGGAAGAACCTAACAGGTAAAGTCATTAAATACAAATTATAGCAACTTTAGGATGATGCACCTGCAGGCCTTGTGTCAGGTCCGTGTTTCATATTTAATTTAATTTAATTTAATTTAATTTAATTTAATTAATTTATTTATTTTAATTTTTTTTTACAAAATGTACTTTCGGATTCTGTTTTTCTCATGTCCCACCAATTCAAATACATCTGAGGTAAAAAAGGAAGTTGAGGTATAAACGCTTTGGAAGACTTGTGGATAGCTTGGAGAATTTTGAATGATTGGAGGGGGGGAATCAGAGTTTACTGGTGACTGTATCAGAAAGAAGCAGAAAAAGTTTGTATTCCCCTGTCATAATAAGAATTTTCCTCAGAATGACTGAAAAATCTTCAGATTTTATTAGCCCACGTCTCATTTTCAGCCACACCAAAAAGAACCTGACTATCAGGCTTTTAGGTTAAAAACTTTCATAGAAAATGTCCTCACCTTTCATCTTGTCTCATATCAAACAGCCAACAGCAGACATTTAACCACAGCGTAAAGAGTGGGTTTCACTTCTTTTATACTCTAAAGCAGAGATTCTGCATATGAGAAGGATTACCAACTGTGAGGGTCTGTGCTTGTCAGCGTGGCAGGAGTGTCCCGCAGCGTAACCTTGGTGGTGGCTTACATCATGACAGTGACGGGACGAGGCTGGGTGGAGTCCCTGGCGGCGGTCCGGGCTGCCCGGCCGTGTGCGGGCCCCAACCTGGGCTTCCTGCGGCAGCTGGAGGAGTTCGAAAACATGGAGCTGGCAGAGGTTAGTCATTTGAATGAAAATATCTAAAATTAACCTTTGAGGGATCAAAAATTATCCATAGGGTTCCTATGCAGCCTGCAGTTTCAGTAGTTTTTAAGTCATAATAAATGTGGAAAAGAATAAGGCGAAATAAATTTGATGAGTTGATGCCCCATCCAATTATCCACTGTTCCTCCCTCCCTCTTTCTCTTGCTCCATTCTTTCCTTCTTACATTCTCCCCTCCCTCCCTTACTTCCTTCTTTCCGACCTTCCCATCCCTGTATCCTTACTTTAGTCCTTCCCCCGTGTCCTTTGTTTTTTGCAAGTTACATATTTGAAGCCTACCCACAGCAAAAATTTCTTACATGAAATTTTTTATTGAGAAATGTTTAAGAGCTTTTTATTCAGGAAAAGTTTTAAAAAATGCAGCAAATTTTACTTTTTTCATTTGTTGTTTTTTTTAACAGTTATTTAACAAACAAAAGATAAAAGTTAATGGCTTACAGTATTTTCATGAACCAGCCTAACTGTTGGCAGCACAATAGAAAAGTCAAAAATGAAAAGTAAAGCTAACTCTGGTCTGAACATTTTTATGATTGGCAGATTAACTAGTGAAAGGTGAGGACAGGGTAATAAAGTAATCTTTACAAACACATTAGACTTAATTGGATTGTTTTCCTTCGTAAAATGATTATAAAACTTAGAAAAAAACAAGAATTAGGTGTTTGAGTGGATTTTCTCAAATACTTACAGACTCCAATACACTCAGAGTTCACTATATTATGAACACCTGTTGAAGATCAATGTATTTAGATATGAAGAGGGGGTGAAAATGACTTTCAAAAGTTCAAACAAAGTGTAGAATGTGGAGGAAAAGGAGATTGGAGTGTGTTTAAACACAGCGTGGATGTTGCTTCCAGACAGAAACGGACCTACGGAGATTTTCCACACACAATCCTCCACTTAAAGAATGGTATAAAACTTTTGCATTGTACTATACAAAGCAAAAGTTAGGCATATAATATTTTCTGAAATATCAGTGTTTTTATTTATTTATTTTTTCTAAATATAACACTGTTCAATGACGACCCTAAAATTATTTGCTTTCTGAGCGTGTTTGTTAAGCGAGGAGCCAAACCTTTGTGTTTCTATCTATCCACATCTCAAAATTGGTTGTGATGTAATGAAGAGGGGCTGGGAAGCAGAGAATGACAGACTGAATATTTGTATTTAGGGTTAATCAGCTGTTTTACTGCGGCTAAAACTACTTAATTCAGTCGGCTGTAAAACCACGTTATACAGTTTTATAACTGAATGATAATGTGTCTTGATCTGATGCTTTTTCCAAGACCTACAAGAAAGATCTTCAGAACGTCACAACAACGATAAAGCTCTTTCTCCCCTCTTTTCAGTATCGAGCCTGGTGGACGGAGCGGTACGGGAAGAGCTCCTTTAATGACGATGAGGAAATTCAGAATCTTATCAATAAAAAGTCTAGCAACAGTGTCGGCAGCAGCAGCTCTGTCAACCTCCCCCCAGCTCTGGGACCAAGTCACACATGAAAAAATATATTCTGCTCTCGTCACCCCGGGCCTACAAATCTGAGGACTGTTGGAATCGCATCAGCAGGAACGTTCATCCAGGAGTTGTTTGGTATCGATGATTGGTTGAATCTCGTGTTTGCAGATTGGCCGGGGGGATTTCATACCTCTGTTGTCATGTCATGTCTTGGCCTCTAACTGTCAAAACAACATGCAAGGGCAGCCAAGCGGGACCCCAAGGAAGTATGTACACAAAGTCCTGAGTGTGAGCACACAGTTAGCAGCGGACACTCCCCCCCTGTGAGTTATGTTATGCTGTGTCTTGAACTTGAAATATGAGTATTAGTTTCTATGCAGAGAGTGGAAACTAATGATCAGTTTCCCAGTAAACATACCACAACATGTGTTTCTTTTTTTATTACTTACACTATTATTGATATTATTTGAATTATTTGAATTCATTTGTGTTGCCTTATGTCCAGCTGACAGTAGCCTCTGCATAAAAAAAGGCAAACAATTATATATTGTGGAAGTACATTTTTATTAATGTCAAATTTCACCCACCCACCGAGGGAGTTATGAGTTCATTTCAAACAGATTCATTTATTTTTAACTATTCTGACTTTCACAAATTTAACTGTTGTCTTTGACACACTGGTATCTGAAATGTATCCAAACAGTGTTTTTTTTTGTTGTTTGTTTTTTTAGAATTTATGCCCTAAACCTTTTCATGTTTTAATTTTAATGTTTTCATTGGGACTTTATGTGATGGATGTACACACGGTAATGCATAATTATGAAGTTGAAGGAAAAATGAGGCACGGTTCTTAATTACTGATGTATTTTTTAGAAATAAGAATTGCATGAATATTAACCATCCCTCCTGATTCAAGACTTTGTAGAGCCACATGTTGCTGATCTTTTATGTCTCAACGATTTTGCACATTAAGAAACTGAGACTATTGCCAGTAGTTCTTTAGAAATCGGCTGTCAGATTCTCATCTGAACATCACATTTTTAAGTCATTTTGAATTTGTTATTTTTGTCTAGGCTTTGACTAGCCCGTCTTAGCAATTCATTCATCTTTAATGTAAAACATTCCATTGTAGCCGTGACTGTCTGCGTAGGGCCGTGTCTCCCGTCTCAAGTGTTTTGCAACAGACTTTCTTTCAGAATAATCTTGTATTTAGCTCTTTCCATCTTACCATCAACTCCAGCCATTGTTTCCATCCCTTGCTCAGCCTGTCCATTAGATGTTCAAAGCCTGGGATATTGCTTTACAATCTTACTCTGCATTAAACTCTCCATAAAATTATTCCCGACCTGTCTGCTGTATTTCTTGATCTTCATGATGTTTGTTCTTAATATATTCTCCAACAATCCTTCACAGAACAGATGTTTATATACTGAGATTAAATTGTGAAGAAATGCACCACTCCTGGTCAAAAACAACCAATCAGAACCAGGAGGAGTGTTGTGGCGCTGTCAATCAACCTTGTATACACACTGCTTAATGTGCAAATGGTGGAGAAACAACTCACAATTCCAGGAAAGCCGTTTTTCTGCTGTCATCGGCTAACTAGCCTTAGCATTCACAACAGGCTGTACTGATGGGGGGAAGCTGTAGTGTTGCAGAGACCAAGTGGGAGTCTGTGAGCAGTGTACACAAGCCTGATTGACAGTGCTAAGATCCTCCTTCTGGCTGTGATTGGTTGTTTCTGATTGAGCTGTGTAAATCTGTAATTAGCACTTGGAGAAGACAGGGGAAATCGATTTTTTTCACACATTATCTGTCTGGTGACAGTTTTAAGTAAAAAATATACCTTTTTAAAAAAATAAAACTTACAAATCCAAGGTCTAATGTGACTTTTTGTTCTCTAAGCTTAATGATAAAATTCCCCACAGCTGTTTGATCCCTGACTGGACCAATACATTTCCTGGTTCAATCAGAACTGGTATTTAAACAATGCCCTTTAGCTTGCTGTTCACATTTTGACAGGATGAGACCAAGACAACACCAAGCAACTGATCAACCTGACCTTACCTTCAAGCATGATGTTTTCAGACAAAAGTGTTTCAGAGTATCATCAGCAGGTTGCAGCTCATGATGATCATTTTGTTGTGAACAGAAGAAGAAGAGGAAGGGTGGGATTAATGACTGACGCACACAATAAGTCAACTGGTGAAACGCTTGAGACGTTCTTCTGTAACAGATGATGAAGAGCCATGACTTGTCATTGAAACATTGGCAGTTTTTTTGGTGTGGCATAAATAAGCACTATTTATGCTTTTGTTTCAATGAATTGTTTGAGATGAGAAAACCACTATTGCATGTTTGTACTTAAATGCCCTGCTGGCCTAAAAATATTCGTGTCCTGCCAACTTTTCACGTTTTCCATAAATTTTACTCAAAAGGCAAATGTCCCTTACTTTTTGTCAATAGTGTATTTTATAAAGAAGTAAAAATCATGAAATATTGCTAATTTAACATGAGAACATTTTGTTTTTGTAAGTCTTGTGTTTTATTTTAAATCTCCATCTCTGAATTAGCTCAGCAGGTGAATGTGACTAATTCAATATTTGTTGGATGTTGAAAGAAATTTAAAAATTAAAATAACACATTTGTTCGATAAGGACAGTAATTAGACAATTGCGTTATATTTTCTTTTTTAAAATGTCATGAATCAGTAGACTGAATTTGAATGTTTATTAAAACTCATTTTTGTGCCAAATGCCATGTACCTCTGCTTCCTTATTTAAGGGCTCAATGATGGCTATATGATGTCTCTGCGGGAGCTTTTATTTTCAGGAATCGGCTGTATTCCTGAAAATATCATTTATAAAGGAGTTGAGATGCTGCAGATTGAAACTAGAGAAGCTTTAAATTCTCAAAGAACCCCCACACACACACACACACACCCACACACACACACACACACACACACACACACACACACACACACACACACGCACACACACACAGTCTGTTTTTGTTCTTTAAAACTAGCTTATTCAAATACATATACATTTAGCTCTGATTTACTCAAATGCAAATTTTTCCAAAAGGCCCACCTGTAAAATGGTGGCCACTTGAATGCATTTTGTAGAAGAAAAAGCAAGACAATAAGTATAAAATGAAGCAAAATTTCTATAACAGTTTTCGTATAAAAACTACAAATAGAAAATGAGATAGAAAAGGTGAAAATTTTAATATAATACGTAAAAGACATAAAAGAAAACGAGAATTTATTATTTGATATCTCTTAGACTAGATTGGGGTGATTATTATTATATTAATATTTTCTTTCAGTTTACCTTTCCCAAGTTTCACAAGCACTTTCTTCATTCTCGAATAGGCTACAGTTATGTTTTTCCATTAACCTTTTTTTATTCTCTTGCACCAGAGCGGGCGAATTCCTATAACTACTTAATAATCTCACCTAATCTAATTATATCCTCTGTTCTTATTTAATCTTCCAGAAGGAACAAACTACATTTCTTTCTTTCTGCGCATCATTTCTCCTGCAGGACCACTCTGCAGCTACCTTTTTTTTTTTTTTCGTAAGGCTTTATCATTTCAAAGAATTGTTTTCGTCTCCGTCCTCCGACTTTCCACCCGTGCGGGTGTGTGACACTTCTGGCTGACGCCGGCAGGGTTTCCCCTGGCGTCTTACTGGAGATCGGCCGCTGTGAGCGCGCTGATAAGCTTCGCAGGAGGGGAGCTCAGCTCAGCGTGGCGGCGGCAGGAGGCGCAGCCGCGGCAGGTGCGTCCTCCTCTTCCTCCTCCTCCTCCTCGTTCAGCATCCTCCTCTTGACTCCGCCCTCCTTGCTGCTCGCTTCACGCTGCGAGGATTTAAGCGGGCCCGCCGGAATGGTGAGGGCTTTCTGAGACTGACAGATTTCAAAACTTGACGGGTTTCGGGTTTCGCAGGTAAGACATGCTTCGATTCGCAACCCGGGCCGCGTAAAGCAAGAGCACAACTGTAGTCTGCGTGGGAGTCCACGTTTAGCGATCTTCTCACTTTTACAACTCTTGATTGTGCGCTGCTTTCACAGCCTACACATTATATCACATTAGGGTAGAGGACCTACAAGCGGAGTTTTGTTTTTGTGTTTTGCTCAGAGATGAACTCTGAAGTGGATTACGGAGGCTCCGGGAGCAGTGGCAACGGGAAGCTGCGCCAGTGGCTCATCGAGCAGGTGGACTGCGGGAAGTATCCCGGCCTGGTGTGGGAGAACGACGAGAAGACCATCTTTAGGATACCATGGAAACACGCCGGGAAGCAGGACTACAACCGGGATGAGGATGCCGCGCTTTTCAAGGTAAGAGACAGCGGGCATGGATGGGAATACAACTGGCAACTTATCTAAATATTTAGGCTACTGACTAAATATTTTAAAGTTATTGTTCGTTCATTTAGAATTAAGTTCTCTTTTAGTCACCTGTTTAAATATTAATGCACGGTTGATCTGCGGAGTATTTATGTATTATTTCATGTGGACTTAAACATGCAAGCAGCAAACTATAAAAATGATCCAAGTTCAATTCAGTTCATGTGATTTTAATTCACTACAAATATGCGTTATAATTTCAAACAAGTCTAATTCATCCATCGAAATATAAAATCAATCAAATTCAGTATAAGTCATCACTGCAATTTTAACAGCAGATAACATTTACAATACTATTCAAAATTTAATGTAAATGTAAGAAAAAATACAATATTTTACGAAAAAGATAAAAGTTTTCGAGTCTAATTGCGCACTCATCCTGCATTCCTGCGTTGCAACCTTGTAAGATGTGACCAAATGCTTATATATTGCGTTTTTGCAATTTTTTTTTTCCCCCTGCGAATTGTCTGCAGGCATGGGCGCTGTTCAAGGGCAAGTTTCGGGAGGGGATCGACAAGCCGGACCCTCCGACCTGGAAGACGCGCCTGCGCTGCGCCCTCAACAAGAGCAACGACTTCGAGGAGCTGGTGGAGAGAAGCCAGCTGGACATCTCTGACCCTTACAAAGTGTACCGAATCATCCCGGAGGGGGCAAAGAAAAGTCAGTGACTCGAACGCCACATGTACATCGAACAGCTGCATGAGTTTAACTGGGAAAGGGTGAAGTTAAATCTTTTCCGTGTTGCACGCAGGGCCCAGACCGGAGGACAGTCCCCTGAGCCCAGTCAGCTATCAGATGCACCATCCATACCCTCCTGCACCTACTCAGGTAATTTGCATATGCATACAAAATGAGCGGGGCGGGGCCTCAGAGAGACAGCAGACAGGCTGCTGAATGAACCATGGAATGTTGTTCGTGCATGAATGAACTGAGAAACAACAGCTTCATGACGTGTTGAATGATGCCGAACAAACATTTGTAAAGGGAATGTACTTTAAATAACGGTGAGAAGAAAAAAAAAATATGCATAAGCCTAAGCAACATTTGAACACTTGGTCCTTTGAAAAACATGTTCGAAATGGATCGTTGAACCCAAAACATTTTAGTAATGTAACCTTGTTTCAAAGCTTTTTAAAGCCAGGCTTGATAAACAAAGCTGGACGTATGTGTTCGTAGATGCCACAGTACATGCCGAGCTCTGAATGCAGTTGGAGGGATTACTGCTCGGAGCAGCCGTCCCTGCCCGACCTGCCCTTTACTCAGTGCCCCTGTCCGCCCCGCAGCCTGCCATGGCAGACCCCATCCATGGAGAACGGTACGTCATTTCTATCTATAACAGCTGCATGAGACCTATCCGTTTTACATCCACTTTTTGGCATGCCAAGCTTGACTCCGTTCCTCTTTCTGCGCAGGATACCAGCTCAGAGCTTCCATCTACTCCTACGGCCCCACAGACAGTCAGCCCTCGCCCTTCCCGCTGGACGCCAGCATCAGATCAGCAGAGGCGCTCTCAGGTGCACATGATACACTTTCACTTCACCTTTTTCCCCTTCTCACGCCATGAAATCATAGGGTCATTGTAAAACAGGAAGCTGTGAGGCAAAATGCTTCGTACAGATTAAAATATGCCAAAAGAAGTTTTTTTTCCCCCAGCCATATTAAAGATTTATATGCGCAGAAATCCTGTCACCTGCCTTTTTTTGTGCGCCCAAAATAAAAACAGACAATTATGTCATCAATCAAAGGAAAGCTTTTCGGAGATGTAACCAAAAACATGACATTTCAGCAAGAAGTGAGCAATCTTTTCAGCCCCAGCGTAGTAAGTGGGGAAAAAAAGTTTCTTTATCAATTAAGTAAACATGATCTTACTATACACCCTATAACAAAATATGATCCCGATAATCAGTTGCCAGAGATGCACCTACATAAATTTGATTATATTTAAAGGTATAACGGTTAAATTCTCAAACACATCAGGTCAAACTATAATAAATTGAAAGGAAGGGCTTAATGCCATTTTGCAGGGCATTAGTGTGAGAACAGGTCTAAAGTATGACACAAATCTTGCAGCACAGATCCTGTTTCCTAAAAAGCAGAGTTTTTGTCAATTCCAGGTGACCTTCTACCTAGATAAATGCCGTTGCTGATTGTTTTCAGCAAATATTTCAAACTATTTTGATCCAACTACAGTTTTGAATCTGACTGTACAGGTGATGGAAGCGCAAACAGGTTGGAAAAACAGGCCAGGTTTATTTGACCCTCTTGTCGGTTTTCTTTCCTCGAACAGACTTCCGCCTCCATGTGTCGGTGTACGTACGGGACACTCTGGTGAGGGAGTTGACCACCTCCAGTCCGGAGGGCTGCCACATCACGCCGAGCCCACCAGAGAAGCCCTACCTCTCGGGTGGTCCCGACGTGGTGCCGCTGCCTGTGGACACCCAAAGGAGGGTGGACGAGTGCCCGCCGAGTCCGCCGACCGGCCTGGAGAGCGGCGTCCTGCTGTGGATGGGCGCTGACGGACTCTACGCCCGCAGGATGTGCCAGAGCAGAGTGTACTGGCAGGGCGGCCCTTCAATGTACGGAAACAAGCCCAACAAGCTGGAGAGAGACATTGTCTGTAAACTTCTACATACACAGGACTACCTTACAGGTGAGACTTCAGAATGCGTGATCAAACTCGATTACAAATGCACTATTTTTTTATTTTTAAATGTTACATTTTTGCATCATTTTAGTTATTTTTTGTTGTTGTTGCCCACACAGGGTTTAAAAAAAGCTTCATTGAAATTCACACCGTTTATTATTTAAATTGAACAAAAGAGGCTTTATTACCGAAACTAATGTGGCTTTTATTTAGAAAAAGCCACATTAGCCATGTTAAAGGGACAGTTTTGATTGTGAAATCTCATGAGTACCAAACTTGCAGCTCATTTACTGGAAAGGCCCCCTGGTAGCATCTAAGAAGAATTGTGGTGACCTTCTTCAAGTAGTTTTTCATGATAAGCTGTCAGTCACATGACTTTTTACAGAGCCACATCTTCCCCACCCACATGCACCGACAGCCCCAGCTGTGACTGACAACTAATTGTATTTGCATGCTTAGTGTGACCAGGACTTTCCATTCACTTTACCCTAAAATGTCATACCACTTCAAGAGAAATTCTGCTGAAATCATTTTGAGTCCTCAGACTTACTCCAGATAACAGAGCTATTAATAATAATGTAAACCTGTGTTGTTTCCCTTTCCCCATCACCCAGAGATCCAGAGTTACGGGCTCCACGGTCGGCCACTAAGTCGCTTCCAGGTCCTGCTGAGCTTTGGAGACGAATGTCTAGATCCTCAGAGGCAAAGGCGAACCCTCACAGTCCAGGTGACTTTTAGACTCCGTGTTTAAGAAATCTTACAATGGCTCTTTGTGTAAATATATGTCAGAAGACGCTCTGATCGAAATGAAATCATAGTTTGATTTTCAGCGTTACGTTTTGAAAGGTTTAAAAAAGAAAGAAAAAAAAAAGTAATGCTGAAACTTTTAAGTTTGTTTTCAAAACTCAAAAATAGGACTTGAAAGTCTGCAGGAACTTCTCCATTGTCAAGATGCACGCTTTGTTTCAAAACTAAATCTAGATTTAGAAAACGTTGCTAAGAATCAGCATCAGTCTGGTTTCAGGCTCTAGGATTACTTCTCACGTCTTTGATTTCTACAGCAGCATAAGGTTTCGGAGGTCTCAAAATGACAAGGAAGGCTATTTTTAGCATGGCTAGCCGTTCTTAATCTATTAATCAACTTTTTTGGTAATTCGGTCATTTGTAACATTTCTTGCTAGCAATCGCCTTTTCTATCTGCATGTTCAACAGCAACGCAGTCAAGATAAATATTAGTCAGAGAAATAAGAAAAATAATAGGATTTTTTAAAAAAACTTGCTTTGAAAATTATTTAAATAATTGAGTTTTTCTCACCATATATTCAGCTTTTATGTGAGCAACTGATGGAAAGATAGACATGCAGAAATGTCTATGAAATGTTACAGGTGCTCAGGGAACCAGGTTGTATCTGTGATCTTTGTATATAGGAATGAGACTGTGTGTGTTTTCAGAAGAAAGAAAGAAATTGAATTAGCAAGTCTGTGGTAAATGGCAACAAAGTGCAACTTCCTTGAGCCTTTCTAGCCTTAGAGCTTTGACAAATTAGCAAACTCATCTCAGACTTTTAGCAGTTTAAAAGGGTACATTAACGCAATGCTAGTCAAATAAACAAAGAATAAGAACTCAAAGTGTAAAATGGAGCCATATTGAAGTGTTTTCCTCCCCTCTGTGTGTTTCAGGTGGAGCCGCTATTCGCCAGGCAGTTCCTGTTCTATGCCCAGCAGACTGGTGGCCACTACTACCGCGGCTACGAGCATCCCACAGTTACGGAGCATATAAACGCCACCGAGGACTATCCGAGAGCGATCACGCATCACCACAGCAGCAGCCTGCAGGAGTGAACCGTGAGCGGTTTGAGTGACTGTGAAAAACTTCGTGAAGCAACAGAAGCATTTAAAAAAAAATAAAAATAATACTTGGCCGTGAAATCTCAGGGACAAACATGGACAACTGTGTACATAAACTGAATATTTAGTTAGCCTCTGTTTACTTAGTTTTCGATTCTGTGTATTAGCGTGTGACTGAATACGTGTTGGTGTGATAAAACCAAAAATTGCGGCGCCGTTTTATTTTAACCACACATTATTTGTTTTAGGAAATTGAAACTGACAGCGGAGGTGATTGTACTAATGAACAAAAAAGACTTTTGTGCCTTAAATGAATAGCACAAAGCATAAATTTTGTTTTGTAAGGTCATAAATCTATCCTGAGATCCACGACGTGACTAGCACTCGACTAGCTTAGCGTAAAATTGGAAGCAAGAAAGAAGGTCTGGCCTGCTTAGATCTCCAGCAAAATCCACCAAAGAGCTACCAAATGGTTGATTTTTTAGTTAGAACAAAAAAAAAAAAGTATTGCTTTCTTGTTGGGCCAAAATTTCATTTTCTGTTAGTTTGCAACTGCATCTAACTCACATTTTGCAATTACAGTGTGAAACTGAGTATTATCGTCAACAAGATTTTAAATGTGTACCTTTAAGCCTTAAACAAGTTGGAAGGTTTTTTTTTTAACTGATTACAAAAGGTCAGTTTTGCAAATTTTTATGAGTAAGCTTACTGGCTCTACTTTTGTATTTTATTTACATGAGAAAAAACATACATTCTGTCTGTACAACTAAATATGAGCTGGGGTAAGAAGCTGCAAGATTTTTTTATTTTATTTAACAAACCTCTTGTAAATAGGAATTTTTGCTACATATATATATATTTTTTTTTGCTAGTTGACACTATTACTACTGTTTGTATAAGAAACTCAGGGAGCTGAATGTAGATAAGCTTCTTAACTTTTACTTTGTATCAAATGTTTCGCATCTGAACAAAGCTTGTTTTAATCTGAATGTCTTTTGTCTTCAAGAATAATTTGTGTTTGTATATATATATATATATATATATAAAAAAAAGGAACAATAATAAAAAACAACAAGACACTGTGAGAAAGGCCATGCTCTCTTCATCATTGTGTGAGTTCGGCGAATAACGTCAGTACTATCTGTGCGTGGTTTGCACAGGAAGTGTGGTTCACATGCAGGATGATGCTGGTTAATCAAACTCCGGGTTATCGCAAACAGTACGATGACATCAAGAAGGGCGGAGAGAGAGAGGAAGAGGTTGGCCGCGCTTTCCGCGTAGAGCAGTGGAGAGAAAGCCTTCCTGACTTCTGCTAGCAGAGGTGTTTCCACTTTTATGGAAAACAATCGAAAAGAAACCACAAAAACATTTCTGTCAGCCGCAAAATAATTCAGAAGATGAGCAGGGAAGAAGTCGTCATCAGTTGAGGAGGTTAGGTTCCAAAAACAAGTCAGAGCATGTTACTTTGGAAACCAGTGGTTGTACTGAAAAGCACGAGGAGGAAAACTGCTTAAATTATTTTCACCAAAATTTTACAACCTACCAAGAAAAAAGTCTCAAACTTTTTTCCTCGGTAGGTTATAAAACGTGCATACACTTTATGTGCACAAAATGTTCACTTGCACATAAATATTTTGTGGACACGTGCAAAATCAAAACAAAACAACGTTAAAACTTCTATTTCCACTGTCTTAATCAAATTGTTAGTCGATTTAGTAAACCAAGTTTTTTTTTTTTGCATAGGCTACCTTGTTGCATTCATATAAAACTATTTTTCTGCGTCAACCACATCGGCGCTGCTTCCACCTGCATCCTCTCTCTCATAACTTGTGACAATCCTCTGCTCTGATCCCAAATGAACTACAAGAAAGTGAAAAGAAATCAATACCGAAGTGACACAAAACTCACCATTTTGTTGGGATATTTGCATAAGAGACAACTAAGGCCCTGTTTACATGACAACGTCAGGACAGTAGACCGGAAACGTTCTGTGGCGTTTTCAATAGAGCATTTGCCCAACAAAAACACAAAAGTTTGAACGGGGCCAAAAACACAATGCAAAGTAGGTCTGTGTAAATGTAAAACCAAAAATATTTGTAAACACTGATGTCAAGTCATGTCACCTTGCGCACTCAAGCCCGATTTCTCCTCTGCACAGCACAACAGCGATGGCGGACCTCTGTGCTCTGCTGCACCTCTCGAGATCAAGAGGCATAGATTACATGTGCCAGATCATATGTGCACTTCTGAAAGACATGACTCTAGGTCAGAAAGTTCACAAAGGTTACCTGCCTCCTACAGGCTTGGAAAGTGCACTACCTAGTCTCCAGTGCTGTTGGGAGTTTTCATCTGCAGGTGGCAGGGGCGCCTGCAGGACATTATCCGAGGGTACGCACAATTCTATCACTGCACCTGACCCACAAGAGCACAACCGCATCTCTAACATGCATCGTGTGCATGTTGCACAAAACCAGCACAAGACAAGACCACACAAATACTGGCCACATGTGCGTAATACACATGGCACACAAGAACAGCAGATCTAATACATAAATAAGACAGACAAAGTCTAACCGTTCGATCCACGGGAGGTGGAGGATGGCGATTCCCAGGTTCAGGTGGAGTGTCTGAGACTTCCAGAGGAGGAGGAGGAGGAGATGAAGAAACAATGTTTACCTAACTTCAACTCTTTTGGCAAAGTTTCAACTAGATTTAACGGTTTAACTCTCCCGCACAGTAGATGTCATGTTTGGCCAACCAAGAGTGACCCGTCAGCTCTTCAGTTTGCAAAACCACACACAAAAAAGCTGTTAAACAGGAGATGATGCCAGAATCACGCATGGTAAAAAGTCCAGGCGGGGTTCACTGGACCCCTCTAAAAACTACAGGAGGGTCAAAACTCTGCTTATTCATTTTTAGCTGGCTTCACTACATAGTCACATTTAGCTTAGAGCACAAAGACGCCAAGTAAACAAAAGTCAGCTCACCAATAACACTGAGGTTTAGGATGTAAATGTGCCCCCCCCGCTCCATAGATTCTCACAGATGTGGGCTGCGTACAAGATGTTTTGACATAAAAGACATTTTCTTTCTCTCTTGCTTATGTTAAAGAGTTTTAGACATTAAAAAAAGAAAATCAAATACATTTTTTGTTTTTACTTAAAGGAAAATCTCAATAAAGCAGTACAGCTGCAGGCGTTACTGTGCATGTGGAGTATTTCCCATCCACAGTTCTGCAAACAGTAAAATTTTTTCGGATATGTAACAGAAAACATTTCAGGAAATGTATAAACAGTAAAAGTTAGCTTGATTTCAACACAAGAATTGGTCCCTGATTCTTCAAAGTAGGATTGCTCTTGCAGCCGTAGCTAAGATAATGACTGCTCATAAGTATTCCACAGAACCTCACTCAAAAAATGGCAAGACTAGTCACCTTGCTAACCAATTAGCTTCACTCAAACAGAAAATTGTTGTCTTTCTGCTAACGACTGTGTTTTAGCACATATTTAAACTTTGCTCTCTTCTCATCAGCAATGGGAACTGTTTTCTTACGTACATTAAAAAACACATCTGCTCCAGAAAAACAGGTAACAAATATGCTCCACAACCAAATTGAGCCAAAACAAATCCTCTTTGATGCAACAAATTTCTCCATCTGCTCATTT
The DNA here is from genome assembly GCF_904066995.2 of Poecilia reticulata. Taxonomy (NCBI): domain Eukaryota; kingdom Metazoa; phylum Chordata; class Actinopteri; order Cyprinodontiformes; family Poeciliidae; genus Poecilia; species Poecilia reticulata. The sequence continues at coordinate 11,024,554 of NC_088833.1, read as the reverse complement.
AACCCACTCACTATGAAGAAAACATCACGTCAGAGTAAGTTTTTCTTTCATCTGGTGTTGTGATCTTTTCTCCTGAATGGAACAGAAAATTAAAAAAAAATTGTAAATAGAAAAACTCCCCTTTTTCACCTTTGTTACTGTAAACAGAGCCGGGTGAGGAGCGGATAAGGCTTTAGGCTTTGAACCTATTTTGTGAATGAATCCGTGGGAGGAAAGAGAGCTAAGTTTAGAACATAGAACACAGGCGATCAAAACAACTCTTGTCTGCACTGCATGGCCTTCCCCTAGATGAAGATGGGAAACCAAGTCAGAGAAAAAAAAAAAAAAAAAAAGTTTGGGGTGTGTGAATGCAGACGATAACATAAATCTGAAAACAAATGACTGAGAAGAGCAATTTGTGGTTTGTACATTCAGAAGTTGAAATTTAATGGGTCAACCTCTGCAGCGCATCTACTCTGCCCTCAAACAACCCCTTTCATCCAATCAAACTGCCTCATGTGAGCTGTAGGCGTGTTCTTCTCTCCTGTACACCACTTCAGCAAAAGAGATGCTCGCCTCGTGAGTACCTACACCCACAATCATCTTTATTTGGGATTATATAACTGTTTGCTCCCCCTGAGCAACGGCCCACACCTTCCCCACCCTGCATACGCCCTGAACCCACCCTGCCTCCCTCAGAACAAGACGCTGACAATGACAAACGGCAGCATGTGCAAGGTGATGAGCTGGAGCTTCAGAAATGAATAATGAAAGATGATCGTTTGAACAGATTTGCACACAAACCAACTGTCTGCAACCATGCATTCACTGCTGGCTGTTCAACCGAATGTGACATTTAGACATGGAGTTAAATTTAAAGTCTAACTGGAAATGCGTTTAGTCATCACGATTTAGTGAACACGACTTGCAGAGGCTTTAGCCGAGCAGTGTAATGGGAGAGAAATTGAGTTTGAAAGAAAAAAAAAAACATGGTTATCATCATCAGACAAACTAGTTTGAGTATTTAAGAAACTGTTGATCTGCTAGGATTTTCCCCACACAACCATTTCTCAGGTTTACAGAGAATAAACAGGCTGGAGACAATATAAAGACAGCAGTAGCTCAAATGACCAATCAATTTAACAAAGGTATACTGTAAACACTTTCTAAAACACTATATGAATTACAATAGCAGAAGACCACAGACTAACCAAGAAATGGAAACATTCTACAGTTACCTAAAGCTCACCAAAATGGGACAAAAAAAAGACTGAAAACATGTCTCCTAATTCAAGGAGTCTTAATTTCAGCTGTTACATTCATAATAAAGCATCAGTCCATCCAGCCTTGTAGTAACAATTATGAATGATGGTGCCGGTATGATGGTATGTTTCTTTTTTTTGGTTTTACTTTACATTCTTTGGGCCCGTTACTGTGACACCCGAGTATTGTTGGTGACCATGTCCATTCCTTCCTCACCACACCTACCTTCTGAGGGCTACTTCACCATGGTAATACATCATGTCACAGAGCTCAGCTTACCTCAAACTGAAAAGATGGCAAAAAGTTTTCCAAATAATAATAAAACATTTTTGACATCTTGATTGCTTCAACATTGCTAGCATGACAAAGAGATGCTACTGAAGAGCTTTTCTATCAGCACAGTGGAGACGGTACAGTCATGATCTGGAGGTTCTCTTCTCCAGATCTGTCTTCGTCCAGATACCCAGACCTCTCAGGTCTTCTGGTTCAAATCTGCTCTGAATACCAAGAATCTGAACCCAACACGGAAAAGCAGCATTCAGTTTTTATGCTCCACTAATCTGGAAGCCAGATTCCAGAATGAATATTGAAACCCTGAGTTTTTTTAAAGAAAGACTAAAACCCTATTTGTTTGGAGTTTCTTTCCATTAATATTAAGTCAAAAATTAACCTTAGTCTGTATTCCAACTTTCTTTCCTTTATGTTACTGCAATATGTTCTTTTGTTTTCATCATACAAAGCACTTTGAGTTATCTTGTTATTGAAATGTGGTTTCCAAACAAACTTGCATTGACTTGAGGTGTTTGTGCGTTGATGACTGCGGATAAGGACGTTTTGTCAGGACAATACTGTCCTTCTGATTCTCCATCCTGGATGTCCTGCTGATCACCACTGGAAACTTTTGGGGATCAAAACCAGTTGTAGACCGTAGATGTCCTTTGTGAAGCCACCTCGACAGTCGCATCAACCAAACAAATGTAATCATCAACAGAGTACATTTTTAAAACTTACTTGCTTTTGGTTTTAAACTAACAGCTGATGAACAGCTTGTTTTAGTTCAAAGGCAGTTTTTAATCATTTGCTTCCTCCATTTGGTTCTAGAACAGTTTTTTAAAAACATCTAAAAGTGCAAATTAAAATGCTATTTATGCTCATGGTAGATATGTGTAAACTTCCAGCTGCACAATATGAAAGACTCATGTTGGAGAAAGTTTAAAGGCAAAGTGATAAAGATGTCACATCTTAGCAACTCGTCCTTCAACAGATATTTTTATCTGACAAACCGTTCAACTTCAGACTATTATGGAGTGTAGATTTCTTTTATTAACACACATTGTAAACTACAGCAACTTTTCATCCTTTAAATAAATCCTGATTTGGACTAGTTCAGTCTGAGAGGAGACTCTGCATCCAGCCAATGATCCAGTGTTTTCTCAAACACTCAAGATCCCCACATGAACTCATTTATGGTCAGGCATGATTAGCATAACCAACACAGATGGGACTGTCCTGCACAGTAACAATGAAATCCACTCATTTAGTGTCTTCAAGATTAGATTTACAGACATTTGTGTTTATCATAGTAAAGCAGAAATTGAAAGTGATACAGAGGAAAAGAAAACAGTTATGAGTAAATGATAAAGCTATAAGAGAGCAGATAATAGCTGCAGTTTTAGATGACTGCATACAGGTTATTACGAGATGATGCAGGGCAGTGGAGAAGAAGGTGGACTGAGATTATCTCTTGATGGGCTGGATGTTGGAAGGCTGGAAGCAGGTGAGCTGGAGCTGCATGCTGCTCTTAAACTTGTTCAGCAGCTCCTCTAGTAACCTGGAGACCAAAACAAACACAAAATGTATGAAATTGGTCTGTAAAACTGTTACGCATTTACAGAAACGGTGTCAGAATTAAACTCACTTCTTATCAGCCCCGCTGTGCAACTGAGGCAGCGAGTCCAACGCCTGCTTGAAGCTGGTGCTGAAAACAAAAAAAAACAACAAAAAAAAAACATACATTTTATAAAAACAGTTAAGTTTACTTAAACTTTATTAACAGAGAACACAGTTCAGGGCGAGTCTATGCATGTATCCTGACATGCACACTGACCTACTTACATGAACACACAAGACACACCACACAGCAGGCACACAACAGAACCAGATTACTTTCACTTCCTTTCCAGAACCCACCAACTAACATAAATAGGGATTGTAGGTGAGGGATGTGCGACTGTTAGGATTTATGCCTGTGACATGCACGGCTATAAATCACTGGCTATACATGTTTGACGGCTGTACTCACTTGCTATCAGGGTTTAGGTATGCGGCCACTGCGTCTCTCAGGGCGCTGAGCTCGAGTCGGGCCTGGATGTGAAGCAGGGAGGGGTGAAGGATGGTGGTGAGAGGTTAGGTTTGAAAAAAAAAACAAAAACAAAAAAAAGAACAATAAAAGCCAGCGAACATGAAATCTAGCCATCATGACCAACTGACAGCAGTTAGCAGATGAACTGAAATGTGGCATTATCAGAAACGACTGGTGGATCCCCCCACAAATGTGGTGTTGACTTATGAGTCAGGGTCTTACTATATGACTGACAAACAGCTAAACGTGTGTTTGTGAGAACGCGTGTGTATTTTAGTGTGTACCTGCAGGGCTCCGTTCTTACTGAAGGATGACACGCATTGCATAAGGCGACACATCTCGTCCGCTACCGATTCCACGATTCTTGACAAAACCCGGGGAACCAGGTCCTTTGAGACGGTGAAGACCTGTTGCAGAAAAAGTTGAGTTTCGTAAAGAAGTGCAGACAAAAAAAAAAAAAAAGTTTGTGGTGTATAGGGGAAGGAGGGTCTGGGCAAGGGCGTTTGTACCTCAGCGTGGACGGCTATGATGTTTACAAGAGCTTCCTTCAGGTAGTTCCTTACACCTGAGGGAGAAGGCAGTGAAAATGGGATACATTATGCAAAATATTGCAAAAACAATGAATATTAAAAAAAACAAAAAAACATAAAGGAATTAAAACACATAAATAAGCATTGATATAAACCATTTTATTGCAGCACTATAGATGCTTAGGGTCAATACTCTGCTGGAAGGTGAACCTTTACCAAAGTCTAAACTCTTTTGCAGTCAGGATCAAGTTTTCTTCCAGGACTGCTTCAATTTTAGCTTCCACCATTTTGACATTAACCCTGACCAGTGACCGTGGTCCTTGCTTAATGAAAGCAGTCCCACATCATAGTACTGCACCCTGTCGGATGGTGTATTCAGGGCGACTTGCAGTTTTATCTTATACCAAATGCAGCGTTTCACACAGAAACACAATCAGAAATCCTTGCTTGGCACGTTTCTTACATGGCTTGTGGCTGCCTTTCTCCATTAGTTTTACTCACCATAGATCTAAATACCAGATCTATGGTGTGCATGACTAATAATTGTCAAAAAATTCCATCTGAACAGTGGATCTCTTGAACTCCTCCAGAGTTTCCATGGGCCTCTTGGCTGCTTCTATGAGTAATGCACTCTTTTCAAATTCTGTTAGATCAGATGGACACCTGTGTTTTTTTGGGTTAACAGTTGTTTCATTCTGTTTTTTTTATTCTCTCTTTTTAGATGATGATTGAATATCCACAGAATATCACAGGACAGAAAAGTTTGCAAAAGTTTGTTTTAGTCAAACAGATCACTTTTGGTCATTGTTAGGATAACTTAACCCTACTTTATTGTTCTACACAACTTCATCATTGATCTGTTTTATAAGATTCATTATATTTCATTTTATTTTGTAGTTTTAGAGAAAACAAGGTTGAATACAAGTGTTTGCAATGTTATTCATATAGTTTTTGTAAACTATATCTAAAACCATGTATTGCACTTTTTCTTCCACTTCACATGCTTTGCATTGAAACGTCAAAAAAAATCGACAAAAAAATCAGTAAAATGCATCCTTATTTTAATGTAGTTACTCATTGTAGAGAGACCAAATGTGTAAAACATATGATTTATTTTGCAAGGTACAGTATATGACAGATTCTTCCCAAGCACGTTCTGAGTCTGAATTGTATTATTTAAAATTATTTATGCAAATGTTCTTTACAGCTATGCACTGCAGGAAGTTGCAGAGACGGTATTGTCACAACTATCTTCTAGCAAAGTAACTCAGTAAAGAAGAACAGAGAAAGGATCAGCATTATCTCAATATCTAAGACCCTTACACCGCTTTTACCAGTTGTTTTGGAACTTTTGTGCTAGGCCTGCTCTGAGGTTAAGATACTAATATATAAACCCCACAGCAATGTTCCACTTTGTTATTCACAAATAGAATAAAAGTTAGAAGAAAAACACACATTGCACTTTAAAGATTGCAGTTGCTGAAGGACAGTTGCCAGTTTCAGTAAGAGCCGATGAAAGTAGAGTTACTCGATATAGAATCTTACGATGGCGATAATGTTGGTAAATATCGAGATGATGATTTTAGTTGTGATATACGCCTATTTTATTTAATTTCTTCCTCATCTGGTGCTTTTCACCAGCAGCTTCATGAGGTTCTGTAGCAAAGCCCCCCACGGCATGAAGCTTGCAAGCTTTCATTTTTCCCTTCACAGGTAATAATGGGCAAGCAATTAAAATTTTCCTCTGATCAGAGCAGAGGACATGTCTCCATAAATTACTGTCTTTAACCTAAAAGCATTTGCAACCGTTAATCTATCTTTTTATGTTACTTTGGCAGTAATGGTTTCTTCCTCTTCGAGTGGCCTTCCAGCTAATGCTGAGGAAAGACATGTTTCACTTTAGAAAACGACTTTCCGTTTAACTTCAGCTAGTATCTTCACACTCACGCGGCCTTATGGTTTTGTTCTGAGGTTGATATGTTTCACGCTTAAACATTCGTATCTGGGACACAAATGGTGATGTATTTACAAAGCCATGATGTCATCATGTGGGCTTCCCCAACCTGTTTAAATGCATAGTAATCTACGTCTCATTTATCCCCAGTAAGTGAGGAAAAAAAAGGTTGTATATCTTTTTATACCCTGTATGTTACCTAGTTTTAACTGCATTCCTACATTAGACTGTTTCGCTCTGGTTAGGCATGCAAAATTGTTTTGGACACATTTAATAAAGTCCTTAAAAGAAGATTTGTAAATGTCAGGTATTCAGTTGAGTTACATTAATTTGTATTGACACACAGTTAATAAAGATGTCCTTTGGTTTCTGAATCTTTGAAAAAACAAAAATAAAAAAATCCAATTAGGAAATATAAGCAAACAGGACAATTTTTATCCAAAATAAATTGTAAAAAAAGTCCTTAGTTTACATGTGGATCCAAATAAATCTTACGTTTCAATTACCAGCCCACATGTGACCAACTGAGATAATTTAGCTATGAATGCATTCATTTTTCTCCAAAAAGAGCAAAAAAAACGAGCAGCCAAATATGTAGAAGCAATGCATAAGAAGCTGCAACTGCAATGGTGTTTTTACCATTTTTTTTTTACTTGAGGAAGATTCAATGCGGTTTGGGGCCGGGGGTTAATGTGCAAACATGGTAGGTTGAAAATATAACATCCAGTGAACTCTGACAGCGAAACAGCCAAATGCAGCAACAGAAAGAAAGTACTGAAACCGGATTTTTAATGCCTTGCAGCACCCCACACGCTTACAGGAGTCCCACACAAAGAGCAACAAGTGAAAGTCTCATATCCTAGAACGGTGGTTTAGTGTCCAAAATGTTCCGCTTTCACATGTGGCCCAGGCATACGAACTCTTAGAGGCTGCAGAAAACCAGTGCAAGGCTCAAACTTGTCATTAGGAAATTTTGTGCGATAATCTGCCTGCATCCCACCTGAAAAATTCAATAGACTCATGCTGTCTCATATCCTGTGTTTAAGGTAAACCACGTATTTTACATTCTCATTCCACCTGAGTTTGGAGTTCATCTGGTGACAGAAATGTCAAAGTAAACCTTTGCACACACCCACAGCTCCAACATAAAGGCCATGAGAGCTTCAGGCAGAGCAGCAGAATGATGTTTACAGTAAGCCATCAAAGACTTGTACTCCACACATGACACACGTGAACCACAAATCTACAGATCAGAGCACAGACAAGTTCTCATGCTACACGGCTCTTGGCGGCTCATCAATGATGCTGTCAGGGTCAGTTGGTGGTTGCTCTCTGTGAATTCCCAACTCTTTTAAATCCTCACTTTTATCAAGCCAAAGAAGCTTTTCCAATACCTGCAGGTGTCTGGCAGTCTCTCCAGTCGAAGTATCCAGCATACATGCCGGGCTCCAAGGAACCGGCGATTGGATCGGCTCGTCTCTCGATGTAAGCTTCAAAAAGTTTACCGTCCAACTCCCGAACGGCGTCTACACTCACCTGGAAGGTTACAGACAGATGGGAATCAACAAAAACCAAGGCTATGTTCACAGAGCAGGTCTAGATGCTCAATTCTGATTTTTTTTGTGGAAATCAGATTTTTTTTTCAGTGGTCATTCGTAACACTGAATGACACGACTGCAATTAGACTCCTGTGTGAATGGTTTACAAACCTAACGCAACCTGGATGAGCAGAAGAAGAACGTTGTGCAGTGCATTGTTTCTAGAAGTAATAATGCACGTTGACTATTGATCAATTTTAAAGTTGAAGTTCAGCAATGGAGCAGACAGTAATGTCACAAGATCATGAGACAAAAGGCAAATAGCAATGATCTGTCGTGGAACATTGACTGCAACCTCTGTAGAGAGGACTATTTGGACATGCAGATGGAGCCAGAAGTTGGGTGATTGTGATGTGATACGCTTTACTAAGACTTATTTCATATTTTCATATTTTATCATTTTTAGCAATTGCGTACGTTACGATTTATCATGTTGGCTTCTTCTAGTGCAGAATTCTAGACATAATGAGACATGGCAGTTCAGACTGTAGATTCTTTGAAAACAATCGGCTATAGATCAGATTTAATACCACAAACTGAAGTGATTGATTCATATTGAAAGGTCAGAATTGGAACTTTCAGAGAAGAAGTCAGATACGGGTCACATTTGGCTACTTTGTGAAAGTAGAAATCCTCTACTTTAGCTCTAGAACAGTGATTCCTCAGGAACTGATGTCCTCCATGTTTCAGATGCATCTCTGTTCCAGCACACCTGATACAAACGATTGCGTGACCTCATCTGATTGCCACCAAGAGCTGCAGAAGTCTGTTAATCACCCACTTAAATCAAGTTTGAAGCAGCAGGATGACATCTAAACCATGCAGGACAATGGTCCCTGAGGATCATGGCTGGCAACCACTCTTCTGAAGTTTCACGTATAAAGTATTATACTTTATTTCATGTAGGTACACATAAAATAGTTTTTTTGCAGATTGTAAAACGGGTAAAAATAAACCACACATTAAACTGAAACCAAGCTTAAATGGGAGAACGGCGTCTAAACAAATCTCACACAACATTCCTGCTGATTTTAGCAGGAATGTTCAAATCCTGCTAAAATCAGCAGGATTTGAGCTGATTTGAGTGGTTTGACGGCCAAAACGACACCTCGATCTTATTTAGCGATTGTGTAGCAGATTTGTAATTGAGGTCATTGTCCTGATAATGAAAACGTTTGGACCAAGCTTCAGCTGTTGGACAAACTACTGCTGGAATGCTACGATATACAGACTGAATGACTGCAAGGTACCCAGAACTGCAAATCAAACCCACATCATCTCTTTTCCACCACTATGCTTGACAGGTGGTATGAGGTGTTTGCCGTTTGGTTTTCTCCAAACTTTACACTGCGGTTCATTCAATGCAACTTTGCAAACCAAAGTAATCCTTCTCCATTCTTTTTCTTAGAAAACATGGATTTTCTCCTTCAAATATTTCAATTTCTCTGCTAGTTTTTCATCATGAGATTTAAGATTTAACCGAGACCTGTAGAGTCTGAGATATATCTAACCTTGGGGTGGATTTACTGGAATCGAACAATTTGCACATGTCTAAAATGTTTTCCCATCTATGAATAATTTTCCTCTGTGTTTACTGTTCGACTTCAAATAGGTGGAAAGTGGCAACATAATCCTCTCAACAACAGTGTCCTACCATACATCATTGCGGATATCTTTCCACGCTAGGTTTCCACCCTGCCAAAACTGCACGTTGGTGGAGGTCAGATTGAAGATGATAAAGTGATGACAATTTTGCTGCTACTGTTTCATTTTAAATCCCATTGAAGCCGTAAAAATGTACTTAGTTTTTCAAACAGTCGTTGCATTTCAGCCTTATTGTTTCATAACTAATCAGTGTGAAATGTGTTGTGTTTTGTAAATTGAAGCTTAGATTAATGTTACTTCCTAACTTTTTACTTCTGGAACAAGAAAAATAAAATTATATCTGCAAATGCTTTCTAATGAATAATGCTAAACTATCAAAATTTATATATGTGACCTGTGCATTTTCTTAAGTTATTTTTGATCAGAGATACGCTAATGATGATAATATTCTGTACAGAGCACCAATTTTATGCCAGATGCAAGTTGGGATTTTTATTTTTATTTTTTCACCAACACTTTCAGAGCTATTTTAATCAAGCAGTCCAACACCCATATCATGTTAACATCTTGATGAGGCTCTAACTCAAACTTTCAAAGAAAATAATGATCAACTGTTTTTACTGGAAAACCAACCGAACTTTTATTTTCTTTGTGATTCAGCCATTAGTCATTGTGTGCCACTGTGTGACTGTCTGAGTGAGTGAAGAGAAAGCGGTGAAAATTTGCTTTAAAGACAGTGACATTTACCTTTTTTGATTAAGAGTCATCACTCTGCTGAGAAACAGAACCTCATTCATCAGAGCTTTGATGTTACAAACACCTCAGCAAACCACTTAACAGAATAACAGCATGAATGTGTGAGTACAGCGCACTTTGGCTGCAGTTGACGCCTGTCCTAAAAAGGAGTCGCGGTTTCGGCTACTGACCCGATTGATCTTCTCTGTCCCTGTCAAGCCGTGCTTCTCGAAGTGGTTGGCCAGGTTCAGGAAGGTGTGCCGTTCCAGGTATTGGCAGTTACTCAGGATGATCAACAGGCGCTGCTCCTGTGCACAAAACAATCCCAAGTTTTAACTTCCATGTTCTACAAAGAAGCCAAATATTTTGCACTAAAATTGGAACATTTTACCCACTTTTCATTCATCTATCTATCCATCCATCTATATGTATCTATCTTGACAAAATGAGTGTGAAAGATCACATATGATGCATGAGTACCACTGATTTTCTTAAGAGTGATAAGAAAATAAACTTGTTGACTTACATCAAATTAAACATTCACTTTCAGGTGGGCTTTTTGACTAATAATTATATTTATATATTAATATTGTATCAGTCTCATTAAATCCAACCCATGTCGGAAAGGGATATTCTCGCAGTGGTTTAGAATGAGAGGAATACATTATGAAAATATTTTTATTCAATATTCACCTCAATTTTACGTCTGCGTGTGTTAATATAGAATTAAAAATTGAATAATTATCTTGCATCAATCCACTAAAAGAATGTTGTCAATTACACAAAATATTGCTCAAGTAACTACTGAGACAAAAAAATTGCATTATAAACTAGATACTGGAAGCAGCTCTGTCACACAAAACAAAGTTACATACCGCATTGTTTTGAAGCAGACGGAAAAAGGACAGTTTCTTTAAAATATTTTTTGTGGGATGTGCATTTGTTTTCAGCCAACTCATTATTATACTCCCAAATAAAATCTGGACACCAATTGCCACCACAAGTTGTCTAATTACTGACTTAAGTTAATGTGTGTGTCATTTTGTCTCGGTAAATAAACAATTGTTTAGTGAAGAGAAAACAGAGCATTGAAAGTGAAAATAATCTGGAGGAGCTGCAAAAATAATTAAGCTCAGGTGGAAATATATGTGGATAGGAAACAAATTATTAATATGCGTCTTAATATGATCTTTAATCATCTTCTCCACAAATCTGATCTTTATGTATGAGAGGCAATAGGAGAAAACCACTGGACATCCTGTCTGAAATTAACCACAAGTAGGGGGCGCAACAAACATTTGCTGAAGAAGGTGCTGTGATCAGATAAGACCAAAACTGAACCTTAAGGCCTACATGCAAAATATTACAAAATATATTTTTTCTCTAAAAAAAATAAATCTAAATAAATGCATTAAAGTTTGAAGTTTTCACATAACAAAATGTTAGAAACTTCACGTCTTCTTTTATAAGACAGTATATATATCTTTGTCTAATCACTCAAACTACATACAAAAATCTACTCTTAACTAACCGGTACTCTAACATAAAGGGATTAGGATACGTTAAATTGTACTTATTTTTTAACAATACAAGATTTGTTGTTTTGGATTAATCTTGCATACAACGAGCAAGATTGTCAACTCAATAAAATCTCCTTCCGTCCGTTTTTAATTTTAATTTCCACAAACTCACAATAACCTTCTAAAACTGTACAGATGGAGATACAAATTTATACAATAACCAAAACTAGTTCTTAGAAACAGAGAGATGACTGAGTGATAAGCTTGTAGTGTGCCAACCACGAAATGTGGCGTCACTCGCAGCACGTTTGTTTTTCATGCTCCAGCGATAAGAGCCTCCAGTTGGCTACAGAAACCTGATATCTATTAATGGCTGTCAGGTTTACATCCTCACATGCTTTTTAGCAAGTCGTTCTCAAAACAAAAACATCAAAATACTGCATGAGTGAAATCCGTCTCGACTCTGGTCATTCACCAGAGCTCCGCTGCCAAACTCCCGCTGCTCACATCGGGCTGGGGAAACCCCTTCTGCACCTTGCTCCATTTCCCTTTACCAGAAGCACCCCGTACCCTGCTCTTCCTCCCAGCCGCCTCCCCTGCGTTTTACCCCTCCACCAACAACTCAACCAAGTTACAGGAAACAAGGACGTATCTGCTGCTTGTCCACAACCAGGAAACAGCCTGATAACATTTTGTGGTTCCAATGAGTGAGACGTGTGTTTGTCTAGTTGGGTTACATAGCGAGCCCACGCTCCACGCTCGGGTGACGCTACCAGGCGCAGGCTGGCTGTAGGACTCGAGGTTATTAAATCGAGAATGCTCTATAAAAACTATAATAATTTTGCTTACAGATGTCGGAATGGATCCGTCCTGGATGCCGGAAAACCGATCAGGAGAGGATAGGTCCACTGAAACGTTGCTGAATAGAGAGGAGACATTTCTTTTTCAGAAGAAACCACAATACGAACTAAAAAACTGAAAAAAGAAATGTTCAAAATACTCACTGAGATACATTAAAGTCTTCATCTGCCTTCATACTCAGCTGTTCCAAACAGTTTATAAAAACCTAAGGTGAACACATGGAGATCCACATCACTTCCACCAACATCAAAGCTGTGAAATTCAGCCTGAAAAGCTACTATGAATGAAAACGACTAAAACTGGTGGAAAAAAAGATCTGCAGATTGAAAAACAAAAAAGAGGGAAGTTCTGCTTTCAATGTATGTGTTTTGTCTCCATTGTGTCAGTTGTGATTTCCAATTAATTCCATATGGTGGAACTGGTCAATACTGGCAACAAAAGTCGATCTGTGTCGACAGCTAAGGATTGAGAAACATCCTCCTCAGCAGTGATTGGCAAAAGCCACCAGAAAAGGCAAATATAATATGGTGTCATGTAGCAACTTACACTTTATTTTAGATTTTCCATTTTTATCACTTTACAACCATGCTATCTTTTTTTAATGGGTGCAACCTGCAGGTTGGGTCTACTGGGAATTATCTTTTTGTAAATTTTTATAAAAAAACAAAACAAAAAAAACATCTTTAGTATAAATATTTTGAGAAAAGAAACGATGTCAAGGATTTATGCATGTATATGCAAACCTATACATATATGCACAACTGTGGACATGCATGAAAAACACAAAAATGCTTTTGGCATGCGTGGACTTTGTTCCAGAAGATTCAGAGTAATGACAACCAGAGTGGGTTTTAGCGACAGTGCACACAGTGATCTGTGGCTCCTTTATGGGAAACTTCCTCAAATCATACAAGAAATGAATCTAATAAAAGTAAGCATGTATTATTGAGGTCTGCAGATGTTTTCTAGCACACTTTACCTTCATGATGCTCACGCTGAGCTGTGCTGCCTTGTCCTGGACCTGGTCTAACTGCAGAACCTGACAGATACAGGAAACAAAGCCTAAAGTAACTGAATCAGTGGCTACAATTTGTCAAGCATAGACATAAATCTGTCAGAGGGGTTTTCACAGGATAAAGTGACCTTTAAAGTTTTGCGCTGAAGGATTTCAAACTTCGCTTTCACTCATTTCAAAACCTACATTGATTTCTCCTGCTTTGATTTCCAGCGGCTCTTTCAGTGACTGCAGCATGTGGACCAGGCACTGTTCAAACTTTGAAGGCTGCAAAAAATATCAAAGACAAAACATGCGAGAGACTTAGAATCGTGGGCTGAAGAATAAAAGCAAGTCAGATTAAAGCCAGGCAGCAGGTGCACGTCAGAAAGAGTCGGTGCATTATTATGTAAGGGGTTGACACTTCTCTTTTCTTCAGCTTGATCTGCGATTTCCACTGAAAGTGCTTCACAACATAATAAGCAACAGATAAATCCTAATCATTTTGTCTCCTCTACACTATGTGACGTAGATGCTCAGACAGTTACGATGCTACAGAGTCAGATTTGACGCTAGGATACGTTGGCCTGTAAGGTGCCGATGTACTGTGGCCGACAAAAAGCACCTGACAGATACTTATGCTGCTAAGTCCTATGGATGTAGCAAGGATTTTTGTAGTTTTTCAATTTTCGTTTGCATTTCTGTAAACTTTATGGACTTAGAACACTTTTTACGTACATTTTTTTTCCATTACTTAAAGAATGAGAGTTAGCCATTTTGTCTTGAGCAGAGTAGAAACTTTAGGACATCAACCTTAATAAAGTATACAAAAATAGGAGATAAAATGAGGTATTTCTGAAAGAATTTCATAAAAGCTCAGACAATCACATACAGGATGATATAGTATTCTAATTGGAAGATGATTGCATAAAATCTATTTTTGATTTTGCAAGCAACAAAAATGACTCGATTCAATTCAAAGCCCCTGAACTAATCTGAAAAAGAAAAGAGATTTGATATGGATAAGATTAGATTCTGTTAGATAAAATGAATAAATAAAACATAGCAATATTAAAGAACAAACAAACAAAAAAACAGGGTAATGTTTATAAAGTAAAGAAGAATGTACTGAATTAGGGTTGGTTCTATCTAAGTGTTTGTGGGAATATATCTACCACGTTTAGTTCTGTAAGATCGAGCACTGCTTGGTGTGGTAACTCATTCTTACCAGACTGGTGATTCCCTCATTATCTACAACCCAATCTTCCTTTTCGGCAAGCCTCTTCACATCTAAACGGGGAAGAAGCAATGCAGAAATTACTTCAAACCGTTGAACAATTTACTGAACAGGGATCCCTTATTTTCAAAGAATGATAATAAACAGAGACAATGTTGTGCATTTCTGAAGAAAAACCAGGCAATGTCAAAGAAAATCTACCTTTCTGCAGAGACCTCAGTTTATTTGGTGTTATGTGACACGGGTGTAGGGAGTTCAGCGAAAACCATTCGCTCTTCTCAAAATGACCATACCTAACCACAAGTGAAACTGAACATGTCTGGTTTTGGTCTCATAACACTTTCTCCATTATAACCCTGGAGGCTGCAGGAGGTAAAAAGATCCTGACCAGTAAGAAAATCAATGCAGGCAATTCAGATGGTTTATTAGAAAATAAATGCTGAAGAGTTTTTAGTGATTTCTCTTACTGCTTTACATCCATCAACAGTAATTTTCTTCACTTCCAAGTGACTTTCTTAAATTCTGCCTTGTATTTTGGGTCTACTGTGCACAAGAGTTATGTAAAAATTAGAATAAATTATCAGTATTTCTTCAAGGCTTTCTTGCAATCAAGTATGCATTTATACAGTGATTTCACCAGATGTGCAAACTTGAAACTGAACTGTAGTACTTCAATATACAGTCCTCTGCATAAATGATCAGAATTCCTTGTACAAATATGTAAAAAATAAAATAAAGAAATGACAGTAACCTAATTTTACAACAGAAACTTGTGAAAATTCAAACCATTTTTATTTTATTTTATTACAATATAAATACAATTGAAATAGGGTTCATTTTGTGTTTGGCTCTCTAACAATTTCCCCTTTGGAAGACAAATAGGCCCACCGCATCAGATCCCCTGCCATACTTAACTGTGGGCAAGAAGTCCAGATCCACCAACACAACTTAATTTCCTCTGCTGCCCTACAGTTAGTTCCACTGCAGTTTGAGCATCACCGTCACATCCAAACTGATGAATCCCAATCAAGCATGAAAATACCCACTGTTCATCATACACACATTAGACACAAGAAAACATTAAATTAATTAGTCTGACAAATCTCTTCATCCTCATGAAATCCCGTCTCCATTGACTGATAAGGATGCCCAGCTCATTTTTCTTACACATATCCCCAAAAATCATTGATTGCTGAGGAAATTTGCTGTGATGTTTGTTCTCCACACTCTCATCCTAAACGTTCCACTGAGATGAAACCAAGTTGAAGTTCCAGAATTTTCTTCTTCTAGGACTCTGGATCCACACTGACTCATTATCCATGGCTGCAGCTTTTAACAGATTAGCTGTTTTGCACATTTGATTTCTAAGTATTCGATCACATACACTGAGTCAACCAATTTGATTTTCATGCTTTTTTTTGTGTGTCATTCCTCTTTTAAGGCATGCATTTCTATCTTGACACTTCAGCAGATTCCTTAGTCAACATGCAAGAATCCCATTATAATCTTAATGTTTTGTTTGCAACTGATTTGCAAGTTTGTGCTGAAGGACTCCTAAAATATCTGGCTTGTCTTAATTGGCAGCTGTCTTGTATATGCAAATGTTTCCTGCAGTAGTTTTATAATAATCATTATTTTTATATTCTTATTTGTGAATTTAGACTCGTGCAGACACCTAAATGAGTTCATGAATACTTTTCTTTATTTTGGTTTTAAAAACATTAGTATAATAATTAAGACACATCTCATCTTTTTTGAAGGTATTTATCAAAATTATATTATTACTGCTATAATACCTTCCATGGTGTGATAATTGTGCTGCATTTTTTCTTAAAAAATAAAAAAATTTATAATACCATTCTACAGTTTTATTTTAGGGGTTAAAGTGCACATGTGGACAGCAGCTGAAGTAAACACTAGAGCAAATTGCCAGCCCATAATTCAGAAAAGTCTGCAAAGTGTAATAAAAATAAACTCTGTCCTCTTTCAGAGATGAAGCCGACATGATCAGATGCAGATGGTTTAATGGGGAATAGTCCCCCGTTCACTTTCCACAGCTCCACTCAGCGGACAACGTCTCACCTTCTGACGTGTGGAGCAGAGTCACCATCAGGCAGTGGACCCTCAGGTCCAGCAGCAGATCCTGGATCACTTGCAGCAAATCATTCGGGATCTCCAAAGTGGACAGCGCCTCGTGACAACCCCTGGGCGAGAGACGCATCAACATCATCAGATCAGATGACCAAAGTCAGTCATTAACAAAGTGGCGGAGAGGAGGTGGCGGGAGTGAGAACCTGACAGTGTGGATGATCTGCGTGAACCAGGCTCCGGTCAGCTCCGTCTTGTCCTCCCAGCCTCCATAAACACGAAGCTCTCCTTGCGGTAAAGTGGTGGGGAGCAGAGCGCCCCGAATAAGCTTCACAAGTCTGTTTGTCAGCTCCTCGATCATTTTCTACAAAAATGAAAAACAAAACAAACCCATAAAACATGTAGAAACCAGATAACATGCCTTACAAAAGAAGCTTAAGTCTAAGTGAAATAAGCTTCATACTTTGAAGTCATTCTGTCTCTGTCTGGCGTTCTTCTTGGACTTTTCCACCTGGCCAGATTTCTCTCCAGTCTGAAAGAAAAGAAAAAAAAACAAGAGTTTTCCAGTTTGAAAAGCAGTTAACATAATTTTCTAAGGTAGGTGAGGAGACTGGTAAGATGGTGAAACATTTTCTTTTTTTAAACAAAGATAACCACTAACAGGAACACAAAGGATAATTTTCAGTTTACTTCATCAGTATGGAAAAATATAGTGTTTTACATAATTTTGCATCTGGAACAGTTTACAGTGTTTTCAAGGATATCACAGAGCCTATTCTGGTCTAGTTTTGTAAACATCCTTTGAGGCTCAGGTTGGGGAAAAACCTGGTAATGTTATTGTTCCTGGAAACCCTGCAAAAAAAGGCGAGCCCATCACTAGACATGTATCCCTAGCAACATCCTCCAGCTGACATTGGAGAATCACAAAGCATTCTCGCATCAGAGGGGTCACAAATTTACTTCAGAAAACTCAGAATCTACAGGTTTAACACTGTGGGGGTTAAGATTAACACCACACAGCAACCTGAACACACCATGAAACACGGTGGTGGCAGAACCATCCTGTGGGAAAGCAAGTCTTTAGCAGGGGCTAGAAAGTTGGTCAGATGGATAAAAAAATTGCTAAAGAGAAGCAGAAGTTTATTAAATCTAGACTTAAGTTTTAACTCTGCTGTTATTTTCTCCTCCCAGTTGTTTGCAGTTTTTTTTTATTTCTTATAGTCTATTTTTAATGCTCATATACATCCAGGCACATCTTGCACATTTTTCTCCTCTAAATTAACTAGCAAAGCTGCATATTACTTTTGATCTGAATAGAATATATTTCAATATTTCAACTGTCTTATTGTTCTTATGTTGTGAATTTGTCATTATTGTAGAGTCTCTTATTCTTATGCATATATTTTATTTTTACTTTTGGGCCATTTGCAAGTTCCCCTTTACCTTAACTTGCTGCTATGACACCAGATTTTTTTCTACTATGGGAACAATTCTGTTCTGTTTTTAAATATATCTGCACAGTGGCACAGTTGGTAGCACTGTTGCTTTGCAGCTAGAAGGTCCTGGGTTCAATTCCCTGGAGATAGGCACCAGCAGCCCCCAACCCCAATGGGATAAGGGTGCAAGAAAATGGAAAATGGACTAAAATATGCAGAAGAGAAAAACTGTGAAAAACTACTAGTCCCACAAAGTTTTGAATTCAGCAGAAAATAAATAAATGACGCACAAGTCCCTAAGCTAACATTTGTTAAAATTTTAAACAATCAACTGTTGATTGATGTTTAAAGACTGAAATTTTGATGCACTTAATAGTGCTATTTTGTTTTTAAATTTGATCTGCAGATCATGGACCAGAGCCAAGGTGAAAATGGCCTTGATGCATCACTGAAAAAAAAAACAACAACTGAGTTTTCTAATTATTCTTTCTCTTCTCACTCTGAATTGTTTACCTCACTAAAAAGACTTCCATTGACATAGGAGATCCACAGCTTCCAGAAGTTTGGCAGCTGACCGATCACCACGTCTGAGAGTTTCTCCACAAACTGCACCTGCTGTGGGGTTTCAAAGCGCCACGCTGGAGGAAAGAAAAAGCTTATTATTCACTAAACTCAAAGTCGTGTCGTGGGTAACTACACAACAAAAACCTTCCTGGAAGACAAACATTTTTTTTCTTTTTTTTGTGGCCTTACTGTACTGGCTGATAAGAGGAGATTCCCCTAAGCACTGTATGTGACAGAAAGTGTTACACACATAAACATCAGTGTAGCGGCAGGGAAGCCCCTCTGCGGCACCTTGCGTGTGGGTGATTTTACACTCACTGCTGGGCCGCGCCGACCGCAAACTGCCCCCTCTTTTCAGAGACGCGGAGTGGCCGAGCCTGCCGAGCGCCGCCAGACGGGTATCCCCCTCCAGATCCAGAGCGCCGGCACCCACTGACCCACGCAGAGAGGAGAAAAAAACAACACGTGCTTTAGATAGCAAATAATCAAATGAGCCATATTCCTAATTCCACATTCCTCGATAAGCTGAGCAGGTTTTCACACCAAACAATCATTCCTTGTCTTGTCTTTATTTATGTTCCGATCCAGACCCGCAGCTTAGAGACGTCCAAGTTCTGTCCAGAGTATGGGGGTCTGCAAGTGCAGAGGGGTGAAGTGGGTTTACAGTGTCCACAATGTCCTCAGTTACATCCAGCAGAAGACATCCACTAGATGGCAACAGAGAGCCATGGAACTGCCACGACGGCTGCAGCTTTGCAGGGCATGCGCACGGTCCTATCTCATGAGGTGACATAACTTTGGTGAAATTAATCTGGAAGAAAGCTTAAAAGTAACAGCAGGAGGGGTGTAAGTTACGGGACAGGAATGAAAGTGAAAGAGCAGCAGAGCCAAGAAGGGAGCAAAGCTGCTGCAGTGAAAATGAAACTCAGGAGAGGTTCGTGCAAACGCTGCAGAACGCCTACATGGAGTTTGTCTAAACGATGGGAGACGGATGACCACATTTCCAAAACATGTGTCTGACACACACATAGAGAGAGAGAAGTGCACCGGTGACTCATAGACTGACTGCAGTGTGTTAGCAAGTATTGAGAAATCCCCCAAAATGAGCAGCAACTGTGGTTTAGATGGCTGTGCACACAACACAGCAGCCTAGAAAATGTAAGGAAATTCTCATTTGAGTCAGACTATCTGTAAACATATCTCTAACACACGCACACACACGCACATCCACGCACACAAATCCACACTCGACCCACATGGAGCAGCACAGAGTCTGTCTTTCATGTTTTCCCTGTCTTCTTACAGGCATGAGAGCTGCTGTTGTTCCAGGTGTCGGCTGAGGATCACAAGGAAACATGGAAGTCTGCAGGACTCAATCTGTGTTTGCACGACAATAATAATCACTTCTCAAAATGCAGAGGTTAGAAATTGTGTGCGCTAAATATAATGCGTGCATGCCTTGTATACTTCCCATTTATGTTTTAAGCGTGAGATTGCTGAAGTTGAACTCACTCATCTCAAAGTGTGTCAAAATATTTTTATCTCTTAAATCTTTCTACATTTTAAAATGTCATAGCTGGATGCTTCAATATATTTTATTGACCACCACAAAGAGGTGCACAATCATAAATCATCAGGAAATTGTATGTTTATTTATTTATTTATTTTTTAGGAAAATTGGAGTGTGACTTGCATATGTATCTACTTTGATACCCCTAAAAACTGACAAACCACTGACATGACTGTGTGACGAAACTGACAGACCAGGAGGCCACGATCTCAACTCTAGAGGAGTGTCAGAGAAACCTTTGCCAGGAGAAATAATAGTTTTGCACTTCACCAGCTTGACTTTTATAAAGGCTGGCTGGAGGATGCATACCCTAAACACACCAGGAAGTGTGAATGCTTTTTGTCTAAGGGACAAGGAATTAATTGGGGTTGATGGGGAGATTCATGGAGGTAAATGCAAAATATTCCTGAAAGAAAAAACTGCTAGAAGCTGAAAAAAATGTGAGACTGTGGTGGAGGCATTAAACTAATCAAAAAACATCAGACACATTTCAATGTGATAGACTGACAACTCTTCGCCCCCTATCAGAGTCTGAGCACTAACACACACAATTCTTTTCGGGTTTTAATTAGTACATGTGAAACTGATGCTATTAATGCCTTCTTTGTGCTGGTCTGTCTCTTAAAATCTCAATAAAAGCCGTTTACGATGGGAACTGTCATATTGGCAGAGCAAACTCACACATCACTAAACTACAGGCCAAGATTCCTGATCAGCTGTATTGATGTTGGGAACAGAAGTGTTGTTTAAGTAGCTCAGTTTATAAATGACTTGGGCCGACTCAAATCAGACGGCAGCAATGGGGTTTGCTGGAAGCGTTTAGTCATATGAAAGCAACTCGTGCTGCTCTGCTTCTTCACAAGGCAAAAAGCGTTCCCGTTTATGGTTTGATAAAGATGGATGGCTGCATCCCGCATTTAGAACAATTCAGCGAGCTATTAATGGGGCAATACGAACACCAGAACGGCCTTTGGTCTCTAAACTTGACTAAGAAGCAAAGGAGATGGAGAAAATGATTTCAGCTACTGTCTTTACGACTGACCCATCAAAGACAAATAATGATCCCCACCACGTGTGATTGAATGTGATTCAAGGCGGAAGAGGAAGCAGCCAGCAGAAGGGATGGTGGAGGCACCGCTCAGTAGAGGGTTGGGGAGGGTGTGGAGGGAGGGGGGGTGAATGTGGCAAGGTGAGCGAGGCGTGGAGGAAGACTGGGGTCAGGGGAGTGAAGTGGATGTGGTTTTGAGATGATGGCCGCTCAGGCACTGGCTGGGTGGAGAGACGTTTCAAGAGGTTTCTCACAGTTGAAGAGCGAAAAGAGGAGATGGCAAACAGCAACCAGGTGTGTGTGCGCGCGCATGTGTGTGAGAGACAGAAAGAAAGGGGAAGAGGTGTAGTGTTAAGCAGAGGAGAGAGACGGGACTTATTACCTCAGGTGTCATAATACAGATTCTCGTCAACTTAAAACAAACAAAAAAAGTCTAAATCAAGACTAAAATCTTGAAATATTTCATCAAACATAAAAACCTTTATCTAGAATTTCAAATGTGAAAAGATTGAATAAAAAGAAATATGTTCATCAGAGCTGTTAAGGAATATGTTCAAATTAACACCTTCATGCTACATTAATGTACTTTTCTTTTTTTATTGAAGACCCCCGAACAAAGCACACTTCACTCTGGAAACGAACTTTTTTTTAAAACAAAAAACACAGAAGATAGTGGGTCCTTTTACTTCTGAGTTTAGGATCTAATTGACTGCATCATTCCTGGTCAGTAAGTTATACACACACACATATTCATAACTAAAATAAATGCATTTTCATGTTGCTTTAAAACCTTAGGCTCCAAGTTGCAGTAAAAGAGGATGTTGCATCTCTGGTCTTGGCTGGTTTTAAGAAAAAAATCCTGCATCTTTTTTACTTCAGAGAAAAAGATGCATTTTCAATAAAGACGTTGAAAATAACGTCTATATTGCAAAGAAGAAGAGCAAGAATCAAGAATCAAGCATTATTACAGCCATTCTAAAATCATTGCCAGGGCTCTGACACGGAGGCAATAATCAGATCATCAGACAAAGTCTATAAAGTGAGAGATCCAGTAAAACTGCAACATTAAATGTAATGCAATCAGAAATCTGGATGCATCCAACTTTTGTGCTGGTGCACCCAAGAAAAACATGACGTGCACTAGTGCAACCAGTTACTCTAGAGCTGAGAGAGGAAAGACTTTAAATCTAAACAAAGTTTTCTATAACCAAAGTTGAACTTACTGTGCATTGACCTACAGATTTTTTCACTGCCTTTCAGTTAAACCTCATTTATAAGCTAGATGCTAGAAAAAAGAAGATTCCTACAAATGGGAAAGTCAGATATAGTTTTTTCAAATCGTTTTTTGGATATACTCCACAATTTCTAGTTTGCATGTTCATTTTTGTCTGCCATGACATTTAAGGTGAATAGGCAAAAAAATAAACCAAACCCCAAATCAATCAAGCCAGAGCCCCGGAAATCTCTGTTACCCTTAGCATTAGACATGTTTACGTTCCAGCTGTACAATGTGAAGCAGCCCCCTCTCTAGCAGTGTTTTCCTGCATGTACGTGTCTGAAGTGTGGTCGGAGAATTGCTCGTCTTCCTGAGCGGACAGTTTCACATTCACATTTTTCTGCCGGCTGATTTTAACAGAGGAACAGCTTAATTGGGGTTAATTGTTCCAATCCATCTGTGAAGCTGTGTGTGAGGCAGAAGGGGAGAGTTTGTGTGTGTGTGGCAACATATCAGGCCCTGAAACCCAAATCCGAAGCCAGCGCTGCCTTGCTTTCATCTTATTCATATGCTGGTGAAAAAATAAACACGCGAGCCATGAACAGAACAGGGTTGGGAGGGTGGTGACGAAGCGGGAATGTGGGCAGAGGGCTGGAGTGACGGAGGCGCAGCTGGATTTCCCTTCCTTCAGCTACTTCTAGGCTCAAAAGACGATTGGAAATGCAAAATAGGAGGCTAGGACTAATATTATGTGCCGTTAGTTACCTCTTCCGCCGCTGATGAACTCATCTCTGCAGTTTTGCATCAGCTGCAGGATCCACTTGTGTTGAGCGTAGATACACTGCCAGGCTGGGTCCCCTGGGGCATGCAGGTCTGAAAGGTACCTACAGGGCAGGAACAGACAGGTAACAATGAGTAATAGAAAATAAAACTGACTGAAGGAATTATAGCTGCATTGTTGTGTTAGTCTCTCAATAGATCGCCACCTAGATCTCCCAAATCTAAAAGTTCTACCAGCACATACTCAACATAAGAGCAAAGAAATGTATTTTAATGATGGTAAAATAAGGTAAAGTCAGATTAAATTGTTAAAGGGAGCTGGTGAACTACTGACTTTCTAGCCTGGTTACCCAATCCTCTGAAGTGTCTATGTCTTTATGTAGATTTTGTAAATAGTTTGTAGACAGTTAAAACCTTTAAAAACCTGAAATTGCCATGAACACATATTCAATCAGAAAGAAGTGGGTGCAGAAGAAAGAAATTGAAAGCTTAGCACCCCTAGTGGAGAAGGAAAAAAAATTGATTTGATTACATGTCAATGAAACATTTTACAACTAGACCAAGGCAAGAATAACTTCACATGAGCTTTATTTGCCAAGCTTGTGCACACAAACAAGAAATGTGACTGTGTTTCCACTTTGGTCTCAGTGTACACACACTAAATATACGAATTTGGTGGAAAAAAAAAAAAAAAAAAAAAAAAAATATATATATATATATATATATATATATATATATATATATATATATATATATTATTTAGAAAAAGCATTTGGAAAAGTTGTCTTTATTTTTGATGCTTGAGAATTCATAATACATTGCTTTGTAATAAGCATTATGGTCTGTTTTCAACAAAGTGATAAATAAAATAACACAAACTTAAGGAAAAAAAAATTTAAGTAAAACAAGTGTGTATAAATGCATGCAAAAAAATAAGTAAACTAAAATGTAAAAATTAATCCGTAAGTAAAATTGGAAAAAATATTATATAATTATAATTGACATTTTTTATATTAAATAGAGAAAAACAATTAGGAATATATGTAAAGACTTCAGTGGAGATGATTTTGTATCCTGATGTTTCTGTAGATTTCCCAGATTATGCAGAGTGAATTTTGCAATGTTGCATCAAGCGTACTCCTGCTTGGTGTAATTTTAGCTCCAAGCAGTCTGCCCACAAAATTATAACACTGAGTGAAAGACTTGCTTTTGGAAAAGAAATGCCCAATAGAAATGTGCAATAGAAATTATCAGGGCCAGAAAATTATTTCTGCTTTTTTCCCCCCTTAAGATGAAAGCAACATTTTCATTTTAAGCAAAAGTAAAAATATCTTTCTTCCTTATGAGGTAAGTTATGTATCTATGTACAAAGTTTAACAGTTCTTTGTAATAATAGAATGAAAAACTCTTAGCAAGAAAGAATCACACAGTAGATACTATTTTTACAAATAAATAAATAAACAAAAATCAAAGACCTATTTGTATTTAGCAAAAATAATTCAAGAGGAAAATTTTTTTCCGTGACTAAAATAAAACGACGTTTTTGTAAATCCATGCATGAATTAGGCATTTAGACTCTTCTTTGATCATCTGAACTCCAGTCCATCCTGGTAATCCTAATTCATCTCCAAGGAGATTTGATTTCCCGGATGTCCCTAAAGCGTCCTCTGGGATGTCAGATGATTCCACCTCTGAGATTTGGCCTC
Organism: Poecilia reticulata; assembly: GCF_904066995.2. Classification (NCBI taxonomy): domain Eukaryota; kingdom Metazoa; phylum Chordata; class Actinopteri; order Cyprinodontiformes; family Poeciliidae; genus Poecilia; species Poecilia reticulata. Next base: position 10,999,508 of record NC_088833.1, on the reverse strand, counting down.
ATTTCTTGTGCCGTCATCCAGCAAAACCAGCTGCTCGTTTGTTTCTCATTAAGTGGCATCTTTTTAAAAGTTCGAGTGAGACCCACACGAAGAAATGCACCCAGCTCCCACCCTGCACACGAAGGGTAAACAGGAGCTGAGTGGGCGTTAGGAGCTGTGCCTAATGCACCAGGATGAAAGATGTTACCATGTGGTCGGGAGCTGGTCTCTGTGATCCTGACAGGTTGGTACTAACAATAATAAATCGGCACCGACCACAAGTATGAGCGGACGGTTAGATGGAGGGGAAAAAAGGAGGGAAAGAAAGGCGGAAAAGTTAAGAAAAAAATAGAAGCAAAAACAAGAGGACCACGTAAAAGAAAGATGACAAGATTCATGAACAGAGGAAAGTGAGAAGCAAAAAAATAAAAACTGGACGTGGATGGAGGTTGAAGTTTTAGTAAACAAAGATAAACAAGACATAAAAGCAACCAAAATGTGAGCAAGAACAAAATGTAAAAGATTTATCATGACTTTGTATTGGATATTTTGAGGTTGAACGCAAAATAATGACTGTTCAAAGCACGAGGGCAAAGCCTTTGTGTAAAAGAAATCAAAGGTTTCAGACACACAGAGGAGAGACGGATGATGAAGAACAGCCAGCGAGGATTAGACAGCTGAAAGGAGACCTGATGTATCTCTTTTGGTCGTGAAGAGTCGACGGCGTCTCCAGCAGTTTTTCCAACAGGAGATTTCTCAGTGCTTCGATTCTGGTCTCAACCTCAGCATAAACTGCAGCACAAAATGGAAACAGCTTTTTAACATCATCAAATTACTTTGTGGCATTTATTTGTTGGGGCAAAACCCCCCAGAAAGCGCAGAATTTTTTTTTAGAAAAAAAAAAACAACCTTTCTTGAAAACTGCAACTTCAGTATTTCCAAAAAGAGATTTGGCTTTCTCGTAGTCATTGATCACCACGTCGTAATCTCCCTGGGAGAAAAATAAAATAAAAAATCAGTTAATAATGCAGCATTTTGATCCTACTCATCAATCACAACACCAACTGTGCTAAACTATCTATAGCTCCACCCTCTGGTTGAAGTCACCCAGGCTGGACCTCAAAGCAAATACACAAGACAAACTGAGGACAGACGGAGCCGAAACTGCAAGGAAAAGAGTTGAAACCTGCGTCTTATTGGCGAGTGTTTTATGCTAAATGTGGATTAAAATAAAGCCAGAAAATGTTTAAACATTTAGGATCAATCTTCAAACAAAAGTGGTAAATATAAATAAACAGGTGAGGAAGCTTTTATTTTTCTGTAACAGACTTTAGAAACGCTAAATACAAAAAAAAAAAATTAAAAATGCAGCATAAAAATAAATGCATACACTTTGGCATATTATCTGTTAGGAGTTAAAATTATTTCAGACGAACAAGCCAGCTCCCAAGGCTTTTAATGGTTAGCCTGCTATCCCACTTCCCCACTTGACTGCTTTATGTAGATTTTGCTCTACAAAATTACAGGATCTACCAAAAAGATGATCTAGTGTCATGCTAAAGGTGACTTGTCACAATGCAAAAAATTTGAAATTTCAATCCCAATGTTAAAGAAAATGCACAATATTTTTTGAAGGCCTTGTGTTCTTTCTAGTCAAGAGCAAAACATCTGAAAAAAAAAACAAACAAAAACAACAACATATGACCAAGTTTTAACTTCCTTAATAGGAGATTTTGTTCAGGAAAATGTAACATTTAAAAGTGTCACTTCCTTGTTTGGCAAAACAGTCGTCACAATAACATTTACTACACACGGTAGTCTCCTTCATCGAAGTGAGTACCTGTGACTCAGTTTTTATTTTATCGTTATTATCTAAAAAATGTATTGTGTTTAGTGTAATGTGTTTTCATTTGCCTGTCAACTTTACTACTGATGGACAAAAAAGACTCAATGAAACATTAAATTGTTTATCAACACAAACATGGATTTGGCACATAAAAAACATTTTTACAGTGGAAACTTGTATTTCGCTGGGCTGACAAATATTCAACAATCTTGAATGAAACCACTGTAGTTAATCCCTGGTTCAAATTCTTGGCAACCAGGCCATGTCGGTGTGCACAGGGCCTCAATGGTGTTACTCACTCATGCTCCACACCAGACTCCGATCCTCTGCAATCTTTCTATTAATCCACCACAGTTATGCTATGGAAGTATTTTACATGTTCAGAGCCTCCTGGAAACCTTCGTGATCTACCAGGAACCCAGTGTTTTTTAAAACGTCTTTGACGGCTTTGCTAAGAATTGTTCTTGCATGTCTTTGATGGCTTTTATGCCTTGTTTAGTAATTGCAGATGTAACAACAAGCAGGTTTCTCATCTGAAACGGGACCACCACTCCCAGTGAAGACACTTAGAACAAAATGTTAAGATGAAAAGAGCACCAATACTGGAGGCTTTTTTCTAAGGTTGCACAAGGCAATGTCCTGGAAAGCAATGAAATATATTTAAGGATTTCTTTTTTTTTTTTTTTAAAGCATTCATTTTAATAACCTCTAATCTTTGTTCTCAAGAGAGAAACTAGGATAAGGTTTTCATATATTCTATACCAGGTTTGCTGAGGGGACACAGCATCAACAGGCTGGTGTTTAGGCAAGGATCAGGTGGGTTTAATTTTGCATTTGGCACTTTCTGTTTACATGCTGGGATTTCTCATGTTCGTGTAAAGTACCTTCTGAATGTTGCGTTCTATGTTGAGCGGCAGGTTGAAGAGAAACTTGAACCGCTGCAGCACGTTGAGCGCATTGCGTGTGGAGTCAGCCTTGTCTTTCCGTCCGAGGACCTCCTGGAAGAGAGTATCTGCGGTATCACTCGCTCCTGCGAAAAAAGACGGAGTGAGAAAAAGCTATGAGCGAGAGTGAAGGAGGTGGGAGAAAATGAGAAACTGGGATACTGTATAAATAAATGCTAAACACCACATTTCCCTCATATTCCCGGTCTCTGGTTTTCCTCTTGCTCGGGATGTTATTAGACAGAAAAAAAGAGGAATAGGAGCAGGAACTACACTGCGCAGAAGAAAGTGACAACTATCTCTTAGCGTACTTGGTGGGACTTGAGCAGAACTAAGGGGCTTCGTGGGTGGCCTCAGCTGAGCCGTCAGATAGAAAAAAAACAAAGTTCTTCTATTCAAAACAAAACTCCCACCCGCAACAAAATCCCTGAAGGAAAAACAGCAAAAGGCTGAGTAAAGACTAATATCTAACATTTTTCAATCACCAGTGTCACTTATTAAGGAACATTTAACAAGGCTGATTTGTGATTGGCTGACTGGTGCTGTGTGTTTGATGCTAAGAGTTTTGGGGGGGAGGATGAACGAAGCTCTATTTCTGCTGTGCCATGGGCCTTTACGTCCGGGTTTGGAGGGATGAAAGATATGTCCGGCTAAGAGGTTTATTTACTCTTCACTTAGGGAAAAGGGCCAGCTTATTGACCTCACATTAGAGTGGCCCCATTATCATGTATGACCTACAAGGGTGGGACACAGGGTTTGATGAGGGATCAGCTTAATAAAGTGGGGAAGACCAACAGTGCACTGAATGAACACACACATGTCCAGGTTACAGTTTTCACTTATCACTCCAATTTTCTGGCACAGTCCATCCGTTTTTGTCCCATTTGTCTGATCTGATCAAATAGATGATTAAATATATTCCACTATAGACTAGAATGTTATATTCTCCTATTAAATACTTTTATATTGTATAAGGATTCTGAATAAAATAGATGAATATATCTATTCTATTCAGAACGTAAGCATTGTCAGTTCCAAAAGGTAACTTTAAAAGATATTTTTTGTGTATATATGTACTGATTTTATAAATTTTTTATATTTATATATTTAAATTATTGCTGATCTCTCTTGTCGGCAAAACAAATCTGCCTAAAGTCACTTTACCTATAACAGAAATTCCTTTTTCGGAGGTGCTCTAATACTTGCATTTAAATGAAAATAGATTAATATAGATACAAATGGCTAAGAATATGTATAAAATTAATAAGAAAAATTTAAAGCAACAATTTGAAAATAGAAAAGAATAACTTTACTGAACAATAAGGGCAAAATTTCTACATTAATAAAGTGTAACTATAAAAAATATGTGCAACTGAGTCGGTTAACTTAAAAATTAACAAAATGTGCATTTGTACCTGGAGAAAAACTATATATCATTTTTAAATTCACAAGAAGGCCAGAACCAAATTTTTAAACAATCATCATCAGTTTTGTTTCACAAAATTTAAAATAAAACTTACGATTTAGGATGTTTTCCAGTCGCTGGGTCATCGATCCCTCAACTTTCTCTGTTCCATCCGATTCCAGTCTCTGGTGGATCGCTGGAAGAGCATTAATAACTTTAATGATTGAAAATTATAAACATAATTGCAACAGACGTATGAAAATTATTTCTGTTTTCTTAACTGCAGTGGGACACATCACCAAAGATATGGACATTTTTAGCTTCAGGAACTGAAGGTAAAACAACAAACAGGCTCTGCCTCAATGGTAGATGTGAGATAACCTCACCGGTTCTCCACTCACAGATGCTGCTATTGAACCCACCAGTGACTGTTCCCACACTGCCAGGACGTGACCTCGCACTGGCCTGGATCAAGTCGCCCAACTACAGCCATTAACAGCACAGTTTGGTGGTTTTGGGACATTAAAGCCCTTTGACCAAGAGGGGGTAAATATGAATGTAAAACGTCTCATTTGTTTGAAAAAATAACATGCTTTTATGCCAAAAGTGACTGCGGCAGAGAGGAGAGTGAAAGGGGGGCAGGAACCCTCTGATGGCCTGTAGCCATCACTTAGCATGAAGAGCTTCATACCAGAAAGAGAGTTTGAAAAAGGCGGAATGGAGGAGAAAAAAAACTAAAAGGGGGGAAAAAAGAGGGAGAGAGTGGTGGGGCTACCCCAGTGAATAAATAAATGGTGTTCAGTAGTGGGCAGCTGGGTGCTGAGAGCTGAGGGTGGGTTTATTGACAGAGTCGCAAAGAGGTGGGGAGCCTTTAAAAGACAATCTCCTGCATACTTGTGCAGCGACACCATCGTGAAGAAGAACTCCATCTAAAAAATGAAGACGACAAATAAACATTTACACCAAATGGCTTTTAGCTGATTTTAAAAAAAAAGAAGGAGAAAGGGAAAATTTCCATAAATAAATAAGGCTCGAATCAGACAGACAGACAGAAGCATTACTGAGACACACTGTTCAAACACACTGTTTGTAGTAAGGACGTCACTACAAGCCAGCAGTAAATGTGACTGAACGCAGGTTAGGACGGAAATAAGCAGAGATGGTGTGTGTACGCAGGATTGATAGGGCCAAAAACAAAGGATGACACACACACTGCAGGTCTGCTTCATGTCTCCAGACTGCCCTTTGCCCCACTGCCAGCTGCCTGTCCTCTCCCACCGAGAGGCCTGATGACGTTACAGTTAAGCTAAACATCAGGTCAAGATCCGGAGAACACACGAAGGCAGGTCCTGAGGAAGAGCCGCAGCTCCTGCTCCGCTTCCTGGAACCGTTCAGGGAGGGGGAAAAAAAGAAAAAAAGAGAATAAAAATAAAAATACAGTGTCCCTGGTTTCTAAAGCTGGAGATGTTTTGACTCCTGCTGGGGCTGGGGACGCGGCGAACAGGCCCTGGGAATCTTTCATTTTTGGACCACGGTAGCTGTTCCGTTTCCTGCATCACTGGGAGACTTCCTTTTCACACAACAATGAAAAACCTCAAATTTCAACATTTTAGCAGAAATAACCCGCCCCTCCCTCACAGCCTGTCACTCATTCAATCAGCCAGAGAGAGAATGTCTCAGAAGAATCGGCCCAACTCGTCTCTCAGGCTTCGGGATCATACAGTGTGCAGGGACAAAATTCTCCACAAAACCCTGAGACATTTCCCTTAAAGTGAAAATATTGATCAGATTAAAATATATTAATAGAGTAAAAGATGAAATTGATTGAAAATTACACGTGCATCATCTGAGAAACATTTAGGCCCAAATGATCTCCTCGATACCCCTTAAACTCTATTTTTATTTAGTAAAAAAAAAAAATTCTAAAACACACTCCATTACCAAGGTTTTGGATTTCATAAATAGAGGAAAGATTTTGCAAATAATCAACATTGTTTTATAGAATTAGCAGCACAACGATCGAGCTTTTGCTGTCCGATATCGATTTCCCAGAGAGAATTACCTGCTGATTCCAATTCATTTATTTTTTAAAGAAAATAATACTGCTAATTTCTTGGTAAATATAGTATTTTAGAGTCAAACCAAAAAAAAAAAAAAAAAAGGAATTACAAGATTAGAAAATTATTCTGTTTTCTTGTAATTATTGAATAGCAAAAAAAACAAACAAACACATTTTTCAGTATCTGACTGGATGATCACCAGTCAAAGCTAATCAAAGGAAATAGCCAGATTAGCCAGATTTTGATCACAGGTCAGCTGACTGGTGTATCACCATTTATTCTGTTTTCACAGAATACAATTCTGTTAGAGATAATTTAGTATAGAACTATCCAGTTGAGGTTTGAACAAACTTTAGATTTTAAACTAGAGATGATCAAATGCAATCCCGACTCTACAAAATAAAAGTTATATAGCATTAAATTGCTACCAGGCAGCAGTAATGGTTTCTAAACGTGTTTACAAATAGTTTGTATCTGGTCACTATTTCTTTTGTTCAACTCACAACTTGGGATAGATTATTATTGTATTGTTTATCATTGTTGTGATGCTTTTCTAACAGGATACAAATTGTTATTTATTGTGATAGCAAAAAACCTAATGAGGTCTGCAAACCCCGAAACTAACAGCCATGTTTGGATTGTTACTTAGACTATCTTTCCACTAGTAGTTCTACGAGAGCATCAATAAATATTAATATCTTGGAAAACATGATTAAATGCTGCTATCAAGTGCTATTTATCAATGTATTATGTAAAAACGTTAAGTTCATACTGGCTAGATCACCAAAATGCTGCCATATAAATGATTTAAAAGTGAAGGGGCTTTCATCAAGGACATCGTCTATAATATATCAGCAAAACATAGTTTATCCAAGTACTAGTAAATAGCATTGTATATTAATTCAGTTTATATTTTCAACACATTATGAAAATGTGATGCCGATTTCAAAATTTGCAATGTTTTCCATGTTTTATATCCTCTACACATAATTGCAAACTATGTAGAACGAAGTACTTGCAAACTATCCCAAGACAGCAAGGCATTTTGCAGATCTTTTAGTTTACAAAATGCAAAAGTCATATTTTATAATAAATGACTATTTTAAATATTAGAAATGTCTATATTGAACTCAAGAGGAAAAACAGCTAAAAGCCCTTAAATGAGAACTAAAAAAAAAAAAAAAAATGTTCAGAAGAAGAAAACCTCAGAGTGTCGCTGTTGCTCTGAACTTTTTCCATCCATCTCATTTCTTTACACAGGTTTTGGCTTCCCGTCCTTCTTTCCACCTTGCATGCTGCATTAAAAATAACCCCAGACTTCAATTAAAGTCATCAATAAAACCTGATGAACATCTAAGCGTGCGAGCTGAAAGTAAACAAGAGGGGAGACCAGAATGTCACATGGTGACTGAGAGCGTCTGCAGGCACAGCAGCAACTTCCAACGCAGCACATTCTGAAGTGCAAGACTTTCTAAAAATCCCAAAAGCTGCCTCTCAGGTAAGCTTCATCTGGTCTGGCTCAGAACGACGACGATGTGCCAAGCTCCTCGGAGACACAAAGAAGGGATTCACAGTCGCTCAGACAGCTGTGCTTAGTAGCCCTGCAGCGGTTCACTGCAGGGGCCGAGTCCAACTGGCTAGCTCACAGGCTGCGTGCTCTGTGCATTGGTTTGGCCAGCCGTACTCCGTGTAAAGAATATATCCCTGACCCAACTACCCATTCTGTGTGGCTGCCTCATTTTTCAAGACAGAGAACTGAACCCTGGCCTGAAAAGGATGCCGCGGGGCAGTAATGAGTCACAGCGAGAAGCCATGGGGTCTAGAGGTTTGAAAATTAACCTTCAAGTCACGCTGCTGGTTCAAATATGAGACAATGTTTATCTTTATGAGGGGGAAAAGAATAAAACCCTTTGACACATGGATGTAATATAGCATTTGAGGAGAGGTATTTTTCAGCTACAGTGTTTGATGCTGTACCGCCGTCAAGATAATGTTTCTTTACTCTGTCCTGCTGCTGTTAGGAGCTTCTGATGAATAAATAAACTCACAAAAAGTGAAAGCAAGCTTAGTTAGGATGCAGAAAAAGTTCAAAAACAGAATAATGTGAAAAGCTTTTATGTCTTGATGTGAAACGCTGAGAGAGACAGAGAGAAAAAAAATGCTTTTAATGTTTTACGTATTCACACAAGTGGACACCTAAATTAGCAGTTTCAAGGCATATTTCTTGCAACAAGCGACACGAATACAACATAAGTTTCAATAATGAAAAAGCATACAAGCGCTGAGAATCTAAAGATAACTCCCTCAGAGTTGTTCAAAATAATTTACACATTAATAAGTAGTCATACACTTTCTCTTGATGCAGCTTACATAATGCATATATAAACACTGCTGAAAAAGGAAAAAGAAGAGGCCCGAATTGAAAATAAAAGAATCTTTAACTCAAAAATAGTTTCAGTTTAATGTTTTTAATTTCTAAGTTTTATTGGAAAATAGAAAAAAAAATCACTAAACCCTAAAATTATCCATCAACCATCTCATTCTTACCTTACTCTGTTAAAAACAACAAACATTTCCTCAAATTTGGAAAACTCCAAAATGAGGCTAAAGTATATGAAGCTACATTCACCTATCACACACCTATGGACTGTTATGTTCTATATTGTTCCATTTTTGCACACATCTTTTAAGTAAATATATTTTAAAATCCTTACAGCAGTGGGAAAAACAAAATGTACTCTTGGAGTTTAGAGAAGATGGAAAAGTGAAAGCAGCAGTCGAGATTTTCTAGTTAGAGGACTTGAATAAGTGATTTGTAGTTGCTGCTGGTGATATTTGGTCTGAATGGTACTGCTGCTGCCCATCAGTGTGAGAAGGGTTATAAACCATTACATAAACTGAGTGAGACTGAGATTATTCACAATGGAAAACATCTAAGAGAGCTACCAGCCTTCATGATTGAATGTTTAAGCGACTTCTCCCCAATGTCAGACCATGCAATACTCTGCAAAAAATGCTAAGAAATCCATAAGCTCCATGCAAAGCTTTAAAAATATCAGTTAGCAATGTAAATGTTAAAGTTAATAAAAGCATAAATAGAAAAAGATGGAACAAAGACAGTTTGTTTAGAAGGGTCAAAGGAAAACATCTGTGCAACTCTAATGCACTGTCGGTTGGTCATACTGTATAAAATTAAAACCAAACTAAACACCAGCATGTCATCAGCAAATGCTGATGATTTCAGCTCGTTTTGCAGTCATCCATCAAGTTATCTGGAAATTTAATTATTTCAAAGTCAAATGTGAGGCAGGTCAACCTGTCCGATTTGGACAACTGAAGCTTGATCCAAATTGGGCCATGGAAGCAGGGAGACAAGGTTGTAAAGAAGAGGCTAGTGGAATTACCCCACAATGATGTGGGAAAATGATAAAGTCATACAGGAAATGACTACCGACAGCTGCTAGTGCTGAAGGTGATTCTACAAGTCGAGCTGTTGGATGCATTTTGTTTTTCCATCCACAGCTTTTCCATTTCAGCCTTATATTAAATGACTAACAAATGACAATATGGAATCTGTTCTGTGCTTTTCCACACGTCACTTAAAGTCATTTTAGAACCTGGCAAACATCAGATCATTTTTATTATGTCCTAATACATAAAACCTTAGAGCTGAAAGAGGGTACACGTTCTACCAACCATGAGTGTGAGTCCACTTGGCCCACAGGTCAATGTAGTGCACACATGGCGCGTTGCTTCCTGCAACCCCTCCAGACTGTACACTTCCCATTGGGGCAGTGGGCACACAGAAGCCACGCTCAGTCTGAACGTGAGAATGACTCTGCATTGTTCCCATTGGTCATATTGGCTCCGTTATCAGCTCTATCAGTCCTAATACTCTGGCTCGCATTGTGTTGGGCTGCTCCGTTTATTTAGATTCAGTCACTAACAATGAAAACATTGCCTCTCCTCCAACCGGAGCACAAACATACGGAAAGTAATAATAATAAAGATGGAGGCAGAAAAGTGTACATATAAATAGTAAGGGGAAGTAACTGAGTGGCTGCGGCGGGAGCAGAGCGTAAACAGACAAAAGCATGAATGATGAAGTGAACAATTGATTCGAGGTACCTGGCAGAGCGACAGCGGCCCGACTCTGCCACCTTGAAATCTTTTTGGCATCTGAGGGTCAGCGAGTGTGAATGGCATGTTCGTGCTTTTCTAACCACGTCTCGGAGCCGAGCGAGGCTGACAGGTGAGAGCTGATCTCATTTTGATGGAGGTGATTTAACCGTGTTGTGGTTGGCTGCTGGAACTGTAGCGCAGAGAGGAGGGTTTTCACACACCGTCCAAATGAGCCTCTTTAATCAACCGCTGCTAAACCACATGTGGCGGTGGGGTGAGGAGGGAGGGGGATTAAAACGGCCCAACTTGTACATTTACCCCCAAATTAGGACCTTATTTCTGAGGCCAAATATGAAGTGAGGGAGTAAAGGTTTGCGCACGTTTGAGATCATGTCTTTCTTTACCTGCCAGAGCGTCCTGAGCCTCAAAGAATGTGCTGAGGCCTCCTTTCACATAGGCCAGGCTTCCCTCGTTTTTCTTAGTCGCTTGCTTCTTCAGGTTACTGGCTGCAATCTTCAGCTGCTCAAATCTGCAACGAAAATCAACAAAAACAACTAATAATTATCAGTTTATTGCGAGACATAAACAAAAAAGCCAAACAATGACTTGAATTTGTTTCTTATTCGTGCCTGTTTGCATTTCTTACACACTATTTCGGGACGCATAGTTTGAGATTTTACGCGTGTGAGTACGTGTGTCTGTGTGTCAGTGTCCTGAGTGAGGTTTCCTCTGCAGGAAGAAACAGTCACCCAGTGAGGTCCAAACAGAGGCCCCTGGTCATGCTGGATCCTCGGGGTCTGGGTTACTGGAAGGCTAAGCAGGGGGGAGAGGAAGCCAGGAGTGTCCAAAATAACTCTCCTCTGCCCCAACAGTCTTTAGGGTCAACAGGCTACCTCGTCTACACGCCGCTCTGATCTCTGAAGAACCAGCTGACAATGTGGGGAGAAACTCAAAGGGAATTGGTAAAAAAAAAAAAAAAAAGAAGAAAAAAACAGTGCAACTATGTTTTTGTTTTCTTCAGCTGGAATTCCTGGCATATTTTCTTTACCAGTCAGTACGTGAATGTAGAAATCATTTCCAGCAGTATATTGAATTGTTTCTTCATTTTTAAATAATCCTTGATCATTATTTCAATTGCAAAATGTCAGAAACTTGTAAAAAAAAAAAAACAACTGAATGGTACATTTTAGTAAAAATTATATACAGAGCGATACTTAATAAAATTTAAAGCCATATAGTTAATGGATTATCAAGATAAGCAATCATGTAAATACTTTTTCTCCCAAACACCATCTATTTTAACTCTACATCATTCTCTGATGATTTTATACATCTAGTTTAAGTTAATTGGGTTTCTGATTTCCATTTGGATATGTTGACCTTTATGAAATATGACAGATTAGGATTCTTAAAAAACAAAATAACTGAGTAGAAAGTAGAAACTGGAGTCACATAATTGTGTTTCCTTAAAGAAAACTATGAGCAGATCATTTAACTAGAAGTAATTTTGGAAAGTCTGTGCAAACTGTCGTTAGAAACAGCTTCCATTTAAAGCGGAAAAAGTCATCCATAAAAAATAAAACTACAAATATATGAAATGAGGAAGGAAACTGTGTGAGACGCATTTGTGTCTCACACATTCAAACTTGTGTATCAAAAAACATATTGGCAAAATCCTGGAGTTAAAATGCAACACTGCCAGATTCTGAGAAATTATTACGCTTCCTCCTATAAATACTCTGTATTTTTGTTCTTAGTGGCATTTGTCACATTTGTCAAAAAACATTGAGAAAATTTATTTTTTGACTACTTGCACTATGTGGTGAAAAATATATATATATATATTTAAAAAAAGAGACATCAAAGTTGTAACCAGTGGATGCAAAAATCCAGATTTTACTTCTGTCTAAGTGAAAAACAGACACCTCAAGTGCATGACCAGTAAGAGGAAACCGTATTTCTGCTTTATGAGATGGTTGTTTAAACAGACACAACAATGGACCTACCCGGAGCCTGCGTGGTTCTCTATAAGGTACCAGGAGGCAGAGAAGTTCTCACTGGTGAAGTCTCCACTCATTCCAGGAAATATCTGCTCCAGGTCTTTCTGTGGAACTTTGCCCCTACAAGAAAAAAACATTAAGGCATGTAAATGCAAGAGAAAACTGTATGAACAGCTGAGTATTGTTGAGGAGAACTGAATTATAAGTACGCTAGTTGTAAAGCTGTATCATTTCAATGTGACTTTATTTTCCAGCAGGGGGCAGCGTGTAGCTAGGAAGCACAGGCCTTGGAGAGCCTGGCGTGGGAAGTGCAGTGTGTGACGCCTGGATGCCCCTGGAGGACCCAGTACTCATTAGGGAAGCTTGATCTCTACTAATGACCTGTGGGCTACACAAACCAACATCCCCAGCATCACCACCCACCCTGCAGTTACACACACACACACACACACACACACACACATGCACAAACACACACGCATATAAAGAAGGAAACATCTCACATTAGAGTTCAGTGTTTAATTATGTGAAGAAAAAGAAAACCATCTACCACCATGGTGATGTTTGCGCACAAATACATACAAAACCAGCGGTTCCTCCCGTGGATGGGAGTGCCAGGGTTCCTGCTATTCTCCCACCTCAACATATATTTCATTTTTCCAGTTGATTTTCAGCTCATTTACACTTCTAAGTGAAAATATTTACTCTGGATTAGATTTTTATCTTTCTGAAGCTCTTAGTCTCATAAAAAATAATAAATGTCTGCAAAATTTTAAATGACCAGAAATGTTGTCGTATTTATTCTAATATATTTTACTTCTGAACAGTGGAATTGATACCAAGAGAATATTTGTTTAATTAAAAATGTTTATGACAAAAATGTTCGCAGCAAGCAGAACTCAGACTGAAGCTATTTTAAGGAATAAAAGCAAAGCAGAACAGATGAGCTGGCTTTTCCTCAAACAATGTTCCTCATCAATCAACATTTTATGGTGTTTTTAAATCTCACAGCTGGACTTCATACACAGCCACCCAGACAAACAGCATTGGACCCAAGCAATGGTGTTCCTATCTTTAGAATTCTGATGCAGCAAGAAGATTTTACATTTCTGAAATGAGATTAGCTTTCCGGAAAGTTCGGTTCGACAGAATGAAGATTTTAGCAATGCACTCATCAGATTTCGGATTTTCTCTGAAGTCGGACCTGCTGATTTTGATTCTTTCTGTAGGAAACTATACCACATAGAAACATATTTGTGTAAACTGTTTTGACTCGACAGTTAAAATATAACAAACACTGAGCATAAAAGTAAACCTCAGCGCAGATTTTTTTTTTAGATTGGGGTTGTTTTGAATCCAACAGAAAATGCACACATCAAAGCATTTGTCCCTGAGCTCTATGATATTCTCAAAAAACTGAGCATATAGAAGAATATGTCGTTAGTTGACTCACTTTTACAAAATGAAAAATGTGGGAGCTTTTAGATTTTATGTATTTTTAAATTATATGATGTATTTAAAATATAAGATTATTAAGCAAAAATTGACAGTCCTCGCCTGTTAAACAGCTTTCTTAAGAAAATTAGAGAACATACAAGTTTTTAAAACAAGGCTTAAAATGTGTGTTTTTCATTTGGTATTTCACTAATTGAAGTGATTAAGATGCATAATGAAAATGCATTCCTATTCTTACCTTACAGTAAATTTATCTTTAGTCTTGTTTAGTTTGGCTTCATCTTAATTTTAAATATTTGTATTTATTATGCTGATTTTATTTATCCACTTTTATTTCTGTGATTAATAAAAGTTTTACACCTGTTTTTAAAAGGTCAAAGTAGATTTTAATTTATTTCTGCTTTATTTTTATTTCTATCAACAATCTTTCTTTTACCATTGCTATGTGGAGTATACAGAATGTCTTCATGTAAAGAAGAGATGATCTCTAATTATGCTTCTGATACAAATAAAAGATAAAAAACCAATACCGTAAAAACGTTTAAAATATAAATGTAGCTTAGTGTGATTAAATCTTAATTAAATATTTAGGCTTCAACCCTCAGAAGCAGGTTTAAATTTTGTGCATCAAGTGTTTCTATCAGAGATCGCAGGATTTGTAAGCAACACCTCACAAGTTGAGTTGAAGTTATAACGGACCTGTCTTTTTCTAAAGCTGCTAAATACTTACAGCAGCAAACCCTAAAAGTGAGATCACTGCAGAAAAATGTAAACAACCTATCGGGCTCTTTTCGAATGCCTTCATGTTACATATCATCCAGAGATAGCTTTAATCTGACTGAAAGGCAAACACCGAGACGCGCTGCGGTGAATGTTTAATGCATCTCTGGGAGCCAGTCAATGGAGCTGCCTGTTTATGGGGGTCTTGTCTCTGGCCACGAGCGGTCACTTGCCCCCAGACCCTCTAAGTCAAACAAATACTGAACCAGAAATGTCAGAACTTGACAAGACAAACTATAAGTTACAAGCTCTGCCCTCCCTGGCCGACGCGTGGGAGCCATCAGCACACTGCCTGCTCTGCGAGGCGCTGTAAGTGTGACGTTTTCTCCCAGAGTCCTTTCCAAATGTCTCTTTATCGTTCTCCTCTCTACTTTATACACAATTATGTTGTTTCCACTCCCTGTGCGGAGCAGTTCGGCTGCTCCCATGCTGGCATAATATTTCAAATGCCGGCATATGGGGAGAGTTTGGGTCTGTTTAGAGATGTAACCCATGACTCAGTGACTTGAGAGCCCTCGTGTTTATGGCAGTGAGATGGCATGTGTACGTTTTTGTATGTTTTCGATCCGTACTTGTCCATCTCGATGCCCAGTGGATTGCTGGGACGCAGAGAGAAGGGGGAGATTCCTTTGTTGCGGTTCGTCCTCATGTCGTAGTTCACCTCGTCCACCCACACGGCGGACTGCTCCAGGATACCTGCAGGACAGGCGGGACGCAGTCACAACACGTCCCAGATGGGCTCACACACAAACACACTTGCTCTAATTTATTTTACAAGCATGCAAACAGTAAATAAGTCAACCGTGGGTTCATGTATTCATTGTTTTTCTATATTTTAATACCTAATACAATAAAGCACTTTTATTCAGTTTGTGCAACTGAAACTGCGTCATAAAAGACCAAATGCAACAATTATATTAATCATAGCTTAAAAAATTTGCATAAAAAAACAACAAAAAAAACAACAACTTTGCAACAATAATATGAAGCGATGAGTGGCAAAGCAAGAAAATCCCTGAAATCTTAAGGGAAAACTAATTTATTGAAGTTTTTAAAATCATATTAACTTTATTGCAATTTGTACTCACATTAACAGTTTGGTAAATTCAATATTGTATTGCCAAATTCAAATAAAATCAATTCGGTTTAGTAGAATTACTGTAATCTGATAGCACATTAATTTATATCAAATAATAAATAAACACCACATGCAATTAGATGTGGTGTTTTTATTAGATTGTGGTTAGATTAAAAGTAGAATGTTATGAAAAATGTCACCAGTATATACTGCCTTACAAAGGTTTTCAATCCCCTAAAATCATTTCACATTGTGTCACTTGAGTATATTTTACTGGGAATTTATGTAACTGACCAACACAAAGTAGTGCATCATTGTAAACTAGAGGGAAAAAAAACAAAAAAACAAAATAGGCTAATTTTTTAATTTTTTTTACAAAAACTCTTGAAATGTTGCACCTACTTATTTTCAGTCTCCTGACATAAATAAATAAAACCCAGACCAAGAAACTGCCTTTAAAAGTAAAATCATTAGTTAAATAATTTAGCCTGAATGTTGTTTAACTGTGAAGGTCTCAGAGGTTTTTAAGAGAGGAGGAGCTGCACAGTTTGGCAGCTCAGGAGGGAGAATCTGTCATCTGTTAGTCTTGCAATCCACCAATCTGGGCTCAAGCCATTGTTGACAGATATCCACAAGAAACTAAATTTAAAGTTTACTTCAAGCCATATATACATCATCAATAGCTGCAGTGCTCATGGGCACTTCATTGGTTCGTTGACCTATACCCTTCTGAGTCTTACCAATCCTCTCTGGCCTGAGCAGTTTAAATGAGACGGTCGAGGTGCCGAGGCCTCCGGACTTTGTGGTGACGATGATTTCTCCCTTGTCATCTTTGGCAGGCCCCACACGGCACACTATTTTGCTGGCCGACATCCACTCTGCTGTCAGCATGCAGTTATGGCCGCAGATGGACAGGCCTGAGATGGAGAGGGAGAGAAAAAGGTGAAATGGGTGAAAGATACAGACACACACACACAGGGGGAACAAATAAACATTTGCAATGCAAGCACACACACACACACACACACACACACACAGGAATACAAATATGGAGCAGTGTAGAAGGGCTTGCTCAGACAGCGCTGTCATCTATCAGCAAGTTTAGTCAAACTGTCACCAGAGGTCGAAGCTCAAGCCGGGGTCACAGCTGGCGTGGGTGGCCTTGATCTTCCTCCAACTCACTCAACTGCTTAAACTTAATGTGAGTGACTCCTCAGTGCTAAGTGGCTCATTACTGGCACAATGTGCACTCTGCCCCGACATCTGTCAGCCTCTTCTTAGAACCTCACAAAGCCTTCGTGAGGCAGGGAGAACTTGGGCATTTTCAGCAGAGGAGATCTGGTAGCGCTTGGCGTGTGTGTCACCCAGCGAGAGGCGATCAACAAATAGCCCATAAAACCGTAAATAATTTGCCCATTAGAGCCCCATTTCCTGCCTCTGTTCTCCATAGGCCACTTTGTTTGGATACATAAGCACTCACACACATTTGTGCATATCTAATTGTCCTAGTCAAGGCCCCAGGGACATGGATGGTCAGGAATAGACTTGTATTGCTGGCCAGGGAGCTGGCAGCCTGATGAAGAGCGGTTTGCGGGTCCTCTGAACTGCCATCAGAGTTTTTACAGGAACTGGCAAATATGACGGAAAATATTGGCAAAGACAAAGTGTGATGTTAAAATCATCTAATGAGAGCAAGATGTTTCAAGCTCAAATTTGGCTTACAAAAAAAGTCATTTGACTTTGTTTTCTTTTAAGCCAAATGACAACTCTGTTTTTCTATGATCATAAATAGGAAAAAGTCTTATAATATGTTAAAATGTGAATTCTGGTCTTGAGTGTTTACACGATTGTTTTCTTTAAACATAAAGGATATACATCCAGTACCCGTGAGCAGATGGACCATAATTATTTGAGTTGGTTTTTTTTGGGGGGAAAAGGGGAATTAAAAGGTGAAAAAAAAAAAAAAAAGTGGTTTAGAAACAAGCAAATTTAGTTTTGATTTTATTGTGGATTTTCTCTAATCCACACAGGGGTTAAATTATACATACACCCTCAATAATATTTACCTAATGTCTCCAAGGAGGTCACACTTTGACAATGCACTATTTGTAACCATCACTAAGCTTAAGGTGCAATTCTGACTGGATATTTGACTTAATGGCAGAATTCGCAAAGTCCATTTAAGCTGGTTGGTTCGACTTTCAAGTGCAAGTTTCAATAAGATTGAGTTCAGGGTTTACTTCAGGGTCATTCCAGTTGCCTGCAGGTAGGTTTGGGATCAGCTGAAACATTGAGTCCACGTTTCACCATTCCGGTTGATGTTGTGAGGTGAAGATACAACATCTGATGGTAACCATCTTTCATTTCTTCATCCACTTTGTGCAGTGGACCCAGTACCTCTAAAAGAAGCACATGCTGCCACCACCATTTAACAGTCTGGTTTTAGGACTAAGAGCTTATCCTTGACTTGTCCAATATGTCTTCTCATTGTGGCCAAATAATTTAATCGACATCTTGATATTATAAAGTATTTGGCTTGTCCACATGTGCAGCTACAAATCTCTGTCAAGCTTTAATGTGTCGATTTTGGACAGGTTTTATTGTGGATGACACTCCCTCAGTCCATGGTGGAATAAAACTGGCTTCTTATGGTGTTCCAGCAGTTTCCAGTTCATGAAAAGCTTAAGACCTGGTGGTTCCTGGGTTATTTCTGAAAATCCTGACAAACTTCCTTTCAAACTGTGGGTGACAGTTTGGAAAATGTGTACTTATGTCATTTGAACTGATATTTTTTGAACAACACGTTTCCTAAACTTTATAAGTCTACAGTTCTTCTTAGCTATGATCATTGGACTTCCTCATTGATCTAAATGCTGGTAAAGCCAATCAACATTATAAAGAAATGTGTTTATATGCTAGCAAAGACAAGCTACCTGCGAGAAATGTTTGTGTCAAAGTAAAACACATTTAAGGATCTTTAGCACCACTGATTCAAAAATGTGATGAATGCAAAATATATTTTGGCTAGTATAATTAATATTAACAGTGGTAATTTGAATTTTAGCAGTTTAGAGTTTTAAAGTTGTTTTTAATGGTTAATTTGGTAATGAGGTAGAAAAGTTGTTTTTTCTTTTTATACTTTAAAGGAAGTTAAATATTTTCAGAATTCTCTGTTGACTTGTGTTACAGAGAATTACTCTGTAATTCTCTGAGTTTGTCAGATAAGTGATCTGACAAACTCAGATCACTTATTTTTGCAGGTTTCAAATTATTAGTAACTTTTTATCTCTATATGCCAACTTGTCTCTATATGTTCTTGACTGGATATGACAGAACACTGCATTTGCTGCAAGACTGAATATCTTTAACCTGTCTGCTCCACACACTCGAATTTAAAGACCTTTAAGAACAAATATTTACTTAATTTAAATAACATGCAAGAGACAATAAGACAAAACATCTGAACGGCCATTAAACTCCACATTCCAAAAGTCAACTCCCATGAAAAGTAAATATATATAGAAAAAAATAAACAAAAATACAAACTATGACTTTGCTGGCACTGAGATGTGCAGTTAGTTTTAAAGGTCTTACCAATGAGATCAGCTGGGCCTGTGCCCAGGTTCTCTCCACGAATGGTCACTTTGGTCCATGCTGGTCCCTCCTTTGGTGAGATGCCCGTGACTAGTGGTGGCGGCCGTGCTGGTGACATTTTGACCTGAGTCGCAGTGCAGCTCTGGACCAATCAGCAACTGGACAAGCACAACATACAATGGTAAAAAATTGGGTGGCATCCGAAATGCAGCCTCCTCGCAGAACATTACAGAATGTCCTGTTGGTCCATTTAAGTTAGAGAAAAGAACTCGACAACAAAATTAATTGAAATTGTTGCATACTTTGCTGCTATACAAACATTAGATCAACAAATATATTCCCAAATGTCCATTGAAAAGTTGCATTAACATAAAAATGTGTGTTCAAATTTACACTGGACTACCCTGCACTAAATTCAGATTTCTTACAATTTGTCACATCTTTTAGTTTGTTAGTAATTGGGAACAATCTGACATTTTTTATCCTTTACTGGCATCTAATCTGGACAAACTTTAAAAACTGATTCAGTTTCAAACTCTAATCTAAATAAGTTTGGAGGCCTTTTTAAAATGTTTGAACAAGTAATGGTTTATTTGTGGTTATCTGTCAGCAACAAAAAAAAGGTAAATGAAAAATGGAATCAACCCAAAATTTAATGTTGTAATATAAGATAAAGGACATCATTTAAACATAAAACCAATGGAAAAATACTTAAGACAAATGGGTTTTATCTGTTAGGAAATGGAATAATTAATAAGGCTTTTATAAATTATACTATTCTCATTTCTTTTTCATTTTTTACATGTTGTGTAAAAACTCGAATAAGGAATCATAGAAGGTTAATACTATTACAATACAATGTATTATATCTGTAATAACACAAACCATTTTATAAATTCAACAAGGATTTTTACCTAGTACTCATGCCAGATATTTGGACCTTTTTCCCAAAATATGATCAGAATTTGGCTCAAAGTTAATTTCCGTCTCCAAACAATGTATGCATTGCAAAAGTTATCTCTCAGATATTAGCAAACACAGAGAAAGCGGCCAAGAACGAAACAGACAGAGAGCAGAGAGGATTGGAAGAATGTAAACCTCACAGCGCAGGATAAATAAACCTGGTCTGCCCAATCATTCCTCATAAGCCCACACAATACTGTACACATTCTGGTACCAAAGAAGGAGCAACCATGCAAATCAGTTCATGTTGAGGAGAGAGAAGGGTTTCAAATAAAACAAAAATATGAAAGGAAGCATTTCAGCTGAGCAGATGTTTGCTAATAAATTACTGCCAGGTCTCTGACCAAGCTCAGCTTCGTGAAGCAACCCGAGATGGGCTTCCGTCCTTTCGCTTTGCAGCCAGAACACGTTCACCTCAAATAATGCAGGAGTTCA
Source organism: Poecilia reticulata (assembly GCF_904066995.2). Taxonomy (NCBI): domain Eukaryota; kingdom Metazoa; phylum Chordata; class Actinopteri; order Cyprinodontiformes; family Poeciliidae; genus Poecilia; species Poecilia reticulata. Next base: position 10,978,847 of record NC_088833.1, on the reverse strand, counting down.
CACGGACCGGACCTTTAGCTTGTCCATAGTGGTAACTCTATGCACTGATTCAAAAATTAAGAATACGCAAGAAATAGGAAATCTCACAGTCCAAAACTAATGTGGCTATATGTGAGAGGCCTGAACTGATCCATAAGGAGCTCCAAACAACTCAGATATGTAGATTTGAAATGTTCTACGAAATTTGTCTAAATTTAAAGGAGCAACATTCCAGCAACACTGGAAAAAAGGACGATATCCATAGTCCCAATTTTAGTTCTGTGCTTATCAATAACCAGAGAAAAGAGAAGCAAAACTTCTAACTATTAGTTAAAATAGGTTTTAAATTCATCACCATATCCTAAACACCCGCTTTTAAAAGATAGAAAAATGTAGGCAAATACGACAGATTTTTCCTATTTTCTAATTTCAAAACAAATTTGGACTGAATGGTGACATGAAGTGGCAGCTATTATCCTTGACCAGCATCTAGTGGAAGTGCCAAACTTAAGCAGAAAGCTAGACACATTTCTGTTTAATGTTATATTATGAAATTTCTTCAAAAGAAAAAATGAAATACTTCTCAAGATCTAAATTGGTGCATTTAAATAAAATGTATTTGATTAATGCTGAAAAAACACAACACAGACTCATAATACTTAGATGTATCCTTAAGGAGTCTAACACAACATACGTCAAGCTGTCATTCATCACAACTGTTTACAAAGTGAGAATCTGTCTCATCTCCCAGAACCAGCTTATGTTTATAGACCATATCTAGACATCTGTGTCAAGAAATTCCCCTAAATGACTTATAACCTGTACAGAAGGTGTATAACAATGTTTGTAAGATGTTGCAATTAAAATATATTTGAATACATTTAAGATGTTAAACAAAAATTAAGAAATGTTATATTTACTTTAACTAGGAAAAAAAACAAAAACAAACAAGCACATAGTTTATTAAAAAAGGTATCAAATTATGCAGATGTGGCCGAGAGGATTAAAAAATAGAGCAAACTGCGACTTCTAAGGCACTTTCATTTCAAAGAACAATATTGAAAAACAAAAGAAGCCAATCAGAAACAGAGACGCATGAAAGTAAGCAAGACTGTAGTGACCCAAAAATTGAGCAGAATAGGAACCTGTCCGAGGAATGTTCTGGAACAGCTCCTTCCCTGCCGGGCCGCACCAACATCCCAAAGCTAAAGACAAACCTCCAGAGGGATTTACCTCGCGCTGTTGCTGCTGCCCTGCGCTTGTTAAGAGGAAATGGAGGGGCTCTGAATCTGACATGATGAAGATAAGAGGTCAACAGGCCTAAAACAAGAGCCTGGTATATCCTTCATCAATCCCACATGTTTGGAGCGGGAGTGGCGAGGAGAGAGGGTGGGGGGGATGAGACCACAACCCTTTTTTTTTTTGTATAATAACTCAGATTCTACTTCCAGGAGTATTTCTGTCCTATATAGTACACGTGAACACACCCGCACGCACACGCACACACCCACACCCACACGCACACACGCACGCAGACATACGCTGAGCAAAATGACAGCTCAGCGAGGTTTGCGTGCGAGGGGCCTGGGCTGATGTTGTGTGGTCTGTGCGTATGCGAGCGTGAGGAAGAATCTGAAGAGAGTTCTGGGCAGTGCATGTGTGTGCATGAATGTCTGTAGATGTGTGCGTGTGTGTGGTCTGGGTGTGTGGTCTCCGGCGCGGGCCTGGGGAGAGCCTGCTGACGGCTGGGATGAGAAAAGAGCCGCTGTGTTTACTTTACTCTGGGGGCTGCTCATGGACACGGGAACACTGCCCAGACCCTTCTCTGTAACATCCAGCACGCACACACACACGCACACACCCCCCCCCCACACACACACACACACACGCACACACACACACACGTGTGGAACATCACGCACGCTCGCACAAGGAACCGAGTCACTAGTAACGGGACTCCTCATGTCATGCATCACCACAAATACCCTGCTAACAAGGTCAGAGAAATTGTAACTTTATTCAAACAGACGCTTAACTGCAAACTCTTTTTTCTTGCCGTTGAGCAACATGAAAAGGAAAAGAATCCCCAACTGGAACCGTTTAAGGGGGCAGCATCTTCCTAAAAAGGGATAAAATGACGAGCCTCTAGGGGGCATTAGAAGATGATAAACCACTTTGTTCTAACATGTGTCAAGCCCCGACTTTTTTCGTTGGCTAAATTTAATCATAGATTGTTTTTAGCTTCCTTTCTACAGCAGGAATCCCTCAGAATCATGATGCTGCCACTCTCCCATGTATCACTCTTTACTTTCCTTTGAAGGTCACCAACACCAGAGTTGCCTCCAATTATACAGCAGCTGTTAGAGAAAACTATGCAGAGTGTTGTTTAAATAGACATTGTTCATATTGTTGAGTAGAGGAGTAATATCTTTTTAACTTACATCTAGGATGGAAAAAGCAGATAATTTTTGTTGAGGTTAGGTCAACATTAAATTTTTTAACATCTAGATGAAAAATAAGAAAAAAGATTCGACTGAACTATAAGAAATTACTAATTTAATCAACTGATTTTTTTTTTATTAGTATATTAATTCAATGCCAAACTTAAGTTATGGGTTGAAATATTGAAGATAAGTTCATCTACTTATCATTTGTAAAGAAAACTATTCTTTTGATGATTTCCTTTACTAAAGGATTGAGAGCAATTTTTTTTTTTTTTTTTTTACACAATCTTAAAAAATATCAGTAACAACTCAGGTTGTTGAATCACAGTGTGCTTTAAAGAATGTGACTGAAACAATTCATAATTACAAAAAAAAAAGAAAGGTTCACTAAATTTTTATTTAAATAACTTATAACCAATCCAGACCTGTAAAGAGTGCATCCACATCTAAAAGACAGATCAACTTATTAGCCAATTACTAGATTTTTGCTGGATCTTTTTTAATGTTGTTTTTTTTTATGATGTAATGACCATTCAGCCAAAGATAGAAATAGATTTTTGTTGATTGGCTTTTAACTAATGATCAAAAACTGGAAAAGTCAAACTTTTTTGTTTCTGTTAAATGGATCAAAACGGAAAACTGGCACTTCTTTCAGTTTGCAAATGCCTAAACAACCCACACGTTTCTTAGTACTCTGTTTCACCTTAAGTAAAAAGCAAACAAAAACGAGGAATATGTGTTTCCTTCAACTTCAAGAAAAAAAATCTTGCATTCTTTATTTTGTATTAAATTCAAAATGACAATTTCTATCAAAGTGCCAGTGGTTTCTGTTAAGGTTAGTGTTTCTTGAGCTAAACATTGGAACTAAAGTCATGTAAAAATGAATAAGTTTATATGTGTTACAGACCTTAGAACGATAATGAGAATCAGCAGGTCACTCTGCAAAAAACAAACAAAATAAGACCACCAAAAGCCTGAATCTTGTAGTTCCAGCCCATACAACCTTCTCTTCATAGAAGCGCTACGAAGCGTAATGCTTTGCAGGGAGGATCAGAAGAGTATTTGATAAAAAGAGCAAATGGCAAATGAAGAATCCAGTTTTGACATCTGTTTGCTTCTTTTACTCTCACACCCACATGTAAGTTCTGAATAATAAACCATCTTGATTATCTCAGATTGTCTTGATTATCGGAAACTGTTGCTTCCCACGAGATGCATGATAAAATTAGACAAAATTAGTGTATCTCCTTTTAGTTCTTGAACGTGAAGGATGTGCTACATTCACTGCATTAAAAATACAAATGCTACTAAAGCATTAAGATGATATATTTAGTTGGGCTTAGCATTTTTACTGCCATTTCAATTATTTTTAGATGGAGAAACATGTGCATAAACAATCATTACGGATAAATAAAAGTCTTGCATGGATTAAATTATAGATTTAGTTAAACCTGGCAACAATAAGACGGATTTTTCTTCTATTAGACTCTCAATGCAATTCTAACGGCTTCATATTTTCCTCTGGTCATACTAACTCTTAGCAACAACTAAAAGAATAGTGTAATATTGTAGTAAGTGAAGCATCAGATAATGTCTTCAGGATTTATTTAAATGACACTGATTTCAATTATTCTAACATCAAAACATGAAAAACTGTAAACACACAAATAAACAAATTTATCTAAACTAGTTGACCCCCTATAATCGCAACACACACGACCCAGTGCCCTGCGACAAAGTCATGAATAAGGCGTTCAAATTTTGGATCATTTAGCCCTTGGAGCTAAAAGGTGACTCGCATATGGCAATGATTGGCATAAATTTGTGCTGGAGTGTGAGTGTAAGCGAGTGTGTGATGGGTTCAGCGGGCACAAAGGGACCCATTTAAAACAGCTCATCACCCTCAATCCATCCCCCTCTAAGCACCATACACACACACACACACACACACACACGCACCATTTTGCTCCCCATCATTATATAAACACTAGATTCCATCAAAGATCCCTTCGACTCCTCTGAATGCACAGAGCCAACCAAACATCTCCCAGCCTAGGATGACTGGGCCGACCCTAAACAATCTACTTTTCTGTTCGCTCTAAGATGTGGACAGCCTAATGTAGCAGATAGCCAGAAATTGACCATAATATGTGTGAACTGTATCAGATTCCATATAAATGGGGCTCCATTAAAACGGACTGTGCACAGTCTGTTTGGAAACTTGTCCAGTGACTGCTGACCGTTTCTACAATGACTCAGCATCTCCTCCGCAGAGCAGCCAGTCTGAAAGTTCATGGAGACTCTTCATGAAGACAAACTGATCAGATGTTTGCCTCTGGCTCCCTGTCCTACCAGCATCATATTTACCCACAGGCTCTGTTATGTTTGGGGCTATCTGTTTGTTTGTTTGTCGGTCTCCAGCGCTTCACTGAGTTAGGCTTAATGAAGTGAAGTCGCCAATTTCCCAGATAAAAAAAATCTTGAAACAATAAACAGAAATATGAAGAATAGGCCTGCAACTGTAAGAAAATGTTTTCAGAGGATTAGGAGGCTGGAGACAGGCGGCTCTGCCTGGTGACGAGGCTCAGTGGAGCAATCTGAACCTTGGTGAGCCGGGCTGGAACGTTTCTACCCCGGCTGGTTTATGTAAAAAAAAATATATCTATATAAGCGTGAGAAACATTCAGAGTCAAAACAGAAGCGATGTAATTAATTATGGAGCAGAAATTCAATATGTTACAGCAAAAATCTGTACTTCACAACAACATATAAAATATAACAAAAGAAGGAATGTTTAAATTGACGGGTTTATTACTTTCTCTTATTGATAGGGCTCTAACTCATTTAGACGTATTTTTTCAAAGAATGCTTGAATATTACTCAAATAATTTATTCTTAATAAAATTATCTTTTCCTGCTTTTCTGGAATAAATTTTGTCACAAACTGGTGTTCCAGATAAACTGAATTAAGTGTATATTGAATAAAAGTATCAAAAATACATTTGTTTCTTACTTTGCTTGTGCAACTGTCTCAAAAATTATTTGACTACTAAGCAAATGAGAAGAAAATGTGAATTAATCTCCTATTGAAAATTTTTTTTAAATCCTACCTTTAAATTTTAGATAATTTGCTCAATGAAAGTACAACTGGATAATGAAGACAATGAAGAATAGGCCTGCAACTGCAAAACTTTCTCTTTTTTTAACTTCTGAATTCCTTTTTCCCTGGGTTTTTAGAGCCACGCTTCAAAAGGGTAACATCACACATAAGAACATGCCCTTCAAATGAGACATGCAAGATATGCTTACTTTGTTGATCTTAAGTTAACAAATGAAAACAATTAACCTAAACTTCCCCATATCTACAGTCAGAGCAATAAGAGAAAGGATTAAAACTAAGAAATGAGTTGGTGGATTAAAACACTTTCATCAAGAAATCAGTTAGTGACTTGGAACTGTGACAAAACACTGGAGAAGGACCAGTTTATCTTCCCACCATGTGCAGTGAGAAGGTAAGGGGCGTAGCATAACTTCTAGAGATGTAACAAAAGTGCAGCAAAGAGAGGCATCTTGGAGTCACCAAGTCTCCATAATAGTTGTTAAATTAAAGCAACATGCCAGCTGGTTGTTTGCCAGAAAAAGTTTTAATATATCTACTACTACAAACTTAAACATGTGTAGTTTGATAAACTCTACTTGGACTTTTACTGAATGCGATACTTGAAGAGATTAAACAAATGTGAACAGTTCAGTAATTTTAGATGAGACTTGTTTAAAGCAGGTTGAATGTGAAAAAACACCTGATGGACATTGTGAAATAGAGTAGAGGGTCTGTGATGCTCAGAGTCTGTTTCTCTCACAAGCATTCTAGAAATATTGTTTGAGCGCATGGCATCAGGAGCTCTTTAAAACAACAAGACATTGTAAATGAAAATCTGATGGGATTCTTATTGGATGTCTTAAGATTAATGACACAAACCATATGACAGAATCTTGAAAGACATCCTACAGAAATTCTGTGGGATGTGTTGTTATCCTGCTGGAGAAAATGGATGCAATTAAAACCAGGGATGTCAATAACCACAGCATTGGCAATTTAAAGCACAAATAAATACAAGGAAGTACATTTCTTTGCGTGAAATTGTGATGCTTCAATAACTATATGAACTTATTTTTAAGTTGTGAATAAGTTTCAGTCTTCTGTTTCTCTGTCTGTAAATTCAAGGTTCACTATATCACAGGAACCACAGAGTGAAGACCAGTGGCTGGTAAGGCTTTTAGCTGGGCTACCAGGTGGGGCACACCGCAAAGAGTGCAGGGGGGATAAAGGGTTAGGGTGAGCTTGGTTCATAAATAGGGCTTGGCCTGACCCCCGTCACTCAATTCACCCCCGCCTCAGCGGAGCAGCGTCACTGAGGAAAGCCTCAGAAAATACAGCCCACCACATTCCACCAAAACAAACAAGCAGGGCCACCCAAATTTTTCAATTAGAGCCCCAGGAGGGGACAGGAAATGGATCAGTGTAGCCTTGCCCCTGTGTTTCCCTCCCTCCCCTCCTTCTTCCCTCTGACTTAGGAGAAGTGGAGGAGAAGGTGAGACAAAGTGCTCTAAGTGTGGCCCTGCTAGCATGGATATAAACACAAATCACAGACATTTGTAGGACACAGCCCCAGCTTGCTGTGAACTTGTCAATCACCTGCTCTCTTTCACTCTCAAGTCCAATCAATCTGTTGAGCAAACACACATGCTGAAGTACTGTTTTCCCTGGACAAACCTACTTAAAGAACCTATGCTACAGCAATATTTGACTAAGGAACACAAAAAGGGATTAAAGAAGCGCAAAACGTGTTGAGACTGAAAACACTAATGAACCTGAAAAAAGAGACAAGACTTTATACAATAACAGAGACTCTTAATTGAAAAAGTTAATAGAAGCAAGATCACAGAAGAAACATAGCTGTTTTCGAAAGAGGGCATTGCTACACCACTTCTAAAATGGTCAATAAACTAAGTTTTTTTCTGTAGCAAAAAGTAAACATTTTTACAAGTTCCATTTTAATAAGCATGATTAAGCCATGCAATGTAAAAACTGCTTATATAAATACGAAAGATTAAATTATGATACAGTATGTATATGAAAAGTCCTGTGTAGTAGGACATCTACTAGACAGATTTATCAATGACCAAAATAATCAGTTGCTGGGAGAACTTTTAAAATTCAGCATGAAAGAATCTTTAACAATCACTGTACCGCAGAAAACTGACTTGAAATTAAATTAACGTTTAATGGTTTTATCTTATCATGCACAATTGACACTAAAGAGACTTAATAAATTGGTTTGTCCAGATACTCTTTTCACATTCCCCAAAAATATGGATGTAAGGTTATTTTACCTTTTAATGGTTACCAAAACTATAAATTCATCATTTATGATAAACAGTAAAATACAAAAAGCTTAATTTATAGATAATTAAACTGTTAGGATACCGTTTCACCTAAAACAAGTGTTAGTAAATCCAGATGAGATAACTTCAGTGAGACGCTTATCTGTTATGGATTGTCAGCTGAGTTGTAATCTGCCCAGCCATGTAGCAGTCATCTAGAAATGCCTAAATATTTGTAAGCAAACGGTTTTTTTAAGGCAAATCTTTTGGCAATGACTTAGCAAGCACCCCGCCGAATTTACCCTGGATCGTCCACAGAACGTGAGAAGCAATCGATATATTCTGTAAAAAATAAACGGCCCCAGGACATTAAAATTTTATAAAATTTTAACAGAGTTTGGCATGGCTAACGCTCCTGTCATAAACTTTTAGCGAAAGGACAGTTAAACCACTTCAACTAAATTACTTACAAACACTGCTATGTTATAGTCAGCTCAATTTAGGATATCAAGATTATTCATGGGTGATTTTAAATAAAAAACATCAAAAACAGCCGCTTTGTTGATTAATTTGAGAGCTAACGTTAGCTTAAGCTAACATCCGCTAGACGAAGCTAGTGAGTCAAATCCATGTCAAAGAAGAGAGTCAAGTACTGTCATTCGCCTTGGCTGAAATCCTACTAAAGTTTATAGTCCTCTAAATTGCGTGATATAATCATTATCACCACATTATAAAAAAGAAGGACAAAATATTGCAGAGAAATAGGAACTCACAGTTCAAAGAGGCTTGTCTGCAGCGACTGCTTCCTGTTTTCTGTAACAACTTCCGGGCAGAACCTTCAAAATAAAACACGTGGAAAAGTTTGACCATTATGAATTCTTTTTATATATTTGGACGAATCAATTAAATCAACATAAAGCAAAATTTACTAAAATCATCTATATTTATTCACTTTATTATTCACTTTATCTGTGATTAAGAAAGTGAGCAGATAATAAATTTTTATTACACAGTCTGCAATCGGTATGAAACGGATGTGTTTTATTGCCATATGCTGACTAAGAATTTTTTGTACATCAAATTTAAAACACTGCAATAAATAAATTCAAAATTAATGTCACATTAATTTTGAAAGCCTTTTTTAAATTTGTTGTTTGCCTCAAATACACATTCTAATAGTTAAACTAAACTATTTTAGGTAATCTTATGGCAAATGTAAAGCATCTTGTCAGAATAGGGTCTTTGCAACAACAACAAAGACAACCTGCATTTTTCTCAGGAGAATCTGACGTCCTTCGTGGAAGAACACTGGAGCCCAGTGGGAGCTCTGCTCTTTCCTTGTCTCTCTTTTCACGGTGCATCACTGAGGTATTTCCACTTGTTCTGGGAAAGTCGCAGCATCATTAGAAATGCAACAGAGACCACCCAGGCTCACACTGGAGCACCGATACCATTACATTTATCTCACCAAATTGTGCAGGGCAGAAAGACTTTCTGTGATAAGGCAAGGCCCAGTCCCCAAGGAAACCATATTGTCCAATTACACGGGGTAATCTGATAATTGAGGGATCAAACTGTGACTTGGGAGCTTGCACAGATGCTGATGTCACACAGAGGCTGTTTGTCTACATAAACATCTACTTAACAGCAATGACGATGGAAGATTTTGATCTTATTCTCAGTGGTATAGCCATTGCCAGTGAATGAGAGCATCAGTGGTACATCACATATATCTTGTGGTGAGGCAACAATCTAATGTTGACCTATTTTACTGTATACTCAAACCCATTGAACTTGTCCACTTCTAATTTTGCTACAATCACAGGCTGCGATAGGTCTTATCGGCATTTTATTTAAAAATGGCTGTTCTGTGAAAACCTCCTAGATTTTTTTATAGAGATCATTACTGAACAAACAGAATCATGAAGACCAAAGAACACACATAAAGCTCCAAACACCTCATACAGCACTGTTCAATGCATTGTCTAAAAATGGAAATAGTATGGAACAACTCCAAGCCTATAAGATTGTTCACTTAAGCTGTTCACTTAAGAGCAAAAATCAGTGAAGCAGCCAATAGTTCCATAACTTTGCAGGAGCTGCAGAGATTTACTGCTCATGTGTTAGAATGTTTTGATAGAACAACTATTAGACTTGCTCTTCAGCTTGGATTGGAGGTAGAGTGGCAAAAAGACAGCTGTTGCTGGAAGAAAGTCATTAGAAATCAATAAAGGGGAGACATCAAAATTGTGGAAAACTGTGCTTTGGTCAGATGAGAGAAAAATATAATTTCCTGGCATACTTGCAACAATGCCTTGTCTTGGGAAAAAAATAATGCTTCTTGAACGTACCGCCTCCACAATGAAACAAGGTGGTGGCAGTCTTTCTTCATCAGTGACAGAGAAGCTGATCAACATTGATGAAAAGGTGAGTAGAGGTCAACACAGGGCAATCTTTGAAGAAAACCCATTACAAACTGAAAAACTCTAAAGACGGCAGCAGGGCAACAATCCTAAGCATACAGCCAGAGCTTCAATTCAATGGTTTATATAAACACAACTTTTTAAATGGCTGCTTATTTTAAACAACAATTTAAAAGAAAACATGCGAATTCATGTTCTTGTGTTTTTCAGACAGCTTAGGTTTTCTGGACAGGTGTCCAGGTGTTGCTATGTTGGGCAGTGATGGCAATTTAAGTTGTTATCATGACCTCCCTCACCCCTGTCTAATTCATGTCCCGTAATGGCACATGCTGCGCTGGCACCGTTGCTCATCCCTCAGACCTATTGTTCATTGTTTGTCTCCTCTAGTTTTTCCCATGGGCCCCTGGCCAGTGAGAGGAAAAGGTCACTGTAAATATTGCACTGAAATCCCTCCTCCCACCTCAAGCCGGTCCTGAAGATGGAACAGACGAGCCGTGGGTGAGCACTTCCTTCCTGCACAGGGCATAGCAACTGTAACACATCAAACAAGCAGCAGTCCTTCAGTGTCAAAGATGGCTGCTGGGAGATCACATGCTCTGTGTTTACATTGTATTAACCTGGGGGGTCCCAACCTTGGTAAAGAAAATTACAGTGTCATATTGGTATGTACAGATTTTCTATCATGTCGGCCATTAATTACGTATTATTTCTTTCAATTGCCCAGTATGAAGCCAGTCACTGTCTGTTTTATGTGTACCACAAAAATGTAAAAAATGTATTCCTAGGAGACTTACTATAGCTGAGGAACGCTGACCCAAGCATGGCTAATCTCTTGCCCCGTAGCGCTGCTGTTAATATAAGACGAGAGGATTTTAAATAAACCTCTGATATTTAGGTTTGTTTTGTTTCTGAGTGCTGTTTTATCTGCAGTAGCTCTCTTTTCCTGGAGAAACTGGACTCAGGAAATCCAGGCCTGTGCCAGGCTTAAGTTTGGAAAATCACCCAGATGAACAAAATGCAAGAATTAAGGAGAACAGAGGCTTTCAGACTGAATGCTAGCACATTGCTTGCCTCAGTGGAAGAATAATGCAATGAACATGTATGGCCTTAAAAGAACATTTAGTAGATATCCTAATTTAAGACAAGTAGTCTGGTTGGAACACAGTGTAACTTTTTCGGAAGGTTAGTATCTTTTCTAAGAGCTAGTATTTTTATTTATTTGTTTTGTATATAAAAGCAAAAGCAATCTGAAAATCTTTCATAATATCATACCACAAAGAGTCAAACTAATTCTGGTTCAGAGTTGAAGATAAACATGGGTTGTTGTTTGGGCCCCCAAAATCCTAGAGGCCTCACAGAGAGCCATGAAAAACATTGTGGCCTAATGCAGAGGTCTTCTGATTTGCTTTTTTGCACAAGTTTCATATTAAGGTAATGAAAAGTTATATCAGCCATTGATAACCTGACTAAATATGGAAAATGTAGCTTTCAAATTGTGATTTCATTTACTAAGGGAAAAAACTTGTCAAAGTTTACTTGGCCTCATGTAAAAAGATAAGCCACCAAAATTGAACAACAGTGGCTGTGCATCCCCAGACATAAAACCAACGGAGCATGTTCAGAAAAGGAACATTTTATCAACAGTATAACATGGTGGTGATGTGACGCTCAAAGGCGGCTAAACTCATTCATGACCTGGACCATTTGTAAGTGAGGGAGCAACCAATTTTTAATCAGAAAAAATCCTGGAGGATTATGTCAGCACTGTCACTTTTCATTTCACAGTCTGAATTTACTTGTTTATGTTGAACTTGAATATATAGTGTCAAAATGGGTTCCTCCAAAAACACTTCAAGAATAATATAAAATGCCACAGAGGCAAATGTGTGGTCAAGATTGCTAACAGTATCATGTACTTTGGTAAAGTGAAAAACTGCATTCTGTAAAAGAGCAGGAATGAGGAGACAAGTAAAAGGGTGTTGCTATTTCTAGTAAAAATAAAATCTGTTTGTAACACAACCACTGTGAATATACACCCTAATAAGAATTGCATAGAAAATGCTGGAATAAGGAAGAAGATTTAGTTACTACTAGTAAAAATGAAAAGCTATTGCTGTTCCTGACAAGTGCTTTGTAAAAGGAAAATAAAACACTCCATTGTGAATGAAGTGGGACTGAGCTACATTAAAAGGCTTAATAATAAATAAATCTGGTGGATAAATTGATGACCTTCCTATGGGGATCTATCCCTCCTAAAGCCACTGGGAGTTTTTCTGTATATTCCTCAGAATTTAAGTGAAAGGTCAAATGTGAGTATATGCTATACAGCATGTGAATGTCCAATTCACTGGATAGTAATTAGAGTTAAAGTTAATTACAAGTATGAGTGCAGTTTGATTGCTATGATTGTTATACCTTTTAGATCATAAGTAGTAGAGCCTATTTTAAGCTACTCCTGCAAGTAATAATAACTGTATCTCAGACACTGTAAACATCAACGCCCATAATTGACTGAACCAAAATCAAATGAATCACTCAGAAAATATTTTGGAAAGAGATAAACAACTGGATCAAAAATCATTTTAAATTATAGAAAAATGTAATAAAATAATAAAAATTGACATAAAATGTAAGTGGTGTCCACTTATCATGATTTCCCATCGAGCCCAAATTCACAATCTTCACCTCTGGCAGACAATAGATACAGAGGTAAATGTTGTTTGCTTTTGGTTGTTCAGTTTGCATTGAACGATATTTCAATGTTCTGTTTTCAACATTAAACAGTTTTAAATATGACTTAATAAAACACTGGCAATATGCTGTCACAGTGAAAACCTGCACTTTTTTATTATAACGCTGTTCTAAAATTATAATACTGGCTGATGTGGAAATGGATTGAGAAAAAGCAATAATTTGGTGTTATTTCTGTTTCTATGAAATATCCAAGGTATTTATTTTATTTTACCAAATATTCTTTTAAAATAATACTTTTGCAGCTGCAACACTTAAAATTACCAACAGCTAATTTGCCTGTCTTAGTTTATGTAGATGTTACATTTAAAAGCAGTTTCATGTCAGATATCATCAAAATGCTAAAGACTTCTAATAATAACACAACTCTAAATACTATTGTCTGCCAAACTGCACCACAAAATTTAGAAATAATATAAGAATAAAGTCAGACTGGAGACTCAGGCCGGCCAGCAAAGACTGAAAGGATCTGGGAGAATTTTAGCAGTGATGTGAGAGATTTTGAGAAGGAAAATGGGAGGGTCAGAGAGGGTATAAAGGGGCATTTTCCCAAATATGTTCAGGCTTTTACCACCCAGGTTACCATAACATGTTCCCTGCCTTCTCATAACAGCTCTCCCTCAGCCCCCCCAGGCCAGACAACAGGCTACTGTGTCTCAGGAGGCGCAGTCCGGATCAGTTCTGGAGGCTTTGGAGAAACACTCTATGGGAAAAAAAAAAGGGGGGGGCTTTACAAGCAAAATAGGAAGAAAACAAAACATGGTAAAGATGACTCTGCATTAGTGCTTCTTAGGTATCTTTGTTTCCTAGATGTTTAGTATGTAGATGGAGTTTGTTGCTCATCCCCCTTAGAATGGAAAAGAAACAGATTTCCTGCATCTCGGCAAGCTGAAGCCATGGAAGCGTGATTTGATGTGGCAGACTGGAGCATATTCAGACCTTTATTTTTGTTTATAAACAGGTGGAGGTGGTTAGAGTGGAAGGTTATTTATGTTTTGGATTTGGTTCAGGCTAGTCATAATTAGCAGGAGAGCAAGAAAGAAAACAGCCACTGACAGGGTGATGTCATGCACTCTGCTTCCTTTTCTTATTGGGTTTACTAACATCATGATGCCATTCTTTTACATCCTTTAGGGCACATCTGCATTGCTGGTGTATCATTTAATCCACCCCTATTTAGGATATTTTAATATTCTTACTACGTTTTGGATTGCAAAAAGACATAAGATATAAATAATGTACTTTAAATGTCTAAGTGACTCTCAATAATTCATTCTAAATACATTTATAGTGTTCCTGGCATAAAAAAATATATTTCTTAAGATTTAAATAAAGGAGGCTGTCAAAGTGAGTTTGTTCACACACTTTATAGTTCCATTAAAAGCTGAGTTTTCTAAAAACGTGAGAACTATAATTTTGGATTGTACTGAACCTACTATTACGGACATTACAGAATTAATATAAAATTCGTAGATTAAAATGACCACATGACATTAAGTGAAAATAAAATAAAATCATGTGAAAGGAAGAGAAGGTCTTAACTTCCCTGAGCCTTCTAAAGCCACACATAAGTTTTCTATCCCGTGGATTTGCATGTGCTCATTCAACACACTGAGGAGAAACTCAGGGAACATTAACTGGACTTACTGTGAAGCACATTGGCTCTCAAACCTATGATTTAATAATATGTTCTCATTTCCGTTGGTGAATTGGTGACAGCGAGGATCCAGGCTCTTATTGGACTGAGTCCTGAGTATTTTTGCAGCATGAATATTTTCTCCTTAAAAAAAAAAAAAATGAAGCTCATTGAAGGCCAGGAGGGGGCGCCCAAGAATGTCATTTAAGATCTTTATGCAGATGTTGGGACTAACATAATATTGGACTCTGTGATGGGGAGAATTTGTGTCTGATGATCTCCTAACTACAAATTAGCAACAATATTGATAAAAAGTTTTTTAGTTTTTGCTGAGGAGTTGAACATGAGATAGATTAACCTGAAGCTGTTAATTATTAATTTATTATTATTATTAATAATAATAATAATAATAATAATAATAATAATAATAATAATAATAATAAAGTAAAATATGATTTAAACACTTATCACATGGAACACATGTTGAATTCTAGGCTCCTCAAGAGTAGTTGATCCTCTAACAAAATCCAGAATCTCCAAAATCTGCAAACAACTCAGCACTAGATTCAGCCACTTGTTTGTCACCAAAACATTTCATAGTCAATTCTAGTTTTTCCTCAATCTCAGTTTGTTTTTGTTTGTTTTTTTTTTGGTTCAAAGGCAATTGGCACCAAAGCACCAATCGATTTGGTGCATTTCTCAGAAGAGAAATGAAACTCTCAAAATTACTTGTTCAATCTTCAAATCATTCTGTCATTTTTGCACATAAAAAAATCAGTCTCTCAACAAGTTGTGCATGCTTTCGTATATCCATTTAAGCGTTTACATTTTTAATTTTAATGTTGATCAATCTGTATTATATGGTCTCTGTTGAACAGCCTGAAACTCCACATCCTCAACAGAAAGCTGGAACAAATTCTCATAATATATTTATATACATTTGCATTTGTTTTTTTTTCTAAATATGTCCTGAATTGGGAAATTTCTCTCAGGTGAATCCTGATTTTTTTTCCCCTATGTATGTAGCAAAAAAAAAAAAAAAAAACTATGATCAACCAGTTTTCAAAAAAAAAACTCAAACGCAAATCACATAAACCATTAACTAGCAAGTTTTAAGGTAGAGAAATGATAATTTAACAGGAAGGCCCAGATGCCTGTGGAGGGGTATGAGTAGTTATCTCTTTAAGAGAACAGAAAAATGAGGAGAGTCAGCTGTGATTCAGTAGTTTAGATAGATACAACCAACTGGGACAGACCGGACAGAACTGCAGCAGATAACTGACTAGCTTCTCTGTCTCTCCCCCAGACCACAACAAGCTCACTCCAGCAGAGAGAACACTCCCCAAGTTCATATTGTTCAGAACAACGCTCAGACAATATACGTTGATAATAAGGTGCATCAATTGAGTTTCTATTTAGGACACCCAACACTTAGGTAATACCACCTATTATGCTGTGTATCAGCATGACACTACTATGGAACTAATACACTATGTTTAATTTATTTTACCACATTCTAAGGTATGCAACTAAGATCTGAAGGTTAGAACATTGCATTTTCCAACCGCCTGCTCTGACGTTCCTATGTCTGGAGCATCTTCTTCATCAGAAATCAGCGTTTTTGAAATTTTAAAACAAGTATAGCCTGAAACAGGCCTGAGACTGGGGTGGAGATTCATCTTTCTTCAGTGCCATGACCACAAATGTACTGCACTTCTAGGATGCAATATTTAAATCAAAGCATGGACATGTGTTAGAAGCATTAAATCAATTTCAGAATTTGTGGCAAAATTTAAAACGTGATATTCATAGACTCACTGTCCAACATGGCTAAACTTGAGCTATTTTGCTTGAAAAAATAAAGGAAACACTTCAGTCTCTAGACGTGCAGACAGAGACAAAAACAGAAAGATTCAATTACAGAAAAGGGTATAAGTGGTTCTATAAAAAAGGTGCATTATTACAATGAAAAAGTAAAAAAAAAAATCACAAGTTTTACAATTATGCACTACTTTGTGCTAATCAGTTATAACAAATTCAATTGATAATACACTGACGTGTAAAAAAAAAATATATATAAAAAAGTGTAAGGTAAAGAGAGGATCATCTGCCCAGGAACAACAGAGGCAAGGCAAAACAAAAACAATAACCTACCTGAAACAAATACATTTCTGAGTAACTTTTTGCATACAAGATCCTGGTTGAGAGAGTGTGTGTGTGTATACATAAATACATTATCTGTTTGCATCACACTGTATGTGTGGGTGGTGAGTTGAAGCTGGGAGGCTGTTTGTAGTGAAAACAGTGAGAAAGAAGACACAAAGAGGAAACTAAAAACAGACTACTCTTTGAAGTGGAGAATGAACGATTCCACCCAAACCAGCCATACATTGATATATCTGCCATCATATTTGATTAATAGTGAAGATTATGTGTGAACGTGAAGGCCATAAATTGTGGTATTGATGGCCTGAAGGCACTGGGAAATTTCCTGTGTCTTAAGTGGATGAGGTGGTGGTGCGTACAGGAAGGGGAACAGCATAAGTGAAGTTCAGTGAGAGGCGTGTTGCAGCTATAGGATCGTGCAGAAAGGTGCCTTCAGTGCAAATTGAGGTCAGTTTCAGCCGAGTGGCCCTTTCAGCTTTGATCCTTCAGCCGAATGGGATAAAAGACATCCTGCTTCCCTTGTTAAGGAGAGCCGGGTGGAGATGTTGTGCGCGTGAGGGTGTGTGTGTGCGTGCATGGGTTTGTGTGGTTTAATGGCGAAAAAAATCTTTATCTTTCATTACACAAAGATAATCTATTTTCATCTCTCACCTCTTCACTGGTAAACTCCTCTAATTATCCCACACCCTTGCTTTTTTTCAGCTTGTATAAACCCTAATGGGCATTACTATTATCCTTGCTTTGTCTGTCTATCTGTTCTTCCCTGTCTCCTCTCTCTATTCTGTCCTATTGCTTTGCAGTGTATTCAAAATCTGAACTTTGATCCTCCCACGAACTGTCAGACTCTGGACCTGAGGCCCGAAGCAATTAGCTGTTTGCACGCATTTGTGCTTTCACATGTGAATTGTTTCAATCACAGTTTTGATTTGATTTATGTATTTCAAACATTAAAAAAAATAAAAAATGCTTGTTTGGACTTGATTGATTTTGGTACAGTAAAATATAGGCCAGGAAAAAACAGTACTAAAAAAAACCAAGACGACCAAAGTACGGTTTTGTACTTTTAATGATTTTACAGTTCTTTAACAGATGAAGTTTAATGTGGATCTGATCCAAACTATACGTGTCAATTTTAAGCGTGTCCAATTTTAGTGTATAATCAGTTGGTTTATGAAATGCTAGACTTAGAGACATGAACTACTTTCTTGTAGTAAAAAGCAAAATTGACATTTCTACCCTCTAAGTTTTATTTGAAAAGATCCAGTAAAATTCTGTGCCATGTTATTTTGATGGCTTAAAACCTCTTATCAAATTATAGCAATAAGGCAGTGGAGAGTTTTTTGAGGGGTTTTTCGGAGAGATTCTCCCCTCCCTCTACCTGTTTCTGTGAGATGTCAGTCAACTTTTTATAATTGCAGACTGAGGAGGAACATTTCTTTACCTGGTCTTCTGATGAAGTTAACTGTAAACAAATTTTATTCAACCAGACCATTGTTTTCAAGACAAAGTTTTTAAGAGTTAGCATGTCCGTCGTTAAATAAACAGCTTAGTGTAGACCAATAACACTGATAATCAAGCCAATAACTTAGCTAATATGTGGGCATGTTTGACTCTCCAAGTTACTTCACGAGCAAGAAAATGGCATCAAATCAATACTCTTCAGCGCATTCAGTTTTATGTCGTTAATCAAAAAAGATTCGTTATTTATTTGTTCACCTTTTAAAAATCAAGTTTCTGGTGGGACTTTAGTGTTTTAGCTGAGGTAAAATTAAAAGATCTTTAATTGAGATCTTTAATCTCAATATTTCAGTCTGAAGTGAAATTTTATCATCTTGAATATGTCATTGACTTATTTTTGGAGCTGCAAACTGAAATGACAGCAAGATGGCATAAAGAATTTCTTTATTTTTACCATCTATTTTCTTCTCCCAATAAAGTTTTCCATGATTGTTGAGAGTAACTTTAACTGCTTAACTGTCATGAGGACAAGGTGTCCTCTTGGGTTCATTGTCTAACATGTAACGGGGCAATAGTTAAGGGGTGAACAATATAAAGACCGAAAATAATTTTCAACATTTCATATTTTTTATTAAAATGTAAAATAAAACATTACAAAGGAAGTATACATTTTATTTTGTTTTAATACTTTTTTTTCTATTTTTTCAATTAATTTCTTATAACAATCTAAAATTTTGGCAGAATTGTAAATGTACATCTGTGTATGTACATTTACAATTATAGTTATTTACTATATTAAAATAACTATATTTTACTGGATGGAGGAAATCCTCAGATTTAATGGGATTATATTAATATTTTGTTCTAACTGCACATAACATAATGCGTCACCTGAATGTTTTACAGAATCAACAGTTTACAGACTGACTATTAATTCAGGATCCTGCTTTTATTTTCTCCTGTGTTATGTCTTCATTAATTTGTAAATCAACCTTTGCCTATTTGTAATATTTTCCTATAACAGTGGTGCATGGTCAGCTAGCTCAACAACATTCTAAGCACATTTTTGTTTCAATCAGTCATATTATTTGTTTTCACCCAGTGACATAAACATGTGGTTATATTTATAGGAAAACTTTAATTATAAATCACTATAATATCTTATTGGCAACAAGGAATCACACTAACTTTAGTTTTGTTTTTCTTGTATTTTTCCTTATAACTTGAAATGAGCAGCACAAACTGTATTTGTGTTTCTGTTTACTGTTATTGTCAGATTATGTCAAAACACATGACAGTGTGTTCATCTGGCCACTCCTGCCATTTTGTAATGTTCTCCTGTGTCAGAGGGCTTGGACTGGGCAGCGCATAATAAGATTGGTTTTCTTTTCACTTTTATTGTCAGGGAATAATGGGGGATTGTTTGTCCACAAAAGACAGCACTGTGTCACAGTGAATTCTTCAGCCCAAATCAGTACAAGTAAAGGACATGTGGTTATGTAACCTCCAAAATTATTATGAGCCAACAGAAACTTGCTGGTAGTTGTTTTGGTCTCATGTTAGAAGACATTAAGGGCAAACCCTGATAAAATCAAATAGGTTGTAATGTAAAACCATCGATAAATATAGTACAATCAAATTGAAGGTGACATTTGAGTATTTTAACCACATTTCTTAATTATAAAAACACATACATTGAAATACCAAGACGTTTAATCTGACGGACAACAACAAGGTACATTCTTTTGAATTAATATGTTTGGGACTAATTGCAACAAATAAATAAAATACCCAGAGTCTGTTGTGAAAG
The DNA here is from genome assembly GCF_904066995.2 of Poecilia reticulata. Taxonomy (NCBI): domain Eukaryota; kingdom Metazoa; phylum Chordata; class Actinopteri; order Cyprinodontiformes; family Poeciliidae; genus Poecilia; species Poecilia reticulata. The sequence goes on along the minus strand of NC_088833.1, from coordinate 10,958,795 downwards.
TTCTGTTTAAAGTAAGACTGCATGATTAACATCAATAGTGGCTAATGTTAGTCTTTTTTTTAACATATTGGCACTAGTCTCATAAGTAAAAGTGGGCTCATAATGATAACTGATGCTTTGTTCTGTCCTCATTTGTATTTGCTTTTTGGGACATTAAGGGTTGACCATGTGATATTTGTTTGGACATGTAACAGTGAAAGTAATGTGGTGCAGGACTGTGGAGTCTTTAACTGAACCAGAGAAGCAATTTCAGCAGTGTGGTTGATTTTTATGGTTTTTGAAAGGACAGGGAAATATATGTAATAGTGATAAACATAGATTATTGACAGCAAAAAGCACAACAGCGATTTTATTCTTCAATAGTAGTAGCGGTTCAGAATTTCCATATCAGACCATCCCAAGTTGAATTGTTTTTTTTTTTCAGAGCAAAAACATATTTATTGTACATTCATATTAACTTAACAATTAAGACACTGTCACAAAGGTTTTGCTTTTTATTAAACACTTGTTTTTTTATTTGTATGTTCGTGACTTGTAGGAAATGCTCAGATTTTATTAGATTGTTAATATGCAGGAATAGAACATGAAATAATAACTGGATATCATGAGTGGACAGTCTCTTGTGCAAAAAAGAAAGTAAAGGCGCTATTGTTAGATTTCTTCTTTTTTAAGGTCAAATCAAGTCAAGTCCTCTTAACAAATCACCATTCACAGGAGCAACAATTGCTATAAAAAGTCAGCTCCCAACTGTCTCACTGCTTCTTTTTAGCAACAGTTGTCATTTCTCATTTTGACTTCTTCCTTTGTCTTTGACTTTCTGGTCCTGACAAAACGACTTCAAAGAATTTCTTCTCACTGGAAACCAAAACAAAACCCCCATGCTCCATATGTCTTGCCATATGGAGCATATATGGCAAGACAGAAGTACGGACTCAAACACAATAGAACTCAGGAACAAAGAGGTAGTAATAGAGGACCACTTTCCTGTGTTTGACACTGGACAAGCGAAGGCAAAGTGGGCCTGCGTGTTCCTCATTTATTTATTCTGGTCAGAGTAGTGTTAGAAAGTGTGGAAACAAAGAGAAACGTCAGTGCAGGAAGAAGTTCATATAGTCAATCCATCAGACATGAAATTAGATGTACAGTAATATGTCAGAGTCTGGAATGAGATGTGCGTGCCCGTCCTGAGGAGTGGGAGGATGCAAATGACGTAGGTGTGATGAAACAGAGCTACAAACAAATCTTGAAGAGATAATCTGGCCTGATGTGACATTATGAGAATAACTGGCAGCCTTTCAGCCTGAGTGTGTGTGAGGACAAAGACAATCTTTTAATCAGTAAACACTGCGTCAATAAGAAAGTAAGAGAGCAGGATGCTTCCTCTGGGAGGACTAAGAAAATACCAGAGCTAATGTTCAATCACCTGATGTGAAAATACATAGTAATGATGACTCAGGGACTCAGGGAACAACAACCAAAAATGCAAAGTATTCAATTTTGAAATAAGTTCTATAACAAGGCGTGATTGGTTTTTACAGAATAATTACAGGACAAACAAAGGTAAATATAAATTACAGCTCTGCCCAAATGGACCAAACCTTCAAGAGAAACAGGTGGATCCCTCACGCCCTAACAGACAAAACGCAGCTTCAACTGACTCATGATCTATTTTTTCCGTTCGGTCGTCCAGCAGTTTTAAAAAAGGGAGACGAATTCAGAAGCTACGTTGCATAATGAGGCAAGTCAGAACAGCAAGGGATCTCTCCAGCCTTGTAAAATAATCTACTCTGACAACCTCGTCACATAAAACACCTCGCTCACTCAACTGAGGAACAGGCTGTTCCCTATCATGAGTTGCTGCTCTGTTAAGTATGAAATGAACAAGGAACAAGATGTTCCTCAGTTTAATGAAGCAATAAAAATGTTTAATCATCTGATGAAATAAAAATAAATAAATCTAAATATAATGCATTTAAATCACACACCATTAAGCTTATTGAGTAATTATCATTATCTGGGTCCTGCCCCCTGACATCCGAAGCCAAGAAAGAGCAGAGCAATGCAGACCTCCCTCTCTCCACCCACTTGGGCCAGCTCCTCCAAGGGAATCCCAATTAAATAACCAAGTTTATAGAAAACAGGATAGTCAGAAAATGTGCTTCATGCCTTGATGAACAATTGTACGACCTTAAATGGTGACATTGTTTTATATATTCTAAGAAATAATACACTTGCTCAACTTAAAAAATTAGGTTAACCCAGATACTTTTAGCTTACACCTAATATCTGTAGCCGACTTGATTTAAAAATCACACATTTTTGTAAATATTAACTAGTTTTTTTTTATTTTTTATTTTTGATGTATTCTATTCAGAAAAGCCTCAGCAAATCCAAAATAACACTCCAATTTAAATAAATATAGCTGCCAATTTTATTTTTTCTTTTTACACCCTAGCGACAAAATAAACTGTATGGGTAATCTGTCATGATCCGTGTTTCTGTGTGTTTATTTTTGAGTTTTTCTGTGTGATCCTGTTCCCTGTGAGTCCTGTCTCTGCGTCTTCCCTGTTGATTGTCTCCCAGGTGTGTCTTGTTCCTTTAATTACCCTGTGTGTATTTAGTCTCACCTGTTGTCTGTGTTCTTTGTCGGATCATGGTCTAAGTTTGTGTAACATACGTCCACGCCGTCTTTGTTAGTCAGTCTGCCCACACAAGTTGAACTGTGAAGTCCTGTGCTGGCATTAGCTCAGCGTGTCAGTCTTTGTTGTCAGTGCTACCAGTATTTAGCTGCATGCTACTTCTGTGCCGTGCCGCCTGTTTTTGGACTGTTTGAGCATCTTTATCATTAAACATCTTCATCTTCATCATCCTACCTGGGTCTCAGCGTCATCTCCTCACCATCAATCACACCTCCATGACATAATCTTAGGTTTCCTTGTGCTTTTTGTAAATTTTTTGAATGCTTGTTGTAAAAGTAATAGTCACTGGGAAGTTTTAAAATGGTTTCCTTTTTAAGAGAATTCAGTTGCTTACATTCTTTGAAAATGTCTGTTTCCTTAGTGTGGTGCCTTCCTCCAGCAGTCATTGGGCAAGAGGGTCTAACCTGAACAGGTCGTCCATCCATTACTGGGAAACACAGAGACACACAGGGCAGACAACCATGCATGCATACAATCACATTTAAGGACAAGTTAGAGCGAACAATTAACTTAAGAGTCACGTGGGCTGTGGGAGAAAACCTTAGTACCCAGAGAGAACCTGCACACGCAGAACAGGCACACTCCATGTAGAAACACCTCAGGTCAGGATTCAAACCCAGGACCTTCTTAGTAGGCAACAGTGCTGTCACTGTGCCTTAACAAAGAACTCCAGCTTTAACATTTAGTATGTAATGTTGTTAAAAATATTTTCCCTCTCGCAAATTTCTTTTTCATTTTTTTTTTTCCTTCGGTCAAACCTAAATGTTACTGATAACGAGTTACAAAAATTTACACATTTTTCACTGATCAGTGGAAGATACCATGTGTAGCCAGTGGGCCTCTTATTAGCTATAACAATTCGCAATGATGGAAAAAAACAACCAACTGTTAAATTACACAACAGTCTTACACACAGCAGTGAAAACATTCAGAAAGTTTGCATAAACCGCTGGGGCAGTTACTGAATCTATGTTTCATTACAGGAAATGTACTGTTGAATGTAACATGCCCTGAGAAGCTATTCTAGGCGTTCCAGTGAAAAACTTCTTCCTGATTCCCTAAACTGTGATCATTCTGATTACTGTTGCCTGCAGGTGAGACACTTCTGGCTCGGAAGTACTGTAGATGGTCTGGGTTAATTAACAGACATCAACAAAATTCCATGACCTGCTAAGACATCAATTCAACTCCTCTGAGAATACACAATGTTGAACAAAATTAATCTTTGTTTGAGGAAAATGTGTAAGTTCTTGCTATGATGAAATTGCTGTTACAATACAACATAAAATACATTAAATCACTTACTAAAAGTTGTTAGAAATATATGGTTTATATATCTTTTAGAGGCCATTTTGATATGTATTCTTCTTCTTGATATGAAATAGTCTCAGTCAGATGGGGGAAGAGGTAGAAAGATTTGACTATAAATCAGTGCAAGAATTCTCAAGTCAAAGATCAGACAACACATCTAAAAAGAAATTACATTCACGTGTGAATTAGATGTCTAAATTTACTTAGTCATCTTGTAAATATCAGTCATTGTCAACAGGAGCCAACAATGACAAATGGCAGTTGTATGCATTGGAATAAGGGGAAAAAATAGAAGAAAATTCCCAGCTTTATCTCTTATTCTGCATTTAATTACCTTCAGCACCCTCCCAACCAACTTCCTATTTGCTTCTGCAGCAGGAAATGGAATGTGATTCATTTTCATCTGTTATTACATTCCATAAGTACACCTCTCAGTATTTGTATAGATTAATGATCCTATTTATCTGATAATGAGTTTAGCAGCAGCAGCAAACTTTGCAGCTTCACATATGCACGCACTCGTACATTAAGGTACAGACGCACAATAAAGCAGAGAAACACTCACACAAGTTATCAAGTAGAGTTGGGAATTCTGCATTCTACAAAAGAGATTTGCGTAAATGTCTGGTTTACACAAACACTCACGGAGTGACGTATAAGAGCTTTATTTTCTTTCAACACACAAAGGCCGCCCATGGCCTCTGCGTAAGGCAAGAGGTTTTTCTTAAATGTCTAGCATCCCATCAGACCTGTTTCAGTTCGTAATGAAGCGGCGGTTGGATTGTTATCAGAGAGCCAAACAAAGACTGGATTGAGTCATGCTTGTACCTCGGAAAGATGCCCATTAACATGGGATCAAGCTGCACAGCTCGCACGTCAGGTGTAAACTGTCGGCAAGACAAAAAAAATACCATTAGAATTTTATTTCCTGGATAAAGTCATAAAAATCTGTCAGATAAATGTTTACACAATGATTCAATGTGCCCCGTGGTTTCATGTTACAAATAAACACCACAGATCACAGCACATTGTTATATTGTTGCTTTACTTTCATAGTGCAAATCTGTGAAGAATAAATGTTATGAATAATGGATGAAACATGATTTACACTTAAGGTGTTTGAAATCAAACATATGACTTCTACACATTTTAAAGTTGCAACCAGCACAAATAAGGTCACAATAACCCTCTCCAGACTTTTATTTAATCTATTTGGAATATCTCATGGATAGATCTCATTAAACATGTTCATTTTGATTTAAAAACTGTAGTTGAGATCTGACAGGGCTATTTTTCAACCCGTAAGATTTTTTGTTTCACTTAATTGCTTGTTTGATGTGTATAATGATTTTAAACCTCCTGGCGATATACAAAAAAAAAAAATAAAAATCAGTTCTGGTCAGATAAGGACAAGGTTTACTTAAATCTCAAAACATTTATTTCTATGTGGTGAGAGTCAAGTCTCATCATATATGCAGGCTTAATAAATATGAACAAGCATATGAGTCTCACTGAAGTATATAAAATGCTACACTTTGGCGTATAAAATGACATGATTGAGACAACTCAATGTAATGCAACAAAATAAGACAAGGAACTACAACAGAGTGCATGACAATAATCCTATAGATGTTGTAATGCAGTGCTGCATGATACTGTGCAATGAGACATGATACAATACAATTCGATACAATACAAAACAATGCAATGTGAAAAAATATTAGTTTAAGAAGGCAATATCATGCAGTCAAGTACAGTACAATGCAAACAACATGCACAATGCAACACAAAAAGATGTGCTGTTGTATAGCACAACAAATTACAGAAAAGTGCAATAAAGTTCAATACACAATACTCTGAAATTCAGCATATTATAATGTGGTAAGGGTTGATAAGATAGAACACACTAAGACAAAATTTAATACAATATAAAATGTGATACAGTATGACATGATGTGAGGCAATGTTGCAACAAAAAGCTATGTAGTTGCGTTATGTGATCCAGTACTGTTACATATCATATGGTACAGTATTACTGTGCAATATTGTGCAATTTAACATGATCTAGTATAATACAGTTTGAACATAACATTGAACACAATTTGATCAAATGAAATAAAAGATAATTTGAAGAAATATTATATGTATAGTATTGTGTTGCTTGTGAAATGTAACAATATTATACGACAAAATATTCTGCTATGAAACGCAATATGACAGTAGTCAAAGCGATCTAACAAAAGTCATACAACACAATGAAATATGTGAAATATACCACATGATATAACTAAATATGATACATTTTTTATTGTAAGGATGACCGAAAAACGGAGATAAAGTGATAAGACAATTTGTTTGTTTTTAACTTAAAACAGGTTCATTTAAAAATGACGTGTTCAAAGTATATTTCATTTGGTCCTTATATTCAGACAATTTTCAACTAAACTTTTTGTAGTGATAAGAAAAAGTGCACACGGAACAGTGAACTGCTAATATGAAATCCAGTGTGAATAATCTTTCTCTAATCTAAATCCACTCAAACACGGCCTACTCTACCACTTCGTTGTACAAAAGCACCAAGCTAAAGTTTCAGCAGAGAGGCTGTGTGGTCCTGCAGTCTCCTGCCATTAGTTTGTTTACAGAAGTTGAAGCTGTGAGCTAGTGAGTGCCTTGCGCCTTAGGCCGGCATTCCATTACAGTGGCTCATGCAAGCATGCACAGGCACACTCTGCAATGCTGTTGTCTTTCAATACAATACATGCAAACCAGACAGTGTCAAACCAGTGCCACCTATTTCAGTTTATCTTGTGTAAAAACCCATCCTGCTCCACCATGCACATAGTTCCTCTTTAACTGCTATTTTTCCTATGCATCCATATTCCAGAGATCCTTTGTCCTTCAACTTTGAATATAATCTACCTAATCAAATTCAACCAAACCACTAAAACAGAGAACAGCCTTGGTGTAAGCATGGGTGAAAAGTGGAGGCTTTATCATTGAGGTCGTGTAAACTCCAGGTGATAGCTGTTGTACACTGAAATGAGCCGTTACTCGTACATTTGAATGTACAGGTGAGATGTCTCTAACTGATAGTATTGGTCTGACACTAATAGTGGGCTTGTGTGCATGGTATACAAATAAGTAATCATCGGAGTGCTGCGGCCAACTGCCACACAGAAGTTCACCTCGAAACAGGTTCTCTCTCAGAGGTAATGACATTTTCGTGTGATTGATGAGATGACGTGTGTGCAATTGCTTATGGGGTGGGAGGCTAATTTAAAGTCTTTAAAGTATGATGAAAATGGACAAATATGCAGGAATCTTGTACAAAAGGTCAAGCTTAAATCAGTTGGGCGAAATCCGAAGAGACACTTTGTCTGAAAAATATCTCAGCTTTCAGCTGACAAAGAAAGGAATGTATTTTGATTCTGAGCACACATATGAACTGAAATACACTGAAATGGGAGTAATTACGTGAGGTCAAAGGTTTTTGAGGTGTGTAGATTGTACTAAAAAGGCAGTCCTTGCAATAAAGTGGCTGATAAGAACCCTGCTATGATTTCATTTTAGAAGGTAAACATCTTTGCTACATATCAGTAAGTGTTCCTTATATTGACATAGGCCTTGGTTTTCAAAAGAAACACACCTGAGCCGGTAATGAACATGTTATATCTTGTTTAAACAGTTTTTATAGTTGATAGACAACCCGTACCCGCCTAGAAACAAGAAACACTTACAAAGCTGATTCCTCTTTGTTCTTGAAGTTGGACATCAGTTTCACTGCTCTAGACTAGACCAAACCTTTAGATCAACATATCAAAGTTGCTAAGTATGGTGGAGGATCTGTGACTTTGATCCAAATATGGACAGGATAATGATCCAAAACATTAGATCAACTCAACAGACAAATGGGTTCACCAGATACAAAATACATCTCCTTACATTGCTCATCTCAGTCACCAGGCCTAAATCCTATATCAAACTGGTAATCTGAAGTGAGAGCGTTACAGCTGACTCAGGATTCTGGGTAATCCAAGTAGATTTTGCAGAAGTATGATAAAAGATCTCTCTCTCTCTCTCTCTGTATGCACCAACTTAGATTAATTTTATAAAATGTTAGCATTAAATGCTGTATTATTTGTACAACGAGATAATTCCTAGGATTAAGAGCAGCATACTCGTGCCACCAAAAGGTTTGACAACTATTGGGATTTTTTCTTTTTGTAAATGATACTTAAAAATAAATTCTATCTTCTTAGGCGTTTCTGTTGTGAGGTAATGCTGTCAACAAAAAATAAATAAATAAATTTAAAACATTTCACAATTTTGCTTTATCACGAGTGCAAATAAATGCCATCAGTGACTACATAACATAGTTAAATAAAAGTTTTTTTTTTTCACTTTTCTTTTGATTTCCAAGAGCTGTTGGCCACCTTGCTTCACTATGAAACAATAATAAAACTGTCAATTTATTCATGTCAAGGTGAATGCTTAGTCATTTGTACAAAGCTCAAAGTTGGACAGCGTGCAGACACACCATGGGCTAATGGCTCCAGCAGCAGTTGGAATCGGGTTTCTCTGAATTCTCTTTGTGCCTTAAGATGTCTGAGGTTGTTGAACACATTTTATGAACAAAAGTCAGATTTAATGAACAATCCCACTAATTGTTGCAGATTACATTAAATGGGCTTGTTAAACTGTTTGATTTGATTTCTTTGAATCATTAAAGAAAGGATAGTGTGTGCAGATTTGTTGGTCAGTGTTTAGTTTTAACTTTATTCTCTAATAAAATTATTACTTCAGTTAGTGAACCTTTAAATTATACTACAAGCTACAATGCTTATATGTGTTTCAAAGTTGGTACCATTCCTTTAGAAATGATTTATTGTGCATGTTACGTATTCTAATTACATTAGAGAGATACAGTTTACTGTGTCAATAAATCAATCATATTAAACTTTAATTTCAAAGTCCAAACGGTAGGTGTATCTTAAGAATACCAGTGAATTGAAAACGCATGATGCAAAATTCATTTCAAGTACTCAGATTGATATTTCATTTAAGATGGCACCTTGTAAGACCAATCCAAAAAAAGGTTGAGAATTTATATGTAATCTTTTTAGCAAATCAAATATATAAGAATCAAGCAGCATCATAAAGACCAAAAAAACAGATAAGAATTTCACAAACAAGATTGTGGAAAGTTTAAAGTAGGATTAGCCTATAAATTAATATCCCATACTTTTAATGCCTCACTGAATACTGTCCGGTCAAACTAAACATGGAAAGAATCAGATTTTCTGAATGATTGTTAAAAAGAAAGATAATGCTTGGAGGGAGAAAAAAAAATAAATCCTGTTTTAAGTTTTCCACAAGCCATAACAAAGACAGTGATATGAGAACAAAATCAAACTTTTTGCTGAAAATGTAACATTAGACAAAATGGCAGTGGTGGAGAAACTACTCAAAAATTTACTTAAGTAGAAGTACAAATACACAGATAAAAATGTACTCAAGTAAAACTACCACATTAACATTTGTACTTAAGTACAAGTAAAAAAGTACTGGCTTTTAAAAATAGTTAAGTATTATGAGTAAAAGTACTTGCTGAATGCATCACCTAATCGCTAATATCATTAAGTGTACCGATCGTATTTAATTTTAATACATTGGAAATGTGCCATTTTAATGAACAATGCCACAGATAAAGCATGTTTTTATTGTGTCTACTCTGTAACATAGTTTAGACTTAGATATGTGATTTTATGCATCGTAATTTCAGGGATGGAAACATCTGGTCTCCTGTCCAAACATAACATGAACTTCACTTTTTTTTTGCCACTATTGGCATTTATTTTTAAAGAAATCCAACAGAAAGGGGATGGAAAGAAGGTGGGTGGGAGAGGACAGGAAACCAAGGAGCCAGTAGCAGTGTTGTAGTCAAGACCACCTACCCAAGACCAAGTCAAGACCAGCACCCCATGCTACATGACACACAAAAAAATAACTTTTACCTATCAAAATTGCTTCTCAAATTGATCTAAAAGATTCACATTCCCATAAAACACCTAGATATTAATTACTTAGAGCTGAAATAAATTTAATCAGTAAAGATCCGTCCAGAAGAATCGGATCGTTCCTGAATATCATACCACTTTATTGCACTTTGGTACCAGCGTTGTCCCATATTTGCGACACCTCAGTCAATACCTCCACACAGTGGCGTAGCCAGAGGGGGGGCCAGGGGGGCCAGTGCCCCCCCTGTCATCTGATTGGCCCCCCCAGTGGCCCCCCTGATGATTGACATGTGTGATTAATTGGAGCATTTGTGCGCATTTATTGCCCAGCGCTCTGCGCTTGTTTCTGTTTAACGGATCTGCACTTTAATTTCTTTCCTCTCTCAACAGTCAGCTGTTATTCCTCTACTTAAACTATAAGTAGATCCTAACATTCTATTTAGGTTTTCTCTGTGTGCTCCAAACTCATTAAATGTAAACTCATCAGAAGTCCGAACCACCATCAGGCAAATAATTCTGGTCCGACCCGAACTATTGTTACCTGTCCAAACAGAGCTTCCTAAGCAAGGTGTCCATAACTCTTCAACACGCTGTCAGCTCCCGGTCAAAAAGACGCATTTAGTTCAGTGTCCATCAGATGATATTCAGAAAGGATCTTTTATTTGATTGATTTTAGTTTCCTCTGCGATTAACTCTTTGCATAAAGTCTATCATGTCTCCATGTGCGCCAGTCAAAGGTGTTAATTATAAGATGTCAAATGATAGAGGGGCTTAAAAAATAACCAAATATTCAGTTTGGTTATTTTTTAAAATATATATATATATATATACACACATTTAAAATTTTGCCCCCCCCCCCCGAGAGGTAGTCCTGGCCCCCCCTTGGCCCCCCCAACTTTAAAAGTCTAGCTCCGCCACTGCCTCCACACAATAATTCAGCCCGAGTGACAACTTTTTTTCATTGCAGATGCAACATGTGTCTCAGTACAGCTAGCTTTGCTAGCAACACGTCCACGGAGCTTACCTTTCTTTAAACTTTCCTTCCAAGTGATGCTAAAAGTTGGACGAAGTCCCCACCGTCTGTGAAAGCGAAGCGCTGCTGATTTTACGTGTCGCCATATCGATTTATGCAGCGCTATTATATTACTGACTAGACAGACATCGCCTCCCGCTCAGAGGAAACCACTGCGCATGTCTTGGAGCTCCGCGTGCGAGTAAAGGTGGAGGCGATGGGTGACAACAGACACGTAAGTCACGTTATTGCTCGGATTTTACGGCGCCACCTTAAGTCCTTGAACTTCACATTTTAACGAACAAAAAGAGCAACGCGACTTGGATGTAACGAGTAACGCGACACTTTTGTAGAAATGTAGTGAAGTAGAAAGTACAGATACTTACTGTAAAATGTTGTGGTAAAAGTAGAAAGTACCCATTATTAGATCTACTTAAGTAAAGTAGGCTACAGATACACGAAAATTGTACACCACTGGAGACCACACACACCACACCATCCTTGCAGTGAATTAATTAAATATTAATAACAAATTATGTAATTGCTCTCTCGGTCTAATCGAGCATTTTTGAACTGAATTGAACTGAAAGGTGATAGTGCCAAAATCAAGCTGTGCTTTTATTTTGCAGACACAGGAAAGCTGGTGTCTTGATGGAATGATGGAAAATTGGATGGAGTTAAACATAGAGCAATACTGGAAGAAAAACGGTCAAAGTCTGCAAAAGTTATGAGAATGGGACAGATGTTTACCTTTCAGCAGAACAATGACACTAAGCACACAGCTAGAGCTGCAGTAGAATGATTTAGATCAAAGCATATTCATTTTTAGAAGGACTTGGTCAAAGTCCAGACCTAAATTAATTTGAGAATCTGTGTAAAGAATGTCCAAATTGACTGAGCTTTAGCTTTTTGGCAAAGATGACTAAACAAAAGTATTTATGTTGCAAAGTTTGCAAAAAAAATAAAAAATACTGCACCTCCATAAATTCAGTAAAAAGTCATTCAAGAAACTATTGACTCAGGTTGGCTGAATATAAATGCACCCCAAAGATTTTTATTTGTACAGGGAAAATGTGAAAACTGCATACGTTTCTCAACTTTAGAGTCAATAACTACTTTGTGTGGTAACTAGATACCTTAAAACCATACATTTAGACTTCTGGTTTTAATGTGTCCTGCAAGATTAAGGCCATGGTTCTCTAATGAATAATGGTGGAGTGCCCTCTATGGGATGGGAGGCAGTCTCTGCCTTCAGAGAAGGAGCTCGAGTATCTTGGTTTCTCATTTATGAGTGATGGTAGGATGGAACGGGAGATGGACAGAGTTACTGAGTTGTCTGCAGCAACTTAAGTGCTGCTCTGATCCAGTGTGGTGAAGAAAGAGCTAAGCTATCAGCAAAACTCTCAGTTCATCTGTCCATATACATTTTGACCCTGACCTATGGTCATGCGATTTGTATTGTAGCTGAAAGAATTCGATCCTGGATTAAAGTGGCTGAAAAGAGCTTCCTCCAGGAGACGGCTGGACTCAAAAAGAGTCATTTGAGGTGGGACAGGTATCTGATCAAGATGTTCACTGGATGTCTCCCTATGTTTGCCAGGCAGGTCCCATTGGGAGGAAACGATGAGCAAGAGGGATGTCTGGGTTTCCCTCTGGATGTGTTTTCCCCAAAATAATTGGAAGACATCGAATGGATATATGGACGGTTTCAATGTGCAAAAATATGACAAAGCATAATGGTTATGAATAATTGCAAGGCACTCACCTTGCAAGAGCCAAGAAATTTGTTGACTTCGCCTTATGAGAGTGTTTCATATTTCACGAAAAACCCAAGTGTAATATAGGCAATAATCAGCAATGCAACTGTTTTTAAACTGCAAAAACTCTAGACCTTTGCTACATACCACAAACCTAAGATGTTCACTTGCAGCTCCAAATATCAGTTGGAGACTCTCACCATCTTATTTGATAAGTCACACCATGTCCTGGACCCAAGTTTAGCACAACTTTCTTGGAGTGTTTTATAAAAAAGACATGACACCATCAACACTGATATCACCTAAACTATTTGTTAAGCCAGTGTAGTGTAGTCAGTCAAGTTTCAAGTTTTATACAAAAAAAAAAGGATGCAACCACTGTTATCGCACTCCGCTCAGGACACCCACATCCTCCCTTCACACACGACATTGCTACGGATATTTGTGCATAATCTTAAGTGCATGGCATGTTCGAGAGCTCCTCAAATTTTCTGGTTTATGATGATAACATCCACATAAGGTAAACATGTAGATTTGTCAAAAACTACAGGAAATGTTTAAACAGTTCCAGATTCCACCAGCGACTTGTTTACCTGACTAAAGCGATGTTTTAGGCTAAACAGCTTCATTAGATGGTTAAGATGTCTACTGAAGCTGTTATGCAATATTCTTACATAAGATGGTAGAGCAAAAGTTAGCAAACTCTGTAATTTGAAAGTGGCTATCTGAAATTTCAAGATCCTATCTTCATCTCAATATCGCTATGTCAACAAGTGTGTATGTCAACAAGTATGATGGGTTTAATTCAGTTTATAAGATGTCTTTCCTACATCATTAAAAGACAGGGATTTAGGTTTATGGTGTTTTTGTCTTGAAACGTAAAGTAAAAAAAATGGCACTTTCAACTCAGCAAAGAAAAAACTTTCCCAGGACCAAAAGAGACTGATGAGAATGAGTATAAGGATTAAGATGAAGGTGAGAGAGGTATATCTGGTATAGTATAAAACAGATGGGCATTGCAATTTCTACCCTTTTACTCGTAAGGGGTAAAATCAGTGGAAAAAAATATTTGGACAATATAATAAAATAAATAAAAATAAAGTAGATAGAAACAGGCAAGTGCAGTGTATTTTTTTTACTTTACAATATTTAATTGATCTTTGTTAAATTTAAAATTAATTTTTCATTGTAGCTAATTGTTCCTCAGGGATATATTCTGACTACAGGCAACAGTTAGAAGAAACCCCTTAAAAGAAAAACATTTTAAGATTTTTACCTCTGACATGCCATGTGCATCACCTGTTAAAACTGTTGAATATTTAAATTTTGCATCATTTCCATACAACGTTGCCAACAAACAATAATAAATTCCAAAAACTTTTAAAAATATTTTTAGATTATGTTAATTTTTCTACTTTAGGTTTTAAAAACACTCCAGCTGTTTTTCTTCACTCACAGCTGTATTGACAACAGTAATTTGAGGAAGATGACACATCACTGTTTGAACAGGGAGATAATTTAAACTGATGAACACAGATGTAAGACACTGAAGTTCTGACTGAGTTTCAGATGTATGGCTTCATACATTGTGAAAATTATTGATATAACTTCTTGTTCAAAATGACATGTAGTAGGCATCTGAGGAATCATCACTCGGTGGCTGGACTGGGTAACTGCTAGGTTCCCAGAAGTCTCTTTTGTTGGAGACATCTCCTGAGAGAGTCTGTGTCTGAGTAAGATTGTGTAACTGCCACATGTCCAGAGGGTTCCTCCTATGAAACACCCACTTCTATTTTTAGCACTTTAACTTCAAATCGAGCATCGCGTTGCAGAGAAATGAGGTTACGTGTTTTGGTGTAGATTTCAGAGAAAACAGACTAAACAAGTAAGCTTAGTAACCAACCTTAAAGCTAGCATTTACAGCTTGTAAGGTTTCATTTTAGTGAATGGAGAATCAAATCTAAAAAAACCCAACCTGGTTTATGGTGATGTAATTCCTGTTTCTGTAGACTTTAACATAAAAATACACTGCCGCTTTGAAAGTGAGTATAGATAACATATCTATTCAGTGGAACTTGCCAAACATAAAGTTCATATTAGTCTAAACTTGTTCTTTATTGAAGTACAGAAACACAAAGGAAAGGAGAGGTCAAACTTTATCAGCCCTTAAAACAGCACCTGTAGTTATCAATCTATTGAATATAGTTCAAAAATCAGCTAGAAGCTATGAGAGTTTAGTTAAGTAAGTTTTTTTTAATCTGTATAAGGTAATGTTTTTGCCAGTGTACTCATGCAGGATGGCGTGACTGGGACAACTAACCTCTGAAGAGGTGTTGAAAACATCTTTGCTCATTTTTACTCCATCCCTGCCCTCCAGCTTTCTTTTTGTTTTTCTCTCAGGTTTAGTTTTCAGTCTTCCATGTAGAATAAGGGTAGAGAGATACCAAGACTTACGCTTGTTTTACTAAAATAATCTTAGGTTTTTCACTGTCAGCAACTGTCTGTTGCTTTTTACGTCACTCCATTTGCTTGAAACATGATCCATTTCTTATTAGTTTATTCTTTAATTAATACAAAGTAATTTACATTCAAAGTCAAACTGACTTTGTGGTGGGTTAACTCTTTTATTTGCATTTTAGTTCACTAGATCTAAAACTACCATGGTGATGATGGTGGTAGAAGATTGTACTGTAATTGGTGGGTTACCGGTTTGATTCCTGCTCAAACATCATGATACTGAAATCATGGGCCTCTGGTCAGGAAACGACACAGAGCACAAGAAGCAAGGCATTTCCTAAATGTGGGCATAAAGCAAGGCATTTCCTAAATGTGGGCATAAAGCTTAAAAATAGCAGATCACTGTTAATCTGCTATTAACCCCACTGGGGTCCAAAATGACCTTATAAGAGCAGTGTGACTGCAAAGTGAACAGACATGTGTCCCATAGAAAGTCTGTTAAGATATATGCTGTATGTACTTGAGAAAAAATGAAGAGGCTTTGTTGTAGATCAATCCTTACATGAAAAATTGGACAGATCAATGACATGTTGTAAGACAGTAGTTGAGTTTTCTTGTCTTAAGCGTGTGTAAGGGTATTGTAAATTCTAGCATAGCTTTTGATGATGTGGAGTTGGTTCTGAAAATTGATGTTTTTTTTATTTCACTTAAAAAAACTTCAACAAAATAAGCCTGGTGAAGCCTGCACAAAGGCTATTTCTAATACTTCATTTTTAAAGGATCTTTCCATCCACTCTTTGCTCTCCTGACCCCAAACTCCACAACTTTCCACACACTCTGAGCCTGAGGCAAAAGGGTGAACCTGCTGAACTGAGGAGGGCTGGAACAACAAGTTTTCCTGTGCCTTCTTTCTCCTCCTGTCAGTCTGAGATTTTCACACTCCAGATGCCCTAAGACACACCTAATATCTCTGCAAAGTAAAACACCCCCATGAAGCAGCATGCAGCTCTCATGGTTCACATGCAGGACATGGAAGCAGCGAACTTCTCGTCGGAGTTCAATCGGTCGTGAAAGGGGAGGAGCGGCTGAGGAGAAATGGGACATGAAAACAAACTTGTACCTCAACTCAGCCTCTGAGTGTTTGAGAGACTGGTTCAAGCAGAGGGTGAGGGTATCGTCACAGCTTGTGTACCTGCAGTGTCTTTTCAGGTCTATCTAGCACAGTCACGAGAGGATTCCTTGCTCAGATAAACAGCCTTCGTTTTTTTGATATGTCACTGTGAGCCAAAAAGCACCGGGACAACTCAAGGATGTACAAAAAGCTGCTAGTGACAAATATCAACCCACTTGGAAACCTGCCTCTTATTGTGAAAAGTAATAATACTGCGTGTATGCAAAGTGTCAATGTCGAGCACCTTTTTTGTGCTTCTTATGAATTCAGGTTCTGAAGAGCGAGTTTGCTGCAGATTAGTTGCCTTTACAGCGACCCTCTGGTGCTAATCCCTGCACACGCGCCACCGGGAATGTTCAGCTCCCAAGACACAGGTTGGGATTAGCGAGTTATCAACTAATGCAGCACAAACACACAGAAATGTCATTAACATAGAGAACGACACTGGCTCCTCTCCTTTGTGCAGGGGCAGATGCAGCTTCTCTGCTGCTCCTGCATAAACAGAAGTCTCTTACAAATGAACAGTGACAGAAACAGACAGCAGCACACACAAAGAAATTTCACCAAGGAAATTTCAAGGAAATTTTTTTCTTTTCTTGGTGAAAGGCAGCAGGAGGACATTAAAATGACAAAAGCGGGAAACTTTACTCTTTGTTGCTGCTGCTAAGGTGCGCGCTCATCAACTCTGGCAAACAGTCTTTCATATTCAAAAAGGATTTTTCAGGTTTTCTACACAGGGATCATCTGACTTCCATTTTTGTTATAGTGAATGAAAACACTGTCATGCTGCAACAACAGAGTGTACACATTACACATGTTAAAGACTTTTTGTTGTTGATTTTTTTTTCTTTAAACTGTCTAAATCTGATGTTTCAAAGTTTGGAGAAGCTTTAGTCTTTTATGTCTACATCCTCCTCAGAGCAAAAGAAAAAAATGCATTTACAAAATGTTACACTTAAGGGTTTGGTCAACTCAGGTATCAGATTTGAGCTAATGTGTGTGCTCATGTCGATGGGTTAGTCATACCCAGGGTTTCCTAGGGTTGTTCTATTTGCAGGGCAAAAGTTGTACATAATATAATAATTCTACATCATAAAAGATACTTGAACAACGTCTTAAAGACAAAAAGTAGCAAATATTAAGTGGCATTAAAGTTTTAAGCAGAGCATTGCCAATAATGTTAACAAAAAGGGTTTTCGTAAAAGTCAGACTTTGCTTCACCCTCACCTGAAGGTAGGAACATTAAACTTGGAGCAGTTATTAACATTTCCAAGCTGGGTTACCACCTCAATCACGTATCAGGTTCTGTATAATTGCATAGTTTTGATATTTGTAGATCGAGAGGAATGCTTTTGCATGCTGGATACAGACCCCTGAGGACAGCAGTTAATTACAATGTAATAGAGTTTGCTTTGTTTTGCAAACATCTGAGAAATATATTCGGTTTTAAAAATCAGAACTGTTGGAGGTTACCTTTCTTCAATCTGCTCTAAGAAGTGTTTTTTTAATTAAAAAAATTATTTCCACCAAAAATCTTTATGCTCACAGTAGTCTCAGTCTTTAACGTCCTGTAATTTATAAGAGGCACACCAGCACAAGGAGAGTGTTTGCAATCACTGCAGCAATTAATCAACATGCCTGAGTTGAGCTCCTGAGGCTCAGCTACGTTCCACAGTTTTGTGACTCATGGACCCAGTGTGCAGCAGGATGATAACGATCTGTTTTCTTCTTCATCCCTAGCCTTCGTAATGAGTTTCGGGACAGGCCGTTGGGAAACCTGGGAGTGTCCCGGCTCATTAATCCACCTTCATGAAAAACAGGATGGAGAGACAGATCTTAGAAAACACTCCTGTTTGTCATCGGTCTGACCCAAGAATCTGATGAGTTCAGTTGTATCAAAACACACAAAAGGAAGAGGTTAAAGAAATATGCAAACTCCAGAACATTAGCACCGACTTACAAACATATAACATGATGAGATGCAGCTGAAAAGGATTTAAGTGCTCTGCATCAATGGTTCCAAAAGTAAGGCTTGGGACCCCATTGAGGGATGCAAAAAAACATTTCAAGGATCACAATTAGATCTCATTATAGCAAATTTTAAAATGAAAACATAATAATTCTGTAACGTAAATGAATAATTATATAATTGTGACAAAATAGTTGTAAATACATAGGCATACCATTACACATACCATTACTTTTTGGGGGGGTCCTGTAGACTCTAATAGGACACATAAAACCTTCGAGTTAACAATTGTGTGCATAAATATTATTTTATTACATAAATCAAAGTAATTTTTATCTGTATACTGCCAAATTTCATAAATGTGAAAGGATGTTCACTATTATGCAACTTTAAGAAATGCTCATGGAGTGCGGAAATGCCTTGTTATTAATGTCATATTTTGACGGTTTGTTAATGAGTTTCATCAATATATTCCGCCACAGCTGACTCTTTGGATGACATGCATAATCTTGATATGACCCAAAATAAAAAATTTAGTTTAGCATCCCTCCCTTAAGTCGTAAGTAAATATATTTTCATGATTACAAAAGCATTTAATAAATAGCTTAAATTATCTAAAATATTTCCTAAAGTGTGTAAACATTTTAATAGTCAAAAGGAGCATACTTATTTTGAAATTGAAATTAACATTTAGGAAAATAATGTTCAAAATAGTTTTAATGCCCTACTTTCCTATATTTTTATACTTTTTTTAATGAAATTGTATATCAACAATTTCATAACTATTGACGTCTAACGGTCCCTGCAATACTTCACTGTGTTAACACAAGATTCTTGGCAGCTTCAGAAACCTGAATCATCCTGCTAGTGTTTGTATTGGTGCTAATCCCGTGATTAAATTTTGAAACCTCGGTCTGTTACTCAGGTTGTTTTGTTTACATTTTTTGGCGACCTTGCACGAAAGCTTAAGTTTCTTGAGATTTGCGAGGCCAGCTCACACTCTAAACATGCCCATTTTGCAACTGTTGTTGCAAGTGTTGTTGCTACAACATGTTCGCATACCATATAATTTATTAGACCAGTCACTGTTCTGTGGACCAGGTTAATTATTCAATAAATCACTCCATTGAAGGTTGATATGAGAGGTGCTGTTAAATTTAGAGGTGTTAAATATGAAACTGGTTACTTGACATGAAATAAACTGTAGAAGAAAATGTTGTTGCTTTTTCTTAATATGAGAGTGGTTTTATTCATCGGTTTACCTTTTCATTTACCATTTCCTGTACCTGTTTTGTCAAGTTTAGGAACAAGTGTACTACCGCTTCTCGCACTGCGAGCTTATCTTTACCCAGGACAAATGCCAGCTTAATTCAGCACCTCATCTAAAAAAAAAGGAGAGAAAAAGGTCTAAAATATGCATGGAAACAAACTCATCATGAAGACATTAAACAATAAAGCCAGAGTCAAAGACATCTTATAGATTTTCAGGGGTTAAAAAAAAAAGAGCAAACTTGGTTACATTTAAAAAAAATTGGTTTTACTAAGCATGTTACCAGGAGTTCAGCAGGGCTTTGCCAGGTGGAAAAACAAAGCAATCCATCAGATCCAGTCACCTTAAGTATTTCTGGTTACACAATGTTCTCCTGTTCTCATTAGTCACCCACTTCGCAGTAAAGTTTGATCTCCATCTCACTTGTGAAGACCAGCACAAACTCCAAAGTCATTGCTGCAAAAGCAACATAAGATATATTAAAGTTTGCAAAGTTTGCAGTGACCTCTATTTTTGAAGATTTTTCTTAACATTCTTATATTTGGTGGAAACATATGGAGCCCTGAAAGTCTGAGAACATTATTCCAACTGTGAAGTATGGAACGACAGCATTGTGTTGTATTTATTTGCTGCAAGAGGAATGGATGTAGCTCACGGAATAGATTGAAAATATTGAAGTGACATCTTAAAATTCTTAAAACAACATCTTCAGCCAGGAGGTCTCCAAATTACTCTGAGCATATCACCAAAGTAGTCACAGAGTTGCTTACTAATAACAAATGTTTAGTCTGATGTAATGGTCTTTTTTATAGTTAATGCAAAGATCTTGTTTCATCAATATGTTTTGCTCACTGTGATAACTTCCCTTTCTCAGTGGATCCTTTAAAATACAACTCTTACCCTACAATCAAATCACACTTTTCCAAAAAAGACTCTATCAGTGGGTAGTGGTGTTTAATTTTTGGAAATCTCGTCTAACATTGTACTGTACTTTTCCTCCCCATACTTATTCCAAACTGTAAAAATGCCTAAACAAAGTTCTTCAAATTTTCATGCTTTTCTGTGACCTATGGTGCGCATCAGAGGAGTCAAATACAAGCTCTTGTAGACCTTTTATGGCCTTTTCATAATGAGCCTAGCCAAGGTGGTTAAAACGCCTCAAAGTAATCATTAGCTATATAAATGTTACAAAACCGGTTGAGCGTCACTTCCAATCTGTTGTCAGCACAGCGTTAGTTTGTAGTTTGTAGTTTGTAGTTTGTTCAAGAAATCACAGATCCAGGGATTTCTCATTGGTATTGATTGCACAAAATCAATCCAAATGTAAACATAAAACAACAGGTTACGTTTCATTAAATTATCTTTTAGGTTTTAGTATGAAACTTTCAAACATTAATATTTTAACTATTTAGTATAGCTTATATTCAAACTTTTGGTGGCGCAGACTCAGAACTGCGGTTGTGAAACATTAAATATTTTTTGATAAAGTTGTGAACTTTGAAATGTGTGGCCACAGCTTATTTATTCACACTCTGCCCCTAAAGCCATCCGTCATTCATAACCGATAATGTTGACACGTCCAGTATCACATAAAACAGGGCTTCAAAAGAGATCCACTGCAAAATAATAATAATAATAATAATAATAATACATTTCAGATGCAGTTAAATTTTAATTTAGAACAATGTGAATGTTGTAAGATTTTTGTGTAAAATTGTGAATATTTTGTTTTATCTCAGAGACAGAAATGTTTTCTTATAATAAACAATGATAGAATGACATCTGTGAATGGGAGTTTTACATCACTATACAACTCTGCCACTATAAACACTAACTTAACTGTAAGTTTAAGCTTATCAGATGCAGTAGCTGCTGGTGTGCCTGGATTTATGGTATACATCCTGTGCGGGCTGACTCCCCTAGGTAAATTTGTGAACAATTGCATGGTAGCTATTAGCCTTGTCAGTGCCCTATCAGCAATAACAAAGACACAGATTAGCTGCAGGGCCAGGCATGGGCAATGGCAAAATACACAGTGAGGATAAGAATTGGTCAATAGACCGATTAATATAACCTGTGTTATCTCAAACTGATTGTTTTATGGCAGTGAAATCAAAGAGCAGTTTGTTTTAGAGGTAAGATGATCCAATGCAACTAACATATCACTGCAGGGATGCATGTAAATTCTTACTTTCTTATCATTTTATTGTTGGACTGGAATCAGCAGCTGACACAGGCTTCAGAAGTGATATCATCAGCAAAACACCAAACACAGATTTGCATTGCCAGGATGATAAGGAGGTTTATATTTTGGCCAGTATACTTGCCTTGATTAGTGCTCTATTTGAACTGGGAGAGTCACATTCACATTATCCCAAAACAGTTCTTACACCCGGTCCAAACAAACAAAAACAAAGTTATGCATTCGACATGGTCGTCAGATTGCATAAACTAAAATTTAACAATTTGACATGATTCCTTAGTGTTTGGATACCTAAACTCAATCCAGCCTACTTCTATATTGTTTAATGACTTACAGTCTACAGCAGTTGCCTTTTAAGGTCTCATCATCATGTTCACATACACCAATTTAGACAGACTAGCTGGTCAATCTTTTCCCAAACTGTCTTGACGTTTATTATATAAAACCAGATGGATGCAATAGATACTAACAAGGACCTATGTTTTTTTTTCTTTGTCATTTTGAGGTGATTGACAGACTGATGTCCAATAACAGTTACTAATGTGTTTCCCGCCTGTTATGGTTTTAACAGACAGTGCCTAGTTAATGCTTGCCATTATAATTCCTATGGAAGCAGCAATTCAATTTAATGCATTCAACATTCCACATACCACTTTTGACATTTGCTTCAGTTTTTATTATTCTCAGAAATACCAAGCTACATTTTATTTACCTAAAGATTAGTACAACTGACCCCTCGCAGAAGGAACATCTCCACATACTTCTTTCCTTTAGAAAGAAGCAGAAAAAAATTAATAAATAAAAAATCCAGGTTTCAATCCATATCCAGAATGCCATTAAAAGGAACACATACTCAGCCTTTTGTGCATCTTTACTTCTGAGAACTACCGTGGAGTAACGGGCCACTGAGTTTGAGACAGTGTGCCAATCGGGGTGGCCTGGGGCAAGGAACACCAAGAAACCATCAAGTCTGGCGGTTGGAGCTCAAGCAAGGGGGAGTGATTTGTTTGGTTTACGTTGAAATTAAGGCTGAGAAATGAGAAACTGCTGTTTACATTTTAGGTGCACTACTCTCTCTATTTCCATCCACACCCAGGGAAAACCTAAGTCAAAATTCTTTTTAAAAACGTACGTTGTAATTGGGAATGGAATATGAAACAAAGACTCACCTGGATTTATTTATGAGTCAAAATTTAGGGACTGAAAGTTTGCCTTGGGTTATTATGGCACTCAGTCATCAAAAAAGATTAGTACTTCTTAAGTGTTTTAGTCATGGTAGATTTTGACACATGCAGAAATATGGGCACAAGCTATTTTAGTACAAAATAAGTGGCACATAAAGCCATATATCTGATGTAAAAGACAAATATTTTCCACAAAAGTTTTTATCTAAAAAATAGTACGTGGTTACTTTCAAGTGCAGGATTAGTTCCAGACACACACTGGGTTTCAGTATATGTTTTTAAAACACCTTTATCTATGTATCTAATTATTATTTATTTCAGTCACAGTTTGTTTGTTCTCTCTTTAATAATATATTTTTAGGGTTTTCGTTAGAAAACAGAAAATAAGAGTGACCAAAGCAAACAAATGCATTGACAAAAACCAATTTCGTGTCAAGGTTGGCAGAAAGTATCATATTAACATATTTTAAACCAAATATATTTTCATAATTTGATCTAAATTATGGTTTGGATTCCCTTTCTCTAACTAATGTCTCCATTAAAGTTAACATCACAACCCCTGTGCAAACACCAGGATGAAGCCTTTTTCCCAACACCTTATAAAAAATGTTGTTTAAAATGTCAATATCCCAGGAAGTGATGTAGTACTCTACCTGAGCTTGTGTTTATTTTTGGAGCCCAGCTCACAATTCATAATCCCCCTCGGGAAGCTTTTCAGTCAAGAGTCACCACCTTATTTTTACACTGCATGAAATAAAGACAAGGTTGTCCCATGATCCTAACAGGTGTTATGTGGTGTCTGTGACAGAGTGGCCGCAAGGGCGTTTTAGGCTCTCAAAGGGGATTATTATGCAATCATGTGACAACAGGGGGCCAAGATCCTTCATTCTGGAAACTGGCAACTCTGTCATCTAATCACCAACAACTGGGCGAGGTCAAAGAGACGTGACTAGATTTTTGTACCCTGCTGCTGTAAATATTTTTAAGTGGTTCTCTGAGATTCCACTGACATGAAAAATAAAGCAGGTGAAAAGGCTAATTTAAAAGAGGAGGCTTGTTTTTATCATGCAAATACAGAAAATAAAACGCATCAGGCAATTAGAATAAGACACAACTTGTCCTAGAATGACTGTATATTTCTTAATGTGGAATTTTTACAGTTGCATTTCTGAAGCAATCTCTGCCTAAATCAGTTAATGATGACTGTCTTGAAATTTTGAAGTTATTTAATGTTTCTAAATTGAACATATTCATCAGTTAGGTTTTGTTTTTCCTGTGACAGACTGGCAACCTGTCCAGGGTGCACCCCACCTCTCGCCCGAAACGTTCACTGCATGGGCACCAGCAACCCTCCCAATCCCACTAAGGGACAAAGGTGTTAGAAAATGAATGGATGGGTGGATAGTTTTTGTTTTTCCTCTTTCAGAAAAAAGATCTTCCTTTGTAAATTTCAACTTATGTTATATATTAATGTTAGAAGATATTTATATTACTTGGAGCAGTGATATTTAACTCCAGTCCTCAAATACAGGAATCCGGCCACTCTTAGATGGTCTAACACATCTTAATGAAATGACTGAATTGACTATTGAGATTCGAGTCAAGTTCTGGAGAGTCCTATTCGTTATTAAGCTATTTGATTTGGGTGTCTTGATGCTGTTTGCAACAGTATTTTTGGTTTGTCTAACCAATTACTAAGGTTAGAGATATTTAACCTTAGCAATTAGGTTAAATATCTCTGTTGTTGGGGCCCCAACTTGTGATGCCCCAACAAGTCGGGGCACCACCTCATTGTCAGAAATGAATAGCCAAAAAGGTCTCAGCTCCTGTCTGTCGTTGTTTTATGAACACCTGCAAAGTGAGGTGTGGCGTTATGGAACAATACATGAAAGAAGGCTTCGACCTGAGATCACAACAGATTGACTTGTCCTTGAGAATTTCTTCCTTATTCTCCAAACTAAGGTCGCTCTGACGCCGTCTACTGGAGATAAGATACTTTCTATTCATACGGACGACTCTAAATAACCCCTCTATAATGTTAGTGTTTATGTGCATCACTGTTGAAAACACCGCCTGCATGTAAACATATTCTGTTGAACATCCAAACATTTAAGTTCTCAGCACTACCCAGAACAGAGTTTGAGTAAGAAGTAATGGGGTTTTCCTTGGAAGCCCTGCTTGCAGTAGGTGTGTGCACTTTGAATGACTGTGTCAAACTCCATCAAGGTGTTGAGAGCCAAGCGACGGATGGCACGCAAGTTTATTTATACCTTACTGTAATTTTTTTTGCGTGGTGCACAGTTGCGTTCGTGTATGTACATGAGTGTTTATGTGCGTGTGTGCAGAGCCTGGAATGCTCTGCCGCCTCTAATTAACTTGGTGTAGATGTGAGTGACTCAGCAGCAGTTGACAGCGTAACCACCCTGCGGCTCACCTGTTTATACATGCAAACACACACTCTCCGACACAGTCGTAGGGCAGCGAACCCTTTGTGAACCCCTGGGAGAGTTTTCTCCCTGTGCATCAGGGTGAAACTCTGAGCCTTGCGTGGCAAATAAATGCAACTATAAAACACAGGCGTGCCATAACTAATCCATGAATGTCAGCTGACGTGCAGCTTTTTTAATGTTTGCCAGTGTGCATGTGTTTGTCTGTCTGTCTGATGTAACCTGGCAGATCAGGTGCAAACAGAGGGCAACATGCCGTTTAAAGGTAGCTACCTGCAGCCACAGGTAGGCCAGGAAATGAACGTTCAGGGAAATTAATCAGCAGCTATTCAAGTGAAACAGAACATAAACAAACATGCAGGTTTCATAAAGCAGGAAGTTCCTTTTAATTTCCCCGTATTCAGGGCTTTGCAGTTAATCTGACTCATAGTTTAGCTATTACTCTTTGTTAGTGACTTTTCAAAGATGTGTTTTGGACCCGATATTGCTGCAATTAAGTACAATCCACTGTCATCGTTTTACATAGCCAAGAACAAACAGGCAAATAAACAAAGTGTTCTCTTAGGTGAAGCAGCTTCAGGATTCACACAGATGCACCTTCCTGATGCCAGTCTGGTGAATCACTTCATGACAGCTTGGTGTCTTACCACAACTTTAAACTGAAGCTGAACTAAAAGTAGCAGCTGTGTTTACCTAAGTGCTAGATGTTTCTGCACTGCAGTAGCTCTTGGTGTATATTAGGGTTTTAATTCTACACAGCAGACATATTTATGATAAAATAAACCTTGAACTGGTTTAACACCTCGCCACTTTTAAACACTCTTTTCCTACCTTAATCAGCATGTTTGTACAACAAAACCCTCACATGCTATATAGCAGTGGAATATGTCAAGTGTTAAAAAAATATATTTAAACTAATTTCAGCCAATTTTAATTAAAAAAAGCCCCAACAAATAAAAAAAAAATTATAATAAAATTTCAAACGGAGGAACACTTAAAATTTCAATGCAGTGTTTAAACCGAAGCAGAACAGTTTTAGAGCCAAAATCCAAATGACGTATTTGTCATCCAAGTCAAAATGGACTTGGATGCATTTTGACTTGGAAGCAACCAATAAGAGTCAAAATGTAAGTAACAGTGAATCTTGAACAAGTTCACAAGGTCTTTTGCTTTCTGTTCCATGGGTAGTTTGTTGTTTGACAAGCAAGAATAACACTACAATGCTAAGATCACAAACAGACAGGTACAACAGACTGAACTATTCCTGCTGAGGTTCATGACCTTCACTAGCATGCGGTGACAATATCATCATACTTTGCTCTGCATCCTTCAGTTGACCTCAGAAAAATAACTAACAGCCCTGCCAAGCTTCAGTTAACATTGAGTTTAAAGATATGCAGGTGGTGGCACAAAAAGTCATAAATACTGGTGTCAGGTAGGGTTGATAAGGCTGAAAATTTGACACTCTGACCTCACTGAATGAAGCTAAGCAATAATTAAATTATGCTTCTTAAAGGTACTGGCCATGATTTCCTGTACAATATGATCAACTTACTTGAGTGAGTATTGTTTGTCAGTTATAAACTGGCTACTGTGCTGTGAAAAATATTTGTCCCCTTACAAAGGTCGTACAATATAACATTAATAAAAACCCATAGTGAGTGTATCCCATTTTCGTGGAGCTTTAGCAAAGACAGCAGCAAAGACTAAATGTTTTGGTTTATTTTTTTTAGCAACATTTAGCATTTTTCTAGAGACCTTCCTGTCCCAAAGATCAAAGGATTTCTATTTTACCAGAATCAAACAGTTAATATGTGGTCGGTTTGAGAAACATATTTTAAATGGTGTCAAAGTAAAATATTGAGCCTTCTTGGAGGTATGTGGTATTTATATATTAATGTCATAATTACAAGTGGTAAATTACTAAAAAGAAGAATGTTATCAAGCTGACATGCAACTGAACAATCATTTTTGATAAAGATTAAAACAAAGAATTATTTTTTTAAATGAAATCTTCCAAGTCTTTGTTATGTAAACCCTCTGTAACCTTAACTTTCATTGAGCTGTAAAAAGTGATTACCATGTTATTAGACATGATGACTAAGATACTTCTCCACACCGGCTTTTAGGCGCCAATTAACTACTTGGTACTACCCTTGTTCTTTATATGTTCTTTATATGTCATCATGCTACTTTAGCATATTTTATATTATGCTACAGTTCATAACTTTCATTTTGAAATGGAAATCCAAAAGCATGGCATGGATTTGTATTCTACTGACTGTCCTCTAAAGAAAATCCAGTTCACCCAAATCTATTAAGTCACTCGATGAGCAATCAGACTCCACTTGTGTGTGATTTAACCTCAGTATTCTGCAGCTGTTCTGTGAGAACATTAACAAGCAAAGAGCATCGTGAAGGAAACAAGGAACACACCAAACTGATCAGGAATAAAGTTGTGGAGATGTTTAAAGCAGGAGTATAAAGTAAAATACCACCTTTAAGCATATCACTGAGACCATGAAAAGAACATAACACAAGTACAGATCTACCACCTAGATTGGCATCCCTGTAAGGAGAAAAATAATAAGAGCAGCAGCCAATAGGTCCATGGTAACACTGCAGAAGCAGCAGAGATGCACTGTCCAGGTGGGAAAAGCTGTCTTCATAAACATCTCTGACTGTTTTCATTAAGTGTCATTTGGTAAATAATGACACTTTTAATTCAAAGATGCATTAAAATGTGCATTAAAAGTGTCAACTTTGCACTGAAAGTTTCCTTTTTTATCCACTGATACTTTATGACAACCGTCATAAACATTCATAAAGACTCCTTCATGTTCATGATGGGTGTTATGTCAAGTAATCTTGTATAAACCCCTTCAAATCATCAAAGTTTAGAAGTTACAAAAGATTTGAAACAGGGAAGAAGATTTTCATTCCAACAGGTCGACAACCCTAAACACACAGCCAGCGCAACAATGGGATGATTTTAAGTGTGAGAATATCCCATAGTGAAGACCTATTTCCAACAGAGATCATGCGGAAGGCTAAATTAATGTAACAGATGCTCACTTTCTAGTCTCGATTTATTTTTCAAAGAGGAAAGAGCAAGCTTCTCTGTCTGTTAAGGTACAAAACCTGGTAGAAACTTGCAGCTCTAATTGCAGCCAAAGGTATTTTACAAAGTACTGATTCAGGGGTTGAATACAGATATCAGTCTTTGTAGATTTTATATTGGTAAAACTAATTTAAAACCGTGTATCATTTACCTTCCACTTTACAAATATGCATTTTATGTTGGTCTGTATTGGTCTGATAAAATCTAAACAAAATACACCTCAATGTGTCCTTATAATGTGACAATATATCAAAAGATTAAAGGATTATGAATGCTCTTTTATGGCATTTTACCTGAAGAGGTGTGTTTCAAAAACATCCTGCAGAATTATTTTTCTCCCATATCCTGTGACTAAGATAGAATGTCAGGAATTCAGAAAATAAAAGGCTCTAATGAATGTAATAGCCTCTAGTGGATCAAAATCAAATTAAAGATCCGGTCTTAAAGCAATAAAACCTTTAAAGAAGGGAAATGACATCTCCAAAACATCTGCCTTGGAAGCTGAATCACTTCAAACTGCGAGTAGCTCAAAGCCTCCCCGTCAACATGATCACACACTGCGATGCCAAAAATCATCAAACAGTTTTGAGAAAAAAAGACAAGACAACGGGAGAAGCAGCTTATGCACATAGAAACTTTGCATCTTGTA
Source organism: Poecilia reticulata (assembly GCF_904066995.2). Classification (NCBI taxonomy): domain Eukaryota; kingdom Metazoa; phylum Chordata; class Actinopteri; order Cyprinodontiformes; family Poeciliidae; genus Poecilia; species Poecilia reticulata. The sequence goes on along the minus strand of NC_088833.1, from coordinate 10,929,528 downwards.
CAAATACACCTGGATGACGCCCCGTATACATGACAACTGGGCCAAACAACCACTTAAAACATAACCACAAAAAAAAAGGTGTTTGCAAGCTGCGTGGATACACTACACCCCGGTCAAGTCCTCCAACAATAACTCCCCAGCAAAATCACAAACCCACAATGCTTGCCTGTTTGATGTTTCCCGGCTCTCCCTTTTTTTTTAATCTTTCTATTCAAAAGAGGGGAGCCTGAAAGGCAGAGTGGAGATGTTAAAGAACACGGCTTGTGTCGGTAAAACCCATGGATAACAATAAGCGTTTTACATTGAGCAGGAATTCAGAGAACTTGAGGAGAGAAACACAGGGAACAATAGTTGGATCTGAAAGAGTGACGAGCACTCTAACATGCTAAATCTTCGTCTTTGTGCCCCGCAGCTTTGATCCCAAAACTTTCCAGCGAGCTTCTTGTTGAGTCTGTTTGCTCTTATTCAGATATATTAAGACTTTCTATTGTGAGCAGACATAAGAAACAGCCTGCGGTATTTGCTTAAAGATTAGTTTACTTAAAAGAATCCTAAAAAAATGGCACTGAATAAAAGACCTTCCATTGACCGAGATGAGAGGCAATCTGTGTGCAGTTGAGTCATTTGGAGGGCATTTAAGTGTGCATGTATGTTTCTTCTGCTGTTAGATAAATATGCATCGAAAGTGTGCCGCTTGAAAGAGCATGCCTCAGGAGAGTAAACTTGGTCTTCCATACCTTTGGTTAAAAACACTGTTTACTGATGAAGAGGTAGGAGCCAAATAACCTCTGCAAGGCTGATGCAGACCTCTCACACTATTGTATGTGGGTGTACAGGGTTTTGTGTACTTTTAAGGGCATGTTTGGGTTATCTGTTGCCTAATACTGGTATCCAGTGAGCAGTCAGAGTTCAACTGGGTCAGACTGGTTCCCCGAGGACACTGAACATTACAGACTTTTGGCTTTTACCCTTGTCACTTGACTGACCCCATTGTTTGATTGACTGGAGTCTTGGACGTCTATGAGGCAAACACAAAGACAAATCAGCAGCATGTCAGCAGATGGCTTTAAAAACACACTCTAACAGAATATCACAAGCTTGTGTAAAGTTGACAGGTTTGAAGAAATGTATATCATATTAACAGCTATCGGCAAGTCACTCCAGGTAAGAGTTGAACATCTCTGGTTTTTGGGAGTCGGTGTTTCTGCTCCAATACATTTGAAGTGATGAATTATCTGACCTGCATATTATCAAGTTATTTAAATCCAGTGTTTTGTATTTTTTACATTTCAAAATTCTATATTTTCTCATACCAACATTTTCAAAGTTCTCAGTCCTTCTCTTTCCTGGTTTAAAAAAAAAAGGAAAACTTAAAATCAGAGGAGTTCTGACAGAATAAAGCACAACGGATTTCTTTTAAGAAAGTTGCACAGAAATTTAAGTAAACAAAAACTTTTTTTTCTTTCTATGCAAATAGATACATAAAAAATGTGTTGTTAAAGGAAGTAAGGTTTCTCAGAAAAACCTGCTGTGTGAACATTCATTTGAACACAGCAATTCATGAGGCATTCACATGGTATGCTAAAAAATAAATTATGAAAAGGTTGAGGAGGGTGTTGGGTGTCAAAATTCCTCCCAAACTAACGATTCATAGCATTCGTCTGACCGCCCAACTGAAAGACATGTGTACGTGCGTGAATGCCTGAGAGACAATAGGTATGGAACACATACTCACCTGTGCCATTACCATCCACTCCCATGGGAGGCTACTCTCAAGGAATGTGAATCACCAAACCTAGTCTTTGAATGTTTTTGTCTTTAAGAACATGACAGGTTACGTGAATGCAGCAGACAGGTTGTTGGGTTCACCTCTCTGGAGCGACACAAATGAAATGCTTCAGCTCAGTATCATGCTGCGGCTGTGAAGAATAAAAATAGATACTACAGTTGCAGCGTAACGTGTTGGTGCTAAAAGTGGTGGTGGTGGGGGGGAGGTTCTAAAATTAAAAACGACTTTGTTGAGTTTCATATCATGCAATAATATTATTTCCTCATAAAAAAAAAACAACAAACTGGAAAATAGCTTTGATTCTGTTTTGTCTCATTTGAATCTCCCATGGCAGCCGCTGGGTGTGCCTAAGTGCTTTCTCTCACAAAGCACAGCCTATTTCCACAAAGCCCCTCGTTGGTGCTGCAGTTAGTGTTACTGGCCAAAGGGATGTCTGGAACTGTTACTTTTGCTGCATAATTTTAGATGGATGGATGGATAGAAAATTTAAAGCACTTTTGAGATATTTAACATATTTCAGCTTATTTTTGTGGTATTTTGTGTTTTTAATTAGGGAGTATGTAGATACCGGGCCCTTTGATACGGGCTGTCAGGTCCCTGTGTGACCGATGTCAGAGTCTGGTCCGCATTGCCGGCAGTAAGTCGGGCTCGTTTCCAGTGAGAGATGGACTCCGCCAAAGCTGCCCTTTGTCACCGATTCTGTTCATTACCGTATTTTCCGCACTATAAGGCGCACCTAAAAACCTTCAATTTCCTCAAAAGCCGACAGTGCGCCTTATAATCCGGTGCGCTTTATATATGGACCAATATTGAGCCACAACAGGTCTAACAACTACGGTAAGCAGCCGCTGACTTCATCTTCCCCCGTAGAAGAAGTGCGCGGTGCATGCTGGGATAGTTGTCAGAACGCTGGTTTGTTAATAAAGTTTGATAATACATTTCATGCATTTAAAGCCAGGGGGCGGAGGGGCGGGGGAAGAGAGACAGAGACTGCGGCGGCAGCGTGCCGGTTGGTATGTGTTACCCAGAAAGCAGTTGGGCACAATATCGCAACACCAACACGGTGAGTGAAACAAAGTGAAACAAAAAGTACTTGGGGACCACTTCTTTACAAATGTGGATATGTAATAATAGAGTATGGAACAAATTGGCAACACAAACTGAAGTGTTTATAATGCGGAGTTTTAAAATAGGCCATTCATTGAAGGTGTGCCTTATAGTGCGGAAAATACGGTACTTTCATGGACAGAATTTCTAGGCGCAGCCAAGGTGTTGACACGATCCGTTTTGGTGGCCTTAGGATCACATCTCTGCTTTTTGTTGACGGCCGAGTGTGAAGCGGCAAAGATGAGGCTCAGTGCCTCCAAATCCGAGGCCATGGTCTCGAGCCGGAAAAGGGTAGAGTGCCTTCTCCAGGTCAGGGGGGTCCCCCAGAGGAGCTGGAAGAAGTGGCTGGGGAGAGGGAAGTCTGGGCCTCCCTTCTGAAGCTGCTGCCCCTGCGACCCGACCCCGGATAAGTGGAAGAAAATGGATGGATGGATGGATGGATGGAGTATGTAGATGAGTGGCTTGTCAAAAATAGGGTTCCTACCTTAAAAGTTTCAGGTAACTAACGTCATAGTAACTGGTAAACTTTTCTGTCATAAAGAACTCTGTGGTTTTCTTTTAGAGTCTGTGTGAAAGACCTCTATACTTCAGAGTAGATGCAGTTATTTTTAAAGGTCGGAGTCACTTATAATCATTTGTCACAATTAGAATGACGGGAACAAAGTTTGATTCTGTTGCTCTCAGTCTGGCTTCTCACCTCATAGCTGAAGGTGACTGAAGAGGACCATAGATCGACATAGTAGCTTGCTGCAGACTGTCTGGAAAAACACATGACCACTTGAAAACTGGAAGAAATTAAAAGCAGCTTTTAGCAAAGCTCATTCCCATGTTTAGGAGCAGAGCCATTTAACCAGATTTAGAGGGGGCAGAGGACTATATTGTTAAACAGGACACATTTTGCCTTTCATTTATCAATGCCTTCCTTCATCTTACTCTTCCGTAATGACCAGCTTTATGGAGTGCACCACTTAGTGTTGTCATGTCAACAGACTCAGTCGCCAGGTTTTGTGGGTATTGGATTTTGCTTCATAACCTAACACTGCATCCAACTTCTCAACAGCTTTATCCGTCTTCTATGTTCTTTAGTCTTCATGATGCCGTTTGTTCAACCATCTTTCTGTGCAAAAAAAATATGCCACACATCTGCCTTGTAAAAGTGTAAAAGTCAAAATAAAATATTTAGCAATCCAACAGGAAGCTGAACACAAACACCATCCTGTATTGTATTACTAAAAGATCTGCGGCGTTTTGCTCACATAGATGAGAGATTCCCAGAGGAAAAAAAAAATGGCCGAGGTTCAAGCTGAGTGCCGTCTTGGTACTTCTGAAGCGAATGTTATCACAGCTTATCCTCTACCCCCCTGCACTTGTTTTTCCCTCCCTCACTTTGCAGTGACAAAGCAAAACCCCTGCTGTGTTTCTCATACTAGACACAGTATATTGACTCACACAGACACACAAATACACACTCCTGTGTGAACCATGCATGCACACACAGTCCCATTTCAGCTGCAGTGTATTAATGCATGTAAAATAAATAAATAAATAAATAAATAAATGGAAGTTAAAGGAAATGTGGAAGGTTAAAGGAGATGATGGCGTGCAACTCACCCTATACTTACATGTAACTAATCTAATCTTCTCATCACCCCAGCAGACACACACACACACACACACACACACACACACACACACACACACACACACACACACACACACACACACACACACACACACACACACGCACACACACACACACACACACACACATATGAGCACACAAACAGCTTCTGGTATGCACCAAAGTAACCAGTATTTTGGCAGGTGTTCCTCAACTGTCTTTATCATGATAAGATTGTCTGGAGTTTGAGAACGCAAATACCCAGACAGTCTCGTTAAACTATTATTCATGATTGATGAAATAGATCAGAGAGTTCTCCATAAAATAACAACAAATTTGCTAAACATAGCAATACATTTTTTAAAATGATCATCCATGATTGTGTTGCATATTTGTTACTGTTTGTCTGAAAAACTGATTTTCACAGGAAGAAAAAAGAGAAGGCTCTTGGATTTGGAGGCTCAGTGCCTCCAAATCCGAGGCCAGGGTCTTAAGCCAGAAAAGGGATGAATGCCTTCTCCAGGTCAGGGGGGTCGTCCTGCCTCTAGTGGAGGAGTTTAAGTATCTGGGGATCTTGTTCATGAATGAGGGAAGAAGGGAGCGGGAGATCGACAGACGGATTGGGGCAGCGTCTGCCGTGAAGCGGGCGCTGTACCGGTCCGTCGTGGTGAAGAGAGAGCTGAGTCAAAAGGCAAAGCTCTCGACTTACCGGTCGATCTACGTTCCCACCCTCATCTATGGTCATGAGCTTTGGGTCATGACCGAAAGAACGAGATCACGGATACAAGCGGCCGAAATGGGTTTCCTCCGCAGGGTGGCTGGGCTCTCCCTTAGAGATAGGGTGAGAAGCTCGGTCATCTGGGAGGGACTCGGAGTAGAGCCGCTGCTCCTCCACGTCGAGAGGAGCCAGTTGAGGTGGCTCGGGCATCTGGTCAGGCATGTCCCACCGGGAGGAGGCCACGGGGAAGACCCAGGACACGCTGGAGGGACTATGTCTCTCGGCTGGCCTGGGAACGCCTTGGGGTTCCCCCGGAGGAGCTGGAAGAAGTGGCCGGGTAGAGGGAAGTCTGGGCCTCCTTTCTGAAGCTGCTGCCCCCGCGACCCGACCCCAGATAAGCGGAAGAAAATGGATGGATAGATGGAGAAAAAAGAGAAACTTTGATATACATAACCAGAAAGAATAATGTTTCTAACTGCATAAGAATTATGGTTACAACAACAATAAATATGCATACATCTGGTAATATTACCTGACCTCAAATGGGAACCATTGTGGACTGATGTGACATCATACAAAGAGAAAAAAGGTTGCATGTCTTTTTATCCTGTGTTTGTAAATGTCTGACTTCAGTTGTAGATCAAAGATTCTTTTAGGCACCTAGAACATATTGTTTTTTACTAACAATATCACCACCAATCTGAGAAGGAAGGTGCACCACTTGCGTCACTCGATGTCCTCGTACCTCTCATCGTCAGCTGCAGGTATGAAGGAATGTCTGGTTCTGCATACCTTCCTGACGCTGCGGACGAAAAAGGAAGCTGAGCTTGTTTATTTGTAAACATGCTAATTGTAGTTGCTACGAGTTTCATTTTTAGGGCTGTGAATTCAAATAAGATATGCAATGAGCATAATATGTCTGGTGTTTAGCCAGGATTTAGCATTCTAAAAGCAATGAGTCTTGAATTCATGCAAAATATGCCTGTGGTTAGAAATTGTTCATGCCTTTCTTGTGCACTGCTAAAGCTATACAAGAAGAAAATAAGCAGACTCTACTTTCTGAAGAAGCTCAGGCTCATCACCCTGTGCAACAAAATATTGAAGATCTTAGTCCCATGTTGTGCTGTACTTTAGGGAGCAGTATCGGAGGCAGTGCTACCAACATAGTGAATAAACTACAGAGGGCTGATCCCATTAATGGCCACAGACTAGACAGTTTGTTGATAGTGGTTGAGAAAAGGTTGATAATATACAACTGCATTTTCAAATGTGACTGCACTTAAGTGGAAATAATCAGGTTTTTTATTGGTCTCTAAGGTTTATTACCAAAAATCGGTTCAGAAAATAAAGAAAATAAATTTAAAAAATCTACAAAACACACATTCCCTGGTCTGTTTTTTCCTCCAGTGCGACAAGACAAACGACGGATTGTTTAAGCACAAAATTACCTGCCAATCAGCTGGGAACTCTTTAGCAAATCTTGACTGAAAAGCTTAAAGATATTTGCCCTTTTAAAGAAAAAAAATGTGAAAATACCTACAGGATTAGCACACACTCTGTGAGGTGTGATGCAGAGGTAAGTCTGTGAAGAAAACACCGGGCCAAGATAATGGCATGTCAACCGAGTCTGCTCACACCTGAGAGACAGGTTCAGGTGAATCTGCAGAGTCTGTCATTCACAGTCCTGCTTGCCCTGCAGCAATCTGCCAGTTTAAATTTAATGCCCTGTTTGTGTTTGAACCTGAGCTCCTGTTCTGAGATCCGGCCTATATAAACATGAAGCAGCGTCTACAGCACGCACTCATGTCAGTGTGCGTTTGTGCACACACAGACACGCACAGACAAGAACACGCTCTTAGATTATCTTGGATGTTTATTCAGAACGACTCGAGCGCTGATCTGATAAAAGCTTATCTGATCCGAGACCACAGCTCATTAAATCAAGTGTAAGAATTTCTCACGCACGCAGGTAATCGGCGGAGAATGTGTTTTTATGAAGAAAAACAAAAAAACATTTGCATTTATTTCACACTGACCATTTTGGTCTATGTTTGACAAAAAAGCTATTTAACTTTGAAACAAAATTTTGTCTGGTCTTGCAAATTTCATTTTACTTGGATGTGGCATTTTCCTCCTGCCGTAGCCAAGCATCTGCTTTGTTTTGTTACAGCAACAGCCATAAATCGTGATTTAAATATTTTTGAAACACTTCCAAAAGAGGAACTCCTTTAGGAAGTTTTTAATGTCTGGCAGTGTTTAGGTTAAAGAAGTGAATATACTTATGTTTCAAGCCATAAGCAAATGGTACATTTTCATTTTAGGATTAGATGAAAATGGTACAAAAAAGTATTTGTTAAAGTGAGGTAAAAACTTCTTTTGAAAATTATTAAATGATTGATCATGTAGTAATTCAAACTGCATGATCAGACTTTTAATAAAGTTTGAGCTGTCTTAGATTGCACAACCTCTCTCCTTACTAGACCCCGCCTCTAAATTCAGAGTTGAAGATTGATTTCTTCCTGGTTCTCCTACTGATGCCCATCTGACTTCTGTTTACTGCTAATAATCATTGATCACGTATTTACACAAGCCTATGTAAAACAACAACAAAAATAATTGTATACTATCCCTTCATAACTAATCTGTGCCCAATGTCTGAATGAATTTTCCATATTGCATAACAGCGGCATCTGCCAAGATGATTTATTTAAACTCCAGGCTCACTGAAGTATTTATAACCAATTGTGCCATGTGGGTTATGAAATGAAAACCATCAGGGAAATGCTTTATGAAATAGTTTTTCTGTAAAGGAGTGATGGTGAAAAAAAACCAAAAACATAAATGCAGGGCGAGCATCCGGACTCTTTTATAAGAAGCCCACACCTGTCAATCAAAAAACAAAATGTAATTAAGATAATGAGCAGGTGATGCCTCTGTTGACTGCAGTAATATAAAAAACACACCTGTGGAAACGTTGCACCAGAAAGCGGAAATATGAATTCTTTTGTGATTGTTATCTTGTAAATGTAGCAAGAATCCATCTGCCTTACATCATAAAGGGAAACGTTGAAAATGAAATATATTCCTCTCAAATTGTTGTAAATACATGTCGTAACAAACTGTCAGGCAAGGTCCGACTATATGGTGGCTTTCCTTAATCAGTGCACTTATTTGCTTTCTGAAGACTTGAATGAAAAAAACTGAAGTCTAAAGTATTTTCCTTCTGAGCTTGAGAGTTTACTCAGCACAACTTTGATCTGCTGTTGAATGTTTTTTTATTTTCAAAAGTCATGATTAGAAATAATACGTAAACTGTTTGTGAGGCTTTTAATAGGATATAAAAAAAAAATTCTTGTACTTTCCTGTTTCAAATGCATCATGTGAGCAGAATTTTCTCTCTGTGTTTTCTTCCTCAAAATCAAGACGACAAAATATATTTTTCTGAGATGCTGGCATTTGATAAACTGTCTAAAGAGAGAAAAACATTACTGGCGTGGCAGAAAGAGTCCCGTTTGAAGCTTAGGGACGGTATCTGATTAACTGTTTAGCAGACGGTGTAGTCATGCTATGCCATGCAGTTAGTTATAGTTAGATCAGATCTGAAGTCCCTCCTCTGTGACGTCACATGGCTCACTGAGCGTGCCAGCTCTCTGAACTGGTAGAAAATGCCCGCATGCATTGGCACGTTATTGTTGCATGCTTGATAACCTGGCTAAAGCAGAGACAGAGGTGATGAGTGGAGCTGATAGGAGGCAGGAACTGCTCTGTTGGAGCTGCTCTGCTGAATGTACAGAGGGAGGTGAGAACGGGACCTGTGATAACATTGTTGGTTCATCTCCTGAACTGACGAAAAGAAATCTTACATGCTCACCATTTTTTTTTCTTTTAAGTTGCATTCAGTCACATCAAAAGTTTTTGTTCCATGTAGGACAAACTGCAATAATTTGTGAAGAAATATGAAATAACAGAATCATCTTAGGACTGAAAACCGAAGAAAGGAAACATTTTTTAAATACATTCTGCCCTGCAAAATCGAATTTCTGTACGTTCTGTGTGAAGAACAACTTCCACAAATGTATTTCTGTGATTCATAGAATCAGCTTTTTGGAGCAAACATTCAGTAGTGAGATCTGTGCCTTCAAGGTTAACTTCCACATGATAAAGTATTGCCTCAGAAATATTTTGTTATTATTTTAGCAGCACTGGAACTACTTCTACCTGAACACTCTTTCTAAGAATAGCTGTCTGTAGTTGTGAGGGATTAGCTGAAAAACCTGAAAAACTTAAAAACACTTTTTCTTTTTTTTATCAAGAAATAACACAGAACTGAATCATCCCATTATGCTGACTGGCTTTATAAATATTTATATGTGGTCTTTGAATGTAGAGTGCACTTTAATATTTGCCTAAAGAAATGCCATCATGTATTTTTCTATAATTTCCAGACTTGTGGCTGGAAATTTTTTTGCAAATTCATGGCTTACTTACTAATTTGCATTTTACACATTTCAGATCACTGCTTCGTTATTTATGTCCTTCATTCCAAAAAAGCACCTGGCATCAAGAAATAATACATTACAGTATCTAAAGACTTTCTGATAACTCCCTCTCTGTCAGAGCCAGTTTTATCTCCTCTATTTACAAGAAATTTACTTCCAGGTAACGTTTACACAGGGCAGCTCCAGGAACCAAAGATTGCACTGAATGAAATAGACGTATATGAAGATTCCACATTAATACAATGTGGCATATTAGGCCTGCAATTGTTTAACAACTGAGGCATGGTAGCTGAGAAAGATATTAGACACAGAACAAATTCCTTGTTTGGTACTTCAACCAGGGTGCTTCTATGAAAAATATGAAGTTTTTTACTGCTAACATTTCTCCTGGGATATTATTACTGACACTTCAGCATAAATTAGGACTTGAAGTATTCCTCTGCATTTGGTCTGTTTTTTTTCCTCCCACCATTTATTTTTCATGACGCCCAAAAAGAAACAACTAAGCCAAGCACAGATGTAAAATTTGGATGAGTTTGGGCAAATATGTACAGGTCAGGAATACATTATTTTCTCTACATAATTAATACATAAAAATAAATTTCATAATCACAGTTAAAGCTACATGAAAGCTCCCATCCATCCATCCATCCATCCATCCATCCATCCATCCATCCATCCATCCATTTTCTGCCGCTTATCCGGGGTCAGGTTGCGGGGGCAGCAGCTTCAGAAGGGAGGCCCAGACTTCCCTCTCCCCAGTCACTTCTTCCAGCTCCTCCGGGGGAACCCCAAGGCGTTCCCAGGCCAGCCGAGAGACATAATCCCTCCAGCGTGTCCTGGGTCTTCCCCATGGCCTCCTCCCGGTGGGACGTGCCTGGAACACCTCACCAGGGAGGCATCCAGGAGGCATCCTTACCAGATGCCCGAGCCACCTCAACTGGCTCCTCTCGAAGTGGAGGAGCAGCGGCTCTACTCTGAGTCCCTCCAGGATGACCGAGCTTCTCACCCTATCTCTAAGGGAGAGCCCAGCCACCCTGCGGAGGAAACCCATTTCGGCCGCTTGTATCCGTGATCTCGTTCTTTCAGTCATGACCCAAAGCACATGACCATAGATGAGGGTGGGAACATAGATCGGCCGGTAAATCGAGAGCTTCGCTTAATGACTCAGCTCTCTCTTCACCACGACGGACCGGTACAGCGCCCGGTTCACGGCAGACGCTGCCCCAATCCGCCTGTCGATCTCCCGCTCCCTTCTTCCCCCATTCGTGAACAAGATCCCCAGATACTTAAACTCCTCCACTTGAGGCAGGACGACCCCCCTGACCCGGAGAAGGCACTCTACCCTTTTCCGGCTCAAGACCATGGCCTCGGATTTGTAGGCATTGAGTCTCATCCCGGCCGCTTCACACTCGGCCGCGAACCACTCCAGTGAGAGCTGCAGATCACGATCTGATGAAGCCAACAGGACCACATCATCCGCAAAAAGCAAAGATGTGATCCTAAGGCCACCAAAATGGATCCCCTCAACACCTTGGCTGCGCCTAGAAATTCTGTCCATGAAAGTAATGAACAGAATCTTTGACAAAGGGCAGCCATGGCGGAGTCCAACTCTCACTGGAAACGAACCCGACTTACTGCCGGCAATGCGGACCAGACTCTGATACCAGTCATACAGGGACCTGACAGCCGGTATCAAAGGGCCCGGTACCCCATACTCCCGGAGTACCCCCCACAGTGCCCCCCAAGGGACACGGTCGAACGCCTTCTCCAAGTCCACAAAACACATGTAGACTGGTTGGGCGAACTCCCATGAAACCCCCAGGACCCTGCTGAGGGTGTAGAGCTGGTCCAGTGTTCCATGACCAGGACGAAAACCACACTGCTCTTCCTTAATTGATCCTTAATTCCCTGTAATTGGAGCACACCCTCCAGTCCCCCTTTCTTCTCATTTATGGAAAACAGTGAACTGATCCAATCCAATTCATTTATAAAGTTAATTTAAAACAACCATTGGTTGACCAATGTGCTGTACATTAAGAGAATAAGTACAAATAGTAAAGTAAAAATAGATATAAAACAATGTCAGACAACACAACAACTCACAAACAAGAACAAACAACTCATGCTGTGTTAAATGCCATGGGAAATAAATACGTCCTTAAGGCAAAGATTATCTTTTCAAAATTCTGGACAAAATGGTCTTGATTTTGTCAATACACCGCTGGTGGAAAAAGACTTTTTGTATTATCACAGATTTGACTTGTGTGTCAAATCTAAGATCATTTTCTAATTTTACCCCCACATTTATGGCAATGTTGGAATATGAAAAACTTTCTAGAGTAAGTAATTGGCCCAAAATGTCTCGCTGGAGATAGACACCAACACCAGTCCTGACCCCACCACGGATAAGGGTGTAAGAAAATGGACGGACGGATGGATGGATTTATTAAAAGTAATGTTTGGCTTTGAAATTGAACATAACTTTCAAACTATATATATATTTATGTAATTTACCAAAAACTCTCAACCCTCAGGATAAGTACCTTTTGAAAATATTATTATCAGGGGAAAAAAATCAATAATAAGGCAATGGTTTAGTGGGAGGCCACTGACATTGAAAGATGGTCGGCAAACATGTGAAATGGAAATGCTTACCTTCTCCCTAAGACTGTATGGTAACAAGGCCCAAACATATCAGACACAAAATGTTTGCAAGGACATTAGAAAAGGCAGTTGGTAGAAGGACAATTCAGAGGTGTTTGTGTGTGCTGCAAACTCATATTCATACCTCTGGCAGATGTAGGTACAAACTTATTTTCTGTTTCCAAAGCAAGACAAAAATCTCTGAACAAAAGATAAGAAAATGTGAAACTGCCATTCAAAAGGTTAACCATGTTATGTTCATTTTTTTTAGTGCAAAAAGTTTTTTACTACCTTTTTTGTACAAAAAAAAACAATACCGGTCGGTCTAAATTTGCCTGCAAAGTAAGTAATTTAGATTCTAAATGTCTACATCTAATGAAAATTAAATGGTAAACTTTGCTGAAAGTCAATGCGCATGAACGTACCTGTTACTAGGTGTAACTGGGTTGGTCCTGTCCTAATGGAAAAGAACACGAGAAGGTGACAATTTATTTTTTTTGCCGCACCTCGCATACCTGAATTACCAGTGTCACCAAAAGTAAACTCCTCATTGTTGTAGAGGGCCTGGACTTCAAGTCGTCAGCTGAAGTTTCTATAGAGTCACTGCTTCACAATCAACTCGGTTCTTATTGACATCAGAGACGGCATTCCTGCACAAATCTGACAAACCGACGAGCTGTAAATCATCTGGAAAACATGTGAAGACACTCACACACCGTAAATAAGCACAGGTGCTCCGAAGTATAATGGGTGGAGGGAGTGGAGAGAGGTGGGGGCTTTAAGTCGAAGCCATAATTATGGTCTTTATGTTATTTTTAGAGCTGCTGTCAGAATCCTAGCGTGTCGAACAAAAACAATAATAGCGCTTCTGTGGCCCTTAAGCCAGAGGCAACATGAACCTTTCGCAGACAATCCAGACCCAGATGAGTAATTTAAGCTCTGATTCACTTTACCTGATGAGGCAAAATACCCCAAACAAAACAAAATAAAAGGACGAAAATCCAAATCAGTTCTGTTTGTGCCTGCGGAGGGAACCCCCCCCCCTGTGTCTGGTGATCCCTGTGCAGTGATATCTGTCATAACAACATTTTAGAAGAACCAGTTTTTCCAATTGTACCCACAGAGGCATAACCTCAACTGTTCAGCATGCACGCGATGGCATACTCTCAGCTATGACTCACAGCTATTACCTGACACTATTAAGCGTTGTGAAACACAAGCCGGGTTACCCTCGAAGTTACATACTGACAGTTTCCTCATATTTCCACCTAATCCTTTTCTCAGACTAACATGGTCGAGCAGCCGAAAGGCAGAAGTATGTTGGGGCATGCTGAGGGAATGACCAGGCTGACTCTGACAAATGATCTGTCATGCTTACTGTACATAAACCATCACTGGTGCACACAGGGCCTTACAATAACTCAGCTTAATGTGATAAGTTGCTAGATAGGGGCTGCGTAGTAAGAAGAAGGGACAACAGAGCTCCAGCTTAATGACATTCATGAAACAAGCACCTCCCATGATAAGACAAGCCACAGGAACACACTTCTTATGTAAAATAATGCTATCTAAACAATGCATTAGGCAGTACGGTGTCTGGCATTGTTGATTTGAGTCTTCACCTGTCTTCAGATTAGAAACACGCTTGATGTATGATGAGCATGTGGGTGTGAGGAATGTGTTTTTCCATCGAGTAAATCTCGAGCTGTTACAGTGTTGCCCGTCCCTCAGGAGCCTACATCTGTCTGCCTGGAGCAGCTCCCAATGTAAACCAGAAAGTATTAACATGCGCAGGCCAGCAGTTATGGTTATAAGTATTTACAAACACTCATTTCAGTCATGTTTAGGAATCCTGATTGGAGCAAAAGATTACTATGCTGTGGGGGGACTTATTTCTTTTGTTTGTTTGTTGTGTGTTCAAGGATTTGTTGTTTACTTGTAAAGAGGAAAAACGGGATTAAAAATTAGTGAAAATTTTTTTTTAGCCAAATACAAATGGTGGCTTCTGAGGGGATCCACAGTTCAGGTAGAAGGTCTTAGTAACCACGTGGAAAAAATATAAAAAAAAATTTTGTTACGTAAAATAAATGAGGCCATGACAAATCACTGCAAAACTTGTTCTGCCTTTGTGATGTGACACATAGAGTTTACCTAGAAACCATAACTGTCAGAGGGAAATAAAAACAAACAAAAAAACTGATTGCATAGGTTCATGCAATCAACCCTGGACAGATGTTGATGCCCTGGCTGTCACTAATAATTTGTTGAAGCATTTTTCATAGAATTTTAGCATTCAACCTTTTTAGGAGTCTGTCCTCATTCCACACCTTGAATTGCCAACCAAATCTCTCAGTTTGTAAAGTCTGTTCTTTTCAAGTTTGGTTTCATGAGATTATCACAGAAAAACCTCTAGAAATCTTATTTTAGCCTGAAAAGTCTGAGAAGCCTGTAGTATGCAAATATAAAAAGAACTCAAAGAAGCAATATCTGATAAGGTTGAAACCTAGTATGTCTTTCAGGAGCAAGGCCAGAAAGAGATTTAGTAGAGAACTTTCAGCGGTTTATCAATAACTCTTGGGACTTTAATGGTCACCTTTGGCAACTCCGGTGAGAAGCAAGTGAATTTCACTGTGGACAGGATGTCTGGTTTTGCGTTTTCTTTCTAACTGTGGAAAATGTGGGAGACAACGGATGGACGAATGAATGTATGGTTCTGATTGATGGTTCTGAAACATATTTTATTTGTTAGCAGTTTTAACCCAATCTTTTTTTTCCAATTTTCATCCGGTGGATAACTGATCATTAATCAGAAACCATGCCACACATAAAAAGACAACAACATAGTAAATCAACCGTAACTACTAAAATATATGTACATTTACCAAAAAAAAAAACAAGCTACATAAAATCTTGGAATAATCTTTTATTTTATATACACAGCTTTGGAAAAAATTGAAAGCACTTAAAATGATCAGTTTCTCCGATTTTATTTTCTATAGGTATATGTTTGAGTAAAATAAACATTGTTCTTTTATCCTATTAACTACTGACATGTCTCTGAAATTCCAAGAAAAACTTTAGTATTTATTTGCATAAAATGAGAAGTGGTCAAAGTAACAAAAAAGATTCAGTGCTTTCAGGCCTCAAATAATGGAACGAAAACAAGTTCATATTCACTTAGGAACAACAATATTAACATTTTAACCCAGGAAGAGTTCAGAAATCAATATTTGGTGGAATAACCATGAGGTTCTCATTGAGGTTCAGTGCAGTGATCTCTTTCCAGAGCTGTATGTATACTACTACCATACCATACCATTTTTTTTTCTCAGTGGAATGACCAAACTAATTTGGATGATTGGGAACTAAGATGTATTGGAGAGACTTTAGGGAAGATTGAAATGTATAATCTCCCCAACCTAAGAGATTCTGTTTCTGAATTGGCTTTCCCCATGTGGCCTTGGAAGGGCTGCATATCTCTAATCTCCTTGAAGATATGTAAACACAACGCTCTTCCCTCCTCACCCCCTCCTGTATCCATGGAGTTACGAAGCTGAGCGCTCCTAAGGACATTCCTTGATAACAACACCTCTATCGGACTCTGCCAGGGGCTCAGTAACGCTCCTTCGTGACCCTTTCACGTCACCGCCTTCACCCATGTCTTTGTTTTGCCCTTTGTTTTGTCTGAATGTTGCCATCTGCCCTAATGTGTCCTTTCCTCTCTTTTGTTTTAGGTGGAGTACTCCCTATATAACCCAGAAAAGGATTATTGTAGTTTATTAGTAAAATCAGAAATTGTGGAGTACGCACTATTTAGATCAATATTGCACAGCCTAGAAATGGAATCAGAATTTTAATAATTACAAACTTGGAATCCAGAAATACTTAACAGGAACAGTCACTGCTTAGTTTATATTGCTTTTAACCCAGAAAAGGAATTAGATCAGTCACTCTTTAGCTTGCTTTATCAAAAACTGTAGAGTACTCACTATTTAGAAATGAAATTAGATATTTAGCAACCCTGAACAGGAGCACTTAGTTTACAAACTTTAAAACATTAGTTTTCTTTCCTCTTTTTTCTTTCCTTTTGGTTTGTTATTTTGTTTGTATTTCCTTTTAACTCATGTAAAGCACTTTGAATTGCCTTGTTGTTGAAAATGTGCTATATAAATAAAATTACCTTATCTTACAAATATTCAGACAGACTCTGCAAACTAACTATATAAATACGTTTTACAAAGGATTAAAACAACTTTTTAAGTGCATTGTTCTCTTTGCAAATGAATGAAGGGGTTTGCAAAGATTTCTCAGCTCATGTGTGTCTCTCTTTGTGCATTGACAAACCACTCAGTATTCAGACACCTGGAAAAGCTTCAGATTGTTCTTAGTTCAGCAGAATTTCAGCCTTTTGCTGAGACACAGTGAGTCATTTACTGAAGTAAGATGTTGCATGGCTGTGACTGCAGCAGCAGCAGCAGCAGCAGGCCTCTGCAGCAGTGCTGTAGCCCCTCTCTTACATGAGGACCACCTGGGTGATCTGTTTATCGAAGCCATCCTGGGCTTCTGGCCCCAGAGCACATTCAAGCAATCCATGCCTCTTTTGTTTAAAGTAAGTCAATTTATAAAGTCTACTGCACAAGCAACATGTAGATCAGAAACAGAACTACTCATCCAATCAGCACAATGCTTTCAATCTGGACATAAGGAAGCTCTTTTCTTTAACTGAAAGGCTTGTGTCACTGTTTTAGATTAATGAGAAAGACTGTATAAACTTTACTACAGATATAAAAAAAAGGACAAAAAAAATAGGTGGGGAGAGCAGGTATTACGCCTGTGTTTCGTGCGAGGGCCAAGTGTTTCCAAAGGTTAATTTGAAGGGAGCAGCTTCTGCTGTTATCATCCACTGTGGAACACTTTGTTTTGCTCCTGCCGTGAAGAGTGTTTGAGCTAACCCAAACACGGTCTATAGTAACAGTGATATAATCTACCTGAGTACACGGGGCCCACCTGCGGGGCTCTGACACAGCAGGAAAAATGTTTTACCTTCTCGGCACGAATGGGCCCGGAGCAGAGGCGGGAGGTAGTGGGGAGGGGGTGTGGAAGGAAAAAGACTTGGAAGGGAGGAGAGACGCGAGCTTTTACTAGCTAACACGCATGATGCTGTTTGGGCAGGTTGAGCCTGCAGACTCGCTGACTTTTCATCAGCTAGTTTTTCTTTGCCTTAACGGCCACACTGTAATTAATCAGATGTCTGTGTTGGAGCGGCACGCAAGGGCTGGGTTCAAGACCTTTTGTTTGGATAGATGCCCAGTCAGGTGTGGTTCTCCTGTTTTCTCATAGAGAAAGTTGCGTGAAAAGTGAAAAGCTAAAAACACACTTTCTGACAGGAGCGAGCTGTCAGAAAACATCATACACATAGCACATAAACACACAATGCCATGTGCATTATTATTTTTTATACTCTTTGATTTACGTTAAGACTAAACTCACACTGAGTTGATATGTCTGTTATCACAACACTGACAATGTAGCAAGCAGTTTCTCTAGAAGAGTCTAAGCTGAATATTATCAGCTACAAATTGTTTCTTATTTAATCTCTCTGAAATCTTTGAAATCTTCTTTGGTGCAAAGCATAACTATGAAGCAATACTAACATTTTAAACCAATGCTTTAAAGAAATTAAATAAAAAAAATACAATCTAGTCTCCCAAAAATATGAATTGCCATTATATTTCCATTTTATCCGTCCATTTTCCATTTTCCAACTCTTTTTCCAAAAGTGTTCCTTTGCTAGACTTGAGACAAGGTATTTGTCTCAATAATAATGTTTCTCAAATTATTATTTGAGACAAACAATAATTTGTCTCAGTATCTTGTCACAAAACAACTAGCCAATTTTGAGCTCACAACACTGATCTCTTAAGAACTACAGAGAAATGTACTTAACATGTTGACTTGGTGGACTTTTATAACTGTTCTCTCAAGTTATAAAATATGGAGGTTAGTTTATCTGTGAAGGATTAGTTGTTACAAAGAAATATTACTTTTGTATGTTGCAATTCTTGTATCTATTCTCAGAAACAGACATTGCTTTCTGTGCTTGACCATTGCGATAGTTTCACATTATTGCCAACCCCAGACATAAGCATGTGGTTCAATATTTGCTTGTCTCTGTTTTCCCTCCCCGTCCACCTGGATGTCCAAACGGCCACACTGGTTTCTCTGGCTTGCAAGGGGAAGTATTAAGTCTCAGAAGACCAAAAATACTCCAGTATTCACTGGTTAATTTCCACAAAAATAGATGAAACCTATTGAAAAAATAAATAAATAAAAAATTAAATAAACACTTTAAGATTTAGATAATTCCTTAAAGTTTGCAAGAAGCTGTTTGATAGACATTTACTTTTGATGTATGAAAAAAGAAATTAAAGCAAGCCCTCCACATACTGAGTACAGCAGCAACCAGTTTTCATTTAGATTATCACCTAATTTGACAATGATTATTTGAAGTACTGTAAGACACAGTGTGGCAGCACTGAAAGCTCAATTAAGAGAGTGGAAGCTAAATGAGTTTGAGTTTTTGCCTTAAGACAAAAAATACAACCCAAAGAGATTCTTAAGGGGAAAAGAAGGAGGCGTTTCAGCTTTGCAACATTTGGCAGCTCCCTTCATCCACCGTAATTTACCCACATATGGATACTGTCTAGATTGAGAACATTTTGTACAAAGGAGTAACAAACGTGTGTTGCATTTCCAATATATCCATTCTGCTCCAACAGATAACACTTGTGGTCAGGTTTTGTTTTATTTCATTATCTCCCTAGTTTTACAACAAATGCACTGTGTGGTTCTCTTTACACTCGAGCTGCTGATGTTTGCTCCAGTGGATCAATGCTGCACCGGAGGCAGGAGGACATTATGACCCCCTCGGACATCTGGAAGAGATTAAGCATTTTGTGTCAAACTTCCGATTCCTAATGATTTTCTTATAAGTATTATCACCAAATCAATATCTAATAGCACATAATGCAAACAGTCACAGCTGCTCTATGGTGCAGGTTTCCAATTACTCTCGCAGTGATCCATGTAAAACCACACAAACTGAATAAGGTCAAATTTAGCTCAACATACATTAATAATTTGAGGAAAATGATCATCTTAAAATCGGACTGTCATAATATGAAGCATGAAAGAGAATCAAAAATTGGATTGCATACCAAAACAATGAAGCCAAGTTGTGGCAAAAATACAATCAGGGAGACAGAATGAAGTTAATATTTTGCAGGGTAATCGGAAGAAAAATTGGTTATTTTTCAAAGTTAAATTATTTGTATTTTTTCCAAGAACAAAACAAACAAACAAAAAAAAAGATCTTCCAACATTATTTTCATATAGTAATTTCATCAACACTATACCAAAGTAGAGTTGGTATTTTGGTATAGTGGTAAAGCTGTCAATGAGCATCACTGCACTTATTAAATCGGGCCAGTTAGAAGACAAATAGCATTAGAAGAGGAAGAAATTTGCTTGGAATCACTAATTGTGTCAGCAATACTTACCTCCAAATAAAAGCCTGCAGCTATCATAGCTTTGCTTAAACTGGATCCCTGATTGTGGAATTTTAGAAAATTGCTTCTTTTAATGCTGTATAATCTGGGCAAAGCTATCAACTTTCTTTTGCAGTGAAATTCATGTAAGGTTTATTGTATTTTCACCCTACAGGAACTTAGGGAGGGTTTAGATAAGAATGAAGTGCTCCTTTATTTTCAAGGTTTCGAAGGTCTTTGTCGACATCCTAATGCTGAGCCAAAAGAGCTGGTTCCCAGACTCCCTCTGAGAAACTTTGCGATGACCTACATATCACAAATGTATAAGGTAGTGACTATCTATTTAGAACAGGTCAGACTGACCAGACATTGAGCATTTCTGCTAACCAGATAACTAGAATGGACATCAGAAGACTTGGAAGTCACTATTCTCTGTTAAACACTCCTGATGATTTGGTTGAGCTGCAATATCAATATAGTTCATGTGTGATGTTGTTTTCTATTCTTAAAAGTCCAAGCCAAGAATATTGCCATGGATTTTTTTTTTTTTTTAAATGGGACCAAAACAATTCACGGTCAGTTTGATGGTGGTCTATGTGTTATCCGGCATGAAAGAGAATCGCTCCACTGGTTTAAAAAAAAAAAAAAAAAAGATTAAGGATCAGAACACTGAAATTTAGGACTTGCAGTATGAATATTTTCCTTGTCTTGAAACCTCTAAGAACCTGTAGTTTATTTTCAAAAAGGAGCTGAATAAACAACAAATTGTGATCCACTCCAACAACTGCTGACACAAAATATGATCTTCATCAGTAAGCATTTGGTACAGGCACTGAGGGAACACAGCAGGAGTTATTGAAAAGTGAGTGGAAAGTATCACCAGGTACACTGGAAAAAAGGAAAGTTCTATCCTCAAGTTAGTGGACATTTAATTTTATAGCAAGTCATAATATTTTCCAACTCTACGCCTCACACGCAAGCTCTAAGCAAATTAAAGCTACATGTTTTATTTATAAGTTCAGTGAATCAACCTTCCAACCCCTAGGCCTTCATAAGGATCTGTGTTTATGAGTGACAAAAGGCAATGATACCTTATAAAGGCCACACCAGCGTCTTTTGTGCCAAGAAAGTTGATCTTTGGAAGGAAAAAAGGTCAGTCTGAACAAGGTGAACACATTATGGTACTTGAGCGTGTTGTACTTTAGTTTTGCATTACTATTTTTGTTTGCTGCAAGTTTTGATGCCTGTACCTTACATCTGAATTCTGCTTCACAGAAGACAATTCAGGGCCACAGAATTTCCTTAAAAGTTTTTTTGTTTTTTTGCAGAAAACAAGGTTAACCAATGAATGTAGAAACAAAAAACGTAGAGCTTCAAGTCCTACTTAAAATTTAGAAAGTTGATGATTGTAGGAAACATTTTGCTGGACAAGTTGGAGAAATGTGCTGAATAACCACCAAAGTCAACCACCAACCTGTCCTCCTCAAAAGTAGTAAAGCCATACTAATGCAATCCATCAGCAGTGTTTGTTGGGGTTGTTAGCGAAGTGATTCCTTGGTAACCGCTCAAAATCGGTGTTTTGTTTGCAGTCAAAGCCCCCAAGCTAAATGTTCCACCTCTCAATCAAAGAAATAAGAGGGGTGGTTATGGTTCAGACAGAGCAAAAATAGCGCTAAGGAGCCCTGTGGTAGGTTGGGAGGCAGGGAAAGCATCTCGTGCAAACTGCTATGCGTGAGTAGAGTGTTTGGATCCTATTTCAAGTTTAGACAGAAAGGGGCTGAACGGCTGCCAGGTAAACAGAGCAGCACAGGTACTGATTTGGCCTTGTGTTTATGCTTACACTAAAACAGCCTACAGCATAGCTGAATAGAGGTAGGTCCTATCAGCTGCAGCGATAAAGTGAGGTGTCTACGGCTGAGATCAATCATTGCTTCTCTTTCTTTTTTGGCCCACACCCTATCCATACCTGCTCCCTGAAAACCCTGCAAGCCTTCCAACCCAACATGATGGGGGGGGCTTAGCGTGTGAAGGGTTTCAATGGATGACAGCGGGAGATACAACCGTAGGTATGAAATCCCGTCTGACCCGCATGGCAGAGGTTCATTGACAGACATGCTTAAGCAGTAACATTCTACAGGCTGGATGAAGGGGTGCAGTCGGGTCTGATTTCCTCCTGAGTGGTTTGTTTTGAATTTTTAGATTGCGATCAGATTTTAGGAATTGGCAAAGCTCTTTAGATTCAGTTGAAAGTTTCTATGTTACTGTGTGGACTTTAGCCTTGAAAATGTCAAAAATGATACTACCTATAATGTATTTACATTCTGATTCAATGAAGCAAGACTGTGTTGTAATATTTTAAACTATTGAGCATTAGCAGTGGTAAAGATTTCTTGAAGTTTAGCCTGATCAATAGGGGGATCATACATTTTTCATATCCTTTGTCAAATCCTTGATGGATTTGTTTCCCAATTCTGGAAGAAATGACTTTCAGAAACTGTCCTGTTGCAGATAATGTTGGCACATAATGCACAATTTGCTGCTGTACTCAGGTACAAGAAATGGGCTGAAGAGGTGAGGAAAATAAAACCTAAAGTCTAAAAAATATGAGTCTGGAAAACAGTTTTTCTATTCTATTTTGAAATATTAAAGGAAAGCAAAAATACTTTGAAAATGTGGATGTTTTAAAATTGTTTCATTATTGTACATTTACTTGATGAATTACAGTTGGATTGAATTTATGCATATAATGTTTAAAGTACTCAGGTTGACTAAACTGACTTCAGTAGAATTTGTCATTTGACTTAACCTCTCCGACTCCAGGCCTGTTTTTGAGCAATATGGCTCAAAATAACATGCCCAAAATGAATTGAATCTATCTCAAGAACTACATAGTTTATTTTAATTGCTTTGGTATCAAAACAAAGGCAATACTCTAGAGAATATGTTACAGCTCTTAAAACCACCCTGCCTGTTACTGAGGAATGTGAATTAATATGATACACAGCAGAAATTAAGAAAAAAAATCAATTTCCGCCTAAAAAAAACACTTCAATATATGAAGATTCCTTTCAAAGCATGCAGATGAAATCATGTAGTAAACAACAGTACACAATCTGACCTTTTACTGTGCCAAGTTTCATGAAAAAAAAGATAATCATATGAGTTTTAGAGAGGTACTACTTCATAAAAATCTAGGCGGACCTTCCAAATTTGGCACAATTTGGGACAATGTGTGACATCTGAACTTTCTCAGTTTTTTTTCTGTAGGTTCTGTTTCAATCATTTATTCTTATCATATAATAAATGATTATTTATCATAGATAAGTAATTATATCTATTAATTGTTTTTGGGGGTTCCTTTGAAAAATCCACATTGCATTCATTCATAAAAAGAGAAAAAAATAGACAAATTGTAATAGACTGAAAATGGAAAAGATTAACTCACAATAACATTTCAAATAGAATTATACAACAATAAAAATGCAAATAGCAATGAAAACTAATTTGTCAAAATGATATGATCACAGAAAAAAATATATATCTCACAATTACATTACAATAACAGTGCGCTCTGCACGTAAAATCATCCAGTTCTCCATTCAGACATTCAAAACTACGCAAGCCAGTTTCTCGGGAACCCATTGGCCAATTTTGATGATTGACATGTCGTTCGAACCGTCAGAGCCAATAGAATCCGAGGGCGTTGACATTAATACGGAACCTAAAGTCATTCAATTACAGCGAGGAAAATGCATGTGAAGTACATTGACGGAGTTCGCCTCTAGATTGTGTTTATGGTAGCTAGGAGACGGAAGAGGCTCTGGGCAGAACCGAAAACAATGTGAGATGGACGCAGGGAACATGGATTATCGGTCCAAGTGGAAATATTTACTCTAATTGGGATTATGACCACGAAACAGCAAAGGTAGGACTGAATTTATGCTTTTAGCTTCGTGAAATGAGCCATTTCTTTTTTTCTTCTTTAGCTGCTGGTTCATTGAGTTTTGCACGTAGCGTGGTGACTCTGGTATTGTTGGAAACGGCAGAGCTTCGGCTTTACTCTGATAGATAGTTTTTGTGCATCGGGCAACGTTCTTTCATTGTTGCGTTTTTTACCGGGTGTGCCTCGTTAACCTCGTTAGCATCTAATTGCGTTTCTTTTTATCAATCTGCTTAGTGTTCAAACTGGGTGTTTTTGAGGTAGAAAATATTGTTTCTATCATTTAGAAGAGCTTTTTCCCGATACGTGGATATGCAATATGCCTATATTGATAAATGTATAGCATGCTTTTAATTGATCTTGTTGGGGCAAGCGCTGAGGACCCAAATTGGGGTCCTCTAGCGATGAGATAAGCAACAATCCCAGCAAAGAGACCAAGTCTGACTGTCAGTGTTGTTGCACATATCAAATCTGGACAGCATGGCCTGACAAAAAGTGATATATTTTAACACATTTAACAAATATGGCATATGACTGACCAACCTAGAATATATGTATATCCATTCTCTGTACCCACTTTATATATTTCCGTTCTATGGAGGGCTGGAGTTTATATCCAGTGTGAGAATCGGTGTTTGTCCAGAACAGGCCACCGATTTATTACAGGGCAAGATGCACGACAAAAAAACACCATGCACACACTCAGACCAAAGGAACATTTTCTCAGCATCTCAGATTACCTTAGCATGCATGTTTTTGGGAGTAACTGGAGAGAACCCAGGCATGCACAGGCAGAACATGTAACAGATGCTCACAGGGCTTTGTTACTGTTAGTGTACATCTGCACAACCATAACAGACAAATAAAATCTATATAGGCGTGCATTGTTTGCTTGCATTGAGGCTGGTAAAAAGATTGTGCATTTGTGTGACAGCCGTTTCTCTGTAAATGTTACTTTTAAAGATGTCTCGTATTCTATCTTGAACAAGTTCCTCAAATTCTAATCATGCCCTGCAACTTTTACATCCGTCTCTGGTGAATTCGTACAGAGTCATACTAATGACCTAGATATTTGTTTCAGGTGTGTAGAGACACAAACACAATTAAAAGTGGCAGGTCACCAGCACTGGAGGACTGGAGCATCAATTTTGTCATGACCCAGCCGCCATGATTATGCTATAAAATGGGGAGCAAATTTAGAAATACACAATTATCACAGGACTTGTTTTTGTCATACAGTCAAATAAGAAAACCAGAACAACTATTGCCAACACTAAGGTAAGAAAAGCTCTTCTCCAGTTTTTAAGATTATGAAAATTGGGGGAAAAGTAGTTTTAAAAAAAAACAACAATTTCACAACTTACAAAAATGAAGAGCAATCACTTTTGACCAGTGTTAAATTTTCCACCAAAACAACCATAGTTAGGTCAGGTTGTTTCTTTGCTCATCAGTGAGGGAATTGTTTGGTTGGCTGCAAACAAGAGGAAGCTGCATTATTAGGCTTACTCAGGTTCTTATTCAGTTAAGCAAGATGGTAAAATGGTAAAAAACTGAAATCAGTTCTCCAAGCCAAATGATGGTCACACTTCTAGAATAATAGAAACACACAAAAAAACCCATGTTCTAAAAATCATGTAATTTGAGGCCAAAAAAAAACCCTTAAAGATGTATTTCATATATTAGCACAATAAGGAGCATAGCCCTTCGTTCTGGCATCACCAACCTGACTTTCACAGCTGGTTCACCTGTACTTCACCTCTCTCCTTAATTACTTTAATTACGCCCCTGTTGGCTTCGTGCATTTGTGTATATCTATATATTTTTTTTCCTCTCCCTGGGCCTGGCAGGGTGTGAGCACCTCAGGTAAGAATAGGTGAACCAAAATAGCAACAAGCAGCTGCCAAGAGACTTCAGGATACGCTGCTCTGTTTCAACAGACTTAATTTATTAATCGCTCACACAAAGGCTCCAAGAGATTCAGGCTTACCAAACCACACATGTGCAAGCTTCAGGTGTCGAGGCAAGTTATTTTGTTCTGTTTACGTCGGGAGCGGGTGACAACCCAAAATGACTGATGTAGATTTCTGGTTGGAAAGCTTGGAAACGTCTTTATGGAAATTTTTTCTCCTCAGGTGTGATTATATGAAAGGGGGGATATGCTCCCCCTCCCCAATTCATCTTCTGAAATATAAAGGTATGATTCTGCAGGAACACAGCAGAACAGAGCGTGAACATTTCGACAGCCTGCATTTTAGGATAATTACAGTAATCACCGATTGAAGAATAAACTAGATGGAATGCTTGCGTCTCCCATTTTTCAGTCGAACATTTTCTCACAGTTTCAAACACCCACACCTGATCAGACAAACAGCTGCTGCCAGAAACACTCCCCCACAAACAAACTCCAGCACCGTGGCTGCAGGAATGAGTGGAATTAAGGTGGAATGCTTGAACTTACGGTTGTCTGTGGCGCAGACAGGTGGTTGTATCTACCTGTGCGTCCCACTGGAGCATGTCGGATCATCAGAGGCCTCTCCGTCAGAGACCAAATCTGCTGCGGGGGAATCTCGGGAATCTCAGCTACGCAGAGCCTCTTCTGGCCCTGCTCACACAAACACACACATACAGCCCACGCTTTGTTTATACAAAGACATGGAGGCTGGACACCCTTCACTCACAGAGAAGAAAGAAAACAAAGATGAGATACAGGTAAGAAGTCATCCAGAGACATGCAGACAAGGGTTTGCGTGTGAGCGCAGACCGCTGCAGAGAGGTGGGGCTATTTTTGGAGCAGAGGATTCACCCAATGAATTTACATAACTGGAATTCCACACATGACAACACTTAAGAGATTTCTCCAGCTGCTCACACAAAAACATCTAAAGGTGAACTAAACTAACAAAGTTCCAATTTTAGGAGATGGATATTAACCGGTTGTGTAAGAATGATGTCTTTTTAAGTTTTAATTCAAAATGCTGGTAAAAATTTTACATACAGTTCTTATGGAAAGGAGTGCTGTGATAATTTTGGACTTTACCTTTGGCTAATTTTGATTCTGTTTGGTGTGATCACGCAGTAAATGTAATCAGTTGCTAAAAAGCAAAAAAATATCCTATTCACAAATTTGCATTGATCATGGACTATCTCTCAAAACATGTAAACACATGCACCTGCATTAATAGATTCCATCCCTAAACTTACTTTGTGTTTGTTGGGTTTTTTTCCTCAAAATGATCCCAAACACTGAGGTTCATGCCAATTTTGCTGTTGTTGCAGCAGCTGAACGGGAAGAAAGGTTTAACATAAATTTGAGTCTGAGTGTGTGAATTGAAGATAATTTACAATAAATTAAAACTTGGTTAGCTAAATCTTGTTTTTGATAATCATTTGTGTTGTTGGATCATTTGTGCAACAACACATTATCAGTAGGGTAAAACTAACTTGTCTTATGATGGGCAGACGATTACAAATGATTAGATAATTAGATAAAGTTCAGGCACTCAATGAATTTAGTTATGTAAATTCATTGAGTACTTCATATCAACAAAAACTAAAGTTGAAACTTAATTTTTGCTTCTTAAAAAAATGTGAAGGATTTAGATCTATCCAAACCCCAAAAAATCCAAGTAGGAATGATAATATGACAGTGCACTGATACCTGCTGGGAAGCTGCTTTTCCACCTCTGATTTCAAACTGAGAACAGGTGTGCTCTCTTTCCAGCATATATGTGTGAGTGTGCAGTCATTCTGGCAGAGAAAGTGGAATTAAATCCACCTTCACTGCAATTTTGCAAAGAAATGTTAAAAAAACTAAAAAAAAACAAAACAAAACAATGCAGCAACACCCACCATCAGTGTGGCATCTTTCTCTGCATCTCCACAGCGTGGTGATAATGATGGTTTCCTCAGCTCTGGATTTAGCCTCTCAGCAGTCGCCGTCATGAGTTTCTGCTACAACATTTTTTTTAACTCCCAGCTGCTCCAAGGAAAAAAGAAAAAAAAAAACAAAGCAGGGAGTTAAGAGATTTAACTTTGATATCTGAATGCCTTTGATTTCTTTTCCATTCATCGTTCTGCAAACCAAGTTGTGATAACCACACTCGAAAACATTTGAGGTTTTCTTTTGACCTCAACTGTTTGTTTTTTTCCCTTCCGAAAAATTGACCATATTAATATAAAAGAACTGAAACACAGAAAGGGCTCTAAACCAAGAAATCAATTACTGCTGTGTATACTCATACAGAATTGAGTAAAGAGCCAACTTTAAATTGGACTACTACAAACTGTTGTCCACAGTCAGTGAATCTGTGGATTTATTACTATTCTCATCAGCCAAATCAATGAAAAATCACAAAACAGTTTAACAATCTGATTCTCAAAAGCATCACAGTACCAGAGTATGGTTTTCTGATTCAGTATTTATTTTGCCGCCTCTTAATATGTTCTCTACAGTGCTGCCCTATGTTTGAGTCTTTTATGGAAGGACTCAAAAAAACTTTTATGGCTATTTAAAAGGCAACCATAAAGCAAAGACAACAATTGCGCCGCGCCATATTTGAGCTGAACAGCTACATAGTGACCTGAGAACATTGAATGCAGAGAAACAAAGGCCCCTTCAGGCTCTTTTAACATCACTGGAGAAAAAGACAGGGACTTCAAGTTTGCATTCTTAACTTACACTCCCTTCTGAAAATCTGCTTGCTTTCACACCCATTATCAAACAGTTCAGAGTACTGTCTGTAATCAGGTCTTTCATTAGCGGTAGAGTGCTACATTTAAGCAGAACGCCTTAATCTGTCTGCTATTATTAATGCTTAAGATGCTTTACTGTGACCATGACTTATTTGGAATTTACTCAAGCATGATATTTAAGGGGTTTTTTTTGTTGTTTTTGTTTTGTTTTGTTTTTTCATTTGCAATATGCAGGTGGAAATCCAGGACAGTAAAGGAGTGGACAAAGTTAAAGCTTATGTTAGTGTTCAGGGCCCCCTATAAAAAAAACTGAGGGAGAAGGAGCGGCCGAGACGACAGTTTAACTACCCTGAAGCTCATAACTCATGTTAACTCTCCTTTGTCTGCTTCGTCATCGGACTGAGGTGATGACAGGGGAGTTTGAAAGTCATTTTGTGCCACTAAGGTTTGGTTTACAGGCGTCAGCAGTGTGAAGTTACGTAATATCGACTCCAGCTATGGTCCCTTGTAAATTTCAGTGGACGAAAGTAAAATATGGCTACACAATGTCATTCCATCAGTATGTAAAAGGGCTGAAATTTGCATGCTTCGGGGAACACAATACATTTTTCAATTTTTTTTTATTTTATTTTGGTAATTGTTTTTGAATGATTTAATAAATGGTTTTTGTCAGCTCAAAGGAACATGGAAATGTATTTTGTGCATCAGATTTGCTCTGGGTGTCTCATCCACACAGTGCGGTGTACTCTACATTTCAGATGTGTCTCTGTTCCAGAACTCCTGTTTCAAGCAACTGCTTGACCTCGAGTGCTGCAAAACCTTGTTAATCACCCAGTTATTAAACTCAAGTGCGTGACTGAAGAGAAACACCTAAAACATGCATTGTGGTCTGAGGATCGGAATTAAGAAACACTGATATTGGTGACGTTAAAGACAATTGGTGTTGGTACCACTAGGGGGCAGGATGATAGAAATGTTCAAACCAGAGTACCCGAAGAAAAGTGTGCAGGAGACAAATATGCGAAGTCCAAACAGAAAGGCCCAAGCTCGTGTTTGGCCCAACACCTCTCTGCAGACCTGCCCTTGTGAACACTTCAGTATTCAGTCTATGTATTTCACTGAAGAGTGTTCTAGATTCTCTGTACCACAGCGATAGGAATAAGTTGACCTCACTGGTCAATATGGATTACATCACAGAATTTTTGTGGACTCAATTAAATAAGACCGACTCTTATCAAAAGGAAAACTTGATGAAAGTCTAAACCTCTGATTGCTGTAATGAAACAAGGTGCGACTGATAAGTAAATCCAAAATATTGCCCATAAAGTAATAAAGTAATTTATCTTCACCAAAAGTGCAACAACTTCGTTCCAGTTTAGATCAAATCATTGTACATTTAGAGTACACTTAAACTGCTACAAAATATGTGATGCTTTTTTTTTAAGTCTTATGAAATGTTTAACCAATTGTAGCTATAGTCAAAAGAAAGAAAATCCGCTTTCATTTCTTACGCTTTACGTCTGAGATTTGATAAAAAATAAAAAAAATAATGTGGCCTACCTTCTGAATTTATTGAAATATTGAAATAGAACTTACAAATTCATTCTAGAGTAATCTAGAATAATCAAAATGGAGAGGTTGTGGATGAAACAGAAAACGTAAATTTAGGAGAGAACGTGACAGGAAAGTACTGCTGATCAAATGTACTTGATTAATTAGTAATTCTTGCCTACAGGAAAAGCCACTGGCAAGATGGAAAGAAATAGCCAATTACCTTACGCCTTGCAATTTCTCAAATTGAAATCCTTTATTTTGCAGCGCAAAAGATTATTCACATTAAAAATGTTTAATGCAGGTAGGTGTTCCACAGACATCCCAACGCATTCACCCCAAGTACAAACTGCGTACTTCTCAAAGAAATCTCAAAGACCCACAACCTCTATCTCAGATTCTACCAGCCTCAGCATCTTTAGTGTTAAAATTCATGACAGGATAGTTAGAAAAAGAATGAATGAGAATGTCCTGTTTGGAAGGATAGAAGTCTTAATGAAAAGAAAACTACACGACAGCTCAACTTTAGTTTGCAAAAATGCACCTGAATGGACCACAAGACCTCTGGAGCAGTGTTCCCAGAACAGCTGAGATGTAGAGATGTTCAGTCGTAATGCAAAGTGCAATCTTTGGAGAAAATTAAACACAGCCTATCAGCACAAATGACTCATTCCAATTCTCGAGCCTGGTGGTGGAAGGGTAATGGTGTGGGCTTGTTTTGCAGCTTCATTACGCGGCTTCCCTGCAGCCATTGAACGCACCATAAAAAAGCTTTTTGTTTAATAAAGTTTTCTGTATGTAAGGTCATCTGTCTGAAACTAATTGTACCATGAAAGCCGTGCTAAAGCCAATGAGTGGACTCGGTGTCTTCCTTTAAAAACCCATCTAAAAAGTCTTTGTTTTAAAATCTGCTTATATTTAATGGGGCATGTGTTTTTTCACTCTGTTTGAAAGACACTGTGATTTTTGAAAGGTTCTATAAAAAAGCTCTACACTCAATATAAGGTAGAGAAGATCCAAGTTTCTCCACAGCAACGAGAGACTAATCAAACTGAGAAGCGGTTAATTTCTGCCTTCATTCATCAAAATGACAGCCGGCAGAATAAACTGCCGGCTGTCATTTTGTGAAGATGCTGCTTTGCAGGCAGGTCTAATCGGTCCTCTCCTTTGAACTTACACTGACCTTTCAGGCAATCTTCTAAAGCATTTGTTTTCCTCATTCTCTACGCCTTGTTGGGTAACCTGTGAATTTACATAGTCATTGTGTGTTAGGTGGATGTTATCCAAATATTTTTTCTTTAATATTTGTGCTGTGCTTGCCTTTCTTCCTCGTTCCAGTGAAGAATGACAAGAGTTCAAGTAACAAGAAAAGCATGCTTGTACGTTTGTCTACTAAAAATCTGTCTGGTGGTTTTCTGCAGATTAGTCAGGGCTCTTCAAAACAGACAGACAGACAGACAGACAGACAGACAGACAGACAGACAGACAGACAGACAGATAGATAGATAGATATGCTTTTGACTGTAATTGTTTACCTTCCCTGTCTCACCTCTTTTATCCGCCCTCTTTTATGTTTCTCCCCCTCCTCCCTCAGGTTGCATGCCAGCCTCCAATTGCGCACATACATCTACATACATAACTCAGCCGCTTCAATGGCTTTGACGCGCAAACTCCGCCCGTGGGCTGTCCCTTGCGGAGGCATTATATTAAAGCAAGACTAGCGTGTCTCGGGAGACATATCTGTGTTCTGCAGCTCCACACCGAGGTTCAGGGTGCCTGCAGCTCCACCTGCTTTGCTGATTAGCTGAAGCGCAAACTCTGATTTTCTTCTTTTTTTGATTCAGGGAAATGAAACTTGAAGTTTTCTCCGCGCACCACTTTGCCCAGAAGCCACTGGAGCTCTGCATGGAGCCAGACGGGGGGATTCCCTCTCCTCTGTCCGGGGATGAGCTCGGCTCAGACGGAGACTGCGTGGCCAACAGCCCGGCACCTGTCACTCAAGGCAGCGAGAGCGGCAAAGGGAAGCCGTACACCCGCAGACCAAAGCCTCCCTACTCCTACATTGCCCTCATCGCAATGGCCATCCGGGAGTCCAGCAGCGGCCGTCTGACTTTGGCAGAGATCAACGACTACCTGATGAAGAAGTTCCCGTTTTTCCGAGGCAGTTACACCGGCTGGAGGAACTCCGTGCGTCACAACTTGTCACTCAACGACTGCTTCCTTAAAGTGCTCCGGGACCCGTCCAGGCCCTGGGGGAAGGACAACTACTGGATGCTGAACCCGCACAGCGAGTACACCTTCGCTGATGGGGTCTTCCGGCGCAGAAGGAAGCGCATCGCCAAGAGGGGCCCCAAGGAGCAGGAGAACCCGGACATGCTGAGTGAGGACACCCGGCTCCCGGCCGCGGAGGAGAGAGTGGGGGCCAAGTTCACCAGCTCCTTCGCCATTGACAGCATCCTCAGCACGCCGTTCAAAAGGAGAGAGGAGCACCACCCTGACACACATAAGCCCACCCCACAGATGTACTGGCCCCCCGGGGCCCACACGTTGCCATACGCTCTGAACTATCCGGTGCATCATCCATATCTGTCTGAGGCGGCGTACAGCAGCACAGAGCCCGGCAGGGATCCCTACCTGCATGCGACGGCAGTGGGCAGGGTCGCACCTGAAGCAGCCTTCAAGATGCCCAGCAGAGCCCGAGGCTTTCACATAGACTCTCTGCTGTCATAAAAAAAATATATATACACAAAAAACAGGCTGCACGATGGACGTTCTCTGCCTCCAGCGCTTCACTCATTTAACTGTGCGGGACTCATAGTGACCAAACTACTGTAGTGTCGAAAGCAAACGCTTGTGTTGTCAAAACAGATCTAACTGTGTGGTGACAAACTAAAAATAGTGTCATCAGCTTGTTCCTTTCTGCGTGTGTGAATGTGTGTGTGTGAGTGCATGAGTGGGTGCGCGCGCGCTAATTGTGTTTGTCTTTATGTATCCACGGTTCCTTGGTCATTTCTTTTGTTTCTTAAAATATAAATCTGTCACTTTATTTATATATATATATATATTTTTTTTTTTTGTTTTGTTTGTTTTGTTTTGTATGAACTGCTGTAATGTATAATATGTATAATATATTAAATATTGACGAAGTTGCATTGCATTTATGCGGCTCCACAAGAAAATGCATGGAAACATGAAATGGTTTTCCTAAGACTGATTGATTGGATGGTTGGTTGATTAATTGATTGATAGATAGATGCATGCTTGGTATTTTTGTGAATAAAAACGTGACAAAAATGGGATCATGCTGTTTGGTGACTTTTTCATAAAAATAAAAAAAAAAATCAAAGGGTATTGTGTTGGGGAATACTGAAATAGAAACAGGTGCACAGGAGGTAGGGAGGAAAACACCTGCTGCAGAATCACATCATGTAGAGCTTTAATGAACTGGAAATCCAGCTTCATGTCATTGAGTACTTCTAAATGTTATGAACAATTTAGTGTTTTCTAAGAGAAAGGGAAAACTGTGAGGAGAAACACATATAATCACGAGGACATTAAATATTGAATCAAAGAGTGAATTTTACATAGAGACTGTTTAAATATTAGTTTGCTCTGTTACTATATAAAGTCTGCACAGCGCACATTGAGGCCAGAATGCAACAAAAAGAAATCTGAGCTGTTTATCACAAAAAAATAAACTAGAGCTTTGTTATTCTGCACAACGCATTTGAAACTAACAACATTTTTGGCTTTCAGGGCCATAACAAATTATTTGTCTCAGACAAAAAGTCTACAACCATAAAAGAAATAGCTTAAACATGAGGACTGCAGTGAGGATCTTTTAATTAAATTATTACTGCTGTTATCATTTCGTCATGATAGAACATAATTTAAGCGTTAATTATAATGTGATCAAATTATAGTTGATTTACCCCGAAAAAAATGCTGCAGGCACTGTGGAATGCGTCTTACTCAGTATAAGTGTTTTGTTTTGTTTTGTTTTGTTTTTTTCAAATGGGGAAATATGTCATGACTCTGCTCAGAAATGTAGAAAACAATCTACATACGTCCCCTCAGCTTGTTAAGAGTTTCTGTCCGGAGGGGCTTCAATTGCTCTCCACGGTCCTGAAACGGACTCCCTACTCCGCAGCCAATAGAGGGACATAGAAAAGCAAAACAAACACCATCCAAGCAGTGTGCTTTTTTAGAAATAACTCAGGACTTGACGTATAGAAAAAAAAACCTCTTCGCCACAGCGTATGGGAATGAACACAATTACTAAATTACGAATCGATTACTCCTGATTGTCCCCATGCCGTCATCTGAAAAACAAGTCAGACCAATTCATAATCACTTACATACAAAATAAAAACTGTCCAAATTAAGTTCAAAACATTCAATGTTTGCAATCTCTGTTTTTTTGTTTTTGTTTTCCCGAACAACAGTAACGACTCTGTTACGTTCTCGGATTAATGTGATAATGAACCAAGATGAAACAAAATCAAATTAAAATTACGCCCTGAGGATACTTTCATTTAATTATTTAAGACACAATTTTAAAAGAAATGAAAGCATTGGAATTTTAGCAGAAATGAAGAAAAAAAATGCAATGTGGTATTACTGAGTTAACCTCTGCTAAATAAAATACTGAATAAAACAAAAACGGATTTTTGAAGCATTTATGTTTAAAAATAAACTGGGTTAAATCATCCAGTTTCGGGTTGTTTTCATGCTTTCACTCTAAAGCATAAATGAGGACAGCAAACGTCAATGTGAAAAATTACACAATATATTTGGCATTCACGTAGGCGCTTTAAATACTCAACCTTGGTCAACTATCGTGACGTAATATATGTTAAGATACCAACTGATGAGTTTTTTTTTTTTCCAACATATTATGAACCGTTTGAAGGAGCTGCGAGCAGGAGGAGAAGAAGCGCGCCAGGTGACAGGTGAGACTCTTCTCTGTTTGCAGGGACAATGCTGCAACCTGGAGGTGAAACTCCGGAACAACACACCTGTCTTAGGTACGGTCACGTGTCTCCAGGCGTTCACAGCATCTCACGTTATTGT
Source organism: Poecilia reticulata (assembly GCF_904066995.2). Taxonomy (NCBI): domain Eukaryota; kingdom Metazoa; phylum Chordata; class Actinopteri; order Cyprinodontiformes; family Poeciliidae; genus Poecilia; species Poecilia reticulata. Next base: position 10,894,345 of record NC_088833.1, on the reverse strand, counting down.
CGTCTTTTTTTTTTCTTTTTTTTCCCCCTGCACAGTTAATGCGTATGCTTCACATTTTGCATCGCTGCTATGCCTCCGAGTGGACTGAACACGAGGCCTAATCGGGCTGCAAATGAGAGGCACAGAGGATTGAAACTGAACTATAAGGCAGGCACAATGTTAGGAAGTCCAAACAGTCTGTCACTCCGGCCAGAGTGAACCGTGGCTGACCCCCCACAGTCCCGCGGAGGCAGCTCCAAAGCTCCCGACACCGCCGCAGGAAGCACAAGCAGAGAGGCAGGACAAAAGCACTGTAGCCAAACAAATATTACACTACTGCACACAAGGCAGACCATGCTGTATTTTGTTTTTTATTATATTTTGTATAAGCATAATAAGGAGATATTAAGGGAAATTTAGCAGATGTAAAAAAAAAAGTACGTATACATATATATATATATATATATATATATATATATATATATATATATATATATATATATATATATATATATATATATATATATATTCTGAGGATCCTGAGAATAACCCTAAAAACAAATTGAAGCTTTCATTATGACGGTATTGTGTTCATTTGGGTCTCCGGCCACGTTTCTATATTTCATGACCAGAACTCCATCCCCAAAAACCTCTGCAGAGCTGTGGCCGCTGATCGCTGAGATATTTCCGACAGACCAAATTAGAGCCGAGTTGAAGCTGCGGTCCGTAAAAAGCGGCCGGATCAGCGTCTTCAAAGCGGACCCCCAGAACAAAGATTGCCTCTGCAAACCGAGGCATCCTGATCTCAGCGGGGGTCATAAGTTTTTTTGATGTCACAGGAAATTTCTGGAGCCGTTACTAGTGCGTGTGTATATGCGTGTGTGTGTGTGTGTGTGTGTGTGTGTGTGTGTGTGTGTGTGTGTGTGTGTGTGTGTGTGTGTGTGTCATTGTGAGAAACTGATTTTTATCCACACGCACAGCCTTTTGTTTTGTAAAGTGCAAAGGTTGATGCAGCGGCTGTGTTTGGAGCCTTCTAAATTTTTAAAAGGGTACGTAAACGAACATGCGAGGGCAAGAAATTAATCTGAAATTACGTGTATAGTTTATATGTAGAGATCTGATCATTTGTGTTTTGATAATAATAATAAATAATAATAATGATAATAATAATAATAATAAATCCCACTTTGTCTATTTTATGAAATTGATGCACAGCTATTGAAGTTTCTGACGTTTCTGTGCTCATCACCGCTTCGTTGAAGAGCGGATGTTGATATTACCTTTATGGGATAGAGAACTCCATCATGTCGGACAAATCTGTGTATGATGTCTCCATAGGGGCGGAAACTGTCGACGCCCGCTCGCCTAATTTCGCTTTTCTCTCTCTAATGAACGCGGGGCCCCTGGGACAAGCTCCGGCCCTGGGGCGGTAAGCTGACACTGGCGCGCTGTGTGTGGTATCCAGGGCCGGGCTTGATGGAAAAAGCCTGCTTCCACTCATGTCAAAGTCATTTACTCAGAGCAACCCCCCCCCCACCCCTCCCACCCCCAACCCCTTGCTTACACGCACGGTAAAGACCACCACCTCCATCTCTCACACTCCTCGCCCCTCTGCTAGTCCGGCACCGGCACAGTTTGTTTTTGTTATCCTCTGGGCCATTTTGGGAGGAAATTATGAGCAAAATAATACAAATACCACAGAGCTAGGCATTCTTCATAAATGGGGACGGATTGCATGAAGAGCTGTATATTCTGGGCACACTGGCGGATTTGCAGAGATATTGTGGTGGGAGTAATTTTTGTGGCTCAAATTGCGTCATTTAAAAAGGAGGAATTTTTTTTTTTTTTTTTTTTTTTTTTACCTTATGCGGAAGGCGTGTGGCGCTGTTGATTGGGATGTCTGGGGGAGGTTTGATAGATCGCTTATTTGCGTGTAGTCCAGACTCGAGGAGAAGAGGTGGGAGGGAAGAAAGAAGACAAGGAGAGGAGGGAATGTGAGGCGCTAACGCAGCTCAAAACGGTTGAGTGGACTCGGGTCAGTTCTGGTGTGGGTGTGGGAGGGGTTTGGAGAGCCTGTTTTCGTCACTGAGAGTGAAGCTGAGGAGAAAGGGTGGGGGGCTCCCGGAGAGGGAAGAAAGATTTATGAAATGATAGGTGGTCGGTATTTGTTTGTCTCGACTCTTGCGTGCAATAAGACCCAGGGTTTTTTTACAATTCCTCCTTAAGGAGGTCGATGGCCACCCGGCGCGTCACACAGCGCCACTTAGCGCCGGCGTGACACCCAGCGGAGCCCTGGACACTCAGTCTCCAGTGGATACCGAGCTCCCCCCACTCTCCCTTCCTCTTCCTCTCTCTGTCAGTGCGTAGCCGCCGTGCGTTCTGCATGCGTCAAAGGAGCACCGTGCGTAACGGGAGAGTCGTGCGTAACTGGAGACAGATTTCTCTCCATTTTGCGCTCAGATTTTGGGGACCACTGGTGGTGCAGCGCTTACTGGCCGCTGGAGCTTTGCATATTTTTTGCTCCTGAGTCTCTTTCTCCCTCCCTCTCTCTTTTATCTACGCCAGCTGTACGTCAGAGCTGACATGACAACCGAGACCACTCAGCAGCAGCTGGACCCTCCGCCTCCTCTGAGATCCAGCCCGGCGTCCGGCGTCTTGCACCCCGCTATGCTGAGCCCACAGGCCGCCACGGAAAGCGCTTCTGCGGGCGCCAAGGGGAAGAAGAGCACCTCGGGTCTGAGGCGACCAGAGAAGCCTCCATACTCCTACATCGCTCTTATCGTCATGGCAATACAAAGCTCGCCGACCAAACGTCTGACCCTCAGTGAGATCTACCAGTTCCTGCAGGCTCGCTTCCCGTTCTTCAGAGGTTCATATCAGGGCTGGAAGAACTCAGTCCGACATAATTTGTCACTGAACGAGTGCTTCATCAAGCTGCCCAAAGGACTAGGCCGGCCCGGGAAAGGCCACTACTGGACCATCGATCCGGGCAGCGAGTTCATGTTCGAAGAGGGTTCGTTTCGGCGCAGACCAAGAGGCTTCAGGAGGAAATGCCAAGCCTTGAAGCCCATGTACCGGATGATGAACGGCATCGGCTTCGGCACCTCTATTCTCCCGCAGAGCTTCGACTTCCAGGCTCCATCCGCCACCCTTGCCTGTCACAGCAACAGCTACAACCTGGACATGATGAGCAATTCGATGGCTGGAGGATACGACGGCCTGAGTGGGGGCCACCATGTCCCCCACATGTCCCCCAGCCCCGGATCTACTTACATGGCGAGCTGCCCCGTCCCTCCGAGCGGGGAGTACGGGCCGGACAGCAGCAGCAGCCCAGTCCCGTCCTCTCCGGCTATGGCCAGTGCACTGGACGGCCATTCCCCGTACGCCTCAACGTCCGCGCATTGGGCTTCCTCCGGCGGCTCGCCCTACATCAAACAGCAGTCCCTGGCCTCCAGCAGCCCGGCGTCGTCCGGTTTACACTCCGGCATGTCGCCCTATTCTCTGGAGCAGAGTTACCTCCACCAGAACGGCAGGGACAGCCACTCAGCTGACATATCAGGTACCAACACCAGTTCATGACTCAAACTGATGAGCACTAAGCCAGTCTGATATGAGGCAGTCAGGTTAGAACACAAATTGAACATCTTTCTTTTAAACCTAAATATTATTTGCAGGAGAAACTGTAAAGATGTCCATTCCACCACAAAAAAAGATAACTGTTCAAATCTATTGAAACGCAATAATCCACATTTAGGTGTGTATTATAAAAGATGCTTATCTTAAAAAAAGGGGGGGGGGCGGGGAGAGGGGAGATTTTACCTATTTAAGATAATATATTTGTAATTAAATTTTGTTTTCCCATATTAGTTTTCATTTTAATTGAAAGTTAAAATGAGTTTTGCTTCAAACTCAAAATCAGATTTTAGGATCTGATTTTGAGTTTGAAGCAAAATAATAACATTAGCGTTGAAGTTTTTATTGGGTGGTTAAAAGTTGATTAAATTACACCCCAAAAAAATCCCATCAACATGCAGAGGTCTTATAATAAAATAGCAGAAAGGTTTTAAATAATAATGAGGCCTTTTTTGTTGTTGTTTGTTTAGAAAAAAAAAACGTTCAGTATTAGCGTCTGCATCATGTATAGTTTGCACGATTACTTTCTAACAGCCGTCCATTTGTTTGTAATTATTAAAACACATAACACACGTTTGCTTCTCTAGCTCACCCTCATTTACTTTAATTGAACTGAGTACAGCTTTACTGAAGTCTGGGGATTTCACGGGGGCGAGCCAACCGCGCCGGAGCCCAGAAAGGGTCCCAGAGGTTAACCAAACAAAGCCTGCGCAGGTCGGACCACACCGGCGGTGGACATACACTGCAGCGCATCCGCGTCGTTCCACTTTGCGCTGAGACTCAGTGGAGGATGCGAGCTGCAGGGTTAACGGTGCTGTCAGTCACGCAGGCTGCTGTGTTGTGTGTGTGGAGACGCGCGCAGAGCAGCGAGCTGTGGCCCGCAGGAGAAAGCCTGCTGTCTTCCCCCTGGAAAAAAAAAAACGCTCACATCTGGAGTCCTTATGACCCCCGATGAAGCCTCCGCATTTATTATTATTATTATTTTTTTCTGTTTCTGGAAACAGAAGCTCACGTTCAGATTCAAAATTCACTTTCAGCAGATCAGGTTTTAAAAAAGGAAATATGTTTTGGGAACGTTATGGGAACAGGACACAAACATCTGTTACCTCGGTCATATCTGAATCAAACGAATCAAAATAAACATAGGTAGTTATGTTAAAGAGCTGCCTTCGAAAATATAGTTGTTGGGTTTTCTTCCCTTTTTAAAAAAATAAATCAATTTAATTTCGAAACTTTAATTTAAAAAAAATATAACATTTTCTAACTTTAAATTGAAATTAAGACAATATCAGTGAGTTTATAGGGTATGTCTACTTTCATAAAACACTTTTGCACAGCTTATAAAAAAGGGCTTAAGCCTAATTTGAAAGATACAATCTGAGTAGTAATAATAACAGTGATATTTTGGCACAGTATTTCCTGCTTCATTGTCATAAGTATGATACACTTTTTCTCAGCCATTCTTCTAACAATGAATATCAGGTTTTCCAAAAAAAAAAAAGATATAAAAAATAAAAGAAAAAACCATTTACTGATATGCAAATACCCCCTTATTGATTCAAACATTTTTAACTGATAGAACAAATAATAAAAATACAAATACTGTTGCATGGTAGGAAAACCAGATAATAAACAAAGACTGCGCTGTTAAAACAGAGTTGTTAAAAAAATAATTGTCGGATCTCTCTGTAACTTCATAAAATAAGATAAAATTCTTAGTTGAGTTATTATTATTATTATTATTATTATTATTATTATTATTATTATTATTATTATATTTTCTGGATCAGGTTTTTTTGTTTATCTCTTGATTTTGTATTCATCTAGAATTTTAGAAAAATTTTCTGCGCGTTAGGAAAAACAATCAAACAAACAAAAACAATAATTTCTAAAAATGTTCTTTATGCAAAGAACATCAACGCTAATGTTTTTTTTTTTGTTGTTTTTGTTTTTATGAGGACGGCATATTTAAAACTCTGCTCCCCGTGTCTCTCTCCACAGTGGGCATTCCGCGCTACCAGAGCCACTCCTCGGTGTGCGACAGGAAGGACTTTGTGTTGAACTTTAACGGCATCTCGTCCTTCCACCCCTCGGCCAGCGGATCCTACTATCACCACCACCACCACCACCCGCAGAGCGTGTGTCAGGACATCAAACCGTGCGTGATGTGAGCTCGGACTCCCCGCAGAGGGAGGGATGGGGGGGGGGCTAGGGGAGGGGGGATGGGGGGCACCGACGGTCACAGTGAAACTGCAGCTCCGTCGTCACATCTGAAGAAGCAGAAGCAAAACAAGCGGACATGTCGATTTTGAAGGATTCGTGGACGCTATCCGCGTCCACTTTCACATGTTTGTCTTTTGAGTGCAACTTAAATATATCTATTTCTGTTGGACTTCAGGAGTAAATGCATTGAAGGAAACGAATGAAGAAACCCCAGAGGCCTCTTTAGTAAAAACCACTTCGCCTTTATGAACCCTGACGAGCTTTCTTCCTCCAAAGAAGCCTCAGAAACACCGACTGTTAATGCGTTTGCCCTTGTAACACGCGCAAACTACTTATAACCAATGTAACTATGACTTTTTTGTTGTTGTTGTTTTTACATTATTTGTATAAGTACACACACAACGCTTTAGACTTCCATGAACTGCAACAAATCTTGCACTTATTGTATAACCATTGCCAACTTTTTTTTTGACTTTGTAAAAGGTATCAATAAAGCTGATATATATTTTAGGACTTATGCCCCCATCATTGCAAACACAGGAGGGACAGCAGAGATGAGCCTCCAACGCAGAGCAGAAAGTAAAGTCACAGTCTGGCAGCAGAGACTCATTCATCTTCAAGACAGGGCGGATAATTAATGTGGGTCAATCGTGTTCAAACCGGGCAAAAATACGTTCAAAAGAAATTACTTCCCGTCTAAACACCGCGAAAATCGGGTTCAAAAGAGAAGAGTGAAAATACGTCTGACGTCTACTGAAGATTTTTGGAAAATTCGTCGGAATTGATCAAATGAGTTAATCGACATCAGCTATGTTCGACCTGGACTGGACAAACAGGCTTAAAAATCCCCACCCATTTATTTATAATTTATGGGCAAAAATGAATACAATTAAAAAATAGATCAAATATCCCGTAGACATCCGGTGGTTTCAGAGTACGATCTAAATTTTGTCTCCATCAAATAATGTTAAATTTAACGTATTTCATAATCATAATCTTTATGGCAATTTAAATGTATGCCTTTTGGTTTTGACTACAGGACAGGTTTATTAACACTCATACGCAAAATAATTCAAAATGCTTTACTTGAAACTGAAGGGACGCCGGTGAACACATTTCTATTAAAAACAAGAATTCCTCTAAAGTGATCATTCAACAACAAAATAGCTATGAGATTATGAAAATGAACTGAAAAAATAAATTAAAATAAATGATGACCTTTATGGGACTGCTGCAGGAAGCAGTCACGTCCAGCTCTGATTTAGGAGACACAACAGAAGGTTGAGGTTTTCAATGAGTTTGTCTGAGAAGCAGAAAAACTAAATGCTGCGTCTCCAACTACAGATCTGTTTTTTTATTGTTGTGTTTTCTTTGTTTTTTTTTCCCAGCAAATCCTGGTTGTCATTTTGGTTTCCTAAAAAGAGTAACATTTTTGGAATGTACCAACTACATTCTTTGGCTCCTTTTTTCTCTCTTTTTGCATATGATGCATATTTCTTAAATATTTGCATTTTTTTTAAACAAGACAATGACATTTTCTTTAGGATTATAATCTATTAGTATTTTTTTTATATTTGCTCCTATGATCACAAAGGAGTTGTTTCAATGTAAGATAAAGTTGAAATATTTCATATTTTAAAGCCAATGGACAGAATTTGTCCTTCTAAAATCTTCCTACATGTTTCTTTTTATTTGTCCCATCTTTCCATTGAGTTTCAGGATTTTCCTGAAACTCAATGTTTCAGGAAAATGTTTCAGGAGTTTCAGGATTTTCCTGACATTTCAGCAAATATTCACTGAGATGTGTGGAGCGATTGAATCTGAGCGCTACCTCTCAAATACTCTCTTTGCCTAATTATGTTTGTGTTTAATGCACATTTCTTACTTTTTGTAAAGTTTTTTTGTTTTTAATTCAGAAGTAAGATGATGCTGTTTTTCTTCTCCGAACATAAAATAATTTTACTGAAATTATACTGAGATTTCAACTTGGATATAAAAGACATTTTAGCTTTTAGCTTTTTCAGCTATTTAATTTTTGAAGTATTGCAGTATTTCTAATTGTCACTTGGTGCATACGTAATAGTAATCACCAAGCAAAAACAGACATCTTATGCAAAGAAAAAAAAGTGTGAAAACAGAGAAAATGAAGCAGTAATTTAAAAAGACAAAATATCAACATCAATGTATTTGGAGGCTGAGAATAAATACATTTATATTAAAACAGATTTGATTTAGGTAACTATGTAAGTGTAAAATAATTTCTAAAGTAAGTTCACTTCATAAATACATTTTTCAGAGCAAAACAAGTACTCTGAAAAATGAGTTTTTAACAGAAAACTGAATAAATATAAAGATGTACAAACAGTTTGCTCACGTGTACACTTTACTTTGCTACTTCTTTGTGTAAAGAAGAACTTTTGCACTTTTTGCTAACTCGACCCTTTAAGCAAAAAGACTGATGCAATGAGTGAACCTCAGGAGGCCAAACCTCTTTCAGAATCAAAGTCTAAAAAGACTTTTTAAAATTCAAATTTAGGCATCATTACGTGACTGTCATTGCCACCACCAGGCTGTTTTGCACAACTGACAATCTCCATGCTGACCATCCAGGGCTGTCAACATCCAGACGCCACATAAACAAATGAGCCATCTGAGGCTTTGGTAATGTAAGGACGTGGTATTTCCAGTGGGCAGTAAACAGATGAGACTGACACAGAGCTGCTTCGTCACACAAACACAAAGCAGACGTGGCTTTTACTCTGGGTTTGCTGCATCACATCTCTAACACAGGTATGCAGATGGTTTACAGGCTGCAGGTCTAAATTCAGCCACTGGCGTCTCCAGCTTCTTGCTACATGTGAGAAAAATGATTTTGCGCTTACCTCACTGTTTATCTGTCAAGTTAAACTTCTTCCAACCAGGAAAAACATGTCTATAGCGATGTGTAGTAACACTGAGGATGAGTCAGTATAAGACGTTTGAAAAAATGAACTATAAAATGTCATGAAAAGCTGCAGGTAAAATAGCATTTGGGATGGGATGGGCAGGAATTATCAGGGTAAAAATCTGTGCAAAATCCTGATCCTAATGAAGTTTCATAGTCATTTTGTGTACGTTTCAAACACAAACTGGTGCAATTCAGGACTCTTTTGTATAGAATGTTGACTTGGTAAAAATAAAATTTCAGCAGATTACATGTCTAAGAGAGTGGAAAGCTGAATTATAATTATTATATTAGGTTTCTGTTGATTTTATCCAATAACTCTCCAACACAGACGTTACAGACATTACTTCTGCAGATTATGGACTTCCGTGAAGACGATTCCCTTCAATAAACAAGGTTACACTGCCATCTAGTGGCCACGACCAACATCATACCAAGTTGTAAGAAACTCATACAGCTTGAAGCTAGTTGCATTTAGTGTAGATTGAAACACATGTTAGTTACTGTAAACATCTAAAAGCAAAGGGGAATAATTGAAATATTTATACTTTGGTCATTTATTTGTAACTGACTATCTGACATGCTTCGATGACATAAATCAAGCCCTGATGCCTAGTTGGGTTGATGACAACTTGCTCCAGCAAAACAAGATCAAACAAAATTTAGAATATGTATATGTATAAAAACATATTTATTCACAATATTACAAATCATCGAATTTAGGCACCACTTTTGAAAATAAGTGGTACAATTTTGTAAGCTTTTAAATGGTTTTCTACCTGAGAACGATTCACAAGAAAATGTAAGTAGATTTATTACAGGGAAAACTAACTAGCTAATTAACCAACTCATGAACCACACTCCGTAACACTGACCTGACCATGGTTCCCACCTGTTGCCAACTTCTCTGCAACCCCTGAAAGCTTTTGTTTTGCCACCATTTTTTCGGAGACCTCTTAGTCAGAGGTTTGATGGCTTTTTGTCAATGGTCTGACATCGGAGGCCGTTTGTTCTAATGTGTGAGGAGGTTTTCCTGAGATCTGAGGATGTCTTAAAATGTACATTATCTTTGATTCTAAAGGTTCTGAGGGGCTAGGTAGTCATATTGGATTTCCTGAACCTCAATTAAAGTTCAGCTGTCGAATAGTTCATTCAATTTTCAACTGAACAATTCTCCAATGCTCATGAAAAAACAAGACGGATACTGATCACAAGACAGATACTGACTCGTGGCCAGGAGACCACCAACAAATCCTGTTTTATACATTTTTACTTGGACTAGACATGCCAAACTTGTTTTCAAGAGGTAGTTTTCTGCATGTTTCAGATGTTTTCCTCCTCCAACACATTTGATTCAAATGTTATCACATTGTGCAGATACCTATAAATGCACTATTGATGTGATTTGGTTGTATTGGTTGTATTAGGACAGCAACATTTGAGACCTGATATTGGCCATCAATGGTCTGGACTAAATAGTAAGATTGGTATACTGTACAGAGTATTACAGTAATACTGTAATACTCTGTATTTCAGTATTAATACTGTATTACAGTAATACTAATAAAGTAATACAATATTACAGTAACGTTGATGTTAACAATTATTAACATCAATGTTAATAAATGTTATTAAAATTTATTAACATGTTAATAAATGTTAACATGTTAACATTTATTAACATGTTAACATTAATAAATCTTAACGTTTATTAATGTTAACATTTATTTAACATTAATAAATGTTAAACATTTATGATATTCAATGATGTTAACATTGTGTTTAGTACCAAAATGGCATCAGCTTTTACTGGTAAAACGTCAAACTCACAGTTAAAAATGGAGGGTACATTACGATTCTTTGAGGTTGCTTTTTGTGTGGGCTGCACAGTGGCGCAGTTGGTAGAGCTGTTGCCTTGCAGCAAGAAGGTTCTGGGTTCGATTCCCAACCCTGGGGGTTTGCATGTTCTCCCTGTGCATGCGTGGGTTTTCTCCAGGTACTCCGGTTTCCTCCCACAGTCCAAAAACATGACTGTCAGGTTGACAGGCCTCTCCAAATTGCCCCTAGGTGTGTGTGTGCATGGTTGTGTGTCTTGTGTGTCTCTGTGTTGCCCTGGGACAGACTGGCGACCTGTCCAGGGTGACCCCGCCTCTCGCCCGAAACGTTAGCTGGAGATAGGCACCAGCAACCCTCCCGACCCCACTGAGGGACAAGGGTGCAAGAAAATGGATGGATGCTTTTTGTGTCACTGGAACAACACTTGTTGACAAGGTGGAACAAATACATTAAACATTTTCTAATAGCTTTTAAGTATTTTCGTAGAAAGCTGAAAATGGCGACAAACGTTATTTTTCATCATCACAGTGATCTCACGCATACCTCAAACAACAACAACAAAAAAGGATTTGATGATAGGATAAACTTTTGGTCTGGCCCAGCTGGAATCCAGAGCTAAATTTGAAAGAAAATATGCATAATCACCAGCAGAGGGCTTTAGACACTCGGTCACGTCATGAACCGAGATATTTGGAGAACTAGTCTCCGTCTAAAGACTGAATGCCGAAACTGAATCACGAGATGGTTCAGCAAAGTATTAAGGGTGTGTATTTTCATGTAACCAGGTTAATGCATTTTTTTTTATTTTGGTTTTATTTATTTATATGTTACTTGCTTGATGAATACATAAGTATCTGGGGGAAAAGACTTAAATTGTTTATCAAAGTTTCATATTTGTAAAAATAAAATAATTATAAGCTCTTTTTTTCTTTGATGAATTGAGGAGCAGATTATTTCCCAGTGACAACTGGTTCACCTCTTCTCTGTAAACAGACTCATCACACCTTGAAATGAGCCCAAATTTGTGGCTTTTTTTCCCTTTTGTGCCAATTTTAGAATGGCGTTACTGTGGTTGGTAAAGGTTCAGTCATGTGTGTACTGCATTGAATAGAGAGGCGGGCTCATCATGCAGTCCTGTGGAGAGCCAGTGCTGACAGTGAGGGTGGTAGATGTCTGGAAACCCACTCAAACTCTCTGCTGTCGACCAGACAGGAAGCTCATGATCCACGTGACGCAGGAATGAGGAAGACTCTGATTGCTTTTAAAGTTTGTTTGTCATAGAAACCTCACCCCTGCTGACTTCTCTGGAGCCGTCTTCAGGGCATGGGCTCCAAATGTTGGGAATTAGCACCATGTAGTGGTGAAAGCAAACCACTACATGTTGCTATTCAACCATGTTGAACTTAAAATAACATAAAGGTACTGTACCATACTCCGTAGTGTATTATCATCCCTTACTTTAATACTCTGTACAGTATAATACCATAACATATTGTAGTGCACCCTAAAAAAAACCTTCTGTTATGTGTGCCATACCAAACTGTCTACATAATACTGCATCATGGTCATGTATATAAACTGTAGGTGAGAAATTAAACCCAAATGCAGAGCAGATGACTGCTCCATGTTTGTTTTGGAAAAACTTATTAAAAAAAACAAGGAATCAGCACAAATGAAACTGGAAGACAGCAGAGAGGAAACAAGCAGGCAGTCAGGGTTGCAGGAAAATTGGCACAGAAGAATCTGGCAAGGAAATAAAAAAGCTGGCAGGTGTTTAATGTACAGGAGCGTTGATGAGTGGCCTGATTAGACAGGAGGTCTGTCCAATCAGGAGAATGTAGTGAAGTCAGGGAAGAACCTGAGCAGGAAACTCAGGGAAGGGGACAAGGAAGCAAGGAATTGAACACAAAGGAAATAAAACAGGGTGAAAGAAAACTAATACTAGAATAGAAAATCAAACCAAAACTTAAATGAGTGGTGTTTATTTCAGCTATTTCAGATGTAAGAGTTCACTCTTGCTACTGGAGAGAGGGATGTCCAAACTTTTGTCTACAGGTTGCAAAGAGATCACTGATGATCATCTTGTTGTCACAGTCCAGGTAAATCTCTTTCTTTTACCGAGATTAAAACATTTCATCAGACGTCAACATGTGAACATTTCTGACTAAAGGACTAAACATTTATAGGAGTGTCCTAATTTTCTTCCATGACTTATTGTGAGCCTCTGCATGCTCAAACATGCTGCATTATTTGTAAATATTTATGACTTTGTGGTACTTTTTTTAATGTGAAAATGAAAACAGAATGAACTGGAAGTCAGTTAAACTTCCAGTTCATTCTGGAAGTTTAACTTCCAGAATGAAGTTAAACTTCCAGAATGTTTAACTTCCAGTTAAACTTCCAGTTAAACTTCCAGTTAACTTCCTGGAAGTTAACTGGATATTGCCCCCAATATTGGGGGCATATTGCCCCGATGAGGGCAATATGTTTCTGCACTACGATGCTTTGGGCCTCTTCAAATGCATTTGATATGTTTTTGGAAAGATCTCAAATTAAAGCAGACAGAGCATGTGTACCAATGCTACTGAACGAAGCACAAGAGTCAAAGTGTTTTCATCAAATCGGATTAGCACAACAGCCTTTTGAAAATATTAAATCAGGACATATGTTTTAGTTTTCAGAAAATACTTCTAGGTGTCAGATGTACCATATTATGATTTTTTATGAAACTCTGTATCTGTTGCTGTATTTGTTAAAAATCTGTCTTGGTTACTAAATTGTGGGATCTGAGACTGAAACCTACAGACACTTTTTTATGCATAAATCTGAAGATATGAAGACAGGGTCCTCAAAATAGTCTTAGAAATCCAAGCGCCATAGTACCTCAATCTGCCAGAGGACACACCTGACCGTCTGACAAATGCATAAAACAAACATTGATGAAGTGAGTCTCAAAATTCCCTGATGAATAGCTTCCAGAGCAAGGAGAAGAATTGTGCATTTAACTCATATCACCAGGTTTAAACTGCAAACCTAGCAAAACATGGCTGTCCACCTAAACTGACAGGCCAAGCAAGCAAAGCAATAATCAGACAAGTGGTCTTTATGCTTATGGTAACATTGGAGGAGCTGCAGTGTCATTTGCTCAGTTAGTAATCTATTGGCAGGAAAACTATTACTCATGCACTCCTTGTATTTTGGTCTCATGGAGAAGAGGGGAGATGAACAGACAATCATCCAAAGGCTTAGGCAAAAAACATCTCTGCTGAAATTAAAAATCATGATACAGAATGAAATATACATGTCAAAACAAAATTTGAGATTTTATTAAGCTATGATGAGAGAGACAAGTGCAGGTAAAATTTCACATTTTATTAAGTAAAAATCTGCTGACTCATGGAGTTTTCAATCTGCCATTACAAACTGATCCGAAGGAAATAATGAGGAAATATTTTTATTAAAAAGTAAAACTGAATTACACTTTGGCCTAGTTTAAGAAAACATTTGCGGAAATGCTATTAATTTACCAAGTCCCTGCCAAATAAGCCTTTTTTTAATGTCTGACAGAAAGTCAATTTTTGTAGATATTACAGCTTTTTAATAATGTTTTTAATTCAATTCAGATTTTGGGAATATTTATCAATAAGTTTAAAACATATACTGTTAGCTTTATCCTAAAAGATGAAGTTTAAGGGAGACAAAAAAATCAAAATGAAAATAAGGTCGAGTTAATGCTTTTCGAATGAATTCCACAAGAGGGCAGCATTTACCTGTAACATTTTGGACGCCTTTACATTAGCAGTAACTCATATTAAAAACGCTTTACTTGGACAAATATACAAAAACAAATAGACCTGGTAGATCTGTTTATGTGATATAAATACAAATCCGTTTTTTTTTTTTTTTTTTGTATTTTACCAATATTTACAAGTGTTTACTGAGTGTTAAGCAAACTAGAAATTAATTAAATTGTGTTACCACGCCAAGACATTAGAAGACAAATAGATCCTTGGAACAAGTCACTAACTAAGTGACCCATCTGGGAACATTTGCACCTGGTCCTTATTCCAAAGCAACATTTGTCATCCAGCTGTCTGCTCTCAGATATCCAGTTTGGGGTAAAAAGGAAAAAAAGTGACATTCTGAGAGGCATTCAGTGGCCTTGAGAACAGCTTTACCTTCCTCAAACTAGTCCGAGCCAGACCAGCACACAGAGAAATAATGTGCACATGAATGATTGGCAGTTATTTATTTGAAAACCAATTTTGAGGCGCTTTGGGCAAGCAGCTCTCAGAAAAGTGGAGATCATGGGGGGAAATTCTTCTGCCTTTAATTAGGCACTTATTATAAATACGGTGGGTGATGCTGAAGTCCCGGCAAGATGAAGTTCATAAGCAATTTTCTAGGATCCAAACGCTCTAAGAAAGAGCATCGGAGTTGTAATGCAATCAGCAATTCCCTCGTTAAAATGTACAAATAGCCATGCCTTCGGCAACATAAGTGCAAGTTCTACTATGCAGAGGAACATTAAACCTAACGCAAAAAAACTCAGTCTGAACCAGACAAGAAAGATTCCGTATCTGATACGATACCACACCAGTAGAAAGTGCACATTTTCCCCACTGGGGGCATCTTTAAGTAATTCTATGTTTATCCATTATATATATATATATATTAGTATTCTTAGTCGTAGTAGTTGAAAAACACTCAGAATGTGTCTATAACTGATGAAAAGCTATTGCAGCTTCATTGTCACAAAGTCGTAATCCAATTTATAAAATGCTTATTATATAGAAAAGGTCACAAGAATACTACTACTACTACTACTACTACTAATAATAATAATAATAATAATAATAATAATAATAAATTTTTTTATTATACATCGTGTATTTTTATAGTCTTACCACAAGGAGGCAGGAGTGTGCCGTTCTAATGAGCGGTTATGGCCGTCTCAATTAAAGTCCAGTTTTATGACGTATTTTTAATATTCAAACAAGCTTATTTACTAAGCAGGTCGATTCGATGTCATCTGCGTTTGTAGCAAAGTATCACCACATATTAAGACTTATTTTCTCTGAACCGTCATCTAAGGGACGGACCCTAATATCAGGAACAGATTGTTTTACCAGAGCCGTCACACCGAGTCACGCTGCGTGCGGAGCAGCTGATGAGCGCTGAGGTCAGCAGGGGTCCCCGCTCTGTCTGGACCCGCTGCGGAGCGCTCACCGTGCGGGGGGACCTCACAGGTGACGGCGTTTGCTTCCACCTCCTCATCCGGCTGCTGCTGCTCCTCATGTGGCCCCGCAGACACATGCAAATCACAGAACAGACATCGAGATTACAAAAACAAACAAACCAAAATACTTAGGTGAAAATTAACTGCTTTTACTTAAGATCTCAGAAATATATATATATATATATATATATATATATATATATATATATATATATATATATATATATATATATATATATATATATATATATATATATATATATATAAATAAAAAACCTCACAATTAACTATGACGGACTGAGTTTAAAAGAAAAAAAATCTGCTGTCATGGTAGTTTATAAAAACGTATTCTTCACATTTAGATTATCTAGATTCAGATAATTTTTCCTATTTTAGTCAAACTATTTTTTTAAGAATTTGAATTTTTTTTTTAAAGGATAGACAATAAAAAAATACTAATCATTTGAAATCAGCAGAATGATTTAAACCGTCACACTCGGTAAACTAATCGGAATTATGAAACTATTTAAAAGAGACGAAATTCTTATTTTTGTGACCCCTAATAATAGTAAATTGATAAATAAATAGAGCTGCATTCTTCCACCTTCCAGCGCACGGGTACATTTAAATCCACATTGGCTCCTGTTTATGAGATAAAAAAATAACTATATTTGTGTTTGTTTTCTCTCACTGATTTACAACCATTATAAAAATGCGCAAAAAAAAGAAGCAAAAATAAATAAATAAAAAAAGAAGCCGACATGCGTCATGCTGATTCTGAGCCATTAATCTAGAAAAAAATATTTAAAAAGATCTCTGTTTAAGTGTTTGGCCTATAGCATACATACAGTAAGAACAGACAAAATAGTCATTTTAATCATAAAAAATGTTGCTGTTGAATAATATTTTATTATTTATTAGTTTTATGTGTGATTTTTTTTTTATATATACAGATTACATTCTTATGATAGACTTGACAGAGGACTGCTTTTTATTTTGAACAGTTCTGATTTCTTCGGGAGTAAATCTCATCTGTCCTGAAGCTGTTAAAAATTTCTCTCAACGTCCTGATCGCAGCTTTCCAATGAAAAACCTGTCAGTCAGTCAGTCTGTCTGTCTGTCTGTCTGTGCCGGGACATTTGGAGCTTCTCGCCTCTCTCTCTCATCACACAGTGAATCTTTTGTCACCCAGCTCGACCAAATGATCTTCGTTTAACCCATAATTAGTTCCCACACACCACCCACCGGCACTGTGGGTGTGGAGGGCGGAGGCATCCTCGCTTTTTTTTTTTTTTCACTCTTTCATGTGCGTTTTGTTTATTCAGGGGCTGGACTGCAGCTGAGAGCTTCTCAGCCAGAAGAGTCATTGGTCTGAGCTTATTTTGCATTCCTAATCTATAACGCATGAATTCTAATTGTTAGATTTAATTAAAGGAGATTATTCTGCTATCGTTTAAAGGGAGGGGTATGACGAAAAAACGTTCCCCTTTAACTTTTTCGCACAGATCTGACATCGGAATGATGGATAGAATGAAACTGCAATTTGTTTAGAGCCGTCAAGTCACAACTATACTTGAACTCCAATTTCTTCTTTATTTTCTTACTTTTTCAAAGTATATACATTTTAGTAACTTTATAGTTTCCATTCTAAGATAAATCCAGATTTAGGCAATTAAGTTACATTTTCAGCACTCTGAGCACAACCTCAAAACATTTTAATAACTTCATTTCTTAGCTGACAGAAGAGGGAAGCAGGGAGAAGAAGGAGGGGGAAGAGGAGGAGGAGGAGGAGAAGGAGGAGGAAGGAGGAGGAAGGAGGTGGGGGTAGAAACTTTTATCGCTGTGCTCTTTTCCACAGGTTCATTTCGTCCCCCATTGGATGATGGAGCACACTGGATTCGGGGTGGAGCAGCTGGAGGAGCCAAAAGGGAAGGAAAAATGTAAGGCGTAAAGAAAAAAAAAAAAGGAAAAAGTTCCTCGCTGTGTCAGACTCAGGCTCCTCCAGCTTTCTTAGTTTCCCAAATGCTCGGTGCTGCAGCGTGAGCTCTGTCCGCGTCACCGTGGCGAGCTGCGGCTTGAAGGACTTACATACAAACAAAAACAAAAAAAAAAATAGAAAAAAAGAAATAGGACGGACAGAGAACCGAAAGAGAGCAGCCTAGAGGCTGAAGTTGTGACACGTTCTGCGGGGAAGAGTTTTGGAGAGGCAGGATGCAGGCGCGCTACTCCGTCTCCAGTCCCAACTCTCTGGGAGTCGTTCCCTACATCAGCAGTGACCAGAACTACTACCGACCCGGCAGCGGGTACACCGGGATGCCCGCGCCCATGAGCATGTACTCACATGCCGCCCACGAGCAGTACCAGGCCGGCATGGCTCGCGCGTACGGACCGTACACCCCGCAGCACCAGCCGAAGGACATGGTAAAGCCTCCTTACAGCTACATCGCCCTCATCACCATGGCGATCCAGAACTCCCCGGAGAAGAAGATCACCCTGAACGGGATTTATCAGTTCATCATGGAGCGGTTCCCCTTCTATCGGGACAACAAGCAGGGCTGGCAGAACAGCATCCGGCACAACCTGTCCCTCAACGAGTGCTTTGTCAAAGTGCCCCGGGACGACAAGAAGCCCGGGAAGGGCAGCTACTGGACCCTGGACCCGGACTCCTACAATATGTTTGAGAACGGGAGCTTCCTGCGGCGCCGCAGGAGGTTCAAAAAGAAGGACGTGCAGAGGGAGAAGGATGATCGGGACAGGCAGGGGAAGGACCCATCTGCGCGGCCCGCAGGTCGGGAGCAGGATCCGCCGGTGCAGGGCGCTCAGCCGGTGCGCATCCAGGACATTAAGACTGAGAACGGAACGTCATCGCCTCCGCAGGCCGCGTCACCCACCCTGGGCGCGGTGCCTAAAATTGAAAGCCCGGACAGCAGCAGCAGCAGCATGTCAACTGGCAGCCCGCACAGCGTCCCCTCCACCCGGTCTCTGAGCATGGAGGCAGCCGAGCACCACCACCACAGCCACGGCCAGGCCCCGGCGCAGGGCTTCAGCGTGGACAACATCATCACCTCATTGCGGGGCTCTCCGCAGGCCGAGCTCTCTCCGCCTCTCATCGCCTCCTCTCGGACAGGTATCACCCCGTCACTGTCGCTCAACTACTCCCCCAACCAGACCCCCGCATACAGCTCCGCCACCTGCAACCAGAGCGCCATCTCCTCCAGCTCCAACGCCACCTATCACTGCAACATGCAGGCCATGAGCCTGTACGCCGGGGACCGCTCGTCCGGCGGGCCCCTGGCAACTTCCACCACGGTGGAGGAGGCTCTGCCCGACTATTGCATCACTACGACCAGCGCGTCCCCTCTCGGCCAGGCGGGCCAGGAGGGCCACCACGGGCACCAGGGCCGGCTCGCGTCCTGGTACGGAGACCTGAGCCACCTGAGTCCGGCCTACCCGGCGCAGCAGCAGAACTTCCACGCTGTGCGGGAGATGTTCGAGTCCCAGCGGATCGGGCTGAACGGCTCCCCGGTGAGCGGGAATAACAGCTGTCAGATGGCCTTCCCGTCCGGCCAGTCACTCTACCGCACCTCAGGAGCGTTTGTTTATGACTGCAGCAAGTTCTGAAAGCCAAAACGTCCCCTTTAAATTAATAACTCGAGTATATATTTGCTCTATATTTTTTTTTGGCTGTACTTTTACTCTCCGAGTGGACATGAGAGATTCTGAGATTTTCCTTTCTTTTATCGTGAGCTGTGTTAACACCACCACACGTAAGTTTCTTTCCCTCTCACTTTGAGAATTGCTCCTACCACCTTTATGAATAGACTGTAAATTATAGCCTAATATAGTAATTTATTTTGGAGGAAAAGCAGGTGGTTGGATGGTGAGGACCAAACTCTTTTCCAGTTTTCTTGCTGCCTTTAAATCTGTCCCTGTTGTTGTATAGAAATTTACGGGGGAAGACTCTGTAGCCTGTACTGGCCTATTTTATTCATTCTGTAATTTGTTTAAAAAAAAATTCTGAAGGCATTGCAAGTTGTTTTGTTTAATAAAGTGCCGAATATTTGAATTTAATTGGAGTGATTTATTAGCATTTGGTGTAGAAAAAGGCCGTAAAACACATTCAAAGTAAAACTAAAAAAATAAAATAAAAAATAAACAAACGTGCTTGTAAATCGCTAAATGCAAAACTAATTATTAGATAAATTTAAAATGTGAATAGTTCTTTTTACAGCATGGGCAGCGAGCGTGTTAATAGAGGCGACGTTTTACATGGTATGTGAAAACTACTTAGTGAATTTTCTTTAAACGTTGATGAGTGCGGGACAAAGATCCTGACGCCGTACGTAGCTGTTTTTACACCAAAAGAGAATTTTCTCACATTTCCCTGAGCTACAATCACCTCCTGTTCGCCCCCAACAGGAGGTGAACTCTGCAGCCGCCCTCTCCTCTTCCCCCCCCCCTCCACCCCGCCATTGGCCTCACCTGTACGCCGTGTATTTTCAGTGTGTGAGCGTAAACACCGGACGTAAACAAACTCACGTGTGACATCAGTGCGGCCTGAGCTCAGTCAGAGGCCTTGTCAGCAAAACAAATCAGTCAAGTCACAAAGCGCACATCAGGCTTCTGTCTGGCTTCTGTTTCATAAACGATGGGAGCGTTTGGATGCAGAAGAAAAAAAAAAATATGGTTGCAGCTGCATTTGTTTTGGACGTCTTCGGGTGGAGAGATTTTTCTCTCTTTTTGTTTTTTTTTTTTGCTGCAGGTCTAGACCCTAAAGGTCCCTGCTGACGCATGATGAGTGCGCTCTGATGGATGAGATATCTGGCCGCAGGGACGCGATACAGGCCGGCCTGCTCTGCATTCAGACAGCAGCAGGCAGCGATTGGAATATGGCAGCTGTCAGATGTTTATTTTCCTTTTTTCTTTTTTTTTTTACTACTTCCTTAATTACCCCCAACCCCCACCCCACCGACACCCCCAGTTGAAAAACATAGAGCTTCAAAGAAAGAATCAGAGATAGCAAAAGTAATACTAATACTATTGGTAATAATACATGTATTTCGAGCAGCTTTAAATCGATTTTTTTAAACCTTTAGTTCACCAGAAAAAAGAAAAAAAAATCCCATTGGGAGTATCTATTTCTATTTCAGTGTCCAGACAGAACATTATTATAACTAATCATTTTAAAATGACGTACAAAGGGACACATTTTAAACCGGCATAAAATAGCAGCAACAGCATTAATTGTTATTAATGCAATTGGTGACGTTGTCCATAAATACTTTCGTTAAAAATAGTCATATGTTGCAAACAATTGCTAAAGATAATAGCAGTGGAAATGATAATTTGACGAAAATCTAACGACATCACCTCAGATGCGGGCCAATTATAGAACTGCTATTAATAACAACAATAATAATGAGACCAATTATCGTCACAGAAATTACGTCAAAAATAATCTTAGACGCTACTGACGTTGACCCATGATGGAATTTATTAATACACACATTATATTCTGGCCAATAACAGCAATAATTGTAATTTCCAGATTAAATCGTTTGTTCGTTCAATGTATTTTGCAGCCACTCTGCAGCCTGCAGGCACAGACAGGGATGATTGGGATTTCAACAAGAGTGCGTGTTATGTGTTAGAAGGTAATTGTGTGTGTGTGTTTGCTCGGCTGAATAAGCTGCAGTGAAAGCTGACAGTCGGTTTGAGGCCTGTGTGGTTGTGACTCTGCTGTAAAACAATAAATGAGAGTAATTTCCAGCGCACAATCTCTCCCCTAAGGCCACAGCAGGATGAGTCAGGATCACCGGAGCTGGAACGCAAACAGCGCGTTGTTTGGCTTCACCGCGGCACTTTCCACAAAGAAAGGGAGGTGGTAACGGGCTCAAATGTAACATGCATCCCCCCCCCCCCCTGACCTCCCAATATAACGCGTATTGTGTGTATAAAGGTGCTCTAATGATGCCGAAAAGCGTATTTTTTTCGCTCCCAAACAAACGTCCTTGTGATTGATGCGGCTCTCCCGAGGCAGGAAGGGAAACCCAGGCACTCCGGGCGAATCGTTTTTCATCCTGAGGACAAGACAGGGGGGGTGATGGAGGTCAGTGGAGAGGATGTCAACAATGCACTTTAGGAAAGGACGGTGAGAAGCCTGTCACTGCCTTATCTTAAAGCACCTTCTCTGGACTCGTGTTGTCGTCGATGCGGCTTTGCAGGCCTGCAGCGCAGAAAGTCCCCTGAAGACTTCCAGAGGAGCAGGGAGCCTTTCTGCTGCCAAGCCGCTTTCCAAACGCGCAACGTTACATCCAGAAGGATTTATTAAGACATTAACGAGCCGTGATGAGTTGGAGGTGTTACTTAAAAAAAAAAAAAAAAAAAAGGGAAAAAAAAATTGGACCACTTACTTCAAGGCATCAGGCGTGCATAGGTGTTTCAATGGCTTCAGTTGCGTGTCGTCGAATTCAGAGCTGAGTTTAAGGATCAACGCGCAAAACCACAATTACACAAAGGTTCTCTGCAGAGAAATCAAATAACATTTATTTAAGTTCTTGCAGATTTTAGGTGGGATCTATCAGGAAGTAAAGCTGCAGAAATGAAAGTTACTTTTCGGGGAAGTGTTTTTTTTCTTGATTGGACTTGACTATAATTTTTACTTTGCCCCCCACAGCACAACTTTTATTTTTTTCACTGCAATAAAAACATTTAAAGCTATTAACCTAATTATTGATGCAATTTCTGCGCGTTTAATGTCCAAATTTAGATCAGAAATGAAAGAAAACATTTTTTTGGGGAAAATATTTGTAAAGCCATTAAATTAGACCCAAAAATCCTGCTAATGTCTCACTTTAAAAACACATGGACCGCATGTAATAATATATGCGGTCGATTTTAAACGCGTAATTGCGCGTCTGCTTGAAGACTCAGGTGTGTTCTGAAAGTCTCTGGGAAGCAGAGGCAAATATGCAGCAGCAGCAGCAGCAGCAGCAGCAGCAGCACACCGCCCCTTTCTGCATTTAATACAGCAGGATTGTCACAAAAATAAAGTTTATTCTGCTGGATTTCTGGACACTGTGAAGGAGTCCCACTGAGAGCAAACCTCGACCTGCTTCATACACCGGACCAGCTTAATGCCTCTAAAAGGTTCAACGTGTGTCGGATTAAACTCTGGTGTTTTTGTTTTACGTCTCATTTTTAGCCAAGCGTCGCGTTCGGCCATTTAGAGGAGATTTAAAATTGATGTAATTCAGCTTCACCTGAATTTAGGATAAATTAATTTGAGCTTGGTGCATTAATTAAACACTTCAGTTATCACGCGCGTGTAATAGTGCGTTTCACACTGTGTACAAAAACAAAAAAAACATTAACTCTATAGAGCATTGCAAGTGAAAATAAAATTACAGCCTATTGCAGATAATCGCTGCGTCGCTTATCTATACAGCACTAGAAGTAAACAAAAGTTCAGTCTGCGCATGTGTACCTGAAAGCTGACGTTTGGAAGGAAGGGGAGGGGAGGGATCTATTTACACGCAGTTTTACCGCTTAGACTTTTCTTTAAAGTCTTCCATCTTCGAAAACTCCGAAGAAATTAAATTCCTTTAATCTTCTAAAACTTTTATTCCGCTGTCTGGACGCTTTCATTTGTTCCTCCTCCAGCTGCAAAGCTCAGTCAGCTTCTTTGTGCGCCAACAGTAGACCTGATCACAGGACTTTGCTTTAATTGTTGTTGAGGGATACATGGTGCACCTGTGTGAGGCCACTAGCTGTGTGTGTGTGTGTGTGTGTGTGCGTGTGTGTGTGTGCTGAGGTTACAGGGGCGCAAAACAACGCCAGGGCCACATCTGTTTCCTATTCGGGCTTCGCACAGACGCAGCGACGTCCTGGACGATCACATGGAGAACTTGAGACGTGCTGAAGGTGTCGTCCCGCAAACAGGCAGAGGGGGTTTGTGAGGTGGTCCCCTTTCTGCTCAGAGCCGCTCTCTGACGCCTTCAGGGCTCGACTGAATGCCAAACCTTCCTCCTGCTGAACTGTAGGCAGCAGTGTGGAGAAAAGAAACGGCGTTTAATCCAGAAAAGGGGCAGATTTCTAAATTATTCGCCGCATTTCGCTTCGAAGCACTTTAGTATTTTTTGAAAGCCACTTATTTTAAATTAATTGTTTTACTAATTATGGTATGCAGGGAAATTTATTCAGGGATTAAAAGAAGAAAAAAAACAACAATGCAAAATAGCATAAAAACAAAGTGAAAAAGCAGCGGATTTTGAACTTTGAAATGAAATATTTTCTAAATTTAGCTCCTGGAGTCACTTTCATTAAAAAAATTACATGTATAAATAAAATTTAAAAAAAACGAAAATAGCTTCCCTATTATTGTTAAGTAGAAAGGTTCTTCTAGTCCTTAATGTTACAAAAAGACGCAAGAAATATCACATTTATTACCGATTACTCCAACTCGTATGGCAAGATATATTTTAAGAGGTCGGACGTACGTCTGTGGAATCTATCTGCAACTTCGTCAATTCAGAATTCGTGCAAATATGGACCAATCCCATCTGATAGAATCAGGACCAGGGGCTTTACAGGAGAGGGCAGAGAGCCGCCTGAGAGCGGAACTCTGGCAAACCGAGAGAGACGCGCTTTCTTCCAAATAAGAGAGCAGAGAAAAGAAAACCTGGAAGATCAGAGGAAGCAGAGATGACATAAAGGAAGTGTTTGCAGAACCGGAAGACGAGAAATAAATAATTACAGTTTCATTTTTTTATATTTCCACTCAGCAAACAAAAATGATAGAAAAAGACAAATGCACATAATTTCCTATATATTTTATTATCCCTCTCATAGCCCTTCGTCATCATTAAGTTAAAAAAAAAAAACCCAAAACAAAACAAAAAAACACGTTAAAAGAATGCCCCCCACTGAAGCAAAAATCTCATTAACATACGAGTCAAAAGTAATATTCGACTTGATTCATTCTTATATTTTTTGGTCATATTTTAAAAAAGGGATAAAATCAAACCTTTAAATTAACTACACCACAAAAGATAACAGACACATAAATAAAATCTTAAAATTTGCCTTTCACATAAAACCTTGCATGGTCAGTGTTTGAATGTAAATAAACAAAACAATCTAATATATCAACCTGACACAGTACCAAAAAGACAGAAAGGCAACAACTGGCTCTTGATTAGAAAACAAAAGAACAACAATAATTTCATTTAGAGAAGAAGAGATAAAAAAAAAAAATGGCTCTGCGGCTGTTTGATTCAGCGTAGAACCATGGAGTGCTAAAACATCTCCATCCTGTCTGCATGAGCTTGTCTGCTTTCAGGCATTTGGGTTTTTCCTCATGAGCTCGATGTCAGATTCCAGCATCTCCTTCACCAGCTCCTGCAGAGACATCAGATTTTCACAGGAAATGGTTAATGAGTCAAATGGAAACGCGTCTCTTAAGAAATATTTGTATTTGTTTGACTGGAGCGGGTTTGATTCCGGGGCCCGAAACGAACGAGGATCCCAACTCTCTGTGACAAGCAGTGAGGAGGATCGTTTAGTTTAACAACGTGTAGCAGCAGGTATGCTGAGAAATGCTCACCGAGTCCTCGGAACTTTTTATAAAAGTTGACGAGAGAGAGAGAGAGAGAAACTGTTTTTAGTGTTATTTTAGCTGATACAAATTTATTCTTATGTAATTATTTTTGTTCTTGAGCAGAACTTGTGATCAGCTGAAAACAATTCTCTGTTTTTACTGCCTTCTTTGAACATAATTGCCTCTTTTAATTAGCAAAACCAAACTTATGTTAGAGTGAGATGAAATTTGCAAGTTTTTATGAAAAGAAACAAAAACACATGATTAAATATTGTGCTTTTTGCCTATAAAATGGAATTTAGCTGAGATAATGAAATAGATGAAAACCATTTTACTGTATTTATATTTTCTTATACAATTTTGAACATTTTGGATGCCAGATGAATAAAAACATTCAGTTTCAGAGTATTTTTTTTCTTTTTCTGAGATACCATTTTGTTAGATTAGCTACAACTAACATTTATGCTATTGGGACTAAAATAAAAATTTTTTGCTAATCCTTTTTAGGGCTCTTATTGCCAGTTGGAGTATACCGAATGCACTCCATAATCTGTGGATTCAGTATAAATATATTTTATACGTTTATTGAATTCTCAACAACTCAAACAAAATCTAACTGCCAGGTAAAATCTGTTCTGATTTTGGCAGTGAAATATTTTTTTTATTTTCTGTCCACAAACACTACATTTATGAAACTTTTTTTTTTTTTTTTGATATCTATAATTGTGTTTTTCCATCAAGTGTTGCATTTGTGTGAAGCAAATGATTACGACGCACCTCAAAAGTAACCTGCGGTTTCCAGCCCAGCTTCTGATACGCCTTGCTGCTGTCGCCTTGCAGGAAGTCCTGAGAGAAAGGAAGGAGGGTAAGGGAAGAGGAGAAAGGAAGGGAAAGAGAAAGAGGGGGAAAGAAAAACAAATCATGTGTCATGTCTGATCTGATGGCTGGGAGCAGGCAGGGGAATCCTGCTGACATGAAGACGCTCTGAATTCAGCTTCAAAACTTCCAATGGGACAAATAAGTTGGAGGGTAATGATTTGTTTTGCCATTTTTTATTTTTTTCTTCATGTTTTCCTTCCATATTCATACACACGTTAACACAGACACACGCTATCTCCTCTCGTGGGGGGAAAAGCAGGTCACAGAGTCTCACTGGCCATCAATCCCCCCCTCCCGGCTCCCCACCTCGGTTCTGTCCAGACGGCCCTCGTCGGTGCCAAAGCATGATGAATTGTGGGACTCTGGTGGTGTAACCCCCAGCTCAGGACCCCCCACTCACCCCCTCCTTGAACCCCTAACTCATTTCCCCCCCCGTTGTGTTTTGCTCTGGGTTCAACATCCAGTTAGACCTTCCTTCAGACCACCAAAGAGTCAGAAAAAGAGCACGGAGGAAAAAAAAAAAACGTTCTCCTGTACGTTGTTTTTAAAGCTCCCCACTTTTTGCTGACTCCCTCTTCAAACTCTCCCTTTTTTCATCCGTCACTCCTCACTCATTTATATGAGTGTCAGAAACGTTGATGGCTTACAGTCGCTTGACAAGAACAAGAACAAGGCTCTTTATTTCTATTACTGTTACCTAATTCTCAAGCAAAGTCAGAAATAAATGATAAAACTTCTTGGATATCTAATTAACAGTTATATTATAATACTTGGGTCATATTTAAAAGAAATAATAATTTAGAAAAATTGTATATATATATATATATATATATATATATATATATATATATATATATATATATATATATATATATATATGTCAACTTTGACTCTGATGTCAATGTCAAATGTGTTGATATAGCACTTTTTAAAACAGGTTGAAACTGCACCAAAGTTCTGCACAAAGACACTTAAAAACGTCTTTTCAGTAGAATAAAATGATGCAAATAAAATAACATCACAACAACAACAACAAAAGTGACAGAATCAGACCTCAACTGAATGCCAACAAATAAAAAAATAAGTTTTAAGAAGTGATTTAAAATGACTCAGATTTAATCTGAAAAGGAAACTTATTCTAGCAAATAGGAGCAACAACAGAGAAAACCCGATCTCCTTTGCTCTTAAGTCGAGTTCGAGGGACATTTAACAGCAACTGATTATTTGATCTCAAAGTCGTGGACACAGAGCGTAGTTTCAAAAGATCATGAAGATAAGAAGGGGCCAACCCTATTAAAACTTTAAAATCTATCGGGAACAATAACAAAATGTCAGATGTTTATGTTCATTTTTTCTTCGTGTATTATTTCAGTCTCTTTGATCTTAAAACACATTATTTGTAATTACAAAAAAATACATAAATAAATACATAATTACACATTTCACAAAGAAAACCTTTGCAGGAGGAGTTGGGGTTCATAAGTCAAAACCCACAACGTTCAATGTCTTGTGCACATCTCATGTAAAGATTCGGTCTGAAGGAGGACACACACTGATCCAAGGCCACTTAGATGAGAAACACATGGCTAATGTGTGGATGAATGAACAAATGATCTTTAAAAAGGATTTGGGGACGCGACGCACCTTAATGTTGGAAAGATATTCTGGATTTAAAAGAGCGAAAAGTACTTTTCCAAGTCAAATATTTTCATCGTTTTTTTTTTTTTTTTTTTTAAGAGCACGGATAGTTTGGCAGCATATTAATTCATTCAAACTTTTGCACCATCAAGCTGCAGCCAGAAGACAAAAGTCTGCATATTACATAAGCTTGAGCTATTTTCTGCAAGATCCAATCTCTTCTCAGTACTATCTACATTTGGAAATTAGTTCTCCATAGTTATCCATTAAATATCTTGACCGACTCTCAGCTCTGGTTCTGCTTAATTTCTTACATCTCACTTCGTTAGCCCTGATGACTTATTTACATATTTCATAATTTACAATACGTCTCTTAAAGCTCATATAGAACAACAAAACATTGTGCTGCATGGCAACATATTGAGTCATTTAGAAAATTAGTAGAAAAGACAATAAAAAAAAGCTCAAATATAATGTAAAATAAGAGCAACGAAGTCTTGACAGAAGTTGAGAATTTAAACTGCTTGAAGCAGGAAGCTGTTCAGCAGTCAGGTGGGTTGGTTTGTGGGGATGAGGCACCCAGCAGTTCAAAAACTTCATGGAGCAGAACGAGGAGAGTCTGACAACGCTTCCATCCCTCCTGAACAAAAGGTAGAGACACACCAGCAACTCTTACCGCTTCCTTCCACTGCACTCTGCAGAGTCCTCCTTTAATTTCTGATTCAGACATGGCGGATTTTATGCTTCATACATTGTTCAGCACTTTGATGAAATCAAAGCTGAATCCCACTTGCTGGAGTTATCCCTAGGGCCACAGCTCTACACTCCCTCTTAATTCAGGGAGGTTAAAATTTTTCAGAGGAACGGGACGCTCCTTTAAGAAGCATGATCGGTTCACACTCACGTACGTGGCCTAATATGCTCATCTTGTATTGTGCAAGCAGTTCTCAATCCTCTGGCACACATGCATGTTAAGAAAGAGAAAAGCCAAATCTATTTTACTGCAAAAAACTAAAAATCTATTTGACTGGAATTATATTTTTTGAACAAACGTCATAACGATATGTATGGTAATGTTTCACTATGTTAACACCGGAAGCAATCACAATACAGTTTATTTTCCATTTTTGTTCATGCTACAACATATTTTATATAGACATGCAATAAACTACATATTCCAATAGTTGTTGGCATGCAACACATTTTAAATAAGGGAATATTTGATCTTTGCCATTTTATAATGATTGACAATATTGAAAAGTCATATGTTGGAGCACTTTTAAAAGACCTTGTTG
Organism: Poecilia reticulata; assembly: GCF_904066995.2. Classification (NCBI taxonomy): domain Eukaryota; kingdom Metazoa; phylum Chordata; class Actinopteri; order Cyprinodontiformes; family Poeciliidae; genus Poecilia; species Poecilia reticulata. The sequence goes on along the minus strand of NC_088833.1, from coordinate 10,865,081 downwards.
TGCCATTCAAGTGTGTGAACTGAGAACCGGCATATTTACATCTACACACACACACGCACGCACGCACACACACACACACACACACACACACACACACACACACACACACACACACACACACACACACACGCACACACACACACACACGCACACACGCACACACACACACACACACACACACACAAACGCACACACAGATAACATCTCTTTGTTTCCTCAAGTGGGCATGAGAAGTCTCTGTTTTGGGGGCTTACAAGGCAATTTCTCTTAGCTGGACTACTACAGTGAAAAAATAAAAAAAGGGGGGAAAAAAATAAATGGGATGCTATATCCTTTAACAGAGGTCAGGGCTGAGATTCAGGAGAAGTAATTCTGTAATTCAGTGTAAATATGTAAATAAGCTTTGAGTTGCGTCCTTCAACCAACATCATAAAAATGCAACCAAAAACTGAAAATTTGAGAGTTTTCTTGTTAAATCAACCTCTAATTTTCCCAGAAAACGTTGGATCTTGATAAACCATCCATTATGGATGAAAAGACCAATTCAGGATTCGGAGGAGTTCAGTGAACCTAATTTCTTTCTTAGACTTATGCGTGAAGTTAGTGTCTTGTTTAAACAGGATCAACTTGAGAGTGTAAAGCTCAAAGCTTACTGCGGCGGCTTCAAACCGTTTTTACTGCGTGCTTCGCGCCAACTCAGAAAAAAGGCCTTGTGTAAAGAGCACAACGTGTGAAAAGAGAGCAGCGTTGTTATCTGGCTCTGGACCTCTTAAAAACGTCTTTTCTGGGTGATCTTATTACAGAGGAACGCACACGGCAGCGCTGGCATAGCTCAGCCTTTAAGAGAGCAGGGACCCACATCTCGGAGAGGCTCCACGGCGCTTAATCACACTCTTCTGATTACACACAAAGGCAAGAACACTAAACACACACAGCGGGAACAAGTACAGGCCGATTCTGACTCTGACGCACTTTGGTTTAAGATTATCCGGCCCAAGCTGAAAACCTGGTTCAGTTCCGGGTGAGCTGCCTTTTTTTAAATTATTTTTTTATTTTTATTTTTAACTGCACCCGGTCTAAACACAGCTCAGTACACGAAAGGCCTTTTCCCTGCTCAGTCTGTAACAGCAGGACAAACAGCTCTTTCTCATGTGAGCAGCTCTGTACATTACTCACAAGCTTTTTCATTTCTGGCTCGGAAGCCATAACTGGAAACATTTTCAGACTAATTACCTACAGCAATGAGACATAATTTATCATGGTCCTGAATGCAATTATAATTGGGTGACTTACTCCATAATTACATTAAATAATCCACTTGCTTCATAATTATATTGATTAGGGTTTGTAATGGAGCACATTTTGCAGCTTGGCACGGTCTCGTCACGAACGCTGGTGAGACGCTGCAGACACACCTGCTGTTCGCATTTATTTGGCATCGTGTAAGTCACAAGGACTGCGACAGTTTGCTGATAGAAAAAGACAAGTTCTTGCTTTTTAGCATCTGTATTAAGCAGGGTTGGGACTCTACTGCATTCATTACTTGCTTAGATTTTAACAAATACATATTTTATTTGTTCCACCGGACTCTTTATCGAGTTTATTGTCTGAAGGTCTTCTGAGGTTATTCTGTAGACTCACTACAGATTAGAGCTGTTTTAATCCCAGTTCCAAATTCTGCGTCGTTTAGTGAATGTTGCTAAACTAAACCATGAAACTATGTTATTTTGTCATATAACAAACAGAAAATTCTCAAATATTTTTAGAAGTCTGTCACAAAAAGACATTCCATGTAAATGTATTACTCTGAACCTAAAAGTAAACTTTGAGACGTAATGGTGGAAGCCAAAAGGACACAGAATTAGCACGTTTGTGATATCACTATGCAATGACTATTGCTAAATAAGTGAAAAAGCATCCAAATTCCTGCAGAAAACACTGAGAACAAAACCACTATAAAACAATGTTAGACTGCTTGGAAACTATTTTATCAGCAGTTCTTTCAAGACCCAGATTTGACAATCTGGTATCTCCCAAAAGTATCAAAAAGTATTTATTAAACTTATGCTGAGGGCAAAAAAAGTCTGCTTGATTTGTGCTATGACTAAAACTGAAACCTCTAGATTAATTTTATGAAGTTCACACAACCTCAACTGGACCTGGAATCCATTCAGTTTTGCTTTTTGCTGCATCGCACAATGAACAGAGCAGGACAACTGCATGGTAGGCCCTAATCCTACCATATGATCCAACTCAAAATGACCTAACCACAAAACTAACTGAGGAAATTGAGAGGGGTGCTGGAAACATAGAGCAGCACTGCAGCGCCGTGTTGGCCGCTGTCATGAATGTTGGTGAAATAAGCTAAACTATGTTTGACCCAAATCATGGCAGAACCTTATTTACTGCCAACCAGTGTGTATGATTTCTCTGGTGACAAGGGAGACATTTTTACGATTGAAGAACAGCCAAACCAAGGCACTATTTTAATACTGCGACTTTTCCTTTTTTTCATGTTTATGATCACAGATAATGAACAAAGACATTCAAAAGGTCATATGTGGGGTGTTCATGGAATTTGGAGATTGTAGCATTGTATATTTCACCAAGGACGTGCAGTCTGAATCCGAGATCTGTAGTAAGAATCAGTTTTATCTAAAGCTTTAGGCTGTAATTTAAGCTAATTATTTTCATGCATGAAACAATTATCAAGATCTGCACAATTAAAGACTGAAATCGAAAAGCTGTCCCAACATTTCTCCAATACTATAAAGGTTCCTTCAGGTTCATTGGACATTTGAAGTAAAAGGATGATAATCTTCACTTTTCTCCAGCTTCTTTAAAAACTAGGATTTTATTCATTCATAACAAATTGAATCAGCTCCAAAAAGTCTGTATTTAATTATCAAGTCAGGTGCACAGAATCAAAGGCACTGCAAAAATGTCTTTTGAGCTAAACACCATCGTAATCTATTAATTAATGGCATACGCTTCTTAAAAATGTATCTTCAGCTTCAAGGTGAGAAGAATCCATTCAATCCAGAACAAAAGATGTAACAAGGCTGCACTGATTTATTTTTCACCTGATTTTCTTTGAAACAGTCAGAAACATTACATGTCTGATTGGCTTTTTTCCAGCTGGGGCTCCCATTGGCCTGCTCATTAGCTCTTCTCCTTGAAAACAAGTGATTTTGAAGTTTCAATGTGTATCTAGAAAGACTATCAGCTATTTGTGGGCCACACAAAAGCAATGAGGATAGAGGTAAAATGATTAAAATGGAATTTAATCAATTATAACCTTTCCATGTAACAATGTTTTCAGTATAAGCTTTCTTGGGGTTTGTAAAAAAAAATTTGATGAATTACTTTTAAAGTAATTCTAACTTTTTTTTCTAAGCATGCTCTAGTGCAGTGGTCCCCAAGCCCCGGTCCGTGGACCAATTGGTACCGGGCCGCGCAAGAAATAATTACATATTTCCGTTTTATTTATTATTTGAGTCTGGAGGATCTTTTATTTTGAAAATCCTTTAACCGGATTCTCTCGGTTACTTGCGCGCCAACATTGAGCCCACAAGCAGCAAAATGAGTAAGAAACAGATCAGATGTCTTTGAAAAGTTTCTTTGAAAAGGGAAAAAGGCCCAGAGCAGAGACAGGAGAATGGATTTATCCCGGACCGGTAGGTGAGTTCCACGTTACAAGCCGCTCTGCATAACATGTGGCGACCGGATGCTAATGAGGCAATTAAGCTTCAAGCTGCTTAGAGACCAAGCAGGCTGTGGATATAAGCAACACTTCGGGAGTTATTGTCTCTCATCACTCCCAGATGGGACCGTCTGGTTGCAGAGAAACAAGCTCAGGGCTCCTGTTAGTCAAGTTAATTAAAGTTAAAATTTTCACGAAAGTAAACTGTTCGTATTTGTGGCGCATCTGTACCTTATTTTGAAGGGATATAAACATTACCATAGCGACCAGAGTCAGAGCGTTTGGGCTGCGGTCGAGAGGAGATGAGTAGAACTTGTGAGCCTTATGTCTGGTTTAGACGAAAGATTTAAGAATTGTCGGCCGATTCTCCAAACCTCTGTGACCACAGAGCTGATAAAAGAACAACAGGTTCGATCGGTTTGTGTCTCCAAGGCAGGAGCAACACAAACCGATTCCAGTCAACATCGCGATGATAATTCATTAAAACTCCCAAGATAGCAAACGGGACTTTAGAATGACCAAACACGGATGACGATGTAGAAACAATAGTGATAGTTTGTGGAGTCATTTTAAGAGATAAAAGACGTAACAAAAAGAAAAGGCGGTGGATAAAAGACGCTGCTATTTGCTGCACTATGATTTGGAGGTGAATATGTTTTTTCATAGTTAACATTTTTAACTGAATAAGCATAATAATGACCTTTAGATTTAATAATAAACATTTCCACATATTATCTCTGATATCTACCCGACTCTGAGTTGCGCGATATGTCAGCTGTTTGGGATTCCCCTCCGTTCTTACGTCACCGCGCTTTCTGATTGGCTACCTGTCGCATTCAACAGGTTGTATTCTCGTTCCCAGTCAGGGAAAAACCCACAGGCTGCGATAAAAGGGCCAAGACAACCCAAATTGGGTATATTAAGGATTTAGCGGGAACACCAACATACAGAAGCCTTATCTCACGGTTATCACCCTTCACCCACCCCCCACCCCCCGGCCGCAGCAAAATTTCCAAGTCTTGACCGGTCCGCGGTAATGAAAAGGTTGGGGACCACCGCTCTAGTGGACACAGCTGCTCTGGGGCAGACGGACAGAAACGAGGCTGCCATGCCCGGGCGCCACCAGGTCTTCTGACCACCACCAGCAGCAGGCAGGGTGGGTGATGTATCCTGCTCAAGGACACGACCGAGACAGAGGTGGGGTTTGATTGGCCAGTTAGACGACAAACTTCTACCACAATTGCCATTGTTGCCCCACAGAAGGCTGTGTTCAGAGTCCGACCAGTCAACCTATTCATTTTGTATATCACATTGCAAAATCTATTTAATTTCTTTGCAATTAGGTACGCATGCAAGCTTGTTACAGAAACCCAAAGTCAAAGTAATTGCCTCCAACTGCTTGTTTGATTTTTAAGGAAAAAAAAGAAACAAAAAGGGAACTTTCAGTTTTTCAGGTATTTGTTTTTCATGCTTATAAGTTACAGGTAAAGTCAAAAGAGAACAAATAAAAAACACGAGTTACATAAGAAAGAACAACAGAAGCAGCAGCTGTATCCTGTTTTATAGTCCTCATTCCTGTCAGCTGCACTGACAAGCCACTGAATTCTCCATCTAAGCTTAGCATCTGTTGAAATCAGACTCCTGTCCTCTTAAGTCTGGCTGCTTAGCACACAACCACACAGTTCAGCATCCAGGAAGTTAATCCTGCATCTGGTGTTTGTCAGGCAGGATTTCTACAGGTGACAGACAGTCTCTTCGACGCAAACCTGCCTACGGAGAGTCGCATGGTGAAAGAAAAGCCGACTCTGAGCTGCTAACGAGAGCATTCTGCGGCCGACTGAACCCTCCTCAAACAGAGCATGTAGCGAATAATTCAACATGAACCACTAACAGATGCAGGCACAATATAATCTTCATATGGATCCAATTTGGAACCAAACCCAACGTTTAGGTGCATCCTGTTTAAAGCTGCCAGCAACTCAAAATATGGAGAAGTGATGGTAGCGAAAGCTGGAGGACAAAAGCTGAAAATGAGCAGTTAAATGAAAAGGGGCCGGAGTACGGGGGGGGGGGATTAATGTGGGAGCATTTTTCTCATTTTAAAAGATTCAATGTCAATAAACCTATAAATAATCCTTATGTAAGACTAAAATTAGGCTAAAGAGTGAGTGTTCATGACTATCTGGTAGAGAGTTGGACAAAAATATGCGTTTTGTTTTAAAAACATCAGCATGAACATTCTGCATCGAGTTGCATATTCCCCGGTGCATGATTGGGTTTTCTCTACCTGGCTTCATCCCACAGTCCAAACACATTCTTGCTAAATTGTCCTTATATATGAGAGATCAATTTTTTTTTTGTCAAGATTTGTAGAGTTTTCTAAAAATTCGGGGGACAAAAATGAGACTTGGTGTTTAAAAAAAGCACAAATTCCACACACACACACACACAAAAAATAAATTTTTATACTCAATAAAAGCAAATCTTTTTCATCTAAAGCTGCAAGTACGCATCTTACCCATTTCCCATATCTCTTTGCTTTAAGGTTCCCTGATAAGATCAATTCCAATAAAGAGAAGAAGCCATAAAAAATCCACAGAAATGTGGAGGTGAGAGACAAATGGAGAGCGATCATGGTCCATAAAGCACAGAAGCAGTAAAAAGGCCCTTAGAGCAGGCATTTAACGCAAAGGAATTCTGGTATCACTGCAAGGCCTTTCAATAAATCAGAGCTCACAGGGGCTGACCTCAGAACGTATCGGGGCACACACACACATGCAAACATGTCACACGTGTGAACACACACACGCACACACACACACACACTACAGTAATTACAAATGCACATCCCGATAGGTGGGAAAACGTCCATGAACTGCAGTTATTTTTCCTTCTTACTGCAAGTCTTCCCGCTTATGGAGACAGATCAAAGATTCTGCAGAAAGCGACCCTTTCTTCTGCCTCTCTCTGAGGGCTCCATGCTGGGAGACGGAATGATGTGGTTTTGGAAGTCCAGTGATGTCTCTGGTATTTGTACAGTAGTGGACATGAGGCTGGAAATACACAGACTTCAAAGGGAATCAGATAAAGAACACTGTGAGAGTCTGAAGCCCACGGTCACTGCGTGTCCCCTCTGCAGACACAGATGTTCGAAGCAGTGTTCCCATCTTTGACCTTGCCTTGATACGGATGGAAGACGTCAACAACTCCGATCCTGCGATTTTCATAACCGCAATGTAAAAAAAAAAATAATAATAATATATATATAATCTCCGGCACAAACAAGGAGGTAAAGGCGTAACAAAGAGGAATGGAAAATTAGATGGAACCTCACGTCAGCAAAAACATGGTAGTCAGAGTTTTTTCTCTGCCAACAGGTGTGTGAGCCAATACCTGTGTGTAGGCGGGGATGAGAGGACCTCATCGTTTTGTGGCTGCTTGAACATACAGTCACAAATCTGTCACTGGTCAATTTCTAACACACCTCCGCCTGCATCGGCTCAACTTATCGCTTCCTTTACGGCACAAAAGGCCCTCAGTTTCAGCTGGAAGGAAGTGAGGACTGAGGGAGAGGGAGACCTGAAACCAGAGACTGATGTGCTAAAGCGCAGTAGATTTGTTTTAAATAACATTTCTGAATTTTTATACGTTTCTAACCTGCTTCATTTACCATTGGAATTAATCAAGATTAAGTGAAATCATTACTTTAGGTCTCCTAAAGTGTAAAATGCAATTAAATCTGCAAGTGTTACAACTTGTTAATTTAAGACGTCTTTATAAACAAATGTGAAAGCAACGCAACAAAAACATAAAGTTTAATATGCAAAAAATGTTGATACTTTTTCACATATCAATAGTGGTGTTACTGAGCTGCTGTTGTGGGTATTTGTGGAAGTCTGCAGTTTGTAACACAAATGGTAAATAAGTGTGAAAAGTAGTGGTGGGACTCAATTAAAATTTTTAATCGATTTAATAGCAGGGTTAATATTTATTAATTGCAAGTAAACACATTTTTATTAAAAACTATACAAACAAAATAAGCAACATTTTCAATTCAAAAATGTATTTCGCTACTAAATTGTTGAATGTGAGCCCGACAACAAATAGTATTTATTTCGAAATGTGGATCGTGGACGCCGACTTTAGTGATGGTGTCTGTGCTGCCGCAACATGTTTTGCAATGAGATGGTATTTTAGGCTTGAATAGCTTCGGAGATAAGCCGACTTCATTTTTGCACAATTCTTACACAAAACTGTAGTATTTTTCAATGTCTCATCAGATCAAATTTTGAAGCAAAAATTAACCCAGAGCAAAGGTAACCCTTGGGTCTTTTGAATGTAAAAATTGCTTTATTTTTTTTTACATGTTCAAATCTATGTAATTTATAAGTCGAAATTACGCATTAAAGTTCCAACTTTAATGTGCAATTTTAATGTTATTTATTATAATGACATTATTTTATACTGAAATTGAGTTTATCTATTCAGCAGGGGAAATCCTGTAAAAAAAAAAAAAAAGCATTCTTATGTAAAAACCTTATACATGTACCACATGTCACAGATTAAAATTACAAAGTTGCACGAATCACAGCTATTTATTCTGCTGTTTCACACCAGACCCACCTTGGTACTTTGTTCCCAGACAAAGCGCATGTTTTGAGTTAAAATCTTGAAAAATGTTCAATTAAACTCAGACAAACAATGCTTTTTCCCACACAACGTAGCTATACTTGGGCCCAGCCTTGTTGTTTTAATTCCAATTGTTGTAAACATTTAATTACTCTTCTAAATAATATGGATAAGCTTAGGCAAGAAGCAGTTTTCTTGCAGCCATTTCCATTTCCTGAGTTATGAAGATCAACAAACATCTACCTTACTTGAATGGCATGTTCTCTTGTCTTTCCCAGTTGTCAAGATTCGTTAAGATGAACGGGCCTTGTTACGTTTATACGCCAGTAAAAGAAGAAGTCATGAATTATTAAAGGTCCTAAGCACTCAGAAAATAACACATATGCAAAACAGCTTCAACAGTTCAACTGTTACGGGTGCTAAAAAAAATGTAGCACAAGTCATTTTGTTAAATGTAATTAAATCCGCTTAATTCTTAATGAGTGATGACCTAATTGTAATCTATAATTTTTATTTGAACACATTTCTGTTTTGACCTAATTTACATCATTGTGCATAGAAAGCATTTTATCTTAAGGAGCTCGGCAAAGTAATGTTTACATAAGGCTTAATATGTTTGTTATTTTAGGAAGTTCTTCTTCTTGCTGTTATTATCTGTTTACATTCATTGATATTTTGTGGTCTCTCATCTTAGTCAGATAAACAATTTATCTTTCCTACACCGTGAAAGACATTTTTTACTTCATACATATTATTTTTGTTTATTTTTTTTCTATATCCATCTTGAATGTTAGGCCTCCTGCCTTCGACAGTCACGCCTCATTTCCTCGAAGGTGCTGCTTTCTCTGGCAGTTCAACCGTCTTAGATAATCATGTGATCCGTTTGTGTTAATGTAAGCTGAATATATATATATATATATATATATATATATATATATATATATATATATATATATATAATATATTATATATATATATATATATATATATATATATATATATATATATATATATATATATATATAGCTGACTGTATAGCTCAATAGGTAAGTCACCAGTCTTCCACCCGGGAGACCCGGGTTCGAGGCCAGGCTGGGGGCTGGGGCAAAAAGCTACAACGGTGACATTGAGCTGTCAGTGTGGGTCCTTAGGCAAGACCCTTGGAGCTATATAGCCTACCTCGTACCATGAGAGACACAAATAAGCATGACATGCCGGCTCAGACGTCGCCCGGTCAAACAAGGTCTGCGTCAGGTGCTGGGGGACCAGAGCACCCTGATGAAAAGTGGGCTACTGGAACAAGACGGAAATGGGCGAGAGATGAAAACATGGATCTGTTGGAATGCTACTACTCAAGTAATCCTAGTCAGAGGGGCTACATGCAAAGACTGTGGGAGGAATGGTTAGCTCGACATCCCCAGTCAACACTAACTGCCAAACAACTAGTAGCTCAGTGTTCCAACATCCGCAAACGGCAACTGCTGTCACAACTGGAGATTGACGAGGTACGACACAAGTGCTACGGGAAGGAGCCAGGATGCCAGGTCAGAAGGGAGTCAACTACAACTCCCCGCTCAGAGACTGGGTATGTAGCCCCAGTAATGAACGAACCATCTGAGCTGAACGAGGCAGCAACTGACCTGAGAGAGAGAATCATGAACACCAGACGACCCCGACGCCAATTACAACGGCTGAGTGAAGTACCATCAGAAAGTCTCATTGAAGATGTGAATTCGGCATTGAGAACGATCCCTACCAACACCATAACAGAAACCAATGAGCTGATATACAACTCAGCATCAGTGATCCTTGAGATGCTTGGTTATAAGAGCAACCATGAGACCCAATACCCACCATGGAAAAGACGGTTAGAGGCTAAGCACTCGAAACTGCCAAACAAAGGCTCCAAGCCTTGGCCAGCCGCCTAAAGAGATACACGAGAGAGAATGAAGCCAGGAGGATTAACCGGCTCTTCGCCACCCAACCAGCTAAAGTGTACTCTCAATGGCAGGGTAATAACAACAGAGCAGACCCACCCAGGCTGGAGACTGAACAATACTGGAAAGGCATATGGGAAAGGGAGGCGTCCCACAACAGCAATGCACAGTGGCTAACCTCTCTACGAGAGGACCACAGCAACCTCCCGGAACAAGCCCCGGTAACCATCACTGTGGCAGATGTCCAAGACAGAGTCTCGGGTATGAAAAACTGGACAGCACCAGGACCTGACATGATCCATGCCTACTGGCTTAAGAAACTCACTGCCCTCTATGAGCGACTCTATGAGCGACTGGCAGCTCAACTGAACCAGCTACTACAAAATGGGACTCACCCTGAATGGTTAACTGAAGGGCGCACAATCCTGATACAGAAGGAACCCTCGAAGGGTTCAGTCCCATCCAACTATCGGCCAATAACCTGTCTCTCTACAACATGGAAGCTCATGTCAGGCATCATAGCGGCTAAGATAAGCGGGCACATGGATACATACATGAGCAAGGCACAGAAGGGCATAGGCATAAATAGCAGAGGAGCCAAACACCAACTCCTTGTAGACCACACAGTTGCCCGAGACTGCAAAACCCGACACACCAACCTGTGTACCGCTTGGATTGATTACAAGAAAGCCTATGACTCAATGCCACACACTTGGATCATTGAATGCTTAGAGATGTACAACATCAATAGGACTCTAAGAGCCTTCATTGCAAACTCGATGGGGCTGTGGAAAACCACCCTTGAAGCCAACTGCAAACCACTTGCACAAGTGTCCATCAAATGTGGCATATACCAAGGAGATGCTCTGTCCCCACTGCTGTTCTGCATAGGCCTGAACCCTCTCAGCCAAATCATCAACAAGACTGGCTACGGATACCGACTCAAGAATGGGGCTACGATCAGTCACCTCCTCTACATGGATGACATCAAGCTGTATGCCAAGAGCGAGCGAGACATCGACTCACTGATCCACACCACCAGGATCTACAGCACTGACATTGGGATGTCATTCGGACTAGAGAAGTGTGGTCGGATGGTTACAAAGAGAGGGAAGGTCGCCCACACAGAAGGGGTCTCACTCCCAGAAGGAACAATAGCAGACATAGAGCACAGCTACAAGTACCTGGGAATACCACAAGCAAATGGCAACCTCGATGAGGTCACAAGGAAAGGAGCCACAGCCAAATACCTCCAACGAATAAGGCAAGTCCTGAGAAGCCAGCTCAATGGCAAGAACAAGATCCGTGCAATAAACAGCTATGCCTTACCAGTAATCAGATACCCTGCCGGAATAATTAGCTGGCCAATGGAAGAGATGAAGGCCACGGATGTTAAGACTAGGAAGCTACTAACCATGCATGGAGGGTTCCACCCCAAATCCAGCACCCTGAGACTGTACACGAGCCGTAAGGAAGGAGGCAGAGGACTAGTGAGTGTGAGAGCCACTGTCCAGGATGAAACAACCAAGATCCATAAATACATCAAGGACAAAGCCTCAACAGACGATGTGCTCAGCGAATGTCTCAGGCAATGGGGAACAGAAGACAAGGTGCTGGAAGTACCATCATGGGAGGACAAGCCCCTACATGGGATGTACCACCGACAAATAACTGAAGTGGCTGATGTCAGGAAAACCTACCAATGGCTGGAGAAAGCTGGACTCAAGGACAGCACAGAGGCTCTCATCCTGGCCGCCCAGGAACAGGCCCTAAACACCAGAGCAATAGAGGCTCAGATCTACCACACCAGACAAGACCCAAGGTGTAGGTTGTGCAAGGAGGCCCCTGAGACAGTCCAGCACATAATAGCAGGGTGCAAGATGCTGGCAGGGAAAGCGTACATGGAACGACATAACCAAGTGGCGGGCATAGTGTACAGGAACATCTGTGCAGAATATGGACTGGAAGCCCCGAGATCAAAGTGGGGAACACCCCCAAAAGTGGTGGAGAATGACCGAGCTAAGATCCTGTCGGACTTCCAGATCCAGACAGACAAGATGGTAATGGCGAACCAACCGGACATTGTGGTGGTGGATAAAGAACAGAGGAAAGCCGTTGTGGTGGATGTAGCAATACCAAGTGACTACAACATCAGGAAAAAGGAGCATGAGAAATTGGAGAAGTACCAGGGCCTCAGGGAGGAACTGGAAAAGACGTGGAAGGTGCAGACCACAGTGGTGCCTGTGGTCATCGGGGCCCTCGGGGCAGTCACCCCCAAACTGGAGCAGTGGCTCAAACAGATCCCAGGAACAACATCAGACATCTCAGTCCAGAAATGTGCAGTTCTAGGCACAGCCAAGATACTGCGCAGAACCCTCAAGCTCCCAGGCCTCTGGTAGAGGACCCGAGCTCAGAGGATGAAACAGACCACCCGCGGAGGGTGAGAAGGGAATTTTTTTTTTTTTATATATATATATATAAATACAGACACACATGCAGAGGATCTAAAATATTTACATACATATAAAAATACAAGAAAAACCTACTGTCTTTAAATCCAGAGGTTTTCATAATTGTTATATCCAGATGATGTTGTGGTTTTGTAAACTGCTAATAGGCAAATCTGCAACATCTCAGCGTCACTTATGGCTTTATTTTAGGTTCACCTATGGCCATACTTCATCTTGGGGCAAGATATCAAACACAATTATTCCCTGTGTGACATTTTAAGAAACAAAAAAAAAAAAACAACCAAACAAAATAAAAACACCCAGTTATTAGGAAGAGAGTAGCTGCATCCCGGAGGCTATGTTGAATTATTAACAAGTATTTTTTTTTTAATTACTTAATCTTGATAAGCTGTAGTTTTAAGTTATTTAAGTTTTGCTTGATTATTATGCAACTAGTGAAGGTCAATCAATCAGCTTGAGTTTGAGTTCAATTTATTTCAAAAGATTAGAATTGAGTTTGATTAACTTTTTTTTTTAAATATAGAGTTTAAACTACTTTGTTTTACTCTTAGTGGAAGAAAATCAGTTCTGTGTCCCACAAAAGAATGTCCTTTTGTGCTAAATATTCATATCAGCACCAGAAAAAATGCAGAAGAGCTTGTGAAGATGCTAGCAAGAGGCTGTTACTATCCACAGAGGAACACGTCATGTACAGGAAAAAGCTAAAAGATCACTCAGCACGAAAAAGCAACATAAAATGCTGACAAATATAAAGTGTTTGACCATAATGATTGTGTAACATTTAGAGGGGAAAGAAGGAAAGCAAACATGGAAACTCCATTCTGACTGTCAAGAACACGGTTAGCAGCTTCATGTGTTGATATTTTGCTGCAGGAGGGACTGGTGTACTTCACAAAGTAGTGAAGTAATGACCATGTATACCACCAAACCAATTACAAAATAAAGGATTTTTGTTAGCAAATTTAGTTGTCTAGATTTTCTATCTCAAGACCTGGCCTCACTGGCATGGAAAAAATTGTAGCCAAATCTGAAAAGGTGTGTATAAGCAAATGTGACAAATGTGACTCAGTTATACCAATTTATATAGAAGGAATGGGTCAAAAATCCAGCAAACTATTGTCAAAAGCTTGTGGATGGACACCTGAAATGTTTGAAAAAAGAAATCTACCAAACACTAAGAAAATATATGCAAATGTCTGACTGAATTTTAAACTCATAGGTAAAGTTAGCAAACATCCAAATGTTAAGACAAATACATAAATGAAAAAAAGGATAATCTATTTCTTCTAATAAAGTTGATGCTAAGCAAAACAAAGTGCATGAGTTACATGGCAACAGTGTTTGTCTTGCATCATGCTACATATTTAATTCCAACATAAACGATTTACACACCATGAAGCCATTCAACATGTAAGTATGTTGAAGTTTAAATATCTTATCTAAACATAGTTGCCATTTAAAATGTTTCGGGATTTCCAGAGGGGTTAAAATCCGACCTGACCATTTGACTTCCGGCTCTTTTGGCACCACAAATCGGGGCGTTCATGTCTATCGTTTCATCAAAGCAATAAAGCAAGAGTGTAGTAAATGAATAGCGAGGTGCCGGGTCTTTGGGAATTCAAGACAGTTATTAGCCACTCCCAGCTACAAGTCAAAGGGTCAGGTCCAGTGTGTCTCTTTCTATGCGTGTGTTTGCGTGTCTGTGTGAGAAAGAGCTGTGAGAGTTACAGCTCAGGTTTCCTTCCCTGGCTCCCCATGCAGCTTGGCCTCCGCACAATGTGTTAAGTGACCTCTAAGGGGTGGCCCTGTCACCCTGATGGGTACGTGCCCTGCTCACATGACCACACTTACACAAAATATGTAAAAGCTGTATAATTAAAACATTCAAGTGAAAGGAAGCAAAGTTGTGAGGTTCTACCTAGACTACTCTCAATAATATTTCAAACTTGTTTTGACACTTTTTGTCTTTTTAAAAAAGAAAAAAATATATAAATATTTGGACCATAGATTCTGGTAACCTTTAATTATGGACCAATAGTCTTCTAAAAACCAAATAAAAAACACAATCAAACCACAAATAATGTAGGTTATTTTTCTTTGAATTTAGAATTTTTTGACGATTTTAGCCATTTTTTTCAACATATACACACACACACACACACACATATATATATATATGTATTGTTTATTTATTTTTTCTGTGTAAAGTAAGATATAGCTGGAAAGATGGCACAAGGTCAAGCCAGAAATGATCACACAGAATATGCCAAACAGGCATTAAAATAATTTTGTCTTCAAAAATTTTTTTATTTGTACGCAGCATAAAAACCCTTCTCCATGAAACCCCCCCCCCAAAAAAAAACACTTTCTGATTGCAACACAACCCTATGTGAGGGTGGACAGAGAATGAAAATGAGAAGAAGAAACAATTATTGTGCAACATTTTCATCAGACCTGATTCTCCACAGGAAATCAGTGCAGACAAACTTTGATGTTAAGAAGCCAAAACTCAGGCTCACAAACTCTCGCTCCCTGTCTGTCTCTCCTCTTGGTTCGGCTGTGTTGACTGCTCTCCTTCAGTGCTCATTAAAATTCCAGGGGTAGCCGTGTGATAAATATTTACGCGGCTGAGGACACACTCCTCACACACTCCAAACACACTAGAGTGGCTGGATCTGACTGCCGATAGTGTTAAGTGCCCAGAGGCTCTGGCGGAGAGAGATCCCGCCGCCTGTCGCGTGGTTGTGTACGCGAGGCGTTTACTGTCAAGATAACTAGAGGGAGGGCAAAGATTTATGAGCATTAACAGAGGCCGAAATGTGTTTCTGTCTCCGTGTGAAGTTTATGGAAATGAAAAAGGAAAACGCAGCACGTTTGCACATCTGGATCTGAATGCATTTTGCAGACACACACACGATGTAACCACAGTGAAGCTGGACTCCTCACTACTGTTCCACAGAGCTGTTGCTGACTCCCCCTGCACTCCCCCGTATTCTATTATTCCCGCGGACGGGAAACGGATCATAATTCCTGGAGTCAGCAGAAAGCTGCAGACTGAGAGATGGAGCGAGGCAGGGAAACGGCGCGGGCACACGGGAGGGGGGGGCAGAGAGAGTGGCAGGGGGGCTCAGGTGAATGTTCATTTCCACCGAGGTCAATCTGAAACTGCGCAGTTAAGTAATTTCCAGTGAAAAGTGAAATGTGTGTTTAGTCTGTTTGTGCAATTGGATAATAAAGCTTGTCTGAAGCAGTGCTTTGTGCACCAAGGCATGTGTGTGAGAGTGTGTTGTGGGCGTTCTGCAAAGCCTCTGGGTGTTTCATATTTCAGAAGACATCAAAGGCCAACTTAGCTTTCCTTCTATAAACAGGTTTTAAACAACATTCTTTACAATCACACCAAAAACGGTAGAGAGAGAGAGAGACAGAGAGAGGGAGAGAGGAAACTGTCATGTCTTATCTTAATTGTTGTGTAATCTTAGTTAAAACACGAAGGGAATCTGTCTAGGCTTTAACACCCAGGCACACTGTCCTCATACAGATAAATATTGTTAAAGTGTGTCATATATAAAACTGTGCCAATATCCTTTAGGAAAATTTGTCATCAAAATCAGTAAGTTTCTTAAGTGAATTAATGAATGTGGCAAATAATGCATCGTGACTGATATTCTTATAGTTCTTAAATTTCCTTCTTTTAGTTTCATGTGTTTTTTTTTGTTGTTGGAAAAATCAGGCTGCATGGTGGAACAGTGGCACTATTGCAAAAAGGCCCAAAGTTTAAATTCTGGACTGCGGTCTTTCTGCATAGAGTTTGAATGTTCTCCCCATGCAAGAGGATACTCTGACTTCATCCAACAGTCCAAAAAGCTGACTTTTTTGGTTAACTGGTCTCAATAAATTGTCCCGTTTGTCATGTGATGAAATGGTGACCACCCCACTCTGCAAGGACAAGCTCGTACAGACAATGGATGGCTGCATGTGCAAGGAAAGAGTAAGATGGCAGTTTGAATGACTTGATATAATTTCCAATAAATTGGGACTTGTCATCCAAAAACATGTTTAGTTATAGGATTAAAATTCAGGAGTTTAAAAATTCACCAAAGACTTGATGCAGGATGTACCCTAAACTTCATCCTTCAGTTGATCATAAATGTTAACAGGAGTAAAAAAAAAAATCTACTGTGTTGTTCACAGTCCCAACTGTGTAATTGTTAGAGCTTTCTAAAATACCGAACATGGCTAA
The DNA here is from genome assembly GCF_904066995.2 of Poecilia reticulata. Lineage (NCBI taxonomy): Eukaryota > Metazoa > Chordata > Actinopteri > Cyprinodontiformes > Poeciliidae > Poecilia > Poecilia reticulata. Next base: position 10,848,101 of record NC_088833.1, on the reverse strand, counting down.
AGAGAATGTGCCCATTGTATTTGTGTAATATGGTGACAGTAACAAAATAACTAATCAGTTGGAAATCTGTATTAGTTATCTGTAAGCAGCATAATGTTATGCATATCCTGGAAAATTATAGAAACTCCATCTAGAGTGAAAAAAAAACAAAAGAGAAAAAAACCCTCAGTGTCAACGACTTTTGCTCGTTCCTGCACTTATTGCCTCTTGCAGCCTGCAGGATTGTCCCTTTCTCTGCTTTTAGCAGTAGAGAATAATAACGTTGTTGTTGGAGTTTTCCACACAATGTTGTTTTAGGATTTTCTTGAATGCATATGAAATGGTGATGCCGCCATTCAAAAATAGTTTTATTTCAAACAGACCACATGATCATCCCAGCTATTTTTCTTTTTGCAAGCTGTTTGTACAGCACAAACCAACTACTCCGAGAGTCTGGTAAAACAAAGTAAAAATGAATTGATATCCAACCCATTCACAAGCATTTGTGCAAAGAACCGAAGCATTTTCATCTTTACAAAAACAAATTGCACAAAGCCAATCTGTTTGTAGAATCACAGCCTTGTGACTATCTCAAGTGATTTTGTCTGATAAGAGTAATTTGAAGTATTATGCAAATAACACTTTGTCCAAGACTAGTCTCAGAAACTAGAAAGAAAGTTGCAAAACTTAAAGCTGGTTGTGTAAGTGCAGACTCTGTTCATCTAAAACTATATTAACAATTCTTTTGATTTAATTTCCATATTCAGTCTTCTTTGGTAGGAGTCTATCTGCATACCACATCTGACCTAGAAATATTTGTAGACTCTGCCTTATAAAAGTTCCTTCAGTTTGTGCATTGTTTTGGGGATGCTAAGAGTTGCTTTTGGCCAAACTGAACGCGTGGTCCAAAGATTAACGTTTGGTTTCATCACACTATACTGTATTCTCTCAAAAAGGTACAGTCCCTATACCTGTTCCATTTCTACAAACTATGACTTTATCTGAAGAGTGTAAATGAGCAAACCTTAGGAAAACCTCACCATGACAGCTGAACTGGTTTTCAGCATCAGCATATCAACACCTGTTTGCTACACAGACTGTTCCATCTAAAGGCTTGAAATGAAAAATTTGTATTTTGCAACCATTTTATGCATTCTTTAAATCACTTAAATGTCTCCCATCATAGATTTTTGGATATTAATTTCACAGGTTGACTAATACATTAAAGATGAGAAATGATGAATCATGGTTAGAATTTTTTATGTCTTTAAAACTAGACATCGTAATAGAGATATTTGCACTTTGAATTCTGATTTTCTGTGAGTTTTTTAACCACTTTGATTTCACTCATTTCAGGCTATTCTTAAGAGCGAAGTGGAATTAAACAGCTGCCGTATTGCTATATAAACTGAAAGTAAGTAAAACAAATTAAGTGAGAACCAGTAAATGTAGGGAGGTTTTGATCCACGATATTTGCATTCTATCTCCTTCTAAACCCAGCTTAGAAGGAGACAGAAATAGAGGAGAGGGACCAGCGGTGATGCTGGTGTTGGAGGGCAAGAGGTGGAGACGGGGAAACAGTACTCTGTAAGCCAGATCTCATCCAGTGGAGTTTCCTCTAGAAGCAACATTCCTCGTCTTATCAGCCCCAATAATCAGCCGTTCTCATCGTGCCCAAACAGGGAGAGGAGCCAAACCTGAGAGAGAGAGAGTGTGAAGTGTCTCCTTTACTTGCTCTCTAGCTCCCAGCTCCCCCTGTCTGTTGGCTGGTGATGGGGTGATAAGATGAAGAAGAAAACAGCTAATTTTCTGCCACTCAAAGGAAGCGATTGCTCCAACCAGCGTACTGAGCATGCTCCAAAATCCAAGGAGGAATGCAAGTAGTGGCGAGTAGCACGCAGGAAGAAGACTAAAATAGTTTTTGATCCAGAACTTGCTAAATCTGAGAGGGTGTATCTTCTACCACATGGGGTCTCGCGGTGTCAGAGGAAGAAATCAAGTCATGATGTACACGTGGATTCTTTACATACGTTTTTTTTTAAGTGATGCTCTATTTTCTTGCGCTTGCAGGTGTTTGAAAACTGTTTCAATGCACTTTAACAAAAATACGATAAAAATTTACTTATTTGATTTGAGCTAAAATTGTGCAACAAATTCAATACAGATTTTTTCACAAAACTATTTTTCACATTTATGGTATATAGTTGAAACAGTACCCAAATTGGCAGAATCTTGTTTGCATAATCTTGTTTGCAGCATTTTGAAAATTTTGAATATTTACATCAAATATATAATAAAAAAAGAAAAATCAAGATCTTCAATGGAAAAAAGTCTATTTCAGAGTTGAAAATACACTGTCGTTGTGGAATGACATATCAACATGTTTCACCTCGCAGCTCCAGAAAATCAGATCAATAAAATAACACAGAGCAGGGCTCCCAATTCTGTAACCTAACCTTTTTAAACTGAACCTGTGATAACTAAAAATGGTTTCCTGCATTCATTTCGCTGCCACTCTGACATGAATCTGTAGTTTCTCCGTTTTAAAAGCAAACAGTCCAGTGGGAAGCATAGCTAATCAGCACTCTGGGTGGGACCAACACAACTCTCAGGCTGTTGTGAAACTCAGAGTGCATCATTCTCTAGTGACCAGTTGCCCTGAACGATGCTGAGTTCACTTGTTGCGTGCAGAACTATTAAAGATCCACGGAAATTTTCCAGAAGAGTTTGTTGCTGCAGGGCCATTCAAAGTATTTCCCAATGCACTGGATTTAAAGTTTCATAGTTCGTGTGACCAAACATATGAATATGAAAGATCTTGCTCAACGTGGACTTACATTTGAATGTTTTTCAGGGGTTTTTCGGTCAACTGCAGCAGCAGAAGGAGCTCTCTCTGGGTGCCTGAAAACTGGATTAACATGGTGCTAGACTCTCCACATCCTATTAGAACTCAATCGTCCCAATCTGTGGAATTTTTGTATATTTAATTATTTGTGTATTTTGTTACTTAGCTCTTTTAGTAGAATTTGTCTTCTTCCTTGTGTTCATATTAAGCAGATATTTCCCATACGTATCCTTTTAATTTTTGTGGTTTCTGTTCATCTCAACCTTCCTCAGTCAACAGTCAACATTTCTCATTAGGCAAAGTTCACCTGCAGTACATTTGTTTAATTATGTTAAACAAATGGTATGTTTATTGTACCTCCTAGTAAATACCCTTTCAATTTCTTTAACTTTTTAACAGATTCCTCTGTTTCTCCTGTCATGCTTCCTGCTGGTCAACTTGTGGGTTTGATTTCTCTGCTGGTTTTGTTTCTTCTTTGTGTAAATTTTGGACTTTGTGTTTTACTAAGTCTAACCTTCTACAGGATTCTGCCAGCCTGCTGTCTATGTTATGGTCCTATCCGAAAACAAATCTTGACTGTGGCTAGGTTGCTGCGAATTTGGACAGCATCCCTCAGACTGAAGGCAATAGTGATGCTGATATGCTCTTTGCAGTAACCAAAAGACTTTACCCCAACTAATTTCCTCCTCTGGGAGAGGCTCTTTTCTAGGCTCTACACATCAAATGCATCTCCTGATGGTGATCCAACTATGTATGACCACAATCACACCATGCTATAGCTGACAAAACTCTTTGACTAAGTCAAGTTAGAAACACTCTTGTAAAAAAGGCAATCGCAAAGCTAAAATCATGGTGCGGCTGTAGCCTTGACATGAATCCAGCACGGCCAACCCTGCATGTCTCTTGCTAACCAAATCCTTCCAGTGGTGTTGAACTCCATAGCAACAATGCCCAACAATAAAAGCCAGACCCAAGTAAAATGCCACCACTGCAATAAACCGCCACAAATGGACTCTAGAATTGGTGCATGCCTAAACACATTCTGGGAACTCTTACACTTTATCTATCACATGTAACAAGAATCTCAATATAGTTTTGGCTTTTCTTTTTCTGCATAGATCTTCCTCCACGCACCCCGACAGAAATAAATTTTTGATTCAGCTGAGATTTAACTCAACTGTCTCTTTAAGCCCAGACCCAAGGTTTTCATAAATCTGATAAAGGTATTTTTGTCTAGTTATTTTGTGTTTGCAACTTGATCTGCACTCCAATATTTGCTAAAGAAAAAAAAAAAAAACTTTCAGAAACTTTGGGTTCCTTCTTTAAATGTTCTGAATACTAACTATATTATTTGGATACAGCAACTAATTTATTGTAGCTAATTCATAAAGACTACAGAAAATAAATATTTTACATTTAAATAAAAGCAGACAATTTCACCAGCCAAACCAGATAAGATGACTGCTTTTACAGTTTGGGTGCTGCTTCTTTAAAGTAGAGAAATTTGACTCTTGGGCAAATAGGTGCAACAAAGTGGGAGTGGGGAGGGAGTTTGAAATGACAGATGAGAAAAAGAAATAAATTGAGCAAGAGTGAGAACGAAGAAGAGTAAGGGAGGGAGTAGAGAGGAGACACAGAAAGGAAAAGTAATGCAACAGAACTGCCTTAGGGTTACAGGAATGTGAAGGTTCTTGAGTTCAAGAGAGATCGAAAGTGTGTCTGTGTGTGTGCATGAGAATAGTGGGGCGACTGAGGAGAGTAGCCATAGAATTAATTACCCAATCAAGATAACAAGCCAGGGAAAGACATTAGGGAGGTCACAGGACAATTAACCTCTTAGTCTAAATCACGCAGACACACACACACACACAAGCACGCACACACACACACACACACACACACACACACACACACACACACACACACACACACACAGAAACTATGAAAAAGTAAAGGAGGAAAAGGTTGCACAAAGAAAACACAATAACTGTAGGGTCTGCAGTGCTTTTATTTTGAAGCATTTCGTCTAGCTACATTGTTTTTATCTGAAGGTTGGGATGCTGGGGGCAGTTAAAGCCACTCTACCTGTCCTGTTCCAGAAACTTTGGCAAAGCCGCATTGTTTACAGTGGGATATTGAGTGAGGCGCGGGGCTCGAGTGGAGTGGAGTCGGATGTGGTTCACACATTCCACCAGAGACTCAGATTACACTGCAGGAAACACCGGCCCTGCAAGACACACACTGCCTGACTCTGTGATTTATAAACACGCCGCTCTATGGGACACACAAACTCTCAGAAACGCACATTAAAATCTCAGCCACTCGCTTCGAGCCAACGCTGCAGCTCCTTCTACAACTACCCTCTTTCCTTTACTCAGTTGTGTCCGCCAACAGTAATAATGAAAAACTATATGCAGCTTGAGGATATAAGTAAGAGCACATTAACCACAAGCAAAGACCATATCCATTGAGCTTTTTCACATTTTGTCACATTACAATCCCAAACTTCAATGTTTTCTTCTATTAGATGCTTTGTCTTTTTTTTTCTGAGTGCTAAGAAATCCACAGTAACTGATGGAGCTGCAAGGATCTATAGCTTAGGTGAGAAAGCCGGTTGTGCACAAGTAAGCAAGCCTTTATTAAAGATTAGCAAGAAGAATGGCATTGTTGAAAGAAAATCATAAGAAGACTTATTTGTAGTTTGTCAACAAGCCAGAAATCTATATTTTTAACCTACACAAAAGGAAACTTCATATCACCCCCAAAGACTCCAAACTTACGCTGAAGCAAGTTGGTAGTAGCATCATGCAGTTGGGAAACCTTTATTTGGCTGGGGCAATGAGACATGTCAGATTAATGGGAAGCTGGATACAAGCTAAATACAGAGTGATCCAAGAAGAAAGCTAGTTAGAGGCTGAGATTAACCCTCCAGCAGGGCAATAACCCTGAACATTATTATTAAACTGTCTCATCCATTCTATTGTGCAAAAAGCTCAAATTCAGTCGGACTGCATGGAGGCCATATTTGGACAACAGTCTTCGTGTCTCACCAGAATCTCAACTGGATTTAGGACAGGACTTTGACTGAGCCATTTTAACACTTGAATATGACAGAAACCTTTCCAACATAGCTATGACAGCATGTTTAAGGTTACTGAATCTTCGGAAGGTCTTGTATAGTCTTCTGCAGGTTTGTCTTGCATTTAGCTCCACCCACGCTCCCATCAACTCGGCCCAGTTTACCAGTCTCTTGCTGAAAAAATAAACAAACATCCAAACAACAGGATCCTGCCACCACCAAGTGGAAATATGCTGTGTAAGTTTTCTGCTGCATGTATCATGTTGCATCAGGTGAAACACCGTAAATAGTAGGTTTTTATTACATTTTTCATTTTTGGATGTCAGACTGTACAGTGCTCAGAGAGATATTTAAAACATGCGACATTGTTTTAAAACCTAACTGTTTTAAAATCACAAATTTACCTCTGTCTTGTCTGGTATGTTCTTTGGGCTTCGTTTTACGCTTTTGTTCAAAGTACTGATTAATTCACGCAACGTCAATAGCCTAGTAGATAATCTTTGTTATGCCCATGAAGCAGAGATGTATTTATTTATTATAGAAAATCTTTACTAAAGCAGAAGTGCAGGTTGAAGGTCACTTAGACACTAGCCCAGAGTCTCCTCTCATCTACATTCACCTCAGCACATTGTTGCATGACTCGTTGTTGGACATATACCTTAAAGCTGCTTAGCAGAGACCTTTGAATAATCAAATCCAGCTGGGACGAGGGGGCAAAGACACGGGCTGACACAACTCACCTTTCTCTCCCTCAGCCTGTCAACAAATCTCATTTTTGCTCTCTTCCAACTCTGTGTTTGCTCCTCATCTGGCAGGTTTCTCTCGTCAGGCCTCAGTACGGCCTGCTGATAGCGCAGGAATCTCATCCCGGGATCCTCTATGCCCCTTCACAATCTCTATGGTACACTGTTGCCAACAACTTACTGTAAGGTGGCTAGAAAACAGCTGTCTACCAAACTATGGACAGAACACACCATAGCACACTTTGCAAATATGGCTCACACTCTCAGACGTATGGAAAGCTGCCCAAAGTCTGAAAAAAATTGAGACACTTCTTCGTCTTGGCTAGACGAGTCTTCCTGTCTCAACAACCTTCTTATCTATTTGCCAACAACTTCATCAATGTGTCTTTAAGTTTAAACACCTTAAAACCCAGAGAAGCTCCTCTCTGCAGCCACACATCTCTGCTTTTCTATGGGAGCAGTACCGGGTCAGACTTTGGGTTGGACTGCCGAGGGGCCCAGGGTGGTTCCGCTCTGACGGTAGGAGGAAACTCCTTCAGGAAATACCAGACTGCCAGACACACACGCTCACATACACACACAATTCACAATCTTTCTTTCTTTTCTAGTACGAGCAGACCTAAACTCTCTCCACAAACTGCTCAGGTTAAAAGGACTGCACTGTTTTAAGAAGCATTACACTGAAACAAAAAAAGAAGTGCACAAGTTCTGTTCCGTGTGGTCTCATATCCTCAGGTATGTCGGTGTGCAAGCTGAACCTGCGGGATTACACAACCCAGAGTTTGGCTGGTGGCCAGGCTTTTTTATGGCATCAATTACAGCTAACTTTAACGAGTCGGCTCAATTAAACAATAAATCACTGCAGAGCCAAGTTTCTGCCCCTGAGAGCAAAACCTTTCCATGAAGACCAGTAAAAAGCTCAGAGAGTCATTTTCTGCTAAAACTGTGAGGATGTCACGGAAATTTGCATGCAAGAAATGAGACCCCAACTTAAGAGAATTTACAAGCAGCCTTGCACTTTATTTGTTGAAAGAGCTTTAAAAGCACTATGCTACCATGATGATATTTGACTTATTCAAACACCATTTTTACTAAAAACGAGACAAATGTCAAAAGGTTAAACTTTCACAGCTTTTTATTCATCAGATACATCAGATTTCAGGACAATTCTGAGCAAGTGAAGAAAAAAAAAAGGATAGTGATGCCTCCTAAAACCAATTCTAGCCTCCTTCCTTGACATTTAAATCCTTATACGTTGGAAATGACGCAGGGATCGCAGCCTGTTTTGCATGCTTTTGGCCGCTGTTATCAGTGACGCTCAGCTCTACTTTAGGATGAAAGTTCTCTGCAGATAAGCTTCTGCTCATTTCAATACTTTCTTAAAATGATTGAGATAAAACAGTAAAGGTCAGCATTGACGGAAACATAAAATACAAAATAATTTTATTCATCTGATTCCTGAATGTCAGGTATTATTAATATTTTTGAACACTCAGTATTATTGGATGAATTCAAGGGTTCTTTCTCGCTGACTTAATTAGAAGGGGATTTTATATTTGCAAGATTCCTCAGATTGCACAATAGTTGGCCCATTTGGAGAGGCGCATGATTGAAGCTCAAAACGAAACAAGAGAAATGCTCTGAGATTTATTGCAATGCCTAGAATCTTGCCAAAAGGTTTTCTCGAGTGTTTCAGTCTTTGTGTACCTTCGTCTTTTGTGTAATTTTAAGTTGCAGCTTTGCGGCTGACCACAGGAAGTTCTAATCAGCAGTGTGGCTTTGCTGCTTCCCTTTCCCCTGCTGACCTCCTCCCCATCTCTCGGCTCCACTATAGAGATACCGGGATCACATTACCAACTCCGGGGGTTAGGGGTCAATCCCATTTTTCAGCTCTCCTCACCCTTTTCCCCCCTTGCGGACTCTTTCCCAGGGGTTACAGGCTCCTGTCACCTAAATTCACATCAGTTCACACGTGGCAAGGGAGTGGTGTCCATCGGAAACCCTCCATCTCCTCTCCCACACGTTCTCCTCCTTTTTCCTCGCCCACACACCCACTTTAGTGTCCTCTTGATAGACAGGTCTCTGATCTCTGGGATCACTCGCACAAAAACGTGGACATGGTTAAAAACATGCTTAAAACACTGATGGATTTGCGCCGTTACTGTTCTGATGTGTTTCTGTTAAAGTCAAATATCATTGAGCAGAGGGTAAAGTTACCGACTTCCTGCACAGACAACTTTTCACTGAATATTAAAGAACAAAACAAAATGAGAAGAAGAAACTAAGACAAAGAAGTGAATGTCATGTGTATCATCTTTATACACGATTTGCTTGTATCCATTTCCCGGAAGGATAATTTTTGTGCATATGTTAACATTTTTTTTAATTATCTTTTACTGTACATGATATATATGTTTATATTTAGCTCAAGATCAAGGAAAATTGGGGCTTTGCACATGTGGCCTCATCTGGAAATTGGTGTCTATCTCCAGTGGTCATCAGGGAAGAGGCGGCAAACACCCTGGGCAGTTCGTAGGGCATCATAGAGTTTCACAGTACAAGAAAAAAAAATGCACACACTCCCTTTTGAGGGGAATTTTGAGAGACCATTAAACCTAACATAGATATTTTTAAACTGTGGGAGGAAGCTTGTGGATTCGGAGCGAACCCACAAATGCGTGGGGGGTCCAGACCTGCAAAAAGACAGCAGGATGGGATTCAAACCCAGGACCTTTCAAGCTGCAAGATAACAATGGTCGCCCTTCCAAAATATATATTTGATAATAAAGTCTAAATATGTTTATCTACATCTTGTGGTAATGAGAATAAAAAATAAAATCCAAAATGTAATACATATAGTTTTACTATTTATTAAATGGACTGCAAATTAGCAATAAACCAAGTTATATCTTTGGTACTATGGGACATAATGTATAATTACAAAATGAAAACATTAAAAAGTTAGATCTGGAATAAATATATATTTCTGAAACAATGATAGAAAGAGGGAGGCCCTTCTATTCAGCTCAACAAGAGGCTACACATTGTAAGTTAAGAAGGATTTATCTTTACTCTGAGATACTGTGAATGGCATAAAAAAGAAATGGAACAGAAAACCTAAATTAAACTAATTTGATGTATTTTGGATAAGCTGATCTGACACCACTGTATAAACCTATGTTCACATGTTTTAGGTGCAGCCATTAAGTAGGAGGGCATACCATCCCTAATTCTCGGTAACAGAGCTGAAACAGAGAGAAAGCCAAGCAGCTTACTTTCAGCCAACTCACCTAGCAGTGTGCAGGGTGAGTTGGCTGAGGGGGAAGGGAAATGTTACATCACGTTACAACTGAAAAATCTCAAGTCATTTTGGTACTTTCTCTGGAATATCATTGGAAAACTGATGGGATTGTATGAAAAAAAAAAAAAAACATTTGTTGTTTTTGAAACCATAAGGGCTTAAAAGTTTGGTATACCTAATGACACTAATAGGTTGATTGCCAGAAATAAGCTAAAAATTACATCTAGTTAAAGCCCACATTAAAGCACCAAAATTCTAAATAAATGAATAAACAAGACAACAACAAAAACAGAAAAACCAAGACATGCTGTAGCTCCATGTTGCAAAACATGAAACCTGAATTGCTCTAACTGGAAGGGTTAAAACCCTTGGCTGACTGCTGAATATTGGAGCATTTCCACAACTTGGACAGACAAAAATTACTTGGATCTCAGCTGTTAAAGAAAGAACAATGAGTGTCCACATGTGACCGTTAAGGCCAATACAAATTCAAATAATCAAGTACTTCCAAAAAGACTCTTATTGAAAAGTATGTGGACTCAGAAGGTAAATATTTTTTTAAAAGTCTGTGATTAAGTTATTAATAAGGGTCAAATTCCTATTACGTTGATCTACCACATGCATGTGTCCAAGCTGACACAGAGCACGCAAGCACAGAAATGCACCATAGCGTTATTTTACTTTAGATTTGGCTTATTTCAAGGATGTGGAAAATCATGATAAGCATGTTCCTGAAGGCAAGAGAGCCTCTCAAATCACAGCTTGTACGGTAGAACACTGACCTCAATATTAACATGTGCAGGTTGGTGAGCTGAGGAAGAAAGGTGTCCTCAAGGCAGACCTGCTTTTGATCCCATTGTGGTTTATCAGGACGTAATCTGTTTCAATTACAGTTTGACTGTGAATACAAGAGTTTAATATAAAAAAAAACTGGCAAGTAATCATGAAATACACTTCCACACAGAGTCCCTGTATGTTTACCCTAAACCAGACTCTGTGGCTGAGTTTAGCACAATACATCAGCACTTTTATGTACCTATGGAGAGCAAACAAGTGCTACATAATGAGTAGCACTATGTAGCATTATGTAGTAGAAGGGAATATGTGAGGCAGTCTCATGACACTGCCCCACATAATCAGTCAGGAAGCTATAATATGGTCTGAGATCATCAGATTAGCGGCCATATGGAAATTTGAGTGCTGAGACGACGAACATAATGTCCAAAAGCTGATTAAAACTTCAATTAGCAATCCAAAATATTTGATAATCAGTCTTGTTTCAGTAAATCCTTGACTATGAAGCTGGACATAATCAGTCTTAGTGTCCTGTTCAGTTTAATGGTAAATAACCTGAATACTAACAGAGGCATTTATTCAGTAGATTTAACAAATGAATGGTGTCCCTAACGTGCCAATCGACAAATTCACAAACTGATTAGAAATATATGTTCCTACTAAAGCCATTACAACCAAATAACTTAACTTAAACATTTTGAATTATGCATTTGGAAAGAATTTTGGGTTGAAATCCAGCCATAAGTATGCTCATGTATTAAAAGTAGTGCTACAATAGCAAATCGTATCAAATCCTTGCCCCCTCATCCTGGTTGGATTTGATTATTCAAAAAAGAAAAAAAAAATGCATAAAATTCTCAAAGACCAGTGCTGTTTGTGACATGCACTGGTCAACAAAAAGCACAACAAAGCATAATCTCATAGTTCATGGTAATATGTTGTAACAGTGAAAATAAAGAGTATTCAAAATTCCATGTCAAAATTTATGTCATGAAATTCAAGGTCCCTCAGACATACACCTTGTAATTATTATATAGTAATGTCACAGAGATGACAAAAGGCTGCCTGGGAAGGTCATGAAACAAAAACTGTAATATGAAAAATACAAATATAAAACTAACAAACAACATGAGAATTTAATTACACTAAGCAGTCTCATATTTAGATACTTTAATAAGAAGATAATATGGCTGAACAGCTCAAACTGTATGAAAACTGAAAAAGCATGCATGAAAATGTGAAACTGCTACTAGCATGTCTTTTATTGTTCTCCATCATTTTCCTTCCAGCCCACAGTAACTCTGGCTGTCAGCGATATTTCCAGACAACTAGATTCATTACAGTGAATCATCTCGGAAAAAACACCTCAAAAACAGCCCCCCCCCCACAACCCTTGGGTTTACGAAAACCATTTCAAATAACGCTTGTATTTAATATTTCGTTGCTGCGAAAGTCCTGCAGGCCTCTGTCAAACATCCAAACTCAACGCTCCTAGCCCGTTTTGTGTTTCAAGTCCCATAAATTCCAGCGGCGGGGCTCGATAAAGCTTGTTCAGCAGATAAATCACGCTGCTCATAAAAGACATTTGCTTCTCTGTGTCTGTCTGGTGTTCAAACATTCACCTCCATCCATCACCGAGCCAAGCTGTTGTCAGAACTCTAAGGTCTCGCTTCTAATTCTCCTTATCGCTGGCTTCCACTGAGAGGAATCTGAGGAATCCTTGAGCTCCATCTTTTTCCGCAACACCCAATATGACAAGGTGAAACATAGACATGTGCTTCTTTTAAAACACAGACTAATTTCTGGCACATAATTCGCACAAATTGATTCCAGATGTTGGAGCTAACCACTGCAGCGAAGCAACAAGTGTGGAGAAAAACAGAATAAATGACGATGATGTGTGAATCTGAGCGCAGGGACAAGGTCTACATGATAATAAAGTCAGAAAGTGGCTGGCAGCCGACGGCCACCTCTTGTTTTAAGACCTGTAGTGCAGCTTAGGAACTCCACCCAGTGAAACGGCTCGAGCTTGCTGCCTCAGCACTTCTCCATCCAAATGGCTGCGGTTCAGTTAGAGGTCTCGCTGCCTCAGTCCTGAGATGAAGCACCTCGGAGAGCCAGCAGTCTTAACCGGCCCCCTGGCTTCCGCCACAGCCTCTGACTGACACCGCTGCACTGCCAGGGACGTAAAGCTGGATAATAATAGCTGCTCATTCCTCTCCACCCCTGCCGCCCAGACAGGGTCAGGACGTCAAAGACCATATTTAAGTGAATGATAACTGACAAATGAAGGTGAACGCTTCAGCACACAACCTCAGTGAAATACGATCTATGATTCCAGTTAAAACATATTTAGCGGGTCATAATCTTGGCAGGTTACCGACTCTGACTGATGGATTTTGCGACAGCTTTGTAAGAAAATAGTCCCTTTAAATGGAAAGCTTCTGGTCTACTCATTATAGAAGAGTGCAGCCCAATGCATCATTAAGCCACTTGTTTGCAGGTGCAAATTGACAGCGAGTAAAAATAAGTAATGTATCACTGCCATAGCTGCAAGTCACGGAAACAAATTGTTGACAAGCTATAAAACAAGAGTACAAATTAATCAAGGGGAAAAATGACCCAAAGCCATCAGCTAGGACCCTATGAGATCCATATTTTGTTTTTCCTGATTATACATCTTGCCAGTAATCATAATTTAAGCATGTAATATGTTCTTTGCATAATATTAATGCATGCCGTTTTAAGACCAGATCTGCTAATCTGTTATTCACACAGACTCTGATTTAAAGCAGTCTTTTTATTTTACCTGCATATTCTTTTCACTAACATTTTTCAAGTGGCCCAGTCTAGCTAGAAACTGACAGAGAATCTGTGGAGGTAGATAAAGATGTAGGATGACGGCAAGGAGGCTTTTTCAACCTCGAGTGACTTGGAGCTCATCACCAAATGTAAATTGTCAAAATACCAGTAAAAACATACAAAGATCTGGCCAGAAAAATACAAGAAGGGTTTGACTGCAGTAATGCCGGTTACATTTTTGGGAAAGATGTGAACTGCTTTTGACATATCATTTTTCAATGAATGTAAAAAAGGAAAGCTAGATTATTTTTCATAATTGGTGCTACTTTCACATTGTTTTATTATTTTTTGACAGACAGAAACCTCTTGTATAAAAATGTTAAAATTCAGAAACCAAATCTACTTGGGGGTAGGATGTTATTTTTTGGCTGTGGAAAGTAGGAAAAAACTGAAAGTCATTTGACCAAATTCATAGAATGTAAAGTAAAAAATGTTATACATTTTACTCCATTTTATAATTTCCCTGATTCAAACAGCCAGATCTATAGGCATTGGCTAGTTGACATTATAAATAAGTGACAATCTGCAGCTTATAGATGCATTTTTTTGACTAACTCTGGTTACAAAAGTCTTGTTGTTTAGGTGGGCAAGAGGAGTCACGACATGTGGAAAGATTTATTTATTTATTTATTTAATAATTAAAACTGCCTAATTGTAATTAATTAATTGCAATTAATTGTAATTGTAATTTAGCAAAAGTGGTTTACAATTGAGCCTGGCACCTTTTGCGTTTGTGTTTAATTTTTAGCTCAACAGAAACCTAGAATGCATGAGCAAAATAATATAGAATTAATTGTTACTTAATTCAAGCAACACTTGAATAAATTACTTTTGTCTTTGTCAAAAATATGGTTTGCTATGAGCTAAAACAAAACTTCCCATTATTCGCTTTGGAGATATGCATTTTTTTTTTCTTGAGACTGGCATAGAAATATTTGTAACGCTGCTTCAAATGCAAAAGACAAAGCAGGCAAGTTTCAGCTAAGATACAAGCAGTCAAACAGCCCCATTGGTTTAGGAGCCTCTTCAGACTAAGCTCTGAACTGGATACCCATGCAGAATTTCAACCTAACACTGGGAAACTGAAATGGCCTCCATATTTCAGGCTTCATTGAGTAACAGATATGAGGCAAATACAGCAGACCGAGTTTTAGAATCTCTGGTGCTCGGGGACAGTGCATGAGTTACTGCCTGCCAGGACCCATAATATTATTAGCACGCATGTATAGCAGCGCAGACCTGTTTTTCCCATTGTTAGGATGAAGACTGTCCACCATAGAGGGTTCTGACAGTGTGGTTTCTAGAATATTAGGGTTTCTTATTACGTCTGAATGGGTTGCCTCAACCCTGGTTCCCTAATTGCATCAGAATTTCAAAGCTACGATTTACGTGAAGATGGGGTTGCATAAAAAATAGCACAAAAAAATCTGCTTCAAAAAGCTCATAACGTTTTGATCATATGTAAAAATTACACTGCTCATTTTGTGTGCTAGACTGCACTACAAGGACCCTGGGAGGGGATTTATGAGGTCTAGACCGCCTGCATGGAATAAAATGAAATTCAAAACCTACTCTAGTTTTTTCATTCAGGCCTTAGCACAGCATGCCTTGCTTCTGCTAGTACCCACGGTACTGCATTGAATGCTGGGACGCTTTAACAGTCTGCTGCAATTTGCACTTCAGTCAATTGTTCTAGCCTGTTTGTGATGGCAGTTTCAAAAGACTTGAACAGAATGAGAAGCTTATAAAGCCACGGCATCATCTACGTAGATATTCACAAATGATTTAAAAAAAATCTTCTTTTACTCTCTCACTTTGCAAATATAAATAACTTTAGTAATCATAAGTGACTTAAACATAAAACATAAAACTTTAAGAATAATTTAATAGTTTATACAAATCTGGTTTTAACTTAACTCTAAAAATAATGTGTCCTTCAAAACGCTCGTAAGTGTAGGCTGCTTAAACTGAGTAAGGTGTGTTAAACTTATAAAATCCAAACAAAACATTTAATCTTATGTTCCTGGTTTAAACCAAAAATTGAGAAAATTCAAGGTTTCAAAAACAGAAAATGTATGTACGTATGGTGTACGATATTTAGGCCTATTCAAACTCATACATTGCATATTATCAATTGAATAGGAAATTAAAGGTAGCTGATGTAGGAAAGACACAAAGTAAATGGAAAGGATGTAATTAGCTGTACTAGATATGATTAGCTTGACTCATGTTATTTGTATTTTGGGCAGTGCTGTGGAAGTATGCTGTTACCAAGATCTAGTTCTAAGTTTAGGTGACCGAGTTTTTACCACAGAAACATTTTGAAATAAAGTCATGCTCAGTTATTCTGATTTAATCAGTGTATTATTTTAATAAATCTCCAAACAAAATTTATATTTGCATTAATTATATGTGTGATTGTAAACTTTTTGTGATCATTTATCTCCATAATTAAAACCAGCAAGATAAATACATTGATGATGCAGCCGTTAAGTATGTGGGTAAAAATGGAAGTTGGTGCAGACAAAATGGCAAACCATTTGCTTAAAATGCGGGTACAAAATAGCAAATGGTTGAATTGATTGAAAGATGACTTTTGAATTACTGAGCACAGAGCTTAGATGTTTTGGCATGCAGGTTAATGTGGAACCTGCAGGCCATTCCTATACAACAAGCTTATTAGGTGGCTGCAGCAAACAGCTGATGAGCTTTTTTTTTTTTTTTAGCTGATGCCTTTTTTAATCACTTTGTCCAATCATCTTTTAGCACCATTTACGAGCATTATGATGAGTTTTATAGGTTATATTAGGGTTGACATCTAGTTTTTCTTGCCAACAAAACCCTAATTAAAGGAAAAACAAATTCAGGTTTCTCCTTTAAAGAAAGAAAGTCAAAAGCATTCAAACCAAAAGGAAGAAAGGCAGGTCAAAACACTTCATTTGAAAGCCATAAGGAATGCATTCAAGATCAATGTTGATATCTTGACTGTGTCACAGCATACAAGAGTGCAATTGTCCTTTAGGCTGAGCTACGCCTGACAGTGCCAAACATTATTTAGAAACTACATCAGTCAGGTATGCCTTTGTCTCACTGATTACCTCAACAGGTGGGTCAGCTATGCTGCCAACTGTCATAAAAAGTTACAACACTTAGCGTTCTTTATTTCACTGGATCACTGGAACCATTGTCTGAGCTCCTCATCATGTGACGACATGACTGATGACGTGAGAGAATATGCAAGCGGGAGAGGCTCTGCTGAATTCGTTAAGCTCATCTCACTGCAGGTATGACAGCCATCTGGGGCAAGAAGGAAGCTTAGGTTTGCGAGTTTCGCACATGCGGACCTGGCCAGGCAGTTGACAGGTGCAGAGGGGCGGTATGTCAACAATGTTATTTTTAGGGGTTGATGTGGGAGCTTTTTATCCGTAACTGCTCCCTGGGTTTTTGGAAGAGGAAGGCAGAAAAACTGCTCTGGCAAATTGTCATACATTTTGCCACGTGTTATGTGTTAGGGTTAGAAGGAAGAGGTTGATTTTCTCATTTTTTCCAGGATGTGCCAATCAAAGTCATCTTATCTTTACAAAAAAATCTGAATGTACAGCTTTGGAATGTGTTTATTTTTAAAAAGTGATGCGATTAGCACTCAAGGGCCAATAAACAATGATTAATGCACCACTAAGCAGCTACAATGCATCTGATGTTGCTGCAGAACGTTGTATGGCAAAGACAACAAGAATTACTTTCATGAAAGGCTTCCTTTTGCATGTAAACACATAAATCTTGACCTGCAATTAGAAACTGTAACCTTCTAGGTGTCTCGCTCAGTCACACAAACTAAAAGATGTTGCATCAATGGTATGCAGCACTCCTTCCATTTGCACTTGTTTGTCACTGAACAAGCACAAACTTGTTTGCAAACTTGTTTAAAACAAAAGGATAATCCGTCATGTATTGACAGCACTGCAGGGAATGCTGGTACGTGACTCTACGAAAGCCTGATTTATGTTTAATACATGGGAATTGTGGTGATAATTCCCTCCCATCAGTCAAAACATCTCACGGAGATAAAAAAAAAAAAAAAGCCTCCCACTCATGCCACTGCAAATTGGCATTCCGATGTGATCATGCAATCCTGTTGTAATTTGGTTTCACAGAGAGAAGCTTAACTGACTTAACTGCACCTCTTTTTATTCTAATGAGTTAGAGCTGCTGTGCGTTGTTCCTAAATATAAAAACCTAATTATCTTTGTTGCGACGTTCTAATTGAATATTGTGCTTAAAATTCTTAAGATATGAATTTCTTATCATTAAATTCCCAAAACAAATCTGATCAATAGCAACATACCAAAGAATACACAATAAACAACTTAACGTTTCAAGTCAAGAACAGGTGCTACTGCCTAACACACCCAGCTGCCAAGATGGAAATCTCCCCAATCTGTCAATATACCAAGATGACGTCTAGATCTTAATGATAGACGCCACAGTGAACCGAAATGAACTGCTACTGAGCATCAGGATGAAAGATGTCATACACAGAGCACGCTTTTACGGCAAAATGCAACAGATCAGGTGTAGATATAAGAAAACAACTCCATGCTATGGTTTCAAGACTTTAGGTAGTAATGAAATCAAGCAATTGCAAACTCAGCTGAACTGCAACTGCAACACGTGACCTTTGACAAAAACTTAGTGTGTGAAAATGTAAGCACACCCTTTAATTAAGTACATTGTAGTAGAACCAACTTCGCCAGTAATAACTTGCAGTAAACAGCTTTTGTCTTCTGTCGTGTCTGCTACTTGCCTCTCAAATCAATCATCAAGAGATTAAGGGTAATTTAGTTTCTGACACACTTCTGGATATCAGATGACTCTCACAGACCGGGGGACAAGAACCTATTCAGGCACTTCATGTGAAAGACGTTGGGAAAAAAACAGAGGTGTAAAAGTCAATTATACTAACTTGTAGTTTGTTTAATCATCTGTGTCCAAACTCTTTGTCACTGGCGCCAAATTATTCAAGACAAAAGTACTCATAGGCCACAGAAATAATACAATAAATACTAAATCAACGAAAGTTATGCTGTTATTATATTTGCACTTTGTCAACAATAACCTAATAAAGCAGCATTTAGATTAAACAAATAAAGTACTCAGAAGAAAAAAAAAGAATGTAATGCTTTGTAAATGGTTTCAGAACAATTGTTTTTTTGTTTTTTATTCCGCATGTTTGCCTTAATAATAGATCGGAATCCAGTTCACAGTTTTGGAGAAGGCTCGACTAGTAAACTAACCAAAGGCCGATTTGGAAGTACAAAATTCTGCTTTTGACAAAAAGTTACTGGATAGAAGCAAATTTAAAGCACGGTCATTAACATATGAACACTTTGTGCTGTATCATTTTCCATTAACCACCAGTGGTGGTGGGCCAGATTTGTACCATTATTGAATTGCAGATGGATGCGCAAAAAAAAAAAGCAAAAACAAAAAAAAAAAGATGGCCCCAGGGCCACACAGCTGGCATCTCTGCTTCAGAACCATCGGGAATATCCACTGATACTCAACAAGGACACCAATCAAACAGTCACTTAGATTTCAGATTTCAGACATCCTTGGCAATGACTTAAAGGAAGCCTAAAGGATGATTATCTCACCCTTCAGATGGAATTTAGACTGAATAAAAAGCTGTGAACAAATTTGCCAAACTAAATTTGATCCTGAAAAGATTAAGGAAACCACTTCAGGTATGAAGAGACAAAAAAATTAGGCAGAATGTCGGCAGATGTCCAAACATTATGTCGGTGGAACATCAAGTACTAATGTTTACCTGTCTAAGAAAATCCCCACAGGGAATCATGGTTGTAGCAGTTAAATTCTTTAAAAGTGTGTCTTTGCAGCAGAGTTAGAAACAGAGTTTTGGAGAGGGCTGATCCCAGTGATGAAAAAAAAGTTAAAAACGTTAAAGGAGGGATTTTCAAACAAGTCTCTCACCATACCTGAAGGGATTGATAGAGTAGTCCCACCCCCTCAGCCTTAAATCAATTTGGCCTTGTTATGACTCTGAGCTGGCTGTGAAACAAGTTGACAAATAGGTGTGAAGCAGTTGGGGTGGGGTGCAGTACAGGGCTTTTTAACCAACAGCACAGTGGACTTATTGGTTTTACCACACAAGAGGACAAAAAAAGGATAAAAGAAGCTGTAACAATGCATTTGAGAAAAAAAAATCTGCATACTTGTGTCACAGTGAGTTGATTAACCTAAAAACTACATTGACCAAATGTACCAAATATAAAGCAATGACTTTTCTCATGACTTTTTGATAATAACCAAGAAGTAGATATCTACAAAGGAGTGTTTTATTTGACGGAGTGGATCTTTAATTTCTAGCCCCTCATAAATTTATGTGAATAGTGTTACTTCACGTGGCATTAGACAGGGAACTGTTCAGAAAGACAGTTCTCCACGTCTCTGTCCGTCTCAAGGAATTAGGTTATTTTGAGCTACAGTTTCTCTCTAGTTAATGCTGCTATGGGCGTAGGCTGCTGGAGGAAAAACTGATCCCTTTTCTAAACCTTCTTCTTCTGCTCTCCAATTTGTATTGTCTGCTTTTATGTCATCACTTAACTTTATGTTTCTCTAAGATGTTTTAGAAGCTACATCTGGTTTGATGTTCTGTTTGGCTGTGGTGTCTTCCTTTTGGGAGGAAGCAGAGTATCAGCTGTGATATTGCTGCCAACTACCAAATATTCCTCCCCGCCAAGCTATTAACGTTTTGCTTTTTTTTTTTTTACTTAAAAGGTACTACAAAAGCTCATATGTCGGTTGTGGCAGATGACCACTTGCACTCAGCCCGGTTCTACTGCAGATTTCTTCCTGTTAAAGGACAGTTTTCTTTTCCAAAGCTGCTATATGAATGCTCAGTGAAAAGGATTACTGTTAAGTCAATGACACCACAAGAGATTGTCTTCTGTTTCTCCATGGTTGTCCTGGAAGAGGGATTTTTGCAAGTCAATGCAATCTGCTGGGTTCCCTTTGACCATAATCTTGTTAAATTCATTTGAATAGTGAACTGAACTTGATGCACTTGTTTGATAACTAGTATTTATGATTGAACAAATTTCCTTTTTTTTTTTGCAAAGAACATTCAGACAACGCTTTTGTGAATTGATGTTATAAAATTAAATTGAATTAAACTTGTATTAGTTTTGGCTGTCACTAACCACAGCAATCACATGCTGCCAGTTAGCTTAGTGAGGTCATATTCTTGCAATAAATGCAAGGCACACAATGAGAGATTTGCCAAAAAAAAAAACTGTGGCCATGAAAGCTCAGCTGGCTGTGGGACATGACTCAAATGGTTCACCTGCAAAACACAGAAAAGCCTCCAAAATAGTCTTGTCCTTGGCCATATCATGGTGCTATATTTTAATGAGAATGTAATAAACACTCAATGGTTTCAGTAAAGTTTTAAAGAAGCTTGACTGTATCTAATACAATCATGATTTTGAGCAATCCTTAAATAAAGGACCTGAATCCAAAATCAATGTATTTTAGTGTTATAATAGTATAAAAATATAAACATGTTGGTGTACCATGGCTGCATTTATAGTTTATAGTATGATGGTATGCTTTGCTTGATTAATGTTCAAGATAAGAACTTGCAATTGGGAGCGACCAATGCTAAAACAACATTTATTGATATTACTAAAGCAAACATATGCCATTACTTTTCTCTCCACATTATGCATTCAAACATTAAATATATACTAAAACAAAATATGTTAAAACAGTGATGTGTTCCAACATTTTCAATCAAATACAAGTAATACAAGCTGCAGATAAACTGTTTATTCTTGCAACTTTCGCAGTGTTTAATATTCATGGCAGCCATACTGAATTAGAGCTAGTGTTTGCTTGTCGCTTCCAGGGGGTGTAACCATTTGGTCTTTATGCTTTGAGCCCCAGAAAGTTCTAATAACAAATATAACAGTCCTCACATGTTGTGTCCTCCAATATATTATTTATCAGTAGATGCCAGATGCAGATGGAACGCACAACTCCGCCTTTTCTAAAACTAGTAACATTTAACAGATGCTCAGTTTATTCTCCTGTTACTTTCTTTCAGACAGAGATAGAAGTGCAACCGACTAAGCTGCAGAAATGGCTTTGGACAACTGCACACACTGACAAGACGAGGAGGCTCAAAGACAGATTGACAGACAGCTTCCCATTTATCAGCAGTCGACCTGCTTGGTTTGAGAGGTTGGAGAGGAACTATGGAGTTGTCACTCAGCCCACAGCAGTTTATGCCCTGCAGTGACACATGAACTATGAGATATGACAGCTAACCTGTATTAGCACAGACGCACGCAAGAGTCGGCATGCAGGCACTGACAAAGTAAAACAGCCGTGCTCTCTAAAGCACAGAACGAGATGATCTAAAATTGGGTTTATAGCAGTAATTAGAGCTTAATTAAATACAAGGCTTTGCTTGCCTTCTGTTTTCATCCGACCATTTATATAACGTTTTACGTGAAATCCCCTTAAAACTGTCTTTGTAATCCAGTTTTTTTGTGCTTCTGACTTGCCAACTTGAGACATTTTTGCAAGTTTTCCACTGACGTAGATTTCTATTGTCACTTGAATGCCAGGCATATTCTTTAGTTGACTTCCTGTGTCAAAAATATTACTCAGAGCATTCTACTTGTTGGGAGCTAGAAAGCAACATGCATGCATCAGACAGTTTTGTTAAAAGTGAAGCACTTGTTTAAACCTATGCAATTTTCTTATGAATATGTTTTCTATCCATATTCTGTTCTAGATTAAATGCATTAGATAACTTAGAATTACATAAAAAGAGGTGTTGTGTTATTCACCATGTACATCTTAAAAAAAAAAGGTTCAAAAGTAACAGTAAAACCTAAAAATAAAAACATTGTGTATGTGCATGGTTATGATTCTGGACATCATTAGGCAACTGAAACCAATCGTAACCAGTTCAGCACAGTTCAGAGTGGCTGGCACCCCTGAGGCTGCTTACCTGAGCCAAACCGCAGAGCAGGTAAAACCCCTGCAGTGCGTCTGGAACAAATGATGGTTCCTCCATGCCTTGACAGTTGGAGCAGTTTGAAAAATTAAAAACAAGTCTGACGGCTCACGTCACATATCTTTCACGTCTCCAGAAAGTGTGGGTAGTTGCATGTTTTCCAGATTTCACTTTTATACAACGTCTCATGTAACCACTTCCATGGCAAAAGACAAACCTGATTTAACCTCCCTGAGAGAGCAGAAACACACACAAGAATGGAGAAAGGAACACACACGTGCATTTCACCCACTTACAACCATTACCGCTCAACCTTTTCTGTCCCTGGGGTTGCAAAGGACAAACACCGAGAGGGATAATGATAAATTACGCATATTTTAACACGCAGCCTGAGGTGACAATGCAACAAACCTTGTTGCACGAAGCCCCCAAATGGAAACACATCAGAGATCTAAACAGCAAGCATGACACTGGATGTGTATGAGTCAGCTGGAAGCTCAGGAAACGCACGGCACCCACTCGATGACAGGTATTTCCACTCAAGGTGATCCACAATGGCGAGGTATGAGCACAGTGTCAGCCATTTCCTGTTTGAGAGTTCAAAGGTTAAACTCTCTTTGGTCTCTTTTAGAAATAAGGAGACAATGAGGGTCTACCCGCTGTAACTGAACCGTTGTAACCTTGTCGTTTCTACAACTGGCTTTAACCTCTGAGCTACTCAGGTGATAGAAACTCTGCATTACCAAAATGCTCTTAATTCAGCAACAACAATTTTAAAATCATTTCACATTTTAGGGAAAGAGTTATAGATTTAGGCATGGAAAAAAAAAGTGGTTTATGTGATTGTACAGACATACACTTTCATATCAACAGTCCCAGGAGCCTGCTGTATGTCCCATGATGACACTTAAAGATGGTTTGCTTTCAAGGAGAATGGTTATTTATGTTCATTTTTTTCATACAACGAAAAATGATTTCAAATTCTTTGGATGCCTTTTTAAATCAGGCTGGTACGCCTCTTCTTTCTGCAGGCTTTTGTTAGGCCATTTGATCTCAGTACTAGATAACACTTGACAGCTTTAATTATATAATAAAAATGTATGCGTCTATGAAGCAATATCCAAAAAAAACTTATCTTAATAAACTCAGTTTTTTGTCTACCCTGCATCTTCAAAATATCAATTTCTCATTAGCTTGAGGTGGCCTGATATTTACGAGTCGATTGTAACCCATCAGATGTCATAAACACAACAACGGGATCAACGTTACGGGTGATACTGCCAGGATGCTGACATATCACAAAAGCAACACCTTAAAGTTTCTTGGCCCACAGGTCAGTGTTGACTCGATCAACTGAAGGTGTAGTTTTCAGTGTGGATTCAGGGTTAAGACCCTGAATGAATGAGCTGACATGCACAAAGAATACAGGCACAGGTGTGTAACCAGCTCTGCCATACCCTCAGCAGTCAGTCAGCAGGACCTCCTTTTTAATCCCCTGCCGTCACTCAACTGAATCTCAACCTTAATCTCAGAGGTCCAAAGCTCATGGGACGGGGACTTCTAGCTTTTAACCAAGAGTTTGATGCCTAATAAGAGCCACAACACTTTGGGGTAACCTAATACCATCAGTAAGGAGTAGCTGCAATGCCCTTTAGATCCCCTAAATGCAAGACCCACCTCCTATCTTCTGAGACAAATGCATGACATACTTTCTGTTGCACAAGATAGCTTGCTCATGTACAACTTTGTCAATACAGCGCATACAATCCAGCTCCTGATTGATCGGGATTAGCTCCCAAGGCAGGTGACGCATCATATACATGACCTCATCAGTAAATGGAAGTTTTTTTGGTTGGCTTTAGTGAATATGTGCAGCCTTTCTGAATTCACTGACAGGATACAGCCGACATTACTCTTAAGGAGGTGGGCTGGCTTGTTCCCAGCAGCTTTAAAGCATACAATGAGCCGCCTGAAGCTGTCAGCTGCACCCTTTATAGCTGATAAGTGTATGTTCTCAGACACAATGACCGGCAATGAGACACATAAAAATATATTAAAAAAATAAAAATAAAAAAAACAAAACAAAACCTATTTCTCACAAGGTCCAATATATAGAAATATACACTATAATGTGAGATAAATTTAACAAAACTATATGGATTTCACAATTTTTAAAGCAATGTTCTTCAGCACCCACTGCAACTTCTTACACGTCTACCTGTTAAACTATCCAATCATTAAACAGGCAAAAACTTGAAGAACTGTAATTATTAAATCTAAATTAAATGGAAACCTTGATGACAGTCAAAGTTACCAAAGCTTTGACCGTAGTTATGAGGTTAAAGGTCAGACATTTTGACATGGGGACAT
The DNA here is from genome assembly GCF_904066995.2 of Poecilia reticulata. Taxonomy (NCBI): domain Eukaryota; kingdom Metazoa; phylum Chordata; class Actinopteri; order Cyprinodontiformes; family Poeciliidae; genus Poecilia; species Poecilia reticulata. Next base: position 10,823,081 of record NC_088833.1, on the reverse strand, counting down.
TACGGCAAAATTCAGTTTTCAATTCAGTTGATTAAATTGTCACCAATTCACACTAAAAGTTATCTCAATGCACTTTACAAGACAAACCATCTCCAAAAATATGCACTTAAATGCAGTGCAATCAAATAAAAACTAAAGGTTTCCAAATGAGGAATTATTTGGTCTCAAATGGGTAATGATTGAGTAAAAGCTTTAATCTCAAATCTTTTGATGGATGCACAAGAATAAATGTTAGTGTTTTCAGCTTTTCTAGCCTCTATGGCACTTGTTGTGTTATGAGTGGAGACTTGGGCTTTCTGTGTCTCTCCAGAGTTAAGGGGAAGAAAGGTAGAAATACTTAAATACAAAGAAGAAGCTCATCCTCGTTGTCTCTAAAAAGCAAATACATGGAAGAAGAGTAACAGTAGAACAATTTAATTTAGTCTGAACTGAGCCCTAAGTGTTTTTATTTCTCAGTGTGAACAGAAAAATATTGCATAAACTGAGTTCATGAAAGGACACAAACCTGCATCCCAAAACGTAATCCTCTTTATTTGGAAGAATGGATTAAAATTCTTCCACACTGATGTGGAAGACTGATAAATATTTCCAAGTAGTGTTTATCTGACACAGTCAACACAGACAGCAAAGTACACTATAATAATTTCACAGATTTGTTTTGGATATATAGAAAAATATGTTTAGTTGAAAAGTTGCATGTAAAAACACAACATTTAACACACAATAAGAAACCTGACTTACCACTTCAGTGGGACGGAAGAATTTTGGGTCCACCCTCACGTGTACCACGCCGGACTCTTTGCAACGGCCAATCTCATTTTCATCCTTCCCCTCCCACCTGGAATACCATAAAATCCACATAAAGAAGCTTTCCACATTTTCTGTTTATACTTTTTTTGTACTCCATGATATTTTTGCAGTTTCTTTCTTTAAAGTTTTTAAGTCAAATTGGAAGCATTGCAACAGGCATTATGAACACTCAAAATACCCCTTTGTGTGATGGTTTTGACTGCTCGACAGAAAAGGAAGAAAAAAAAGGGCAGTGAGAAAAGCTTCCATTTTCAAATTTAAGGTATTGAAGTGAAGATATTAATCTCTCTCAGACAGGGATCTTAGACATTATAAAAGTGACCCGTGTTGTGTTGTATTTGTGTGCAAACACTCACACAATGGTCTTTCCCACATGTATAAAGGCCCTCTCCACAAACTCCCTCACGCTGTGAACCTCCCCCGTTGCGATTACAAAATCGTCTGGCTCCTCTGACTGCAGCATCAGCCACATAGCCTGAAAGAGACAGAAACAGGGAGGTCAAACCACAAAAAGATCATAAAGACAGTTTGGTGCTCCACTCTGGACACTGCCCAGTTCTACTCTGACAGACAGGAAGTGAACCTGCGACCTCTGAGCGGGGCACTCGCTTGTACCTCTTTCCTGACGTCACCAAGGAGACTCATGGGACACAAACTGTGGGAAAAGATGACCGATCACTCCCAGATCACTCCCACAGGCCCCAGTGTGCTGCTGCCACACACAAAAATGCACATGTGGTCTTGAAAGCTCAAGCATTAAGAAGCGCTGCACAACTGTTTTAAAAAACACTGTAATAGTGTTGCTACTCCCAAAATGCTCTGTTATATGTGGCGTCAACAGAGCAGAACTGCGGACCTCTGGGACATTTAAGAGAGCAAGAAGAGAGTCATAACAAAACTATGTCTCTAGATTTTAGAGACAGATGTCTCTAAAATCTATCTATACACACATATATATATATATATATATATATAGCATATAAAAAAATTCAGTTTAATTCAGCATATTTATTTCAATTCATACAGCAGTCATGGTGTGAAAGTAAGCCATATACTATTTCATTCTAGGCTTTACTAGATCAGGAAATGGATGTAGTTTTCTTTATGGAAAGCCATTTCATTCAAAATTAAATAAATAAATAACAGTTATTAACAAATAGTTAATAGTTCATCAAATAAAGTATTGTCAAAATTGAAATAAAAACAAAATGAATATGTTAGAATATGTTCTCATCTTAACTTGTCTTTCTGATTTGCTTTGAAAGGCACAGCTGCAAGTTTGGTGTCATGTCACTTTCTGTTATTATGTATGTGCTTGTTGTACCGCAGTTGTCCACTGGGGACAATGAGAGCAAGTTCTTTTGTGAAGAAGAAGCTAAAACCCTGTAAAGTTAGCAATAATAGCTACCTGACGAAAAGAAGTGTGGTTCACCGTGAATATGAGTACTGAACAAGAAAACGCAACAGAATATGAAAAAAACAAACATATGGTTATTTTGTCAATCACAAATACTGTACATGTATAGTGTGTTTCTCTAAGTGAATTAAGTTACTGGAATACTTGAAGTTTTCAATGCTATTTCAATTAAATGAACGGATAACACTTATTGATTAACACTTTTTACTTTCTAACTTTTCTTTATATTTGTACCGTCACATGTAATAAAGTAAAAAAAAAAAAATCCACTAAAACTTATTTCTGATAATTCGTAATAAAAAAACAATTGTTTTGTGTTCCATTCCTGTTGTCCAACGGTTTGTTGAAACCTATTTGTTAAATGTACACTTAGAAACAAATCTTAAACCATACACACTTCATTGTGCCTTTCCAACTATTAATTAGCTTAAGCAAAGCTTTTTACTCAGGGCTATTTTTCCACATAGCTGTGGTTGGGTTACTTTACTCTCTACTGTCAGCTTAGCCTTTTGCAAAACATTTTTTACCTCAACTGATGAAAATGAGGGCTGCTGCTCAACAGCTACAGGTTCTCATAATTTTTGAACAGAAATGAAAAAAGCAGAACTAATTTGCTGGAAAAACTGCCCCAGAGGAGTGTTATCAAGACAGTTTATGTGCTCCACTTGCAACAGTAGCTTGCATTGGAATCTGAACATGTGTGCATATGGTTGCCACATCAGGATGCTTTATGATGTGAAGCAGAAGCTGCCGGCCTCGCTCAGAGCATTTAGCAGATGCTATCTTCTCTCTGCAGTCATATTTATTGATGCGTCTTTCATTAATGTAAAAAATATCCAAAATGCTGGACACCAGAAACTCCTCGATTGTATTTCTGTGATCAAATTTAGTCATTTTTTTCTCCAACATTGTTTGTGGGATAAAGTTATTTTAAAATTATACATTAAACCTAAATGCAAGTTAAAATGACAGATGAATCCATTCGCTACAGTTTCTTCCTTATACACATAGAATCCAAAAGTAGATTTAGAAATATAATTGCAAAGTTCTGGACTGATTGGCTGTCTCTTTACATTTTTCTTCCTGGCAGCCAGTCTTTTCTGTTCTCCTGTCACAGTAGTTCTTCGGGCTTTCTGAAAGTTGGTATGTTACTATGGAAACAACAACTATGGAACTGAAGGACTATATTAAGGACTATATATACTAATTGTGTTATTGGATAAGCACATGGAATGCAAGCGCACACAAACACACAAGAGTGGTGATGGAATGAACTTCCTCAGGGAGGCGAAGCCTTCCTATTTGAGGATCGTTTAGGGTCATCTGACCGCTCAGCACTGATGACTCCCCTGAGCCTGACCTCTGACCTCTCACTCCTTGGCTCCTGATGAACAAAACAGATTCTCTCACTCTGTCACAAAGGCCAAATAAGTCACCTAAATGTTGGAGTGACTGAGCAACAAACCAATTAGAGCATGTTTTATAATAGTAGCATCTAAAACTGACTACAGCTGCTTCAAATATTTGTGCTGGTTAAGGTGGGGAGGAAAAAATGATCGTACATCTATTTTTTTTTGTTGATTATTGGTTTAAGATGTGAAATGTGACCAAAAAAAATCCTTAAACCCCCAGAAATGATTAAGTCAAAAATAACTTGATTCAAAGATTTTATGCCAAATAAATAATGTATGTAAATAAACAAATGTACATCATCTGTAAACCTGTAAACAATTGAATAATTACGGAACATTTTGACATTGACGAAAAAAACAACTTTATTGACATGATTCTTTGTTCTGAGCACTATTCTGATAAATTAAGAGAGCGATTCAACCCAAATCAAACCAAACGCACACAGGAATAAAAACATGTGACACAAAGAGCAGATCAACAACAATTTGAGAAATTTGCTGCTTTTAGTAGCAAGTCAAGTTTACATTATTGAATATTTTTGGTCCTGAACAAGATTTCACATTGTGTTGAGTGCAACTACAGGCAGGCGCGTAGAAGGCACAGCTGCCACAGTGGTTCTGTGTTCAATTGTCTTTTCTCTGAAGGAAGACACAAGCCGATCTATTACTGCTATTCACTTTGTGTCGAGTCTTTATTTTTCATTTTCACTGAAAGTTCTTTCTGGTTCAGTGATCCTGTGTTTGTCAGTGTCTTGCTCCTGGATGGAGCCGTCCAGAGAGCTACCGCTGCCAATAACTGTGCACACCCTGATTTTCTGTTCAACAGAAAGTACTACTGGCACAGTCCCTCTGTGTTTGGCTGTGTTTCGTTTATGAATGGAGCCATTAACTGAGCCATTAATCATGTGTACTTTCAGGATTTGTGAAAGGTGTAGCGGTAGAGCAGGCGCCTCACGTACAGAGGCTATTAGTCCTCCATCCAGAGGTGGATTCCCGACCTTGAGGCATTTCCTACATGTCTTCCCTCTCTCTATCTCTCCCTCCATTTCCTGTCTGAGAGAGTTTCATAACGGAGACAAAGAAACAACTCTTTACCTTTGTCTCTTTGTTTTTATTTCCCATAGAAAGTAACCCTGACTTGTGACTGTGCAGAGTTGTTTCTCTTTTCTGGTTAACTTTACTAACAGAGTAATGCTGCCACTGACTCTTTGTACTTTGTTTTCTCTTCTAAAAAAAATGTAATCTTACACCTCTCCTTTTGGGTTTCCGTTCGATATAATTTGTTTCCATGCAGCTGGATATGAATGAGACCCATTTGTCTTCTTAAGTGCTACGAGATTAGATTTAGTGTGAATTGGCATTATGTAAGTAAACTGAATTGAATTGCATAATTCACTTAATAAACACGTGGGACACAAATTCCATCAAAAAGCTGCACTACAGATGTTAAATCCAGTCTGAAAATTTCTGTCTTTTGTTTTGAAAGGTTTCAGCTTCTCTGTGTTCTGTGTGAACAGAATTAATTATCACTGGAAATTGTAAAACATCAAACACTGACATCTACACTGTAATACTGTTTTGATCATCTGACTGGCTGATTATTTGAACTTGTAATGAAGCAAGCTCTTTCCTTCTCCCTTTCCTGCAAAGCACGCTGATGGATGTGTAGCCCGCAGTAAACTGGATGGTCGTGATGATGGGAGCTGGGAACGCGGCTCCGCTTCTCCTGCAGCCAGAGAAAATGTTTACGGCAGGAGCTGAGTGATATGGCCTCCGCTGATTTCTAACCAGGAAATGTAATAAATAATACGATGTGTATTTTTATTGTAGAGGGAAATAAAGTGAAGTGAAATATGTGAAGGTCGTTTTATTCTTCTCAGTCTGCTCAGAGCTTTGGCTTCCGACCTTTCTAATTTTTTATGCTCCCAACTTTACGCCGACCCCTTTTCCATTTTTCCCCCACTGCTGTCCCTCCACTTTCTCAGGGGCTCACAGGATTGCGCTGCTTCATTAGCTATCTGATAAACAGCTCAGAGGTTCAGCTCCTCACACCGAACCCATACCTTCCTGTTCACATGGCCACAGGATGACCCCATCACACACCCCACACTCGACAGCAGCCAAGGCAGACCCCAACCTCTGCAACTGTTGCAAACCCCTTTGTATCTGAATTATACTGATACACACAGGGGAAAATTCATATACCAGGGGGCAAAAACTAGCAAAACACATGAAATATTATTTCAAAATTTGAATTTTGGTTCAGTTCTTGTTAGCTTGACTTCTGAAAGCAAACAAAATTTAATAGTGAAGTTTTAAATTTGGTGAATCTGTTCAACAAACGACTGTGCCAGGTTCAATACTATTATCTTACCTTTCATAAAAACAAGCAATCACTTAAAAAAAAAACTGAAACTTTGTATACAAATCTACAAAGAAAACCTAGAACTGAAGGATCTATAGAGATTGCATGAAGAGGAAAGGTCAAAGATCACATTCTCCATATGATACAACCTTGTTCAAAACTACAGACAAATACTAAATTAAGAAGGTTTTGTAAAGTATTACTGACAGAGGTGACAGTTCTCAATATAATAATATACTAGGATGCACTATACTGTATCCAACATTCCCCATCTACACACGTTAAAACAACTTCATACTTTCTACCAAACCTCTCAACCCGAGTATCCTTTTGATATAAGCTGCCACTTAATGACATCCAAGACTGACTAAATTAATGTTGGATTGTTTATGTTATTACCATTAAAACAGAAAGCACCATATGCATTAAGGCAAGATTGTAATTTGCTAACTTGAGAAGAAACTTACTAAACAAAACAAATGTTTCTATAGGGAAAAAAAACTACTTTTGGTTGACATGCACAATGTGCACTATTTCTAATTTTATCAAGATCTCAGTGCTGCAGTGCTTTACATAAAAGCACTGCAGAAAAATGGATGAGACAATGTGCCATAAAAGTTGCAAAAAAGAAAAAAAAGCACTTAAAGGAATAAAAAACTGGGGACAAACTCAGAGCACAGTCAGTTAAAACCTCCTGCTGTCTCTTCAGCTTATGCAACAGATCTGACCTCTGCCTGAGATTTTCCTGGTTTATCAAGCATGGTTTATAAAAGTGCCTGTCAATAGTGTATGGTGAAAAAAATCCACAAACCTTACACAAACAGAAACAAATGTAGAAATGTTAAAAAAACAAAAAACAAAACCCAAAACACTATCGAAAGAATTTTTTAAGCTGGCCTAAAAAAATTTAAGATGTTATCAAACTCTACAAAAGAGAAATTTTTAGAAACAAATATATGAGAGAAACAAAAAAAAGGACAGCAATTATTTACATCCAAATGCTTAGCAAATTCAAATATTACTACTGAATTAAACTTATTGTGTCTGTAATAGACTACATATCTTTTTTCCCCCTCCGTTTGTGTATCATCATAAATCCTTGGCAGATCGTCTGTCGGAGAGAGCAGACACTGCACAACTGAAGGTTGCGGGAAAATCCCTGGCATAAACCAAAGGCACCCAGCTAACTGGAAATACTCTTGAATAGGTCACAAAGAGCAATCTCAACACTATAATTCCACAGGCTGAAAAAGCAGAGAGGCATAGTGACAGAGGAGGAACAGAAAGGTTATATTTTATGAAATGTAATTACAGAATAACGGATCTTTGGATTGGAGTGTTGAAACTGGGAGTCCTCGGACTAAAATCAGATCCAACCACAGCTTAGGGAAAATGACTTATCAGACCTCCCTCCTCTGCGGCCAACTGACCCCTCAGTCCTCCCTTCTCCCCCCTACATGCCTCACTCCCAGCCTTCCCGAGGCTCACAGCCCCTCAGTCTTCTCTCCCGCTGCTTGACTCCAGCTGACATGTGGAATTGCTCACAGTAAACACTTAATAGAGTCGCTATTATGGCTGCAGAAAGCCATCAGGCCCAATCACAGCCTGCTAATGCCATTAACCCCATGGTTTCGCACACAGGTATCCACATGTGGCTAAATGCACAAAACATGCAACCAGAATCTACTCGAACCACACATGCAGTGTCAAAGAAAAACACAAAAAAATATACATAGCCTTTAAACCTTTTGACATTTTCTCACAATACAACCGATACATTTTATAAAAAGCTTATGTGGAAGTCCATCAAAAAGAAGCATGTCATTGTAGAGTCGCTTTTAAAAACTTTTTAATAAATAAGTGACTGCTTTCACCCACATTTAGACAAACAACCCAAAATAGAAATTCTGTTAAATCTCCAATGAACCTGTTTTGTGAAGGCTTGTTAGTGAACATCAGTGATCAGCAGAAGCATGACAACCGAGGAACAAAACAGACAGATCAGGAATAAAATTGTTGAGAAGTTAAAAAGACGGTAAGGTTAAACGGTTTAACCAAAATGCCAATTCTTGGGCCTCTCACAGATCCTGTTCAGTTTATCAGATAAAAATAGCATTAGCATTAGTATTAGTACCTGCAAACCAACAGTCCTCTGAAAGCGACAGGCAGACTAAGGACATTATTCAGAGAGGCAGGTAAGAGGCTCATCCAAAGCTTAGGAGGGATAGGAGGGAGACTCTGTCAAGATCTAATAGACATAAACCTAATCACAGACACACAGTTTATAGAAATTATGTAAAAACCAATACATAATTTTTTTAAAAAGCCCTAGAAACCCAGCTTAAATATTTTTGCTACAAGTAAGGCAAATGTCCAAGAAGGCATTCTAGTCTGATGTGTATGACAGAAAAGTAAAATTGCATCTTCCCCACCCTCAAACAACTAGCACTGCAGAGAAACATGGTAGTGACAGGGGTGCCTTTTTTAGCTGCAACAGGGAAGCTAAAAAGTCGAAGGGAAGATGGAACCTTTTAGGGGTCGCTAAAGGTCCATCTTCCAGAAGGAGACCAACCCAAAGCATGCAGTTACAAATACAATGGAATGGTTTAGTTCAAAACATATTTATGTTTGAAAGGCGCAGTCCAAGCCCAGGCCTAAATCTAATTAAGTGTCTGTGGTATTAAGTAGTAAAACTCTCTACACAATTTGACTAAGATTCATTTCTCTTGCAGTGAAGAAAGGGCAACAATCTCAGCCACTGAAGCGTAAAGCTGGCAAATGTACCCCAGAAGAACCTCATCACAGTTTTTAGATTTATTCATAAAAAATTGTGAAACCCATACATACTACGTTATGTTGTTTTGCAAAAATAAAACAACAACAAAATACACTGAAGATTGCGCTTATAGAAGATTAAAATATGGGGATAATGTTTAGGTACAAGAAACCTTTGCCTGGTAAAATAAAACACAGTCCCTGACTGTGGAACAGTGTTTCAAGAGGTTTACGTCCCAGACGTTTCCAGATCATTTGTAGCTTTAGACGTTCTCAGCTCAGTACCATAGCATGACTGCAGAGCTGCCAAACAACAGTGTTAAAGCCAGAAAAATAAGTTGAAAAATGATCTTATTTTGCCACGGACCAGATCTGCGTCTGCTACCATTCAAAAAGCAGACAGAGCTCCAAGTCTGCCCGCCCCACCTCTTAGCACTGATAATGAGATTAATGGCCTCCACTTATGGCTGTGATATGAGACATTCACGTGGCTATCCACCGACGTGCACTTTAACAAGAAAAACAAATAAGGCGTCACATTTGAGGCGAAACAAGGTCATTGTCGTGTACGTCATGAGGCGGTCTTATCAACTGCGCTTTTCGGGCAGACATTCATCATATGCCACAACTTTCCGGACACATGGGCAATCATATGCAGCCATCTTGCACTGGGATTAGGCAAACAGTATTGAAATTACAAGTCTAAAACGGCCTGAGGCTCTGTACCAGACTGATGCTAGATAACCTCTTCCTACAGTAGACATTTATACATAACTAAGTCTTACTTTATGTGCCTACTTTTTAATTTAACATTAATTTTTATCACACAAATTAAGAAAATGCTAAAGACCATGCCGAATTATTGGTCACTGATGTCGACTTTCACAACAGCTGATGTTTGTCATGGGCCAAAAACATGGGAAAAAGTACAACTGGTTGAACCACCTTCAGCAGCAACAACCTGAACTAGTAATTTTCTGCAAGTCTATCAGTCTTTTCCATTGTTTGTAGAATAATTTTGGCTCACAGTTCTTGATACACCGCTTCACCACTTATATAACCCAGTTTGTGCCTAGCTTCAGTTCTCAGACGAGCAAAACAAACCCGAATCGTCCCTCCTCCAGCACCATGCTTGACAGCTGGTTTGAGATGTTTATGCTGATAGCCTGGGTTGGCTTTCTGCACACATGGCACTGTGCTTTGTGGCCAAACCTCTCTATTTTGGTTTCATCACTCCAATGGACTTTGTTCCAATATGATCCGTTGCACAACGGTAACTCCGTTTTAAAAATTAGTCTTTCCCCTGAAAATCTTTCCAAGCAAGCTATCATGTTTAGTCTCCCAACTGCTAAGAACATTGACACTTACAATGTTAACTTGGAACAAAAATGTAGAATAACAAAGCAATCAAATTCCTGCTTTTGAAAAGGAGTCAGTTCATCTCTCAGTTAAACTGCTTTAATTAGTAGTAATCTCCTGCTAAATTTGACTGATAGCTGCAGATCTTAAAGGGTTCAATGCAATCCTTGAGTGGGTTTTAATTGATACATAAAACACAAACGTAATTCTAGTTTAAGTTATTGATCTTTTTTCTTAAGTCATTATTCTATCCATACAATTCACATGAAACTTCATCAGGGGTGATTAGTAGGGTGACATAATCTCAGATGGTGAAGAACATTTGTTTGAGCAAACTGTCCAAATCTCACGGGAGAAAATGTTTGTGACCAGCAGAATATTGACTAACATGAGTATTGATGAGTTTAACAATGGCGCTTGACAAACTGCGATGTCTGTTACAGGTTTTCACTAGTGTTGACTGACTGTATGTTGTGTTTATGATGTTTTTTATATTTTCATGATGTGAAGCAGTCTGAACTGCCTTGTTGCTGAAATGTGCTACACAAATACACTTAACTGATTGATTTAGCAGCTTACTGGAAAAGCATAATCATCTTGAAGAAATTAGTACATAGCTGTATATATATATATATATATATATATATATATATATATATATATAGCTATTTGTGTGTGTGTGTGTGTTAAACAGCATTCCATAGCAGTGGAAGGTAATCTTAAATACTGGATTAAGAGAAGAATGAACATGTCTGACAGCTGCCACCGACACTGTTTGCTCAAAGGATCCTGTTGTTCTTTCTGCTTCTACAATCGGAAAAAAATCTTTTGACACTTCCACTTTCCCTTTGCAGCTCTGGTTAGGTGTCAGTGAAGAGAAAACTGAGGTTGTCTTGCCTTTCTAAACACAGTTATATGACACACAACTTCTGCTGCCTCAACAATGGCACGCACACATTCCAGACAAGTACAAATATTTTGACAGCCAACTATTGTTCAGTATTTAGGTAAGGAAGATTCATAGAAAGTAGTTTTACTAATGATTTTTTTCTTGGTGTGTGACATCAAATAAAGTTAACCTGAATAAATATAAAATGCAGCTACCCAAAGCAACCTGATAGAAGGTGAACAAGTAATTACCTCCCAAAAAGTAATAAATGGTTGTGGCACAAGTGCGAGGCAAGTGTTGACATCAAGTTTTTGAAATCACTGGTCATATTTCAAAACTGCTGGGGAGGAATTTTGACATATTACAGTTTTTATTTTGTTTTATTTTTGAGAAATGCCCTGGTACCAATTGTTTGTTCCATGATTTGTAGTTCTGGCTCAGCGATTTGGGTGTCATTATGGTTTAACAAAACTACAAACCACATCATGCAAGACAGCAAGAGGGTTTCCTGTTTCTTGTAGAATTGTTTTTATCCAATCACGTTAGAGTTTTAGAATCATAACAACCAGTGAAAGGTCACAGGAGAGCATATCAATTAGATTTAATCCCTGACTTTATCTAGACCTGTGTAAAGTCTTAGATTTTCAGCTTCTTTTTTTCCCTAAGAGGTGGACTTGCAGGTAGGCTTTGGATAAGAAAATGTATTAAATTTAATGATAATAGGTTTAGGTCTTAAGAGATATGGATAAATTCCCCATACTAAATAAAAAGTTTAATTTAGTTGTGTTCAAGGTTTGTCTGCCTTGTATCAATGTTTGACTCATGAAAATATTACGAAATTTGACTTGACTTTTAATTTCATCCTTTTCTTGAGCTCTCTTGGGGTTTATTTTTTATTTTTTTACATCCAGATTTCTTTTGGTATCTGCTTCCCAAAAACCTCTGAGTGAGTAAAAGCTAGAGGTGGCTCTAACAGAAATACAGGCTGCTCCACTACAGGCCAAACACAGAGGACCCAAATCAAACAGCTTACAGCGGGCCAGGCCAGCAGAGGTACAATGGTAGCAGACTAAGCCAAACAAGACCAAATTGGAGAACTGTCCAACCAGATTCAGTGTAAAATCAAGTAAGAACCTCAATCGTTTAATATGAGACTACATTTACACGCATGTACACGCACACGCAGTAGCATGCTAACAAACGAACTTTCCCAGGCTCCACCTCAGGGAGTGCACATGATCCAAAGTGCTGCTTCAGAGCTGTGATTTTTAGCAGAACAACTTCTTTTTTAGTTCTTAACCCAGACAGCTATTTTTAGAGATATTTGAAATCACTAACCCCTCCACCCCCAAACTTCCAAACACACATTCCCCATCTCCACTCACTCTTAGCTCTGCTCTCCCTTGTTGCATTTTTACCAAAAAAGTCAGAGACTGCAGCAATTTTCCTTGTCGGACATCCAGACTGTCTGGCAGTTCATGTCGAACACAGAGGAGGCTATATTTACAGTCTGACCTCACCCTGAACACACACGCAGGCTCTCACACACATGATGCTTTAATATGGTCGGGAATGACGCAGGAATTACTGGACTTTGGCTTTTTCTGTTTCACTCTGACTGTGTTTCTGCTGGCCGAGCTTCCAGCAATTCGCACCAGCAATTAACTTCACATTACTATAAAGGAAAGGTCACAAAGGCGGACAGAGATACATCTCACTGTATGGTACGCTGCTTCTTGAGTCCATCTTCAATTTTTAATCACACAAAAGCCAAACACAACAGTCAAAAACAAAGGAAGTTTAACTGTCTGCTTTGGTCAGATGAAATTAAAATTGAGCATTTTGGTACAAAAAACAACAATAAATAAATAAATAAATAAAATGTTGAAAAGTACATCACAACTTACTACAGACTAAGGTAAAGAGCATGCTATGTTGTAAGCATATTCCTTTCCAAAAGTCTTGGAACCTTGCTTAGTGTATGGCATTATGAACTATTTGAAATAAAAGTATAAATGGGTGACTTCTGACAGAAAAGTCAAACTGGATTTTAATTGGATCTTTTAGCAGGTTGATGATCTGATCCCTGTGGACAAATCAATATAAAAACTAATGTGACAGAAAACACCCGTCAGAGAAAAGGTTGTTCTGATCATTGGTACAAAAACATGGTAGCAAAAACTTGAACAGTGGTTTATTTACTCCTGTATCTTGCTCACCTAGTAGGAAAGATGACGTGGCTTTAATGTGAATTTTCACAGGATATGACAAACTTTTGCTCATTGAGTAACGGCTGCATGCTTTCACTGTTCCTTGAGAAAGGAAAAGTTCTGTTTGCACAAGAAGCTCTGTGGGGAAACTTTGTGGTGCAAAAACAAAAGTCAAAACCTGAACACAAGAGCAGGAAAGACTTAAATGTTACAAGTGAGTTTGTAATGTTCACCGTTTGGCTGTTGCTGCCGTATTATATTCAATAATACTTTGTAAACATTTTCAGTACAACATTGCCACAAATGTGAGGATAATAATATATCTTGGTGGCAATGTAATGGTTTCTTTGATGCTCTCTTTGATTTGGTTTTGTATAAAAACTCAGTTTCAAACGAGAAGCTTCAAATTCTTTTGAGGGTTCAGGTCATTTTTTAAAATTTTTTTATTTTACATACATCTCTGAATTGTCCATTTCTTCACATCATTATCACCATTTCCGGTTGTGACAAAAGAGAAAATTCATAGAAAACAAACAAACAAAGAAAAGAAAATGTTACACAGTAAGAGTAGAAGCTGTTGGTGCAGTAAATCCAACGGTTACAAATATATGAACCTTTGAACTTGGGTAACAACTTAAAAAAACAGGACAATAAATTCAAGTTCATTGGGACTCAGAGACAACTTCTAACCCGATAGCATCTTTTACCGCCACGTCTGACAGAAAATCAACTTTTCTGAGTGCTAATACATTATTTTAGAATAAAACTTCACTAGCAACATGTAGTTTAAAAGTTTAAAAGTCAGAAAAAGGTGGGGCTTAAAAAAAAAGCAGAAATATTCTGTCCCTCGTTCTGCAAATCAATTCCAAAATTAAATCAATTTGAAATAATTTTTCTCACTGAATGAGCTCAAATCGTTTGAAAATCCCCTGACATTTGAATGCACATGTTTTGATTGATCATGTTGTAAATGATTAGACACCTGCAGATCCTACACTTGTATTTTTATTTTTATTCATAAGTTAATGACCATTTATCTTTTAAAATGTGTAAACACAATCTGTGTATGTCTTGAATTTCGGCACTGTTTTAAGCTTCTGTCATCTCGACCAGGGCAGAGATGTAAATGACATTTAACATCTTCATTTTTTTTTTTATTCTTGCTTAAATAGCTGCAAAACAAAAAAAAAAAGTAAGCAAAAGGAGAACAGCCAGGACATTGGTAGGAGACAGAGGGAGACAACAGCAGTACTTAAGAGGATCTTAATGCTGTTGTCTGGATACATAAAACCGGGAAGATTGAGATGACTGAGCAGCCACCCTTGTTTTATTTATGTTGTGTCATTTGTAGTTATTTTGGCTGCAGTATTACACATACAAATCATTTTCTGTGGTGCTTTTATGTGCAGGGATTTCACTATTATTTTAGTTGCTCATGTTTCATTTATACCCGCCAAACAAAAAACACCTAGTACTTAAAGAAAGCTCATTTCTTGTGTCCTTTATGACTGTTAACCCAAGATGAATGTGCTGAGAACTATTATTGTCCTATGTTGTTTATAATATTAGGACTGAATAAAGAAATTGAAAACACTTAAAAGTTACATTACAGTAGCTTGTTTGATTTGGCCCCTTTCAGAAAATTAAGCTAAAAGCCAATGCCACCAATTATTTTATTTTATATATCTTAACCTTGTCTCCTGTTTACAAAATTAGTCCTCAAGTGCAGCTCGCAGTCGTTGAAGTGCTGCAGTTGAAACGCAGGAAGGAAAAGAAAGACACAAAGATAGACAACCCTAATCAAAGATGAAGTGTTTTTGCAACTTTAATCCTCTATGTATTCCTGATGGGTTCGTTTCAGTGGTTGGTAAAGCAAAACAAACAATGGAGTGTTTGCAAAAGCAGAAAATCCCTGCTGACAGCATTCAGCTAAATAGGTCATACTCTGAGTAAAAGACAGCTGCAGACTCCTTGGTTTGACTTTTGGGTCTTTGTTTTGGTTTTGCAAACATATCTTTAGTAATATCGGCAGATTTTGGTAGCTATCCCGGCACAGAAAATTATGCTTTAATAAAATGATTAGAGAAAGAGTATCCAAATAACGATATCAACAAACAGTTTCAGATCTAACATAAAACTAAAATTACTTTTCTCATAAAACTGATAACATCTCCATCAATCAAGCCTGAAATCACCCCTGTTATATTACCAGAGGGCTGTTATATCTAAACACAGTCACATGCACGGGGAAGTCCACCCACTCACAAACACACACTTGAACATGGCTGTGACCTCTGGCTGTTTGAGCAGTTCAGCAATCTCTTTTTTTTTTTTTTTTTACCAGAGAAATGGGTCTCATAAAGACTGTCATTCACTATTTAAGCATAAAACACACATTGCAAAATAAATTGCCCATGCATGCAGTCACAGTGAGACAGAAACACACACAGACGCGCGTGCACCTACACACATAAACTGGGCCTGGGCCATGTAATGAGGACAAAGCTGCTGATTCTTGGAGCTTGGCGATAGCGTCATTTTTACACCGTGAGAACACGAGAAACACATTTCTCAAAGGAGCCCTCTCATGTTGCTGTGGGTGTTTTACCATTTTTGGGGGAAAAGGGGACAGCACACACAAACACACAGACGCACACACAGAAATCAGTTGAGTAATGTTAAATATAGCAGAGACAGGCTAATCTGAGATGTATTCTGAAAATGGAGAGACGGGATAAGGGACACGGACATTTTTTTTTTTTTTTACTTTTTAAAAATAAAAAAAAAAGATCCTGGTATAGCTGCAGTACATCTAGAAATAGATGAATTTATAGACATACACCCCCATCACTCAGAGAAAGTATATCAGTAGCAGAGAAATGAGTGATGCAGGGCCAGAAAAGCTCTTTATTTATTTAGCCGACTTTTAAAGGGCAGGAAGAAAAACAAACATCAGCTGGACGAGGGGGAAGATGTGAACGCCGGCTACGAACTTAACAGAGCAACTGACTGTTTAGATTTACTTATATATCCTTCACCAAACACGACTAAGTGTTACCAAAATGTCTAAGTATTTCCTGCCGAAGAAAAGCGGGCAGATCTGTGGAAAACTGGATACTGTGAAGTGGTTTAAAAAGAAAAAAAAACAAAAACAAGGAGGAACGAGTGGGTTGTTGTTCACCGTCAAGATGACATTATTCACATTTACTTTACACAATCTAACACTGTGGGATGCGATTGTTTTGTCTTTTCTAGAAATAAATAAACAAATAAATAAATTAATTAAAAAATTTAATTTAAAAAAATGGCAATGTTTTACGAAACTGGAATCACACAGGTGAGATAAGAAGATGAGGTGTTTTGTCTTGTCCAACTAAAGATAAACATGAAAGAGTCAAAAGGTTGGAGATTCAGTGGCATAAAGAAGGGAACCGTTTTCTTTTTTCTTTCAGCTGACGTTTAATAGAGAAGCAGATGCAGGAGGAGTATGTCCACTGTGTAGGTGTCGAGCTGCTTCAGGAATTGCATTTCCAGACTTCCTCGATGGGTCGAGTTTGAACTTTGACGCAGGCGACCCCTGCCCTTGGATGTTAAAACCAGGAGCAGCTCTGCAACAAAAAGTCTCTGTTTACACTCTAAGCAGCGCCGCATGTCCAACGCTCGCTGTCCTCTCACAGCTGAAGTGAAGTTTAGAGCCACGTCGGGCTCAGCCTCTCCGTTTGGAGCACATTTTCAGCCACGATGACATCATCTGAGATGCTATCAGCCTGTTTACGCTTTCTCTGCTCCCTTGCGGCCACTACATTGCACACAAATTGGACAATCAAGAACAGGTGTGTGTATGAGACTCGAATGTGTGTGTGGGGGAAAAAAAAAAAAAGCTACAGAAAAGCATTTTCTGTTTTTATAAAGTTAGATTTCCTTCTTCACTTTGCCTCAATGAGCCCTAAACTGCAAGTGAAAGAGCAACACCTCCCAAGCAGCAGAGCAGAGCGCAGACACACATCCAAGCTTGAACAAAAATGGATTGTGCTTTGTCACACAAACAGCAGAACTCCATTCACTGAAGGGAAGAAGGCACAACAGGTACTTGGAAAGCTGACAATGAAACATTGTCAGCTTCTCTAGACTGAGCATCTAAGCATGTGGCCCTTCAGGGAACTAATCGGAATTTTTACACATTTGATTGTTTGATGTTCTTGAAGAGGCGAATTATGGATGCAAAGAAAAAAAAAACCTTTCTGACATCACTTGTAAGAATTACAAAGCAAGCCTCCTAGGGAATACCAACGTCAAGTGAACCATCAACATAAGACTCAACGACGCAAGAGAAGTTCATGTTATGGCTCTGAAAAAAAGCAGCATGTCAGCAGTCTGACTGCAGTGAGCTTAAATATTCAAGGAGGGATAAGGTATTAAAAGCTCTAGAGAAGTCAAACCTCTCCAGGGTTTTATGTCGTCTGTCTCATATTTCATCTTCAAAAACACTCCCACACCAACCACCGAAGGGTTTCGATTACATAAAGCATTTCATATCGATACTTCTTTTCACTACAAACATTCTGACATGTTGGAGCAAGTAGAGTACAGGTGCAATCACTAACATTATGCCAAATATGGCTGCATGCCATTAAGGTGTGATCGTTCCAGGATCCTGATATCATCACATTGGCTCATTCACATGTTGGGACAGTTGGATGAAGAAATAGATTACAAACTAAATCCTGCTTCAACAACTCAAAGCACAGGATGAGAGAAAAAAAAAAGCTTTGAAGAGTCAAAGCATGGACTTATTTAGGGAGGAAAGGAAGATGTATTCTTTGGTTAGGCTAGAGGTAAAGGTAATATTAAAAAAAATAATATATCAGTTTTATCTGATCATTTGTCTGCCTTCATGTCAAACTGAGAAAACACTGATAATTTGTGGTGTGACATTGGTGAAACCACACTGGTCTTTGGGGACAGCTGGGAAACTGCCCCTTCATCATTTTTGCAAAACATAACACTGGCACAACATAATATTTCAAAAGCAGATTAAAATCATTGTCTTCCCCTGTGCCCATTATCTACCTTTTGAGTGCTTGTTGATTTGTTAATGTTATCTGACCACCACAGCAGGAGTGAAGGGAGGGAGACGTGAAACACGCACACATAAACACACTGGCCATTTCCTGAAGCACATGATGAGTTTCCTGCGATAACTCATTTTCAAATCAACTACCAGCTACTGCTACTGATAGCCAGATCGTCCTGTTAACGTCATCACCAAAATCTCACATGGTTGGTAACAGAGATGAAGGGATGAGGAAACTTTTGGGATGATGAGATAAGATGGACTAAAGATGCCAGAGTAGCAGATAGATAGAAGCATAGTTTACATGAAAAACAGAATAAGCATGACTTGTTTTCTTTTCAGGTCTTTCTCCCTTTCTCTTTATATTGTTTTAACTTTGAGCTTTACTATTAAAAATACAGATTTAAAAAATGCATAAAGTTTGACTCAAAGTTTTCTGATACTTTTCTCCTACTTTTTGTTTATTAGGTTTTGTTTGTTTTTGTTTGACAAAACCCACTGCAGGGTGGACGGATTGGCTGATGGATGGATGGATGGAATAATAATAATAATAATTCTAATTATAATAATGGCTGCACAGTGTCGCAGTTGGTAGAGCTGTTGCCTTGCAGCAAGAAGGTTCTGGGTTCGATTCCCGGTCTTTCTGCATGGAGTTTGCATGTTCTCCCTGTGCATGCGTGGGTTTTCTCCGGGTTCTCCGGTTTCCTCCCACAGTCCAAAAAACATGTCAGGTTAATTGGCCTCTCCAAATTGCCCCTAGGTGTGAGTGTGTGTGTGTGTGTGTGTGTGTGTGCATGGTTGTGTGTCCTGTGTGTCTCTGTGTTGCCCTGTGACAGACTGACAACCTGTCCAGGGTGACCCCGCCTCTCGCCCGGAACGTTAGCTGGAGATAGGCACCAGCAACCCTCCCGACCCCACTGAGGGATATTACAACTGACTGTTTTGTCAAGGAGGAATGGGTTCCATGCAATATAAATCACAATAGAAAGCAATATAAATATAAATATGACACTGCTTGTGCCAATAAGAATTAAAGAAAAAATAAAGAACTAAGATGATAGCTGTATGTTTTTTTTTTGTTTGCTTTTCTTTAATTCCCAACACCAAATCCAGTTTATGGCTCTTAGCACTGCAAATAAGTTATGCCATGGCATCTGCTAATTAATGGTTACATTAAAGATGTAATTTATTTAATACATTTTGATGTGTTAATGTAAATGTTAAGACATTATTAATAAATACAGATATTACATTACCATAAACTGCGGTTTTGAGTCACCCACAAAAGTAAATATAAAATGACTATAAAAATATATTTTTCAAATATTTTACATGTTGCCAATAGTAGTTCTTAGCAGGAGTGGAGGGAAACAGTCCGTTGTTCAGTGGATCGAGATATGGACATGGATAATTTTGACTATTAAACACCAAAAATTTATTATTTTCATATTATTTCTGATCTAATTTTGAGGAACTCCACTTACTCAGAAGTTTGAAGTATTTGTTTGTAGAAACCAAAACTTGTGGACAAGTTATATGCCATATGCAGGATGTGCGAAATTGAAAGGAAAACTTTTCAAACACAAGAAACGAGAGCATTATACACTGATCCAGAGATGACAATAAAACAGATCGTCTGACATGATGAATCCCCACACAACCACTACAGTCAAACCAAAACAAAGTGATCTCCAACATCAGTGTGGAGATGTTGGAGATCAACGGGTATATACATTAATTTCCATAAATTTTAAATGAAAGAAGCCATGTATGGTTTTAACACTTTTCTCAATTAATGATCGTTTAAGCAACAGGTTTCACACATTTATATAAACTACAGCACATTTATAAAACTACAGGAGACACCAATTCAAAACTTTGCAAGAAAGAACTAACGATGTCAAATAAAGAGGCTGTCCCATTAACAGGGAGGGTTGTAGCTTTAGCTGGGGAGAGTTACAATGATTCAAAAAAGAACCAAAGCAAGAGCCCATACTTGTGATGTGTAAATGGGTTAACTAGCAAAATAATTGAAAACACTAGTACCAACACTAAAGAACATTTTAGTACAATCCACATACATTAATCTAGCTAGCTGTATTTGCACAATCATTTAAAATTAACAAGGGAAAATACAGTATATTTTTCCCAGTAGGCTATAATTTAATTTGTGCAAGTCATATGGATTTATCTGTTGTATTAATTTTAAATTTCCAACATTTTCAAAAAATGTTTTTCCACCTCAAAATCTCCATTTTTTTATTTAGAAATAAAACATGCATATCCACCTGTTTTCAGCCTGACAATCAATATTTGAGATCAAGGAGCAAACACTGACATGACCATAGCACCATAGCATCTCCTCGTTATACTACCATAATGAGGAGAATTGCGTCTCCTAATGCAGCCATAT
The DNA here is from genome assembly GCF_904066995.2 of Poecilia reticulata. Taxonomy (NCBI): domain Eukaryota; kingdom Metazoa; phylum Chordata; class Actinopteri; order Cyprinodontiformes; family Poeciliidae; genus Poecilia; species Poecilia reticulata. The sequence goes on along the minus strand of NC_088833.1, from coordinate 10,802,357 downwards.
GAGTATTTTATTTTTGGAAATACAAAGTCCTGCTCCAAAGAATACCAGAAATGCAGTTAAACACCAGAAACCTAGAAATGAATGTGTAATACAGCACAGCCACACAGATGAAAAGCTCAACAGTCTTATCAGCAGGGTGACCACATCGGATGAAAGTGTCATCCCTGTTTATGCTATGCTGATAACATCAGGACAATCCCATATAAACTCATGGCCAAATGACACAGAATGAGGACAAGCGATGACCTTTCAGTGTCATCAAAACAATACACATGGCCACTGTGAAGCTGCGCACACACACAGATCGCACAAACCTCACACCAATCTCTGAATCCATCAGAGGTGTGTGCCTTTGAAATGTTTCTGCAATGTGTCCACTGAGTGAGATAAGGTAGAGGCAGTGTCAACAGAATGGCCGTGTCTGTATGAGTGTGTGTATCAAAAGCTGTGTCTCTGCATAGGAAACAGATGCCTCACCTCTGGGTACGAGACAGAGACAGAGAGAGAGAGAGGCAGTCTCAATGTGGATGTTCCACAATGTTCCATGGACAGACACCCAGAGGGGTACGTGTGTAATAGAGCAGAAGCAAAGTTTGATCACTTTCAGTGGGAAATGGTGACCTTTCTGAATTCCTCGCATAAGGGAATCTGTGCATCAAAAGATTTTGAAAAGTGACTTGCATGCTTCGTATTAAAACATACAAAGACTGAATTGTTCTTTATCAGCAACATTAACAGATGGCATTATCATTTCACAAAATCTCTAGAAATGAAACAGAGCATAACCTCCACAAATCATTTTTTATATATTTAAGCAGTATGCCCTTAGAGTAAAATGTACCCAGCATAATAATTTATCATAAACATGATACATTGTTGACATGATGATATACAGTTATTACCCTGCAATTTCCACCCTCTTCTTCGTCTTTTCCATAATCAAAATCAACCAAACTTTCTCATTGAGCTTTAGCATCGTGGGAATTTAGATCTATGTCAGATATGGGCTTCATAGACAGTGAAATGGTGGGCTGAAGCTGAATGGTATAGAAATGCTGTTGCAGTAATGTAACCTACAGAAAAAAAGGCATGAATACATTTGCATTTGTTCCCTTTCAACATGAAGCTTTTTATTCAGGTAAGGTTTTTAATACAATAGAAATATGATTTAGTAACATACTGCATGTGGTTGTCAGAATGTAGATGCAAGTCAAAAGCTACACCCAGGTTCCTCGCATAATTAGTGATCTTTATGCAAATTGAGTCTAGGTCAGTGCTTATCCTTGCATTTTGGGGACCAAAATCAATGGTTTCTGTCATATCTGCAGAAGAAAATTCTGATCCAGCCACTCATATTGTGGATACACTAACTGGGTGCAGAGAGTTATGGCTATGCAGTGACACAGATATATAGCTGTGAACTAACCAAGCTATCACTATGATTGTGCCACTTGAGAACAGCCCTTAGCAAGGGGCCTGAAGCAGTGCCTTTTACTAAAGCTCAGGGTAGCATTTGCTCAAAGTACCAGGACTGTCTCACATTTAAAGGAAGAACTCTTCAATGCCATCAGCCAAGATTGAGATAAAAAGTAGACTTTGACTTGACACATTTTAATAACACATAATCCTCCTCCAGGTCTACACTTCACCAACGTTTTCCTCAATACATTTCTGAAATAAAAAAAAAGAAAAAACATCCTTCTACACAAATCTATCTCAGACACAGCTCCTGAGGGGGCACTAATTCTGCCTGGACATCGCTGCCTTTAACTCTTCCTGTAGAACGAAAGTTGGAGACTCTACAGAAGGCATTCCTCTCAGAATGACTCACCTGTCCTACAGATAGAGAGAGATGCAGTTGAGGCTTGAAAGTCAAATAGTTCAATTTCAAATATTAGCCATTACTCTACAATGTTGTGAGGCAGTTGTAGGTGTTGGAAAAGATTAAAAAAATCATTATTATCAATCTTTTCAAAAGTCTAAATTATTTACAATAGTAGCACACCAATGAAATAATGGTGTATACACACTTTTACGATTGTAAGTTGAAACATGCAGTTTTATCTACTTAATGCCCTAAATGTATTTAGATTTTGAGAAAGAAAATTAAACTAGTGTTCAATTGTCAAACAATTTCTAAAGTTTTCAACAGATGGTGCAGGGGTGTTTTGTAATCCAGTAAAAATGCATTTGCACCATTTCCAGTCCTGGCGGCTGATGGGATGCAAAGGAGTGAGGTGAATTCTGAAGCCACGTGATTGGCCAACTGGGACTTCAACTTCCTACAGAGCTCATGGTTGAGCTTTGGGATGGATTTCAAATTTAACTCCATAAGAAAGGTGGACTGTTGGGTAGTTAATGTGGCTGGTTATATGTTCATGGTATGTGGGCATGAATCCACCAGTTAATTTTACCTAAAGTGCTTCATCGTGACATTCAAACCCCGAGTGGGTCAATTTGTTTTGCAATGTAGCATAAATATTAAAATTTCATCAGTTGATGGTGGACTTGGCATCCACAGGTAGAAATTACCAGTGTTTCAGCTGTATGAGCATGCATAAGCTTCATGGAAAATGTGCACCTGCATGCACAAACACACAGCGCTTATAAACAGAACACATGCTGAAAGGAACTCTATACAGACAATCACAGAATGCAGTAAAACGTTTCATCTCTGCAAAATCCCTCTGAACCATAAAGCGAGTTTGATGAGAGTAAAAAGATTAAACGAGAGAAAAACAAATTACTTTCTAATTCAGTTTCCTTTTGTTAACCCTTTCAGTTTCTTGTCAACTTTGAATGATTCTTTCGACTGTAGCTCACCTAGTTTTGGATGCAGAAAATTTACAGGAAACAAAAGGACGTTCTGCATCCGAGATTCAGTTGACAGCGAGCGAATGACAGCAATTTCCCCCCGGGTACACTTGTCAAGTCTTACTGGGAAATATTTTCCTTCCGATCACACACACAAACACAATTGCTGGAGGGTATTTCCCTGAACCTGAATATTCAGAGAATCCTTTGCTTTGATAAGATAAAAGTTTAAAGAAGAGACGCTGCAGCCAGAGCGAGCCACTAAAGCAACAAGAATTTTGTTCTCCATTACGCCAGCTATCATGATCATAGTACTTTTAAATATAAATGTTCCAAACTCCCAACAAAGCTAGGGAAGCATAATAACACTTCTACCTTAAAACAACTCATATTTACATAAATCTTCCCATAACCCCTGGATGTTAATGGAGTTGTCTTTTCTTGAAAACCATAAAAAAATATATTGAAAAAGTAACCTTAAATATGACCTTTGTATTCCTTCAAACTGTGGGTTTGAATTAGAAACACACACATCCATTCAGGCTGAATTTGTTAGTGATTTATGCAAATCCCAAAGCCCAAATGGATGACATGCGCGAAATGAAGAAGGGATGATATTGAACATAGAGGATCATAAGTAGGAACTAAAGGGAATTTATTTTTGTAGTCTATAAATACATCATACAGACTGGGGTATTTTACTGAAAGTACATAACTTTTTAGGACAATGATGTAAAAAAAAGCTTTTGACTAGTTTCATAGTTGAACATTGGTAATGTTTTGTGTTAAGACACTACTCTTGAAACATTGTTGTACACTAAATGTGAATATTTTCATCTTATGTACTCAGATGACTTTAAAAAAATTATATCATACCAGTGATAGTTAAATTTAGCTTTGAACAAAATGAGCTGTTCTGAAACAGACAAAATCAGATTGTACGGCAGTGGTATACAAGACAACGCAAGTATATAGTAGGAATAAACCTGTTATAGAAAAATAACAAAAGGCATTTACCAATAATTGATAGGTTTGGAGGAAATAAATAGATGAGAGACAGTAAGAAAACAAAAACAAAGAAAGAAACAAAAAAAAGAGAAAGAGAGGCAAATGTATAAAGAAAAAAGCAAAGGATTAAATAGAGGGAAAGAAAATCGCAAAGCACAAATGTAACAAATTGTAAAAATATACAATCCGAATAGAATTCTAAGAGCAAGCAAGAAAAATAATGAATTGATGACTAAGTGTGTTTTCTTTTTTGTTTTGTTTTTTACAATTTTTAAGTCACTAAATAAAACATGAAACTTGAAGTAATCAACTTGTCTTTCTTTCTATTTACTTAAATTGAAAAACACAAATTTTCAGTCTGGAAAAACCAAACATAACAGCTACAGTTTGAAATGTTACAAGGATGTGAGCTGATCATATGGAGACATTCACTAGTTGGGGCAGATAATGTTTGTTTTTTTCTGTTTTATTCTATTTTATTCCATCCTATGCTATTCTACTAAAGTCTTTGACACTGTCAAATGAATTTTGGTCCTTTGATACTTTCATATTTATATTTGATCTTGTTTTATTTTTAAGTGTCACTTAAGCATGCAGTGTTGGGTGAATAAAAAAAGTACAATGCCAGGAACCTAAATAATGTGTCACTATTTTTGCAAGCTTGAGTATGCAATGTTTTCTTGTTATTTTGGTTGTTTGCAATTTCAGACTTTTAAAGTTTTCTTTGTCTTTGCTCTGACTATAAAGCATGAAAATAGGATTATATTATCATACAACAGATATATAAAAACGTATATCTGTTATAGGTAACTTAAATTGTGAACTCATTGATAAAGACAAATAAATTTAAACTAAATTATAATGGGTAATTTAGCTTATGTATAATTATCTTGCAGGTTATACAAAAAAAAAATGCAGGACTGGAAAAGAGGAACAGGGTCGTTTCTGTCCTGATCTGGACGAGATTAACCTCGAGTGAATCCTGCAGGTGGGAGGTATAGCACCCCACTGGCTTACTTACAAAGCTGACTTAAAATCTCGTTAAAATCCAATTAGGCAAAATAATAACCCATGCCAAATTAAACAAAAACTCACAATCAGCAGTTCTGCCTTCAGTCAAAATAAAAAAAAAGAAGAGATCATTTGAACGAAAGGAAATATGATCTTAAGTAAGAGTTTTCCCCTCAGTGGGTTTGAGTAGGTCTGAGCAGAGTCTGTTTCCCAGGCTCATGGACCACCAGAGAGACCGGGTTGAGCTCAGAGGCAGTAAAAGCCTGAGGCGCAGTAAAAGAGACAAGCTGGGAGCTTGGAGCTGGACCGGCTCCTCTTTTAGTGGAACAGTTTACGTGATGAAGACGAGGGGCTGTGTGTGTGTGTGTGAAATTTAAGGGAAGCTAATTGCTGAGATTCCAACAGCCTCAACAAATAAAGCAAGTGGCCATAAAAGCACATGGTAGTGATTAGCCCGTGCTGATACACATCTACAGTTTGTTCCTCTGACCTTCCCCTGCTCAAGTGCACACCCACAGAGCTGTTTGGGAAAACGATGCAAAGCAGGCATCCAAAAGATAAATATCTAAAAACGCACACTGTACAAATACCAGAGGAACACCTGTGCAAATGACATCATAAAGGTGTGGTGGGAGAAGTCGTCTGTTGTGAATGCTCAATGATTTTTAGTGTTTCATCAAAACTCATTGTGCAGTCGAGCTTAAAGCTTGTCCAAAGTTACGGTTGCTCAATCTTGCAATGGTTGCAAGTATGCAACAGTTGCAAAGCACACCAACCGTGCTTCGAAAAAAACGAAACAAATGCAAAACACGCCAAACGTGTTAAAAATAGGACAGAGGTTTTCAGGTTACACTGGTAGAACGGCAGACTGTGTTGACACACGACTGTCTTGCAAATTTTCTTCAGTGTTTGTCACTAAAACTGATTTTTTTATTAACAGTAGTAAATTACCTAAAACAGTAAATAATACATTTTGATTTGTCAAACCGTTTCTGAATTATGATCCATCTTCAAATAATACAAAATATTTTTGTGACGGTAAATGTACTATTTTTGGAACTGATTAGTCACAAATCACACACAGAGAATGGGCAAGGGTGAATCAAAACTGGTCAACAGCCATACCCAGTTTAAACCGCTTGATTATGACTCTTTAGGCTGAGATTACATCTAGACAGTGTATTGTCGGCTAACAGAGGCAGGACTTTGAGGCTCTCCTCAATCTGGTTACCTTGTTCTCCATGGAAGAGGCCCAGTCTGAACAATTTGGGGAGACCAGTTAAATCATCATGGCAGATGTTGATGAGGTAATTCAGAGGGGTGGATGGGATTAATCAAAAATATTGAAAGTTCCACATATTGTTGGGATTTTGTGAATGTATGATGTTGCATTCTTGACTGGGATGATAATGTAAGGGTAAAAAAAAAAAGTATAATAAATTGACTAGACTTGATTCAAAAGGCCCAATATAAATCATTTGGTTACTGACAGGGCTTTACAGGACTTGATTAAAAGCTGTTGAATACATTCACTCTCTTTAAACCATGTGTTGGAACAGGGACAGTTCTAAAACATGTAGACTTGTATTGGGGAATACTGTTAGAGGCCATATCATAATTGTTGCAGATGATTTCTACAGATTCACTATTGATACAGGACATTGCAACCTTTCCATGGATGATTTTTATATCTCACGTGGGGTTTCTGGGGGACCAGCAGGGAGTAAACTGAGTTTGAAAAAACAAACAAAACTGCTACTTTTATTTGGATGTTTTAAATTTTATCTCTTAGGGGACATTTTAATTGGAGCTTAGGGCAAAACTCTAGCATATTTGAATAGTTTGTGTACTTTTCCTGTTAAATACCTCATTTCATTCTGCCAGCCATTGTAAAGAGGATTTGTAGCGCTGTAATTGGAAGACTACTCTCTCTGCATAGAGATACTATAACAGAATTATGTTTATTAGCATCATTTCTCAAACACGTAGCATATGCCAACAGCAGGGGTTTATAAATGCTGAAAAGCATCTGAGACCAATCTCTTAGAATGAAAAAACTCAAATATTCTTTCCTTTTTTAAAATCCACAAAACTAGACGTGTTCTGTCCCTTCGTTGTGAAAGTGAAACCGCAAAAATGTGACCACACAAAAGACGAAATGTTAAGTGTCTCTGCACAATATATTCACTGTATGTTACTGGTGTTCTTGTAAAGACGGCCAAACAAGGCAAACAGGTTCAGATGTTTCCATCGCCCTTGTTCATACCTGGCACAGAACAGAGTCTGAGCAATTATCAGGTCACAAAAATAGCCTCTTAAAGTATACTCAGACACAAGTACAACATAGTTTGGAGCTCGACATCCAGGTGAAAATACAAAGCAGTTATCACTCATTGCTAAAGATGTAATTAACTATAAGTGGATGAGATTTCCCTGCCAGTGAAGCTAATTAATTAGGACAGCAGTATTGTTGTATGCCATCTGATACATAGATATATTTTTCTCTAGAAAATGTATTGCTTGTTTTCATCTGAGACAGACAACATCGCGGTTAAGGGCACGTATTAGGTTAGAGCCATTTACCTGCATTTTCATGACAGACAAAACACCACAGCTAACCTCTTGGTGCAAGATACCATTACACACTTCAGGAGTCTAGTGGAGTCTATGGCAACACAGGTCAAAGTTGCAATGAAATCAAAAGAAGTCAAACAGTTTTCCGCGGAGCTCATAAGGTCTTAAGATGTATAGTGTCTTCAGAAATGTTGGGGTTTTCCAATAGTTTCATCCAATAAGAAATGCTTGAAAAATCTCCAAAGGGAACATTTGAAAAACACTTGCAGCCAGTTAAGGTTGTTCTTCATAGTGACAAATAGAAGGAAACAAAGCGTTCCTCTTTCCATCCATCCTCTATTCCTTCATGTCATCACCTATGAGCAGGACACCAAGATTCCTGAACAGTCACAGATTATGGGAGCTACAGTGAGTGTATTGCTAACTTTATATTAATTTATTCATATATTTTTTTGTATATTATTTCAAAATTATTTTATAAATTATTTCAAATTCAAAATCTCCTGAGATAAATGTATTCTTCAAGAAAGACCTGCACAAGAGTCACACCAGGATATACAAAACAGAATACTTAAAAGGTACAAAGTACTGTATTAAAACATAACAATTCAACCAAATTAGTATTACTATTATTGTTATTATTTACAAGAGTAGAGCATCAAATAAAAATTTTATAAAAAATAATAAAAAAAGAGGTTTAGAAATAGCATTTACACTCTTCAGTTAATCAGGTATTAAGTAGAATTTTAAATATGTAATTTAAACATTTAAAAACATAAACAACATCATACTGTTATTGTAATAACGGTTATAACATTAAAGCGTCTTAACTCGACTGCCTTGTGATGGTTTTCCTTTATTTTGCACCATTATTTGGACTATAAACATCAGGACAGCAAATGGCTTTTATCCAGAATTCCACATTGCGCTACTACAAATATTTCCAAAAACAACTAGAGTCCTCAAGTTTCCCCCCCCTTATTCTCAATATTTTCAGGAGTTTCTGTAGGCTCCTTCTTCAAAGATTCCAAATCTTCAAGGATCTGTGGGAACTTTGGGACTGTTCATTAAACAGGGGATCATCACTAACAAGCAAAATCAGGACCATGTGGAGAACAGGGAGCCTCCCTGCCCTCTGCCCTTCCAATATTGTTAGATGAACATCAGAAAGGATGGGCTGACAAGACACACATGTCTACATAGGGATGTACAAGCAGCAATATCTATGGGTCAGGGCGTTCACATTTTTCAGACTGAGATTCTGAATATGTCAGAAAATTGTCAATGTTCAGTAAGCATTCACATATACTCAAGTTTGATCATAAAGACAACTTTGAAAATATCTGATCTTTAATATTTTTGGAACATAAATCTGGATGATCTCATCTGAAGAGGAACCAAAGCTGCTCCCCAGAGTGGTTTTGTCCATATGGCTGGAATTTCCAGACCACTTCAGTACCTTGGAATACCTGCTACTTTTCCAGTATGCGTTAGGCTACCACACAGCACCACAGAGAAAGTAAGCCCTGCCAGCCCAGCGCATACCTTCGGCCTACTTCTTATTGGAAAACTGGGATATCATACAGAGGAAATGCCTGGCATATTCCCAGAACAAAAGGAGCAATCTAGACATTGGGGGCAAGGAGGAGAATATATTGAGTTAAAATTAAAGACATTTTTGTCATATTCAATCTGCAAAGTCAAAAATCTGAATCAGATGATGTTATTGAGGCCAGGGGATACGTTCAGACTGGTTTGGATGAAGCTCCAAGCAGGTCAGACACATATGTGAGTGTGTAAGTTTGAGAAGTGTTGTGACGTGTGAGTGGTGTTGACGTTAAGTGGCTGACATCAGATCCAGCCCTCGCTGCCTAGTCCACTCGCGTGCCTCCCTATACGTGTGTGTGTGTGCGTGTGTGCATGATTCAACGAATGCTTTCCAGAGTGTGCACCTGTGTCATATAAATCCGCCAAGAGCTTGCTCCCGTAGCAGGGCTACATTTCCAATAACAGTTACAGAGAAGGCTGCAGGCGATGGGTGGAGAGAAAGCTACTGTATGTTGCTGTAATAGAGCACAGCTGTGAGTGGATAAGAGCGTCGTGTCGTGTGCACATGTATTACGGCCAGAAGAGGTTCCCCACTGATGAGCAGGTTTATGAGGGGAAAGAGAGCATTTAAGTGTCTTGACATTTTCTTTGATAAACCCTTGAAATGTTTCAAAGTGTAATAAGTGTTTGGAGAATGACCACATTTCGTGGATTAAATATAATAAATGGGATTTCTTTTTACTTTTCCAGAACAAACAACAACCATCTGCTAAAATACTCAAAGAATGCACCTCTGTTGCTCCACTCATTACAGTTACTCTCCTTCCTTTACTTTCATTACTGAAAGAACTTTGATACACCACCCAAAAATAACAGAGAACTATGCAACACATGCAAAGTCCATATTTTAACAAAGGGCACTGTATTCCATTTACCTATCCATTCCATTCCACATTAGGTAAATGTACACTCATCAGTATCAGCATAAAACAAATACATTTTACAGGTTCAGGTTTTATTTAAGTCTAACCTAAAGTTTGAAAAAAAAAAAAAACAACACACAATGAACTCCAAATCTTAATAATTAATTAAAACGCAATGAAGGGAAATACAAAAGGCATGAGAGGAGAACAACTCTCCTCGGCTCTGATCAAAATATCTCAGGCAGGTGGAGTTCTGCACTTGACAGTCCTGCAGTGTTACTCCAATCATGACCTCCTATTGCTTCTCCTGCTGACCTTGAAACTGAAGATAATTTTAAATGCCAGATTGTAACAGGAGCGACTTAAGGGTATCTTCTATTTAGATATATTCTACAGCCTGTTATTAAACAACCCCGATAGCCTTGTGTTATATATCTTATTTACACAATGACATATGATTCTGTCTCTTAGTGGTCGTCCATTGAGTCCTCTGCTCTTTGCTGTAATGCACAATCCTAACCTGGCTCGCTTCAATCCTTCACTTAGGAAGTAGAAGTGAAATCAGCATCGGTTTCATGGATTACCTTCAAATGAAAACTACGAAGAGTGAAACTGCCCCGTAATGGAGGAGTCGACATTATAACGAGAAATGGGTTCAAGGTGCCTGCTGGTTTACTTTTGGGAAATGAGAACGATGTTGTTACATTCATATTAAAGGAATAAAAACAAATACCAGGTGTGGAGAAAAGATAATATGAAGAGAAACAAAAGAAGTAAGAGAAACCCTTCACCATCTCAGCCCAGCAGCAGGCTGTGTGAGGGCCCAGGACGCCTCTCTGTGTTTTAACTCTGGTTCTTCTTCTCTCCTGGGAAATAAAAACATTCTTGTTTTCCTTCCAAATGAGCATTCTGGGGGCAGCCAGATGTGCAAGAGGGGAGCTGGAGGAGGTTCCTCTCTTCTGAGACTGAACCAAGAGGGTTGGGCGAGGGGACCTCCAACACCAGCTCCTCTCCTCTTGGATGGAGCAGACCGCAACCTCGCCTTTCACCTCTGAACCCCCACCCCTGACCTGCGGGGATGCAGATGGAAGTGGGTTTGTGAAAGACTAAAAGAATGTAAATAGCCAATCGCCACATACAGAGCAATTTTCAGTAGTAATGCGTTGGCCATATTGGAACAAAGCCGAGCAGATGATGCAGAGTTTTTTTTTTTAAAGCTTAACTTTATTTGCAAATATGAATTACTTATCCATACATGTCAAGGAAGAGGAGGGGACCCTCCCATCTTTTTTTGGCCTTCTTCCCTCCCTGAGGTGATTTGGAGAATTGCGTCAACCATCTATTTCAGCCTGCTGAGCACCGAGGAGGGATACATCAATTCTTGTGGGACATTTTGAGAGACCACCGGCTAACATAGAAAGGATATCGTGGAGGAAGAGTAGGAGGAGGACATGGGTTCGAGCCCTGAACCATGGGTGGAGCGACAGAGGGCTGGAGGGAGGGAAAGATGCAGACAGATAAGAAGGTGAGGGAGATTAGAAGGGAAAGGAAGACGGGAGGGAGAAGGTATGAGGTGTTAAGAAATACAGGATGAAACAAGGATGAGGGAGTGGTATGAGGTAAAAGAAGAACAGAGAGGTGGGGAATGTAGAAGAGGAAGGATTGAGGAAGCCTTGAGGGAAAAAAAAACGAGTACAGAACGTCCAAATGTCGAGGAATGCAATTTCCATTTCTCTGTCTCCTAATGTTTCATGTAAAATTTGGTCTGCTCCTTCTTTAGAAAGCAAATTATCCATTTTGTAACTGCAACTGACTTTAGGAAGGGTTGACTGGGATGCGAGAAATTACAAAGCAATTTATAATTGCTTTGTAATTTCTGTGTTAATCGGTTTTAGTTAAATTCTTGTGCATCAACATTAAAAGCATACGGTGAGGTGCAAAAGTTGGAAAAGTAAGAGCAAAATAACTAGCATAAGGCCTAAAAAGATGTATAACATCAGAAAGCACAGTCAATGTCTACAAGAGGTAGCAGCTAGGAAGTTCTGCAAAAATCTAACACAAAACTAGAGCTGCACAACATCAAGAAAACATGCAGTTATGCTGATGAATAAACACATGCTTAACTAAATGACACAGAATTATTTCTAAGTTGGCTTCAATGTAAATCGAGAGTCCAGATAGTGAGTAATGTATACAAATATTGGGGGAAAAAAAAAAAAAAGTTAAAGGAGAGATATGTATTTTCCAGGCACAAAGCACTATTTTATAGAACAACCAAGTACTGTTATCTTCAGTTATTATAAAAATGTTGTGCAGATCAAACACAAAAGAAATTGGAGTTTGCAGTTTGATGCCTTCAAATTAGCCTTTGTCTCTTAAAGAGGTTCCTGCCTTTTCAGGTACTTTGCCTTCAGCACGTCATTACAACAATGCCTTTCCACATTTACAACCGTTCACCACCTCCAGGGGGATATTTCTCATAAATATAATTGCTGAAATAAAACACCCCCAAGGGTAGTGCTGACTAAGTTCTCTAGAACGTGTGCGTAAAACCCCGTGTCAAACTCAAGGCCCAGGTGCCAAATCCGGCCCATCCCAAATATTTATGTGGTCCACTGGAAAATAGAATTTTCAAATTAATAATGGTGTGCTTAAAAAGTATTTTACGAATCAGACCAAAGATGTTTTGTCTGTAATCTGCCAAATTTCATCAATGTAAAATGAGGTTAATATAATTTAACTTTAAGAATTACAATTTTTTATGTATACAGTTGTTAATAAAGGTCAACACAAATCTAGCCATTTACCTCAAGTTATTTCAATTTTATTCTATGCTAGTGAAGTTAAGATATTTTAAATTCAAAGTGTGTATTGTCATCAGCCCGAGGAAGTTAAGTGGAAACAACAACAAAAAAAAAAACAGAAATATGGACAAATCACTTTTAGTGAAAAATCAACTTCACAGTCATGGTAGAAAAACAAACAAACAAACAAAACACTTATTTAAACTGTACAGTTTGAGGTAAAACCCTGTTAAATACAACAAAAAACTCAGTAGTACTGAACCCAGAGACAGGTGTCAAACTTTCACCCGAGTCTGCAGTTCATGCTCACACTGAATGGTCCCCCTCCTCAAACAAACATTGGGTCTCAACCTGTGAGCTGTACCTATAGCCTGCAGACCTCACTTCCTTTCCTTTCACAACCTCTCACACGAAGAGCAAAACTGTTGAGAGCCAGATAGCCAACATGGCATTCTTCTCGACAGGAAGTGGCTCTTTTCTCTGCACTCCCAGACCTGGTATGCTAGGAAATCTATGCACTGCCCTCATAAAAGCCCTCACTTCCTGTCTATACAGGAAACAGTCACTAGTTCGCTAGATCCTGATACCCTGCAGGTTCTGGGCTGCCTGTGATATTGTTCTGCCAATCAAAGCATGTTTATCAATGAAAACAAGCACAGGAATGTGGCCTTATCTGTAAGTCATTTGTTGTCTGAGGGAGAGTGCTGAGATTGAATCGCGTTGTGCGACAAACCCAGCGTAAGGCAATGAAAGTACATATTGAACCTGAGCTGTTTGGTCCCATGATTGCAAAATATGCCTCCTTTGAATACAAATGATGTTGAAATGAGGACACACCTCCTTTTCTATATACAGTAATCTCAACCACTGGGTGTAGAGACCTGAAGTTGTTTTTTCTATTGTTTCTTTTTTAATCAAACTCATTCAACCTCATCTGTTTTTTTTTTGTTTGTTTTTTTTTCCAAGATTTGTCTTATGTCATCACGATGATGAGAAAAGACACTAAAGCAAGATTTGTTCTCCTCTTATCTCATTAATCTCTAAAGTTCTTCTCCTCAACCACTTTCAAGCATCTCCCACACAGGAGGTGCTAATCTGTCTATGGTTATAAACTGGTTGGATGGTTGACAGCTTTGTTTCCTCTTCAGGTGAAATATGCCCTTTCCCTTCAAATCAATTACCCCTCCTCCTCTCTCCCAGCTGCCAGGGTCTTATTTACGGGCTGAACCTGGAGCCTGGGATTATGGCAACATTTGACCTCCCACCTTCGACCCACAAAGTCAACCTTGTACGCCATTAAACGGCCTCTCTCTAGCTATTACCCAATCTGATGACTCACTTAAGGGGGATTCCAGGTAACACGAGAACAAGATGGCAGCTCTACCTGATGTAATAGGCCCGCTTGAGAAATTGCCGAAAATTTGAGGAAAAAGGGGGATTTGGTGAGCAAGAACTGTTGAAAAACACCAACATCTGGATCTCAATTAAGATCCATCTGAACACAAAAAACAAGAATCAAATCCACAACATAAAACAGTTTTCAATATAAAAACTAAAAATAGTTTGGCCTAAAGACTTTTTTTTTTGGCTATATCAGCATAGTTTGACCAGTGCAAATCATAGTGGTAAAAGCCAAAGGCAGGCATTCTCAAGGAGGTCCATGGGAATGCATCAAGAACACAGTGCACTCCTAATTTTGCATAGTGAGTTTGTGGTGATTCATTAGTGGGGTGAAAGAGGATGAATGTGTTCTTGGTGAGGCGCCCAAGAGCCCGAGAAGAGCAGTGTGAAACTTGAAACTTAACCATGCCTACATGAAAAGTGCAATGTAGTCAGAGAGTTTAAAAAACAACTGGCCATCGCATTAAATAAAAGGATAGAGTCTCAGCGGATTGCTAAAATGAACATTTTACAAACGGAAAAGAAGCACGAACCTCAAAAGTGTGTAAATAAGCTGGTTGCCAAAGGGAGAGATGGAAGCTTTCTGTTTATCAGGCTAAAGTTCAAATGCAAAATACATTTATCATGTTGTCCTAAAGATGCCTCGGCATCATATTTAGCATCACCAAGGGTACAGAGTAACAAGACCAATATAGGCAGCATAGGTTTAATCTAGTCACAAAAACAACATTAGGTTTCGACATTTTAGTGTGACTCAAAAATAAATGTAGGATTTTGAGTGTTTCACTCCTAAGTGCACTCAATATTACACAGATGGCAGTGTTTCCCTTCTCATCTGAAACGGATCCATAGTTTCTAGAAACTTTGCCCTTCTAGAAGGGCAGGACAAAGTTTTATTTGTCAAGCACTATTTTATGAAACACAACTAAAAGACATTCAAGTTACTTTTACAAACTTGTGTTGAGAAAGTTTTTTGGGAAACTTTTTGAGAGGTCTTAACTTTTTCTAAAAAAGGGTAAAAACAAAAGTATATAACTAAGAGCAAGAAAAATAGTATATGTGTAAAGTAAAAAAATATAAATGAATAAATAAATAAAAAGAGGAGATAAAGAGATCAAAACAAAGCCAGCTCTCCATCTGGCCTCTCCATGTTTATTATTACCATTATTCAGTGGTAATGGGTAAAAGTTGAAACAAACACTGGTGCACCTGTTAATTCCACCCCCAGGCAAGTGGGCCCAGCCATTTCCTGTGGCCTTTGGGGAGGGGGGAGCAGGATGGGCAAGCAGAACCAGATGATATGAGCGTTTAGAGGTTGCTGTGAGGCAGCAGGAGTGGGTGTGCAGCTCAGTGTGTAGCGGTCAGCAGGGTGGTGGATTCAGACAGCAAAGGTCAGGGCGAAGGGGCACACCCAGTAGGACACAAGGAGGCTGGTAAGAGGGAAGTAAGGTGGGGCTGAGCGGGACCTGAACCCATCAAGTAAATCTTTTCCATACGTAGAGCATATTAAATCCAGACATAAGATCCTTGAAAACAAAGGCTACATTTTACACATTATTGGAAATTAATGTAATTTAGAGCTCGGCAGAGTAATCAAGCTATGTTAGCACCTAGAGTTTCAAGAATGTTATTTATTTATTTTTATTTGTAATTCTTAACTGCTTTCATTCTTTGCTTTGTACCTCAAACTGGTTTACAGTATGTTTGGAAAATGTGTTTCCATAGCAGAAAATATTGGAAATAATTAGCTAATTTTATATTCACAGCTCAAATTGATGTTAACTGAGCAATTATTTTTACCAAAAATAAACATAACTATTGTATGTCTACAGCAATTGCTGCAAGGATGAAAAGGCTTTCTTCACTACCAGAAGGAAAACCATCAAGACTAAGCAGCTTCCCCCTTCTGCATTTATATTGAACACAATTGACATTAATTTACTGGGAGAAACGGAACACATGGTGTAATTTTTTTATGTTTTCATTCATCTAGCTTTTTCAGGAATTAGAAGTTAATTTTAACATTTTCACCTTATGCTACTAAAAAGGTTTTGGGGAAAGGCAATTTCCATACATATCTCTGAGGTTTGAACAAGCAAATGTATGAGGTAGAACCAACTAAACCTTTATCTAAACCAGAGATCCACCTTTAATACCAGATTTATATTTATAGCATGTAGGGAGAAAACCTAAATGTTACAACAAACTGGAAAGCATGAGAGAAGTGTTTTATCCTCTAGTAAATAATGACCACAGTATATGCCCTGAATGCCTATATATCAGGTTTATTTTGGTCCCACACACCTAAAAAGGGCGTTTGGGGAGTTGCAATCTCTGTTTGCCTCATATTTGTCTTCCATTTTTCATGGATAAATGGAAATATAATCCTGGAAAAGAAAAACACTTCCCAGGAAGTTTTAGGTGATTCAATAAGATTTAAATTGCTAAATCATTTTAAAATTGATTTTTTTTTTACAGTGTTGTAATAAATAATCAGAGTTTAAACACAACTCCACTGAACCACCTGAGTTACTCCTGAGATCTGATCATTCATAACCTTATTTATAAGTTATGCTTTGTCTACACAGAGTATTATAACTATAATTGTGCATTAAAACAGGTACAGATTTTAACCAATGCATCATTTTCTAAATGGATTTCAGGCTTTAAAATAAGGTTAAAATCTTGTCTTCAAGTGAAATATTCTCTCTCTCCACCTCCCCAGCTGCATTTGTGTAAAAACATGATTCCTTCATCATCATCCTCAT
This sequence comes from Poecilia reticulata, assembly GCF_904066995.2. Classification (NCBI taxonomy): domain Eukaryota; kingdom Metazoa; phylum Chordata; class Actinopteri; order Cyprinodontiformes; family Poeciliidae; genus Poecilia; species Poecilia reticulata. The sequence goes on along the minus strand of NC_088833.1, from coordinate 10,785,506 downwards.
CCTCCACCCTACTCTCTTTCTCCTTTTCTCTTCTCCCCCCTTGCTGTTTTGTGCTGAGGGGAATTAGAAAGCATAACAAGTCGAGAGGTCCACTGTCATGGAACACCCAGGTTGCTACTTTTATTCCCTCCCTTTTCTCTCTGCTCCACCTCCTTAGGGTGCCCACCTCAAACAGGAGGCCCTTTCTTCTCCTATGGCCAGGTTTTAGGAGTATCCAGTTCAACAGCATGCCGGTCAGCCAGAGAGAATATGGAGGCAATAAATCCCACAAGGACAGTAAAGGAGGATGGACATAAACCAAAGATGATAGAGAGAGAATTAAAAGAAAAAAAGAGGAATAAAATAGGCTACAGCAATGAAACCCAGCATATGTGTGCGTCAGGAAGTTGGGCTAGATGACTTTAACATTAAAGAGCTCACATTATGACAATATTTAAGCCTTCACAATTTCAGAAACACATACAAGCTACTAATTCAATTCCCAATATAACATCAATTCCGAGTTTGAATGTTTCCGTTTTTTCCTTTACCATTCTACAAGGTCTCCGGTCAGGACAAAACATTGCATATTCAGAAAAAATTGGAAAATTTTGCCAGCAGTAAGGAATAGGGAGTTGCAATCAGAGCAGTTTGTGTACCGAAGATCTTTTACTTATTTCACATTGAAAAATCAGCTGTGCTTGCGATACCTTCAAGTCACCTGAGTGAACTCAGTGACACATGAACTCATTTATCTTCACATCTCACACCATTTCCTAAACAAATAGAAGCACTGATCAACTTGAGCTCCTTTCCGTTTAAAAACTTCATTTTGACGTTAACTTCCACTTCAAAAGCGTGATCGTATCACTTCCACCGTCTGAGTGACCTGCTTCAGCACTCATTAATCACCTGTAATGCCTTCTCAACTAGCTTTAATCACCATGTGCCTGATAATATTCAACGTACAGTTAATAAGCGCTCTTTACTTCTTGGCTGAATCGAGTTCTCTGTGGTTTACAGGGTGAAAAGAGCTCACATTGTTCAGAGAGCTACCTGCATGATGAAAGACTTGCACTTTTTCTACAAAGAGTTTCAAACAAAATGCTGTTTGAGCTTCACCAATAAGTCAGTCTCCACTATGTCATGTATTAGATTACAATAACACATATTTATCCACCCATGAGTCAATTCAGAGGGGAAATGGAAACTATTTTCTTTTTGAATTTTTATGAAGGTTTTTGGAGAATGTTGATATATTTTATTAGGATTATTTTATTATATAACATAGAAAAAACTCATGATAGAACAATGAAAAACTAAGCTTTTAAAAGTGTTTTAAATAAGAATGTGTATAGTGTGGGACTCCTAATACTCCTAAATAAAATCAAGGTAATAAATTGCCTTTGGAAGGTCTGGTAAAAAAAAAATACTCCAGCAGACTATGAGCTCAAATTACAGTAAAATGTATTTCTATAAATCACTTAAAACTATTTATCATTTTCCTTCTGCTTCACAATTACATTGTGTGTATTCATGACAATGTGCAGCATTTTTTTTTTTGACAAGTTTTGTGGAAAACTGGAATCCAGTTTACAAACATCTGCTGGAACTCAAACAAACAAAAAAAAGAGCACTTGAGCAACATGACAGAAAAGTGCCTTAAAGAAAAAGTGCCTCAGGTCTCAGTGGGTGAGTGTGTAAGGAAGCTCATTAAGTCATTTATCACCTCATCGGTGTGGGAATCAGGGCCACTATGAGCCACTGGGCCCTGTGACAGAACCTGAGTCATAGGCTCTCTGTCTTTCAGTGAGCGAGGGGCCTCAGCACTGACAGAAAGCTGCATGGTAAGAGGGCACACTGACAGACAGGACAGAAGGAAAGAGTATGTGGAAGAAGAAAGAATCAGAAGAACTGCAGAGTGAGGGAGAGAGAAAGCGGTCAGAGAAAAATCATAGAGAACAGAACGGCATGCAGTCTCATTTTAAGGCAGGGAGGAAGAGATGATTTAAAGGAGCAGGGAGAGGCCTTTAAAAGATTATGTGACCAGACGAGAACGAGTCATGGTTCACTGGACTACATCTATTAATATCCCAGTTTAACCCTCCTCTTTTAGATCAGCAACATGTGCGAATTCATTTCAACTTGATAAAAACAGGAGTGGGGTTAAAGGCCAACTGTTTTATTTTAGGAGTCAAAAAAAAAAAAATCGAAAAATCTTACATATAGGAGTAACGACTTAGCAGTCTGCTACAGCACTGTGTGGAGGCCTGTCACTGGATTACTCCCAACATTAAAACCATTCACTGAGTTGAAAAACCTTTTTGCAAATCGGAATTTTATAATAATTGAAACTATTGATTTAGGAGTAGAAACAACCAAAAACTGTGCGAAGAGGACACAGCACAGTTCATACAAATGCTAAAAAATTTACTTGGTCAGGGAGTGGGCAGCCACACCATAAAGACAGATGTAGTTGCTCTTGGTAAAAATTGCTTTTATTTTACGGTGGTTTATAATTTGTGTACTCTCCAAATTATGCCATAGTCAATCAATTCTGTTTGCAAGCAGTCCTTTTGCATTTTTACCTACAATAACTGGATTGCACAAGGAATTGCTTGTTTTTCTTTTATGTCTGACATAAATTTGTATTTTAAGTTCACTCAACACATGTGCAGCATTATCTCCAAATACAGTTTTAAGGCTAAAGAACAAACAACACACAGACTTACAGAGTTTGAGTGGAGCAGTGTGGTTTAGTGTGATGAAGTTACACAAGCAGAACAAAAGCAGGAAATATGTAGGTGAGAGTCAAACACTCACTCTCCAGCCTCCTTATATAAAGTTGCATTATTTTTAAATGGCTGTTGGAAGATGTTATATGAAAATGTGAGTGCTGGCTCGGACCCATAGACATCAGAGTAAAAATGCTGGCCAGAACTGGAGCAAAACATGTACCTTCTATTTGAATGTGGCAAGAATTTTACTTTTCAAATGAAAGTTTTTGTCTCAAGTGGCTATTCACAACTTTAGAGTGCATACAGAGTTGACTCGGGAAGTATTGAAGCTACACTGTAGGCCTCTTCCTCTTTACTGGAAAAATCATCACATGAATTTCCCCTTTATAACCTCAAATTTTAGCAAGAGACTTTGATGGTGATCCAAATGGAACACAGTCAAATGCACCAAATGTCTGGTATGTTCTCAGCTGCCTTGTAGCATATTTCTGGATTTTGGACACTAAAATGAATTAAATTATTGTGAGATACAAGTTTCAAACAAAATTGAAAAGTAAGAGTTACATATAATATTGAAGTTGGCTTTTCTTTCTCAAATGTCCAACAACATATTAAAGCTTGCAATATTGAACATATTGCTAAAGTTTCAAATGTAATGTTTCCTCACCCTCCCACTGTGTGTGTTCACAAGCTTGTGTTGCTCATTGGAATGTGAGAAGGTTAGTCAATGGAGAGAGTCAGGAGAAACATTACTCTAAAGGTTGATACAGGCCTTGAGACCCTGGCACCAGCTTCATTGCTGTGAAGATTACCAACCCTGATTTATGACCCTGACCCTTAAACAGAAATCCTGCTGGTAACATCACTCACAGTCACCAACAGAGACAGACACACACCTGTCCCTGACCAGCTGTGCAAAGAAACCTCTACAAATGGCGTCTTTTGTTTTCTTTCCTGCCACTCTGCTCTCGGTTCTTGCCAAGAGGGACTGCAAAAGTTAAAGCAATCATTTGATATGGGAGGCTGACCACAGGAATTTACAGTATGCTGCCAGCTGATTAATGTTAGTGGGAGGATGAGGCTTGATAGCTGGAAGATTAAAGATTCCCTAATCATTCCTAACCAGAGTTTATCGGAACGCTCGTGGTCCTCTGCCAGTCAGGCTCTTTGGGATGGCAACATTTTAAGGTTAAATGTTAAGGAGTACAATTACTGTGCAGTGTCTTGGGTTCAAACTTGACGACCTTTCCTTTTGAAATGTGCTGAGAGTAAACCCTCTTTAAAAATGTGAGTGTGGCCTTTGACTTTAGGGCTGGTCTGGTTGAGGTGTCACGATCACACTGCTGCTACTTCTGAGGACAGGATTTCACGGTGAGGATAAAGACAGCACATGCAGCACCAAATGGCAGACATTGGCCTGTTGGTCTCAAAAACTATCCCACACATCTCCACCTCAGACAGGGTAAGAAAAAAGAAGAACCTGGAGCACTTAAAGACGGTGGGAGGGTCTCAAATGTAGGAGCAGGGCGTCATGTGCAACCTCTGCCAACCCTAAATCTTTTTACACATAGTAACAAAGAGACGACAGATGGTGGTTTGCGTTGCACACACTCTCTGCACCCGACATTCTAACATTTCAGCGATCAACCATGATTCATGCTTTGTGGATTCCCATAGGAGGACAAACTCAGACGCACTTCATTCGTGTCCCGAGACCAGCAGCTACAAAGTTTCTGTTCAGAACAAATGGGCCGCATTTATTGTGTAGTCCTTGCAAAATAAGAAAGGAATGCTTGAGAGAGCCAATGCGTTTTGTAAATTACCTTATTTGGACTCAATAAGGGGGTTTTATGATGTTTTGCAGTGTCTACGGTGAAATACTGTGTATTTCAAGGTGTGGAAAACAAAATCCAGAGATGTTTGTGTGCTTTGAGGGTATTGTTGAATGTCAACATGCTTTGCTGCAGGCGACTTGTCATCAGTTCCCTCTGTGGCAAAGTGGAACATTGCAGAGTCTACAGAGAGGTGCTAATACTCAAGACAGACATGAGACTCGGCTTGCCTTCACATTTCACTGGTCTGCTTTCAACACTCTGTATTCAGTTTGAGGATTCTACACATCCCTCAACAATGCAGTGCACAGAAACTCAGAGACAAGTACATTTATGGTGAATGGGCTTAGTGAGATGTCCGTAGATATGTCTTCACTTATTTAAAAAAAAATTGACTAATGATGGCAACTATATATGGGTAGAGGAAATGATTTTTCATTCACAATGAAAGAAACAATGCTTGGAGAATGAAACTATGGAAGTTCATGAAATATAATACAAACTGACACTAAGTCAAAGTCAAAAGATTCTATTACTTGTGGATGGAAAAGAGATGCCATGAAACCATCACAGATCACAGAGAAAAAGGCCAGAATAAAGAAGAAAGGAAACAAAAGTAGCACGTGGTTCAAATCAGATATTTGTAAAACAGCAACATCTTGATTGTGAAATCATCCTGAAGTCTTAAAATACGTTTGATTAAAATGACCTATTAAAATATATAGTTTGTAAATATAGAACAATCAAGTAACATTATTTGGTCGCATGATAAAAATGTTGTATATGTCAAACTTGACTCTAATTTAACGCCTTGAAATTTGGCATGTCTGGTTTAACACTCCTTCAGGAAGTCCCTACAACAAAGCTCCTCTTTTAATCCATTAATGATATCAATGTTACAAGGAAAAGTATCTAAGTTTTACCGGGTGTTTGCTAATTACTGCTGAATAGTCTGTAGGAGCTGAGTGGAGGAGTTGTGGGGGTGGGGGTAGAGGTGCTCTGCAGAAGCTCAGAAACTTTGACTCCCAGGAGTAGTTGTGCATTGTAGGCGGCACTTGGTCCCCATATGTGGTTTGCCCAGTTGAATGGTTGCCACTGGAGATTCAAGGATTTCTCGAACATGCATGAAAGAATCGAAGCAACACTCCAGGTATGTTTGCAATAAGGGAATAACATTATAACATGATGCAAAATCAAAAAGTAGGTATAATTTTTTATTTTCCAAAAAAAAATAAAAAATAAAAAATAAATAAATGTAGGGCTCAAAAAATACATTTTACAAAATACTGAAATAAATATAACTGAATTGTAATATTGGATATGGGAACCATAATAAATTAACTACATATTTGACTTGGTAGTTTAATAAACCCAATGAAAAATAACAATAAATGCATTTGAGCACAAGGAGTACCGATTTATTTGGGTCTAAAAGCAGGGTGTGTTTATGTGTGTATGTATATTTCAACTATCTGGCCTCAGCAGTCAGACAGTTGGCAGCAGAGAGCATCACAGCAAAAATGTTCACTCTTCTGCCTTCATACACATCAGTAACCTCTGTTGGTTCTGTCTCATAAAGGCTAGTTCCACCTCATTGGTTGTGATTAATTGTAAACCACTTTTTCCCATGATTCTCAGCGTGGTCAGCAGAGGCTTACTCCAGTATGGAATTCTGGGAGTGGACATTGGCAGTGCTTCTCACCAGAGCCACGACCTCTCCCTGCATCCCTCACTGCTCGGCCCTTTTTAACCTTTCCACTCTGCCCTCGGTGGACCCGAGATGGACTGGCAGGACGTTAGTGAGTTGGCCGTGGGTGATGAGTTATCGCTCAAGTCTGGACGTTGTCGACATACCAACATTTCTCAAACAGCAATTACAATGATACTCAATAATTGAAGCCTAATGGAGATGGATGGGGTCAGCAGCAAATGCAGTGGGGGTCACATCACAGGGTAATTCACAAAATTTGTTTCAGAATATGGCCATTAAAAAAGCTGGACAACAACAGGTGAAAGGAGCTAACCAGGAGAAAGCCAACAGTTGGCTTGGAAAGGGAACAAGCATTCAGTTAATCATACAAAATAATTAACAGCTCTTCCTTGATAAATTAAAACAGCTTAAAAAAAAAAATCCTACAATCCTACACACACAATTTTCCGCACTGGATTCTAACTCGCAGAACAAGCCAAACTATGTAAAAAAGTGTGACTTCTAGTTCTGAAAATATGGCGACTACTTTTTGGGTCTTTAGTTTTTCAACTCTATGCAGACAGATATAATAAATACATAAAATAATACAAATATTAATACAATAAATATTAATAGCAATGATGATGATTTACGACTTGCACAATTTAGCTCTTTTTAATTCCTTAAGTAATATTTTCCTGATAAACAAATTTCAAAGTTCAGAGGAAACATTTAGCATTTTTAGAAACCCATGCAGCAGCCTAGAACATATATTCAGAAGTATGATTTTAGCAGTTCCTGTTCCCAATAGGGGGCGCCACAGAGGATTGTCTGAATCCATCTCAGCAAACTGAACTGCAGATAAAATATATCAAGCAGCAGGTAGCACAACAAAATAAATTTAATGTCTAACACAAATACAAATTTCGGCCTTATAAGTGCTCACATTTAATCAATACATAATTGCAAAAACATGTGGACTGTTATGTAAATGACTGGTCAAAACTGCAGGACATGCCTCAAAAACGGCAGAAATATGGATGAGGCCTTCTGTTGTGAAACGGGTAATATAGTCTGGAAATATCAAAATTTTGGCACACTATTATTGACATATCTAACAAATAGAGACATCTTGACTGTCTCTGAAACCAGAATTGTGAAACAGTGCCTTTGTTTTTTTATGCTAAGGGAAACTGGGAATGAGCACAGAGAGAATATCAGGGAACATCAAACTCAAATTGGATTCTTATCTGTACTCAAGACTGTTTAGATCCGTTTGGATTGACTGATATCTCAGTCAATTCAAGCAAAATGAAGATAGGACAAGCTTTACTGTTTCTACTTTTCAAGTAAATTAACAACCTTATTTTTATGTCTGACCAAGCAATACACCATAACACCAGAGTGATTGTTGATATTTGGAAGGTCACTGATGCCTTTTTGGCTCCTTGGGTGTGTGTGTGTGCTGGAGTAAGCCACCGCCATGCCCTGCCCCAAGGAAAGAGCTGAGTGAGCGGAATGGGGGATTCAGTGGGATCTGGTTGTGCTTGAAACCACAGGTGGTCTCACAGCAAGCTCATTCAATGCAATTGTGTACACACACAACTAATAATCCTCCTTTAATCAGGTTTTGGTCAAATGCAAGATAAAATGTCCATAACTTTTATAAACAAATGTACGCACATGTGCATTCAGGGGGTGAACTGGACCTGAACTCGGCTTGGTGTCTGTTTAAACTAAACGTTCCAAGTTAATGGGAACAACTATCCACAGAGCTGCTCAGAGGTTTCCTCATATCCTGTCCTGGCCCACACACACACAGAGACACACAAAATCATTCCCCACCCCAAAGTGAGGCCCCACAGCTACTGTAACAGTGTAAAATCATTCCAGTAGAAGTCAAATCTCTACATCAACAATACTCTTTGTTTCCAGGGTGTATTTTTAAAACTGGCACCCAACTTTATTTGTCAAAATCAATTTATTTTCTGGCCTTAAAATGCCCCAACATTTGCTTCTCGCCAAGACTCTCAGCATACATGAGCATGACTTTGCAGCGAGTTCCTGAACTCCTTGGTAAAAAATAAATTCATAATGAAGTCTGAATAAGTCACCAGTTCCTTTTTTGCTAAAAGCTGCCAGCATGTTCCTCCGACAGTGACCCACTGTGTTTAATACACATCTGGCTGCCAAGGGTCACTTTCCATTTGGCTTCACCACTTTGAGCCTCAAAGTGAAAAAGACATGGAGAAAGTGAGAAAGAGAAGACGCAGACGGACAAGGCAGCAGAACGGGCAACTGCTGGTGCCTGAGCAGGAAACACCCTTCCTCTGTGACAAACAGCCCAGCGTGCCAACCTCACACTTTTCCCCTAATCAATAATTCAACACTGACTTCATATGAATATAAACAAGCTTTGGAAATACATTAGGCACAGTTTGGTCTAGTTCAGCTAAACAGATGTTGCGTGTCTAGAGTCTGGACTTCATATGGTCTCTATATGTGTCTGAAGATGGAACGACTCAGGAGGTAATTGTCAATTCAAATTTTAGTCATTATTTTTCTCAGAGGTCCAGTCTGCTTCTCTCCAACAAAGCCCTGGTGCTTCGATTTCACTTCGTTAAGATGTTTTTATAGCTCGACAGGAGTTCGAAGAGATTTGGATGAAATCTATTTCAGCATCTTTCTGACAATCGAGGACAACGATAAGATGGGATGGAAAGAAGATTCTGTTGACATGCAGCCAAGATCGAAAATGTTTGTGATCATATAACATAAATAGTAATGCTAAATAGTATTCTTTGTGCTTTGGGAATAAAAACTTAAAAATAGAGGTATGCATTTCCTTCACTTAGTTGTAAACAACCGTCAAACATTACTTAAGTTCAAAATGTAATCCAGCTGTGTATCAATATATAGAGAGGCGTCCTGTTCACTGCAGGCCTCCGGTGTTTGGTAAAAAAAAATAAATAAATAAAACGGCACAAGAAACAAATAGAAAAGGGTGGTGGTGGGAGATATTTTACTTTCTAGATGTCCAGATCTAATAGAGACATTTCACTAAATATTTCTAGCTATCGTTGCAGCAAAGCAAGCAGCTCAAAAACCAAACCAAGCTCAGAAATAAACACTTAAATAAATAAATAGACAACTCAGCTGTCCACAACAAAAATGACGAAGACACAATTATGGATATTACACAAAGAGATTAGTATGAGCTTGGCTTGTCATGAATTGCGCTGTAGAAAAGCACACACACCTCCAAATTGTGCACATATGCGTTAGGGTTAAGCAAGGAAGTCTTGTGCTGCAGTCTCAAATTTATTTCTTAGACTGCGAAAGAGATATAATCCTATTTAGAAATAAGATGGGAGAAGAGGAAGAAGAGTAAGTTGCAGCTGACAAGGTGTTTATTATAACTCTAAAGCAAATTCCAGGATAAGTTCATGTTTCAGAACCTTCACATTCTGTTTACAGTGATCGGTGTGAATCCTTCTACACTGGGTGAGATATCCGCACTACGGACTGCTGGATGCTCATGTTTCTGTACAAAAAAAGCCTCCACATGCATTCTCTCGTGCTGCTGATAAACAAAATATAGCAGAGATGGTGTTTCCCCTGGCCAGGAAAACAGTCTAAAAACAAACTATTTCATGAGTGTTTAATTCAGTGTGAAAAGTACCAAACCCTATTTATTTTCTCATGGATTTAGAGGTGTAGGGTAAAACTGCTGCTAAGTCTGTTATAGGCATTGTAAGATAAAACGTTGCTTATCAAAGTATCTTTTTCAACTGTTTAGCTTCTCATGCTGACCGGAGGCAGACCCCCAACAGCACCACCAATCACTTAACTCCCTTCTCTCCAAACTGAAGTTATAAGAAACAAAAACTACATTCTGAGGATAAGGAAGTCTGTGTTTTCGAGTGTGTGTGCATGGATTATGAATAATTTATGTGTGGCAGGCCTGATTGATGTGGGGTATACGGTTTCCAGCCGGCCAACGGAGGGGCTGCATGTCCGCTGCCAAACCCCAACACACTGCGCAGCCGACTTCAAAGGGTGTGGTCTGGACTCGCTCATATACAAACACAAACTCTTTCTCTCCCGAACACTCGAACACACATGCAAATCTCCTGTTGGTGTGTGTGTGTGTGTGTGTGTTTCAGTGCTCTCAAACTGGAACACACAGGGTGTTGTGTGCTGCATGCAGGCTGTGGGCTTTGGGTGGAGGGCAGCCTGGCTTTCCGCACCTGTGTTTGCAGCGGTAATTGGGGGTGCGAGCTATTTTGAGGCAGCTGGCGTTCGCAAGCTCGCACACCCGGCGACGCATACAGAGAGCTCTCAATGGCTGAGGTGTACAGGGCACGTGGGGTGGCGTTTTCTGCACGGCAACCTGTGTTTTCTCTGGTTACAGAGTGTGAATGCCAGTGGAAAGCTCTAAATGGCCTGTAAATACAAACAGCCATATTTCCAGTTCCAGACCATTAAGGAGCTCATCATGGTCTGCGAACGCAGGCCTTTATGACATGACAGGCAACATCCTACATCCCTGAGGCAGCCACATAAAGAGGCTGCGTCTCCCAAATAAACACAAAATAGTTTACATTTTTTCTAGTTTCATTAATTACTTTCTTAGATTTTGTCAGGTAGTGGGACAATCACATAAATTAAAATACAGACCACTATTAAAGTCAAATCTGGCCTTTGGGGGTTGTTTGAGGTTCTAAGCATATTTTTATTTAGTCACCAGACTCAAGTTAAACTTTATTCATCTTCTTATATTGCCAATAAATGGACATTTGATTGGTGGTGCTGTTGGGGGTCTGCCTCCGGTCAGCATGAGAAGCTAAACAGGAGGTTTGGAGATAGAAAAAGAGAAAATTTAAGACGCCTGCTGTCTGATTTAGTTGAAAAAGATACTTTGATAAGCAATGTTTTATCTTACAATGCCTATAACAGACTTAGCAGCAGTTTTACCACTCTACATTTAACACAACTAACTTTGTAGTAATAAATAAATAGCAATTCCATATATATTTTTTTCAATATTAAATTGCATAGTTAATCTATAATACTTTTTTGTAAACAACTAGAAAATGATCAGACAAATCATGCTTTATTTCCTCCTTGTTCCTTAAGTAAATAGTAACTACAAGCAATTTTTTTTTTAATTTCCCAAAACCCCCAAGATATTTCTAACATCTAGCTAAATACATACCATGAAGATTTAGCACAGTTCCATTGACAAAACAGGTTATGTGTGACGTAATAATGCTGGCGAGTTTACTTTCATACATAATTACATAGTTTTCAATATTGAATTCAATTTTCCTTTTTGTTTTTTAAGTAAATATTAAAAAAATACATCAAACATAAATTCAAAGGCTTATTTTTTAGCGTAAAATGTCTGGAGAAGTGAATATGTTTTTATTTTATTTTCTGGCATAAAATATGGTAGCAAAAATGTAAAAATTAAAGTGCTGCATTTTCTTTTGCACAGACTATACTCGCTAATGTAGTCCTAATTTATGTGCATATGTATTTAAATATTCCCACTAACGTGCCGGTTCCAGGTTGTCCACTTTAGCCGCATGTCATAGCCGACTGTGACATAAACGCTCGACTAATAAAACAAGCACGACAAACCATGACAGTCTCCACCAGATCTATACTTTGTGGTCACACTGGTTTGGAGAGCAAAGAGGTGAGCTACTAGCTTGTAAATTACTGGAAGACTTGTGAAGACAGGGAATAAACACAGGCTGAGGTGAAGTGTGCTTGCTCATTCTGTTTTCCTCCTCGTTGCCTAATCTCGCAGCACATCCCCGTGGTAATTACATCTCATTAGAGCACTCGGGGCCTTTCATGTAGCTGCTGAACATGGCCACCGTCTCTCCCTTCTGGCCCACAGGCATAAACAAACTCTTGAGTTGGTCAGGCCCCTGGAGCCATGAAGCCCTTGCAGCACAGAGAAGTGGTAGGGATTCCCCCCTCCCAAACATATGCTCCCACCTCTTAATCTGAGGCACCACCCACATCTTTTTCCTCTTCTTTCCGTCTCCAGCCACTTTTATAGTTATCCCTTTGTTCCACAGAAAGCCAAAGTCAGAGAAGCAGAAGTCAACTAGCTGTCTGCCTCTTGTGGCTCTGTAATGATATAATAAGAGGCCTGCTGTGTTTAGTGCAAGACTCTTTTTATAGCAAATGTCAAGACAGATGTGGAACCATTCAGCTTGATTAAGGATGTGTGCACAAGTATGAGTCACAAGTCGCAAGTGTGACTCGGTGGAAACATGCAGGATGCTGACTAAGGATGGGTGAGGTTGACAAAAGAAGTAAATGAAGGAACAATGAGGACATTCGGAAAAGAGAAAAGAAAGATGGAGGTAGTTCAGCACTAGCTCGGGTAAAAGAGTCGCAAAGAGGTGACGATCAGGTCAACGGAGGTCATGCAGGGTGCGAAAACCTGTAACTCGGGGGTAAATTTCAAATAAAAACAAACCATTATTGCTGCAGGGGTCTCCACTTAGCTTACACACAAACACACAGACTCTCACACTGCATGGGGATTCTTGATTAAAACGGAGATTGCAAGCACTCCCTTAGAAAGTCCCACCTTCTAAAAGCAAATATGCAGCTTTAAGATGGAAGCTGTTTTAATAAGGATGAAGTTGAAATTGAGCAGCAGTGACTGAATGCCTCATTGTGGTGCAGCTCTGAATGCAGCATCAGTTCTCTCTTCATCCATCAGACCAACACCTCTGCGAAGCATTTCTGCACCAATTATGAACTGGTCTCTAAGGTCACTGGACATTAACGTAACTGGACACCCACGTGTTGCTTTGTGTGAAACCGGCAGAGATTTTGTCGGTTCATACACATTTTTTATTTATTTTTTATCTGTGTTTAAACAGATGTATTATTTAGTGTACATTACCAACCTGCCTTCATGTGTGCTCGAGAATGAGGATCAAGCATCTGCACGGGTTTTTGTTTTTTTTAGGAGTTTTTGCATCGACCACCAGATTTAATATTATACGTCTGTGCGAGTGTAGATTTACTAAAAGTATAATAAAAAACAGACAACATAAGGAAGCAATTTGGCTTTGTTAAAGTAAGGAAGACAGGCTTTCAGTGCTGTGACCCAACAAATGTTTCCATTCCCTTTAAGCCACTGGCAGCGCTTGAAGCGGACTACTGGGGACGCCGTCTCTGCCACGCTCAATAGACCACAGACGGCTCTCGGCGGGGTTGGGTGTGAATTCATCTCCTACGGCTGTACCCCCCACCATACGCCAAAAAGAAAATATTTAGAAACTTTTTGTTTTATATATTTACTTCCACTGCAATGTGCGTATGTCGAAAAGCATTTGGATTTTAACTGATAAAGGCAAAAAACATCAAATTCACTGATTCCTTTGGTGGAAGTAGTGACTTATAAGTTTTATTAAAAAGAAAAGCAATAAAATATAAAAAGATTTTAAAAGAAAACGTTTGCCTTTCAAGTCTGAGGTTGCCACAGGTGGTAGTAATCTGAATCAAGATTAAAACCACCTTCAGTACTATAATTTCAGTTGAACGTCAGTCTAATGTGCTCTTATACTATTGAAAGAGAAAGATTAAATGCTTTATTTTGGTGCACAATATCCAATGTTGAATTCCAAGTTGATACATTTCTTTTTTTATCAGTTATTGGATATACAGTGTGGACCCGTGGTGTTCATGAGTATAAGTAACCACAAGCCACACACGAAGAACTAAAATCCATAAATACTTAAACACTTAAGACTGCCCATTTCAGAAGGTCAAATACTAAACAGAGCCTAACTTGCTTTAATATGCAGGGTAGAAACTGTCTTGGTAATTAGGGTGAAGGTGATGGATTGGCTGCTTTGCAAATGCCACATAGCATTTTGCTTAGCTATTTCAGCTTAAAAATATTTTAAATACGCTCTATGAAGAAAATGTGCAAATGTTGAACCACAAGTAGACTGTTTCAGCTATCTATTCATAGTTTATCTTGTAATTTATTACCTATTTAAAGTTTGTACAGTCATGTTTAATTGTAAAATAGTCCATGGTTTATCTTTTTTTCTTTTAGTTTGCTTCTTCTTCAAAAAAAATTATAAGAATTCAGAAAGAATTTGTAGATCTGTCAGATTCCAGGTGGTGATTTTTTTTTTTTTATTATTATTCAATTTTGCCACAAAAAATACACATACACAGCTGAAGCCCTATAATCAAAATTTGGGAGCAATTGCTCCATTTGCAACATTGTTCAGGCACCTATGGCTGAATTAAAATCCAGAAACAAGCAGCTTTGTAGCATCCAGTTATGACAAATCCAGACTTTGTTTTTTTTTTGTTTTTTTATGGAATCTATTCATCATAAGGTCTTGGGTTACTGTGGCAAATGTGGTGATTGTGAAATATGACGTGTGTCTTTTTGTTGTTCTCTCAGCTATGTCTGGGCACAAAACTGGAAGAATTGGTTTAGTGAGTATTTTACACCTTTGGCCTAAATGATCTAAATAGTTTCTTTTCATTATGTTTATGTCATAAAAAGCTGCACCACAACCTCACCTGTCAACTGTTTCTCAGTCTATTCTCTATTCTGGTAATAATATGCAAAGTTGTTAAATGCCTAACAGAAAAGTGAAGAATTTTGTCTAGGAATTCAAAGCAACTTTTATTTCTTGACATCAAAACATGAAAAAACAAATAGAAACCTGAAATTCATTTAAAGCCTGATTGCCACTGAAAAACACAGCCTTGAAATATAATTTCTACCTCTTAGTTTCCTTCTACTTGTCACCTTACCTGCGATCATATTTATCTGTAGTGTTTTTGGCGCCACCTCATGAATAGAATTATAATTGGTAGTGAGGATGAAATATATGCCACATGGGTGCAATGATCGCTAAAACAAGAATCCCTTTTAAAGCCTAACAAATTTACTGCAGTGTGATGCAGAAAATCCAGACAAAGTGCCAGAACGTGACATGCAAGGGCCGTGAACAAGCTTGTTTTATTTATAGACGAGGAGCAGGAGGACAGATGCTCCCACAGAAGTGTACGCATGCATAAAACATTTACAGTTCCCGCTGTATGTGAACGCGCAGACACGAAAAGCAGAGTCACAAAGGTCAGCCAGTCAGACAAAAATGTAATCAAGACAAGAAAACAGACAGAGAGCTGTGAGAGAGAGAAAAGAGCTGATAATGTCACTGAGCTCTTGTGATATTTGGCTTCATTTCGACAATCTGGACTAAGAATCTTCCCACGAACCGCTCGACCGTCTGACACAGAAAGACGCAGAGAGCGAGGGAGTGTGAAGGCGCAAAAGAGGAGGTCACAAACATTCCAGTCGCAAAGAGTCTGCCAGACTCCTCAGACAATTAAAATGAGATGACCCTAGTGCCCCCAACCCTACAAACATCCCTCAACTCCATTAGCCCTGTCTTCTAATGCAGCAAGGGCCTCTCTCACTCCCTGCATCACAGCCATACTCCCTAAAATATCACATCAGACTCTGCATTTTTTTTTTCGAGGCAAGTTTTGAAACTTGTTTGCATTAAAAAAAAAAAAAAATCATCACAAATCACATATGTTCTTTCTGCCCATAGAGGCTTTTACTGCTGGATAATTAAAACATATTTATAGTGCTTCTTATCGACAGCTGTAGTTAACTGACATGCTGGATTCAAAGCTTTACAGTTGATTGCAGTGGGTTAGCCATCTGTTTTTTTTTGTTTTGTTTTGTTTTTAAAGCTGACCAAAGCAGCTGTCTGCCGTTTACCCATGTAACTCCTACAGATTTATAAAAGCGCCTCCTTTGATGCCTTAAAGGTGCATGCACTATTGAATAATGATTCTAAAGTAATCTCGTAAACCTAAACACTGGCCAATTTTTTCTTCAGATGCTCTATTTGAATCTACAGCAATGAAGCTCTATGAAGCTCTTGCCCTTTCCTCTATCAGAACTTCTCAGTCGCACTCAGGCCCATGTTCAGGGTCACCATTTACGGTCAGTTCAGTAATGTGCGACTTTCTTTTCATATAAAAGTCACTGTCACCAACTGTCACCTTGGTTTGAATTTCATTTGTGAATGGATTTCCCCTCCTTCTCTGAATCCTGTGATTTGTTTTCATGAAGCAGATGTAGTGCCACACTTTTCTACAGACAGCCTCCTCCATGGACAACAACATTAGAATTTCCATTCAGGACTTATAGTAGTTATTTAGAGAACAATGTTACAAATGTCCATATTTCCTCACTGCATCAGATAAAAGTTCCTCAAAAAGTTTTTATGCCTCTCACAGATACAAAAACCAGATAGCTGAAGTTGAATGCTTGAAGAGAGATATAAACATTTCTGTCTGAGCGCGTTTCTGTATAAAACACAACAACAAACTTCTGTCCAATCAGAAAACACTTTGCATAGAGCTCTGCTGAAATAGTTTGACCACGGCCGGCTTCGGAAGACAGATGCATTTCTGGGAACAAAATGACGCAATTTCCATCACGTGTCTGTCAAAGAGAGTCGATTTCAGCACTTTGGGTGAAGTTTGTGGGGGCCTTTATTTTCACCATGCACTTCAGTTTCCAACACATGTGCAGAAAGAGAGCAACTTTGCATGACTACAATAATTAACCCGTTGATAATAAAAAAAATGTTGCCTCTGTTCTTTAAAAAAATTTTATTTGGCCAAAAGAAATGGACACATTAAGGAGTTCCTGATACTTGAAAAGACAGTCAGAAAACTATCAAAAATGGAGAAAAGATTTATATTAATTTTATTTTTATTTTTCTCGGACTCTCTCGCCTCCACCAGCTGACTCCTGCCCTCCTGTCTTGGCCTGTTAAATGCTGAGCAGGGTCCCTAACCTCCCCGCCACCAACCCCCCCTGGAGACGTCAAACCATCCATTATTTGCTCCTCCCTAACCTTCTCTCCTGCTGCTCGACTCCGTCTTTCCAGGCGAGAGGTGTTTTTTTCCCTTTGCATGTGTGATGGACGTCACTCCAGCCACAAACCCGTCACCAAGCAAACCTGTTGAAATTCAACATTTCAGCCCTGAACAGATGGCAGGACTGCTGCATACTCCAAACAGCACAGTTACGACTGTATCCGTTTTTTAAAAAAGATACCAAAATGGCATTCAGTCCGTCTATGTGACTCCTTTCTGCACAACTCCAGGCTGCAAACTACCCTGTAGGCTCCACAAGAAGGTTGAGGATTCTTGTTACATGAAAGATTGAAGAGAAAGCCGAGGAGAAACAAGCTAGAGGAGAAGCAGGAGAGCATCTGCTTTCATCCTCAACCCGGCAGGGGAGAATTCAGGCCAGTCTGCCTGAAAGAGATCACCAGCTGCACCAAAGTTTAAATCGGGCAGCAACAGTTTAGAGGCCTTAAAACTATCCGTTCTAATTGCACTAATTATAAAAAAAATAAATAAAAAAAAACTGCATAAAATTTTCTTCAAGTTGTTTACCAACTAGAACTAGTACACCACATGTTAACTCCCTGCATGTTCTACAAACCCAATAAAACTCTTGAATTTCAATTTCCATGTTTCAATTACTATAAAATAGTGGCAAACACATACTGGCAGATGCAACTTGGACTCAGAAAGGCTTTCAGGGAGGCACTGGAGGAGACATGATGATAGGAATGATGAATTGAGTGACTTAAAATAGATCTTGGGGGAGGCTCTCTCGCCCCATCGGAGTCCACATCTTAAATCACTGAACATTGGCCGAGTGTTTTCCGTGGCATCGTACCAGAGGGACAGAAACAGGCATGGAGAAGTTAAAAATGTTCACGATGCAGAGGATGCAGCAGGAAGATAAATAAAGAGTGATTGTGTAAAACTGACTCCCTTTTGCTCCCCTAACAAAAGAAGAACCGATAACGGAAAGATCCATGACCTAACATTCTGCAATTCCTTTGTATGAGGAGGGTATGTTGTTAGTGTAACGGGCAGAGTAACTGAATAATTGAATGATGCAGTTTAGCTTTGTTTTAGACCCTCACGTATTGAGAAACGAATGCCTGCTGGAGGTGCGGACTTTGTAGAAGATTTAAATTTTACCCCATGAAGCGTATCAGAATTTGCCTTCATTGTAAACAGCCATCCTCCACTGCAAAGAGAGAAGTGCCGAGCCAAACGAGTAATGTTGTTAATGTTTATTCAATATTTGAGAGTGTGGTCAACTAATCTGCCGCTCTAATTGGTCTCAGCCATGCTTCCAAATACTGAGCAATTACAGTTGGAGCCAGAAGAATGTAAAGGAAATGTTAATGATGCCAAAGATGTTGTGGCCTTGTTTTACAGCTCTTGCAATTTCCAGTACGCTTCACGAAGCAGGTGGATTACATATGTCACAGCCAAAAGTTTCTCAACAATCAAAGGTCCATGCCTTCTGAAGCAAAGCCAAGAGCAAAAACCTAATTTTTTCCAGGTTAAGACATCAAAAATAAGAAAATTAAAACCTTGTCGTTCAACGGAAATGTTTGATTAACATAAGGAAGAGAACAGAAATTTGTTCTGTCTCCCATTTTTTTTAATCTTTATATAAATATGTGAATACAGTAGGCAGATAATAAAATACCTTAAAAGTCCTGTACATAGAATCTATAGACTTCCAACTCACATAAGGTTCTTTTGGTGAAGTTCTAGCATTAACAATAAAGTTTTTATCATTTTTTACTGTCACCCCTTTTAACAGTGCATATAGGTAAAAATAGTTCTATATATAAATACCTGTAGTAGTTTTAGGGGCTGTGGGGTTTTATTACTTTGAGCCAGTAGGCCGATTAAACTCCTGCTAACTAAGCTTCTGGTTGAGATTTAGGGGATCGAATTTCACCTGCTGTTGATGACTTTAAAACAGAATCACACATGAACCAACCCGTGCCCACACACCACTGGTGTTGTTTATTCATGCTGTCTGTTCTGGATGTCACATCACCATGACAGCAGCCCCAGTCACAAGTCCTGCCTCGCTGAATGATCTACACTTCTGTTGATTTGGGTGTTCTGTGCCAGCAGGGGTTCAGAGGTCGCGAAGCTGTCGTCATCGACAGGGAGGTTTTGGTGATGAAACCTAACACCCGCTCTCCTCTGCCCTATTAGCTCTCATTGTAGGTTTTTACCACCCCAGCTGTGTTTATTAAAACCTTACTGAGCAAGGAAAGGTATTTATCAGCTCCCTAATTCATGGCTGTTAAGACCCGTGACGGCAAGTATATAAAAGACAGAGAAGTTTGTCAGTGTTTAAAAAAATAAAAAATTTTTTTTTTTTTAAAAAGGAAAAAAGGGCATAGTAGGGCAGCGGCTATGTGACGCTGTCTGCTTTAATACCCTCCTTGTATTTGTGGAAACAAATAACTGTGTTTACACAGTTATTTCCAACCCATGCATTCCTGATAATAAAAACCTACTAAATTCAAAGAATAAAAACCCTTAAAATGATTCATCTTTGATTCCATCACCTCAATATTACTCAAACAATGAATAAAAACCTAACCTTTCAACTGCATAGCCTTTAGTTTTACACTGTAATATTGCCCAAGGTTAGAGCATACTGAATGACAGATCTTTGGCCATTCTTCTTAGCACAGTCTCTCTGAGTCATCCATAGTCCTTGATCCTGTATTATGACTGTTATTCACTTGGGATGTTTTGTCCTCCCTTGCTGAATCAATGTACTTAAATGAAGGGTTGGATTTCAGAGTGGGATTATGCGACTAAAAATAAGGACTTTAAAGATGTTTTGCATCATCTTCGACAGAGGTGCCTATAATTGTTCAAATTAAATCATTAAACAGCTAATTTTATACTAAATCCTACTATACTGGATTGTACTGCAACAGACTTGGGAAAAAATCTAATAAATAATTAGACTGAATAAGATATAAATTGAACTAATTTGTCGTACACGATGCTTTGGTTAGACCTTCGTTTCAAACAAATGCCACATAACTTAAATTTAATTAAATTTAATTGGATAATGGTCTTTGACAGAAATATGTCAAAACTTTGCATTTATTTTATTGATAAATGTTAAGTGTTCAGTTTTTATCACATACGGTGGAAATCTGGTTGTGAGAGACATGCCAGTAAATTCTCTTTAACTAAATACTTTTGTGTTTTGTATAATGAGCAACACGTTTTTACAGCGATCATTGAATCTTTAGAAGATAGTGTAGGGATTAAATGCATATGGAATTAATTACATTAAAAATAAACATGCACAAAAGTCAAGTACTTATGGCAGCTTAAGTACTGCAGATGGAAGATCAAGTTATTACAGAAACCATTAAAAAAGAGCTAAATTACTGGTGTTTTGTTTTTTGTTTTGTTATCAGATGTGGATATAATAAGGCAAATGTTGCACATTTAGTTGTGTAATCAGCGGTCACAGAATAAAGGATGCATAAATAAATATTGGTATATGATACACATGACAAAAAACAGATACTGAAATGCAAGTGATGGTTAGAAGGTCTGGAAGTCCCTAAGAAAAGAAAAATCCAGTAAGGATATAAGTTAAAGATGCAAGTTGAAAATAAATCAATGGAAGAAAAAATGTTTCTGTGCTCCAGAGATGCAAATCCAGAGATTCAGATTTGTTTACCTTTTAGATTCTGGAAACTAAACACTTTTCATAGCCCTTTTTTCTTTTGTTCTCATCTATCTAGACCTGGAAAGTGATGAAAGCAAATTTCATCCTTTCCAGATTTTTCTAGACTATGTAGGAACTCTGAAACAAAGTGGCAAAGTTTCAGAAACATGAGAAAGTGAGGCCTGTTGAGAAAAAAAGAAGCCTAAACCATAAAGCTGTACCAGTTACTCCAAACTTTCTTCTATGTGCACAAAATGTCTTTTAGCTGCCAAAAACGAGACATCTGTAGAATTACGGTATCAACACAGCTGTACCATCCATGTATGGCCAACTACTGCATCTATATGTGCTCATTTAGAGCATTATGCGAGTAATGCCTGTGGTTTTCTTTTCTCTTTGGCAGACTCAGAATCAGGAATCTGTCCTGTATCACAGAGCCGTTGAACAAAATTAGGCTTTAAACGTAGTCATCAAGCAGAAAAATTCCAATCCCCCTTACGGAAAATGAGATCAGGGGGATTTAAATTATTTTATTTGACGATTTTATACTAAAGCATTGAGCTCCTGACATCTATTTCATATTACAATAACCATAAAGGGCTCCATTGAGAGTGACTGGGCAGCCCGAGGTCTGTCTGCCTGGCTGCGTCGGATACCCGATACCCGGCTGAGACGATGCCCAGCCAGCCGCATGCCTTCAGACGTTGTTAGAGCAGACACATAGCACGCCCCTCCTGCCACCCGCAATCCATCCACAGCCAATTAGGAGCAATTTCCCTGTCCTGGGTGGGGTGACGAGAGGGAGACAGAAAGCGAGGAAAAGCAGTTGTCAGCCCAAAAGCGGAGGCAGATGGTTCTGTTTACTGATGGGCAGTTGTTTGGCTCTGCCATAGTGACACAAAGCTGGTAGTTTCTGGATGGGCACCATGGGGGGCATTAGTGACAAACATGACCTCTGGTGGTCTGCTGGTTGGGTTGGGCTTTCAACTAGGGAGATAGTTCAGTAACGTATAACGTACAACACTTGCACAATCTTTCCTCTGCATCGGTTCCCCCTCTGTACCTCCAGCTTCTGTTTGGCTTCCTGGAAATAAAAAAAATTTTAAAAAAAACTTTCCGAAACAGGAGGTGCCTGATCCACCAGAGCTGGAATGTCGCGGTTCCCACAGGAAACCTGGTGCATCTCAACCCAGGGCATCCTGGACAGGCAAGTACTCACATAAATCTCTCAACAGAATGCTGCAGCTATGAAATGCCAGCTAGAAGAACATATCTAGATGAAAAAAACGTTCTCAATGGGATCCAAGAATCAATGTTTCCCTAGCACAATAAGAACATTTATGCTTTTAGTCAAACCTGCAGTTCAAACTAGACTAAACATTTTTCATAGCAGTCTCAAATTTACATGCATGATTCACTAAAATAAGCCCAAGTATGCCCATTTTGTTCTTCATCAGTTCTTGCATACTGATATTATGGTCAGTTTGGTCTACTGAATATTGATTAAAACTGCAAATAGCCAAAAAGACAGTTCCCTGAAGGCATTTAAAAGTTACTAGCTGACAAATCCTGTTTTGTTAGCAAAACTGTTTTACTTTAATAAATTCCTTTTGGAAGATGTAGCTTTGAAGTTTAAGAACATATCATTTTGCAACTTTTTTTTTAGTTTGTATAGGCCAAACTAACCCCCACCAGCAATGCATATTTTAAATATGCCTTCCTATTTCTGTCAGTTTAAATCTTCTTGTCTTCTGACTTGTCTTCCCATAATAATGCAATGACTGAAGCTTCCCAATACACTCTTCAAACCATAGCATTATAGTACTAGCCAGATCTGACACTTTTGACCCCACACTGTTTAGCCGAAGCAGCGCTCCATAACCCTTTCACCCTAACTCACGTCTTAGAAACCCCACCCTCCCTCCACCGTTATATCCACGACCATCACCTGCCAATAACAACACAGTTCACTGCAAGAGGTTTGCTGTTAGACATGGCAACCCATTGAGTCTTTCATCTCAATAGCTGTGCACACATGTTACGACCTTGACCTATCACACACTTCAACACACATGCAGGAATGCATACTTCCATACACACACACGTGCACAAGGGTATAACACACACTTTCAAAAACACTCAGCTGTCTGCTCCTGGACGACGCGACCCCACTGTTCGTTTCATCTCCCCACGCCTCTCTCTGCTTGCTGCTGGCACCATTACCTTAACACAAACACAGTATTTCTGTCATCGTCCCCAGGACGCAGTGTTCTCCTAATATCGCCCTTTCTTCTGCAGCCATCAGGGGATGGCGATGTGGGCCTGAAGGGATCTGGGACATGGGTGAGTTGTGGGAAACCAGAGTACAGTCTGTGGCCTCACAGCATGCAGCCCTCTCTTTCTCCTTCTCTATCTCAAAATCTCTTTTGGCAGAGAATCATAGAAGGCTTCACGCTGATCACATATATGGCCTTAAATGATCTGGGAAAACATGCCCCGTTAATACTATGTGCACATCTGAACACTGTTCAGCTTTGAAGCTGTGCACAGACGGTTGTGTGGATTTCTGAGTTGTGTGTTTTACCTCCACATAGTCCTTGGCATGGCCCCAGTCCCTCTTGGAGTCCAGGTTCCCAAGGCTGAAGCTCTCCAGCTGGCCCAGGTGAATCTTTGCCACAGAACGGCTGATCTTCCGTGTCACAAAATTTGCGCCTGAAAAAAAAAATTAGAGTTCAATATATAAGACGGGTTAAATTCATTCGAACGTTCACCAACAGATGAGTGAAAAACGAGAGTACAAAATGCAGTTTTGAAATTGTCATGTCATTTACTTATTTATCCAAACTGCCCTGTCTGAGACAGCAACAGCAATCTTTTCAAATCTTAAATATCTATACATTTGTTTGGAAAGCAGAGTTCAATATCTAGCCAAACTCATGCCTAATTATTGCATTAACTGAAAACAAAAATCAAAATCAAAAAATCAAAACACATCATGCCTGGGTCTCATGCGTTTCAAGAACAGATGAAAAACCAAATCCTTGACAACTGTTGGGCTCAAAAGTGCTAAAAAGTCATTTCAATTCCACCCATGGAGAAAGTTCTAACAATGGTGAGCCTTCATAGAAAATTTCTCCAAGGGCATCATCTACTCATCCCGGAGGTCAAAATAAATCAAGAAGAATAACTAAAGTCTCCCATTCAACATAGTGGTGGTAGTATTGAGGTCTGAAGCTGCTTTGGTGCTTTAAGCTCCGGACAACTTGTAATAATTCATAGAAGAATAAGAATATCCAATAGTTGGTTTGTGACCAGTAGCTGAAAAGCACAAGGGTCATGCAGCAGAACAATGATCCAATGCACACCAGGCTGTCCATTTCTGATTGACAGCTACTGCAAACACTTGGTGGTTTGGGACATGGGTGAGTTGTGGATGGGGTACTTGTTTTCCGAAAATATTTATTAGGTTTGGGGTCAACTACTTTTTCACACCAGGCCTATTAACTTTAGAAATATTTCTTTGAAAATTCCATGTTTTGTTTATTCATGGTGTATTTATCAAACATTACAATTAATTGGATATTCATAAACATTTGGCCGTGACAGTCAAACAAAAGCAGAATTAATCTGTATTAGGGAAATATTTCACAGCACCGTAGGGGAACTCAAGGCCTCATTTTTGGAGATAAAAATTCCAGTGACACGTACTAATATTCTGCATATTTCTCCAACACCACACACACGCTGACACGTACAAACTTCCAAACCTCCGATAGTTTTCCAACCCTCTTTAGCCAAAGCAAAAAATTCGAAATGTAACTCTGAGTCAAATCAATTCGTTACCAACTCACATTACAGCCACAAGACCTTTTTTAGAATCCTTCCCTCTCATTTTCTTCTCTAATTCACCGTTTTGGTGTCAAATCTGGGCTCGATGCCAACATAAATTTCAGGCCAGCTGTCTGTAAACATAAAAAAAAAGAAAAGGAACAGGGACATTCCACATGGGGGGAAAAAGGAAAAAGTGACCGATCCAGACCACCATGGTGTTTGCCCCTGTAGCATCCAGTCAAAAACCACCACAATGACATCTGCCAGATCACCGGCATCGTGCTCCTCATCGGAGCCGGCACACGTGGCGATTTTATCTGCAGCAGGACAAACAAGCTTCTAATGAGAGCGTGTGCGGCTGGAACGGTTAGACATGCCTTTGGGTATTTTGTTGGGATGGTGTGGGTTGGTGTCATGTTCTACTCGTGCTGTGGATGGTCTGTGAATATATGGTGAAGCCTCTCCAACTCAAATAAAGCATTATATTGATGGAAATCAACACTAAATATTAGGTTGTCATGTTGAATAACGTCACAGAGTTGAAGTCGCTAAATAAAGTTTGAGGGGTTGAACTCATCTGCACTGCCTGTTCAAAAGGCCAAACTGGAAGACGTGAGAGTATAATTTCAAAGGAACTCTGCAAGTTTGCATCAAAGTATTTGCTATTTTTAGTTTATGCAACATAAATCTCCCACAACCTCGTGCTAACCTCTCTGAGACCCCGTTAGCACTGCTACATCCAAGCTGAATGCTGCCTTTAAACCCCGAGTCCGCAGTCCATCCAGGCTGTAACAGCTCAGTTCTGGCTCCACACTGTATCACTGTTCCCCTGACATGGAGCAGAGCCTCCATTTAGACACAGGAAAATCCTGTGTACCCAATCATGCGAATGCACTAAATTTGTAGTAATTATTTCATAGGAAAGCGACAGCCCTAGGGCAGGCTGAGCAGAAACAGATCAGGGGAAGGGTAGGCATGCTTGTTTAAGAAAGTACAGCTTGTTGTGTGTTGGTGGTGGGTCACATGTCCCCTGTGTCAACGCTTCTTTGTTGCCATATTGGCAGTGGTGGGAAGTAACGAAGTACAAGTACTTCGTTACTGTACTTAAGTAGAGTTTTCGTGTATCTGTACTTTACTTAAGTAGATTTAATAATGGATACTTTCTACTTTTACTCCACTACATTTTACAGTAAGTATCTGTACTTTCTACTTCACTACATCTCTACAAAACTGCCGCGTTACTCGTTACATCCAAGTCGCGTTGTTAAAATGTGAAGTTCAGGGACTTAAGGTGGCGCCGTAAAATCCGAGCAATAACGTGACTTAGTGTCTGTTGTCACCCATCGGCTCCACCTTTACTCGCACGCGGAGCTCCAGACATGCAGTGGTTTCCTCTGAGCGGGAGGAGATGTCTGTCTAAGTCACGTTATTGCTTGGATTTTACGGCACCACCTTAAGTCCCTGAACTTCACATTTTAACGGAAAAAAAGAGCAACGCGACTTGGATGTAACGAGTAACGCGACACTTTTGTAGAAATGTAGTGAAGTAGAAAGTACAGATACTTACTGTAAAATGTAGTGGAGTAAAAGTAGAAAGTATCCATTATTAAATCTACTTAAGTAAAGTACAGATACACCAAAATTGTACTTAAGTACAGTAACGAAGTACTTGTACTTCGTTACTTCCCACCACTGGTTGTCACCCATCGCCTCCACCTTTACTCGCACGCGAAGCTCCAGACATGCGCAGTGGTTTCCTCTGAGCGAGTCTAATCATCAGTAATATAATAGCACTGCATAAATTGATATGGCTACATGTAAAATCAGCAGCGCTTCGCTTTCACAGACGGTGGGATTTCGTCCAATTTTTAACATCACTTGGAAGGAAAGCTTAAAGAAAGGTAAGCTCCGTGGACGTGATGCTAGCAAAGCTAGCTGTATTGACTGAAACACATGTTGCATCTGCGATGAAAAAAAGTTGTCACTCATGCGCTGAATTACTGTGTGGAGGTGTTGGCTGAGGTGTTGCATATATGGGACAACGCTGTGACCAAAGTGCAATATAGTAATAGGACATTCATGGACGATCTGATTCTTCTGGACGGATCTTGAGCAAGTCCTATAGTACTGAAGCCTCACTGAGAGCCGTTCTTTGTTCTTGTAATGCTCTGCGTACACTGCAGTAGCTATTTTATTTCATTAAAATATCTTTATATTTAATTGGCGAATAAATAAAACAAGAACATAAGAACACAGAGCATGCTCATTGCTCTTTGTTTTCGTCACCTGTCATGGTGGAAGACATTGCAGCAGGAGGGAGGATGAGAACAGTCACGGTGCTCCTCCTGCTTGGTTACTTCTTGCTTATTGGGCCTTGGACAGTGTTCATAGTTGAGCGTTGTTAATTGCTATGTTTAATGGTGCAGACAATTATTATTTTTGACATTAATAATTGTTTGCACAATTATTTTTTTAGGGATGGCAGGAGACCTCTGTGTATTGTGGCACAGAGATGAAAGCAAAACAGAATGAAGAAGAGTTTGAATTGATACTGGTTACATTTATTTCAGCTCTAAGTATTTAATATCTAGGTGTTTTATGGGAAAGTGAATCTTTCAGATCAATTTGAGAAGCAATTTTGATAAGTGCACTTAATGTTATTGTCATGTAGCGCGGGGTGCTGGTTTTGATTTGGTCTTGGGTTCGGTGGTCCAGACTACAACTCTGCTATGAGGCTCCTTGGTTCCATGTCCTCCTCTGCCAGTTGGATTTCTTTCAAAATAAATGTGTGGCAAAAAAGTGAAGTTCATGCTGTTAGGACAGGAGACCAGATGTTTCCATCCCTGAAATTATTATGCATAGAATCAAATATCTAAGTCTAAACTATGTTACAGAGTAAACTCCATAAAAACATGCTTTATCTGTGGCATTGTTCATTAAAATGGCACATTTCTGATGTATTAAAATTAAATACGATCAGCACACTTAATGATATTAGCGATTAGGTAATGCATTCAGCGAGTACTTTTACTTTTAATACTCAAGTATTTTTAAAAGCCAGGACTTTTTTACTTTTACTTAAGTAAAATGTTAATGTGGTACTTTGACTTTTACTTGAGTACATTTTGACTGTGTATTTGTACTTTTACTTAAGTAAATTTTTTGAGTACTTTCTCCACCACTGCATATTGGAATGGCGTATAATGAACTTAATTAAAAAAAAAAAAAAAAAAGATTCCTGATCTTAAAATCAATATTTTTGGCATGAATTCAGAAATAGCACATGTCCACAGAGTGTAGATAAATTGTCAATGGAAAGCCCCTTCCATGTCAGACCTTTCCTGTCTTTGCATGATCGTGTGTAATCCTGCCTTAGGGCCTTTTTCTAACCTGGCAGTTCATCTGTTCTGGCAGATACCAGCGCTCCCACTAACTGTAGTCAGACGCTAAGCAACAATTATTCATCTGCCGCTGACACAGACGTGGATGTCAGTTTTTCTCTCATCCATATCAGCTAGACAGGTTCTTATTTCATCATAGAGAGTGGGACATTCATCATACACCTACACACACAATAGGTAATAAAGAGACACTGTCAGGTTACATTATGTGAGGTGTATGATCCGGAGATTTGGTCTTTGACCTGTTAGAGTGTTTAAAAGTTGAAACTGCTTTGATTATTAACTGCCTGCCTTTCAAGATCTACAGTTTCAGCT
The DNA here is from genome assembly GCF_904066995.2 of Poecilia reticulata. Lineage (NCBI taxonomy): Eukaryota > Metazoa > Chordata > Actinopteri > Cyprinodontiformes > Poeciliidae > Poecilia > Poecilia reticulata. The sequence goes on along the minus strand of NC_088833.1, from coordinate 10,757,088 downwards.
TCAACTGACTATGAAAAGGCATTATAGCAGAAACAAAGTGGCATTAGTTGGGAACTGAACTCAAATAGAGCTAACTCATCAGTAAAGAAAATGTAGTGATCTGAAAAGTATTTTAACATTTTATTTAAAAAAAAAAGAAGTCTTCAAAGATTATATATGCTCAGTATAAATAATATTGATATCGAGAACATAATTTAGCAAGGTTGGCATTGCCTAGCAATGCTGCTTTATACTTTATGCACTTAGTAGTGGTTGAATACTGAAGAGACTAGCTTTAGTAGCTTTGCATTAACCGATAATGTTATTCCAAGCCAGAATTGTTCAAATATGGTTTTTAGTTCATAGTGCAATGATCTAGCTTCCCTTCATTCACCTTTATTATAGGTAATTTCAAACATAAGTGCTCAAGTGATTTTAGAATTTTTTTTTTTTTTTTTTTTTTTTTTTGGAATCACCAAAAAATGTCTAGTTTGCTGTTGATCACATCAAAAATATAATATTCTGTCAAATCGAACAATTTAAATACATTTGCAAGGTTACATTTCTCACAGTTGTCCTTCAAACACTTCTGCAAAGCAAACACTCTTAATGATTTATGAAATGAAAGAACTTGAATGAATCTTGGGTTAAGGATCTTGCCATGATAATTTTAGTCGTGTTTCCATCCAAATATTATGCAGATTTTAAGAGAATGCTTGGAATTTGAAAAAAAAAAATGCAAATTAGGCACGTTTCCACTGGAGTAAATCAAGCAGGCTGTGCAGAACCTGATTTCATCAGATTATAACCAATAAAGTATTTTGTTGCTGGATATAGGTACTGTATAATGTCCCAGTGTACAAAAGTGCATTCATTGATGAGTATTTACTTGTCTTTACACAATTGTAATAAAATGTTGATAGATTTAAAAATGATCAGGATTTTTAATGTCATAAATTACAATCAATTTGTTTAAAAGTGTCATTTAGTTTCTTTAATCTAACCTAATTCAGAATTAAAGTTATAATAATGTTCATTTAAACTGGTATAGTACAGCACAAGCCAATCCCATTAAATTTTCTTTTTTTTTTTTTTTTTGTTAGAGTCAAGAAAAAATGTAATCAAAAGCTCATTAGGGGCAGTCCTCTGTATAGTACATACTATGATCTTGTGGGCCAAGGCAATGTAACTAGAGCCCAGTTTGGCGACTACAGCGAATTGGAAAGCTGAGGTTTGATTTGATCCAAGAGAAACTTGAGTTTGAAGGTTAAACACAGGTTGTCAAAACTCTGCAAAGCCTGTTTGGCTCTTAAAAGGGTGTCAGAGGTACATGGTGGTGCACAGTACACCAATCAGAAATAAAGTCCATTATTTCCCCCAGAGCACACCTGTAGTATCCTTGTAAAGCTCACACCTCTGTTTAGAGTGGCTCTGCTCCCTGCCTTCTCTAATTGGTGCGCCATGGACCCGAGCTTGGGGCTAATGGACGGGTCTGCCCGGCCCCGGACAAAGCCTGCTCTGTTACAGACTCTGGTGTTAATGTGTTTCCTTTACTGGCAGCGGCAGCGTAGGACAGCCAGAAGGAGGTGGAGGGGGTGAGGGGAACTGAGAGGGGAGCTGACAGGAGGTTCTGAGCCCAAAAGGGGCAGCGGTGGCCGTTTAACCTTGCCCGCAGCCTGGCGGAAAGTCTAATAAAACCGTGGGCCATGAAAACTGAGCAGACAGCAAAACCCCTGCCAGAAACTGACACTCACTTTCTCTCTCCCACTCTCATTTAACTTTTTCCCCCTCCATTCCGTTTCGTTCGTTGGCCAACAGGAAAAACGTAGCAAACAGAATTCGTTGGCACAGCTGGGCTTGAGCACGGGAGGAAAAGGAGGAGGAGGGTGTTGAGAAATGTATGGAGATGTCTCTTATTCCCAAGCCAGACCATGTGGGTCCAGACAGGATGGGGACAGGAGCTGTCAGCTGGGGGCATGGGTCTGGAGGAGGATGGGGAAGGAACTGTGGTTTTGAGGAGATTTTGGCTCAAGGGACCTCAGTTACTCAAAAAAAATTCTGTTGTTCGAGACATTCAGGTAAAAAAAAAAACAAAAAAAGGTGACTTATAAAGCCTTAAACTGTGTGAAGGCTCAGCCCCCAAAACACGCAGACATTTACATGTCTGACTCACACACATTTATATTACTGTCTGTCAGTATATTTATGCACATTTACTGAGACTAAACCACAATGTGATTTATTCCAATCTTTCCTCTGTAACATTTATTCTGAAGACATATTGTGCGGTTGTGGCATGGCCGAGTGGTGCATTAGGCCTGGAAAAACTGAAAGGCTATAAGCTGTAAAGCTACACAAACGCAATACTTGATTCATTAAAAATAACTAACAAGATGATCTTTAATGGAATATTTGCGCAGGTAGAACATCTACTTATTTTGTGTGCCTAGTTTCAGCCTCTAGAACAATTTATTGAGTAGCTATTTGATTTTTTTAAAAAGCCTGCAGGTTGTTTACATTTTGGTAAAAAAAATTAAAGAAAAACACTAGAGTTGATCCAAGTCTTTTCCATTTATTTGAGTCTTTTCTGTTACAAGCTTGTCTGAACTGGTCTTATTTTGAACATACAAAGTGAATGATAGACAAGACATAATTTAATTTTCATAGTGTTGCCATAGAGATCTTTCAGCTACCTCAACACTGCATCTGTACACCTGTTTTGGCATCCAGCCAAAACTCCAAATCTCATAATCCTGTTTTGTCTTTGAATAATGGCCCTGGGGAGTGAATGGCTACATGGTGGAATTAAAGGGAAAAATGTAATCTGTAATTTCTATTTCCGCTGCCTTTTAGGTTTTAGGTCAATTTGTTAGCACCAAAATTAAAGCAAGCTCATCTAGTGAACATCCAAGTTTTCTTTATCTGCACTGAGTTATTGAATTAAATACCTAACAAGCAGGAGGACCGAGTAATAATGCAGCAAGAATATTTTCCAGATAGGGCGATTTGGCTCTACTTCAACCTAACCAAAGCCTTTTTAATGTCTGCCATTCACTTTCTGTGTGAAATCTGCAGCTTCGGCAAAGAGAGAACATTTGTGCTACATCCAAGACTGGTCATGGTTTCTTCTCAGTCAACATAGTGTCTATTCACACCTGAAACACAGGTGCCCTCATTTAAGGGCTGACACAACTGACAGGAAAGAGGCACGGAGAAAGAAATTTGATGCAAGGTGATCTGGAAACATAATAGTACAAGAAAAAGATAAATCGATGTTTCTGTGTTCATGAACTTAAAAAGTAAAAGACCGAGTACTCATCATGTCTTCCCTTTATCAGAAAATAATACAATGTTCTCCCTAGTTTTGACATTTGTTGTTAGAAAAATAAAGCCTTTCATTTAGTAAAGATCTACATGAAGAGTATATATTAAGCAGTCTTAAACAAAGCAAAGTGTGACCAACAAAGCTGGATAGTGAGCCACATTTACACATAGATATGCAGAATTAAAGTAAGTATGTAGATACATAGTAGATTTATGACGCTGTAGATCTGTTTCGAAACAATGTTTTTTGTTTGCATGCCATCGTGGACCCTTCTGAATACCACCAACAGCTGTCATAGGAGTGAAAATGGCTGGTCGTGGAATCTTTAAATTGGATCATCAGGAAAAACATTTGGTCAGATCAACACAAAACAAATCAAACTAAACTGGCCACATTTTTGTTTCAAAAATAAATAATTTGCAGCTCATGGCGACATCACTGCAAAATGTTAAGATAAATTGATGTCTTTCAATTCACTGACACTTGTACAAATAAATCAATATTTCTTGTCATCCACCATTTTGAAAGAATTCTTACCAATGCTGAAGGTTTTGTTACTGCCACAATTAGATTTTAACATTACAGTGAGGGAGTGCACAAATAATCAGATAAAACTTTAAAATTATTTTGTCTTCTGAGAATTTTTCTGCTTGCTAGAAACCCAATATTGTTTTGCACAAACCAGCACCTCCTTTTACTTGACAGCCTGTGTTTTGTAAGCATACAGTAACTATGATGTCAAATTGTGAAAGAGTATATTATTATAATAATTAGTTGACTTTTCTTTTCATTTTCATTTCACTCTCGTCTATCATACCACATTGAATTGAATCAAAACAGTTTTCACTGACTGAATGTAGTACTTCCTTGCATAGTTATGCTTGAGGTATTTTAAAAACAGACATTTTTTGGCAAAGAAAATGATAAAACTCTAAATTTTACTATGCAATATCATGGTGGTAAAGGAACCGATAAATTTGGGTGAATCTAAATTTTGTACAGGGGAACCTAAGTGAAAAATGTAGGCACACAAATGCAACAGTTTAAAAAGTTAATCTAGAAACTTACTTTGAAGTTCAATCGTGCTCCTTTAGAGCTATTGAGGATTCGGCAGAGGTTAAAAGACACAACGCGTTGCTCTTAACTTGCGCAATTAAGCTGCTCTGTCATCCAGATACTTGGTCGCCTTGGTGATCGTGCACAACAAACACTGATTGGAGGGGAGGAACAGGTATGAGTAAAGGTAAGAAAAAATACGATCCGTCTGAAGCTCTGTTCAGATCCGTCCCTGGCTCATGACAAAAATCTGTGCAAGGCGTAAAGAGAGTAGAGGACTCTGTCATCATCTTCACTTTGAGGCTTTAGAACCCTGCTCACCTGGCCATAGATCAGCTGCTGTTTAGGCTGTGCTCTTTCAGTTTTTTGCCCATCAACAACAAATGAAACTAAAGACCAAAACAAAAGGCGCCACCTTGTTGAGTTCTATCTTAAAGGACACCGACAAATCCTCTTGAAATCCACAAACCGAGTCATTCCCATCTGAAAATTCCTTTGAAAATAACCTCCTAAATAAATGGAAAACATATCCTCTTACAAATCTATCATGCGATCTGACCTTTTGGGCTCAAACTCAACAAAAGCAGAAAGATGATGCCAAGGCATGTGAAGACTGAGCGGCTGTATGTATGTTTGACTTTGGCACTGTTATTCTGACTACTCTTCTCTCCTGACATAACAATATATTATTCTGTACTGCCAAGCGTGAACCACAATACTCTCTGGGAAAATGGATAGATGGTACTTCCCTAAATAAACCAGGAGTAAGACTCCAACTGGAGCTTCTCACTGACTTCATGCGCACATATAAAACACAGTGTGCTGATTCACTATATCCTCTGACCAACAAACTGCTGATAAGTAGAAATTAAGTTAGGCTTTTTTTGTTTTCATGGCAAAAATGGATCTCTGGTTACATTCAGGTGATGGGTTGTGAAGAAAATGACAAAATAAATATATTTGACTGCTGATCCAACTTTCAAAGAACCGCACTGGATCATATTTCACAGTTATGTGGAGGTCATTTAGCACCGCTGCTAATGCTAATCCTTCTCATCAGAAACAAAGTGAGAAATGTTTGTTATGGCTAACAGCTAAGCTAACTGGAGAGTAGTGATCAGCGGTGTGAACTAGCCGGCAGATGCAGACTTCTGTTTGATTTGCTTCACGCTGGATTTACACTGGCTTATTTATTTTTTTGTCTTGACGACTGCACAATTCAGACTTTCTGCACAAGAACAATGAAAATCGTCTGTTTGTTGGTACAGTACTCGTATGTTTACAAGAACGGTAAGAGAAACCAGAAGCACATTCCTGCCGGGATTAAGTCATCTGCAGTGGTGAAAGAAATAGAAATCTTTTCTGAACTTCCCATTTTGATCAGGAAATTCAGAGGAGCAACCACAACAACACAAAGTTAGACTATTTAAATTTGGAAGATCCTAAAAAAAATCTTCAGTGGGCACTTTTTGAGAAAAATAGATCAACTAATATCCTACGACCATGCCAGTTTTTCTGTGTATTTGGTAAGTGAAAGTCATATGACAGACATAAAGCATACAGTGCCATCAGAAAGTAATACCGGCCTTTTCTCCACATTTTGTTACATTACAATTCAAATAATGTTAAATATTTTATTAATAATTTCCCCAATGCTTTAATATTTAACTGCATGAGAAACCTTCCGTAGCTACTTCTGTAGCTACTTTCCCAATGCTTTAATATTTAACTGCATGAGAAACCTTCTCTAGCTACTTCTTGGGTAAGTGGTTAGTATAAGCAGATTCTAATTTTTATAGCTGTTCAGTTAGTTAAATGTAGGCACTGGCAGGGATACCATTAACAGTCAGACTGCTCCTGAAGCCACTTCTTTGCTATCTTGGCAGCGGAAATAAAGTTATTATCATCATTAAGGAGTAATTATTACCCTTGCCTGAGCTTAGGGTACTTTGGGTGCTTTTGAAGAATCTCTAATTGGTAGCTCTATGTATTCCACAGAAAAACACCACGCACATGATGCTGCCACCACTATAGTTCACACTGGTCGCTTTTGTCCTCCACATATGATTCTTAAATTCTAATCTAAAGAATCTGTTTTGTTTTCATCAGATCAAAGAACGTTGTGTCTCATCATTAGACATTCTCTAAGGTTGCTTCTAGTAAGCTGTCATGAAAGCCTGATTGATGGAGTTTGTTAGCAATGGTTGACCATTCCACAAGAGAACACCACAGCTTTACCTAAGTGATCATTGGGTTCTTGCTCATTTGGTGATCTTGCTGACCAACACACCACAGGCCACAATGCTTTTTAGGACATCCAGTGCTGCTATTTGTTTTTATCCTTCCCCAAACGTATGGTGTTATACAATAGCGTGCTGGAAGAAAATAAACTGTTCATGTGAGTTCCTTGCTTGGTTTGTGAACTGATTTATACAGCCAATTGTAAGACCATATATATACAAGTGTTTTTGATTTAAACTTATGATCAGTTGACTAATCTGACCACAAATAGACTCCAATAAAGTTGAGGAAACATTTTAAGACAAAAACAGGGAGAGTCTGATGCCATGAAGGATTTCAATATATATCCATGATATTAGTTTAAAAAAAATCTAATTTAACATAACATTTGAGATTTAAAAAAATAAGAAAATCATAAATGGAAAAGATTTTCCATGAAATAGTTTTAAAATGAGACTGTAACAGAAAACATGGCAAAATTGATGGGGCGCAAATACTTTCTGGTGGTACCGCACAACTGAGACAATAAAACAAATTTGTTGTCAGTAGAGGTGTGGCGGTAAACTGGTAAATCCTTTGTCAAAAGTGTTAACAAGTAAATGTAGAGCAACAAGCATCTGAAAAGAAACGTTTAGGGTGTTGGTGAAAGTAGAGGAGAGATGACAATTGCTCTCATGCTGGAAATCTTCACAGAGATAACCAGCGTGGCAATCTCTGTGGTGGGAAGATTCAAATTGTTCGCCGGTTTGAATCCCCTCTCAATATGTTTTAGTTCTTGTCTCTGTGTCTTTGTTTGAATGCTTCCATTTGACAGACCAAGGGCAGCTGTGGCTTCAGCTTTGTACTTTCATCAGCATGTGAACATGTGTGTGAATATATTAATCTACCCACTGAACTGCAATCCCAGAAGACACTGGTGGATGTCTCCATATTTGCTTTGATTATTGACAATTTAACCAACATGCCCCCTGAATTGCTACGGGTGTGTCTGGATCTGACTAGGTGGTCAATGATACAGGAACATCACAGGAGACTGAAGCGTCTCTACACCTCAGACTTTGGATCAGGGTTCCGATATCTACAGAACTACTCTGATGTCCCTAGAGTTGTCCGATGTAACATAGATGGACTTAGATTGCTGGAGCACAATGTTTATGGATTTTATACTGAAGTAACTCAAGTACTCAAGTACTTAGAGTTTGTTCCACTTAGAACAACTAGTTCCTAGCAGGTTCAGTACGAAAAGTGATTTGCATTTCCATAATGTACAAGTCAAGTCAAAAACACATAATGTCACTTTAAAAGTCTTCTCTAGTTAATGCTTAGGTTTAGTGAAAACACATCTGCAGAAGTCTGATGACCTGTACAGCCAAGTAAGCACTAGCAGTGCATTCTAAGTTGATGTAGATTCTTGAAAGAGTTCTACAATTTTTCGCAGTGCTTTTGTTTGCATTTACTGCTTCTTAATCAGCAGGGTCTGGAAGCTCTCTATTAACTGTAGACACATTTGCATTCATTTATGTTTTTCAAAAGAAAATATTGGCATTTTAATTGAACGCAGTTGTGAAATAGTACATAAAAATGACATGTACTTTCAGCGCTTTATCTGTCAGCGCTGAAAGTACCAGAGTACTTCAGAGTACTTTGGTACAGAGTTCAGAGTACTTCAAAGAGCTTTACACTGCATTCAGTCATTAAGCTTTGACCATGAGACAACTAAAGTGCTGTAGTGGTACATTCAAAAAGAAATGCTCTTCACACATTCATTTACCATTCCTGGAGTTTTGACATACTAAAGCTGACCAAACTGTTAAAAATACTGAGGAATCATAACAATGCTAATCAAAGTGTAGCTTGATTTGTCCTGATGACAGGATTTGTCATCTCCAGACCGGTGGCGATAAGTAAACTCCATGGAACCATGAAATGTAATGTGATGGGCCAATAAGAGTTTTTCCATGATCTTCATGATGTAGGATTTCAGGAAAAAAAACAAGAAAAAAAAACAAACATATATCTATATATTTAGTGCTATCATACATACTTTTGATGCTGCTTTGCTGACAGGAAAGCAACAAAAGAACAACATGAAAAGAAAAGTTCTGGAGGGTCTGCTTAGTAATCATGCTTTTGTTTATGGTACATTTACTACACTAAAGCCAAAATGAGATGTTTGTAATATCCAGTTAGCACAAAGTATAAATATACATATCAAAGTATATGATTTAAAGTACAACCCTACAATCAAAGCAAAGTACAAACATGGCAGGAAGATTTTGCACCTCAAAAGGACAAACTCCTAAAGAAAAGAGTTATCTTTCGAGTAACAGAACGCAGAGCCAAGTGTCTCTTCAGTGTGGCACCAACAGGGTCATGACGCACCCTGGGGGCTTGGGTAAACACTGGTCAACTGAGCCAAGATAAGCACCACACTGCACTATGGAACGCACCGCGTTCCTCCTACATGAGCAACATCAAACTTGTCTGAAAATAGAGGTGATAAGAGTGAAACCTAAAGGCCTTCTGGAGACCATAAGGAGACTTATACTGACTATTAGGAAAAAAGGACGACTAAAACAAGAGGGAGGAAAAAGAGGGAAAGGAGTGTGTGTGGTAAAAATGGGCAGGTAGACGATAAAGAGCTGATATAAACCAAAAAGCTGATATCATGTTATCAGAGGGGAGCAAGCCTTGCCCTTAAAAGGTCATGTCTGTGTCTAACAAGCCCGCACATCTCAAATCCTGAGATTTCACAAGCATTCAGTTTTATATCTAAAAGAAATTCAATTGTAGATGACATTTTAACCAACATTAAAAACCTAACTTTATCTTAAGTATTGTTGATTTTGTCTTTCAAACCCTCTTCCTCATCATCTCTACTGAACTGCCAGTAACCCACACTGGTTCCCACATCGATCTGTCTGTTATAACCCATTAGAGTTTACCGGATGACCCCTGACCCTGGTCGGGGTCGTGGCCAGTGCCTTCATTAGGGGATAAATCATAAACACCTGAGCGGCTGACCTGGGCATAGTTTCAGGGCTTCAGTCATGTGTTATTAATTTTGAGTCGCAGTGGCGTGTAAATCGGGTTAAAGCAGCGCCTGCGACCCTCAGGGCCTGCAGCACATATTAAAAAATAGGACCACAAACCGTTCACTATGTGTCAGAACGTGTAAGAGTGTGTGCCAAGTGGCTATAAGAAACCTAGCCTCACCTGTGGATCATTAGGACTTTATATGGAGTGTGTAATTGGATACTTTTTCATAATCTAACAATGGATTTATTTATGTTTTACTAGGTACTATTACTATTGTGGCTTTAACGTTTTATTGAGGTCAAGTGTTGTCAGGGGCTTCACACTTTGTCTTTTTGTCACACATGAACATTGTAAAAGAATTATCCTTGTATTCAGTCTGAACTGTTAAGAATTTGAGGCATTTATGTTGATGTTGTTCATCAGTTTAGGTTAAAACTTCCTATCTGGCTTCATACATGAATTCACTTCACTGGTGCTGCTGGAAATTATTCAAAACATTTGTAGAACCATCTGGAACACTGAACAATCAGGCTGTTCAATGCTGCAATATTATGTTGAAACAAGTCAAAACAGAGTAACTGTCACCATTTTGCCAAACGTACTGGGTTACTTGTCTCGGGTTAAACATCTGAACTTCAATTACATCTCTTGCTTAGTGCAAAGGATTTAGTATGGTTTTGGTCCACCCTTTTGCACATAAAGAAGCTTCACATTTATAAGAAGGTGTTTTTAAGGGAACTTTTGACCTTTTCGAGAAGATCAGGGGCTGATTTTGGATGAGATGGTCTTGGTCACCATCCACTCTAAAATTATACCAAAGGAGCTCCATTGATTTGAAGTTAGAACCTTATTTTCTGCACTGGCAAACTGTCAGAACACAAGGGACCATCCCCAAACTGTGCCAAAAAAGCATGAAATTGTCCAAAATGTCCACGTATGCTTGTAAACATTAAGAATACCCTTCTTGGAAAAAAAAGAAAAATAGAGTCATACCACAATGCTTTCTAAACTGAACCTTATACTTGACACACAAAAGTTAGACAAGTGCTTTTCTCTTGGCAATTGTCAAACCCAGACTCTTCTGGGTCTGCCAGAGAGGCATAAATATTAGGTCACTACAGAAGATGTCATGAATGCTTTAGGGCCCAGTAAAGGTGAGCTTTACACCAGTGGATCTGACAATTTTCACTTGGTGACGAAAGGATTGTTTGCATCTGCTCAACCATATAAACCCATTTAATGAATCTCTCTGAGCACTGTTGTTGAGCCAAACTGACAACCCAAAGAAGTATACAGAACCATAGCTGTTGACTCAGCAGAAAATTGGCAACCTATATGTACCATCTGCCTCATCATCAGCTTTGCCCCTCTGGGTTTTATTACATATGGATACGAAAGTAATTGGACGGACTCAATTCATTGTTTGGATGGTCAACCCAATAATTTTTGCAATACAGAATATATTTTTCAGATGCATATTTTTACAGGTCAAAGTAAATAGAAGTCATGGTTTTCACTGACCTCTCCTCGGACTCTCATGGTTAAACAGGATTCCGTTGACAGCAAACATGTTGTAGGCTTCACGGAAGTTTACCACAATCCAGTAGGCATAAAGCTTAGCAGCTCCTGAGAGGACAAACAGAAGAGGAACAGGAGATAGTAAAGGAAAACAGGAAATATACACAAAAATAATATACAGTATTTAAATTTCAGCCTAAAAACATCCTTAAATTTTGTTTGGAGGTCCACCGACTGCAGGTTTGTACTATGTTAATAAAAACAAATGGAGTACCAAATACAGCCTTCCTCAGTATAACATTAGTCCGTGGCTTGCCCATTCAAGACTTATTGAAAATAATACAAATAATATTAAATAAAAGCATTTGCATTTTGTGGTATGGTGTGTGCTTGTGCCTCAAATGCAGGTAGAAAGCATAATTGCAGAATGCAAAAAGAAAAAAGAGGAAGTAACTAAAGAGTAGGTAAATTAAATTGAGAAAGGGTGTTTATCGTCTTATGTAAAGTAGAAAAGCATGGCCACAAAACGTGAAAATATATATATATATATATATATATATATATATATATATATATATATATATATGACTTTCATGTTATCTTTCATGTTATCTTCAGTCAAGGATTCACTCTTTCATGACCCCCGTCATAGAAAAGGCAGAAAAGGCTCTTTCAAATTTGACAGGATTGTTGAGCTATTCAAACAGAGGCTCTCACAAAAATTGCTTTAACTAATGTAGTAAAGTAAAAAGCAGAGAGAGAAATTGCTGAGGAAGACCATAAAACCACATCCTGGAGTTAAATATAGCACATCAACAAAACTTGTCCTTCTTTCAGGAGTGTGAATCTGAGACTGTGATTGACCAAGAGCAGCACCATCTTTAACCAAACTCCTCCTCATCCTCCCTTCTCCTGTAATGAGTCAAATACCAAAGCGAATGAAGGGAGGTGCCTGTTGATTAAGCCATAGGCCAAGATGTACACTTGAGGTGAAGGGAGTTCGCCATGGCAACCTCCGCCTCCAACTTCTCAGGTCTAATTAATGGAGGAGCAGCTCGGTACGCACCTCCTATTCAGCTTCAGATTGAGTGCTGACAGATGGGGAAAGTGTCAGGCGGGAGAGCACTGAGACAACAGAGAACATTAAACCTGATCGCTAACACACGTGTGCAGCTCGTGTTTATGCGTGCGTGCGTGTGTGTGTGCGTGCGTGCGTGTGTGTACAAGCTGAAAGTGAGTGCTGAGTGGTGTGGATATAAAGGTGTCTTTGTTAAAAAGAGAGCCACTCCAGTCTTCAATCCGACGTTTGGCCCCAGGGTGTGAAGCAAGCTCAAAGGGAGTTAGAACTATAACTCCTCTATTCAATCACACACATTCGTAAGGATGTTTATTCATAAAAAAGATAAAGTGCAGCAGAGATTTCATGCAATTTGTACGTGCTTAAATGATCACGTGCAATCCCTGACAAATGTAAACAGAGAACATATTTCATGCTTGCTGCCACGTGAGTCTGTAGCGTTACCGTAAGGTGAGCGGGGATAAAAAGGTGTGGTTTCCTTCTGCGGGATCTCCTGGACTTTGCCATACAGCTCACTGGTGGAAGCCTGGTAGAACTTGACGCTGCTGGTCAGACCACACGTCTTGATTGCATCCAGGAGACGCAAAGTGCCCACACCGTCCACATTAGCTGTGTATTCAGCCAAGTCAAAGGAAATCTGGGAACAAAAAGAGGGGGGAAAAAAGGAGACGGTTTCAATACCAATAATAAGATCTGTACCAAAAAAACTGACGTTTCTGCTTATTCCTGCAGAACACACAATAAATCAGAATTTTGGTTTTGAGCTGTAAAATTCAAAATGAAGGCAGAAAAATATCAGAATGCACCAAGGAAACGATGTCTCCTTTGCACCATCCATGATCACTATGCATGAACTTGTAAGATATGTGGACACTTTGTACTTAAGATTGCAGAAATATCCAAAAGAATAATAAAAAAAAAAAGTTCTGTGAAATGAGGGTCAAACAGAGTTGAATTTACACACATTGGAATTCAAGTTACTTACTTTTTTTTTCTCACTGCCTGCCATTAAAAGCAAACTTTTCTTGTACTGTCAGTTAGGAGTACAAAAACTATTTTTCCTCCATGCTGGTTTTGTAGGCTGTTGGTTCACACAACCTATTTGTTTGCATATTCAGGGTCGTTGTACATTTGACCCCGAATATACAATTGTACAATTGAATAAATGACAAAACAACCATCACATCCTTTAATGAAATAAATGTAGAGGACTATTACTGTAAAAAATATACAAACATTGTTGCTACAATAAATCGACACATTAAGAATAGAAATTAATCACGTTCTTATATGTTAACTGTTTGGGTCATGACACAAAGCTTTTACTAAACAATTTTCAAAAAACAACCCCAAAAATTATGCTAAACAAAATGTACTTTAAACTTAAAAAGGCATTTCTAGAGACAATAGCAAATCAGACTCTCTCTAAAATTCCTACTACAACTCCCAGAATCCCTCCTTCCACTGCAAATGGTGAAAAGAGTGAACTTTATAAACGCTTTGTGGGAGATTACATTTAAATTGTAAATGGTTTTGAGAAGGTCCGAGTGTATGGGTGACACCGTGTGCTGTGAGTGCGTAAGCTTGAGTGTGTGCCAGCTTGGCCTCAAGCTTCCAATCAGGCGTGACTGTTAAAAGCCAGGCTGGTTAGTGGTCACCACACCTGGTGCGAGCCGCGTGGGCCACATTTAAATGGAGGAAAAAAAACTCCAACCTTTTAGTGTGTTCACACCAGCACTACGTGTACACACACACACACACACACACAAGTAGATAAAGACCCCTTATTTAAAGCTGGGATCCGAGAACACTGGACCTCTATTTCCCCCATGACGTGCACACACACCAGGAGGAGGTTTAATCAAGTTCAATCACACTCTGCAACTCAGTGTAATTACCTGTGACGCTCCACTCATGCTTTTACTTTGCATTCTGGCATTTTCATTTATACTTACATCAATTACAAGAGAAAGTGAGAGGGTACTTTATACAGAGACATACAGCACACATTACATAATGGCCATGTACACTCAACGCAAGAGGTTGGCGCAAAACTTGAAACATTTGGATACAAAACCAAACGGATGCAGTTTTACACGATATTCACAGAAGGAAGTTGAATTTTATCTGGGAATTATTTCAGAGTTGTAGGTTTTCTTGGAGCCGCATCAAACAACTGTTTTCCTTTGTAGATTTAGCAGATTGTATAATTTATTTCACCTGTTGCATGTTGTTCTCTGTTAATGGAAAAACAAAAACTCATAAAACATCTTAAAAACCCTTTTGCTCAATGCACGTTTGCTCACTTACTAGACAAAAAAAAAGTGTGTATTTCGACATGAATCATCTACAGAAAATTCTACATTTTTCATAGACCCTAGACTTTTTTCTAAATGTGTCACATGTCAAAAACCTATGTTATTGCATTTAATTGTAACTAATGTTTTGGGCAAATATAGCAGAGGTTTGTTAGAGAAGATTGGTGAAGAACATCACATCCCTTCTAAAATCTGGCCGTTTTGGAAGTATGGCAAGCGCAAAGCCAATTTTGCAGCCTCACTTCTGTAAGACGGAAATTGAATAACAATCAGTGTGCAAATGGGTGAATGACTGAATGTAGTTTTAAGTGCTTTGGGGTTTTCTGAACTGGATAAAGTGATGTAAAAGTACAGGATAGTTACCATTTACAATCTGTCCAGTGTGAAACACTGAACTTATTTCAACTGACTGTACCCAAAAGACTTTAAATCTACTCATACATAGTCACTCTTTGAAATCCGCATTGAGTCTTACTAGCATGTGCGATATAGAAAATCAGAAGTCCATGTTAGCAGACAAACACAAATGTTTTGATTCAACAGTTGAAAGACGAGACTCACAAAGATGTGACACTACACAACCACGTACAGAGGGTAAAAACCACTCTTATTTTGTGCTACTACATCCCACAATCAAAACTCCTTCCCACACACATCACAGTGTGTGTTTCCCTTCAGCTCTCCTCCGGAGATGAAGTGCATAGGACACACATGCAGCGTCTATCAAAACCAGCTGAGAAGGCCGTGGCCTAGTGTTTCTTGACAACTTAAATCAAACAAATTGCTTTAATGCCTCCATTCTCTATCATTATGATATGTCCAGCCTGAGCGATCACGGTTGCGAGGACGGACGTTTGCGCACACCACTCGAAGAATGTGTGTGTTTGGGGAGAGTGTCATTGTGACTGCTGGGCCTCTCAGACAACCTGCCAAATATTCTTCTGTTCTGGGAAGTCAGCCAAGCTCTGTCAGCATTGGGGGGGTCCACTGACAAGCAAACATTTTGTCTGACAGCAAAGCATCCATTTAAAAAGCTTCTAAATGTACAGGATACATGTGCTGCAATTGGCGGTTTCACTTCTTTCGTGCTCACACAGGGGCTTGTTGAAATGCATGCCTGAAATTGTGGAATGTGACTCCATAAGTGTGTGAAGGTATGCAAGTGTGTGCTCACTGACAATGTGCCCAAGAGTAGCGACACGTGTATAAATATGAGCTACATTAGTTTAGCCATGGCCTTCGCTTTCGTGCATAGAGAAACAAATGGAGACATTGAGTCGTATATATACAGGTGTAGGTGAGTTGAAAAGGAATGTGTGCCGTGTATTATACTGTGTCATTCAGAATGTTACATAGATTCATCAGGGATACCAATGTCAAATTAATTTGGAGCTTCTTATGATGCATTTTAGCCATTTTCTCTTTTTATGGTGGAAAAATAAGACGAGCAACTTTGTTGCTTTTAAAGTAAAAAATTGGGAGTTAAAGTGTAGCTATTATGTATTTAACTTATTCTAGTCTTCACAGGTTCTACTACTGGGAAAAACAAACACTTTTTTAAAAACTTCCCCATTGGCTTGGAATGTAGTGAGAATACTGAAGACATTATTCATACAAGTGAAACTGGATTTTGATGCCAAACATTAAGGATGACAATCCCATATTGCTTGTTGTCCAGCAGCTACTTGCAGACAGCAAGTTCTGGTGGACTTTGACCAACATTTTCATGATAAATGTTAATCAATGCTGTTCTGAGTATCTTGAACAGCATTGATTAACATTTTGCATTCAATTTTATCTAAACAATTGTCACCTGCCATCAAGGGTGAAAGTTTTGGTTGAGCGGTTGGGACAAGGAGACAGCTGGAGTTTCTAGAATTATGCCAGAACCTTTGAAGATTTGCAATGTTATAAAACAGGTACTCAATCCTAAATTTCAAACTTTAGTTGTTGAATTTTAACCAAACAAATATTGGAAGCGCTTTATAAATTACAAAAGGTCGTAAGCCAATCAAGGACAGCAAAGCAAGGGGCAAAAATAGAGAGTGAGAATGAGGAGGATGAAAGGATGAATAAAAAAAGAGACATGATAAAGGAAGACGAGAATGAAATGAAGAACAGGAAAGTCAAGAAAGTGAAATAAATAAAAATCAAGGTCTAAGAGAAAAAGGCAAAGGAAAGTTAACACAAATAAGAAAAATAGGACATTAAGCAGAATATAAAGTAATGGAAGAAAATCAACTCCAGCAAAATGAAACAGAGGAATATGGAAATGGGACAAAAAAAGTATAAAAAAGACAGAATAAAAATAAGTGAAAAAGGAGGGATGAGAAAAGAAGAAGGAAAAATAAGGTGAGAAAATTAATAGGAAGCACAAAGGAAAATTAATAGGAGAAAGGGGAATTGGAGAATAAAGAGAAAGGAACGGGGAGAAGAGAGTACAAAAAGAGAAGCAGAAGGCCAAAATGATGGAGGGGAGGTAAAACGGAAAGAATAGAAGTATGAAAAGGTGACATCAGACAAGGAAGTGGTGAAAGAAAAAGAGAAGGGGAAGAAAATGAAGAAAAGGGGAACATGGGAAAGGAAGAAGTAGAAAGAAGACAATAAGTTCATTGATAATCCAATAAACCACCTGTGTTATCAGTCTGCGCTTTGAAACAACAAGAGTAAACATGCAGTGATGTGAGACTGGACAAAAGGCAGTTTAAGGTTATTAAGGCTGTTCAGGGTTTGTCTTAAAACTTTCTATGCATCCGATAAAAATGTTGCATAAATGTTGATCTGAGCTGATATGTGAATGTTCCTGGCTTGATCACCCGAGACCTTTTCTTTTTTCTTGTTGCAAACATTGATATTTTTTTCCCCGACTTAACTCAGGAAAGAAAAAGACAGTAATCAATCCTGAAGGTGGAGAAAAGAAAAGGGAAGAAAATGTGACAGGATCTGGAAAAAAATGCGTTCATGCTCAAGTGTGAGAAGGGGAGGCTGTGGAAAGAAACCACAGACAATTACACCTTTAATCAACAGGTTACAGGCCGACCCAAATTAGAGCAGTTGTGTTTTCCCCAAAGACAAACAGACGGATTTCCCTCCAGGAGAGAGCCGAACCCACGCAGGGCAGCTCAAAGTCAACAACAAGTGTCACAATAAGTTACGAGAGCATCAACGTAGCAGGCCAGCGCTACACGAACTTTCCATGTTTTCCAGAACTGTAGCCTAAGCTACTGTTGCTGTATGCGAGCCCACGCTGACAGCTCACTCTCTGCAAACAGTTCAGCATCTCCATCATCATGAACCGCTGTGTTGTGATGAAACTCCAGAGGGAATCTCTGCGCCTCGAGCTCCATCTTGGTGGAATGTGTCACTGTGCATAAACACACACACACCTTTTACAAAAACACGAGAGCTGTATTTTCCCCCTCGCCCTGTGCCAAATGGCCTTTCCCTAAAATGCAGACACAATGAGAAATGAAAGAAATTCAAACGGTGAGAGAAGTATATGAACAGTGAGTGACATGAGAGTGTAACCGAGACGAGGACGCAGCATTGCATCATCCAGCTGGAACGCATTTTCCCCCCGGTGTTTTGCCGCCGGCAACAAAGTGCCGCTTAAATGGGTCACAACGCGCAGTACCGCTCTCCAGTCTGATAAATATCAGGTGAAACCACAGGCATGAATACCTGAGGAGACCTTCAGCAAGCATCAGCGCACAGTGCACACACGACTACAGATACCAACCAAATGCCAAGAGTTTCAAAATGAAAATCCTGGTCATAAATAAATGTTTGGGGCATTAAGATTAAATATGACCACAGTGACATGATTTAATGAGCTTTAATTAAAGTGCACCTGAAGGAAGTCCCAACAGTGAAGTTATTTATAGAATATCCGTGCTGAAAGAACTCTTCCGATAACATAGCTGAAGTGCTTCAAATATCTCAAGAGCTTTTTTTATCTTTTCAATGACAAAGACGACAAAGAAGAGTGTTGTGACAGACAGGCTTGTTTTCGTTTTGCTTTTATTTCTCTTACGCTAAAATGTTTAATCTCTTCAAACTGCATTTAATTTCAGGCAACAACAAACTAAGTAAATAGGCGAAGCGATTTCCAAATTATGCCAAATGAGTCGTATATAAAAAAAATATTTTCTTGGTTCTGCCTCAATAAAATTAAGCTGACAGGTTACCTGGTGGCTCGGGTAAACGTGGCTTTAAATGAGGTTTGAGATTCGATTTGAGTTTCCGTTCACTTTCACAAAATGTTTAGGATTTATTGGATTGTTCGTAAATTTTTGCTGGGTCTTCTCTACTCTGTCCACATGTGTATTTTGCACCAAGAAATAAAATAACCTTCATACAAAATCCTCCTACACAGCACTTTTCTTTCTGGGCTGTATGAATGTGAGCCAGAACCTATCTATGTGCTGCACAATAAATACGGCAATTCACCACATAGATTCATTCATGTCTGCTGCAACAAGAGAAAGTCCGATATTTACTGCCGCTATTAATCCTCACGTGTGCTAAAAAGAGGAAGATGTGCAGAGTGTTTGCAAACAGTAACTATTTATAGTCTCAGTCAGGCTTTAAATCAGCTTTGAGGTGGAACTTTTCACAAATTATGTTTTTTGTGTTTTGTGGCAACCTTCTACAAAGACATGAATTGCTTCAACGTGATTTTAAAACAGAGTTCATCCCTCATTTGTTCAGGTCTTTCTTTTTTTGTGGCTATTCAGTGTTCGCACAGCCGTATAATGTGATGCTAAGCACAAAACTACTTAGAGAGCTTGGGAGATGGGATTTATAAGATAAACTTACGTGCTTGAAACATAAAAGAGAGTTCTCGGTGAACATTCATTTTTCAAATCTCGGCTCTCCACATGGCAGAACATGCATCCACCCACTAATCCCCCCCCCTCTGATGTTCACTCATCATTACAATCACATCTCAATCCCTACATTTTTTTGTCTAATTACAGGCGTCTTCTGCTCAGTAAGCACAAGTGTTGCTGCAGCCATGGTAATGAATAAAAACATGTACACAGATCAGGTGAATCTGATAGAGAGACAGACGTGGAGAGAAGTGCAGTGAGAACAGACTATGTCAGGGCAGGTAGACAGAAAGTTGAAGGTCGACTGTCAAATTCAGGATTTTTGACAATGCGTCTGGAAAGTCCCCGTCTGCCTCGCGGCGCTCCCCTTAACCTTTTTCACTCCTTTTCTGGGTGTCTGCACGCATTATTGTTGATCGATGACGTGATCTGAACTGGTGGCGGTTGTTCACTCCACAGCTTCATTTCAACTCTAAAGCACAGATTATGAGGGATGTTTGATGTATGTGGCTTTGATTACTTGGATTTAGCATTTAGGCTTGCTTGTTTTTTGCATACACAGAAGAAAACTGTCTAAGCTTTATCGTAGCTTTATTTTAATGGACAGATGTAGAACAATAATTTGAAACTTCTCTTCAGCACACTAAAAGCAAAAAAAAACAACAGGCCAGACAAAACAGCTGACAAATGACTTCAGGATCCAGAAATACGCAAGGCCGAATGGACAGCAACACAATTAACGAGTGTTTTAAATCATCTCTGAAAGCCCTGAATGAATGAAAGGAAACAACCAGGTTAATCAAGTCAACCACTTTTATGCCAAAAGGTTTTATGACGGCAACTAATTTTTCATTTCTCAATTTGATCTCCTTTTGTGCATAATGCCATCCACTGCTGGTTATTCGAAGATAATAATTTTTAGCGTTTGAAGAGCAGACAGCAGAGGTGGATTCGTACACTTCGTTCTTTTAACGTCGGATCAGAGAGCCAGGAATAGAAACTCCCTGGAAAAGTCATTCAAGAACAGAAGAAGCCTCACATTCTTTCTTTCCCTCAAGTCTGCTCGTCTTCCCTGCAGACATTTACCACCAATCAGTCATTGCTACCCTACAATCGCAAATACAAGCGTAAACATAGCAACAGGTCCTACAGCGGTGAGCTGAGGTCATGCCCAGGAGGCTTCAGTGGAGGAGTCCTCATTATGTGAGGATGTGCAGGTAGGGTTCTGGTATCTGTGGTAATTCATAAGAATTTCACAGCAGAGATCTCAGGACATGTTTGTAATAGTGTTATCATCATTCAAACCTTTCTTTGTTTGAGTTACTGTTATTTAGCCTGTTTATAAAATTTGGCCACATGCCCATGCGGCCACTTATCCACATAAAACATGCAAGCAGGGACTAAGGTGATTGGCTTTTTTTTTTTTTTTATCAAAAATCGAATGTGTGACTTATTCCTTTGGGTATGGTAGCTTTCTGTTAGCTTTCAGAGAAAATCAGATCTTTAAAGTGAATAATGGATTTTGTGACTGAAATAAGCTAATAAGAGAAGACTGTATTCATTAGAAGACACTGGTTAAAAATGTGTTACTAATAATTAAGAGTTACTGACTGGGAAAAAAATAAATCAACATCTCAATTTTAACCTTTTTACTTTCTAAAGCTTTTGGTAGGATGAATTAAATAATTGTCACCAATAATAATACTGGTATACAAGAACTAAAATAAATAAATAGATAAATAGTTGTGGTTGTTATAGAAAAAGACATTTTGATAATTCTGTGTAAATATTGTTTCTAAAAAACAAAAATTTAAAAAATTTAAAAAACATCCTCTACCAGTGTAATTCCTAACACTTTAATTAATCAGCAGAGCACGGCCATTACTTCAAAGTAAAGTTTTACTGTAGAGGCGATGAAAAACCTCCCGTATACGAGACCCCTTACCAGACCTGAGAGACAACTATTGCATCCTGGTCTTCTGTTTCTCCAGCTACCTAAACTGGAGATCAGTTTAAATGGACCAGCTGCTGCTGGTCCATTTAGCTGTGATGTGCACAATACTCGGATAACAGAGACGACGATTCAGAATGACTTAAATTGATGCATTCTTCTCTAGAAACTCCCCCTCTTTACTCCATCATTCCCAAACATCTTCCCCTCTCCAGCATCCACCATGCTCCTTTCCATCTGGCAGCGCCCACAAACATCCCATCCCGCACTGTTTACTTGATAAATATCCTCCTTGTGAGCAGAGGAAGTCACCGATATAAATCCCGACCCTAATCTTCCCATGTGGAAACACAACTCTGCCCTGTTGTTGCTTTTTGTAAACTACTTAAATGCTCCATGTTATTGTTGCAGCTCGCTGCTTTTATTCTGTAGTTTTGTCAACTGAACACATTCTCAT
The DNA here is from genome assembly GCF_904066995.2 of Poecilia reticulata. Taxonomy (NCBI): domain Eukaryota; kingdom Metazoa; phylum Chordata; class Actinopteri; order Cyprinodontiformes; family Poeciliidae; genus Poecilia; species Poecilia reticulata. The sequence continues at coordinate 10,735,294 of NC_088833.1, read as the reverse complement.
CACATTCTTACATTTGTATGGCACACCTTTGAAGCACAAGGCACCACCTTTATTTTCATTACACAGACAAACAGACGTTAAGGGTTAGAGTGAGATTTTAAAACTTCTTTTAGCCTTCTGGCATCCAAAATAAATAAAAAACATATTTTTTTGCTAGAGTGCACCAATTGTTAAATAACTAGTTTTTGTGGAGTCATATTTTTTTCTGGTATTTAAATTAACATGAAATTTGATTTTAAAAAGGTGATCTGAAGACTCCACTGTGGAACGTTTTTACACCGTGGGAATTGTGGCATTAGATTCACGCAGCCTCCTGGAACCCTCACACCTCTCTGAGTCCACTCAGGACCCCCTGGACAGAAACAGCTCAACAGCTGCATGACCGCTGTAGACTTGACAACAAGAAGGATCCAGGTTACGGTCCAGCAGTTTCATGATGGTTATAAATACCTTCCCTTCTGTCCTTCAGATTCATTAAAGGTGTCTGGTTGGTGCAATTTGAAAAATGTGTAAACTTGGGACTTTATATTATGTTCCAATAAAGACATGTCTATGTGCATCTTCAAAATACAGTATGCAAAGAAATACAGTTACTTAAAATTAATAAGAAATTCCTTTCAAAATGTAAAACACTGAGAAAAAAGAATTAAGGGTTAAACAGCTGAAAATTGGTGCTTAAGCTTAATTTGCTACGTCTAATTTCCTGAGTATGAAATCGAACTGTGACACAGAAACCTTTTTTGGCTTCCTCAGGCTGGGACACTGCTGACGCAAAAACAAATCAAAAACACAGCGAAGGCTGCACGGTTGAACGAGACCAATGAACCACCTACACTTTAGAGGATAACACGTTTGAGACCATGTGTGTTGTGCTCTCTGTTTCTATGGTTACGACCCATCTCTCAACATTAGGAGACTCATTAAATGATGGTGTGATGTAGGCGTGGCTGACATTTCTCATCCGTCCCAGCCCCATCAGCCCCAGAGCTTTCATCTGGAGTGAATTAGGGACATTAGCACTTTCTTATCTCAACGTCTTTTACCGTCTTTCCCGCTCCACATTCCTGTTTCATTCCTCTCTCGCAGAACAATACCCACTTCATTGTAACGTCAACAGACTTTTGCATTCTTAAAATACAAAAAAAAAAAAAAAGAGAAAAAAGATGTCATAATTTTGCTAAGAATACTATCACACTTAAACTTTCTTGTTCAACTTAAAACAGGTGACTCGGGTTCAGGCCCACAGATCAGCACGCAGACTTGTGCTTTTAAAAGAGGGCTGGCCAGATCCACTCTGATCCGTCTAAAAATACAAAATGTACAATTTAAGGGAGGAAAAAAAAAAAGATTGATTAAAATTCTGCTTTCTATAGCTCATTCTGCTCACATAGAGACAGACTTACGAAACATTCACATGTGACCTGAACGTTTGTGTGCTGTGTGGAGGAAGTGCAACAGGCCTGTAAATACAAGAATATTTGCACAAAGGCTAAAATTAGCTCAGAGTGTATAAACAGACAGACACACACAGCCGGTAATCCACGTTAATACCAGTCATCAGTCTTAACATAATGTTGTGGAGCTTGGTCAGAGATGGAAATTTAATCTCTGTCATTTATCTCCATTATAATGGCTTCAGATAGCCTACAGGTTTGACACTGCTCTGACACAACATTGTTAACTCTTAAAGTTACAGTCTAGCCACTGAATCAAGTCAGAAGACAACATTGCAGAGGCACAAACAAGTATTTGATGCATATAGAGTCAAAAGAAAAACCTCCAAATGATCGGACAGAATTATTTCCAAATTGCTGCCGCGTGTTTTATGAGTTTGATTTTAGACATTTCATCTGCTTGTTATTTCAAGCCGTTTGTAAGGTAATTAATTGCCAAACTATTTGAAGTCAATCATTCCATGGAGATAATTTTTACAAGTGGAAAACATTTGAGATGGTTGTCAAGCTTCCCAGGTGTGGACATCCCAGCAAATATCAGATCAAAGGATGTTAGCAACAACCCAAAAGTTCAACCTCATCTTCAAAAGGTCTCAGCATGTAAAATGTTAAAACTCATAGCAGCATGATTTTGACAATAAGTATGGCTTGTTTGGAAGGGTTGACAAAGTTGGCATCTTTTATCAAAACTGTTGTGGCAGCACAACATAGGACTGCAACTCTGGAACAATGTCTTTTAAACAGGTGATGGCAAAGTAGAGGTGTTTGGCCATAACATACGACATCATGTCTGAGGAACGGTAAACACAAGATATCCACACATATATCATACAAACCTCCAAGCACAGTGGTGTAGGGGTTATGATTTGATTTTTGTAGTGACAGAACTACAGTACTCGGCAGTAAGAATATCAGCAAACTCCTCTGTATACCAACGTATTCATGAGTCAAAAGTGAGATCACCTGTACAACAGCTGCAGTTTTAAGACAGATGTGCAGACACTAATGTCTGCAGGAGTGAAGAAGCGCACTAAAGCGTGACCAAAATGTATCCACCACAATATGTGAAACCGTCCTAAACAGGCATTTAAGGATTAACAAGTTATTGTTGCTAAAGGTTCTTCTACAAGCTACTGAATGGAGTGTAGCTGCAGTGACTATTTGGAAAAAAGAGAGAAAATACATATTATTAGTCTAATTTTATAAAATAGTGGTTATGGTGACAAATTTTCTCTATTTGACCACCTGAAGTTTGCGTTTTATACAAACGGTAGGCGAAAGAATTTGGTGGGAACATCAGGCATTTGAAACGTTGCAATTTGTATCAATTCTCTTGTGACAATTTGCTACAATTATTCTGAATGATGCTTCTTCATTCTTCTGTTCTTATTAATATGCTTCAATAGTCCAACAAAAGCCATTTCTTTTCATTCTGCTCCTCATGCTGTATTTTTCTTTAATCCAACGTAATTATTGTAGAAGGCAAACAAGTTGGTGCTGTACTTTGTCTTTGCTGACATTCAACTGGCTTAAACATAATCTTTTCCGAAACCACTGCCCTATTACTCATGCATTATTACCCCAACAGTGGCACTTCCCTGTGTGTAGCCCTCTGTTGGTCACATGGCAATTAAATGCCATCAGCATATCATCAGCAGAAACCCATGATTCACGGTTTTACAAATCCACGTGGAGACGCATGCACACACAAAGACACATGCAAAAGCACAAAGACAGCTTAGGAGAAGACAATTGCCTGAGTTCACGTCCAGCCCAGCTCCGCCTGCCTCGCTCACCAGAGCGGGAACACAGGAGCAGGGGTCGGCATGCCGGGGCGGGCTGTTGCTGAGAAGCTGGTCTTTGAAGGAGGCCTGTGGTAAGGAAGGCTTTTCGGGAAGGGGAAGTGCTCTGCTTGAAGTTTTGGATATCAGTGGAAAGCCTTTCTTTGCTATGCATGGCAGCAAATTCCTTTATCCTGCAGTGCTTTTCCAATATCAGCGGAAAGACGGTGTCAAAGAAACATGTAGCAGGATTATTTTCAGGAAAGGACAGGGGGAAACAACCACAATGCAATCCCCAAAAGAGAACATGAGGAGATGGATGCCTCGGTTTGAAATTTGGAAGTATTTCACTTTATTGCAAAACTGCCACACAATTAGGTGGCTATAAGAGCGTTGCGCCTGAAGTGGAAAATGATAAGCCAACATGAGCACATGTAGGAAGAAAGTCTGCTGACCCGAACTATCCCACGATCCACCAGCAACCTGGCGAAACCACAAACTCAACCTCTGGCTATCCAGCTGCTTGCTAAAGAACATAACTCGATTATTTTCACAGAAACTCCAGCAGGGAGAACTCTGGGACGTACTCTCAAGTTACAGTTCAAACTAATATGCATTCCTTCAGTAAAGGGTCTGACAACGCCTAGTCCAGTCAAAAATGAAAAAAAAAAAACAACCTGTACTCGAGTACATAAAAATTATACTTGGATCTGGTGAACACAGTTAACCAAAATGACTGTACTGTCAAAAGACTTGGAGAAGATCTAGTTGCATAGAAGTTTATTGGTAATAGTGGGTTTGAATTTATTTTCCAATATCAGAACCTAACAATGTCAAGGCATACTTCAGCTAAACAAAAAATATTCAAGAATTGCCCTTAGAAATATATTTTATGCTCATTTAAAATAATGTTCAAAATATACATGTATTTTTTTTTCATATTTTTATTGACATTGCAAAATATATGAAAACAAATTATGTGTTTTAGGAACAGGTCATCATCAACTATTTTAAATTGCAACATTAGTCCTATGTTTGTGCTTGAATGATTCAGTAACAATACACAAACTTTAGCACAGAGAACACATATTTGTGGCTCAACACATATTTTACAAAATGACCATAAAGTTAGGCTTTTTTTAACAAATATAGAAATATATGCTATATGCCACTGGAGTTGTGAAAATAAATATTTCATATATATTCGTTTCAGTTTGGAACTGGACAGTAGCATCGCTGTTAGTACTGTTCCCTTGCAGAAAGTAGAACTTTGATGCAAATCCCAGCCTCGACTCTTCCTGCATGGAGTCTGCATGTTCTTCCTTTGCAAGTGTGGGTTCTGTCTGTGTGCTCCCACTCCAGCAGTACAAAAATATAGCATGTTAGATATATAGGTCTCCCTAAATTGCCCTTAGGATTGAGTGGATGGGTGTGTCTCAGAATATAAATTGAAAAACACTGAAAAACAATATTTTATCAAAACTCCACGAGACCAATCTTTCCAGGCTGCTGCACTCAGGCAGTGGAATACACTGCCAAACCTTCTGTATAGTTTGTACTTAAAATACTTTTAAAAACTTGACTGTGGATACTTCCACAAAGCAACTGATGGCAATTTGATTCTAAGAGGCTTTTAGTTCAACTTGGGCTTATGATATGCATTTATGATTTCATTGTGTTTGCTTTCTGTAATTGTGCAGGACTGATTTTATTGACTCAAAAAGTCAACAGGAGCAAATGGCAATTCAGACGAAAATCTTACGAGTGGAATTTTTATGACTGTTATCTCACAAACGAATGGTTCAGGAACGCTGATACAATGTGGCTTGTTTACAGCCATGGAAGAAGAAAGGGACTGAACAGCAATGGAAAGACACAAGCGCTACTTCATTTAAAAAGTTTGCCAGTGTTAAGAGAGGCCTTTCTTTAACAAAGTATCGCATGAAGAGCAATAATAACCATCCATGACTGTCCATTAAAAAAATCTGTTTCGTAATTTAAAAGTCCTTTGATCAAGTGATTCCAACATGTTTTGGTCCTCAACCGGTTCATGCAAATGCAAGTCCACACTCGTATCTGGTGTCCGGTCTTGATTATGTTTTCACAGAGTTCTCTGTCCTCACCTCTACACTGCTCTTCCGCCCAAGCAGCCAAAATTACAACAACCCTCAACTCTTAAACCCTCCGCTTTCCCGGTAAGGCTGACCGCAACCTGTCCAGCCTGGGTCACCTTACCCGTTTACCGCATGGGAGTGGGCACAGTGCTGCTGCACACAGAGAGCCATTCAAGGCCTCGCATATGAAATCTCTTCCGTTGTAGAGATGCTTTACACTTTTTCTGCATATTCATCACTCAGTGTTCACGTCCTGTCTGGTTGAGAGTGAAGGAAAACAAGGCACAGAGACAGTTTTTATACGTTCTCAGAGCGTTTCTGTGATGGAATCACAGAAACCAAACAAGAGTCAGAACGAACCCTTTAGAAGTGGCCAGCAATTTAAAAAAAAAATCTAAACATATATCAGAATTGTTTGATGTAAAATGCTCTATCAGACATGATAAACATGCCTTTTTTTCCCTTTCACATGAAGAGTTGTTGTTGAAATTCATAAAGAAAGAATATGTTCTTCCCCTGAAAATGACAGTTGAGGGATTCTGCAGAGACCTGCCAGTCACGTAGCCGTCATGGATCATCTCCCAATCTGGCAGCAAGTATCAACAGACGCTCACATAGAGAAATGAGAGCTAGTATTGTGTCTGTGACGATCTCCTTAGTGCGGTTACACATGTAAGCAAACAACAACATACCACAGTGACACCGCTGGTGCTCTGCCAAGTCTGTGCTGGCAGCCACTCCTGTCAGTTAATCACGGGCTCATTGAGGTTGATGGTTTTTACAGTGTTTCTGTTCTGTTTTCTGAGTGTGTAAAAGCTCTGTGATTGTCTGAATAGGTCTTGGTGCAGTGTGTTTAATCAGTCGACATGTACAGTCGCTGACGGCATCAGCTCTTTCAACAATGTCCTTCGGGATGGGATTATCGTCTAAGTTATGACCGGATTTTTAAATGTCTTTGCAGATACAACAATCACACCTCAAGGTGGATGCTTTATATAGGCTGTTTGAGAAGATATAATACAGTAATGGACAGAAAATAATTGCCTTCGGGTCTCAAATTTAGGCAAAATAATGTAAAAGTGAAGGAAAATGTAATCCTATAAATAGAATTATTTTGTAGAATTTATTTTGTATTTTGTAACAAATATATACATATGTATCTATATACATATATATGTATATCCTACAATTTATCTACACTGCTCCAGTTAGGCTCATTCTTTTTCAAAGTTTAAAAATACATTGTTTTTTGACGACAAAAAAATCAGATGGGGGGGGAATCTTCCCATCCTGTATAGAAATTATTGATCTCAAGCTAATTAGTTTGAATATTATCCTCCAAAGCACTTTGAATTGCCTTGCTGCTGAAAATGTGCTACATAAATACAATTACCTTACCCTACCTCTGTTTGGGAGAAGTGCTTACACAATATACTTCTAACTTCAAACATAGGGTTTGGACCCTATTTCAAAACCACCAGTTCTAGAGAGAATCCATTAACTCATCATTGGCTTGAACAACATAGATCTTCTATAAGGCAGGCCTAATGCTGACCTGCCTTATAAATTCCTGCCAGAACGCCAAGTTGTGCCTAGGAATTAAGATAATGTTCTTTCTTTTCCCCCTTCACCTTGTACAAGACGCAGCATTACTTTCTCTTACCACAAGTTCCCGAGACTTCCTCATTTTCTTATAATTGTGAATGAAACTAGAGCCACCAAAATCTCATATTTATGCTGGCAAAGACGAACCACCACACAATAAATCATGATGATTGAATATAAGTGTCATCAAGGTGTCATTTTGTTGAAAAGTGTTTATGTTTCTATTTAAGCCTGCATGTGTATTTTTCATTCTCTATGGTTTGGTCAAAGTTGCCAATAAATTTAAAATTCTGAACCTAATTTGTGTCTTTAGATATTATTGCAGTTTGTTGCTGCATGATCATTTCTTCCTGGAACAAACACTGTCAAACATTTATATGACGTATAAGCCCATGAACTGTTTTTATTGTTTTAATCCTAAATATGTGAATTGGCCTTTAAACTGCAAAATAATGCATTTAACAGACACCTTAATGTTAAAGGTTTATTTTGTGTCAATAGTTTTGATGATAAACTGTCAAACTTTGTGACGGAGGGTATAATTACTGGGATATTTATATCATGTGGCTGTGCACATATGATAAAAGACTTCCCAGAAACAACCATTTCTGTTTACAACCTACAAAAGCAATAAAGAAATTCTTCAGTTGGCTTCCAAAGCCACATTTGTGTTTTTTCAACCCCTGAGAAACATTTAAGTGGTCAACTAGTATTTCTAGATACATCCGTCCTGTTATTGTAAAGACTAAGGTTGTCTCAGAACCAAACTAAGACAGCATAAACATTAAACTGATGGTTCATTTCTGAAGGTTTTAACACTAGCAATTTTAAATTAAACCAAATGCAGAACTATCTGCAGTAAGATCCATTAATCTGTAGAATAAGGAGCAGCAGTGCTGAGTCTTCTTGTGTGGTTTTGGTGGGGCATATTTTCTTTCTTAACCCACCCGTCAAAGCCAATAAGTGAGAGAAAAACCGAGTATAACCGCGAAGACTGCACTGCAGTTACCTATAGCCGCTCCATGTAACAGCATGTGAGTGTTCCTGTAGATCTCCCCAAGGGCAGTGAGGTGGTGACTGACACTCTAGTAATGCCTTCATGTCTCCTAAACCTAAGCAGGGTCTTTATATGCACACTGAATGAAGACATGTCAAAGAGGAGCAGAGAAAGGGAGAAACATCTGGCCCCGAGATGTTCCCCCCGGCTCCCCGTCCGAGGGCTCAGCTTCCAAAACGATACAAGTTACAACACAATCCACGGAAACAAAAGACGGAGAGCCAGACCTCTCTGAACTGGCAGGCATCAGCAGCTGTGGAGGCTCACGCCGAGGATGGACCTCACAAATGCTTTGACATTCCCAGCTCTGATCACAATTGCTTTCTTCAAATGACTACATTTTCCTGGACATCATGTAACTTGGCAAAAACAAAGTACCCATTTCCAATTTTTTTTTTTTTTAATCAGACACTAAAACACACTAGATACAGTTATATACCATTTATTAATATCCTAAAGGCTAAGAATGATTTTTAATCTTTAAAAACATATTTAAAGATAACTGTTAAATATGAAAAAACCTATATTTATGGTAAACAGAAAACAAAAACAGTAAACAGAAAAAAAGTCATTTACTGTAACAGAGTTCATTATTTCAAACAAATATCCCCAACAAAATTAAAAGAAATTGTTAATGGTTGGGTGAAAAAATATTTTTCAGTCTTAAGTTTTTTCAATTAGAAATTTGGGATTTTTTTATTTGTCACTTTCTTGCACATGGCTGCTAACTATTAGTCTTTACATGGTTGTGACATTTGATCAAAATGTGATTAAATATCCAATTTACTATAACTAGCTAGTCAAAATATTAGGAAAAATGTTTGAATTACCTTAAAAAATTAAGATATAGTCAATATATTTGTAATTATTGTCTGTTATTCTAAAATGAGGATGAGGATTTAATCTCCACAAGTGATTCCCCCATAAATAATGAATTCCATCAATGTACCATACCGTAGGGAAGGTAAAATGTGAAGTCTCAACATTCTTTAATTAGCTAAACTGCATATCATAAATTTATAATCTTCCTACTTTGCTCTTTAACCACGCCCCAGCGGATTAAAATCCAAAACTTTGCCGTTAATAGACACAGTTGTCATGTTACTTGACTTGGAACAGCATATTTAAATGTCATTAAAATGCAATCCGAGGTCAGAATTGTGGCTTTTATACAACCAATAAACAGTTAACTGAATTAAATTTATGTGCAAACAAAATGTCTCAACATGCTGAGCAAGCTCTCTTTCAAATACACATACATTTTACACGAGTGTTCGATGGCAGAGAATCAACTGGCAAGGGGGGGAATTTGGTTTTATTGAAGTTCCACAGTTTATAGCCCTGCTGCCCGGAGCACGACACTTTAATTTGAGAATAATAAGATCAGCACAACACGTTGGTTTTGCTGCACCAGGCGAGACACTTTTATTACAACAGGCATCACTTGGAGAATATTATTGTAAACCCTTTGCTGTGGTGGTCTGGGCTGACCACACATCTATAAACAGTCCGAGCTGAGATTGCTAGCTCAGCTTCATGCCAAAGCTGATACAACCACATAGTGGCACTGGGATGCTGGAAAGATTTATCATGGGAACATTTAAATTCCCTGGTGGTTGAATCGAAATCACTACCCTCCTCAGAGGGAAAGCGTGATCCCTGCCCTGGCCACTTCTTTTGTTTTCTCCCTCATTATGTGTGCAATTAAATGAAAGGATGGTCAAAGTGCTGGAAATGTCAGAGAGCTCAAGCCCTTTGCTACATTGTGACAAAGTTCAAAGACGTCAAAAAAAAAGAAGAAAAAAAAAGGAAAACAGATGTTACGCAGAGAGACCGAAGAACACAACCTCCACAAGTTCTCACACAAAAATAAAACATGGAGAGGTCCACTCCTCCCTGTGCCATTTCATGTTCAGTTCTGAGTACTCTGATTGCGTGTGTGTGAGAGAGAGAGAGAGAGTGTTTGTGTGTGTGTATGCTGTTGCGTAAAAGAGACAGCATGAAGAGAGCAAAGAAAAGTAAAGACAACATCGGAGTGTTTTCTTTGGAGTTTGCTCACACTGAACGCAAACGGAGGAGAACAAGTGATCGTCTGACTAATCACGTTCAGTTTTCTGGTAGATGCCACCAATCGCCAACTCACAAACCCACCTCTCTTCGAATTGACCGTCTTTAGGACACGCGGCATATCAGACCCATCTCGGGGTCACTTACTGCAGTTTGAGCATGTCTGTGACGAGCCATCTGCAAAGTGGGCACTTTCCACAGCCGTTTACACGCTTCAGAAGGGGCCTGCCATGGTTTCTTTGTAAAGAAAACAGCTGTGGGGTATTTTTGAACTAAATGGTTTTCTGCACATGCCTGACTCAGCTGTACTGTGTTGTATTCTGCCATATTCAAAATCTAAATCTGAACTGAGTGATAAACTGATGAACTAACTAAACTGCCTGAAAATCCATTGGTATTAATTACTTAGCAATTACTTATTAAGACCAATAGTATTAATGATACAATACCGATTATATCAATAATACAATTGGTATTACTTATTGTAAAATATGGGTATCACTCCCACATTTTATACAAAATATGGGAAGTAACGTCCTGAAATGTGAAAATTTGTGGAGGTTCAGCAAACCTCATTATCCTGTATCACATTATGGTTTGAAAACTGTGTTCTAACAATATACTCTTCATGTTTGAACAATATAGTATGTTGTTACATTATACACATTGATTATGCTATAATAAAGTTATTAAAGTTCTTTCAATATTGATATGTTAGTCACGTGAAAACTTAATTGTACAAACTTGAAAATTATACTGGTTGAACAACTATTTTTCTGGTTAAAACGCGATACATTTTATTGTTGAAACATAATCTATGTTTTCCTTGTACCATTAAGTTGACGACAGTGCAGATCAGCGACTGAGAAAATGTCTCGTCTATCAGAGCTGATTATGTTTTAACATATTTCAACACAAAAACGCGGTGGGCCGCTGCAGGTCTGCCCTAGTGCGTCTACCACTGGGCTCTAGGTGGAACCCTGAGCGTGAACACCTTAATACTGATACGCATACTTCACTTATCAACAGCTGTCACTATCACTATCAAGATAAGCTCGAGATAATTTAATTAATTGCAGCACTGTTACTTTTTTCCAGTAACGATGAGGAAACCACGTTGCACTAAACCAAAAACAATTACAGGAATCTGTCTGTGTAATAAGCTCGCACGGTGCCAAGAGGTTCCAGGCTTTAAGTAAGCAGTTGGAGGTCGGAGGCCTCCTGACAGTTCAGTACTCATCTGCCTCAGCCTGTCCGTCCATCAGAATAACTTGCCCCACCAGACGCCAGCGCAAATGATCGATGGTTCTGTGGAAAACCGAAAACCCCTCTTTCACAGTGACAGAATCAGCCACCATAAATAACAGAGACAAGCTCATTTATCTCAGTTAGCCATTAGATTCTCACAGTGCCAGAGATGTTTCTTGTCACTGCTGATGATACCAACGTTAGTGATGATAATGGGGAGATTTTATGATCCAACCAGTCATTCCACAGCATCCCCCGAAGGCAAAGGGTAACAGACAGATTTCAGGAGCACTAGCACACCTGTTTCACCTTTTGTGAGGACACGCGAAGCACTCAATGTGTGAATTAATGACTCCGCTTGGAAACGAGCACTCAAGTTTTCAAAGGCAAAAGACAAATGTGTTTTAGAAGTAAGAGAAAAAAAGAAAACATCTTAATTGTCCCACCTGAATAAACAAATAACATTTCTTAGAGCTCTGAAATATCCTGACAAGTTAAACGAAAGAACCTCTATATTTTCCACTGAAGCAGAGCTGGAAAAATTGAGGAGAAAGAAGCCAAGGCAGGAGGGCCGAAGGAAACAATGAACACGTGCTGAGAGTTTGATTAATGATCTTTTTGCCATTTGCCACTCATGTGTCTGGCAAGAGTACACTGCTGGACCAAAGGCACCGGCAGCGTCTGTGTGTGGCCAAACACTCACCTTATGATAGAGAAAGAGAGAGAGAAAAAAATTTGGTCACAGACACAATGTAATAAAGGTAATGAGCAAAGTAAAGCATGTATATATGTTTTTTTTTATTTATTTATTTATATCATGCCAATTCCATTCTTCTTTTTAAAAATATAAATTTGAGTCTGTTCAGTAGTTTGTTTTTTTTAAACTGGCATGAAAAGAAATAATTATTTAGATCTTTCTCCAAATTACCTTTCAAATATTTTCAATACATGACCACATCTAGAATTACATATAAGCTAAAACTGAAAAATGGCAGACAAATTGTTCAGGATGAGTTAGCAGGAGACTGTAGCAAAAAAGGTTTGAAAACAGACAAAACCTTGATGGTCCTTATAGCCACCGCAGCAGAATCACCGCCGAAATATGAAGAGTTGGTCTTTTCACACAAAGATGGGTCGTATATGACTAAGATAAAATATTCATGTAATAACTGATGTGGACAAACGCATTTTTTAGATGTAAAACTTAGAAGAGCTGTCCTTACTAATTTACTACTGGTCTGCCCTTCTAAATAACTCTGCTCAATTCTCATCTCCCTTCAATGCTTTGTCTAGGATTTCTCTGATTATAATCAATTTCTCTGGCTGAATTTCAACTGGGCCAATCAGAAGGAGTAGTTATGAATAATCATGGTGATTTTTTTCTGTGCTATGGTTGTAGTTTGGCAATGATAGAGGACGAAGTGAATGAAGATGTCCAGTTCAGTTTGGATGTATGCTTACAAATATTGAGCAAATAAAGTAGAAGCAAGAGGAATGCTTAAGACAAGATGTTTCTTCACAGTGGGATGATGGCTTACAGCACATGCATAGTGTAACTTTCTTCACGACAGCCAACCATCAGCCTTCAAAACTGCTTCAAAACTACGGTATGTCAGCAGTCTCCTCCAGCACTGATGCAAAGGTCAAATATGTCAAATATGAAGGAAGATCTTGGAAATACAAAAAAAACTAAACCCTCAAGAACATTATTTTGTGTTTTGCCTTATAGACTGACACTAAAAAAAGGAGGTCTAAATATGAGAAAAATATTTGCAAATATACATTTACACATATTTGATGGTTAAAAACTGAGTTAAGAACATGTTAATTCCAGAGAATCTTACTATCACAATAAATACGCTAACCATCAACTGAAATGGACTTCAAATAGGTGTTCTAACCTTTATTTCTATTTATCTTGCATTATCCATAATTGTCAGGGTGATCACAGATTCATGTAAATCAACAAAATGTGAATGTCGTTGAGCCGCTGCGCTCTAAGCGTATTGCACCTGAAGCTCCTGCTCTCTCCGAGAATAAAAGCTTGTTTGTTTGGTTGACAGGAGACAAGGGTAGGAGCGGCTCATAAAAAACATGACAGCCTGATTTAAAACTTTAATGAATACACACAGGTAAAAACAGCGCCCTGCACACACACATTGATAAGAAATTCCAAACCACTTTTATTAACTGAGAGACTAAAACAATTACAAATATAGAGATTAGAATCTAATGTCATAACTCATCTACCCATTAAACTCTCATCCCTGTCCTCATCGCAAACATCGCCTCTGCTCTATGGTTGTTTTGCTCCAGGATCATCATTCCACAGCATTCAAATGAGTGAGATCATTGCTCATTACATCAAGATTTTGCAAGTTGCTTGCAACCCTTAAATCACCCAACAGACAAGCTTTTAAGCATGGACCAACATGTAGACACCACAAACACTTTCGACTGAAGTCAGAAATACAAACTGCCTCTCGACACAAAATGTCTTCAATAGGGAATTTACAGCTTGTAAAATAGCAAGAACAACCTCACTTAAGAGAGTATCACCTGCTAACATAATTTTCCTTTTTTTTAAAAAAAAAAATCAGTTAGGAACAGTAAAGCTTTGACTCTAACCGAGGGTCTGTCTGGGTTAGAAAACCACCAAACCTGATGGCTGAATTGCCCCAACACGCCATCGGCAGGGGAAGTGTGTGTGTGCGTTTGTGTGTGTGTGTGTGTATCGTCTGTGAGGGTGTGAGCATGCAGCAGAGAGGGCAGCAGCAGTCAGGACTTGTGTTCACAGATTAACAACAATGTTTACTGTGAGTAATGAGCTTATGTCACTTATGGAGGGATTGAGCGAGGCTGCATCTTCTCGCTGTCTGTCAGGGCCGATATGGGTGTTTGGTAATATGGTGTAATTAAGAGTCTGCAACCGAAAACAAGAGACTGATTTCTCTCAGTGAAACCATAATAATGAGTGGGTGCTGCCTGACTGTCACTACCGAGACAAACTAGTACAAACACCATATAAAAAGGCAATGCGTCTTGACAAAGCTTTTGTTTGTGAGTATAAAGTTGCTAAGTCTGTTACTAAAATCCTTTGGTACACAAAATAAAGCTTAAAGTCAACTGAGCTGAGTATGTTTGTGCTCTTTGTGTAAACAAGAACGACATCGACTTTGCACAAGTACTTCTATCACAGGTGTACATATGCGCTGATACAAACCGATCTCATCTGATATTGATACTATATTAGCACAGGTGTGGCTGATACAGAATGTCATCACGCAGCAGGCAGGTGTTTGGCTCGAATCTACGTTATGGAGACTTTCTGTGTGGAGTTTGCAAGAACCTTCTGTGAATGCTTCCCTGAAAGTACTTTGGTGTCCACACATACTCCAGAAATATCCAAGTTATGTTAGCTGGTGACTTTAAAGTCCCACATTTAAATCCAGTTTCATTAAAACTGTCTATTTTGGTCCTGTGATGAGCAGTCGACTTCTCCAAGATGTTTCCTGTCTCTCAAATACTGACTGAGGTTTAACCCTTTATGTAGACGTGCATTTATAAATGTACCCACAGTGGCTGGCAAAAGAGCTGATGGTAAAAAAGAGACACATTTACTCAATCGCACACAGTCGTACACGGATTTGTAGATTGTTAAGCATTTTTTGTAAGGTTCCTTGCCCAGGGAAACATCAACATGTGGCAGGAGGAAACAGAAATTAAGGTCACAACTTTCAGACTGCGAGACTTCTACTCTTCCCATAGAGCCACAGTCACCCAGTTTTTTTGGTGGATATAGTGTTAGCAAGAGTTAATCGTCTTCCTTCAGAGCAAAGGAAGGTAACAAATGAACTGAACATTTTGTGATGTATATCATCACTGTTTTTGTTGGGGGGGGGGGTTCATAAAAAAAAATCGTTTTTGCTTTTACAAAAGCATGACAAATGACACCTAAAAGCAATAATGTTTACAATATAGCAATTGCAGTGGAATGTTTGAATGCAATATTGCATAAAATATGGATGTGTCATATTTTAAGAGTCATCCATACCCACTCTGCATGTCAAAAATGTATTCACCCAATTGGATGGCCTCCAACTGTCCACGATGTTCACGTCATATATATATTTTTAGTAAGGAAAAGAAATGTAAATTAATCTTAAATCTATGATATAAGTTTCAACAACTGTGTTGTAATTTTAAGTTTTCCTGATATCATGCAGCCCTAAATCAAGTAAGAGACACCAACAGAATTGTCTGTTAATATCACTATATAACAAATGTCATGTAAAAATCATAACACGTACTATTTTGCCTTATTGTTTTGCTTAATGCAGTTTTTTTTACTCAAACATAGTTGCAAAAACTATTTTGACCGCGTCTTCAATTTAGAGCATTATTTGTTTTGGCATAATAACAACCTCCCTTATGTAACTACATATTTAGACAATTGCTTGCAGATTTGATAAAGATCTGAGTCCATCAAATCTGAGACTCCATGTGTAATTATCCAGAAGAAAAACAACATACAGCAATATGTTCTCTCAAGGCAAATCACTTAGAATTAACTGAAGAAGATTCCAAAAGAAAACACACAACATCAATGGCTTCTGATAAATTATTAAAAAGATCAAATGTGGATTTTCAAGGTCGATTACTGCCTAATGTTTCCCTGGAGGACATAGCAACAAGCACAGGAAGATTGATGAGCTTAATAAATATTTAGTGTAATTCCTGGTTACAGACTTCTCACCTCAGTGCTCAACTCACACAAACCAAACTAATTAACACAAACTATTCCAGCTTTGTGTGTGTTAATTGTTGTAAGCCTCGTAACAACAAACACACCGAGGGCCACTGTCAATCACTCACCATGTAGATAAAAAGTTTAGTAAATAAATGAGCACAAAATGTAAAAAAAAAAAAATCCAGATAAAAATGATAAAGTACATGATGTAAAAGCATGAGTTCATTTTTCAACCAGAATATTTGGTTAACTCTGCTTTACACTTTAGATGTCTCAATATTTCATTTTTTACTAATTTCAATACAATTTGACAATTTAACAATAAATGACATTTACCCTCTCAGAAGATGTGTGTGAAGAAGTGACCAGTTGGCTCTGTAGTGATTTTCAAAAGAAAATCTGTTACAAAAAAAAAATAAAATCAACTTTTACAAATCTAAGACTTTGTATCAACAACTAAATCTTTAGACAGAACTTCAATTCTAGATATTTATGTTGTACATCTGTAAGAACCTATAAGTCCATGTATTTTAGCCAAGAAGGTGAAGATGCAAGAAATAGAGCACAATTGTGTCTTTGTCATGTATCTATTGCTGAAGTTGTAATATAAAATTGAAAATGAGAAATGTACAGTATAATAAAAAGTTAAGAATAGCAAAAAAGAGAAGATACATCAAAGGTCGCATTATTTTGTAAACTGCTGCCTTTGCCATTTCCCATCACATTTATCTTCCCTGTATAATTTTTTTTATTTTATTTTATGATCATAATTAAAGGCAATGAAAGGAAAATATCTATTTGGATATTTAACATGTTGGTGTTACTCTCAATAGTCCTCCATCAAAACAAGTATTTTCCTTTCCTCTTTGATTTTATTGATGACATTTCAAAAATGAAAATAATTCATTGAAGCAACTGTGATGCCAGAGGAGCACATTAGAGAACATTTCATTCTCACACATTTGTTTTATTGCTGATAAAAGCCATGACTCAAAGCCACAAAGGAGCTGCAGTGGCTCACTAGTGCCATCTATAAATCAACAAAGTGAAACTGCATCTGCAGTTTATTTTGGCTTCGATGTAAGAGACAACTCGAAGGAAGACAGCTGAAGTGGAATATTTGGGGTTTGATTTAAGATACAGATGCGATCACATATAGCTTTGTGATACTATTTATTGACTCCGTATATTTAGTTAACAGACCTCAGAAAACTCCCTCTCTGTTCTTCCTGTTTCCCTTTATCTTTTCTCCCACTACATCTTTCCATGTGTTACAACATCTCAAAAAAAAAAAAAAAACAGAAAAAAGGTCTGACTCATGAGTGAAGCAACATATCTGACCCACAAAACAACTGCAGAGCATTCCCTGAGCAGACCTATTTCTTTTGGCACATTCGACTATTCCCCAAAAGCCAAGTTCACTCTCAACTCCATCGAGGCCGAAGAGGCTTTCTTTCATGTAGGTCTAACCCATTAAAATTAGAGACTGGGCACAGGCTTCCAGACACTTGTGCAGCAAATTATTTTCCAAATGAATCCCATTGTATTTAATTCCATCCCACTAAATTCCATTCAGTTCAGTGCAGTTCCATTTATTTCCACCGTATCCAATTCAGTTAAATTCGGCTTCATTATTTCCCAGTTAACACAACTGTAGTCCACTTAATTCTATTCAGTTCATTTCCATTGTTTCCAATTCTAGTCTACCCAGTTACATTCAATCATCTTCCGTCGTTTCACTCCTATTCAGTCCAACTACATTCAATTTCACTTAATTCAATGATTTTCTACTCAAGTTAAATTCAACTACCGCCTACTAAATTACATTAAATTCAGTTGCATTCCGCTCAGTTCAGTTCAGTTCAGTTCAGTTCAGTTCAACTCAATTCAGCCCCATTTCTTTTCCATTCTGTATTCCTCATGTTCAAGAAAAACTGGCAGGTTGTAATGCAAACAGGCCAACAAACACATCGACAGCGAACAAACAGGCCAGACTTTGTTGGGAAACAAGGGTGTTAAATCTTGTGTGTTTCTCTGACACGGCAGCCTCTTCAAACCCTGATGGGAGAAAGTCCAAAAAGTAACCAAGAGAAAGAATTCTCCAAATAGATAATGGGATGATGGTAATCCACTTTAAGAAGTTATTTGCATCAAGCTGGATACAGAAAATAAGAAGTCTGTCTCCTTAGTTTGTCTTCAAAACTCATCAAACATAAGACCCTAAAAACTTGTACCCAAGTCTCCAACATTGCCCATTCAGTTCTGAACTCTTAAAAACTTAAGGTTTTTTTTTTTTTTTTTCGTGTTCTCATCTTCATTCCCTGGGCAAATCTGTTTCTTTTGGCATAATATACATATTCCCTAAACGCCGAGTGGCCCTCAGTTGTGTCACTTTGTTTGTGTATTAATAATTCAGACAGTCTGCTGTTGTGTCTGCTGTGAAAGCTGCAGGTGGGAAAAATTGTGTGTAGACGGCAACAAGGGTTTTGTTTGTGCCCTTCCTGTGAAGCGCGTCACTTGGACAGCACAAAAGGATTGCTCTGAACCTTCAGATGCACAACACATTAGCAAGAGCACTTCCCCATTTAAGAATGTTCCTCATGCATATTTCAGGAGCGCAATTACCAGACTACTTTGTTCTCAAACATAAATTCATCATCTGTTGTTGTGACTGTTGTTTTCTTTTGTCTTACCTCATCAGAGCATTTTGTTTAAAGAGAGACATTTCCCTTTCATGTCATTAAGTGTAAGCCTCCTGTCCAACACCCTCAAACTCAGTGCTGTTTAGTCTGAAGTATTTTTTTACCTTTAACTTTCAGCCCTCTGTTGTATTCTTACCACAGCATGATGGGTATACTGAGCTTAGACCAACTAAATATTTCCAAGAAATTTCCTTTAAGATTTTGGTACATAATTGCTGCAGATTTGTTGATAAATCCATGATGCCAATTTTCTGTTCCCGCATATCCTAAAGGTGGTATTTTGGGTTGACATTTGGTAACTGGGGAGATCACTGGAGTACGGTAAATTCACAGTACTGGTTTTTATCTGATTATGAATAAAGGTTTAATAAAAACATTTTACAAACCAACATTAAAAAAAATGTCTAACTAGTTCCAGACGATTTGAGCCTGGGCCACAGTGCATTATCCTGCTGGAAGAAGCCATCAGAAATGGAAAGGCGCACCTAATTGTACAATAAATAACAGGCTTTATATCTGACTGTGTGATTATATTGTTTCTATAAAACAGGAACTTATAATTGGATGTTACTCTCTTGTAAAATGCTTTAAATGAGTAGTTTGTATTATGGAAATAACCCAAATTAATTTGAGATGGGATATTAAGAATCCCATCTCAATGGTAGTTTCCATTGCATGGTTTGCATTATTCTGAAGGAATAAATGTTCTTCTTGGAAATGATTATTCTTTTTGATGTGAAACAAACACTGCCCAGAGTAATTAGTTGAATTCATAGTAGACTGTCAAATAGTAAGCCTGTCTCTCATGTAGGTATAAATATAAATAGATTTCCGAACTGGGAATCACTCCCAAGCGCAAAGATCAGACTTCTTTCCAGAGTAAAGGAAAAAGAACAAAAGGTCTTTCTGTTGTAGTTGAAGGATACTACAGCTGGTTGTCTCTCATGTACTCTACAGTTGGTTCAACTATTCCCTGTCCACCTCCACCCATGCAAAATTAGAAAACAACTTCAATTCTGTTGTTGATAATGACCCTCTTTAGCGGAAACCAGCGCCCACACACCCTACGTCAAAGCAGAAAAGAGGCTCAAGCTAAAAGGAATCAGGAAGGATTCCCCGTAAGGCAGAGGCAGAAAGAGCACTGGTGGGAATGAGACAGAAAGATGCAGAGTGGCTGCTGTGTGGAATATGCAAGACGCCACTTCTGTCAGTAATCTAGCAGGCTGGGCTGTTTGGAAATGGGCAGCGTGGCAAGAACAAAACCAGAGCAGGGTTTATTTGTGAGGACATGAATAAAAATGAAAACCTTGTACAGGTACGGGGATTTTCAGGCCTGTTTCTGTGTGTGGCCCAAGGATGTGGGAGGTGAAAGAACAGTCTCGTCCTTTTACCACAAAGGATGTGGTGAGCGGAGTCATCCATTCTCTCCCATCTCATTCGGTCCAATTCGCTTTTTCTCTTCCTTTAAACTCACCAACATCTTATTATTAGTCATTTTCTTGCTTAACATCTTGAAAACAAAAAAAAAATGTGAATGCACAATTTGCATTAACAAGGATGTGAACAGGTGGAAATGAATTGATTTTGTTCCCCACTTGTTTTATCATCCTCATACAAATTTGTTGTGAACTTTTTTTTTTTTTTTTTCAGTTAAGTTCAAAGGAATAAAAGTCATTTGAAGTCATCTTAATTTTGGGGATTAGGCCCAATTGGAGTTGGAAAACAACCGACTGACACGTAGCTTTTAAGTTTGTGAAATAAAAACAAATCAGCTTTCAGTCATGCAACCAGAAATCTCTGCTACAATGTTGTATTGCCTTATATCAAAAATATGGGACATTAAAACTATTATAATACTACAAAATACACTAATAATATATAGATTGTCTGTACCCGTTATCACTGATATAATTCAGTCAAAAAAAAATCTGATTCGAAATCTGAGAAAAGAGAATGTAGAGATTATGTAGCCATTTTTCAATGATAGTACCTTCCAATCAGTTGCTAAACAGACTTCTGCCTTCAAGTCAAAGCCATCATCAATATAAATATACTGTAGCCAGAAGAAAACTGCTGACATCATCAAACAATCAGCTAAAACTCAAGCATCGTGACATATTTTAGCGTTAGCTCATACGTTCCAAAGCAGAAAGAAAGGGAAACGTCAGAGCTAGCCGTACTTTGAATTTATTTTTTTAAACAGGTCATTATTTTTTGTAACCCCAAACCAAGAAAGAGGAATGATACCACAACTTAGCTATTTGCCAGCTGACTGGGCTCTTCCGGTTATACTGCGGTTTACAAAATTCAATGTCTAAATTTAGACTCAGGATGAATTTTAAATAAAGAACAGCTATTACTCAAAGTTTCAAGCTTACATTACGAGAAATGGCTCTTTGCTTTTTATGAATGGTCTGAGTCAGCTCCTGGCTGCTCCAAAAAGATGAATGAAGATCAGTTCTGTGTGGAGACTCTGAATTAGATCACTAGGGGACATAGGCGGTTCAGGCGGATCATCTGGGATCCCTGTGAGGCTTACAGACAAAGACAACACTGTTATACAGACTGACCCATTCAAGAACATTTTACTTCCTGTCCCATCAGCCTTCAGAGGTTTTTTGGCATTTCAGATGCTAGCTCCCCAGAGAAGAAGAAATGTTTATCACAATGTCAATCTCTGTATTTGGAAAAAAAAACAAAAAAAAAAAAACAAACATCTGGAAAACATTCTTTCACTTTTTTCTTAACTATTTTGGTGGCAATGAACCATTTATGTCACGTTTCACTTGAAATGCAGCATAAGTGCTGTGGTTTGATTAGCAAACCAATCCATCAACAGCACAATGTCAGTTCAAGTTTTACGTTAGAGCCTCCAAACCATGTTTGAAATTTTATGGAACACCTTCATCTTTCCAAATTGACTTTGAGAAAAGTATTTTTCCAAATCCCATCATCAGTGATATCTCATCAGCCGTTTGTTCCTAGACTCTTTTCTAAACACACAAATGACATTACAGGGATTACTGTGCCATAATGAAAATACCGGACATTTTATTTCTGTATAAAGCCACAGGAGATGACGGGAGGTATGTTTCTGAGATCACGCTACCTTGACGTGGCTCTGAGCACCCAGGTTGTAGATTTCTGTGGGCTTCACCTCATTGATGATTTTCACCAGACAGGTGCTGTCAGTCAGGTCACCATAATGGAGTTTCATGTCTTAAAAAGAATAGCATACATGTGTTTTTTTTTTATCATAAAGTGCATGGACATGCTATTTTGAATATATTATAAATGTGTCTTCATTAATATCTTAGTATCATTTAAAACTCTAGAGTAAAACCCTTCAGTGCTGTTTTAAATAGATCAGAAAATTACCATAATTAGAAAAGATGACTTGCTGGTCAGTCTAATTTCACAAAAAATATCATTTTAAAACATTTTTGCTGAAAGAATTACTAAAATGATTTTCATATGTGGATAAAGCAAACATTCAAATGGGGTAAAGATACATTTTGTTGCAGCTTGTATATAAATTTATTATTTTTTTTATGTTTAACAGTTGTTCACAAATTGGTGCTAACTGGTTTACAACTGGGACCAATAGTGCAGAAGTTAAGTTTTATAAATCAGCGTTTCTATTTCATCTGACAATACTCAAGTCTTCATCGAAGAAAAATTAGAAACAAAACAGAATACTTACTGCCCTCTGTGTGTGTCTGTGGGTTTTGGTAAAGATGCTCAATCCGACCTGTGTTGAAGGAGCTGGAACGCCGCAAAATACCATGAACCTGAGGAAAAAGAGAACAGATAGGACTGAAACTGCAAAATTTTGGTGGGCTTATTCAAATGGAGTATTTTTTTTTTACTTTTTATTATTATTTACACAGTTACATTCCCTAACGAGTTACATATTTTCTTCACAATTTTTTCATAAATGAACTGACTTAGTTATGTGATCTAAGACACAACTAGTAAATATAATTTCTTCATCTTATACAAGTTATTCTGGCCAAGTATTATTTTGTATAAAACATACAAAATAATACTTGGCTGTAAATTTAAACCATAGAAAATATGGGACCATTCAAGCAACCTTTTCAGATGTTACCATTTCTTAATCTTAGAGTCTTTCTCTGGGCTTGTTTAGCCCTAAAGACATCTTAGTTTGTATTTTATTTTATCATTTTATTTGTCTTCAGAGGCTTTAAACTTTAAATTGTAGGTCATTGAAGCACCTTTAACACTTATCTAAGTAATTAACACATCTTGTACAATTTTGTTTCAAATAAAGAACCTTAAATTTAGATGTATACTTATTTAATCATTTACAAATCAATAATGCCTTTATAGGCAGTAGTTTGTTTTTTTTTGCTTTGTTTTTTTTTTTAAGTGGAACTGTAAAGCCAGGGTGTTACTTATGATGGCTTTACATCATAAGTAAAGCCATCATAAGTGTGGCTTTACTTATGTGGCTGCACCTAATTTTGGTGCTAGTTGCCTAAGAAAAAAAAAACGTTTGGCACAACCAGTGTCAGCCCATCCCTTAATGGAGAAACAGATTCCTCCTTCTGTTAGAAAACTTTGGTCCAAAACCTGGTAAAAAATTACATTTTCTTTTAACTGCTTTCCTAAATAAGATTTGTTTCTATAAAGCCAGACATGTTGCTTGCTTTTTAAAGAAAAATGTCACACGAGTATGAAAAGCTGAGAAATAGAATAAGCTTGTCTACTTAGCTTTTATTTCTAAAAGTTTTCTGAAACAGTAAATACTCTACATTAGAAAATACTGATATAACTTCAGCTCGGTGTTTAGTTGTTGCCGTCTGATCTGTGATCTTTCCTCCACATTCAGTAGGGGGTTTATAAGGAAGGTCTGCTCAGGGAAGATAACAGGGTCTGCTCCAATGGGAGTCCATTAGTGGGAGGACACTGTGGCCCGACCTCACTTCCTTTATTCACTGTGCTCTTCCTGCATGCCTCTGCACTCCTCTTTATTGCCACCCTTTCCCCCTCCACACCGCCTTATCAGTCAACCCCCTCAAGCTGGAGCTCATCCACTTCCTGCCTGCTGTCCCTGAGCTGGGCAGCAGATGGCGCAATTGATATAAAAGCAGATTAAGATGAAGGTCAGTGTTTCTTTAACCAAGTTATAGTCTTTGTGCAACTTATCTAGTTTTTGCTCATCATTACACACATTTGAATTTATTTACTTATGAAAATATTCTGCATTTTTGTGTCGCATCTAAATGTTTCTTCTGAAACAAATTTCAGTACCAGCATGCTTTCATTTACCAAATGGGAAAAAAACATGCAAGCCATTCCGTCTTCTAAACAAATACTATCCTGGTTACTTCCAGACTAGTACTTTGAAATAACCGACTAACATGAAGTATTCTAAAAAATCTCAAGGAGATAAGATGATGAAACAATGGGTTAAAAAGTCATTTCTAAGGCTTTGGGACTTCAGTAAACCACAGTGAGAGCCATAAAATAAAAATAAAAAACAGCGAACATATGGAACACTGATGACCATTATTAGAAATGGCCACCCTCGCAAACTTAAAAAAGCTTTGTGGGGGCGTGACATGGCCCAGTGGTTAGAGCGGGTGCCGTTTATTCAGAGGTTCCAAAATCAGACGCGGACGTCCCAAATACGACTCCTAACCTCGGCTCCTTTGCCGCATTTTACTCCCTTCTCTCTGCCCCCTTCCTGTCAGATTACTGTTGCATAACGACCACTAGTGCCAAAAAAACTTTTTAGCAAAAAGGCTTTCTGAAACTAGGTGGCCTGATTTGAAAAGTATTTGCCCCCAATACCACTCGATGTGTAATTGAGGATGGCAACAACTGCCATTTGGCATTGTCCTTCTTTAATAAAATCGTCTTAATTCAGACAGTGCCTTTTGTAAGCATAAACATGATTGGCTTGGTCAATCAAGCCAGTAGCTGCTCAATCAGATTTGGATTTAATTTTTACCAACTCAGAGGAGCACATGCTGGTGTACAAGCAGTAGTTTAGATGTTCTGGTTTCTTTGGTAACCTCCCAAATGGGTCGTTGATGTTGGTGTAATTTTGGGAGGCCAGTCACTTCTTGGAAAGTTTCACCCGGTTCATGTTTTAACTTTTTCTAAATAATGGCTATTACTGTAGGTCCAGTAACCTTAAAAATAACTTTGTGGCCCATTCTGTTTCTTTTGTTTAAGCCTACTACGTGTTGTCAGACAAGTTCCATCTCAGAGTTTTCTACAGTTCTGTAAGTAGTCTGACCTCATTATTTTTCCTCAGGTTATCTGTACCTGATGTCATAAATTGTTTGGGACCCAAAAGGCAAAAGAACCCTTAAGAAATCTGTCAATGGCAAATATTTGTTTGTCAGCCTTGCTGCAAGACCCCTAAAAATACAACAAGCGTCAGATGAAAGCTGATGACCTCACTCTTAATGCTGTATGATAGCAACAATTTCCTGAGAATTAGTGGGACCCTTGGGTAAGCACCACGGTCAGGGGTGAAAGAGCTCATCCAACAGGAGGGTCTTATCAGGGCGAGGTGTGAGAGAACCAGTGTCTGTAAGAGCTGTCAAATCACCATTCCCCCTGGAGTTCCCACAGACAGAGGTGGCTGGATGCTGCTTATCGAGGGAATGTTGTTGTGTGGATGTTGGCTTTCATGACTATCGACATTTATTTTTTTATGCGTCTGTGAGGACTTCTGAACGACTGAAGAAAAAAAAGATATGTTTCTTTTTAAGGCTGCAGTGTGTGACCCGTCACTCTCACCTCATAGCCTTTAGCAAGTAGGAACTCAGCCAGGTAGGAACCATCCTGAAAAGAAAATCACAAGACTTAGGAATAATGCATACAACTAGAAGAATTTGTAACATATGTACATTACTCTGAACAAGTCAGTAAATACCATAATTGCAAAGCATATCACAACACAACAATTCACCCTGGACTGACCAATGGGCAATCATGTCCTCATGTTAACCATATAACTGCATGAAAGGAACTAATAACTCACAGAAAAATGAACCACAATAAAAAGATAAAAGATAATGATAAATGAACACCCAAAATCATTTATTTGCATGAAGCAAGTTTTCAATACGATTAGGTCAGTGGTTCTTAACCTGGGTTCGATCGAACCCCAGGGGTTCGGCGGAGCCTCTGCTGCGGAGTTAAAGACACACTTGTGTAAAGTTGTGATGACGCTCCCCGCTTTGCCATCACTTGCTGCAGAGCAT
The DNA here is from genome assembly GCF_904066995.2 of Poecilia reticulata. Lineage (NCBI taxonomy): Eukaryota > Metazoa > Chordata > Actinopteri > Cyprinodontiformes > Poeciliidae > Poecilia > Poecilia reticulata. The sequence goes on along the minus strand of NC_088833.1, from coordinate 10,709,269 downwards.
CACGTTACATTGCTGAGCCAATCAGCACTGATTGAAGGAGCTCCACTCTCAGCATGGATTTGAACTTGTGTCTTTAATTACGTAGCTTTCGGTGTACTTCTAAATATGCTCCTTAGTCGCATTTTGTCGGGGTTGCTACTGCCTCTAGTGGCGTGGGGGTGGTAACACAACTAATATAATTACATTACTAAATCAGAATACCGCAAAGTCTTTATTATTTATTATGATTTTTTAATTCTCTTAAGGATGTAGAGCTAATTAAATAATCTAAACAAGACCTTAAAGTGCTTCCAGTTTCTCTCGATGGCCAACTTGTTGAAACTGTGGCAAATTGTGTGTCATTCCTGCACAGTCAGCTCAACTCTGCTGAAAACACTGACTATATTTTGAAGAACTGTTCTCAGCAGTGACATGCGGTCATCATGATGACGTGCTGTCATCATGGAAAAATAATATATAAAATCGTTTATATTGCTATTTTCACCCTGTGGTTTGTACTATAAAGTATCTATTTTTTACTTAGCTTAACCAATTCTGATTAGTTTTTCTTCAAAATCACTGGATTTTCGCATTTTCCCATTCAAATGCTCAGAAGCGAAGCCGGTGAGGCAGCAGCGAGCCGAGCCCCACCTACGATTGCGCAACCTCTCGCTAACTGCACTGGCTGCAGTTAGCGAGCATTTGACAGCATGTTCGTCCTGTCTGTACGCCGGCAATAAAATGGCTAAGAAACTTTTAATATATGGACTGATTTTCCATAATTTCGCTTATGTATATAATGTACAGTGTTTTTTTGTCACTGTGTGTGTATCGTGTTTTGTGTGCGGAGGAGCGATAAGAAACGGCAGAGAACAGACTCGAGGTGAGGCAGGCAGTTCTCTTGCCTCAGCGCTGGGGGCGCTCAGTGTCTTACTCTGCAGTTGTGACTGCACAACTGCAGAGTAAGACACTGTGAGCTAGCCATACAGTAAATAAGTAAAGTACAGCGATATATTTGTTTTCTCATCTCTTCCGACGTCAACATGAAAGACTACATTTCGACACTTAAAAATCCACTTTCTGAAGTGGATTTTCAATTGAAGCAGGAGATGATAACTAAAGTTAGACCAACACCGGAGCTGAAAATTTTGCTTCGAGACAGTTTGACGAGTCTTAAACGGAGTAGAAAAGACATGGGGAGGATAGAACTTGGCTTTGGATGAACGGATATTTTTGTGCAGAATTAGCATGGATTTAAAAAGGTAAGACAGCAATAAGATGTTTTTGTTTAGTTTTTTAATGAAATGTGCGTTTTGTGGTCCACAGTTTTTAAATAATCCAGTAAAGTAGAAGCGGCAGCTAATCTACCACAGCAATTATTTATTAATAAAACATTAAGCCTAAAACGTACCACAACAACAGACTAAATGTTCTGTTCTGTGTGCAAAATTCTTCAATGTTTTTTGGTGTTAAATCCTAAAACATGAAGTGGCATTGTTGTCAGTTGCTATGGCAACGAGTCTGCTTAGCTTGGTGAATACAGATCACTTTGCTGTGGATCATAGCACGAAATTAATACCTACATTTTTAAGTTTCACTGAGTTAACGCGGCTATGGATGACATGTAAAAGATTAGTCTTTTTGGCCCCCAGCGTTGTATGCATGCGCGAAATTTCCGTTGGTCCAATAACATGCATGGTGTCTAAGTCATAAGTCAGTGCCTCACCAACAATGAACCTCACCGCACGTCACTGGTTCTCAGAGATTCTACCTTTTAAGAAGACTTAGTGATCATGGGGTCACCCAACTAGAATATAGTTGGGTGACCCCATGATTCCCCCCCCCCAATGTCTTGAATTTGGGGGGGGGGGGGGGGGGGATCATATTTTATTTATCACTACAGAAGGGTTCAGTGGATGCGCATATGAAACTGGTGGGTTCGGTACCTCAAAAAAGGTCAAGAACCACTGGATTAGGTACTTTAATGCTTAATGCACTTTTTGCTAACTAAGATTATTTAGTCTTTTTGCCCCCCAGCAAAAAGACTAATTTTCATCAAATTAATAGGGTTTCTATTAATTTGATGAAAAATTAATAGAAACCCTTAAAATATAAACAAAAATTTAAAAGAAAATGATCACAGTGCAGTTTTCTAGGGCAGGTGGAAATTAAAAACATTTTTTATTTTATTTTAGGTTAGTGCATGAAATAATTGATGATTATGAAACACAATAGCCAGATTTAGTGGCATAATGTTGTCCAGAAAGGATCGTAGTACTTGGGGGAAAAAAATGACCATAAATTCATAACTCAGTTGTTTTTTCCACATGCTTAGAAATCAAATTATTGAAAGGTCAATAAAATACAATGACATCTTTAGTAGTGTTGGAAACCACCCTTAGAAAAGCTGTATGACATAGTCCAGCAGTATCACGAGAGTTATGGGATCAGATGCAGCATCCGCATGAATCTGGAACTCTTGGCTAACCTGTGCGTGAGCAAGCACTGTCAACGAGCTCTTAATTTCCTTACCACATCTTTTTTTCCTGTTCAAAATTTCCAGTTGCACCCTCTGAAATAGCATTCATCTATTGGTAGCTTTCATAAACTACATAGACAAACACACACGTATGCATACAGTGGATTACAAAACAGCCCTGTGCTTCTCTTCTTGTCCAAGTCTGAAGTGAGTGATGAAAACAATCTGCTCCGAGCTCTGACAAGCATCAACATATTTTGGGTTATATGAGGTCCTGTTTTGAAATGACTAAAATTAAGTTTCCCTGAGACCTACCAAGCGATCGAGTTTTCAGATGACGAGGTGATTTGAACTCAGTGAAACACATGAAATATGCAGCTTGAGTGTTTAAAAAAAAAAAAAAGAAAAGAAATAGCGGGTAGCGATGACAAAAAAAATAAATAAATCAACAGATTGTGGGTGGTACAGAAAGCCAACAAAATTAAAAAGTTGTAGACATGAACTCACAAACTTATTTATTTTGGATTTACAAATAATACAATGTGCTAAACAAATTAAATTGAAGAAACTGGCCTCGCTGTCGTGAAGAGCAATATTTCTAGTCTGAATTTGACTAGATTCAGTAGATGCTGAGGCCCAAAGCTTGATCAAAATATACAAAACACTCCATGTGGCTAGTGGCTGTAAAACCTCTCAGGCATTTATACCTAAAGGAAACTTTGTTGTAAATCTTGTCATTCCAGATGCAAACCGCAGAGTCCACAATAAATTTGTCTAAAAAGGAAGAACTCTTTATGTAATTGCTGTGTGCCAAAAAACGTTTAGCAAAATCGTATGCAAATACTTTTAATGATCACTTTCAGTCTTACAGACATTATATTTACCATAGAAATATCATATGTCATCACATATGCATACATTAATATGCACCATTCCAACTGGGCCAGTACCAATAAACAGGCAAGACATGAAGGTGACCAAGAGCACTTACAAAACAGCTACCATCTTCTTTATATAAAAATGACAATATGGAACTTGTCCATCTGATGTTTGACACAATTGCACTATAAGATTCTCCCTGCAGAGTGGCTTTATTTTCTAAACATTTACTGATTCAGTCTTTGCTGTTTTCTTGTGTTTTTTCTGCTTTTCTTAAAGTATGAAGAGACCAAACTTCTGAGTCATAATGAATGCTCTCTGTGGCTCTTTGTGGTTCAAACACATCCATCCTAAATGAAACATAACAGCAAAAATAAATAAATTAAAAGTATTATGAGATTTATGTTTTTTAAATGATCAGTTATTCATATAACAATTCTGCTTTACCTTTTTGTGGATTTCAAATGTTGATACAAAATATTCAGAAACACTTCCTGTGGTTTGTGGCTGTAAAACCTCTCAGGCATTTATACCTAAAGAAAACTTTGTTGTAGATCTTGTCATTCCAGATGCAAACCGCAGAGTCCTCACTAAATTTGTCTAAAAAGGCAGAGAACTCTTCATGTACTTGCTGTGTGCCAAAAAACGTTTTGCAAATCTTATCCAAATAGTTTGAAAGATAATTTTCTTCACCAACTGAAGAAAAATAAAACAAAAAGAAGAGCAAGACATCTCCCTTGTGGTGTGAGAGAAACAGATCGCTTTAAAAGAACAAATGTCGTGAGGATTAGAGCGTGATTAACATGGATTTTAGTGCCTGCCTTCAGTTTTACGTTCTTATGTCGTCTTTTCAGGATCATTCCTGGGATCTGCAGGTTGAGCAGCATGAAAGTTGGTTGGCACGGATGCCAAAGCCGTTTCTGCCTAAAGCAAGGGTGATACTCTGAGCATTGGCACACTCATCCATCTAAGCAGTGTTCAAAGCTCCAGCTGGTGTCATGTTTTCCTGTCCTTGTGCCAGGGTCAAAACGTTCCATGCAAGTACAAAACGGAAAAAAAAAACAAGCTTAAAGTGCTGCAGCTCTGCCTCTAAACAAGAAGCTCCTTTGAGGCCACATTATCCCATAAACCCTGGCTTCACCTCCTTGTTTCCTGTTTTGGGGAGCTGTGTGCTGAAAGCCACAGAGGCAGACATACACACAAATACGTAATGCAGTCACCTGTCAGACCAGCGGCCACACCACAAACTCACCAAAAGTTCATTTAGGAACGTGACAAAATGATAACCTCGCTCTGCAAATAAAAGTCTGGTCAAGTGATTGAAGAAGAACTTCAGTGGCTCAAATGAGCTATATTTAGCTTCTTATCAGAAGCTAAATATATAAAACTCATTAAGGCATTAAAAAGATATTGCCTGCAGGAAATGCAGATCAAGTTTTTATTAAAACTTAATAAATCATGAAATCTAAACAAGTAAAGACAAGCATAGATAAAGTGTGCAAAATAAATAGGCAAGTGAGCATTGTGAGCAAACCGTAGTTGTAAAAATAATCTGTCCTCTATGATTATTTTTATTAATAGGTCAGCAATTTGGTAAAATATTTAAAACAGCCATTCAAATTTCCACGAGTCTGGATAAAACTTCCAATACCAAAAATATAAATTACATTTTAAATTTATGAAGGAACAAAGACCAGGCTGATTTACACATGAGAAATGTATATTTGTGAATAAAGCAGATTAAAGAAATAATGTGAGAGTTGGCTGCCCTCTCCTGGTATAAAAGCAAAATTGGAAAAATATCATTTTTAATACACTCCCCTCTGTGTGGCTTCTGATTCACAATCAGGCCACCTGTCCAACACTGAGGAGCAAAGGAGCCAGCATAAAACACTCAAAACTATGTCCAATATGCAAGGGACTCTGAAAGTGTCTGCAGCCACGAGGCATACATCTATGTAAACACAGGAGCCAGGCCTCCTTTAATCCATCATTGTTTGCAGACTGCAAATGAATCACTGTAATGTGTTTTCTTTAGACCGCAGGCAGAAGCTGGCACACACGGCAGCGGCCTGTAATTACGTCTGATACGGCGTAATGACGCTGCAATCACAGACCTTAACACACACCGGTTTGGATTTCCAACCTTGCTAGGACATTATACCGACTTCCACTGATGTTAGAAATTCCTTCTGTGACCAACACCAAAACCAGCCCTAATAATTAACTTAAGATTAATCTGTTCCCTAGCCATCACCAGGCTTTGGTCCCCATAATGCCCATTGGTCTGAACAAGGAAGGTGACAGCATAGGTCATTACAAATCAAGAACCAAACTGACTGAAGAAAGAGATATTTGTTTAAAAAATTATGGCAATTACCAGTAAAGAAATTGAAGGCATTTTGAGCTTTAGCCACTGTTCTTGTTTGATCAATCACCAAGATTATTACTTCTTATACTACCACCTTAAGGTAACCTCAAAACTTGATTAGATGAGCCTTCAAAAATTCTAATTTTGAAGGTAAAATATTCTAAAATCAAAAAGGTAGTCTAGGAATATATCTCAAGTATAAACCATGTGACCAGTAACAAAGCTGACATGCTAAAATTATTTTTTTTAAATCCTCATAAGAACTAGCAAGTATCTAATTTGTATCAGTTATTATAGTAAACATTTGTAATTCTGCACACAGCACTTCTTGGTGCGGTTTGTGCTACCCCTGAAGTGGTTAAAAAAAGACTGGAAGAACGGTGCAGGATGTGCTAATTGACACAAATCTGACTGAGTGGACTGGGTAGAACTGGTTAAAGTCACGCCAAGAGAAGGGGCTAACGTTGCTTCTCAATTAACTTTAAAACTTCAAAGAATGTCCTTTGGACAGATAAGATGTGGTCCCCCTAAAATTTTAGGAGCAAAAAACCTAAACAAACAGCACAAATTGACTGAACTCAAGGCCGAAGGTAAAATGAATCCAAAATAAGGAAAATCCTGGAGGACAACAGATTTGGAAAACGCTTATTTTCCACCAAGACAATGACCCTAAGCATCCAGCTAAACCTACACAGGCATGGTTTGGAAGATGGCAGGTAGATGTTCTGGAGTGGTCCAAAGCCCAGATCTCAACATGATAGAGACATTTTTTTCAGGACTTGAAAAGGGCTCTTCAAGTCAGACCACCACGCAACGTGACAGAGCTTTAACGGCTACAAAGTGAAGAATGGAGGAAAATTACAGCGTCCAGATGTGCAGTCTGACTTAGATCAGTCCACACAGACTTTGTGCTGATTGCAGCCAAAGGTGCATCTACTAAATTCTGAATATTTATGCAATCACTTATTTGTGTCTGTAAATATTCATTATTTTGTAGAAATCAGTTTTCACTTTGACATTAAAAGGGGTTTTCTTATTTTTCTTTGTCAAAGACGACTAAATTTATTGATCAGGATTGATTTGTTAAAGCAATAAAAAAGGTAAAACGCTCAAGGGAATGAACACTTTTTAGAGGCACAGTATTTAGTCACCACATTTCTACACTAGTAGTAAATATCCACTCATGAAGAATCAGTCAGGATGCTACTACCAAGTCTCCAACAGCCACTTAGGAAAATTTGTTTTAAATGCATAATGAAGTCATTCAAGTATTTAGCATATCTTCAATGCTAAATCGGGGTTCTAGTTTCTGGCGGTTCACCTATACAGTCCTTGTCGCACGTTTTTCAAATTGTAAACTAATGAAAACTAAGTCAAAAAGAAGTCTGTCCTAAAACTAAGCTAAAGCTGGATCTAAAGCAATTCTCCCTTTTGGGATAATGTGGTGCGATGGCAGCATGGAGAGCCCCCCCAGAGCATACTGCTCCTTCCAAAGTAATAAAGTCAGCCATTCTCACTTTCACACAATTCTGGACTTATGAAAACATACTTATGAATATCATGTTGCCTTTCTACCGTGAGATCAGCCAAGAATATTATGCTTTGGAACTTTAAAACTGCCTGCAATTTCCTGTGGTGGAAAACCCCCTGAAGAGAGCATTTTGTTAGGTTACATTTATATTGTTGATGAATCAATAAATCTAGTTTGTACAAGACATCTAATTTGGTAGCAAAATGAATGTAACATTTTTATATAAAACCCAATCACTTCTTCCTTATCTGAAATGTAATCATCATTAAAATGTTCCTGCTTAGAAAACAACTGAATCTATCAAAGGGGAGTTGTCTTTCTATGATGGTGGTAAAATAAAGTCATTTTAAAGATAGTTGTGCCAATTGTCGTAGAAGCTGGTCGATAAACTCCACTCTTAAGGCAAGCGCGCAGCTTATTCAGATTTTTACAACTGCAGCTGAACTCGTATCTACTCCTGCATCAACAGAGGCTGCCAGACTTCTGTCAGAGGAAGAATCAGTCTTTAAGGAGCCTTCAGCAGCCATTATGAGCAACAGAGGAGATGTGTGCATGGATTCTTAGCTTTATGATTATTATTGCTGGCACTTGCTCAGATTTTATCCTGTGTTGCTAACGGTGGAGCGGATGGAAGGAGGCGAGGAGGGAATGAGCGGATTAAATAGGAACAAAGAGGGAAGGGTGAACAGGAGTAACATCAAACAGTTTGAGGGGTCAAGACTCAACATATTGATGTTTTCTCAGACAGAGTGGAAAAGAGATGTTTAACAGCTCAAAGGCAGAGTAAAGTTTTATTGTCGCACAGAGAGCTGGAAGCTGTCCTTTCTGTAACCCTGAAGTATCATCCAGAACCCCCTGCACGGCCCTGCTGCTACGGCTTGGCACGCAGGTGGTCTCCTATAACTCACACCATCTCAGCCCCAATACTTCACACCGAGACAACGCTCAGAAATATTCAGAATGAGCTGCATGCTGTCCTGGAGTTTATGAACAGTAGTTAGCGAGGTGATTTACGGATTCGCCGTGACTCCTGCGGGCCCAATGTGTGACTTCTGAGATGGTGTATCCAGATGCCTCTTGCATGAGCTCTCAGTATACCTCAGTAATGCCATGACGGGAAAAATAAAAATGAATTAATGCTGTTATTCTTCTTGTCTGCTAAAGACGGCGAGGGGAGATGGGAGTTTGGAAAAGTGCGGCTCAACACGGGATCGTGAGACTTTCCAGGAGCTCAGATGGCCGCCTCTGGAGGGCTGCATTCTGGGAACCCTCGAGTGACGGCTGCTGCTTCAGACCATAGCATTTCCTACAGCTTGAGGCCTATTTGCTCTGATCATCCGCTACACACAGACGTGGATGCTTCAACACACTGCACATGCTCAAATGCATGTGCTCCAACAAGGAAATAAAAAATTTTGACTGACAGATGTTTTCTGTATTCACTTTTTGATCAATATTGCGAAAAATTAAACACTAATACAATATATAAATAACATTTGGTCTTTTGAAAACATTTTTTAAAAAGCTAACCCTAACTCATTTTTAATGAACACTGCAACTCTTGTGATTTGCTGTAAGAACAAAAGGTTATTATTTTAAAGCTTACGGGTGGATTTTAGGGCTACACAAACAGAATTTCTTTTTTTTAATTATGAGAAAAATGTCATAATTATATGACAAAATACTCATAATATAAGCAGAATAAAGATGCGATGTTACCAGAGGAAAGACAAAAATTACAAGAAAAACAGATTTTTTCCTCATTCTAATGAGGAAAAAGCTTCAGTTGTCCTGATCTAACGTGACCAGACTGGCTAGTCTGTGGTTCTTTCTTCTAAATGGACACAGTTGTTTGTCTTTTTACCACTGACAATCATTTCATGCTGATGTGTTAAAAGATTTTGTATTTCCTTATTTGCAAAACACCTGCTAAAGAATAAACTTCACAAGATGCTCAACATTCCTCAGTTTAACGCTGAGGTACGACTGCTTGTTCCGATAGGATTTCTCATAAAATTACTAATCTGTTCTTATAATATTACTATTTTAATCTGGTAATACTCTGACTTTATTTTGGTATTATTATGAATTTATTCTTGTAATTTTTTTTTAAATTAATTTCTCAGAGTCTGGCCCTAAAACTCTTCTAAAAACTGACCTCAACATCAGTGTAAACTGAATTCGCCTTAGGGTTTTCTTTGTAGCAATAGATTATAAGTTTTCACTTTTTTGACAACAAAATTAATGTAGAAAATTTTCATTTGAAATCTGATCAAAAACTTTATTTAAATAAATCAGTTTTGGCTAATGTTTACAAAACATTTAATTTTAAATAAATCAATTTAAGTGGACATTAAGCTTGGATCAATAAGGTTATTCTAACATTACTTTCAGGTTTACATACAATGTGAAAAAGTAATGTTACAAAAAATCTCCACAAATGTACTCAACAGTTCGAACTGAAAGCACACCCAGCCGTTTTGCGATTCTTCAGATCAGAACCGAGTTAAAGTTTCCTTTTATGTTAAACTCCTCTCCTTAGCTCTAACACCCTCAACTTAATCTAGTTAAAGAACCTCAGAGCTTCGTATTTTCTGAGACCGATTCACTTTCAGACTGCAGGTTTACATGTGAGATTCAAAGTAGAATGGGAGGCAGATTGAACCATTTTTAGTCTCCTTTCCTGTGATTCTGATTCCAGTTTTAATTAGGGAGACAGACACTGTGTCCACGTGAACTTTATGAAAGATTAAGTCAAAATCTTCATCTCAATGTTAATCTGTGTAATGTTGAAATTGCAAATGATTATATTGAGGCAATGACTGGAAACTGTGGGCTAATTATAATCAATCATAACATTTTCCTGCTATCATGCAGCTCTGCGGTCGACTACAAAGGTTTAGTTTGAAACAGTACCTCATAAGAAAGCCTAAAGTTATGACTGGATGAAATGAGTTTATGCAGCTCTTGCCTGCTGCTGACAGGTTGGATGAACTGAGCACCTTTAAATTCAAATATCTCTCATCACAATACAAATATATTAATACACGATTGTCAATTTGTGTTTGTGCTGCAACATTATTCCTGCTGAAAAAATATGTTCCTCTCTACTGTTAGTTACTGTGTGGTTGACTGACCCAGTCTGTCAAACGCTGGACATGAATTGGATCCGTTTATTTTGTAACGCATGTTGAAATGACTTTTCCTGCAAATAGATTCAATATAAAACGAACTGAGTCCAAATGAAGAAATTTAAATATACATTAAAAACAGGACCACTCTTTCAGAGGACACAGTCCTGATCTGGATATTTATGGAACGCAGCCTGGCCTCACGTCACAGCAAGGCTTATTGTGAAAATAAGTTCTTCATTTACTAAGTGAAACCACATTGACAAAACTCCAGCCTCCAGTTATAAAAACATCAAGAACAAAAGTCACGCAGGTAACATAATACACATCTGTAGATGTGAATGGGCTGCAAACTGCAGCACCTTCATCCAGTGTTGACAATCTGTCTCCCCCATTTACAAACATTTGTAGAAGTATTTAATTTATTGAAGACTTTTCTCTTGACAAAAATAAAAGTTTCAAAACAAAGCTCGTATGAATTCAAAATGATAATATTTGAATGTTTTAAAATATACAAACATTACAAATCTACCAGAGCAGCTAAAACTAAAGATGATTAAAAAGTAGTTCTGTGAAGAAACATTTGAATCTGCTGCCCCCAAGTGGCCAAATGATGTGGATTAATAAACCTATTTTAACTATTGCTTCTTTTAAATCCACCTGTTGCAGTTAGTATGCCAATCATTTTTATGGATTTACCTGAACTTTGACTTTACATTGCAAATATGGGGAAATAAAATAAAACTACTCCATCAAAAATGTAATATTTTATTGTTGTATTGACTTCTTTTAAAAAAGAAAAAAATGACAATATTTTTTATGTTACCTGTACAGTCTTAAATTATTATATATTTTGCCATGACTGTTTTCTTTAAGGATATGCGACATAAATATTGGCTTTAAACTGTAAGCATTTCCATTGTACAATGCTGAAATTGGACCATCATGTAGCACAAAAGACAACTACTCATCATGCATTAGCTTCAATGCTTCCAAATCAAAGCCTGCTAGAGTAGACACATTCACATTGCAATAATATTGTGAAAGGCATGAATAGATGCATGTATGCATGAATGAATGTATCAATGGATGAATGAATGAATGGAAAAGTATAGGTTTCATGGTGGGAAAGCTTGGTGAAATGGCCACACCTCTAACAGTGATCTGACACTGAGCTGCTTCCAATGCCCCAAACAAAAGACTAACACAAATACCCCTTGAAATAAGACTTTGTAAACATTTTGCCATGAGATTTAAAATCATCTCAAGTAAGAACTTATTTTAAAAAATGAATATTTAAAACTGTCTTTTTATTTCTACCTGCCTTATATTAAGCAAACCGTGCACAATTTTATGGAAAATAAACAAAGTTGAGAATCCAAAACATAAAAAAGTGGCTCAAACAATTCAGTTATTACTGAGGAGAATCGCAAATTGCTAGTTTTCTGATTTGATTGTTTTCTTATAGAGCAAGAAGAAAGTTTTAGGGAATGGGACAAGAGTCCCTCTTTCTTCTAAACTGCGTGCTGTACTGAGCAAATGTTATTTTGAGAAAAATTGGTGAGATGTTTGTGATTTTATTTACGAGTGAATTTGGAAACCGAGTTAACAAGAGAAATTGTTTTCAGGAGCCGCATGAAATCATTTAGAAGAAAATAAACGGCCTACGACCCGCACTTTGGACACCAGATTCCTATTTGACTCAGTAAACCAGAAATCTTTCCTTTTTCTTTTTCAATATTTCCTTTTTACATGGGAAATTGAGAGGTTATTCTGAATTGCTACTACTAGCAGTTAGGTCACAAGACAATTTAACAATTTCAAAAGTGCAGTGGTCACTTACTATTTAGTCTTAGAAAATAATTAAGGTGATGTTATCTATAGTTTCAAGATTGGCCAATTGCCGCACTTTTTCCAAACCCATCAGGGAAGCTACTAAAATTGCTGGTTCTTGCAAAAAAGTATCAGAACACACACAGGTTGTTTGAAGATGACCAACGTCAGCAGATGCCCCACCACACAACTAGCAGAACTTTAAGAATCTAATGCGAACACCTGGAGCCTGATTCAACATCACATCTTCAGGGGTCTAGTGGAGTCCATGCCTGAACGGGTCAGGTCTCAATCTGAACAACACAATATCAAGCTGGAGTGTTCTCGCTTCTAAACACGGTGAATAATTTTAATCAACAGACTTTATTTGAACATGCCGTTTGTTCATATCAACCAACTATAAATGTTTAATTTTTTACAGAGTTAACAAGCGTCTTCTTTTCAATGACTGTATGGCAATGAAGACACAAAAAGCACTTTCTAAAATGAACTGTGGTTTTCTTTTTGGGATTTAAGAACAATTTTAATTTTTACATAAGCACGTGCCTATATTGCTTTTGGAATATAGGCACTTAAATATATTTTAAGTTTGCTTTCAACCACACTTCCTCCTCAAAACCAAACAGGTAAACCTGTTCCCATCCCATCCGGGCTGTTCTGTGACCGGCTGAGCGTGCATTGATAATCATTTCCTTGTTCCGTCAGAGGCTTTTTAGAAGTGACACGCCAAGTGATGTAACTCGAAAGCTACAGTTAAACTTACACTCTGTCATTAAAACGCTCAGAGAGCCTCAAACAGACACGCAACCACGGAAATACGATTTTCCAAAGAGAACGCCAACATAAGCATACAGAGACTCCCTGGAAAAAATCACTTTAACACACATCTCTCACAGACAACTCAGTGCCTGAGAGCCTCCAGCTGCAGCAGGAGGATGTTACCTGGCCGGTGATGCCGGTTATGACAGCCACATTCCTCTTCTTTACATGCTCTCCGTTTGCCGAGGAGCCCGCCTTTGCAGCGTCGGAGCACTGAGCCATCTCTTTCTCAAGTCTTGACGTTCCGCTGCGCCAAAAATACAACCGCTGGAACCAAACGAAGGCGAGTTCTTCTTGGCAATAGACCGAGAACCAGCGAGCCTCCTCAGCATCCGTAAACCTATGACGCAAACCAATCAGAAGCCAGCAAGTGGGAGGGAACTTTAAGAGGCCTGTGTCCGGAAAGGCTGTTTATCATAGCGCCCCGAATGGAAGGGAGGATTAACTACATCCGCACTGCCGTCATTGCTGGGCCCAGGGGATTGACAATTTAACAAATCAGTCATATTTGTAGGACGTGTATGGAAGATCAACAGGGCTATTGAAAACATAATAACTATTATGACTTTAATTTCAGATTTGTCACTTTATTGTCTTTATATAAGCTCAAAGTCAGATTTCTTTTTTCCAGTGGTATTAATTTTCTTCTGTAAAACATAGTGCCAGTATTGAGGAGCAGCTTGGGCCATATCAAGGTCATTGATGTCTTTGAAATAGCATCAAGGCATTGATACGACATTGATAATGATGACAGAATGTATAATGACAGAATATCAGTACATTCTGTCATTATATCAGTGACAGAATGTATTGATATAAACAGCCATTAACAAGCTATTAAAATTTCTTTTCTTTTCTGTTCAGTTAGTACTTCTTGAAATGTAGCAATTTTTAACATATTTCTACATTGATGTAATTTGGTCCTATACAAAAGAAAACTGATTTGATTAAAAATATTTAAGCACATAACTGTAATCTTAAATTTGTTTATGTGACACCTTACAGGACCACAGAAACTGTCATGGCAGACCAGATTTTTCACGTGGACCTCGAGTTTGACACCTGTGCTTCAATACATCTACATTTATTGGCAATATTTTTCCTACTTTGAGTTATTATGAACATCTGAATGTTACAGACTATACATTCCTGCTTTTATGAAGAAAATCACACTTGCTCATGATCCAATTGCATTTGATGAGCAACATTAACATCAAAGTCTTGATTCTTTTCAAAGAAAATACATTTCTGCAAAAATCTGTTTTTTGTGTGTATCATTTATTTCCTACATTTACTGCATTTAAATCTCAACATTTCACAAGAAGTCTTGAAAAAGGTATCATAAATTCAAATAAACACATATTCAAAACACAAAGTTTTTAAATTCAAAATAAATCATCCAACAACTCAGTGTCTTGCTTCTCCGCCACACTAAGCTGTGCATTATACTTTAAATGTATGTGCATGACTACGTGAAACCACGTTTGTGTCCTCTGAAATAAAAACATCACATATTGAAGAAAAAATTTGCACTTCAAGTACAATCTGGCGCTGAACCAGTAAATAAATGAACATAAGATTTCACTTCAGTCATAAACAAGTATAAGTCTTAGGTAGTAACATGTATTTCATTTTGCCTTCATGGAAGGTGAGCTGGGTACTCCAAACTGCCAAAGCCAAACAAGCAGGTGGGATGAATGCACACTGAGGTCAAGGCAGTCTACAGTGAAAAACACCAACAGTGATATAAATGGGGCATTGAAGCTGAGATTTTCTCATTTTTAAAGGAGACTTTTATGTAATACCACAATATATACACAACATAAATTGGCAGAGTTAGATTTCAAATTGTCTTGAAGAGAAATAACATTATTATACTACTTATAAAATAAGATAAAGAAACACATGGATTTGTAAAAAGAAAATAACTTTTTCAAATTTGTTTGGTAACTCTTGGATGAACAAGGGAGAAAAAGTGTGCAAAGCACGCCAAACTTGCAAAAACAGAAAAGCAATGTACCTGTTAAAATGTGCTAAAAGAACAGTTTTTCATTGACACATGGTAGGTATCAAAGTGACACATCCTGCAGGGTTTTACTTTGGCAGTAATAAGAAAAAATAAGTAATAAGAAAAAAATCCTCTCTAGTTTAGGCAAAGTTCTTTGAATAACTATGCAAGTATACAGTACGGGCAGCTTTAAAAGTTCAGACCTAAATAGTGTGCAGCTACGCAAAGGTAAAGATGTGAGGCAGAGAGTAATAATCTAGTGGCAATTCAGGTGCAGCAGTATTGGTCCAGTGATGGGCCCCAGGGTCATACAGTGTCACGAGGCAAACCAAGGGCCTGGTTGTTTCTGAAAGCGAAACTGTAACAAAAGCAGGGTAAGAAAGAGTTTATGAACTGTAATTTATAAAAAAAAATCTAAATGATGTCAGAGGGAGTAATCTCACCTGTTTAGCTCTCTGGGGGTGGAGCATGTGAGGAGTGGCACTTGTTTTTCTGCAAATAGAAAATCCACAGTGTAATTATCAAATATCAGTTGAATTCTGTTTCAAAGTATGCATTCACATCCCGAATTCTTTACATATTTTTTCTATAACTACAATGAAGATGTATACAAAATAATAAAAACAAGCATCATGCATTGCAGCACTGTAATAATAATATGTTCCCCCAGATTACATATGTTTTTTTACCTTCTGATGTAGTCGATAGTGCAGATTTCGGTCGGACAGCCAGGCATGTCTGAGGGACTCTGTCGCGCTCATCCTCCAGCTCTTGCTTTTCACCAGCAGACGGGTGATAAAATCTTTGGCCTCTTCGGAAATGTCTCCAAACTCCTCCTCCTCAAAGTTCCACTGGCAGGCCAGAATGTTGTTGAGTGTCTCATTGTCGTCGTCCCCCAGAAACGGAGACAAGCCACTGAGCCTGAACAGACAGGACACAGAGGTTTGGGACATGGTACCTTGCAGTGCTGCAATTTCCTCAATTTTCTGCCTGGATTCCTGGAATAATTTTTTCCTGGAGGCCAGTCTGTGATGCAGCAAGTTATAAGTGCAGGTGACTGAGGATTTCTGACTTACAGCATGTATGTGATCACTCCAAGACTCCACATGTCCGTTGGGAATGAAACAAACTCATAATTGATGACTTCAGGAGCGAGGAATTCAGGAGTTCCAAAATTGACCCTTAACTTCTCCCTGGGTTTATACCTTTTAGAAACAAACATTTAAGCTTTGCAAACATTGAATAAAACTTACAACAGATCAGACAGCTTTCTATTTCCTACCTCCTTGCCAGGCCAAAGTCAATAATTTTGATCTTGTTTGTAGCTCTGCTGACGCAAAGAATGTTTTCTGGCTGGAAAGAACAGTTTTTACAGCGTAAAAAGCAAGCAACAGATAAGTATGTTACTGGAATATAAAATCCTAAGCACATTTACCTTGAGGTCAAGATGCAGGATATAATTTTTGTGCATGTACTGCAGCCCTTCACAGATCTGACGGATGAACAGCACGGTGTCTAACTCGGTTAGGTTGTAGTTCTCATCGATGATGCGATCAAACAGCTCTCCTCCTTCCACACTGCAGCATGGAGAAACAAACTCAGTTACAGCCATGGAGAGCTGGACACTCTGTTCCATTAAAAGCACTCAAAAAAGATGGCCCTCAACAGACTTACTACTCCATGACCAGGATGATGTCATTCCGCGACTCAAAAGCAGCGTAGAGTTGAATCAGGTTGGCATGGTTCAGCTGGTTCATCACCTGGATCTCGTTCCTTACCACCTCCTGAGAGACAAACATCCAAAAACCAATCATCTTTCTGTCATTAGAATAAAGTTATATTCATAGCAGTTTACTGGCAGCTTTAGAAAGATATGCTGCCATATCTACAAACACATTATAGAAATGTGTTCTACAATGTTGGATATCTGGTCCTGTTCTATTATAACATAATAATCTGGGAATTGTCCAACAGCTAGAGTCATTGTCTAATTAAATTATGCTTACTACAAAGTTTGAAAAAACGAGTTGTGTGAGCTGTACACACTGAATCACATTATATCTGTTCACAGACAGGCAGATAAACAGGTAATGTGGGAATTTTTACACCTTCTTTGTTCATTTGCAACAGACAGTCACTCAGCTATCTGTTGCAAATTTGGATTTCAAAATGACGTAGCTTTTCAAACTCGGATGCTCAGACTCAATATACTGGAATTTTTTGGAAACTATTTTCACATTATATTTTCTTTTTCATTTTTATCCAGATTTGGAAAAAAAAAGATCAAATTCTAACTGATCAGACACTTAATCTGAGCAGCACGCCTGGCCACACAGCCGTTGTGGATTTACTCACTTTTAGATGACGAAAAGTTAAATATTCTAAATATGGGAGAGACATTTCTACAAATATTCTGTATTTTATTAGTTTGAATTCAATGAAAAACAACTCCTAGACACCACACAGAGTCACATACAGTGACTGTATATTCTGTACTATATTCAACATTAACAGGCTGATCATTTCTGCACCTTCTCTTTCTGGCTCTTTGCTTTGATGATTTTGGCAGCAAGTGTCAGTCCAGATGAATTCTCCATGCACTTGTAGACTTGTCCAAAACGTCCCCTAATAAAGGGAAACAAGCAGAGTCAAACGCATTAATAGATACACACAGAATAGCTGACATTAAAAGTGGAAGGCTGACAATCTGGACAATTTGATTTAACTACAATATATGTGTAATGTCATCCCAAATGTTTCTTTCTAAAGTTCTCAAGACGATATTTATTGCTGGACTGTTTTTGAGGTTTTAAAACATAAAACAAAAGCATTTTAAATTTAAATGCTCGCCTGGTGTATCTCCATACACATACATTGCATATAGCGCTTTAAAACTGGGTTTATGTCTGAATAAATAAGCCAGAAATTGTAGACATGCCTTGTTTTGCAGAGAAGTCATCTTCACTTTAAGAGATTGGATTTATCACCAGTTCATTACATTGGAAAGGTATGCGATTTCGCATGTGTCCCCTTGGGGGGCCATTTGCCCTTTAGAGGGCAGCACATATGTCTTCATAAAAACTGTTAGGCATCTCTTTGCATGCTGTTAAACCCTCTATTATTTCATTAAAGTAGATTAAAGCATCGAAATGCCTGGGCAGAGTGAAAATAACTGAAGAATTATTCTTCGTTAACGAGAGCTGGCGGTTTTGTGCTTGTCACTCACCCGCCCAGAACTTCATCCCTGTTTATAGTGTAATAGGTGGCTATCTGATGGGGCTTGGGCGTCACAATGCGGTGATCGAAAGGAGCGGTTGGAGGAGGGCCTGCATCTGGGGAAAAGAAACAAAAGGGACAAAAAAAGAAACACAAGATGAATAATGGATATGGAAGTCATTTTGTAATGAATGCCAAATATAGAGTAGAGACAGAGGAAGAGGCCTTAGTGCCTAGAAACATGGATGGAAATAGCAGCATGCATGTGACTCATTAACTGCCCTATAAGCTGCATGACTGATGTCTTCTGGAGGCACTGGGCTGTGGCATGAAATCTGCTTCAAAACCTCAGGAATGCCAGGTGAAATGTTGCAAACTAAAATAACAGGGTGTGTCTTCGTGGAATGGAAAATTCAGGCAAGCGTCTTCCATGTTGAGATTGTATCATGTCTCTTAAGTAACATTTAGGCATAAAAAAACTGAAGCAAATAAAGAAAATTCCTTTGATTCAATGTAGAGCGAAATTGTTTCACATTACAATCACAACCAGCTGTTTACTTTATAGGGATTCATGTGAGCCTAACACAAGTTGGGCTTATGTGGTAGTGTAATGGGAGTTTTCGAAAATGTTTTATTAAAATACATCTTAAATGTGTGGTGGTTATTTTGTGCTTGCCCCCTTGACAACATGCATTCTGTCTGCACAGAGCTTAGAGGCTTTTCTGATCTGATATAATCTTATGAAATCAAATCAAATCAAAATCAATAATATTATCTGGAATGTGTTGTTGTTGTTTTTTTTAAATCAGAGATTTCACTTGTTCCCACTGCGTACTTTTATGTAAGTCCCTTCATGTCCTTTAAATTCTCACCAAGGATAAAATCCTGTACGGTAGAGTCTCCACCTTCTTTAGCTTCTGCCTTTGCTTCGTCAGACTTTGAGCCCTCCACTGCGTGGCTCTCAGCATTTTCCACTGAGCTGTTCTCTACTCGGCTCTTCTTCAGGTCTTCTTTAACCAGGTCCTCTTCTGTGACACGACGTTTGCCTGCTGTGGCTCCATCTCCAATGTCTTCAGAGCTTTGCAAAGAAAAAACAAAGAATGCTGTCAAATTTCATTTTATTCTTTTTTACCTTAGTGTTTCTTGTTTGCTTCCTTCTGTGTGAAAGAATTAAGATTCAGCAACAGCAAAAACAGGTGAATAGGAATACCTTTCCTGGGACGTCTTGCTCATGTCTGAGATAATATCTTCTGATGATTCCTCTGTTTCTCCTTTAAGTCTTTTCTTTATATCATCCGCCAATTTCCTGCCTTTTTCTTCATTGTTATCCTCTGTCTGTTGCTCCTCTTCCTCTGCATCTGTCTCGTCAAATACATCCCCCTCATCGTCCTCATTCTGGTTTTCCTTGCTTTCGTCCACAGTTTGGCTTGAAGGAGCGTGTGACCGACTAAGAATCCGCTTTGTTGGCTCCTCTTTTCTTTTCCCCCCGCTTCCTGGATCTTCCTGACTCTGGAAGTTGGCTTCTGTGTTGACATGGGAATGATCAGTGTTCTCCCTGTTGAGCTTTTCAACTTGTTCTTTCAGGGCTGACTCACTCAGAGTGGAAGCATCTGAAGTAGAAACAACGACCAAAAAGAAAAGATATTATGTTATGTTGAGTTTATATCACAGACAAATAAGACTGGTTTTTCACCTATCAAAACTTTGAGAGTCACTAGAAATCCACAGTTTTTAGATTCAAATTTCAAATAATTTATTTTCCAATTATATATATATATATATATATATATATATATATATATATATATATATATATATATATATATATATATATATAATTTTTTTTTTTTTTTCAGGACAGCATTACTATGCATGTAAAAGGTCATCATCGCATTCTGTTAAATAATAGCATGCGGAAATAAAAAGGAAAAAATGATAGCATGCCAAACAAAGATGGCTGATAGATTCGCGCTCTCAGCTGTAAAATGTCCTGTCCAAGTTAAGTGTCTCAGAAGACAAAAAGGAAGTTTAAGCAATGGGGCTTACTTTATTCCATTTGAAATTATTTTGTACCACTTAAAACTTTTGCTCAAAGCTTTTGGTGTTGTGAGGATTTTCTTCCCTTGACTTTGTGTGTGTTTTTCCATGTTTGTTTTTAATTGGAAATAAGTACATGTAGAAGCACTGCTGCCCCTAGCATGCTGCACCTAGCAGGAACCCAACAGTTAAAAACAGTTTCCTGTTAAAAATAGTTTGGTTATTACAGGACCTATTGGTGGTTTCTAGGAAAAATCTGACTCAACAAGAATTGTCTGCCAGCTGGTTTTCCACTTGTGTTCAAAGTGTTTTCTCAGTTGTTTTTTTTTTTATTTTATTTTCATTTTCAAAACAATGAAAATGTTTTGAAAATGTGAATTTTGGCACAAGACTGAAAATAAGTGATAAGATCTTTTGGTTTTCTCTTATAAACTGAAAAATTTAAGCACTGAAAATGTGTTTTCCTCTATTTAGGAGGTTAAATGAATACATGAAGAATAACAGCTTTTACCTAACCATTCATGTTATTGTCCTCACATGCCAAAGAAAATATCGGAGACTAAGAATAATTTGAGTTTACAGAGGTAATAAAAATTTCATTTAGTTAGCTTGCAAAGATTATTATTTCATCATCAAATTTAATTAGCAAATTTAGGTCCATAAATTCAAATGACACCAAATATAGATAAAATCATACAAAAAATAAAATTTAAATAGCATCATTTTTAAAGGATTTTACATTAAAAGCATTTTAACCATTAAAAGTATTTACAGCATCATCAAGATGTTTCTGGAAAGTGTGAGGAGGATTATGCCTCTATCATTAAACACAATTTAAATTTTCTGCACTTATCAATACTTGTCAGTAGCTTTTCCTGTTTCACTTTCGTCATTTTGGTTTTAAAAGAAATCCTAGACTAGATATCCATCCACTTTATCTGCCTTCCAGCTGATTATCTAACAGTATTATTCTGTGGTCAGGAGTTACATCAAGTTTATCTTTACCTGATGAATCCTGAGGTTTCCTTTTCTTCTGGGCTTTCCCACCCTTCACATTCTGCTTAGCTTTGTCCTTGTCATCTTTTGCCTTTATTTGGGGGAAAAAAGAGGAGAAACAGCATACTGTAAAACATGTGTCACTTTCATCTGAGTAATGGCACAAAGGTTAATGAAAGGAAGGTAATATTTATAATGTCAACAAGTTTCAAATAGCAAAGGTGCTTGTTTCTGTTTGCGTAGCAGCGGGATGCCAAGACAGAGTGTTTGTTTTGTTGCTGTGGTGCCTCATAACTCAAAGTTCATATTCTGCTTAGTGGATGTCTCCCCGTTTAAGACGGAAGGTCACATATTCTGCAGCAAAAAGCATGTCACAGCAACCTGGCTTCTCAGTGGTATATCTGGAACAGAAAATGTGAACTTTGCTGGATTATGCTTAGAAATGAGTTCAATGTACCAGAAGGAGCCCCTGAACAACACACATGAGCGTAAACATCTTGTAGGGTTCTTATTGTTTCACCCCTACAGGACAACACACACTCGGGTACATTCTGTTCCAGCACACCACAATCATTTGATCTGTCGCTGCATTAATATCACCTAGTCAGAAGAGACCAGACAGGCTTTGCAGTGATTGCATCCAGCTGCAGTTGAGAGCCCATTCACTGATAGTAAAAACATGAGTGTCTGGGTGTGATAACAAGTTTGACTCCTATCAGCTACACCTAAGCAATTAAAAAAACAGAAAACCACAATCTCTGCACAAAGGAAAACTACTTAACATTACTGAGAACAACATGTTCAGGAGCAGAACAGTTGAAACAATAGAGTTAAGACTAGAAAAAGACAACTTAAGGGCATTCAGGATCCGATTTTAACCATATTTTAAGTTTAAGTATCTGTGTCATACCGGTTCCTTCTGCAGTGCCTAGAAATCTTTATTCATTTTCTCACCTTCCTGCTGGTTTTGTTTCCAGGCTGCTTGAATAAAAGCTCTACCAGCTTGGAGCTCTTTACCACCTCCCCAATGAAGCAGATCACCTGCTGAGTTCCCTCCACCAGCTTCTCCACCCCTTCCAGCCGCCGGCCCTGACTCTCTATGCGCTCCACAGCCCCTCGCAGCTCCCTGCAAACCGCCTCGATCCCCGAGCCACGTCTCCCTTCGTGGGACGAGGCCACATCCCGACCCATGCCTCTCACATCCTGGGACAGGCCATCCAGCCGGGTCAGGACGGTCTGCTGCATGAGGAGCAGGTGCTCCATCTGGGAGCTGAGGGAGTCGATCCTGCTCTCCATGCAGCGTAGAGTTGCGTCATGGTGAGCAAAGGAGGAGGATGAAGCTTGGAACCGGTCTGATCCATTCAGGGAGAACTTCCTCGCAGAAAGTTTCTGACCGTGAAGAGGATTGGGATCATACACTTTGGCTAAAGAGTTAACCAGAGTGGAGCTCATGACTGGTGCTGAAGTGCTCGCGACTACCTAAATCTACTGGTTCTGCTTCAAACTGCAAGAAGAGCCATTGTGGAGGCAGAAGAAGGGATGTGGATGGAGGTCATGAATCTATCCCTGAAATGCCGCGCGACAAAGCTGAGTTATAAGAATAGCAGGTGGCTCTTCCCTAAATGAAAGAGCAGCCCTCTGTGGACGTCAGAAGCTGAGTGGCCAGTGATAAGAGCTCTGAGCTCGGGTGTGCAGCTGGGGATTGATAGGGGGGCTTAGGTAGGTGGGCTAGCTATGTGACATTTGAGCTACTTGAAAAGCCCTTCAGACAGGTGTCAGAATCCCAGGAATCTGGGCCTGAAACATGACGCCATATAAGAAGTAAAGCAAACAAATAAAAATGTCCTGCCTACATAAAAAGAACAGACGATCCCCAGGGGGATAATTGAGAGTTTCATCAGCTGTGTCAGTGTGTTGTCTAATTGCATTTAGTTAATTTTATTTATAGCGGCAATTCATATGAAACATTGTGTCAAAGTTCTTTGCAAGAAAAACTGGTCCAATTCATGTCCAGTCGTACAAAAATTCATGCTGGTCTAAAATATTAGAGACAATCTAATGTAGTTCATCAGCAACTCCTGAAAAATTACACTTTTTGATATGGGCCATGTGGGTAGTTCAACAGGGCTATATTAGAAAGGGGTTGTGCAAAACCACCAAATTAAAAACAACAACATTTCTATCAGTTTGACTTAAACAAGTTTTCTGTTGGATGCTTTTTTTTGTTATTTTTTTGTATGTGGAGTAGGCTCCCCTGCTTCCTACTTCAAATAAGGACATTAGCCAGTTCAGTTTAATTCAAATTCAAAAATTCTTTTTAAATCCCAAATAGTGCGTATCATCAACTCAGTCAACATATCAAGCACTCAAGTCATTAACTTTGCAGCTATCCCTCCTTTTACAGATTTAAGACGTAACTAAAAAACTATTGTGGAAAATAAATTCTTAAGTTGGACATTTTAAATTTGACACAGTTTCTAGCCAAGTGGAAACCCTTATGAAAGCCAGACAAAATGAACCAAGTGTTTGTCTGTGTGAGACTTTGGACCTCAACGGATCACATAAGCATTAGGAACCAAAGTGAATTCCAGTGTGTTCACATCACTGACTGGTTCAACTCACTGCATGCGTCTGCACTGCAAAACAATATTGATGCATCTGCTGCTGCACATTTCGAACTCTAAGAATGTACCGTGAATCCTTCATGTACTATTTTTACCTATGATTTAATAAAACACGTGCTTATAGGTTTAAGTGTTTCTAAAATATATTTTCATTTTATGCATTAAAGGCATGAATGCAATGTGAAGAATGAGAAGCCATTGGACAAAAACAAGGAAGCAGGGCATCCCCGTGTCACCCCAGTGGTGTTTGTGGAGCAGAAAAGTATTGTGGAAGATGGAACTAGCAGCACATGTGCTTTTCCCAAGAGTTAAAGAGGAAGAACTGACAAACAAGTTGATATGCAAAGGCCTACCGAGGCTTGTCTGAATCCACAGACTGAGCTCATAATTTTCCATATCTCAGCACAGCTCTATCTGAACCTGGCTAGCTGACAAAGCGCTGGCGCCTATATACCGGCCCCCATCTGTCAGCACCGGAAAACACCTGACCTATGCTCTGTCTCTCGCACTGTTCCCAGTTCAGACAGTCTGTCAGCTGTCATGGTGAACACTTGCACCCCTGGTGCCTGTTTACCAACTAAGGTGAGAGTAAAAGAGAACACTGGGGAGTTCCTGTGAAGACACATGTTTTTTGCTAAGTGAGGAATGAATCCCCAGTTATTGACATCCCAGGAGACTATTATGGATCAGTAAGAGTGATCTCTTACTGATTTGAATTCAGTTATCCAGATTAGTTTCTTCCTGTTTAAGGGGGGTTTTCCTTTCTGTTGTCACCGCGTGCATGCTCAGTATAGGGATTGCTGCAAAGTCAACGGCACTCAAGTCACTGACTGAATGAAATCTGCCATGTTTTTTGTTTTTTTTACTGAATTTAATTCATGAATTGTTGAACACTGAACAAATTTGTCAGCCAAACTTTACATATGTTGTCACCTTTCACAGTTGCTACTGAGATTTTACACCATGATGTTGCGCAATGCCACACAAGGTTTTGTGTACAAGCAAAGAACATTGCAGCAAACAGGAAGTTTCCTACAGTTTTGTAGGTGTAAGCTTTTTCAATATATGTTATGCAGCTTTGTAAATTATGCCATGATTGACAGGACAAGGTGTAATACTTTTTGTAAAGTTTCAAAAGTTGTCCTTTCAGATTTAAAACTACTTTTTTCATTTGTATACCCACAAAGTAAAACCACATATTTCGCTACTAAAGTTTAATTCTTTCATTTTGTATTTAAAGTATATGGTCATTTGTATTTCAATGAACTAGACACCATGAGCTTGATTAATACAAATTACTGCACTACTGTTTAATATTTTGGAGTCTTATAATATATTACAACATGCAGAACCCATCATATATGAGGTTTTATGCTTATCATGCTTCAAATTTCTTCATTACAGAGACCAATCACAGAAGAAGGAAAGTGGTAGCTGATTGGTCTGTCACTGGTTTCAGCAAGAGGTTTAACTGGGAGTCACTGAAATCCCCACGGTTAGGAAAAGGTTGTGCTGTAAGATGAGAGTCTGTCAGGAAAGGAAAGCTGTTCAGGAATGAGACTGATGCTGTTGAGCTACTCTTACTGCATATAGAGTTACTGAGCAGGAAGACAAAGACAACACACAATATTTATCATTGGGTCACAGGTTTTCCATTCATCCAGTGTTACTCTGGTGGCATTAGCCCGGAGCTACGACTATACAGCGTGTCACAAGCAGCCGACATGTGCTACTGCATAATTAGCTGCTGTTTTGAGTTCACATTTAGAAATACAGTAGCTTGGTAAGAGGAAGCTGAAATGTAAGAGTGTGTTTTACATTTAGAGTGCTCTCTTACTTGGAAACTCACCCAGATTTTTCACATAGTTTGATTTTGAAAACAATTGGTGATATTTGGGTTGATCTTGCACAACATAATTATTTGCTTGGATTTTATGTAGCTCTGATTACTCTGAAAAGAAAGTGGCCTTAACTTGCTTGTCCAAATACATGAAAAATTATTTGTAATAAATTAGAAACTTTACGAGCACTGACGGCAGCTTAGTGACAGATCTCTCATCTTTAGCATCTTCTATGACAACCCCCCCATCCCCGTCTCCATCGGGCCCTCCAACCATTCCAGAGTATCCCTTCCCAAGCGGCATCTCTGCCTTTGGAGGATTCACCATTCTGACATATTGACCCTCCCGCCCCGCTGTGCCTTGTCATTGCTGAATACAGTTTCATGTAACTGTGTTGAAAAGATCCTGATCTCCTTACTTACAGCCAGTGGGTTTCACTTAAACTTATGGTGTGAAATACTGATGTGATGAAAGAGAGATTAAAACACAAGGAGCAAACATAGAAAGTGTCAGTAACTGAGACGCAACGCAGCAGTCTCATTGCAGTGTTTAGGTTTTGACCGTCCAAGTATGTACTTTGAGTGAAAACATGAAAAACTTCAACAGCAACAACAAAGGACAAAATGGATAGTCATCTGCCAGCAATGCCAAGATAAAATGAAACTGTGTTGCATGAATCCACTGATGAACTTTTAAATAATTCTGACTAAAGTCCATTGTTCTACTTAAAGTCCCAGTAGTATTTAGCAAATTCTGTAGACTTGGACAGGAAATGCTTTTGATAGCTTGTACTAGTCGCTATAAAAACTCGGTCACCTATGACGCCAGCCTCTCTTTGGATGTGGTGTGATTTACATGTTTTTACTACCTGCATCATCAACCACGCCCTGTATGTGGTGGCACATCCCGGTTGTCTTAATGTTTTTAATCACTTTGTTGATTGGAGATTGGGAAGTAGGCATTTAAATAGTATGTTCTTTTGTCTTCAAATCTTTAAAGAGTAACTATAAGTGATTGATTTTCTTTTCATTTCATATTTAATACAAATGGAATTAGGAAATCATTGATTGGTCAATGTAAAAGTCTTTTTTTTTTTTTTAAGTCTGACCATATTACGCTCAATTCTTTGTTAAGGCTGAACAGTCTAAGCATTTCCTCCACTGTTTTAGGGTGACAATGAACATGTGGTGAGTACTCGCCTGGAAGACTGAGTATAATCTCCACAGCTCCCCCTGCTGCTTCCGACGTGGGGCAAATGTTTTATTTGTCACCACTGGTTGATGACAGATTGTTCTGGCACATTTTAGCTACCGCGATAAGATTCATTCTGCTCTCCGTGTTTCTACTTCAGGTCAGCATTAACCAAATTCTTTTCACGGAAAACAGTTGCTGTGTGACGCCAGCAGAGAATATGTGAGAGTGAGACAGAACCAGCTTGTAAATAAATATGTTACATAAGCCATCCCCGGGTGTTCTCTGACTGACTTTTAAATAGATGCACGCAAGACCCCCTTTCCTCACCATCCAGAGTGTTCCAGTTCATTAGTGACATGCAGCAGGAACACAACTGTTCGTCAAAAGATTGCATTTCAAAGTCTTTGCTAACATTTTGCTCTGAGATGTGCTGGGAGTTTATTCACTTTGTTTAAATCAGTTTTTACTGAAAAATAAGTAGCATTTATGTTGCAGAGTAACACATGTTTTAAAACAGTGTAATTTCTACAGCTTGTTAATACTCTGTAACCCATTCCTACAGCTTTGATGGATTTTAACAATACTACTCTATTGTATGATAATTATGCCATTGTATATTACTATTATGTATATTGTAAAATGGGAATCTTTCATGGTAAGTGTGTAAAAGTTGAGTGAAGACTTTGCATATGCAGCTAAATCTTAAGCTAAATCTGCACCTGCAAACTCTTCTTTTTTTTGCAATTTTACTATTTAAAACAGCATTTCTAATCCTTAACATGTGACACATTGATTAATGTAGATTTTAGTCTAAAAACTAACAACTAATGCAAAATTTGGCAATAAAGAATTTTGAAAGGATTTTTTTTTTCAAATTAAAGAAAAAATTTATATAATTTAAATATAAACCAAATTATTGTGACAGGTTTTGAACAAAAGTTAGCTGCACTTTGACACTGATACCACTTGATGGCAGAAGATAACTGCTCTGACCAGAGTTGAAGGAATTTAGAAGCAGTAACATTTCGTCTTGGGGTCATGCAGTTCTGTCGTTACTTTTAACACAAAGCTGCTGCTGTAATGCATGCTAGTCATTACAGATGGCCACAGGGTGTCATGTAATATCTACTGTACATGGTGACAGATCATAAATGAGTCCATTTGCAGTTAAGAATAAGTTGTCGGCTATTGCATCATGTCAGAATTAGCTCAGCTTAAAATCGGATAAAAAAAAGAACTTTTCCTATTTAAAATTTGCTCCAGAAAACATATTTTTGTTTTTTTCTATT
Organism: Poecilia reticulata; assembly: GCF_904066995.2. Lineage (NCBI taxonomy): Eukaryota > Metazoa > Chordata > Actinopteri > Cyprinodontiformes > Poeciliidae > Poecilia > Poecilia reticulata. Next base: position 10,681,042 of record NC_088833.1, on the reverse strand, counting down.
AAATGTTTCACTTATAGCTACAACTTACTGATGTTTGTCTTGATTTAGTTAGAGCAAAAAAAAACACTGTCATATGTGTGCATCTTTTACACAGCGACATTGACTGTAGATCTACATTAGCATGTACAGTAAATCATTTTCAAGTTTGATAGCAGTAACTTTGTGAAACAGGAGAACCTGCCCTGCCGAACTTGTCATGACTTTGAGAAATTAATGCTTATTTTATGAAATTGCAGGAATCTAATTTAAGAACATTCTATATAGCAAGATAAAGCTTTCATTTATGTATATTAGATCAAAGGATTTCTCCTATTACAGATTTCTAATTTGGTTTTTTGACAAACCTAGTCAAATAATCAAGCAAATTTTTAACTTTTGACAAGTATAACAACATGCAATTTTCAAAATGTACAACTATTGAAAACATCTTGTTGAATTGCCAACCACTGTTACACCACAAATAACCTGCTATTGCTATTTTAAATTTTAAAAGCTGGTTCTATGAGAGTCTGGAAAGGTCTGGTTTTAGGTTCACCAGATTTGACACAATTGATGTCAAATAGGAACAGAAGAAGACAGAATGCTGAAATGAAATCAAAAGGGGGATTCAGCAAAGCATTGCCCACCTGCTTCAAACGGCACAATCCTAGAGTTACCTGATGTTCTGTTTGGTTCAGATCCAAAATCTGTAGATTTCTCTCTCATTCTGGAAACTCCCTGGGAGTTTACTGTTTAACACTCTAGTTTCTCTTTGGGGATTTAATTTTATTTACATTGTTACGTTGTATTTATTTATTCTGTACTTTGTGGGATGTGTCCAGGTCTTAATTAACTCATTCCAGCTTCCTTCACACTGCTGAGATATCTTTATTTAGCCTCGACCCAAGTTGATAAATCATTTCATTTGGTCCTTGTCAAAATTAAGGAGCAGTTAACCATGACCACTACAAACAAAATGAGATATTAAAAATATCTTTTGGATATGTACCGTTCATGAAACAGTTTTTCTCTTCTCTATAACTAGCTTCACAAGGATTTGTTGGACCTGCGTTGCTAATGAGTTATGCAAACGTTTGAAAGTAGACACCAGTTGAGAGGGCAGAGTTGAGCAGGCGAAAGCAGCGCATTCACTCTCAGTCTTCAAACTGAACTCACATGTCAGCTTCCTTTCATGCTTCATCAAATGAGGTAAAAACTGTTAAAAAGACTTGAGTCTCGCATGAGAAGCCCAACTCAAGTTTCAAGTCTAAGTCGTGTCTGAAGTCTTCAGTTTTTGGGACACAGGAGCGACTTGAGTTGGCGACTCAAACATTGGGGTTGCCATTTCTGGTAGAAAACTTCATAAGAACAAATATTTGCAAATCAGGAGCTTGTAATATAAGAAGCTAAGGGCTTCATATACTGAATCAGATGTGTTTTTGTTATAACACCTAAAATATCTATGCTGTTGACTGTAATGTTGCATTCCATGTTAGGAAAAATGGCTAAGTCAAAAAATGGACCAAGCGAAAACAATAAACATAATACAACAGACAATAAAGCACTTTTCCTAGAAGTCCAGATTTGTAAGTGTAAAATTAACTTGAATAAGAAAGTTGACTGAACCTGTGATGATCAATTTTCAGTTTACTGATAGAGGAGATCAGACTTTTATTCTTTTTTTATGACATTCACTTTAACAATGTTTTAAAGGGTCTATGGAAGAAAAAGAGCATTACAGATTCTCCACCACACTTGCTGTGGGGATGATGCGATTTTCTACGTTCACGTCAGTCAAGATTCATGAAAATAAGACCAGACTCTTATCTACTGTAACTAAATTACACAATTACAGTTAGGTTCTTAGCTGCATTAAGCCAAATCCAAACATTTAGATGTGTGTATGCATTTGTGATGGTAGGACATCATCTCCAAACAGCCAGTTGGCACGTAGATAGTGTGCTCAGTTCTCAAGTAACACCCCACAAAAATTGAATAAATTACATTAAGAGTTAGATCTTTAGATATAAAACTACATGACTGCAGAGTCTTGTCTGTAGAATTGTAATTATGAGAACAAAAATATAGGTTGAATTACAATTACGGAAATTAATTATAATAATGTGGTAGAAGGTATATTAGAAATGTGGTTTATTTATTGCTTTAATTAAATTAAACACAAAAGGTACTAAAGGTAACTAGCTAGCTTTGTTTTGTCGGTCTAAAAAGTACAAAGAACAAATTAGTGTAGGCCTAAGGGTTTTTTGTTCTCAACATATTAATAAAACAAACTAACCGTTATAAGTTTTAATTTTTGACTTTACTTTCTTCAGCCCAACATGTGAAACAACTGTAGGCTCTTCGCTGTCCGCACTCTTTTTATTTGTGTGCTAATTTTAGCTGAGTCGAGTGAGTCTGAGAATCTGAGTACAAGCCCTTTGCGCATTAGACCCGGGCATTAACACAAGCTCCAGCTTACTCTCTAAAAGCCTGGTACAAAAACATTTATTTGTGCCTCATAAAAACCGGACCCTGAGATTTAGAGGATGAGATATTATTCTGCACATTAACAGTAAAATCAACAGTCACTTGCAGTTTAATAAAGCTCAGCAGTTTGGCTTTAAAATACATACATCAAAATTTTACAGTTAAAATCAGGAGAAAATATAATGCATTGAAAATCAAGTATTCTATGGGTTTGTCGCTGGTAATAAATGTTATTATTCTTGTATAACTTCACTTATTACAAGGTCATATTAATGCAACATGAACAGTTCTTATGACTAATCACATTATTTCTGTTTCTGTGCATTTCTGATTTTAAGCATCCCTAAAATATAGTTTTTTAAAGGCTGATAGATAGATAGACAGGGAAGTTTGGTTACTATATTCATCATAATTATTTTTAAGTGATTCCTGTTTGTTTTGAACCACATACAGATAGCTGAATGGTAAATGAGGCAAAAATAAAAAATCTCTGAAGTTCACGGTGAGAGAGCTGAAGCACAGACGGGCATCTTGGGATCACAGAGTGTCTTATGATAATCAAATGATGCATTTGATGTACCAGCCATTTGTTTGTGAGGCATGGTAAGGAAAAGCTGCTTCTGTCCTGCCATCAAAAGGATCCACATGCTGAATCTGCAAACATGCTGAGTCCTTATCATGAACCAGCTTGTTCTGGTCAGATTAGGGTTGTATTCAACAACAAACCCTTCAAATAGAGCTAGCATAAAAACAAAGCATGGATACCAGACAAAGCACCATACGCCTTCTGCTAGTTATGGTACCGGATCTCGATGCTTCTTTCGTTTGCAAAGTCTTGGAAACAGAACCAAAAAACAAAAAAAAGATAGAAGAAATTTTTCAGAGGCCTCACTGGTGGGTAGGGTGTAGTTTTAAAAAAAATCAGGATTCATTAAAGGCCACCAGAGAAGCTTTTGTGTACTAAATAACACTTAAAACAGATCAGAGAAATGTATTTATTAACGAACAATGCTGCAAATGAGAGATGAAAATGCCATGATCCATATTTTTAAGAGTTGCACTGAATTTCAGAATCCCCAAAACAGCTAAGTAATAAAAAAATCAGAGCCAGAAATTATGTTGTCAGAGTAACTATTTAAAAGTATAAAAGAAGCGGCAACAAATATTACCCTAAAATATAATATACATTAAAATTCTAGTGATTTTGGTCAATTTTTAAAATAACAAAAAGTAATTTATAGGACATTTTAGCTGCTCATGTATTTGGGTTTGCAAAAATAAGCTTGACTACAGACGTTGGAATTTTATTTGGGACTTTCGAAAGAACAAAAGTAGTTGTTTTTTTTCCCCCATTAATCAGAGTTAAATTACAAAGCATGTACCAATATCATGCTGCTGGAGCAGTAAAAACATTATCCTGTAACTGAGAAGTAGTCAAGGCTGAAAAGCATCACAGCTCCAAATTTTACGAGGAGTCAGTTACATTTGCTACATGCCGGTTTATGTAAACACAGTAAACTGATTTAAGGATAACAGCTTAAACCAGTTTGACTGTCTTCTCTGGAAGGAGAGTGACTAAATATAAGTAATATTGCTTATATTTCTTATCAATAGAATTCAACAGTAAATTAAAAGTAAACAAAAATGTCTCAGATGCAAAAGATTTTATTCACATTCCACATCTGCTTTCTACATACCGATCTCATTACCTGGTGGTGTTTGAGTGTATCAGTGAGGGACTACTTCTGAATTTCCTAGAGTGAAATTAAAAACTACTTGTAATTGACACCAGCATAGCTGAGTTCAGATGTTTCAGAGTCTAGTTTCAAAAATAAGATACCTACAGGCAATGTCAGACCTAGAGTAATTCCGGTGTTCACAAATCGGTTTTCACAAGTAAGATATGAGGAGGATTTTCCAGAAAATGTGAGAGCATTTTCCAGGAACATTTCTGTTGCGATATTCCACGACAAACCTAGTTTCTTGGTGAATTTTTGAACTTCTGTATTTTTTAATACAAAGTGAAATAACAGAGGAGCAGCTTCCACTGTCTTAGCAGGTAACTAAACCATCCTGTGCAGGGATCACCTGTTCCACAGGTGCTTCGATGTCATTGTTTCCTGCTTTACCTGTGCTTCTGCATGACGTGCTGTCCTTCCTCCCTTCCTGATGGAGAATAAGTTCCACACTCGCCTCCAAAGAAAAGTGGCCACCAGGCACACGCTTCCTAATATCCAAACATCTTTATCCTTTAGGAAGTTCTCCATATTGGAAAAGTTCCGCTTCCTGTCCCTCTTGTCAGCCTGAGGATGTTGGAATGTCAGTATTATCTCAGTCCGTATGTTGGGATCTCAGGCAGCAAGGCCTCGGCTGGCGCGCCAGTTGTTTCTTATGAAATAGCTGGACTCCAGTAGCACGGCAATAAATGTCCAGTCTTTATCCAACTAAAGTCTCTGACAAGGACAGGGTTTCTGTGCTGTCAAGGCGCCCACCAGCCCACCCACTCTCCCTCAACCTGGCTTCCTCCCTGCCTCCCACCACGGGACCTAAAAGGAGAGAACACGCTGTCTCTGAGACGAGGTCGAGACAGGTGGTGTTGGGTTCTGGGTATCGTTGCTGTACAGAGAAACGGACGCCCACCGCCGCCGCCGCTGGTGGTGGTGGTATGTTAGTGAGACACTACATGCATCATCACAACTTCAGACTCAGCAATTTGTGCAAACTTGCATGATCTCCGGTATAAACTGGCTGCGGGCCTCAGCTTCGCCTCTGAATCCTGTCAAGTGTTCTGTACATGCACTGCTGCAGATGCAACAAGTTGATATGGGAGCACACTTGCAAACAAACACCTTCTAGTGTGTGGTGCTAAGTTTATCTTTTGTGCAACGTGCTGGACAGATGGCACCAAAACAAGAGCTGAAGTGTGGATGTCTTTCTCAGAGGAGTGAAGTGTCCACGCACGTGTGAGAAAGAAACATTCTTCATAAAGAGACTCGGGGTACAGTGTGGTGAACTTACGAGGTGAAATTTTACAAACATCACCCAAAGAAGATGAAATGTTCTGAAAAGTACTGTTCTTGTGTGGACGCTGTATTTGCAGCTGACAGACTACTTATAGACAAGCATGTTCGCGTTGTTGGCAGAGAAGTGGAGGTTCTTTTTTGTGCTGCAAATGCATCTGCATGCATGACAACTATCTGTCAGGATGGAGCTGCTGATTTATGCTGAGTAGATTTATCACGTTGCTCAGAACTCCAATGTATGAAACTGGGATTTTGTGCGATTGAACACAAAGTAGTGACTGATTGTGAAATAGAAGGATAACATAATTTTCAAATTTTCTTTTTGACAAAAGAAAGATCTATAAGAGGTGGTGCATTTTAATACAGATTCCTAAATAAATACCTTGTGAAACCTGGTTTCACTGCAATTTTTGGCCTTTAATATATACAAATATATGCAAAATAGCTCCAGCTCAGCCAGACAATATAAAATATGGCTAAACATCCATTTTCAAGTCTTGCCACAGATTATTAACTTAATTTTGATATGAATTTAATATTTGGGCCATTTGCATATGCTGTGATCTACTCCTTTCATTTCTGGGATTTAAATTGAGCAGTGCATGAGATGTTCAAACCTTCTAGTGCTATTTTATAGCGAACCCTGCTTGAAACTTTTCCACAACTTTAGCTCTGATCCATCTGCCATGTTTCTTGGTCTTCGTGATGCGTTTTTGTGTAATGTTCTCAAACAAATCTATAAGGCACTCAGAGAACAGCTGTATTTATACAGAGAACAAATTACAGTAGCAAACAGCCACACAGGGTTAGGGGGTTAGTAGGATTAACATTAAACAAAAAATTAAATAAAAATAAAAATTCATGTGCTAACAGTGTGCTTAAGATTTACCAAAAAGGCATTTTAAAGTATGAACTCCAAGCATTTCAATTTAACATACTTCAACAGCTGGTGGAATTCAAGAGCCACACGGGAACCCAGGCAGGATAAATATTCCCAGCGGGAATCTGAGGAGAATATCTACAGTGAGCAGCAGGGATGGAGTGACAAGACGGTTACTAAGCACATACTGTAGTTCTGGTAACTGGTCCATTTATTTCTAAGAAATCACCAAACACCTTTCTGTATCAGGAAAAGAAAAAGTGTAAGCAACAGATGGGTAGCTGAAGGGGAAAAAACGATGGATTTTTTAAATCAAAGTTAGAGGTAAAGAAACGGATGTAAGCTGTTCATACTTTGAACATCTTAGATTACATTCGGTGCCTCACATGTCCCCAAAATGTTTCCCTGAAACGTGTTCTGTTGTCACGTTGCATACAGAACTGATTTACAATTGAACTAAATAGTAAATAAAAAATACTTCAAGTATGCTCACAGAACATTTTCTGGATTTCTACTTAGCTGACACAGAACTTTTATAAGTGGTTAATATCGAATAGAATAGAATAGAATAGAATAGAATAGAATAGAATAGAATAGAATAGAATAGAATAGGATAGGATAGAATAGGATAGGATAGAATAGGATGTATTGATCCCAAAGGGGAAATTGCTTATTTGTTGACAAGCTACTCTGACCAAGGTTTTAATAAGTTTTAAGTTGAACAACTTCAAACTCTAATCTAAACTCTAAGCTCTCTTTATCTGACCAATATTTTAATTGGTTCAAATAAACCTGTGCTTTCTCAACTTAATATGCATAATCAACTGGTTCAAAATCTAGTCTGGTGGAATTTCAGGTGAAACCATAAAACATTTTAAATAGTAATTCAATTAGTGTGTATATGCTGAATAAAAGGGAAATGTTTGAATGAATCATTCATGTATCTACCCATTATTTTCTGTTTCTTTTTCTGAAAAATAAAAAACCAAAATGCCTAAATGATTTTCGTTGAGATAAAAACCAAAATACTTAGATAGACATAAAAATCAGATCTCCAAGATGTAGTTCCAAAGTGTCACATTGTTTTTTTGCAGGAAGAAACTTGGGAGTGGCATGGTGATTTGAAAAGAAATTTAATAACAAAGTGCAAAACCTTCAAGAACTGTCATGAGGAGAAAGGGACATTAAACCAGGTCAAACAAATAAGCTCAACTCTAAGAGTGAGGACAGACATTAAAACCAAGTAAGTTTTATCATGGGGATGCCAGGTATCTAGGGGAAAATGTGGACTGAGGAAAGAAGACAAATAAACACACAGAACACAAAAGGAGCTGAACTAAAACGCAAACGATTCTCCAAATCAAAAGAGGAACCGCCTAACACTAACGTCAGAGAATACCAACATGCACAGTATACAAGAAATAAAGAAATACAAAAGGATGAACTGATACGACTTGACCTAAACAAGAACAATAGCAGTTCAAGGTTGTTGCAAATGGTATCAGTTTGTACATCATTGCAGCTTTGTTTGATCCTTGATAAATACAAATCATTTACCATATATGAGCAGAGCTGTTTTACTAACACATAAACTTATTAGTTCCAGAAACTGTTTCAAAAACGTTTAGACTTTTATCATTCAACAACTGAACCACTAAAGTAGAAGCAAATTATTTGTTTTCGGAAACAGCTGGCGCGGAGTCCTAGAAGTCATCTTCTGAGCTCGAGAGGTATCCGCTTCTGCCATCTGGTGGTAAGGTCTGCAATTCTGAGAGTCTGATTACATACCAAGCATTCATTTTGGGCTGAGGCTTTAAGTGCGCATGTGTATGTGTGTGGCCTTGTATTTGATACAGTGTAAGGACCATTTTTCCGACAAATAGCACGCGTGTCTTTGAGTGTTGCAGACAGAAGTCAGAAAGTTCAAGCAGGAAACAACCAAACATAAAAAGATCGGCAGCACCCTCTAGTGAGCCTGTGGCAGTTCACCTGTTGGGTCGTGTCGGCCCTTTCAACAGATGTCAAGGACTGGGGTACTGTTTGCTGTGAGTTATTTCAGTTCTCTTTTTCCTCTCCCTCTGTGCACAAAGATGATTGTGGCTCCGGTTCAACGTATATGTTACCATCAACGTGAGGAATACAACAGTGTTATGTTCCTCATGCACTCTGACCTAGAATTATTAATAGGGAACTACAGTGGGCGTAAAGTCAGAATAGATGCAGATAAATTGTGTCCTTGTGTCCAGATAAATTGAATTTGCAGTGTCTTATGTAGTATCTTGTGAAAAATAAAAAAAATAATTGACTTTTTTTTGTCTGACTGAAACTCAATATCATCTTGTGAAACCAAATTAATTAGGCTTAATTTGCTCCAATACAAATCTAAAGCCACTTACATGAAAAGGAGGATGCAATACTTCTTCACTAGTCAGTCAGTTCGTTAGTCTGACACCTCCATGCAGATTATTAGAATGAAGAATTTCAAGTCTGGGCACATTACCTGCCGGTTTCCTCCCTCCAGTTCCACATGTTTGAGTTCCCAGAAAGAGCGCATGGTCTCCACCTTCTCCAGGTGCCGATAGAAGGCCAGCCGGTCCAGTCGAAGGCTGTTGCTACGGTTCCGGATAGCTTTCAGTCCCTCCATCTTTTCAACGATTGGGGACATGGGAATCGGAGGTGGCAAAGCTGTGTTTGGGGTTTTACTATTCTTCTTCCCATAAACACTCTCCTTACACAGATTCCTCTTATCTGACCTAAAAATATAAAACATATTTCACAGCTGGAGACAAAGTCAAGGCAAACAAAACTAAATTTTAATGGCTTAGGAGCAGCAGATTAAGGGCGTCCAGAAGATTCTACTGGTGGAAAAAAATATCTGCTGCTCCAGTTTAGATGCTGTGATATAAAGTGGATGTCACAGCATCTGAAACAACATTGGTGAATTAGTAAAGTGGGGCATAATCAAAATATCAATGTTGACCATTCGATAATCATAAATGGAGTATTTTATCCACAATGATTTTAAGTATATAACCCATGATTTGTTAACTTCAATGGAATGGACGCTGGGGGTCAGCATCGGTAAACTGGTCTTTTCTGAAATGTCTCTGAATGGTCTTGGAGCCAGGACTCTTAACCGGAACAGTCCAAGTCTACACATTATCAATAAATACATAAATGTTCCCTCTTGCTGTGGGAACCTTTTAGAGTGTAAGACACATCTTGAGGTGAAATATCAGGATTATATCCCAAGTTATCTTTTCCATTTTTACTTGGCCACCAGTAAGCTGAACAGCATCTTGAGAAGGAATAACAGTAAGCCTTTCCAATGATTTGACAGTGCATGTAGTCATGCAGTGCAGCAAGTGCTGTTAAATGGATTACTACTTCAGCGATAAAAGGACAACGGAGTTTCTTGCCCAGCCCTTATTAACAGCTTTGAAATTTTAAAACCGTGTGGCCCAGATCCTTTGATCTGTTCCTCCAGAGGGCCGTGGGATCTCATTTCCAAATGAAATGATTAATGGTGTTGTGGAGAAATATGTTCTGGCATCTGCTGGCATCAGGGGGAGCAATGGAAGAACACTGGAGACATTTATACCCCCTTAGCATAAATGCTCTGCCTTTGCTTGACAATTACAGACGTCATATCATGGCTGTAGTTTCAGAATAATGATTGAGGCTGTAATTCCGGATGTGCATAGCAGCCTGATCTGTCCCTTCTCATCAAAGGTTTTCTCAAGATTGGATTTCACATTCAGTGGGATCCACCTGTCACTGCTCTAATGTTGAGGATATGTTTACTGTGGGAACAACTTTAAATTTGAGTACTGCTTTTGTTGTTAACTTTCCAATGTCTATAAGGCGTTGAAAAGTTATACATGTCAGGTATATCTTTGATGAGGGAATGGCATTGTAGCATGATATACAGCTAAAAAAAATTTACATAATGCATATGTTTCATGTTTGAGACATGAGACATAGCATGAGATGCAAAATGGGCCAAGAATGTGGCAGTCACTAGCATAACACAACCAAAAACGACTCATTGAATCGAATGTGATTGGCAATAAAGTGGCGTGATTGGGGTACCAATCTCTCAAAAAAGTTTACTCAGTCCTAAACTGTTTCTGTGTGTTTTAGAGCAGTCACCTAATTCACAGACGGAAGGTTGACATTTAGGACACTGTAGTATAACATATACAGTACAGTATAAACAAGTAGTGAATGCGTGCAAAAAGAATGCAAGTGTTTTTATTTATCATGTAGTAAATTCCCAGTTGCCAAGTATTTTGAGTGGTTACTCTGAGACAGAGCAGATGTCCCATCTGACCATGATCCCGCCAATCTCTCTACATGTGGTGTGTTGCACAGGGAATGTCTTGAGCTCTCATGCCTGTGTTGATGGTGCCAGCTCAGCTGGTGTTGAGATGCCTTCACTGACCTCCTCCCTACGTCCCCCTGCTCCTCCTGGGAGGCTAGCTGACCCTGGGTCATTTTTATTTAGAGGTTTCCATAGTTTAGGGGTGAAGTTGATTGAGCGTGCTATCAGCAGAAATGGAAAACCTCCATTTATGAAAAAATAACCATTATGTGGAAAGGCCTGACTTGTTGCCGGGTAGACGGGGACACAACTAGCCTGCTTTCTATTCTTGTGGTTTCAACTCATTCCAGTTTAAAAAACAGTTACCTATCTATCTACCTATTTTGTCTTGTTTGTGGCTTCATGGGATTAAGGTTTTACATCTGCCATTTTCTCTTTGTAAAAACAGAGGGTGTCATTACTTCTCCAGTTTAATCCTTTAATGTAACTGATAGGAAGTGCATGTATTTCATAACTCCTGAAGTAGCAGTGAATCATTAAATCCCTCAGGATGGTGTTAGTCCAGGAGTGAATGTTTCACAAGCGACAAAAGCAGAGTCTCCTTCAAATCCTTTGCAGAGTGTCAAGTGTCTTAAAAGCTCAGTGATGAGAATAAAAACATCTCTGTCAAAACCAGTCTTGTTAAATCAAAACCGTATGCAATAAATGTTCCATTGGCTTCACTTTATTACACTGAATGTAGAAAAAATTGATCTTGAGTTGAAGTAACCTCTCTGTAATAACGCTGCATAAAACTAAAAGATCAGTAATTCAAAACAAAAATAAAAAAAATGAATCTAAATACAAAGTAGATTTTTTTTTTTTGCTTGAATATTCTTTTCAAATTAATCATGACAGTTGTGTACAATTATTTGTAGTTTGCGTTATTATGGATAATTCATACCAAAATCCAATAAGATCAATTTTACAATGGAACTTCATACGAAAATTACACTTAAATATATTTACAGTTCACCTTAACGTGTTCGCTTATGTGGAGTGTGGAATATATCTATTTTTCCTTTGTGTAATATCCTATGTAACAAAGAATAAGAGGCAAGGTACACAATACTAAATTTAATGACAAAGATAAATTGAATAAATCATCTGCACAAATAGTTGTATTTGAACAATTGATCAATGTGAACTAATTGTTCAAACACAACTATTCGTGCAGAAGGTTGCATTTGTGCATCTGCAGCTTGTTACACAGATATTGCACTTACTATCGGTCATGATAAAGTTAAGTGGTGCAGGGGACACCAAGTCTGCTGCGTGCACAGTTCCTCTCATTGTGTGCACATGTGCATGCATTCATGTATGTATACAGTGGGCGCATACTAATGTGCAAGCACGGAAGTAATTCAAGGTCTTACTGACCTGGGGTGTGTTTGGCTGTGTGCTTGGTACAGAAAAAGCAACAGAGTAGATTAGGAGCCTTTTTTTAACTTTAAGGCCAGAACATAAGGTCTAGCACCAGTTGGATAGGAGGGGCGACTTTAAATGGATTGTCTTCACCCCTTGGCTGGTATCTATCTCTGTAGGGCCTCCGCAGTCCTGGTTTAACTGAGGCATGGAAAGTCCCAGTAAACTTGTAACCTTAGGAATGTGTTGTAGGTGTCTGGGTGCGTGCGTGGAGGAAAAATAAATTTAACAGATGATTGGGAAAGAGTAAACGTGTTGAACAATGCATCGCAGGTGAAGTTTTTGAACACATTTTTGTCACCACAAACTTGAATGCATTTTTTTTGTTAGTTTAAATAATAGACCAAAACATAATGAAGACGTGAAAGGTTAGTTTCCTCTTTATTAACAAATGTTTTAAAGTGTGCACTGCATTTCAATTTTGCTGCAAATACTTGTCCACGTTTTTTTTGGTGAATGTCTTTACCAGCAGTACAAATCTAGAGAATACATATTTTTGCAGATTCTGCTTTGCAAAATAACTTCATCTTATACTGTGGACACATTTATTTTCAAGTCTTGCCACATAGTTTGAGTTAAGTTTAGGTCTGTATCTTTCTCAGATCTCCTGTGGGCCTTGTGATGTTTTTTGTTTTTTTTTTCCTGATCAGTGTTCTCACTGCCAAGCCTGTCAGCTTAAGAGGCAACACTTTGTAGGTGTAGCATACGTTTCTTAGTAATGCAAAATGCTGTGCTAGATGTTCAAAGTTTGTGATATTGTTTTTGAAGATTACCCTATACTTACTTTTTCCACAATTTACACTTTTATCCCTGATCTGTCTGCTAAGCTCCTTCATTTTTGTGATGCCGCTTACTCACTAATCTTCTCTATCAAACATTTCTATCAAACTCCGAGCGTGTGACCCAAATTCCTTGAGTTAGCATAAAATCAGTCGACATGTTTTTTTGTTTTTCTGGTTGCATATATAGTTGTCTTTGTACTGAGATTAATTTAGGAAGACTTCTGTAGCCAATTTATTGTAACTAGTTTTTGTTTCGAAGTATCCAAATGAAGTGCAATGAATCCAACGCTTATCAGATTTTTTTATTTTTAATCTATAAAATATTCGTCTGCCTTTACACATCCATTATGCCTTATAATACATTGATATTTGTAGCAAAGTGATCACCTGTACTTATGCCAGGCACACTACCTAAAGGCTGACCTAATGATGTATCAAGAAAACATTTCAAACTTTAAAGAACTTCCTTTTCACTTACATCCAAAGGTACAGAATGTATTTTCAGCCCTTTTTGCTTCGCTGAACTGGATCCTCAAGAGATAGTTGCCACATTAAATTTAAAAAAATGAAAATAAGCAACACTCCAAAAATATATACAAAGATTTTAATGCAGGCTTATTAAATTTCACCAAATCAGACCTGCTGATGGTCTGACGTTACAATATCAAATGATCAGCAGGTCAGTTTTCTGCGTCTAAACACAACGTATACTAACTTTTCAGCTCACCAGACTGACACTTTCATCACATCAAAGCCAAAGCTGTGGTCAGCAGTGGCCTGCTGGAGTTTCTGATGCAAATAGCTAAACTAAGATTCTGCTAAATTGTTACTGGATCTGGGTGACCCAGAAATTCTGCTACAAGAAGCACATACTAAAAACACACATAGATGATGAACTTAAATGGAGTGTAGCTGACCTCTCGGAAAATACGCAGACTCAGTCATCACTCCAGCAACACAGCACACGCAAACGTTGCTGTTACTTATGCACAAGCTGGCACGGACTATTTTCTAATAGACATATTCAGAGCTCACAGCCCGCTCTCACAACAGCTCAGCAACCTCTACAGAAGCTTGTAACTGTAGAACCTCCACCCAATGGACTTTCCTATACTGCCAGGAACAAAGCAGAAGCCTTATTTTAGTCCACAGCAGATGGGAGTCGCTGTCTGCTATGTTGTAAAACTGCCTGTAATCCAGCTTCCACTTTTAACCAATGAATGTCTGATTCTCTTCAATGTTATTTTTTATTAAATTTGATCGTTTTTGTCTCAGAATGTGGCGAGAATGGTTCAACTCCTGGAGTTAGTATCAAATGAGTTGACATGCTTCTTTTTTGCCTGTTTGTTTGTTTGTTTTCCACAAAAAATGTTTTTTGAAATATTAGTACATCTTTAATCAAAATCTGTAAAAAACATTAAACCTGCTCTAAATAAATCAGCACATGTGGTAACTTGACAAGTGGAGCTGTGTACTATGCGCAACTGATACTGCCAGAGACCAGGTGTTAGAATTTAAAGCACGGCTATAAGACAAGTTGTGGATTACTTTGTTTGAAGGAAAAATGATAGAAGATTTTTGGTATTTGCAGGGAAAAAAATGTTAAATAAGCTCTTCATGATGTTTTATGTCTCTGAACCAAGATGTCTTTCTGAATCAGCCTGAAAGAACAATAGACTCACCCTTGGTAGTTGGGCACATTTGGGATCACCAAAACCATCTTCTCCTTTCCTCCCATGTCTCTCTTGGGTCTGATGGAGGTTATCTCCCCAAGCTGTCCTAATCTTCTTCAGCTGCGTTCCAGTGCTGGTGCTGGATGCTCTCGTTCTCCCCGCTTGGACTAAAATGCTCTGATCAAATGCCACTGACACACTGTCCAAGTGGAAGCAGTGGACGCTTTTGCCATGACAGCCGTGGAGGGATAAGCAGCAGAGGGGTGGGGGTCAGAGACAGACAGGGGTGTGTGGGAGAGGGAGGAGGAAGAGCGAGGGGCATCTGCTCTGGGACCACAAACAGGAACAGACCAGAGAGATTGTTCCAGGGAATGCGGCTTATTATAACAGAATGAACGGAATGAGCGCCATGTTTCTCACGGCAGAGTGGAAGACTGAGCAAGAGAAGTGAGATGCAAATGAGTGCAAGGAGTCCAAATCATTAAAAACTATTTTTTGTTGCTACATGTTCATTAGTCTACAGTTAATGGATTCTGATTCCTTACTGACAAGTTGCTTTATAACAGGGGTGTCCCAAGTCGGTCCTGGAGGGCCGGCATCAAGCATGTTTTAGTTCTCTCCCTGGTTTTATACACCTGCATCAAATGATGGTTCATTAGAGGCCTAAGCGGAACACTGACTTGCTGAGGAGGTTGTTACCACCACTAGAGAGAGAACTAAAACATGCAGGATGCTGACCCTCGAGGACAGACTTTGGACACCCCTGCTTTATAACATTTCTGTGTTTTAAGTTGATATGTCAAATTTCGGTTCTAATGCTAGGTTGGCCTATTGTTCAAATTCAGGCTCAAGTGTAGAGAAAAATGACTCAATATCTCATTTGTGTGTGAAACATTTCAACAAATGTTTCACACATTAAATGTTTGAACATGCAGATAGTAAATAGAATAACTCTTTCTACCTAGATCTTTTAAAGATCTTTTAAAGACCTGTTAATTTTAGCGTTGGGTAATTTCAAATGGTTGTAAACATGAACAAATATAAACCTCTAAATTCCTTTAAGATCAGAGAGAGGGTGACCTTTTCCATCATGCTGTGGTTTAGCAGCTGCTTGTTTTAAAAATGTAGCAGATGATGTGAAGCACATGAGTAAGCTGGTTTTTAGAGAAAAAAAAAACAGCCTATTCTTGTTCACTCAGTGAGCTCAAAGAGACTGGGTCAAAGGAGGCCTGACACTCTGTCCTACAAAATGTTGATTTATTTAACCATAAATGTCTGTGAAACGTTGCTGTAAGAGAAATGGCCCTCAAAAATAGCATTGCGCTATTTATGATTATTGTACCTCAAACTTTTTGACTGCTTGTACTTCAACAGCGCAACAAAAATAGATAACATACATTACGCTACATAACATTGTCTGGTTGTTGTGAGGGCCGGAGTGTATTCTTACACACAGGCATGGCCTTAAAGTCTCAGCTGGCTCAGACGTTAAAAATTATTTGCTGTTCCAGATTTTATGGCTCCGTAACATCTGTCAGAGGGCAGCAGGGCAAACGGGTGAGTTGGTCTATTAAAATGCTCCTTTCGCCATTAACCCATGAGAAACTGAAATGGTAATTCCTTCATGGCATCTGAGAGCTGATGGTGGTCTGAAGGACCATTTTGATTTTTGCATAACAGCTAGCTATCTATCCATCGTTATGAATTTGAAAAAGATTTTTTATGGATAGTTAAATTAAAAAACAAACAAACGACATCATCAGTTTCACAGCTAGGATGTTTTCAAGCGCGCTTGAAGAAGACCATGTTGATGGTTGCAGAAGTGTTGTTAGATTAGGAAGTGCTGTTAGGCACAGTGACCTGGTCACACCGTCCTGGATGTTTAGGAAAGTGACAAATTCACCACTGGGAGCCATAGAGGTGCCATACTCAATCTCACTACCATATATTAGTGACAAGTTGCTATTTGACACAAAAAATAAATAAACAAACTGCACTTGTGGTGGATTTTGATGTTCCAAAGTAATTGCTTCTTCATATCATTCCAACATCCTTTATCAGAATTTCTATGATTACTATTGGATGTCCTGGTCAATGGACGGCGCCAGTTCCTTCCACTTTCTTTAATGTACAACAGATCCATACATGTTCAGGCAGGCAACTGTGCCACTCACTACTTCCAGGTCTTTAGTTATCAGCTGCTCATTGCTACGTCAGGAACACATGACTTTTGGATTGCCGTTTCTGATGCAGGGTTGGCTAAATCTGTATTTATATTTTAGCTCCTCCTGAAGATCAGTTCATTTATTTGTTCCTCTATTGTAGCTTTTTAAGGCAATGAACATGTTCATTTCACTGTGGGTGAGTTCTGTTTACCTGTCACATTGTCTCATTATCATCTGTTGTGTTTATCACTGTAATGTTCTCTTGACCTTTTCGTTAGTGAGCTCAGTCTTTAGCCTCGTGGCCGTGGCACCGAATCCCTCTTCTCTCCCTCTGTCGCCTCCTTGTCTTGATGTTCCTCCTGTGTGCAAATTGGCTCCCCGTGAGTCCCTTACCGCAGGGTTTAAGGGTGCTTTATGTTGGTCCTGGTATGTCGCTCAGGGCCAAATGTTTGCATTCCACTGGTTCTTCATTTAGCTCACGCTAAATTCAATTATCTTGGGACAATAAAATTGTTTGCCGCAGTGTGTTGTCATAGACTGGATACAGTGCCTTGTAAAATAATTGATACTCCTGTAACTTTTTCACAGAAAAACTTCAATGCTGTGGAATTTTATCTGAGAAATCACAAATCAGCAGAGGGTTATATATAATACAGTTTTTCGCTTTTCAAAAAAAATCTGAAAAGTGTTATGTGCATATGCAAGGGTTACGTGTTATGTGCATCCTAAATTATTACTTTATGGAATCACTTTTTCCTTTCGTTACAACTGCAAGTGCTTTTAGGTTTGTCTCTACCAGCTTTGTCCCTTCAGACCAAACATTTTGCTCTTTCTTCCTTGCTTGAACGCTCAACCTCAGTCGGATTGGATGGAGCATTTTAATAACATTTGTGTATCTTGCCACAGATTCTCAGTTTGTTTAAGCTTTTGTCTGCGTCATTCTGACATGCATATACTTTGATCTAAAACATTTCACTGGAGCACTGGCTGTGTTTTTAGGCTCATTGTATTGCTGGGAGGAGAATCTCCTGTCGTTTGCTGCCTCCAACAGGAGTATTTTTCATATTTTTGCCCTATCCATCTTTCTGACCAGGTTTTAATATTCTTTACAAGAAACGGATCCCAAGGCATGATGTGCCTTGGGATGCGTCCATTATGTTTCACAGAGGGAATGAATGTTGTAAGGGTGAAGTGCAGTGTTAATTTTCTCCTTCTATCACCTTTCCCCCTGATCTACCTGATCAACTAAAAACAGCTGAAAAGTAATAAATCCAGCACATTTTAATGGAAACTTTCTCTGAAACAATATCTCATTTCCCTTCAGCTTCACAACTATGAAGATGTTTTTCAGAACTTGCTGATTTACTGAATAGGTAAAAAAAAATGTTGTGCTAAAAGACACTCGCAGTCAATCACATAAATTCACAATTACACATTGCAGATTGTGCTTCAAATGTGACAAATATGGGAAACTTCAATGAATACTTTTGCGAGAGATTTTACAACCTTAAAGAACCATGTTTGGTGCTTGAGCGCCAGCAAGTCCAAGCAAAACACCTGAGGCCAAAAATAAAACCTAAGCCACACACTTTCCATACTTCATGAATCATGTTCTGAAACGCTCAAACTAATTTGGAATCAAATCTTACCCCAACATAAACAGAAAGGAAAGACTGTCCCAAATTCCTCACATGGGTGGGAAATATGAAAGCAACTTTAATGAATATTAAAGTGTCAAAGCTTTCATATGTTCAGACAGATGAGATCGTGAAGTGGCAGAATAGGACCCCAGAGACCAAACAAATGAGATCAAACAAAACATTTTATCCTAAACAAGACTAAAATGACTGCACAGGTAATCTTTGATAGACAGGAAGTAAGCAGAGAGTTTGGCATGAACAAAACCAGTCTATGCATTAGGCAAATGCATGATAGAAGCTAAAGATTCTGGCAATATTGAAAAAAAGTCTTTCTTTTGCTTTTTCATTTGTCAGCACATCCACTGATACTGTATCAGATAAATCAATAACTACTCTCTCCAAATGGTCCTCTACATGTTTAGCTATACTAATTAGCTTCAGCTGATAGAATGAATGACGGATGGTTTTCTTGCAATAAGGTTTTTCAGTTGATACATTTAAACACTCCAGGCTAATTATGGAGTGAAAAGTAGTACTAGAACAACCACTGCATGGGTAGCTAATATAAACCCAGCCTATTCTGGTGACACATTGTTAAAAGGGAATTGTTGGATAGTTTGCAAAATTTTGCAGTATTTCCAAGATGTTCTAAGCTCAAATAAAGCTTTGAAACTGCCTGGTGTGACTATCATACTGATTTAAAGACAAATCTTAGCTCCATTACTGACATCATAGATGGTGTAAATCGTTCTGGCACTGACCACACGTGAGCTGTAAAAACAAAGATGTGTACTGCTGAGTGACACACTGTATACTTGACATAGATTTCCAGGGGCTCACTTAATCTTACACAGAATCTCAATCAGGATACCAGATTCCCTGATAATCCCTGAGAAGGTCACAGCTGTGTGGAGACACAATGAGGCTGGAATGGCAGCTGAGGACAATGGTCGGCTGCAGAAGCGACTTCACTTAATTGGCCAAACACCTGTGTTTGCTTTCGCCCATGGCACATTTCAGAAGGATGATGGTCAGCATCGCAAACACTCATCAACTGGAAACCTGCAGCCTTGTTTTGGTTTTGATCCTTAGTTGCATTGATGGGAAGGAAAATAAATAGATTTGCGAAACTTGCACTCCTCGGTGCAATCCTCCTAGCTAACTAGGAAGTGCTACCATCAGCTACTAATGACACAAGTCATTATATAAGGTGTAAATTCCGCAGTATCAGATGCAATCCTGCACACAAGGGCTTGCAATTAGAAACACGGTCTTTCATGCATGTGCAAGCGATAAACTGATAGGAAAAATAAAAAAAGACCTGGGACACAGTGTTCACTTTTTCTTAGATCCAAACTGTGCTCTGGAGAATCTGTATCAGATATACCACACTTCATTTACTTGTCTCCAAGGAGAGAAGTCACACTGTGGTAATGAGGTCAGTATAGTGAACGTGCAGCTGAAGTAGTAACAGTATATTCCATGACAGGAGCAACAGGGTACTTGGTGTTCTGTCTGCATTCAGCAAGATATAAACACCAGAAATCACTAAATACCAGCCTAAAGTCCTTCAGTATTTCCCTTTTATTGTGTGATTAACCAGCTAGAAGTGAGTGATTGACTGATAGAGACTTATCACCCCACTCTCCAGTACCGCATAATCAAATGCAGAACACACGTTGGGAATTATTCTGCATTTGTTGCCTTCTGGTTTAGTGCTATAACCAGATAAAGCATTTAATGAGTTTTCTGCTCGAACCTAAGAAGTCTTAGTCGGTCTGTTTAGTCATTTTCAAAGCACACATACGACAGTCATACTGAATAATTAAAAATGGCTTGATGAGTCTTGTCAGATTAAAAGCACCTTTTGAAAATAATAACCTTTAAGTAGCTTTTTGGCATACTTTTCTGTTTTTAAAAGTAAAATGTTTCATTGGTCTGAGGCAATAATCTTTTATCTACATGGGCTTACAGAAGGAAACAACCTAACAAGAGGAGTGAAGCTACATCAACTCAAACTGACTCTTGGTTTACCTGTTTGTAGAGGAGGAAGTATAAGTGAACAGCCTCTGTTCTGGACAGTTTACTTGTCCGTGGCTAAGAATAGCTAATTTTTAGTGTAGCGAACATAGTGTCTGTCCTCCAAAAATGTCATGGATTCTGTTCATCTCCATCTTTCTGATGGGTAAGCTTCTCATTTACTTTCTTCTATTTTTTTTTCCTCAATATTTTGGATTATGTTAATAAAGAAGAAGAGTGCTGTTATACCACAGAACTCATGTTTAGTGTACTGAACAGAGTAAGTCAAAGAGAGACATCATGCTAGTGATACCCCACATGCAACTGGCAGCATTTATGCTAACATTAGCATTTTGACTACAATTTAGCTAAGCTTACCATTGATGCTCATTTTTAGCATCAACACGCTGGTTTCCAACCGATGGCCGCACTTTGGCAGACCCCGTTTAAATTTCTTCAGAAATTTTCTAGTTTCCAAATATATTATTCAGGACCCAGGCCATTGAGTATTATGAGAAATACAAATTTCACAGTGTCCCAATGTGAACCCCTCCATTTGTCCCCCCAAACCAATCTAAATGCAGGGAATCATCTACATACAAGAGTGGGCAAAAATTCAGTCCAGCCCTATGACAAAGCACAAAATAGTCTCCCAATTCTCTGCAACCAGCAGGGGGCACCATGTCCGCATGGATTGAACATGCATAAAAGCAATTGAAAACTTCCTATTGCTTTTATGCAGAACATGTAACAGATAAGTTATATTTGTCTGCCAGAAGGTGGTGTCCCACCCCTTACATTGCCACCCTAGGCAACTGGCCCAAATTCCAACATTCATGTAAAAAAAAAAAACAATGTAACAACAATATACTTGGATTTAATGCTATGCATATTATTTTTAGTTCAAGTTGCTTGTTTACTCATTATTTCTCAAATATTACTTTACCTCAAATGGATAATAGACCACGTTGCTGAAAGTCCTCCCTGCAGTCACGCTTTAGGATTCCAAACTTGTGTTTATTTTGCAATTTGCATTTTTCCATTGAGGATCAGACAAGCCTTGGGTCCTTAGCATTTACAAGTATTTAAGTGTATGTGTGTGGACATTTGACATCCCTCACGTGCCAGCTGAAGGACAAAGGTAAAGTCAGTTGAACGACAACTGCTCCATCTCGTCGCCCTCGGTCCCGCGCTGCGGGTGCAAAGCTGCTTTTGCTTTCATCTCACGCTCGTAAATAAGTCAGAATAACAATGACGAGATTTATAGAAGGTCGGATCCTCTGCCAAGAGCCTCTCTTTCTTCCTGTCATCTGTACCTTATTGAACAGCGAAGTATGCCACCATAAAATACTAGGTCAGGAAAGTCAGTCTGAGCTTTTTAAGATTAAAATCCAACCTATAATCTGAGACACAATGAGCTGCAAATAATAATAGACATAGATTTGATTCTGTTTTTGTTAAGATACTAAATTACAAGTATAAGGGGTATTCACTAATATTCATTGAATGAGAATATACATTCTGATGAGACTTGTTTTTCAAATTACCTTTATCAACATAATAAACATATATTGTATTAAACCCACATTTATGTATTAAAATGTTTTTTACATAACTATCCTCATCTTAAATGTTGTGGCTTAATTAACCATGAGCAGAAAAATAATAGTTAACAAAATTAAAGGCTTTAAAACACCAGTCTGAGCGTTTCTATTCACGTTTAACTTGGTTAATTGAAATAAAATGACTTTCAATCATATTTTAATTTGGTGAACATAGCTTTATATTGGGCTTTTGAAACTCCATGGGGACTTATGCATGCCCAAAATTGTTTATATAAATAAATCAGTGTAACACAAGAGTTTGTAAACAGATAACTACAACCATAAATGTTTTGTAAATCTACATGTTAAATCTCACATCTTTGGCATTTATTTTTAGGTTATTGGTCTCATTTCCAGAAGGGGGAGAAAAACACTCATCTCCATACTTCTCCACTGCAAAAATATTTGTTACTTCAATGATATTTTATATTTAAAAAGTCATGCTGCACTGAAATATTGCTATTTTGAACGAATGACTGAATACCTGAATACAAAATAACACCATCAGTACATTGCCAATGCCTAGATAATATAACATTTCTTTGATTTATCTAAAAACTTAATTTTAAGTAAAACTTTCACATATGTTCTACCTTGCAATTGAGTTAACTTAAATTAAAACTAACAGAGCGACAAAAACATGTCACTTTGGCTCCCTCTATTGGACAGAGTTAAGTACACATTTGAGTGAGGAATATTCTGAAAATTGCATTCTAAGGAGCCTTTTTTTGTTCTACCTTTCATTAGAAAAAACAACCAAAAACATCATTTTATTAGTATAGTCTATTACAGTCCGTTTTTTTTTATTTTTTTATTTATTTTTTTATTCTTGCTATGCCATGACCTGGAAATAGTGTGCAAACTACATACTATTTACAATTTAAAAAGCATATTAAATTAGTTTAATAAGTTCTAAATTGCTCCAACTTTATCTCTCTCCTAATCATATGAAAGTGTACACAACCTCTTCGTCCAAACCCACTGAAAGAGCCCTACCATTATAATCTTACAATTTTTTTTTTTTGCAATTTATAAAAATAAATACTAAAAACATACTAAATATGTCAAGCATGTGTGAATTAAAGGGAGAACATGAAGGGAAATTGTCTTCATGTTCTCACACAGGTCGTTTGGGCTGTAGCTTTTTTGGGATATGGAAAATCGCTGGCATATTTATTCTACCTTTGCAGACCTTTGATAAGAGAATAGAAAATCTTCTTAATTCCCAGCTGCATGGCTTTAATATCAGAGTTGAAATGCTATCTAAGAAATGTAGGGAGATGTATGGAGGTCTGTAGTCCAAAGGTTGTCAGTAGGCTGACATGTTTATCAGTTTTCACTTGTTACTATAGTAACAGTGTAAATTTAACAAATGGAGATTAGGTGTAATCTCTAAGATATGAATAACAGTGACACACCTTTCTGAGGAAATACGGCCAACCTCGGCTCTCTCCTGGATATCAGTGTTTAATTTTCAGTCACCTTACAGTTGGAAATGTTGGAAATAAGATTTGAGTACGAGGAACAGGCTAAAGAATCTTTTGAGATACACATATTTTAAAAGTATGTAATGTCCAGAGAAGTCATGACAAAGTCACTTTAACTGTAATCTACAAGAGTAAACTCTTGATTAATTTACCAGATATTATTAATTTGCATAAGTAATTTACTCAAAATATTTAATTATAATTCTTACATAATGTGTCGTACTCATATGACACAGGTGGCGTACTCATTATGTGCACGACTGTTGGTGTACCCGAACAAGCAGTTGCTGGAGCATCCAACAGTCTGGTGTTAGACTTATCGCAGCTTTGTTACATTTTAAGTATACAGAAGGCAAGGTGCTCATACTATGAAACCGCCTAACACTAGAATATACTCTTCAGCTTCTATGCACCACAAATCTGGAACAAACTTCCAGATAACTGTAAAACAGCTGAAACACTGGGTGCCTTTAAAAATCAACTTAAAATCCACCTGTTTAGAGTTGCTTATGGCTGAATTAGGAGTAGAGTGCCGGTTTTGATGTCTTTGATGTTTTTAATGTTTTTATCTTTACTTTTTATTTCCTTATTCTCACTGTTTATGTTTTAATGAAGATTTTAAGGTGTGAGTACCCTTGTTAGACGGCGTTCTAACTAAAACTCTGAGGTTTTAATGTTTTTATCTTTTTTTTAAAAAAATCTTTTTCATAATCTTTTTCTCTTTCTCACTGTTTATTCCTGTTTTTATTTTATTTATGTAAAGCACTTTGAAATGCCTTGCCGCTGAAATGTGCTATACAAATAAAATTTGATTGATTGATTATTGTAGGTGCTTTTAAACTCAATGCTTAAAGGTCCAAATAAGATCCCATCATGGTATGAGAGATGCTGCTGGATGCCCACATTAAACGATTCCAAAAACAGGCCACTGTTACACCTGTAGCCATAGTGCTAGATGCCATCTGCCACCACTGAGCATCATGCTAAACCACATTGCGATCTCAATCACCAGGTGCTGGCAATGATGGTTCATCTGGTGACTGCTGACCTAACATTGCTTTAACAAACTGTGAAGATACTCGCTCGCTCTGTAATGCCATGCCAACTCTTTGTGCCATTTTAGACCCCACCTGTGACAGCATCGTTATTGTGAGCTATAGTGACTATCTTTGTGAGACGGGATTTTACTGTGTCGTTTTGTAAGGCAAACAAAGCAGCTTTTTCACCATCTTCTATTTGCAAAAAAAAAAAAAAAAAAAGAAAACGACGTCTCTCATTTGGGAGTGGAGCCGTTCCAGTCGAACAAGGTGCACTTGTGACGCAGCTTATCGGCACAGACCTCATTTGGCACAGCTGGCTGCTGTTTCTTCTCTCCACACGACAATAAAGCCGAATGTTTTTGTCACTCGGTGAATCGCGCAGTCACGCGTTCCACCCAAACCGGGGCGGACTGTAGTCCACTACCCCCTGATAAAACGGCAGTCCTATGATCGGCCGTGGTCCAGCGGAAACAAACGTCGGTGTAAGGGGGACTTTTTTATGTCTTTTGCTTTTCCTTTCACTTTCAAGTTTGAGCTACAGCAGCTTGCAACAAGTCCGAGAAAAGGTATATATACTTAAAACAAACAAACAAAAAAAAATAGCTCGTGTATCTGAAATTTATTTCGCGGACGCTCAAAATTACCGTCTGTAGATTCATTTCCGGGTGGGCACAATACCACTTTGAAGCACATTGATATTTTCGATGACGTTATGAGGGTTCTATAGCTAAGCAGCTTTACATTAAGCTATAGCTAAGCAGCTTTACATTAAGAGGTCTTAATACAAGGCCTAGTAGTCTGTGGGAGGGTTAGTGGAACATTTAGGTTTAATATAATGCACAATTGCTGCTCCGCCTACTTTACAGCTATATGATGTGCGAACGTTCTTGTCTTTCTCATTTTTGAGTCTTAGTTTATAAAATCCTTTACAGTTGTCCTAAAATACTTTTACTAGTTTTTTTCCAGGACATTTATATATTGTTTATATTTTTTTAAATAGATGTTTTACTCATTTTATAAGTAAACCAACTTTAACCTGTGTTGTCTTAGAAGTTCCGAGAAGGTATGTAAATTGAGTTGATCAATTTTAAGGTCTTCGTAATTATGGGTAAATTTAAGAATGGGGAAAAAATATTTGATTTTTCAAATTTATTTTCCTCCTTCATTTTGTATCAAACAAATGTAAACTGAAATTGTTTAATTTCTAATTTAATAATGACATATTTTAGTTGGAAAACTTGAGACATCTTTGAAATTTGCAAACAAAACTGAAGTATTTATTCAATTTAAGTGTTTTGTTTTTAATACGCTAAAAGTGAAAAGTTATAAAAGAACAATTTTCTTGCCTTTTAGCCTCTGGACACTTAATGAAAAAACATTGAATATATTTCCTTGTGCTTTTTTTTGTTTGTGGGTGCAACAGGCAATACAATGACTTGATTTCAATTCACTTGAATTCCTCTATCCTAGCAAAGCCCAACAGCATCAGCCATGGCGGCCAACAGCAACGCAGATTTTGCCCTGGGATTATTCCGTACTCTGAGCCAAGCAAATCCGGCCAGGAACATCTTTGTCTCTCCTTTGAGCATCAGCTCGGCGATGGCAATGGTCTATTTAGGTGCCAAGAGAGACACTGCAACTCAGATGGCAAAGGTAAGGACACCGTCAACTCATCACATGATAGTCCTCTGCAGCTTCTGTCTTTGTCAGCGGCTTTTAAAACACTTTATGCAGAGGGTTTTAAAATGCAGTCAACTCCTCCCTATATTTCCTAAGCATTTGTAAGTTCAGACAGTTATCACCAGTATTACACCAGTTGTGTATCTAAGGTACAAACCGACAGGTGTGTCCTGGGTGAGGCCCTTACTTCATGGAATGAACCTGTACTTTGACCTCATTTAATAACCCTTGGAACAAGCTACGCATTGTTTGCAAAAAAGTTGAACGTTGTAAAAATAACAACATAACAGCTGAAGTTTTTGTACTCAGTTCCTCTGGAAAAACTCCCGCCTGTCAGAAAGTACATTTAAGTCAGATTAATGACCTTTGTGTTTGCCAAGCGTTACTTTTTTTTTTCACTTCCTTATACAGATTTAGATGGAGATGTTAGACATCTTTTTGGTACTATAGCTGCTTAACCCTCCTTTTTTTGTTGTCGTCGTCTTACATTAAGTTTCATGTTCCTCTCCTCATTTCCCTCAGGCCCTCTCATTCACTAGCGGTGAAGATGCAGATTTCCAAAAGCTAAACGCCGACATAAACTCCCCGTCTGCATCGTACATCCTGAAGGTGGCCAACCGTCTTTATGGAGAGACCACGTCTAATTTTCTCCCTGTGAGTTTGCATACATCTGCCCGTCAAACTGATTTTAAAATGTGGCAAAATGAAATTGATTAAGCAATAATCCAATATCCGCAGAAATTCTTGGAAGACACACAAAAGTTCTACCAGGCAGACCTGAAGGCTGTCAATTTCATCGGAAACCCAGAGGACTGCAGAGCTGAGATCAACACCTGGGTGGAGGAGCAGACAGAAAGTAGGAATATTAATATCATTGTAAAACAGTGAATACTGAGTTTTTGTCTCTTGGCTTAGGCTACAGTGTTGGATTGTGTTTTGTCTTTTTTTTTAGACAAGATAAAAGATCTTCTGAAGCCAGGAACAGTTAACAGCATGACAAGACTGGCTCTGGTGAACGCCATCTACTTTAAAGGAAACTGGATGAGCCGTTTTGATGCGGCCAACACCAAGGAGATGCCCTTTAAAGTCAGCCTGGTAAGGTGATTTTCGACGAAGTAGATACTGTAACAGATGTAGAGCAAAGTTTCTTCGACAACAAGTGCTCTGAAAAATAATTGCCGTTTTATGTTTCTTGTGTGTCAGAATGAGACCAAAACAGTCCAGATGATGTACCAGATGAAGAAGCTGCCCTTCAACTATATCCATGACTTGGGACTGCAGATCCTGGAGCTTCCATACGTGGAACAGGAGCTCAGCATGTTCATCCTGCTGCCAGAGTTATCTACAGATGATTCAGACCCTTTGCTGAAGGTACACACCCAGAAATAAAACAGTGAAGGAAACCTAAATGTTGTTTTCAAGCTGCAACTCTAATAGCTAGAGAATGAACAATGTAGTCACCAGATTTACTCCTTTGCAGCTGGAAAATGAGCTGACGCCGGAGAGGCTGGATGAATGGACCAACAGGGCAAACATGGACATCCAAACAGAAATCATCGTCCACCTGCCAAAGTTCAAGCTGGAGGAGGATTACGAACTCAAGGAACATCTGTCCAAGATGGGCATGACGGATGTGTTCTGCCCTGGCAAAGCTGACCTGACAGGCATGAACGAAGACGGGGGCCTCTTCTTGTCTACGGTGGCCCACAAGGCCTTTGTGGATGTGAACGAAGAGGGCACAGAAGCTGCTGCAGCCACAGCTGGCATGGTGTCTTTTTGCATGTTGAGGGAGGAGCACTTCCAAGCAGATCACCCCTTCCTCTTCTTCATCAGGCACAACAAGACCAAGTCCATACTCTTCTTTGGCAGGTTCTCATCTCCTCAAGAGAACTGATGTAATTAATTTGACGCTAAAATAAAAGCTGAAAAAGTTGCCAATTACTTAATCAAATAATCCTTTGCTTTTTGCTAACTTTAAGGAGTAATTGCAATAAAAAAACAGAAATGACACTGTGCTAAACTGTGATTCTTTCAAGAAATGTTTCAAATTATTTTGTTTAACTGTTTTTATATAAAGCATTGTTGAATTAAGTCAAGCGGAACTGAAACTGTTTCATTCAGAAATTTGAACCGGTTTCTTCTGAACAGATCAAAAGTCATAATTAGGTTTCAGATTTATTAAATGATGATCAAAAGTAAACCAAAAATTAACTGAGGTGACCGACAGTGGTAGCTAGAGCTGAGCCAAATGAAAATACTGCTTCAGCAACAAGTTTGGATACAAGAGCATGCATTTTTTTAATCCACCAGAGGACGGCAATAAAAAGTTAATGTTGACCAAGGTTCTTTATAGTTAACTGCTAAACCCATTATTGGATGTGCTAGTACACATCTTCAGTGACATAACTCAGTATTTCCAGTCTTTTAATAACTTTGCCATCACTAAGGTGAACAGTAGATCCTTTCTTGGCAACAAATACAGTGGCCTGGAGGAACCTAATCTATTGATCTACTACAGCCATGTTTAGGATCCATGGTGGCCTAGAACTGTTCATTAACTATGTTAAACTAAGCAGGTAACTCCTTTATTACTGCCTCTATCTAAACTTTTTACACTCCAGACGCTTATGCTGGATATTATGAGGCAATTCTACCTCACTTCAAAGATTTCGACTTTCGGTTGCAGGCAGAGAGCAGCACAACCTGCAAATAAAACCTCGTTAGGTAAATTTCTAGTTTCAAAAGAAACATTTATTTTGAAGTTAGAAACCGGAAGCGAACATTCACATAGAATTTCGTAGCTTGACACTGTTGGGAGTGTTGTTGGCTAACAGGTAAGAAACTGCTGTTTTACACAATGATTTAACTAACAATTAATGCTATTTTACCTCACCGAGTTGAAATCTGTAGAAACAAGACCGATAATACTTTTTTGTTTCATACATTAGGTTTTAATTATCTAAATTTCTTGGTAATTCATTGCAAAGGAATTAGCTGTGTGCAAGTTTTTGGCTAGCAAGCACAACTTTGGTAAGATCCTGTCTGTCTGGTTTTACTTGTCAGAAATGTACCGAAAACACCAACGACATGTGCAGTACTCTCATTTCTTTAGAGATTAGCCAGGTTATTTTTAACTTTCGGATCACAGTGGTATGATACAAAATATACATTCTTAGATTTTTTTTAAACTTGATTTTAGAAATAACATATTGACATTGTAAGTGATGAGATTTATATCTAAACTTCCCAGGCTAAAATATCTACCTGTAGACTAGTTTGTGTGTCATTTCGATTTTGTTGTCCGGTTTCTAAGGGTTTAGGTATCATTCTAATCACGTTGTCTCCTTTTTATTAATTTGTGATTCCCTGCGTCATACCTTTGTTCAAGCTGGAGGACTTCTTTAGGATTGAGTATTACCTTATCAAGATGGACATGACGGATATGTTGAATTATGATAAACTGAGAAATTAACCAGCTTTATTTTTATTTACTTTTGTCCCCTTGAATGAACTCTGAGGCAAAGTAAGGGGATAAGAAATAAGCAACCAAGTGTCAAAATCATAAAAGAGAAATAACCTTTCAAAAAAACAATGGTTTTTTTGCGTGTATGTGTGATTCTGATCTACATTTGTGGATCAGAAACACACAAATGTTTCTGATCCACAACAGAAACATTGTTTCTGTTTCTGTTGTGGAAACAGAAATAATGTTTTCTGTTTCCGCAGAAAACATTGTGGGAACAGAATAAGTATTTTAATACTTTTTATTATGCTCTAAAGTATTTTTTTAGCATAATAAAAAATACTTTATTAAAATTATTATGCTAATAATACTTTTAGCATTATTGGTTGTTCCATCTGACATTGAAATAATAATTTGGGGGTTTATTTTTGGTCTTATATTTCTCTCCCTGGTGTAGTTTACTGAATGAAACCTTGTTTTCCTTTTGACACTGGCGTTCTTGGGAATTGATTTTGATTTAAAATATCATAACCCATTTTAGGAGGGTTATGCTATCTCTGATAATTATTCATGTGATGTTTCTTTGGTGTCTTCTTGTTTGCTTAGATAAACTCTCAGTGTACTGGTCAGATGAAGGTGTTGGTCACAGGCGGCTCTGGATTGGTGGGGAGAGCCATACGTCACGTTATAGAAGAAGAAGAGGGAGCCAAAAAAGGAGAAGAATGGATATTTCTGTCCTCCAAAGATGCAAACCTGATGTGAGAATCATTGCCTGGTTATGTTTTGTACAGCTTCACACTTTTTCTTTTTTTTAAAAAAAAACAGTCCACATACATTTCAGTGTGCTTCTGGTTTCACAGGAACAAAGAGGAAACACAGGCTGTTTTTGAAAAACATCGGCCCACCCATGTCATCCATCTGGCTGCTATGGTGGGAGGTCTTTTCAAGAACATGAAGCACAACTTGGACTTCTGGGTAGGACACACAATTGATGACTGAAAAAGGACTAACCTTCATAAAGGATGCATCATTTACACCAATAAGCTAAAACAAATTATGGCTCTGCTCAAAATCCATCTAGTAGTAATTGACAGAACAGTTGTAAAATTTGATAATCCTCGGATTTAATGCCAATATGTTCTCAGTGAGCCAATACACAACACTTTATAGCAAAAAGAACATCTAGCAAAATCAAAAACTTTACAATGTTTCAAAACCAAACAATTGAAGAAAATAATGATTAGAATCATTTGGGGTACATCCTGCTAAGCACTATGACTGCATACGCCGTGGCAACAAACCAGCAACAATGTCCAGAACAATTTTATTTAAGAAGTTTGCTTCCTCACTGGTTGCCTCTCTGTTACTTGTCTTTAATTTTTGCAGATTCATGCAGCTTTTTAATCTATGTTCCACAGGATTGTCACAGAATGGTTCCTGTCTTTTTGCTTCCAAACTTGAACTGTCAATATCTGTCATGCAGAGGAACAACGTCTACATCAACGATAATGTGCTGCAGGCGGCACATGAGGTCGGGACTGTTAAGGTTGTTTCCTGTCTATCCACCTGCATTTTCCCCGATAAAACAACATATCCTATCGACGAGACCATGGTAAAAGCTCCCTCTGATACATAATGTTAGAATAAATAATGGATTTTTTCAATGATGACCACACGTTCTTCTGTCTGCAACCAGATCCATAACGGCCCTCCTCATGAGTCCAACTTTGGTTATGCCTATGCTAAAAGGATGATTGATGTTCACAACAGGTCAGTTTTTGGTGCCGTTTTGTAACAACAATAGAACCCCACTTCTTTAAGCAGATAAATTGGGTCTGATTTTCAGTTTATGTGTACATCTCCCAGGGCCTATTACCAGCAACACGGCCGATGCTACACAGCTGTGATTCCCACAAATGTGTTTGGTCCTCATGACAACTTCAGCATCGAGGACGGCCACGTCCTGCCAGGGCTCATACATAAGGCATACATCGCTCAAAGTAAGTCTGCTTTTTAGGAGACTGAGGGCTTAGTATTTGGGAGTTTGGAGGTGAACGTTGAGGGCAGAGACTAAAATTTTGGTGGGATTTTTTTTGGCCAGAGGAGGGGAAGCCCCTGGTGGTCTGGGGTTCAGGCTCTCCTAGAAGACAGTTCATCTACTCTTTGGACTTGGCTCGTCTTTTCCTCTGGGTCCTGAGGGAGTATCCAGAGGTCGACCCAATCATTCTCTCTGGTGAGTTTCAATGCATGGCATGAATTTAAATGGTCAACAGTGACGCTTAGTAATTTGCTGTTTGGTTGCAGTTGGGGAAGAAGATGAGGTCTCCATAAAAGAAGCCGCAGAGGCAGTTGTTGAGTCGTTGAGCTTTAAAGGAGAAGTAGTGGTATCCTTTCAATTAAAGTTGTCTGCTTCTGAAAATTCTCATTTACAGTAGGTAGTGATTCTGTATGCAAAATAGGACAATTTAAAGAAAAAGACAGTGTAACAGCCTGATTTCATGTTTAACATCCTAAAACTAGCACTTGAAATGTAGCAGACACATGAAGGTGAATGATATATTGATTGTTCAAAATATTATGTAGTAATGGAAAAAATAATGCTTCACTGTGGTAAAACACAGTGGTTTGTTTAGATAGTAGTGTAATTTTCAGCCTCGTTTGATTTCCGCAACAAGTTTTCTTCTAATACTGATATTTTAAATGTTCAATGATATATACTACTGACATATCAATGGGTTAAACATTGTGATTTTTTTTGTGCTCGACTCAATAACTTCCAATTTCTTTGACTCATAATATCCAGTATGACACCAGTAAAGCAGATGGTCAGTTTAAGAAGACTGCCAGTAATGCAAAACTACGTCAGTACCTGCCAGACTTCAAATTCACACCCTTCAGACAAGGTAAGATCATATCCTTCTGTTTTGCATGCATTTGCTAAAGTAAGTAACTGTGTCATGACATGTCTTCTTGTTTTCACTTGTAGCTTTAAAAGAAACATGCGATTGGTTTGTTGCCAATTATGACACCGTCCGGAAGTAAGATGACCCCTGAACCTGTTGGCATCAAAGCTGTACATTGAATGACCATTTCTGTTAAAAAAAACAACATAAAAACAAAAAAAAAGAAAACTGGTGGGGTCAACAGTGGAGTGTTACAGGATACTATTGTGTGCAGAAAGTAGTGAGCCAATAGTTATGTCTGATAATCATTGAAAAGCTTTGTAGTTTCAAGTTAGACTCCAGGACCAAACTGTAACATGACGTTTTAGATGCTTCCTTCCCGTTTTTTTTTTAGTTGATTTCAGTTGCA
This sequence comes from Poecilia reticulata, assembly GCF_904066995.2. NCBI lineage: Eukaryota > Metazoa > Chordata > Actinopteri > Cyprinodontiformes > Poeciliidae > Poecilia > Poecilia reticulata. Next base: position 10,648,020 of record NC_088833.1, on the reverse strand, counting down.
GCTTTTTTTTTTTTGAAATATGTCATTTTCATCTTTTTGTTTTCAAATGTGTTTTGAGTTTGTATTTTACAAGTTATATCCCTTTTCTTATTCAAAGAAATACAGTAAAGCATGAAAAAAAGAAAAATCATGAAAGTTCCCTAAACATTGATGGAGCACATATCAAAGGCCATAACTGCTTGTGATAAAATTAAATTCTGGTAGATTTTAGGAAGACTTTCCAATTTCTGTTCTGGTTCTGAAGAGCATTTTGCTGACATTCACAGGCACCAGAACAATAAATAATATCAAGCCAAGCTGTGGTTGTGTAAAATGTAATAGTAGTGAATGGAAACAGCTGAAAGTTTCACTTTTATAAACATAAGTCAGGGTTTTACTTTCAGGGGTGGGACTTTACAAACATTGTAGCTGTCATCGTTACTCAAGAGCCTTATTCACACTTTTTCACAATCCTTGCAAAGGATTCTTTTTGGTTCAGGAAATGTATACTCTTCTCTTGGCTTCAATGAAGGTCAGCCACTTCTGCTGCATAGGTTCTTTGAGAAAAATCAAGATTACTCACTTTGCTCCAAGTTCCAGATGAAATGTCAACCATATAAAAAAGAAGCATTCCACTTTACAATCAGGAGCTCTTTGTAAAAGTTTTTTTTTTTTTTTTTTTAGAAAAAATAAAGGTGGATTGATTTACATTTTGTATTGAGTTTATTCCCCCCTCCCTTCTCACCTGTGAAAATGTAATATTTCCTTGTTACACAAGTGGTGACAAAGTGCTAGAATCGGTTAATATAAATGATGAGCATAAGTGTGAATGATAAAACAGTTTATTAAAAAAAAAGACAAGATTTTCAATGTGTGGTTTGAATTTATTAAATACTGACAAATGGTTTAAATCTGTACTGCCTGCAACCTTTTAATTTCAGAAAAATACATCTGAAATAATTTATATATAAAAAAAAAAAAAGTAAAAATTCTATATCTAGTGACAAACATTTAAAATTTCTACAAATGTAGTGTAATAAAAAAACTGCTGTAAACAGTTTTTGGAGCAACGGCTCCAGCTAACATAAAATGTCTCAACGTTCAACATGTTGGGAGTGAACATAAGAACTGTGTCCCCCATCATGGACGCGGCAGAACTCCTGTCCTGGAACTGCCTTTTTCTTGCAGGCTTTCCCTGCTTTTGTGATTCCATTACACAGGAAACGGCCCGACAAAGAACTGCCACAGAAATCAGAGAGAGGAATGAGGCCATTCTCAGACTTTACTGGGTTACAGTAAACAAACTAAACATTGTGTAGTATTACATCAGCAGTCATGGCAATGTTTGGTACGGTTGTGAAAATTATTCCTTAAAATTTATGAGTATTTCCTTTTCATGCAAGTACAAAAAACTGGAGCCATGTCTATGCGTTTACAGTACCAAATACCATAATTGGTATTCAGCATTGTGCAGTACTTGTTTAGAGTAAAATTAGGTTTAAAATTAACATATCCATTGGGAAAATATATAATTTCACATTAGAATTTAGGATGAAGACATTTGTCTTTGTTCTGTAATAGTAAAAAAAAATGTCTGATTGATGGATCTTGTGATGATTTACTCCATGAATATTTAATTGACAGTGTTAGTGTTTTTCTTCAATATTAGGAGTAGAGCTATGTGAACACACCAGCATTTAAAATCCCTAAAATAATTTAGAAAGTGACCATTCTAGACTGACCAGCATGTTTAAAGTATAAAAATGAAAACATTTCCAGAATTTGAGAAGCAAATATCTCATACATTCAAACCACTAACCTGTTAGTGATAATCGATGGAGTAGGACTTGCACTTCTAGAGTCTCTGCCAAAATCATGAGACTCATTCGTTGCATCAAAAACTCCTCCCGTGATTTTCTGAGGGATGTCATCAACTAGAGCCTGTAATGCGATTAGAATGGGTCAAATGATGACTCATGAAATGCTGAACTTTGTTACCTTTAGACAGAAAATGACAAGTTAATAAGTTCACCCTTGATAAAAGTTCGTGGGATATCAGCCTGGGAGTGGACTGATTCGGTGTTCTAAATGTTGGTAGGAAGTTGGGCTCTGGAACGGGTCTCCTCGGAGGGGGAGATACTGCTGATATGCCAAGTTCACCTGAAAACAAATATAAAAATAAAATAATAAAAGTTAATCCATTACAGTGAATCTTTTCTACTGAACGTCAGGTTTCATTTTTTTACCTGATAAAAAGCTGTCATGATTCAACAAGTTGTCTCGCTCAAATAAGTCGCTTTTTTCACATCTGAAAGTTTAGATTAAAATTTACAACATGAAGAATTTAGAGGCGCAGTAATTTATTAACATCAAGATTTGAAATGCAAAGTACAAAGTGATCTGTAACTTTTTGAGAAAATTAACTTTATTCAAATAGAATTTTGTACAGTTTCCAAAAGCTTCAAATAAAGGTGAAATATACAAACCTTTCTGGTGTAGATGATGGTGGACCCAACATCGTGTGCTTCTTAGGCTCCATGACATTGCATGGACCAAGCAGCGATGGTGGAACTGGTTCTTCTTTGCTTGGCACACAAGCCCAAAGACCAGTCACAAACCAGTGACCTACAGACACAAAGGAAACCGTTATAAATGTACTTGGAAGCCTCATATTCGACTTGTGCCTGGTCTGGTGAAGCCAATACCCAGGGAAAGAGTCAGCAGCAGCACAGTGAGGCTGGTGAGGTCCAGCGCCGGCTGCTGGTTGACCTCAGCCACTGCATTGAGGGGAACCATGAGCAGCAGCATGGCTCTGGAGAAACCCGGACAGTGCAGGAACGTCAGAAGGACTGCACACAATACGAAGTAGGCCGTGTGTGCAACACAGGTCCACATAGCAGTCAGACTTAAACCTGCAAAAAGAAGAAACCCAAAACTTTCACGCAAACATTTTGTAATTTCAAACTAAATCCTTCGGCATTCACTTTGCTCTGGTAATTCAAAGCATTAAAATAAAGGTTTCTACACTTTGAATTTTAAATCAATTTCTTTAATGACTCTCCAATAAGAATCAATCAACTGAGGGGAAAATATATTCCAGTTGAAAATCTCAGAACAACTTTGATCATTTTACTTCAAATTTATTCTCTTTTTGGTGGAAAAACCAAACAATATAACAAGTCGGTGAATGATTTATTTACTGACAAGTGAACAACAAGTCATTGTTGTATAATTGTGGAATTATACATCAAAGCATAATTCCACAATCCAATTCTTTACAGTCAAAGCATGACATATTTCCTCTGATTCAAACTTCTTATCTTATACTCATAGACATGAGTGAAGTTTAATTTGCCAAACTCACCTGCCCAGCCCAGGTAGCTCTGAATCACGTGAAGCTTCTCCTCTATCCGAACCTCCATGTTGTCCAGATAATGCAGCATGACTCCCAGTGTGCTGTTCATGCGCTCCAGTTTGTTCATCAGGTCAGTGTAGTATTGGGAAGTCTGGTCCTGGTACTGCAGAAACTCAGACATGCTGTGGTCTGTCGATTCACAGCAGCAGACACTTAGAAATCAATGCAGCTCAGTCGTTTACTGCGATTAGAAAAATGGTGTGAAGTTGATCTGATACCAATTTTCTGGTAGATATCCTGAGCTTGGTGCCTGACCTCTGCAAGGTCATCAGTGATTGCTTTGTGGCCATCTTGGACCTCTGAGCTTTGGATCTGCAGATGTTCGCTCACGTTTTCTAACAGAAAAGAAAACCATTTGAAACTGCTCCTTTCAATTAACATGAAGTTAAATCCCTTTGTCATTCAGATGAATGGGTGACTTATAGGGATTAAAAGATACAACTACAAGTGTTTGATTCTTCAGTGTTTTCTCATAGCATAGAGTGGTTTAGCACAAACTACTGGTAGTTTTGCCAGATTGAGTTCACTGTAGTTAGCTTATAAAACACACCCATTCTTTTAGTGATTCCCTGAATGAGTTGGGCGACCAGCTCCTGTCCAGAGGCAATGAGGGCCTTTTCCTGACCAAGACGTTCCAGGTTTTCTCTCAGTGAACCCTCCATCTGCTCCTGGCCCTCATGCAGTTTGCCCTGTTGAGCATGGAGGGCGCCATGGCCCTCCAGCAGCTTGTCGAGAGAAGCTGCAGTCAGTTCCTTCAGCTCCAGCTGTCCAACCTGCATCAAAAAAAACAGCACAAGAAACTCAGGATCTGGCATCCCAAAGCAAAGAGTAGAAATGTTAGCTTTTGGGACACACAAAACTCAACCTTCAGGTCTTTCATTGCATCTAACTGGCTTGTTGCCGTGGAGATGAGAGAATTGACTGTAAGCTCTGCTCGGCGGCGAAACAGCTGCTGGCGAGCTGCGTAGCAAACTGAGCGTGCTCTGTTGCTCACTATGTGGTAGGCGTTCCAGGTGTCCGGGTCCATATCTGCTGTGCATTCTTTAATGGTCTGAAACAACAAAAACGCCGTTACAAAACTTTCCAAATTGTTACATGGGGAAAGAAAACTTTTTGTAAAAAATAAATCTCATTTCACAATATTACCATTTCCTGAGTACATGGGAAGGACCGGCGCCCTTCGATCTCCGCCTGGCAGTTAAACAGTTCCACTCCGAGCTTGGCGAGATTTTCCTCAGAGAGGCTTTCACAGCTTGCCCTCAAACGAGCAACCACCTGCAGACATGTCCAATGCTTCAATACGCTTTTCCTTCCTCTTATTTGCTTCCTCAAGTTAAATTCCAAGTCTTTGGAATCCGTTTCACATTTCTGAGTCATTCCCAAATAAACATGTAAATTGTTTCTTCAATCACGCAGATCTTTCTGTATTTTGGAGGAGTGTTTAAGAAAGTTTGTCACTGACATTTACTGGTAATAGTGAATCAGGTCGGGTTGCAATTTACAAGAGATTAAAAAGCAGACTCAATCCTTTGCATAATAATAAGATGGACAGTGGGTCAGTCTAATTATTAAGGGGGTTTTTTGTGCATCACCCTTGTTCCTCTCCAAGCAATTTCCTTTTCTTACAAGAAAAGTAATTTTATGAAAATGAACTATGGAGGAAATCCACATTTACCCTGTAGTGGCAGCTATCCAGAGGGCTCAAATCCAGCTGCTTCGCCTCAGCCAGAAACTTCTCGTCTGAAGTCACCATTTCAAACTGAGCATCCTTCGCTAGGATCGCTGGAGCTACGGGAGGGGGAGCTGTCGCAGGGGGAGGCTGCGGGGTCCTCAACCATTCAAAGAGCCCACTGGCTGCAGGCCAGGCCAGCATGCAGACCGTAACCAGCAGGAGCAGACGCTGGATCAGAAGGCGGCCCATATCTGGATCAGAACATGGATAGAGAGATTAAACTGCATTTTTCCTCACAGACTCAAATGTCTTGTGGTTTTATAGACCTCTTACTTTATTTAGAAGTCATTCAAAGAAATTACATCGTCTAATCCGACTAGAGATTTTTTTATATTAAACAAAATCCTTACTAAACATGCAATATTCACTCCAACAGTATTTATTTTAGCAAATTAACTTGATCCATTAACGTGATGCAGATGAAATAAACAAAAAAAAAGGGTTATTGTCATTTGAGGAATGGTAACTGAACAAACTCAGTTACCATTGCTTAATAATTATTAATGCTTAATAATTTCACATAGTTTCTTATTTTTAATTAAGCAATTACTCTGGGCTAGCTGCAACAGTGTACTGCATCACACCGCCCTAAAGGTGTGCCACACCTCAGAAACTACTTTAGGTCTTGAGGTTGAAGCATGCCTCAGAAAACAGTCTCATTTATACAAAGCAGGAAATGCATTTAGAGTCCTCTCGGTGATGCTGGCATTGGAAACACCACATACTTTGGCTACTGTTATGCATGAAAATGGTAATAAGGTAAACTTTCTAATCAGCTTTAAAAAGATGTAGGAGTAGTGCATATGCCTTGGTTACAAGAATAGCAGGTTAGACTGGAAACTTAACACTGACACTTTAAACAAAACACAATATACTCTACAGTGAAAGAAAAAAAAATTGCATAACCTCCAAGTGGAGTATGTTTGTTTTATAGACCATGTGGTTCACTAGAGGAACACATTTAAATTTTAAAAATAGCTCCAATTCAGCTAAACCCAAAAATATTTTACAATAAATCATTCTGTGACAGACAACATAAATTACCAGTTAAAAAAAATTAAATGCACAATTTACATTTGAAAGCCAACTGATTTACACTCTCTGATTACAGGTGAAAGCTGTCATGCGGCTTTAATGTAGGTAATTGTATTTATATAGCACATTTTTAGCAACAAGGCAAATCAAAGTGCTTTACATGAATTAAAATACAAACAAATTAACAAACCAACGGAAAAAGCAAAGGAAGAAAGATAAATCTAATAATGTTGATAATCCCATTCCAGTTCTGGGTTGCTGGGTAGTTTTTCTGGATTCTAAATTACTTTAGAAACCCGTCCTGGGTTTCTAAAGTAAAAGTGAATAGGTATCACGATAGTTTAAACTCATGAATCCAAATATGCGAATTTGACATAAAATGAGGCGTTTTCTATACTAAAATGATCTCAATGTTGATTATTGACTGTAGATGGCGACAAAGACGGATCAATCATTATGAAAGTAACGTCTGAAGAACGGAAGACAGCTTTCTAAATGTATTTTCTCTTCCTGCTAAGCGATTCTAAAGAGAAAAAGCTTTTGTAGTAGCCGAGATTAAATAAAAAATAAATAAAACTTAATTCGGTTGCTTATTAAGACCAAGGGTAGGAGGCTTGCCCAGGCATGTCTGCTCACTAAGAAGCACCAACTATACACTTGTTTACAAATGATATTTTCTCTTTTTTTTTAGCAAATACTTTTGTGTAACCATACAACAGCAAACATCTAAAATGACAGTGTTTATTTTCTTGATAATTTATACAAACAATAATTATATATATATATATATATATATATTGCCGTATCATTCATTTGAAAGAAAGGATCATGTGAAAAAATAAAACGAACATACACTTAAAGAACATGCAAAATACCTTAGTTTGGAGGAAACTCCTGCAGAAAAAAGCCACCACTCTGGAGATCCCACAGGCAATGACAGCTGATGGAGATGAAGGCTAAATTTTCTCTACGGTCAGGCAACCAATCATATTTGTCGCATTTTTCAACGATGCCTTTATAGGTGCGCTCAATTTGTTTTTCGGCATAAACGACAAACTGCGGGGCAAAATACTGCCAAGGCCGTGTGTCAGACGACGCTCGTTGCACCGCCCGACTCTGTCGGGAGGGCGGATAGATGAAATCAAACAAACTCACAAGTCAAATGGAAACGGCAGTTAATTTGAATGTGCTGAATCTTTAGAATCAGTAAAATAATCCGTTCTGAAGATCCGTTCACTGGAACCCACTGTTCATTCGTCCAGAGTGAAACAGCGCCTCGTCCAGCACAGTGTGTAGCTTGCTCAGTTTTTTCAAGCTAAGTGCTAATGTTGTAGCAAGTAGTGATGGGCAAATGAAGCCTCATGAAGCAATGAAGCTTCCCAGCCTTTTGCTTTGCAAAAAGGTTCATTACTCGATGCTTCATTCATGACTCACTAGTGACATCTGCTGGTGAAACTAACAGCCTGTTCACTCAGTTGGATCATACTTCCAAAAATTTGTAAATGCAATATTGTCACAATGTTTTTGTAAAGCAGTGCACAAGTGTCCCAAAAGAGGGTGCTGTTGGGACCATCGCAATCCTGGCATTTTTGTCCTGCCGGGGACACCGTAGTGCAGGGGATTTTTGTGCGCGAACTGCTGTATTCCTTACAGTGTGTTTACTGCCTGTAAGGTAAGCAGTAGCTCCGCTAGCCCGGTGTAAAAAATGAACATTATATATTTCTATTGGTTCAGATTGCCAGTTAGGCATACATTACATTTTCTTTCTGGTGATGTTTGATTGTTTTGTGATGCTTGATTGTTTTGTGAAAAAAGCGGTTGAATGCTGACAGTGTGTTTACTGCCTGTAAGGTGGACGAAATAAACGCGCCAAGGTCTCCCCACAACTAAGATCGCTGTGTCCGATTCCTCTTTTCTGCACGGATCACATCCCATCTTCACTCACAAATAAAACACAACGCAGAGTTCATAGGGTGTCTTCCACCAGCGGCAGACCCAAAGAGGGAAAGCCTGGGTTACATCTTGGTGCCGTGACCCGGATTGTGGTTCTTGGAGACCAACAGGTTGGAGGGAATTTTTTTTGCAAAAGAAAAAAAAAAAAAAAAAAAAAAGGAGACTTCACTCCGGTTGATTGTTCCTGCTGTTTAAACGTGGGCTTCCTGTGTATTGTGTAAAGATTTGAATAAAATGTTGTTGTATTAATTTGTTTTGTGATAGTACGGTAATGTAAAAAAAAAAAAAAAAAAAAATCTGTCCAGCTAACCAGTCACAGAGGTCGTTGTGTCTCAGTATTGAATATTCATAACTGTTGTGACGCTTTCATTTTTTTATTTTCTTTTAAATCTCTATAAAATGTGCTGAGCAGTGTGTTGAATGTATTTGCTGTTATTTGCTATAAAGAACATATAGTAAACTTCCTCAGACATAGACACATGATCTGTTGTGCTCATAATTCTACATAACAGTAAAAAGTAATAAAGAAAGTAAGAAGGGGTAAATATGTGGCATAATTACTCAGCTGAGCCTCTGAGTCCAGGATCACTGTCAGGGTCCCAGCAAAATAATCTCAGTGCCATTCAAGGTCACACACAACTGCAGCCATGGGCACGTGAAGGGCAGCTTACTCCTCCTCCTCCTCATTTATCCTTTTATAGTGACCAAAACCCTGTCCCCCTGCAATCGTCTCTTCCTCCTCTCCCTACCGCACCAGCCCACCTTGGTCATCAAAACTATCCCAATGCATCCCAAAATGCATCTCAGTTAGTGCAGCAGCCCAGCGCACCACCTCAAGGGTTGATAACCAGGCAGGGCAGCTTTTGGGACGTAGCACCCACACCTATCCAGACCACCTACATTCCACCCCACACCCCAACCTATCCAGGTAGGCTTTCAAATACCTCCAATGGCCAGCTGTGCAGCTACTCTGCTCCCCCCAGTAACAGGCAACCATTACCCAATTACCCAGACCCCTGTACCAAATTTCAGTGCCACAGCAGCTGCGAATGTCAGTAATCCTGTTCCTGCTGTACAGTCCATAGCAGGCTCCCAGCCCAGACCCACATTCCAGCCCTCTCAATCTGTTGCACCTATGTATCAGGGTTGCACCCAGGGGGAACCACAAACACAAAATATAGCCGCTGCAAACACCGGGGCCCCCAATTCAGCTCTAATTAGTTCCCAGTTTGCCTCATATGGAGCCTCCAACTACATTGGTCCCGAGCAGGCCGGTGTACCACAGCACATGCAGCCGCATGCATTGGGGTTTAACACATATGACCGCTCAGGTGCTGCCTCATACATCCCTCGACCCCCACCTGCTGCCATCGCCTCGTATGCATACCATCCTGACCCTCAGTTAAATGACTCTGGGAGGACTACCATCAATCCACGCCTCCCCCAAGCAATATATGGTGGTTTCCTGCAGACTCACCAAGTAAAGAATGTGCAAGTCTTTACTGGTAATGCAGACAGTAAGATGCTGGTGGAAGACTGGATCCGTGATATGCAATACCTGTTGGATGCCATTGACCTCCCTGTACATCTTCGCTTCTCCACAGTGGTTCGACACCTCAATGGAGAGGCCAGGAAGCTGGTTCTCAACTGCCACCCAGTGAACAGACCCTGAGAAGGCATTTACCGAACTGAGAGCAGAGTACAGTGATACTCACGGCTCGTTAGATCCTTTAGCTGACTTTTATGAGCGGAGCCAGAGGTCATGCGAGTCCGCCTGCTCATATGCCATAGCGCTGGAGGCAATCTTGCGGGCTGTGGAAGATCACCAGAGGGGTGGTAGGCCCTTTCCAGATCGAGATAGTAAACTGACTCGTCAGTTTTTAAGAGGGCTGATAGATGAACAGGTGTTTGCACGAATAGCTCCCATGAAACCCATGTTACTGAGTTTTAGAGAACTGCAGTCTGAGTTACGAAATATGGCCAGAGAAACAAAGAAGTTCCAGCCACAAAATAAAATAAAGAAGACATTTACTCAGGTGCAGATGACCTCAGAAAGCTCAGCGGTCAAGGTGGAAGGAAAGCAGTGCACTTCCGAGCTCTCTGAACTGACTGAGATTGTCAGAAAATTAGCTCTTAACCAAGAAGAGCAAATGGCCAAGCTGTCCAAACTGGAATCGAGTATAAAATCCTCCCAGTTACCCTCAAACACATTTCCCTCATCAGCAAATTCCACAAGCCACAATTCAAGTGTTACATGTCATCGCTGTGGAAACCGAGGGCACATAGCTAGATTCTGTCGAGCAGTACTTCCTGATTCCATCTCCACCAGGACTCGACCCGCTCAGTTGTCAACCTCGGCAGAGGAACTCAACATGCCCCCAGCTCAGGGTTTAAACGCCTAAAGCCCATGGTAGCAGGGGCAACCATGGGCAGGCAGAAAGCCCCATCCCCAGATGATAAAGGCAATGCTAATAGAGCAGAGGGCACTCCTCTGGTGGGCCCAAGAAATGAGGGAGAAGTGGAGATAAATGGCATTAAATGCAGGGCTCTTATTGACTCTGGATCTCAAATCACAAGCATCACCCGTAGCTTCTGGCACAACCACCCAGACCTTCAAAAACACAATCTGCAGCCATCCAAAATAACTATAGAAGGCGCTGCAGCTCAAAATGTGCCTTATTATGGTGTCCTGCAGATCAAACTTAAGGTCTTTGGTGAGGACTGTATGACTGTCCCCACATTTGTTGTCCCTGATTCTGAATATCGCTCCACAGTGCCTCTGCTCATAGGAACCAATGTTATCCGTGCATCTAAAAGTCACCTACAAGCAGTTTATGGTGTCAAATTCCTCCACAAAATAAAAGAGAGTCATCCAGAATGGCATTCTGCTGTGATGGAGGTGGAAAACACAGAAGATCAGATGCACGGCATGGTTGGCCCTGCTGTCTTCACTGGTCGGGCTATCTGCATCCCTAGTGGTAAAGAAGTGGATGTGAAATGCAGGATTAAGGCAGGTCCTCAGAAAAAAGTTTATACTGCACTGATTGAAAGCCCTTCTCCACTCCAGCTCCCCCAAGACCTACTGGTGGCTAAAGTTCTCACAGATGTAAAGAGGGGATATGCTCCAGTCAGAGTCATGAATGTGTCCCAGAAAAACATCACTATTAAGCCCAACACTCAGCTTGCCACAGCCTTCTTGGTGGACAAAGTGGTTGAATCCTCTGGCACAAATGGAGACAAACATCAAGGCGAAATGGAAAAGGAGCTCTGTCTGAGCCTGGGTCAAGTGGTGGCAAGTTTTGAAGTGGACTTAGTTGGAGCAGCAGTGGAAAATGAAGACCAGCGTGCTCTCCTCAGGAAACTAGTGGAGAAAAATGGGGATGTCTTCTCCCAGAATTCTATGGATTACGGCCATACAAAGACTGTGCGGCATGAGATCCCTCTGGTAGACCCAAAGCCATTTCGACTTCCATATCGTAAGATCCCCCCTTCTCAGTGGCAAGAGGTGAGGAACCTTCTGACAGAGATGGAAGCTGCAGGAGTTATCCGGCCGAGTAAAAGCCCATATGCATCGCCAGTGGTGATTGTTACTAAGAAAGATGGGTCATTAAGGCTTTGTATTGATTACAGAAAACTGAATTCCTGCAGCACACGTGATGCATTTCCCCTGCCTCGAATTGAGGAAGCATTGGAGGCACTGGGGCAAGCTAAATACTTCTCCACACTGGATCTCACGTCAGGCTACTGGCAAGTTGAAGTGGCAGAACATGATAAACACAAAACTGCATTCAGCACACCCATGGGGCTTTTTGAGGCCAACAGAATGCCATTTGGGCTCCAGAATGCCCCGTCGACGTTTCAGAGGCTCATGACATGCTGTTTTGGGGATCTGAATTTCACGCACCTGCTCATTTATCTTGATGACCTCATAATATTTTCCAAAACATTTGAGGAGCATCTGGAACGCCTCCAGCTGGTTTTTGATCGACTGAAAGAACATGGGTTGAAGTTAAAACCGTCAAAGTGTCAGTTGGTGAAGAAGGAGGTGCAGTATCTGGGCCACATAGTGTCTGCGGAGGGAATCAAGACAGATCCAGAGAAGATCAGCAAGGTAAAGAACTGGAAAACGCCCACTAATCGTAAAGAGGTCCTGCAGTTTTTGGGATTTGCAGGGTACTACAGACGCTATGTGAAAGGTTACTCCACGCTGGCTGCTCCCTTGTACCGTCTCACCTCTGGCGACCCCAGAAAGAAAAAGAGAAAAACACATAAACACACTGATTCTGAGCGACCCTATCTGTGGACTGATGAGTGCGAACAGGCGTTTCAGCATTTAAAGGGTAGACTGGTGACAGCGCCAATACTAGGCTATCCAGACTACAATCTACCTTTCGTGCTGCAGACTGATGCTTCTGGGGAGGGACTGGGTGCTGTGTTGGCTCAAGTTCAGAATGGGGTCGAGAGGGTCATAGCTTACGCCAGCAGAGGCTTAAGCCCACCTGAAACCAGATATCCAGCACACAAGCTGGAATTTCTGGCCCTAAAATGGGCTGTCACAGACAAGTTCTATGACCATCTTTATGGACGTTGTTTCTCTGTCTTGACTGATAATAACCCCCTCAAATATGTTATGACAACGGCCAAGCTTGACGCCACGGGGCAGAGATGGGTGTCCCAGCTGTCGTCGTTTGAGTTTGACATTCAGTACAGAAGGGGACAGAACAATGCAAATGCTGATGCTCTTTCACGCATGTCCAACCAAGAAGTCACACAGATCTTACAGTCATGCCCTCAGCATGTCAGATAAGTGAATCAAAGCCTCCAGAGCCCCAGCAGCATACAGTCGACAACACTGCTGGTCAAAGATCCCAGATAGCTGTGTTTTCCCAACAGTGAATCAGCTGTATTTGGATGTGGGAACGGATGCCCTTCCAGCAATGACGGTTCAACAAATCCGTGCAGAACAGAAAGATGATTCCATTATTGCCCAAGTTCTGTATTTCAAAAATGATAACAAAAAACCACCTCGGAGCGTGAGGATCGGCCTGGGAAGACATGGGAGCCTTCTCATAAAAGAGTGGAGGAGGTTGGTGGTCAGAGATGGCATCCTATACAGATGCATCACAGATGGACAAAGAGGACGCATTGAGCAGCTCATCTTGCCAGAGAAGCTGCGGGTGGTGGCTAAAACTGCTCTGCATGATGACTCGGGTCATTTAGGCTTTGAGAGAACTCTACAGCTGATAAGAGAGCGATTCTACTGGCCAAATATGTCCCTGGATGTCAAATCGTGGTGTGAGCAGTGTGAAAGATGTTGTCTTAGGAAGACCCCCACAGGCACTATTGGAGCTCCTCTTGTCAGCATCCACAGCAATGCCCCCATGGAGCTTGTGTGTGTAGACTTTCTCTGCCTGGAAACGTCAAAGGGGGGCATTGAAAACGTACTTGTTGTAACAGATCACTTTTCTCGTTATGCTCAAGCCTACCCCACCAAAGACCAAAAAGCACGCACTGTAGCCAAGGTTTTGTGGAAGAACTTCTTCTGCCGGTTTGGTTTTCCAGCAAAGCTCCATGCAGACCAAGGACGCAATTTCGAGAGTGCAATTGTAAAAGAACTATGCAAGATCACTGGCATCACTAAGACTCACACCACTCCATATCACCCACAGGGCAATGGGACCACTGAAAGGTTCAACCGGACCCTAATGAATATGCTGGGAACTCTGCCGCCCACCTAAAGCCCAGATGGCATGAATATGTGGATGCCATGACCCATGCTTACAACTGCACGAGACATGACTCAAACTGACCAACATACTATTTAATGTTTGGGAGACATCCCAGACTTCCAGTGGATCTGGTGTTTGGGACCTCAACCTCTAATGGCCAAGCGAGCTACAGTGACTATGTGCAGACACTCCATGACTGCCTGCTGGAGGCTTATGCACAGGCTAATCACAGTTCTAGGATTGCCAAGGAACAACAAAAAATACTATGATCAAAGATCAAGTATTCAGCCCAGGGACCGGGTGCTGGTCAAAATTTGTCATGTTGAAGGACGCCAGAAGCTCGGAGACAAACGGGCGCCATGTAGTTATATTGAGGTGAAGAAACAGCCTACCAGTGTACGTGGTACAACCGAGGACAGTGGCCCAGAAAGGGTGGTTCACAGAAATCTTCTCACCCAGTGCATGTTTATCCCGTAGAGGAGGTGAGCAAACGTACAGCCGAGGAGGAGGAATCAGATTTGGATCTGAATGAGACAAGTTCAGAGGCAGACCTGCAAAAAAATGCAGATGCAGTCAGCATGGAGGAAACTGGACCCTCTCTGCAGCTTGGAGAAACTAACCAGAAAGACAAACAAGCCAGCCAAGAGGAAGGGGATAAAGCAGGAGAAAATGTGCCCCATGGAACTCCAGATTCACTGCAAAGCAGTTTGATTCCAAGAAAAAACCCACCCAGGACCAGACATCCTCCCAAAAAGCTGTCGTATGAAGCACATGTCACAAAAACAGAAGAGGAGCAGCAGAAGATAGAAAGAGGATGGAAGCTGTGGCAGAGGGAGAAGGCAAAGAGAGCTCACAGACACACATAAAACACTTGACACACAAACATACATATCGTACAAGATAAATCTGAGCAATACACTTTATTTTTGATGTTAAGACTGTTAAGTTAACTCTTTTTTTTATGTTCTGTTTAGTTTTATGGCAGAGACGCCATCAAATAAAGAAGGGGTAGATGTAAAGCAGTGCACAAGTGTCCCAAAAGAGGGTGCTGTTGGGACCATCGCAATCCTGGCATTTTTGTCCTGCCGGGGACACCGTAGTGCAGGGGATTTTTGTGCGCGAACTGCTGTATTCCTTACAGTGTGTTTACTGCCTGTAAGGTAAGCAGTAGCTCCGCTAGCCCGGTGTAAAAAATGAACATTATATATTTCTATTGGTTCAGATTGCCAGTTAGGCATACATTACATTTTCTTTCTGGTGATGTTTGATTGTTTTGTGATGCTTGATTGTTTTGTGAAAAAAGCGGTTGAATGCTGACAGTGTGTTTACTGCCTGTAAGGTGGACGAAATAAACGCGCCAAGGTCTCCCCACAACTAAGATCGCTGTGTCCGATTCCTCTTTTCTGCACGGATCACATCCCATCTTCACTCACAAATAAAACACAACGCAGAGTTCATAGGGTGTCTTCCACCAGCGGCAGACCCAAAGAGGGAAAGCCTGGGTTACATTTTCATCAAACTCATATTTAGTAACAGGAGAATCAATGAAACCATATTTAATTGTCATATGTTTTAACTATTAAAATGATTTGTAGCCAATCTAATCCTGGTTTATGTTGAACGTCAGTGGTTGTGTTGGGTTTTCTTTTATGTCAGATTTGACAATAAAGACATTTGATGTTTTAGTGTCTTGGGAGTGCAGTTCCTGTTGGGGCATTCACTTTTTCTTGAATTTATAATTGGCTCTGTTCCCTTATATTTGGCTAGATGTTGAATTTTAGTTCTGCAACAGAATTAAATCAGTTTCTTCTGTGAAACACTGATATATCTTTGCTAATCAAACTACAAATAATAGTAGAACTTTGCAGAAGGTGAGAAATTGGGAGGTGGAGGGTTAATTATTATCTAAGAAGAATTTTATTGTGAGGATAATATCAAAGAATTCCCAGATGTCAGAGATTTTCCTCTTACTGGCTCCATTTCAGACAATTAATCAAGTTTACTTCTGTAGCACATTTCAGCAACAATGCAGTTCATGAAATCACAAAAAATATAAAGTCATAAAAAAAACATAATCTACAATTGAGAAAACCAGTAACAGACATTACATTTTGATGAGTGCCATCATCAATACACATCAAATATGTTGGTCAATGTTCATTTTATTTTGGCCACTGAAGACAAATATTCTCCTCTGATGCGAGACCAAAAGGACAACAACCCATGATGCAGCACGGCTCATCGCGCTTTTATTTTGAAAACTGACACGCAAAATGAGGCAGTCACGTGACCCATGCAATGCCAGGCCTCGTTTGTTGCCAGTCACGTGGTTTTCAGCAAGACTACACAAGCCTCGAAGCGGAGCTTCATCGGACACGCCCCCTTTTTACTCGGTACAAGCCTCGAAGCCTGGATTCAGATAGCCCATCACTAGTAGCAAGCAACAGAAAAACACACGCCCCACTACCCATTACTTCAGACTTCGGAACAAAACGCAGTGGAACTCCATATAAAGTTGGAAAAGAGGAAAGGATAGGGAGGAAGAGGAAGGTTTTATTCCACTTTAAGGAAAACAGAAGACATGAGAAGCTGAGGTAATGAGGCACAACAAGCGTAAAAGAAATTGATGCGAGTAAATGTTGCTACTACACATTCGTGTACGGCGGTATGAACCTTGATGTTGTTTTACGATCCTTTCTAATAGAAAAGAAGAATAACTCAGTCCAAGCCAGTTGGTGGCGGTAATGCACAACATGATTGTTTGCCAACCATAGACATGAATACGCAGACGCCTCGTGGAGCGCTGAGTTGTACGTAGCAGCGTCCGCCATCTTCTATGTGGCAGCAGAGCGATCGGAGCACCAGAGAAAGATGCCTCACTCATGTTCTGCGTGGAATTGTACTAACCGCTTTTCATCACAAACAAGATCCATCGGCATAACTTTTCACAGGTAAGAATGGAAATGTATTTATGCTTGCATTTGTCCGTTACAAAGTCATTTTCCATCGGTGAAATCAGTCTCAGAACTACGGAGTCCTCCAGGGGACATGAGGATTTCTTTTTCTTTTGCGTTCCCTCGCAAAACTTTTGCGCTCGCTCGCAATAATCTACTGATCAGTTCATGCGGCATAATTGATACTGTGAGCCTTTTTTATCGTGGCCACCGAACTTTCTGCTTTAATACAAGCTTATAAGGTTTTTCTATTAAGTAATTATCGCGGGGTAATAAGTCATCTAATTGTGTCTTTGTTGTGTTTGTGTCTAAATGGTTTAAAGGGCTGCTTTCAGTGCCGTTCCATCTGAGCCTGAACAGACATAAACATGCAGTAAATAAATCGGTTTTCAATCCGTTTTCTGCACCAAAGCGTTAATAATAATAATAAACATGTTTTATTATTATAAAACACAGCCAGTAAACTAATGGTGGTAGAGGGCCGCACTGGGTTAACTCGGGGAATCTCATCTGTCCGTGTATCAGTCAACTCCAAACCTTCTGCTGGATAATTGTGCTGGTTCTGTCACAATTATCGATTTATTTAATTTTGATTATCAGGCTCCAAACTTTGCGAGGACTGACCACCCCTTCCTCATACACACAGATGCCTATCTCCAGTAAATGTTCCTGGCGAGAGACGGGGTTCACCCTGGACAGGTCGCCAGTCTGTCGCAGGGCAACACAGAGACGCACAGGACAAACAACCAGGCACGCACACGTAGGGGCACAGTGACAAAAAACTTCCATTTTCTAAAGAGGAGTGCAGAGGCCCTCAGTGGGGTCGGGAGGGGTGCTGGTGCCCATCTCCAGCCAACGTTTCGGGTGAGAGGCGGGGTCACCTGGACAGGTCGCCAGTCTGTCGCAGGGCAACACAGAGACACACAACCATGCACACACACACACACACCTAGGGACAGTTTAGAGAGGCCAATTAACCTGACAGTCATGTTTTTGGACTGTGGGAGGAAACCGGAGTACCCGGAGAAAACCCACGCATGCACAGGGAGAACATGCAAGCTCCATGCAGAAAAACCGGGGCCGGGAATCGAACCCAGAACCTTCTTGCTGCAAGGCAACAGCTCTACCAACTGCGCCACTGTGAAAACGTGTTTATTATTATTAACGCTTTGGTGCAAAAAAACTGATTGAAAAATTATTTACTTCATGTTTATGTCTGTTAAGGCTCAGATGGAATGGCGCTGAAAGCAGCCCTTTAAACCATTCAGACACAAACACAACAGAGACACAATCAGATGACTGATTACCCCGCGATAATAACTCAATAGTCGAAAAACCTTATAAGTTTGTATTAAAGCAGAAAGTACGGCGGCCACCGTAAAAAAGGCTTACAGTATTCAATTACGCCGCATGAACTGATCAGTAGATTATTGCGAGGGAACGCAAAAGAAAAAAAATTCCCCATGTCCCCTGGAGGGCTCGGTACAGAACAACCAAAGAAAGTTTTTTGTTTTTTTTTACTAAATTTGACCGAAGTAGGTACTCTGATTATTGTGATTTACTTATCAAACGTTTGTCATACTATATAGGTTTCCAAAAGATAGAGATCTAAGGAAGAGATGGGAAACAGCTCTCAGAAGAGAAGGGTTTTCTGCTAGCTTGTCCTCCATGCTCTGCAGTGAGCATTTCAGACCAGAAGATTTTGACAGGACAGGTCAGACAGTCAGGATCAGAACTGGAGCTGTTCCTTCAGTCTTCCGTTTCCCAGCTCATCTCCACAAGGTCAGTGCTTCTAGAATGCCAAGATTCAGTGCCACACCATCCTGGAAAAAGTATTTTCCCTTTTTGAATATGCTTGAATGTATGTTAGATAATTATGTTTTTTTTAAATCTTTTATCATTGGCTTTAGCATGTGTTTACCAGGACATCTAAGACCTCAAAGAAGGCACAGAAGACTCTGTCACTAGACTGCTCCCAAGTTGTTCAAGAGGCTAAGCCAGTGTCTGTGGCCAAAAATGTGAGTAAATACATGATAACTTTGTCTTAAGCAGCTGTTTGCATTATCCTGTGTATATGAAAACCTCTGCTCACTCCCACCTGCTCACAACATCTCCACTCTGTCATTTTTTATACAGACTTGCATGGACACAGCCAGCCCCAGGCATCAGGAAATTAAGCAGGTGCATGTCTACATTCCCCATAATAAAAGCTTGAATTCCAACACAGACCATAGTTCCAAATTTGTATTATTTGTTTATTGATAATGAGAATGCTATTAAACTTGATTTGTCATTTTCATCATGATGAGGTTTGTTAATTTTATTTAATTTTAAATTTAAACTTGAGCCCCTCTCCCAGATCCGACTAAATATATATTTGAAATGCTATT
The DNA here is from genome assembly GCF_904066995.2 of Poecilia reticulata. NCBI lineage: Eukaryota > Metazoa > Chordata > Actinopteri > Cyprinodontiformes > Poeciliidae > Poecilia > Poecilia reticulata. The sequence goes on along the minus strand of NC_088833.1, from coordinate 10,628,833 downwards.
AGTGATGCTGATGTTCTTAACAGGAAGAGGGGCCCCTACATCATATTCTTCTTAAAACTCCATACCATGATGAAACAGCCATGAACAAACGCTGAAGCATTTCATTATGGAGCGTCATTCAAACACATACACATATATTAACAATATTCACATCTTTGTTGTTATAGGATCACTCCTATGCTCTGCCTTCATCCAGTGATGATCTGAGGGCCAGACTCAGGGAAGCCTTGGCTAGGGTGGAGAGTCTGGAAAGGGAGAGGAGGAATGCAAAGGACAGAGAGAAGAGGGCAAAGAAAACTGTGAGTGGTCTTTTGGAGGATCTCAGGATGAAGAAACTAATTAATGAAGATTTGAAAGAGCAGCTCGATCTATACTCGGGTATAAACAAATAATTTTTTTTTCTGGATTTTTTAACTGTTTTAGATATTGGTTTTGTAGTTGTATTTAAGAATAAGTAAAAACAGACAGTTGTAATGCTGGGGAGGAAGCGGCTGGTGAGGGAGTGGAAGGGTCCATCTATCCCCTCTCTTACCCATTGGTTTAGCCCTGGGGCGACTTGCTGCCTTAGAGAGATTATCTTATAGACTGTTAAAAAGGGTTGAAGAGTCCAACAGGAAGTGGTCCCGCTACGCATCATATGTGGGTTAAATGGCATTTCCAGCTCAGATGTAATTAGACTAGATGAACTTACAGTAATGCTGTAATTATCTAAATGTATCAGGGTATAGGGCATTGTTATTTTATGTTATGTATGTCAAGTTTCAGTTGATGTTTATGTTCCTTGTCATTTTTTTATATATTTTTTTTGTAATTTTCTATTATTATTATTATTATTATTATTATTGCTTCAAGTATTTTCTGTTAACTGTATTGGCCTCAAGAATCCACAAAGACTAACCATTGTTTAGCTGATGCCAAATTATGATGTCCTAAGTGTGGAATTATGGTATATTTTTCTGTTGGCAAATCAATAAAGTTCAAGTCATAAAAAAAGAATAAGTAAAAAAAAACAATAAAAATAAATAAAATCAACAATTATTAACCTATCAATAAACTCTGAAAGTGATGCAAAAAATATAAAGAAAACAAAGAATAAACTATCAAAATCCTAGTTGATAAAGAAATAAAGCACAAATCGCTCCAACAGTGACTTACTAATTTGCCTGTGCTAATTGAATTTCAGATCTCATTCGCCAAATTCTTAAAAAGCTGTCCTGTGATGTGTGACGTGGTAGTTGGGTTACTGATGCTGCACCTGAATCATTTGATCAGAGCTATCACTTGCTCACATTAATACACAAAGGAGGATTGATGACTCCTTCTGAGGGCACAGTAAGGGTGGTCAGATCAGCTGAGCTGAGCAAGGTCAGAACAAGTTGTCAAAGTGGCCTTGATCTGTCAGTTGGTTCGTGCAGAGATTGGATCTGAGGATATATTTTTTCTGGGGGGGCACATTCAAGAAACACAGTTTGGAATTGACAGCCAACATTTTATGTTGATGTTTCAAGTCATGTCTGTCTTTCACAAACTTAGACTGCACCATATTGCCAAGCTGAAAACTCTTAAGTTGCAGAGTGGTAACACATGGAAAAAGCTGTGCAAGACTGTTATTTTCCAAGGTTATTAGCTTCAAAAAATAGAGATTGCAGTCGTATAACTGACTGCATTACTGCAATCTCTATTTTTTTTTAATATTGTGCCCACTCTGACTTGTAGTTAGCTTTAGCCTTCAATGAAAAAAAAAATCGGAGTTTACTGAGATGAAAACGCAAGACCCATTTCAGGCAAGATATTTGTTCACAACCTTCACACAGAAACAAAACTTCAGAAATTCAGTATACTCCCTCTCAGATCAATTTCACAAGACACAGGCAGGGGGTAGCTTAAGGCCTCATGTATGCATGTTTTCTTTGGTCCTTAATTTGGTCCAGTTATGTCTTGAACAGTAAGATTAATTTTCTCCTTTTTTTTGCTGAAGAACTGTGTGTTTATATATATATATTGACGATGGTGCAGACGATGTCTCTGTGTACATATGTTCATAAATGTTCATTACTGTAAATATAAAGACGATTTATCAGAATCAATTGTATCATAGGTTGACATTTATTTTCTTTATTCAAAAATTACAATTAAAATATTATGAAAAGTCATAAATGTTGTCTTTGGTGATTGTTTAATTTCTAAGTATATTAAGGTTTATGTGCGAGTGGGTCGATGACGAACATTAGCTAAAAATACTTTGTAGAACGGCACTTTCTGAAGTTCGGTCCCTTCACTGTAATTACTTTCACATAATCCACATTCAATATGGCGGACGCTGTTACGTATCGCAGCAACGGGCTGACCCGCTCCATGAGGCGTCTACTTGTTCATGTCTATGTTTCCAACCACCAAAAAAAGCCGGCAGAAGAAGAAGAGACACTGAATGAATCCCAAGACGAGTGAGTCGAAGGGAAAAAGTTGTATCTGGAGCCAATTTAGATGCGTTCACAACACAGTTGCATGGTGCAACATTTGCAAAGTAAAACTCTCAACCAAAGTTGGCTTCCACAGGAAGTATTTGTCGACATTTAAGACTGAAACATCCGACTGTTAAGCAGCAAGCGGTAATACAGGACCCTGCTCCCTTTACTCGGGGATTTGAGAGCTCGAAATGATTTGCTTCAGTTCGTTCACTCCAATGATTCACGAACGGTTGGTTCACGTGGATGCTCAGCGGGAGTAGCCAAAGCAGGTCATTAGAGAGTTCGAAAAGAACGTTTTTACTTGAACTACGCCGGAGTGTGATTAAGAAACCGAAATCAGGTGAATAAAGCAATCTCTGCCTTCTGACATTGCTATACGCCATGTTTCTTTTATTTAAATGAGCTAAACACATTTGTATGATTTCTAATCTAATTAAAACCGATTCTCTCTCGCTGTCCTTAGATACAGAAAGATTTACTGTCAGTGTATTCCAGGGATTTGTCGGAATCGCTTATTATCGGGGTAGCAGTGCAGCGCTGGAGCATCAGTCTGCAGAGTTTGCTCCTCCTAACTAGCCGCGTTAGCACATTGTTATTAGCAACATAGCCGACTGAAGCTTCCTTAGACCGACTTAGCTAGCACGAAGAAACAGAACTAGGAGGTAGAAACTAGATTAGTGACTGAAACTCTCAAGAGCATTACAACCAACTTATTTGAGTTGGCACCAATGCAGGGTGCCATCCCAGGATATGTGGGCTGTTGGTCACAAATTTGGCTTTGACTTTGTAGGTTTCTGGACTGCACAACATCTTGTTCAAGAAACTAGCTTGAGATGATCTGAGCTTTATGACATGGTGCATTATCCTGCTGGAAAAATCATGCAGAAATTAATGTAGCCATAAAGTAATGGATTGCATCAAAATCCATTAATCATTTGGCAAGAGTTGCAAACTGTGCCGAGATAATATTCCCCCGACACCATTGTACAACCACCCCTTCAACCTTTGATACCTGATAGATTGCAGTTTTGCTTTCATGCATGTCTAATTCTGACTGTATTATCAGAATGTTTAAGCTCAAATCAAAGTTTTTCCAATTTGTTATGTCCCAGTTTGGGTGAGCCTGAGGGTAAATGGTAGCCCCACTTTCCCTTCTTTAGCTAGTATGTGTGTAGGGCCTTACAAAAAGCATCACCTTTTGTAACAGGAGAGATAATACAACATTTTCTGGCTGCAATATTGGTTTATCTGCATTTTCCTCAGATCAAAATGAGCCCGGACGCACAACAGAGGATCGGCTTTATTGGTGCAGGAAACATGGCTTTTGGCATTGCAAAGGGGATGTTGTCAGGTTAGTGTAGACTGACTTGTTGAAATACTGAAACAATATTTGAGTGTAAATCTTCATGGTCATTTTTTTTTTTTGTATTGCAGGAAATGTTCTACCTGCAAACATCAAAGTTAGTGCACCATCCTCTACAAATTTAGGACGATTCCAGGTATTTATTTATTATTTTTCTGTAATTTATTTGTAAGGTTACTCAAGATGATGAGCAGCAACAAATGAGGACATGCTACTGTTTCTAAGTTTAGTTTGGTTTTGCTCCATGTTTTCATCAGCAAACCAGCTGCTGTAATGAATTCCTGCAGATGTGAACGGAGAAAAGCTTAAATCAGTTATTCCAGCACACCTAACTCAGATTCTGAGTATTTTATCTGCCAGTTGTATGGATAGTTGTGCTTGATAAATCTGTTGTTGAACTGGTAAAATGTTTCCAGGAACTTGGCATTTCTGTGACACACTCCAACCCTGAGGTGGTCTGTGGGTCAGATGTGGTGTTTGTCGCCGTCAAGCCTCATATGATTCCACGTGTTCTCGTCGAAGTCTCTCAGCACATCACAAAGAAGCAGATAATCGTGTCGGTTGCCGCCGGAGTGACGCTAGCTATGTTGGAGGAGGTGAGGGCCACAGCCGCTGTAACAGGTTTTCCCTATACAGGTTTGATCTGTCTGGGTATCAAATATCTTGAATCTTTCTTTCTTTTTCATGTCAAGCTCCTCCCAGAAAACTCGATCGTCATCAGGCTGATGCCTAACCTTCCCTGTCTGGTTCAAGAGGGGGCCCTCTTGTTTGCACTGGGCACCAACGCAAAAGGGGAGGATGGCGCTCTACTTCTCGGCTTGTTGCATTGCTGTGGTTTGGTGGAGGAAGTGCCTGAAGCCTGGATCGATGTCCACACAGGGCTGAGTGGGAGCGGAGTCGCTTTTGTGAGTCTCAGTGTGTGTTTATATCTACACACTAAGAATTATACCATTTTTTTTACACAAGCTTTTGCCAATGTCCCACAAGTAACATTACCAGCTTAGACACTTCTCCATCATGTAAAATTTTCTTTGCCATTATTTAGTAATCTAGTTTGTTTGTTTTTTGCCGTTTTTTTTTTTTTTTTGTCTAGGTGTATCTTTTTGCAGAAGCGCTGGCAGAAGGAGCTGTTAAAATGGGCATGCCAAGTGCTCTGGCTCACAGCATCGCATCCCAAACTGTTCTGGTGAGTCGTACAATATCTGCACTTTTGTTTTCCAAAAATGCTCTTGACTAGAAACCCATGTCCAAATTTAGTGTTTGATTGTTTGTCATTTGCTGCAGGGTGCTGGAAAATTGCTACGTGATTCTGGGAAACATCCAGCTCAGCTTCGGGCTGAGGTCTGCACCCCAGGTGGAACAACCATCTATGGGCTTCACACACTGGAGCAGGGAGGCGTGAGGGCATCCGTCATGAGTGCGGTGGAATCGGCCACTCAGAGAGCAAGGGAACTTGGGAGAAAATAGGCAGCAGGAAAGGGTCCGTGTGTCAGTATACCTTTTTAAGAACTACATCTTGAACTTGAAAGTCTTAAAAATAAGATGGCTGTTTTTTTTTAATTTTATTATTTATATTTTTATATTTCATAACTTAGTATTGTAAGAATGAAAAACAAGGTCATAGTCTTGATTAAATAAAAAAAACAGCTTACACCTCTGTTAGGTCTTTCAAAGGATAGGCTTCTTATGTTTACTTTGTGTGATGGTAAATAAAAGAAAATCTGTTGGATCACAAGTTTAATGTCTGCATTAACATGCAGAATAATCTTTCCCGTAAATTAGAAATAAATAATGTTGTGATAGAGAATAAATATATTTGCCTTACTGTTTTTCTAGATTGTTATGCGCTTGTAAGGTTGTGTTAGAGGAAAGCTGGTGGATGAATTGGCAGTACTCGCATAGCTCGGTCCCCGGTTAGTGAAACGGTCAGAGGTAATTTGATACTAACGCAAACCTGGCATGTAGGCCAAAATGGTATGTTGGCCTACATGCCAGCCTGCTACATGAGACGAGCACATGTAAAGTAAAAATATGAACCATTTTAAATTTACCAGCTCCTTGCAAACAGTTATTTACATACAGAATTTATGTTGTTCACCGAATGTTTAAAATTTGTAATATTTAATTGAAAATATGATGGTAAAAAAAATGAAATAAAAAAAAAATGTAGCTTGAATCTTGCTGTCCCTTTCCTGAAATCTTGAATTGCTCCAAACAGGAATCTGTTTTTAATTACGTTTCTTTTTTTTTCCCCAGTCATGATACAAAAGCATAATTTATGTATGAGAAAAACTGTCAAGAAATCATCCACTTTGTTCCTACATGTATGCAGAGATAAAGATTCAGCAGCTTATACAGTCTACAGTTCTAACTGGACGGTTTGATTCAGGATGCTGCATCTTCCTGTTAATCTGCCGATTTGTGAAGATGTGAATGTGTGTGCATGGAATTGCTGTTTTAGTATTTAAAAAGAGGTCAAAACAGTTAGAGTAGTATAATGATATATTGCCAATTTTAACTGGGCTGCACTATTGCCTTGTAGCAAGAAGGTACTGAGTTTGAATCTCAGCCTGGGGTCTTTCTGTGCATCCTCCATGGGTTTTCTTCAGGTACTCTCTCTCCCCCCCTCAGTCCATAACTGGTAGGTTAATTGGTGGCTATAAAGTTCTCAATAAAATGCATGCTTGTGTTTATAAGATTGTGTGTCTCTGAGTTGTCCTGTGGTGGACTGGCAAATTGTCCGTCACTGGGCGCCTCTCATCCAATGATTGCTGGAGGTAGCACGCAGTGGATGGATAGATAATTGTAATTCCATAAATATATTCCAGTATATATTACTTTTAATAAGTTCTGAATATGATGACAGCCTTTTTCCAGCCCAACACTCAAACTTTCTTGCCAGGCCCTAAGGCAGTCCCCCCAGGTTGGAAATCTCTGATATTAAGTGATTTATCAGTTGAAAAATACTGTCTAATAATTTAACTTAACTACTCAATACTTTTAATAATCTGTCAGGGGCGCCATATTTGGGGGGGCAGGACAGTCAAGGGGATCCCATAAAAAAGGAAAAACAACTTTTAAATAGAATAAATATTTTAGGGCCCCTGGCAATAGCGAAATTAATGCCCCTAAAATTCCCGGCGGCGTCCCTGGTGTCAGTAGTTGTTTATGGCATCAATTCAACCTGAGCATGTGGAGATATCAATGATTCACAAACCTACCTCCCCCTTCCTCCAATTTCACACAAACGCTGCTGCTCTTTGCTTCTTCCTCCTCTTCTTCCTTCCCGTTGTCACTCACTCGGCTGGAGGAACACGCGTTTTACCCACCGGCCTGCGGCTACACCGAAAAAAAGACAAAACCACAGCAGTAAGTAACGATGACGCTGACTGACAGACAGGGTTCCAGTGTGGGGAATGCTGTCAGAACTTGTTAACTGGACATTTCTGGGTATTTACGGGGAAGAATAGTCGGTTATCGAAACTGATGTTAGCCGAGGCTAGCAGGTTGCTAGCTGGCACGCCTTCCGAGTACCGGCGTGAATGGCCGCTGGTCCAGTTTTATGTTCTTCTCCAAATGTCGGCATTGACATGAGAAAAAGGGTATGTTTTATGACTTGAATTATTGTTCGAGTGGGAGACAATTACCATTAATCATCAGTGTTCACATCGACTTGATGCTCAAAAAAAACAAAAAAAAATATGGCTAATGTTCAGGTTAGCAAGACGCACTTTTATATGATGATAGCCCTGATGAGGCTCTTTACTGCAGCAGTAAAGAGCCTCGTTTTGTAGATACATATGTGTTTAAGTTTATAAAACACGTTACATGTGTATCGGAATGGGTGTAATTCAGGTCAAAGCGCAATGTTGAGCTTTCACTAAAAAATATGGCTTAGAGCTACTGAAAAACCAAAATTCAGTTTCTCTGAAAACTTAAATTTTACAAATTGTATTTGAGTAAGAGATGGTCATTATCACTCTTAACATTATTGCCAAGATCATTAATGTTAAGTTTAGTGGAAGGAAGAATGTGCCCTAGGAGCAGTGATGGCCTTGATGGGGATGGAAAGGAGAACTGATTTAAGTATTTTGGGAAGATTCATAAGATGTCTACTGCAGTTGGAGTCAGCATGTCAATAATTAGCACACATAGATGTATTCAGGACATACCCACCTACCCATCAGGACATACCCAGTGTTTTAGAGGATTTTGTGTGTTGTTGATAATCAAGATGCTGATTTCATGTAACAGCAAGGGTTAGCACCTGCCCATACTACTGATTTATTGACCATGATCAATAATGACTGCTGACTGTTTAATTTGTCAGCATTTTACCCAAATCCCACGGGGAATTGATATAGAATTGTCAAGAGGAAAACAGGCCAAAGATATAGATAAGTTGAAGGCCAACAGGCTTCCTTTATTCATCAGCAGTTCCACATGCTGATTGCCTCTGTCATGCTACATTGGTGAAGCTATTCATGGAAAAGGATCTCTGACAAAGTATTGCATATTTATACTGTACACAGACATCCTTTTTTGTAGGCCAAAGTCATATTTATGTTTTTGAGAAATGTAATTTTGGGTTTTCATTACCTCTAAGCCATATTCATCAAAATAAACATTTGAAATGCATCATCGTGTTTAATGACTCGCTGCATTTAACATTTGAAATTTCTATTCTAATTTACTGAAAAGCGTGTGTACCCAGCTGGACATTAATATTAAATGTGTCTTATATCAACCTTTATAAGGTGTTGAAATTCCCCCTTTTTTCCACACCTTTTATCTTTTAAATGCTCAATTGCTGCTTCTTGGTAATCAGTGACACAAGTGAAGTGCAAATATAACGTGTTGTTTCTTGGTCATGTTAATATATGCACTTTTAACATAACATCAAACAAATGCTAATGGAGAGTATTAGTCAAGGTAGGCAGATCATAAACAGGAATTACTCGTCTTGCACTGGTAAGTAATTGCAGCCGATTCCAAATTCACTTGTCTGTTTGTTGAAACTCTGTTACACCCTAAACCTGCTGCTAAACATAAAGCAATGTTTGCTGATTAAAACAGTAATAATACCAAAAAAAGCAAAAACAGCTGGACATGACATTTGTAGCCTGAGTCGAGACATTATGATCCTAAATATATTCCTGGAACTAGATTTTTTGTAATGAACACAGTTTCAGATATCTTCTACAAGATCTCACAATGTTCAAATTTTATGATATTGACTATAATGAGGACTAACCAGTAGGGAGTTATGAAGAATAAATCATGAGAGAGCGACGATCAAGACCTGAACAATATGCAAGCACTAGAAAGTTCAGATGCCGAAGGAGGTAGAAAGCATTGCTTAAAAGACAGATGGCTGGACGTCTAGGGTACGTCGAGCTACATCACAATCACAGCTTGTCCAACTTAAAATGGTAAATGTTGTATTGCAGACCATGCACAGTTGAAGCACTCTCTTAAGGTTTGAAGAGAATCAAATAATCAGAAAAATACATCAATTTGTATTTTTGGAAAAATTTATAAAAATGCCCAATAAAAGTCTGTGCAGCATAAATTTGATGTGTGAAATTTTCTTGAAAGTAATAATATCTTGTCTCGTTCTCATGAACTCAATATCGAGACACCCCTAATAATACTTTCTTTCAACTGAATGGTGTATGTGGATAGCCTGAAACTAATAGATTTTGGCTTGAGCATGACCTTAGCTTTATTTTATTTTATTTTTTTACACATTTGCATGCCATATATTAAATTTACAAGGTGGTGATTGTTAAATTTCTTTTTCACTTGCTTGCGGTTAACTGGATGAAAAGAACGTGTTCAGAGGTTCACTTTGTTTATAGCTTGACAGCTACAACTTTACCGAGGAAGGTGAGTTAAGAACATAAAAATCATATGTGAAACTCCTGAACTTTCCAAAAGGGAATTACTGTTGGCTCCATTTTAATGTTGTGTAAGTGAGTAAATGCCTTTTTTTATTTTGTATTATAAACAACATGACTTGCATAATATATAATTTATTACATGAACTTACATGAACATTGATTTCCTTTGGATGCTCTTTATCTCTATTTACATTGTTCATATAGTAACCTGTACATTACCAGCAAGTGGATATAGCTTGCAATTCTAAACCTTATGCAGTGTACTGTAATAGTGTCCAGGTCCTATGGACCCTTCCACATTTTGTGATGTTTTAACCACATGCCCTGTGTGTTTTATTGTGATTTTATGTGATAGACCAACCACTAAAATAGTGCAGAATTATGAGTAGAAGAAAGTGTTTGTTTTTTTCCCCCAATAGAACCAACTTTTGCCCCAGTATTAGCAGCAATGTCTCTTCCAGTTTTGCAATTTTAGGTTTTTCTTCTGCTTTCAGGCTCAGTGAGATTTATTCATTAATCTTGAAGTCTTTCCACTGATTCTAAATTGAATGAAGTTTTAAACTTTGACTGGGCCGTGATGACTTCTAAACCGGCTCTCACAATGTAAAGTCCTGGGTGCTGCTGTCCTGCAACTTTCAGATGTTGTTTTGCCACGACAAACCCAGTTCAAACAAATGAGTCATTAGCAGGACACTGTACAACTTGAGTACATGGTGTAGAGTTGCAGGACACTAGCCCCCAAGGACCTAAGTTCAGTCTTCTGATATAAACTCTTCTACTGGCTGTATATTTAGCGGTGGTCCCCTGCCTCAATTTCCACTTTTCTAGAGTCTTTTTATTTTTAATTTTTAGGTTTTCTTTTTCTGTAGCTTAATTGCTGTGCTGATCAGCTCTGATCAGATTCTTTCACTGCTGAAGAAAAGCAATTCCACAGAATGATGCTGGAACCAAAAATCTCACTAAAATACACTGACGTTTGTGGTTTTAAGGTGACAATGTGGGAAGGAGTAGTCACCCTTTGCATGTTAACTCTCCACTTTTTGAACTATGAGTTATTATAGTGCTCTGTGATTGCTTACTGCCATAATTCTGATCTGACAATTCATACCCAAAATGAACACATTAGTCTGCATGCTGCTTGTTTTTTTTGTTGAGGACTTGCCTGTGGATTCTCTCTAGTTTGCGTATACTTCCGTTACATTGGAAAATATGCCATTAATGATCTGTCGCCTAAAAATGAACCCTTCTTTGTCTTCCTGCCTTTGTAACTAACCCAAAAGCTTGTACTTGTTATTCTCTTTTTGTCCTACAATTGCCCTAAGATGTCCAAGAAGATCTCCCAGTGCTCTGTTAAGGACCAATCGGAGCATGATCAGCCTCCCAGCCAAAGTCAGTTGGATCAAACCAACCTGGGCTGTAGGAAAAAGATGGAACCAGGCCAGAGAAATGGAGAGACAACCTCTTCTTCTCCAGAGAGTGGTAGCTTGAATGGAAACGGAAAGCGCAGTGGGAAAAGCCGTCGCCGCAAGAAACGCTCATCTAATCCCGGGAGCCACCATGAGGGAAAGACGGATGAAGTGAAAAACAAAGAGAAGCCTGACGAACACACCAGCCAGTCGCCTGAGCAACCGGCTGCATTGATGGGCTTGCAGTCGGAATGTGGCAGTGTGTGGTTTGAACGAAACATCTACGAACAAGCTGAGAGCCTCTACCAGTGCTGGCTAGTGAGCTCTGCTAACCGGATCTCAAAGCCCAACCGTTCACATCAGTCCTCAGGGAAACGTTCAAGCAATCCATCCACCGTGGTTCCATCTTCCTCTGGACCGGCTTGTCACCCTGTTGATCAGGTGGCTTGCCACCACATAGTGCAGAAAGTATGGGTCAATAAGACGACTTTCGACCAAGCAGAGCGGCGCTTTGTTGAGGGATCTGCTCCCCCATCAGCTCCTAACTCCCTTGACCTCTCACCTCCGACAAACTGCTCTGGCGCCTCCAGAACACCCGATGAAGGGTATCAGTCTCAAGCCCCGACTCCAGCAACCCCTGTTGTCCAACAGGCAGCTGGTACGCCGGCTCCTCGACAATCGATTAACGGGCTGCCGCGCATTCCAGTCGAGCTGCTGAGGGAAGTGTGGCTCGACAAACCTGCGTACGATCGTGCCGAAGCAGCCTTTTACCAGAACCTGTATGCTAACAATTCTTCCAAGAGGCAAATCTGCACCCCCACCACCAGAGGAAGTGACCACCCTCAAAGCCTTATGGAAGAGGAAGAGGAAGAGGAGGAGGACAGTGAGGACATGGCAGAGGAAGAGAAACCACTGATCCTGCAGTGTAAAGCAGAAGTCTTTCATGCCCTTCACCCGATTCAGGAGGAAGAAGAGCCAGCCGAGTCCCTTGAGACTGAAGAACCTTCCGGAGTGTGCTTCTTCCTTCACCCGGACAGCGAGCCGGTGTGGCTGGACAAGTGGCGGTACGATGCTGCAGAGAACCGTTTTCAAAGCTGTGGTTTGGATAAAGTCTGCGCGGCGAAGAAGAATCGGAGGCCGGAGGCAGAAAAGTCATCAGCGTCCTCCAAGACGCCTAAAAGGGACAAGTATGACCAAACCGGGGGAATGGAACCGCTCCAGATGTTTCAGTTCATCGTTCATTACTTTTCATTATAATTTTCCCTCCTTTCAAATTCTTTTTTTCTTCTTTCACCTTGTTCCTTTCATTCCTTCTAGATCATGTATTCATTTCTAATTGTTTTATTCTTTCTTTTCCTGAGTTTGACCAAAATTGTTTTTCCTCCCACCATATTCCTTTCAGCATTTGTAGAGTTGTACTTGGGGTGTCTGGTTGTATGGAAGCAATATAAAATGTTTGAGTTCATACTTGATGCATTCTAAATCATAAGTTTAATGTAGAAGTTAATTTTCTTATCCCCTGACATTTTTTCCCTACATTCCTTTTTTTTTTCTTCTTTTTCTTAGAAAAATGAGCTCAGTGGACTTCTTGGCTCAGGAGAAGATATGGTTTGAGAAGCCTCGTTATGATGAGGCGGAAAGACGCTTTTATGAGCGAACGAACGGCTCATCGCAAAACATACAGGTAATCCACCCAGACTATTTAGGTTTTTTTGAATCAACTTTCTGTCTTTCCAACATGTCATACGTCCTAAAGCTATAATTCTAGCGTGCAGTCATTATAAAATGGTGATTGGGTGTTGCACAACGTTTACAATTAAATTCATGGCTAAATCATTATAACGCAAAACTCGTGAGTACAGAAAAAGTCGATGAGGTTGTGAAGAAGCAGTGTGTAAAGATGGGGCAGATTTGCTTTTATTTTAAGATGCGTGTTGAGATGAAGACAATTGGTGCAGAAGCATTAAATTTTAAAGTGGCACTTTCATCGTGAAACTGGCTTTAAAAGTGCACAGTCAGCTCAGGTCTTTTCATAGAAAAAGATTGTCAAATATTTCCTTGTTTTCATTGTAGGATATTGGAGCCAATGCCATCCTGCAGGACATTGCTCGAGCTCGGGAGAACATCCAGAAATCTCTAGCCGGGGTAAGAACTGAGACAATTCCTAAACTAAAACATTGAACCGATCTGCCTTGGCGGTCATCACTTTGAATGAAACAAACAAACCAGCCTTGTTGTTTGTTGTCAATGGTAAACTGTGCTCCCGTATTTCTATTTATCAAATTTAAGAGTAAAACGCATTCATGGAACTGTTTTAGCTGTATGTCCAACTTTAACTTCTTTGCTACTTGTGAAGGTTTAACATGTCCTACATCAAGCTGCCAGTACAATAACTACATTCAAAAGAAAATTGGAGCGAATCAATCAGTAACCATAATATGTATTGTTTCCAGTTTCAAATTGATGAAAAACAAACAAAATGTTTGGAGTTGAATACAGAAAGAGAGCAGATGAGAAAATACCCGGATGACGAGAGGAAATGTGCAGAGCTTACTGCCTCTGAAGGACAGATTGGATTTGACTCATGAAGCGTTTTCAGGAGTTCCCAGGAGGCTTGGCTGTTGGCTGCATTACTAAGGGAAAGTTCATGGTCATCTGACTGCCGGCTGTAACCAAGAAAGCAACACTTCCAACTCCAAGCCTTTACATGGCAGAGTTTTGCAGAAGAGCAACTTTTCAGTCATTTTGTTGTTTGAAAACAATCTGCTGAGGATTCTGCAGCAGCATATCTCATTCAGCCAGACTGTTACTGCAAAACTGGCCTGAAAAGGATCAAACTGTGCTCCAAATAAACTTATTTTTAACATTTTTGATGACCATCTGATTACCGTCTGAGCAGATTTGAAAGCATAGGATTTGGATTTCTCTGTTCCCTGCATGAACTATTTTCTTTAATTCCAACTTGAAGCTTGGTTTTCCTTTGCTTTTAGACTCCCTCTCCTCATTGTTCTGTTTTTTTTATGTAGCTCATGCAACTTCCCTCTGCCTCATTGCCATTTCCATGCCCTGATTTCTTTCCTTGTTCCACCCTGCACTCCCCTCCTCCAAGCTGAAGAATACGCTGAGTAACAAAGGGTCTTCCCAAGCTTCCCTGACCCAACTGTCTCATCCTGTAAGTTTCTGAGTCTTGCATGTCGCTGGAAGCATCTGCTGCTGCTCTCAGCAGGTAGTCTGAGCAAGCAAAATGTGATCAATCTGATTTCAAATTCAGTTTGTCAATGACTTGCAAAGTGGTAGCACCTGTTGTTTTTCTGTCTGTTTCCATACAGACCCTGTTTCTCTCCAGTCTTTGTTTTGCTAAAGAGGCCGTCATGTTGAATAACTTTTGTTTGAATTGTTTTTTTAATGTACCTCTGCAGAACTCTGGCAGCAGCAACAGCGGTGCAGGTGATCAGGGAGAAATCATTTCTCGCATCAAAAGCCTCGAATTGGAGAACCAGAGTTTATACAAAGGTTGGTTGTCATCCACCGTCATCAGTTTGCAGTTTCTTGTCTTTAATGCTTGGAACTTTTTATGTTGCTACTTGTATAGCTCTAGGCTTTATGCTGAATTAGGTTTTGAGTCGTCACAATGAAAGCAAATTTCTTTTACAGAAAATGTGTTCTTTAAAAGAAGATCAGCCATATATTTTAGAATCTGAAGACTTGGTCATTTCATAATATATTTACCACAAATGACAAAATATATATATTTATATATCCAACCGACGAGCACACTTTGGAAGGCTCTGTTTAAATTTCTTCAGAAATGTTCTTGTTAATAAATAAAAAGTTTTTAAGAAAGCCGCTTTTAAGAGTTTTTGTGGCCTCTTAACCTTAATTAGATCAGGATTTTAAACAGAACCTGTAGTTCTAAAACTGGTTTAGAATAAAATAATAAAAACATTAAAATTCCTTTTACAATGTTTCACAAAAATAAAAGTATCACAAATTACAGACCGATTTAGATGTCACGTATTTAATGTAGTGTAATTCTTTGTATTTTTACGTTTTTTTTTTGAAGTCTTAGTTGTATATTCTGAAACACTTTTATCCAGATTTCCGCCTCCCTAACCACGAAAAAAATGAAAGTTCAGTCTGGAAAAGTTTGGATTTTAACCACATTTATAGTAATTGAGTACTGAACCTCAACTTTGGGTTTGACAGTCTGGTTCTTTTAAAAGCTAAATGACAAGCAATATAACTTTTCTTTTGGCATAGGAACTAATTTAACTAGAACACAAGTGTTTGACGTATTTTGCAAAACCTTGGTAATAAGAGTGATGAATAATGTTTCATTTCTGCATGATGTTTATGATTTTAACATCCCTTTTTATTTATAGTGAATATCTGATGTTTGTCAGTGCAAAGAAAGGATATGTTGATTGTGCTTTTTTTTTCTTACATTTTTTTCATTATACACTTAACATCATCTAGATTATATTTGCATAATTCCATAACTGGGATCCTGTTTTCAGTGGTAGACAACCTACGAGCAGCGCTCTCCAAACTGGAATGTCGAGTTGCTGTTCTTGAGAAACGTCCAGCATCAGTGACCCCGGCTCCTGCTGCCTCCGTCCCCTTCACAAATGTGAGTGGATGCTGACCATTTGGTGATCTGTCATCAAAACGTGCAAGTTCTCACTTAATTTCTCCAGGGCACTGCTGTCCAGCAGAAGGCCAGTGCCCCAGTTAAACAGGAGGAAGAAGACGACGACGATGAAGACGATATCGACCTGTTCGGTAGTGACGAAGACGAAGAAGCGGAGAAACTTAAAGAGCAGAGATTGAAGGAATATGCAGAGAAGAAGGCAAAAAAACCTGCTATCATCGCCAAGTCCTCAATATTACTAGATGTTAAGCCTGTAAGATTTTCTAAACTTCCCACCCTAAAATGCTCTTTATTTATAAAACACAGGCCAACTTCATGTTCTGTTTAACTTTGTTCTTTCCTGCTTGCCGTAGTGGGACGATGAGACAGACATGGCGAAGCTGGAGGAGTGTGTGCGCTCGGTGCAGGCAGACGGCCTGCTATGGGGAACGTCCAAACTGGTTCCTGTGGGTTACGGCATCAAGAAGCTCCAGATCGCATGCGTGGTGGAGGATGACAAGGTGGGAACAGATTTGTTGGAGGAAGAGATCACCAAGTTTGAAGACTATGTAAGTACATGGATTTATTTAGTTATCAGTACCGTGTTTCGGGTCAGCTTACTTTCTGAACAGGTCTCAGGGCCAGGTAATGGTGACCCTCTATCCATTTAAAGGCTAACCCTATCACATGAAATTAAGCCTTTCATTTGGGGAGATTTTACCATATTAATTTTCAGTTAGAATATTTAACACCTGTAGTTTAAAATAATTCAATGTTTTCTGTATATTTCTGTTGGGTTGTCAGAGTTGAAATGGGCACCAATGAATCTTTCTTCACAAATCTTTGTCCAACATGACTGAGCAGAATGATGAGCTGCAGTAAACGTTACTGTAAACAAAGTTTAATAGGTTTTTGTGACCAAATTATTTTTGCATTTTGAGTCGTGGATGACACAAAGAGCAAACTTCCACATTTTTATTAAGTTTACAGTTTTGATTGGTCCCATGTTTGCAGACAAGGTTCTTAAATATATTGCATAAGGGTTTCCAGAAATATAGCTGAGATTAGCTGTAAATGTCATCAGTTTACAATTTGTTTTGTCAATAGGCGTAATACATGGATGTTTCAAGATCAATGCACCCATCCCAGAGCCTGAAAATAATTTTAACCTTAAAATGTAAACCTTAATTTTAGCTCTAATATTCAATTTGGTTTTTCATGAGTTGATTGTAAGAAAAATCTACTTTTCTACTGAACTGAATTGTTAGTTATGGTATGGTGTTTTACTTTAATAGTAAATGAGTCAGCTTCATCCTCTCAGTAGATTCTGTAATTAACACTGTTTAGCTATTAGTGGAAATTTGATGCAAGTCAATACAATCAGCTGTATTAGTCCAGTGCTGCCATCATGTGGCCAAAATATCAAGTTTATCTATGAGCAATCTCTACAGTTCACTGATTTTTTTCTTCTTTCCTTTCCTGCTGGTTTCAGGTTCAGAGTGTGGATGTAGCAGCTTTCAACAAAATCTGATTCAGCAGCAGCTCTTCATCACTCCCCGTTTCTCTGCCGATTGTGACAACGGTTGACAATAAAGCAATTCTTGCACTGACGTTATTGTGTTATGATAATGTAAGCAAATCAACAACTAATATTCCGTTATAGCGTATGTGAGCAGCACTCCAATCTAATGTCAACTATTTAAACTGAATACTAAAAGTACGATCCTGCTACTCTGAGTAACCTGGGTTTACACTGCCAGCTACAATGATTTACACTTGATTGTTAGAACAATGTTTGAATATTGAAATCAGTTACTTTTTCCAACTATAATCTTTGTTACATCAATCTTCAGAAATTATGTTTAATTCTTTATATAACCTGTTTCCTCAAACTGTTTTGGTAAATTTTATTCTTATTCGAACTGATCAACTGAAAACACTCATGAATGCACCATGTCATCAGTGGTTAACGGTTCAGAAAGACAATAAAACTTAATTTATAGAATCCTTGTTTTTTTGTTGCCACATGCGTTTAATTGAAGAAAATTTGAAGGAATAAAATTAGTTTAGGTTTACTTTAACTTTTACTTATGGGCTACAGAGTATAGGAGAGATGAATCATCTGAAACTAAACTTACAGATGGTTCATTTCTCAAAAGCAAATATTCATGCCAAAGCGTCAAAATGAAAAGCCTCTGGCACCATCATTTATGAACAAAATAACAAAAGTGCTTTGTCATGTTTTCAGGTTTAAATATTAGAAAATTTGTGTGATTTAAATTGCAACAATCCCATGATTTTGACATCCTGGTTTTATTTTACAAGTTTGACACTCACCTCTGCTGTCTGCCTTTCGCTGCATGAGGTTACTGCTTTTCACTGAAACATTGAAACGGTAGTTATTCATTACTTATAAACACACCTAGAATGAAAAGTAGACACATGACTGACTTACAGGAGACACTTTGGGGAAAAGTACCTGAATTGTAGAAGGAACTGCAGCTTTTAGTCAAGTTATAAACAGGTTGGGTCATTGAGGCCTGATGAGCTGCTTTATGACTCTCCAGGAAGTCTTACTGGCTCCTGTTGCTACCCTCTGCTGCTCTGGCCCTCCACTGTAGGAAACGCTACACATTCTAGCTAAATGCTTCATGCATTTCTCTTGATTTTGAGGTGAATGAGTCTAAAAGCATCAGCAGAAAATGTATTTTCCATTCAAGGATCACAAACTGGCATCTCAAAGCTTCTGGAGCATCTTGGTCAGCATGTCCACCACAGGAGGCGTCTCTGCACTGTGGGGAGCTGCAGACCCTCTGCTCATCCCAGTTCTGCATCTCATCTATATATGTGGTAACATGAGCCAATCCAGTTTGTGCAGAGGCTGTACATCTGCTGAAAATTAACCTGTCATGTCTTAAATAAACAAAAAGCTTGAGCACACTTCTGTCTACTGCTATGCTGCTCTTGTTAAAGCAGAAAATGCGTTGCTATATTAATATTCTGACAAAATCTCTTGAGCTTGACTACTCAGCAGCAGAAGAATGCAATCCGCGTTTTCCTGTGGAAAGGTGTGCCTCTGAGCTGGAGGAACACGAAACACTGGAAGCTGAGTTTGACACCTGCTGGTGAAATATGGAACTGCATGGATATGCTGAAGCAGGCTTTAACTCAAGTTTCACAGGATTGAGGAGAAAGAGATTACACATATAGCCACGAAACAAGAGTTATTAAGAATGTCTATTCATCCATTTGGGGGTAATATATTTTATAAGACCCCTGATTTGCATGTTTTCTTCTCCCATGAAGAATTTATGGATAAGAGGAAACCATATGAAGCAATCATTCAAATCTCTCTGACCTTCCTTCAGAGGAAATAAAACCACTTGGTTTTAAGGATATTGAAGCCTTTATAGACTAATGTCCCTTCAGTTAACAGACTGCCTGCCAAATTTTTCCTTCATTCTAAATTCATTCTTATTCAGAGGAGGTTTATTGACTACGGCACGTGTTCCCATAAAGAAGACAGTTTCAGGTCTCTGAAAGTCAGAAGCAGCTCGCTGACAGCAGCAAGAACCTGGAGGTGAGAACAAGATGGAGGTAGATCATCACAGTCCATCCATCCATCCATTTTCTTACACCCTTGTCCCTTAGTGGGGTCGGGAGGGTTGCTGGTGCCTATCTCCAGCTAACGTTCCTGGCGAGAGGCGGGGTCATCCTGGACAGGTCGCCAGTCTGTCACAGGGCAACACAGAGACACACAACCATGCACACACACACACACACACACACACACACACACACACCTAGGGAGAATTTGGAGAGGCCAATTAACCTGACAGTCATGTTTTTGGACTGTGGGAGGAAACCGGAGTACCTGGAGAAAACCCACGCATGCACAGGGAGAACATGCAAACTCCATGCAGAAAGACCCCAGGCCGGGAATCGAACCCAGAACCTTCTTGCTGCAAGGCAACAGCTCTACCAACTGCGCCACTGTGCAGCCCATCATCACAGTCAAGTACACAAAATATGCCAAAGCGAGAGCCAACTGAGCACTTTGGTTGTTAGAGAGAGAAGCAATCGTTGTTATTGACGTCATCCATCTTCAGACAAAGAACAGGTAGAGCAGAGGAAAATGAAGTGTGGGCAGAGATGTGGATGCGAGGATTCCTGCACCTCAACTAGATCTGAATGAATGCATTTTTGTTCCACCAATTCTCACATGAATATCAGTGTGTCTATGTTATGTTAGGTGTATTTTCCTAAAATTCAAACAGAATTGTATCAAATGTATTTTTTGTTCAAACTCTTATTTCCAACAGTATAAGAAGCAGTTCTACCTTTGAGATTAATACTGACTGCTGTTCAGCAGCCTCACTGTACAAAAGCGAAACCACAAAACAGCGCCATAAAATACGACCATCTTAAGTAATGCATTTTTTTTAGGTTGTAAAAAAAAAAAATCTTTATTTAATCGGTGCTGCTTTAATCGGTTCACTTTATTCACCATTGAGTGTTTACTGACTTAAAACTGAGGACACTGACTACTATTTGCCTGTTTGTCTCTTTTGTTGGGTGTTTTCCAACTTGCTGTCGTTGGTTGTTGTCACATTTTTGTTCTCTTGCCAGACTTTCAATTATTCTAATCTTTTTTGGTCTGGATTTGAATCCAGACTCTTCTTCCATCTAATTTCTATCTTTTTTTTTTTCCCCCCAATAAATCTTACTCTACATACCGACCAAGAGACTGGGATTCCTGTCTCTTCCTGTAAATCTATGGATAAATGTTCAAAATTTGACTAAAATCCTTTAAATTACACACAAGGAATGTTAAATGTCAAACTAAATCAAAAACCCTACCCAGCACATCTATCAAATCAATCAGTGCACGTACGTGGTGATGAAAATAATCAGGATTATTGCAATTTGCAAACAAAACAACCTCAAAACATAGCAAATTACATAAGTAATCAAGATGGTAAAGAAACTGCAGAACAGCAAAATTCCTCAAAGGATCCTACAAGACATGAGTTTCTGAAAATCATTGTTAACTATGTATACCAAAAATAGCCACAAGAGGGCGGGCTTGGCTTAGTTTAAGAAAAATTATTTGCAAATTGACGATACAAAAGGAATAAATTACTGTGGAAAGATAAAAAAATATTAGGCAAGCACTCACTTGCTCCAGGTAACAAAATACAGTAATAGAATACATTTTGGCTAGAATAGGTGCATAGACATCATAAAAAGGGAAGCAAACTTAACACAGAAGACTAAATGAGTTATAAAAGCTTCAAAATGTGCATTCAAAAAGCTGATTCTGAGAGTTTATTGATTCTAATGCATGGGGAATGACACTGACCCAGTGAGTGGATTCATTCCTGATGACCCCTCCTGCTGCTGCTGCTGCTGGGAGGATAAGCAGCCCTCACAATGCAGAGGCACTGTGTAAAACTACAGGATCATTTCTAAATCAGAATCAATTGGGAATAAAAAAATAAAAAATAGGTTGATGTAAAATATTTGGAAAAACATGATTTACACTCTAAAGGAACTTTCACTTCTAATAATTCAAAGATATGAAGTCCTTCAGCAGAAAGTATGGATATATTCAAAGTTTGACAGTTTTAATCTGGTGGAAGATTTTTTTTAGCTGCTCATTTCTTTTTTTTTTTCTTTTTCAATCAATAGATTAGTCCACTGGAAAAAAACTGAAGCACTTCATAGGCATGTCGTGTGGAACTGTTTTTGTTGATAAGTGGTAACAGCTGATTAGATTCAGGTTTTCTTTGCTGGTTGTCAATGTTTTTTTTAGGGATTTGCTGTGGACAACTGAGTGACTTTGGGTTGACTCTTAATCTGTCCGTACAAACAGACAGAAACATGGAGCAGCAAGTTCTCCCCACGCAGATCAATAAACCTGATAACAACTCAATCCTGCCAACTGGCATTGATTAATGTGCTGGCAGACATGCAGGTCGAGATTGCTGTGAGATAGATGAAAAACCACTTATCCGTCCCCTTGTTTTCTTCAGTAATACAACTACAGGATCAAAATTTATTCACACGATGGAACCCAAGTGAGAATAGAGTGGGCCTGCAAACCTATAGTGGGGGTTAGTTTGTTTTGGACACCAGATTAAATGTCAAGGATTAGTTAGTGTTAAATTTCATGTAGCAACGGCTTCACTCGTAGCTCTCGTGCATCAGAACATATCCGAAGAGATGAGTTTGATTTTCTGAAAGGCTGAACTGCTGTGATGTTTTTAAAATACCCAACAGCATAAAATTCCCACCGACTAACCATTTAGCACAAGAATTAAAAAGGAAAAACAACAATCACCTTATGATTTACATCTGCATTTGCTGAATCTTAAAATGTTTTTTTTTTGTCAACTCCTGTTGAAACTTTCAACATTTTGGGATTTACAAATAGTTATTGTGCATGAAAACTTTTAATTCGCAATGAACATTGGTGCTTCCTGTTTGTACTGCAGAGCTCTTGTTTGTATGAATTATCCCGGAAAATAATTTCAAGACAAACAAAGTTGTATAAACGTCGGCTTTTCAGCCAGTACTTGATATTCATTATGCATAGAGGCCCAGATTCCTTTGTAGAGAATCAATATTTGCATCATGTTTGAGTCATTAAACAAGAGACAAGACCTGATTGGTTGTTTACAGCTCTAATGTTGCAGGGAGGTAAATAAAGCTTCTCATCTTGCAATCATCTCCATCCCTTCTTCACACCCCCGTAGGGCTTCAAACTCATTTCGGCAGAGTAAGAGGGCCAGCGACATGTGCCAAGAGGAAGAGTGGGATTTCCACGAATTAGGACAAACAGATGAATTAAACATCAGGACACTGTCAGTTTCTGAATCTCTTTCTCGAGTTTGAAAATAAAAAAAACAGAAACAAAATGGAGACGCATCAGACAAGGAGCTATCTGTGTTAAAGACGGGCAGAGTCTGGAGCACAGAGCTACTTGGTCATAACAGGAAATGTGCAAGCGGAGTTGATGTTCCTAAAATTACAGATTTTGGTGACATAAATGAGATCATAATAAATTGTTACAAAACCTTTCCCTAGTATGTGACAATTGTCACAATTTCACTTAGCAAGTGAAAAAAATTGCAATAACCCAGTTGCATAAGTACCTACATTTGAAACTACTACTTTTAAATTCAGGTTTTTTTTTTAGCATTGAGTCTTTAAGTATCGGATTCTCATATTTATGGCAATATTAACCAACCTTGCACAAGATCTGTACTTTTGTCAAAATATGAGAGCAGTTTCTTCACAGCATTCTGTAGAAGATTCTGAGCAGGTCAGTCAAAAACCTTTCCTCTGGTTAAGCAGCTCTGTTGAGCACCAACAGAGCCCAACATCTGGGTGCAAGATGCTGGCAGGCAAAATGGGCATGGAATGCTTTAATAAGTGACGGGAATAGTGTACAAGAGTGTCTGTGCAGAGTATCGGTTAGAGGCTCCCCGATCAAAATAGGAGGCACCAGTGAGAGGGGTGGGGAACAGAAGAAAAAAACTTCCACGATAAACGGGTGATCATTAATAAACCAGGTATCGAAACCAAAAAGAGGACGTTCAGGATAGGAACAATTCAAGAACCTGAAAAAACAAAAAAACAAAACCTAGAGCTCAAAGACAAATTAGAGAAGTTGGGGAGAGTGAAGGCCTCAGAGGAGTAAAGAGTGGTAAGATAAAAGTTGAAGTTTATTAAGTAAATAAAGTCTTTCGCTCTTGGACATGCTGACCGATAATGACAGTTTCTGGTCTGTTTTTGAGATCGTGTGATATTTTATGAGCATCACATAAAACTATCTGTTCTGCGACCTGGTTGCAGTTCGGTGTGACATCTGGGTAAGTATTAGAAATGCAGCACAGCTACTGGCTGTTTCATGGCGTGAGAAGGGAGATGACTGTACAAAATAAATGTCTGGAGAGAATTGTTATCTTGGACGGCTGAGCTTTATTTCTGGTTGATCAGATTTACTGTAAATAATGGCAGAACTCAGAAAGAATCAAAGATAAAATGAAATCAAAAGGTGCTTCGATAAAGCTTTTGTTTAAGGATGTAGATACTTTTGCAATCAGGTCATGGAAACCATTTTATCGTTTTGCACTCCTTTGTTTTTCTAAGTGAACTGAATAGGATTTAAAAAAATATGAGGGAAAAAAAAATTTGATGTTAAAAAGGACACAATCAGATTAGACAATGACTTCATGGTTAAATCAAAATTTATAAGATTACAGTGATTGTAGGAAATTATTACGTCTCCTCTTCATAACAAGTATAGTAGGAAAATACAAGGTGGAAATCATTCAGTTTCATCTTTTGCTTGATAAAAATATTACTTAATTAGCAAGAGTTTAAAGATAAAACATCTGAAGCTTCCTTTAGACATTCAACAGTCCCTTGGTATTAAAAAGTCCATGTGTTACACCGAGCATCCTTCATTCATCAATAAAAACTGGAATTATGCAGATTAGCTTTGCAGAGACAAAAACATAACATTTCAACATAAACATAAAGTAAATAGCTAAATAAAAACTACATTCTGTAACTCCTTCATTTGTTGTTAGGAAAAGAAACTTTTGGTAAAAATTGTACATTACTGTTCCTTCAACAAAAAAGATAAAGTTAGTGGTTTACAGACTAAAACAAAATGCAGAATGCTTGACGTCTTCAAAGAATTTACTACTTTCTAAACAGCTACATAGTGTCATTTTGCCCTCATCTTTAGTTGATTATGTTAGTGTGTTATTTGTGCTAAAGTCATCTTAAATTAGACAAGAAAATCACAAGAAATATATATTTTTTTCAGATCCAAATGGGCATAAAAACATACTGCAACACAAACGTCAGACAATCAATTTTGGTAATTTCATAAAAAGAGAATCAAGCATAACAGCAATCTTGTGATATTATAACGAACTTGATTATTTTTTTAAATACGGACTCTTACATGTTTTAAACGTAGCTCAATGTTTAAAATGTTTTTTAAAGTCAAGAAGAGGAAATGCAAGCGTCCCAGAAAAGGTACTTTTTAAAAAAAAAATGTAAATAAACTCTCACTAAAATCAGGCTTCGGGCTCCATCTCTAATTTCTACTCAGAGAATTCACAAACACTTTAGTATTCTGCTTATCACGTTTTTATAGATGTTCTGTTGCTGTGAATATGTTCATTATGTACATTATCCAGCTATTATTTGAAAAATTAACTAATCTTTGCTTATGTTTCAACATTTTGCTTACAAACTTTCTTGTAATTTCTTGCCTTCAAAAAGGCCTCTCCAGGAATTCATTTGTTTTTGCTCTTTCACTCTAATCATTTTCATTCTAATCAGTTTCTCTTCCTTGTCTATGGCAGTGTTTTGTGCATTTTGAGGCTAAAAAAATAATAGATGTGCAAGTTGAATCCCCTAATCGGCCCGGGGGGTGAGGCAGTAAAAAGGTTTCTACACAATTTATGTTTCTAAACTATCATCCTTGTCCATATGAATCTGTTCAAATGTGTCAAGACTTCTAAGGTCTATGTATCTGATTTGGATTATTTTGTTAAGTGTTTGAGGTTTAGTATCAACGTGTTCCAGGTATTTAAAGCAACAGAAGTATGTCATATAACTGCAATAACTGTGAAATGCAAACCCATGAAAGTTTGGGAAGGTTCATGTTATTATTATTAAAAAATACTTTCATATGTCAACATAATGAAAGAGTCAACTTCTGATCTTGAAATGGTGCAGCCATTATTGTCGTTCTTACATTTATTACAAATAAAAAACATCTAAGTATGGAAAGATGTATCTCCATACTCAATATTTTTTCATTCTTATGCAGATTCTAAACATACTAATAGTAAATTGTATAACTATCAACAATGCACTGAAACCCTGGGTGACTTTATACTTCCCTTAACCTTCAGGATGGAGCTTGTGATGCAAACCAGATTTAACTGGTTAGCTACTCCCCACAATGAGGTTTTTCCACATAGCTAAAATAGATATGACTAAGCAGACAGACTCACTGTGAGGTGGAGATACTGACTGGATGTTACCACGAAGGCATCCAACTTGATAACATGAAAAATCACTCTAATTGGATATATCTTTAGCTGTTGGTGTCATGTATAATCCAAAGCGGAAGAAGGCGAAGTTGAAGACAAAAAACGATTGAAAAAAAATAAAAAGATCAATGACAACCAAAATGGATGTAAGTTTTAAATTCAGTTAAATGATAGGAAGCAATTTTGTATTTATGGCAGGCCTCTGGTAAGAGAAAGCCCTGTCAACACACCACTGGGTTAGCAGCCTTGTTCAGTCTGCATCAGTTATGGTTAATAGGCTAATGTCGACTGAAAAAGAAGTAAAAGTTCAAATAATTATTTTTAGGAAAACCTTCAGAAGCCTAGAAACTACAGATCAAAACCACTTCAAATATTACAAGAAAGTTTGTCTTATTCTGCAATTAAAAAATAAGGTACTTATTAAGACTTGTGCATGTAGTGCATCCCTACAGGTAATGGTCAGAAACCTGGATATGGTATCTGCATATCCAAAGGCTCAGTTCCCCGTAACTTTAAAGCTCTTTTTTTTTAGATATGTATAAAAATATCTCTCTTTTTTTGGAGTGCTTTCTACTCAAACATCTGCAGCTCTGAGTAATTTCCCTGAAAAAAAAAAGGAACATGATTCAGAACCGCAGAGGAGGAGGAGGCCTCAGCTGCTTGCTTACACAGTTCAGTGCCTCAGACACATTCAGAAAAAAAAAAGAAAAAAAAAAACTGAGACAAAGCTTGCTTTTTTCCTCACAAGTACGAGCTACACATTCCTCTCATTCTCAGCTGGTGCTGCTTTTGGTCTCAGCTTCTTCTGGGAAATCCATGGTATTCTACACTTTAGTTCTCTGCTAAAAAACCCCCCAAAAACCCCAGAAATATATCCAGAGTGTTATACAAACATGCCTCAAAACCCCGATGCAGAAATCTGCAGAACATCTTCAGAATGCAAGGTTAGAAAATTACAGGTTTCTACTTCTTAGTGCCTGATTTGTGTTAAAGTAACCACGGCAACCAGACCCCGATTTGCCTGCTTTGACAAACAGGTGTGAATTAAGGCTTAATAATTTCTCTCAATGACAGCTTACGTGTAACAAGCACCTGAGTCAGCATCTGTCTTTTGAAGAATAAAAACACGGACGTCATCTACAAAGAAATAGTTGAAATGTTCACACTTTGGCTTTCATCTTTTTAAGCAACAACGAAAAAAAAAATACTCCCCCCTGTTATTGCTTTTTTCCTCCTCTGACAAGTAAAAAAAAAAAAAAAAAAAGTGATAAAACAACCTGTCTGGCTGAGCTGTTAATTTCCATCTTTGGTCTGTCACTTTAGGATCCGCTTGAATAAAAAAAGACGCCTCTTTCATCCCTTCCTGTTGACAGCTCATTACCTTGCCCTCTCTTTAACTCAGAAACCCCTCATCACTTTTCTAAAAACTCTCCATTCAGACGTCTTTCAGTTCCGTCTCCATCTGTAGGGTGATGGAATATGAAGTCACGCACATTCTCAGGTCCGAGCAGGGAAACAACCTTTCTTTGTTTGTTTCTGGAGAGAAGCACACCAGGCTGATCCGTTTCGCATTAAAGTATTAGTGGCTCATTAATTTATTGGGTGTGGAAGGAAGAAAACAGATTTATAATCTGAACAGATGTTTAGTCGCTCCATCTAATATGTGGAACAACCTGTTTTTGCACATCCTGGCTGCACAGACCGGTAATTACTTCAATATACGCTCATTCCTTGGCCTTTAGTTCCAGTATGGCAGCATATTTTAGCTGATACGGTCAAACGTGTCAAATTTGTTTTGGTCCTAAAAATAGTCATCTTATTTATGTTATGTTATATTTTACAGATTAGGGCGTTGGTGATTTAATACTGTTTTTAAATGATGAGTGAGATTTCTATAGAACTTTGCGTATTCAGTCTGGTTTGTGGCAGAATCAAGGAACAAAACACAACAATTTTTGATTAAAATTCCTCTCAGTGCTGGATCCATTAGAGCTGCGGTGTCCAAAATGTTTTCCATGTGGACCAAAAGCGCCTGGTTGAAAATATCAGAAGGTTTTTACAGGCAAAAAGACAAAAGGTTTTATTGTGAAATTAGAAAATGTTACCTGCTTAGCATTAAAACAAACACACAATATTTTACTGAAAACAAAGAAATCAAATGCAAGTTTGCCCTGCTCAAGAAAAGGTTTATAATTTCTTAAAATTTTGGCTTGATTTTTTTTTTTTTCTATTGTCTTTGTCTAAAAAAAAAAAAAAAAGTCATAATTTGTGTCATTGTTCAACAGTGGACATGGGCTGCACACAATCATTCCGAGGGTCTCAAAATGGCCCACAGGCAACACTTTGGACACCCCCGCTGCAGGAAAAAATGGGCATCTTGATTTGCACAAGTTTTGAAAATAACTAATTCTGTGTCACTGATCAATTTCTGAGAAAAGCCAACTTCCGCACATAACTCACACAAAAAGCTTCTTTTGGAGAGTTAAATCATCCTGAAGTGGAGTTAAAAAACTTGGATTCAGAAACAACTGTTTTATATAAACTGGAGGTTGAAGTCCTGCTGTGACAGTGATATTCACCCTACCTTCTCAATCTCAAACACATTCTTTTAAGCCTTTAATTCTCACTTCCTGTTTGGTTTTTCTGAGCATCTTTTCCAGACTGCTATAAACAACTGCACAGGAAAATAAAACAACCTTTACCATGTAGTTTAAAATTACAAAATGTAAAATATATATTTCTATTTAACATATATACTTTTTGCAGTTTTTAACTGGCTTTAATGCAGCAGCTTAGTAACACACTTAAAAAAATTCACCCTTTTATGCATAAAAAATTGTGTGGTTTTCAAGGATTTTAAGGTTTTGTTCTTATCTATAAGTCTTTAACCCATTTAAAGGCAATGTCACCACACTAAATACATTCATTAATACATAATCAGGTTGTCATTAAATTGTTAAAGCAGACAGGAAACTTTTAAAGGCCAAAGATACAAAAAAATTAATTGAATATGATCATTGTTTTATTTTACTTTATTATTTTTAAAACTGAAACTGCAATAAAATAAAGGCCCTTGTTTTTTTTCTGTTATTTTTGCATCATGAGCCAGAAATGATGGCAAACAGCCAGCCTTTTCCTGTGTATTTTTATGCATAAATATATATTTTATGTAGTCTGACGGACCTCAAACCAGTGACAAAACTGTTTCAAAAGCTGATATAAAGTTTGGAAAGCAGCAGGTCATCAAGCCTGCCTTGCTTCTGAAAAGCAACTCTTCCCTTTGTCCTAAACTAATGCAGGGCGGGTGATACATTTAAAAGCCACGGTAAAAATTTGAGTTACTCAAAGGACAGCAGGTCTGGGTGAGGCTCTGCCTCCTCAGTGCCTCCTCCTGAGTCTTTACTGCAGGGGGCGCCGTTACCAAGCAGGACCTCCTCCCCCAGGCTGATGCGGCAGGATGCCTTGCCCAAAATCGGAGAGGAGGCGAGCCGGGAGTCTGGCGAGGACGCCCTCTGCCAGACGTCGCAGGGTTTGGCTCGGGACTCCAGAGGAGGATTCTTGTTGATGAGGTCTGGCACAGAGAGCTGAAGCTGGTGCCGACGTTCCTCCTCATCTCCTTCTGAGCTCCCTTTTTCCTCCTCCCCTTCTTTGACTTCATCAGTTGTGGATTTGGTCTCCTCTGTCTCTGAATCGGCTTTGTTCTCCACCGGACTGGGCCGCCCTGTCATTTCTGTCGACCTCTCCTCCTGCTCCTCACTGCCTCCTGGTAGCTTTTCCTCACTCTTCCTCTCCTCTTTGGGGCCCTGAGATGTTTCGTCAGGGGAGGGCAGGAAGGGGGGAGAATCTGCCGGCTCTGGCGAGGCGACCACGGGGTCAGAGGAGATCATCATGTCCTGGGTCGTCTTCAGAGCTCGAGGGACGCGCTTC
Source organism: Poecilia reticulata (assembly GCF_904066995.2). Taxonomy (NCBI): domain Eukaryota; kingdom Metazoa; phylum Chordata; class Actinopteri; order Cyprinodontiformes; family Poeciliidae; genus Poecilia; species Poecilia reticulata. The sequence goes on along the minus strand of NC_088833.1, from coordinate 10,599,051 downwards.
TTTCCTGTTGGCGGCGGTGGGTCGAGACGAGGAAAGGAGTCAAACATTTGGCTGGAAAAGAGGAGAGGGAGGAAGGGATTAATCCCAGGAGCTAATGGACCAGGTTTTACTACAAAAGCTGAAACTGTTAAAATACAATAAAATTATTTACTGCTGTAGAATATCCAGTAAAGGTTTTAATTTGGTGCCCTCTTTTACTCTTTCCTGTAGGCCTGAAGCCTCTAAAAAATATGGAAAATGTGAGAATAGGATAAACACCACCATCATGCCTTAATAAAACCATCATTCCTTTTACCTTTACACTGAATTACAACCATTTAAAGCTTTCATGCTGCCTCAGTGCAGCTGACTGAAAACACAGATCCTGGCCTACGATTAAGACTTCAAACCTCCTTCTGCCTGCAAATGACAGCATGTTGCGTGATGGAGGAGTTGGAACAAACCGACTGCTTTCACTTTAGACCAACATTCTGATGATTAGTATCACAGATAATCAAAGCCCAGAGTATTCAGCAAACTAAATTAAATCTCACAGGAGTTGAAGGTTCAGACACCTGCAAACCTTAACAACATGAAGTCGATTAGCGCTCTCCATGTACACATTTTTTAAACCAAATTTTCCAACCATTTTCTTTGCACTCTCTCTGTTCCTTTTCCATAGTAAAAACTCCCTTCCTTATGCTTTTGTGTTATCACTGCAAGTCATTTCTCGACCAGCCACCAGCTGGTCGCAGCACATGGCTGCTCATCCCGACCGTCCCGGATCTGGTTCTGCTGCTGGACGTTTCTTGCTAGGTTTGAGGGAGTGGCTCCTCTCCACCGTCTCGAGACGTCACCTACAAACCGTTCTGGAGGAGAACAGCGAGAGCAGCACACCCTCTGCTTTCATCAACGACACGAGTCCTCCGTCACGCAGTCAATATCAGGACAACAAAGAGGAAGATGCTGCTGCCGCCACACATCATTTGCAGCAGCTCTGTTCGTCACCATTAAAAAGACATGCTTGTGTCATTTCATCTGTCAACAGAAAAAGGAACTGCTGCATTTGGACAATTTGAGTTGTGGAATAAACTGAACATTGGAATGAATAAAACACAAAGAAACAAACTGTTACGAAACTTTTTTTTAAAAACAAAAATATACTAATTAAAGTGGAATTAAAAATTTGGTCTTTAAGTGTTCTATTTTTTCTAAATAGAACTCTTAGAAGAATTCTTTTCCGCTTCTTCTCTGCTGAGAGGGTTTAACCTAGTGGGGCTAATAACGATTCATTTTCAAGTAAATGTGTGAGAGAGGGGCTAGAACAGTCAGAAGCTGATGATTGTGCTCATTTATCACCACAGTTAAAATGACGGCTTCTGCGGTGACATTTTCTCCTGACCAGCTTGTTCCAGCCACGGAGACATTTTCCATCTACTTTGACAAAGTTTTAAACCAAAGTTTGCACTGTACATTTTACTCTCGGCATGCTGTAGGGAAATGTTCTTGCATGAAGTAAATAATATAAACCTAAATGATTATTACGATTTTTATTTGTTTTAATTCAAGATTATCAGTCTTTTTTTTTTAATAAACGTTGACAGGACTAATTGAGAATAACAGCCATCACACATTGAATTACAGTGTAATGTAATCTGTTCAGATAATACAGAAATTTTTTAAATCATAAATTTCATTAGAATTATTGAAACAGTTTATCATAATAATTCAAAATAATACGTAACAACAAAAATAGGCCTGGTAGATAATGGTTTAGATTAGAGCACCTGAGATATTTTCTTACAGGTGCAAAGTTGACGTAGCAGGGGATGAAATGGGGACATGAGCTGGAAAACTCAAACAGCAGGAACTGATAGCAAACAAACAAAGCAGACACTTGTGCTCTGTTTACACTTTTTGAGTCTCATTTATCAAAAACCTGGAATACATTTGGGCTCAGAAATGGTAGGAGGACAAGTTCCATTTGTGATTTATGAAACCAGGTGTCTTTTGGCCAATCCCAGTTTCCACACAAACAGGTGTTGATATGTTTGGCAGCAAGAAACGATTGTCAGTTACAGTCAATGAATCCCTTAATTCACTGTTGCAGTGGCACTACCCACAAACCATTTGAAAAATATACAAATAAAACAGCAGAAAACACATTTTCGAAGTGCAAAACAACAGACACACTAAAAGTCAACCAGTAATGGCATTCTTCACACGAATAAAGCATTTGCAAATATTATGATTTATCTTATACTACTTGCTGAAAATGAGTTTTATAATAGACGTGCTGTCTCCCTCTGACTCATAGCAGTGCATCATGCAACAGAGCACCAAATTAAACCCGACTGTCCAGTGCAGTATTGTGCACAACTACACAGGCCAAAATGACTTGCTTATTATTAGGCATGTAGAAATAAATCCTGTACCCAGTCCAAGGCCAACCCATCATTCCTTCAATACCCCAAAAGTGTCATTCCACAGGAGTCCATGAGCTTTAACTGAAATGTCCCACTGTCCAAAAACCTCAATGTGAAGAATAGCTGTAATGATATCGGAGATCAGATTTCCTCTCTCAAAAAGGGTTTTAGAATTTGGCACTGTGCCATAATGACAATCCTTGAAAGGTAAAATTGAACTAATAACTATTGATCACTCTGCACAAAAGTCTCTGTGCTATCCATGAAAAACTCACTCCTGTGAACGATTACAAGAACAAGCTCAGTCACTGCTAGTTATAAAAATGTGGTAATTCAAAAGCTAAAAGGAGATTTTTTCTCTCTTTTTTTTTTTGCTTTGTTCTCCATCTTAGCAAATTATTTGGCAAAGCATACAACTGTAATGTTGTTTGGTCAAATCAATTAGGTTTGTTGATCCCAACTAACTTAAAATACTCGTGTAGTGCACATTCTTGCGCTGCAGTAATATTTCTCAAACAGCTGCATCACAAATCCACACAGAGGATCTAAAACCTCTAAAACCTCTAAAACAGACATGGGATTTCAGCAAATTCTACTCTGAAACCTGACTTTAAGTGTTTTTAGTTGAGGACACTCTTCTTTCAGCACTGTGCTCCTTTGATAAATGCTACAGGGAAAAAATAAGTCCATAAAAATATGTATCCATCCATCCATTTTCTTTACACCCTTGTCCCTTAGTGGGGTTGAGAGGGTTTGCTGGTGCCCATCTCCAGCTACCGTTCCGGGCGAGAGGCGGGGTCACCCTGGACAGGTCGCCAATCTGTCACAGGGCATACAAATATTAAAAAATGTATATTCAAAAAAATTAAGCTTTTTTGGGTTGTTTTTAAGCACCCAGAAGTATCAAAAATGTATTAACTGATAGATCTCTAGAAAATGTTATTTCTAGCCTGGTGGGAGTTCTTCGCCTTGTGGCAGAGGGAGCTGTGTTTACCAACCTTTTGCCTGAAAAAGATACTGGATAAATATGACCAATTTTAGAAGCTAAGCTAAGTGTCCGGATATTGTCCTCTTATTTCCAGCAATAAGTACAGTCACATCTGCGTGATTCCTCCTGTTTTTGATCTGAATATGACAGTTTTAGTGTAGTTTGAGTGCTATCAGTGCTTACTTTTAATTCATTGCTGGACTGAACCTTTGCTGGAAGTTTGTGATGCAATTCACCTGCCGTAAGAAATCATACAGTTGCTCATCTGCTAAATCATACATCTTACATGGGTAGCTGTCTACATTTTACGGTCCTGAGTTGACACAATGAAACATAAACAAGTCCTTTATAATTTTTAGAACCCCTAACAATTATCAAATATAAATTGAATTGACACAACTGATGACAATTTTTATGAGTGAATGCACCTGCTGGCAGAACTGTGGCCAAGTTTGTCCATGCAGCTCCAAACTGCGCCAACATTCTTGTTGACCTCAGTGACGCCGATGTCTCCAAGGTGGCTCGGCTCCTTTCTTCTCAGCAGGTCGTTGACCTTATGGGAAAGAAAATTCTCAGCTTTGAAGGAAGATAAGTTATCTGGGTATTTTTTGAGAACCCGCAGAGGTTATTGCTACAAATCAGCTTATGATGCACTGACCTTTGCCCCAACTGCCTTGCCCAGGTTAATGGCATTTTTCAGCCTTTGCTGTCCTCCAGAGGATGGGGAGTCGATGAAGGTGGAGCCAGAATTGGAATTAGCTGATGCTGAGAGGGATCGGGTGGAGTGCTGACCTGCTCTGGACATCTGAGGGCTCTGCTTCTGGGCAATGGAGTTCTCAAACAAACTCTGATCAACTGGACAAGAAGCAAACAAAAGAGAGTGTTATAAAAAAATTGCCACAAAAACTTAAACAGGACAAGAAAAAGTGCTTTAGAAACAGGAGGTACAGCAAAGCTGCAAACTTTTAAAACAGTAAATGATGTAGATGAGGTTCCAACAGAAATTAAATGTTTTTTTTTGTTTTTTTTTCTGTATTCCTCCACATTAAGAATAATTAGATTCAGTAAATTATTTTAAGGCTCCCACACATTTTTTTGTAATATTGCAATTATCTTCTAAAAAGTTTACAGAGTTCTAGAGCATTTCAAAGGTTTTGAATGCAGAATCTGCAAAACCACAAATTCAAGAGATTGCTAGATGGAGGGATGGATGTGCACACTCAGCAAACAGGACATGGATTAAAATAGAAATATGCAAATTGATCAGTTTTCTGACCTGAAAAGAAATATCCTATTTATTATTTTTTCATTATTTTCAGGGCTTCTCAGAAAAAGTAGGAGCCCATTTCTTGAATTCAGGCTACTTTTTATTGTTCGAGCTTATTGGGGGACTGAAAAGTCTCTCACTGTAAGACTCATCTGTGCTTAAAGCAAACTGATATTGCATCATCAAAGTAAGATTCAATTTTGTTCTGCAAAACTGAATTTAGCATGTGGGATTAAAACGATAAAGGCAATAGCACCACTATACCAAGTGAGGAAAGGATGATTAATAACATGTTAGACTACTGCAGTGGAACACAAAACAAGCAGACAGTAATAGCAGTCATGCATGAATGAGTCAGTTTGCAGACTCAGAAACAGCAAAACAGAAAGAAATTCAGTTCAGCTCAGTCCACCAAATATCTTACCTCTTGGAGAGAAATATTTCTCGGGAAGCATTTAACGAGACAGAGAAGCATTAGATTTCAGATCAGTTTAGCCCATAAATGTGCACATTACTCCACTGTTTCTGCTTGGGAACAAAAATGTCGCTTATCCAAAACTCCTCTACACAAATAAATGGAGGAAAAACACTGAAACGAATTCAAAATTAAAGGCTAACCTTGACACCTCTTTGCACTCAAATCTTCCATTTGCTGTTCCAATCAAGATATCTAGAAGGGCCCATTAGACAGACGCTCGAAGATGTCTGACCCTTTAGTACAAATCAATGTGATGTAAAGTCCATTAACTTCAAGGAAATAGAAAGGGATATGAAAAAGGAAAGGAAAAAAAAAATTCTACTAACATGCAGCTACCAAGAAAGGACTGTAAATAAAATTCTGTAGAACAGAGGAACAGAGTGAGTCCACCATTAAATCTGAAACACATCTGTAATGAGTGATATGAGGTAGTCGACTGACTAGTTGTCTGGTGAAACCCCATTTGTAGGAGATTACACTCTAAAAGAAAAATGGCAAGACAAAAAGATTCATTCCACACATTTTCTGATCTAGTGTAAGTCAAGTAATCGACAGATTTTAGCTCATTTAGGTTTTTTCTTTCTTCTACAAACTGCGAACTTTAATTATAAAATAATTGAGGGTTCTTTCAAGGTGACTTGCAGCCGTTTTGTTTGCAGATGAAACGGGCTTCATGTTCATATGTTTACTCTTTGCAGCTTCATCTTTTAGTCTCTTTATATCAGCTCCAATCAGTGTGTCAGACAGATGAGCCAACATCAGCAGAAGAGACAAGTCGTCTAACAGAAAAACTTTTTAAGATTTTTGCTTCTTTAGGGTAATATATTGCACTTTTTGTCCATTTCATTGTATTTAACCAATTTTTTTTGAGGGTAATAAACCTGAACACATCAGTTCATGTTATCGATAGTTAATTATATCGAATGTTTTATCACACAAAAATGTTACAGCTACTTGACTGGAACCTTGGGAGTTGTCCAGTCAAGGTTCAATTAATTTAAATATTTTGTTATGTAGTAAACAGGAACAAGCTCCTGGAAAAAGCTCCAAACACACCGATTCCATCCAGAAATAAATCTCCAACTTTAACTCGAGACTTAATGACTGGATGGATTAATTTATTTATATTTATCTGCTGATTCATTTTTTACCCCTGCAAGTCAGCATTTATTTATTTACTGCACTTCACTTCATGTTGGCCATTCCTTCAGTTATTTATTTTCAACAATGTACATATTTACCTATTTACTAACTTACTGTTGAGCCTCTGAATACAAATTGAATTATTCCAACAGGAATTGTTTATCTTGAAAACACTATTCCCATATACAAAATAATGGACATACTAGACATTCATTTTTGGAGGACAATTCATTATTAGTAGGGCAGGCAAGAAATATTCTTATTTGAAAATAAATAAATACATACATATATATCTGAATTTTAACATTCTGCAGCTTTTCTCTGAACCACCTATTGCTTCAACTTCAACTGCTTGGAAACTACTTGAAATTTCTTTGCCTGATTCATTTACATACAAATAGTGTCTTATCACTATTTATGTCCAATTCTCTGCTGGACTGTCCCTGAACCTTCACTGAAGGGTACGGTTTCCCAAGAATGAATGCAAATCTGATGTTTGTTTAACACTACTTATTGTTCTGCATTCCAATGTCAATATTCCCCAACTACAGCCACAGAGAAGTAATAGAAATGTTACAAGTGAATATACACGAGTTAGCTGAGCAAATGCAGCAGTTTTTTAAAATCTTTTAGTTATGCTAATTACCTTTGGTTGAAGAGTCATTTCCTGATTTTTCTGTATGATTAACATCATCAGTTTGATGCAGTGATGAGCAGATATTTGCCTTTGTAAATTGAAACCACCTCTGATATTTATTCATGTAGGAACATCACCAAGGCAGTCTGAGATGATTTTCACAGGAAAAAATGAACTTGAATAAAAAAAAATAAAAAAAATTACAAAGAGGCATATTCAAACACAGGAGTGCTTAATTAATGGAAAACTACTTGATTTCTATTTTAAGAAATCAAAAGTAGTCTTCCACCTTGGCACAATGTGTCATGCTTTTGGTGTGTTTTTACATGCACATACATCAATTATAGTTTGTAGAGTAGCTGACTTAACCAAATTTTAATAATGTAACATTCTGCAGACTAAGCCTGCTTCTTAATAAAACAGACCATTACCATTTACTGAGGACCTAAATTAGGTGACGATTGGACCCCCGTCACACTGTTTAATGTTGCTATGTTCTGGGAAATAAAAATACAATTAATGGGCACACAGTACATTTGTTTCCCACTTTATTGTTGGCATCCTGAATATCAGCACTGCTTCTGCTTCACAAATATGCTGCTATTTCAGCAACGTAATTGGCATTACTAAACTGGGGCTGTTTAACAGGTGATTTGTTTGATTGACCACTCATTGTGCTCAAACGTATGACCATCAGTAACACTTACCAGGCAAATTAATAATAAAAAAAAAAAAAAAAAAAATTCACATCCTTGTAATTAGAGATGGCACAATCTTGTGTGCTGCAGCTTCACTGTGGTTTGTGCAGATGAAAAATTAAGCCCTCTTTTTTCTTTTTGACAAAAACATAAAAGGAAATAAAATGTAATTAACACCATGCACTGCTATTCAGTCTTAATTTTGTGCTGTCCACCACTTCTATCCGTTAATCAAGTTTTTTTGTTGTGCAAGTTCTAGTTGAATGAACTCTGAAAACCTAATCAAAAAAGAAGAAAAAGATTCAAATTATATTCGCAAGTAAAATTGTGAAAGTATGTTAATTTCAACAATAAACAGCATTGCAATAACCGTGGCCACTTTTCAGAAGCCAAGTGGGACCGTGGCCATCTGAAGGGAAAGTCAAGGATCACAACACAGACAAAAATGACAAGCATATACGGTGTAAACCTCAAACACATACTGAAAAGGAGCATAGATGATTAAAGAAGATGAAAATCAATAGAAATTTGAGATGCATAGAGAAATCCACTGGTAATAACATTCACTAGATTATATACTTCATTGGTGCCCCCAGTCAGTGAATGCACCACACCTAAGTGCTAAAAAGATCGGCAGCCAACAACAATCCTCTTGAGTTCCTGTTGTTACAGAGTGAAGAACACTCAGTAATTCTCATCATCAGTGAGGTGTGTGTAAATAAATTCAGGGAAAGCACAAAAGCTTGTGAAGGCTCCTAGAAAAGAAGCTGTATCACTCAAACATGCTTGAGATCCTTCAGGCTGCCATGAGAGAGAGTGAAACATCAGCACAGAATAGGAAATTCAATGTCCTGCAGCAAAGTTGTTCTATTTTATCTTTCAAAGAGATTAAATCCGTCTGTCATGGAATGTTATTACGCGTAGGGATCTACTTTACAGGAAGTGCAGACATAGAATAATGTTTAAAGCTTTACTTCCATCACAGTGTTTGTGACACTATCGAAACACTTTCATTTTGTCTGAAGGAAAACTTCAAATTGTCGGACATGTTGACTGACCTGCCTCTCCTCTATTCTTACCAATATATTGTTAAAAACAACTCTTGGAAGCCACAAACTGCAGATTGCCTGTTGCCAATTTGCAAGGGCTTTTTTTTTTCTTTTCTTTTTTAACAATCAGTAAGAGATTGTTGCTGATCGGCTGGCTGCTGCATCGCAGCCTCTTGAAGATTTTTATTTGTAAAGGTACAGAAAGCATTAAGAATGCAGTAGGTTACTTTTATATACAAAAAACAATGTTAAATATTTGTTCAAACTGTCACTATGTTGTCACAGTATAAGATAAGACAGATCATCTGGGGAAAAAAAAAAAATCAAGGTCATCTGCCTCCTCCCTGTGGGCCTACTGCTGTCTGTGGTAAAGGCCAATTTATTTAGAAAATAAGAGACAAATGCAAGAGAAAAAACAAGAAATCCAAACCAACTACAAGTGAAATCAGCAGGGCAGACATCTGCGACATCGGCCCCTTAGACATCAGCCACAGAATCATCTCTTGGTGTTTCTCTAGCAGGATTTATGCAGAATGATCACAAATTAGCACAAAAAATATAATAAACAATATTTGATATATATTTTTTTGTAGCATCAAAGATGCTGAAAATATATGAAAGCTGCATATCTTTGAAAAACTGCTTTTTGAAAAGAAACATCCTTTTACAGGAACTTTCTTGATGTTTCTTCAGCCAAAATTTGTAATGTAGCTGTAACTGCAAACATGCATGTCTGCTTGTTCGGATCTGATGGGAATTGGCCTTAATGGGCTGCATGTCACAAACCTCTGATGGAGCTCAAACTGCTGACTGTGCTGCTGAGGGGCGCAAAACAACAACTACAACTAATTTCCTGGTGTTTCCAATACATCTCTGTTTACCTTTTGCACTCCCTTAGAAAGCACAAAGCAACAGCAGTAGTACTGGTGCACTGAAATGTGCATTAACACAGATGTTAAGAATAATGCTTACAAATGGAAAAGAAGGTGGAATGAAAAGAAATCCAAACATCTGCAGAGATTATTTTCTAAAACGATGTAGTTATTTTTGTGCTCTGTGCACGAGTTGTTCTTTAAATTACAGCTAGGACTAGGCGCTCCGTATGCCACAATTTGCATTCATTTGCATTCGTTCTTTTCAAATGGCTGCTGATTAATAAGACAATAGTGAGATTACTAGTGGAGACGCCAAGATGTAGAGCGTAAACATGCAATCACTTACATCCTTATGTCATCATGTTCTTTTATGACATAAAATTTTGTCGCACGGAGAAGCAGGTCAAGACGAGAATGAGAGCAGCAAAGTGAGACATTTAGGTCCACACAAAAAGTGTTTACCAAGGAGAGCAGAGTCTTTCGTAGGAACCAGACTGAATCCATTGTGAGGATAACGCAATCATCTGCAACACTGCAGAAAATTGTTAGCCTTCTCCAAAAGTGAAAGTGAAATGGGATTTTTTTTTCAGTGTTGGTCATTTGTAACATTAAAATGTTACTGTAATAGCTATTCAAATGAAGAGCTTCATAGCAATCAAATGGAAAAACAGAAGAGACTAACAATCTCTTTGGAAAAACAAAGAGATTAACAATAAAAGTAAATATTTTATGTTTACTTGTTACTGTTTATTTAAATGCATCTTTTCTCAACACATCACATGTAAAAAAAACTTCCAATCACTTTACTAAATAACAGCTTTATATTTTCCTGCTTTGTTAACTTCCTAAAAAAAAAAAAACCCTGAAAGGTATCATTTGGCTTTGGAGAATCATAAGACTTTTTGGATTAAGTGCATCAATGCACCTGACTCTTCCAGAAAACAAATAGTGAAAGCAATCAGACAGTCTGTGGGAAAAGATGAGACGACGGCACATGGCACCCAGATGAAAATATAAGCAGCGATGGCTGCGCTGAGAGGATAAGCGACCTGAAACACGCTCACTTGAACACAAACTCCATAATCTTCAGGCCAGACAGGGTCATTATCGCTGCGGTATTCAATTACAGCTCTCACTGGGCTTCATTAGGATGCACGTGTGTCCTGCGAATCTGAATGAGGAAAATATTAAACTACACGTTAGGCCAATCTTACCTTAGGGCCTGGCGGAGGGTTTGGGGAGGGAGGGGGAAATAACATTTCAAGCTCTTCCCTCTTGAAGATGCACGGAGGATCTGCTCATCAATTTTTCACTCGGTTTCATTATGACATGAATGATTAAAGTGAGTGGGTGTGGGTCTGCCTCAGACTGATTAGCAACTAAAAAACAGGATTAATGGAAAATATCTCTGATCAACCTTACTGAACCCTGACCGACAGCTTGCTCTTGGCATAATGTTTCTGTTTTTGTTCGATTTATCTTCTATCTACAGTTCAAACGTATAAAAACACCTTCATTAATTGTGTGTTGAGATGCCTCAGAGTAAACGGCACCATGACCTCAACAAGCTTCTGACAAGATTCTGTCGGAATATTTAAGCCCTTTCCAGAACTCTGGAGAGGGAGGTTTTCATCTCATCGCATTTACTTTTTTGGTTTACATTCTATATTTATGGATTGTTCACAAATTCTAAAATCAGAAAATGTAGTAAATGTAACATAAATGCTTAAAAGCCAGGTGCTCTTCAAGAAAAAAAATCAGTTTAAATGAACTCCACCACTTCTAATAAGCAAATTGGTCAAAAATCAAACCACATGTGCAGCAGAAGCTCGCTAATGGAAAAAACAAAGTTGTGGTTTCTCTGCAATTTGCTAAGAGTCTTTTATATAAACATTTTTTGTAGAATATGTCTATACATAATTGAGCCTCTATGTGAGAAATTCCTTTAAAAATTCAAACTTTAGTATGCGTACTTAAATACATCACTCAATCCCCCCCAAAAAACAAAACAAAAACGAAGAAGCAAACAAAAATAAAGATGGAGATAAACAGAAATTAAGGCCCATGATGAAAATGTATCAACTTATTACTTGAACACTGATATATCTCTGTTTGTGAACAAATGTTTCAAATTTTAGAAGCCACAGTTAGGAGACAGTAATGTAAGCCATGAAAAAAGACATACAGGCCCTTAAATTAATTGACTTTTTTTTATGTTCACATAAACCTATCATTTTGACAAATACAATCTTCTTATAGCGCAGTCTCTTACTGTGAGGATATTCACACAACAACTGGAGAGAGGGGTTCGTAATCACAGCTTTTTAATATGAATCAGTTAAGCAGAAAAAAAATGGTCTGCACTTTTCACGGGAAAGCTGCAGCGAAAAGGAGCCCCAAGTGTGAGTTAAACAGGGCATCCTTAGACTGCAGACACAGTATGAATCCAAAACAGATGGAGCAAGATCATTATCAGTGAGACACGCACAGCTTGCCACACCGCAGCATACTTCAGGTAGCACCTAAAGTCTCGGGAAGGTGGAAATGATTCCTTCGCTTCAACAATAGAAATGGCAGAAACTGATCTGGATTAACTTCTCATCTTGCTGCTGTTTGACCGGACCGCTGAGCAAAGCAGCCACGACACAACACCTACCGCTCTCTAATTACAGAGGGAAAATGTGCATTTTTTTCTTTACTGCTTCCTTTCTATAATGGTGGGATATACGCTGCACACTTGAAAATAAAATTAGTAACAAGAACATTTACTGGAACCTGATCCCACATGTGTGGAGAAATGAAATGCCCTGTTTTAGAACAAAAGCCATGGAGATATAAATATACCTCAGAGTACAGTCAAACAATAATGAACATAGATCTTAGAGATAAGAAAAAAATAAATACTGTATACGACAGTAGTGTTGAATCTAGCCAGACATGTTTAAGTGCTACCAGTCAGCTATATATCTATGCCACCAGATCAATAATTCACTGTCTTTTGCTAAATTACCTTCTGTCTGACCAGACAACTCCCTCCAGAGGAGGGGGATGGGGGGTAGTAGACAGGAGGACAAGTGTAGCAATAAGGAAAGAAAAAGAAAAAAAAACATGCAAACATTGTCCCAGGTTTTACAGCTTGAGTTTACTCTTATCTCCTTCTATTTCTGTCCGTTTTAGAGATTTTGACTCCTGCTCATATGAACAGCTGCAAGAGATGAAAACAGCCATGGGGTTTCTGCAGGGGTGAATGAACAATGTCAAGATTTGTTGAATTGTAACTTTCATTTGATCTCAACATCACACAGAAGGGTTGGTATGCGCTCCTTCCAAAACGTATTTTCACACAAAAAAGTAAATTAAAAAAATTAAAATTAAAGGCAGAAATTACTTCTAATAGTATATGTAATGAAGATTTGTGCTGGATCTTCACAGGCAGCAAATTTCCTTTGAAAATAACAGTTACATCATACAGACTGAGCCTTACACACATGTGGAACACATGGTACCATAAAGGACAGAACTATTGGCTTTTAACTCTTTATTACAAAAGCTTCTTTTATGTTCAAGACTTTGTAAAAACCTTTGAAGCATGAATACCAATAAACCATATAAATAAAAGACTACAGCACTGTGCATTATGCGTTTCAATTATTTAGGCCATATAACAATGGGCTGAATTGTTATGTGCAGTTATTAACTTTAGATCTCACAATAAAAAAAAACATTTGTAAAGCTTAGTTTTTAAATGACAATTTCAGTAATTCTCATCACCGCGTGATGCTTTTAACTTTTTGGTGAAAAGTAATTTGAAGGTTGTCAACAAAAATCTCATATTTGGTGAAATCTTGCATCACACACTTATCAGTATTGTATTTTGCTGTTTTTTTTTTTCATTTTAAAAGAAATTTAACAGCTTTTGAAAAGGTGACACCTCCCCTAGCTATTGACTTTGACAGGGATGCCAAAAACTTGAAGCCCAAACGTGACAAATTAAAATAAACAACCTGACACATTTTAATTCCATTGCCATCAACAAATTCAAAGTCATGCAAAAGAAACATGGCCAAAACAAAGAAAGGAAAGCTGGCTCTTAAAACAGATGTGGCATACGTAAACACCTTCAGTTAATCATCTTTGCATGCTGGCCATTCACATCCTGAGCTCCACATGTGCCAGATTATGACTCAAGCTACTCCGTCATACAAAACAGGTGTCAGTTCTGCTCCACAGCAACATCAAAAGCAGATTGCAACTGCATATGGAGCCTACAGAAAGCACGAATCTACACAGAGACATGCAGCACTGCTGAATATTTCCCAAATGTAAAGAATCAAGTGTCATCTGACTGAGCAATATGTTGAAAGTATGGGTGGTGGAGGGAACATTCCCTTACATGAGCACCAAAAGAGAATAAAAAGACAAAACATCCAGAAAACACAACTGCCTCTAGGTTAAGACTACTCTGTCCACACTCATCACATCAATCTCAGTAGCTTCTGATGAAGTTCTAGCTCTTATTGCTAATGCTGAGGTCAGAGGATTAATTACTTGCTGGTTTTGAGTACTTAATGCCTTCTGCTCTTCTAGCACAGACAGAGCCATTAATTCCAAGGCTTTAATGGTCTAATGTGATTGTTTGTTTACATGTGACCCACTGACTCCTCATTCATCTCACAGTCATATTCCACATTATCACAGCTAACTTAGTTGACAGCCTTACAAACAGAGGACTGAATAAATTCTTGTGGAGGTTCCTCCAGCCATTTCTCAGTACTAATATTTGTTTTTTCTCCCCAGCAAACTTATTCTGTAATATTGGTTGAAAATACTTGTTTGGTAATAAAGGTGCACACATTTGGTAAACAGCTCTTATGTTTGTTCAGCTCATTAACAGTCTCCATTTATGTTTTGCTGAGAATTAAAGAACTGGCTGGGGGAGAGGACTTTTTGCGATGTCACAGCAGGAAGTGGAGGAACCCATCAGGCTGCTGGAAGAAGTGGACATGACTCTGAATAAGCTACCAAGATCAAGTCTTATTATTAGAAACATGCTTGTGTTATTATCTGTTAGTTTTTGCATTTGTGTTGCAGTTATAATTTGTTGGCTTAAGTTAGTCCCCTTGGTTTATCCATTGCTTGGTTTGGACTCCTCTTCCCTTACTTCCTCGCTTCAGGACAGCCATTGCGTGCAAATTCCCTGTTGTGTTCATTGTTAAGAGATCAGTTTTTGGGTCCTTTCTTATAAATTATTTCTATATTTGCTTTTATTGGACTGTTGTTGACTATTGTCTTAACATAAACGGATAATATTTTTTATACTCATGTCCTTGTTCCTAGGACCAAGCTAATAACAACAAACAAATGCTAACACTCTTGTGCACAAAGAACCTCCTCAACTCTGTTTGTGCTTTTGTGACTCTATGCTGAAACCTTGAATCAAACAGCTATGACTTACTCTGAACACATTACCTGACATGTAAGCAATCTATGGTAAACAAAACGGCAACAGATGCTCTGATCTATTTATAATAATGTCAGTCATTTTAAATGTGCTATTGTGAAAACGTGAGTTGTTTCTATACTAGATAGGAGTAAATAGTTGCAGTAATTCAACTGCATCACTAGAATATTGAATCGACAGCTACATAATGCTTCCATACTTTGAAAGAGGAGGTAGAGAAAATTCTTTTAGACAACCTTACCACTAGATGACACCAGTACCAGTTGCTGTCTCCTTTAAGCATTTGACCACAATCTAATGGTTTTTCTGGGTTGTTGAATTAGTGTGCTGACAATTTAAAAGTAAAGAAATATATATATTTTTTCTTTCCTGAAGATAGGAATAAATTGGACATGTTAAACTAAATTGTATTCACAAGCTCCAGAAGTTGTGGGTGTGTGTCAGGTGTTGGTTAGCTGTTGCAGTGTGTGTATCAGCTGGTGACAGACTGGACTGTATATTGATCTACAGTGTCCCTTTGCTGTCCAAGTCTTTAACCTCAGTTTCAAACAACATGTGTCTGTGACGGAGAAATCAATGCAAGTCACCAACCCCAGTTCTACTCTGCTGGACAAGTTGGCAGAGTAGCTTTCAGTGGCAAACAACTTCTACAGGCAGTTATCGCTGAGTGAAAGAAGAGTTTGAGTTTGATTCCTTAAGAGTTTAATGAATTTTAATAATGCCAAAAAGAATACCCATTTTATTTTTATTTTTAGGATGTAAAAGCAAACAGTTTCTAAGCTCATCAACTACCATTTACTCTTTTCTTGGTTTTCTGACAAGAAATATAATGTACACAATGTTGTGTACATTATTGTGTGCAATTGAATGTACACAATATGCATATTAAAGGGTTAATGAATAACATGTAGGTAATGATTAAAGCTAATAGATGAACCAATAACACAAATAGCTCCTCTCTGTTATAATCGGTTTCAGCTTGAGTGGACCATATGTATCCCACTAAAAGATTGGTTAATATTTTCTGACAGGTTGCTCTCATAAGTCTGTTTTCCACAAGCATGATACAAAGTAATTACTATCTCCCCATCTGTCAAGGTGAAAGGCTGAGGGCTATACCTTTTTCCACTGTCACAAAACACGAATCACAAATGCATGAAGAAGCACAAGAGGCTGCATTAAAAATAAAAAAGGAAGTCTGACATTTTGGAGAGGTCAGAGGAAAAGTTGAGTTCAGAAGATAAGAAGAGAATACGGTAAAGGTGACCCACAAGTTAAAGAAATACAGATATGATGAAATGAAAAAAGGCAAAGACAAAAATAAATTTTGCCCCTGAGGGTGCAGAGTCAGAGCAGAACACAGCCTCTTTGAATATGAAAATGTAAACATCATGAGTGAAGAAATGCAGAAAGAAATGTTGGTGGCACTTTCTATTACAGCTAGGTAATAAAATGTTGGATAGTAGTTTCAGGATATTTCCTAGAATCCGATTGCATTGGATCATTGGTTTGCCGCATTATGACAGGCAGCAGTCACAAAGATATAAAATATACGTTCAGTAGCTTTTTTGGGTGTTTTTAAAAATCTTCTTTATCCAATAATAATCATTCCCTACCATCACATGTCTACATATTTTTAAAATATGTCTGATCACAAAATGTTCTATCAAAAGTGTGAATTATACAAGTAATAATTGAAAAAAAAAAAATGAACTCATGAAATACTAGAGTCGCAGTATGCATTGTGTAAATTTTAGATGTTCGTTGAAATAATTCAAGTAGCCTAAATGCTCCAATAGCATTCAGAAAGACTGCCTTTCTCAGAACTCTAATTGCCTTATGTTCAGTCAGTGAGAGCAGCCTCGACTTGAATGAATTGGAATCTACGTCTCCATTTGAATAAAAACCTCACATAGTGCTAAATGCTTTGGGAGCTTAAATATGATTTAAATTAAATAAATTGAAACCTAAGACATTGGCAAAGAAAAAAAACCAAGATGGGCGAGGAAGATGAAGAGAAAATAAAAGTTGATGAAGAAGAGACTGAAGCATAAAAGTCGTTCTTTGCACTTTTCATACTTGGGATTGTCTGTCCCCAGTGAGTCCGAGTAATTTATGGGAAATTAATTTATATGTACGAGATGTGGCCTGTAAAGCGATGATCCTGAACTTTTATGTCCTCCATCTGATTTCAATCAGGAATCTTTACTGCGTATCTCTCTCCATCTGTCTCCCTTTAATGTCTTGTCATGACGTTTATAAAGATGTAAGGGTATCCAAGCAGATCAGCTGGAAGCTCAGACAATATTATTTTTCTTGATTCACAAAGGAGAGAAATCAGAAAACTATGACATGGAGTCCTTTTAACTTGTAGCATATTTTACTCTACTTTTGGTATCCTTTTGTTTTAATTACATTTGAGTCGGAGCACACTTGAAACTCATTGGCTCACCTGTAAGGAATGTGTAAGAAGCCAAAAACAATAAATCCCTCTAAATTGCAGTAGCTGAATGTAAAAAAAAAGAATACTCACTCTTAATCAAATTAATTCAGTGTAGAAAACAATCCTATTAATGTACTTTGGCTGTGGAAGACGACAAAGAGAAGGTTTGTGTCCAAATAACTATTTCTATGTTTATATATGTTGCAGATTATTGGTCTCCCATAAAACCCAGTGAAAACCTGCTTTACGTTTCTGGACACCATATTTTATTTAAAACAACCAGGTATATCAAAACGTTTATGATGTCAGGCTCTCTCAGAACTTGACAAAATATAATGCCTGTTAATGGCTTCACAACTGGAAGAGGTATTTCTGATGATTTTATGTCTTCATGATGTAAAGCACTGTGAATCGCTGTAATACACAAATAAGCTTTATTGAAAGATTTTGTCTTTTGGAAGAGAAAGAGGCCCACAGCATGACAGATCTTCCACTACACTTAACCAATTAATCCTTTGTTTCATGCTAGATCCACTTGGATTGATTTTTGCTGAAATCTTAATCGTATTCTCAATGATTACAACACAATCTAGTTAAAATCTCAGCAGCATTCATCAAGCTTCACACATGGGGCATTTATTAAGGTAGCAAAGAAAAAAGGCCTTTCTTGCACCGTCTCCCCGACAACCGGTTGACAGGTACACACCATTCACTTAGTTGTGGTTACCAAGAGATTTTGTGGACACTTGGTAACCACTTTGAACTATTTGCTACATTTCTCACTCAGCTCTGGAGTTATTTGAGAAACTTTTTTTCCCAGGTCTCTCTCATCAAAGTTTTACTCCAGAAAAACAAGAGCTCATGAATTATAACTTATAAAACTAGAACTTATGAGAACTATAACTTAAAAGTATAAAGTTTAAGATATTTCAGCATTTACTTTACAGGGATTGGTAGGGACACGTGATTCTATCCAAACACCAACTATTTTTTTTAACAGGAATTATTTCTTAACTTGAGCTTCTGTCATTGGGTTAAAGGTTTATGGTAATAATTTTTGCACAGTTTTGTCAGGAGTGCCAGTAAGTGGGTAAAGAGCTGCATTGTATGTGTACCGACTTTGTACAATTTTATATACAACAAAATCTCTTTCATTCCCAAATAAGAACAGATTCAAAAGGGAAGCAGTTACATAGAGTTCAATTCACTGGTTGGTTTGATCACATCAGGCTAAAGCTCTGTGAAAGAGACGCTAAGCGCTTAGAGATTTGGCCCGACCCCGTTTTAAGTCCCAGATGAGTTATTGCCAAAAACTGTAATATTGCTCAGATAAACCAAAGTGCAAAATGAAAACTTGTCAGCTTTCAGCATGAATCGAAATTAATACTTTAATATAGCATTGTGCCCTTAGGCTTTACCCAGAGCTGGATATAAATAAGTGAGACAACTCTTAGCTTCAATCTGTTGTGGAGTTTTGTGTTTGTGTTCAATGAAGGAAACAAACAAGCAGTGTTCCTTTAGATCTAACTAATCCCAGCTTTACATAAATTACAAAAGAAAGGAAACAGCGGACAATTGAAATGGGTAGAATCTGTGGAGAGAGAAAGAGGGGCAGACAAAAAGGCAAGTACAGAGGTTGGTGCGGGATGATGCAGAAAACTGGATTTGTACATACAGATACACATCTCTATTGAAAAGCAACCAGCAATTATAAACCGGGTAACAGCGACTCCACTTCCTCAAATTGCAGACGGCAGCAAAGATCATCAATAAATTGGAGCCTAGAGTTAGCAATTTCATGACAAGATTAGTTGCTTTCCACTTCATCAAGAGATACAAGTTCTTCAGTCTCACATCCTGCTTCACCTACTCTCCCAGGGCTAATTGGGTTCCCCCCTGATCTAACCTGAAAAATGTTGTGAAGGTAAATACCAAGCCCAGAGTATCATGTTATGATATAATTTGATTTCACATAGCATCATTGCCGATTCAAAAACAGATGGAAGAAAATAAATGCACACAGGGACTCACATTTTAAAGTTTTATCTGCTAAAATAAATAAATAAAATAAAATTCAAAGCTCAGGTCATGAATCAGGATGCATGTCAGTGTGTCTGATGAGTTTTGAGTGCAATTAAAAAGGGAGGCACAGAAAAGGAAGGGAAGACTATGTTAGATTTTAGCAAACAGAAGTATATGCTTGAGTTAGAAAAACTATTTGCTCTCTCATGGTATTTGCTCTCTCAATATTTCAGTTTGCTGTACTATTTTTAAACAGTGTTTCCTGCAAATAGATTTGTGTCTTAGAAGACTCTTATTTTTGTTTCTAGTTATAATATGTTTGTGCACTTGCAGGATATTTATGTCCTACATTTGAGATGTTTCAGATTTTAGAGGAACTCTGAGCGAACCTTGCCTGTACAGAGATGACGAACCGCTTTAAGTAGAAGCATGACTCAGTCTAAATCTTTTGTGGAAAATTTATGCATTAGAGTTAATGTACCGACTCCAGTAAAAAAAAAAAGAAAAAAAAAAAAAGACATGACTGTTTTCTCCTACGCAGGACTCAAGTTAGTCTGACTGGATGTCTGCCTACAGCTTTCAAACATTGCTTTATCTTAATAGCACCTTATGGTTTTTTTTCCTCATTTTTGAATCCTTAGGCTGTTTTAAGATGATGAATGTTTTTGACAAGCCAACATATGATGTAAGCCTGTCTCATTGGTCACATCTCCATCAAATTTAAGTTTCTCTTATTTCAGCGTAAACCAAAGAAAGCAGTGACATAATAGTAATATAATCACATTTTCTAAAGATCCATTTGTTTTAAGATAATTGGACAACTGGGAACTTAAGACAGATTCTTGAAGAAAGTCTGAAAAGCACAGTGATGCTGCAAAACACCCAAGAGCTCCATCCCAGAATCTGCATGCCACAGTTAGCATGTTCAACTTTGATGTTTTATGACATGACAATTATGACAAAGCTAGAGCTAGACGAGAATGCCAAACTTTGAAAGTTTTGAAAAAGGAAAGCTGTCCTCTCTAGATGAATGTGACAGCAAAATTTGTGTCTGAATCAGCCACAGAATATCTTTAAAAATGTTCTACGAACAATACAACAAAGTGAAGATATTTAGTGAAGCGACACAGCACCATGTTAGGAAGAAAACCCAGTAGAGCATTTCAACACAAACACCACAAAGTGTCGAACACAGTTGCAGTGGGTCGATGAGTTGGGCTTTGGAAACACGAACAGGCCATCTTGTAGCTGCTAAAAATGGCACAAATTTAGAAAAGCAAAGCATTGCTTTGATGCCATAAATAGTAAGTTATTATATTCCCCAACTGGGCTGCCAGAGATGTGAAGAGCTTTGCTAAAGTAGCAAATATGCTAAAACGTACAAAGAGTGGTGTCGACATTTTGATTGCAAATTAGGTGTTTGTCAAAAGTCTTACTTGTTGAACTACTAAGTATTGGTGCAATAATAGTACATATTCTCCTGTTTTTGGAATCCTATGTCCAACTGAGAAAAAAACTAGATCTGCTGCTGGTGGTTGGAAGATCTGGCAGCATTGGTGCATGGCAGCCTCACTTCTGTCAGACTGTTCCAGGGCAGCTCTGGCTTCACTACATTAACTTTCCACAATCAGCATGTGAATGTGTGCATGAATCGATAAATACCTTACTGTAGAGTAAAGCGCAAGATAAAGTGCTGTACAAGTACAGGACATTTGTCATTTACCATTTTGGGTGTTGAGTAGAAAAGACTACGCTTTGCTTCAGCCCAATTACAGCAGCAGTGTCCTTGAGGTACTTAATATTTTTTAATTACACTTCACACAATTTGCTTTAAATTTGTGCTACCTTCAGACTGACATTCTGACATTTTACATTTGTAAAAGCAACCAGCTCTATTGTTCTTTACCATCAATAGTTTCAATTGTTCTTTTACTCTATTCTTCTTTGTCCGAAGGTATGTTCAGCTGACACATTCTGGAGATCAAAACACTGTGCTACATTAAGACAGTAAGAAATATTTAATTTAATTTATTTCAATGAGAGATATGACACATCAAGATAAACCTAATAGTTTTGCATAACATGTAATGTCGGGATGATCTATTTCATTTTATGAATATCACAGTGGTATGAATGCTACTTTCAAAATTTAAAATAAATAGAAGAAAATGAATTTAGAAGCTGAACAAACTGAAACACTGAAACTAAAGTACAAATCAAAAACACAATCTGTAACTGGAAAACTGTTATTCATTATAAGTACATGAGGTATAACTATATGAATCTCATATAAATAATTGTGCGCACCTGAATGAGGTTAGTCCACAAAATGTTAGCCGTACAGAAATTTGAAGTGAGTAAGACAGGAATAGAGGAGTTTTCATCAAAACAGGAAAAGTCTCAAATGGCTATTTCATCTCCCAGGCAGTCAGGAGCTCCCCGTTTGTTGAGAGCATTGAGCAGTCTCAACGTCTCCCCATCTGTTCCCCAGCCAAAGATCTCCATCTCCTCATCCTCATCCTCATCGTCCTCCCCCTCGTCATCCCTGTCATCGCTGTCGTCTGAGTTCGACTCGTACTCTGAGGCGATACCTGACTCGCGAAACCTGGTGAACTCCAGGCAGTCCAAAGATTTCACTTCTCTGGATAAGATGCTCGCTGGAGTGTTAGGCACATCTCGACCTTGAGTCACTGGCTTGTTAGGCTTGAGAGACGGGGGAGGCGAAGGGAGTCGAGGAGGTGGAGGCCCCGGCGGTCCCGGGAGGAAACGAAAACACTCCAGTTTGAGTAGACATTGGTCCCTACCTAGTGGGCTTCCCAGAGTCCCGTTGGTAGAGGAAAAGGCGTTGCTGGTTCCGTCACCAGTGCCGAGTGCAGAGAGGTTGATGTCTGACACCTCGGATTTGGGTGTGGTAGCGTCGCAGATCACTGGAGGTACCGTGGAGCGGAAGGTGATCTCCAACAAACTGTCCTGAGAGCCCACTGGAGAAAAGAGGCAAGTGGAGAAGATGGATAGTAGGTGATCAAGTAATGACTTGATTGCTTGATTTACATTGTTCTCCCATCAGACATCTTCCAAAAGTGTACGTCTGTATGTCATAAAGACAAAAATGAATTGCTGGAAACAGAGCGATATAAATTCTAACAATATAAATCAGAGGAGTCTCTTACACAGCAAGAAAGGTCAATTGTGGCCTGCAGTATTTTATCATCATCATGTGGCACTCTGAAGTATTTTGTGTCACTGTTTAGAAGCACACAGTACTGACATGAAGCAGAAAGTGGCTCTAAGGAAATTGTCCATGTTTTCAGGTTCAAATTTAATGTTCAAACATACATTAGAACAGTGCTTACAAAGTTTTCCAACTCTTGTTTCTCAACCAAAACTGAGACTGGCTTGTTAAATTATATATAGTCTGTGTCTCACAAGAGGATTCAGTTGTCTGCCTACATAATACACACAGTTGAGAAGCACTACATTATTTATCCATGGGGTTTATTATGATGTCAGGCCAATCATTTTAAGCTTTAACTGCTTGAAATCCTATGAGAAGGCTTTCCACAATGGTTAGTAGTGTGTTGTAATGAGATTTTTTTCTTGCCATTCTTTCAGAAGTATATTTGTGAGGTCAGACACTGATGTTTGAATGGAAAACCTGGCTCTCACACCAAACTTTATAGTTTAGAGAATGCAATTAGGAAAGTATTATTCTCCAGTTAAAGTCACAAACCCAGACTCGTCCATTAAACTGACAGTCATGTATTCACATGATCGTAGACTTATGTAAACTCTAGGGTCATTTCAACCAACATTTTGTAGTATAATTTGTGAGTTAAGCATTGGCAGCAGAACCTCAATCATGCAAACCCATTTTACCAAGACCTCTATGCAGTACTCTTGAGCAAATCAGAAGGTTATGTACAGTTTGGAGATCTCTAATTATTGTTGTGTTACTGACCTCTGTCCACTCTGTGGCTAGGCTTCTACTGGAGCTGCTCTGTGTTTCTCAAGGCCTTTTGCTTTGAAAAACGCTGGCATAATATCACAACATTCAGATTGAAATTACTGAGCTCCTGAGTGTCCAATTCTTTTACAAAGGTTTGCATGTCTAGGTACTGGATTTAATACACGTAACCATGGAAGAAATTGAAGTATACGTCACGAAACTGAAAAACAACTCTTTAAAAGATGGTCTAAATCTTTTAAATGCTTCAAGTTCTGATTTCTGTTGAAGAGAGAGCCATTTAAAACTGAATGATGTTACATGATTGTACGTAGTTTGAATAGACCTCTCATCTTGGTCAAGCTGCCCTTCGATTTCAGTAAAATGACTAATAATGTTGATTTAGATTAGTGCAATTTGAGCTTGTCACTGTTAATACACCAAAAGTAAAATGGGTTGCACTATCACTGCAAGATGTGCCTCTCTTTAATTTAAATGGTTAACTTGCATTAGCCGTACTAGATCTAAAAACGTTCCACGTACAGGATCAGACTTTGAGAGCTCTTGAGTAGAAAATGTGGAAGATTAGTTTCCAGCACCTATCTCTTCCATTTTATGTACCAGAAGATAAAAAAAAACAACTTTTAAGCATGTCCGCGGAAAGTTTTCAAGTGTGGACAGAGAAGCATATTAAAAAGTCCAACTTGCCTGGGGAGTAACAAGCAAAGCTTCACGTTTGAAATATTTGCTGAAAAGATTAAAGATTGTTTCCTGCAGAGTGACATTTGGAGGGCAGACTGGGCTGTGGTGTTGCTGAGAAGATTGTCTGTCTGAATAGTCAAAGAAGAGGCTTTAAAATGCACAAAGCTGCAAAGAGAGGCATTGGAGAGGACAGAGGGGGGCCTGCAACAGCTGAACATCAGTAGGACGTGTGTTGAGTCTGAAAAAAAAATCAGAAAGCTAAGAGTCCAATAGAACAACATACTCAACTCTCTTACCATGAATAGCAGCAGCTTCACAAAGGAAGAGAGTTTGAGTACTGCCATCTTTCTGAGCACAAACAGAAAGATGACTAAATATGTATTCACTCGTGGTTTTTTAATCCTACATTTAATGCGCTTGATTTTTAGTAGAATTTCTACAACTGTGTCTGACTCTGCAGGCCAACTTTATATTGTGACTGGGTCCAAAACTAATCCCTACTCTAAGCCCTTTATGCACTCTGTAACTGGGCTGTTGAATATGGACAATGCCTAAAGGTTTTGTTGTCATTTGTTTGGAGTCTTTTGGAACATTTCTCTCTTGCATGTTTCATAAATCTTCGGTTTTGATTGAGCAAAAATAACCTTAGATAAAAGACTCATCTTGTGAAAGCATCATTCAAATGTGTTACAATACGGTAGGGTTAATAGAGACAAACCAACTGACTGCGATTTTTGAATGAACTGAAAGAAAAGAGAACCTAATTTTTGTGCCCACGACTGTGCAGATACTTATGCTAATCGCAATAAATTTTAGCTAAAGGTTTACCAGTGTGTTTTCTCTCTTGTTGATGTTGCAGCTACCGGCTGTCTTTTGAAAAATAGGATTAATGGAAAATCCGTATTTAGTCTAATATCTTGAAGGACTAATGACAATATAATGTAAAATTTGTCAGCTGAATCCGCCCAGTAGGATCTGCTCAAGGTTTCTGCTGACATCCACGCGCAACCCGGATTAATGTGACCGCATTGTCTGCGCGTGGTGGCAGAGACAATAACTCTACCAGCCCGAGGGGCTACTAAAAGAAGTTTATATCTCTGTGTGTAAGGCAAAGTTAGAGATTCAGGAGGAATCGTCGTAGGGAGAAACATGTGACCCAGGGACAGACTGAGGAAGAGGTCAGACGTAGCCGGATGTAGGGAGGAGGGTAGCTTACATGTCAAGGTGAGTTTCTATGCTGGTTAACATGCATTTGATGACCATGCCTGAATTAACAACATCTAACCTATCAACTCTAAGTGCATAAGTGCATTAGATCAGACCTAAATAATGAGATTTTAACTTACTGGAATTTGGTCCAACCATCTTGGATTCTAGCTCCTGGATTTGTTTAACCAGCAGGGAGATGTGCTGCAGCAGGTCTTTGTTCTGAAGCAGCAGCTGATGGACTCGAGCCTGGGCCTCCAGCCGAGCCGTGGCCTCGGCGCTCAGCTGGTCCTTCAGGAGATGGACCTTCATTGATGGATGAAAGGGAGTGAGATTGGGGGACAGGTAGTAGAGATGAAACAGAGAGAGAAAATGGGTTGTTACAGAAATCCTTTGACGTAGCCAGAACATACACTACTAAATGTGAAGTCCAGCGTCACACCAAGCCTAGGAATCTGTTCAAGCTTTAAAAGCTTTAAAAACTTGGCTAAGTCTGAATAATAGGAGAGAATGATTGATCCGCTGCAGTATTTAAACTGCACTGAATTTAATCAAAGCAGTTTGGAGCTAATGTCACAAAACCGTCTGAGTTCTCTCGCATCCAGAATCGAAGAGATCAATCGGTGATAATCCGGTGGGGACTACAGAGGTAGAATTATCGCTCAAGATCAGGAGCAAGAGCAAGAGCACAATACCAGGAGTGGAAGAAGTTCTACATTTGAGAAACATTTGCACTTAGAAGAGGGCTAAAATGACTGAAAAAAACCAAAAAGAATATACTAAGCTTTTGTTAGAGAATCATGCCAGGTAAAACACATTTCTCTGTGCTACGCTCAAAAATATACATAGTATTACCAGAGCAGGGGTGCAACTGTGTATCTTAAATAGTCTGGAACACCCAGCTCTTAAGAGTGCATCTCCTCATTGTGCACTTTTCTGTATGTCTGGACTCTACAGTACTTTTACAATGTTACCCCTCGGAGAACCTGACCAGTAATGTGCCTTCTAAGTAGTTGATCATTAACACTGATTTAATTAGGTTTTTACATTATTATTTGGCATTTGCTTTGGATAGAAAAGCATCAGACAAATGCATAAATATTACAAGCAAATGTGTGGAGTTTGCCTAACAGTTTTGTGACTTAGGGTTTTAGGTGGTAAACATTTCTGCTGGCATATAACAAATGATGAAAATGTGGAGAAGCACATCCTTCCATTGTAAAGTGTAGTCCAAACTGTGAGCCTGCTTTTCACCCAGAAGCCCTGGAAATTTAGCAAAAGGCCAGAAGATCATAATAGAAATAGAAATAGAAATAAAACGGTGGCATGAAAATATAACAAACAGTCATAACAGCTGTGGTTTGAGGAGAGCAGAATGAAGTGATCCCTTTCGTTCCATGCCAAACTTATAAAATGGTACATGAGCAGAATAAATGGGTAAGGAGCTTACACAAAGTGTAACAGCACGGCTGCTAATAAGTGCGCATTGGCTTTGTGAAAAAAACAAAAACAAAAACAAAACATTTTTCCGAAATAATATGACTGTTCTCTGCACCTCATTAATATGTTTAAAATAAAGGTTAGTTCTTTTGCATTTTGGAGAGCTATATTATTCCAGTGCAGTTTGCATCTTTTATTTGGACAGTTTTGGGCATGTGAACTAAATATTTTATTAGAGTATTCATTTGAAACTGAATATTTTAAAAGACTCATCTCTATGTGCAGTATATAATATCTTATATCAGCTATACACTTGTTATTGCTAGTGCAGATACAGACTTACTAATGATGTAGAGTGAAGTCAAAAATGAAACTGCAGTAATTGATTAGGAGATGTAAACAGCTTAATTATGTTCTCTTTAACATCCTGTTTTTATCTATAAAAAATATGCAGTGAGTATTGAATTTCCTCTCAAATGCTCAAAGGTCTAAAATGTTGAATGACTGCAGAGGATTTTAAGAAGATTCTCGTAATGGGAAAATCGGAGAGACGAGATGCCAGATGCAAAACAGAGAAGTGACACATACAGCAGCCAACCCACTGCTTGATGCAATGTGATGTGCACACAACTAATCTTGACCGTTAGATACATTTTTGAACTCATTTTGATGAGTTTAAAACCAACTTCAGCATTGAAATAAAAAATGTAATAGACTGTCCAAAGATGTAAGATCTTTGTGCTGAAATTAGTGTGCCACTATAAAATGTTCAAAGAGCACTCATGGTGCTCGAGTGACAGCTCTGATCCTCATGTAACCTTAATGCCATAGTCTGCTGTGGTTTGCCAGATTAAAGCAGACTCCATTTCAATTTAGGTATGAAAGGCTAAAACTCGTTTTACACAATGAATCATTTATTTAAAAACTGAGGCAGGGGAGACGGACACCCTTCAGTTGTTGCACACAAAATAACAAATACATACTCATATTTGGTTCCTGCGTGAGCAGCGACTACCTTGTTTTCACAAATGTTTGCAGCACCACCTCATATTCTAACTACACACCTTTGCAGCCATGTAACTACTTTCAAAAAGTTCAAAGGAGAAAATCTCAAAAGTCTCTAATCTGAGAGAAGTTTAAAAGAGGCTCACCATTCAAGAAGGCCACTTATTAATGATTTTCTGACAGAAGAGGCGGCGTACTTCTCAATGATATGATTTGGATTAACCTTGGAGCTTGGTCACGGCCCGGCAAAGCTTCAAACACTAGTAGACTAGGATGCAAAGAGGAACTGAGGCAAAAAGAGGGGAAATATTTCCAGAGATCCATGTCTCAAAGAAAAAACATCTAACTTTAGGCTGTAAAAGTCAGGAAGGGCTCATTACTTTTAATATTACCTTGTTTCCTGATTTTCTAATAGATTCTTGTCAGTAAGACATTTTATATGCTGCTTTGAGTGTAAAAATGACTAAATCACAACTGAGCCTGGCTGGAGAGAAACCCACCAATACTTATGTGAAGAGCAGACAGGTGCGGCAAATCAAGGCTTCTCATGTAGAGATACAAGTCATTAAAAGCATAATAATTCCCTGTTTTTTTTCCTCATTTCAGCACAAAGTGGTAACATGCAGCTGGTTACCGTGGCAGCACGAAGGCTCTTTGCTCCTGACGTCAAGGGTAACAAATATCAAATAAGAAGACAGCAAAAATAAATAAATAAAAAAATCAACTACACAACAAAGTATTTGAAAATGGAACAATACACCAAGGACAGCCCAATATTCTGAAACGCTGCTGTGCTCTGAAACGTGGAGGATGAGCTTAAGAATTAGGCTTGTTCTGAGAAACACTGAAATAGCTGCAAAATGATCATGAAAATAATTTTGATTCATTCAATCAGTTGGTGCGCTGGCTGTTTACTGAATAATCTGCCACATTTTAAGTACACCTGCTACCAGGTTGGACACTTTTAAAATCAGAATTTCCTAAATTTGATGTGGCATAAATTTAATAGTCCATCGAAGGCATTTCTAAGAAATCTTGTTCCGAATCTACATAAAAACATCAAGGAGTTACTGCATATCTGGTGCAGACTTTGGAGGACATTGCAGCACAATGGATAGGTTGTAATGCTTTGGAGCATAGGTGCATTATCCTGTCAGAAATAGCCATCATAAGATGGATAAATAAATTACGGGCATAATCAGCCACTTTATGCCCTTCTCTTTTCTTCTCCATTCTGATACTTGTTTTAACTTCTGAAAGTCATTTTTGCCTCATCTCAAAAAATATATTGTTGAGAATAAATAATTCAGTTTTTTTCCTCTGTCTCTTAGCTATTTGTATGCTTGTATATACATACATGCACTCACGTGCAAAGCTACGGTTAAAGATTACATCCTCAAAACTAAGGTTAAAGTAAATGACACATTAGGGAACGCCCTCTTTGGGGCGTAGCTTAGATAGAGGCTAACAAAGAGAATTACAAACTGCTGCTTGATGCCGTTTTGCTCTGTTAACCCATAAGGATAGCATGAACAAATGGACCAGCTGTATTTTAGTCTTAATAAATGGAATTCATGAATTCAACTCACTGACTCTTCTTCCTCCTCATACATCAAGAACCTAATGGAGAAAGGATAATTCTCCACAATATCAATGTTTAACTGCCAAGTGATTGTTAACACAAATGGAGAAAAGACCAACCAATTTAATATAGAGATTGGTGTATAAACATTCTATGATCAATATTATGGAGACTTTAGTCTTTACACACACAGGTACTTTGATGATATCCCATTGTTACACAGGCTTTAGTTTCCCAGTTAACTTACTGCAGCTTCAATGCTTCTGGAAAAGCTGTCCACAAGGTTTACGAGTGTGTTTACGTGAAATTTGACCATTCTTTCAGGGGAGAATTTATGACTTCAGGCAGTGATGATGGATGAGAAAGTCTGGCTCACAGTTTTGGCTCCAATTCATCACATAGGTTCTCTACTGAGTTGTGGTTGAGGGCTCAATGCAGACTATTCATGCTATTCCACACCAAGCTCATCCTTATGGATATTTCTTTATGCACTTATGTGGAGTCATGTTGGTAGGGGTTGTCCCTCAACTGTAAAATGACATTTACAAAAATATTTTAACAATTACGCCATCTGTGTGCAATTAATCTAGACATTGTGTTTCACTGTGAATTGAGCTAATGGTATAAATAAACTTTTCAATAATATTCTAATTCATTGAGTAAGTCTGTATATCCCAGCACTGAGAGTTTCTTTCACTGGGATTGAGCCCCAGAGGACCAACCTCAACACTATGTTTCCCTCTCTGGCACTTGGCACAATTCAGTCAGGCAGGAACTGTTTTCCTGGCAACTGTCAAACCCTGACTGATTCATCCGAATGATTAACAGAAAGAGAAACATGATTGTTCACTCCAGAGAACACTGTTCTGCTTTAGAGTCAAGTGGTGATGTGCTTTACACTGATCCATCCAATGCTTTTCATTAAACTTAGTGAGCTACGATTTGGGGATCCAGCTGCTCAACCATAAAAAGCCCACTCCTAAGTAAACGTAGAAATGACTTTTTTTTTTTTTTACTTAAGCACTTTAGTAATACATCTTAATAGTATAAAACCGTCTACGAAGACAATATAGAGGAAGGTGCAAAACATATGCAGCTCTTGTGAGTAATGGCATTTCTTGTTCATTTTTTACCAAACAAAATATTTGCCTCAAATCTTTTGATTCTGGGTTCCTTTAGCAATATTTTCTCTCACTTTCCTTTCTCCATTTCTTTTCTGCTGTCCCACATTTCTGTCCAATAGGGGAACTTGTCTAAGGGATTTTTTCTTATAAATCCATGTTGCTCTACTCCTTGTTTAACAAGGAGCCATTCTGTTGCAGATGTAGGGAACGGACTCAAAATTCACAGCTGAGGGAGAAAATGATCTGCTTTTATTAATTCTACAGTTCGCAACAAAAAACAAGGAGCTCAGATTGTGTTGTGACCTTTGTAAATTCATTTGTAAAGAGCAACACCCCAGTGATAACAAGGCTGGTGTAATTTAGCGCGGACAGGACCCCATCTTAGATGATGAAGAGAGAAGCTTTGCTAAGGACATCAGTCTCTGCTCTGTTTTCCATACATAATCTGCTCTGTAAGTTTTGTAGTCATCCCTGTGGTAAATGCCTGCAGTGACTACAATTGAGACATTGATTGACTGTTGGAGAAATGCGAGTAAACAATGCTACAATCAATAAAAAATATATATTTATTTTAAGAGTCTTGTCTATGTTTTAATGTGAGGATAGCACAATGTCTCATGAGTGAAGAAGCCAACCGAAATCAGACGTCAAAACAAGATGAAGCACAGGGAACTTCTAATTATTGTCGCTTCGGGTTGTAATTAGATTTAGTCAACCCACTGTGTCTTAATGCATCACAGTTTTCCTTTTTATGTGCTTTGTATTTTCATTATTGCTCCAGGAAATAACATTAAGTACAAACATGAAGCATGAGTAACATTTTCTTACAGAATTACCCTTTTATCCCCAGTGTGTTTAGATAACATACTATGGCAATAATTGAACATTTTTACTAATCGTCAGTAGTAAAGTTTGTGTTTATATTGCCCAGGACAACATTAGCTGAATCAGCAGACAATTAACCAATTCTGTGGTTGTAAAAATATTATCAAGTCAGCACAGTAGAAAGTCCTAACTCTGAAAACTTTCTACTTTCTAGAGTGTCACAGTTTGAAGATATTTTGCAGCCACAAGACTTAACCATCTTACAATCAAAAGAATCCATCATAAAATATACTGAGTATCAGACAGTGTTTGAGGCCAACACAACTTATTTGTTTAACATGGATAA
Organism: Poecilia reticulata; assembly: GCF_904066995.2. Taxonomy (NCBI): domain Eukaryota; kingdom Metazoa; phylum Chordata; class Actinopteri; order Cyprinodontiformes; family Poeciliidae; genus Poecilia; species Poecilia reticulata. The sequence goes on along the minus strand of NC_088833.1, from coordinate 10,567,412 downwards.
TGGATGAATAAAACAGCACAATGAGCAACAAAACAAAATACAGAGTGTAAGTTCAAACATCAAAACTCCTGCATGGCCTACATTAAAACTCCCGTGTAGGCAATTTCCTGCTCATTTGGAAACAAATTCCTTTCAAGCTGAAGCTGAGAAAATGACGTCTTTAACTAAAAACAAAAAGTACAGACAAAGTGCCAATTACAAAGGTGAATGACTTTTGTTTCACCACGATTGTTTCCAATAATGAACTTTCTGCAACCCGTAACCGTCTGTCCTTTTATCAGTGTCCTAAAATTAAAGAAGCTTGGAGCACCTGAAACAAGTCGTTAAAGCTCTAATTAGGGAGCGCTTTCATCAGTTTCACTGTTCAAAGACTATTTCCCAAGAGACCAGTACCAAGGACGGTTTTTGTATTCCTAATACATCATTTTCTTTTCAAAAGCTGGGAAATTCTCTATCAAGTCTCTTCTCTCACTGTCCACTCTTCTCTCACTGTCAACTATATATATATATATATATATATATATATATATATATAAACTGACCACTACTTAACTTCCTTTAATTAAGATTCAAGGATTTATTCTATTCACATTTGGTGAAAAAAAGGTATAATAATGTTTAAGTTTATTGTTGTAATAATTTCAATGAGATAATAAAGTAAAATGTTATGCAAAATTCACATTTTGCACATTTTTGTACTTACATTAGGGTTTCTATTGCCTCTAAAAACAGCTCATTGCATAAATAAAACCACCCACCCAGTTGATTTTTGCAAATAAGTTAATATTTTTTGGTGTCTAGAACCAACTTGGGTTACCTAGCACCCCATGCTGAGCTCCATAAGGTTTGGTCAGGCACTCAAAATAGGAAGAACTGAACAGTCTAAGATCTCATTATCCAAGAAAGATTTTGTGCAAAAAGTGTAATGAGTTTTGTATAGCTCATAGCCCTATCATAGTCTATTCAGTGAATCATTATAAGTCACATTTAAAACCAGTTTTCATTTTATAATGCTTTAAATCACATAAACCAAAGTGCAAGCCCTTTTCTGAGACTTCTCAGGAGCAAGAGTCTTGAATGAGTAAAGCACAGGAAGTCATTCATAGTGAGCACATTCTGAAAAACACAGATAAATAAATAAATAAAATAACATTTTATAAGCTACCAGTTGAGAAGGATTTTTAACTAACAACAGTTCCTTATCAGACAAAACAGAAACAAAGCGACAGAGTACAAGGGATTAGGATTGGTTGTGTGCTATGACTCAACAGGCTAAGGATGCACTCCTTGTACAGGATTACCAGCACTGCTTTGCTTGCCCATGCCAGCTCTCTTTCATCTCAAAACGTTTGAAAACCCTCCAACAGCCGCTTCTCCTGTATTTCTGTCAATTTGGAGGAAAAGCTTGATGGGAAAATTGTCATTTTGCTCTCATGACATGGAAACCATTAGAAATGTGTTTATAGAGCAACTGAGATATGTGGAATATCTACACAAGAAAGGTGTGTTGGAGAAACAGTTAATGAAATGGAGAAGCAAATTGATTGGACCTTTAATCTTTAAACTGAATATAGCACTACATTACAGTGGCTTACAAAAGCGATCATGTCCATTTTACAGATTTGACCAGATGGAAGAATAAACAAATGCCTACCTTATTTTTCTCATAGCTTGTCTTGCCTGACAAGGCAAGTACAGTACACAAATTGTGGAAGTATTCAGCCCTGTCTGAGTTAATACTTTGTAGATGTACCTTTTAATGTAATTGCAGCTGTAAGGCTTTTTGGAGGTTTTCGCTCCCAGCATTGTGTTTCCATAGACTGCATTTTAATATTCAAAATTTCACAGTGAAATAGTTCAAGCCATCATGTTTGAAAGTGAAGATGGGGAATAAAGGGTGATGAGCAATGCTAGCTCTCCATCTGTTGAGCCTGCTTATTCAAACATACTGATTGGATCGCATCTCTAATTCTGTTGAAAGACGAAAGGACTTCTGCAACTTTTGAAGCGCTACCTGGAGAAATTTAAGAATAGCTATTCATGTAAATGGCAGTTCTAAACTTTCCTGAAGCCGAAACTGAGGACCTGAAATCCTCGCTGTGTCCTAGTGTATTGCGGATGTTCCATTTGAAGCAACCTCTGCCCAGTTTTGCCCAGTTTACCTGCAAGGTGCCAAGCCGCTGTACCACTGATTCTCTCAGAGAGACTCTGTGCATCCAACTAACTTGGTATGCTGGACCGCCCCTTGGACAGAATTTTCAATCTACTTGGGGTTGATCATATAACAGTGAGGTCAAGTGTCCTGGCTGAGATAAGTTAGTTAAATAAGATGACTTAACCAACATTTCTAATGTTGATTTAAAGCTTCTTGTTGAAGAGTCATTGACTGAATGCTCTGTTAATGTTGCCATGTGCTTGAAACAATTTGTTTAAACAACGTTGATTTCTGCTTCTCTCTCTCCTTTTCTTGTTCCTCTCACACAGTCACTTTGTTGTCATATAGTAAACATGAAGAATATCAGAGGAAGAGAATACGGTCATCATAATGTATGTCCAACTATGTAATACGATTTGCTGTGAAGATATCTTAACTGATTGAAGAGTGCAATAAGTTAAGCACTCAGAAAGAAATATGTGATTTGGAAGTTATTTGGTACAGATGCAGACCAGAGATGTATATGTAAACAATTTGATTTGCAAGGAGCTGGCACATCCAGAATAGAGACCACAGGGGAGGAATGATCAAGAGTCAAGCCAAGTACGATATGCTATTACTGGGGCTTTGACACCTAGTCCAAATTGTGAGCGAAGGTCTTATCTTACATATCTCAGACGGTTTCATGAGCTCTTCAAAGAGTTAGATAGGATTCTGCATGAGATTGAAGGACAAGTAAAAAGAATATATAAAAGTGAGAAAATTAGACAGAGTGAATTTCTGAAAATGTGAAATAAGACATGAGCTCCATCATGCAGCGACAGAGCAGCAGCTGCACTGCCAGCTTACATCATCAAACAGGTAACCATCACACCCCCTCAATTTCACTACTTCATTAAAGATCTCAATTTCCACTCATCTCCAAGTGAGCTGTGGTTAGGGCTGGCCATCTCACTAATTTACTTCCATTTACTGCAACCTCTGCCCAGGCTCCTCATCGGGTCTCAACAACAAAAATTATTCCAGTTTTCCTCTCAGAGCCATAAAATCAGAGGCAGTTTCAGCAACTGAGGGTGTCCACAGTGAAAATAGTCCCCTCTACACCTCTTATGATAATTCCTTTCATAATGAGCGAGCAGAAAACACTCTTCCTTTTTATTTTCATACAGCACTTTGCAGCTGGTGAGATTAATAAGCCAAGATTTGTAAGGCAAAAACCAGAGACAAATGTGAAGGAGGTTATAGATGCAATGATTTGCATAGTGCATAAATAGGCTTACTGATGTAAATTGTGAACATTTTCATTAATTTAAACATCTTAAAAGGTAAAGATCCTAAAAAAAAAATGTGGTAAAAAGTTGAATCAGAAGACAAATGCACAAATAAGTTATTTATTCATGCCTCTGTAGAATTTGGTCACAGACTTTAGAGATAAGTCAACGATTGTGATGGAGCAGGGATACATGTACGACTCTCTGGAAACCATCCACTGGGGATCAAAAGCGCCAAGCTATGAGGGAGTCTTTTGGCTCTTTTAAGGTGAAAACAGGATTTGTATAATTTCTCTGTTTAACTGACACTTTTCTGTCCAAAGAAATCACAGCTGACTCGTGGTTATCTTCTTGTGTAATACAGTTTCTTGTCATATTTCCAAAGCCACAATAATTTTTTTTTTTTTTTTTTTACAGAAAATTACATCGATATTATTGCCCAAGATAAATCAAATCAAAGTACCTAAATGAATAAAGGATTCATTCAGAAAAGCTATTTTAGAAAAGGCTGTTTTAACCTTAGTAAATTTAGAAAAAAAAACTGTTTTACAAGCATATTAGAAATCTCATGATAGTGTCTCATTGCATTAGAAAAAAAGGTGTTTGTGCACTTTCTCTTAAACAGATGACATGTGAAGAAATCTTATTTGACATAAAATAATTTTTTTGCCTTATTTATTACAATTCTTTGAAGTGGTTTTGTTGTGGTTATATAACTCGCTAGAGCCACCGTCTCTGTAAAATCAGAGGAGACTTGGTGTTTTAGATCTATAAATTATAAATTAAAGGAACATCAGTCTACAGTGTTTTTTGTGACAAGCAGAAAAAGAAATCTGAAAACCCAAGCAGATCCAGCCCCATCTTCCTGACATAGAACTATCACAAACTTCAGGGAAAGTTGAACTTCATACGTTTTAGTTCTTCAGAAAACAAATAAACAAGAAAATCCCCAAAGCACAAAAACTCATGCTTTATGTGCAGTATATGTGTTCCCTCTTTCTTTGCAGACAACGTGTGAAGACATTTATAGGGACGGATCTCTGCTTCCTTATTGTTGCTGATGCAAAAAAAGTCAATGGCAACTTTACTCTGACAAGTTAGGGACAGTTTGTCTACCAGACACTATGTGGACCACGGATGTTTTAGAGCCCAGACAAACAGCTGTGGATTTAGCTTTGTTCGCCTCCAAATGTGGAGGCAAACACTTCGGTGTTGTGTGCATCCAAAGTAAATTCACCTGTCTGAAGACATCTGCTGCACACGCTTTAGAACTGAAAATGCTGGATGTCTAGGAGGTTCTGCAGCTTGGTTTTGTGTTTTGTGTCTTAAGAAAAGATGACAAGCTTATAATTGTACTGAGCTAAAATGAATGCAGTTGAATGTGAGATGAAAAGAGTCTAACCCAGTGATCCTCAAAACAGGTGCAACTCACCTCAATCCAAAAAAATATAGTACGCAAAGATACAAATATTTGACAGACTCATGGGGGGGTTTTGAAAATTTTTCATGAATCCTTGTAATAACAGGACTAACCTTCAAGATTTCATGCTTGGTCTTCTTTTTTTAGGAAACAGTAATTGAGCAACATACTGGAATTTTGGTTAAAAATATATTTATCATAAAAAAAAAACATTGTTATGTTTGAAACAAAGTGCTGTATTTTAGCAAAAAATAAAATAAAAATAAAGAGATTGTTTAGATTGCATAATAATGTTCACTTTATACATGATGTTAATCTATAAAGTGAGACAAGGACAACAGCAGTTGGAGATGAAAATGTCAAAGTCCAAAGAATAGAATACACTACAATAAATGGACATCTTTTTTTATCAATTCCGACAAATTAACCTATTTTTACACAAATAGTCCCTGTCCTTCTCAACACACTATTAAAGAGGACCATTCACTTAACAGTTTAGGTGGAAAAAAATGAACGGAGAGGTGAGCTACGAGCTGCATTTGCTCTTCATACTCCAAGTCAGCGCGACTGACTTGATGTATGGTTTACTTGAAAAAAGTAGATTACACAGAATTCTGACCTGAGTCTCCCACACCTATACTGTCATTAAACTCTGCCAGTGTATATGTGCTACTTCTTTAAAAGTAGATAAAAATGAATACATGGCTTCACAATGAACCATTGCGTTCACCTATGTAAAGAGGACATTTGCAGCAGACTATTAACATTTGCTTCTTTTCTCTCCCACATGGCCTATTCTAATGTTATAAATTACCATAAAATATTAGAGAAATAATATATTATGTAATATTCACCTTCCTAAAATAATGGAGTAAGGTAAAAGTGATTTTTTTTTGCCTAAAACATCGCTTGGAAAGAAAGAGGTGGTGACTTTTTGGCCAAAATATTTTTTCACAAAAAGTTACGTAGGCCATTATTTCTGGAAGGTGACAATATTAAAAAAAAAATAAATAAAAAAAAGTAGGGTTAATGCATACATACCACTGTTAATATCCAACTTTTGGGTCATATCACAGATGTCAACTTTACACCTTTAAAGCTAGATATTCATGTATTAGAGATCGAAGTTTATAGGTAGAAACCAATAAACTTCATTCCTTTTTAAAATTTTGTTTAATTGGGTTAAGTGGACAGCAAAGATGTTCTAAGCAGCAGATCACATTACAGACTCAGCCATTTGCTAAATGACATGAGATCCGAGGTCGGCCTCAACCACCTCAAAATCATGGACACATTTAACCTATTTAGAGGGAAGTGAAGCACTTTGCTTCATGTGCCAAAACTCTGACTCACTAAAAAAATTTACACGGGTATCGCTGCCAGTGGACAGCAACCTCTGGCTTCTTCTCTCTTATAATTAATGACATTTATGTATTGCTCTGCTCACACCAGACTTGTGAGCTATCAGCTGTGGCAGCAGTTTGTTCACAGCCAGTCAGGTAAGAAGCTCAACAACTTCAGCGTGAGCAGGCCGCTTAAGAGTGCCTGAATCCGTTTAGGCGTGAAGCAGAAGTTTCTTAGCCTTGAGGATTTTTAGATGCAGAATACACACACTGTCTCTGTGGGAGTGTTGTGGGAGTTGATTCGACTCATGAATCAAAAAGTAGTTTATTCACCCTTGTTTCAACTGTAGATGCTCAAGCTGTAAAATCTGTCAACTCCTCAGTCCATTTCAGTCTTCTTTCCATTTCAATTACTTATAGTACCATGCTGTAGAAGAATCTTAGCAGCAAACCACATTTGCAATCATAAAAAAGCATTCAAATAATTATACATTTCCTCAACTTCCCTCAATATCAAAGGTGCAATATGCAGAAACTCAAGAGTGTTCAAATTGCTAATAAGGCTTCTTTCATGTTTGTACAGCTCATGTGAAGTCTGAGACTTGTGGTGAAATGAAGTCATATCTGAAATTTCTCTGAAATGTCCCTTTTTGTTCGTTTTAAAATCTAGCTTTACAAACGTGCTATGTATAGCAAACATGTAAAAGGTTCTTTTACTTTCTTCTTTTACTGTAGAAGAAAGGTTGTCATGACCCCTCTTGCAAACCTGCTCATAGTGACCACGTCTAGATACATAAATAACCATACCTGTGCTACAGCGACGTGAGTCTGCTGCTGCTGCTGCTGAAGCTGCTGCTGGAGCAGCTGGATCTGGTGGTGGACAGACAATGGAGCGCCAGGAGGCAGCGTGCCCGACGCTGGGAGCAGCATCCTGGGACTGGACATCAGAAGAGAAGGCTCCTCCAAAACCTGAGAGCAGGAAGAAACCAAACACAAGTCATTTCTACCATTAAAGAAAACAAACAAAAAAAACATCAGGGTCTTGTGTAAAAAAGCATTTTTTAATGGCTGTTTTTTACACAGTTTCCACAGACATCTTGTACCTGATAATGTGCACATGTTGTGTGGTATCATCTACTGTGTGCACCATATTTAGCTAATAGCATCTAGGGATTTAAGCTGCTGCAAAAATCTGATTTCCTGTCCATGTAATCTTTGCGTTTACACTGAACTGAAATGTGTAATAAGTGTTGAGGTAGAAAAACTGTCTAAAGAAAGAAAACTTGTCTAAAGATTGTATTTAAATTATTAAACTGGATTTCCCTTGACATTAAGTGTTTTTCCATGCTTTAGAGGTTGGAGGTAAGAGATCTAACAAAAAGCAGTTAACGGGACAAATTTGACCAAGTGGGGAATTTAAAAAAGCTACATACTGACAGTAATTTCTTAAATAGTGAGTGGCTAAATAAGCTTCATAACATAAACATGCCTGCAAAAAGTTGCGCTTGAGAATGCCTATAGGTAAAATAGCAAAACAAGTGATTAATGAATCAATAAAAAGGACATGGATCACCAAAATACCTTGCAAAACAAAAAACTGACTTGAAAATGTTGAGATGCTGATTAGCTGCTTCAGTGTGGATCAGTGGAACGCACAGAGAATTGAGATGAGGATCACAGAAATGCTTCACTCCAGTAATAATGAGCATTGGGACTCAGTTCTCATCCACTGAAAGGCGTTTTCCTAGCTGTCGTAAATATTTCATTAAAAGTCCAACATTGTGCTTTTTCCATCACTCAACCTGTCAAAAATAATTTTTAGTTTCACAAATCTTTTGCTTTAATCACACCATAGCAAGAGCAAATTGTTATCTTAGAGGGTATCTACAGAACACATCCACAATAAAATTCAAGTGATTTCAAGCATAGAAAGACTACAATAAGTTATTTAATTAATTCTTCCATATTTAATGTAATGTATTTTGTACAATTCAGTTGAAAAACAATTGGACATATTGATATGCACACTCTTGCACTAACATTCCATTAAACCACATTTCATCCACATTTCATTCAATGTCTGGTCATTGCAGAATATTAGTTTTGCTTTTACTGTGTTTTTATTTTCATAAGCAGTCAATCCTGCCGACTTTAGTGCATGTTGCTGAATGAACCTCAAAGTCCCAATCCCTAATAAGGAAACAACAGGTGTGTCAAAGTGACTGGAATTGTGACTCTGGCTAGAGTCAGCATAACAACTCGACACCTGATTATATTAAACCTTGGCCTGCCTTAAGGAACCTGCGAGAAGTCACATTAGCATCTGTCGCTCCTTAAGCACCTTCTGGCAACACAGTGTCAGTCATCTGCGCACACACATAAAACACACACTTGCACACAAGGAGCCAGGCAGACTCTGCAGGAGATGGGTAAATGACTGATGGCCTGTCAGAGATGGCTCTTTCAGGTTAGTAGAGGCTAATTATCCGTCCTGACAGGTTGCTTGGAGACATGATGAAGGGAACAGCACAACAGGATATAGTCTTTCTTCTGCGAGTGGACACCAATCCATTATAACAATAAAACTAGAACAATAAAGCTATGCTGTTGAGTACAGCATAGCTTCCTGTGACTGCTACCAATACAGGTATAGAACTCAAGGGTGGATCCTGATTGGCTGGATATCCTTTTAGTTCAAACTCTTCACACCAGATTTAGACAGTCCTGTGACCATTCAGAAATGGCTTGAATGAAAATTATGAGGCTACTATAATGTTACAGTCCCAACAAATTAGGTCTTTCACTGTTTGCAATCCAAATCATATTTCTCCAAAGCCACTCTTATGGGAATCACCTTTGCACAAAGATGTTTCTTTAAGCTACTCAGAATTTCCCCTTATGTGTGAAGTTTCTGCACCTCTGCTATAAGAGCTGCATGCCATCAACCCCATGATAACTGTAACTTTAGCAGGTTAAATCAGATCATTGCAGTAGTTTTTATTTATATTTGTGAGCCCATCAAACCAAGGCTCTAAAGCCTGAAGTTATTTTGCTATGAGTACCACTGTTAAAAATTATGTATTGAAAATTTTAAGGTCAAAATGCTTGTACCAATGTAACCTAAAAACTTTTCTACTCCTCCAAGTGTTGCAGAAACTAACACAGCCAAGCCTGCGTGCTGTTTGCAGGTGAGTTGAGCTCTTCCCAGCTGAAACTCTTATTCCACTGCTGAGTGAGGTCCATATCATTTCTGACCTATGTGTAAAGTGCCTGGGGGTGGCACGGTGCACATTGATTTGTTTGTTGCAGCTGCTCAGTGGGATCCTTTTGTATGCATCTGTAGAGCAAGGCCAGAATGGCCAATCTAGCATAACATTCTCAAATAACCAGGCTGTGCAGGTTTGCACTAGACCGATAGAATCATTTCATTACATAAATGCTGGATGGGCGAAACACCACAGTCCACGGCAATCACCTTTTTCCATACAAGTAGTTATAATAATTAAATTTTTTTTTTCATTTAACTTTTAAAACTTAAAAAAGTTTCTTCTAAGTCTTTGCAAATCTCTTTTAATCAAGCTCTTGTGAACTTATTTGTTACATCAGATCTTGAGGTTTCCCCAAAAGAACGCATCAGTGTAGCTGGATTATGTTGTCAAAATCCTCTGTCAGAGATTTAAATATTCTTACAGATCAGTGTGTATGTGAGAATGACGGCTATAGATCTGTCCTTGGATCAAATAAAAAGTTTGTGTTAAAGTAAGTCTTTAAAACCCTTTTTCTTTCCTCTGAGTTACCGTGAGATTCCTGAGCCACATCTTGACTGTGAAATAAAGGATGTTCAACAGGATTACAGCTGTGATGTTGAAGTTGACAGTGGTATTTAAGACAAACTAAGATTTAGTAAGTGGAAATGTGAGTCACATGAGTCAGCACTCAATAACAGAACTAAGTTATGACATGTTTGACTTTTAAGCGTTATGGGCACAGAAACAAAGGCCGTTTTAAGTAGTGAGGAGAATAAACACAGACATAAACGCTTGTCAGTGAAAGTAGTACAGGATGATACAAAACAGATGGAAAATAAACAGCTTCACACTCCTTCACTTTACTATGCTTCTATAAAAGCAACATCAGAACATTCTGTTGGTTTTATATAAGCAACAAAATGAGCTAGAAATGTAGCCATCTACCTGTAAAAGAGCAAGCCAACTTGACAACTATTTCCATATGCTTTATGAAAGAGATGCAATTACTAAAACCAAAATTCATCATCCAGGCCAGAGGAGAAAGTTCAAACTTGGACTTAACACAATGGATCATCTGAGGTCTTGGGAAACTCAGACAAAACAATCACAGGTCCAATTTTTACAATGCAGTAAAGGCTGCAAAACATTTTAATAAAGCAAACTATCATAATCCCACTAACAACTTATTTTTACTCCACATATCTTTACCTTTAGTATTCAGTATGTGAATGTGTGTGAAAATGGGTAATTGACTGAATGCAGTATAAAGTGGTTTGTGGTCCCCCTGAAAAGACTTTTAACATTTAGTATTACTATGTTTTTATGTTGTTCAAACAATAGTTAAGTGAAAAAAAAAAAAAAAACAGTGCAGCCTTGAGCTCTCAAAAAGTTGTTTCCCTTCTTGTTAGCCAACAATCATAATGTAAACAATAGGAAATGAACGGGGAACTCCAAGTGTTACAATACACTTCTGGTTTCATTCACAATACAGATGTCTACTACATTTAACCAGTCAAATTGTCTTCTTCTCTGAACAAACTACCACGTTATTTTATAACCACTCATTGTGAATCTGGATTCTAATATTATATAGAAAATTTGCAACATAGTAGCAATTTTTCCCAAACTGATTAACCCTAGTTGAAATATGTTGCCTTACATGTAATTATCAAACTTTCTTGAGTCAACTGCCATAACTCCTAAAGTACCAATTATTCCAGAAACCGCATCAAGCGGGTGGTGCATAAAAAAAAAAAGTTTATTGGAAGCAATGATTTAGAGATTTCCTTTGATCATGGGAGGAAAAAAATAAATATTTAACAACAAGGAAAAAACTGAAGACAAGCAGTGATGCACACCCAAAAGCATGAAGTGAGAAGTTGTGTATACAGAACAGCTTTTCCCTCTGCGTTTTATATTTGCTTTTTGAAATGAGAACCAACAATGAAACTCCTCTGGAGCATTTCCTAATGTTGTTTACCAGGTAAAAGCTAATCAGGGAAGAGATGCAAGTCAAATTTCAAACTGAGCATTGAATTTAAATAAAGTCTGAACAACACAAAAATTCTTCATAATACATCTCCCATTCTGCTATTAGCATACAGTTCCCAGAAATGCAGTACATATACCGAGACTCACTATTTCCAGGTCACAGGAATCTTTATTCATTTTATTAGATTGTTTATGTAAGAAAGGGGTTAGAAGGAAAGGTAAATAAAGATAGATGATGAGGCCTAAAGGAAGTCGTTACTCCTCCTCCCACAGCCGCGATTACACTGGCTGCTCCCTGACTGTCAAACAGCCTGCTTCTTCCCACGCACACTCACAAACACACAGGCTAGAAGAGAAACTTGTCAGGTTCTGGGTTTTCTCACTGAAGACAGCCTTGGGTACAGATTTACAACTTTATCAAGGGCTCTTAAGAAACAGCATGCAGTTTCATTCTATATTGCCTTCAGTAACTTTATAACAAACCATTAAATATTAAAGTTAATGAATTGGAACACAAAACCGAAGATTGTTCTTGAGTGTGTTTGACACCTTTTCTAAGATTTCTTGTATCCAAGAGTAAATAAGTGTTCCAGATTTCTCTTTATTTTTATTTTTTTCAAAAAAAGCAAGACAAGCAAACATTGTACATTTGATTTCTTGTGGGTTTAAGAGTACGTTAATTAAATTCAGAGACACTACCTTTTGATGCAGCTAAATAATAAATAAAACATACAAATAAAACATTAAAAATATTCCCTATTGAGGGTTGATTTAACTTTGATCCCCTCATTGTGTTTCCACTTCAACTTTTTTCTTCTTCGTTTGTATATCGAGTTCAGTATTTAAAGTACTGCATACTTTTTTAGTGTATTAAACAGTCATATTACATCTGCTGCTCTTAAATACAATACCTTATTAAAGTCAAGCCAATAAGTCTAGTAAAGGTAGATCTATGTTGGTTTTCATAAGTCAGTTACCAGAAAATACCACATTTTTCCCAAATCTGGAGTCAGACCAATAATGCAGGTGTTAGCTGTGGTGAATAATGTGAGATTCTGCGGACCTGTTTCTCTTCCAAAAGTCCTTTAAATCATTGTTAGTATGCATTATAATACGAACACCTGAAATGCTAAAATACCTGAAAGAAAAATTGTGTCTTATGTCAGAACCTAAATAGATAAACTGTTCAATCAAATTTGGAGTTTAGGTTCAACATTCTAGCTGATATTGTGAAATGCATGGAGTTGCTTGCTTCCCTTCTATGTACTTACAATTCACCACAAATTTGAATGTTAAATATGTTTTGTTGTGCCTTTAAGTTGTGCCTCAAGTTCAAATAACATTGTCAGGGTTCTTTCTACCACTGCGGTTTGTGACGGCGCCATAATCTCTGTGATCAAAGTGTTACCTTGGATCAGAAAATTACACTGACTCTTGACCCTAACAACACCACATAAAATAAATTCCACATATGGCAACATCTAAAACTGAATGTGTTTGGAGATGCATGTCTAATGTTTGCAGACACTCATTTTAGTGACTTGACAGTGATTTCTAAATTGTATTTGATAAGTATAAAAGACAACTTTAGGGAGTGGTCCATCAGAAAGCACAGGCTTCAGTTCATTTTACATATAGTCAGAATAGAATTTCAGAGAGGCTTTACAGCTGAATCTAAATACAAATATGTCAATTCTCCTTTTAGGTTTGCTGGTTTGTCAAAGCCTAATTTTCCTCTCTCCAGGTGACCACCATGAATGATCTCCTGCTGATTGAAAAAAAAGCAGCTCAGAAGGCAGTGATACTTTTCAGAAAAAGGTTTTTCATTTTATTTCCAATTTCAATCTGAAGACCAGCATCAGGTGGTCATTTTCTGAAAATGCAGAGCCTCAAGCCTTAAAGCTGCATAGGAAATATCTTTCTGCCTAATTGACACCTCACTAGCATTTAAATGGCACTTACATTTGAATTACAATTTGCATAAGGTGCTGTGAGGAACACTGGGTTAATTTAAACTGTCTAAAGAATAGTGAAAAAAACCTCAAGGATGCAATTGAGTACATTTGCATAAAAATATTGTTCTAAAATCTATGGCACAAAAAAGGCCAATTATGAAGAAAATTTGGCCTTAACAATTCAGATCAGGCTGAATGAAATTTAAAATCTCAGTGAGCATGTTAGTGTTTGTGATAAACAGAAGTGTTTATACTTGCATGATAGACACACACTGTGACAGTTTGCTCTTTTGGCTACAAATCAGAAGTATAAAGTGTTAAGGACAAAAAAAACTCTTCATGTAGCTTAATGGTCTTCACTTCAAAATTCACAAGATAACATTCTTTCACTTTGGTTAAGTGTTAACATAAGAACATCCACAAAGGGGGAGGCTAAGACAGGTCAGCCTTTCTGGGATGAAATGAAACTGGCATATGAGCTAATTTCTAGGTACTGTATAAAGTGTTCATGGACTACAGACCCTTCAAGGATGAAGAATGCAGAACTTTGTACAATAGATGAGTATTTGTAACCTGACCTCGTGAGTCCTTGGGAGTGGGCAGGCTTTGGTTTAATAACACCTTTACAAGTCTGAAAACACAAACATGCACACGCATCCACACACACACACCTAGAAATAAAGTCTACAAATTAAAAGAACAAACGTCCTAGGGTGCCTGCAATAAAAAAGGCTCAAAAGACAGTTTCATAAAACCCCACTGAGTTTGTAGTCTTAGGAGCTGAGGGGCTGCTTTTTTTATTAGCTGCTTGAGTATTGAAAAGATAAGTCTTTGTCTGACAAGACTGAAGGGAGAGTCTTTTTGTGGGGTACACACATCTTTCTGAGTTTAGGAATGAGGAGCAAATGCAACTTTTGCTCTGAAATAAAAGGGCAGAGGATCTGAGGGAGACTTTATCAGTAAACACTTCTGTCCGTCAAACGGAAATGCAAACAATAGCTTAAAATGACGGATTTCTGGGATTGAGATTTTTTTCTTTTGACCATGACAATTTATAAGCTTTTTCCACCTGTAATGTGACGCTTCTTGCGATAACAAGCTAAAAATCTGCAAGTCTGTTAGAAAAAGGCAACCCACTACTACATCAGGTCATTAGCTTTAAAAAAAGATATTGTGTATGCATGTGTTATGTTTAATATTTCTGCTTGATATCATGTTGGATTATGATAAATTCTGCATACTGCATGGTGCTTCAGTCTAGTCCGACAATCCTGCAACTTTTAGATGCATCCCTTCTCCAACACACCTGAATCAAATGGCACATAAGCATCTTTTAGTTCTGCCCATACATAGTAAGGTTAGAGTTGGGTGTGTAGAAGTAGGGATTTATCTAAAAGTTGCAGGATAGTAGATGTCAAGGTCTTGACTTGGACAGCTCTGATTTAATGCATGTTGCTTACGGATAATTGTAAGCTCCATATAATCTCATATTGTATGGTTAATTCAATGTTAACCATTCCTCAAGGAAAATGTCAACCATTTTCCTTGAGGAATGTTTCTTTAAAGAAAAAAGTACTTATCTAATTCAGTGGGTGACCAGCTGAGACATAAAAGTTGTTAGCCTCACTAATGCCAACAGAAGTGGGTAGTTTCCTTCTCAGGTGTCAGTGCTGGCCGATCATTAATCAGACCAGTAGTAGATTACTAAATCTTTTACTGAACTGTACATTCGCATGGAGTTATAAATGTGTCTGTTCTAATTTACATAGACTCAGGAAACATAACATGCCATAGCTTCAAATAACATGCCGTTATAAGACTTTGGACATGGCTTTTTTATAAAATGTATTTCAAAGCTAAAACAAGCACAATCTGTTTCCTCAGTGTCAAGAATGCAGGTTCTGAATATTTGTAAATAAACAAGGGAAATGCTTTTATTTTAACTCGTATCTCAAGTGCCTGTTCAATCCATGCCACCTGAGAATTTCACATCTCTATCTCCTCAGCCAACTCCTCCAGCCGTTTACAGGGACTTTGAGACATTTTCAAACCCGCCCTGAAGCATGATCTTTACAGTGTAACCTAGGTGTGCCCCGGGCCGTAGTACCTGGCCTCTGTGTATTTAAAAAGAAGCCAAAGCCAAAGCAAAGTTGCATTTTTCAGCAATGTTCACCACAGCACCAAGATGGCTGCACTAATTTAAAGTGGTTATATTAATCTGTACTATCACCTAAAACCTCTTGACTTCCCAACATGTATTAAAACCAGTCAAATCAAACGCTGACAGAGGTTTACGAGCCTATGCAGGGGAAAGTTTGTTCATTAATCCTGCTGATGGTAGGTCTAAATCCATCAAGGCACACTAATGATGGGATGGGAGGAAACGACGAGGAAAGGGTGCTGTGAGTCGGGGGCTGCCAGCCTGTAGCACTACACTCATAGATCAGAGAGCTTACACCTGCCTGACAGAAGCTTAAAATGGGCCAGAGGCAAAACCTTGCAAAGGCTTTTGTTGTACAGTCTCACTTTAAATGCAAGAACACTTGCCTTCTGTTTTCTCAGTCACACTGAAGGCAAACAGCCACTTTCATTCAAGGTTCATTGCTATTCCCTAAAGGTATCCTAAGATCCTGAGTGACCACTTGGCCCTTATTTGTGAGACACCATGGCAGAGGTAACAGTATTCACCTTAAAAGCAGGACACTCTCTTGATAAACCAAATGTGTATCAATTGTGAGTGGTTTTCAATTTAAAGGGGCAGTTTTATGTGTTTTCCAGCCCCGTAAAATCATTTTATAGTACAATCAACAATGTTACCTTCAGTTGTTATGTCAAGCGTGACTTACAAGAAATTTGACTTCCCAATCTAATGCCTTGAAATTGGGCCTCTGTCAAAACGTTCTGCTCTTTCCAACAGTAGGCCTTCACAAAATCATTGCTCATCTATTAACCCTTTAACAATGTTTTTACCAGTGTTGCACTGAGAAGTAGCTCGTATAATGAGCTCAACAGATGCGCAGCTCCACCAGGTGTATGCTAATTGCTTCCAGCTATTCTGAAGGAGTCACTTGACCCTTACCTTAATCCCCCCAAAATGTGGACATTCATTTAAATTGTAAGATGGAGAGATAGGGCACAGTCATAGAGATTAGTGGCTATGTGGGATTTGACCAGAAACGATTATGTTGTTTTATTTTGTTGGTAACAAGTCAGGGATTACAAAATAATTTCTACTTCAAAATTAGGTTAACATTTGGTGCTTTTTGTGTCTGCACAGTGCTCACTTATTAAAGTAATCAATAAGCATGTGTCTCTTGCCAGAATAAAAGGTGTAATGTGTAAACTACACTTATCTCTAATCTTTGACTTTTTGGCATTCCAATTTGTCTTGAAGTAATACTTGTTCCTGATCCCAAAGGTGATCACATCGGAAAAAAATAAAAACACCTCGGCTCAATCTATGGACAGGATGTGAAAGGTAGGATTGATGTGCGCTCTCTAAGTCCCCTGGGACTGTTTGAACGTGGGCCGCTGAGGGATTTGTCAGTCTAATGGGAGCTGACAGGAAGAGAATGAACTTTAACACTCGCAGGCTGCTTTCCCTTTCATGAGCTTCCACAGAGCCCCTGCAGTGAATCGAATCCCTCTCCTCACAGCTGAAAACGCATACAAATGGCTGCTAATGCAAAGGCACAGCATATGTGCAAGCACCCACATCTTATTCACAAATACATTTCTCCACTTGCCATGGCTTATTTCTATTTAATCTGTCAAGGTGACAATGTATTAAAGAAAAGAAATCTGAAACTCTACATATGGTGCATGTACAGCAGCAAGACAAAGCATCACATACAGACACATGACTCCAGTGCTGACCTGAGAGTGGAGGTCAGTGCAGAGGGCTCATTTTAGAGATTTCACGGCACGTTGCTTTTAATCAAGAGCTGTAAGGAAAAAGTCTCATAACAGTAGAGTTATTATCAGAGGTTTATAAACAGCTGAAGAGATTCGTGTTGAGAGTGAGTTGGGATTCAAAAGAGCCTCTGATTTTTTTCTTCGGAAACCCTTCCATTTAGAAAAAACCCCCCAAACATGTAAAGTAGTACAGAAAAGTATTCATATCGCCTGAAACTTTTATTTACATTTTCTTCTGTTATTCATTAATACTCCACAGAGAATATTAATGTACTACTTGCCATACCAAGCAGTACATAGCATGAAGTGGAATAAAAATAACCCGACTTAAAACTTAACAGCTCCCCTGAATCAATACATTACCATACTTTATTTATATAGCACTTTAAGAACAACACATGGCCAGCCAAAGTACTGTACAGCAGAAACATAAAAACACAATGAGAACAATAAATATCACAAAGTCAATTACCAATATCTGTCAATGCTTTGTAGAAAAAGCTTTCACAGCAATTACAGCAGCAAATATGGGGTAAGTCCAACCAGCTCAGCACATCAAGAGGCTGACAGTTTTGCCACTTCTTTGCAAATGACCTTAAACTCAGTCACAGCAATTCTCAACTGGGTTTAGGTATGAGCTTTGGCTTGTTAATCCTAACATTTTTATTTAAACCATTCCATTTTAGCCCTTTCTATTTTGTATAGCTGAAAGGTGATCATCTGCAAACAGATCAATTAGGTCATGAAATTAACATGCTCAGCCTGCAAAACCACTTTTCTTATTTGAATATTTGTATTTTTGTCAATAAATTGTGGCAATTTATAGTTCAAATAAATATTTTAGTATAAAAAAAAAAACCTGCAACGACACAAACACAAATTTTCCAAACGCATATATTTTTTCCAGCTAAAGTCAGGAAAATAAATGAAGCACATACAGTCCTCTCTATAGTGAACTGATGCAAAATTCTCAAGGCATAGAGTAGCATAATATATTCATTACACATTGCTGTCCTCCTACTCCCGCCTTGATCAAAAACACAAATCCCTACTGCTAAACTACAGTAGTAAACAAACCAAGTAAACAAAAGTTACTATGCTGCTTTGCCAACTGAACCACACAGTTGTGTTTATAAACCACCCAACAGTGCACAACACATTTTCCTAGTTTTAAATAGAAGCTTGTGAAGAGCTCCCAAAGGTCTGAGAGCAGACAGTCTGACGGAGCTGTATCAAATCTCTTACACCACGCGGCCACACAAACACAAACACACGCACTGGATTACTTTTCTTGGCTTAGATGCCAACACACTGCAGATAGCCGCCGAAAAGTGAGAGCTATTTCTGCAGACGTGCCACACACATACACAGACATGGCTTTAACTGGATTAAACTGTGGTTTATTACAGGCACGTATCGTCTTATCACCAATCAGCGTAGGAATCTGCAGATTAAGTTCCTTTCCTATTTCATAAAAACTGCTCATCCAAAATACTTAAAGTGTGTTGCTGTGCTGCTGAGAAGTAATGGGCTGTGTCTTCTTTGAAACTCACTTATGGGTTTCTCCTGTTGGAGTAAATGTTGTTTTCTCCTGGGTTTTCAGAAATGTACAATATTGTCATAAGCATTCTTTAATTTTTGTTCATGTATGAGTTTGGGTTACATCCAAATGGGGTTTGCTATGACGCTGGTCGACCCTTTGGAGATTTATAGCTTCAATTCTTCTGGGAAGGCATTTCCCAATGTTGATTATTTCTTCTAAAAGTGGATTTGCAAGAATGGACGAAACAGCTTGGCTCACATTCTCTATTCTAATTTATTCCAAACATGTTCTATCAAGCTGGATTCAGGACTCTGTCCAGGCAAATCAGGTTTTCCTACACCAAAAATCAGCCATTTGTATCTTTATGGACCTTGCTCTCATGTGCGTTCATAATGTAACAAGGAGTGCTCATTCCCCAACTGTTTCCATGGAGTTAAGAACAGCACATTTACAAGTTTGCTCTTTCTGCAATTGCAGATTCCTGAGCTGCATCCCCTCTGCACCAAACTTTTAACTTGACAAAAGGCTGTCATAAAATCCTGTTATCCTGCCAACAGCTAAATCAAGAATTGTCAGGCAGTGAGACATGATTCATCACTCTAGAAAACATGCCTTCAATGCTCTCTCAAGTGCAGTGATGCTTTGCGCCACTGCATCCTAAGCTTTGCATTGCATTGCATTTGGTGATGCAAGGCTGGAAAGCCTCATTAAAACGGATCCCTGCAGCTGTGACATACACTCGCACTAATATTTGGTTAAACATCCCATAGCATGTTGTCTCTCAAGTCAATACTTTGTGTAGACTGGCTGGACTTTATAACCACTTTTTATTGCAGAACTTGCTGAGTTTATTTGTGGTGGATATTTTCTTGGCTTTCAGGCATTGCCTAAACATTTGGTTGTGGTTAGGGCTTTTGTAAAATGTGTCTAATCTGATATATCAATTGTAAAAATAGGTTCTCCTTAGAGCCTAGTATGATAAGTAAATAACTCGGCATTCACTCAATAATTTTGCATTTTTTGGTAACACCATTTCCTTGCAAAAAGCCTCATACGTTTGAAAAGCGTGTCTATTTCTGTTTAGATTGTGACACAATTGAAGTAAAATTCATTGGTTAGTTAAAGGAACAGAGTTCAGTTGTTCCCTTACAAAACGTGCCAGAGTCCGTCTGCCAAAAATCCAGACCTTCATGGCCAGATGAGGCAGAGCTTGAGCTTTTTGCCCACAAGAATAAGTCTTCTTTCAATTTCCTCAACTTTATATCATATCAGCAGATAAAAGGTTGAAACTTTGGCAAAAATACTGTTTTTTGTGAAGGTTTTGACTTCTGAAACTATGCCATTTTCAGTATCATGTGTGGCATTTGAAAAAACTAACAGCATCTCCTTGTAATCTGGACATGCATAAAATATCTGTATAATAAATTTATAGAAAATTACATCTTTTTTTAAACAACTTTTGCAAATTTAAGTTTCCTTTTATCAAAAACTGACTCCCTATGTAAACACACTGTGTGATTTTGTGGCAATTGCATCTGTCCTGAGGCACATTATCCCCAACTGAACATCTGCAGGTGTGATTTACCTTATTTTCTGACTGGGTTAAGTCAGGTGTCTTGGCAGTGGCATCGAGATCTGTCACTCCTCTGTTGAGGTTCAGGTCCTCGGCCGTCGGCACCTGGACCACGTCTTCGGCATCAATGTCCGTTTCCTCCGCGACGCTAGCTGGAGCCTTCTCTGCACCTGTTAGCTCCCGAGCTGGGCCGAGGAAAGTACACACACATACAGGTGGATAAGCACGCACACCTACACACACGCATGGAGGCATGAGCATGTAAACACACGCACACATGGGTAGACACACATAAATTCTAGTAAGAAGCATTATTGATACTGGAACAAACACATACTTCCATGTCTGGAAGATACTCCATGTCTTCCAGACTGCCACCACATCAATGTAAATCTCCATAAGCAATGTTTTAAGTGACAACAATCCAGATTCTTTGTCTCCTTTCATTTGTTCCCACAACTGAGAAAATTACTCATATTTTTTGATCCTTGACTAGTTGCAAAGACAAAGGCTGGATTGTACTTTGTACTGTAAAAGTTATTCTGTTTTAGGCAGCTTTACCACAGTGGTACAATTGTCCTCTTTCAATCAATACATTGGAGCATTTGTTAAGTTCAGTGTGGTGTGGCGTCCCCAAAAATAAAATTTGCACCTTGTGCTTCTATAGTTCCATCTTACAAAACCATAAAAAAAACAATAATTTCTTAAACCTCTGATTTATTTGTTAGTCTATTTGCTGTTTGATTTGCAGTTCTCTCTGAAACCGAGTTTTAGGTCCATTACTTCAAAACATGCATGCTTCTGACTCCTAAAATAAAAGCAACACTTACAATCAATGGTTGAAGAGGAAATATTCTGCATGAGTCAATAAACCACAAACAACCTCAATGAACATGACACTAATTTTATAATGTGAAAACTAATGATTTAACTCTAGTTACAAATAAAATGTCAAAATGTACTGAAATAAATGATTTCAATAATGGAGATCATCCCAAGAGTATAGATGTCAACCTAGTTTGATCTTCCTGACCCTAACTTCAGCTAACACCTTTCTAGGTGGCTCGGTCATGGCACACTGACATTTTTTTTTAACTCTCACATAGTTTCATCAAAGTAAAAAAGTGGGTGACTTGGAGTGAGAAGCGGCTTTATCAGCAGCAACACTGTTTTCAGAAAATGTCTGATTCATTTAGTTTCCTTCTTTTCAATAATCCAGGCAAATACAGTTTAAGCTATTTTTTAAATAGCTTAAACTTGATCATGTAGTGGAGTTTGTGTTTAGCTCTCCGATCCATCGGTCTTTCCCTCCAGCTGCAATAACATCCACTATTTTTACCCTCCTCCTTTCCCACTGATCCTCTACTTCCTTTTTAAAATGACCACTTCAGTCCTCCACCTCTACTTAAACCTAATTTCCAACAATTTGACAAGCAGCCACAGACTTCACTCAAAATCATTTCATTCTTGATAACCTGCTCCCAGCTACTCTCTTCTCTTTCTCCATTACCCCACCCCGGCCCCCACTCTTTTTTCATCAAACCTGCTATCAGTGTTGCGCTCTGCTGCCTGTCTCAGTGCTATCTGTTGCTGACATGATTGCCTGCTGTTGTCTGAATTTCCCGGATCAATTTTGCCTCTAGTCCACCAACACATTCATTACATTGACAGAAGAGCTTATTTTAGGTGTTATTTGGAGAAATAGTTATTTATTCAAAGCTCACTGACAAAAAGTTAATACAAGTATGAGTGTTGATACTTTATAAACTAAAACAGAATTGTTATTTGACTTTCCACTGTCCACTGGCCCTGCATAAACGCTCAGGAGGAGAAATTGCTGCAAAGTCAAAACTTCAACCAAGAACTGAATTTGACTCCTTTGTCTAATAACATGATATGTATTTGACTTAGAATCTGTCCATATTATTGTATTGAACTGACAACATATATTTATGTATATGAATTGGATTTGTTTGTCTTTTACAGTTATTAGAAGCAACATTTGTTATCCGTAAATGAATTGCATGGAATTGAACAATAATGTAGGCAATTTTGTGCACTTTCCCCACAACTGGCCCACATTGTCCTGCGACCTTTTCTATCACAATTCAATTGAAAGCTGAAGATGGTAATGTGCGAAAGGAAAGGTAATTTACATAAATGCAAATATATTTTTAAATATGTATCTAGTGGAGTGTAGTTCTCTTTCCACAGCGTAGTTGGGACTTTAGATATGACAGACTTATAAACACCTTGATTCTTTATAGGATTTAACAACAATTTATTTTAGGATTAAATAATTAGGAGTAGACGGGAAGTCACACATATTATTTATACTGCTGTAAGGACATGCCACCAAGCTGGCCCTCTAGAGTTTGAAGAAAACCAAACTTGTTCTTTTAAACAACCAGTTAAAATTGAATCCAGTTCCAGCACAAGTGAAAAAAAAAAGAATGGAGTGTACAGTAATAAAGAAAAAAAGTTAACACTACAAAAGTACTTTTGGCTTAGAACTACTTAAGTGGGGTGTAATATCACATTCTTGTCAAAGAGCTTAATATTGTCTTTCTTCATTCTCATAATTAAGTTTTAAGACTTTAATTAAATGTCTTATTCTCAAAGCAAAAATCACAAAAATAGGACATACATTTTCATTAATACTGATGGCAATGTTAAGCATTTCCAATTTTGTGTTCTTTTCTTTGAAAAGTTAAACAAGATTGTATTGTTAGCTGGGATTCTGTCTGTGCTATTGTTCTCGAATGCTTCCTCTGACAATAAAATTTAATCTACTTTCTCCACCGCTCCCTGCTGCTCAACCCAGTTTTCCATCCCTCTTCTCTTTAATCAACTTTTACATTTCTTCTCTTTTTACCCAGGCCCAGTTCCTTGCAAAATGCAATTCTTCTTCCTCTTCTGCTCGCTCCCCTTTTTAAAATTCTCTAATCCGCCATCTTCCACTTTTCTATCCCCTCTCCTTTTATTGCCGAGATAATTAGTTCTCCAGATAAGCTCATTGGCTGTGCACAACGGCTCTTGTGCCATTTCACGCACCCAGCCCGCCAGTGGGAGAGAGAGCATATGTAAAAGGACTCTCTCTGTATGCATGTGGGGTCCTCTTACATCTGTGTGGATGTACAATCAAAACGAGTGGGTGATCTCTGGGCTCATCAGCATGTGAAATATGAGCTTCCCTCTGGCGGGTTTGGGGTTCTGAAGATAACACATTGGGACTCTGCTCTATAATAACTGGAACGGCTGCGGTTAAAGAGTTTGTGGACTTTTTCTTCTGCTAAATCTCCATGTCCGTTCTCTCAGAACTCATTCAGAGCCACATGCCGCAGGGCTCCAGGGAAAGCCCATCATGTCCAGGAAGTCAGCAGCAGATAAGGAGAACTCAGCCCATCAGTATTATTGTAGAGTAGCTTCTCTGAGTAAAATAATTTGTAACATTGACCCCAGTGTTACCCTCCTCTGCATACTTCCATGTCACCATCTAAGGGTTTCTGTGAACAAATAATGACCTGTTTTCTAAAATCAGTTTAATAGTTGATTTCAAAGCAAGAACATTGGGAAAACCAGAATAAGCAAAGGCGCAGGTCACTTTTGTACTTAATGCTTCAGTAAAATTCTCAAAAAGACAAGTGGCATTGATTAAGAACCAAAAACGTACAAATCAAAGCATTTGGATCCAGACTATAACCCCTATTATTTTCTCTAGGATGATAGCAACATGGGGGTACACAATCTTTAGTCAAACAGTATGTGAAAACTATGTAACCAGTTGGTAAATAACTTTAACTGAGTGAAACGTAGCATTATATAACAAATGAGTTAGTGTTCTGAAGAAATCAAGAAGCCAGTAAAGCACTGAGACATATCTGGCAAAATAAAAGACAACTTCTTTTCAGTTTTTTCTTTTCAGATTTAAAAACATGTCACATGACCACTAGGCAGGCTGGAATGGCAAACCTGCTTAGCTGTGGAGATGAAGAACACACCAGGAAATGATGAGTTACTCTAAGCAAATAGCAAAGTGCTAAAATCAGTCATGATAATTTAATAAATTCAGTTTACTTTTCCAGCACAAATTCACAACTAATTTAATCTCATCAACTTTACAATATAAGTGCATCCAAACATTTTTGCTATACAAATTTAGTCTAAATTTATTTAAAACCAGTTTAATCAAACACAATACAACCATATGGTGGCTCCATAAGTTATCATGGATATGTCATCATCATTATCCTCCTCATCATCATTACAATATCAGTTTGTGTAATATTCACATTACAAAGAACTGCTTAGAGTACGGTAATTGTTGGTTAATATACTCAATGTGTTCTGAACTTTGTTTTTTGCAAGTCAAGATCAGACAAGAACACCGACTAGAACTAGAGTCTTAAAAAGAAAGTGTTGAAGTGTGGGTCTTTGGAATCATTAGACGTCGAGGTAGAGCAGACTAACATGGTCTCTGGGGTAAATACACACAGACTTCTATGTAGTAAATGTCTACTGAAAAAGTTTTTGTGGTGTAGACTTAGACTTACTGCATTGAAAACTGAAAGAATTTTAAATTTGAATTGTTTTAAAGAGGCATACATACATTATTGAACTGCTCCCCCCTCAGACAAGCTGTTAGTTCAACTCTTCCGTCAAAACCAATCTCTGTTTATCCAGACTGAGCTGTCTCTGATCACTGACTGGAGTAGGTAGGCTTGTTTCAACATCTTCAGAAAGCTAATTCAAAAAGCAGACCCTCTGAAATATTACTCAGAGAAATACACTTCACCTTTGAATCTTGGATTATTTGATGCAGCTGCAGCATGAACGCAAGACTGATTTTAGATGAGTTACTTTTACTCTGGAAATGAATCAAAAAGTGGGTGAGGAGTTTTAAAAAAATCTGAATTGTGCAGAGAATTAACTGTATACTGTTGCAAGCAAATGGGTCCATGTATATTCAGGCAGTCATTTTTCTGTTTGAAACAAACAAAAAAAGCACTTGCTTTTCCATTTTTTGTTGTTTAAACGGAAACGAAAAATGGTACAGCAAACCCTTGACTGATTTTGTGCAAAAAAAGTAAGTAGAAAAATGTGATAATGACCAATCAATTTTGATTGTTTTTTATGAGTCAAGTGGTCTGACTGAGAAGTTCTCTGCTTTCGCTGTGGCCGTGTCACACATAGACTGTCTATATACAAACTATAGACATACAATCTTGATAGTTTCATGCTATATACTGTAGTATTTTCTGCAAACTGTAAGTCAGTTTAAGTTGTACTCCTGTGAGGAACAATTAACACCAGTCACCCACGAAAAAGAAAGATTAGCCTGAGTTTTTATACTACAATGAGAGAAGAAACTCCCTTCCTCCTGAAAATGTCTATGTTTTTAGGGCAGCATCTTTTGCACTGTCAGACCTTTGATGAAGAGGAGAAGACATGATAGAAACAGAGCCACTTTATACCGAGGCAGGGTGCTCAGGGTCAGAAGTTCTTATCGGAAGTGATGAATGGTACGGATAAACAGACTAGCTGGTGCCAGAGCTTCTGACCGGCTCAAATCCCAAATGAGCTGATGACCTCAGCCAGCTTGTTTCCTCCTCAAGGTTAAGGTGCAACAATGACATTTACCATTTATTTCTTAGAAAGCTGTTAACACTAGATTAGATGTAATTTACTCATGTTATAGTATAAAATGTCAGGCTTTAAGTTTTGCAACAAATGTTTACTAGGTTTGGAAAAAATGACAACACACTAGTCTTTGTATGACAGACTTGAGAAACATGAGATGTCTCTCATACTTACCATGACTTTACTTCAAGGTGCTTCTGCAATTACATGTATGCCTTTCAACAACTTTGATTAAAGCAGCACTAACCCTGAACTCTGTAGCTCTTTTGTACCCCCTTTATTTTTTATGAAAAACAACTGAACAGGCAGTATCACGGCTTCTTTATACCTTGAAGCAGGTAATAAAAAAAATCAAAGCAGCATTAAAAAAACACCAGGAGTATCTTTGCTGTGCAAGTGATGCAAATTGACCTTTGGATGTGTGTGTGTGTGTGTGTGTATGTGTGTGTGTGTGTGTGTGTGTGTGTGTGTGTGTGTGTGTGTGTGTGTGTGTGTGTGTGTGTGTGTGTGCGTGGGTGCGTGCGTGTGTGTGATGTGTGTTTGTACCAGAGGAATCGCCACCATTTTTTTCACCGTTGCAGTCCGCCTTTCCATCTGCATTTTGCTGTGTATGCTGTAGACTCAGTTTATGACAAACCTCAAACGCCTGGCCAACTGTCCGGACGATGCGCATGGCCTGACTCTGGTTGGGAAATGAGAAAGAAGAAAAAACAAAAAAAAATTAAGTTGGGACTTTCACAATAGAAAAACAAACCTGCTTCATTTAAAAGACTGTGCTTCAATGCATGTAGGAACTCAAACTGAGCAATAAACAGAGAGATGTTTATTGCTTTTCTCTGTGGTTTGGTCTTGATAAACCAAGACCAAACCACAACTGGTAGCACCGATGGACCTAACAACTGTGGTTAGATTAACGCTCTTAATGATAAAGGCTGTTAGTCAAAGAAGCGGATTATTCATTTATATGTTGTCTGCATTTGCATACATTTGGTTCCATACTAGTGTTGTATAAATTCTTTAAACGGAGACTACAGTTTTTTTTTTTGCTGATCAACTGCATGAGACCATGCCTTTAAATACAGCCAGTTACTCACATGGTCCTTCTTATAAATACTTAAACTTTTGAAGCAGAATAAAGAACATACTTTCATTGCACAGTCCAGCCATGAAAAAAGGATGAAGAGAAGCAGCCAAACATTTGACATCCATCTTAGTCAGTTTTTGGTTCCATAAAGGTTTTTCAAAATGTCAGGTTTTCAAGCAATTTTTAGCTACAGGTCATATTGTTCCAGCAGTACAAAGCACTGTGATTCGGTATCATCTCCAAAAAGAACTATCTGTCCTGTGTAACGGGCTAAACAGGATGGGGACAAAGCCAATTAAGGCAACCTAAGATCTTTGTCTAAAACATGCCTAAGCAGTGGCATAGGTTTCTGTGTGCAAAAACAAAAGTGTTAAAAAACGTTCACATTAATATCAAGTAACATTTAATATACCAAAAGATATATTTCTCTATTTATGTTGCAGAATATCTTCATTTCACAAGTCTAGACACAGTGAGCAGAGTGAGCCTCATTTCCATCAGGATCAGACACTTGACTCCTCCTGGATCACCTTGTGCTCAGGAATCCATTGTGGATTCTGTATCATTAGGTCAAATAGTATCACTTGATGATGTTCCACACAGAGAGAGGTTGTTTGTGTTTACTTTCTAATCTCTAAAATGTCACAGTGGGTTTTGATGGAGTTGTTTCTTTACCCACAGATGCACTGATTTGGCCGTGTTTGCTTATCTCACTTTTCTAGCCGGTGCCCTGCTTCAAATTCACATGCCATGTAAAAAAGAGAAGAAAAGTGATGATATCCATTTGCTATCAGGTTTCTCCCTTTACTGGTTTGTTCTTGTACAGCGGTAAAGAAAAGGAAATTATTTTATTTTTAGGCACTGAGCCCAGTCAACAAACTCCATTTAGCCTCAGATTCAACACAAACTAAAAGTCAAGCAGAATGTATAGGAAAATACATAAGTTTGCTGTTAACTTTAAAGCAAGCTGAAATGCTGCCACATGCAGTGTAAAGGACACACGTGGCTGTGCAACCCCAGGCTCTGTATCAGATGTGGAAATTTAAGCTGGCTTTTCCAACATCAAGGATTTGGAATACAGCTTCAGGCCGAGGTTACATTCAGCATAAAGTCATAGCACTTGATCTCCATGTCCTCTCTTGCAAAATATAGGCAAGTTTAGGTAGAATTGCAGAATATCAATTTGTCCAGAAGGTGTTTAGACCAAGATGATCAGAGATTAATCAGCTCTGAATTTTTTTTTTTCCAAAACATATTTCTGATATATTTTTCAAAATTCATTTTTAAACAGGAAATACACACAATAGCTGTAAGTGACACTGCACACACTGACATCATCAAGAACTGAGGACTGTTTTAGAGAGAAAATAAGCTTGGAAAAGACTTACTACATATATAAGTGCCTTAAGATATGAAAAGGCTAAAAGTACATATGATTTGAATGATATTTTTGGAGTGTGGGCACCACCAGATAATACATATATATTTCAACACACAGATCTATATCTAGAACTGGTTTAAAATATTTTCCCAGGATGAAGATGCTAAAACTAGAGTGCAAACCTTTGAAACCAAAGCATAATCCTTTACAACACTTTAGCTATGCCAGAAGCATTGTGTAAGCTCCAGATGGTTTATGTGCTCCTTTGGGAAAAGGGAATGATGAATTAAAGCGGTGAGTCTTAATTGTGATAAAAGTATGCACACGCGTATTTGTGTCTCTGGAAGACAGAGTAGATTTGACCTTTGCATTTGTCCCTAAATTGCGCTATGTTAACAGCACACAGTGGAATCAGAAAAAGAGATTGCAGTCAGTGATAAAAGTTTTACTTTCTACCTCTGGTTAAATATATTTTAATGGGTCACTTTATCATGGGGCAAAGGATCAACAGCTCAGAACATTTGTTAGACAATGCAGTTCTGAATTACTGTGACAAAACTTTATTATAACATCTACAAACTGCTTAGGCTGCTCTGCCAAATGTATAAATCCAAATCCTGAGCTGACAGTATTATTAATACTTTTTTACATCTCGCTGGCCAATTAAAGCACTACATGGTGTAATTAATATACCAATATACCAAAACCTTGAATTACCCCTGACGTGTCCAATGAAACCTTGCTAGAATGTTCCCAGTGTTGTCAATGTTGAAAGGACACTGGCTCACAAATCACTCATATTTTACAGTCAGTTCATTTTTCATAAAGACAGTTGTCCCTTTTCTAAACATTTCTTCCCTGGGCTGGTTCTCTCAGTGATATCTAGTTTTGGCAGCTGACAGAACCACTAAGTGATTTGTCACTCACATGCAAAGTCTCTTTGCTCGGCTGCAAAGATGTGTAATAGTTTTTATGCCGGACATCTGTCACTATGTCTTTTTCTCTCTGCCTATTACTTTTCCTCTGTCAGCGAGACTGAATGAATGTACCTTCCCTCTATCTCTGTTATTTTATCTCCCTCTACTCTATACATCAAGCTGGCAGCAAGCTCGATTCCCACAGCGATGAATTCTCTCAAACTATAGGACAGGGCCTCGTCGGAGGTGTGTTGCATTATTTATTCTGAAAAACCCACCAAGGTTTAGTCTTGGAATAAACAAAGAGAAGGGGATAAAAGGGAACACAATGCGATCCAGGACAAAGGCAGGGAAAACAAAGGGAAAGGGGAAAGGGATTCACCTCTGATTAAAGACATTGCCATATTTTTCTGCACTAATGATGAGTTGATTCATTCTCCTTCTCTATCCAATATGGAATTAATTAGTTTTTAAAAGTAATTGTATGAAGGATCTAATCAGTTAACAGTTAAACACTAATTCATTAACTGTTTTGTAATAATAACCTTGATCGAATACAGAATATACATTAAGATTTCAATTTAAAATCAAAAATTGGATGGCAAAATGGGGATTAAGGTCTATAATTTATTTTCAGAAAGGTTAAGGATAGATATTAAAATATAGATCAACTTGAGCAGAAGGAAAGCCTTAAGGTGATTGTTGTATGGAGACATGCCGACAAACAAATGTGGCAACATATTGATATATTTACTGGCTTACTTCCCAGCCTCTCTCAATATTACAACTCTTGTTATATTGATAAGCCAATAGAAGCTAAAAGGAGCTAAATCGCAAAAACTTAAATCTAGTCCTTACAGAAAAAAAAACTGCAGTTATGAAAGGTAACAGAAAATTAGCCTGAGAGACAGAGATGTTAAATAAGAAGGATCATTTAACTGAGAAATTGTTAATCAATAAAAAGCGCTGAGAGGCCACTAAATTCTATCATCTTAACTGGGCTGTATCAGAACAAGACCCTGTACTGTGATTATATCTGGAAAAAACCTGCTCACTTTCTGGTTTGTCAGTTTTTTTTTTTGGCCTAGCTTGATGCAATATGATATCTGGGGGGCTTAGCCTGTATTTTCCAGAAACCCAGCTATGACAGTGTTCCAGATCTCATTGAAAGCCTTTATTTGCTTTGGGTTAGGAAAGGTCAGCCAGAGGGCCGTTGTTCCTACTGCTATAGTTAAAATAAACTTGTATACCACATACAACAAGGAACACCCTCCAACAGTCTTAAGTTCTGAGATGTCTCATACTTGCGTTCGGTTTGTAGCCATTCCTGCCAGTGGTGACATGGTTCTGGCAGCAGAGCCAGAATCATGTGGAAACATCTGTGGAAAATACCCACAGAGGTTTCTTTTCATCATGACAATTCTGTCATGAACTTTTCAAGACAATGCAAGACATAAGGGACTGCGGGTATGTCCAGAAATCATTTGGTGAATATCATGGAAGAAAAGTTGGACTCAATTTGCATGGCATAGAATCTGCTGCAAAAAGACGGCATGTGAGGTTCAATAGGAATGGGGACCATCAAGTTTGCTTGTGCACTATAGAGTGAGGGTGTCTTTAATAGAGTGATGAACTGCGAAAAGAATGTAACAAAGACATACAAATTCCTTGAGCTTTTTCTCATTTTGCCTTATAGTGTCGACAAATTGCAGCATATTTTATTGTTGTTTCATGTGACAGACCTCTTGTCTACGTTATGGTATGAGAGTATATATTTTTGAAACTCTTAACTATTAAAAATGTTAAATGTGTGGTGTGTATTTGTGTTCAGTACTCTTTATATGATTACATAAAATCTTGTGGAAACAATTACCATAAAAAGTCACCTAATTATAGAATAAATTCATCTGTTATGTGAAGGAGTCAGAGGTTTCTTAGAGAATATATATGAACAAAGAAGATTATGAAGACTTAGGAAAACAGCAGATGGGTCCTGGAAGAAGTTGTGGAGGGGGAAGATGAGCTGGGTAACATTTTCCTAAACTTTGAGCAGAGAAAATGCCTGCTTCTGAAACTTCATGTGTAAGTGCCATACATGAGCTTGATCGACAGCGCTAAGATGCTCCCCCTGCCTCTGAATGTGACCGAATGGTACATTTCTGCAGATGATAGTAGAACCACAGGGAAGAGGCAGAGAAAATAAGATTTTTTCCAAAAGTTATCTGAATCACACAATGTTGTCATGACAGTTTAATTTTTAACTATTTTTTTTCACAGCCGGAAACAAGATCACCTATTGTCTCAGAATTCCAATAAAATCAATTAAACATTAGTGCAAGGCTACCACTACGGTCATGCAGTTTTAAAAATATCCTGGACTCTTCCCTCTTGTTCAATAAGAGGACAGGTGCAAATGTTTCGGGAGTAAAATACATTACATTCTAATTTGCATCTGAAAGGAAAGCACAAAGCCAACAGTCCTTCAACGAAAGCTCTGGTCTTTCTGTCTGGTAATATGATGGGAATGTTTAACATGGAGGTGGGCAGCATCATTTCAGTGGAGTGGTTTGCTGGTTTGGAATTTTGGGGATCAATAACTTAAGCCATCCATAGTTTATACACGCTTGTCCTTTGAGAGTTTCAGGAGAGATGGGGGTAATGTTACAAGACTATATATTTTTTTTCTGAATTGCCCACCGAGAAATCTTCAGGTTGTAATATGTTGGGATCTCAATGAAAATATAGAAATATTTTTGCTGAAATTATAGGACTTTGACTCAGACTTGTTTCATTCCATATACAAGTTCCCTGAATAGAACTGAGTTGCACCAAAACAAAACAAAACACTGGAGCTGAACCCAAAGATAATGTGTCGCATGTCACTAGTGTGTCTGCATTTGGGAGTTTTCTGTAATGTGTTTTATGAGCAACACACTTATTCAAACAAGCTGTGCTCCACAATGTGCCTCTGTTTGTTCTGCTTTGCTGGCCTGATTTTAGAGAGATATTGATGATTTGTGATAAACCAGAGGCAGCTCAAATTGAGGTTGCTCTTGGCTGATTTTTGATTAAATTGCTTTGTGAAAACACAATTTCAAGGTTGTTTTTACCCTAAAAAGTAACAATTATTTGAGTTTGCATTTGACAAGATGATTGGTTTCACACCTGTTCTTATTTCTGATGACAGTATTAGTGTAAGAATAATGAAGGTTGTTTTTAACCTGTTTTTATTTGTGTTGCTGTTGTGTATTTTTTAGCTTGCATAGGTTAATTTGACACTCATTCATTCATTCTTCCATATTTGGTCTCTAGAAACAGAAGTGCAGAGTTTCTTCTACTTGTCAGTTGGTAAGGCTCTTAAATCCCTGAAAAAATATTAAATCCTCAAACATGAGTGAACTCTAGGATTTTCAGGTAAGCAGTGAAGAGACTTTCAACTCCTAATTCACTAAGAAAATGCTTAGACTGCAGTGCAGATTTATCTTGTCCTGCCTTGGCAGCTTCGTCCTGCAGGGGCATAAAAACAGAAGCTCCAAGGGTGCCTTGGCTCGATAACAAAAGGAGATGATCCTCTTTGCCCTCAGGGTTGCTAGGAAGAGTCTGTGTGGAGCAGGCTTATTCAAGGACAATGCATTGATGCTCAATTGGGTTGGGATATGGGGAGTTCGGAGACTTTGTCAATAACCAACTCTCTGTCTTTGTGCTGCTTTTTTATTGATTCTTTATGTAAATTATTTTTTTTATCCCATTACGTTTGCAAACAAATTTGCTTTTCTATAATCTCAATATATTTCAATTATTTTTGTGTAATATCTATTATTTACTAAATTTCTTTCATAAAATATCACCTTAAGTCCTATGTAATGCACAAGTGTCTTTTTAGCTCAAACTGGATGAAGCCCCAATTGACAATTGGGTTTTATTGACAATATTATTAATTATATTGCCCGGTTTGTAAAATTTGGCAAATTGGGTAAATTATGCAATCTTGTGATTTTAGCAGCAGGTTCCTTCCTTATGCTCTGGTAAAGAGAAGGCAGCTGCTTATCAAAATATTTGTTGCATAAGCTGAATTTGGATATTTTAATGACTGTAGCTATGGTCAAAACTCAACATGATGTTGTGTGTTCTCTCTATGCTTGTTTTGTTCTTCTCCCGTCTCCCTCTTTCCCTTTAAACTTTTTTCCCCAGCCTTCTGCCTTTAATTTCCACCTTTCTTTTCGCCAGTACATTTTATATAAACTCAAAACAATTTCTCACAAAGTTTTATATCAAGTGAAGCAACGTCGCTGAAGCTGCAATGCTTACTTTCTCAGTACCATACTGCTGAACAGGACATTTTAAAAACATGAATAAAAAAAATGCCTACCACGGTTGCAAAATTGATAGTCCAGAAAACTATCTGAGACAGGGAAACTAATCTTCAGGAATGCATGGGTAGTGGAGAGTTCTTTTGGAAACTCAAATCTAGAACTGACCTGATCCTTTCAGTTCTGAAATGTGAAGTTCAAAATTGCCATAAATGTCAGAATGCCAACAGGGATCACAAACAATCTTAACCTTATAAAATATCAAATACTATCCTGAAAAGTTCACTTTCATAAACCGCCGGCACGAAGTCCCATCACCCAGACTGAGAAACTCTGCCCTGACCCCTTGTTTGG
Source organism: Poecilia reticulata (assembly GCF_904066995.2). Taxonomy (NCBI): domain Eukaryota; kingdom Metazoa; phylum Chordata; class Actinopteri; order Cyprinodontiformes; family Poeciliidae; genus Poecilia; species Poecilia reticulata. The sequence continues at coordinate 10,533,311 of NC_088833.1, read as the reverse complement.
AACTCCACCTCTGACTCTGTTCTGTGCTCAAACTCCCTCTGCAGGAGAAAAAGCACTACAGTGCACAACCACACGCATGCAGTGACCTTTCAGCAATGGAAGAATTGAGTATTTGGATGAATACTTTACTGCTCTATAACTAGCACTTCAATTCTGAATAATAGAGGCCAGCCCATTCATTAGATTCTATTAAAGTGTTAATGAGAAGCGATGGGGGGTGAATGAGAGAGCATTGGGGAGAAGGAGAGGAAGAATTTCACACAGGCCCAGTAAAAGTTCTATTGTGATTTAAATCAGATACCCTTCAATCTGGCAGAAGGCAATACATTTTTCTAAATCTTCTACTTAACTGCTTCGTAACTGTAATAGACAATTATCCACTCAGAACACACTCATGCAACGTTGACTGTTACTGGAATGAGAGTGTGCGTGCGTGCGTGCGTACGTGCGTGCGTACGTACGTGCGTGCGTGCGTGCATGTATGCATGTATGTATGTATGTATGTATGTATGTATGTACAACTATGATTATAAGTCAATTCTGTTGTGCTGAAATAAATTGGACCAGTGCAGAAACTGTTGCTAATTTCACTTAACTCAGATTTTCTCAAACTTCTTAAAAGTAATTACACAAATCTGTACTTGAGCAGGACCCTACAACAGATTATTAGGGCCACTGCAGATAAAATAAAAAAACAACGAACCACGGAGGAATACATTTCCACCAAAACATGCAGAATTTTGAGATTAATTTAACACACTAAAAAAAATGCATATTCTCTGATGTCAAAAAGTTATAAATTAAGTAAAATTTATAACAAGTAAAACAATGCAATTTTACACAACAAAATGCATAGATTCATTATATTAATTGTGGCATATTTTTGATACTGTAAAGTCAGGAAAAAAAATATTATACATATATTATGATGTCAGACATTTGTAACAAAAAAGTGACAGACCGAGGTGATAAATTAAAAGGTACACGTCTGGAAAAGTATTAGTATTTGGTGCACATAGGCACCAGTAACAGAATGAAGTCTCCCAAGAACAGGCTCACCACGAACAAGATTCACAATACACCCCAGAGATGATGAGGGAAAAGCTACTGCACAGCTGCATCAAATAATAACATTATTTGTACAGCTCTGTACAAAATCAATATCTCCTAAGGTTTATGGACAGAATTGTAAAAAAAATAAATAATGATTGAAAGAAGTTAAAATAGAAACATTCTATAAAAGATTGAAATGCTTTACGAAAAATACAGATTTTTGGTTCTTTCTAAAAGCTGTGGCATTCGACAGATGAGCAACAGCGGCACAGAAAGCTCATGTTGAGGTCAGTTGGGATCTCGACACATTAAGAAATTTGGATTGAGTGGAGCGGAGGGAGAGGGTTGTGGTTTGTGGGTTGAGAAGTTCTTTGAGGTAAAGAGGGACATTTCCATGTAGGCATGATGAAGGATATTTTGAAATGAATCCTGAAGGAAATGGGAAGCCGGTGCAATTTTTTTGCAATCTCATTCAGATAGCTGCAAGGTTTTGGACATATTGAAGACTCTGAAGACTCTTTCTAGAGATTCATAGAAGCAGCGATTTACAACAGTCCAGTCTGCACTTGGGAGATGTCGTTCTGGTATACAAAAAGACACTTTGGAAAATAGTATCCAGATGTGCATCCCCTACATTTTTCACCACAACCATTTTTCACCACAACCAATTTATCAATCCATCGTCTGTAGTCAGGGTCAATGGCGGGCTGGTGGCCATATGTTGTGGTGAATGTGAGATGTGGGACACACCCTGGATGTGTAGCCAGTGCATCACACATTGTATTGTTAATACAATCAACAATTTTCAAACAAACAAAAATAAATACATTTGCTGTAAATCTTCACCATTCAAAGTAAATTTGTCTGTAATCTTTCACACAAATTCACACCGACAGTTTCTTTAACATATGGCTTCAAAATCCTTGCTACCCAGCAGACGTTTGGTATGTGACACTTTCCATTTTTCTGCTCAGAATGTGAAACTGCATACGTGTGCGTGTGTACGTGTGTGTGTGCCCGGATGCTTATGGGTCAATGTCAGTCTGTATGGAAGAGATAATGAGGCAGTGTGTGCTTCACCCAGCTAACCCCTGGATTTAACTGACAAGTCCTTCGAAATTGGATGCAGAAGTGGGAAACTGGGAGAGCATTGTCTAACTATGTGTTGTTTGTTCTTAGCAGTATTTTTTTTTTGTTTGCTGTAATTTAACCCAAAGGACTCAGAAATATTTTTCTCAGACCTCAGCAATGACAGCTTCACATCGAAAACAGAAATTACAGCTGTTTCAACTAAGTATGTCTTTGTATGAGATGTCACAACTTGACAGAAACTGAGGAATTGCTTTCAACTCTATTGCACTTACACACCAAGAAAATACTGAAAATAACACTCTACTATCTAATTATTTCCGGCATACAGCAAAAAAGCTTGAAATGACAGACATGACTGAAAAAAGAAAACTAAATTCTTTCACAAAACAGAAAATATCAACTAAGGATAGCCAGTGATTACAGTATATAATCTAATCTACATTTTTACTTTAGACTAATTAAATGCATCTGATAAGATTGGGCAATTGGACGAATTTATTGACTATAGACTACAGGCTGCACCCTTCTAAGGTTGGTTTTTCAAGAGCGATTTTTTAAATTTAATTTTACTTTCTTAATAACCATAATAACAGTACTAGATTGAAGGCAAATTATAGGCATTTTCAGCACAAATCATTGCTGATAGTGGCTTCATACTGAGCAGCATGGTGATGGGCATTTTTACAGTTTTTGTTTGGCTACATCTGGACAATTTTAGATTAGAAAAAATCTGGACTGCCTTATCCAAGATCCAATCCAGATAACTTAAGAAAATAGTCTGAGTGGTCACACTAGTATTTTGCACCATTTGAAAAGTAGGTATATCAGTGGTTTGATAACCGTCTCAACCATGCCCAGTGGAAAAACATTGTGTAGACTCCATTTAGAAAGATTTCACTGAAAACAACACTAGTAACATCTAATTAGATATATAGATATATAGCATGCATATATTTATATTTGTATTGATAAAACCTCATTGATTTAGCAAATTTAATCTATATTTTCATCAACTACAACTCAAAATGGTGAACTGGTTAAACTCATGTTTTTGGCAAACGTATGAAAGGGTGTGTCTCACCTTCTTCTTGGACTTGAACACATTACAGCGGAAAACATTGCTCTGACCATCTCTGGCAATGTAGCTGAAGATCTTCAAATCTTGTGAGTCATGAGAAACGTAGAATATTCTAAAAATAAAAAAAGTGAAGTAGTTAAGAATGGATGTACAAAAAACCCCAACAAATCAAGGCAGCACTTTAAAATACATAAAAACATTTTGTAGCAAGGAGACATGAGATGAGAGCGGTCTAATACATTTTTTAATGTACAACTTGTTTCTTTTAGTAAGAAACAAACATGTTAAGGACATTTTTTAATTTGTTGGAATGGTTATTTGAATAAATCATAAAATGTCTATTGCTTTTTTTCAGCCACGAACAGGAAGTTCACAAAAACAAAAAGTGTAAACATAACCGAGGTTTAGGTGCAAAAACGTTCTGCTGGTGGGGAAAGATTACAGAAACCAGTTGTGAAGAGATAAATAACATCCTGCAGAGCATGTAAACACAAGAAGAGAGAAGTTGGAAAAAAGATGGAAAGGCAAAAAAATAATAAATAACCTGCAGGAGGGAGAAGTGTGTATGTATAGGGATCCACACATACCAATTCATGACAGACTATGGCTGGAAAAAATAAAACAGATGAAAGAGGGAAGAAAATGTTGAAATAATGCAGTAGTAATAATCAAAGAGACTGTGAATATGAGGCTGTTTTTATTTTAACTTAAAAATATACAAAAGAAAAAGAAAATCCCAACAACCTTCTGCTTAACGTGACACCAGCCACAATTTTATAAGCTTAAAGGTCTTTGTACACAACTCAAACCAATTTTTTTTCAAACTCCCAAGCAATGTGAAACTAATTTGCATGCTCTCCACCCTTCTGTGAGATGCGTGAGACCGGATGAATATTTCATTTTATTTTTGAGCACAATGTAATATGATGGTCTCATGCAAAACCCAACATTGGCTCCACAACTAAAAAACTAAAAAACTCTTAGTTGTTTGCCAAAACCTTAAAACCATATAAACAGACATCTCTCCACAGGGACGCTTATTAAATAATGCATCCAGAAATGCACTGACCTCATCTTTAATTATCCCAAATAAAGGCCAAACGTTAACTGTAAAAACCACAACTGAGCAATAATGGTTTCAATCACTACCCCCAAAACCATGTATCAACTTGAATGTAAGTACATACATGTAATTATTTTTTCCCGAAACCTCAGTTCAGTAACTTATAAAGGTGACACCAATGTGCAGTATAGAATATAACACAGTGTAAAATCTATTATCTGCTTGGGTCTACTTAGTATTCTAGTGATTCTGGATGCTTGACTAAGAAAATACTTAATGTGTGCTTTCAGCAGTCGTCCATCTATTAATGCCATAAGGAAACAGTTTTTTGTATCGATTTCAAACATTAGTCTCCTTTATTTGAATCTTTGCATGTGTTTTCAATCTCCCAAACACAAAATTATTTTAGCTTTATTCAAGGGATTCTTTTCAGTTTACTCTCTTAAATAGTCTTCAAATTCAATTGAAACTAAAAGTCCCAGCTTCAAATTTTTGAACGAGATGCGTTTTGTCACTACAATATAAAATTCAACTGTGTAGGTGCCAACCGTCCCCTGAAGGATACCACAATCAAAAAAAGCACACATTTCCAGTCTGAAAGCAGGATTTCATGTCTTTTGTTCTCAAAACTTTTAATATTTGTGCTTACATTTTCAGTTTGAAAAAACAAATAGCAATAACTTACTGTATTCTCTTGGAGGACTTGGCTAGAGCCTTCAGTAAACCAATCTGCGACTCTATCCAGATTGTTAATAGGCTGCCTATTCCTTAACTTACTGACTGTTCTTAATCGCTCTATAAAGCCCCACTAGAAAATTCATATGGATCCTTACAAGCTATTTATTATGTCTTGATATGTTTACATATTTTATGTGCAAACTAAGCACATTGATTAAACTGCAAAGTCCTTGTTTATATTGCTATTACCGTCTGTGACTTGATTCTGATTAGGTTTTCTTATTGTGCTTTTTATTACAGTGAATCTGAATATCAACTTACTGTAGAGAGTATGAAACACATGAGGCAGAACAGCTTTGTAATTGGGTAATTAGAGCCATAATAAAAGGCCTGGTATAGGATGGTTTGAGTAATTTATCACACTGAGACAATGAAAAACCAGACAGGAGTAAAAAAAAAAAAAAAGAAAAGAGGAGGTTTATGCAAATAAATACATGCCTGCTCTGGCAAAATGCACATCTAGCTGTTTGACCATGTGCATGTTGCTTTTTGTGCATGAGATTGTGTACTTTTAATCAGGATACTCATCTGTTCACCCAGTGACATTTCTGTGGTATTTATTTGGGTGTATTTCCTGGAAGCCAGACTGGCTGAGGCTGCGTCGTATGGATGGTATTCTTCGTCAACACAGCTTAGCAGATGGTCAAATGCCAGACACGGCTCACTGCTGTGACTCATTCAATCACGCATACAAACACCACTGAGCCAAAGAACCGGTACTTGATTTTTCTTTCTGAGTGATGCTGTCTAGAGGCTGTTCAAAGAGGTCAATGCGTACACATACGGACATCTATTAATGTTGTGGTCCTCCAGTTTATTTGAGCAGAAACGAGTTAGGACAATGGTCTGTTGTCATTACTGGGGGTTCTGTTATAACTCGAAACTTCTCTTCAACAATTATTTCTGACAGCCCTTTGTTTATACTGTAAATAAATATTCTGTCGTTTCACATTTTTTGGATTATCAGCAAGCAGATTTTTTTTACTTCAATGCGTTGTTGATCGACAAACTCAGTTGTCTTTTGCAGATGCCAGCAACAAAAAACATCAGTGTCCAAAACTTTTTTTTTTCTGTCAAACAGAGCTAGAGTGAATGTGAGAAATCCCAAACAAGACAATGAGTGAGTCTGTAATAGCTTAGAAACATAAACTACAAGGACCTTACTTTCTTTTTTTTTAACCTGCTGGTTTCACATCCTGCCTTTATTATAAATATGTGACTGCAGTGTAACATGAATCTGAATGATTCATTAATTTGAAAAATGTAACAATGATTAAAAGCACCAATGGAAACTACTTACTGACTCAACAAGCATAATCAGGCCTGTATTCCAGCACACACACAGTTAGTGAGAGAGTATATAAATTAAATAAAACTTCAAAATATTCTACCTAAGACGCTGATTAAATTAGAACTGTCCCATTTGTTTGGATGAAAATGATTTTTTTTTCTTTCAAACAAAACTTTCAGAAATCCTAAAAAACAGTACAAAAAAGTACAATGATGGCCAAGTCAATGCCAGTAGATGGCAATGAAGTGAAAGAAAACAAATTCTTAAAACAGGCCTAATTTTTTTTTTTTAAATCTTGATCTAGACCTTTCCCATTGTGAGGCATGTACTTACAACTCTAACCTATAACTTCTGAATGGCCATGTGTGATACAAGTCAGGACTAAGACCAACGAGACACATACAAGAGAGAAAACCAGTGAGTTTCCTTCAAGTTGCAGTTTACCCATACCATCATAAAATATCCATACAAAAATTTTGCCCAGGTTTTTACAAATAATGCAAAGTTTTGCATCTTGTCAGTCAAAAGCTGAACTTCTCTTAAGTTTCAAAATGGCACAATTCTGCATTCCCCAGATTCGCTGTTTACCTTAGGAAAGAATGTAGTTGTAGTACTTTATATTCATTGCTTACATTAATTAGAGTTTCTAAGCACTTGTAAGTAGAACTTAATGTCTTCCTGTTATCTTGGGATATAGCTATGAAATAATGCAGATACCCATTTTATTTAGCTATTTTGCCATTGGAAAACCTTGTCTTTGTGCCACCACGCACATTGAGCAGGGAGGTTGTAAGTGGCCTATACTTGTATAGCGTCCTAAATCTCTTCACACTTCATTCAGTCATTCACACATTCATGATCACATTCGCACACCTGTGTGCGAATGTGGCACTACATTGTAGCTGCAGCTGCCCGGGGCCGAAGTTACCAAGCACAGGCATGACCTGGTTCACTCACTGGCATGACCTGGTTCACTCACTGGCAACCCACCAACTACAGGACAAATCAGTGAAAAATCTCGAGCTGGTTTCTCTTCTTCGACCTTGTTGGAATACATGACATAAAAGACTCCTTGTTGTACCATAGGATTGTTAATGGGTCTTAAAAGGTAATGCTCCAAAACCAATTCTCAAATCTATAAAGAAATTGTTCAAAACAAATCATTTACGGCCATCTCAGTTTTGTCACCCAAGTCTGACATAAAACGTGTTGGGTACCATGAGAAGAGCAGCTTAACGCTATAGATTATGCAAATACAAATAAAAATGCCACCCTCTATATGTTTCAACCTTAGTAAATGCTTTAAAAAAAGACTGAGCTACTATCCAATTGGTATAGTCTGGTACAAATTACTATCAGCAGCAAAAGTAATATTTATGTCAACAGAAATGTTTTTGAAACATAAGACTCTCAGAATAGAAAATGTTCTTACCTATAAACAAAGTACTGAAACAGATTCTATGGACATTAATCAATGTCCATAGAATCTGTTTGTGATCTTAACAATTACAAACAGAATACCAACACAATCTTATAAACAATCCTTGCCATCCAATGCTGGAATACTGACCATCATAGTACAGATAGATTTTAACCTTTTTATTTGTTTTGGGGGCCTTCACTTAAATCCTGCACAGTGAGTCAACAGAATAAAAGGAAATTCCCTGCTTTTTCTGAAGTTGGGGACATGCTCTTATGATCTGCCCAAGTCTTGGTTACTGTGGAAAACTCTCAGAAAGATACAAAGTAACATTACTGGCTGTCAGACTGCTGAAGCACAGCTGAGAGTGAATAAAAGTGAGCTTAACCGGCTGGCTTAGCTGACAAATCCCTCAGCGGAACACAGATGACGGCAGAGATACATCTTTATCCATCGTCTCTCGGAGGAACAGCTGCCAAACATCCAGGTGAAGACACATAAAACAGATAGCAGCTTTGAAAAAGAGAGGTAGTCTTGACATAAATGCTGGTTAAAAGTGAAAATAAATCAAACTACAAATACTGCTGGCAGCAAACTTCTTCATCTTGAACTTAAAGGGGTAATAGTCTGCCTTGTTTTCAGTCATGCTGTCCTCTCTTGAGGATGTGTCACTATTTGCCGTTGCTGACAAAAATCACCCAACATCAAGAAAATGTCAAGTAAAAAAAACAGCTGATTGACGAAAAGTTTCACAATTCAACCTTGAAGAGTATTCTGTGAATTAAATATGGGGTCAACTTGAACACCTTTCTGCTAAATATAATTCTTAAACTAAATGGGATAAACAAATCAATAAGTATAATTTTTTTTATTTTAGATCATTCAGATATTGAGGAAAAAATCAAAAAATATCAGATTTGAATCTTTGGCTATGAAAAACATTAAAAGCAAATGATTTCACAGGAATAAATTCTTCTTTATTTACTGTCAAACACAATAGAATGTCTTACATGATAGATGAAAAGGTCAAGACTCTTCATCTGTAGGTGAGGACTTGAGCAATTATTCACAAATCTGATTGGCTTTTTTGAGCCATTTAATTAACTTTTCATGAACCCTAAAAGGCCAACTTATTGACTAAAGGTTTTTAAATGTCGAACTTTTCTTTTCAGCAGCGCTTGACTGTGTAGAATGAAAATGATTCTGACCAACAGTAAACATTGTGGAAGGAAAAATAGATTAAAAGTCATGCATAATATAAACATGCTGTTATAATTATATATATATATATATATATATATATATTTTTTTTTTTTTTATTTTTTTTATTTATTTATTTATTTATTTTTGCTTAGTGTGTATTAACAGCAAATCTGAAGGATGATTACAATTAAAACATTACATGTGTACAGTGTCTCCAAAATATGTAGAAATTATTATTTGAAATTTAGTTCAAATAAAAGCTGGTACTTTGGGCAAAGTTGGAGGCATATGAATTTAGTTTCTGAATCTAAGACAAGGGACTTGAATAAGGAATGCTGGGTTTGTTCCCTTACTCTGTTTTCACGAGTTAACATTACCTCTAGTTTCTTCAATCAAATTGTATTTGCAATTGTATTTGCTAAAAATGATGTATTTTTAGCACATTTAGTCACTGTCCTTGTCTAAGGAAATTGTAAAGTATTGTATTGTAAAGTATTGTTTGAAAGTAGAACAATAGATATTGCCAAATCATGGACACTGTTTGACAGACAGCACTGTCAGACTGTAACAATTGTATTTGACAGATCAATCTGTGAAAAACATTATTCAAAAAAATAAACAAACTCAATATTTAATGATTTTTTCATTTCACTGATTTAATGTCGATTCTAGCTTTGGATAGATTGTATTTGCGTCAGGACTGGGGTATTTTGGACTGAAAATCAATGAATGACGTTCATGTCTATGGATTCATATTCTGAGAAGTTCCATAAAAGGGAGCAAACAATTCAAAATAGATATGTTAATGATGATGGAAATGAGACATTTTCATATATTTATTTAAAATATGCAAGAAAAGAAATCGAAGGACACAAAATTATCAGATTTGGTTTGAATAATTGCTATTAAAGAATTGTGCATAAGATCTGACAAGCAGAATGAAAGGAAACAGAAAAATCTGATCTTAATTTGCAAAAAGAACAGATGATTCTAACTTGAAGTAAACTGGAGCAGCCATTTAGCAGAAAAGGGAGCAATAAGGCAGAGAATGCGTGGGTGAAGTACACCTAAAGGAAAATACTTATTTGGAGATTCTGCATGAATTGTGAGAGAATCAGAGAGGGGTACACAATAAGATTCAATGAGTTTTAGTGGTGAGTTGGGAGCAGGGAAAAAAACCCCAAAAAAACAATCTAACTAGGTCATATTAAACTCACTGAAGTCCCAGTAACACAAAACCAACAAACCAGCCAGCTTCTGCTGCACAAATGTAAAGCACCTCAGCCTGGCACTGAGTAACTATTAACAGACAATGTAATGCCGGATTAACCAGATTCTCAATGACTGCACACTTGTTCACACTCTTAACAGCTAACCATGGTAATAAGCCCTTCTTGTTAACGGGTTGAATCCATCGTGCAGGAGGCCTGCGATAGGATGTTTGAGTAATGAAGTGGGGTTGCTGCAGAATGCCTCGATCATTTTTCCTCCGATAAATTGCTGCCCGTGAAAACACAGGAGCTATAAATCAAAAGCAAAGAGGCAACACACACATACACGCACATCATCACCAGTGGCACAGTTACTTACGATCGATACAATATTGCGCCGGTGCCAGATCAGGCTTTAGATGTCTGTGTTTGCCTGTTGCAGCACGAGCATCATGTTCGGGCATGAAATCTGAACTGAATGGTATTAAATATCTCTCCACATTAAACGTCTTGCTATTGGAAATCATTGAAAGCTTCAGTTTCTGCAACATGAAACATGTGGAACTACAGCATAGTGTCACCCTGAAAGCACAGGACAATCTCATCTTAGAGCCATGAAAGCATCCCATTTTGGTTGAAGTAGAGAAGGTCTTTAATTGTTTGAGTCTGGTGGGAACTGCCTACTATTTTATTATATGGTGGCTTGTCACTATGCACTGTGGTAAATTCTAGTCTCGCTTTTTTATGCTGTGCTTTCAATATTGGTGTCCTCCTTGGTCATCTCCTATGAAGTCCACTTTGGCTTAAGCCACGGCGGATGTACCTTGACCATGGAGTCCATCTTTAATTTCTTTGGATTTTCTTCTGGCCTCTATGGTTGCCATTTGTATCGTCCTTCTCTTCAATTTGTTGTCATTTTTCCTTCTGTGGCCTTAAAATTCTGAATAATATGTGCAATTGCAGTCAAAGGAGCATCATGCTGCTTGGGGATGACCTTAGAGCCTGTACCTTTCCATACCTCTATATAATTTTCTTTCTAATCTCCTGGAACACCTCTCTTCTTCACTTCCTGTGGTCCATGTTCAGTGTGGTCCACACCATGTCACCATACAGCCTAGTGACAAGTCACCCTTTAAATAGGCACACTGACTGATTGCAAGCTTAAAATCTTAGGTCAGTGGTTCCCAAACTTTTTCTCCTGGGTACCCGCAGTGGTTTCCAAACATTTTCTGGGCCCCCCCTATGGATTACAAATAGCTGTCTGGTTGAACGACGTGCTTTAACGGGAGGCGGGTGGGGGGAATCGACTTATTTGGGGGTAAAATGAATGTAGGTAGCTGGACATAGACAACAACACCAGTAGCCTACAAGCTACTTGTTAAGCTTAAGGTGCTGTAATGATATTAGCTAGTCATCTTTTAGCTAACTTTACCTGCATCCAACAGCTTTACTCAACAGTCTGTTAGTTTGGGGGAAAAACTATGAAAAGTTCTTTGCGTTTTGCTGGTTTGCTGACACGATTCTAACACCCCGGCGTAGCTCTGCACAGCAGCAGCAGGTCTCCTTCGCTGCCGCACAGGCGTAAACACAGTGCGAGCATCGTAGCGCTCATGTTCCGTTTGAAGGCGGCTCGGAAAAACAGGTTGCCACATGTTAACAATGGATTAAACAGTTTTAACTGCTGATAAAAGTGACAGAGGACACAGATATGGGAAATGTGGAAACCCCTAATGTATCAAATGGACATAGGAATAACAGAGAGTTGGCCATTCTTTATTTTTTTTGTTTGTTTTTTGTTTTTTTTTTCATCCAGACGGCTTCCCCCCTGCAATGGCACGGCGCCCCCCCTAGGGGGCGCGCCCCACAGTTTGGGAACCTCTGCCTTAGTTTAACATGTCCCCATGGTTTAATTACTTTCAATCTTTTCTAAAGGTGCCATCATTTTTATTCATGTCAGTTTCATTTGTTTACTTCTTAAAATGATTCTGCTGAGCCACGTTTAAAAAAAAAGGCTAATTTTAAGTAAGTTATCACTATGTTATAACACTTGGAATATAAAACAATTGTATAAACAGTCCCTTGTTATATTAATGTTGTGTATGCACATGTGATGATTGAGTCCCAATCTTTTGTTCAAATCTAGTGTTTCAACACTTCAACACTCAGAATCACTGTTGTCTGAGAAAAAAACCCAAGTAATTCCGAACAGACACAAAGCTCCACACCTCTTCCTCTGTATTTTATTCCTCAGCCCAGTCAACGGCCCTGAACCTAAAATGCTGTCCAGAGCAGGATGCATCTGACACAGATGTAACCTAACAACACAATACAGACAGAGCAGTATTTTGATTAAAGAGACAAAGTGGCAGAAGTACAGGTTCATTATCAGAAAAGATGCTGTGTCAGCTCAAACTCTGCTTGCCAACATAAAGAAAAGCATGGAAATTTTATTGCACAGACTTGGCAAATCTGAACAGGCTTAATCATGGAGCAGACAGCTGGATGATTAAATTCATTTAAGTCAAGGAGAAAGGTTAGCAGCTCAGCTTTATTTTAATATAAGAATCTTGCAATCTTCACTAAAATAACACATAAATGCCTGTGCCTGGATAAAAGCACATTCTGAGCTCTTGCATGTGAAATGAGGTCATTAAAGTTCTATTTCTTCCGTACAAAAGACTGAATGAAACTTTGAAACACAAACCACAAAACTGTTCAAGAATGGAGGGAATTACTTATGCTGGTGTTTTTCCTCCACGGAGCTACAGGAGTGGCTGCGGTGGATCTTAACTTCCCATTTCTATGCATGAGTTTAAGAGAACGGGAGCAACAGTCTCTAGTTGATAGATGAGCACTGTGCTTAAGAATGCTAATTTTACAAACACAAAACATGACCTGTATTTAATCCTTTACCATGTTTAAAATCAATTTTATTGTAAAATGGAACAATAAAAGACACGTACCGCTGTCTTTTTCTAGGCCAAATCTCCTAGAAAAAGTGAAGTAAGGGAAGAATAAATCATACTTAACTGGATTAGTCACATTTAGCTGGTGCTCACTAGGAAATACTGACCCCATTCAGGTTAGAAGAAGCACAAATCAAAGAGTCAAAGTGAAGACTGTACTCACAGCACAGAAAAGTAAAGAGCAGCACTTTAGAGCTGAAATGGCCTTATCTTGAACAAAGATTAGTTTCATGGAATATGCATGTATATTTATCAGGAATACTGTAAGTTACGTTGAGGAGCTGCAACAGTAAAAGATAACTTGTCAAGCAAAGTCTGAAATTTATGTTTACCAGCATATTTCAAATCTAGATGCCCTCCAAAAACATTTAACGTTGTCTGTCATCAATCACTATTTTCTGTATCTGTGCTAGTTACTTAGTTAATGTAAAACAAAATTCCCATGCTAAACCTAAAAATCAGTCATCATTAATTAATTAAAAAAACAACAACACAAACTACAATTGATTGATTTGCCAAGTCTGAATTTAGTTGATTTGTTGGAATTATGAAACTTTGTTTTATTTCCAAAGAAAGAAAAGAACACAAGTGGTGCTGGTTTATTTTGATAGCAGGAGAAATTCTGAATCCAAAGTACATAAAGTGATTATGGTATAATTCTCATTTGTGCATCAAGCATATAGTTTGAGCCTTAATCTTAATATTACTGAACTCAAAAAGTTCACCCAAGAACATGCTGCTTGATGTTATGCAACCAGATCAAACTGGGAGGAGATTTTAGTTTTAATACATTTTCTAGAAAGGAATTTTCAATATTCAACCTGCAAATCACAAGTCATACAAAACTGACCGACTAGAGATCATGTGCACCACAGAATTTAAGAATAGACAGGTTCTCTGAAGGTCACCAGATCAAATACGTGGCAGGAGTTTTAATCCAAAAAAAAAAAAAAAAAGGACTGATGAAACAGAATGGTGCAACTGTGTTTCTTTTCAGAAGAGCAGAGAAATGAAAGGCAGAAAGAAAAAAACAAATCTTATAAAACATCAGTTGAACGCGGGCAAACAAACAGAAGAAGCAACAAGTCATGAATAAGAGAAACAAAGCTGATGTGGAGCTTATACATAAGATCACAGGGAGAGAAGCGGATGAATCTGTTGACATTCCTGCAGAGTGTGCTCCAGTAACAACTCCAAGCTCTACCAGGATCTGAGAAGAACAAGACAAAAACATGCAAAAAAACCTTCCCCGAATGTGAAAACATGAGTATCGGGGTGTTTTTATGGTAATATCAGCTTTTATTATTAATCTCCTGACCAAAACCCCCAATATGAAGTAAAAAACATTGGTTATGATGGGTATTTACTCTAAATAATTTCAAAACCTAATGAGTTTAGAACAGAAAGAACCATTAGATAGCTGCACTGCAAATACACATTGCTGTGAAAATGTCTTGGTGACGTCAAACTGCAGCACAGTTTAGATTTCTCATTATCATTGCTCTCTTATCTTCCCGAGCTAAAGGAGATCTTAAGCAAACTCCTTCACAACATTTTCGATCTCCTCTTTCACTACGTGAGCTCTCCTTTCTTATTAAGTACAGGGGATGTCAGTGATAAAAAACTAAAATAAAATTAGGAGCACTTAACACTGCAGTAAATATATCAAGTCAAACAATATATTATATATATCCATCCATCCATTTTCTTTCACCCTTGTCCCTCAGTGGGGTCGGGAGGGTTGCTGGTGCCTATCTCCAGCTAACGTTCCGGGTGAAAGGCGGGGTACACCCTGGACAGGTCGCCAGTCTGTCGCAGGGCAACACAGAGACACACAGGACACACAACCATGCACACACACTCACACCTAGGGGCAATTTTAGACAGACCAATTAACCTAACAGTCATGTTTTTGGATTGTGGGAGGAAACCGGAGTACCCGGAGAAAACCCACGCATGCACAGGGAGAACATGCAAACTCCATGCAGAAAGACCCCAGGCTGACTAATAATTTAAAAAAGAACAGCACACATTTGTGTCCTTCTACACCTTAATTTCTTTCAATTTCAGTATATGGAAAGGTCAGTCTCTGTTAGTAACTCAATTGTAAAAACTAAAACAAAGTCAGGGGTGTATTCTAAGTGTCTGTTTCTGTTTATTTGCTGTGATAAGTCTCTCTGTAAATTTGAATCATACACAAGATGGAGCAAAAATATATACAGCAATGTTAGCTCAATAAAAAGTCTCCCCATGTAGTGTTCAGTATGCACAGTCAATACTTGGTTAAGGCTCCCTCTGCATGAATTACTGCATCCACAGCATTGCATGGAGATGATCAGCCCAGGGCTTTGCAGAGTGGTTAAGGAAGCCAAAGATGTAGATGAACTAAAGTAAGCTTTAGTTCATCTGCATTATTGGTTTTGGTATTTTTCATTTTCCCACCAATTTCTGGGATCAACATTCCAGAATGAAAGGTAAAAAAAAATTACTTCTGAAAAGTAGACTTTGGACAACTAAGCAACAATCCAGTCATTCAACCATTTAGCTTAAATACATTTAATGTTTCATTACATTTCCAGCCCAGGACTTGGTCTGAAATCCTCTTTAGGTTTCAGCAAAACTCATCCTTGTTCCTGATGCACCTTTGTTTTTTGTTCAACAACTTTTTCTTTCCGCACAACTTTCTACTATTACAGTTGGATACAGCATAGAGCAGCCAGCTTCTTTAGCAATTATTTTTTAGTATTAAAATAGTTTTTAATGTCTTCTCTTATGTAATATAATTATTTTAAACTAGCCTTCAGCCATACAAATCAATGTGAATAGAAATTAACGCTTGAAAAATCTCACTGTGTGAAAAAAAAAATCTATTTCATATCAGGCTTCCTTTTAAGTTGGAAGGAAAAAAACCTCCCAAGTTTTTCCTTAGTGCTCAGTAGTGCTTTTAAGTTTCAGCATTACCGAAATGAATTAACTTTTTAATGGCATTCTAATTAACTGAGATAAACCTGAAATTCTCTGAATTGCCTTTGTATTTTTGATTAGAGAAGAGGACTAAAGCAAAGCTGCTCAATACTAAATCTGAATTAAATCGAAAATTGAAAAAATAAATAAATAAATAAATAAATAAAAATAAAACAAGGGTTTGCAATACTGAATTCAACTCTTGGTAGTCTCCAGCCCTGGACACCTTTTACAGCTTTCTCAGATGTTGCACAGCTTTCCATCCCTAGCCTGGATTCCCTCCCTTTGTTTTTTCTGTCTGGAACAAGTGTGATACCATCAGCCTGTTCTCCTGGTGAGTTGGGCTTCCATATCTCTGCATTCAGCTCTGCTTGGCTTCTCTCAGCTAATCTAAGCTTTATTCCCTCCAGCTTTCAATCTTACATCAGTTGCCCAGCGTTTGGTATTGCAAAAACACAATCTCACATCAGAAGCCAAACTTCTAGTCTCACGTTCTAGAGTCAATTTCACATTCTGAAAACCAAACACTTTAATATTACTATTTTTTTTATGTTCTTACGTGATATATCATTGTTTCAATCAACACCATCAGAAAAAAATATATATAAAGTGTAAAAAATGAGTTCAAGCATGTTTTCCATTTCAAAATATATAATTTTTCAGATGCAGTTTCAAAAACATTCAAATTTCAATTCAAGGATTTTCTGTCCATTTCACTTTTTTTTTTTTTACATTTATTTTAAATAATGATTAAGCAAAGAAGGGGACTGTGTTTTAAAAAAAAATATTTTTCTTGCAAGTTAAATCGGCTCTACTTCAAATCTTAAAACATATTTGCCATATCTGAAATTAATTATCCTAAAGATTATTTAAATAACAGTCTCTAAATATTTTGTACCTTTATTACATCAGTCCACACTGATCACTGCCAAAACGTGACATTTTTAATTTTAATTAAGAGAATGGTGCAATAATTAGTATGTATGCTTGCGTTATTTGTTCACCTGCATTAATTACAAACTGAGCGACAATCTTTAATGTTGTTATGCAGGCTATTTAGACATTAAAAGTAATTGAGTTTCAGTACTTTGACAAACACTGAAGGTGTGATGTGAAAAATCAAAGACAACACAAATCAATTGAATATAAAAAAACACTGTACAAAGCCCTAGAAACTTTTTTCTCTTTTTATATTACACCCTCCATTACTTATCCAGGCTTTTCAGTGGTGACCTTTCCATTAAGTCTGAACATTTTCTTTAATTGGCAAAAGATTTATTTTGTGTGTTGAATTTTCATTTCAACAAATGAAAACAAACCAGAAACCAGCGTCCTTCACCCAGCATCCTTCCTTCTAAAGACAAGCAACCAAAACACATTCTTGCTGATTAGTGTCCAAGTTGGCTGTAAACACAAATGCCATTCAGCTGCCGCACCCAGTTTCACTCAGGAGAATGTGATGCTGTTGCTAATACAGACTCACGAACCAAGGTCATCCAAACTCTCACACGTGAATGCAGACAGAATGCCCAGAGGCAACAGAGAGCAATCAGTGGGCACAGAGGAAGGAAGCACTCTTTGAAAACTCGCCGTTGTCATTTACATTGAATTGAGAACTGCTGCTGCAAACTACAAAAATTGGAGTCTTGTGGAAGAAATAAGTGCTTCTATACTTTAAATCTTTGGCTGACTGTACGGCAAAGAGACTCTGTAGAAATGTTCATTACCCATTATGACTAATGGGAGAGGTGGTTTGAAGCAGTAAGTAAGCCAAAACTGTTCAAAAATATGTAACATTTTGTAATTAAGAGAAAAACAACAAAAAACGTAGTACAGCTTCACCTAGAACAAATTTAGAAAAAAATAAACATGTTACCACCTTTTGCTTTCCAGATATTAATCAGTTAGTTACAGTGTACTGACGTTAGGTCACGCAGAAAGGGCTGAGCTTCTTACATATTGATGTTAGAAGTAATCTTTTTTTTGCAGATGCATGCTTTGCTACAAAGGATCAAGCATACATGAAAGAACACTATGTGATTGCGTCTTAGACAAGGAAATTTTATACTTAAAAAGGAATTGAAATGTTTGTTTATTTACATTCCTTATGTTCTATAAAAAGGCTTAAGTGGTTAAAAGAAGAATCTGCACAATGTGGTTTTTTAAAAGATTGAAAAGCACATCCTAGATATGATGAGTAATTCTGATTGCTCATCAGAATAGCTGACAGAATAATCAATTACTAAAATACTGGCTAGTTGCAGCCCTACTTGCGAACATGTTGGACATTTAGGTAACTACATTTATCTCTGTCAGGCAAACAAAAGCAGATGCCAACTCTAAAATGTCACAGTAATAATTATCACTGCTTTTCATGGTGCGATAAAAGCTCTACTTTTTTTTCTTTGTGATCATTGTTTTTGTTGAGCCTCCATTACATTGTATTTTGGATGAGTACTTTCCTGTCATGCTTTTTTTTTTCTCTACCATTCTCAATCTAAACAAGAAAGCACAAAGGTTTTGAAATTAGCCATCTATGAATAAAATTGTCTAGTTTATGTTCAAATAAAGGAAGAAATAACTGATATTAATTTTAATTCAACCCACTTACCCATATTACCTAATGGGCCTGAAAGTCTACTTCTTCCTGCACTGTGCTTCAACAAACTCACACAGAAATATCAGTTATATTGAAATGTTGGTGTGTTTGTCATTCATCTAACTTTTTGTAAGTTTGTTGAAAAAGTTTAAAGAAGCTAAGAGAAAGGACCTTTTGGTATTGAGTTCATATCTTAATGATTTATTTAAAGGGACTACTTTAAGAAAGCTTTGCACTACTCAAAATAATACATAGACCTTTTAGACTTTTTTCTGGTGTATAAATCTATTAGAAGGAAAAAAAAAGCTTTTATATGCATATATTGCTCCTGATTTCCATTACACTAAAATTGTGGATCCAAAAACTGCTTGACTGTTTCTGTGTGCATTAGGGGAATAGAGATATCAGATGGTATCATTTAAGGGTGTTTCAGTTCAGTGGAAATCGCTTGCTCCCCCCCCCCAGAGTTTTACTTCAGTGCAGTTAATACGCTAAAAGATTTCATCAAATGTAGCCCGATTAGGCTGTGATCTAAAAGTATAAAAAAGGCTGAGTTTCAGCTAAGACAGAGACTGTATTAGCTAATACTGCGTCGGGAAAATCTTCATGGTGTGGATTTGTGTGTAATGAGTTCAAATATCAAAGTGAAATGTGCTTGTGTGTGTGTGTGTGTGTGTGTGCATATTTTACATCAGAACATGTTTCAAACATCAGATAATCAGGGAGTTTCTGACATACAACACAAACAGAAGTTTGACTCTAATTGGCTGGGTGTGAATTTCTCTCTGGAAGGTTTGAAGTAAGAAGGAAGGGGCAGAGCTGAGCAGTTTTAGGACAGACTGTTCACAGGCGGCAAGGGCGGGCGGCTTCATGGAGGCTGACAGCAATTACCACAGCTGAAGCCCAGGGAAGTTACAACCAGGACTGACATGTACACACACATAACGAAAAAGATGCCCAACCTTTCCCTGGTTTTTACTTTCCACCCAAAACAGTCACTTCCTAATTCTGTTCTAAAATGTTATATATCTAGGATTTATAGTGATTACAAGTGATAGTCGATAGACTGGGGCGCTTTATACAAAAATAAATAGTCAAGACAGTTAAAAATCTGACATCTCTGAACCTTGGTCTCAAACCCAACAGAATAAAAAAAGATAGCCATAAACATTTTATATCCAGTCCTTTTCGTTCGAATCGTTTCAGGGTTTGTTTGTATTTTTTACCATGCCCTCCACATTTGTTGGTACCTCGAGGGAAAATGTAAAAAAAAAAAAAAAAACAACTAACTTGTTTTTATATATTGTTGTAATATGATATTTACATCAAATACATAAATATTGTGGACAGGACTGGACTTGGGTAAATGGGATGTTGGGAATGTCACCAGAGCAAGAGCTGTCTTTATTCTCGTCTAAAATTCAAGTTTGCTGCCAGTGCAAGCTTTTATTTTTGACTACATAAGTCTTTGCCATGATGGTTGGGAGCAGCATCTACACTGTGGGAAATAAGATTCAAATCTATCTTTTCATCTCCTGCTCTATCTTACCAAAGCTCATGAAAAAAAAAAAGAATAGTATTTAACTCCTCTACTTGAGGAAGTAAATCAAGACAAACAGATATGTGCAGCTCAGAAGTCAAGGACACATCTATTCTCTCATGCTGAATCTCATCTTTAATACAAATTACAGCTCGTCTGCAACAGGTCTCATGTCTAATTTCAGGAAATTACAGCACTCAGGTGAAAACAATATGCAAACCCTAACTTTTCTCAGTTAGGGTATTTGCTTATGATTTAACTTTAAGAGAAGGATTGAGCTAAAATGTCATGGGAGAGATCAAGAGCAAAGATCACTTCTGACAAAAAAAAGGCATTTTTCACATTTAAATCCGATTATGATGTGACACGACATTAAACAAACCTTATGCACATGATGTGCCTTCATACTCATGGTTTGGTTTTGCTTTTAACTTAAATGATTAAAATATAACATTAGATCAATAAGCACATTTTAGAGAAACTGCAACTTTTCTCCATAAATGCATTGTTTTAGCTTGAAGGGTTTTACTATTTAATTTAAAAGATTTTGTTAAGAAAAAAAAAGAAAAAATAAATGAAATCTGACAGTCAGCACAGCATAGGATGATATGAAAGTGCTCTGATTAAACATCCGTTTTCATGTGAGTGACAGGCAAATCTATCCAACATGCTGGTTTAGAGTGCAGCACAAAGCAGACACTGGCTTTTTCAAAGCCAGTGAAAAAGATCATTGTATTATATCCTATTACATAAGCAATGATGAATGCTACAAATCTAAAAAGAGAGCTTTAGTCACTTCTAGAAGAGGAAACTCATGTGACCTCAATACCATTTCCATGTTCCCAAAATCATCATCTAGCATTATTTATTTCTCTTATTTAACATGGCAGCCACAGATTTAATAACGCCTATCTGTTAGAAAAGCAACTGTCCACAGTAGTTTCAGTATGCACATCAACCAGAATATAAAGCCACCTTTTAAAAAGAAATCTCCACAGTAGCTCTTCTTGATGTTTTACTTTGAAATCCTAATATAGCTCCTCCGGATCCCCCAATTATCTGATATTTAATGCCAGGATGATGGACAAAAATCTGCTTCCGACGACTTTTGGCTTTAAATATCAGTTTAAAGTTTTGTATTTTTTCAAGAATTTAAATAATAATGCTTCAGCCATTACCAGCCAATTATCAGACTACATCTATCGGTGTTGGTAGGGCTTAAACTGAACAATAGATCTTACTGAACGTGATGATAGTGCCACCCACACACCAGCAAGCTTTTTTTTTTTCCATTTTTTCATATGAAGTGATGGATAGATTCAGTGTCAGGCAGCTTTCAGCTTAGACTAAAATACGGCTGAACATGAAAAGGAATTTAGAAAAAGAAATATGCTAAGCATTTAGGAAACCCTCACAAATAATTCAGATTTAAAGCGTCCAGCTCTTCAGCAATTGGAAAAAAACAACAATCCTCACAGGGGTGTTTAAAACCGTCCAGGGTCTTTGAAATGCATTTTTTCCCTCACATTCATAAAAATCAAGACAAATGAATATTTATCAGATTAGCCTTTTGAAACATTTTATTCATATTTTGAGCCTAAAGGTTTAATTTACACAATGTTTTATAAAAATGACCCATTGAAGCCTTCTAATTAATTCACAGCCTTCATATGGCCGTATCTCCCTTTTACAATGAGGGGTCAGCATTTAAAATTAAACTCTGAAACACACCACTCAATATCACACACAGGAAATTCAATATTTACACAACAGCCTGAATGAATCCAATGTTGAAAAAGGTTGTTTCATTGCTTAACTTGTACACATGAAGACATGGGTGTCCAACGTCAGTCGTCCTTGCGTGTTTTAGTTCTCTTCTTGGTGCAACTCAGCTGAATCAGATGACGGCTCATTAGCAGTCCTCTGCAGAACATTGACATGCTGAGGAGGTGGTTACTACTAGGGCGTTGAAGCAGGAAGGGAACTAAAACATGCAGGTTACAAACACGCCAAGACCGACTTTGGACACCCTGTATTAAGAGTTGGTGCATCTAACAATTCTCAAACTAAATGCAAAGAAAGATCTGCTCCTGAAATCGCACTGCTGAGTAAATGGCACATTGGGAGTGATGCGTTTATTCCGTAGATAAATTAAACAGTATTAAGTAAATACTAGCTGTAAGTAAATCACAGCTAGAGTAAAATGTGTCACATTTTCAAAGATCAGCACTTTTCGCAAAACACTGTACACAAAAATAAATATAAATTTTTTTTGTTGTTCTGCTGTCTGTTGTCATGCTGTGACTGCTATAGTGTTCTACACCGATTTGTTGATGACAATTTTTATAATTCTGTGAAAAATATGTTGGGAAAATAACATATATGTAATGTTCATCCTTGACATATAATTATATTAACAGATAAATAAAAGACTAATATTCCCCCATCAACATTTTTGCTTTATCCAATATGCAAAAAATAATAATAAGGAAAGCTAATATGCAATAAATGAGTCAAACTGGTTAAAGTGATGACAGAAATTTGACAGGAAGAGGTCAAAGTCATCATGAAACTGTCATGGAATTGCAGACAAAAACGTGTGCAATAGCAGACAATTCAGGCTTCATGGTGCCCTCTGTCCATACAAATCTACTCATTCATCCATCAAGACCATTGTTATTAAACTCCATTGTAGAGAATTTTAAAACTTGGACAAACTAAAGACAATCCAACTCATGTCAGCCCTTGGAAATATGTAAATGTCTTCAAGCAACTAAAGAATGACTTTAGAGGTCCATATTGAAAGAATAAGGGAATAGTGGAGACAATCATCCTATAACTCACTCAAACAGATCTCAGGGCATGTCAGACTCACTTTAACAAGAAACAGTGACTGATGGATATGGCATACCCATCTCACTCTCTCTGTCCCTGCACTTCTCCACCTCTTTTTAGAGAACTTTGTTACTGTAATAGTGGAAGAGGAAAAAAAATCAAGGAAAGATGTGTGGCGCAAGTCACAAGCGTCTCCAACCAAACAAAACTCCCAAGCTCAGAGATGCTTACTCAGACAGCAGGGCTAAATCCATCTTTCTGACAGAATCATTTCCAAAAGACCCAACCCCCAACGGGCTCCCGGATGCGCTTCAGAGCAGTACCGGCTGGGAGGGGTGTGTCAGTGTGCGCGAATGCAGAATTTAAAGTGTGGCACAAACAGGTTTCAACTTTTTTCTTTCTTCTCTATGGAATATAAATGGTATTTACTGCTTTAATTGTACACTTCCGTCCTTCCATCAAACCTAGAAAGGTCACAACGTCTTTGAGTTGGACATGCTAAAACACCCATCAGTCATTTTTATATATATATAAGCATAAATCCATCATAAACTGCGTCTTTGGGCGGTGAAACTTTATGCTTGTGTGTATTGACAGACAACAGAGAGCTGATTTAAAGGTCAACACCCCTGCAGCAAATGAATTGAATTAACTCAAGATTATGGCTACAGCCATAGCCTTGAGTTATGAGGACAGCCTGCAGGCATGTCAGGCTAATGGATATGCCCTCCTACTACATAAACACACTTGTAATTAAATTCTCATGACATATTTCCACTAAGTGTACCTGCTCATCTATCTCGATCAGTCTGAACTCTGCCATGGGCTGCATTGTTAATGCAACTTTAACACCTCCACAACATTTAACATTTTCTATCAAACATTCATTTCATATGCAGCTTGCAGATAATGTTGGTGTTGTGCAATAACCATTTACACATGGCATCTGAGAAAGGCTAACTGTTTTCTGTCAAATGTCTGACAAAATATGACTTTACCCCGATAAAAAGATTCAACAAATTGCAGAACTCATGAAAAAAAAATTTTTGGAAGTGAGAAAATAAGTCAAAGGAAAGGAAATACAGAATTAAAACATTGTGGAAAATCTAATATAAATAAAAAAGCTACAATTTTCAGTCAATGAGTTCCATCAGATGAAAGGTTTTAGTATGTTTATCCACAACAAATCTGAGCTTGCTAAACACATTTGATCAACTTTTCATATTTGTATTTATTTCTATATGTTGTAGTGATGTGGTATTTTTCAGTGCCTTAGTCAAAACACACCCCCACAAAATGTATTGTGTTGCATACAATTTCCTCCACAATCTTCAGTGCTTCAATAAAACATTCTTCTAAGAGATCAGTAAAAGTGAACATCAAAGAGCTACAATATCTTTGTTTCTCCAAAATGTCCAAAGGTAGGTGTGAGAAGACGCCTACATTTTGAACCAGCGCAGAATGTTTAATCAAGTTCAGATAAAATTCCTTTGGGAAAAGAAAACAAAAGAACTGCCGCTGTTTGGAAAAGCTTTTAAAAACTCCACTTATTAGATGAGCTAAATTTACTATTATGTCAGCAGACACTCAGGTAATCTTACCTGTAAATTGGATCCTGCATTACAATCAACTTGCTCTCATCCCAGGTCCACTCTTTCTTCTGCAAGCAAACCAGAAGCTTCATTTAGGCCTAATTCTAAAACCTTTTCACATTTTATCACAGTACAACAAAAAATGAGAATGTATTCAGGAAGGACAACATAAGGTAGCACACTCATGTAAAATGAAATTTTTAAATGCTAATGTGCATTTTTACCCTTTTCATTCACCTCCTGGCTTCTTTCTGAATAAAAATCTTTTTGGTTGGGCTGTCAGAGTGGACGGACGGTCATGTGCTTGTGTGTTTGCAGTCGTGATACATTTCATTTTTAAAAACTTTTATCATTGTTCTTTAGTTTCACAAGTATGCAATGCTTACACAATAAAGTAGATTATACTTGGTAAATATAATGTGGAAAAAAATAAAAATAAGGATAGCACGAGTCATGGACAAATGCAAAGACGCGCCCCTAATTACATGCAATAGAAGAAAACCAGTGCAAATAAAGAAATATATTTAAAAAGAGTTGATGTGTGCTCTTCATTATTATTATTTGTTATTTGCGCATTTGATTAAATCCACCTTTCAGTTTAAGGTCACAATCAAAATGTCAACCCACAGGGACACAGGAATTATTCATATTGATTTCTGTCTCCACAGAGGGCTTTGTTGACTTGAGTCATTCAATAGCTCTCATCCACAACCCGTCAGTGCTCCTGCCATCCTCTGAGATGTAAATAGCTCACTGGCTTGAATGTGACATTTCAGATTTTAGAAGGCAAGGGAGCAGGTTACGGCAAATCATCTATTAATGGCTTTAATTTGTTTGTTTTTTTTTTCAACATTTTGCTCGTAATTATGTTTTTTTAATACCTATCAGATCTTTTTACCAGATATTTTTTTTACATAAAAAAAGTGAAAATT
Organism: Poecilia reticulata; assembly: GCF_904066995.2. NCBI lineage: Eukaryota > Metazoa > Chordata > Actinopteri > Cyprinodontiformes > Poeciliidae > Poecilia > Poecilia reticulata. The sequence continues at coordinate 10,507,734 of NC_088833.1, read as the reverse complement.
AACTGAGTATTAAAATTATGTAATGTAATTTTTATGATTTTTTCCAAACACTGTAAACTTTGTGTGCTGTGCTGAAAGCAATTGTTCCAACTCATTAGATGACAATAAGCACCAGTTACTCTGTAAGTGATGAAACCACTCCTGTTCACTTTAGTTTTATTGGCATCTCTGAACTCCTTCAGCTCCTTTCATTTCCGCTCTTTAACTAGTTTCAACAAAGAGCTTTAGCAAAACATTAATCATTCGGTCTATAATAAAAATAATTCAGAAAATGCTGCTCCTCAGAAACGGCGGCACAGCTGACAGTAACCGTGGATGAGACGTCATGCACAAATCCAGCAACGTTTCCCAACTTCAGTGTAGGTGTTTTTTCAGTTTTTTTTTAATTGAATTTCAGGGAAATTCTGAACTGCATATTTTGTTAATGATGTCTTTATTTCCATTTGTCAGAATATTGAACAAGATCAATAGAACAAGATCAATATTAGAGATTGACGTTTTGGCCCATTCCTTTAGACTAGCGGTTCTCAACGTGGGCGTGTACCGCCCCGCGGGGGGCGTTAAGAGGACGGCAGGGGGCGCTGGCGGATATTTTTACAAAAGGGGGGCGCTGGGATGCCTTTGGGGGGCGTTTGGTCAAAGGTAAACTTTACATCTTAAATGCACAACAATGCCAGTTTAGACTTTGAGCAACTTGGTCAAACTGTATTGTGTAACATTAAATCATGCTTGACTGCAACTGTATCGATGGCAGCTCTTAATGAACCAATTTAAATAAAGAAATCCCTCCATGGGTGATACCACGATTGAGAGCGTTCATTTTGTAGCGCTAACACAGTGCTGTAAGTGGTCCGGTATAAAATGGGGGTGATAGAACAACACAGCACTTTTAAATTTCAATAATCAGAATGCAGAAATTGTTTCCGTTGTTTTAAAAGGTTTGTCAGTCTGCCTTTTCCCCATCGATACTCTTCCCGACCGCCCTGCACCTTAGGGGCTTAAAAAAAAAATATGCGCACATTGGGCAAAACTCTGAAACAGGAGAAGCGGGACATAAAACGGAGCGACGAACTAGATGTGAATTATGGCATAAAAACAGAGAATCCGACGCTGAACTAGAAAATGGCACAAAATAAGAATTTTTTTCCCACTCTGATTGGCTGCTGTTAGGCCTACCAATTTTAACTTGAATGTTCATTGCATTTTTCATAGACGCCTGTGAAAATAATTTCTATTCCCATGACTTTTTTGTTCTCTGGGAAATTATTTTTGATGATAAATACAGAAACAAGCATAAAAATCAAAACATCTACAACAGTGATAGTAATATTAATAATAAAATAATGGTCAGTGCAAAGTAGCCTACAAATTCTTTGGTGGGGGGCGGTGAGGGACCTGGATAAGGGCTAGGGGGGCGCTGGCCCAAAAAAGGTTGAGAAACACTGATTTAGACAGAAACAGTTTATACAAATTGCTAGACAACCTTGTTCAGACATACATCCTCAGTTTTACCCTTTGATTTGTGGGATTGAATAAAGGATAAGTCCTTAATTTAATCAGGACATCTGCTCAGTCTGTTTCTGTCCCTGTATGTGCTAAAACATGGAATAAATAGTGTGTGATTTAATACTTAAATGGGTAATACACATTTTACAAAGTTTTTAAATGTCTAAGAATAGACATGCTCAAAGTTATGTTTTTGTAACAAACATCAGAAGAGGTAGACATTAGAAGCTGCAGAGTCTGACTCAGGGCTGCCGGTGGATTAAAAATATGAAATTAATTTTGCTCACTTGTTTTCTATGCTCTCTGTTGTCATAGACAAGTTGTAGGCCTGCTATTTACCCATTTATGCCCCATGCTTGACTGATTAGATGCCTGCAAGTATTAATTGTCAGACACATGCAGACATCTAAATCAGCCCAAATAATTTTTTCTGTATTTTGTCATAATCAAATTTGCATAAATAATTTGCATAATTAATTAAATTAAAACGGGACAAATTCCTAAATTATATATGCTCTTAATAACTACTACTCAATTTGAAGTTGGAATATAATCCTTGTGATTATATTCACACTGTATTCACTCAAATAAAATGTTTATATATGGTAGGGTTAGGGTAAAGACTAGAAGTGGTCTTCAAACATATATACAGTAGTGGTGTTGCTGAAGTTCAGAATTTTTGGAATTTGAGAGGCCAAAAACAACCACTTCATGTTAATAGAATTCAACAAAAAACAGAGCAACATTCACTGATCCAGGCAGATGTTAATTTAATTATCTCCTTCTTTTAATGGACCAAAGCAAAACAAAAGAGAGGGACAAAAATAGAATCACTCACTTTTTTCTTTTTTCTCAAGGTAACCTTGACTCCGTCTGTTGACACAACGATGTGAACTTTCTTCTTCTTGATGTTTTTCACCTTAAACTCATACTGCAAAAACAAACAGATGGATGGAAAATAGTCAGGTTGGTTCAGCTAAATAATGACAAAATGAGCAAGCGAATGAACAGAATGAACACTTTATTCAATTTGTGGAGCACAGTTAAGTAATAAGGCAATTAAAGATGATTGGCATGATAAAAACATAAAACAAACAAACAAACAAACACAGCATTAAATTGCAGTGACATAATAAAGAAAAGTTAGAATACAGACTAAAATTAGTGTTTCAGTTGAAATTAATCAAAGGCCACTCAAAAAAAGTTTTAACTTTTGTATTAATATAATTATATATCAGGGATGTAACTGAAAATATCAGAAAATCTAAACACAAAGCTAACCAATGCCTAATTATTATGTGGCTACATCATAAATTTACAGTACGTTTGTGTTCTTCATTGATGATGAATTCAATCGACCCATTTCATAAATACAAAGGAAAGGTGTATGTTTTTTTCTTTCAGTCCATCAACCCTAGCTACTAATCTTCATTCAGACTGCTTTGTGCGTTCACTTGGTGTACTACATATTGATTTTATTATTGGTTTTCTCTTTCTTTTCCAAGAAAAATGTTCTGTTCTTATAAAAACAGTATTACACAGCTGCTGAAGGTTTGTCTCAATAATAACTGCTGCTCTACAGAGAACAGATTCAGTTTTAAATATGTGCCACATTTAAACATGGAAAATAAAAGTAAACAAAAAAAAATTGTACACCATGGACATTTTGTTGCAAACTGTTAAACAGTGATTTCATGTCTGTGGATATATTGAGGATTATGGACGTGATAAGAGGGTACAAAATAACTTGGTGCCTTGTTAGCGTTGCTTAAGGAGCACAAGAAGCTTGAACATTACAGTGAAGCAGCCCAATCAACTCCTTGCTGTGTTTGCTGGAAAAGTCCTGACTGCTACAGTTATGAGAATCAAGGTGTGTTTGTATGTAGCTCTGCCTGGATGTTTCTACCATTTTCAGAAGTGAAAAGAACAGAAGGAAAATATTCTATTTTCAGGTTCATGTACCTGCTCAGGATATAAGGTGCTTTTGGGAGGCAGTAACATTTTCACAGTTCTCATATGCTTTTACAGCATTGAAATGGTAAAAACATATAAAAACAACAATTGATATTTACTGGTAATTTATGTAAATTACACCCAGGTCTTTGTGCTGCACTCCAGCTCGCTGCGTTGCACAGACTGCATGGAGACAACACTGTGTGCTGAAAGATGGTTGCAACTTTGGTGTAAAAAATAAATTAAAAAAACATTTTAAATAACCTGACATGCCAAGCTGATGCGTTTACACTCTGGAAATGATGTGCATACTGCTGTCCTTTGCTTCTAGTTAGGTCTGCCTGATATTTTTGTACTTAAAAGATGAGCTCTTGCTTGCAAAGTGTCAGTAAGATGTACTGATTGATGGCGTCTGAAGAACTACTTGTACCTAGCATACATATCAGCAAATTAAACTAACAGTGTTTTCTTTAGATGCTTGTCTTTGAATTTTTAAAATAGTTTTATGTCTGTCTGGAATTTTCTTCTGTCGTGTGAAGAAACACAGCACTATGCACTTATATTTTCTGTAATATCTTGTCAGTATGAGAGATCTGTCACAGCAATTTCTGATTCTCAAATTGTAATCTACAAAGATGTTCTTATGACTTTGATACCTAGTCTAATGAACATGTCGGCATATGCTGCAATGATGATTGTGCTGCATAAACATGTTTTAAATGCCTAATAGGTTGCATGAATGACCTCCACTGAAATGATTACAGAAGCAATTTAAAAAATACATCACACAACATTTGACTGGTTAAGTGTGTGCGCCATAATACGAGAGAGAGCACTTATGTCTAATAAGCCGTCTATTCCTCACTGAACAGGCAATATCACTGAATCCATACAGACCTTCGCACATTCTCCCTGGTGCCTTCAGCTTCCACCGCAATAACACAGCAGAGATGTGATTTGTATTGCAACTGCTGCAACACTTGGGGAAAGCGCAAATATTCATTTCACAACGACAGAGGTTCATTCCAATGGGGTTTGCCCCTCAAACGTAGCACCTGAGTAACAGGCAGGGTGCTCAGAATTTTTAATGAGCCATGAAGATGGATTGCAACACAGTCCAGATCCATATCCGTAGCATGGCTCATAGATGGGGAGCTTTTGCTGCTTAAATACGTCAACTGCTGATGGTGAAAACTGAAGGAAAAAATGGGCTGCTGGTCATTATAGAAACGAGTTTTACTAAAAAGTGCAAAAATGTGAAGGCCCATAAATGCCCTGCAATGAAAGAATATCAACGTTCGTGTAAACAAACGGACATTAATGGTGTAAAGGAATAGGCTCATCCATCAAGCTAACAGTAACAAGGCAACAGCTGCAGTTTCTGTCCTTGGACCACGTATTGTAATTGTGGATTCTTGAGAGTCTATTTCCTGTTTCCATAAATGAGGCTTCCTTTTGGAAAACTCAGTGATCATCCTATGTCCTAATGGGGTCTTTTGGTAAAAGCTCCAACCTGCAGTTCTGTTTATTACCGGAACTCATTGAGAGAAATAAAGGTTTATGACTCCGAGGAGAAATTCACATGGGCATGAAGACACAAGCAAGAAAGCCAGTAAACAATTGAGATCACTTAACAACAAGATAGAATGAATAGTGTCCATTTCTGTTTCTCCATCTGTTTAGTTTTTATTGTAATATTTAATTAAAGTAATCAAAACATATTTGAAGGACTTATGTCATAAAAATGCTCAAATCTCATGTGTAAGGTGTTTAAATTGAACGTTATTGTCTGAAAACTTTGAATTACACTCCATTCCAATATATTTTTGATCCTGTCCCTGCCTGGCCTGTTTCAACACTGATATATGAGAGATTTTGATTCATGCTCAAGCCACAATAAATCTAAGTTTCCTCCAGTGGGTGTATATCATTTATAAATACACTTTTTCTTATCCCCAACTCCAGTATTCCAACAACCAACTTTTAGATCTAGTCCTGTTCAAACACATCTAAACCAATGGATATCTCTGTCAAACTTGGAGCAGTGATGTACTTAAAAGTTGCGCCACAGTAATTGTATTTGCTTCTTTTTGAAATCTTCAACTTTATGCATGACTTTTTGTGCTATCGTGTGTAATCCAGTCTTGCAAAAATTCACAAAATTCTGTGCCACTCAAAAAGATGCAGGAATGATCTTCACACCCTGGTTACAAACTACAAAAAAAAAAAAAAAATCAGGTCACACATTCGTTGCAGCTGAGCGATTGCTACGTGTGGCTCATGAGTACCACAAGAATAATCATGGAATTTGCATCCCATTTCTTGCACTAGATCATTACACCTACACATCTACTTCTACTACTTATCCTTCAAACAAAAAACAGAGGGGAAAAACAGGGAAAAAAAAGACAAGAAAACACATTTTTCATCTTGAATTGAACTACATTTAACTGATGTAGTTCAACAATTCTGTCCCAACGCAGTAATTCTCCTGAGTACAGTGCAGACTGTAACTTCGGACCTCATAAATACAATAAAATACAGTCAATTTGTTCAAAACTGGTGCATTTTAAGCACCAAGGTTTTTCCATGACCAATCATGAGCACACATCTATCTCAATGACATCCTCTCTAGAGGGAGAGAATGGGAAAAAGAGGAGCTGTAAAAAGAATGAGGAGAATGTGATGAAAGGAGATGAAGGAAGACAAAGAGAATGCCAAGGAGGAACAGCCTGCGGTAGTTGGAATATGAAGCTTAATTAAAAGCTCAGATCATTAAGTTCACTATTATGCCAATTCAAATTCTTAAAAGTGTATACTGTTGCACTGCTGCTCAATGAGTTGAAAACCACAAGCTTTTAACCTCTGCAGAGAATCCTCTGCTCAAAATGTAGAGCATGGAGAATATTTCACAGAAAGAGCTTGGGAAACATGTTCAGGCTGCATACAATAACTGAAGGGTGGGTCATTTTGTTCGATTAGATTAGTTTGTATTGCTTGAAGAAATGGCATCCATGCAGCAACAACACACCTTTTTTTAATTGTACTTTTTATGTAGATTAATGCTACATGTTTAATAATGTTAAAGGAATTCAATTTAAAGCTTCATAAAACCCAACTTAAATTGTTCTATTTGAATTTTATTTAACTTCATACCAGGCTGATATTGAGATTGGTCAAAATACACCACAAAAAGTTTGTCTTTATAAACTAAGTCCAGCTTTTTTTTTCTTTTGTATTGGCTCAATATCCAACAAATTACAATAACTTCGTGGATGTTGTGAATCATTTCAGGACAACTGAAAGCTTCCGAACAGGCAACAAAAAATAGCTGTTGAAAGATAAGGGCAGAGGGTTATTAGACGCTACCCAGGGAAAAACTTCAAATGTCATGAAGAAGCAAAAACCACACAACAGTCGAAGCAGTTAGTGCACAAATTGGGCCACTAGTACAATAATAAAGCTTTCTGTCTATTTTTCACCTCAGGAAGAAACCGAAGGACTCCTAAAGAGAGAAGAGGCATATTTTTAAACTCTTTTACCCCCTGCTTCACTACAACCTTTATACAGATGCCTTCTTGTTTTGCCGTTGTTGTCAGCTACTTCTATGTTCCTCAGTTTATCTTTCATGTTCAAAACAAGTCTATTCCTATGACAAAAAGTTATAATGCTAGCTGTGTGATATGTGTTTATCAGGATGCTGACATTCAGAAGCACTTTCAATGATCTTTACATCTACAGAGAAGAAAAACATATTTAGAGTCACAAAATATCAATTTCGCTGATCTTTTCAGCACTAGTGCTATATTCACCTTAAATTTGCAGTCTGGGTCATTTCTATCAATATTTTTTTCTATTTTATGTTACCATTATCTACATAAATTGCAATATGTACAGTTACAATGTTCTTCTGATTGGTATAGCTTTAGCTTCTAACATTACACAACTTTTATCAGGCCACAGAATAAACTAATGTTTATTCAAATAAATCACTCACAATCAAAGCAACATTGCGGGTATTTTTTTTTTAGATACACATATTCGATATTGGAAACCAACTCGGATATTTACAATTGTATATGTTGTTAAAATTTACTGCACCACTACTCTTATTTTTTTGTTAACCCAATATTTAATCAATATTTTCTTATGAAATCAGATTCTTCTTTCTGCAAGGGGAAGAAGTCCACGGACTGAAATCAGTTCCAGGATATTCTCACAAAGGCCATTGCTGTGCAAGAAAGACCTGCCTCTTTATCTGTTGATTAAATCCATTTTCCACGATATACGAGGGAATCTCATATATCTTTTTCGCTATCTTATCCATCTCTTTTTCTCGCCAAAGAGAAACTTTCAACATTTTCTCTTAATTTCATAAGGTCAACTTTAACTGAAGTTTGTCTTTTTATCATCCATCCAGTGAATCCTTGCTAATTTGCCCTGCCTGACCACTCAGTCATTCTTAACACTTGTTCCCTGGCCCATATGTTCAGATACAAATATGATGGAGTGGCTGGCTCCTCTTGTCACATTCTCACTTGATCATACAGTTCCTATTTTCTCTCTTGCTCCTTACACACTCCTCACCTCCTCTTATCTTTTCTTTACACATCTCCCCTTCCCTCCCCTCTTCCCATTTCCTCCACAGGCCGCTGGCTGATTCAATCTCAGGCAAGGTTGTTTATAAAAGGCATTTCATTTTCCAAAACCATTTGTGTTCAAGATGCTATAGGATCCATCAAGTGTCATCAATCTTAGTAATGCAGTTCTGTCATGGAATCAAAAACAAAATTTTCTCCTAAATGTGTAGAGTGGTTTTGTCAAACACGAATGCGCACACATTAATGTAATAATCACATATGAATTTACAATCTAACAACAAAGGTAATGATGTAAGACATCATAGGTTAAACCTATTTTAACTACGCTACGGCAATGCAAAACATTTTCTTCCAAATATTGGCATAGATAAAATAACATGCTTTTACATTTTATGTTTTTTACACCAAGCCAAGAGCTACTGTAGTTGTTTTTCTTTTAAAATGATGTGAAATGAGCAACAAAACCTATCTTAAACCTGTGATTACAATTTGGCGGTACACAGAAATAACTTGTAAAAACAAGTCTAACGATATCAAGTCTTCACTCAACCAAAGGAAGCTATAAACTTCAAAACTAAAGCAATTATTTATCTGCATATGACAAAAACCCTGTGCTTAAGCAGAACACATTTGAGGTGCTGTCCACACAGGATGGTATGTTTTTATCTTTAAATTTTTTTTTTCAAAATCTCTTTCTCTTTCTTACTGCTTATTCAATGTCACATGCTGTTTTTATTTTTTCTTTAATTATGAAAAAGAACCTTGAAATACCTTGCAGTTGAAATGTGCTATACAAATAAAATTTGATTGATTGATTGATTGAAGACGGGCATTATGTGAATATTGCCCGTCACTGAGTGAATATATTCACTCAGTAAAGGTTTTTTTTTGTTTGGATTTTGAACACAACCTTTGAGGAGTGCCAAATACTTTTTAGGAATCATGTAGCAAAGTAAAATAAATATCATATTTATTATCAGATGTGGGCATAGTCCATTCAATGTTCCAAATACAATGTCAACATCCAGAGAATGAATTCCCTTGAGGTAAGATATAATGCATATCTGACAAAATATTGCATTTAATCAATCCCTTACATTGCAGTAATGAACACACTGATATTGTGAGGACAACTGGAATTCAATATATTACTCAGTAATATATTACTTTGGTAAAAATCCCCAAAACAAAAAATTATTTTCATGCCCTCAGCACTTCAAGACAAAGAGGCATAAAATCTTCTCAACTAACCAAATGAAATGAAAGAAACCTTTTGGGTGACAAAAAAAAAACAAACAAAAAAAACACTTCGTGTCACCAAGAAAAGAATTCCAGCAGTTGTCTGCTGAAAAACTTCCACATATTTACTTGAAAACAAATGCCCAGCCTGCATCAGCAAAAGAATGAAACCATGCACACACTGACATGCAGCTGATTTCTGCAGTTTTGGGAAACTTTCGATCCTGCAAAATATAAGAAAAGGTCTAGTGAAAGAAAGAAAGAAATTGCACCTTTTATTGCTTCAGGGACATGATGCAAAGAACTACAGGGATTTGCTGTTGTAAGCTCCTCTAAGCTTGTTCAGTCAGTTCTGAGTTTGACGTATTGTAGCTGGCATTTGTTGTGTTGCTCGGCATCAGCATGTGTTCATCAAAACTACGCACAGTTGGCAAAGAAGATTTCTGAGATCCTGCTTCAAAAAAAAAAAAAAAAAAAAAAAAAAAAATCAGACTTGATGAATTATAATACTGTCTAGACATGTTCGCCTCATAATGCAATCCAGGGAGAGAGAAAACAATTTTTTTCCTGTGACTTCTAAGGTTTTAAAACCATTTTTCTAATACTGTGCTACCATAGGCTTCTTGTCTCCAAGCCTTTCACCTGATGTGTGATGGAGCTCTGTTTGTCTTCTGGATCTGTGCCCATGTTGGATGGATGCATATAAACCTCTTAAGTGACATACACTCATTACGACTTCTAAGGACTAATGTGTCTCTTTTTCGCTTTTACTTGGGTCATTCTTGTCTACAAATTAGACCAATTCTAGACTATAGATACTCTGATGAATATGTTTGTACTTCTTCAATGATTTATTTTTCAAAGACAAATGGGGGCTGCTAATTTGTCAAAAAGATTAGTTGGTTTTCATACTTAAAGATTTCATTTCATCAACACATCTAAGACAAAACACAATCAGAGTGGATAACCAATAGTTTTGAAGCTGCTTTGACATTATGAAATTATACATCCGTATTCATTTTAAAAATATCAACAAAATCACGTCAAACTCTACAAAATCTAATATTTCTCCAGATCAGTAGTGATACATTACCAATGCATTTCTTGATACTGGGCACAAGATAAGTGAGCTAAGTAATGAACTTGTAATTCTAAAGATAACTGTCCTCAAGTCTTACTATTGCATCTGATTTAGAACTTTTTTTTAATACATAAATCTTTCAAATTTTTGCAAACATCCAAGTTTTGCCATACGCACAACTAATTTTGAAAAATGCACTCCAGGGTAACACAAATAAATTCAGGTAAAACAGATTAGGATGTAAATTAGATAAATTGACAAATTAGATTTCCATTTATATTAAAAATAACTGACACTTTGTTGAATATACCTGGGAGAATTAGGGCAGCTCTGAAGGCAAAAGGGACTCCAACCCGGTGTACCTATTAAAGGGGCCAGTGTGGATTATATACACCTATACTCAGAATAGCTGAATATTGTGCTTGAACACAAGCCTTCTTACACAATCAAAAAAAAAAAAAGGATGAAAGCCGCCCATTGCCTTGAAACTGTCAAAAAACAGTATGGCTTGAATGGTTCCCAGCTGGACGGCCTGCCTTTTAGACCTTAGGTTATACAAAAGAAGACATGTTTAGGCCACAAAATGGACAGTCGCCCTTGTCATGCACTGAAGATGTGGCATGAAAAGGTAACCGTCTGATCCTGTCTGCAGATCTTCTAGTTCCTGTGCTATTCCTGTCAATAAACGTGAAATCTTAAGCATCTGTCTTTATTCCTTTGAACTTTAAAGGAAGATGAACCCTGCCAAAGACGAGACTTTGAATCCGAAGGCTTCAGAAATCTACAGAGGCTGCTTGGGACCAAAGATGATGTTGAAAAACTTCAAAAAGAGAAAGAAGATCTTCATTTTTTTTATGCACAGGTGGCAGCTAGTAAGGTTCAACCAAAAACAAATCCCTTTAAAATGCTAACAGGTAATGAAAATGAAACAGATAAAAATACAATGAATAACAATCTGCGAATTCTGATTATAAGATGAGGATGCATGAATATAGGCTTCCTCCATCAAGACTCTCCTCCCTATCTTTTCCTTTTATGATTACCTACTGTTACAATCAACTGTTATATTTATCTAAAGTTTATACGGATGACTTTATTTATTTATTTATTTTTAGTTTCCAAGACACAGAAACAAAACACGAGTAAAACCTAATTAGCAGGTCAAACCTAAAGGAAAAAATGAAAATATTAATAATAACCTTCATTTAACCAGATAAAATCCCTGGTGAGATGTACAATCTCTATTTTTAGTACTTTTTTAGTTCTCTCTCTGGTTTACTGCACCTGAATCAAACGAAGGCTCATTAGATGGCCTAAGAAGAACATTGATATGCTGAAAAGGTTGTTACTACCACCAGGGAGAGAATTAAAACTTGCAGGATGGCGACTCTTGAGGACCGATTTTGGGCACCACTGAATTAAGCTGATATTTTTCACCACTATAGCACACTCGGAGATTGTATAAAGTGCATTCAACTTGAATTAAAATATGGTCAGACAATCTTTATAGCATATTATGAATGTTCATTCTTCATCCTGATACACAACGCCCATAAAAAAAAAAAAACAGGGGTGCCCCATAAGGAATACGAGGGAAAACGAGATAACGGGAGATTGTTTCACAAAATGCCTTCAACACTTTTCACACTAGATCCTCATACAAAGCAAGATAGTATGTATGCATGCATGTGTGAAAGTGCAACTTTAATACTTAAGTCGTTAATTTTTTTGCAAATAAATGAAAGAACAAGCACAGCAGAAAGTGTACTAATTTAAAAAGAGATGTAATTACAGGAGGTCAGTCAGAACAAGAACTGTATTCTTCTTAGTTACATATTAAGGAGCGTCTACTTGTGATCATAGAACCCAGAAAAGGTGTCAATTAGTCTAAAGATTTAAAAGAAGTAAATTGTTATTAAATAAAATTAAAACACATTTATAGATCAACTTTTTCTGATCACTCTAGTCTCTGGAATTTCAATGGGTTTTGTTCAATCTTTCATAAAAAATAAATAAATAAATAAATAAAATTGCCACACAAGTTCAACAAAAGCAGAGTTACTGTAACTGTTGAACCGATGATCACCCGGTCCTCAGGGAGCGATATTGCTATTTGAGGAAGTCATGGATGGATACTGCATCAACACAGAGTTTTCTCTCCTCATTGTTGTTGTTCATTTCAAATTACTGCACAGCTCTACACATTTCAATGTAAACTTCTCCAAGACTTAGCCATAAGCCTCCCCTAATCAAACCTCCAGAGAACAATGCCTAAAGAAAAAAAACACACTGAGTTTGTTTTTAGCTTTGCAACAATTCTTGCATCGCAGCTCTATTCTCATTAAAACAGAAAATGCATGTAAAGAAACACAATTACAAACATGATGCAAAACAAAGCAAGAGTGCTGACAACTAATTACAAAGAGGAGCCTATGCTGACAGTCTTGGCTAGAATTAAATCACAGCGTGTGGGGAGTTCGTTCTGACTGACTGTCATAATAAAAACTGATAGATGACAGAGAAAAGGATTATATGTCCTCACAGCTTTAATTGGCAGTTTAATTAACTCAACCACAGAATATATGATGGACAGTAATGACAAACATCCTGATAGTGCACATCAATTTAAGCACACAACAAATCACAGGAGGGCATCGTTACAAGAATTAATATTAATTAATTATGTTGTTTGAAACCTGTACAGAATGTCACGTAACGTTGCTATAACACCGTTAAAATATAGTTTTAAATAGGAAACTGGATGTTAAGAAGAAAAATCTCAACATAAAAGCAAAATGTAAAAGGATGGAGCATTTAAAAACTGGAACAGTAATTTACTTAGATATGACAAATTTTTAAGTGCACATTTCTATCATTATGTCACTTTAATAACAATCTTTGCTTCCTTATTAAACAGTTATTTTTTAAATTATTGCCCTTACCTGGACAGCATAGAAAGAGACGGTTATGAATAGGCTTGAACTGGGCAATTTATTCTGAACAAAATGGAAGTAAAGGAAATATAACTTGTGTTGGAATCATTTCAAAAAGTTGCATTTTCTTAAAAACTGGTCTGTTTTTTTTTTAACCACTTACACAATTCATGTTTTATAAATTTATTTAAAACACTATATTTAAATTTACAAGTTAGACACTTTATCAAATGAATACATTCATCAAATGATTATGGGAGTCCATTTAGAAGCTGTTAATTTCAGTTCTGTTTTATTAGATGTATCCTATTTTAATTTAAAATAAAATAAAATCTGTATTTAAAATAAAATGCAAATTCAATAAAAAATGTAAATAGCATATATTTAAATTTGATACCAATATTAAACAAACAAGCTTCAACAAGAGACAATTGCGCAGTACCTTCCAAGCTTCAAGATAACTTTTGTTATGAAATGGTGCCTTCCATTCATCCATTCACCTGCAAAAATATGTATCTTTGTATTTCATGGTGTTCACAGAATAAAAAACTAAACTTGCAAATTAAAGAATTATATGAACTTTAATATTTTAAATTTTGGGATTTAGAATTTCTGTGAGTAATTTCTGTCTAATTGCTGAGTACACATTTCTAAAAGTACTGACCTTATTCACCATCTCCAAAATTGCTATAGATTCAAATTATTCCACTGCCAGTTCCACTGGCACTTAGTGTTATTATTATTATAGTGGAATAAAATAAAGGATATTTTCAATTAGGTTCTCTTGCATTTTGAAGTCTTAGTGTTCGCTTTGCCACTTTGCCTTTTCATTCATTCGCCATTACTGCTAAATCCATCTCACAAGTCAGTGCTGCTGAAATGAGCCAATACAGCTTGATGCTTCCACCAGCGGAGTCATATGGCCCAAATGACAGCTTCTGCATGCACGGCATCGTTTCAGTGAAATGTTCTCATCTTCCCAGACGCGAATAAACGACAAAGACACCATTAAGGGTCTGAACACATCCAGGTCTCCTGTTCCTGCCAATGTGCGGTGAGATTTACTTGAACAAAGCACACTCTGTATTCATAAATGTGTTGTCGGTCTGGCAAAGGACTGAACCTGTACTATAAAGCCAGACCAGACACTTAATGAGTTGCATTTATATTAAATATTCATTTGTAATGAAAACAAAAAAAGTTGTGTGTCAGTTTAAAAGCACTGCTTTCTTAAGCACTGCTGAACAAGCAAATAACTCCAATACTTATTGAACTTCACTTTTTTTAACAAGTAATAATTAAACTTTGAAAAAACAAAGATGAACAATTTCAAGATGTGTTTTCAAGACTCCAAAATGCCTTAGCACAAAATATTGGTATGTAGTACAACTATGAACAATTTGCAACCCACTTTAAAATAAATAACTCTTTCTGTCCAAATACTTCTTTATCTACATGGCTGTATCTCTTCACAAATAGATATTATTCTATGGTGTCTCTGTTTTGAAGTGCTATGTTATGTTTTCTTTTTATCTGTTGTATATATATATATATATATATATTGGTAAATCACATGCTTGATTTTAGCACAAATACAAAGTTTGTTTTTATGATGTAATCAAACAGGAAGCATATTGTTAACAGCATGTAGATCAATTTCCCATGTTTCATCGTTACTGGGGACAAATGCAAATAGCTCAGACATTATCCCATAATAAGTAGGATGTTTATATGTACTCTTAAAATCCCTCCTCCCTTGGTACATCCTTCTCAGTAAGGGGAATGAGACAGCAGAGGAAAATAGAGCAATAAAATTCAATGTTGTGTCTGGCAGAGACCATTTGTTCATTATTGTGGTTCAGACTTGTTCAAATGTGACAGCAACTGTTATTTACCTCCAGACAGAAAAATTGTGAAAATACCCATTCTACTCAGCTTTGTCCGTTCCTCACCATCACCACTGACAACTATTACAGCTCTCTCATGAAATCTTAATGCAACAAGCTCCCTTGTCAGACAGGAATGAAAACTTTTCCAGTTCCAGATATGAACTGTACAGAAAAACACATTGTTTTTTCTCACTACCTGCAAATCAGACCAAAGGCTGTTTTATGTCAGTTAGCAGTATGCCTTTTTTTTAAATTATTTTCCTAATGCCAGACAAATGACAATTTTAAAAGTTTTTTTAATTTTTATATGTACTATTTTTACCTTTTGCAAATTCCTAAGATTAGAAACCTTTCTGTAGTTTTTGGTATTGCTGTATTTTAATCTCTGCAACTTGTGACAAACATGTTGCGTATCCTTCAAAGAACTTGACAATGATATGCTGGAATATTGGTCCATTCCTCCTGACACAACCGAGTCACGAGGAATGGAAACAAATAAGGTTTGTAGACCACCTTGTTTGGACACACCTTTTCATCTCTGAAAACAAATGGGATTGAGATTAGGGATTTGTAACAGACTCCAAAATATGGCCGCTGTTCTCCTTGCAACACTTTGCAGCTATTTTGGCGTTGGTAAAAACCAGTCCCTTATTCTACAATTAGCTTTGTACAGTTGTTTTTTTTTACAATGTCGCAAAAGTAAGCAGTGTGTTGAGCTGGAATTTTACAACACATTCACATGTACTTCCTTTATGAATTAATCAGAAGCTTGCAAACCCATGATTTCATCAGTTTTTCCAAATTGGTTAGAGAGTTGTGTAAAAAAAAAACATTTGTGTAAAAATATGTATTGACAAATTCATAAATAAAATCTTTGTAAATCATCTCATAATTCTGGCATTTAGCAAATAGAAATTATTTTAATGATCCTAAATGACCTTTGGAATTTGCTGGAAAAGGCTTTGAACAATGAATAGACTCTCCCATCATCAATGCAAGATTTTAGTAAAAAATTAATGCAACGCTGAATGGAAATGGATCTTGTGACATTGTAGAAGCCTATCAAAACTATTCCACAGCAAATGTGTGCCATAATCAAATCTAAAGTGTATGTATATATATATATATATATATATATATATATATATATACATATATATATTAATCTATGTGGGTGTGATCTGTTTTAAAGCCAAACTATGAAAAATATGTATGACTTATAGTCTGGAAAACATGGTGGATCTTTTCCAGCTGCTGTCTATTTTGAGTGAGATCATCCCACCCAAAAATAATAATTAAATCTTCCAACAACCTTTCAAGCTGCTGGAACAACTCAAAGAGTCTTGAAAGCTGTGGTGTCTACTACAGACAGACAGACAAAAAAAAAAAAAAACACACATTACTGTAGCAATGTGCTTTTTCCCCCCCAGAATGGCTCCTGATATTCCTGACTCTACAGGCAGAGAAGTCAATCTGTTTCTGTTTGTCTTATCTCATGACATTTCTGGCAGCTAGAGACCAGCAACCACCCCGTCAGCTTCACAACAAGAAAGGAGAACTTGTGTGACGAATGCTGGCCAGAGGCCTCATGTTCAACAGTCTTATCAGCTGTAACATTGACTGTTAAGCTTCTGGTACAGCTGATTGATTAAGTGGTGCAATCAGTGGTGCATCAAGCTGCCTTAGAATTTAAATAAAGCCCCGTTCAGACAAGTACTGCTTCCCAAAATCAGAGTAAAACAGAGCATGTCAGTGTCATGTCTGGATTGTTCTCCTGCCACATATTTAACACATTCACAGAGTTTGTTGAGGTGATTCAGACAGAATTTTTAGTCAGCCATCCAACCACAGCTGTTTGTGGTTTTTTTTTTATGGATTTCTAACAAAAATCAAAGTGTTTGGAGTGATGGGTAAGGAAGCTTATTTTTCTGCCCCAATTAAAACCTTAGAAAATGAGATACCACTCACTGATGGCTTCAAGGATATTTTATTTTTATAGAAAGGGATTCAGTTCGTTTGGATCTTGGATAGAAGTTAAAGTACAGTCTGTCTGCGTATCTGGAGACAGTATGTTGGCCAAAAATAAGATCACCACCTGAAATTGTCTGTCTGAGCTCCTGCAGAAAGAATCTGAGAATACATTCTCCAAGAAGTCAAGTCTCTCCTCTCATTAGACATCCTGAATTCTCACGCCAGCCAGTAGGCCGAGAGCGGTCATCATGTCTCTCTGTCCAGTCGACATTATTAACCCTACATGATTCACTGAATTGAAGTATCAAGTGAGCTCTCAAAGAAAACTGGGAATTCTTATCAGCCAGGCAAAACAATATGTGTTTATTTTGTCATACAATTTTCCGAAGATCTAAAAATATATTTTTTACAAGTAAATATATGTCATTGAACACCCAAGTTATCCTCCAACATTTACGTGTCCTCTGTTTTCATATGTTTTAATTTTTCATGGCGTTCACTGAGCCATCCATTTTTCCCCTCCATTATCATCAGTGGAGCATTAATCAACATTTTCTGACTCTTTTCTGACAAGGCAGACCATTTTCCCAAACACTGCAAGCACATTGCCTTCTTTGTTCTCCTACTCTATAAGCTGGTGGGTAAAATTTGACACCTTGGAAAGTGGAATGAAAACAAAATTACGAAACTGCTGGAAATGGATCAACAAAGGTACAGTGGGTGGCTTTGTAGAAGATTGAATTTAAATGGCCTGGCACTCAACAGTGGTGATGGAGAGGAGAGAAAAAACGCCTGGGAAAGAGTCTATAAAGCTAAAATTCATCAGGTGTATCCGTTTCTACGGAGCAAACAGTACTTCCAGCTCAATCTGGCACAAGATGGAGAGGAGAAAATTGGAAAAGCTTGTCAAAGATGTGAAGAGAAATGTATCCATCTCTCTTGCTGTCAGCTTCCTTTCCTCTACCCAGACAGGTAATATTAGATACCAACTGGGGAATATGGCATTTGTGATAGCGATCCTCTGATCACTTCTACTAGACTAGAGTCAGCCCTAGAAAAAGCTTTTTATAGAGAAAAACTGAAAATGAAAGTTGGGCCAACAAGAAAAGAAAAAGGTCAGTGTGGAAAAGAAAAAAATATATTAAAATTCTTGCACAAACCATCCCTGCTTTCTTCAGATAAATCATCCCCAATAAACTATTCTGGATATCTTTTCCTTCACAATCAGATATTGAGTACTACATGCAGAAATTTCCACTTACAGAGGGCATGGTAAATCCACCCCATCAAAGTTTCCCGCGAGAAAATCGGCTGTGATTAAGAGAGTTCTATCAAAGAGCCTTTGTGCCAATTAAAAATTCCTTCAGTGCTGCAAACTGATTATTCTGCATCTACATGCTGAGTAAAGTAATCCAAGTTTCAACAACTCTGGAGGGTTTTAGTCCTTTTTAATCTGAATCCAAATGAATTCCCAAACATCTGGTGACGTCGACAAACAAAAACTGTATGCGTGTGCTGCACTGTGGCATTAAGCAAGTCGACAGGGATGCACTTGACACGTGAATGCAAATTCGCACATTTGTACACAGCTCCAATCAAACGGTTGATTTCCATGCAAACATCACCGTTATTTGCATGACAATGAACAAACTTTATTTACTTGTTCTTTTGTTACACCACAAAGTTTGACTGCTGCTGTAGCACATCAGCCTTTGGGCAAAATAAATATTAATGAATCAAAATATTAATATACTATGATACACAAGAGAACAAAGATAAATATATATATATAGAAATAAAAAACAGAAAAGAACTTTCATTGTAACATTTTGTCTGTACTGACTATACCACCAATGTGTATGCAACGCACTCAGCTAGCCATGTCAAAACAATACTCCAGACCTATGTGATTTCAGATCTCATACACCAGATCTGGGGTCCTACTCTATAATCACAAACACTCAAATTGGTACAACTCTGATGCAATAGAAAATAAAGACTATAAAAAGCAACTTCAGCCTCAATATCTCAATGAATGAACTTCTTTTTTAATACGTCTACTCTGGAAGTAAAAGTTAAAACATTAACTTTGCCGTCTGTGGCATGCATGGCAAACAATAAGCAGTTACGAGGCATGTTCATTCTGCTCAGTCATCTTTTTATGAAGCAGAATCTTAACTCATATTTGTCATCTGTTATGTCAGGAGGAAAACTGCTGAATTCATAAGGATAGAAGTGTTTTAAAATGTTTCCTTGGAAGAATAATTGTTACAGTCACATTGCTTCTAATGCCGTCATCGTATCAGACAAACTGTTTAACTTTGTTACATTTAAAAATCAAAAGGTTTTTTTATGTTAAATAGATTTGAAAAGCTTATCATCCACGAAACAGTTGTGTGAGGGAATCCCTGATATCCCTGTCCCCAGTAATGCTCTCATTCCCAGGGATCCTGAGACATTCAAGGGTAAAAGTCATATAAAGTTCCTTAAGTAGGTCTGGGAGTGTGTGGAAGACCTCAAAAAGGAGGGATCCATGAGCCATCCTGATCAAATGCCTAGGCCATGTCTGCAAATTCATTTTGATATGGAAGTGCAGCTGCTCTACTCTGAGATTCCCTTAGATGGCGGTTCCTCCAGGCTGAGTCACCCGGGATATGTCTGGGACCTTCTTTCAGTGACGATCAATATCTTATGGCCACAGGTGAGGAATGTGGTCGAACCAGTATTAAAAGGCATGTATTGGCTCTTTTTTCACAACTGCAGACTGAAGTGACCTGTGCTCTGGTGCCACATGCAACAACGTTTACTAAACTTCTCAAAACATTCGGGGGCATGCTATGTAATGTGGTGATAAAGTCAGGCTTGCTACAGTAGGTGCACAACAAGGCAATGCAGAAACATTATTTTACCGTTTCTCATGGCCTTCAAATGAAAACAGGAGGCACAACATCATGACACGGGGATTTTTATCATGACTTCTCAATTTTACAACACCCAGGACATCTTTGGTTTCAGGTAGTCAAATCATACTTTTTAGAGCTTGTTCTAAAACCTGTAGCAATGTAATACATTACATCAAACAAAAAATGGTAAGAACAAATATAAGTTGCTTGAAATACAAAACATTTTTGTACACCTCAGTGCATGCATTCAGTACTTGAACCCAGCTACAGTCCAATGCTCCATCCTTACTTGATGGTGATATGACTAGGCAGCGATTATACACATCTACTCTGAACACTTCATTTCTGTCACCAAGTACTCAGACAGCCAAAGTTAGTCTGGAACTTAGCTCCCCTCTTGACAAACACTCGAGTCACCTTGTTTACAACCATGCTCCGACGGCTCTCTTAAACTGATAAGAAGTAGATGATGCACAGAGCATTGCAGTGATGAAGTCTTTGCTTTGTGAGGGATAGTTACGGTAATTTCAGTGCCTTTCAAAGACTCCACATCAACAGAAGGAATGGTATCAAAGCTGACAGCCTGTGCACAGACCAGGGGTTAATGCACTCTGGCTTGAGATCAGCATTAAGCAATGACATTGCTTTCTTTCCTTTTTCAAGCAACACTAACGCTTATCAAATTGACTAGTTTAGTAGAGCCCAAAGGAAAAGACTGCAATGAATAGATGTCTTTGCCTTTCTCAGCTTTCAATATAAACTAGTATTTTCAAATTTTCATGGAAAATAGACCATGTAATAAGTGTTTATATGCTGAAGCATAGAAATTTAAAACATTGGCCAAAAATTCTAAAATTAGTCAAACATAGTTTGTCAGTGATCTGTTCTGTTTGTTTTGTAGATTTTATCAAGACAAAATCTACAATCCCCCAAACAAGCATCCACAAGCACCTGTCTGTAAAGACATAACATGACATAAGGAAACCAAATTTATTTTTATCTAGATTAATTTGTACTTTTCTTGTTGTTTTTTCACTTATCCACACATTTTTAATAAAAGTCCTTCTGATAAGGTGTTTTCTTGAATTTTGTATGGCTGCAACAAAATATCTGAATCATAAGTGAGAACATTTTTTTAAAAGGTTCTCACACATAATTTTTTTAAGAACAATTGTCTGGCTTAACCTAAGCGGGTTTTCATAGCCCAGTAACTGAACAATGCTGTTCTTGAAGTACATTTTTGCTATAAAGGTCAGACTTCAATTGGCTGGTGTCACATCTGTGATAGGTCACACCATGACTGTTTGACTAATACCTTCTAATGAGTTCAGTTTCTCATGGGACTCCTGAATATTTGTTTTTCATCCACTCTTTATTCAGAAAAGATTATCAATGTCTTGTACTTATTTTCTGAAATTCCTGTGAATTCTGCTTCAGATGCCTCAGACAGAAACAGTGATATTTAGATAAACTGTCTTTACCTCGCATAACTGGAAGTGTATTTAAGCATGCAGATACATTTTCATCAAAATCCTCCAACTTTAATGGAAGTACAAAATGAAACAAATTCCTGAGTGTGCAATTCATTTTATCTAAATATACCTCACATCAGATAACCAAAGCTGTCCTGTCTTCTTCCTATTCATAATTCAGTTACACCTTTGCCATCCTCCTATGACTCCAGCTGCTGCCTGCAGAAATTTGGCTTGGTAACAATGGTAACTAAACCAATCTGGTAGCTAAACTAACTTGGTTTAGTTACAATAACTAAATGAACAGTGTATTCTTCCTGACACCATTGTCACAACTGGACAAGTTGAAACCACTTCCTCCATCTTCTGACAGAATCTGCATGACTGGAGATTTTTTTATTTACCCTGAATCAAAAAATGCGATAGAGAGTTGGAGCTCCAAGCTGTAAGACTAGTTTCTCTGAAAAGAATGTGTGTGTTGTTTGCTCCTGGGAGTTTTTTCTTCTTCTGAACTGACAACCAGCAGTGATGGAAATTCTTTTTTGTTTTTGCTCGTCGGTGTCAGCCCCTGCTTCGATGTGTTTAGATGCCCCACAGTAGTCACACTTGTCTACCTTCAAGCATCACTGTCTCAAGGGGAAGTGATGATATAAGAATTTTAAAATAAATTGCTCTTACATTTTAAAGGCTGAACATAAAGAGGCCTGTGCCCTGTCATGACGGTAAAAATGCTGCAGTTAATCTGCACAGCCTGAGGAGGTATTTTGCATTCCTCTGTCCAAATGTTGCCCACAGCGGGTCTAATGCTGCTTTGTGACAGTCATGAGAATGCTGCTTAAGTCGTTCATGAAAAAAACACTAAATGAAACCGTACAAATTGTGCCAAGAAAATAATTCATGCCAAAATTGTCTTCTTAAATCGCTCCTTCGGGGTACTTATGTATATTTTTACACATGATCCACAGTGAAAGACTAAGAGAACATATAGAAAACGCTTGGCATGCTGGTCTATAAACAGCCATCTAACAGGATATGTAAGCATTACTAAATCTGATACTACAATACTGTAAATAGCCCAGAGGAATGCTAGTAAATCTGGGCTCAAGGCAAAGCAGCAGCTTCAACTTTTTTGCTTATTTTATATTTAGTTTAATTTCACTGAAGTCCGTATGCACTTTCAGTGCCTGACAGCAATCACAAAACTACAGACAGTTGGATTTGTGAGAAATATTTTTTGCACAACCAGACAGTATTTTACCCCAACTTTGTTTCAGTGTTCTACTGCTGCTGTAAGATCATCCTGCTCTCTGTGTGTTGTCATCACTCTGTGAAAAAAGAAGAGCTGAACAATTGCAGGAAGAAAACATACTGCACATTTACACACAGTTAAAGTATTAAGGTATGTGCAATGCAAGTGCAATGATAGAAATAAAAAAATTATAATAATTAATTGTAGAAGACAATATACTGGAAATGCACACTGCTATTTCACAGTGTGATGTCAGTTCATGCAATACACACAATCAATGACTGCTCAGAGATGGAGTCTGCGTCCAAAAACTGGAAATTATCCAAAAATGTATTTTTTTATTAATATGTTTTCCTTTGTGCTTTCATAGTGACATCTGATATGCAAATCAAGAACAACTCATGCATGCTGACCTCTACACTTCAACTTGCTCCTTAACATTCCCATTAGTTCCCAGCAGTTATCTTGCTCATTAGCTGCCTATGATATGCAGAGCGGCTTCTCTTTCACACTGGGGCTCGGTTTCAGCAGAATAGGTGATGGATGAACTGAGTTAACAACCTAACCTGTGCAGATCATTATGGCCATCCCATAATAAAAAGCATATTATTTCTGATTTGACTCAGCCGAATGGTCTTGTTCTGATGGATGGACTCAGACCTATATAAAGTTTTGGCAACGAGACAGGGGGCAGGAAATTGAAATAGCCATGGACAACTTTGTCATTAGCTAACAGTTCAAGACAAAGTTCAAAACATTTTAGAATTAAGTACTATGACAAAAAAAAGACTTATTAGTGACAAAGGGGTATTAATAGGAGTCCAAATGATTTTCAGTCTGGCGATAGGGCAATGAGATGGAGCCCATTTTGTCTTCTAAATGACAAAATGGGCTCTTGACGAGACTGGATAATGGCAGCATATATAAGATGTATTTAACAAATGGAGACTATCAATATTTCAAAGTCATGTTTAAAAAAAAAGTCAAGGACAAGTAAAAGATTTATTTGTTGTGATTAACAAGAGTTAAAGTGAGAAGGAGGCATTCAGCTGAAAAGTGATAATTATATTGTTCAAAGCACTTACAAGGCACTTTATTTTTTATATTTTTTTTTACCATTTTTCATTTGTGGCTAAAGAAAAAATTTCTGCAATGATGGGATAGATGTCTCATGGCTCAAGAGTGGCAGGTTGTGTCACTGCCTTCTATAAAAAAAACATGGCAGACAGATCAATCCTAATAAAGAGGCTGTGAGCATCCTGCTGTTTATCAGCCCAGCATTCACCCAGGGATCCAGACCACCCAGGCGAGACAAACTCTGCCAATTGGATTTCATTTAGTCTCATGTTAGGATAATATAGAGCTAAAATGAATGAGGACAAGATTCAGCAAAAGTGAGAAATGAACAGCTACGGCATGAGAGGTGAAAAACTAAAAGAAATAATTATTTTGTGGTTTTGAAACATAATTGAAACGCATTATGTGGCAACATAATTCTTTAGTTCACTAATGTTCAGTATGTTTCCTCTCAAATCAAGGTTATATGAGTTAGAATATTAAAAAAAACAGTGCTAAATAACTTCTAATGAAGGACATGTGAAGAATGACAATGTCATAAACTAAGTACTCTTGATAAATTTACATTGCTTAAAATAGTTACTAGAAACAAGTTGTTAACAATTGATTGTTTAAGTGATTAACTGCAAATACCTAGAAAAGCAGTCTCTCCAGTAACGTTTGCTCAAAAGAATTTTTGAAGAAAGAGTGACTCAAATCCTGATGATCATTTTGACCCACATGACAAGTTTCAACTCCACTGCTTTCGCAAATACCAGGCCAACCAATGCGTGTTGAATACTGGATAAGGAAATGTTGGCAGTCTTTTGAACATCTCTCATAAAGTCTGTAAACTCTACAGGGAACACAGAGACTGCTGTTAATTATGCTCTCTGTGTGCTAGTCATCCATCCATCCCTTATCCAACATGCGGGGTACACCCTGTACATGTTGCCAGTATATCGCCGGCCTGTGCTGGTCATGCTTACTGTTAATATAAAATGCTAAAGACTGGTTTAAAAACTGCAAACAAGATAATCTTATAATCCTTGTTTAGAAATATTTTTAATTGAGATCATTAGTGTACAGTGCAAGGCACAATATGCCTGCAGCCTGCACAGGGTTGGTAACAAAAAGAGGAAGAAAATACAAACTTCCTTTCTCAGCTAGCAGAAACATTGTTTCAATAATTTCTCCTATCGGTTTGCAAAACAGGAACACTAATCAATTCTAGATCATACACAAAGCCAGAAAGAGTAGCCATAAGTCTTTTTGCAGAAACAGTAGCTCTCCCATGCCAACCATTTTTAAAATGTTGCCTTAATTGCATCTGGCTTTACTTCATCTGTGTTGGGGCTGAGTTTCCCACAAAAACAGCATGATCAAAAAGCTATTTCTATTAAAGAAAAGTAAAAACCTTCACTAATGATGTTTTGATTTACTGAAGCAAAGAGGATGCTCCTTATCTGCAAAAATGTAAGGTTAAATTAAACTTCAGCATTTATTAGAGCTTAGTATTTGGCAGTTCTAACCTTTTAGAAGCACCCTGAGGAAAAACCATCTGCCCTGTTTAAATACCAACTTAATATTTTTCTTCAGAAGGACTTTTCACATGTTTGAGCCATACTGTCTGGGACACTTTGAAGTCTTTTTAGCACAATAACTCTGGAGTAAAGAGTTCTTGCATGACACAATGTATACTTTATGAGTTTAAACATACTATATGTCAAGAACTTTAAATCATGTTCAGTATTCACATTGTTTTTTAAGACTGTAAAAAAAGGCTCAACTGTTACACATTTATAATAACCACAACAAAGGTGGCTGACTGACTTCAATTACAGTTGAAGATCCCTTTACTTTCTGATCAGCAGAGATATCACTGCTTCTATCTAAAAGTGATTTAGATTTTTTTCTGCAAGCATTTCATCCTACTTGATATGTTGCATGGGGAGCAGAGAAGAGGAGAAACTAAATAAAATATAGCTTTATGTGAAACATGTATATTGTATGAGCTCACAACTGCTGTCTCGTAACTGATGCTGTGAGCACTTGAACTTTAAACTCTGAGTATGTTGCTACCTACACAGTACTAAGTGATTGTAAAACAAGCATAAGCTTTAAAGAGCCATTTAGCATAAAGCCACAATTGTAAAGTCAAATTCTCTTAAGAAAAATAGGTAATTAAGATCAGTTCAAATTATTTAAACCAATAAGCACAGCCAGACCCTTAAAATAAAACCTAACTAGCCATGAATAATATTTGTAGTTGTTGTCATTGGGTAAAATATTCTGTTGAACATGAGTGAATATTTATTTCTGAGTATTCCCAGTGATCACAGCTCAGTGTGCCAACCAGGTCATCATCACTATGGGAACATGGGGCTGAAGCTACATCCCATATACCTTACTAGCCATGATCAATGTTTGATTATCATTGCTACAATAGCAATTTAGCACACAGGCGCAAAAAGGAAGTTAGGATAGCCATTCATACACATAAGCAGCTGCCCTAAAAGGTGCATGAGAGGGCATGTGGATAGTTCTACTAGCCTCAATGTTGCCTTTCAATCTAACAAACATGTTGTCCCACTTATAGCAAGGATTAAAATAAAATAAGAAAATTGACTACAACATGTGGTCAGGACTCGTTGCCCTGCCCGCCACCTAGAGAACGGCAAGTTCTATGGTTTGAATGAAGTGCGCTAAATATACTTGTGAGGTTTATCAGCAGTTAACAAGGCTCTGGTAACTGCAGTGGAAAGATAGGTGGAGGATTTTGGCCCCAAAACACAACCCCTTTGTTTGGATCACCCTGAGTGGTGATCCAAACAGTCTTGGGTTTGAATATTGTCCAATAGAAAAAATTGTTTAAATGCTTGCAAAAATAACAAAACTGATAAAAATAAAACTATTAGTGAGGGAAATGGCCATTGGTCAATGAGAAAACTCATCCAGTTTTTCCACCAATTGGCTCAAGCAAGCATTTGGCAAGTAAATTCCAGAACAATCTGATAATTTTTCCTAAACAATTGATCAAACAAAATCACAATATTTTCGGTACATATGTACATTGAGTAAAAGAACTTGGGTTGAGGAAATGTGCTTTGATCAGCAAGTTTTTGAACATTATTAGATATTTAGATTTTAATGTTATTCCAAAGCATAGTGTACTAAAACACTAGCCCTTATGGACACTGCAAATAATAGCCAATGCAAACAATCCAGATTCAAAAAAGATACATTTGTTCCTCCAAGGCTTTGAGTTCACACATGTATTTAATTTAAATGTTTTGAAGCAGGGAAACTTCAAAAATGAGAAAACAAACCACAGAGGACTGAAGTGGAGGACAAGTAGTGTAGAGTAAAATGCCTAAGCAGAACAAATCCAGGCTTCTTTAGGGTTGTCTGATTGCCAGGGTGTTTTAAACTACAAAACCGTTATATTATAAATAGTATAATGAGTATAAATGAGTCATAGGTGTGTCCCTGACCAACAGCTCATCCTGTAAGTGAGTCAATGGCCACCATGACAAACACTTCAAATCCCTTGATCACTTAATTCAAGTTGAGATAAAAGGTGATCCTGGTGGAAACCACCATTGTTTCTCATAATTAGTCCACTTCCGCATACTTTCCTGACCATTCTCAGAACAATTCAACAAGCCTGCAAAACCCAATATTAGCATGCTAATGTACATCATCAAACATAATAGAACGCTAAAACAGAGCATTGTTCTTGTTTATTTTATTGCCTCACAGCTAGCTGTCCGTGTTCATTTGACTTGAAGCACATTAACTTGGAATTCCTTGAGGTCGTATAGTTCTGAAGACTGTATATCCTCAAAGCTTAACACCGTAACCCAGTGCTAAAATATTTATAAGTCCTGCCTTGGGATAGCTTTGAAGTGTACCATCACCGGTTGAAGTAGCTTCTGTGAAGGAAGAGGCTTCTGTAACTAAAGCTGAATTTGAATTACTGCTTTATTACTATCCTAATTTTTCATGTGTAAGGAACTAATTCATCCAATATCTTTCAACATTTGAATAAAAAATTAAAAAATTATGATGCAAAACATGCAAACATGCAAAAAGGTGTTTTTACAGTCATGCACACATTTTGTACAACTGCTTTATAATTCCGACTCCAAGTGCTCTTATCTAAATTAGTGTATATATGGTAAACACAGCCAATAACCACAACAAAACTTACTATAATTCCTGTATATTGCAAATAAAATTGTTTAAACTGAAAATGGAATTGTGGAACATTTTGACACCAGTATGAGTATGAATAGTGCTGCAAGGCTTTTCGCACCAGTCAAAGTGAATATGCACCTTCAAGCATATTCACAACTCCCCTGTGAGTATGCAATAATTAAATAAAATGGATTGATAGATGTGAAGCTAAAGCGTTTGTCCACTTTGAGACAATTCAAAACAATGTTTTAAATATCCCTAGAAAATCAATCAGTCCTGCTTCAGACAAAGACAAGGAAGTCACTGACACGTAAAATCAGAAAATCAGAAAAATAAGAGAAAATGGAATAACAATGTAAGGAGTTTTAGAACTAAAACATTAAATATTTTTATTTCTGTGATTCAGAAAGTTTTCTATTTTATAGCACAAATTGCACTACAATTTATATGAATAATTTTTTTTTGCTGTATTTTCATTTTAGTAAAGTAAATTTTTTCAATCACCATAAATAAATAAAAAACACAAATTACTTTATTTTACATATAAGCTAGATTAAAGAAGAAAACTTCACAAGTTAACACCTATGCACATTGCAAAAGGCCAGTGTGAGGGATTTGCCCCCTCCCTAACAGGTGCTGTTTTTTGTGTACTTTATATATTCTAATTTATTTGGGTAAATGTATTGTGGTTGGGGCCCTGCGACAGACTGGCGACCTGTCCAGGGTGACCCCGCCTCTCGCCCGGAACGTTAGCTGGAGATAGGCACTAGCAACCCTCCCGACCCCACTAAGGGATAAGGGTGTTAACAAAATGGATGGATGGATATTGTGGTTGGGGAAGTAATTTGATTTATTTACTTGTTTTAATCATCTTCTCATCTCTCTGAGGTCACCTGGTCATGTGTTGCCATGGAAGCGCGCCCATGAGCAGTGCTGACAAGGACCTGGTGTTTTCAATCAGCCTCATTGGAAAAATCCATTGTCTGAGAGGGAGGAGAGAAGTTTTGGATTTTGTTTGGGCCCAGATTGTTTTTGTTTCTAGCTTTGTTTGAGTTAATTGTAACTGTGTAAACATTTTTTTAGAAATATAGTTTAGTACAAATGTATGTTCTTTCTTTCTGGAAATGTGAAAGTCTCCATCCCTTTAGTCCTGGTGGAAGTCAATCCCTAAAAGCCAGGTGGTTCAGATGAGAGGGAGATTCTCTCTCTTCTTGTTTTGACTGACATGATATGCTGTAAACTGAACTGAAGTGTGTGAAGCTGAAGATAAAGAAAAAATATTGATAGCTCTAAAACTGCTGGTTCCAGTCTGGTTTCTTTTTGATCGCAAACTAACAGCCAGCTAAAATAATTCTTTACCAGTGCTGAAATAATGTGATATTAGACCTAGAATACAAGGCAACTCAACATTTTACCATATATCTAAGTACAGAACAATATTTGCGGAAAAAAAAAAGTTATATATTGCAACACAATAAACCATAGCAAAAAATGGTTCCAAGAAATTAGACAGGGGCTTTAAGCCAATTACTCAGGAATTTTCTGATTTGTTTCATACACGGTCATACAGTACAGCCATTTTGTCTTACTGATCTGAAATGAGCAGTGGCCGGAAGGTAATCCTTCGTTGGGACTAATTATCCTGAGTCTCTGGTGAGACAGCAAATTAGACTAGCTCCAGAGAGCGCAGAGGATCAGACCGTAGCCTCTAACAACATTCCAAAAGCTCATTTATGTGACAGTGCAGTAAGAAACTACAAAACACAATTTCAAATATGTTTGAAGGATTTGGAACAAAGAGAATATCCCAAAGGACGCTTGAAAAGCAGCAGTAATAAGTGTCATTCTTATTAAGCAAATCTGACTTAATTGTTCAAATCTGTTATCTCTTCAAGCATCCAAGCTCAGATTAATTTTAGGCTTTCATTCAAACTTGATGTGTGGTTTCCTTTTATTCTTGCTTCAAGGTTCAAAGAAAAAATCAAATCAACTTTGAATGCTGTGTGAACTACAGTCAAAAGTTGGAAAGACTGTTTAAGTGAGCATACAGTGAATTTGGCAAGCCAATCTATAACATGGTTGCACATATAACATTGCTTTTACTATATTTAAGTTTGTATCACATCATTTATCAGCAATGATTTGAGAAACGTGTGTCAAATTTAGCAGTCCAAATATATTGCCAATTTAACTTATTGGGTGAAAAGTCATGAAAATGGTTGTAATAATAATACAAGTTTCTATTCAACATAACAATAAATTTTAATCACACAACTTATATCTTTTATAAGACAAGGCAGCGCAACATTGAGAGTGTGAAAAAACCTAAATGAATGCTGAATTGAAAAGTGTTTTTCTATGAACAATAAAAATCATACACAATTTGTACAACTACTATCTTTATGGTTTTGTTGACCGTTCAAGTAAATTTTTCTCATTTTCACCTAAACTTAGCTAAACTTAGGGACATTTTTGCAGCATGTCTGACTATACAATCCAAGAAGTCCCCAGGGTTTCTCCTACTTCATGCATACACTCACTTAACTTGCTTAAGTGAGTGTATGCAGTGTCTTGCTTAAAAAATTCAACATGTAAACTGAGGAAGCTGAGACTCAGATCCCTGAACCTTTACTTGGTACCGACCACTTTACCTCCTCAGCCTCTATTGCACCATGTAAATCATTTATATTTATTGTGAATTCAATACTTGAGGTCCCTCTTTTGTGTTGCAAGATCAGTATCAGATTCCACAGAAGCTTTAAATATAAAAATGATAAGCAGCACATCATAAAAATAACAGTATTAATTGTAGCCGTATCTAAAAATCACAATCTGTACTTAAGGTTAAGAAAGTTTATCATTTTATGCCGATTTTAGACTGGCGACATGTCCATGCTGTACAACTTCTCTCGTTAAGTGACTGCTGGAAATAGCAACCTTCCCCAACAAACTCCCACTAAGCCTCACAACCCTACAAGGAGAAGCGGGTATAGACAAGAGATTGATAGATACTGATTTTGGCAACAAATAATCACAGAACATCGTATTTATCAAAAAAGTTTGCCATCTTTAAAGATTTTTTTAGATTCTAGTGGACTTTATTTAACAGTAAATGGACAAGAAATAGGGAAACACAAGCAGCAAAAGTTCCGAGACTGGGAATCGAATCCAGGACAACCAAGATGTGGACTATAGCCTCTGCACATGGTGTGTGCATTCTACCAACTGCATCATACCACCATTTTATAATATATATTTTTTTCTTACAATAAAGATTTCTTTTTTTAAGGTCTCTCAGTTAGTTCTAGCTTTGTATCCCTTTTAATAAAAAAATTAGATGTGTTTATCAGGACAAAACATCTCGAAGACCGGATCAAGTTGTACCTGGAAAAAGTCAAGTATAAAATTACTAAAATGCAAAAGAATAAACTGATGAACAGTCAAAAATTGTTAATTGCTGCAGCTACAGCAGTAGCAGTAACATTGGTAAAAAGGAAAGGTAGATTAAATTGTGTGGGGACACATTAGGCATAAGACTGGACTTCTTTAAATACAAGTCCATCCATTAGCAGAACTTAAGCACTTTATATTGTCTTGTTGCTAAAAATGTGCTATATAAATTAAATTACCTTTACCATTTCACTGCACTATTAGATACATAGGATCAAATTAAAATGCCACTGGATTTGAAATTGTATACATTGTTGGATTAAGTTGGGTATATTCTATGTATAAACAAGATGCATTTGTCTTTTAAGCACCCTGAAAATTACATATGTTGTAAACATTGTTGTAATTGTATGATATATTTTGGCAAAATTAATAAATGTATTGGATCTTTGAGTAGAAGCACTAAAATCTGAGCAAATGGTTTTCAATGGTAAAACAATTATTTATGTTGTTTTATTTATTCCTTTCTTTATTTTCCAATTACATTGGAAAATAAACAAACACATCAAGTTTGTTTCGTTAAGTATTTTACTTAGTAAAGATTGTAAAAGTCAATATAATTTCTTTATTTTTACAAAATATCCTACGAAGGAGGGGAATATGTAGTTGTTTTTTTAGTAAACTTCAACAAGAAGATATACAAGAAAATTCCTTTTCGAAGCAACTCAATGTTCTTCTTGCAAGGTAGATGCATAGTTGTTTTTTTTTCCAAACTCAGTGAGTAATCATGTTTAGGGTACCAAAATAAATATACTTAGATATTTTGCCATCATCGAGCAGCCCTCATTGTACTCCTAAGATTGGTGCAAATCTGAAGGCAGCAGTGAGCAGAAGCTACAACCTTCCTGCCAGAAGGTTGTAGCTTCTGGACAGGTACTGTAGTGAATTTGACTCAAAAGGTATGAATAGTCACTCCAATGTTGACACCACATCTCGCCAATCCTTTTACCAATGCCTGGCAACGCTTTGACTTTAAGTTGCTCATTTTTCTAACAAATTAAAAAGCATCTGAAAGAACTTTTGTACAAGAAATTTGACAAATTTAGCAAAACTCCAATATGCTGCTGGTTTAACAATTTTGCATGACAAGTTAAAACCTGAAACAGGTCAATGTGTGCGTCAGCCGCTCAACTTTTAGAACACTTATGTGATTGAGGCGAAAGAAAGAGGAATAAGAAAAAGCAAAGCTGATTAGATAATGCAGAGAGGCAATGGTTAATGAAAATAAAATACTCCTCTTTTTCTTTTTTGCTCCCCTTACTCATGTTTGGAGCAGGGTGCAAACTCTCCTGCTGAGGGAGATGCTATGCAAGCTAAATCGTAGCTGATCAAGTTTCTTTAATGAAAAAGAAACTTGTGCAACATTTGCAGTGAGTAGCACAGTGAAACAAAAAACAGTGCTGACTGGATATTAAGGACAACCTGTGATAAACAAAGTGTGATATTTCATGCCCTTTTCCTTGTGCATCTCGCAATCATATCTTTAGCAAGAAAGTTTGCCATTTGCTTGGTGTAAATTAAAAGATTAAAAACTTTGTGCTAGGTCTTTCAAATAAGAAAGTTGGGTTGAAATCAAGCCTTTAAAAAGCCTATGTTACAACCATCAGGAATAGTAACACTATATACCACCTAATGCTTAAAAGACTTTTCAATATTTCAGAAAAAATGTATCCAGCTGACCGTACTTTGACCAGAAAATGACAGCTTTGCCATGATATTCTGTATGGATTGTATACATGAAGTCTCATAATGTAACAGCATGCTGCAATTACATGGCCTGAACACATACAAGCTCGAAAGAGAGTTATAATCATGACTTTTCCACCCACATCAACCTCAGGAGAACGGTCACAGTTTCAGCTTGAGCTACAAGCTGTTCAGTGTCTTGCAGCGCTTTTATTTTGCAGGTTTCTTGTGGATATCACAGGGCCGTGGAGCCACTGCAGGAGAATATTGCAAAACTAAAAAATAAATAAAATAAAAACTAAACTCAAGCAAAATAATTTTTCGGCACTAGTAGTTAACACACTGCCTAACTTTCCAGAATGAGCTATACTAAAGCCCAAAGTATTGTTCTAAATTTCCCCTCCGAAAAAAATCTCCTTCCTGAACACATCATACACTCACACACACAAACACCCGCACACTTAAAGACTGTTGCTCCCTGCTCAACTATGATTAAGAATTCAGCTGAAAAGTAGGCTAAGCCCATATGTTGACATTATACACAGTCAGAGCATTATAGATACAAATAGAC
The DNA here is from genome assembly GCF_904066995.2 of Poecilia reticulata. Classification (NCBI taxonomy): domain Eukaryota; kingdom Metazoa; phylum Chordata; class Actinopteri; order Cyprinodontiformes; family Poeciliidae; genus Poecilia; species Poecilia reticulata. The sequence continues at coordinate 10,473,974 of NC_088833.1, read as the reverse complement.
CTGCACTCCTATACTATTCCCAACACATACACCAACTCTTGTGCTCTTATGTTCGCTGGATTGTATGTTTTCTGTTGTAAGCTGGGCTTTGTTCTGTACCAAAGATATGCCATCTCGATGTCCTTTATTCAAACTGCACAATCTGTACGTCAACTGATTCCTGTGGAAATATATACACAGATGGAAAATTCTGTCCTTACCAACACCATGTAAATTTTGTTGTTATGGGACTTGTCATAGAAAAAAAAAACAAGGGAAAACAAAGAGAACATATGATTAGCTTTGATTGGTTTTATCAGAAGTTCTGAGAGTAGAAACGCTCAATACTACATGACTAAATTCTTCTAAATTATTACTGTCAAGTGTGAGCTGATTTTTATTTAATCATGCACAATCATTAATGCATTCAAAATCACAAGAAGCAGATTTGAACAATGCACTCATTAGCTACTTTATTAACTAAACCTTGCTAGTAGGAGGGTTAGAAGCCCTTTCTTTTTCAAAATTACCTTAATTTTGGAATTGTAGCAGACAGAAAACACTGTCACTGGACAGTGAATTGTACAGATTGTTCAGTGACGGTGTTTTCTGTCTGCTAAAATTCCAATTGGCGTATCTTTCTTAGAATTTGTTGTCAGATAGGGTTATGAATAATCAGCTTAAATCTTAGAGCTGAGAGAAATATCTGCAAGTTTTATATCCTCATATGTTGTGACGTTTTTACCGTTTCCTTCTCTTTGCTACATTTTTTTATTACTTGTCTACTTGCATATTCTCCTTACATTTCACATCCCTTTTAAAGACCCTGCTTTACCCTCTGACCAACTACTGCACAAGAAGCTGCTCTCAGTAAGAAAATCTCTGACACATAAGCACATCTTTCTTTCATTTCGAACATGGTTGATCAAATGTGCAACACAGTGTGCTTGGCCTCTGCTGTTTTTGCTTTCTGGATCTGTCCTGTCAACACAGCAGCAGGCGTGGGAAGGCTCAGAAAATTCACACCAAAACCTGAGTCATTACAGTAACTTCTGGAAGCTTGGCAGAGTTTATCAAAGAACAGTTGGGCTCAGATTTAACAAGAAACAAGGGAAGCAACTAACTATCATTGCATTTTTAATGTTTGTTTCTGAGTCCCTTGTTTTATATATGCAACAAGAATAAAAAAGAAAAAACTAATTTAATGGATGTTTAGAAATACAGTGCCAAAGCTTCTTTATAAAGAATAGTTTTGAATACTACAGAAAATTCAGTTTACAGACCGAAGTAGCTGATTTTGAGAGGGTGGACGGGTGCACCTCCAGTGCATCTTAGATATAATCATAAACTCAGTGTTATTACAGCTTGAAATATTTTGCACATCTGAGTAAGAAAGGAGTTCAAGTCATGTAATCATGTCATCATACACAAGGCAGTAATTGCTGAATTGGGTCATTATATTTCATTACTTTTTTTGCTGACTAGCAAGTGTATGCAGAGGGAGTGTATGCGGTGGAGAAATACATAAGACAGCTGTATATAGAACAAACTGAGATTAAAACACGAGTAGAGAATATGGGAAATAAAATAAATGCAATAAAAAGCTGTTTGTAGGGATGAGTCTTTTACAAGAGCAGCTTATCCACACATTCGCTGTGTGGATAAGCTGACACAGACCACAGAAACCTGCAGCTTTAATGAAAGTGTCAAAGGAGCGGGAAAAGGTTTCATTAAAACCATATTGCAGGGCCCCATCAATTCATCTTTGCAGCCTTCACATAGAAATACAAACACATACACACACGTGCAAAATTCAACAATCCCTAGAACCGCCCTGTCCACCCCATTTCCAGGAGTTTCTTTCATCTGCCCTGATCTGAAAGGCAAGGAAATTATTTTAGGTGACACCTGGCAGATGTGTTCTGATAACTTGAAGGGGATTTTCTCTTTTTCATATGTTACACGTTGAAAAAAATCTGACACCTCGTATGGCGTCAAAGTCTAAAACATTTTTCACAGAAGAAAACTAGATAGTTTCATTCAGGGATTAATGCATGGTTGACAGGAGCTTCAAATAATAAAAAAGTGTGTCTGGATTTAAAACAAAAGCACAATTAATATTAATACAAATCACTAGACACCACAAACCAGAGAAGAGGGTCTTTGGAATCGCCGGAAACGGAGCAAGAAGGCAGATTAAAAAGAGATGGTTGACTGCAAGATTAAGATGGAAGCATACTGCAGAGGACAGATACAAGAATGTCTGGTGTTAGTGCTGAGATAACTCTGAGGTCTTGACTGATAGATGAGAACAACTTCAAGGTCAGTTCAGGAGAAGCCATGACAAGATGATTTTTTTTTTTATGGTGTAGCACCAAGTGTTGGCCTTTTACACTCATCCCAGCCAATACACTTAATGAACATGGTGGTTGTATGCAATAGAAATATTCAACTAAATTTCTAACCGCACAAAGAAAAGTGCAGACTCAAACGAGATTCCTTCCAAGTATAAGTAAAAAAAAAAAAATCATCAAGTAAAGATGGACTAAAATCAAAAGAGGAGATAGAATAAAGGAGCTTGAAACAATAACTGTTGACTCCAAGGCCCGACACCACAAGAAGTTTTCATTTGAAACACTAAATGTCTTACATTCAAGAGCAAAACTGTTCCATTTATTTTTCTTTAGCAGTTAGGTCAAATAAAACGCTGCCTTTCAGATTAATCTGTTAAACTCATCAGCACTTCCCTCAATGACTTCTGAACACATTTAACCTTCAATTGCATTGATTCTACTTTTGAAAAAAAAAAAAAAAAAAAAAAAAAACATTCACAACCACTGAGACACTCACCCCTACAACAAGAGGTCAAGATATGTTATAAAAACAGTTGACAGTACAAAAGTCATGGTTAAGGATTCAGCCAAAACTACCAAAAGTTGAGTTATTTTAACAGTTTACCCAATTAAACAATTACATACACCAGGAATGGTACAAAGCAAAGCAAAAGTGGAAACAATGACAATAGTTTCCCAAAATCTTTAAACATGGAAAATAGGTTGTTATAAGGGATTCTCCGATCAGGTATTTTGTGGCCGATTCCGATACCGATCATCCATGAGGTTGATCTCTGTCGATCACCGATCACTGCCAATCACCTGGAATGGCTGTTAATTTTTCGCTTTAGAGAAATTATTCTATGTTACATCTGGTAAAATGTAAAAATTGACTGTCAATAAATTCACCTAATTTAGACATAATAAAACATATTTTTATACACATCTAAAATCTTTCTTTTTTTTTTTTAGTTACATGCTGCAGCTTTAAGCAGCCGTTTGGTGTGAGAGTTCACCATCTGGTGGAGGTTGAGTGGCGCTAAGTCTGTGAATATTACTACCAGTAGCGCATAGCGGCGGTCCAAGGGCGAGAGCAGATCCCAGCGTCTTACACCACCAGCTCAAAGACTTTAATTATTTTTCTGTTTATTTGTTTAGTTTTCTGCTAATCCTGGTGAGTGTTGGTAGTTGTGAGATGCTTTACCTGCAGCGCCGGATGTCCTTTTTTTTCTGCATTGAGCCTCCATGTAGCCAAACTCTGTCAAGTGCTTGTTTTTTAATTGCCATATTAGATTTGTTGTGTTGATGCATTTTCACATACTTCAGCCCCGAGGTAATTTTCCACAGCAACACGCACTCCATTTATATAGCACAGGAAGAGATGATATTATGGAAAACTAAAGCTTCTGCATGACCTTCCAATGTAATTGATATTGCAGCATTTACATAATCCAACTACCTGGTTAGCCAGCCTGCCATGCACTTCAGTAACAATAATCTCACATTGCACAATGGAAATGCTTCACTTACCTCTGCATCCCTGATGCTTGAAACTGAAAGCCAATACATCTTAATTCTTAGGAGCAATCATAAAGCACAGAAATTTAATTTGTGTCCTTTAGTATAACAAAAATAAATGCAAAACACAGTGACTTTATGAAAAGATAAGGTACCAGGCCAGGACAGAGCAGAACACTAGGAAATACAAACCATTGAGTCCAGTATGCATGTACTACTTAAAGCACTAAATCACATTTTCCAAAACACCAGCATTCTTTGTTAGGTAGCAAAAGTGTCATAACACTACTCACAAGTTTACAAATGAAACAATTCCCCACCCCTCCATTTTATCCTTTCATCATGGTTAGATTATCTGCCTACAATCTCCAAAGGGCTATTCAAACATTAGTTTACTTCCCAAGCTTATAATTTGAGCATTTATTGTTTCTAAATTAAAAATAATATGTAAATCCATAGATAAATGCCTCTAGGTTCCATTGGTGTCTTCCCTGTCTTTAATAGCACTTATGATCATGCTTCAGCTCATCCCAGTTTGCTTAGTCAGAAATTCAGTATAAAATGTTCTTCAAGAAGTGACGTCTCAAGTGACTTGCTGGTCTAACAGCCAGCAGGTTTAAACTACAAAGAAAAGGCTCTGCTCCCACACAGCAGGCCCACTTTCACTGCCTTTCCACTGTGTAATCAATGAAGGAAACAGGGAGGGGGCCCTGGGATGGGGAAAACAGGAGCAGCACATGGGACTGAACTGTTGAGACAAAGAAAGTAATTTACTTTCCAAGGTTAGACAAAAAAGGAAGTGGGTGGAAAATAATTTAGGAATATGACTTTACGTTCTCTCTGACAGAGTATATTTAATATCTGAAGTAAAAAAAAAAACTGCTAATTTTTGTGAGGCCTTTTACAGATAACGTCGTTTATTATACACCCATATTTACACAACATCATAAATATTCAAATCTATTGCATCAACTGTGTCAGTTTATCTATATATGCACCTCTGGTAACCTTTTATCTGTCTAAAAAGTATGACAGCAGGTTGGAGAGTGGGAAAATACAGAAGGATGACTTGAGACTGTGTCGGACTGAGGCAGTCTGTCAGAAGGGAGGCTGCCTGTGCCACAGAACCGTATTGCCACCACCAGCAGGCCAGGCCGGTGAAGTGTCTTGCCCAAGGACAATGACTGAGACAAATGGAGCGGGCATTCAAACCGGCAACCCACCGTTACAGGAAAAACTCCTACCGTTGTCACCATCATATAAAATTAACAATTATTTATAAAACCCCAGAAATACATTATTAATAAAAGACAAAAAGTAGTAATACTGGAGATGAGACTGGAGTATTTGTGATTAGTGAAAGAAGTATCCATTGTGTGACGTGAGTGCAATAGTTTGGACTGCTACAAGCAAATGGTCTACATATTTGACCTACAACATATTGAACTTTTTTTTGGTTCATAATTAATATACAGTAGTAGAGTGTACAGTGGAAAGAAATGGCTTTTGATAAGAGTTAAGACAACCATGCCAAGTGTGAAGGGAGCATACAGGAAAGTCAGGCTCTTCAACAATATAAGACACTGTGGCAGGGTCGAGAGGTGAAAGGAGGTAATGGAGGAGCACAAAGGAGAGAAAGGAGAGGGGGAAGGGAAAGGTAGCAAAATGTGGAGGGGAGGACTGAAAAGGGAAGAACCAGCAAAGAAGAGAAAGACGGAAAGGTCTAAGACAAAGCACTAGAAGAACAAAAAGGAGAGTGATAAGGGGGGAGGGAGATAGTGATGAGCAGAAAAGAAAAAGAGGTGCAAGTTGAAGGAAAAGTAAGAAAGAATGACAAATTGGAAGCATGGGTGCTTGAAAAGAAGGATGAGAAATTGTTCACAAAAAAAAATCTCAGGGTACAACATGAATAATAAAGAAGGAATTTTACATTAGGTATGAGGTTCTCCACCTCCTACAATCTATCATAAAAGATTTTGTGGTCAAGCTTCAGCTGTAAAGCAGATGCTGTGTAGATGATAAATAGGTCAGTGGAAATGGAGATGAGGTGTGGGAGAGCACTAACGCTGAAATGTCGAGTGCTGAACCAAGTTTGTAATACAGTTCCTCCGGTCTCTTATATGGCAAATCAATGTCAAGAACTCACAGCGACCCTAGTATGTCTTAACTTCAGCAGTCTTGAATTGGCTACGTCAAAATACTATGACTTGAACCAATCATTCGTTTAAAAATGCTAGTTTTTATTTCAGAAGGAAACAGCTGTTTCTTACCTTCTCAGTCTGATTTTTTTTTAAATCTATGGACTTTCAACTAAGGTAATTAGGAGAAAAACGCCAATACTGGCAATCAAGAATTTTCATAAGACAATGTTCTTAAATACATTACATAAAAGCCACAGTTGGACAAGGTCGTTTCCTCTTCCTCAGTCTAGCTTTGACTACGCAACACAATCCATTTTTTCCCCCCAATTCACCTTTTCAGATGTTTAGTGTTCTTGTTTTGTCTTGCCGTGGTTTGCCTGGACCACCTATGTATTTTAAGTATTTGTTTTAATAACATTTAAATCCCAGAAGTCTGGATTATATCTGAACAAAGTTATCCTTACAATATTTATAAGTGGTTGGCAAAAATCCAATGACCAGATAGTGTGCTGTTCTTTATTATAATTCCCTGTCTACAAATGATAACTACAACCACACTGCCTAGTATTCATGTGAAGATAAGACAATGCTTCCTTTCCCTTCAAAATGTTTGTATTAACCCTCCTGTGGTCTTAGTGTGATGCTCAGAAGGAGGGCTGCAAATGTTGCGCGAAGCGGGGTAGTTGTCTCAACAGACCGTCAGTTTCCAAAACCACACACACAAAAGATCTTGTAAAAGCACACATGGGGTCAGTGCAATCCCGCTAGTTCACGCACAGAGTAAAAATCTCACAGAAACTCTTAAGGCCATGGGAGGGGTGAAACTTCAAATTTGCCTACATTTTAAAATATATCTCTGAGCTACATCTGTGCATAAGTTGTACTACTGGCAATGTTTTTCCCACTTTTTGCATCATGGAAGAAAAAAGCTGTGCCTTTTCATGCATTTTGTCTCTAGGTGCATTTTGTAACTTCAGCCAAAATCAATACATTGAAAGAGATAGACAAATTTGATGTTGCTGTGAAGTCAAACTTTTCTCAGCCTTCAAGAGCCTGCATCTCTGCCAGGCAAAGCATCTTTTCTACAGCACCTTCTCATGTTTATGCTGCAGGGCAACTGATGCAGAAATGCAACCGGCTCAGCTCCCTAACATCCTCATCTAGCTCTCCTGGATCACAGTTCTCTTGCCACCCACCTCGGGGCACAGCCCAAACCAATTTTTATAACTTGCCTGTGACATTTATGGGTGCATGTGGGGGAGGGGTTTATGGGGGTTGAGGTATGTAAAAAGGGAGGGTAAGAAATACATCTCCAAGGAAAAACTTGGATGTAATCTTGCTTAATCTGTGTGCTTTTACTTTATTATCTTGTCAGAGAAAGACAATGTGCAAGAAAAGCATTGGGCTGTGAAAAGCAGCATGAGACTATGACAGAAATGTTTGGAAAAAGTTAAGATTTGTTACTGCAGTACAGGTAATGCTGCTGACAACTCAGTTTGAGGATGTTTCCCTTGTTTGTCATTGCCAACTTTGTGGCTTAGGAGGAGATATGTCATGCACCAGATTTACGTACCTGACAGAGCCAGCTCGTAAAACCCTTAAAATCTTTGCGATGTGCATGCACGATGCCCCTAACTTCTTTTCTTGGAATTGAAGCAACCACCAAATCATGTTTTGTTTTTTTTTTTCTACCAAGGGGATTTACAATTAACAGCATCTGCAGTTTCTGCACCTTTTGGTATATTTCTTAGTTAAGTATTTACTGCCCACAAGATTACAATATTAAAATTTTGTCAAACCAACTGTTTCGTGGTATGGCAGACGTAAGTTACGAGAGGCAAGGGATCAAATTAAACTAGTGCCTCCATTAGTTACAGTTGGGATTGAAAAGGGCACTTTCAGTTCTAAGAAAAGACGCCATTAATCAGCTGCAGTTTAGTCAGCTTCTGATGAAGTGCAGGGCGAGGTGACAGGCTTAAAAGATGGTTCATGGAAAAGGAGGCTCATCGCCTTGAGCCAAGAGATGGACAAAACGAAGAGGTTTGAAAAAGGCTACGGTAAGTAAGAAACAAGAAAAAATAAGTCATTAGTGAAAGAGAGAAATATTCTGAAAGAATTCAGTTTTATTGTAGAGACCTGGCATAAGGGACATCTAAATCAGCATCTAGACACAAAGACAAACAACTTCTAAGAGGTAATAAAAATTTGAAGAAGGGCAACCAAGTCTAATATCTCTAGAATCCATAGAGTTTCATGGCGGTAAATTGCTTTTCTTCAGAGTATATAATATGCATCCTTTTTTCAGTAGGTACATTATTTTACACCAAACAGCGTTTTGGAAATCCAAATACAAAATTATAAACTTATCTGAAATGAGGCAAGATTGGTGTTGGCATTAATTTGACATGCTCAACTAAATAAAGCTACTGTTAGCAACTGCCATTTGTTGCCATTTTGTAATACTTTTTGAGGAAAAACAAAGGATCTTAGTCACCAAACATATATATTGTGTCCAGTGTGGCATTGAGGCGACACGGAAAGTTCTGGCTTGTCTTCAAAAAGTCTGTCATTTTTTCATTTGTTTTGAATGGTGCATATGTATTGGGAACAAGGTTGCAAAAGTATGAGCTGTTTTAGTTTTGCAACAATAACACCATCTTATTTTTCCCCTTGTTTAAGAGTCAACTTGGAAATTAGGTTTTTATGTTCTGACATTACCTGTGAGTGATCAGATAATTATTACCTAAACGCAGTAGGTCACTTTGACATTCAGTTTTATGTACCTAGCCTTCTGAGGTAAATAAATCTTCCTCAGTGCAGACTAAGAATTTGCATCATGTTTCATGAGATTAAATTACATGTTTTTCAACAATAACACACTGTAAAGGCTACTATACTTTTCACAATAATACAAGAAAGACAAATTCAACTGTTTGCAAATTGTTTGAGTTGCAAAAAAAAAAAGAAAAAGAAAGAAAAACATGGACAGTGATGTTGCAGAAACCAAGAGCTGCTTGTTACTTCAAACAAACCACACAGCAGTATACCAAAAACCTATATTACCAACATTTTTTGTCAAATCTTTTGAAAAAAGTCTAGAGTTTCTGCATCCCAGTTACATTGTTGATTTGCTATGTACTGCTCCCTCTGTCTCTGTTTTCAATTGTTTGAGCTGCGTCACCATCAAAATATCAGACCTTTTTGTGTTCACAAACTCACTGAAGTGTATTCTTGACTCCAAGATAGGCATTTTTTAGTTCAACTTCAGGAAGCATCTAAGGTAGTAGTTAGAAATAAGAACAAAAAGCGAAAGAAGTTTAGATAATTTCAGGAATGTACTGTCATATTTAATAAAATTAAATATAAATGTCCTTGAGGCTTGTTTGTCAGATTAAAAGTAAATATGTCAAACTAATTTTAAGCTATTTTTAAATATGCCTTTTTATTAAGATGACATTTCTGTAATAATTGAATTCATAAATGAACATTTCAATTATTCATCTGGTTTGTGGCAAACACATAAAAAATCCTTACTGGATGCTTATTACACTAAGAATTATAGTTTATCTAAAGACAGTTTTAGCAAGTTCTCAAATTTACACAACCACTTTTAGATTCACTAATCAAAAAGGTCTTGCCATGAAACAGTATGCTAAATAAATCCCTCATATTGCAAAGGATTTATTGAACATTTTTAATTGAGGCATGCATTTAAACCTTTAATAAAATCTAAGTTAAATAATGCATAGTGTTTGTTCATAGATAAAAGAAAGGGAGAAACCCTGAGAAGTCTTTCCTGTCTGAGTGCAGGAATATCAATTCCTCACAAACACATTTACAACATGCTGAACAATGCACCAAGTTAAAGATTAGCTGCTTCTTCAGTACTCTTTTTAAGGAATATAAACCATGCCTTCTATACCTACACTGAATGGAAACTGCTTAGATAAATGTGACACTCAGAATGTGCTGAGTTACACATTAATGAGATTTACAGAAAGACCCATCATGCCCAATCGATCTAGCTGTTCAAGAGTGTCCAGAGGAGAATTTCAGAAGTGGAGCAAATAGAGAGTTAATGAACCACGCATTGGCCATTATTAGTCTTTTTCACCTCTCAACTGTGACCTTTAGTTAGGAAAGAGAGTTGAACAATAAACCTGTACTTTGAAAAGAGCAGATGAGACTTAAACACAGAGTCTATAACCCTTAAAGAAATTGAAAATGTAACGGAATGAATCAGGAAACCAGTCGCTAGTACATAATGCTTATATTAAAAGCAACTACTGCATGGTCCAGTGGAAGTGATTTAATCTACATTTCGGTCAAGTCTAAGTTAATAAATCTCTGCTTCTATTTTCGTCTTGGCTCTCCTTCCTTCCTTATTTTTCCTTTTGACTCTGAATCTTCCCAGATAAATTATTTCAAGTGTATATTAGAATAATGTATTGTTGCCACTTTCAAGCTTATCTCCAAATAAATCCCTATCTCCAAATTATCTCCAGAGATTAGAGATCAGTTTTAATACACCATAGTATAATGGTGCATTAAAACTAAAACTCTAATTAAAAAACTTTGTTTTTTTATCATGCAAGTTGATAAAAAAGAAGTCCTTTACAAAAGTGTATTAATTTATACTTGCATACAGATCATAAATCTATAGTTTTGATTAGGTAAAATCCACTTGGTTGTAAACACTGACAAGTTCTTGGTATTTGCAATGTCTGTCCAACATGATACAGTGAAACTTGCTTTGGCAAGAGTTGTGCAAAGATGCAACAGGATGCTCATGTATGGGATGTGTGAAGTGTCCACACAAGTACGACAGCAAACAGTTTTTTATGAACCAGTCTGACAACGTCTGTTGACATTCAAAGGTGGTTTGAGGTTAAAATCGTAAACAGTGCTTACTCAGACTGGTCGTGTAACAGATAGATGGGATCAGTGTGCAAGGTCGTGTTCACAACAGAATTACAGCTCTTACTCAGAGTGACATGACATATCCCTCAAAATGCCAACCACTCAAAGAGGAAATAATTAAAACAGAAAAGTTCCCACATTCACACCTCTACTTGAAAACAACTCATGTTTGACAATGCCATTAGTTAAATCTTTGTTGTATGTGTCTCTTTCACAGAGGATTGACTGAAACACAGCCAGTGAAAAATAAACTGTTGAGCTTGTTTTGTTCTGACATGACATGGCAGTGTTACTCCTCATACAGGGACTCTGTCTCACCTGTTACTCACATGTGGCAAACAGAGTGCTGTTGTTTCAGTGTTGCAGTGATGAAGGAACATTTCGTCTTCACATGTAAAGAGAATAGCAGCACAGTTTGCAAAGCTCTCAATGAACTGTGTGGTTTAAAGTCACCTAAGTGGTACTCATAGATGTTTTTTAGAGAAAACCCTTGATCTATGAGAAATTTCTACATTGGATTTAGAATACCTTAAAAAAGTTTCCTTTCTGCATTAAGGTAACATAGGAGATCAGCCATAACTCATTATTTTTCCTCATCTCCTTGCTGTGGTTTGATAAAGAGACTGCAGCATTCTGTGCAGTTTCATAATACTGCATATTAATCCAAGAATAGAGCTTCATAAACAGCATACAGATGATTAGACAAAGTAGAACATAAGCCTCACTCAAGTGCTACATAATTATACAATTGTAAATGCAAATTTTTTGTAAGTATCTTTAATCACCGCACTCAAAAATGATAGGACAGACTAAACAGAATGTAATAAAATGACATCACTAAATAGATAATCGACTAAAAAGCTTACCATTAACTTGAACAAACAAATTGCTCAGATCACACCTACGTTAATGTCTACATTCAATTTAAAATACCTGACTTAAAGTGCATCTGGGAAGTATTCACAATACTACACTTTTGTTCCACATTTTGATATGTTACAGCCTTATTACGAAATGGATTACACTTATTTTTCCCTTAAAACACCTCATAATAACATAGTGCAAAAAAAAAGTCATAAAGGTCCCACAGTTAATAATACATGTCTGAGGTAAAAAAATAAATAAATAAATCCCTTAAGACCTGTGAGACAGGACTAGGACTATCACAAGATACAAATCAGTGTACAAAAATTTTACTGAAGCTCAAAATGAGCACAGTGGCCTTCATAATCCATAAACGGGAATTATTTTGGAACAACTAGGACTTTGAGCTATCTGGTCATCTAAACTGAGGAACCAGGAAGAATAGCTTTAGCCAGGGAAGTAAACCAGAGTGTGACGGTCCCTTTGTCTGAGCTGCAGCATTGCTTTGGAAAAAGAGGGGAACGCTCCAGAAGGACGTTTCCAAGGTTCTCCAAGAGGAATGAGCTAAGATGCCCATCGATAGGTGTGCCAAACTTGTAGCAACATATTTAAGATGACTAAAGGCAGTAATTGCTCTCAAAAGTGCAGCAACAGGTTTTGAACAAAGTCTGTGAATATGTCTGTGATTTCATATTTTTTTGCTTATTTATTATCACATTTTTTAAAATGTAGGCACTGTTAATACTTTCTGGATGAACTGAATCTTTCAAAAGTAACTAATTCCAGCAGAAATGTAGTCTCCACTGTCCTCCTTCCGTCATTTAGCTCTGACAGCCTATGAGAGGAACTAACATAGGTTCATATAAACAGCGTATGACCTTTTCAAAGAACACAACTTCAAAAATACTGAACAATCGCTCAACCAGAAATACTCCTGAACAGCAAAGCTTGTCCTTACGTGAGAAAGCTGGCTTTCTTCAGAATGCTTACTGACAGAAGGCAGCAACATCTGGGGGCATCAATCGTCTTCATCCTTTTTCTAGACTCTATATCAATTTATGAGGAATGTATTAAAAGTATTTGAACGCAGTTATGGTTTTGATGCTCTAAACCCACTGCACACATTGATACCACAACATGATCCATGCCAAACAAAATCATAGGATTCAGTTGCTCTCAAATTATGCCTGAGTTTGCACCACCATTTTTTTTTTTTAAATCTGTGTGAGTGAGAATTTTTACAATCAGCATATGAATCTAAATTGGAGTCAATGTGCTATGCACACAATTGCTGTAAATGTTGGGGTGGCTGCCCCAACAGCTGCCTTATAGGTGGCTGCCTTATAAAGACTAACAATCTAATTACTTCATGGCATGGATTAGCTGAGCTGTCATGTGTAACTGTACTTTCTAAAATGAATGTTTATAGTTTTGTCATTTTTATCTGATACTGCATCTATCATAGCCTGGATAGTTTGTCATGCTGTAGTATAATTTACTCCAAACTGATGAGTACAATTTGTCTCATTCTTTTCATAACGAGCTCCACTTCTTCCCACCGGAAAAAAATAAAAAACATGACAGTTCATGTAAACTTTTGTGACTTTCACAAAGTTTCGTTTTTCTTGTATTTCTTATAAATGTGAACTCAGAAAGGTGCCAGTTCAGTCTGTTAGAGAGGAAGATGCACAAATTGCCGTTTATCTCTCACATCTCAGGCCGAGCAACACTGCTGTGCTCTGGCAGTCTCCACTCACAAATCTTCAGACAGATCTAATCTTCTCACCCCACGCTGTTCAATCTTCCTACATACAGTTAACCCAGCAGAGACAGATTAATGAGAAATTAATCCCTTTAATTCATTGTAAAGGTCTCCCATTCTTTTAACCAGTTAAGATGCCTCTGCTCTTTGCCAGATAATGATAATAGTAACAAATTTCATTTACAAAGACATTTATGTAAGAAAAGACCTTCATCTGAAAGTTCTTTCAAGATAAAAAAGAAACATAAGACAGAACTGTGATGTTTTTTTTTTTTTAATGATTAGAGTTTGAAACTCTACAAAATCTACATCTGAGAGAAATGGGACTTAATCTGATCCTGCTAAGTTTCCTGCAGTAGTGTGCAGTTTGTTGCCATTTCCTGCTTTGCTGTGTCCTTAATTCATTATCAGTTACTGGTTCACAGCTGACTAATGCACAGAATGAACAATGACGGCAAACGTTGAAATGTTTCCAGCAAGCCTGCATGACTCAAGAGTCTACTGACACAATGGCAGTTAGAGATATATATAAAAAATCATGTATTTTATTTTAAAAAATAAATATTGTTAAAAACAAGTTTTCTGAACGATGTAACCACAAGTCAGTAGTGATGTGTCTTTGCATCAGTTGTCATCTTATTAAATTTAACCAGGTTTTACAGCTGTGCATGAGTGAGTGCATTACATGAAAGACTTAGTTCAAATTCATAATCTTATATGAACAAACTTTAATCTCGGACAAATATGAAGCTATCAGAAATAAGATCGCTAAATTAAACTGCAAAAATAAATAAAAATGTTGACACTTTGATTGTGTACATGTTTTAGCTTATCAATATCTCTGCTCCAACATTAGAGCCTGGAAAGATGTCAGAGTTGCTAAAGTTGTGTATTGCACTAAATAGATGTGTTGTAGAAGTCTTGTCTGAAATGACAGTCTTACAAGAGGTGAAAATGCAAAACATAAGACCATATTCTTAAGCGTGTTAAGTGATTTTTATTGCAAGTTATGCTTATTTCTAGAAATAATTTTTTAATCATACACTCTTCAGATCAAACTAAATTTAATATCAGATGAAAACAACCAAAGTAGCTACAAAAAAACAGTTTTCAAATGATTTCATTTATCAAGTGAAAAATAAAAGGACCATAAATTAATCCCTTTTCCACTGTGTTGAATTGTGAATGAATTGATTATCTGGCTTTATGGAAGATCTGCAAGATAGATGAATTATACAAAGAAACTCTGCCATCCTCATCAAAATAATATATGAACATTACTCTGTTCATGGGGAATTAAGTGTTTCACACGTTTTATTCTTTATGTCTTTCTATTCAGAAACCTAGTGGGTTTCTGTTTTGTTGTTTTATAAATAAGTGGAAGTTTAATAATTTGAGAAAATAAGACAATGTGATTTAATACAGCTGACACAAAAAAGTTGTTAAAATATAAAATTAAATTCAACATTTAATGAAAAATGTAAATAAAAAAAAGAAATATGACGCTTTGTGTTATGGAAAGCTGGTCGGCCCCCTGATGCAAGAGAAAACTCAAATTTGACTTTCATGAAAGTGGTTCCTTATCAACAGGCAGGATCAACTTCAAACTAACTTAGTTGAGAACATGCATCCTATTTCTGACATATTTTTTTCCTCATGTTATATTTTTTTAGATCATCAAATAGTTTTAATTACCAACAACAATGAACTGAGTAAAAGAATAGTTGGTTTTCATATAATTTAATTTAATGTGTAATTTTGGGGGGTAGAGAGTTTACCCAAAATCAACCGGGCCCTATGTAAAAAGTTAACTGCCCCCCTTGTTGAATCATAAATGATTAAAGTCCATCAAAGGTCAAATTAGGTATAAGTAACCCATCTGCTGTTCTAAAAACAAACATTTATTTTTATCAATATTTTTCATCCTAGACTCAAATTAGGCCAAACATTGTTGGAATCTGTGATTGTTTTCCTGTTCTACTCTACGGTAATATAAGTTTGTGCAAATTTTCACTTAGAAGTTAATAAAAAAATTTAAAAACGAAAAAATGTTTATGCCTATCAGTTGCTCAGGACAAGAAATAAATAGGAAAACATCCTTAAAGATACCGACATTAAATGAGCATTCTTTTCCTTCCAAAAACACTAAACCAAGAGTCTTTGTCAAGTATCTATGAATGCCAAAAATCTGTCTAGCTTACAAACGTCATCATGGCTTCCCCACTTCTCTCAAGATTTCCATTTCGACTTCCTCTCCAAGTTAGATACCTGTGGCTTCCTTCCATTGTGTTGTCAGGCCAATGTCAAACCATTTTCATGCAGGAAGGGCCAGACCGAGGCCTATTTTCCTGCCAACAACAGAACCAGCAAATGCTGCTATGGGCAGCACACTTGGAGGTCTGCTTCATATAAGCAGCTCACTGCTTCTAAGTAAAATGTTTTTCCAGGCTGAACCTAAGCATTCTTAGGCTTAAGCCGCTAACTGTTAATGTATTTCATTAGGGTTTTATCATGTGTGTTCTGTGTAGATCTCACAAAGAGCTATTCATCCATCAAATGAACATTGAAAATGATCAGTGATAGTCAGGAAGAGATACAGAGGTCCACACCTTAGGTTGGAGCATATGTATATGGGAGAACTATTTCTTGAGTACTCCATATATCTGTCAGTTATGGAAGAGTGCCATAAGTTGTTTCATATAAAAAAGGACACAATACTTTTTTGACCATTATAGAAAACACCGCGTTTACAAAAAAAAAAACTACAATTGAACACCACCCTGAACACAATTTCTTATCAGACATACTCCATCCAATCTGACAACACCTGAGTGGTTTTGCAAAGAAGAATGACAGCAAATTTTAAGTTATAGATGTGCAAAGCTGGTAGAGCCATACCCCCAACAAAACCTAGAGTTGCAACTGCAGCAAATGATGGGTTACTATTGTAGATGTTTTGATTTTTATGTTTGTTTCTGTATTTATTATAAAAAATAATTTCCCAGAGAACAAAAACGACATGGAAATAGAAATTATTTTCACAGGCGTCTACGAAAAATGCAATGGACATTCAGGTTAAAATTGGTAGGCCTAACAGCAGCCAATCAGAGTGGAAAAATATTCTTATTCTGTGTCATTTTCTAGTTCTTAAATATTTCACAAAATGACCAGATAAAAGATGTACAGCAATGCCAGTTTAAACTTTGATATATTTGCAAAACAACTGAGCTCTGCAACATTAAAACATGGATAGAATTGTAACTACATTAATCATAGCCCTTCTTCTCTTCAGTGTTTCTGTCGGTTTCTGGTGGTGCAGCTCTGTGCTGCCTTCAGGAGAATAGGACATCAGAGTATCATCCATAAAATTTCACCTACATGGCATTTATTGTGCAAACCAGAGCGTTCAGTGGAAAACCAAAAGTTCCAGATCCTTTTAATACCATACAAATATGAGACAGAGATAGGCCTGTCGCGATAAACGATAAATCAATTAATAGCACGATAAATTAAACCTATCGACCTCATTTTAATTATCGGCTTTATCGTCTCCTCCTGCCTTTTTTCTTTCTGTTGATGATACTGAATGAAAAAAGGCTCAGCTCCGGTGCTCTCCACTGACTTCACTGATTTTTTCACTGTTCGGCGTCGGATTCTCTGTTTTTATGCCATAATTCACATCTAGTTCGTCGCTCCGTTTTATGTCCCGCTTCTCCTGTTTCAGAGTTTTGCACAATGTGCGCGTCTTTTTTTTTAAGGTGCAGGGCGGTTGGGAAGCGTATCGATGGGGAAAAGGCAGACTGACATAAACCTTTTAAAACAACGGAAACAATTTCTGCATTCTGATTATTGAAATTTAAAAGTGTTGTGTTGTTCCATCACCCCCGTTTCATACCGGACCACTTACAGCACTGTGTTAACGCTATAAAATGAACGCACTCTATCGTGGTATCACCCATGGAGGGATTTCTTTATTTCTTTACTTAAATAGGTTCATTTTTCAGAGGGATACACAGTGAGGGTATCGTGATTTTAGCTACCAGTAGCAGGAGAACAGAGCTGCGCCAAGAAGCTAACAGAAGCTAACAAACACTGAATAGAAGAAGAGCTGCCATCGATACAGTTGCAGCCAAGCATTATTTAATGTTACACAATACAGTTTTACCAAGTTGCTCAAAGTCTAAACTGGCATTGTTGTGCATTTAAGGTGTAAAGTTTACCTTCGACCAAACGCTCCCCAAAGGCATCCCAGCGCCCCCCTTTTGTAAAAATGTCTGCCAGCGCCCCCTGCCGTCCTCTGAACGCCCCCTGGGGGGCGGTACCGCCCATGTTGAGAACTGCTAGGTTAAGGCATCTTAAATCAGGGAGATTTAATACAAATTGCACACCACACATCTCAATATTAAATGTAGACTTATTTTTTAATCTTGAGCATCATTTCACTTAATTTGACCTGGTTTGTCACATAAAATACCAGTACAATACTTTAGAGATTTGAGGTTGCATTGTGACAAAATGTGAAAGTGCATAGAGGTAAAAATGCTTTTCTTTTTTGCACTGTACATTCTGCACTATATTGCTTCAGACAAAAACAAGGGCAAATATGAGGAGAAGTGGCTTATGTGGCTTTGTGAACATGCGTACGAGGTTTAGAAAGAATCCTCCATTAATCGTAGTAAACAGCTGAGGTTTGCCATAATCCTCAACATCAACACCACTGGCTTCACCTACAGCAGCTTGCTTAAAAAAAAAAAGTCTGCAGTCAAATTGGCACTGATTAAGATTAAGTCTACTTCCTGGAATTGAAAGCTGTAAAATATAGCTTCAGAGAGCAGAAAAAAAAGGAAAGAGAGAGAAAGGAGGGAGATCACAGTCCAGTGCACAACTTCAAAGGAAACCTTCAGAAGCTGCCAGGAGGTTTGGGAGACCAAACCTCCTGGCAGGCAAGCCGAGCACAAGACAGTGAGCACATTTAGTTTACAACTAAAAAACATCTAGTCGTGCACTAACTTTTTTTTTATTCTGTATGTGGTTCAAAGTGTTACGTAATACATTTATTGAATAACAGATGTTTTGATAAATATGTTTTCTATTCAAGACACAACAGCAGAGACAAACTTCGATTCTCAGCCCAGTGGCTTGGCTCTAAATAGCAAAATCCTACAGGTCTCAAACTGTGATAGAAGTCCCGCTTGTCATATTTGTGATGCTTTAAGTGGAACTCAGAACAGGTTCTGGTTGGAACTGTTTGCAAGAAAAGCTCAAATTCAATGTGCTGTGGAGTAGGACTATAAAGCAACAACAAGATGAGTTGTTCAAGCACATAAACTATTGCTACATCAGAAACCTCTAAAAAGAGAGGTGCAGGAAAGGAAAAACTCAGTATAAACTGAAGCTTACACTGCTTTCCATTTACCCCTAAAGCGTAACACCAAATTAGAGTGTATATACACTAAACTAAAATTGAATGCGCTGTAAAATTGAATCTGAAAACTGTTTATCTAATAGGATGGAGTTGACAGTTTAGAGGTCACAGGAAGGAAGGTTTTCCTGTAAAACTGTAAATTATTGGAGTGATATTTTATTATATATTTTTTTTAAATCTAAGGAAAAACTGATGCAAACAACTGTTAAAATAATACCATAAGTCAACTCAGTACAAAAGTTGACAACCACACTGCATCCAATTATTTCAAATGTAGATCCCAATCTGTACCCACGCACATATCTGGACAGCATCGACGTTAATAATCACAGAATTAAACTGTTTTTCCTTTTTTTTTTTTTTGGTTCCCCCCACTCCCCGGTTCTGCACTCACCCGGATCCGTCTCATGGCAGCAACAATCTCCACTCTGCTGCTCGGCCGCGTCACATCCAGACTGCCGATATACTGCCGCCAAGAAGGTGAAACATGACAGGTACAAAAGGTGTGTTAATGACACAACAGCTGGAGTTTACTTTGTTTGTATTAACCACAACACGTCAAGAATGTACTTGAATTATTACTTCTATGGGCACAAGTTTAGTTTGTCTGTTAAGATCATAAATGACTTTCCCTGAGAACAAAACCTCACAGGATTTGTTTCCAAAGTCGCAAAATGAGATTTCTATCGTAAGTTATTCATGTTTCAAGGTTTCTCTAGAAACAAACGCACACTTAAACTCGACAACACTGCCGCATTTTCACTTTGAAGGAGTTGGGAGAATTCACCTTTGCTTCGAAGTTGATCCCATGCTGGAATGCTTCCTCGTTGTGCAACGGAATCCTCAAATCGTGTCCGTCATCAACGAGGTTATACTTGGTTTTCCCAGGCATTTTCCCAACTGTTTATATATCCACACTATAGGAGAACGCGACCAGGATAAAAGCCAGGTCGATTGGAAAGGGGATAAATCCAAGAAAAACAACCCGAATATCCGGTCAGTTAGGTGTTCTTCATAGCAGCGAGGCGTCCCGAGCGCAGCGACGCTCCGACGCCGCCTAAACAGCAGCGCGAGCGGCGGGGAGAAGTTCAGCAGCGCCCCGGTGAACTGCAGGAAACGCTCCGAGGACACATGCAGGCCAAGACAGACGGCGTCATGCAGGGGAAGATGTGTTTTCCCGACTTTTCCTGTTCGCAACGTAGAAGTTGGTTGAGTCCTGCCTCCGGTTGTGGACTTCTGCACTCTCCACCCTGCTCCACAGCACAGGGCGGGTTTGATTGGAGAGTTCGGGAATCCCACCTGTTTCCATTGGAACAGGGGCGCACCGGGGCTCTGCTGGAGGAGTGGCTCAAACTCCCGTACCTGCCCCTTCTCCATTCCACCATCTCTTCCTCTTACATTCTCACACGTACAAAAACGTATAACTTGGTGGGGGGGGGGGGGGGGGGGGTAGAGAATAAATAAAATCTGAATAAAAGACTAAAAAGTGGTGCCCTACAATTTATTTCTTGTTTTATAAAATTTAGCAGAAGTTACAAAAACAACACCCCGTTGTTTCCAAACTGCACTATTATTCATGAAGAATCCATTTATCTATCTATCTACTCATTATTTAATTATTGTTGTTTAATAATTTGTTAGTAATAATAAAACTAACCATTACTATTATTGTTATGACTATTATTATTGGTGTTGTTAGTATTATGAATTGAATATTAGAGAAGATGTTTACAATTATGGATAAAGATTACACTAATACATTTAGTTGGGAATAAATACTGATGGCAGAATCAAACCAAAAACCCTGCACATCTGGGAAAAATATAAAAAGACAAGGCTGCTAACTAGTGGCTAAATGTGATATTACATCATTGGTGCATCCTGCGCTGATATTTTATTGTCAACATTTGAGGGTATAAGAACCTCTTTTTTTCTGCTGCTTGTACCTTATTTAAAGAATCCACCGCAAAAGCAAAATAAATAACTAAATAAAGCCATAGATCAATGGAATTCATGCGAATTAGTGGGGCAAAAAGTGTAGCCTTTGAAGTCATCAAACTGCAAAAATCCCCTTTATTCTTTATCTCTTTTTTGCATAATTAGTGGGAAGGCTACTGGGATAGTAAAGTGTCTAAGGCAGAGCTTTCAAATATATCTTCTGAGGTTTCACTTTTCTCATTTTGGATTATAATGGCTTTATTTAAAATTAATCCGGTTAATTTAGAATTAATAAGAAAACTTTAAGCAACTTTAAGTTGAAACTTCTATTCATTACTAAATATAAAGAAAATAAAAGCCCACTTTGCCTCATTCTTTTAGGTTTATACTTTTGATTAATATGTTAACTTGTCTGAGAGGAGTCATTGGTATTAGAAAGTATGTGTGTCGGTGTACAAAAGTGCCTTGCTAAAGTATTTGTGCCATTAAATTTTTATTATTATTTCATTTTATTACCAATAAAATCTGAAAAATATGGCATGCTTTTGCATGCATTTCCTTTGACTCAATGTTTTGTAGAACCATCCTTTGCATTGACACATTAATATGCTCTGATATAAGCAAAAAATAAAAAAGAGCCTTTGTGGAGGTTGACAAGGAATTATTAAGCTTCGTACAGAAACAACTCAACGTTCAGTTTAGAGACAGCAGCTGCAACAAGAAGCTGGAGAGCACAATACAACTCTGATCACAATTCATTTCACACAGGCTTCAAGCAAAAGGAGGATCGGATAGATGGAAGTCTGGACAAAGAAAAATACCTGAAGACATTCTTCAACAGATGTAGTTTAGGAACAGCATCATCATCACCCCCCCATCACCCTTAGTCAAACAAATATCCTACTCTTGTTTGACCCACAGCTTTCTTGGCAAAGAGTAGATGTTTTATCTTCCTCCACAGTCATGTGACAAACATCTACAAGTTCATCTTAAACCAAGTCAGCTCCTTTTGCCTCCCCCTCTCACAACCCTGCAGGTTCATTAACACCATGGAGTTGGATTGAAGATGCAATCATACACCTGCTTCAACAAGCCCACTGTCATCAGGACAAAGCGGGCAGCACTATGAGGATCTTGTTGATTGATTTCTACAGTGCATTTAACACAAGTCAGCCTGATTTGCTCTGTCAGAAACTGACAGAGCAAACTGACTGAAATACACAGGTGTATTTATGACTACCATTTGTCAGGTAGTCATAGTTGCCTAAATCTATGACTACTTGACAAATGGTGGTCAGTGACACAGAAGCACCACAGGGGACTGTACTCAAACCGTTCCTTTTCACTCTGTACACTTCAGACTTCCAGCACACGTCAGACACCTGTCATCTGCAGAAATACTCAAATGACTCTGCAGTCGTCGGGTGGATCAGAGGTGGACAAGAAGCTTAGTACTGATAGCTGGTGGACTACTCTGTGACATGTTGTGGAAACAATTATCTCATCTTGAATGTGAACAAAACAAAGGAGATTATGTACTTTGTATTAGTATATCAAATTAAATCCCCTCAAAATATTTTGAAGCTTATGACTTTAACATGAATATTTTTGAAAAGCACAGTAAAACATATCTTTCTATCAAGCAGGGGTCACAGATATGAGTAACTACTGTGAATAAAAGCTTCATCCCTGGAGGCGCAGCTTTTTGTGGTCAGTAGATGCAGTATGGCTCAGTTTAATACTGTTGTTATGTTTTATTATGCATCACTCATATGTCTTGTCCCATGAGTAGAGATGCTTTGCTCCCTGTAAGATAGTCCCAGGCGAATAGACAAGAGGAAGTGGGGTGGAACAAATTCACTTTCTCACAGCCTCTTTTAAAAGATACAAAGCACTGCTCCTAACAGCATCTTCAGGAGTGAAGCCATGCAAGATTTGGCCCAGAAGCTGTTGGCTTAAGAGGCCCATCTAGTTACCAAATTTAACTCAGAATCCCTTGCTTTTTTTGGCCATTTTTGGTAACAAAATTAAGACAAATTAAAAGGACCAACATGATTCTTTCAATTGTTTCATTGCTCAACAAGAAAGCTTGTGTGGATGTTGTATTTTTAAACAGGATAAACAGAAATATTCTGAGATAACATCCAAGGTTTAAATGATTGACATGAGGTTTTTAAGTGCATGTTGCCTTTCAGGCGATTACAGACCACAAAGAAGCTATACAGGGGTTTGCAAAGAATCCATACGCTGGAACTTATCCCTGTTTTATCACTCTGCAGCCATATTGATCAGTGATTTTATTTTTGATTTATTGTGATGGACCAAAATAATACAGTGCATAGTTATGAAGTAAAAGGAAAATAATCCATATGTTTTATTTTTATGTTCTAATGAAAATCTGAAATAAGTAGTATTCATTTTGATCTGAGCCCCTTTACTCCGATACTCCTAAGTGCAATTCTAAAGCATTTAACTGCCTCTTCAAGGGTTCAGTAAATAATCCCCATTGGTGTGTAATTCAGCTGCTAATCTCAGAGTAAAAACAGTGGGTCTGTGAAGACCAAGGAGCACAACAAGAAGGTTAAGGTGTTTTAAAGCAGTACTAAAATATAAAACATTCCAAACCTGTAGATATCGTAAGCAGCACTTTCAGTCCAATATATTTTAAGAGAAAAGAGTTGCAGCTCCACTCTTATGCCTATGATAAACATACTGGGTCAGGAGTGCATAATAGTCAAAAAGGCATCACAATAAGTCTGGAGGAGTAGCAGGGATCTACAACTAAGCTAGAGAAATCTG